>NW_027072078.1:16212072-18612072 GCF_038088225.1 Cyrtonyx montezumae | reverse complement strand
ACTACTGTGGGGTAGCTGAGACTGCAAATGTAAAAAGTGACTTGTACTAGAATGACACAAATCTTCACAGATGGCATTTAAGGGCAGTGATGTTACTACTTCTGCCACAGATACTAATTTGCAGTGTGAAATTTTGTTCCCATATGATAACTCATGACCCCTAACAAGGCATTAAGCACATACATTACAGCTGGTCACTACCTTCAGCTGAAGTACACTGGACACCAAGTACCAGATTGGTTTGAGTCCTGCATGGAATGCAGGTCTGTTTATAGACCACAGTAACATTACAGAAAGACGAAAAGTAATTCTGAATTAGCTGCCTCAGAGAACACAAGTATCACAATTGTATCAATGCAGCAGTGCATCCAGGACAGCAAACAAGAAGCTTCCTTTACCCTTTTCTATCTTTGCTTAGTCACATCCAAACAGAGCTGTACTTATGGATCAGGACACGTCCGATTAAAGGGGGAGAGTAAGCAGAATTAGATGGGCTGGTGTCCCGCAGGCAGCCTTGGGCTCCTGCCTGCACTGTAAGTTAGCTGGATACAAGTCCATCTTGCCTAGTTAGTCAGTGCTCTGCCCTTTGCATGCCTCAATGTACCAGTTGGAACACCAGCTCCATTCCCACTGTGACTCAGGAATATAAATTTTGAGACTGAAAGGTTATTTGAATACATGGAATTTCTTGGTTTTATGTCCTAAATTCAGGAACACTTTGAATTTTGTGGATATTATGTGGACAATGCATTCAATTATAAATGTGGACAATGCATTCAATTGGGCTCCAGCATCTTTTTGGGGATTCCACTGAGTTTTGTTACACTGGTCTGGGGTGTTATACTGCATTGTTGTAGTTCATGAGAGAATAATTTTGTTACCCTAATGAAAATTATTTATTTCAAGTGTCTCTGAGTTATGTTAGCACCATACAGTATTTTACAACACATGGAGAAAAGGAGTGCACACCGTACACAGCTATATCTAAATTTCCTTTCTGGAATGTAAAGAGACACATATATGCTTGCATTCTTTAGAGGACGTGCTTTCAAAACATTATTTATTTTAGCACAGAAAATATATTAATATTTTAAAATGCATATCTGGTTTTGAAAATGCTGCAGAATAAACAAAATATAGCACATTTTATGTAAATATATCATATTACATATTATCATATGTATTGCAATGTGATAATAGCAAGTATTCTAAAATTGTGCATTTGATAAAGAAAAAATACTACTCACTTTTTTGCAAGTGTATTCTTAATAAATATTTTTAATAGCAGAGGTTGTATGCCAGTATACTTTAGTGCTGACTAACAAAGTTCAAAAATGTAATAGAGACACCTAATAACTAATTTCAATCTAAAGAAATGGAAAAAGAACAAAGCAAAAAAGACTGATACTGAGAAGGAGGCAGAAAGAACCCCAGCGACACACAGTGGTCTGTAACCTCATTCATCATCAGGCCAGGAAAGGGTCAAGTAGGATTAGGGAACACCTAACTAGTGCAGACATCAGAACTCGCTGGCTTTTTCTGCCCCACAGTATAGTTATAGCATTCATTCAATGGATGAAAATGTGCTGCCTTTCAAAAAGCAACCCAAAAACTTAGAAAATGTTTTTGCCCAGGAAAGAGATTCAAAGTTTGAGCCCTTCATGACACACGAGGCAGATAAAATATTGAATATAAAAAAAAAGGAGCAAGAGTAAAGATATATATATAAATAGCTATACCTTAGCTATAAACAACATTTTAATTTAAAAAGTCTCAGACAAGCACTGGAATTTATTTGCTGCTGATACTATGGCATGCACAGTGGATTTAATGTGTAATCAGTGCTAATCCATTCCAAGCCTTGCAATATCAGCAACGTTTAAGGCAAACCACAAATGAAATTGCACAAGTAATGAACACAGCTCAGAAACAGAGTTTAGAAAGGTCCTCTAAATATCATTGAAGACAACAGCAAGATCACAAGAAATTTTATGATCTTGAAAAAACATCAGTCTCACTTCATTTCTATCTTGTTATCCTTCAGGCCTAATTGGGAACTTTGCAGCTGGGTACAGTATTTGTTCCCTTTAACAAAATGCCCATTCTGCAGAAATGTGTGTCAGTACTACCGCTCTAATTCTTTAAATCTTAATCATAAGATTCTTCAATCCTGCTTACAATCCTCACCTTGCACAGCTGCAGAAACCATTGTTCTACTGGAAAGGAGAACATACACATTTTTAAAGGACTTTTGGACCTTTTTTTTTTTGTTATTTTGCTTCACATTTTTTTATAAGCAGATATACATGTATGCTTTTAAGATCCCTTGGACTTATACATTCTTTAATACGTTTCTTATAATTTAACTGACGTTTTTCCTCTGAAAAGCTCAAACAAGCATCTACAATCATTTGAGATTACTCAGCTTGAAATGGCCTACAGTTACTCGTGTAACTGTAAAAAATAAATCTCAATGAGCAACCAGCTAATGATTTTTCAGTTTTAGAAGATTAAAAAAAAACCACACAAGAAAATTGTTTCAAACTGTAATCAAAACTGTAATTTCTCCCTTTTCTGTGAAATCTTGTCAAGAAGGTCCAGGGAATTTCAGAAATAAGTAGCAATAGCTGTTTATTACATGGAGATCTGAATATACAAACTCCTTCACCATCTTCTCCCAAAGCATTCTAAACTCCAGGTTGAGTGTATTTTAATCCTGCACTAGTGTAGACTTGCTGCTTCTTTGAAAGGCCACAAAATGCCACTAAAGTTAAAATGGATGACATAACCTTTTGAGAAGAACTCACAGCACCGAAATCATTCTGACCCTTGACTGCGCAGTCCTTTAACTTTGCTAGCTATTCATTTCATGCCAATTTATATATTTTTAATTATTATTACATGATTGGGAATATTTATTTGCCCATCTATCACTACAACATGTAGAATTTGATGAAATTAAGTATTTTGGTATAGGTGGCTTTAATTATTTATCCATTAATAAGGCACTCCCCTGGACATACAGCAGGCAAAAACAATGGGAGGGGGAAAAACTGTAGGAGAATTGGTATGGATTATTTCTACAATTGTTTTAATTTAATAGGCTGTTTTGATAGGTTGGTAAAGAATTTGCTTCAGCAAGGAGCAAAGAAGGGAGGATTCATCTGCACAGTATTGGAATTTTCAATGCATCTGTGACAGGAGGGGAAAGGTCTGAAGCCTGTAAGGCAAGGCAGAAAGGGGATGACCACCTTGGCTTTGTTTGCAATAAACAGATGTTTGGCTTTTCTTAGCAGTAAATGCAACAGTCATGAAAAGACAGTTTCTCTCCAAACTCTTTCTAGATATGGTAACTGATAAGGTTAATGCGTAGCGTGTCTCCCCCCAACATAGCTACTGAATTCAATCAGCAGCCTACTAGCTGAAGCACTGGCAACTGTGCATTTTGATCAGCAAAGTGACCTTACAGCCCCGCTGATCACTTGGGCACTTGCGCATGTCCAGAAGAGTTTTGCTACGTGCTCTGAGTGTAGAGGATGATAATGTCATTCATTTCAGAGAGAAAATGCCCAGTCCAGAAGGCTCTGGAATCAGCTCTGTCCAAACCCTGAGTATCAAACATATTTGTAATGGAACAGAAAACAGACTCTGATGTCCTGTGCGCCAACAAAATTGAGAGGTGTCAGAAAAGAATGAAAGTTAGACAGTTTAAGCAAAATAAGACTAAAAATGTATTATAACCAACTTCTAGATATTGAGCAACCCTGCAACTGCATTGCACAAATACTAAAGGCAAGAACAAAACCAGTTTTAGAATACAATCAATGCATGTATCTTTGTTTAACAAAGTACAGTATTCAAAATACTCCTGTAAATCAGTGACATTATTCTAAATGTTTTATAAGGAATCACAATATTCTTTCTTTCAGCAAGCTGAAGGGATAATACTGAAGCTTGACTTTCCTTTAAGTTATTTTGCTGCTACTGTATTATTTACTGACTCTGTAAACATCTCTCATTTATCTAACACACTAGAGATACACATTACCAAGGACACCTGGGAACTGACAGCAACTATTGTTCCAACACTGATGATTCTTTCAGCACAAGTGACAAGTCAGTCTTGCACTTAAACCTTGTGGAGATTTTAATGAGTGAAGAAGCAATTAAACTTCTCAGTTGACTAGAAACTAATCAACTTATACAGGAAAATAATCCTAGAAACGAGAATTTTTAATGGAAAGGGAAAAGCCATCATTGAAGTTTCTGAAGAGGTGAGGAAAATGATGCATTAGCAGGTTTAAACCACAGAGGAAATGAAGTCAATATAAAAAAAGAAAGAAAGAGAGCT
Organism: Cyrtonyx montezumae; assembly: GCF_038088225.1. NCBI lineage: Eukaryota > Metazoa > Chordata > Aves > Galliformes > Odontophoridae > Cyrtonyx > Cyrtonyx montezumae. The sequence goes on along the minus strand of NW_027072078.1, from coordinate 18,607,721 downwards.
AGACTTCTACAATCCCAGTGGAAAAGCTTTGAATTAAAGCAGAGAGTTGCAACAGCGAGATCATACAATTCTAACATTTAAGATCACGTCTACTTTGCAAAACTATTTGCAGGGGATCCTGTGTTATGTGGCTGAGAATTAAAGGCTAGATGGGTATTGAGACAATCCCTTCTCTGTCTGTTGTCATAGTTTGAACAGAAGGAATCAGATGCAGTCATTTCTGAGCATGAAGAACAATAATGGAAAGTGACTGTTAGAATAAAAAGATGTTCCATAATATTAAGTTATCAGATTAGTTATATAAGGATGTAGACATAGCATTAAATATCATATCCTATGAGGTCAAGTCACAGTATTTTCTTCTTAGTGCCACCTTGAAAAGGGGGGTTATAATCAACACAGTCTTATTTATCCCATAGTTGCCTCAGCTAACTAGCAATTTTATGCTTTTCAAGGAGAAACTACAAACCTAGAAATATCCATACCTCATTTCTTGAGGACTGTTATGGGGAAAAAAAATAAGCCTTGACAGGGGTGTGCACAGATGAAAACAAGAACCATAGCTTGTTTACTTCTGCATATAGTAGAAACAGCTGGATGCAGAACTACAGAATGCCACAGCCACATTTTTCCATACAATGCAAAGCATGCAAAGAGAAATAACGTTAATATTTTTAATAAGAATTTGTCAATTTTCAAAATCTAATCATCATGTAGAAAACAATGACTTCAGTGAAACAATAACAGAAATCAAAAGTTAAGATGTCTGGTGGAAGCTAAGACACCAGGCCTCTCAGAAGTAAGCACATCTGCTTTTCTGTCAGCAGTTATTACCTCGTAATTTGCTCGTAACTAATTACCTTGTAACTAATTACCTCGTAAGTTGCTGAGGACTAAAATGCAGAAACTAGCAGTTTGAAACATGGAGGTGCTGCATTTAACATCTCCATCATCCATTTCCAAAATTCTTTAGGTGTCTCAGATTATTGATTTGAGTTAGGCTGCTGGAAGCCCTTTTCTGAAACTCAAATTGTCATAAATCCCTACAGTTTCATTGCATGCAATGGTTAAATGTCCGTGCCAGTCTAGGGAGTGAAATCACGATTTCAGTTGTCAACAAAAAGCTAGTTAGCTAGTTGAGCCTCATGTCCAGAGACATAGTGATGGAAACACAGGGAATCAACATTACCCAGAATAAAGCGGTCATACAATTTTCTAAAAGTTAAAAGTTTGGTATAACAAAGTGATTCAAATTGGAATTATGATCTTCCAATAATATTACTCCTGGTCTAAAATGATGCCTTCTGCTATCCACAAATAATTTACTCAGAAGCAAGGAAGACTTGTTTCAAAGTAAGAACAGAAACAATTGCCTAAGTGCCAAATCAGTACAAGAAGCTGTTATCTCAAACTTTTCTCATAAACCTCCAATACATGTATTTAACTTAACATCTAATACTTTTCTGATGATTGAGGAGAAAAGGAATAAAGTTCAACCAACTTCTCTCTGTTCAGTTCAGGAATGTTATGGTTCCACAGTGCAAAGAAAAGGTCAGCATTCAAGAATTATCAGATAAGAATAGAAAGTTTGTCATGTATCCCAACTTCTCTTACCCAGATCTGCTGAGCTTTTACCTCATTTTGTGCCACAGTCAAAAGAGGTGATCGTTTCTCATGATCGCTAATATTGCAATGGCTCCAGGAATTAGTTAAGAATACATTAAATTGAAACTCTATTTCCTGGCCATACGTACTTAAAAGCAAAGAGTTTACAGCTGCCTGTTCCTACATTCTATGTATATTGAATAACCTGGTCCTGAAATAAGCTTTACACATTCTGCATTTTCATGCATAAGCTCTTCTCTTAGAAGAAAGAAACTGTGATCGTATTACAGTACAACAGGTGAAACTTACTTCTATTCCTGAAAAAAAAAAAAATCAGTTATCTATCTTTCTAATAAAAACATCTGTACTTCCCATTAAACACCAAATTCAACCAGTCCCAACCTAATATTCACAGCATAACATCAGGAAGAAAAAACAATACAAACTCACATGAAGTTTTTTTTCCTTCTTTAAAGAGCACAGAGACATTAAACCCTAAGCACTAGACAGTGAACACATTCATCTAGGAATCAAACATATTTCTATTTTAAAAGTGGGAAGAAGCACAAATAAAAGGCATACACAATGAAATCTTTCAAAAAAAAAAACCTTCGGGAGGTGGGAATGAAGCAAATGCTTCTGTGAGCTGTGGAAAAAACAGCTCTCAAGGACATGGTAAACTGTCATCTATCACTCTCAAAACATGTGATATAGATGTCTGGTTAATAATGCTCACATTTCATTTTCAGTAGCGTCCAAACTGGCATCTGAAAGTCATATAGTCATTTGTAAAAGCAGCATATGTTCTTGTGATGTGTGGGAAGGAATATCCTCTCAGAACTGTATTTTCACTTTATTGGATATAAAACTGTGAGAAAACCCCTAAAGTCTGCCAGCTGTTGATGAGTACACACAAATTTATATACTCCTGCACAAATTAAATATTCTGCAAGTTTCCAAAGGAGTGTTTTTTTTACTATTTGTCCATTTTTGTAATGATCCAGGAACTGCAGCTTTCATTCCACTAAGGCATTTTGGAAATAACTTCTGCTGATAAACTGTGTCAGGGAAAACCTGGCACCTTTAGTTATTTATGTAAGTGGTTTTCAGATTGGCATTTCTGATCTGGCACCCTAATGCTATGTAAGATATTGGAAAATTTATGATCAGGTAGACAATTTCTGCATCAGTGAGTTTACACTGAGAACATGCAACTCAAAGAATTGAATTATTTTATAACTCTTTTTAAAAGGGTGCTCTTGGGTAGTAAATACTAACACAACTTCCTAATTGCCAAAATTATTAATTGCAAAAATTCAATAAACAATGAGCAATCATTACAGCACAGAGGTATACTCATTGCATTTATAGACAGATGAGTAAAAGCCCAGAAGGCCTAAAGCAATTTTGTCCTTGTAAGACAAAAGTTCTGATTTCCCTGCATTTGTCTCCTGTCATAAAATATCACTATGTTAACTCTGCATCACATAAGTAGGTTACAACCAACAATTCAAGGATCACTGTTACCTCAGTGGTAACTCAGCAGCAGCACTTACTGGCATGAAAGCCAGCCATGTTTGAAGAAAATAGCATGAGCTGGATGATCATATTTTCAATTCACACCAAAACATGCAGCTACTTAGCTACTATTACTTGGAACCGATATGTCATGTTGTACTTGAAAAATAAGCACGGAGGGCATGCGCTTACTGCTCATTGCTGCAACTAGCCAGACTGACCCACCTACTTAACTGGGATCTAACCTAGGATCTAGCAAACATCTGGTAATGTTATGTTATGGTTTATGTTAAGATACATTAATAATCCAACAGTCAACTGGGGCTTGAATGCAAGGAAACACATTCACTGCAATTCTAAAATAAATGCCTTTCTATATGCTTGCATTTAGAACAGCACTATGGTGCGTTGGATTTCATTCATTACTGTTTACTGCTCTTATGAATAGTGCCCACGTTTTGATTTCAGAACTTATACCAAATAACACAAAGCCAGTGAAAAGAAATCACATACCTACTTTGAGTCATTTCAAAGTCAGCACATGATCACTCAACAGCAAATTTGTGGAAACAATTAATAATTTACTTGCCATTCATAATTTAGTTGACAATTTTTTTTCTTTTTTACTTACTAATGAAATGCCTGTGAATGGACCACAATTTTCTCATATTTATTATTCATTGCAACAATTTGCAGAATAATTTCTGCAAACAGTTCCTGTTTTGTAGCTCACTCTCTTTGTGATCGTTGATTATTCAAGATTCAGTCTCTGAAACTAATTACCAGAACCATATATTAGATTTTGTTCAAGGTTTGCCTAAACATTGTTCTTATAACTGTTGTATGTTCTCTAAATACCTCTCCTGAAGTATGAAATTAAGTTGTATTCTTCTGTAAGCACTCCCCCTGTAAAATTTATTTGCTAGAATGTTCATAAGCAAACACCATGGAGCAATTGAATTTTAAAATCTGTACAAATATTGGGAAATATATTTTCTTCAGGACCAGGTAACTCTGCTTGTAAAAGACAGCACAGTCTGCTTTCGAGCTGGATTATTCACGTGACTGAAGTTTCCTCTTTGGATTCCAGAATGACTCCTTTCCTCTCCTCAGAGTCAAAACAAGAAACACTATGACATCAAAAGGAGATGTCTTTTCATTGGCATATTTCTCATAAGCCAGTTATTGAAAGTATTCCAAGCCTTGCCTAAAGCAGTGTGGCAGCCATCTAAGTGCTACTTTATTGATAACCAAAATTGCCAAGGTTTTATTGGGAAGAAAAAGGGAAAAATATACATAAGCATATACTTCACACACCTCTCATATAGCACTGGGAAGTTCACATAACTGACCCCAAGTATTTGCAGCACACATTACCACCTCCTTACTGGTAAAGATTCCCTACACACTTCAAGAACTTAAAGCATTTTTGCTTTGTGGGGTTTTTTTTCTCTGTCTGTTTGTTTTTTGGGGTTTTTTTTTTTTTCTGTCTTTATTTTATTTCAGACTTTTGAGGCTTGAAATGTGTTTGCTCATGTTTTCAGATCTTTTGGTAACCTTTAGTACCAAGCATTTTTTTGAGACTCAGATTTAGCAACTGGGACTTTAAAGAAAAGATCAAGTATTCTCAGACACATACTGAATCTGACAGCCCTGGCATTGTTGAAAGGCACTAGCATTGCAGAAGGCCTTTACAAATTTGAGAGAGGTGAAATGTTTGTCCAACTTCACACAGCTACCCAGCAACTCATATCAAAGCATTGCTCAACAAAATAACATTAAGAATTAGAAATGAAATAAGATTTAAATAACACAAACTCACAGAGGCCCTTCAGCAGAAGGATGAATTTTATGCTCAGCATCAATGGTTATTAACTGCATTTAAACACAGATAAACTATTAGTACCAGCAACAATCTGACTGAGCATGCCTTGCTTGCTAGAACTAATTGATGCACTGGACTTTATTGAAATCATCTACAGTTTGACTCTTCTTGGAAAATGGCACAACTGCAAAACAGTTTGTGAACATTTTGAGCTATTTCCTCTAGAGAGTACTGAAACAACCCAGACCTATCTTTATTTCAAGGATCGCATGTTTTACACAAGGAATTGCTGCTCACATTACGTTACCAGTGCACTTACATCTTTGTGCTGGTGCTGGTTTTGTTTGCAAAATGGAAATGGTACAATGGGAAGAAAGCTTAAGAATGAAAAGCATTTTAAAAACAAGACTGATTCTGATTGGTAAATAAATAATAATAAAAATAAAAGAGCAAACAGGATAAACTTTAATCAGCAAAAACACAGTGGTGGGTAAGGGCTATATGTATATTTCCCCCATGACTTGTCAAAAGCCTTTTCTCCACCTCCTGAAAAGTTTTGGGCCTAGTATAAGCACTAAGGAAAGGGGCAATAGCAATATAAAATGCTTTTTTGTCAGCTAAGCATTTTTACAAATATTTTATTACTGAAATGTTACTAAATGCTGTAACCCATTTACATATTGTACATATTCTCTCTCTCACACCTCTCTCCAATTTATTCCCCAAATAATGCGGATAATCATTCATGAATCACCACTTCTCACAAGTCCCCTAAAGATTAATGTTTCTTTCCAATAGAAATCTGTTCAGTGGTTACATTTCAGAGGTTACGTAACAACAGTTACATTACCTCATTGGATGCATACTGCAGATGTTTCTCCTTCCACATCAGAAGCTGAGATTTTCACTTGATGTGGATGAATACACCGACACCACCAGACAGGGCACTCCCATAGAGAATTATAATAGACTTCATGTCACAGGGCCAGCCACAGTTAAGAAACTGCTTGCTGCCAGCTGCGTTATAAAGTACTCCAAATATTAGTTCTTGCATTTTCTGAAAATTCAGTATTTTTAATGCACCATCAAGGAAGCTGGTTTGTCTCACGTGAGTGATTTTAGCTCCACCTTAATATTAGTTCCCAAGTTATACTAAGGTACCAAAGCTAGAACTGCCCATAGGAAAGTACCTCTAGATCCTGCCTTCATCAGTTTTAGTGTTCCTACCGCATGTTTTAAGACATTACGGATGCTATTGAGCCCTGTAACAAGTTTCTGAGCTGTATTTGAAGGGGCACATCACATTATGTAAAGACAAGAAAATTTCTTCCAAGTACTCTAACATATAACTAAACTTTAAGCTTAAAAAACAATTTAAAACTGGCTTCTAGAACAAATATAGTTGATTGATAAAAATAAATCAATCAGGATTTCCATCTCCTTGAGAGGTACGCTGTATACTACCAGCAGCTGATGGCATACTAACTTAAATTTCTTCAGGTGCATTTGGTAACACTTTATGTCAAAAGTCAGTGGAGATATTTTAAGTAAATACAGACCCTGTGATGCTTCTCTTTGTACCCACTTACAGTTCCCTTTAGAAATGTAGGCATTAGCTACGAATACTGACACATCTTTGAAAGAAACTCTATATATCCAGTGAAATGAACATGCCTGAAGTGAGTTTTTTCTGTGTTGCCATGGTAGGTTCATCAGGTCAATCTAAGCTTGTCAGTAGTCCTTCAAAAATCTTTTGCAAACCTGCAATAATGCTGCCTTACAGAAGTAGATAAGTGACATTGATTGTAGAATTTTACTGTGCTTACTTCTAATTGCTGGCAACAAAAATAAAAAATAAAAATCAGGTTTCATATACATACTTCAGTGGAGGGAGGAATTACATGTTATTTATTACTAAAAATATCAAAGGCAAGTTGCAATTTTAATCTCACAGGGCAGAACTATTTTTTCCTAGATTATCAGAATACAGAAAGAAGTTAGCAACTAGTTATATATTTTCAATTTTGTAGCCTCCTTTCCTCAGCATTTAAGCAAGCTTTAATGAATTTAACAAAATTTAATAACGACTAACAAGCTAACATTCGTGCAGGTCTATAATTGCATGTCACCTTCAACACTGTATTGTCTAAATTATTTCTTTTTCACAATCTATCAAAAAAGTAGAAATGCTGATGATGAAGGATTATTCCTACATAAATATTTCTTATTAAAATATCACACAAAATATCTTATTCAGATATAGACATTTAATGAATGAAATTCAATATTAATTTAGAACCTTCTTACTGACAGCTGCTTAGCAGAACAAAAGCTCTTCATTAGATCCAATCTCGAGGTAGTCTTATGCAGATTGCTGACAGGAAAAGAGCCATTAAGGTTCTCCATCTCCACTTATGGATAGATCTAAATGTGCATCAAGGTTTTTTGTTTTTTGTTGTTTTTTTTTAACATATGTATTTATTAAGAGTATGACATATTCATTAAAAAAGCTCATAAGAAATAAATCAGAAAAGTTTTATATATAGTTTGTTCCAAAAGTAATGCCTCCTATTTATTTACATTGAAACTACAGCAGATACAAAGAGCACAATAACGCTATTTGATAGAGCAAGTTCTCAGCTACAGAACAGTAATTTTCAGCATAGTCACCACCATTAGGTATGCATTTTTGCCAGCAAAGACTAAGAGCCTATAGCTACACTAGTGAAATCCATACCAGCAGAGGCAACCCACTGATTCACAGCTGCTGTAATGGCAGCATTGCCAGGAAAACGTTGTGCATGCAATCCATCTTTCACATGCCCAAACAGATGGAAGTCAGAATCTATACTATGTGGTGGGTGAGGTAGAACAAAACTGGCTATGTGCTCCACTGTCTTCAAACTGATACGGGTCCTGGCATTGTTGTGTTGCAATAGTCGGGTTGCCTTCCCTGGCCTGACTCTGGAAGTTCAAGCCTTCGACTTAGTCACTGTCACAATGTAGCAGGCAGAGATTAGGGCTTGTCCAGGATCCAGGAAATCCAGAAGGATCACCCTTTTCCTATCCTAAAAAAGCATGCAGACTACTTTACCCACTGAGGGCTACATCTTGAACATTTTCTGCAACGGAGTGTTCACATCTCACCACTCCATAGGCTGCCATTTTGACTTCAGCTTGTAGTGGCAGCGCCACGTCTCATCACTGGTAATGATGTGATACAGGAAACTGTCACCTTCAGCCTTGTATTGGCCCAGCAGGATATGACAGACTTGGATACAGTGTTCTTTCTGTTCCTCGGTAAGCATCCATGAGATGCAAACTTTGCAATATTCCAATATTTCCATCATTGTTTCCAATGCATTGAAGCCAATATTTAGCTCCATACACAGTTCTTCGGTCATTATCATATGCCCTTGCCAATTTGCACGGATGAGCAGAACAAGACATGCTTCATCTTATGGTGTGACAGCTATGCATGGCCATCAGGAACATGGCTTGCCTTTCATGTTGCTACCACCACTGCTGAAAAACAAGCCACCTACCACCTCACTGTGTTCACATCCACTGTTTGTTCAGCAAGAGTCATTGATTGTCAATGGGTGCTATTTTGCTCCTATGGAGGAATTCAATGACAAACCTTTGTTTCATACACACTTCCACAACAGACTACCCCTCTGCAGCCATTTTTCGCACAGCAAGAAAATCTAACAGAATATTGTCAGAAAGATTCAAACTACCACCATACCACCAACAACCACGTCAGATGCCACGGGCAATAAAATAGGAGGCATTACTTTCAGAGCAGCCCTCATAAAACTCAGGAGGTGCATAAAGTTGGAAAAGAGTAGAAATTTTGATTACTGGGAGATGAGGTTATTAAAATTGTTACTTAAAGGTGTAGTTTGGCATGATTTTCTGACATTTCTTACAGAACTGTCTCATTTAGCTGTTTTAATTCTGTCATTTAAGAAGAAAAAGGAGAAAGCTGTTCATTCTGCCTAAAACTTCAGGTTTTTTCCATTCATTGATCGCTAATGATATTTAATCTTTAGAGCATGCATTGTATTTACTCACTGTACATTCTTGCCCCTGCCAATAGCGTAGAGATGAATTAATCTGGCCTAAAATATGGCAAAGGACATTTGAGGTACAAATGAACAAAGTAAATTAGCTACTTAAGCTCCCCCATTTTTTTTTTCTAAAAGCATAACTCAAAAGTCTTTCCATTCGTCCTCTGTGCCCAGCAATTAATAATGAAGAGTCAAGTTTTAAGGGGATTTGGTTCAATTTACCAGAACTTTCTGTTTGTGACCATGGTTCATGAATCCCTGTGGTACTGTGGCATGTAATGAAGTAAATATAGGAAACAGCCTTATTCTTGACACATGGAACATTTTTGAAGATGAATTAGATGTACGCTATGTGGCTTTCTAACAAAACTAAGCACACACAGAAGCAGTTTCCTCACTTACATCTCATGGGTCAGATTTCTCTTCACTTGGATCATAACTGACCATGTAGCCACATGGTCCCAGTGAAAGTGCATAAAGAATTCTTCATTCACTTCTTGTCATTCTTAATTTAGATTAATGTCATATTGCAGGTATAGTATTTTATGTCACTATATGTTCATGTCCTTAATGCACTGTTAGCCAGAAATAAATAAAAAAACACCACAGCATTCTGCCTGTGAACTGCTTCAGTGCCTGATCTCTAGCCTCTCCAACTCCATATATAAAAGCTAAGCAACATTGCTCAGTTGTGCTGTCATAAATGCATATCCTGTCTAAATGGATTTGGATTAGACAAAATGTTAATCCTGACCTGAGCTGACAGCATTTATAACTAGCCACAGGTGACAGGATTTAGGATGTTAATTAGGTGTCATAACACAATACTTAACTCATAATTCCACAACCAATGGACTTCGGTGAAAAGCTGGCTTAAGAATTTCCTGACTTTCCTTTATACCACCATAACTACTTGCGAAATTCCGCTCCAAATCATGTCACTGATTTGATTTGGGTTAAAAATAACTCTTCAGAAAATATTTTCACCAACATAGTATGTTGGCGCCATAATGATACAGGTCAACCAAAACACCTGGACAATGAAAAACAGTGGTCATGAGTGGCTATAATACTATCAGCACTAAAGCCATTGTACGCTTCCTGTTAGCACTATAGCAGGCTTGTTTACCTTACCATCTTTTACGTACACTTCAAATAATCTCATAGCTTTGCATTTCCAAGCGTCTGAAAGTAGGCTTCACAGTTTGTTTGTTTGTTTTTCTCCCAGGATAGATGTAATCACAGTTACCACCATTTGCTCCAGAAATCTATGCAGGTAGTCATCTCTTGAACCTTCTACCATAATAGCATTAAAGACAGTTGAAACTCTAACCTTAAAAGAACAGTATAAAAGAAGTCAGCTTATTCAGGAATTCCTGGTTTTCAGCAGAAAACCACTCTCTCAGTAGAGGGCTATTTCTTAAAAACTATAAGATGAAAATCAGAGAAGAATTCTGTAAAGTGTTATTAGGTCAGTCCAATGAATCTCACTTTGAACCTGCAACACAAAATTTTAAAATAAACAGAAGGCCTGAACTGCTTCACATAGCTCTCAAGCATACACATTTTGCAAGTGACAGAAGAAAAAAATAGAGGGAAATTTTAAGTTAAGCTCTAGAGCAAAGACTGTGAGACAGATCTAAATATTATTTAAACGAGGCTTCCTCTTTCAAGAGAGCGAGAGGGGAAATGAAACAATGCCATGTCTTGCTAACTCCTACTCATCTGTGAAATAGTACGCATCAGCATTTTTTGAGCAGTAAAAAAATCTTAGCACTTCAGTGCACAGGAAAGATGATGTTCTGAAGATGAAAACCAGCTGTATAGAGAATGACCTCGATAGTTGTAAAATCACCTTTCTTTGTTTTAGAAATGTTAATGAAGCAGAGGCCTTACAGTAAAGAGCAGAAAGTGGAATTTTACTTGTAGCTCTGACACTGATTCCTGCACGATCACAGGCAAACTGCTTCAGTCAAAACTTTCACAAGAGGCCACTGTGTACCCTGAGCATTCAGTTTGAGAAACAAAGGATTAGGTTTGTAGAAGTTTAAAGAATTCATAGCTCCTAATGCAAAGAATCAACTTTATTTTAAAAACTCCAGCTCTGGACAAGTATTCAAGATGAGGTACTCAGAAAATAAAGTTGTGATCATTTTACTTTACGCATCCAAACTGCTCTGTGCTTTGAGGATATACTGCTGTGCTATAGCACCATGTTGTAAAACAGAGATAATAATATCCAGTCATTTCACAATAGCATTATCAAATGGATACATCAAAGTTTGTGAACTCTGAGATATTGTAGTTTTAGTAGAGCCCATCACTCTTATGAGGAAATCAATAGCATCGCATTCAGAGAAAGATCTCCATGTTGCAGAACAAACTGAATGAATCACTACTTTGAATGACATATTGGAAAACTTCCCATTAAATGAGCACTATCCATCTCATGACCTGAATAATTCCCAGGCAGGGAATGAGCTGTAGAAGAATAGTGTACATTCACATAATTAAAGCCTGTGACATAATGAAAACTCACATTTCAGCCCAAATAGTTTAAAAGTTTGGCTAAGCTCATAGCAACAGAATGAAGACTCTCATAATGAGAAGTTCTGGGAAGCTTAAATATAGTCTTGCTGTCACATCGAGCATGTTCGTGTTTGCACAGTCCTCATGAAACTAATGAAATAATTGGCAAACTAACACAGTACCAGTTGAAACAGCCTCTCAGTGCTGGAAGATCAGATCTGTCAAAAGGCTTTGTTTTATTTTGTAATATCTTTAAGACAGAAATGGTCTTTAAAAGAAGTGAGTTTCTTGGTTATTTTTATGTAAGACAAGAATTAAGAGTGTGACAAAATCATATTTGGATAGGATCTGTTCATGAATTCAGTCTAGTTGTAATCACCCAGACTGTGATCTCAAAGTTGGTGCCATTTAATTAGTATTTGAGTGTGTACCATAGCTATATTTAATTACAATCCCAGATTCCCATCTATTTCTGACAGATGATTGCTACTATTTGGCATTCAAACAGCTTCCAAAATCTAGGAAGAGGGAAACCTAACAGGAATAACAATAAGCAATACAGCACACTGTGTCACAAAACAAGCCCATAGTAAATGCTAGATTGCAAAAGAAAAAAAAAGTCAACAAATCATTATCAAAGTATTGAATTAAAAAAAAAAAGTTTAAACAAAGGTTTTCTTTCCCCAGTGGCTTTCTCTCCTCTTACATTCTGATCTTACAATTGAGTCTTATAAAGCAAGCTCGTATGGTGGTGCCCATGAGAACCTGATATCACAGATAAAGATGAGGAACCTGAACCTTAAAACAGAGGTTTCTCAGGACAACTCTAAGCATTCCATCCATACTCACATCATATATTATCAACTGTTATACATTATTCTGCTCATTGTCAGGTTTTGTGATTACCTGGTGTTACTGGCTCCACTGGCAAAACTGAAAAATACTATGGTTTTAGTTGCTACCAAAGAAAAGGACAGTAATGTTTGTGGTTAAAATATTAAGTTGAATTACTCTGACCTCCAATTTCATACACACATTATTTTTCCAAGTTTTGATGATTTCTCCCCAGTTCCTCCAAACACTTTTCTCCACACGCAGACCAGTGGAAAAAGTTAAATTACTATGAAAAATAATACACAGTTCAACCTGCTCAATTTTTTCACATATAAATCATACTACACATTAAATTTCATAAATAGCTTTAAGAGATATTTTCTTAAGTGAAATAGTAACTTAAACCACACTGTAATAAAGATTACTAAAATTAAAGGCCAAGATTCCCAGAGATTAGGTAATGCTCCTGCATTCTGTAGGAATTTCACAGAAATATCCTCAAAAGCAACACCCTTAGCTGTCCCACTCCACCAAGAGAGCTACCCCATCTGTGCTACTACACCATTCAGAATGCGTATTGGAATTTACCAGCTAGCTACTAGCAAACAGAACATGCAGACATTGAGATGTTCTTTTAATTCTCTCTGCAGAAAGAAGTGCTTTTGGCCTCTCTCCTTTAACATGCTGATGATTTTCACAAAGCACATGGGATCTTTAGGAAAACCATCATTTGGCTGAATTTACCAGCCAAAAATCATGGTTAAGTACTTTTTAAATCAAGCGACTAAAAGTTAAAAGGAGACAGTCAGCACAACTGCATAAAATTAATTTATTTGAGAGAACACATAAAAGCTGAAGGCTGCTGTTGTGCATAGTCATTGGGAATGAATTTAAATACTCAGGTCACCTGTGTAAGCAACAATGGTAACCATGGCAGAGCGAGACAGGCTTGCCAAGTGGGAAGAAATGGTTCGGTATGAAAGGATGTTATATTTTCAAAGTTATTAAAATGTATTATAAAAAAATCATAATGCACAGAAACAAACCCATTAGCAAGGGCCCTTCTATCAACCAGCATTGGCTTGTCTTAAAAGCACCAGCTGCTAAACCCGATGTAGTTTCAAAAAGAAGTTCAAAAAGGTAAGTGAAAAATGCATATGGATATGAAAAACTGTACACTGAAAGCATATATTCCAGACAGATTTCAGCTTTTAATAAAATTGAAGTTACTCTTGCATCTATGAAATAATGTGAAAAATAGTTATAGTGGCAGAAGGTGGGAAGACTAAATGAAGATAGGCAACAGTTTAGCTCATGGATTTAAACAACCAAAAGCAAAGTTGTTAACATGCAGCACTAACGCTACAATCACAGCACAGCTTAGTACTATGAAAACCTTGATTCAGCTTATGCACACAAAGGCCTTTTATTTTCACCTATCTAAACATCTTCTTTTACAGACAGGATTACACTCCTGTGCCTTGGAAGTGAATACATGATTAGACTGAGCCATTTTACTTAGAGCATTTGCCTAATCAGTGCTACTTTCAGAATTTGTTGTATTAATTCAGTCATCCATTGACTATTTTGTTATTTTTAACATGAAAATCTGTGAGAACTGCAGTTCAATTGCAAGCCCTGCTTGCTGCATTGATTCTTTGAGCAGTCCATAACTACAGTATACATCAGCACTGTAATGCTGTAAGGCAGAATCCTGTGGAATTTTCTCTAACATGTGGGAAAAGGAAATGAAAAATAAGAGTTCAACAATGAACATGCAAGAAATGATCTAGTGACCCTAAAGATATGACTTATAATTTACAGGCATGCCGATTTACCTCACTGATGGAGATCTCTGATAGCTTCTTCTCATACAATACCAACTAGTTTTTTACATTAAAAAAAAAAAACAACTTAGGAACCCAGTTTTACTTGCATATCTTGCTTAAGAGGAATAAAATTCAAATTGAAATACTGTAGGGTGAATAAACCAAAAGAATAGTATTCAGAGAAAATAGTGAGGAAGATGGTATATTTCGCTAGGCTTATCTAGATCGTAGACAACCAGTAAATAAAGAGAGCCTCACCTTTTACAGATAGTTGAGGTTTGTCAATAACTCTACAGGGGAAGGATCTCTTGTTGGAAATCCTTCCCCAGTGGTGGTCAGCCCTTAAAAGATATTGGTAATATTGGTGGTCTGGGAGAAGTGGAGCCAGACTCCACCCCTTCCGGTCTCTCAGGTACATTGCCTTCACCTGTACTCCTGTGTTTGACTCAGTGCTCGCCTCAGGTGATCAATCAGTAGTTCAGGCCGTGATTCAACAGCTCCCATACAAGTGTATCAGCTACTTCTGCTGACATTCTAAGGTATCCATTTCCTCCACTAACTTCTTCATGACTCATAAGTATTTACTTTGTAAGGATTTACTTTGTAAATCCTATAGTTTGCTTGGTGTAACTGATTATATTGTCATGAGAATTTATGATTAAGTTGAAAAATCACACAGTATTTTATGAAGTATCTGTCTCATAAATTCAGATCCCTCCATAAAAAGTGTTTTAGTCTCTTCTTGCTGTAAATTAGATCTGCACTTATAGGATTTACAAAACTTAAACGTTATTCTTAAAAAGCCTCCAAACCCCAAAATTATAAAAATGCCTGCACAAAGTAACAGTAAGACAAAGCAGCAGAGGAAATTGACAGGGCTTTTTCCAAGTGATAACTACAGTTTAATATATGTGGTACGTTTAACCTCATACAGAAATTTTCATTAAAGTCTCTGCTCAACTTCTCATTTTGTTTAATAGATGACAAGGTCCAGAATTCTAAGTCAAGAACTAGAGAAATCATGGAATGCAATGCTTGAGACAAACAGGTATTGCCAGTGAGAAGGCTAAGCAAGAGAGAGATTGTTCTGCAAGTGGGAGATCAGTGACAGCAGATGGAATTATGACCTAAAGAACAGAGCTGATGAGAAAGTCAGAAGACAAGAATGAGGTACAGAAACGCAGTATGAATGATAACAAGACTGAATTGCTCAGTGTCATAGAATCTTTTGAGTTGGCACTTAAAGGTCATCTAGTCCAACTCCCCTGCAATGAACAGGGGCACCTACAGCTAGATCAGATTGCTTAGGGCCTCATCCAGCCTAAACCCCAGGGACAGGAATTCCACCACTTCTCTAAGCAACCTATTCCAGTACCTCACTAACATTGTAAAAAACTTCATCCTTATATCCGATCTAAATCTTCCCCCAATTAGTTTGAAGATATTACCCTTTGTTCTATCACAACAGACTCTGCCTGTCTGTCCCCTTCTTTCTTACAACCCCCTCTAGAAAATGAAAAGCCTCTCTTAGGTGACCCCAGAGCTTTCTCTTCTCCAGGTTGAACACCACTAGCTCTCTCAGCTTGTTGTCATAGGGCAAGTATTTCATCCCTTGGGTCATTTCTGTGGCCCTTCTCCAGGTGTGTTCTAACAGGTCCACATCTCTCCTGTTCTGTGGACGCCCACACCTGGACACAGTACTCTAGGAGGGTACTCACCAGTCCTAGAGCAATGAGTGGTGGAATCTACTGTGTATATGCAGGATGGAGAGGCAGCTACTTGTCAAGGCTGAGACCAGTCTTCAATCCTAGTAGACCAGTTATGATCACATAAACTAGCTGTAGCTGAGTCTTGAAAGAAGCCATTAACACCAATGTCTAGTGGAATTTTGTGAACACAGGATAATCTATACGCACAACCATAATATGAACACCTAAAATATATTAGCTGTTACTACAGACAGCATATAACAGGCAAACTGATTAGATCACTGAATGCTTTAAGCTGACAACGACCTCATAGCCCATTCTTGCTTTCTGCTTTTTAGCCTTGTCTTCATTTCAGAGGCAGATTTTACTCTGAGATACACAAGTTTCTCTAGATACTTAGATGTATTGCTTGAAATAAGCAGTACTTTACATTTGAAAGCATGTGGCTGCAGACAATTTATTTTAGATGCCATAGCAGAAAAAGTGTCTGTATGCAATGCCTGTGTCAAGCCATCAGCACAGAAGTAGACACAGTGAAGAGAGTAATGGTGTATTATACCTCATCTGCAGCTGAGAACATGTCAATTGACAAAAAAGGTGAAGAGGGATGTGGGAAATACAGAAAGGCAGTAGAGAGACAGAAGTTTAATAGCAAGTGTAACAAAAAAAATAAAAGGTATTAAATACATTTGATACAGGTGAAAGACATCAGTTTATTGCTTTTTATTTATAGACTTGCACTTTTGTGTATAGTGCTTTGTCATATAAAAGTTAAATTGAATCAGAATTGGTACAGGGAGAATATCAGAATGAACAAAAATAGTGAGGAAAGGAAACTCCTTTATTCTCTGCCCACTTCAGGAAGCATACAAAGAATCCTTCTAAAGAAATATTAATTCTCCTGCTAATGAGGCCTGGGGTGGGGGGGTCATCGTACAATGTAGGGTGCTCTGCCAAGAACTAGCAATAAGCAGATAAAATTTTGGTTAAAAAAGTAAATGTGAAAGGCTACAGAATATATAAGAGAAGAATTCACATCAGGCTTATGTGAAGAAGATGGGAGCTTGCACCATTTTCCCCACATTCTGACCCAAAGTGCAAGCACATAATGCCAGCGCATATCAACTTCTTAACAGAAATGAAGCGAGTTCTGTGCACAGAAATAAACCATATTAACCTCTGCAAAGTTAATTACAGCCCTATTACTTGTTTACCTTTCTTTTCTGTAAAATGTACACAAAGCTTGTACACAGATAAGAGATCTATTTGTTGTACTGTATCTATGGATTTCCACTCATATGGAATAATTCACTTTAGCAATGCTTTGAAGTTAATGAACCTCCACAGTCCATTAGAGATAAAAATACTACTTTTTCTACTTTTAATATGATATAAGCAAATTTTTAGTTGAGTAAACAACTTGCAGATTTTATTTCTGGTGCTAGTACTGCAGGAACAGTAACAGTGCTTTCTTTTCGTACATCTGAGATGTAACATATTAGTATAAACTCTGACGCATCAAAAACTCCCCAAATAATTTTTTATTACTTTTCCCGATTTTCAAAAATGAAGACTTCCTTTCTCATAACACAGAGGAGAGCTTATTTTTATTTCTAGCATTGTGAAATAGCAATAGTTTATTACTTAGAACTTGATAGAATCACAGGCACTGTTTACAGCTGCAAATGATTTTGAATTCTGATAGACTTTGATTCACTTTCACAAAACAGGAAAATTATTTTTAGATGGGATGGGAGAATATGAACTTTCAGGAAAACAGACAACTTGATAATATTTCTAATGTGAATTGTTCCAGCAGAGAGGAAGAATAAAATGCATTTTCCTAAAGGATATGGAGTTATTTTTACATATCTTTTTTCCTTATACATCAATGCTTTTACTTTTTTTTGCCTTTCAATAAAAGCGCTATGGGAGAGAATTCATGCTTTAGCTGAACACAGAACAAGCAGCAAGCTGAATTATATACTCAATACAAATCTCATGCAAAAATGATGAAATAAGTGTAAGATGACTAACCAAAGCAGATACTTTGCGAAGAAAAGTTCTACCTAAATTCAGTATTTACAGGCAATACAGAGGAAATTGAAATACGTTAAAAAAGATGAAATTGTAAACTAGACTGTCCAAGTTTAAATAAAAATGTAAACTATTATGATAAACCTGTGTTAAAAATATAATCAGCCATTGTCACTGTAGTGTTAGACAAAAACTTAGAAAGAGGTGAGGAAACAGAACCTGGAATGAAATTTCTTACAGTACTTTGAGCACAAGAAGCCCAGTTCTGAGTCTTTTGGTAACCAAAGTTCTGCTGAATTCAAAACAAGCAAAGAGTAACTCAGAGAACTGTGGGCTGCAGGACTAGACTTCAGTCATTATTTTACCTAAACAAAATAGAGCTTCATTTCTGTAAGGGTGGCATGAGCTTTGTGGTGAACTGCTATGTAACAGAGAGGTCAAAAGTCTACTGCTGCTGCGCACTAAAGAAGCAACCACTTAATCTCAGGTAACATACAGGTATCTTACTGACAACTTATAGTGATCATGTACCGCTATAATGTAATGAAAAGTACAGCAACAATAGCGGAGTGGCAAAGTTCTCAGCTGCAGCAAATGCAGATAAGGCCAAATGTAGCAGACATGGACAAAGAAACAAAGGAAAAGAGCTGCTTACCCTTGCTTCCACTGTCAACCCTTAAATGAAGTCTGGTGAGGAGTGGATCCTGTCTGCATCCCTTCCGGTCACTCGGGTACATTGTGTGTACCTGAGCTCCCCTGAATTGGTCCTACATCCCTACCAGATTCTCAATCACTGTTTCAGGCTGTGACTTAGCATTGCTGCTACAGATCATTACAAAAGAAATAGACATTTATAGTCAATTTATCATCCTTGTGTTTTCATACACAGAGACACACACAAAATATTTAATTCCTGTATTTATTCTTTTCCTAATGCCAAGGCCTTAACCTAATAGAAGTATTTTTCAAAAGATGTAAGGTTTAAAATCAGGTAAAGACTGTTCAGCTTTACAAGGATAAACATTTGCATAATAGATGTGCAATTCAAGATTTTTTAGCAGTAAAATTTCCCCTGAAATACCAGATTTCTCCACATGAAAATACCATAAGAACAATCAATGCTTGAGATTCAGTTTTAAGTTTATGGAAACAAGCAAAGCAAATAAGAACCACAAAGCATTTTGTTCTAAAAATTGGAAAGGTTTAAGCATATTCAGTGTTTTATTATTCTTAATCAACAGCTTACCAGTCTTCAGTTTGAAGTACAATGAGAATTACAATGGCCCTAACTGATTTTGGTTTGCTTAAAAATATAGGTAGTGAATCTTATAAAACTGCTCTGGCCTAATCAAATGTCTGGCAGAAGCTGAATGCCTTGAAATGCCTGTCATCATTTGCAAGGACATGCAATGACGTGTGATGCTACACTTTTCCTTTTGGATGGAGGCAAGGGAATAAGGTAGCACAAATGCATGTGAAAGATAGCTGACATGAAACAAATCGTACACCAGGCATCATCATTTGTACAGATAAGTTCTTTTAGCAAGCTGAACGCCTAGGGGTAATAAAAGAAGACTCAAGAAAATTAACGTGTCTTCAACATGATCTTCATCATTCTAATAAGTTCTTTAGTTACACATACCCCTCCTACTGCTAAGTAGGTGGCTATATCATGAGTCATTCTGCAGAACATTATCACAAAATCTGATTACTTGCAAAGTGGCTTCTGCTTAATCCCTTCTTATCTGTGCAAGTACCCAACATTTTGTAATTTCTAAGCAAATTCAAAAAGTATCCAAGGGAAAACAATATAATCTATTTTAATGGTAAAAAGGCTGTCACTAGTCAGAAGTATTACCAGAAATTCAGAATTGGTACTTTTTAAAATGATCTCATTAACAGGTCATCCTATACTAACCATATAAAGACAACAAGCTCATTTGATTTCTTTGTTTCACTGGAAATTAATACTCAATTGTTAGAGGCAGATATTCCAAAGAATGTCACCAGACTCACCATCCTATTTCCTCTTCACTGTTCTGAAAATCATTTTGGATTCTGCCACCTTTTTTTGTCTTACCCTCTTCTCTTGCCACCCTAAACTCTCCTCAGAATTGACATTACATACCTTATTAATCACAGTATTTTTGTATGCATTTTTAAATTATATTTTTTATTTAAAGAAAAAAAAAAGGGCTTATTCACCAGTGCAGAAAAAGAACAGTTTGTCTGGAAACATCAATTTTCTATAGAGGAGATGAGATTTGTTCTCATATTATAACACACGCAATAACATGAGTTTGTTGCCAGAAGAGCTAAATACACATGTGTACTGCTTCTCTGGGCACTGCAAGAAAATGACATAAACTCCTAATGCAGCTGGTATGGAGTAGTGTTCAGGCCTAGCTAGCAGCAATAGATGTGCCACATTCTTCCTGCAAATATATATGTATCAAAATCTTCTGCATCTCTTAAGGCATTTTAAAGTTTGTTGATTCCACTACAACTTTTTTATCCCATTTCTTCAAGTTTTATTTCTAATAATCTTTGTTTTGTTAACTTTTAAGTTCTTTCATATATTCATTCGCTCTCCTTTTTGTCATGAACCTTGCTATATATGGTTTTCTATGTTTGATTGCTTATGTTCCACTATATGACCCTACCCATCTCACTTAGCTTGTCTCTGCATTCACTCAGCACTTGCCAACTGACATAAACTTGTTTTAGTAATGGCTTGAAAATGTTAAAACCTGCCTCAGGCTTTTACAGTTCCTTCTTGCCCCCACAAAAGAAAAAAAAAAAGAGCATACCATTTCAGTAAGCATAATTAGTGTCAGGTGAAAAGCTCTTGTCTGGGGATTTCCCTTTTTCTTTTTTAAAGATTTTGGAATAAGTATCTGAGAAAAGAGGATGAGAATCTCGAAGTTATGAGCAGAAGTGGCATTAATAATCACCAATTAAACTGAGCATTGTGTTTCTTAATGTACTACTTCACAGAGAGTCAGTAAAGTCAAAGCCCAACTTTCTTACTAAGCACTCATTTAAGCTTTGAAATAAAGGTAAGGCATACTCAGAATAATTCAAAACTTTTCTACAAGAACAAACACATGAGGAAAAAAGAAGATATTATTTACAGACCACTATTCATCTGGGATGGAAAGAAGGATAACTTAAAAAAGAAAACACATCACCTACAATATATAATATTCTGTAATTACTTTCTCCAGCTAAAAGTATTAGGGATTTCTGACTGTGGCAACAGGCTGGCTCTGGAAGGTAGGAGGGCTGCAACACACACAGCATCCTCTCTGCAACCAGCCACACCTGGGACAAAGGCACAAAAAGTTAAAAGTGGGGATTCTGAACTCTCAGGCCTATAAAACTCTTCCTGGCATATTCTTTTGCTAATTATATAGATTATCATATTACCTTCATAATCTGCTCTGTCATTTGTACCTGTTGCACTGTTGAGATGAAAAAAGACTTAGGGAATTATTTTGAAGTTTTTTCATTATCCAATATAATATTTACAGCTTAAGCTTAAGCAGAGCTTAAGCACTCTGTTCATTCACAGAATAGAGACTGCTGTATGGTTGATCATTCTGCCTGAACTTACACATTAGAATACTTCATACATAGTGTATATATATGGAGAGTGTATCTGTTTTAACTTGCAGCTCAGATAACAAAGTTCAACTCATTTGTAAACAATCTGCTGGCTGACAAAAACACAAAAAGAAACAATTCTTTGGCAAGAGTAATTTTCTACAGAGAATGCTTGCTGGATACTCAGCTCCTGACAGATGCTCCAAAAGCTGTGAATATACTAGGCATTTATTCCCATTTGTAATTGTACAGAAGACTGTGACCTTTCTTTTGACAAGCACATCCCACAGCTGTTTCACGATGATCTCATATTACATTAATAAGTTAATATGTATGGACTCTATCTCAGGAGAACAGTGGAACCAAATATACAGGGAGGATAGCTCAAGAAAGCATTTAAACTAGTGTGCCATTATTTGTTTTGGGTAGAAAAAAGATCAAATACTTGAGTTTTGACCACTTCATAAGGATTTGTTCTTTCTTCTAGCTCAGACAAGTTTTAGCACTTGGGTAACAGCCTTTAGTGCATAATAGCTGAAGACTGCCAGAAGATTTTAACAAAGCCCTCTTTTCAGCAGTAGATACACAGCCTTTCTCTCTCCACATCAGGGCAAGAAGCCCAAATTTAGTGACTGTTGAGAACCTTGTACAAGACTGCTCTCCTTTCTAAAAGCATTCCACTGTGGATCAAGCAGTTTGAGAAAGGGCAGTCTCAGTCTGGGCTGAATACAAATCAAATATATAAACCAAGCTGCACATCACTTACACTTAACTGCTGATAAGTACTGACATCAGTATGTACAGCCTTTTCCCTTTCCTTGGTCATCTTCAAAATAATTACACTCCAGTTCTGCTCTAGTATGATGATGCTCTTGACAAAACACTCTACCAGGTCTCAATAGGCTGAAGGGTTATATATTAGGGCCATTACTGAAAACAAGGATTTAAGAGTGTCTGTTATCTGTTGCAGGTTTGTTTTCAAAATAATTGCAGTAGTAAATATTAAATTCAAGTCCTAATTTAATTTCCAAAGTAATTCTATGCTTTCAAAATGATTAAGCTATTATTCCTTTCCATCTTTAAAGTACGAAAAAAAAGGGAAAGAATTCATCACTTTTGACCCCAATTAAGACTTGATCTTAAAAATGATCTCTTTCAAATAGGTGGTTTAAGAAAGCCACGTAGTTTGTCTCCTTTCTGCTTAAAGGTAATTTTTTTTATTTTTTTTTAATCCAGACTCAGACTAAATAGAACAAAACAATGGTAAAGGAGGGAGGGAAGCTCAACTATTTTGAAGATAATAAATTTTGTAAGAAGTCTCAGTAGAAAAAAAAAGGTAGCAATTGTGTCAATGATTTTTCAAGTCAAAAAATTTAACAAAAAAACTAAAACCTCAGATGAGTGTTAATATCTGCATTAAAAGAGCAGTTCTGAAATCAGGTATAGATCACAAATGTTTTCTAATTGAAAAAAAGTGTTTTTTCTTCCACTGCAATTATGAAAGCAAGCCAAATCATTTTCCAAGCCATTTATGCTACCACATTCCCTCTGAATTACGTTTGATTTGCAACTTTCTAAAAAAGTTTTAAGGAGATGATGAGTCTCAAAAGGGGTGTTGTTTATGGATGAAGATTGTAATCCAACTTCTGCCACTCAAGATAACCAGCACTGTAGTGGTCTCACTATCTCACTGTAGTGAGATAACATAGGGAAGGTAATCTACAACTAACAAAGTTTCAAATAAATAAATAAATAGAGAAAGTAAGCTTCTGCCACATTGAGCTCTTAATTGCATATAACTTACTGAGGGATAATCTCTATTTTTCATGTGAAAACACAATACATATAAATATTTTTAAAAGGTAGTGAGCCTAAAATATAAATTTACGTAGAAAATATATTTGAAAAATTTCACAGTAATAGGAAAAATTAAAATAAATAAAATCTGTCAAGAAATAAATTATAAGGTGTTTGAGTTAGACTTATTCAGACTTTTGCCTATGCTGCACCAAAGTATAGTAGCTATGCTTGGATTGCCTTAATGCAAGAAAACCTTCTGATATAAATTTTAGAAGTATAAGAATAATTATGTTCTCTGACCTATATTTTTCATATCTCAAACATTATGAATACAAGGGTGATTTCTACTTGCATTCTACAATTTTGAAAGTGTACTAATTGCAAGACATAAATGGAAATTGCCTGGATGGTCACCATCCAATTTCTAATGGACTGATGCTCATATAAAAATCCAACAGTATCAGCAACAAGCTGACAGTTACTGGTAGAATGAGAGGTGTTGAGAAATGATTTGGCTCACAGCTGAACATCCTATTTAACTGCAGGGAAGATCAAATTAAGTCAAGGTCAAGTATGGGACAGAGCAGCTGTGCCATGCAGCAGATAAGGACTGCTGGAATATATATAGTAGATCTGTTTTTATTTTCTAATTGTGAGACCTAGAACTGCTGCAGGAAGAAAAGGGTCCTCTTTGACTCTTAGCCTTTCACTTTTGCTTCTCCAGGTTCAGTTCCCACCCAGGCTAACCCAAAGCCCTCGTGGTACAGCAGCAGCCCCCTTGCATTTGCAAACTCACTTCAGCAGCCTGTCTCTGGTTTACAAGAGATACTTCACAGCTTTCCAGTATGGCAGAATAACCAATTAATCTTTCCCCATTGTATAAGAAAGATGCTAATATCTCCCTAACAGAAAAAAGTGACTGGAGTAGGCAGTAAGAATCTTGTCTGCAGAAAATTTTACTCTCTGATGTAACCCATCTGGAACTCTTACTAAACACTTCAAACACCTGCGTTCAAAATTGAGTGGTTTGGGGCTCTGTAGTGCTTTGGCTTCATAATCTATAATTTTCCTATTTTAGTAAATGAAAATAAATCAATTTATTGCAGTTAATGTGCAGGTACCAAAAAAGGTGGCTGTAATTTTTTGGTATCCATCTGTCCTCTCCTTACTCCATCTGTTTCCTTCACTCACTGCACTGGAATCCTGCTTCATGAAATGGAGCCTAACATGTTCATGCAATGCAGTGTAAGTTACCTAGTTACTCAGCTGAAAGATGTTTTCAGGATAAATCATTGTCCTTGTACTCAGTAGAAGGCACAGGCATCGATTTTGTTGTTAATATGTTTGAGCAATCCTTCCAACAAAATATATAACTGTCAGTAAATTTCCTCTAATTTCAGATGGTGCACTTCAGAATAATACCGTAAAGGCTCATCACTTTAATCAGTTATTGATTACACCGTGGGGACTTTCCACAGATTCCACTCAATGCTGCTTTTAAAATGGTAAGTACCTATATAACCATATGATGTTATAAGCTGTTTCAGATTTTTATAGCTAGTACAACAGTACCAATGCACAATATTAAATTATTTGGTTGGATAGTACAGTTTTTATTAAACTGTGTTGACTGACTTTGTTTATTCTTCAATTAAGCTTAACCATTCTTTGGCCTGATGATAACTAAAGATTTCTATTTGTCTCTTTACACTAAATGTGTTTAAAGGAAAAAGAAAACAATGTCCCCTCTCCCTCCCATGTTGCAATCCAAGATGGAAGATACAACATAAAGACTAATTTCAGTGGGAATTTTACACAGTGTATTCTACAAATAAAAACGTCACTGCTAAAACTATTTTTTCTGTTGGATACTATAAACAAAAGGCACTTCTTCACACATCATTAAAGCAGTGTGATGGGGTCATTACAAGGTCAGGTCAGGAAAGGCTTTCTCTTTTTTTTTTTTTTTTTTAATAATCTCACACTCTCAGTGTTCACGCTGCCTTTCTTTTCTAGATTATTTCAGTGTCTTAAGTAGCTTGTTTAGTGTATTTTTGTTTTCATTATTATCATATTAAAAGGGCATAATCATTGTTTATTTGCAACTACAAAAGACTTGACTAGCACTGAATTTACACAGAATACAAAAATACTACCACAGAATACGTTTCATTTAAGCACAACTTAAGCTCAGGGTAATATTAACTCATCTTGTCACTTTTTTTAGAATCCCATATGTGATTTTACAAAACATCAGTTGTATACTGAGTCAAAAGCAGTAAGTTACCTAAATCTGCTGAGACATAGAAGGAACCTTTTTTAATATAAGGTAATTTAAAAATATGAAGTGTAAACTTAAGTTAGAAATTAAATGTTTTTCCAAAATAACAAATGGCAACAAGTGCTGGTAGTGGCATTCTGAAAAATATAATTTTCATGTTTGAGATCCATTAAAGTGATGTAGTAGACTGAAAACAAGGATTCCAATTCTTATAATCTTCAGGTGTATATTTAAGTAATTACAGTCCATTTCTCCATTCTGTAGAGTGAGTTTAAAGTATTTACAAATGAAAGCAATAAAAAAATACCTGATATTAGTTATACAGAAAAAAAAATCAAACCTATGTACTTGCTACAGTGTTTTAAAAATCATTAATAATAAACTATTTGTGTAAAATTAATGTGAGAAAACACTTGCATGTGAGAAAACATGCATCTATTTGACACCTGCAAGCCAGTTTGTGTGTTGGGTTTTTGTTTGTTTGTTTGGTTGGTTGGTTGTTTTTTTTTGTTTTTTGTTTTTTATTTGCTGTATAAATAGAAATTAATTATGGAGAACCTAAAACATAACAATGGCCTAGAAAATGAGAGAATTCTTTTTCAAATACACTCAAAATAGTGTGAGTAAATCTGTACCGCGCAGATAAACAATCACTAAATACACTGAACAGCGATTCTTTTTGCTTCTAGTCTTCTATAAAAAAGTGCTGCTTAATGTTCCACTAGCTTCACTGAAAGCAGGATGAGGCCCTGAAACTTTCACTAGTTATATTTTCTGGCCCATAGAGCATCACTATTAACTGTTAATGTCAAAATCCATGCAGGCTCTAGTGAAAAAACATATTCAGTCTTCTAAATAAATGCCTGAGCACTGACTTTTAAGTGAAGGAAGAAATCACTAAGTCAGGTTTTGTTCATGCTGCTTTCTTACTGAAAAACAGTGGTTTGGTGAGTGCTTAGGAACATAATCTGTTCCGGCCTTGGAATTCTGTCTAAGCTTTCTTTTAAAATAACTTTACGCTGCTACTTTAGTTTTAAATGTAGCTTCAGAAACAAGTATGTTCCAAAGCTAATTTCCAAACCCTGAAGCTGATACAATATAGCAGTCAGGAGCAAGGTTGAAATTTCAAGTTAATGCACGGAGTCAGTCCTGTGGAGATGGATGTTACAACTTCTCTGTTTCAAAAAGTGCCTGTGCCGCTGCTACCTGACTGGCAGCCTTCAGATAGCACTGCTTTCCCAACCTCACTGCAGAAGTGCTATCAAGTTGTTTCTTAGAGCAAATAGCAACCTGATTATATATTGGAGAAACGAGGCTGACAAAGAAATGGAAGGTAGTTTGGTCACTCAGAACCAGTGAGCACTACTAGAGAGACAGAAATGGAGCCGAGTGCAGGAAGATATCTTCCTGGGGAACAAGGGGGAGGAGGCTGCTGGATGGATCTGCTGAACTCAGAGAACTTCAGAGGTTGTACAGTATAATTCAGATAATTAAATATAACCGTGGGTTTATCTTCATTATTTTCAGACGTCTGGTCTAAAAGAAGGGAGATTAAGAAGCCAGAAATTACTATTCTTCACAGGCAGAGTCACCCAGGAATCTGATTTGTGTGACTGCAGTTACTTGCATATGCCAATCCTCCAGGATCCAGCACTGAGCTACAATTTGCAGTTTTAGCACCAATACAACCCAGCAGTCAAAAAATCTGTCCCATTAGAACAGTGTACGATCTGACAATCTGCTATGCTGCGTTACAAAATCGTCATGGGAGAAAATATCTTTAGATTTGACTTAACCAACCATCTGTCTACACAAAAAGTCAAAATGTGTAAGCTTACATACAATGTTTTGCTGCCCAATTGCAGCCATTAAGCATTATTCCTTTCCCTCACCCTTTACTTTAAAAAAAAAGAGACTATTTTCTGTCACTTCATATGCATTTTCTGCTAAGAAAATAAGCAAAAGCAATTAGGCATGCATCAGCATGCAAGAAAGCATGCTCTGGGGTGAAATAACAACCCAGAGCACATTCTTGTTATTTGCTGCTACCCTGAAGTGTAGAATATCTGCACAATTATAGGGCGTACTCAATAGCAGCAGGAGGCAGCACTTGTGCTTTAGTCTGCTCCTACTCTCTGCCTTCACAGGTCGTTTTGAACCAGATGGACATTAGCCTAAGTTGCATTTACACAAGTTCAAATAAATTACACATTCTTAGTTCTAACTTCCTGCTTCAGTACCGTGTTTTCATCTGTCCTGAAGTAAGAATCAAATGAATCATGCACATCTAAGTGGATGCTAAATAAGGAATAGGTATAATCATTTATAGCAAAAGCAATTAGATCACAAATAATGTGCTTAAACACTTAAAGCACCAATTGTTTAATTTCCAGCTACTTGAGACTATGAGACCATTACTTGAAAATTCAATAATGTTTGGTTTATAGAGAAGCAAACTGCAAGATTTTAGCTTTCCATGGTTAATTGATCACACTTTCTTTCACTCTTGTTTTTAGGTTTTATTGATAATGA
Organism: Cyrtonyx montezumae; assembly: GCF_038088225.1. NCBI lineage: Eukaryota > Metazoa > Chordata > Aves > Galliformes > Odontophoridae > Cyrtonyx > Cyrtonyx montezumae. The sequence goes on along the minus strand of NW_027072078.1, from coordinate 18,579,543 downwards.
AAAAAAATCTGCTTATTAATACTGAAAGCTGAAAATACAGTGTGAAATAAATTGAACTTAATAATGAAAAACAGGGCCTGTTGCACTTTTTAGTCATTTTTCATATTTAATTAACCAAAAACTCACAGTTCTGAATTTTAATTCACTGATAAATAACTTCATTAAAACAAAATTATGATGCCTGTGGTGTTACACATCCTTCCAGAAGACTGAGTTTAAAAAACTACAGACTTTAGAGGGAGAGGATGGCAAGAAGTAAATGCACAAAGCAATCATGGTCTGCTTCCCTCAAAGCAAAATTTCCTGTACAAATTCAAATTGAATATGATCTTGAAGGTGAGAAAGGAATAGGCAACTTATGGGAACAATGACTGGTGGAGCCTTGAACAGGGAAGAAGAGAAGCCTTAAGGCAGGAAATAGAGAACAACTATCAACACTAATTCAGAGAAAAAAAATAAAAAATGTTGACAAAATGTTCATAGAGCCTTTTAAAACAGATGGAAATAAAGTGGAAGGATAAAAGAGGAATTATCAGTCAGTGCAGGGATATGTCTTTTTCCACCTCTCTCAATTTAAGCTGCAGGTTAAGCATCATCATAGGATATTTATATCCTTCTCAAATAAAGTTATGAGCAACAGTCCTAATGCCATGATCATGACATAAGTTGCTTGGCTATGCCTGGTTCTCTCTGCTGCTGAATAAAATATTGCAATTAATGCAGCAGAAGATTTTTTGATGATGCAACTGGAGATGTACAACAATTCCCTTTTAAATTTGGTTCAGTGTGATTTCTGCAACCTCAAAATTGGGTGATGGCAAGAATAAACTCACTGACAATTGCGACAGTAGAGTATTCATGATGGCAACAGTTAGTGATGCATGTATATGCTGGATTTAGGCCTTTGTAGAGAAATCCCAGACTTGGCATGAAGTTTTTTCAGTTTGATAGGCAGCAACAATAAACTGCACTGATGTTTGGCTTTCTGTAATGATGATACCTACACTGCAAAGTAGAGAGATGAAATTTCCCTTTACTCAGACACCACATCTCATGTAAAGAAATAGCATTTGCTTGTTTTATTTATACAGGTTTAGATATACGTACAAAAGGAACACTGAATGCAGTTCTGTTTTGTGCTCCAACCGAACACCAGATGAAATGGGTGAAAGGGAACTGTATGTAGGCCCAGTCCCCAGTTAAGGTTATGTATGTCTATGACATGTCACTGAAGGTATCCCAAAACTTACCATCATAGAGGCAATCCTATTACTTGCCTTATTGTGCTAAAGCATTTACAGAAGCTCATCCTCCTTGTACTCTCTCTGCTTCAGACTGTCTGAAGGGGAAAGAGTAAATAAACATAGGCCAAAACAATGTTTCTTCTCTCACAGCAGAAACATCTTTACTCAAATGCAGAGGAAACACTGTTCTGTGTTTCTGATTCAAGTTCCTTGCAGGACAGAAAACAAATGTTCAAATGATGTGCACAGGTTAGCATCTATCTCATCCTCAGAGCAGTCAGCTCTTCAGAGCCAACTCATCCTTTTTAAGGGAGGAAAAATATAAAAACCAGACACAAAATCCACGCAACATCTTTCACAATATGAAACAAAAAAATGTGACTGAAAAAATATGGGGAGGTGTGTTGAACAAAACACTCTTTTCAATCTATGACATTAATGAACTTCACTTTGAAAAACATTTTTAAGATGCAACATGATGACTCTTAGGAAAAAAAAAGCAATATAAAGATTAAAACATCTAATTAATTCAAGACAGTAAGGAATATTTTTACAAATCTAGGGCATACTCAAATGCTCACGTCAGACTGAGAATTAGAGTCAGGAGATTTCCTGGCCAGGCTATTGAAGCCATCTACTGTCTATTTCTCACGTTAAACATTGTCCCTTCCTACCAGTTTGGTCTGAGTCTGTTTTCTACATTGTAGCTTGTATGGTGCTGTGTTTTGGATCTGTGTCTTAACCAGTGTTGATAAGACACTTTGCATTGTAGCTACAGCTGTTGCAATGCTTACACAGCATCAAGGCCTTCTCTCTCACATGCTATCCCTCCCAACTACTAGGCTTTATGTGCACAGGGAGCTGGGACAGGTCACTGTGAGGACACTGACCCAAACTGGCCAAGGTGATATCCCATAACTTATGACATGATTGGCAATGAAAATATCAGCGAAAAGACAAAATGTAGAACATTTGGAGTTACAGGGCTTGCCTTCCCAAACAAACACAAAATACTATGGTAAGCTTTCCTGGAATTGGCTAAACCTCTGTCTTCTGGGGTTAACCTACAACCAATACTTAAAATACCCAGTTATTTTGATTAGTAGCAAAAATAACAACGTATGTCTTTATTTTCTTCTTTCACCTCTTTTTTTTTTTTCTTCAGTTATTACTAGAAAGCTGAATGCACTAACTAAGAGCTAAGCAAAGAATACACATGTCAGGTTTACAAGATCACGAAATATTTGTCTCTAACTCTGGCAACTTAGTGTAGAGAAAAAGTACCCTGAGTACAAGTGGCCTGAACTACATAATCTGTCTGATTTTATTAATATTTCATTCACACTTCTGCTTCTACTTCACTCCTACAGACCCCCTCAGCTTATTAATTTTTTGTTTACAAGGTAATTGAAAATGTAGCCAGGAATATTAGTCATTTATTTTATCTGTGACTAACAGAATAAAAGGCATTCACAGGAGCAGATGACTCTTCAAATCCCATCCTGAGAGACATAAGCTAATCCACTACACTGATAAAGAAAGATTGATTTAGAATCAAATACACAATAAAAATCCTCTAAAATAATTTTTCATATATAAACAAAAGCTGAATCAAAAGATAAATTACATTACATAGCTCAACACAGAAATGAAGTGGTTCAAAATTGCATATGCCAAACTAGATCAAACTCCCACTGTCTTCCATTGAAAATACAAATCTATGTGCAGTAAAATATAATGCAAAAACATTTACCTATTCCCAAACTGTACTTTGCTGTTTAATATGCACAAAAATTAATATGTTCTGTACTTGCATTTATTCCATTAATAATAACTGCCACATTAGTGAATAATAAACATTCAGGTAGTTTGAAAACCAGTTTTCTGATAGAAATGCATTAAAGATATAAGCTTACGTCTTACTAGCTGTCAAAATTTAAGCTCAGGGAAAGATAAGTAATGTGTTATTGTTTGCAAAATAAATAAAAAATAAGTAATAGCCATCTCTACTATTGAAATTTTCATTAAGCCCATGTAAGATCTCTGGAACGTGTCTCCAAATCATCCAACTATCTGCAATAATGACATAATTTTGCAAAGAGGAATCATTTGATGAATTATTAAAATATTGAAGAGAAAAGAAGTTGAGAAAGCAGTAGCAAATATTCTGTATTTTGTGTATTTATTGTTCCTCCAGGAACAGAAAAGAATTTCAAGCTTTGAAGACTAAAATATGCTACTAAAAATTATCTCCCCTGTGTTCCAGGTAAAATAGTACCATATAGAGGGAAAGCAGACAAGTAGACTAAGTAAGACACCCCACACAATATCAGTGATGTGGTTAAGGGAGAGGGCAGGGAGTAAGAGGAAAGGAAAGTTTTATTTTGAAATTATTTTACTGTCATAGGAGAAAAGAGAACTTTTCACATGATACGACTGCCTCTCAAACATTAATCTCATTTATCAACCAAAAATAACACTCAATCTGCCTTCAAAATTAATCTGGGAAATACATGTAAATCTATAAGGAACACAGAGCCTGCGTACAACTTTTTTTTCAGCACTCCTACTGATTTAAAAGATCAGCTACATGGACATCCTTAGACAGATAACTCTGTGGACCAAATGACCATATTCTCATCCTCCTCTTACCTTTTTCTCAAAAACTCAAGGGGGTGCTATCAGAGATCATAAAAAGATAGAAGTGATTTGAGTTGGAAGGGACCTTTAAGATCACCAGTTTCCAACCACTCTGCTATAGGCAGGGACACCTACTACACCAGGTTGCTCAAAGCCCATCCAGCCTGGCTTTGAATGCTTCCCGGGAGGGGGCACCCAGAAGCTTTCTGAGCATTCACAACCTCACTTAGCAACCTGTTCCAGTGACCTACCACCCTCACAATAAAGAATTTCTTCCTGATATCTAGTCTAAATCTACACTCTTCCATTTTAAAATCATTTCCCCTCTTCCTGTTACTACATGCCTTTATAAAGGATCCTCCCCAGCTCTCCTGTAGTGTCCCCCTTCACGTACTAGAAGGATGCTATATGGTCCCCCAGGTGCCTTCTCCAGGCTGAAGAGCCCCAGCTCTCTCAGTCTGTCCTCATAAGGGAGGTTCTCCAGCCCCCTGATCATCTTTGCAGCCCTCCACTGGACCTGCTCCAGATGTGAAAACATGGTTTCTCTTTTAGCAGGTTCTGCATTGCAAGCAGTAGGGGGTTCTACAACATGAATTTAATTTGGGTAGCAATGACAGAAGAGTCATGGATGTACATACAAATTGCCACTTTCCCTAATCACATGATAACAGTTTGAAGATTTGTAAACTACAAAATGGGATCTATCATACCAGTAATCTTTCTCTTGACACGTTTTTCTTCTGCTAATACACATTCATAACCTCATCATTTGCTTTAACATGACATTCTAAACTTAACTATGTTTATAAACCAATAAATCCTTCCAAATCCTGTTGCTTAACTTTTAGTTACCTTGTTACCTGACATGGCAATTAGTACTAAATTCTAAACATTTTCAGCCATTGAATAACCATTATCTTAACCTCCACTTTTTAGTCAGATAAGCATAATATTTTCCACAAAGTACTTCAAAAAGCAGAAGCCAGTAACTGAAATGTTAACCTTTTACCTCCATATCACGTTGATAAGCAGTGAATAAAATGCATTCTGCCACCAAATTTAATGACTAATTTTTTATCTAATTAATATATTCTTCTTAACATGACAAGTGTTGACAAGCCTCTAGACTTTAAATCTCCTCTTGGAAAGCTCCAGTTTCTTCATCAGAGACTTCTCTAAGAAATGCTTTGGACTTGTACACACCTAAGTGACACAAGGTGCAGGATACAGCTAGCATAGCATTTTACATGCCATCCAGAAATAGAACAGATTATTCTAGAATCCTGCCCTTCATCATATTTAAGCATAGATTCCAGAGGCCTTGGACTAATCACAGCACCCTGAATTCTGTCTCATATCTTCAAATACATGTTTTCCCGCTTTCTCCATTTGGAAACTCTACTGAACATAACTGATAAATGTTGATTACACTGATCTTAGTTTCAGAAATAACAAGCTAATACATACACTTATCAGAGCTAGAAGACACTAAATAAAACATAATAAGGTCTTTTGTGTTGTACAAATTTAACCTCTGTTCCAAACTAGCCTGAACAAAGGCCTAGGAGTAATGTAGACTGTGTACCAAGAGACCAAGGAGAGCACTGTGTGCCTGAGCCAAAATTTTGCAGCAACTGCAACTTTAAACAGTACAAAAGAACTTAATCTTTAGCATCCAAGGTTAGCAAAGCCTGGGGGAAATCTCAGGAATGGCAATATTTATGCCATCTATATTTCCATTTCCACCTTGAATACAATTCTACTATGATCGTGCAGATAAATTCAAATTTACTACATTCTCTCTATAGAAAATAAAAAGTTTGTTTACAGAAACTAAAACTGTATGACACAAATGTTTTTTTTTCCTCTGATTTAATAAAAAATGGATGACAATGAATTTAAGGACTTTCTCCAGCCCAGACAGCATGAAATAAGAATATTTTAATGCATTTTTAATAATATTCTGACACTTCTCATATAGTTAACACCTATTTATTTTGTAATACAAATTTGGTCTATTTGCTTTTGAAATTGTGAGTGAATTTACAGTTTTTTATGACCGAAAACATTAACTCTTTTATCCAAAATGTCTTGCTGAAATGGAAAAGCAACAGTATAACATTACTCACTATCAGTCTTTTGCTAGGACACTGCTAGGTACAGAAGCAAAGCTTACCAGTGACAAATGCAGAGCAAAATTCAGAACCATAAAAAGATATATACTTCATGATGGAACGTTACTGCGTTTATGTGGATTATCTTGACAATCAATTCACAAAAAAAGGGAAGTTGGGACCTAGAAGGTACATTTTCAACTTTATACAGGAGGTATACTCATTAATCCCATCAATGAATAACAGGATTAGTGTATATACTGCTTATATGTGGCTTTCAAAAAGTTCCACATTTAGACCAAATTTAAGGAAGCGGATGAAATTGAAAATTAAAAAACAAAAAAGTCTATCAACATTCCTTTCTATTCACGTATAAGCTTCTCAACAGTACTGTTAGATTTTGGTGGAATTACTGGTGCTGAAAAGTAGTGAGAAGTGGCAGAGTTTTTGTTTTTTGGATACCAACACAGAAACATTCCTGATCAGGACGTGACAGGTAAGAAAGGGCAACATTTCCCAGTACAGTGGCTGAACATTTCTGAGGGTGCTCCTGAGACACTGACCTTTGTGAGGACAGCAGCTAGTGAGAGGAAGCATGACAAGTCTCCCTTTTGTTCCCCAGAATCAGCTAGTCATTGCAAGGAAGAGTACAATGCACATATGATGGAGCACTGTTAAAGATGCCATATTTCTGTTGGAAAGGGAATGTTTAATTTTATGTATTCTGTTGTAATTTGTTCAAACTTGGTGGTCCAGATATAAACTAAGCCCAGGGTGGGTTTTCATACAGAAAAAGTAATCACTACCCTATAGAAGATGACTGGAACTAGAATATAAGGGGGAGAATTAAAAGTATCTTAATGTGGTACTTCAGCAAGGATTGACTATGATCTGACTAATTTGTTCATTATATCTTATTTTGTTTAGTACTTTCTAGTGACTTTAAACTTGCAATGCTGCTTCATCTCTCCATAAAGCCGATATTATTTTTTCTTATACACATTTATTTTTCAGAAGGGCATCCTAGCCTTATGGCTGCACTGACTCCTTGACCCAAACTATTGGGTTACTATAGCACTAGTCAATAATGGAAAAGCAATTCCAAATAAAAGTACTGATTAAAAATGGCTTGATACCATTGTGGTCATCATATTCATACTGACTTCAGTGAGTTCCACATATTCTCTCCTACTCCCAGTGCACGGCTATGTTTTTCTCTGATCATTGTGAAATTGTAAATATAATCTTTAATTTTCACAGAGAATAAGTGACAGTTTTAACAACATGCAGGGAATAAAATGACTTTTGTAGAATTGTACTTTACCATCTGTAAGGATTTTTCTCACTGGCCTGAAGAGCGCACCATGCAGAATTATGCATTCTCACGAGATGCCTTGTATACTTATGCAAACACACATCCTAAAACTGATAAACACGGAGTTTTCTGGACATCACCATTATGTACCTGAGCTCTCAGATTTTGCAGATTGCCTCAGAAATAAGTCCAATATCCAAAAAGCAGATATTTCTGTAACCAGTACTACAGAGTCACAACGTGCTTAAAAAAGTGAGCAAGATTTAACCCCAAATAAATGCATCTTTCATTTGTTGTAGAAAAAAAGGTAAAGAACATCTGTTGAGATCACTGAACCAGAAAAAGATGTCCTCTGAAACATCCCAGTTTTAGTGCAACTAGATTGCACAATTAAACCAAGATTTTAAAAGACCGCTGATGTCAATAAAAAGCAAAATTGAGAGTCTCATTTTTACGTGTCTAGAGCACCATTCACTCAGCTGAAAACAGTAACAATCACAGTGTCTACAATTAAGTTGTTCTGAAGTTTTTCACGTTTTAGATAATCCAAAAGACAGATTTGAATTTCTAAAATGCTCCTTCACTAGTGGTTGTGTATAGCTGGGAGCACTTCTGTGTAAAATTGGGTCTGTGTAGGGCTGAGCTGGAAACTGCTGCTTATTTTTGAGCAATTGAAAATACTGTGCCAAATGAAAGTCAACTTAGAACATTTTTACCAACAGAAATGTCAAAACTGAAATTAGTCCAAATGCTTAGTTTGAAGACTTATTATGCTAAGAAATGCATTTTAAACATTAACAAAAAAAAAGTTCATTTCAAGTGAAAAGCTCCTATTTTGGACGTGGAAATCATGTGTGAAGATTCTTAGATCAAAACCAATTCATTCTAAGAATAATGTGTGTTTCAATTACAAATAAAAGAGAAATCCTTAATGAATTCTTTATCTAGTAAAAAATAAAAATGGTCTGAGAATATTCAATCCATTAAAAGATTTGCTGTATACACAGACTCTGTATTTAGTAGCTTAGCTTAAAAATCATCAGCAAAATAGTAAACCATGTCTAAATGTTATTGGAGAACATCAGAGGAGCCTTTGAACAGCAAAAGGACAGTCTGCTTTATGTACCTGAAATTCCAGGCAGGGTTGAGAAAACATAACATGAGTGTGTTTTTCATCTTCCTGTGAAAGTGCCCATCCATTTAAAACCATCGCTCATAACATTAAATCAAAACCTCTCAGTATTGCTTGTTAAAACTGGCTTTCAAGACAGAGAAGGAACAAAAATAAGTTTAAAAGAACATATAAATTGTCTGAACACTGCCACGGACAATCAGTTTTAATAGCATATGTCCAACAGCCTACTATGGTTCCTCACTGTTCTGGGAACTTGCCAAAGAAAGAGACTCGTCCACAAATTATAAAGGGAAAAAAAATCAAGAGAAAACTGTTAAAAAACTTGAACTTATACACTTCTTTATCTCTTCTAAGGCCTTTCATTCAGCATTCAATCATCATAAAATCTGTGTTCTTAACATTAAATCTATGATTTAATAGAGAAATACTTTAAAAAAAAGCCCTGAAATTCTCTACCTATTGACAAACTGTAAACATTCAAGATACATCTTACAATCTAACTATCCAGAAGAGCATCTGGGATTAATGAATGATATAAGCATCACTGAATCATTGAGTATTAAAAGACAGCCTAAGTTTCATAGATTGAGAACCGCTAAATGTGGAGGTTATAGACCAAACCAGCAAAAAAATCCTGCACAAGTAATGGATCTTAAAAATACTGCTATTTTAACTTCTGGGAAATGTTTCACAGGAGGAGAGTATAAACTAAAGCAGTAATCTCTTTTTTTTTTTTTTCCAAATAATTTAAGTGAGCATTATTTCTTCATACACTGGCAACTCTGGTCGCCAACAATTCATTTTACCATGTAATGCAGAATTTTGCAATGAGCTCAGTAAACATGCTGCTGGACCTGCCCTCCTCCACCAGAACTCTGCCCTGGCCCCAGCACTAAGTCCAGTTCACCAACCTGCAGTTGGAGGGGTGCTTATCCAAAGTGAAATATGTTGGAAAGACCCTAAATCCAGTACTCTGCATCCTGTGGGCTAGGGAGATGTAACCTCCATCTGGACACTGTTACTTCCTGTGTACTGTACCTCCCCATAATAGTTAGACTGTATTTTTTTTTTTCATAACAATGTTTTTACAAGTCTGGCTCTCAAATCTACATTAATTCAGCTGTGTTTTTATGCAGCAGACAGTTCAGTGCTACTGACCTTCTCAGTCTGCCTGATGTCTCTGCTTAAGCCTAAGGTTCACTTATAACTGTCCCATATCATATCCTTTGCATGTCAAGTAGACTGAGTGGAGAGAAAACTTTTACTGGAGGAAAGAAAACTGGTAAAAAATCTCAATAAATAAGAAAGAAATTACTGTAAAAATCCAGGAAATAGCAGCTCAAACTACTCATGCTAGTATTTCCAGAAATTACTTTGAGATTTTAAAGAGTTTTCAAAGGTCACTTGGTCTTGTAGAAGGATGCACGCTTTACACAGATTTTGGAGTCTGGTGCTAAAGCCATAGTGGAGCTGGAACAAGTTGGAACTTGTGTTGGAATATAATTAATACTGCAAATCATTATTGCCCTTAAAATATTTCTTAAAAAAATGACACCAATAACTTAAAATCAGATTAGATTCTATAAACAGCTTAGTAAAATCATAATTATTTCTAAATTACCTCTTCAGCTCATATTTTTCCTGTCTAGCATCTTAAATACTAAATCTGAAATACCTTGACAAATGCAGCAATATTTCCTTTTCATCATTAATGTCCAGTGTTAAAGCTGGATATAAAACATTTTGTTACTTTAACACTCACTTTAGATTTCAAAAAACAATACATTTAAAATAAACCTTTGCTGAAATCTTTTTTCTGTGTTTCGGTTGTAGAAGTCTAGTATGAGAACATGCATGAAATCAAGAGGTTCAGTACAAAGATGGGTGCATTTTTTATATCCACAGCAGGGAAATATCTATTTCCCCACCTGTCAGAATGATTTATTCAATAAAAATAAAAAAAAGAGAGAGAATATAAATTTAAAAATGCGCTGATTTGTTCTGCAACTTAAAAAATAGCAAAGATCTTCAGAAATTATAAAATGGAATCCCAAATAGATATTACTCCACAAGACATTTTGCAATAACAAAGTGAATCTCTGGGGAAATATATATAGCAAATGCTATCTCTATCTATCTATCTAGCACAAAGACTTTTACATTTTGGCTGGTTAAAACAAGAAAGTCTGTCCTCAGTGTCCTCTATGGTTTTATGCTCCCTCACCAATATCTTTATATTTGTCATCCTCTTAAATAGGAGTTTGCAAAATTTTCTATATAGACATGTAAATTATATACAGACACAGAATAACCTGCTTTTGTTGATTAACCAATGGAATAAATTTTCTAGAATGAATTTTAAAAGCTAAGTTTAAGCAGGAGGTTTTTGAAAGCATGATGTACCATGGGTAAAGAAGCAAAAGAAAGACAGGATTAAAAAAGAAACAGGTCATTCTCTATATGATGCTTTTCTTCATAAGCCATACGGAACAGCACAAGTAGTACCAGCAACTGAAACGAGGCCATCTGTAAGGTTGAGACTGCTTAGTGTGCAAATCATTGTTTCCAATCTGACTCCTTGTTTGGAGTCACTTTCTCAATCTCTTCCTATGAGTAGAAACACATATTCCTAAATTATGATGGGAAGAGTTGAAGTAGTATAAAAACTTACCACAGAATCTGAATTTTTCACTGCATTTTTTTTTCTTTAAGTAGGAAAGTAACAGAAAATAAAGAAATGGACCTTGGTCTCTGCCAACATTGTAGAAAGAGCAGTACTGTAGCAACTAGTACTTTATGCTACAAATACTTCCAGTTTCTCATTCTTACAAAAGTCTATCATAATATTGGAAATACCAAATAAGATCAGGAGAGGTCACAATAACCACATGCTCTATGAGGAAGTTTTGTCTCATGCCATAAAATCAGACATCCTAGCAAAGCAGGATTAAAAAATGACTGATTACTAACGCTCATTTTCATGTATACACCTTCTGAATTGGATTTTTTTTAAATATACTTTGTCCCAAAAATAACAGTCTTTGGCAGCATCTGGAAGAATGACACTGCAACGAAATCCATAACAAAGACTGCGAGCAGATGTCATGACAAGAGAAGAACAGCATCTTGCAAAGAAGTAAAGTGACCAGACAGTGATATGTTGTAAGGATGAAACAAGCACTGGTGAGAACAAAGAACAATGAAACTATACAATTATGCTATTTCCTCATCCAAATTTCTAAACAGCTTCATTCAAAGCCCCTTCTTGTAGGCTGATAACTAGGAACACTTAATTATATGACTGTAAGATGAAGGAAACAATGAAAAAAGAAATCACAAGGCCAGGCTTAGATAGCATAGTCTGCTAACATGGGATGTATTTGCTTGTTGCTCTTGACATACTTTTTTTTCACATTATCCTGAACCAGTACGGTTTCACAATATCTGTAATCACTTATATCGAGGTATTTAATCATATTTAATCATATTCATGTTCAATTAATAAGAGCAGCACCTCAGTAGGCCGTACCATGCACTAAGGGCTTCTGAGTCATATCTGGTTGACATCATATTTTTTGTCTAGGGCAACTACACAGATTTACACATAAGTACATTTAAATGCATATTCCCTACACTATTTGGAAGGCCAGGATATATCCTCAGCCTCTCTCTTTACACATATGTGTACCACTCAATATACACCCCATGTTTCTATCAGGATGGATATAGGTGAATGTAGTAGACTCCATAAGATCTATTCCTTCATGATAATCCAAAAAGGGGGCTCTAGTCCTCACAACTAACAGCACAGTCCTAATCTTCCATTCTCATTGTTATCATGTGTTAGTACTCAGAGGCCATGGACGCACGTGTTCATATACTGAACTGCATAGCTTAGACATGATCCTAAGGAGTTATAAATATATTCTGAGGAGTCACCAAAAGGAAAACAGAAAGGTGCATAAAGTGAAAACAGACAGAAAACCCAACATATTAAGTCACATTGAATAAATTCATGCATTTTACCAAACTCCTTGTGTAAAATCCCAATCACCCAGCTGACCTGGGAAATAAACCTCTCTCAAAATGACTCCACAACCTTCAAGTCTTTCTCCTCACCAAAATGCCTCTTATAGAACATCTTTCCTATAAAGCAGTCTTAAAGTTTCATAGGTTAATTCCTCAAGGAACATATCACGAAGAAAGTACAATTTGCACTTTATTTGTTTTAACTGTAGTAAATAGATTGCAGTAATCTCCAATACACAATGCATCTGCAAACATCTGCATAAGGCAAGGCTCTTCTTACCTTGTATTCATTACGTACATTAGATTTTCTCTCTGCCCTTATAATTATTGATATAATTGCCATGTAACTACTGAGTCAACTTATTCCCAAACCTATCACGAATTTTGAAAATGCAGTATCCATAGTATCTTACATCACTAGAGATTTTGGTGTATATTGCTCAGTGTGGAAAACAACAGGAACTGAAGAATAAGAAGTACTTCTGTACTGCATTTCTCATTTGCCACTTCTTTATAGCACTGAACATTGTTATTCCAGATAAGTATTTAATTACTCATAATAAATTATTTTATAATTTACATGTACAGGAACCACGCTGTGCTAGAACATGTAGCATAAATAGCAGTACTGTACCTTTGTACCATAGACATAAATCATCTTGTTAATTAGATTTTCATATTTGGGCATCACCCTTTAATCTCATGCTTCATTGACCAGGAAACAGTTGCATTTGTTTCCGGGCTTCCTAATTGTGATATATTTCTCTGATATATAATAGTCAATCAAACTAACCTGATTCTGAAGATTTTCTGACATGAAATGGTGGCTGAGGATATCAAAGGCATCCCAGCTGTGGGCTACTCTTTTCCTCACTGTGTCCTTTAGATGAGGCTCACAGGAAAAGTAGGAAGTCAGTGACCACTGTGTCTCATGATTCCATGTGTAGAATTGCTGGTACATGTAACACCTGAGTGAATGATGAAAAATAAAATATTAGCCAACTTGAACATCTTCATTTCACACATTTAATGAAATATTTATGCAAGAAGCATCAACGTTTTCTGACATCGATAAGAATTTTTGTGTAAAAATAAATTTTTGTATAGGGTAAAATTCCAAAACTAAAGCCATCTGTAAATCTACACATAAATTGGTTCACCACAGTGATTTCAGTACAGTTCCAGACCAAAACATCCCAGCAGGTTCATTTTTGAGCTGATGTCAAGGCTCATTGCTGTCAAGATCCACTGTAAAGTGGACCTTCTGCAAAAAATAAAACTTATTTGCTGTAATAACCGATGTTGCCAGGTCTGGGTTATAATCACTTTATTTTCCCTTTTATCTATAATCTAGTTAAGGATTCCTAATTTAAAAACAATTAAACAACTACAACAACAACAAAAACATCTTATTCTATTTCTATAACTGTTAAATACTGTATTATTGGTACTATATTACAAAGTTGTTCAAGTTTATCAAGGTTGTGTCAGAGATGCAGCTGCTCAATCACACAGTAAATTACAGAAGAGGAAAATAATACAAAAACAGCCTCTTTCTAAAAAGAAGGAATTACTTACACAAGGGAGAAAGAGCAGCGGAATCATGCTTGTACTCAACAGAGAATGTATAATCTATCTCTAATATGCATTCAGTATTCTCTGTATAACTCAGAAAGCTTACAGCAATTCATCCTTTTTCAAATGTATTATATCTCCAGTATTTTTTTAATATTAATACTAATTAGGAAATAACTAACTAAACGCTCAGTCCACCATGTCACAAAGAAAACCATCTTTTGTGATTTTAAATCATCTACTTGACTTTCTTCAGACTCTTTAGAATATCCTTAAAATATTCACATATCTGAGTTTCACTGGCACAAATTTCAAAACAACGTATGAGTATTCACAGAATTAGAATGATAAATTCATAGAATCATAGAATCATAGGGGTTGGAAGGGACCTCAAGAGATCATCGAGTCCAACCCCCCTGCCAAAGCAGGTTCCCTACACCAGGTAAATTTATATACACAAATCTGTTCCAGAAACAATGAAGTACTATGATTTTGCTTGTGTGATCAGGCTCAGTGAAGTAGCCTAATATTGGAAAATCTGGTTCTTTGAGATAAAAGTTCAAAAGAAATTTTGTCAAATAAACCAAAACACTGCTAAGAAATCGGGATATAATTATTGATATTGAACAAACAGAGACAACATTAATGATAAATTATTCATTAATCATTAAGGATAAATTATTCATTCCACAAGCTGTAGGCATAACTAGGATGATGTATATTGATGAATTCCCCATTTAGCTGCTTTTTAGGAAAACTATGATGTCAATTTTCATTATTTATATGCAATTCTAATGCTGCAATTCATGCCTCTTAAACTTTACAAGTAGTCACCACTACTAAAAATGAGCATTTATTACCAGTTATCACTAAGAAATTACAAAGAGAACAAGGAACAAAAATGCTAGTCATTTGCTAAACCTCACCATTAATATGGCATCCATCTCCCTTATCCAAGGGACATGGCATGAAAAGGTGTCTCACTTCAGATGTAAAGTCCATGTAGTGAAGGAGTCTTAGCCTGTACAAACATCAGTTTAGTTTTGATCTAAAAATGTTCATTTGTTTCATACCTACTAGCCTACAGGATCACAGAAGAAACATAGAGATCCATTTCAAACAACAGGACACAGCAATGTTAGCTTTTCAACAAGTGTAAGGGTTGTCGTAGATTTTTGCAGGCTTTTGGCAAGTGCATGCAACATGTGTATATATTAAAGCATAATCATTATACATGCAAGACAGCAACAACAGGCTTTCTACGTGTCAGGCAAACCTTGCAGATGAGCTGTGCCACTCTGCACTTGTCCATGTGCTTTCCCTCCATATGACATATACAGCAACAGATACATTGTGCTGGGTGGAGAAAATAAATTCATACAAATTCATGATTTGAAAATGCCCTCTTTCTTCTGAATAGTTCAAGAATTCATCACCTTAAAATTAGGCCTTTGGGTCTAAATACCTCACCTGGTCTCCAGCAGTGGTACTGCACAGACATTGAGCATTACACTAGGTCAGCTAGGCAGGTTGTGGGGAAGTCAGCAACATACTCTAACCTGCATTCATGTGAAACCAAGATGACAGAATTCCATTCAGAAATTTTTTTATATAGGAGAGCAATTTAAAAATGCAAATCTTCAGACTTCCACTGTGAATTGAGGGGTTCAACTTCAATGGGCAACAAAATCTTTTTATCACCTGAAATCTTGCCCCATAACTCCTACAGGATTTATAGAATCAAACTCCTATTAGCTTTCTAAAGTCTCACTGCTGTATAATTCTTTCCTTTTAAGCTCCTTTTCCACCTTTCACACACAAAAACTTCCCATGCAAATGTTTCTTGAAATGCGGATTAGTTTTCTCACATTTAATGAAAATCTATTTAAATTATTTTTCAGCTTTATTATCACCAAGTATTGTGAAATCTTCCAATGAACAGAACTAGTCTCTATTCTGCTCAAACAAACCCACTCAAATGTTAACATTTAAGGACTTATTGAGCAGGTAAACAATACACATATTGAACGACCAGACTTTGCTGCACAGAAGCTAAAGAAAACAGGAACCTTTGAGATATTCCCTGTTGTACTGCAAATTAGAAATGTACGGTAGTTTCTTCATTGTACTTTGAATAGCATTATCTGTAAGACTTTGTGTTTACTTTTCATGATTATCACAGTCAGGCTTTACCCAAATCTAGGATCAGTCTGTCTCACGGGACACTAGTTTCTACAGCTGAAGAAAGGGATGAATAACTCAAAGGAACCCAACTCTCATTTTCATTCTTAAACTTCACCACAAATTTGAAACAATTTCACACATGAATACCTTTATAAACTTCTATAATTTTAATAAATCTTGCAGGATGTGAATGGCCATGACCATGCTACCTGGGCCCAATACCTCACAGTGTCAGAGTTATACTGGTGCCCCAAAATGGCTGCCACAGCCAGCACCCCTCAGAGCCCACACTCTTCCCTGCTGGACAATGGGCTCACGCACACCTCTGGAGAGGCAATTGCTGCACTCTGATTGGTCATCCACCTGGCAGGTAGGCGCACAGCTCCCACCGCATTGGTGACAGGACCCCAGCCATCAGGGGCAGCTCTGCTGGGGAGGAGCTGGCGCTGGCTGAGGTCAGAGCAGTGCAGCCAGACAAAAAATATATTTGTTGGTTTTTTGCATCTTTGCATGCCTGCTGTGCTATCAGACTCTCTGATCATCCCTAAATTTAGTTCCAGACTTGCTTTTTGACAGCAGAGCCTCTCATATTTTGCATTCAGTCAGCACAGAAGCACGACGTTAAACTATTTCTAGGTAATGTCACATCTCAGTTCTGGTTTTATTTCCATCTCTGACGGAGAAATCTTAAATTCTAATCAATCTGCTTTGATCAGATTCTACTTTAAATTCTGAAATACATTCATATTTGGGCTTATGGACATTTTCCACTCTTTTCTACCTACAGGATTCATATTAAAGTCTTAAATACGCGATAGCGTCCATTAAGACAAGCAAACAAAATCTATAACCATTTAGAGAACGGTTCAAGAAAAAAAATAAGTTTTTTTTTAAAAAGCTGTTCTGAACAGCTCAAACCTCTGCACAGCTATGCAGCTTCTCTCTGTCTCTCAAAAATTGATTTTTGGGGCTTTGGCATGAGCTTTGCAGTGCTTAAGACAAATGGATTGTATTATTGAATCCAGCCCTCAGCAAGCTCATTTTGAAATAAATCAAAACCTGAGCCATTCTTTTCAGCAGGCCCACTGAAAATCCAGATAGAAAGAATTAACACTTTCACAAAAACAAACTACAAATTTTATATGACAAAAGGAGTGTATAAAACCACTACTTGTTATACTACTTGAATGGAAAATGCAGATAATAGAAAACAAACAACCTGAAAGTTCATGGATAGTCATAGTCAATTAGGCAAAATTCGTAATAATGAATTATTGCACAAAGTTGTAGCTGTCAATTGCCTTAGTTTCATTTTGTCCAAAGTCTGAAAAATAAGGTCTAGATTGGTTGTATAATCCTACACAAGGAAACATTTTCTGCTTGCTCGCTAAGGTCTTCATTAGAAAAAAATCAGTTTCAAAATGCAAAATGAAGTGTAACATTCAACACTAACTAATCCTATATATTTATATATGTGTGTTTATATATAGTTCTCTATATGAGGACACATACATTTTCACACAAAAATATGTTACGCAAATTATTTGCCATAGGTTTGGTGAGTCATGTTGCTTTCCCACATGTGTATGAGTAATTAACAGGCATGGGCTAATCCTTTACTCTTTGTTATACCTGCACAGTTTGCAAGCTGCGATTGGTATAGTCCGTTCTTCCCACCCCTGCACTAATAACTTACTGCTATGCAAAGCAACTATCTGTTAGACTGGCACCTTGAGATCAGGCACTTCTGAGGTTTTGCTGAAGCTACACTGGTGCTCGGTGGGCTTTAACTTTCTGCTCCATCTCATGACCTTATTAAAGCCATTTGCACTGATTTTTGCCATGTGGCTGCGTCCTTCCAAGAGTCAGTAAATGGGGTATAGAACTCAGTATCCACACAGCTCTTCTGCTCACTTGCCAGTGTCCCATGACCATTATAACTTGTTTCTCAGCAACTGCAAGAGGCAGCTGCATCAATTTCTGCCTGTCAGGAGAATCGAACTGGGAGCATGAATCTGAGAACTTGTACCAAAAGATATAACTGTTATGGGGAGTAGAGATGTAAAGGGAATACTTGTTATTACAGACATGGTAACCAGTTTTAGATTTTTCCTTATGGCATCAGCAGCCCTCTGGGTTGCTCTTACTATGTAAGGAATGTATTATTTGGTTACCTTTGCAGATGCAGCTGTGTATTTCAACTAATGATGGCCAACAGATCACTCCAGGAGCCTGATCTGATATATGAATTAGCCAGATGTGTGGAGGGGTCACCTGAGAAAGCCAGCCAGAGGAAGACAGATATTGGTTGTAAAAAGTAGGTTTACAGATTAATGTAACTGGAGTGATCCAGCCCAACTATCTGGTTGTGAACAAACACAGCCTTGAACACACAAGACCCTTCACAGCTTCAGCTTCACTTGCCTCTAACCTTACTTTTTACTTGTATCTCTTATGCTCCTGTATTGTTTTAGCAATGTTAGATCAAATTTCCTGTCTCTGCTGTGAATGTTTTCATCCAAGAGGTGTCCCTGAGCTCCTCTTGACCCAATCAGTTATAGAACTGATTTTTCTTGTGGCCAAGATCCATTTTTTTCTTTAATCCATTTAACCAGGCTACATTTGCTCTCTGCAAGGTGAGAAGCAGCGAAGTAGCTGGGGGCATTTGGTTGTTCTAAGAGTCTCTGAAAGAAAATAAGTTACCAGTATAAAAATGTGCATATATTAGCATACACTTGGAAAAGCCCATACAGCTTCTGTGTGCAGTAGAAAGCGATCAGGCTCAAAAGGTATCACATGCCTTTTTTTTTTCCTTTGTGAATGCGAAACCTGGGCAATGCCAGGTCTGTCAGTCTGATATTAGCAGTAGTTGGTCATGGAAGGGTGGGTCAATGCAGATTATCTTTCCAAGATTTTTCTGTGCATAGTATCTATATTTGCAGAAATATTATAGTGATACTAAAAACTGAATTCTTTTTCACTATATAAACTTGAACATGTAATCTCTAGTAAGAATCAACATTTATGCCAGTGAGTTTCTACACAACACCAACCCATCTTCCTCTCACAAGTTGTTTTAGCATGAGTTTGAGTTTCTGGTATCAGCACAAAATCCTCATCTCAACACATCCTCCACTTGCTATCCCCCACACATGCCCCAGAGCATTGCCTGTCCCTTGTAGGCTGCATGGATCTGTACTATTGCCAAGCTCCACTTCTTAGAGACTGGATGCTTCTCTTTATCATATGGATGATGTCCCACTGTCCTGGTGCAGGATGCAGCACTCAACCAATTAAGTTAATACTTCGGGGCTAATTTGTGATCCAGCTGTGACCAAGGGCATACAGGTCCATTGGTGTTAAGAAACTAGTCTCTTATTCAGGTGATGTGTGTGTGACATACTGACTTGTGAAAATCATTCAGAGTTAAGATAACAATGGTGATGGTGATAATATCATCATTCTGGTATGCTATTACGAAATGTTGTCTGTTCCAGTTTAAAAAAGATAGTCTTACAAAAATAATTTTACTTTTCAACTACATTTCTTAATTCTCTCTGGTTAAAATTAGTCTGACATTCTTTTACTTAGGTCATTTGACAAAAAACTGCTTTCCCCTTGTGTGAGATCAAGTTCTGTAACAAAGTGTAATGAGATGATGAAGATACAATGGAGAAATTTCAACACCAGTAGCTGCATTTTTCTGTAAAATTCCCAAGTACTCTTAAGTTTCCTGTCTCAGATCTATGCATAAATTATAATTTAATTTCATTGTGACTTTCACTGTGTTCCCAAAAGCAATAAGAGCTGTAATTTGCCATTTTTGTCTAAATGGAAGGAGTACATTTTGCTCTCACGTAACTATGTAACCTTACTGACTTCAGTGAAACAAGGCAGCATGAGACCAAGTCAAGTCTAACATCAATTATGCTATGTATATAGAACACTGCATTCACCATTTATGATACAATGAAAACATTCTGAAGTTAGAAGGCTGATCCTGTTACTTTAGAGCATAAAGATAAATTTATTGAAAGGACCAGGAAAAATGCATTGCTTGTAACTGAGTTCTGCTTTACTGTATTTCATTTGTAAACATTTCCATTTGGTCCTCCAAACTATCAAGTTAGTGAAATATAATAATAAACTACCCTACTGCTGTGCTTTACGTTAGAGGATAGTTACAGCACATTAAGGTTCCGCTGTTTATTTTAAATCAGGTTATATAAAAGGAAATTTTAGGACCTTTTTGGAAACACTTTTTATGGAGAGTAAACATATAGAAGCATGCTATTTAATGAACCGATAAAGCAACGTTTCAAAGCAAATGCTGGTATACTAAACAGCTAGAGAAAATTAGGCTTGCTCCAACTCCAGTGAAAGGATGAAATGGGTTCAAGCTCTTCAGGGAATCTTTAGGGTTGAATTTTCATATCCTCACTCCCCTTTCGTTCCTACAGCTTAAGCAGCTCCAGGAGTGAGCTTTGCTCAGAGACATTTGCCCCCATCTCCATTTGCCATAAAAATGATTTTAAAACTGCTTCAGCCAAGCACAAAAGGCAGTGGGGAAGGGGCCTGTGCTGGTGCAACAAAGGCTGCATTATGCCACACCACTTCCACCAGCCACAGCAGGCTGACAGCTGCTTTCAGCTCCTATGTGAATCATAGAACCGTTAATGTTGGAAAAGACCTTTGGGATCATTTAATCCAACCACCAACCCATCATCACCATGCCCACTAAGCCATGTCCCTCAGTGCCACATCTATTCTGGAGGAACACCTCCAGGGACGGTGGCTCCACGACTTCCCCAGGCAGCCTGTTACCATACAGTTCCACTCTTCCTGAGAAGAAATTTTTCCTAATATCCACAATATCAAAATACTCCATAACACAGAGAGCCACCCCACTGCACTTCCTTCCTTGCCTATCCCTTCTAAAGAGCCTATAGTCCTCCACTGCAGCACTCAGGTGATGAGAGTGATGCCAACATGTTTTGGTGATGGCAACTAAGCCACAGTTTTCCTGTTGCACAGTGGCTTATAGGTACTCCTGTTTGTTGCCCATTCTGCATTGATTGCTATGAAACAAATTTCCCCATCCTTGCTCCAGAGGGTGTACCACAGACACAACCATTTTGCTCCCCCAACACCCAGCCCTCAGTTCTGCCCTAAGAAACACAATGCTGCCATGATGGTGCATAAAGCTTTATATCCATAACAGCACTCAGGGAACACTAGTTGCGTAAGACCAGTTCAAATTTGCACATTCTGCCTTGAGAAAGTCTCCAACAGTTCAGATACACAGTACATGCATAAACAGATATGCACAGGCATTTTGCAGCACAACTCAGTAACACAAAACTACCATAATTGCAAAAAATGAAGACTCTGTCAGACTTCAATGATGGGAAATATGTATCAACCAGTGACAGAAAGGAACCCTTTCCCTTCCCTACATGGGTGCCTGTTCAGCCAGAGCTGTTAAAGTGGAACTGTGGCCAGAGAGAAGGGACCGAAATGCTTATCTGCCCATCTTGGTCAGTGCAGGCCAGAGAGCCCCTTGGAAGGCAGCCCTTAGAAGGGGCCCAAAGCCATGGTTGTTTCTGCTCTGTGAGCCATAGGCTGTGGCACAGGACAGCAGTGGGAATGAGAGCTCCTGCTGCTTCGACAAGCCCAGGGCAAGACCTGTAATTGGGGATCCGCAGCTTTGAGCTTTGATTTCTTCCCTATGATTTTTATTAAACCAGGTTTGTAAAGATAACAAATTGCTGGTAAGTAAGGCTCCAATAATAATGGGAAACAAACATTCAAAGTGCTCTAGACAATGCTGGAAGAATTTAGCCCCATCTTCCTCTCACAGAATCAGAGGAATAATGCAGTCATGGTCAGGGTGAGATAACTGGCAGGCACATCCTCAGCTGCTTAAGGCAGAAGTGCGTTTTGTTGGCAGTCTCAAGCTTTCCCCGCACCTGCTCTGGGCTGGAAACACATGGCTGTTGATGCCCTTGAGGAGTGAGCAGAGGAAGCCCATGTCTGGCTGAGGAACACCAAGCAAATGCCCACTAAATCTCCCTTAACTCTCCAATCTATCCAACCTTCAGTTAACTACACACCCATATCCTCCTTTCTCCCCATCCTGCAAAACTGTGTGGCCCCGAATTGGAGGGCAGTAGCTACTATCCTACTGTCAGAGCAATCACCACCTGAATGTTTTGGGATTAGCACAGAATGACCTGGCATCTCTTTTCCCAAATTCATGGCTAAATGGCAGAAGTGACTCAAAAGTCTGTAGAAGGAAGGAAAGACTATCAACTCACTTAGTACAACTGACTGCAAATGCACAATAAATTACATTTCCTGATGTTTTTCCAGACTAGTTTTAAAATCCTCAAGTGATTGGCTGTAATCTATTATTGGAATAACAACATGAGCATCATTAGAGCAGTGTAGTTCATGAAATTGAAAGGTTTAGAAAGCACAGTTACTGCATTTAATTTGTACTGCTTTATTTGGCAATCTATGTGCAGATTTGTCACTTGTACAGCTGTCCCTAATAGGGTCATTTCTATAGCAAATGTATGATAGTTGTACTTGAGGATGACACGAAGTTTGCAATAGCTCTCCAAAAACATTCCACATTATAAAACCACTCAGCAGAGTGATTTGCTTGCTATGTGGGGTGATTGCATAGTCTGCTCTGAAAAGCTCAATTTTGCTTCTATTGAAATGCCTTAGCTTTCAAAGTGCTTAATCTTATTTCTTCCATGGAAGATGTGTCATCTGGTCTGTCATTAAAGTTCTGGTGAAGGGCAGAACTTTTTTTCTTTCTTTATAAACTTCACAAAATCTTTTGTGTTGAACTACCTCAAATTTTAGATTCTAAACTGAAACTTAACAACAGAAATGCCATGCTCTATTCAGACATGGTAAGGGTATCTCAGAGCAAGGGAACATTAAATCAGTGTCCTCTTACCTCCACCCTACATGGAAGCTCATCAAATTAATAGCCAGTAGTGACTAAAACAATCAGCTGACTTTTTGCTGGTGACACATCTCTCCTTGTCCTTCTGGCAGGCAGTAACAAGATTTTCAGTTGCCTCAGTTCACAGGCTGAATAATCATAGAATCATAAAGATTGGAAAAATCCACTAAGATCATCTAGTGTAACCATCAGACTATCACCACCATGCCAGATAACCACATCCCTCAGTGCCACATCTACCCCTTTCTTGAACACCTACAGGGATGTTGACTTCACCACTTTCCTGGGCAGCCTGGTCCTGTAACAATCTAATATGAAAAGAAATTATAAATCAAAATAAGAAATGTGAAATAAAATGCTGTAAATAACTGCACACAATATACTTGCATTAGTAAGCATTTAAATACAATTATTCCTATTGTTTACATCATATGCTACCTGTCAGTACTATATAAATTGAGATCCCATTATATCCCTGAACTGAAAAGCTCACAGTTTAATGAAAACAAACAAACAGAAGCAACCTGCAATGCAAAGCAAATAATGACAGTGAGAATGAATTAATGAACTTTCTAAGTGTCAGTTTGTAGGGAGAAGTAACACATTGTGAAGCAGTTTTAAATAGCAGATAACAGAACAAATGCGGTTCTAGGCATGCAACTCCAGCAAGGCCTGTAAAAGAAACCACAAACTTGAGGCTAAGGACAGCTCACCAAGAGATCTCCTTGTTTAAATTAATTACAGTAATCTCTTACAAAATTTGAAAGAAAGAGCACTTTGGAGAAGAATGGAATGTCAGCAAAAAGGAAGATGATTAGTTCCTATGGGATAAGCTCAACAGATAACCAATTAGTTATTATTCCTCAAACAACAAAGGTCTTGTACGGAAAAAACAGAAATATGTTACTAAAAAAATTCCATTATCTATTGAATGCAGTATTTATGTCCAGTAATGTTAAGAAAATTGTTTTCTAGGCTCATCTTTATTATAAGAATGAGGTCAGTGGTGAAGCTGTACTCTAATAAAAATAGAGTTTTGTGTTTATCCACACATTTGAATAAATACACTCAGTGCATAGGGTTATTTCATTTTCTCTAAGGAACTTTCCTATGGACATCTGATGCATTGGATAAAATTTTTTTTCACCCAATAAATTGTATGTATATGGGCAAGGCATTCACCATGACAGGGAGCATGCATTGTAGTGGTTTTGCTTCTGTTTCTTGGCTAATGTCTGGTTTATTTGGTAAACCATAGTCTGTAAGAAGTTTCTGATGATGATAGCGACAAGAAACAGCAGGCTGCTAGAAGGTAGGGACAGAGATCACTGAAAAAAATTATTTTGCTGTTTGATCTACTGTCAGGAGATATTATAATGTGAATAGGTTCAGCATACAGTTAACTTTCCTGCTGTTTCACATGAATGTAAAAATCAAACGAATTGTGTTCTTGTTAACAGACTTGCCTAAAACAGATTGGGTCAAAATATCAGGTATCTATACATCACAGTCCACACAAAATAGATCTTAGGTTTTATTTTTTGCAGTTTTTCAGGAAACTTTTTAAAGCAAGTTTTCCCTGAGATGCAAGTATTCATTTCCTTTGATACAGAGGTTGTTTTTTTTCTCTCTAGTTTTGTTCTCTTAATAAGAATGAATAAATTTTTGGAACAAAAGAAATCTGGGCAGTAGGTCTGCCACAATAAAGGAGGAGTGGAATGGAAGATATATCAAAGCATATAAAATTTGACAGTGAGCTTCCTGGAAATCTCAGCATTTCTTTTAAACCCACACAGTCATAGAAGCAGAGTTCAGGAGAATTCCAATGGGAGTTGAGTCTGTATAAGGATAATGAGACCAGAGATGTCTCTGAATAAGAAACAGCCAAACTTTAAGATAATTACCTGAAACCAGAGCCTCTAAGAGTAAAATGAGGCTTTTCCTTTTGAAGTTTTAAAAGAATTCTAAACTTAATCCTTATCTGTCAACTTAAACAATGTTCTATATCTTGAACCTTTGTTACCAGTACACCAAACAAAGAGCACTTCTGGTCACTGTTGCCCAGTGACTGAACTTGACTTTACATAGAATCACAGAATGGCTTGGGTTGGAAGGGACCCCAAGGACCATCAAGTTCCAACCCCTCTGCCACAGGCAGGGCCACCGAACTCCAGGTGTGGTACTAGACTATGTTTGCCCAGGGCCACATCCAACCTGGTCTTGAACACCTCCAGGGATGGAGCATGCACAGCCTCCCTGGGCAAACATTTTTAAGTCTGCTGTCAGATTTCCAAATTTAACTGATACCATATCAGAACACTGGAGTAGAAATGATTCCCTGAAAGACAAATCTTAAGGTGACAAGGAGACACTTGTTCTCACCCTAATGCCCCTGATCTTACTTGTTTGAGAATGTGTGGCAGTGAGTTGTATCATAGTTCTGCATTTTAATTGTTGAAGGTAGCATAAAATTCTGTATTCCTCAGTTCAATGGGGGAAAATATTAATTACAATCTACAGCACTCTAACATACTATATAAAACACAAAGGATTCTGTAGCCATCACATAAGAGGCTGAAGGAAAGAATGTTCCCCAGGGATGTGGCTTTGGGGAGGCTGAAGAATGCCAGGAAGGTTGTGAAAAGGCCTTTACAAGCCTTTGTGAATGCACACACTCAAGTGCAGATGCACTGACTAACTCACAATAGAAGGCAACTTCTGCTTGTACTGAGTCCCTAGTTTTACAAACATGGTGTCCACACCTCAGATAGGAGGCAGCAAAGATATTTCCAAATAACTGCCTGCAATTTAACATTCTTATGTTACACATCGATAGGTGCGTATAGTTTTGAGAATGTTGTCCAGAATAGCTTTGCTAAAATACAAGTTTTCATTATTTTCAGAATTTAATGTGGTTATTATTGAAAACAAACAAGCAAAACAAAAAACAGCTTTTAAGGGTTGTTTCCTTCTGTTCCACCAACAGTGCTAGAGAAATTTGCAACAGGAACGTTTTGCCTAAAATGGAGAGGCAGGAGCCCTGGCTGTGTGACTGACAATACGGTCAGGCCTTCGGCTTTATGCAGTGTGTCAGCATCGGCAGTGTTAGATCACTGATGCAGGTCATTTTCTGAGAGACAAATAGCATTGTCACCAGAGTGTGCATTAGACAACTGCTGGGTACATTTCTTTCGATAACTTCAGCTGTAGCCTTATCTCAAATCTTAATTTTAAAATCCAGAGCTGTCATTTGTCTGCAAGGTGTTTAGGCTTGCTTTAAAACCATTACACTTCAGTGCTAACCTGCTGGCACTAAGAAGCATTTCCAGTGAATATTTTATTCAGAGAGACTTAAGAGAGAGTTTTGTCAGATGTGCTTCCTGTCATCCTTTATTACACTAGATCTTTTGATATTTGAGTAGAAGACGTAGAAATGAAGAAGGTCAGTGAAATGGGAGGAATATAAAATGTCTTTCACTATTCCTGTTTTCATACTGTCCATCAAAACCACAGCTTGAAAATGTCAGATAACATGAGGTTCATTTTAATTTTAATCGCTTAACTGTATAATACTATAGTAACTTAATGGCTATGCAGAAGATTTATCATGAGGAACAGGGATTACAGTCAGAAATTTCTCCTAGATTACTGTTTGCTATACAAGGAATTCAGTGCTAATTATACAGATTATATGATCTGATATTTTCAGAGGAGTATCCCTATATATTAGAACACAAAAGCAAATATTTAGAGGCTTAGAGTTCAGATGAGCATCTTAATTTTTGAGACTGCAATAGTCTCAAGAGAACAGGCAGCCTTTTTCCAGCTCTTCACTGCTTACATTCCTGGTCATGAGAAGAAATAAAAAACAAGATATATTTAAGTATTTCCAAGCATTTAAAAAGGTAAAAGCATTTCCACATTTAACATTTTCACATCTAAATTAATATGACTGTTGGAGATCCATTCATATCTAAAAATTCTGATCATTAGATTTCCCATCACTTTAAGCAATATCTTCACTAAACCAGAAGTACAATTCTAGCTAAAGCCCAAAAACATGAAAGGTACACAGATCAACAACTATCGCAATTATGTACGGAGATGCTATATTAGATTCTAAATGTCCACTCTTATGTCTCTCAGCATCTTCATTACAAACACCATCCATCTTAAAGAGCCACTTCTTCAGAACAGGTTATTTCTCTCCCACTGCAGATGAGATGTAGCAATTGATACAAAGCAGCTGTGTCTGCAGTGGCTGCTGTAGTTTAATTGTCATTTAGGAGAATTTGAGAATGATTTTGTCTCGACTTCTTTCTCTCATTTTTATGCTGTACAGGAAGCATGATAGATAGCAAAGCACAGAACAGAGAGGACTTGTAGGCAGGAGTGTCAGAAGTAAGAGTTGGTAGTTTACAGATCACAGTCTACTAATTTTTTACATTGCTCTTTTTCTAGTGCAGGGTAAGGACTCTAAAGGTCTTATTTATTTTAAGAACAGTGGTATTCATATTAAAATGTGTGAGGACATGAAAATCTTGACCTCAGCATAGCCCAGTTCCTTACTATTTGTTGTGAAGTTTAGTTCCTACCATAGTGCCAACATAATGAGAAGCCAGTATCTTACTCCTAAAAAAATGTGTTATAGGACTAATAGGCAGACATGCTGGACATGGTGAAGGGACAAAGGTAGAAATGACAATTTTAAAGGCATCAATGGAAAACACAGTCATCTGTGATTTGAAAAGCACAGGCCCTCTTTGACTTTGCCACTGTTAATTTCAGTTTTTATGAGATACAATACCATATACAAGGAATATAAAATTCCCATCTGGAACTTAAGGTACCAGAAGGCTCACTGGCTCTTTTAATGGATCATATGTTATAATAGGAAAAGCCATATGCTACATTAGCAACATTGGTGTTTGCATCTTCTTATAATCCAAGATCTGCCACTGCTAAAACTAGTCTGCCAGCATTAAACCATTTATCAGTTGAGCAGCATCACCTTTTCAGCTGTACATTACCCAGGCAAGTTACAGGCACAGGAGACAGAAAACCAGGAATCAGCAGGACATTCAGAGTGCTCTGGTAAATCAGCCTTTCCTCAGAAGGCAGACTGTGTTTCTCACATTCAGAGTCTGTGCTTCTGTGTTTATTGCTGACAGGGCACTGCTGTACATGACTAGGAAGTTGCAGATGTTCCTCAGTTAACTGGCCTTCCAGCAGGCAACAGAAGGTCATGGAAAAAACTGTATTTCTTACAAATGAATCTGACATGTCAGTCTAGGCACTGTTCAAAAGACTTTCAGAAATAACTGCTATCGTAACAGGCCTGAAAACATAGTAGGAAATTATCATGGAGTCATTTCAGAAGTATTTAGTGCTATTCTAGGTGCCCTTAAGGAGGAGACTAAGCAACACAGAGCTTGCAAACATCAAAAGACTCATCCCAGTAGAGAAGAAACAGAGGAGATAGTATGCCAGCAGCACAAGAAGATCAAGATCCAACTCATTTATAGATTTAAATGTCAAAACTGTAACTGGAAACTGTAGCCGTATGGGCACATGAGCAAAGAGAACCATCAGTGGGAAGGAAGAATCTCTCCTCAGCTGAACTCTGATAACACTGATTGCATAAATACTATTTATTCTGGAAGGCCCAGAAAGGCTGCAGTGATCCTCACAAAAACAGGAAAGAGAGCCACAGTCTTGGCCAAAGCTACTTTCATTAGCCACTGAGGAAGCACTGCACTCAAGCTCTGGGTCCCTCTGGCAGACCACAGCAGTTAGATACCTGAGCTAGTTTTGCTCCCTGAAGGTCTTTTCCTGTGCACTGAGATGCAAACAACTGCATTGTTCAGGAAAACTTTCAGGCAAAGTCTTCGCTGTAATATTCAATTCAAGACTCAGCTGCTAGAGAGAAAGAAGAAATACTGCAGGTGACTTTATCAGATATGTACTGCAAACCAAAGAGCTCCTCCCACATGTGATTGCTGTAATTAATCATCCTGTTTAGACAGAATGCAGAGCAGAAAAATAGGCTGCATGCTCAGTTTTAGCTTGCTGAGAGTACTTCTGCAATTACTCTGCTCTTGTGCCTCAAGTTATTGAAATGCTTAATATCCACTGGCCATCAGGAAAAAGCTTCCATCAGAAAGCAGAAAGCATACTATTAGACTGCATACAATCACAATTAATATAAACACCTCACTGAATGCCTCTAGTACCACTCACTGCCCTTCAAAGCCTAGGATTTCCCCAGGTTGTGAAACCCACTGAAAAAATGTCACTACGTATGTACTCTGCCACTTCTGATAGTGAACCCTTTCAGAGAAGCGTGACAAAATATTATGCTACATGCATCCATATTGGTGCCACCCTAAACCTGCAGCAACTACAATCATTACTGATTTCTCAATTCTTATTGCAATTGTTGTACTAAAACTGCCAAACTGACTGGCCCTTGAATTACAGACCACAAGGAACTCCACATGCGTGCTCCTAACATGCTTATCTCCTTCTCCACTCTGCAACGTGCTGGAGCCCAACAGGGCAGAGCTGTAGCACCACAATGCAGTGCTGCTCTCATGCAGCAGGCATCTTGCCTCAAAGCATATCAGAAGCGAGGGTATACACGAGCACTGCAAACGGGAGGCAAGATGCTGCCAAGCCTTTGCAGCTCCCGTCAAGTTAAACTGTTTTTATACAGCCAAATTTTGTACAAAACTTGTAACAAAGGGACAGTAGCTCTGCTAATCAAAAGTATTCTTCATTGGTAGAAAGATATGATTGAAATAACGAATTACAGCATGTTGTTACGGTGTTGTGTTCTTGATTAAAACAAAAACTCAAAGCTCTTAAAAACTTATTTTTTTAATTCCCTGGCATTTAGTCTTAAATGTCAGTAGTAAAGATACAACAAAATGAATTTAACAGTCTGTGCAGGCACTGGAGATGACACCAAATGGAGAAGAAAGGTAGAGCAAAAATGCCCTTCTGTATTGCTTTTCTGCAGGTATCAGATAAAGTTACAGCTAAACAACTTCTAAAAGTTACTGAAAAAGTAACTTCATTTATGTGCACAGGTTTTCAGAGACATAGAGGAGATAAGTACTCAGATCTCTAAACATCCATCTGCACTTCCATTTCAACCAGGGTGAAGTGGGATTTATGGGGTGGAGAGCACTAGGAGAGATCCTGTCCCCAGAAGCCCAGCTGCACCCATACGCACTCCATGCCTGTAGTGCTGGATAGCTTTGGATTTGTGAGGATGCAGGGAGTGAGCATGGAGGTGTCTTTACCACACCTGGGTCTCAGCTCTGCCCTTGGGTTGCCACTGCATACAGCCAGCCCCCACCTCAGCAGCAAGCAGCATGCCCAGTGAGCAGAGGAAGCAACATCCTCCCCTCCTGATGAAGCTGCATCACCATCTGGAAAGGAATTAAAGGTCCAGGATGAGAGAGAACACATTCAATTATTTTACCCAGTAGTGACGACACAGTAGAGATGATTTAGTTGTTCTAGTACATATTTTTTTGACTGGCTTCCTACAGGGACTGTATAATTCAAAATCCATCCTATGGAAGATTACCCATTCCCTCTGAAGGGTAGTTATTAGACAGAAGATGCCTAGGGTTATCTTAGGTGATAGGGGCCTAATTTATGAGTGGCATTTGAGGCTTCAGATGTCAGCTGTAATAAAGACAGCATGCTGCCATCTCTTTCTCCCTCCAGAATTTAAGATGCTCAAGTGAGCTGAAATTTAAGTTCTTCTTAGGTGTCTCCCGAGGTGTACAGGGAGAGGTAGATGCCTCAGAATGTAAAACCTTGTACTGCAGTCTCTGGCTGGTGATCCAAAGTAAACCTTTTTGTCCTCCATTTTCTTGTATCTACAGGAGTGGCTGACAAATTACCTACCTCTCAGTTCAATACATCTACTTTTAGAAACTTGCAGTTTTGTTCTTGTCACTGCTGGTTTGATCATTCCTCAAATTAAAAGATGATACGTCGAAACTTTTAGTTACTTGACCAAGGCAACCGAGAAACCATTTTTCACATATGATACAATCTGATGGTTTTTCTTCCGTACGTGTCAGATACAACCATAATTTACAGGTTATTTCTTGCTTGCCGAGATAATAATCTGGTAGTATCTGCGGCAGAAAATCCTTTCAGTGGCTCCAAAACAGCAGATAGTGCACCTAAAGAATGTTTGTATATTTTGACTGTTTTCATACCAATAAAATGCTTAAAATCTCATCTCCTCCCAGACATCCTATACTAGTTAGCCTCCTCTCATATAACTTGTCAGATCACTCTTAAAAAAACAGTTTGCATTTTTTGGAGGATTTCTACTCATGGCAAAGCAATCTTCTTACATGTGTTTATCGTACAAGCTGTCATTTTGAAATGCCCAAAAATTATTATAAAAGATTGAATTTTCCGCTCTGCTTTTCTATATGGCAAGAGCTATTTCTAGTAATTTACTAAAAAGACAGCATATTACCACATTAAAATTGCTTTTATTGTCATAAATTCAGTACATTAATTTCAAGTCACTACCATTTTGTCTGGCTGTGCTAGAATGTGGTGAGATGGAATTAATGCAGTTCTTACAACAAAAAATATTTATAACAAAGAAATTAAAGCTGGAAGATGACTGAGATAACAGGTTTCCCCCCAACAGTTCATTTATTTATTTATTAGATCTCTGCACCTCAACATACTGGATGCTTTCTAAATTAGTGACTACCCTGCATCTGTACTGCTCTCAGGGGGTAACATTTTCCCTGGGTGAGTGTAATCATTCTCCAAAAGCCAAGAGCCCGAAGGTGAACCATTCTGTCACTTTGTTACCTAGCAAAGGCACCGTTTCCATCAGGTTTAGTCTGAAGACAAGTGCAACAGAAGGGAGACTGAAATGTGAATGTGGGAAAACTACTCACACTCATTAGAATCCTCGATGTTCTATCCTTCCTCACATTTATCATTAATTATTATATAACTTCATTCAGATGCAAGAAGTTATATTTGAAAGTTTCCTGGCAGATCTCAAAACCCAAAGTGTTTTGTAAAGGTAATAAATGACTTAATCACAACCGTGAAGATAAATCATTTATGACACCAAACGCTTTCATTACCTTAGATGCACTATAGAAAAAGATCACTGGCAAACCAAAAGCAAACTCAAATCTAACCAGAAGAATGACATGACTTAGATTAGAGGTACAGAAAAAAATAAAGGATCAGCTGCATACTGGCTCTTAGCAACCTCAAGGTGGACACTTTATCCAGTGGCAGGAGTGAAAACATACTGATTTTCATCACACTCAGAACATTTGGATGGAACTTGTAAATACATTTGGCCTGATGACAGAAGATTGACCCCACATGTGAGAAGTGCAGGGACCTGATGAGAGTGATTGATAGGCTATCTTCAAAACTGTGCCCTGGGATTTCATTTTCCACAATATTATATAACCCCTGGCAAGCGATGAGCAGCCTCTCTCTCGTTACACCATCTGGAGGAAAAAAACAACAGCAAAAAAGCCCTGACATACACATTCTGCTTTGGCAAAGGCACATGTGGGAGAATTGCCTACCTGAGCCAAGAGCTGTCTTCTGCTTCTAAAAAGAATCTGGCTGATTCAGAGGCTTGTGACAGCCCCTCACAATGTTTTCATTTTATGTCAAAATCAGAAAATCACATCAATCTTTCAAACAGCAGCACACTCTCAAACACTACACTATTCATGCCCTTTAAAACTGCTATATGCATGAACAAGTTTCCTGTTAAAATCCAATTATATTTCCTGTTCGAGTTCTGAAGTGATCTCAGGAGAGTCAAAAGATACAAAGAATCATTAGGTCGTGTGAAAACAAATGAAAAAATGAAAAAAAGATGAGGCTTTTTTTTAAGTCTCAATAAGTACTTGAATTGATTTCCAAAACATCCCAGCCATCACTAAAACTTAAACCTAAATATTTAATAGGCAAACAAAGGCTTTTTGTTTCATTACTCATTTTCAACTGATGAAGAACTAACTATTTAATAGCATCCTGGCAGAACAAAACCTTGGGGACAATGCTGTAATCTCAGAGGCAAACGGGGGAGACCTCTGCCCTTAGTTGATCAGCTGAGGCAGGAGAAGAGCCCCAAGAAGGGTCTACCCTGCTCTGCCCCAGCCTCATGCCTGCAATACCTGTTAGCTGTGCACAGCTGTAAGGCAGAGAACTGTCTTCCAGATTGTTCTAACACAGTACTTCTCAGATAATTGAACACACTTCTCCACAGCTGAGCCACACAGAGCTTGGGAGGGGCAAAGAAATGCTGTTGCCTTCCCTTGCCCACACAGAGACTTTCATTCCCCCTCACCAAGAGGTGTCTGGCCCACAGGGAACCAGGACCTGGCAAGTGGTTGCCCCATGTGCAGATAGGCTGCCTAAACTGCCTGTCCTTTTGTAAATATCTACAACGTCATGCAAATGAACTAATATACCCACTTTTCTGCACGAGGTATGGGTGGAAAGGG
Organism: Cyrtonyx montezumae; assembly: GCF_038088225.1. NCBI lineage: Eukaryota > Metazoa > Chordata > Aves > Galliformes > Odontophoridae > Cyrtonyx > Cyrtonyx montezumae. The sequence goes on along the minus strand of NW_027072078.1, from coordinate 18,545,787 downwards.
GTAGGGAGGGACAGAAGATGATGAGAAATAGGAGTTTAAAAACATAATAAGTCTGAAAAAAAAAGACCTTCTTGGAAAGCTATTTGACATTTATTTGATCAAGGCAGTGCACAGGGGTAAGAACTGGAATGGAATTCTTTTCCCAGATTCATGTGTGTTTTTCACAGAAAGAATTAATGCCTCATTGAAAAGGTGATTTGCAGTTGGCATTTAAGGCAGCCTTGCTGCCTGGCTCTGGAATTATTCCCATTGTTGTTCACACAAAGGGAAAATAAACTCAACCACTTGGCTTCCTTTTCCATGAAATGTATGTCTAAGATCACAGCTTAGAAAGGAAACTAAATGGCAGATGGCAACATCTTTGTGAAGTATGAGCACACTGAGCTATACAGGCTGACAAATTAATTTTTTCAAAGAAAAGGACAGAGAAAGTGAGGGCTTTTCTTAGTGTGAAAGAATGATAATAATTTGAAGCTGGCTTTAGAACAGCTTGGGTATCTCTTAGTTGCGTTGTTACCACACAGTCAAAAGAAAACAAAGAGATTATTTACATGTCTTTGCTGTGAGGCATTATTCTTCATTGCATTGGTAGCAAGAAAGGTTTTTAGAGACTATTGTGAAGCTTTGTGTATTTAGGTTGTCTGTCTTGTCCTCATCTCGAGCCACGCTCACACTGTGTGGGGAACCCTAGAGTGGGCACCCCAGACAGGGACAGGGCAGGCAACCCCTGGGCTCCAGCAGATCTTACTCTGCAGCAGCTCCAGGATATCAATCCTTTCCTTCCTAGCAGCAAAGCAATAGGTCTTGATGCACACATCAGTCCTCCCATCTCCTGTCTCACTCCACAGGAGGAGACTGAGTCAGAGGTCACCTCCCTGCTTGGCACCGCAGCAATCATGGGCTGCGTCACCTGACAGACTGCCCCACAAAGCATTTGGTCACACAGCAAAGCTCTGCTTCTCCCACGGCCCAAGTGCTCCCACAACAGTTGACCCAATAGCTGCTTTACTGTATTTCATGTAATTTTAGCTTCGTGCTGCCTTTGATATCAAAATGCTGGGACATAAATGGAACTACAGATTACAGAGTGCTTTAAAATCTCTTGCTCAAGTGATCTCTCAGATTAAAATAATACTGAAAAGAGACTGCCAAAAGGAAGAGAAGGGTTTAGGATGTTGACAGAGATCTGCACAGAGTTTAAACATGCCCAGAAGAATCCCTGTTGTTCCCAGCCATGCTATGAAACAAACACCTTCCTCCGGGGAAGGTCTGAGGTCAGGTTATTGATATTGCAGTCTCTTCTGATTCCACCCAGAGACTAAGCACCCCCAAAGTTTGGAAAACGATCAAAAGGAAGGTTTGATCTTCCCTTGCTGTAAGAATCTCCCAGATAAATGTCTCTCTGTGAAATAGCTCTATTTAATTCCTACAGCCCTGAGGTGTCTATCAAGATTCGGACCCTAAACTTGCTTGGCAGATTTTATTACTGTGTTACCTGCCTCCTTGGGGTATACAGATGCTCAGAGAGCTTGTGTTTTTGAAGCTCTTGGAGGGCCAGAGATGGAAAGCAAAGAAAAGCAATCTATATTTTACACTGTGTGTCCATGTACCCTCTTTCTTCTTAAGGCTTGGCCTTGAATACATGGGTAACTGAGGTATTAGATATGATTCCCCTTGGGCACAGTGAAAGAACATATTTACTGTTTATTGCTTCACAAAGCTGATTTCTATCAGTAGCACATTACATTTATATCAAAGCAGAAGCCAATACATCCCAAAGAAAAGTGGGTGGTGAAAAGAGAATTGTGGCTGCTGAGCTGCATGAGAATGAGGGCCAATGGCTGCACACTCTGCCAAGGATACTAACAGTGCAATGCACTACAGCACAACAGCAGAAGGCCCTGAGCAGTGCTGCACACACATCTCTGCATGATCTCTGGAGCTGCACTGTAATCACATGCTTCACACACAATCCTGAATATGCTTAAGGCCTTATTTTAAATAACACTGCTTTGCATGTGTTTTGAGAAATCTTTCCATATCGACAAGTCTACATTTACACCTACACTGACTCACTAGGGACCATGAAGCTACAGGTAGATAAGCCAACTGGAGAGTCTCCAATTATTCTGAGCAGTTGCGATTGAGATGGTTACGCTTCCACAGTCACAACAGGAAAAAGAAGAATCAAGATGTGCTGGCAGTATAATGAGCCAACAGAAATGGGCTGTGTTATGTTTGCAGAAAGACAAATGCACATGCACACACATTTGGAAAAAGTTTCCTTGGCTGTTTTCTTAGTTGCTAGTCCTGCAGCTACTCCTAATTAGGAAGACCCACGGACAAAGAATGTAAGAAACCAGATCTGGTATTACTGACTACTCACCCTCCTCTTCAGGATTTGAAATTTATGCTGCCCAGTGAAAATTCTGAAAGTATATATGAAGGACATCTCTAGTAGCGTAAGTGATAAAAGTGAGTTGAAAGAGGAATTCAGATTTACTCTTTACCAGAATGCAGCTATTCCAGCAGCTTTATGAGATCTCCCAAATGATCAACCATTTTCTGTCCACTCAGGAGGCAGAGTTATTAACTGAGAAACTGCCACAAACAGTTCATCAATGACAGTTTCTGAGAAAACTTCTTCAATTTTTGCCTACAAGATCTCTCACAGGGCTCAGGTTAAATTCTAAACTGATCACAAACAGAAAAGCTGTTGACTGGCTGCTTTCTCAAGAGACAAAATTACTTTCACTGAGACTAATGGATAGTGTTCACCACCTCCATAATGGGAATGAAATGGAAGAAAAAAAGACATTCTTTTTGGGAAAAGGATGACTATGTAAGCATAACTGATAACCTAGGATGGGTTTGCAGTTTAGGTGAGGAGACAGCAATTCATTTAAGGTCCCCAACAGTATTTTCAAACTTGTCTCTCAGTTGAGGACACAGTTTCCTGCACTTTTGAAATATCTAAGGCAAATGAGGACAAATTTACTCCTTTTGATTCACAAGGATATATATTTACCCAGTTACTGCAGCATCAGTTTCACTTGATCAATCCAAAAACCTCCAGTTCCTAGGAGCCCATTTTTATGAAATGGCCTATTGCAGATAAAACATAGGCTTTCAGCTGTAAGATTCAGAAATCTGAATACCGACAAATTGACCGGAGTTCATGTCTGTTAAATGCTCCATATGTGCTAGTTGAAACACCCTGACGTTACCATGCTCTCAAATGATAATAGTTTTGCAAGGACACCCTTTTTTTGCAGCTGATTTTTTTCTTCTTTAGTACCCAGTAAAAGTAAGCTTTCATTTAATAAGTTTAAGCAAAACCTCATCTGCCATTTCGTTATACAAAACAATATACACCATGAAAACAAACACACCTGCAGCCTTTGCACACTCAGTTGTGTACAGCCAGCAGACGCACATCAAGCCCATCTGATCCAAGCCTCCCCAAGATGTGCTGGGCTCCTTCACCTGCCAACAGCCCCCTCTGGGGCTCCACTTGTTAACAGGCAAGCCAACAAAATGTTGTTCACTTCCTTCCAGTGCAAACAGGAGGCAAATAACACTTTTACCAGGGACCGCTCCTTCTCCATAAAGTAGCTTGCATGGCTGGAGGTCAGCTGAAGGGAAGGGGCACAGGCCCTGTGTCCTCATGGTCCCCACTGTAACCACAGTCATTTGTCTCCGACAACCACACCAATAACCCAAGGAATCTCAACCATGACTAACCTAATCAATTGAAAGAACAAAAAAATTTAAAAAAGGGTATGGCTAGGAAATACTTTTCATACATTGGAGAATAAGTCATCCAGCTGAAGTAAGCCCCATATTTTCCAGGCTGGTGACAAAACTCATTTGTTTGTATACATACTTTTCATGCTACAGTTACATAGTAGACAGATGCAATTTTAAAAGCAACAGCTTGGCCTAAATAGATCATAACTACTTTACAAAGGGAATTAGAATCTTCAGTCTTGATTTATAAACAGCTCACAGTGAGAAGTGGCTCACAATGCTACTTTACATTAATTACTGTAATGCAAAGATGAAAAAAATTGAACTACATCTTCTTCCTGGATGGACAGAGCAGGGCTCTCAGATGTCTTTGATGCTGAACATATTCCCAGGGAAACAAAAAGTGCCTGTTGGGCCACAGTCACAGCATCAGCATGTCCAACAATGTCCTTGGACATTTGACAATATTTAATATTTTTTCTTAAGTTGAAGTGAACTATTTTGCAATCATCACTTTTTACAAAAAGTTCCTAGTCTCACTGTGGAAAAAGTGAATTCAAGCAAATTTTTGGCTTTAGAAAGAAATAATCGGATTTTAAGCTACTCTAATCTGAGGCATATCAGTACACTGATCACCCTTTCTGAAAGCCTAGCTACCTTCTTGTAGACTCCAACTGTGAGGTGATGAAACAACTAGAAGGCATCTTTCTTGAAGAGCATCATACAATTTTTGAATCTGCCATTGGCAGAGTTTGCCCACTAAGGCTTTGTGCCAAGGTCTGGATTTGCCCACTGAAACTCTGGACTCTGAAAATTGAAAATGCCTTATATATTGGTTGAAAGAAACATATTTACACTTTTGTTACACCTTTTAATATATTCAAGAGAAATGTTTACATTACGTTCATAATCTTCTGAAATCAAATTACTCATAAACTAATTAAGCATTAGTCCAGGAATTTGACTAATTCCAATTACAAGCTCTCTTCTCAAGATTTATCTGGATAGTTTAGGTGTGAGACATTTTTCAGTGGAATATACTTAACCTCATCATTCACAGATAGAAGAGAAAACAATTACAATATAGTTACTGTGCACACACAAATGAGAAAGAGAAAAAACCCTTTGTTAAATGTCAGTCAATGAGAGCTAAGCTCTATGATCATAAATATTTATTACATGCACCAATAATCAATTTGTTCCCAATTTGATTAGGTTAAAAAAGCAAAGTTCTCCAAGCATCACAACAGATACCTGAGTGGGTAGGTTCAAAACTCTTTTAGAGCTTTTCCAAAAGTTTTAATTGTTTCTATTTTTCTTCCCGTGCTCCCCTGATAGCACATGAGCTATGGGAAGCAGATTCATTATCCAGTTCAATGAGTTATCATCACCACAGATGAAGTGTGATTTCAGGTGTTCCAGTCTCCACATAATAGTTACTCCTCCCGTTCATGACAAAGATTAATTGGGAATGGCAGTGCTGCTAGAGTAGGCACCTGTATAATCAGGGCCACTGTCATCTATTCTTAGAGCTACAACCAACCACCACATCATAGGCATCAATAAAAAAAAACAAAGGATTTGAAATAGTGAATTTGAGATGGTTAAGACAAGATTAAGAAAAGCAGTATATTTAGTTTCAAACACATTACTTGAAGATATTTAACGTATTGATTCTGGTAAAAAAATTATGCAAAATTGTTTCTCAAGTAATAGAGATTTTGTTAAAGCAATTCTAAAGGTCTTCCCCTTCAGGAAAAAAAAAGAAAATAAGAACTCAGAGCCTCATTTCTTTGTGTTAAACTTTCATTAGATGCAAAATATTGTAACCTATTTGGTGGTGACATGAGCTAAGGAACCTCGCTGTGAGATTTCACAATAGAGCACAGCACAATAGCTAAAGAGAATAATGGTTGTGGCTATGGCAACCCAAAGCGAAATATATTATTTGCATCAGTTTATAACCATACTAGGATGCAATTTACACATTACTTCTGTAACGGGACAATGATTGATTCAATCACAAATGACCTATCACAACATGAAGTCACCAAGTGTTTTTTAAAATTGTTTCTGAAAAGCATTCATGGAAAAAAATGCACATGACATCTGACATCTCCTGGGCAACTTAAAAAAAAAAAAAAAGGAAGAAAGAAAAGAAAAAGATTTCCTCTTAAAATTACTCTGCTCTTGAAGTCCTTTATTTCTTTTCTCTACTCATAGCCAGTGCTAAGAGTATTTGATTAAAATGTCTGCTACTGCCTGCTGATTTGGATACATCCCAAATTCCAGTATTATTTTGACTACAGTAAAACCTAGCTTTTAAGCATTCTAGATTGATACTGGACCAAGCATAACCACTTTGCTAAAATTTAGAATCTTAGCCACCACACAACCAGTCCTCAGAGTGTGCCCAGTCCTTTCATCTCCCACTACCACCTGAAGTCAGCCATGCAATACTACATCTGTAGACCTGAGAGAAGGCTGTGCTGACACAAACACACAATTACTGTGGTCTAGAGTTATTTAATAAATAAATAAACCACAAAAACAGTAATAGGGCTACTGAAAATGAGAATTTGAGACTTGCTGAATGAGATTAAAAAATAATTACATTTCTTACAAAAATTAGACGTTAAGAAACTGTACTTTTCCTCTCAGCCCAAACCCAGACAGACAGTGTTCAGTTTGGACAAGGTTGAATCTCAACATATTACTACTTCATCCTCCACTGCCAATACTAGGAACATCAGCCAAGGAAAAGCCCCTTACACCAAGCTCATGACTCCTAACCAGTAACTTACCATAATCCCTTCAGTCACACTAAGTCTGATACCCGTGTTGATCCAAATATTACTAAATAGTTTTTTCAAACATTTTATCTTCTGTGATGGAAAACTGTTCTTCTCAGCTTAGTCATGGCAGAAATCTTTTACTCTCTACCTTGTAAATTATTTGGTTGAAAAAATAAAAGAAAAAGTCTTTCTTAAGAATGGAAAATGCAGAGTAATGAAAATTCAGTTTAATCATCTTATTTAGGCTGTCTCAGCAGTTCTTTAAAAAAAAAACCAAACAAACAAACAAAAAAAAACCAGAAAATCCTGTTTTTATGCACATACATATTGAAAATGCATTAACTGGAAAATACAGAATAGTCACTTGTAAACAGACTTACTTTCACATGGAATGTCTTATAGCTGGTAAAATTCTCTGCAGCTTTAAAGTTTCAGTAGCATGGGCACATTGACTGGAGGTTTTAACTAGAATATGTTTTTTTCCCTATCAAAGACTCAGAAACTTTGAATAAAACTTACTAATCCCCAGTTATCCCTAATTTTCATTGACATTAAGAGCAAGTAGTAAACATTAGGATTTATAATGTATTTCACAAATTTATTTCCAGATATAAATTCTTCATCTCAGTGATGGAAGATAGCATAAAATATCTGGAAATCAGCATTTATGCAAAAATAACAGAGTATAAAAGAATCACTTGAGCAAATACTTGTTTACACATTTAGTTGCTTTGCCTTGGGCAATGCACATCATCAATAATGCTGTGAGCGAGAAATTATTCTCTATGTACAAACAGTATATCTTAACACATAGCCTGATTTGTAGAAAGTACTTATTTTCACTGCCTTTGATAGCAGAAAAGGAAAGCCAGCCTCTTTTAGCATACTGTAGCTGGGGTGCCCAAACGGGAGGCACTGATTTTTGCAAAAAGTGCAGACCTGGAATGAATTTTTTTTACTTTCCTACCTCTAGCCGAAAACTTTGGCTTATATTGCAATCTCTTTCGACATATACTGTAGTAAGAAAGGTCTTCCTATGCAGCACTGATTTGATTTCATTTCCATTTCACTGGGCACAGCAAAAGCATTTAGAGTATGTAAGAAATCTTCAAATGAAGATGCAGGAGAAGAGCTTGCAACCTCCTGTTAAATCACCTATGCCATTCGTACAGAATTTTCTCAAGAAATTACTATGAAAACATACAGCCAAGATCACAACAGCATCCCCCAGATTCCTTTGTGGATGTGTTCCTAATGTTCAGGGTAATTATCTGCTGGATAAGACTCAACAATAATCACACTTGGGTATTTTAAGGACTTCATAAATGGCAAAGACATTTCAGTGTCTTGGCCTATATACAGATGAAAGCCGTCATTATAGGAAACTTACAAAAATCTCTCTTAAGGGAAAATGAGTAGAGTTTGCTACATTTACTAAATAATTCAGCAGCTGCATTCCCTCCTATTTTCAGAGAAAGTAATAGGTACATGTTGTCAGAGACACAGTATTAGTTTGAGTCATACTGTACGAGGGAGGCCCACGGGTGTCTCGATGAGCAGTAGCAGCCTCCTGGGGCTTCTCTCCTGGCTCTGCCCTACAGCACAGTACTGTGCCTTCCCCAGCCCTTACATGTGTACAGCTGTAGGTATTATAATGGTGTGGGTTACGGACACAGCACCATGCCAGGTTTCAAGAGATGCAGTGAGTGTCGCAGCCTTCCCCCAGGATTTAGTTACACCAACTCAACTACATTCACATATAAAAACCAAGATGGACTTTCCTGAAAAAAATCACCAATAACCTCTGAGAAGAAATGTCATTACTCTAAAATATGGGTCTCATCCTGCCATTGGTGCGTGATATCTGCTGATCTGAAAATTGCCCATGAACAGCTAGCAAGGTTCTCAGATGTGGTCATTATCTGGAGGATTATTCTCAACATGCAGTCAGCCTGCAAATGGTTTGCTGTGCATACAGACAGTCTCCATCAGGTCAGTCACTTGCTGAAGTTCCTTAGTGCTGTTTCTGTACTGCAACCAAGTGACTTGTCTGGCTTACACAGCATGAGCTGTGAATAGCACAATTAAGTGCACAACTTTGAGTCACAACATAGAAACACGACAGTAAGCATTTGCTTTTCATAATCACCTACCATAGTAAAGCTTGAGACTTTGCTTACTAATAGCATGGCAATTAGGCTGGGAAAGGGTCAGATTTAATTAAAACATTTTTAAGGACAAGGATCTAGCAGCTCAACATTGCTGCTAACCTACAAGACAGAAACAAGAAAGTGATGAGTCTCCTTGCCTGTGCCAGCATTTACAAACATGACATACCCTGCTCCAACTGACAAAATTCAGAGGGATGAAAGCTTTCTGCTTTCCCTGTGACAATCCATATCCTGCTTGCAGGGCCTTCAAATACACTACAACACCTAGTTCAAGAACATAATGTCAAAACTGAGTTTTATTTTGTTTGTCCTATCCACCAAGTTTGCTTGTGCTATTTTCTGCTAATCAGTTCCCCATATAGCAAAAAGTTCAGTAGAAGCAGGAAAATGAACTTTGATCTTCACCTCTCAGCAGAGAAGAAATGGCCACTGCAGGAAAGCAGGAAGCTCTCTTTCTGCTGTTGTAGCCCCCTTCCCCCTTCAATTTCATTAAAAGTAATTAAATCTAAAACTTCACTTGTCAGGAAAACTAGAGCCAGTTCACTCTTATCCATTTAGCCTGCACTTCACTGATAAACTACTCTGGGGATGGGTGTAAACCTCTCTAAACTGTTTTATTGTTGTTTTTGTTTTGTTTCTGGAAAAGGGAATGGAAAAAAAAACAGAATTTAACAGAAAAAAAAAAAAAAGAGCCAAACCTGTTTTAAGAGACAGCAGTGCAGGGACTGTGATGAGATGTTTGTTCTGGACAGCCACTATCTGTAGATTTTGTAATTGATCAGAAACATTTCTGAGGAAAGCTGGAAATCTTTCTTAGAAATGGCATTAGGCTTTTGTTGCTTCTAATCCTTTCAGAGCACACAAGACAGGAGATCACAGCCAAGATATTACTAAACTAAAAAGCTTTTTTTTGTAATGTTGCAGTTTTTAAAGGTGCTGTGGTTATAGTTTCCTTTCCCCTCAGATGCCTGCACAGTACTCAAGGTAACTAATGCATCTGCCTTTACTAAAGAAGAGGTGCTGAAAAACAGACATGTTTAGAGGACGCAATATGTAGTTTCCTAAAATAACATATGCAGATTAGCTATACTAAGGTTTCCCTATATACTTGAGTCCTTTAAATACACTGACCCACATAGATCATACTCCACAGCTCAAATCCTTTCTTGCTGAATTTCTTTATTATTAGCCTTCTAGATCTTAGTCTAATTGCTCTATTTTTGTCACGCTTCCCCACTAGGGTTTCCAGAGCAGGCAGTTATCAGAGATTCACAACAAAGCCTGAAAATAACCTACAGGTCAAGTGTGTGCTGTGCCCTTAGAACTGCATCCCAGTGCATGCAGTGGGCTGCCACGGCAGAATGCCTCCACTCTCCAAGCACTGAAGTGACATTCACATATATATTTATCACGGCTATGTTTATATGCCATAGTGTATGTGAAGGCTGAGGTCTTTGCATTCTGCAGTCTTATGAAACAATCAAAGGCCTCACTTAAAAACACTACTCAAAAAAGTTAACTGTGACTGATTAATGGAAAAAGATCACACATCCCAAAGTCTGTGGCAAGCAGTAAAGATAACTTCTGCCTCATTAAACCGCCTGGGTTACATAGGGCAAAACTCATTGACGAAGCACTGCAGCAAGCTACAAATGCAAATTTTCCTATTTTGTGTAAGGGGAGAGGAGCACATGGATTCCGGTCATTAAGTGGCTGAAAGGGGATCTAATGAGGACCAGCAGGACACTGCTAGCTATTAGGATCTATGAACTTCTGTGAGAGGTTATGTTCAGTATAAATTAAGCAAGTGTTGGATGTTTCTTTGTTGTTTTATACCTTAAGTGTGAAACAGTGACACAGGATAACAGTCTGCTAACCTGACTAGCTAGGGCTGCCAGTTTGAAACCCACAGCACCCATCACCTGGCAGGGGACCCTGCTCCAGGCACCTGCAGGCCACACTCCAGCTGCTTTTAGGAGAAGGAAAGAGACCATAAATACCCAACAGATGGAAGACATACGTGCCTCGACGATAAGCACCTTGATTTAATCCAAACAATGTGTCACAGCAGCACGGAAACAGAAAGCATGTTTCTTAGAGTTTCCATCTTTTCCTTTGAATCCATGTATGTTTTGTTCTATCCAAAGTAAACATTTAATATTTCAAAGACTCCTGTAAAGCTGTCACTGCTTGTTTCTACTGCCCTTTAGCTCAGAGGCAATGTAACAATAAAAAACAGCAACCTGGAGCCTACAGGCAGTTTTCACATACTGGTGAGCCTTGGAGAGCCAGCACTGATCCTGTGGGCATAGGGTAGCTTGTCTCATTTCCGTGAAACAACGATAAACAGACTCAATTCCCAGGAACCATGCAAGCTCCAGGGCTGGCTCATTCCCACACCAAAGCAGGAGCACTGCCAGAGCCCAAGGGGTGCACAGGACTTTGCTCACAGGCCAGACTAGCAGCACTGCTGATGGGCTGCCAGCATGATTTGTCTGCATGGCATACATGTGGTGTCTTCTCATGAAAAGCAAAGCCTGGTTTGCAAGGAGAGGAGGAGAAAGCCAACAGGAATAACTGATTGTGTTAATTTATTTCTAGACTTTTATGGAGTCTCTTGGGGTGCTGATCTTTACATGGGTAAGATGACATACAGCTCTCCCTTTCTCCTTCATCCTCTACTTTGCATTTGCCCATGAATACAACTCTGTCTTATTTCCAAAGGGTACTTCTGTTGGCTGGGGAAACATCACCAATATTTACATCAAATAGGATCTGAAGATACTCATGTGCATAGTTGCCACAAATGCTATTACGCCTAAAATAGCATACATTATTTATCATTAAGTAATTTTAAAATTTCCTATGGCATATTTTGAAAAACTGTAGAAATCCAGAATAAAAAGCTAGGAAGAAAAGTACTAGAAACCAGAAAATGGTTTTATATGATGTACTTCTAAAAGTACCTGAAAAGCCAACATGCTATGCATGCTTAATCTTTATTTATATAGGTATATATTTATAATCTATGAGACACTATCCATCTTAAAAGCATTACTTCATATAGACTGCCGTATTCTAGTACCTACGTCACATTGTAGAATCCTCACAAAACTAAACAGAACAGCCAAGAAATGCATTAAGAGACTTAGCTTATTAATGGCCAGACATATATAGGCTCATTTTTTCTTGCCACAGGCTTTTATGGTCTAGCAATAGAAAACTTTTCTTCATCTTTTTCAGAAATAACAGAATTCCAAGAAATGGAAGCCGCTGCTAGTAAAAGAAGAAAAGCCGAGTATCATCAGGGTTAATAACTCCTACTTGAGATCCATGAATGATTACAGAGTTACTCTTCTATATCGAACTTTCCAGTGCCATTAGTAATATGCTGCCTCTCTGGGACATCGGTAACCTTATGGTGAGAAGACTATTTCTTCTTCACACCAAATAGAAGAGCTACAGGAACAATGGCTTCTAAGGTCTCATGCTTGTACGTTTTGACAGTAGTTTGCTGGGCAAGCGCACTCTGGTACTTAAGTATAACTCGTCCTACTTCTTCCTACACTGGCCACAGACAGGTCAATAGCATATCAATAGCCAGAAAAAATGTCTCCTTTGGCAACATAAGAACTCGACCTATAAATCCACATTCCTTTGATTTTCTCATCAATGAACCTAATAAATGCGAGAAGAGTGTCCCTTTCTTGGTCATTCTTATCAGCACAACTCACAAAGAGTTTGATGCAAGGCAAGCAATTCGGGAAACATGGGGAGATGAAAACAATTTTAAAGGAATTAAGATTGCCACACTATTTCTTCTTGGGAAAAATGCAGATCCTGTGTTAAATCAGATGGTAGAGCAAGAAAGCCAAATTTTTCATGACATTATTGTAGAGGATTTTATCGACTCCTATCATAACCTCACTCTGAAAACATTAATGGGGATGAGGTGGGTAGCAACATACTGTTCAAAAGCAAAGTATGTTATGAAGACAGACAGCGATATTTTTGTAAATATGGATAATCTTATTTATAAGCTGCTCAAACCTAACACCAAGCCAAGGAGAAGGTACTTCACTGGTTATGTTATCAATGGAGGGCCAATACGAGATGTTCGCAGCAAGTGGTACATGCCCAGAGATTTGTATCCCGACAGCAATTACCCACCCTTCTGTTCAGGCACTGGCTACATTTTTTCAGCTGATGTAGCAGAACTGATTTACAAAACATCGCTTCACACCAGACTCCTCCATCTTGAAGATGTGTATGTTGGACTCTGCCTTCGGAAGCTGGGCATCCACCCCTTCCAGAACAGTGGCTTCAACCACTGGAAAATGGCCTACAGTTTGTGCAGGTACCGCAGGGTGATCACAGTGCACCAGATAACACCAGAAGAAATGCACAGAATTTGGAATGACATGTCAAGCAAGAAGCATCTTAGATGCTAAGATTTTTACAGATGTAAATACCTTTTTTTAAATTTTGCTTTACTCTGGTTATTTTTTGACAAAGTGATGTACTGATTTACAGGCTAAACTGTGGGATATTACTGTGAGAGGATTTTTAATGACTGATTTTTCATTCTCATTTTGACTACTGGTTTACAAACTTCAGGCTCTTTTCATAAGGACATTACACCAGTCAAAAGGATCTAGAGTCAAGGCTCAGATTTTATATATTACCCTCTATCACACATATCAGCTCCTGCATCTGTATGTAAAAGGACAGTAATAAGCTATTATGGGGTGCTTAACAGTTCATGCCCCAGCCTCTGAGGTACGACTCGGGCCCTACAAAATGAAGAATTAAGAATATACTTTTATCCCTTTTTGGCACCCTACAACCATCCCTAATTAGAGCTTCATTATTAAACTGAACAGCATATATCTGCAATGATCTTTTACGCCTTCCTTGGCATTGATATCTTATAGAACAATGCGTGCAATTTCCAAACAGGTTGCGACGGTGCAATAGCAGAATTTAGACAGGTAAGAACATCAAAGTCTCAAAGTCCTTAGAAACAAACTCACACACAGAAGCATATTTTTATCCCCCAAATGGTATTCCTTTAAATCATTTCATAAAATACTCCATTTCTTTCCGCTGTCACAAGAAGAACCAAAAATATCTAATCAAACTTTAAAATGAAATAGAATCTGTAGATTAAATACGTGATGGGAAACATATGGAAAACCATCAGCGATAGGATAATTTTAAAACGAGTGCAACATTTCTCAGTAGTATGGTGCCTGTGGATCTTTCCCTATTTAGGATTACATCAGTGGGTACAAGAACATCATTTTATTTTTAAAGAAGATCGAATGTCTTGTGAAGAAATATATGATTTTATCAAATGATAAAATCATTAGTTAGTAAGCAGCATATTCCTTCAACATCAGTTGGAATACAATTTACCAGAAAAAAAATCTAACACAAAAGAACATTTCTTAAGGGTAAACTCACTTTTTGGCTACAGTGCATAAGAAAATGAGATTAAACCATATTTTTAATGTTTTTTGTCCAATCCATTTTCTGTTGATTGTACAACACACAACTTTCATAGAAATACAGAGAGCTTTTGAAAAACGATCCTTCCACCTCTGTAACCAATCTGCAGCACTCCACCACAAAAACAATACTCACTGAGGTCCAGCTCAAAAAAGCACCAGAATGAGAGATCCCCAGAGAATGTGATAAAAATCAAATACACTAGATTGTATTCAGGTTTTGCAATGTACTGATACATTCTAAATATTAATGTTAATGAGATGTGGTGAAAGTTATTTCCTGAAAAATTCTTTGATATGTTCAAACCATCTGTATTCAGCAGCACCTTTGAAAAAGGATCTAAAATGTGATGTTGCTTAGCAAGCAACTTGGAATGAGGAACGCATAGGCAAGCCACAGGTATAAAAATCACCAAGTTTATAAGATCTGGATTACTCACAGCATCCACAGCACATACTTAGGCTTCATTCATTTCAGTGGGAGATATATGTAACATGAAAAACTATTAAGAATGTATGTTATTCAGGATGTCTATAAAGTTGTGCGAAATTAACTGAACCAGAATTTAAAGGAAAACTCTATACTGACTTTGCCATAGGTGTACATAGTACTTCATAACCATAATAATTGAATGAGGATTCTATCCCAAAAGGTTTGCAGTTTCAAGACATACCGTTAGCCTTATTCACAGGTACAACACTATTGTTTTAAAAGGAATTACTTGTAAATAAGGTGAAGGATACCTGACCTCTGAGACACATACAGTAAATGCCTCAGAGATCTACTTCAAATCTAAAAGGTGACACTACACAACAGATAACCCTGGAGTCACTGCTAATCAACAGGAGCTGTTGAAAATAAAAAATAAAAATAAAAAAAAACCTGAATCTCTTCCAGCATAATTAAGATTTATCTTTCTATAGTTGACCCAGTCCTTGTTAAAATTGCTCTTGCTTCCTTAAAAATTCAGAACTCCAACAAAACAAGGTCCAACTAATTGCATATTGCATATATGTATATACAAAACACACAGAGGGTGAAATTCAGCTTTTCTTAACCAAATCCCAAAATATGCAGTTAGAGAAGGAAAATTAGGGTGGAATTCATCCTCAGCCCACAGTAGGCATGCTTTGTAGTAATTCCAACCAAGGCTGCAATCTCTTCTACTGTTTGTTGATAGTGTGCAGTAATCTGGGGTTTCTGAATCCATAACCACGTGGATTTTGTGGCCCTACTTCTCCCACTGATGCTTCTGTACTCTTTGGCTAGTAACACCAAGGAGCAGGGCTCCCAGTCCTGATACCTCAGGGCTCAAGTAGCACAGCAGCCTTGAATTTCTACTAGTAGAAGTAGACTGCATTAACAATTGGAGTGTGTACCTTGAAAATAACATCTTGAAAAATATATTTCCTGCCATTTATAAATAGGTAGTCTTCAATGATAATGTAAATTTTCACTTTGGAAACTATGTACATATTCCTAAGGCATTCTCTTCTGTATTCAGCTGTATATATGCGTAGGGTCTGCTTGCTATGTAGTATTCTGTTATGCATGGAGCTGAATTAGGCATTATATTTGTCCAGTGTTTCAAGAGCCTTAAGCATGTGTGCCCTAACTTTTGAATGTACAAGACTTTTTTCTTTTATTGACAAGTGAATTAAATCTACAAAAGCCTAATTTTCTACTTCTATTAGTTTTCTCACACTAGTCTACACTAGATTGTTACACATAAATAGATTAATTTTCTCTTTGCTCAGAAGTTGCAGTACTTCAACCTAGAGCTAGAAAGGGAAACCATGACAGCCATACATCTACTTGTGGACATCGTGGATTTTATTCTCCCTTTCACTCAGAAGTATTTGTGTCACCTTGGGTCCTGTTAACAAACAACAGTGTTTGCATTGAGATTTCTTTAAACAAAAGAAATGTTTGCTCCTTAAAGGTCATTTTGTTTCACTGGGCATGGGGTAAATGACAATTTGGATAAGACGTTCTGGCTTCTAGTCACTTCAAAACTGTGAAGCAATCTTATTTTATTTTCAAAACATACACTAACAAAGCACACTGAAATAAGAATCTATGGGAAATTGTCTCTCTTTTGGAGGAATTTTTCACAAAACACTTTTTGGCTAAATTCATGAGATTATTTAGACAGAAGTCTCAAGATTCATTTTCTGTCTTTCCTAATAATAATCTTAAGTATAAATTTTGATTTGTTATGGGGATTTCTTTGTCTTTATAACATAGATGGCAATGGCATTTGTAAATGAAGAGTGTAATTAACTAGAAAAGCTTGTCAACAGTAACCAAACTTTAGGTGTATCATTATCTATGACTGGCTGTACTTATGTATTTATTTGTCTAAATTGTATATATCGTTTTATCTCCAGTGTCTGTAAGAGTGCATTCTTTTAGATTAAAGTATTATTTACAGTTTTGTGGGATTGCCAGCAAAGCTGCTAATCAAAATACTATTTTTTTGTATCAATGTCAAATAATAAAAAAAAAAAAAAAAGAAGAACAAAGTCAAATGAAAAACGGAAGGTGTCACATAGTTTTCTTCATTTCTCTCTAGAAACCTAAGTGGTATTATCTGAAAGTATGATGCCAATAAATAGTTTCATTTTTCATGAGGAAGAATATTATTCTGTAAAAGCAGATTTCAGAATAATAATTGGGAAAAAAAAAGGAAAAATATTACTTTACTGTTTACACAGCAACTTAAACTGATGTCCACCAGGCACGCTAATTCATTTGGCTCCAAAGAGCTAATCTTAAAACAGCCATGGCAATATCTAGCAAATTAGCAGATGGGCTCCTCATCTGCTTTGGCATCCTCAGCTCATTCAACCAGCTTGGCAGCCTCTAAGTCAATGAGCTGTTTGACTCCACTGGCCCTATTACATGAGGGACTCCCTGGCACCTTCCACGTGCTTGCAGCCATCATTGCTACATAAAGGAAAAAACCACAAGCATCCCCAAACTCACATCTCATTGAACCACAACAAACTCACTGAAGTTGCTGTATGGCCTCTGGGATGACACCCACAGACACCAACCCAACAGAAGTGGTCCAAAGGGCTGTTCCTCACATACAGTTACAGGGCTCCTGTTTCCACGTGCCCCAGCAGAGCACTAAAAAAGATTAATGAAGAAGAACATTCTGAACGCACCCAGGTTATCTTGTTAGGCTAACGTAGGTCTTGGCTTCTGATACAAGTACATTAAGATGCTATTTTTCAGGTGGTAAGGCCTGGGAGGCCTTAGCGTTTTCACATCAAAATAAGAAGAAAAACAAAACCATAAAAGCAATATGAAGTCTTTCGCCCCATGAACTAGTGAAAATCAAGATATGGGGGTTTTCTGTATCTATGTCAAATAATAAAAAATAGAAGAGCAAAGTCAAGTGAAAAATTGAAGGTGTTATGTACCATTTTCTTCATTTCTCTTTAGAAACATAAGTGGCATTATCTGAACGTACAATCCCAATAAATAGGTGCATTTTTCACACGGAAGAATATTGTCCTGTAAAATTAGATTCCTGTCCCTTCACCTTCACAATTTCCTGCCCTGAACACAGTTTCTAACCTTTTTGACCACTGGCTTCAGAACTTAATAACCCAAAATTATTTACCAAGTGGAGATAACAAACTCACTCAAGATGAAGAACACCACAAACCACAGTATATTTTTTCTTGGGTCACTTCTTACAGGAGCAGCTGGAGGCTGCTACAGACTTGTCACGCACCCTGAAGTGTCTGCAGTAACGCTGCCACCTTACAAGCGAGGAGAGCTTTAAAACAACTCAGATCTTCATGTGCAGTAAAAATTCCTCCAATCATTTGCAGATTTTTCTCATTTTCACCACAGCCGCCTATGTCTAATTGCAACACTTCCATGGTGTTTAATTAATATACAGCTTGAAGATATACAGATATTAGCAGTTGTAGGATGGTTTTCACGTAGCTTGATTATCTTAATTACAAGCATTCTATTTTCTCATTTACTTAATTGATTGTCATAGATTTGCAAAGAAATTTTCACTGCCTTAAGTGAAAACAATATATTAAAGAAAACTACTGAAGCTGTCCAACTGAAACCCTAAAGTGCCATACATGACATGAAACTTTCTACTGAATAATATCTGCTTACTTTTCCCTCGTTAAAAAGAGCAATTTATGAAATTGAAGCAGAAGAGTCATCTGAAAGAGAATAATGAATATACGTTATTGATTCAACTGCACCTGCAGTAGAGTTGTCTCAAGCATCTCCTCCAATGACAGGCTAACACAGGGAAAAAAGGTCCATTTTTCTGCCAAGTCTGCATATCAGCTGACTCCACATTATAGCTCTGCCTCACCTGAAAGAGCTAAGGAGAGCAAGAGGTGATTTATTCTTCACGCAAGATTTATCCTTGAACATTTCTTCTGCAGAGGCAGCGTTACACGTCAAGCTGCGCTGAATTATGTGCAATGGTTTTGTAATGCAGCCAACTTTTATTTGGGGCAAGCTAATATCCCAAATTTGAGTTGTCCTAGGTAATACCTACCACATCTGCAGTCAAGCCAAGACTACTAAAATAATTATGATCTCAGCATCTTTTTTTCTTTTAGGAGTTTCCTCACTCCATGGTCTTTTAAAGACCACAGGAAAAAGCAGAGAAATCCAGGTGCTTCAGTATAGCAGTAAAACAAGGAAGCTGAATGCTCCCTGGAGTCCCCCTGCAGAACCATCAGGAGGCACAGAGCACAGAATTATTTATCATGACATTTGTCCTCTTGGCAATGAAGGCAGCAGCCATTCAGTGAGAGGCCACAGCCAACACCCGTACTCTGATCCTGGAGCACTGTGACTGGGCTCCAGCATAGCACTCACATGAGGAGGAATGAGACATGATTAAGACATAGAATCATGGAGGTTGGAGACAGGCACTAGTCATCTAGTCCAACCATAAAGGTACAGAGGCATAAGAAGTAATCCACTTCTAAAGCAATTTAGAACATTTATAGGAGCACCATAGAAGAAAGAGGTACTAAAGTGTAACAAGAGCAAAAAGGAATAAGACATTTGAACATTGTAAAATTTTCTATTTATACAACTTCAGTAAAATCCCTCCTCAAAAAGAACCTTAGTTTGTAAGACTTTTCAGCAGTAATCCATTATCCATCAGATCTTGTCCTCATACATATTCAGAGGCAATGGAACAAAAAACTGGTCTCCATTATCTGCTGTACTGCAGATTACATTTGGATTGAGCTATGCGAAGAAAATCAGATCTGATCCAAGTCAAAGTGCAAATCAGTGTTGTGGGGATTTATGCATGTGTTTAAAAAGGCTGAATTTGATCTTCTGTGTCCAACTTAGGTCTTACTTTCTATTAAAAGTGAAGTCACTTGGGATATCACCTTGATTTCTGGGGAAGAACACAATATTCCAGGCAGTAGTTTAATCACCAGAAACTTCATTTCTTAGCAAATGCAAGCAAGAAAACAAGTCAAGGAGCGACATCTTCCATTTCGCTTTAAACCTAATCCTTATGAATACAAAGTAGAACACAAGACCTATGGGTTTGAGCTGTGCAGCACTTAACTCGTGGCAGGAGAGAGCTCTCTGCCAGTTCGCTAACATGTTATATCCTGATCATAAAAAATCTGTTTGGCAGCACTAAAAACACATGCCACCAGCAAGAACAGGAGCCCCACAGGGCCATATCTGCTCCTTGCAATCACTCCTTTTTCATTCCCTAAGTTGCTTTTATTTTTGCAGTTACTGCATTGGAGGAAAAAAATGGTGGTATAAATTTCCTAAATGTCTTTAATCTAAGAGAAGTCCAATGATCTCTAGTTTAGAATAATTTTATTTCTCCTTAATTTTTTCCTTCTATGCTTCCTATATGATTCACTTTCCTGCAGTTTCCTCTACTCTTTTCATTTTTCTTCCACTTTCACACAGTGCACCAGCCTCTCAGCAACCAACGTTATCAACCCAAAACGGTCATAAAATTGGAACACAAAGAGATGGCCTCTATCTGAGGAGTTTACAGCCCTACGTAGCCCAGTGTGATTTAGAGGACAAGCAGTCCTACGAAGCATACAGAATATATAACCACTCTTTCAAGAGCCTTTTCTGCACCATTGCCTGGTCCAGGTTTTAAGTACAAGGCAAGCTCTATCATCTTTTATCTTAACCTCTGTCTGCAGAGATCACTTTGCAGCCTAACAGATCTTGCTATCATACACCTTTTTTTTTCTTTTTTTTTGTTTTCCTTATTTAACTTTCTTCACATAATCTTAAATAGCTCACAAGAATTCAAAACCTTGTGGGGTTTTTCCCCACATTTTAACTTAATCAAATACACCACCATCCAGAATTTCCATGTTTTAATCTTTACATCTGCTCCTGCTCCTCACATTGCCTGCCCTTGCGTCACATCTTTGCATGAAGGCTGAGCACAGCAGTGCTTTTCTCTCTTTCTCCATTTTGATGTCCCAGAGACTGGGATATTGGATTCCTTTCACCAGACAGGACAATTTGTCTTATATTATCACATTTGAAACAGAAAATTTACTTTTGCTATGTGAAACAGATAGCAAGTCTGCAGAGCTGGAGTAACTATAGATAGAAAAGGTATCGACATACCCATGTAATCTTTAAAGTACCTAGTTAATGAACTTCACATAAATTCCCCTCTCACAAAAGCCACTGAGAAGTCCTGACCAATCAGGAGGAAACCATCGAGGTCCACTGAGGCTTTATCTGAAGTTTGCCATCACTTTGGAACCACTTAGCTTCTGGTTTTATTAAACTTCTGTTGCAGGCTGGTTTGTGAAATGAAGTGTTACTGTCTCTGGAGAGTCCTATTATGTAGGAACAAGAATGACTTGGCACTTCCTGGGCACTATTTTATTCTAACCATTTGCAGCAGATCTGTACTTTGAATTATAAACTCAGCTGATGGCAAGGTTGATGATGGGCTGCTTTAATTGGTCTTTAAAAGCCAGTCTTATTTACTGCCTTGTTCCTTAGATTCAGCATTCCTACGCATGGGGATAAAAGTAATGGGCCAGAATAAAGAATATATACAGCACATAATTAAAATTACATTTTTTAATAGAGGAACATACATGCAGACAACACAAGTGTTGGCATACGCTTAGAAGCGCAGGCTACAGAAGTACACGTTTCTATTTGTATTCTGCTGCAATTTAGCTGTTACTTCAAACAGACGGGTGAGCCATGCAACATTTTTAAACTGATTTAATTACTTGTAAAAGTATTGGCTTGTGTTAATTAGGTGCAATAAATTACACAGTGGTTCACAGATCCCTTGAAAAGGCTTTTTGAATACATGATACAATGAGCTTTTTTCTCAGTATCAATAGGAAAACAAACTGAGCTTTGCAAGTCAGTGTTTGATGGCAGCTATTGTCTACAAGTTTTAGCACTATTGAAAACAGATTTAAAAAAAATATAACACACACAGGACAAAAATGTGCTTAACGTGAGATATTGCTACATATTTGCACCTCAGAGGGAGGAGAGTCCCACCAATATCATGTATGCAACACATCTGTCCATATGCTCAGAACAATCAGATTAAGCAAATGTAAACTGATAATGCTTACTCTATTGCCAGCACATTTCACGAGTGCAGTTGAGGTTCCTAGAGTGGGATTACTTCTTTTGTCCTGGTACAGAGCACAGTCACTTACTAAAACGTGAGAAAGCGTACATACATATACTGAACATACCCTAGCCTAGGAAATATTCTTTATTCACTTTAGCACTTAAGTTATAGATGCTGTTTCTTATCTTGAATTCCAGGGATATTCCTTAACACTAACTTTCATTCCCAAGCCTGTCCATGAAAATGAACTACAAACAAAATAATGCATCCAGTGAATGCAGTAGATAAGTAGAAAAAAATTAATTCAAAAAAGTAAAGTGCATCTCAACTGGAAAAGTCAAACCAAAAACAGAGGGAAAGGATGTTGATAAGACTCCCTTGCAGCAAAATTAGGGATGCAGAAACTAGCAAGGAAGACTTCCCAATTGAGGATGCTGGCTGCTCCTCACCATCTCTGAGAAAAATGCTACCCTCACACCACGCTTACTGAGAGGCACAAATGAACCCACTTTGATCCTACAGATTTTATATCCTGAAGATTTGCATCAGCCTCGGATATGGGTACTTTCTAGTATGTATAATCAGGCAGAAACCTGGTAGAATGCTTGGTCAAACCTTGGTGCAAATCTTCCACTGGGGTCCAAGATATTTTACCCAGGAGAACAATTCACAGCCCCTAAAGTTTACATTCTGATTTCTAGGCCATAAGGAGAGAAAGCTCTTGGCACATGAAGTTGTCTCATTTGTGATAGATGATTATTTCCCAGACATTTCAGATGATTAAATGCTTTAATTTTTTTATGCTTTGGAAATTGCTGTGCTGGAAATGTCATGGAAAACAAGCTTGCACTTTTATCTTCTGCTAAACCTGAGAGAAATATCAATTCAGAGGAGTATATAACATTGCATTTGAATGCTGGGACTGCCACTTCAGTAAGTAAACGAAAAACTGTCAGTATTAACGCTACCACCTGCCCATGTTTTCCCTTTCCAGCTCAGACACCGATTATCAATCATATTTCATTCTCTTCATTTCAATGCCCTTCATTTTGAAAGTACCTAACAGCTGATTTTTTTATGCAGCATAACTCCAGTAAGGCCATTTAAAGAAAAAATGCTTAACACACTGCCAACAGTTTTAAAGAAAACGGAAATAAATGCACCGGAAAAGTTGTGCATGTACACAGAGGCTGGCAGTGTACATATGAAATACAGAAGCAAAATGAGAAACATTCTGAGGTTCCTCAATGTATGCTGAAAGGATGGGATGACAGCTCATGAAGAAAGGTTACAGCAGACAGCATTTTACCCACTGCGCTGTTGCTTATGAGGGAGAAGATGAAAACAAGAACATCATGGGCATAGATGAAAGAAGGAGTGACAAAGACAAGGAATATGTCCCTGGGACACTGCCCTGGTCCCTGTCCCTTAGCAGGCATCAGTGGTCCAAGACATTACAGCCAAGGCTGTCAGCAATCCACTAAAGGAATTAAATAAGCGTGCCACATGCCAAACTTGTTCAAAGGCAGGGAGTAATGGTAGAAGAGAGGAACAGACAAGCGGGAAAGACTAAATCAGCAAAGAGAAGACAAAGAACAAAACTGATGGGCAGCAGGTTGGAGATGGGAAAGAAATTCACTGCTTTCTATCTTTTCCTCACCAGTTCTCTCTCCCACAGTTCTTCCCCAATGAGCCTTCCCCAGAAAGAAATAAGGGAATCTTTACAATTAAAATATTAAAAAGTTAACAGCAAAACACTTCAGCAAAGGATTGCCACCTGAAGTATCTGCTAATTTTTCTTTAAAAAAAAAAAAAAAAAAAAAAAACTTCTGAGGAAAATTTCCATTCAAATTTTATTTATTTCTGAGTAGCTGAAAAATTTTCTCCATTGGCTAGCCCCCAGAAATGTCCCATTATGTCTTTAAAGCATTATAATGCTAGAAAGTAAGGAGAACAGGAATTCTCTCACTAAGGGAGTATATTGTTTTGGAGTCTGTTCTTTGTTTTTACTGAACAATGACTAACAGCTTAATTCACTTTTACACTAAGAGTAATACTGTTCCATATAAGCACTAAAGAACTGGAAGAAATCATGCTGGGGAGATACAGAGCATCATGTCATACCAAAAAAAGCACATGAACGTCACCATGGAGCTTGGTGCTGATGAAGGATCAGCAATGTTAGGATGGCAAAGCCCTCCTTCCTATCAGGACAATTCATCACCTCCTGGCCAATAATGGAAATAGCAGAAAAAGTCACGGAAAACATTCCAACCAAGACTTACATATAATGACCAGACATAAATTGTAGAGTAGTTGGTGAAGTTGCAGAATTTCTATTGGAAGTGACACGGTACAGCTATGACTGTTGGTATATCTGAACCTTGTGTCAGATAATAACGAGGCTTTAGAAAAGCACATGTTCTGAAGTTTCACGTTCATCACTGTTCCTGATCCATAAGTTTATCCTCAGTTTTCTGTAACGCTAAGACACAGATTTGCTTTGAGCAGTAATTCACAGAGGGTCAGTCAGCTTCATCTGGGGGATTTGCAGCTCCCTGGAACACATCAGACAACTGGCAACAGATTTATCTCAACAGTTCTCAGAACGCTATAAAAGCGCAGTTTCACAAATGCGTGCACGTACCCATACGATGATGGAATGCAGCACTTCCGAGAGGAGCAGACTGCACTGCCTTCTTCCCACAACTCATCCTAACATGCTTTCCAATGAATTCGCTTCTAACATGAATTCGGATTAAATGCATTATTTGCTATCAAATTTAAATGATGACATACTTAATTTAGCCATAACCACGTGCTCCATTTCCTGAAGGTAACATGTCCCCATTGGTTAGAACTACTGAAGATTGCTTTAATTTATTTTTTTTTTTCTGGCAAAATTTCTTCCATGCTAGATTGAAAGAGTATCTAAAATAAAAAGAAGTTATAAATAAAATCTTAAACCATTAAAAAATAATAAGTAAATAAATAATTTAAAAAAGGAATACAGTATTTATGAATCTTAAATTCATCAAGAAATTATCTTCTCCTGCCTGAACATTTAGAAGGAATATATATAGCTACCATTTTGCCTCTTGCAAAGGGAATTTATAACCTCCTTCCAAGCTCTTTCAGTATCTGGAATACTAGGACCTTACACATACGCAGTCTTTCTTTGTATTATCTTACCATACATCCAGACAGACAGTAGTACAGTTCAAGTCCACAGGAGAGGTAAGTTTTGAAGTCCTCCACAGATGGCGATCATTTTGTTTTCATAAAAATTATTCGCTTCAATAGAGATTTCCTTTGCAGCTAATACAACAATTATGACTTTTGTTATTCAAACAGTAGAAACCTTCATTTCCACCATTTGTTATGGTTTGTGCTAGCTAGAGTCAACACGTACACTTACTCCTCTCCAACAGAACCTTCCCAAGGGCTCTCCCCAGATCTTGGCTCATGGAACTGAAGTGATTTGGATTGGATTTTTTTCCAAGTGCTTTTAAAAGCAGTAACAAATTGTTTAAGTGCACAGATTCTTTTTATCAAGCATTAGTAATGCTCCATTAGTTTAATCTGTGTTGATATACAAAGAGAATCCAGGACTAATTGGAAAAACTCAAGTTCATAGTTGAAAAACAAAGAAAAACACTGTATGTACACATCAAGAACCAAACACTGAAAGAAAGCCCCAATTATATACACCTGAAGCACCAGCTACCAGATGGACTTGGAATCGTTCCCCACACCTCAAATAACTGCGTAGGCACTGATCCGTGGCTTTGTTTGGTTCTTAACCACAGCAGTAGCTTTTATAAACCACAAATGACTGCTGAGGTAAAACAAATCTGGGGGAGTTTGTATTACTGAACATTTAAAAATTGCTCTGCAGTCAGTGCAGCCACATCTCAGCCTGCAGTGCTGGCAGCTGAATCACAAAGCTGGGAGCAAGCTCTGTCTGAGCTTTCCTAGAAGGGGCAGCTCCTAACAGAAGCCCACACCACTGTGGGAACAAGAGAAGGGCACACAGCAGAGCTGTGAGAGCATCCCAAAGATTTCACAATTAGCAGATTATCTGCCCATGGAAAGGGTGGGCAAAGGGGAAGGAGGGAGACAGGAGGGCCATGAAGATGCACAGAGCGCTGGAGCACCTTTCCTACAAAGACATGCTGGGAGCCAGGCTTGTTCAGTCAGAAGAGGAGGCTCTTCATTGCAGCCTTCCAGTACTTGAAGGGAGCTTACAATCAGGACGGAGAATGAGTTTTTATACAGTATGATAGTGATAGGACAAGGGGGAATGGCTTTTAACTAGAAGATGGTAGATACAGATTAGATATTAGGAGAAAATTCTTTCCTCAGAGGCCAGCTAGGCTCCAGCACAGGCTGCCCAGAGGAGATGTAGGTGCCCCATCCCTGGAGAAGCTCAAGGCCCAGCTGAATGGGCACTGGGCAGCCTGAGCTGGTGGGATGCAACCATTCTGCTGCAAGGGGATGTGACAGGGTGGGCTGTAAGGTCACTTCCAACCCCACCCATTCTATGATTTTATGAATATAAGTTAATTTAATATGTGGTTAATACAATTCTACTTCCAAGTGAATGTAAACGATGATAACAGCCGAGTATAGGAAAAAAAAATCTACAGAAAAGCTCATGGTAACATATGGAGTTTCAAAGTTTTAAGGTATAAATCACTTTTCTGTGTGTTGCCTTGGCAATAGTTAGCATAAATAAATACATGAGGTGTATCTGTAACCCCAGGACACCTGACATACGCAACAAAATAGAACTCTGAAATTATTAAACAGGCGTAATTTCATGTTAGGCTAAATAACAGTTTATGCCCCAAATAATCTGAACATCTATTATCTGCTTGTTCCACTACTGGGAAGTACAGCCCTCATTAAACCAAAACAGTACCAAATATTTTCACAATGACAATTTTACAGCAAGTAAAATGTCATCACTAATCTGTAACCCTGAAACTGTACATCTAACCAAGTACATTTTGCTTGTAAATTAGAAAATAAATCAGTTTACTTTCCTGGACCAAAACTGATTTTTTAATTCAGTTTGCTGTAATTTTTTGCATCCAGCAGCTGTCTATAGTTTACACTGGCACTGATGTGATCTGCCACAAGGTCACTGAGTACACTTCCAATGGCTTTTTTAGGCTTCTGCCATAGAAGAAAAGGAACATTCAGTGAACTCCAGCACTGCCAGCTCTTAACATAAGCTCTCACATTGCCTACATCAATTTAAACGTGCATAAATTTAAAAGCCCCAGTTGTCTTTGTGCTGGAATAAACACACGTGGACACACTACAAGACCTCACCTGCAATTCCTTGGTTAAAAAATATTAAAAAATATATCACCACCTATAAAAAAGACCCTGCTTAACTATGTTGACAACTAGATGTAATGACAAACATAAATAAATAAATAAACAATAGGGAAAGCATGAAGCATACCTGCATGAACACAGCCCTGCCTTGTTTTCCAGATCCTTCCACAGCCTTCATACACAACAGGCTCAGACTCAAAGAGTTCTCAGCCTCATAAATCCAACAAGGAAACCCCATTATACAGTACACAAATGTGTGATCACAATGCAATTGTAAGGACCTATGGCAATGTACAAGATGTCAAGTTGCAGCTCACTATTTTCCATCCAGACAGTAGATTTTTATTTCCCTCCAGATGGATTTCCAAAAAAATAAAATTTAAAAAGTAAAGAAAAAAATTGTATCAAGTACCACACAAATGCAAAAGTTTTCTCAGTCTTTCAATCTTTCGTGAAGCATTGGGTTTATGGATGACTGCCCTGTGCCTGACCTGACAGACAGATTTACAAGGTTAGCACTGAGCCTAATCAGGAACAATCAGCAAACTCTTTCTCTCTGGTGTCATTTTCTGCTTGGATGGCTGTGCTGCTATTATAAATAGGAAAAGCTCGCAGCACAAGCAGGGCGGAAGACTTCAGGGAGATTTTAGTAATCACCTTCCATTCAAATCACACCTACTCTCTAATCACGATTGGATCCTTTTTCATTTTATAGCCCCAGGTGTAAATCGAGCAGCTCATAATCAACACAGATAGGGAATGAAATTTTAGTCCCGCTGAAGCTATTGTAAAATCATATTAATTCATGGGGCCAAGATTTCAGTAATGGTCCTTCCCTCTGGATTATCTGTCCTAATTTAAGGTGGTTTTTTCCACCCTCTTCTAATACAGGTCACTCTGAAAGTAGTGCCTCAAGTTTATTTCCACAGAAAATACAGCAGATACAAAGAGTACAATAACACTATTTGATACAGCAAATTCTCAGCCACAAAGCACTACTCTTCAGCACAGCCACAACCACCAGCTCTGCATTTTCACTGGCATTGAGACTGCATGCTGTATTTATAAATATCTTCACCAGCAGAGGGGTCCCACTGTGCCAATGCTGAGGTGCACCATCACTGCCACTTGGCATTTACACGATGAAGCTGTGCAGGTACAGGCTCTAATACAACAGGACATCAGCTTCAGCATTTTATTATTTTTTTTTCCTCATCCAGAACTCTACGGAAAGCCAGTTCCCAGGTCTCAGAAATACCAACACAGGCCTCTCCCTTAAAGATGCATTCCAGGACACCAAGAAGCTTTGTAACAGAAATATGATTTTTTTTTTTATTTTTCCTCTGTGTCTGTTTTCATATGAGCTGAGAAGTACAGAGTCCATCTTTTCAAAGCTATCTGACTCACACTGATCCTTCTGGTTCATCATTTATAATTGTCATGGTGAGAGCCATATGCAGTACCCTGTGATACGATGGTCTTTTCACATAAAAACAGTCCTAAGTTCCTTTATGCTGAGATGCCCTGCCACAATTCCAAGGAAACAAAGCCAGATCTATAGGATCTGCAGTGCACATGCCCACATTAGAAAAGCCTTTTGTTCAAAGAAAATCTTAGGAACCCCAGCACTCCTATGGCATTAGTGGCACCTTTCCTTAATAAATTTCATTATTTCATAGATGAGGGAGAACTAAGGAACCCATTTAGATTCCTTTCAGAAGGAAGAGTTTTATATTTGAAAAATAGCTGTTATTTATTTATTTAAATTCATAAAATTCGTTCCTTTGGGGAAAAAGATAAATGTATTTTTCATCTATTCCAATTCTATTTCTCATAGCTGCTTTTCTGTGTAAACAGATCCACTTGCTTAAGTGATTTTCTACACTCCACTGAGACAATAAACAAGTCCAGCTTTCACATTTGAAGATTAGATGGCAAAATATTCATGTCCTGAGAGGGTCAAGATCGTGTCCCATTTAATTAAGTATTTCTCCTTCTTGCCATACAATCTATGTCTCTCTAATTGCTCACTGATCTGCCATTGCCTATATACTGAACACTCTTGGAAGCAGCTTCACAACCACTGAGTTTGGTTCAATGACTATGCAAAGCAGCTTGACAAACACCAACCTAACAATCAAAAAAAGCAGCAATAAAACCACATCTTCACACATGCTGTAACACTGAGCTTATTCATAGTGAGAAAATGAATAACTAAAATGTCTCAATGCTCAGCTAATACAACTGGATATTTAATCAGTCAGACCACTATGTAACAAAACAAGCAAAACAGACTTGGTTGGAGGTTTTCATAGTTTGAGCAAATCCACTTGCTCCATCAGCTCATTTGCAAAGGGAACTTGAAGATGCAAGCTCCTGCTGCCTTTGCAAATTCTTATTTCAAAGCAATTAGCATTCTTAGTGCATGCACATGCACAGGTATATCACAAGACAGCAGAAAGTCTGCCCACTTGATGCAGTAGAAAAAACCCCACAGCAATTGACTCAACAAAGTAATACTGCAATTGATTTGAGAAAAAATATATCAACTATTATTGGTTATCAGCAAGGTTTCATTTTCTGCTGCTTTGAAAAAAACACTGGGTGAGGGAAGCATTTTCTTTTCCCTGCTAAATAAAATAAGCATTTTCAATGCACTCAATTAGCAGTGTTTTAGGTCTGTGTCAGATTCATCATCACAGCTAATTGATTTCAGGCACAGGCCAATCTCACCACCTGACATCATTATGCAGAGGTAGGTGGTGAAAAGGAAAACAAATCTCCAATTAAGAAAAGCATGAGGGGAGGAACATCATTTTCAGGCTGCACATGGCATTTGCTCTCACAGGGAAAGAGTGGTGGTTAAAAACATTCTGAAGGAATGGCCCATGAACAAATTTTATAGGGCTGGTCTTAAAGCCCCCAGATAGGAGATTTCCAGTTAGTCCAAGCTGGCTGAAACACACTCATCTTTACCTCAGGAGAGATATGGAAGAGGAAAATTCAATGGTGTTTCCTGGCTAATTTACCTGCTGCCCTTTATATTTGCAATCTCAGTCATAAAGCAGAATGCTCTGGGGCAGGGCAGAGAGGAGGTCTATAGCAGAAATAATGGTAACAAAATGTTTAATACTTCTAGAAAACCAAAACAATGATCACAACTTGCTAGCTGTATCACACAGCTTGTGTACAGCTCCCTGTACATGCTGCTGGGATAATCTGAGGTCAGTACTTACCAGAGGAAGGACAGACACACTCCTGTTTTCTTTGCCTGAGAAGCAAATATTGCTGGGAGTGTGAGGCAGCTTTCCTGGCCCACAGCCCACACTGGAATCCCAGAAGAGAAAAGGCTGGAAGTGTCCCTCTTCTCCCACGCCTTTATGCAGGCACAAACCTGTCATTCCCAGACCTGTTTTCATGCTAAATTGTATGTTCATTTGTGTCCTCTTTAACACTTTGAAAACAAAATAACAGAGCTGTACTTCACCTCCTCTGTTGACTTCCATCTCGGTGCTACTCACCTCGTGCTAAAGCAGAGGGCACAGCAGGCCTGGCTATATAGGCAGACATCAGCCCACAAAGTCTGCCAGTACCCAGCAGCAAGCAGCACCGTGTAATCGGCCCCACAAAAATTTAAAGCCATTTAATTAAGCCCTGTTTTCCTTGTCTCAGAGAGCACTAAGTGGCAGCTCACCTGCTCCAGCTTCACCTCTTAATTAGAGACCTCCTCTGAGTGTAGGCAGGTGCCTCATGCAGCAGCTGGCCCAAGGATGTCCAGCAATGCCACTGTGCCACAAGCGGAGTAAGAGCTTTGGACTCATGCCATACCACAAGTGAGAACTGTATTCATCTTCTCCATGTAATCATGAAGAAGTGAGTAGGTGCTGGTTCTCTTTTCCTTTGTTACCTACACTGTGTGGATGAGACATTCACAAAGCTAATTCCTATTAGATTTGGTGTGCATCTTCACTTGTACCATACTTCTATTGCAACTTGCTATGTATTTTTTCTCCTTCTGAACTTCATTCTTCAAGGCTTTTAGGCTTAAACAGCCATTTTTCTCAGGCCATTTTGATTACATTCCATTAACAATACCTCAGTGGCAACAAAAAAAAAACATTAAAAAGCAGCAGTAACACGGCTGTGATAAAGAGCACTGCTGCATGAATTTGCTGTCTCACTGAGCCAAGGAAGCTCAGCAAAGCAAAACATTTGCATGTTTCTGCTTCAGACCACAAGTGAGCAACAACTGAAGCTTTATCTGGGTACAGTACTGCTGACTGCTTTGATGAAAGTAGTTACGCTACTCCTCATTTAGATACCTCCCGCAGCCAGCACGGCCCACCAGCACTTCTGACAGTTGCTGCTCACGCTGCAGCACCCTTTTCCCCCATGGAGGCGGCTGGTGAGAGTCAGGCCACCCTCCTCAGCTCATGTATTCCGACTTCATTTATAGACCTGTGAAAGCAACAAGCTACCCCGAGTGTTCATTCATGCGCCTAAAAAGGCAGCTAACTACCTTGCAGATGGGTTTGTCAATGCTGGTGCAACATTTGGAAAAGCATACATTAACGTACATAACAAAACAAACAATCGAGCAGCAAGAAACCAAAGACAGCTCCCTCCGGTAGTCACCGAGCAGCCTCAGGGCTGCAGGTAACAAGCTGTTCCACTCGTAAGAGCCCTTCTGACTCGCTCCCACTTTGATACAAATGCTGCTGCTGCTGTGCTACAAATCCGCTGTGCTACATGGCAGCCTCGCCCATCTCCGCGGCCCCGCCCAGCACTCAGCCGCCTCAGCGCAGTACCAGGCCCGTGGCGGGGCTGGCGCCTAAGAGATGCCAAGCAAATCGTCCGTGACACCACACCAGCACCCACAAAGCACCTCACAGGGAGGAAAAGACACAATTTTTGTCGCGGAGAGGCTCACTTACCTTTTGTTGGCTCTCTTCAGCCACCGCAGGCCAGGCTCAGCTCCACAGGAGCAGACAACTGTTCCACACGCAGCCCACTGCTAAAGCCTGCTCCTGGGCGTGGGGCTTCCCACACAGCTGCTCCTGAGGGCACCAGCCACCTTGGGACGGCCCTAACTGCCCCCAGCAAGGCCCAGCTGCAGCCATCAGCCCTAGCCGGGCCTGAAGCAGCAGGTCTCACAGCCCTGGGCCCCGTTCTGCTCCCTCCCTCTACTCCCTGATGCTGACACTTCTCAAGGATAAAAATCCCACCCCAGAATAATTTCCTGAAATACAAACACTTCAGGAGTTGAAAGTCTTTGAAATGGCTACAGCAAAGTGCTATGAGCAGACAGTGTTTTCTCCCTTTCTGCTTCACAACACAGGGAGCTACGTCCTTTGCACAGGTGCCACTCGTCGTCAGCTAAATAAAAGCCACCAATATTTATAACATCACACAGCAGTAGAAACATCCACAGAGTGCACAAATTCAGTTGTGTTTGTGCAATATGCTTTTATTTTTATCCTTTGCAGTCATCTTGGAGTAATCATGTAAACAAGAGGATGGAAATGGAATTACACTGAGTCATATGCAAATGGCTCTAGAACACCTCAACGATTATGACAAGGCATTATAAATAACTTCTCTTAATAATATATATTTGCTGTTTTTAGTACATTAAAGAGCTGCCGTTTATCTAGGAATAGCTAGGAAGTAGTTTAAATTGTAACATCCAAGGAACTCGCCTCCAGATTTTATAATCTTCCTAAAGTTCACTAGCTCCATAACATCTAGGCCACAGGTTAAGCATAAGACTACTTGGATCAGAAGTGTTTTCTTTCTAACTGAAATCATTACTGAATCATTGCACAAAGCCCTATTATTTTCACTCCACGTTGGTGTTTTCCAGAATTTCAAGTAAAGCTTCAATTCTGTTCAAGTTTTTATCACCTGGT
This sequence comes from Cyrtonyx montezumae, assembly GCF_038088225.1. Classification (NCBI taxonomy): domain Eukaryota; kingdom Metazoa; phylum Chordata; class Aves; order Galliformes; family Odontophoridae; genus Cyrtonyx; species Cyrtonyx montezumae. The sequence continues at coordinate 18,512,675 of NW_027072078.1, read as the reverse complement.
ATAAAACCAGTTTCTATTCAGGACAAGTCAAATCAGAGATGGGCAGAGTAAGCAGTCTACTTTAACAACAATGGCTGTTAAAGTGGTTCATAGACTCCACAATAAAGCACAATCAAAATTCTCTAACACCTTTGCTACCATATAACTCCTCCTTGCTCAGATTATATATATAGTACCATATGTATGGTACTTCTAAAAAATTGAGATTATTCTAAATTTTAGCAGCCTCAGGCACATTCTTAAAACATTAATGTCTTCAAGGCACCTCCCACACCCTTAACGATCAGTTTGTGGACTGGTTTTTAGACACAACCAAAGCTTGCTAACACCTACTTGACTTTAAAAAAAAAAAAAAAACAACCATAGAGGTTACCAAATATGACAAAGATATACCTGAAACATTTTTAAATAAAGGAAGATTAACTGCAAATAGCATGTAATCAAGTCCAATAGTTTTCTTATTACTAGGATGTGTAATGCATAAATATATGAAAAAATAAAATTCACAGTTTTAAAACTAGAATTCAAGTTCAGCTAGTAATCCTCAACTTTTATATTTATGTTACCTTCTAAATATAACATAACAGAGGCAGTATTATCATTCACAAGTACAGGAAAATAGTATCACTCAAAAATTTAGGAAAGAAGATATAAAATTCCTTTTGTAACCAATAAATACAGCCACCTGAGTGCACTTCCACAGGCTTTTCACTTAGGGGGAATCCAAATCAACTGCTAAGAGACATTTAATAGCATTTTGAATGTTAGCAGCAGCGGTGTAGCTGTGGGCTTTGCTCATTCTGACTTTGTGAATTGCTAGAGAATGAAGCAGAACTCAGTGTTTGGTGCATTAATTTTCCTTTGCATCTAAGCTGGCTTCTTCACAATTTCACAACTTTGCTTGGGGTCAAGGGACAGACATCAGCTGACACTTAACTGAGCAAACCCAATCAATTTCACTTCATCAGGAATCTCAGTGCCATCGCAGCCAGAGGCCTGCAAGTACAAACAGAAAAGTTTAGTGTATCACATTAAAAAAGTAGTGTTTGACAGTCCAACTTTACAGTTTCCCTTTACTACCCAGTGAGCAAACAGCTTACTTGAAGGAAACCTCTCAGACTGCTTGGTGTATTTTCCATCAGCACCAGTCAAATGCATCCTTCATTCTAGCTAAATCTGTATTTTAAAAAGATGAAAGGAAAGGCTGGAAAATGACCAAATGAGAAATAAAACACCTTCTGCAGCTATCCCAAAAGGTCACTTAAGGACCAAAATTAAACTTTAACTCAAACTTTCCAGAGCCTAACTTGCTTTTCATTGGAGCATACTGTTTTCACTTTTCACTAGTGGAGAGCAAATAACCTACATGTACAGAATCCTCCTTTTGCTGGTGTGCTATAAACACCAAATATCTGAAAAACCCTTAGGAGCCCAGCAATCAAGTTTGCTTGAAATACTAATCCGATTAATTTTGAAACATGAGACTGAAGGAGTCTATGAAGAGTAAATATACTAATGGTTGCAGAAGAACATCTCCTTTCTGACTGTATAATCTAGTACTACAGGTTGTAAAATTCTGAATTTTTATTAATGTCTGTTGCAGTGTAAACTGGCACAAGTAACCTGTTTGGTTTTTTTTGTTTGTTTGTTTGTTTGCAAATATAAGAATAGTAAGAATATAAGAATATCTTGCTTTAAGTCTGCTTTAAAATAACGCACACTATGTAGACAAAATATTTTAATAATTTGATTTTTAAATACAGATTCCATAGCTCAGAAAATATATTTTTAATATGTTCTTTACCTATGTGTAAATAATTTGAAGTTATATCAAGTGTGTAATCACTGATTACTTTAAAATTGCCTTCAGACTCTTTGGCAGATCCCAACCACAACTGTCAACACAACTGGTTCACTCCATACCAATACTCTTGACCCTCTAATACAATTTCTGCAGCTGAACATTTTAGCAGAAATTGGTCTGAGTGTTTTCAATATCAGGACAAGCATTCTCAGAAAATACACACAAAGTTCACCAATAGACATTATCCACTGAGTTTCACAACCAAAAATAAACTTATTTGATACTTATGGAAGCATTACATCAAGCTACTCCTTTAAATTTACTTTTATTACAGGCAGACCTGAAGTGCTCTCTTCACAAGGAATTTAAGATGCCTTATCCCGGAGAAGTAACAGGTTGAAGTATTAGATCATCACCACTGGTCATTATTAAGATACCTCAATGTTTTATTAGTTGGAATTTACTAAAACTTACTAAGTGGAGTTTGAATTTTGTATGCAAACTATCGCAATAAAAGGAGCTGGTATTTACTTCGTTCTACATTCTAGCTGTAAAATCCTTATGTAAAATGCTAATTATGCTACATAATAATGTAGTGTCATATAGTGTATTGTCAAGATTATTTGTGTAATAAAGCAGCCGCCTTCCCTAAGTGCAGACAGCTGAATCATGCTAAAAAGTCATAATTAGCCAAGACAACTAAAGGAAGTTTAATTCCATATACGTTCTGTAGAACTGCATCATTTTAAGATCAAAGATGCACTTAAATACACAAAAAGGAGATAAAACCTTAACAACAGACTTATTCAGACACCTCACTTAAATTGTTGCCAAAATAATAAAGAAGTTAATTAAAGGCAAAAATGGTTAAGACATAAGTTCTTGCTTCCCAGGAGACTAAAATACTTTGTTATGTGTGCAGAAATACTACACCAGAAAATGCAATCTGCAAGCAGTGAGATACTGACCAGATATCTTGTCCACAAATAGTAACTAATCCTAGACTGAAGAACACTTTTCAATTGAATTCTCTTGATATAGGATTAGCCAGATCTAGTCTTTGAATCCCCAGGAAATATTTACCAAGAAAATGTGTTGCAATCAAAGTGTATACAAGTGCTCTCAAATCTTGCTAAGAAGTAACAAAAACAAATGACTGTTTTCCTAGGCAACTCCACTACACAGGAGCAGCTAGAAATTGAACTTGAATTAAATAAACCAAGGGTAAGAATAAATTAAGATACTTCTTGTGGTTACGTTCATTTCCCAGGAAGTAGGTTGAAAATGTCGCGAAAAACTCTGGTTAAAAATTAACCTCAGGAACTGTTACCTAGGCAGGAGAACTTGAAGAAAAAGAGACATTGGATTAGAACTGTCTATTAATTTTGTTCTCGCTAAAGTCTTGGACTGTTCTCTCACTGAAATCTGAAATACGTGACGCTGACTGCTCCCCAGCACTTAAGTAATAAATCCAGCTGAAGCACAGAAATATCCCATCCTAAATCAGATTTTTTTGGTTTTGTTTTCAGCATATACAAACATTAACTGGACACTATGGAATATTAAATTAAGAGCGTGAATTAAAAACAACTCTGTGTACTACTATGCAGCCTCTGGTATGTCTGTGTTTCTAAATGGTCTTCCTGAGATGCCATCAGCTGAATAATAAAGCCAAAGTCAGATGTTTAGACAACAAAAATAGATCATCTGGAACAAACGAAGCATCAGCCTTTAAGTTATATTTAGATTGTAAGGGCCATTTGAGTTACATGTCCCACACAGTGATCCCTTACTAAAAGGAAACACATGCGTTCTGACGACTTTACTTGACTGTGTAGAAGAAAAATGAAGCTAAATCATTTAATCAGTTAAAACTGCTCAAATCTATATTTTAAAAATGACACAGGAAGAGCAATCTTGAATTAATACATTATCAACAACTAGGTCACTTACTCTAAAAATGGCTCTCCACAGCCCATAAGAAGCAGCAGCTTTTATAAACAAAGCTATGATTCTGGAGACCTACTTATCTAGTAGACACTCAGTCTAGACTTTCACATGTGTCTGAGTCACTCTCAGCAAGGAGCGCTGAAAGCTAATTGGCAAGAGTTTGGTATTTACAGGGCTAATCTTTCAACAGCTTTAGATATCCATATTTTTCAACTTGATTTTAGAAGACACAGAAACAAACACAGCACATCTGTTCTAAGTTTTTGGAATGTTAAGCCATTAATTTTAAATTAGGTCCATCAGGATGGCATCAAAATCAACCAAAATTGGGACCCATAGTCCAAAGCAAAATGTGCTCCTCAAAACCGTCACAGGCATAAAACTGTCGTTTGATATGATATATAGATTAACTTTTAATTGTGGATTCTCAGTTGAAAGAAGGTTGATGGGAAGAACTAAGGACAAGAGAGCAGTGGAAAGGGTGACCTGCATTTAACTGAAATGCTGGTAGGTGCTGGTAGAAGTGGAGTTGGAACAGTGTCCTCAGAAGTGACGTGAATGAACCTCCCTCCCCCTGCAAAGTTATGGAGCTACATCACTGTATATGACCCTAATATCCTGTCAAAATTGCTTTTATGTCCTCTCACACACACAGTAATTTCAGTAATCTCATCTGTCAACAAACATATTCAACAAAATAGCTGAAAATGAGACAAAATAAAGATTGAACTAATGTTACAATAATTAGTTTGTTTCTTTCTCTGATTATCTAAAAACCATTTCCCTTACACATGGTAAGTGGAGTCTTATTCTCTGGAGACGTTCAAGACCGGCCTGGATGCCTACCTGTACAAACTGGTCTAGGGAGCCTGCTTTGGCAGGGTGGTTGGACTAGATGATCTCTATAGGACCCTTCCAACCCCTACAGTTCCGTGATTCCTTCACTGAGGACTGCCCACATTCAGTAAGGAAATTGTTACACAAACTGAACACTGAAACAGGCTCCCCAGGGCAGCGGTCTGGGCACCACACCAGCCACAGTTCAGGAATTATTTGGACAAAGCTCTCAGAAATGCAGTTTCAATTTTGAGTGGTCCTGTGAGGAGCCAGAAGATGGACTAAATGATCCCTGTGGCTGTCCCTTCCAACTCAGGATATTCTATGAATTGGTGAACAAGTGTTTCTCCTGCTTGCTGATTCAGTTGTGCAGCACAGCTGCTCAGTGGCTCTGCTCTGTGCATAAGTAACTGCAGCTAAAAGTTTTCCTCGCAGAAGTTTACACACTCTCTGTTCTGTTTCTCTAAGTAATATTTAAGTTCACATGCAATTGCTCTATAAGAATTTCTCCTTAACTCTTGTTGTGTTCCTTCTCCACCTTGTTGAAGCCAGAAGTTTCATTAAATTCACATGTAGTTAATAACCTTTGACAACTTCGTTGGATGACGGAATCCAACTGGTTAAAAATACATTAGGAGAGAGAGAGGAAAATGAGAAAGGGCATAAGAATATAGATGCTATCACCATCAGGCAGTCAGAGGAATTACTGTTCCAGGCAGGAAGCTTTGTTCAAACATTATAAGGTCAAAACTTTAGGAATAGTTTCTTATGACAGTGTTCAGCTGATATAGAGAAGACCAGAAAAAGTTTTTGTGTTTTTGCTAAATGGTTGGCACAGCATTTCAAACTATTCGAGAAAGAATCAACAGGCTGTTCTTTAATACAAGAACATTTCTGTTTCTGAAGCTGCATGTAGGAACTCTCACTTACCAACTTAAAAGTCAATGTTTTCAAGGCCTTTGGATCATCTACAATCTTCTGTAAGTTAGCAGCAACTGTAAAATAAAGTATGAAGAAAATGATTTACAGAAAATTGCATTCAATATAGCATCAGACCTCATATTCATGCTGGATTATCATCTTAATTACACATACATACATGTCTGTACATTAGCACATGAATCATTTAATTACTCTCTGGTTGCAATGTTGATGTCAGAGGGTGGTCAGACTGCCATAAACCTGTCCCCTCTCTTTTGCTGTTATTTTATGCCTACGAGAATTGAGTCAGAGAAAAAAGTCAGACTGAGAACCAAGTGATAGCAAAAACTCAAACTTAATTTTCAGCCTAGTCTACCCTGTAAGATTGCTCAACAACCTGGCAAGTGCGAGGAAAGTTGTAGGCAAGTAGCAAAGGATAAGTGGAATCACAGCTGTCAAGACTTACATTGCAGTTCTGGTAATAACCTGAGCCTCCATCAGCACAGGATTCTAGGATAGAGGAGAAAGTGAACCTGGCCTTATCTTCTTTAATATGAGAGCATTTCTGTTCCTGGAGCTGCTTCTCCTGGCTGTATGTTTATGCTTCTGACCCTTATCTGTGCTGGTAATAGTATCCATACAGAATCCTAGCAGTCTGTAACAGATCCCTGAACCAGCAGAAAAAATACAGCTAAAATAAGGGCGATAAAAAAAACCCAAAAAGCTGATCTTTGAACTGCTCTCCCAGTAAGCTTGACCAAGGTTGGCAGTGTAACAGCAGTAGACACTAACTAAATCTAGAGATCAAGAGAACAGAAAAGGAGGGAGGAAAATAACAAACCCTTTTTGTATGTAAGTGCCTAACTCCCATTTTAAATTGTAGTGTTAATTTTTATGATTGCAATTTTTATTTATATATTTTTTATATACAATGTTGTTAACATTAATCCTAATCAAAAATTTGGCTGCCTTCAGCTGCAGGTTTGCTAAACTTGTTCCCCAGCTTCATGCTAGATCCTGAGCTGAGTTCAGACTGAATAACTGGAATGCTTCTGTTCAAAATTGACCGATGAGCTCAAGACATCATTAACTAGACATCAATGTGAGAAAGAGACTTCACGTTTTGCTGAACTATTGAGACAGGAAATAAACACATGTTAAGTAGAATAGCTTTCTTAGTAGACTGAATTGGTAAGTATCATAAGGCAGATGTTCTCTGTAAATATTTGCCACAGATTTTCTAAGGTGGAAAATAAGACTGCAGCAAACCGATGTGCAAGTTGAAGGTACTACTGCCACACGCACATTTGAAGCATGCATCACACATCAAATTCAGGTTCCTACCTCTTCTAGTGCTTCTAACACCACAGTGAGAACAGTTTTCACTTTAGTGCACATAGCAGAACAGAATTTAGCCTCGTGTAGGGAAATACAGTATTTGGCTGGGGGTCTCTATCTCCATGGTAAACAAGTACACCAGCATAAGCTCTATTGCAAATAAATGCAGACCAAAATTTTGGGGATCTCATTTTCTCTGTATCGTTGAGATGGCCCAGAGTACTGTTTGTAGACTTGTAAAATTCAACTGGAGATGAAGAGATGTTTGAAATCAAAAACCATCTTAAGAAATTAGCACAAGGTACATTCTGTACAGAACATTTCTTGGAAAGTACAAATAATTAACCTCCACAGTTAAATGAACTCAACTACAGTCATTACGATAGAACGTCTTTCCAATTTTAAAGCTTTGTTATTCATAATCTTCTTTATTCTAGTCATTACAAATGTTTTTCGTATTAATCACACAAATCACTTACACAATCAGTAAGTCATTTTTTACTGCAATACCTCCTACCTAGCAAAACACATGCAAATACAGATAATGTTTTATGTTACAATTAATATTTGAGAAACTACAGAAGAATATCACACCAAAAAAAAAAGCATTCTTTCTGAGATCTCCTGAAACCACACTACAATATCTCCAAGTTCGTAAGTCTTCAAAATCTCTTGAATGCATGATCTTATTTAGTAGAGGTTTTGTCTTATTCAAGGCACCCTAGAACATTTAAAATAGACAAAGAAAGAAATTCTTCAGCTTTTGTTAGCTAACTTCATCAAAACAGATACAGAGCTATAAACACATAAGGTCTTAAATCTCTCAAGTCCAAAGACTCCTAACTTCACCTATTATAAAATGATGAGCTTCAAACGGGCACTTGTCTTAAAGAGGAGTAGCTGTTCATTCAACATAATCCAGCTGTGGGATGACTACGGCAAGTCAGCATGCTGCTTGGCTACTTTGCCCGAGTGCATGAACTGCCACCTGCCTTTAGGGAAAGTTACCCTTCCTACATTTGCACATATTGTCCAGTTTATCAGGAAGTGTTTTTATAAACTATCACACAGGGGGAAAATGTGCTGAGGACTCCACAAGTAGCACCAAAATCTTAAAAAGTGCAACTCCTTCCTGCTGGTTCTTCCCAAGGGAAGAAATTCAAATTTTCAAAGCAGAAACTGTATAAGATAAACTATCAATATATGTAAATAGTTAATTCTATTTACTTATCTTTATTAAAATCCCTAACCAAAAGAAGTGATAATTTAGATGGGTGACATTCTTAAATAAAACTGCTTTTTATAGAATAATGCTCATTTAATGTCAACATTTAAAGTTTTCTGTACGTTTGTCTCTACTTTCAATATGAATTCAAGCCAAAACCTTTTACATATAAAATGCTGGAAAGGCATTGCATGCAAGAATATGAAATTCCCTTTATCTTTGCTTCTCTGTTGGGTGACAATTTGAGTGCAAAGTGTTTAATCAAACAGAAGATAAGAAGGATTTTAAGGGAGTGATGCCAGATGTTCTCAGGATATGCTTGAAAAAGAGAAGACCTGCACTGATTCCATAATATTAGAATAAAAATTCACATAAAAATAGGAACACCCACAGTCTTTTAAAGTGTTATCTTTTCAATTTCAATTATATACATTCAGCATTGCTCAAGCAAAACTAGTGTTTCACTAGTGACTTTTGGTGTTATATATTTTCTGGCTTTTATAGAATGGCTATAAAAATGAGTTTGCCAGAATAACGTAATTAATACTATTCTACCAAGCCACCATGAATGAAAATCCCCCCAAAAGCTGTCTCTTCCTGCAATATCTGAAAATCCAAGTCACCAACATCAACCAAGAATGAAATACATGCACAGTTGCCTAGCAAAACCACACAGTCCTGTTACTAGCTTATTCCTTTTTCTAACTCCCTGTCTTCCTCTTGGTAGGTGTCTTGTCCTTACCGAGAGCACAAGGCCAACAATTAGAGCCAACAGTCTGAATTTTAATACTTCAGTCTTCCTGCATTTCAGGAAACTAAAAATACGGTTTGTTTTTTAAGAGGTTATGACGATCCTTTGTGTCATAGTGTAAGCCAATGGTTCTAGGCATTTCAATAAGTACTCAGATAGAGAGGCATGCCCAGTGCTAAATAGCTTGAAGATATGGACTCAACTGATAAATGGAAACTTTCAGTGCCTGATGTAAATAGCAACAAAGAAATAGCAGTAATGCCAAAACCACAGGTGTCCACCGCATCTCTAGTTTAGTTATTTTCCTTCAGAAATAGAGCCTGAAGCACAGGCAGCAGGAGCCATCCAAGCAGCTGAAAATGCTTCCTGACAACCAGCTTGCAGGGCTTCCAGTTACTTGCCCAGAAAGTTTGAGATGCCATCTTAACTACGGAGATGACATTCTCAAGGTTACAAAAACGAAAGTTAAACAACACACTCTAGAAGGGAAAACTCAGCCGACTTCTAATGAAATTAAATTAAGCTATTTGTTGCATTAAATAATATTATTGCATATTTACCTCCAGAAGTTTAGGACTATTATTAAACCTATGCAATTTGGATTCTTAAGTATGTTATGTCTTGATACACACCTAGAAATTCCTATCAGATATGCTCACAACAATAAACAATATTCTCACACACAAACAGATGCTGTTACTGTTCATCCCTATTCGGGGCTAGGGATTGCATCAAGCAAAAAAGAAAAAAAAAAAGTATTTCTTAAGTGGCCCCAGCTACTCAATTTTGTCTCCTTTCATTGAGGAAAACAATTTACTATGCTAATCAGTAACCCTCCCAAATAAGGTTACAAGAAGTTTTCATTTTTCTTTGATACAAAAATTGAGCCTAATATTATTAAATGCAGATGAAGCCAACCACATCTGCAAACGCTTTTGGAAATCTAAGGGAAAAGGGAGGAAAATAACCATCTCTCTCTCTCACTACTTCTCTTCCACACTCCCAACAAATTTTATTTTTTTTGCAAGTTAGTGAACAAAGTCAGTTTAATACAGTAACACTCTCCATCAGATGAGAACAGGCTTAACATAGGAGTTTTTAGAGAGGACAGTAGCACTGAGGAGGGAAGAATCATTCTCTCCACTGATGCTTAAGCTATTTGAAAAGTGGGGACATTTTAAAACTCATCTCTGGATTCTACTTTACGTGTGACTGCAGTTTAAATTGACAAAGCCATTTTCATTGAAGTACTCTGAAGTCATGCCGTAGACACTGTACTTCTGAAATTCACAGTCGATTATCACTGTAGCCTGCAATCAGCACTATCTGACAATCTGAGAACCTTGCTATGAATTCATTGCTTCCATGGGGCCTGAATACAGTAGATTCAACTTGCTATTTTGCAAAGTGTATTCTCAAGATGTATAGTAGCATGGACAAAACAAGTCAGAAGAAGCACGGACAAGATAACTGCACAACAGAATCAATCAGTGATGGAAGAACCTTTGCCAAGAAAACCAGCAAGTAAATAGAGCACACTTCAAATCATGTCTTGGAGCAAATACCCTCTTCAAATGTTAGCAGCAGTTAGCACAGTAGGCTTTTGTTGTTTACAGCGATAAATGAGGTGCTGTTCAGCTTGCTTCAGAAGGTTTCTGAAGGACATATAATCAACCCTTGCACCACAAATCATTCCAGGCTCTCTTGCAGGTTTTGTTCAGAGACAAATGGTGGTGTCACTCTGTCAGAGTAAGTGTCTGCATTTGTGGAACATGCAGTAGGATAAAAAGGTCAAAACTAGCATATAAATATACACAACCCAGACAGCTAATTGCAGATGTTATAAATAAAAAGCTCTCATAGCCACTGTCCTCCAGCATGTACATTTATTTACTTAGCATATACTACAATACAATCCCTACCGTACATTCCTGGCTGACATCAGTGATAATTTTTAAATAAGTGATCAATATAAAGCCTGTGTAACAGAAAAAATGCCATCTTCAAGATCATACAAAAAAAAATCCATAACAGACTGAGCATACGTGGGGCAGTCACAAATAGCTGTTTCTCTGATGTAATGGGAGCCTGCCTGGTTATTTAAAATTCTTAACACAGCATGAAATCTAACCCTAATGGCTTTGGAATAGGGAAAACTTCTGAAAAAGTTAAAATTAATGAGACAGTAAATAAAGCTATATGAATACAGTGGAACCATTTCCTGTACAATGCCAATGCAGCCAACTGAGCCAGGGCCATCTGGCATCAACACAGACACAAGTATCATCTAGTGTCTGAGACAATATTTCTGTGATGCTCTCAAAAGAATAACAATTCGTATACTTTTCCACTCGATGAAGAATGAATGGGGAACTTCTGACACTAGGTTTGACAATTTGGAGAGCTATTGCATATTGTAATCCTGAAATTCAGATACAAGGAAAAGTAAATGTTATTTGGGTACAAAATTATTGACACTAAAAAAAAAAAACTCTGAGAAAATAAATGTGTTTAATAATTGAAAAGTGAAATTGTTTTTATGTAGTCCAAAATGCAGTCTGTAAGAAATAGTGAGAAATAGCCACCTTCAGCTGCTCTGTACTTCATCCAAATGTATTGCTATTAGAAAGGCCAAACTCAAAGCACCACAGATTTATTTGTTCTCTCCTGATTGTTCCAAATATTACCACTCCCCCATATGCAGGGGTTTATTTTGCCATTTCCATTTGATACATGATTTCTACCTAAAAACTATATTGGGAGTCTGCTGATTTGAAGATTAATGCTGTATCTTCCTGTACAGGTCTCAAGAAGCAGGAAGCCGGAGTGACAAGGTAGGGCTTTTCTCCAAAGAGCTGAATTTATGATGATACTCATGAAGTAGTTTCACTTACTGCAAGACATCCATTGCAATCTCTTTACTCATTTGTATTTCACACTGCACAGTGATTTTCATGCATTTGCAAGATCGGAACCAAATCAAAACCAAGCTTTGAAACCTAGCCAGCATTGGATTATAGTATATTATGCAAACAATTGTAGCAATCAACCTTTGTAGCTTTTTGGTAGTGATTCCTCCAGATCTCTTGATTATTATTATCTAGTGTTTTTAATAGCTAACAAACTGCATGAAAGATTAAAAATTTTTTCAAAGAGGTCATAAAGGTCTTAAGTGGGAGTGCTTCCATTAATTCATCCATTCAGGATGCTAGTCAAAATCCCTTTTGTTTATGCTGTTTGAGAACAGTAGCAAGGGAAATATTAAAGCATTTTGAGATCTGTGACAGCTAACTTAACAAGTGTTTATTGCTGGAGGACAGCAAGAAGCTAGACATGTTTCTCATAAGAAAGAAATGAAAGAAAATAGAGAAATCAACAGCAAGCTTGGCTTCTATTCTGAGGATGCTATTGGATGCTGATAAGGGAGAAACATTAAAAACATTTAGAAATGTATTATTTATGAAGAGGCTGTCATTAGGAATTTATCAAAGGAAGATTAAGGCTTACAAATTTGTCTGAATTCTCTTTGCTGAATCGGAAGATATAAAGACAGTGGAAATTATTTATTCCATTTCAAATTTGATACTTTAATATCCAAGATTTTGATTTGTGGCTTTACAGTCAGAAAACACAGTTGCAAGAGAACAGCATTCATCAGTAGAATAACAGAGGGCCAAACAAAGTTCCCACTTGAACAGGGGAAAACTGAAAACATTTCGTTCAGCATCTTTATGAACAGGACTGCAATTACATGGCGGTCAGCAATTCCTGCAGCTTGAATGTTCACATGGTTTCTAAGCCCCAGTAAAGCAGACATGGGAGAACCACGAATGTAAGTTTTTGTGTGTATGAAGTACCAGGCAAAAAGTTCAGGTTATTCAATGTCTTCAAAAGACTTTTCAAGGACATTTAACTAGCAGTTTGACACCAGTGTATACTGTTCAAGGGGGTGGAGGAGAACTGAGACCAAAGCTTTGGCTAATAACCAGCTATTCCATGTTACTGAAGAGCAGAAGAGGAAAAGGCATGGAAGAGGCATCAGGAGCATATATTCCTGACTGACTTTTAAGAACAAATCAAGCCCTTAAATATTCATCCTCAGTCAAACCACAGAAATAAAGTGCTTGTGGGTTAAGAGTAGTTCTCAAAGCCCTTCACCTTACTATCCACTAACATGGAGAATTAATATCTAGAGGTCACAGACAAAAACTGGAAAACTGAGGACTGACAAAATAATATACAAGATGTTTCTCTAGGGAACTTGAAAAATTCCCACCCTATTGAATGAATGTATTTTATGAAATAGAAACACTACACTGAAATGTAAAAAGAAATAATTTTAATGCTATAAACATAGCTAATTCAATTCCAATAGCACATGATCATCAAGCGCCCAAATTTGCAATTATTTAGTATCCACTTCTGATTCCAAGGTGATATATTGCATTCTACAGTTTTAGACACCCTGCCAAGAAAAAAATCTGAAAATGATACTACTTCTTGACTAAATTATAACACAACTGTAATTGGCAAACCGTACCTTCTCCCAGAAGCTTATAAAAAAAAGAAAAGATGAGTTTTCAGGATATTTTTAGTCTCCCATAGTATGTGAAGAGCTCTTAGTCAAGCCATCGCACATTAAAAAGGATAGGTAGAACATACCTGGATATTTAAATTCTTACATATTCCAGAGTTAGATTATGCATGCATTTAATGGATATAGTGAATATCTAGAAGAATTCAGAGGGCTGAGGTATGAATATACAAACACAATTTCCCCTTCATTTTGAAGAAAAGTGTTTTGATAAACCTGAGTCTTCTAAACCATACTGCAGACTCAAATTAACATTTGAAACAAAAATTCAAAACAAAAATGCTGCCCAACATCGCTAGGAATGTTTAACAAGCCTGAGATATTACAGTATATCAAGCTCATAAATTTTCTATACAAAAGAATGAGTCATAGTACAAGGTTGAAAAAAGTAGATTATCAGTAACTGAACACAGAAAGTAAGTGCGAGCATTTAGACAAAGAATTTGCTGCCTATCAAAATGTTGTCAAGATATCAAAGCCAGTTCAACAGGTATCTTTATCATACCAGATAAGAGTTGAAATGTAAGTCTATGCACAAATAAAGGAGGTCACATTCTGCCACGCATATTAGCACTTAGCAATCTCTCCTCATCAGATGTTCACATCTCTCCTGCTCTGAGTTTGCTATGAATTATAGAAAATGAATTATAGATTTTGTTCTGACAAAACTATTAAGAAGATAAAGCAGCAGTCAGGCTACTCTAGTACCTTGTCTAAAACTTGAAACAACGAAAAATATACTTAGAAAAGAAGTCCTGATTTCAGGAGTTAGATTTTGAAATGGACTACCTCTAGTTTTAAGTGCATCTATAAATCCTTATTTTGACACACTAACTACCTGCAGGAGAAGCGAATGCCAAGGAAACAAACAACAGTAACTAAATTACTATTGAAAAGGGGAACATTACTTACAGTGCTGTCTTACCAATTTCTGATTCAAATTCAGAGCTGCTTTTTTTAAAAAAAAAAAAAAAGAAAAAGAAAAAAAGAAATGAAAGACCTCAAAACTACAACCCAAGACCTGTGAGAGAATACAGAATGCCTTCAGCTTAAGTTTGTCACCTGCTGTATCAGGCAGAACCCAGACTAATCCCAGTGATAGACAGATGAATTTGCTCCTCACACAGGTGATGGGAACTGCTTGACTGGGTGCTGAAAAAAAGAAACCTTCTCTGAAAGCAACTACCAACTCCACCTGTTTTTCCCTCCTTAAAGTAATGAAAAAATATTATTTACTGGATTGCAACTACAAGACGAATATATTTCCAATAATATATGTGTATAGTTATGTATAAATTGTTATCCATTTATGTCCTGTCACAGTTCAGTCATAGAAGCCATTACAGCAGCAGTCGCTATTCACCCAACCGTGTTCTTTTTCACCATCTTGAATGTCTGAGTTTCCATCACACAGAAAAATGCAGTAAGGTGGGAATGCGCATGAAATCAGCCTTGTTCACACAATATACTTTCTCAAGTGCACCTTTTACACAGCACATATATAGCTAAAATAACTTTGAAGGAGCAATTAGATGCAAAGCTTGATTACCTGCGGGTGTATCTCAAACCTCCAGAACTCTCAACAGTCTAGTCATTATGAGTCACTCTTCAATGCATTAGCTCTAAATGAGCCAGATGCATTGAAATATTTAAGTCCCTAGGTAAGCCCCAGGGGTTTTAAAGAGATTCTCCTATTGCTAATGCGTGTGCATCCCTTGCTAAAGAGAAACAGCTATGTGCACACATTGAAGACACAAGAGTTTCTACGAAATGCCTTAAAATGCAGCACAATTTCTGTTGTATGTACATTTCTTTTCTGCATAATACATTGAAAAGTAAACACAAATTATTTAGTCTATGCTTAAAATGAATTTTTACATTCTATTAGGGAATTTTCTCATTAGTAAGTTTACAAGTACATCAAGCTTAAGAATATATAAAATGGGATATAAAACTAAAAAAATCAGTTATTTCATTCATTTTGAACAGTAGGCAAGAAAAAAAACTTTCTAGTAAACTTCTAAGATTATAAAAATCAAATGTTCTTCAGCTGCAGGTTTGCTAAACTTGTTCCCCAGCTTCATGCTAGATCCTGAGCTGAGTTCAGACTGAATAACTGGAATGCTTCTGTTCAAAATTGACTGATGAGCTCAAGACTCATGAACATGACTAATATTAAATGGCAAAACTATGCTGCCTCATGTGGTGGCACTAAACCAGGTTGTGTACCCTTTGCAATACTACTGCCCTTTGCAAAGCTATACATTTATGCAATATATTTCAATTTATGCAGCAGAGTCTTATTTTTCTGTAATCAGAAAATATGCTAGAATTAGTTGAACAAACAGTATCGCTTCATTCAGTTTCAGAGAGGACTGATCCAACAAGACCACAAACAAAAATAGACATAAGCAAAAGCACAATAAAAGTGAGGATACATGAGCTACTGTGATAGTTTCTATGAATTTAATTTATCAGTGTCACTGCGGGTTAAAATGCTCTTACAGACAGTATACTAATAAACTGGGCTTTTGCTTTTTTCAGGTTCTCATTGAAGTATGAAAGTTAAGTTCAACATTAGCAGGTAGGATACTGTAAGACAACCAGATGTTTCAAGTCCTTCAGTACTCTTCATTAATATCATTTACTATTTAACATCTCTTGAAACCATGTCATTTTGGATACGGCTTTATATGCATTCTTTGCATCCATGGCCAGCTTAGCCATCATAGAGCCATGACCTTTTTACTTTAGATACCAGTATTAGTCCTGTCTACTTAGCAACTTAGCACAGTAACCACATCAAATAAAAATTCACACACAAAACCAACTAAAAAAAACCCTAATATGGCATTTATTGTAACTGCAAATACATAAGACATTGGCAAAAATAATTGTCGCTATCAGAATATGATCTCATTTCAAAACATGATCTATTGCTTTTTCAGCTGGTTCTTTTAAAGGTACTAGACCTTTCACTAGGGAGCTTTTGCTTTGCCCTTCTGAAAGCTGTTCCTCTAGTTACCAAGTGTTGGTACCTGGGTCTGGATCCAAGCCAGAAGGCAGATGTGAATTTACCACTAGGTAATGTCTGATGTACTAAAATGTGAAGGTACATCTTCCGCACTTGTTGAAAAAAACTTCTAAAATTAAAGTTACATTAATATAGTGAAGAACAACTGCATATTTCTTGACTGCAAATGTACAAGAGATTTTACTTAAGTTTTGTTCAGGAAGAAGCATTTTTTGCCTCTAGATAAATGTAGACAGACCTCTTTTGATTCTGAAATTTAAGGATGGCATCCAGAAGATTAAATATAGCCTACAGCTTTGATGAAATTACATACACAGCAGTGAAGTGGGACTGCAACTATGTGATTTCCAACAGAAACAAGTGTTTATATGATTAGACTTTCCTTTACAGTATCAAAAAAAATCCAAACAAAGCGTTAGTATGTGAAGGTTTTCTAGTTACTATATGTATATTGCACATTCATAGACATTTTAACTGAAAATATTCTGAAAACATTACAGACCTTTCACATGATTTAACAGCTGTTTCAGAGCTGCATAAAAATAATTCATCAAGTAGATGTCTACATATAGGCTCTAAGACTCATTCTCCCCTGCCAATTCAAAATCCAGTCTTTAAAACTAAACTCTTTGTACTGATTCCCTTGATCTAAGGACCTCCTGTGAAACAATGCTACTGTCAATAAGAACAGAAACCAGTCAATTGTAGCGAGAACTGAACGTGCAAGATGGGATTTTTACGTGTTGACAGAACAGACAGTTGAACTTATTGCTTATCAGAATGGAAATTTTCCTAGGATGCCTGTGTTAAGTGAAGCAAATCCAGCAGGACTCAAAAGGTAAGGTGTGTTGATGCTAAGCAGTGAATTCTGTAAAACTTGCACATCAGCTGGTCCCCACTAACAGCTTCAGCTCACGTACACCATGGCCATACATTTCACAGCAGCTTTTGCTGACTCTGGTTCAAATATCTGTTCAGAAAATCAGCTGTTATGCCAATAAATTGTTGAGTTCAAAATGAACACAGGTATTTTCGCCTTTTTTTTTTTTCTTAAATCCCACTTCCTATATTTCTCAAGTTTTATTAAAAGTAACTATGGGAACAACTTTCACAGGGCTCGGAAATCTGTTTTCATTCATATCATAGAAGCGGAATTTCTGCATGGTTCTGTTGAAAAGTAAGAGAATTTATCAGTTACTTTCAGCCTGTAAGAATCAGATCTGGTGAATAAGGTTAACCAAACTCATCTCCACTATTCATATTGAAGAAGATTATAAACCTTTTAATTTGGAGTGAACAAAGTGGCAAAATCATTTTACACAGAAAATGAGTTTTTTAAGAGGATTTGCATTTTCAGCACCATCTGTTCTTTTATATGTCTCACTGCTTTAAATGAAGGGACTGAAATATTTTTCAAGACTGTACTGCTAAAGTAGAGGTGACAGCTCAAAACGTGCTGAATTTCTTGTAAACAGATGTGGCCAGGGTCCTTCAAATCTTTGCCTGTTTAATCCAATGCTGCAGAAAGTTGCATTCCAGTTTACTTTTTTTTTCGGTTGGTTGGTTTTTTAGAGTTCACAGATTTATTTGGTAAAGATATCTAAACCAACTGATAAAATTTTTTGAACTGCAACACAAAGATCAAGTATTTCTCCAGATCTCATATGCTTAACATCTACTAAAATGCTCATTTTTTGCCAAAATCATGGCAACTATATTTCTAGCAGCATTGAACAACCAGAGGGAGAGCTGCAATTGAAGGAAAAGGAATACCTAAGAAATCAATCATATTTGCCAGACAGTTAATTTCACTATAAATAAATAAATCACTGAAGCACCAAATAGAAAAACAGAGAACTATCTTTCCTCTCCACTGCCAAAAAACATTTCCAATTACCATTTCTAGGGAGGAAAAAAAGATCTCAAGCCACAATTTTCCCCAGATTTTGAATTCCAGTATGCTTCTACTTCTATGAACTCTACATGATACTTACTAATTTCAGTGTGCCAAAGCATACTTTGAATAATCTCACTCCAAAATAATTTTATCGTTAAATAAATTAAGTTAGCATAGAATTGATCAATCACTGAATTCTAAATAGTCCTACAGGACATCTATTATATTACCCCTTTTAAATTAGTGAAGAGTTCCAACTTCCAAAACACAATTTCTTGGACTCATATCAAAACTGGTTTGTTGAACAAACTACGCATACATGGAAGCAAAATTAGGACAAAGGATTTTGTAAAAACCAACAACAGTGAACACATTTTTCCACATTCATTAAACACAAACTTGTCACAAGAGCATAATTGCAAAGAAAAATGCAATTTACCTATAACTACATCGTGGCCATCAACCAGGCCTGCAGAGAACAGCTCCTGAGAAACACCATCTGCTGTATCTGTCCAAAAGGTGAAATGAGTAAGAATGAGAATCCACAAAAACAACAAACAGTATCAATCACCTAAAGCAATATAACAAAAATATATTTTAGCTTCAGAACACCCACAGTTGCAGGCTTGAATTCAATGTTTTTTTCATTAGGAGGGAAAAAAAGAAAAGTTTACAATTTTACCAGACAATTAACTTAGCAGCCTCTACACAGCAAAATGATGCGATGATTTTATTCATTACAAATATCATACAGACCTTACCAGGTCACTAGCATTTTTTCTCTATTATTTAACTAGATATTCTTTACATGGTTTAGAAGTTCAGTATTTTCACAACTAGGAAAATAAACTATGCTTTGAAACACCATCCCTACTGCTTCCATCCCCTCTATTGTTCTGCATATCTAGACAGATAAGGATATCAAATTCTCTTGTTTGTTACCAGTGGGGCAAGGAAGTTACAGTCATTACTTTCTTAGAGCTCTGGGCTCAAAATAAGTTTTCTGTATGGTGACCTAGAAGATTCAGAGCTATGGATGGATGTTGACTGCTGTAACTGAATGGCTTAATTCCCAAGTCTCTGTGCCTACTATTTCTTTATTGGATAATTACTGCAAAGAGAATTTGGAAGTATTAGAGGAAGTAGGAAACAGCAGGAACAGCCCTACGTTCCTCTGAAGTATCAACTGCACATGACCTCAGTGCAAAGTATCTGCATGGAGACCATGTTTTGAAGCAGTCAAACACTTGCATAAACTCCTCAAATAAAACACAGATGAAAAATAGTATCACTGAGAGAGTTCCAATTTCTGCAGAAATTTGAGGGTGAAAACACTGGCTGTCTCAGGAACTATAAGGAATAATCCTGTTATACTTCATTATGATATATCCTGTATTCTTCAACCAAGTATGAAGTTTTGCATGGCTTACGTAACTGCTTAGCAAGTATTTCAGTAATTCTTTCAACAGTGACTAACTCAGAATGCTCTGTGCCCAACTAAGTAAAGAGATCTTTCTCATTATTACTCTTCATCAAAACTGATGAGAAATGAAGGCAGACAACAGAATAAACCCACAGAACTAAAGCATATGAAAGATATTATGATTTACAGGGGAAAAAGATACCTGCTACAATTTGGACTTTTTTTTTCTCAGGTGGAAGCCCTGTGTTAAGATTTTTCTAAGTATAGTGTGTATTGACTTCTGAGAAAAATGAAATACATTCACAGCTTAGAAGGTTGCTATGTAACAAGGATGATACCTTTTTTTACAACATATCATCCTCTTGCATATTTTATTGCAGTAATATCTGGTATTCTTCAAATAAAAATAAATTTTATGACTTCTTAAAACTCTTAGCACTGGAAAGCCAATAGAGTTCTAAAAGCATTTAGTAGAATCTTAAGTTTCAGTGCCAGGATTTATTTTTGGTGGTAAGACATAAGCTAGAAATGTAGTCCAACTGTCAATTGAAGGCATTTTAAAAAATGATGTTTACCTCATACTGTTTAACAGTTGTTTTTTTTATTACGCAGGGCAAAGAAGCTCAAATGTTACCACTATCACTGTATATACTTTCATGGCTACTTTATGCCATTTCTTGTGATGCTCCCCAAATGTAAAAAAAGTAATTTTCAAAGCCATAAATATGATGATGCAAGATCTTACATGCCACATAGATCACTTCAGTAAGACGTGAAATTGATAAAGTATACTGTAGAGAAAATCTAATGTACACTGTACGATATGCAACCTGGCCACTAGAATTTACATACATCTGATGCTCTTGTTCAAGTTAAGTCAAATGTAAAGCTCTGCATACTAGAGGACATTACAGAGAGATAGTTAATATTAACCATCAGTAGTAATCAATTTCTGAAAAACCTTTTTTTTGAACAATAAACAGATAATTGAAAGAGTCTTACCTCTGCCTGGAGTAAACTCAAAACGTATATCGTTAAGTTCTTTTCTGGAGTTCCTGAAAGACATTAATTGCATACACTGAACTTTAACAAAGAAAAGTTGAAAATTGTAGTTTGAATGAGCTTTGTAAGTGAATCGCTTTTAAATATGCGAGGAGTACATGGCTTTATGTTCTAATATTACCCCAACTAGAAGGCACATACAAGAAAATTTAAAAAAAGCCGTGTTAATTTTTTTAAAATATAATTAAAAATATATTTTTAAAGTATCATGATTACTGAAAACGTATGCAAATAGTTGCTTAAGCCTAGCCAGAAGATCATTTAGATTTGCAGCTGGATATAGATTTTGGCTACAACAGTCATTGTGTCTGTAGGCCAGGCCCTTGCCTGCTGTTCCCACCCCGATCAAGCAAGTCAGCAATAGCTGCTGAGAATCTCATCTTTTATATTGTCCAAAGGAGATGCCCAATAACTTTTACATCCACCTATCCTACTTAGAATTCCTAAATTCCTCCTATTCCTCACTTAATTACTCATTTTCATGATAATCTCTTGTATTTAATAGTGGAACTGTATGAAATGAGCATAGGTCGAAGCACAAAAAATAACAAACTAGTTTTTTAGTGACAAAAACTCAGGCTTGCTATTTAGCTAATATAAATGGCATTGGCAACCACATTTTTTGCAACATGAAATTTCCTCAACTTGAAAAACACTGCGCTCCCAACACACCCTGACAGGAGGTGCCACCAAATTTTCATGGAAATCTTTTGGTGAAAACCAACAGAAAGGTCTCAAGCTGAAAAATGTCTGGAGAACATAAAGGATAAAATAGAATCCCCTAATAAACATTTTCCTTTTCATCTTCAAGAGACTCTGTCATACTGGTGCTAACAGTTTAGTATAGTCTGAACAGTACATATCACCCATCTCCATCACTTGTTTTTAAAGCTCTCTACTGGAGATCAGATATACACAGAGAAGCTCACTTAAGAGACTGAAAAGCAGTTTTTGATGCACAGCGTCTATAAAGCTGTTTTGAAGTGAATAACTTCATGTATTGACCACCGTCTCTACAAGGAGCTTCTCCATATAAACATATAAAATAAACAGCACAGCATGAAAACCAAAGGCTTTCTGCCTTCATGTTTTCTCCTGAGAGTGCTTTGAACAGTTAAACTCATGACACAGCCATAAGGGACTTACTGCCCTGTTCAAAGAATACCTTTATAATCTCTTATCTCTTGCACATTTTCCACTTCAGTTTTAGTTAATATTTTCTACCATCTACAAAACTTCAGCCTCTTTGCAAAATAGACATCCATCTTGTTTTTGGAAATGGCAATCTGTCTAAGCATAGGGATGAACTAAATGGCTGTAGCTTATTTTTTCCAATGAATAGCTCAATCCACATGAAAAGCTAATATCAACTGAATGCATTTTGCAGTCCATTATTCTTCTCCCCAGCTAGGAGAACTGTAAGCAAGCTCAGATTTCAGCATACCAGGCCATGAAGTCTTGCTGTGGGAAAACTAAATCCAATAGGCAGGCATACCCAGCTGTGCCTTAAGAGCTATTATCACTTGCTAAATACTTACAAAAATATTAGAGTCAAAAACCAGCAACGTGCAGGAAAACAAAAACCAGTGATTGGCAACATAGACAAAAGCAATATAGCAAAGCCTGAAAAATAAGTATGCCACATGCAGCGTTTAAAATGAAGAGTACTCATTTACTGAATATACTGAATGCTTCAAAGCTGAACAAGTTTCAGGTTCCCAAAATTCTACTCTAAAAAGCTATGGGAGTTTAAGTGTGTTAATACAAAGCTGTAGATAATGCAGCTAGGACAGTATAGATTTACTAGGTTCATTTACTTCCGCTGTAAAAATCTCCTGCCGTTATATGGAATGATGTACTAAGTCTATTTTTATTCAACAAAGAATTAGGATGAATCTCAATTTCTCCAGCCCCCACCCTTCCAAAAGCCCTAGATGGCTTTCTGTCTAGAAGAAAGCCACATACGATCCATCTCTAAACTCCCTTTTGGCACACCACTCCCCTCTGCTGAAATTTATCACATCTAATGAGCTTATTAAAATTGCTGCTTTCCAAAAAGGGGAATTCTCACAGAAATTGAGACTACTTCTACAAAATAGAATAAAAAAGCTGTTTTGGCCGAACGTGGGACTAGGCACAGACTTACATAGCCTCTCCCTGCATACACTTTTGAAGAAACAAATCAAAAGAAAAACAACTTTTTTTTTTTTACACTTTCGCAGAACAAAATCAGAAAGTTTTGCTTATTAGCAGCTACATTGAATTGCTCCAGCCTGCATATCTTTTTACACAGCTGAGAAGGACTTCTGTAGATTTAGCATTCTTCCAGACAACTATTTAGAAACTAGTTCATTAAGGCTCTCAGATTGCCTTTTCCCAAGCCACCCATAAAACATTCACCATATAAAAAGGCACTAAGTAATTATGAACTCTCACAAAAATTACCCATTTTCTAACAGATCAACATAGCTACGCAAAACCAGCTGCTCCCAATACAGACTCTTTCCTAAAAGAAAGATGAAAATGGGGTGGTGTATTTTGTTTTTAAATTGCAAAATGTCCCAAATAGAAGTTATGAGTCAAATTTGCTTATTAAACCAAAGCTGAAAATTCAAGGAAATTCATGCCATCCAACTTCATTGTCTCCAATTTTATACTCAACTATTTCAAATCTAGGATGTTGCTGCTTTCTGTTTAATTGTATGCTATCATTCAAGGAAGAAAACAAAGGAAGTCTGTCAAGATTAATTCACTAGAAGCTTGTGTTTTTGCTTATGGTTCCATTACGGTCCAGACATTTATTGATTTCCATAAATTATTGATTCCATTATATATTTATCTACCAAGCAGAAGATGCACTTGATTTCTCCCCTAAAAGCTGCTCATCCTTTCCTCCAGTTTTCAGACTCTTCTCTGGTTCTAGTCAGTCACTGTTACTACAAACTAGTTTGCTAGTTCCCTTGTTACTCTTTGGTGACAACTGTTTGGGCTTGCTGATCTATTTGTATGCAGTTTCCAAGTACCATTTCATTTGTTCATTGGAGCTCTTTTTTTACACTTACATCCATTACAGTCTTATCATGCAGAAGCACACACAGACTTTATTACTACTAAAGAGAAATAGGATTTGAAGAAAGGCACTTGTATCTTCATGATTAATAATTTTATCTTCTTCATCATTTCTTAATGGTCCATAGTTTCTCTGATGGATTTGTGAAAAACAGTTATTTCCATTTAAAAATGCAAATGCAGACCTTTTTGCCACCCCTTCTAACAGCTCTTATTTGCTTCTTGCTCTGTGCCATTACAGACTCATATGCCATGAAGATCGAGGATATCCACGCCCCATCTCTTTTAAAGAGCAGTAAGTTTTAAATAGTTCTTTGCTTTCTAGCACACCACATTTTATTCATTTCCTGTATGTTGTTTTTAACTACACAGTCACTTTCAACAGGAGTTAATTCCAGAGATCTGCTTTAAATAAGAGCAACACCAAAGACAGCCATGTTAAGACATTTTGTTGGCCATCTTCCTTGCTATGTCATTTTAGAAATTAAAATTTCACACCTTCTGAAAGCATATTTTCCTGATGAAAAAAAAATCAGAGTGAAGTTTTAGGTCACTTGATGTACACATAAAGATTGCTAGAGCAGTTTCCTGATTTTCTAGGAAGTAACATTTCATCAAAGAACCTGAAAAAAAAAAACATGGGCCAACTTCATTGCATAGTCCCATCCTGCCCTTTAATTTAGAACAGCCGGTTGTTAGCAGACAACACAAAAGCATTGTTTTAAAAGAAATGATTTGCAGAACAATGTTTATGTTTACCAAGATCAAGATCAATGTAAACAGCTGTTCAGATTGCTATGGTTGCACTGGAAAAATCCTAAGAAGTGAAGAGAGATTTCAGGCATCCACATTTTAAGACACAGACTTAGAAAAAAACTACTTGATAGTCTAATTGCTCCTATAGTCAATTAAATGTTCAGCACGATTGATAGAAGATCCACACTGACAAAATATTGCCTAATATGTGAGATTAAAAAAAACACATTTGTGTAATGATGCTACAGTAAACAGGAGATGTTAAATATATCTTTTGTCCTTCAAAATGTGATGTCAATCATGTATGAGAGATTCAAGAAAACTATACATATTGGAGCTAAAATTAAGTTCTAAATCATGCTACGATAGTTTGATTATGTATCAAGCAGTTTTTCATTCTTTTTTTCTACTTTATTTTCTCCCAAGTTTATCCATTACATCTTTAGTAGAATTATGTTAAAGGTCACCTTCTATATCAGCATCTTCTCTAAACCTCAGGGACAGCGTATTCCTAGATGATACACATGCTACAATAGCTAAGTTTCAGCACATATACAGTCTTCTTTCCTGAAACAATTTTTAAAATTTTAAAACAAGGTAATGTGAAAGAACAATGTGTGCATGGGTGTGTAACAGCACACGTTTTGTCTCTGCATCTCTTGCTGAAAATAAATCACATTTATACAAAATGTAGGTCTCACAGGTGCTCTTCTCCAAAATTATTTGAGCTGCATTAAAACTACTGCTGAAGCAAACCAAGTTACACTTTTTATCAATAAAAAAAACAATTCAGCATAGCTTAGGAAACAAGGGCAAGCAGTTTGGCATTTGCACTCCCTCACTGCAGTTGCCACTGTAATTAAAACGGCAGAAGCATTTAAATGACCTGCTCATTTAGTCTGAAGAGAAAAAAACTAATTCATGTAAAAATGGAGCTGTCTCATCAGTGATAGCTAGGCTGTACATCCTGGACATGTACCCATTTGATCTCCATTATACAACTCTGGGGCAAGGTCTTTGTATGCACAGTGCAAGAAATGCAATTAAAGGAAAAGCCCCAAAGACTATGATTAATAGGCTTTTTTTTTTTTTTTTAAAGAAGAATTCTGTTTCCATGTTTTCCTTTGTTATTCAAACAGAATGGGGAGGGAGGGTGTATTGTTTGGCTCTACCAATTGGTATTCAAATTTAAAAGGTCATCTTCCTTCTCACAACAATTTGTCATTCATTTCTCACTTCCACACGCTTAAGGCACAACTGTTCCTCAAATACAGCAGAACAATAATGGAAGAGGTAATAAAAGGAAGTCTGCTTATTAAGCTAATTTTGTAAATCAGAATTTTAAAGTCCCTACTGGACCATATAAATACAACAGAAAAGAGCATGTACTGTAAAGAAGCATTAGCTTCCTGAGGATTCACCACATGATTACATAAACCCCTTTCTGTTTAACACTGTCATTCTCAGCTACCATTTACTAATCAATATCCAGGTTCCTCCATTACATACCACCACACTCTCAGGTACATTATGCCTCTTTGACACTGTGAATAGAGATGCTTCTTTTCAGCTTATTTCTAATGACTTCAGTAAAGTTCTAGATTAAATGGATAGGAATTTTTGTTAACTTTCAGTAGTAGCAGAACAGATGACTGAAGTCTGCCCCAGCTTCCAGACTACCACCAACGAGAATGGGACTAAAAATCTCCTTATTTCAGGTCCATATCTTACTAATAGTTACCCTTTGGAGTCCATTTAAACTTTACATAAACTTCAGTGGCTTTCAAGAAACTTCTATGAGTTTACAACTTATCCCTGTCCACACACACACTATCAAAAAAGGAAATACAGTTAGAAATTAACAAAAACATTGCCACTATCATTTAACAATGTTTACATGCTCTTACATAAAGAGCAGATCTCAGAAATGAAGCGATATATTTGTTAGCTATTCGATTTCAAGAGGCAGCAATAATAGGGATGGTAAAACACAGCCAAATCATGCTTTCAAGGCTGAAAAGCAGCCAATGCCATAATCAGACACAGTCATTTGATTATTATCCTTTTGGAATGAGACAACAGTTATCTATTAAAAATTCTCCTTGCCACCAACCACACAGAAAAGGGATGGGTTCATCACCATTAGAAGCCATCAAGTGACTTGTATGGGTTGTAACATGATCAGTTCAGGACACGGCCCAATGCTCCAGGGTAGTCAACAACTCCTTCAGCAGAAGAGGACTTTAATATGATTTGAACCATAGTTGACCAGCTTCAAGTTACTTAAAATAAATTATAATGCTGTAATGATGTATTGAATACCAGAGTAAAACTAAGAAAATTTACAAATTCTGTGATAAAATAAAACAAGAAAACTCTAGTAGGCAAAGTAACAAGGCAGGTCTGCAAAAGTGTTTGCAATTTTAGAAGCTGCATATGAACATAGGTCCTTCCTCTGTTTGCAATTTACCTCTGGAAAAGGTAATTTTATTTGTTTTTAAACCTCACTTCTCAATTTTACATTTCTCTGCATAGGTCCTTGCACGTTTAATTTCTGCTTAGTGAAATGACCATTACCAACCTATTTGTGATTAAACAAAGTATTCACTTGCATCATCTTTTTGGATGCTCACACTTCCTATCTGCTCTCAGATAAGCAGAAGGAAACTGCTGTAGGTATCAGTTTATTACTGCAGAGAGGGCAATATTTGTTAAGCTTCTCACTAAAATTATTCATTCATTAAAATAAAAAGTGTTTAGTCAGTTTTTTTAAGCAGTGATAAGTTTTAATTTGTGAAAAGCATCAATACTTTTTAAATGGCTGAAATGCATTGAAGAGCAATTTCCCAAAATCTTGAAAATAATGCTTGCTGTTTAGTGGCACTTTTACCCTAAATTACATTAGGTTTTTAGATTGCGGTCAGATGCAGTGCATCCAAACACAAGCGAAATGAAAACTCATTCATTGAAGCTTGAAAAGTTTGTTGGTCACTGAAAATCAGAAAGAAACTATGCACACACAATAAAAAGACAGAATGAAATATAAAAGTCCTACTGGTTTTTAAATTAGCCTCAGCAGCAGCATCACATGCAATTAATTGCCCACAAAATTTACAACCACAACTGTGCAAATTAAACACTTAATTCCCAGCCATCTAAATATTTAGACATGCAAATCTTGATAACCTCTGTTTGACAAGAAAAACAAAAACAAGATTCTTCGGTTCAATAATAAACAGCTGTAAATATAAACATTTTCATAAAAAACATACCAGTTCTCTATTAGGTGATTGTACATAAGCTAAATGTTAGATGCAGTTGTTAATTGAAACATTTTTCAGTGTTCAATTTTCAATGAAAATACAGCAAGGGATAAAAGCATCCTTAAATTGTGAATAAGAAATGCGCCATTTAACATTTTTAATGAGCAAGCTCTGAAGGAAATAGAGGTAAACATGAAAAACAGAGTCTATAGTTTAATCAAAGGATCCTGCTTACTGATTTCAGTCATGATTTACTCAAGATTAAACAGGTTATTTAAATCAAGTCTCCATACTGTCAAATCAAAATTCACTTCAGTAACCACAGTCCCACAGCAGCCTGAGGGAGGGCAAATGCTCTGGAGGTGATGGCAAATCGTCACATAGGACAGCACTCAATGTTATCAGAGGTGCAGTTGTTTGAAGAATTCTACAAATGGTTTTGTTACTGGTTTAATTTCCAGTCTACAGTGTAGTGCTGCTGTTTTCCACTTGCAAATCCACCACACAGCTGGGAGTTGGTCTGTGGATTTTGAAATACACTGGAGAAAAGAAACCATTCTAAATAAACAAAAATAACGAAGAATGCCTATCCTTGGTGTAGGATATGTATCAGTCCCCCTTCTTACAAACCAAGTGAGAGAAAAAGTTTGAATATCAGAATAGCTAGAAACTGCACCATCAAATAAAAAAAATTGGAAATTTTCAATTACACTGTCAGTTATCCAAGCCTTTCCAAATCTTGTCAGAACATATTCTAGGTTTTGCTTATTTAGATTCCTTTTTCCTAAAAATTAATCTTCATCCTTAAATACTAACCACATCTCTACTAGGTATCTGCAGCCGAGTCCTCTATTTCTGACAGCAGCCAGAGTAGGTACCTAAGAAACACTATAAGGATTTGATTATCACTGTTAGGGATTTGATTTAGTAGTTTAGTGGGTAGGGATGGTGTTAGGAGGACGGTTGGACTAGATGATCTTGTAGGTCCTTTCCAACCTAATGTACCTATGAACCTATAAGAGTAGGACATGGTAGCATTTCCTGCAACTGCTGTCCCAGCCACAAAGCATTTGTCATTCAGGAACTACCTCAGATAGATGTAATTTCTAAGAATTTCAAAGGTCTCGTGAATTTCTCTTCTACATCTTCAGGCAAGGAGTACCAAAGTTTAACTACACTGCATGTGATTTTTTTTACCCTGTTAGCAGCCATTTTTCTCATGTTCCTCCAGTTCCTGCATTGAGAAACCAATCCCATCTCTCAGACTTTGTGCCACAGTGTTCCACACATCATATATTTTTACTATATAAACACAGATACCTCCCTTTTATGGAATTATTCCTCTCCAAGCTTTTGATTATCCCTAATGCTTCCCTCTGAAGTTTGAGATTAGCCCTAACAGGCAAGAATTGATAAGAACCACAAGTACTACACAAGGTACAGGAAAACAGATTTATACAGCGTTGTTAACCAGCTTCATTATTTGAAATAGTTTTCTTAAAAATACACACTGACTATTATCAGTAAATAACATGAACTATCAAAATGCCATTATGTTTAATTCTGCCTTAGCATTTTCTCTGCACGCTATTTTAAATAAGATATGAGATAATATAACTGAACTATCCCACTTACCAGTGCTTCAAGTAAAAAAATTTCCATTTGTGCCTTTTGTTCTTCCTCTGGCTTAATTCATCTGGTGAGCAGGAACTGTATTAAATTAGGTCCTGGGACATTCTAAATTACAGTCAGTAAATTATCTTCCTGTCATAGAAGCTAATTTAACCATCTTAGATTGCTTCAGATAATTTGCAATTCTTAACTATTAACCATTAACAAGTCTCCTAATTTAACATGAAATGTCTGTGTTATTAATCTAAATCGCCAAGTCCTCAGATAGTGACCTTCCCTAATCTGGTGGTTAGACCTGAAATTTCAAAGGTGGTGATATCTCCTTTCTACCATCTCTCCCCAGTTGCAGCAGAGGACTGCCTTCTGCCTCTTTACAGATCTCTTGCCAGGGTCCTCTGCTGAGAGACATGGTATATGTGCAATGTCACAGGAGAGAAAATGGACTGCAGATTTTCATTCTCCCCCAATACCAAATGCCTGTTCCTCTGTGAAGCAGAAGATAAAGAAGCACCAGCATATCAACATAACCACAGTTTAGACAGTTCAGGTCACAGTTATACACCATGGCAACAGACCACACAAAAATTGAGAACCAGCTTCTCCAATTCATTCCAAAATCCAAGCCCTTAATTAAACCAGGACAGAGTCCTTTCACAAGCTTCACTTTGAGTTATCTGAAAAAAACTACTGCTAATTTCACTCCTGCAGAATAATACTCACTGACACAATACTTGAAAAGATGGAAAATAAATTGGAAAAATGCCATCTCCAACTGAAAATGCAAGCGAGGCAGGCATCAGCTGGTCACAATGTGCCTGAAATGCAATTATGTCAAATGAACTCTAACAAGGGAGGATATTTCTTTAAGTTACCCTCACTGAAACAAACACCTTCTAAATTGAAAAGGTATTAAATATAAGGTAAGGGTAGAAAAATCAGATATACAAGTTGGAAATTATCCAGACTAATGGAATTAAATGCCCCAATGCTACAATCACCACTATGTAATTCTTTAAAAATTATCTCAGGCTTCGGATTGTGCTTCTTATCCACCACACAACATTTACACTAAAGAGAGGCTAGTGCTAATTTGGCATTCCCTACTCAATTACTGTTTCAGTCCAACTGCTGCTTTGCAAAAAATGTCAGAACTTGATCATCCAGTGAAAGAATCGCTGAAATGCACTGATTCTTCTGCCAGATTTTCTCCGCTGAGAAGGTCATTTTCAATTTCTGTCTATGCTATTAACTTTCATTGGAACATCATTTTGTATTTTTTCCATAGTATTAATACCATTTAAAGATTTTTCTTTTTTTTGGCCTAGCATAGCCTCATCTTCTTAAAAAGAAAAAATAAGTCAGAGGGGCAGTTCCTTTTTAAGCATCTGTTGAAGGTTGTCCACCTTTTCTCATAAGGCCCTAAATAGTCACACTGTATTTCATCACAAGCTCTCCACAGATAAGATAGCTCCCTAGCCAAAAGCTGTCAGCAATACTACAAGTGCCATCAGTTTACTTCCTCACCATCCCTTAGCTCTTCTTTCCCAAAGGACCCTGGGAAAAATGCATTGTCCCTCACATCCTAGCCCAGGCAGCCTTCATTACACAGAAGGAGTTCATTCACATTCAAGATGCTTGCCTTTTGCTGATGGCATCTTACTCTCTCTTTAGGAAAGCTCTGAGTAGGTAATCAGAAGGAAAGCAGTGACAAGATGAACCTCTAACCTTCCCTTGCTTGAGTCTCCTTCCTCTCACATCTCCTCCACCATCAGTCAAGTAATTTGCCTTGTAAATACCAGTGAAATACATTTTCATCCATATCAGTACTTATTTTTTTTAAACTGCAATTCAAAGCATTCCAAACCAGTGTTCTGAGCTCATCAAGCTGCAGCAGTTTATATAATTTTATTGCCTCAAGCAAATTATTTTAAAAGAAAGCTTCCAACATTTTGGATGATATACTGAGTTCTGAAGTCTTCTCATCTGGCGCATAATGTTCACAATGTTTATCTGAATATCAAGCCATACTTAAAAAGCAACATAATAGCAGCAGGTGAAGCATCAAAGGAAATTGTTTCTATCCACATACTGTAGCTAACTTGCTTCATAACATGTTCCACAACTTATGGTTCATTTTAACAAATCCCATAAAAGTCCTCTGATGTGCTCAAGTCTCTATCAGCTATATGACTTAATGAACAATTCACCAAAAGACATCAACAGTACACTTTAAAGTCTGCACTGGAGGTGGATAAATGTAGAACTCCCTATGAGCGTATTAACTGTTTATAGCATTACAATCCCAAGAGAATATACTGCATGCAAGCCAGCAACCCAAATTTTATCAACTACCCAAAAGCAAAGCTAGCAGTATTTTTACTTTCAGATAGTCACAAATTAAGTTTGCTCAGTAATTATAACGAAGAACACCGTCTAGGGGCCACAGTATCTTTCCCCATATACAGCTACTGTAACTGTAATCTAATTCACCCTGCAATAGTTGTAGGATCAGGACAGCTGGAATGCAGAGGCTAATCAAGGACTGACTGATTATGATTGAGGGCCTCCAGTTTATATCTTATGTTACAGAGAGTTTATTTTCCAGGGTTTTGCTGTCTATTTTTTAATGAAGGAATGCCTCCAGTTACCCTTACAATAATAAAATAAACTAGTTCAATTAGTAGAAAACTTTACAGCTATAGTTCAAGCACTAAAATGCTTAACCTTACTGTATTCTGAAAACAGTGTCTTTGTAGCTCACCACTTATATTACCTGGAGCGGTACAAGCTTGCTAATGTCACTGGGATGCCAGCCTCAAACCCCCTTTGCCCTTCAATTAGCAGAGCAATAAGATTCAAATACTGGGACTCGCTAGGGCTAGAGAAGAAGAATCCTAACCCTATGTCCATCACAGTCACTGCTTTCTAAAACTTTCTCTGTAAATAATCTCCTAAACTAGCACAGCGCAGATACACCAACTCCTAAAAAAAAAAATCTCTGTTCTCTACTTAGGTGCAACACTCACTGGCAGGCCAGGACTACATTAAGGCCAAGTAAGACAAAATTTTAACTGGATACAGTGATACCCTCCCCCAATACATTATACGCCAACTCATATCCTGTTCATATGTTCAGGTTTCCATCAGAAGGAAATCCAGATAAACACTGCAAAGATGTATGATTCAGCCCACCTCCTACCACTGAGGCAGGACATGGCCAGAGCTCACATGGGGCCAGAAATGCGCTCTGCAAAGCATATGCTCCAAAATATAGGTCAGCCTAAATTAGCAAAAATTCACTCTGCAAAATTATCAGATTTTTCTTTTCTCCAAGTAACAGTCAAGAGTGCTCCCAGACCCCAGAAAATATCTACTGTCCATGACTATTTTGTTTAAGGGAAGCTTTTCAGTTCCTAGCACACAAAATGTTTGGAAACCTCAGGTTTCTGTACCTTAAGAGGTACAGAAAGAAAAAGGGAAAGCATAATCCTTGGCATTTGACTGTGCTAAAATGTTTGACCTTTAGATATGCCAACACTGCAGGTAACCGGGTAGAAGCTTATCACTCTACAGGTTTCAGCATCATCTAAAAATGCACGAGCACCTCACTGCTTCTTCCATGTGGTAGTATAAAGTGGTCTGTTTTGTAAATAGTTTCATTTACCTGTGTTCAGCAGACAGATGAAAAAGAATATTGATAGCATAAACTGGGCTGTTACGTAAATAGGACAAGTAAACTGATTCCAAATAATCCTGACGTCTTTTCTCTCCCCACAATAAAATTTATTACTACTTCCTACAGTAAACAACCTTCAGCAGCCAATTCTTTGCAGTTGTCACTAGAAAAGTAGTAAAAAAAAAAAAAAAGGGAGAACAGATTTTGGAACTTGGCAGTCATTTTACATAGAAATTTCTTGTGATTACCAGCAGCTTTTAAAGCCACTTGCTGTGCATTAATCTGCTATTTTTGCTAACATACTGGTCATAATTTTGTAAATATTTCTCTACTTGTCTTTTTATCTTTTTGTTAGCATAGAAATAACATTTACTTTCACTTACACAAGTGATTAGGATGTCTCTGAGTGACTGTAGTTTCTTGTCAACACTAGGAGGATAAAAATGAGTTCTAAAGCAAGTGGCAATAACCTTTTTAACCAAGTTAGCCATTTAGAGAAAATAGCCAAAAACATAGGAAAAGCCATCAAGTTTGCCAATACAAAATACTCCTTATACAAGAATTAAACTGCATAATTAAGCATTATCAATTCTTAGTTTTAAGTGGAATTTCATGAAAGGTGCCTCACACAATGACAACATATAAACTTAAGTCAGACAACATATTTGTATCCATTTTCTAAAATATGTCATTTCTCTACAGTGGCTGATCAAACTTGCCAGTGAAAAACATTCTGAGTAGGCAACTTGTAATACAGCTATGTTTATTTCTGTCAGAAGCTGACTGCTGAAGTGTGAAAGAAACTCATTAAAAATCTCTCACTGTGATCCTGCATTGCAAAAGGAAAAAAGAATGAAAAAACTTAATGAAGGGTACATTTAGCCTGAAGCCACATTCATATTCTGCTTTTCATTTTACTCTATTTCAGTAAGCAATTAAAAGACAGCAATTAGTCACAGAAACACTATTCATATTGGCCATACTGGGAGATTAAAGAGGTTAACACTTATTTTATGTTAATATTATGAAAGTAATGAAGGAAATCAAGAATAATAAAGTCACCTACAAGGAATGTTAAAAATAAATAGAAGAATCTCTTACCTTAATCTCAAGACAAGATTCACTGCGCATGGAACTTCACTATATTCGTCACTAACAGCAGGCTGAGACTATTAAAGAAAAAAGCAAAGCACATTACAATGGATGCCAAAGAAAAAAATCCTGAAATACTTGCCATGCTAGCAGTCCAACGTCAGAGAATATTTCACACATCCCCTTTACTCTCAAAAACCTTTTAAACACTTTTATTAACAGTCTAAAATATAGCTGATACAAGTGAAATTCCCAGATTTAAAGTACAGAGATATAAATGACAAGGCCTCTATTAAAGAGCTGAGCAGGAGAGCTTTTAATCCACCTCAAAACAAAGCTCCAGTAACCTGCTAAATAATTTGCACACAGTGAGAGTAACAAGCTACCATTCCCATTATTTCTGTTCTTAATAAAGTCTTACCTCTACCCATCTGCTAAGAACTAGCAGTGTAGCAGAGCAGGCTTGACAGCTTGGGGAATGTCTTTCACTGAGAAATCATACACGCACCTCTCACACTATCACTCCTACCTCACACTGCATTACTCTGTCCAGTACACATTGATTCGATATCCCAGAGGAAATTCTGGTGTGGAATCCCCAAGGTTTACAAAAACAAAAACAAAACACAACACAGAAGAATGAGGAACAGAGCAGTGGCCCCAAGACATCTCAGTCCTGACTGGCAACTTCTACAGGTACTGAAGCAATGTGTAAACCAGCCCTGACAATGAAATACTGTGGTCATCACAGGAGCCAACAAGATGAAATTTAGCAGGAAGCCATTACTCTTTGTGCAGATTTCTGTGACACTAATAAAAATCAGACTCTCTAAAATCACAGATGAACAGGGAAGTGTCACTCACGCATGGAACAGGCATTTTTAAATAGAAGATCACTTTTGTTGTAAGCCAGTAAACTTATTAAGCCCTTATTTATAGTGTTGATGCTTCTTATGTTCTCAGCATGGAATTTTATTACTCCATTTAATCCATTATGCTGTAGTACCAAACTATTTTACTTCATATGGCATCAAGAATTTTAATTACAAGCTACACATTGTGATATATATACTGAGAATGAAAAATTATTTGAAGATCTTTCAGCTACTCCAGAAGAGCCATTATCACTCTGACAAAAGGCAGCAATTAGTGTGATCCTGTTCAAAAGATTCATTAAAAACAGCCAAATCAGTAATCTTAGCCAGTTCTCTTGGGCAGGAAAATAACATAACTTTGAATTTCCTTTCCATTTTATCCAATGTGTACTCTAATTTCTACAGGCCCAGCTGCATAGAGCTGTATCCTCCTAAGTTTTTGCCATACAAGGCTACAGAATCAAACCAACGCTCTCCCCTCAATTCACATTTTTAACAAGAGAAATTGAAAGAGAAATCCCTTCATGAAAACACTTGGAGAAAAAAAAAAGCAAAAGATACATTTTTACCTCTGTGTTCTCCTCTTCTTTTACTCTTCGTGACTGAAAAATAAATGTGGTGAAACATAAGTTTTATACATTAAAGATCCAGAAATACTAACAATTATGACAGAACATCTTGCAAAGTCTAACTGTCATGACACAAATAAAAGTTACCTTCTCCTGAGAAACAGCAGCTTTGCCCTCCTCACTCTTTTCATCCATTTCATCATCACTCCATTCCCAGTCTCCATCTTCTGTTTTATGGAGGTGACCACTGGAACCTGGCACTCGTCTAACCTACCAAAATATTAAGGGCTCTATATTAAATAGACATTTGAAGTCTTCAACTGTGTCCTGGTTTATCAGCAGCTCTTCATTATTTTTATTCCATAACTTCTTTAATTTTACTGAAGGGTTCCCTGGCACACTTGAATAATATCTGACATCAAGGGTCAGCCATTGTTGAACTAAAAACTTTGAACACTACTAACCCATGCAGAATTCATATAGGAAAAAGGAGGTGAAGGTAGGATACATTTTACAGCTGCTTCAGAGCAAGCTCAAGTAGGTGGCAGCTGCTTACTACAAAATAATTTATTTCAAGGCAGTAATTCAAGGAAGCAGAGGCTATACAAACAAGCGCGTTCTTGAGATAAAGGTCTTTACTTTTTCTGCTATAAAGCTTTCAAACATGTAAGTCATTAAGGATAGTTTAAAAGTAAAAATCTCCTTTTAAATGTAAAGTAGGTGTGTGCAGAGTGAAAAGGTAGGCAGACATGCACCACACTGAACTAACTGGGAAAACATCTGTAGATCAGACACCTCAAAAGCAGCAAAGTCTGAGAATCATATTCTGTTGCCATCTTGCTTTTTCTGAGCCTGACAACATGCTTATTTTCCCAGGATCCTGTTCAACCTACCTGAGCAAAATAAAGGAACATCCAGAAATTCTCACCACGCATTGTCATGAATTAATGAGACTCGTAAAATTGCTAGAAGCACAACACAATAATCAGCAGTCCCAAAGGTGCTTCTCTAATTATTTTACATCACTGAACCAAGATACTAGACATAGTTCATACTGCTCAGTTTCAAACGCTCATACAAGTAAGCTTCCTAGCACTATGAATTTGAAAGGTTTAAAGCATATTATTTTGAATTAAAATAATAATAATAACAAATTACTCAGAAAAACAGTGCTAGCACGAGAAAGAGGAACACTTGGTATTCACAGTTCACAGAAGGAAGAAATAGCACAACAGAAATGGAAAAGCAGCTGCAAGCCAAGAATTACTGGAAAAGACACCTAATAAACTAATTTTGTAACAAAACTGTGATATGAACTAAATGGAATTAGCCCAACACTGTACGTATCCTGTATGTTACTGTGGATATTGCCAAAAACAGCCTAGTTCAAATTGGTTCAAATTTGTTTTCACAGACTCCTGTCTGTTCTGATGTCACGCTCAGCACACTTCAGTGAAAGGATTTAACTTATTCTGATGAGTTTTCCACCACTCTGCTTGCTGGTAGCACAGCTCTCTCTCAAAACAGCAATGAATATGGTTGGTGGCTTTTTGTTTTTTGTTTTTTTAAGAGAAGTCTTTTTTCTGTCTAAAATATTACTGGATTTGTTTTCCAATTTAATAAAACTTACATAAAAAAATAAACTGATACTAACTTTACTCTAAATGCCTCCAATTGCTACAGACCACAGCACGTAGAGACGCAGCATGTGAAAGATGGCATCTGCTTCTAAATTCTATCGCATAGAACTCCGGCAAAATATAGGCAGCATAAAAATAATACAGAACACTAGAATTTTGACCCTCTTGGAAACTGTATGACACAGGTATTAAAGCAATTGAATCAAAAGAAGATTGGGAAGAACAGAGAGAAATAGGTGGCTATTTCTCTACCGGATTTGGAGCAGTGCAAAGTGGAGATGGTTGGCCTTACACTACAAAAGCAAGAGTATGAATGCAGAAACTCTCTGTGAAAACCTTGTACATGCACAAGCAGGTATCTTTGTGTCTCCACCTACACTCTTTACACATGAGATGAAGGAAGAGGGGTAAACCTCAACTAGAGGAAGGTGAAGCTTCCAGTGTCTCAGCACCTTTCCATAGTCATCTGCCTCTGAATCTTACAATTTTGCCCCTTCGCTTTTCTCCCCTGCAGTATCCATGAGAAGCACCCCATTGTATCTCTGTATGTTGCACTTCTCTGTAACTGAAAAAACCATAGGATATTAGGGGAATATCCTACTCTGTCAGTAAGGACAAATTCTGTATTGTCTTCCCTGTTTCTAAAACCAGGCTAATGCACCTCTCTCCTTGCTCCAGTTGCACAATAAATGGGCTCTTACTGTCTGCATGATCACAGATACAAGGGAAGTCAGCAGGTAATTCACATGGTGCTTGCAATTATTGATTGTCCTACAAGGAGCAGTCCTGAAGTGGGCTTCAGTTTAACAGCGTGCACATCTTTCTAACAGCTATATGCTAACTTACAGGAAGATAAGCCACACAAAAAAAAAAAAAACCAAACAAACAAACAAACAAAAAAAAAAACAAGCTTTTTCCAGACAGAATAGAATAATTTACAGATGTTCAGACTACTTGCACTAACAATAATTTCTTCTGCATCCATTTTCAGTTGTTCTGGAAACTTGTTCTAAGTAAAATGATGTTAATGTAGCATAATGATGCTGGCAGAGTCACGGGAAAAAGCTTACTGAAGAAGATGGATTGCATTTCAAGCTTTTAAATAGATTGCCTTTTAATAAGCAATAAACAAATGGCTCAAGGAAAAGAAAGTTACTTCAAAGTAATACTGTGTTAGATTAAATGATTTTCTTGAAAGGTGTCTGAAGGCAGAAGAACAAAAGTCTAGACTTGTACTCCATCCATCAGACTGATTCCCATCAGGACACACATTCAAAGGAAATCATACTTTCTGCTATAGCAAAACACTCAATCTGTTTAGCCTTCAAAAATACCAAGTAGCCATCTATCACACTTCTACTGGTGTGCTTAACACTTGCATTAGTTTGCAAATAAATCTGCACAATTTTTGATAAACAGTGGCTTGGCTCAGTCTCAGTTCTGATAAAAGCAACTAAGATGCAGGGAAGGCAAGTATTCCAGAGCACTTGTTAAAATGCATATAAGTAGTAACATTTCAATGTACTTTCGGAGAATGCTATCATTTTACCATCCTCAACATGCATTTTTAAAGCAACAAAGGAGTAAAATACCACAAAAAATAAAAGAATAAAAATAATAATAAAAAGAATAAAGCATATACTATGCAAACCAAGTTTTTTAGGCTTTGAATATGGGGCAGACAGAGAAGCACCTTACAGGGTGAAAATAAGGCAGCTGAGATAATCTAGTAGTTTGTTACACTGTGTGAATGAACAGTCCTGAGACATTCACCAGAGCTGCATAATCCTACAACTCCTGGCACCTATGTGGCTGCACAATGAGCAGAGTCAAACTATCACTCCTGGAGAAACACTGACTTTTTTTGTTGTTGTTGTTGTTCTTTTTTGAACAAATTTTCTGCAAGATTTGCAAATTGAAATAGCTCTTCTTGATGTCAAATGCCAGAGGATATTTAACCAATGAGGCAGTGAAAGGAAACTGGGATCACCTCAGAATTCTCAAAATTGCCTACTCCAACCCTTTACAGTGAAGTACAGTGTGTTAAAAAAAAAAAAAACCCTCACACTTTCATTTATGCTTTCAGAGCAGAAGAGCCAATCAAAGAATTAGTATGGAGCATGGTTAGCTTGCAACCAAACCAGCCCCAGAATTTAGCTGGTACACACAGTATAGTCTCCACAAGATGAGAAACTGGAATACCATTTTCAGTAGTAGCCCTTATTTGAATGAACTTAAGACAACGGCTCAATATCATATGTGCTAAGAAAGCCCTATAAATTCTCAAAAGTAATAAGAACATACCTATCTATGCAGGTTGCTCTAAAAGTAATGCTTCCTATTTATTCCCACGGTGCCTACAATAGATACAATAAGTACAGCTGAGTTCCTCAGCATAGAAACAGTTGCACCTGCTGACACTGATGTTTGCTGAATACTTAGAGGCTAAACAGTATTAAGTATCTTTCAAGGCTTCCATGGAAATAAAGAGGTGGAATTTATTTCAGAGCAATCTATATATTTTTCTAGATGGCATTCACACAAAGCTTTGTTATCCTAGAATCATCAAGGTTAGAAAAGCCCTCTAAGACCATCGCGTCCAACCACCCACCTACCACAAATATTGGTCACTAAATTGTGTCATTAAGTACTATATCTATTCTCTCCTTAAACACCTCCAGGGACAGTGACTCAATCACTTCCGTGGGCAGCCTGTTCCAATGCCTCACCACTCCTGAGAATAAATTCTTCCTAACATCCAACCTGAATGTCCCTGGCACAATTTGAGGCCACTTCCTCTTGTACTGTCACTAGTCATTTGGGAGAAGTCCATTTCCATTCAATCTAAAAAAATATATATGTATATTTCTGTCTATTGCATACCTAACTATTCTTCAGCAAAATATGTACTGCCTGTAAGGCATTTACATCACGCAATACAACAGCAGAGATCTGAGCGACAGGTGCACATCTGTAGGAAAAAAATTACAGTATGGTCCATCAAGGGAGAGGAGGAAAAGGTCCACCCATTTTCTACTATCAAACTCCAATCCTCTGATAAAACTTAAGATTCTTTCCTTGGGTAATGGGCAGCATAAGCTTCTTTGAAATACTACAGCTTGTAAAAATTAATGAAAAAACACTGCAATTGGACAAAACAGATGTTATTACAAGAGTTTGTGGAGACCTGATGGGCTACATAACACTCAACTGTTATCTGAAATATATAAAATATATAGCTATAGAAAGCTCTATTCACCCACATACAACATATTCACCTGTTCTTTGACAATAACCTCACAGGGTCCACTGCAAGAAGACATGGAAAAACTGGCAGAAACAGCAGCAGGTCTAAAGAGATCACACATACAGGCAGAAATATCAAAGTCAAGAAATTTTCAAATATCAAGGATATTCCTACCCAAATTCACAAACAGTGGGACATGATGAACACCTTGCAGGCCATCTAAAACTCCAGTTAAAGAATCTCTTGTATTTGTGACAGAGTTTGATTCCCAGCTGCTTCTCCACAGAAGTTTTTTCTAAAATGTATGTTGAAGTGCTCTTAGCTAGTTAAAGTGCTACAGAAAACCAGTGCAAATGAACGATGCCAAGTATATACACAATGAAGCATTAATCCCATCTTCTGGAATATCCTGGGAGGGATAAGTAGACTGAAGACAGGACAAAAGGTGTTTTAGTCTCCAAGGTGAGTATGATTTGAAGACCTAACTTGAGTACTGCCTCGAAGTATACCATACAATAATCAACAAAGAAAGTCCATATTTTGTGCTGCATTTATCAGCATTTTCAATGAGATTCAACGATACTTTACCCTTCAGAGATCAGATCAAAATCACCTGATTTTCTTATAAAAATCAAGTATAGCACTTCATTCATATGAACGATCCTAAAAACAATGCAATATATTCTTCATCTGTGTTAAACTCCTATTGTTTGGGGGTGAGAAGGGGAGAAGGTGGGGATGGAGGTACTAAGAATGAATCCAGTTTCTATTACAATTACAAATCCATGAATCAATCTGCTCAAGAGAAGACATCTCTGTAGACCTTCACATGTACGTCAAAAATAATCAGTGGAGTGTAGTTCAACTTCCCAATCACTCATCTTACTGCTGATATTTGCAGAGAAGTTCAGCAGCATGAGAATGGATGTTTGTTTTCAACTGACATCAACCATTGGTACTACAGGTAGTTTGAATTTCTCCATATTCTTCATATTCTCACATTCACATTCAGATTATGTTGTTTTATTGGTTTTTTTTTTTTATTATTTCCTTCTACATCCAGAACTTCAAAAATTAACTTTGTTTCTAGGCTAGCATCATTTAAGTTAGACCTCCTTATGCTATCCTGTAAAAAAACAGTGAAAGATCCCTTATCATTTGATTGGCACAAATCACAATCCATTCCTCAGCAAAGCTTTGGCTCTTTGGACAAGACCAACACTTGTCTGCAACTCTCATTTGTGTAGTAGAATAGGTTTAAGTCATTAATAAATTCTTCCATCACAACTAAGTAGTTGGAACACCTTTCTGAGATTGTGAAGCAGCTGATCTTTCATTCAGTGTGGAAAAAGGGAGTAAGAGAAAGTCTTTCACATGCACAAGTACCAACCAGCCTCAGATAATATACTGCTTTAGTACGTTAATCTCAGTGTGAAAAAAAAAGGTGAATAACCTTAATACCAGTCCTAGCAAGAGGGCACTGCAGGGGTTGTATTTGGAATATTTTAAGTATTTGGATTTTCTCTACTGCAAGACTGATAAAAGCAAGTATGTTTGTATTTGGCCCCTACGATGACAGCATTACAGCAGTTTATAACGTTCTATTTCTCTCCTTATCTTGGTTCAAGTCTCCCATTTTGCAAAGGGAAAGAAAGAAACTGACAAATGCAGTGATTTATCCATGTTCACTAAGTAACTCTGAGACAGAACAATGAACCAACAATGAACCAAAGCAAACGTTTTACATCCCTGCAAAAATAAGGAAGAAGTTTTTTGCATGGAATGCAGAAGCTATACAATGGCAATTCTTCTGTCAGCTCTAGACAAAATACACAGCACTGATAGCCCTTTATGCAAGGATTAGCTCTCTCAGTATATAATTCAGAGGGAAACAGAAACAAGTAAAAACACACACAGTTCTAATTTGGGTTTTATTGTTTTAATAAACCTAGATACTCCATCCAAAATAGAACTAAACTAATTCAAAACTTTTACTAATAAAAATAAAAAAGAGCCTAACAAAGACAAATTAAGCATATTAGAAAACAGATTTCACATAAATCAGAAGGAGCACACAGGGAATTAAAAAAAAATAAATTGAATCGCCAGCTCTTAAACTGCACCCAGAGAAGCAGCTCCAAACTGTAACTAAAAGCAGTCTGTATGAAGAAAAATGTAACAAGCCACCATCAAAATCACAACAGCTGTAGAAGAGACGATATGAATACCAGCTGAACACAGCATACTTGAATAATGAGTGAAAAAAAAAAGATACCACAAAAACATTAAATATCAAATTATTATTTCTTATGCTCTTGCTGGTTAGTGGTTATTCCAGTATACATCAAAGTCACAAAGACATATGAATAAATTACTATGTTGAGAAAGTAATATCTCATCCTCTTAAAGCAGAATATAGATAATTAAAACTCCCAACATACAAAAACGTTCATAAGCTTTCCAGGAGAAAGCCTGCTTAAGCAAATGAACATGGTAGCTGCAAATCCCGATCATCAAAAATTTGTTCAAAAACTACATTACAGAGAACTTTAGCAACAGAATGTGGAATCTGCCTACATTCCCCAAAGACTGATGAAAAGCAAGCTACAACATAAGGAAGACAAATTGCTGTCTTCTAAGCACTGGTGTAGTTGCTACAAGTAGATGTTAGAGAAGCTAGGGAAAGAAGAATCTACTGTTCATCACTGATTCTTCTACTTCTGTGATCTCTTCAAAAGAGAATTGTTATAGCGGGACAAGGAAAGGAATTAATATTTTCTGAATATTAAGATCTTTCTACTTCCTTAATCACAGTTCCTCAAATCAGCAAAGAACTTGACCCTCTCACACGTTTAGTATTTTATTTCAGCATCTAATTTTTTAAAACAAAAATGACATGCTGAGATACCGATGCATACATGCAGAAAAAATTGCTGCATTACAAACATGGCACAGTGCAACTACAACATATATAAAATTAGTTCTTTTAGTAAGAGTAATTTCATGCATCTATTGTATTATTTCTCATTCAACAAAAAGATTACTGAATCAATCAGATTTTTCCAGTATTTCGATTATTTAAGCTATTCCTACCAAAGCCTCTATAGTAACTGAATATTTGGGGTGGGATTCCAGCTAGATTTACAACACCTTTTATTCAAAAAAGAGAAATGGTAACCTGAAAGTGTAGCAAACAAGATGCATTGGTGTAAGCAAAATTCATAGCACTAACAAGCATTCAACATTTCAATTTCGCAGAAGATACGTTTATCATGGTCCATGTATGAGTAACTTCGATCACAAAAGCAATTTGCTCCTCAATTCTTAAAAGTAGACAAAAATGTAGACATGATTCACTTCACACTTGAAGAAGTCTTTGTGGAATCCTAATCTTGATCTAAACCTTCAAACTAAGTAACAGTCAATGCTATCCTAATTTTTCTGCTTGCATATCTACAGAATGCAATTTTATTTAATTCTTTTAAACATAAAAATATTTCTTCAGGAAATATTGCATCTCATCAAGTCAGCAGCTTAGCTTCTTCTAGGGACAAAATTCTGCTTAATTCTCCAGCTGATACCATTCAGCTACATCTGCTAGTATTGTATGCAAGATGCACAGAATCCCACATGCCCTAGAGAGCAAGAATGACAACTTGGTTATTTAAACATGTTTTTCATTTTCTGCAGCCTGTTCTAGTAAGAGTCAAGATTTTACTCTGAGAGATAGAAGAGAAAGAAGTCCTTGAAGACTTCTCCCTCTTCCAGACACAGGATTTCTCCTCAAGACATCTTGACTGGCAGAGGACTTATTGAATGCTCCGCTCTCTACTCCAGGATTTTTACCACTTCTGTGACAGAAAATCAGTTAATAGTTATAGCAAACATGCAACAGCCATGGCTGCAGGAAATACAAAACAAGTATCAGTTCAGAAAACAAGATGGTGCTCTTTAGAGTTTTTGAACTAAGTATTCTACGTATTACAAGTAAGTTGATTCATTTTCTTCTGAATTTTAATGACATTTTGAAAAAAATCAAGGTGAAGGAAGTTAGTACTGATCTGGCAGCATGCCTCCAACTAAGGTTACCCCCCAGCCAACAACCATTAGGAACACC
Organism: Cyrtonyx montezumae; assembly: GCF_038088225.1. Classification (NCBI taxonomy): domain Eukaryota; kingdom Metazoa; phylum Chordata; class Aves; order Galliformes; family Odontophoridae; genus Cyrtonyx; species Cyrtonyx montezumae. Next base: position 18,467,903 of record NW_027072078.1, on the reverse strand, counting down.
AAAGAGGAGGAGAGGAAATTATTCAACTAAGGCGCAAATTTTTACAGGGTTACTCCTTGTTACAATATCTTCCCAAATACATAAAAAAGCTCTAAGATGTTATTTCAGAAAATTATTAGAGTATTACAAAGATCAAGCTGTTAAATTTTACACTTAAGAACACTTCCCTATTTATTATACCCAATTACGCAAATATTTATCATCGCAACTTCAAATAACCTTTGCAAAAAAGCTACATTTCAAAATACCATCTCAAGTAGTTTTTTTAGAATATGGAAGCAGAGCAGCTTTTGGATTCAAGGATAAACACCTCACCAAAACAAAACAAAAAAAAAAACAGTAAATCTTTCTATACTTAAAAAAATAAGCTCAGGTTTCCAAAACAATTGACACAGACTAAGTATGCAGTTACCATCACCTGACCTGGCACATGAAAATTCCCAAGTGTGAGAGTAAGCAGTGCTTTGCCCCTTTATCCTGCAGTAACATCAGGTACTCCCCAGTTCCTTCAGTAAAAAGGGTGACAAAAATAGATAGAATTAATACTGAGCATAAAGGTGCACAGACTGAAGACAAGACGGAAACCTGCCAACATGAATAAACACAAGAACCCAAAAGAAATTTCAAAAGAAGCTGACAAAGTGCATTTGTAAGCAACTTTTTGCCTTTCTGGTGTGTTCAAAAAGATTCCCTGATACAGAATCATTTCTATTCATATATTCGGATATATTTCTGTTAAATAACAGAACTGAAGATGCTTGGCAGAATAGTGCTTACATGCCTCAGTCAAATTTCAGAGAAAGACTGGCTCGGGAAAGTTCCAAGCATTTGTGATTTTGTAACTTTATAAAATAGTGATCATCAATCAATGCGTTTTCACTGGTTCCTGGAACACAAACATTGAAAATCATCACTGTTTCTCAGCCACAGAAAGTAAATCTTAAACATTCCCTACTTCTTTAAAACATATAGACACATGCAACAGATTCCAGCTGTCCAGTGATTCTCAAGAAACTACATAAAGAAATTTATGTGGAATTAACTGAATATGGCACACACACTATATATATTATGGGTCCAACATTAACTGGATCCATCAGTTGCTATTTAATATAATAAAAGAAATGTAAACATTAAATAGCAGCACACAGGTTTATTACTAGAAGCAAGGAGGAACCAGTCAAATGATGCCAAGTCTTAACCTTTCCCTATAACTGTGGTACTGGTTCCTGCAGGAAAAAGGACATTGCTGTTAAGGAGATTAGTAGCTCCTATAGAAAATACAGGCTTTTGAAAGTGCCAGTACTGCTTGGTAACTGATGGGATAGGTAGCTTCTTTTGGTTTTGCCATTCCCACTCCTGCTCACTTAAACATTTTTCTTTTTTAAAATCACAAACCTCAAAAGCTTCACTTCTTATACAACTTCACTGTAAAGAATTTACCATGCCAGTTGCTCCTGCTATTTTACTGGGGAAAAATATATATTTATATATTAATAGAAATTGCACATTACAGACCACAGTTTCAGTTTCAGCACATTTATTATATGCATTTATTTATCTAAAAACCAGAACAATTCCCTTCATGAGCACCTTAAGCCTGTAGAGCAATTGGGTTTTACAAATTTTGCCTTCAGCTCCCTTGCAAGCCTTTCCTGAATGTTTCCTAAAATATAAAAACAAATTTAAATCCCCACACCTATGCATATATTTGCATTCCAATGCTGTGAAGGAAATCAGCTTATCATCACATTTATCCAATCATGGCACAAATCTTTAAAAAAAAAACTGGTTCTAAATTTAATCACAGCTTAGTACTTGAGGTAAAAGGTAGATATCAGAGAATTCGGTTTACTATAAAATATTTTCACACAGAAAAACATTAATCTTTTTGCATAAGAACATCTGCACTGTAATCACATTCTTGCAAAAAGAATATGAGGTACAAGACAGAACCTGAATTCCTACAAGTATATTTGTTCAATAGACAAGACACTTCCTCAAGAGATGGCAAGCCCTCATTTAACCCATCCTTCATGCCTGTGAATGCCTGAATCCCTTCACTGCTGGCTATTGAGTTCCCCTGAGTTTATTATTTCGGGAAGGTTCATTTTTATTCTGATGTACCACTTCCTTTCTAAAATGATATCCAAGTAGTTCTGCTCTGCGAGAACCAGAAAGTAGTAAGATACAAGTTACTCGACATTTTGGTGTTCGCATTCCTTCCTCTTAAGCCACTCAGTACAATACAAATGATGATACAGGAAAAAAGTATCTGAGGAAAAATTCCTCAGTTTTAATTTTCCTCCCACTTGGAATAGAAGTTAGACAATTTTAAACATTTGAATTTTAAACATGTGCAAGAATGAGCTTTTGGGGTTTTTTGGGTTTTTTTTTTTGTTTTGTTTTTTTAATTGCAGGGTAGCCTTAGAGATTGCCAGCAAGTATATAACAGGGCACAGATAGTTATTCTGCAGTAACTCCAGCCTTCGGGGCCTAGACACTAATTTTAAACTCTCAGCTTGGAATTAGAATTCAGAGATGTGCAAGCCATCACTCAGGAGTACATTAAGTTCCTTTCCTTTGCAAGGACTGTGGAGGTTTGTTGCATTTCAACTTTCACTGTATGGGAAGCTTCAAGTTTTCTACTATGCTGCCCACAACTATATGTCATGGAAACTCTGTTACAGTTAGAATTCAAACCTGCAGAAAAGGATAGGTAATGAACCCTGAACATTAACAGAAGTTACTATTTATATTCTACATCTAATTAATCATTATTACTTCTCTATGTTGTACAACCACGCTTATGTTTACATAAAAAGAACATATTGAGAGGACACAGATGATTGAAGGCTTTGCAGTTCTTGCAGAATTTCTTTAGGCATTTCTGCATTTAGGCATTGCACACTTTTAGACAACAGAATGTTTTGAATGAAGAACATACAGAAACTCCTAGGAAACAAACATGCTCTTTGATGTACACAGCTTTCATGTTCTGAAGTCTCAATCTCAAAGTTTTGAATTTCAGTACGTCAAGGTGACCTAGCCAAAGGAGGAGAGAGCATCATCAGCATTTTAGTTTGTATGCCCTGAGTCAGTAAGAGTAGTGAATACTCTTACATATATGTTGTATTACAAAATACAAGAACATCAAATCCTTCAATTCAAATAATTTCTAAGTGATTTTTTTTTAAATTCCACATCAAGTATAACTGGTATCTACAAAACATGGTAACATTGACAAAAGTTGTTATACCATTTAAAATTTCTTATTAGAAAAATGGTCAAAATATTTCATTTACTTTGGGGTTAGGCTTTCCTAAACCAAAATTGAAACCGGTATTTTCTACAATAATATTAAATGTGCCTCTACTGGAATTAATGTATTTACTGCTATCCAGCACACCCCTGCAAAACTGCTGTTTGCTCTGAAGTGTGCAATGCCATGTTTATGGAATATTTATAATTACCTTCAGTGAGATAAGTCAATAAGGACAAACTGTGAGCCAGATAGAAATTCACAAATATTTATTTGTTCCTTAATACTGCAAAAAGAACTGCAAAAATTGAACTGGCACCGAAGTTATTTACGACAGCAATGTTTACTCACAAAAATGCGTACATTACCAGTTCTACTCACTACTGGAATTAGTTACACTGCTAGATTAACATCAAGAAACGTGAGATAATCACATTTCTTACATGAAATAACATTGCATGAAGGAGATGAATAATTTCAAATTGTATAAGCCTTCCTTAAATCTCTACTGGTTATTGAAGAGTGTCCTTTTTTTTTTTATTTAATGAATAAAACAGCATAAGTTAAAAAACAGAAGTCTGCTGAAAATCAGACAGTTTGCTTTAAATATTTATGATACTGGTTACTGGTTTGCTGTCAAACACAAACAATATCATGCTCAAATGATGAATATGGCACTGAGAAAAACTGAGTGAGGGAGGCAGAGACATGAATTAAGAAAATTGCCATGAAGAGACTTACATACATTCACAGGTTACTAATGGAATACAGAGGAGCAATCAGACAAAAGATTAAGATATTAAAAGCCAAAGAAGGAGTGGAGAAGTGAGCACATTCCTACATCACTAGAGAAAGTTTTGAAAAAACAGATACAGGTGCTCACTATACCAACTTCCCATGCACTCTGAGCAATTCCTTCTCCAAAGCCCTCCTTCTACTCTTTCACCAAGTCTTTTCTTGCTGGGATGTTGCTTACAGACAGGGAAGGACAGCAGCTCAAACTAGAGATGAATTTTTCCACATCAGACACGGCCTCACTTAGAGCTTTCATTATTTTGTAGTGGAAAGCTCATTACAAGATAGATTTCACTACCAGTGATATAGTCACATCACATAATTATTTAGTAAATTCTTCTTTGAAATCTACATTAGTATTTCCCTATGATTTTCACTTACCTTCAAGAACAAAGCTTGAAGATAACCTGTGCAGAGGGAAATTCTGATTTCTTCCCTGTTCTACTTGAAATATAAGGCTTGATTACACACATAAGAAAAGTTAGTGAAATACATTCTGCATTCACGCATACTATTTCTTTTTTTTTTTTTTTTAAACTAAAAAGCAAGAGGTCCCAGCTTATTCAAGACATTTAGCATTTAAAATTGCAGACTTAGAGCAGCTCCTAACATAGGAATGTTCCTATACCCTGTATGACTTTGGACATCATGCTAGTGACTGAGTCCTGCTTGCTCTGCTGTGTTTGACGGCTGCCCCCTGCTGTCTACGCCTCTCCTAGACAGCACAGCTAGGATACAGTTTTTTTCATAGTTATTTTCCCCTTTTCACTTCACATAAAACATCACTTTATTCAAACAGTCCATATGAAGGTAAACAATCTTCTCCCAAAGCTACTTCTCAGTGCTAAACAGGAGTTAGACTTTGCATATACACTATTATGGCCCATCTTTCCACACTGTTAGCATTAAAATGCCTATTCTGATTAAAACATTGAAGTTTCCAGCTCCTGCCATATTTATACCTTCATCAGCCAAGAGCACATTTTAGCTAAATTAATTCTTCTGTAATAACACTGAGCAGCGTAATCTCAAGGATGTCCTGCTTGATCTATTCTCCTCAAGAATTTCAAGTATACCATCAGTACCAAGTGTGTGTGGGAAGGGCGTGGGGTTAAACAAAAGGCATGAAACTAGTGAACTGAAATTCCCCAAGCGTTATATGGTCTAATCAAGAAGACTTATTTGCTTTTCACTACTCTTGGTGTTGGTCCTAATATTTAATTTTTTTTGGTAAATTTTCATTTTAGAACTAAGGTTACCATTAAAGTTGTCCATATGAAAACAAAAATTATCTCAGAGTTATTCCATTAGTCTTTCAACAAAGTAGCAACAGATAGCAGCACTTCTGAGTGATCCTACATTCACAGTTTTCTGCATTTCAGCTCTCCACATGACAAAGTTTCAAAAATATGCACAATCACAACTAACACAGGATGAATGGAGACAGGCAGAAGGGCTTCTTCTATCACACAGTAGAAGAGAGCACAGTGGGAAATCTCATAATGCTAAGCTGAACCTAGCAAGCCAGCTGTAGCTGTCTGCATTGACAAAATAATGATGTGGCCTGTAGAAAGGTGACAGATTTCATAACATCTACTGATTCAATTCAGCCACTTTATACATAGGGACCTCAGTTCAAATCCAACACAGGCAAAAACATAACAGCCAATTGATTTTGGAAGTCAAATGAACAACAAGTTTGAGGCTTCATTTCTCAGAGAGGCAACAAGTAAAACTAGCACCATCCTTCACTAGAAGAGGTCTGAAGCACAGCTGAATTAAAAACAATCCTTGTGAGGTGCTTCTATCAGATTAAATGCATTACTTAAATGAGTAAATGACGCTTTGCTGAGGTGGTATCATACTGTTAGAGCTATAAAAGAAATCTACGATGTAATGATATTCCCCCCCACTATATGCAGATGATGGTTAATTTTTTCTACAGGATAACATGCTATTCAGAACCATTTCCCTAAATTAGCTGTACCACAGAGCTAGAGTTTCAACCCATCAGTAACGGTATTTCTACTGAAATTTTAATAAAAGCTGCTATCATTCACACTAATCATCTCCTTATGCTAGCTGACTTTTTTTTTCCCCACAGTAACTTACAACTTAAAGACCTGAAGAGCTTCTATTAACAGCAAAGAGCAATATTACCTTCAAAAAAAAAAATAGAATCTGAGACCAATTATTACTCAGAATTGATTTTTTTTTGAAACTAGTAACAGTTCAGACAACTATAAAATGAAATGCAGATACATGTTTTTCCCTGTTCACTTTATCAAAATGGCAGTCATGCAGAAGATTTTGAAAATTAAAGAAACAGGATTATAAAACTACAAATCTGACATATGGCCTTTGGGGATACAGAATACTTACAGTTATAATTAATTTGTTAGTGTGACCAGATTTCAAAACTGACTGTGGAATTCTGGAAGCTGCTTCTCATTTCCTCTGTTCAAATATAGCAACTCTAGTCACAAATGAAAGATAACTTAGCATTCAGTCCAGAATTAAAACTACTTTAACAGATTAAAGCATGTATCTACACAACAGTGTGGCAAGAAGTAACAGCTTAGCAGGGGTGTAAAGCAGCCCTGACTCAACCACAACAACATAGACTGTTTTTCTACCATAACTCCTTCCAACAAGGGAGAGGCTTTAGTCTGACCTTCCATCTCTATTGATGACAACTATGACCTTGGAGAGCATCCACTGCTTGTTAGACTACACTGAACTCAGAGCATTCACAGCAGTCATTTCTCAAGTTCCTCTAGACAACAGCAACGCTCTCTCAAGTGAGAAGTCACATTAATGAAACCCGGATCGGCCAATACATTACACAGTGTTAACACTCAAATTTGTACATCAGTACTGATACGTATTCAAGCAAGTTCTGCATAGGAACAGACAAGATGTGCTCCTCCTAGGCAATTCAGTTCTGCAAGTGTTTTAGTGTTAAACTTGATTACCTGAAGCGCCAGGAAGAGGCATTTTTGAGATTAACACAACTAAAATAAAGAGCTTCTAAGACAGAGAATATATGCACAAAGATGCTATTTGCAGCACATTTAAAAAAAAAAAATCACACTGTAAGAGTTATTTAATCTTATTGATTTGGTATTTGTAATAGGAAACATCCTTACAGGGTTGAAAGCTTTTCACACAAATACAAGCCATGTGTACCACTTTCAGGATTTCCAAACAGGTATGAATTTATTTTCAATCAAAACTGTTAGCAAGTATAAGCTGTAAAGGTACCAGTAAAGCATGAGAATACTATGTCATGAGAAAGAAAAATTAACATTAAAATTAACTGAAACTGCAGTTCTGTGCAACAAGGCAAAGTAATTATACATGCCGCAAATACAAGAAAAATTAAAAAAAAAAAAAACAGAGCAGATCTGATACCTGCTCCAGCAGCTGTACTAAAGGCCAGCTCCTTACCTCTTGTACTAGAGACATTCTTTCTTCCATTGCAGGAGTTATTCCTCCCAAGAGTGACCGCTTAGACTTTTCTACATGTTATGTGTGTGAGTAACCAAATTCTGCTTACGCAAGCTTTTTTTTTTTTTTTACTTTAAAATGAATAGTTTAAATAATAAAACACATTTATATTTTATTATACCTCAAAACAGCAGCTACAGCAAAATTGAGTTAAAATTTAAATTTCTAATTTATTAATATTGTATTATTTTGAAAAGTAAATAATTTAGCATTTTCACTAGCTAAAACTTTTTTTTTCTTATTTTATGTTGCAGTTAAAATACCTATAATTTATTATTGTAGCATCATTTAGCCTTTATTTCAAAGATCACTCCTACAAAATTGGAAAAAAAAATATCCAAAAAGACAGCCATTAACCTATTGCTGATGGCACAGGGGGAAGCTACATGCACTCATTTTGTAATTCTAGATGATAAGTTAATTGAAGAAGTTTACATACATGGGTACATACGAGTTATCACGCAATTCCTACAGCTGACCTGGATAGGTCAGAGATACAGCTGAGAGGTGAATTTAACGAGGTCCATACTTTCTTGGGAATTTAGCTGTTACTAGAGCATGCCTAAACTCCTGCCCTAACAGATAAGAAGTAAAATGAGCAATGCCTTTTCCTCTCCAGTATGGGTAGGCCCACTTTTATGCGGGCATTGCTGCCACCACATGGCCAATCAGCTGTACTTCACATTTTGCTGATGCTGCACTGCTCAGTAAGCTACCTCTCCCAAAAGCAGCTGTTTTTCAGCTTTCTATTCCAACCTCTTAAAACTGAAATATTTGCCACTGGTTTCCCAAATTGCCTCCCTAGTCCTGCTCACCACATCATTCCTGATACAAGCCAGGACGTAACTGGCCTTCTTGGCCTCATCCCCTGGTTGACTTTGAATTGATCTGTGATAGCCCCTGAGATTATCCATTTCATAACCTTCCCTGGCACCAGTGTGAGACTGACAGGTCTGCAGCTACTGGGATCATCTTTGTGGCTCTTTTTGAAGATGGATGTCAACACTTGCCAGTTCCTTTCTAGAAACTTCCTCCTTAAAACATCTTCCCAAGAAGACTGCTTTTTGAAAGCTGAACTGAGCATACTGTCTCATAGGCTTAGCAATCTTAACAGGTTCCTCATACCAAAGAATAATGCAAGTTTAATTAAGTATAATTTCTCACAGATTACAAATAGAATTTTAAATTAATTCCTGTTTATTAGCTCTTATGAACACTTGCTTCCTTTGGCATCTAATTTTTAAAATACTTGCCTGTACAGAATTTTTCAGTTCTGCTACACCTTACCTGGTAAACACATATACACAAGTACCAAAGGCACAACAAAAATAACAGCATATGCCATAGTTGTGCGTTTAACTCAGACTCTGGGATAAGGCTTCACTGGTCCAAGTAACTCAAGAACTTTTTTGTAGTTTGACCCTGACTTCCATATGCTTGGATGTAACATTTACGGTAATACAGACAGCAAGATATTCGCCAATAAATATCATTTACAATATTTTCATTCATTCTTTAGGTAACCAAACACAATTTCTGCAGTTTATGAACCTACACATGTGCAGTTATGTCTCTCACCATCTGCATAACAGTTTCACCTGTATATTTCTAGAAGTGAGAAGGGAAACAAGTCATGGTGATATGTATAATAAATATTTTGGCAACTCTAGTGAGGAAGTCTAAATGCCCCAAGGCTTCCTGGAGAACAATAGACTGCAGAAACTATTATATAAGAAAAAAGAAAACAGATTAGTCAAGTCAACTAAAATCTAAGGCTATTAAACAGTCTCCATCTTCCCTTGTATACCAGTCACGAAGGATGAACACACTCACCTTTTTTGCTCTTTGTGCTATATTAGGCGTTCTAGTGAGAAGCTTCTCAATCAAGTATTCTCTATTCTGCAAAATCAACATTCAGTAAGTTAAAGATCAATACAGGGGAAAAAAATTGTGTAGATTTTAAGGCAGAGCAAAATTTACATGTAGGGTTAAACGTTTTACCTTGGCTTTCTGGAAAAATTTGCATTTTAAAAGTTCTGCTGCTGTGGGCCTGAAAAATCAATAATAAATTAGAACAGGAAACAAAGACCCCTCTCAGTGAATACAGTACAGGGTGTTAGTTAAATAGTATGTCTCGAATACTTCTGAATTAGTACTGTATGAATAGGGAAATGAATGGCAACAGCTACTAAACTAATTCACACATACTTACCACACATGAAAAAAAAACAAAGTTTCCCTACGGCAAAGATACCAAAAAAATATATATCAGTACCTAAGTTGCCAACTTCTGCCTTTTTTCTTTTAAGAAAAATGCATTTAACCCTTAAAACAAGCAAGCAAATTAAAAAAGTCAGATGATGTGATTCCTGAAGTGACGCCATAAGTGTAACTAAACTTTGCTCCACAGCAATAAAAATGTGATTATATTTTCTAGACATCAATACCTGTTAACTGAATTATATTCTTCAGTGATGCAAACAGGTAGTAATTGTACCAATACTATTAATATGCTGCATGAAAGTTATCAGGAGCATTTCAGAACTAAAGAAATATCAAGTCAAAATTTGTAAGGTCAAAACCTAGATATTTCAACTTTACTTGCAGTTCTCTTCAAGTCTGTTTCTTCTGATCATCTTCATGTTTATATTTTTAATATTCCCAACAGACTTTCACAGCCTTTCAGCTACTGAAATGATGATTCCAATACAATGATTTATTTTCACTAGCCTCAAGCATTCTAAAGCTACATACCCAGACAAAACCATAATCTGGTGATGAAGACTACCATGGAGATAAAAGATAACCTCTTGGGATGACCTAAAAACCATCTGATATGGTTTCCTTTTTTTTTTTTTTTTTTTTTTTTAAATACTACTAGGTATGCATTCCCCTACCATTTTCTGGATATAGCTAAATTTAGGGGAGCTGGAATCTCCAAGATTCATAATTTCCAAACAGAAGCAGTATCTGCTGTAGATTTTCATTTGACAGACCAGATTAGATAAAACAGGGGAAAACTTCCATACAGAATGTTTTGTCATCAAGAAAGAAAAATATGAACTGCTTTATTTCTCTGAGGTCATAACTGATAAGGAGGCAAAGGAAAACAGGAACAGTATATAAATAGCTGTTCACTCCTAGAAATAATGAAACAACTTGGATCATCAACGATAAGCATCCCATTTAGACACTGACAATAGTTTTATGATTGCTTATTTTGCTTCCACTCCCAAGTACCTGATGCTACAAATAAAGGAGTTCTTAGTAGCAGCAATGTGTTGACCACCATCCTTAGTTGCAATCCACATATAACCCTTGAATCAATAAAACGAAGGGAAGCCTTTTAAGAATCAGTTTCTACATCAATTTTTGAAAGTTTCGCCTCAAATCAACTCCAAACCTTAGGGCAAGTTTTAGTGATCCAGCACCATCATATTTCATTAACAGGAATATACACAGTTAAAAGTTAGATTCTTCATAAAGCCTTATCCAAACTAGCGTCTTCTTCACTGCTCCATCAATACCCATGCAAAAACACTCTGAACAGGTCTGAAAGTCTTACTCCTCGGTCTGTAATTCATGCTGGATTAAGCAGTGAATTATAGCCAGAGACTCTAACCCACATTCTTTGCACTGAGGAGATAAATACTCATGCAGATGCCCAAAAGAAAACATCATTATCTGAGATATAACACAGTGCTATGCATCTAATTTAACAGAATAGCAGGTACAACTTCCACAACTGACATAACTATGGAAGTGCCTGTGCCCAATGAATTCCAGACTATGAAAAAAGAAAAAATAGCAATGACCCTTTAGCATAAGAATGCTCACTGTCACACTGAGAGTAATTGGCACATAGATCTCATCACTTATAAGCTAACTGTTCACTTCAGATCAAACTTGACTATGAAAATACTACATGTACTAGAACACTAATGTTTTAATATTGATGTCAGATAACTCTTGGCATTGTGTCTTCAAGGAAAGAACGTACGTCACTTTTTAAATTATGTTTTCATACCAATTTAACCTTTCCTTGAATATTACTGGTACTATAAACTTAAGAGAAACTTCATAGAACACAATCACAGAATCATATGGGTATGAAGAGTTTAAAGACTATCTATTCCAAAGGGTTTAAAGATCATCTATTCGAATCCTACTGCCATTGACAGAAATGCTTTCTGCTAGGTCACGTTGCATATGACCTTGAACACATCCAGGTAGGAAGCATCCACAACATCTATAGACAAAGATTATCCAGCTTGATTATCCAGAACAAGATTTCATTCCTAACCATAAACAACCAGCAAGTAGCAGTGCAAAGCGTCAAGCATTAGGGCTCATTAATAAGATCATCAGTTGCAAAGGATTCGGGAAAGACTTTTCAGTCAAAGCAAAATTTGAAGGATTTCAAGAATAAGGATGGTGCTATGTAATTTTTATTCCTTTTCTTAATTACACATATCTTCTAGTACTGCTGCTGCCATCTTTTCAACTTGACCACTACATATCCTGAACTTAATGCTAGTGGAACATCACTGAAGACCCATATGTACCACTCAATCAATTCCTTCAGACCAATCCTTCCCACCCCCCCTCCACCCCCAGAAATGTCAGATATGAAACTTTTAAAAAGTTGATACATTAAACATTCTCAAGAAATAATGATATTTAGAATGTGTCTTCTCCACCTCTTCAGCAAAGACACCTATGAATGCGGGTCTGCATAAAAACAAAGAAATAAATAAATGATTTGCACTGGGAAGCTGGGACCTCAAGCATCTACTTAAAAACTATTGCTAACACCTCTATTATCTTGGCTACCCCATTCACCAAATAAAGAAAAAAAAGTCAATAAAAAGCCTACAGTAACTTTAGCAACTCTACAAGCTTGGAGCATCCCATCTTAGGTTAAAAAAATTTCTTGTCGTAAATAATTTTCTATGGAGACATTTAACTTAAAGACAACATTGAGCTTAGTAATTCAGTACTTTTTCTAATTTTTAAAGGCTAAGAGTTTATAACATTTGGTTACCAATACTTCTGTTCCCTCAACCTGAACAGTCCTTACATTTATGGATATATATCAAGATGTTTATCCTGCCTGCAATGAAAAAGATACAGAACAAGGACTTTTAGATCAGAACACTATATCTAAATATAAGCAAATGAGGTTAACAACTCAGAAGAGACAATTCAGAGGCAATTTCTTCTCCCCAGATGAAGATACTGATGATTGACACTCACAAAATCCAAGCCATATACTAAAGGACAACGATATTTAAATACCAGAACTCTAAATATTCTGCATATTTAAAAAAAAGAATAGTTACATCGTACATGGCAATAAAAACCTACCTTTTGGAAGGATCTTTTTGAAGGCATAAAGAAATTAATTTTCTAAAGGATTTGCCATACTTTTTCATCATCTCCTTGTCCTCTACACCAGTTTCTAAAGTGGGAGGGTCATTTTGGAGAGTCAGCATTAACACCTACAGTAAACCCAAGAAAAAATACTCTCAGCAAAACCAAATCAAATGATGTATAAATTACGAAAACAACTGTTCCTTGGTGTACATACTTTTAGATATCTTGATTTCCCCTTTATAACTAAGTAGTACTAACCATCAAAATAGCATTTCTACACAATCCTCATAGCAATTAGTGGAACAACTCATATAAATAGACATTAAAACATCAGTAATACAAACACCACTCACTATTCCCCAAAGAAATGAGAACAAGTGAAGTCCAAAATACTGAAAAAAAACCTATGCCTGGGTGTGAAGCATCATTGGACAGTGGATTTCTGAGAGGAATGTGGACACATGAGAGTAAAACAGAAGAACAGTAAGCAAGGTTGCTGCATTTAACATTTCTGCTGCACAAATAAAAAAACAATACTTCAGTGAAACACTGCAAGATTTAAAGTACCTCAGAAAGAAGCTCATGGTGGTCTTATGCATAAATAACAGAAGTTTTTAGGCTGCTCTGATAATAAAATATCATATTCATTCTTCTATCTATGTTAGACACCATTCTACAACACCTATTCAGAAATAGTGATGTGTACAGCAACTGCTATAAATTTAAGCATCTTAACATTATAGAAGTTGGAATATTTACAATTTTTAGTTACCATGGGAGTAACAAACATCATCTGCCACAAGGTTTTTGAGTAGCTGCTTTTGTTTTTTGTTTGTTGTGGGGAAAAGAGGAGGGACTTTGTTTTTTCCCCCAGTAGGTTTCCCTGAAAGCCTAACATTGTCCAAGCTCTTCTTAAAGCAAAGGCACAAAATTCATTTCAAGAAAGCTCTCACTTACTACCTTTATCAGATCTTGTAAAAAACACATTACAAATCATTAACTAAATGACCAAACAGAGGAGACAAATTTCATTTTTAAAGAGTAACTTAAATTTTAACTTAAAATTTCTAGTTCAACAAAACAAACAGCAGCTTTCTCCTATTTTAAAAAATAGGTATCAGATATCAGACTTCCACTTCCATATAATCATTTGCACACTTTTTCTGAAAACCTCTATATTGTTCTATTTTAAAAGCCAATAGGCATAAAAACAATCAGGAAGTTCATAAGTTCATAAGTTCATAAGTTCATAAGGTTGGAAAGGACCTATAAGATCATCTAGTCCAACCATCCTCCTATCACTATCTCTACCCAACTACTAAATTAAGTCCTTTAGCACCTCATCTAAACGCTTCTTGAACAGCGCTAGGGATGGTGCCTCAACCACCTCCCTAGGCAGGCCATTCCAGTGCCTGACCACTCTTTCAGAAAGAAATGCTTCCTGAGGTCTAATCTAAATCTTCCCTGGCGCAACTTGTGGCCATTCCCTCTCGTCCTGTCATTACTTATCAGGGAGAAGAGGCCTACCCCCTCCTCACCACAACCCCCCTTCAGGAAGTGGTAGAGTGCAATAAGGTCTCCTCTGAGCCTCCTCTTCTCCAGACTAAACAATCCCAGCTCCCTCAGCCGCTCCTCATAAGACTTGTGCTCCAGGCCCCTCACCAGTTTTGTTGCCCTTCTCTGAACACGCTCCAGGGCCTCAATGTCCTTCTTGTAGTGAGGGGCCCAAAACTGAACACAGTACTCGAGGTGCGGCCGTACCAGAGCTGAGTACAGGGGGATGATCACCTCCCTGCTCCTGCTGGCTACACTATTTCTAATACAGGCCAGGATGCTGTTGGCCTTCTTAGCCACCTGGGCACACTGCCGGCTCATGTTGAGCCGAGCATCAACCAACACCCCCAGGTCCTTTTCCTCTCCACATTCTTCAAGCCATTCTGCCCCAAGCCTATAGCATTGCATGGGGTTATTGTGGCCAAAGTGCAGGACCCGGCACTTGGTCTTATTGAACCTCATCCCATTTTGCTCAGCCCAGCTGTTCAGCCTATCCAAATCCCTCTGAAGGGCCTCCCTACCCTCAGGCAGTTTGACACATCCTCCCAGCTTTGTGTCATCTGCAAACTTACTGAGGGTACACTCAATTCCCTCGTCTAGGTCATCAATAAAGATATTAAACAAGATGGGCCCCAAAACTGACCCTTGGGGGACACCACTCGTAACAGGACGCCAGCTGGACTTAACTCCATTAACCACTACCCTCTGGGCACGGCCCTCCAGCCAGTTCTCCACCCAGAGAAGAGTGA
Organism: Cyrtonyx montezumae; assembly: GCF_038088225.1. Classification (NCBI taxonomy): domain Eukaryota; kingdom Metazoa; phylum Chordata; class Aves; order Galliformes; family Odontophoridae; genus Cyrtonyx; species Cyrtonyx montezumae. Next base: position 18,452,657 of record NW_027072078.1, on the reverse strand, counting down.
ACCTGTCCACACCACGGGCTGCCAGTTTCCTTAGGAGAATACTGTGGGAGACCGTGTCAAAGGCCTTGCTGAAGTCCAGGTAGACTACATCAACAGCCTTTCCCTCATCTACCTGTCTGGTCACCCAGTCATAGAAGGAGATGAGGTTGGACAAGCACGACCTGCCCCTGGTGAACCCGTGCTGGCTGGGTCTGATCCCTTTATTGCCATGCACGTGTCGTGTGATCTCCCTCAATAACATCTGTTCCATAACTTTCCCTGATACCGAGGTCAGGCTGACAGGCCTGTAGTTCCCCGGGTCTTCCTTACGGCCTTTCTTGAAGATGGGAGTCACATCGGCAAGCCTCCAATCTTGTGGGACCTCTCCAGATAACCAGGAATGCTGATAGATGGCAGAAAGTGGCTCGGCAATCACCTCTGCTAGCTCCCTCAGCACCCTTGGGTGGATCCCATCTGGCCCCATGGACTTGTGGGAGTTCAGATGGAGGAGAAGATCTCTGACCGTCTCTGCTTGAATCACAGGGGGTGCATTATGCACCCCGTCCCAGACTTCCAGGTCAGGGCAAGTACCATTTGGATAACTGTCCTGTTTATTAAAGACAGATGTGAAGAAGGCATTGAGAACCTCAGCCTTTTCCTTATCATCTGTGGTTATATTGCCTGCCTCGTTGAGTAAAGGAGGGAAATTTTCCTTAGTTTTTCTCCTGCTGTTAATATATTTGTAAAAGGGTTTCCTGTTCTCCTTTACAGCAGTAGCCAGCCTAATTTCAAGCTGGGCTTTAGCATTTCTAATTTTCTGCCTGCAGATCTTGGCCAGTTCTCTGTAGTCACCCCAAGTAGCCTGACCCATCTTCCAGAGGACATAGACTCTCCTTTTCTCTCGGAGTCTCAACAAAAGATCCCGGTTCATCCACACTGGTCTTTTGCTCCTCCGGCTTGACTTACAGGACTCCGGGACTGCCTGCTCCTGTGCCTTTAAGATTTCCATCTTGAAGAGCATCCAGGCTTCCTGGACCCCTTTACCCTTCAGGAGCAAGTCCCAAGGGACCCTTGCAACAAGTGTCCTGAACAGGTCAAAGTCTGCCCTCTGGAAGTCCAAGGTAATAGTTTTGCTAGTCACCCTCTTGACGGCACCCAGAATAGCAAACTCCACCATTTCATGGTCACTCTGGCCAAGACAATCTCCAACCTTCACATCCCCTACTAGTCCTTCCCTGTTAGTGAAAAGTAGGTCAAGCAAGGCATCTCCCCTGGTAGGCTCTTGCACCAGCTGAGTCAGGAAGCAATCATCCACACATTCTAGAAATCTCAAGGACTGCTTCCTCTGCGCAGTATTGTATTTCCAGCATATATCAGGGAAGTTGAAGTCCCCCATGAGAACGAGTGCTGGCCATCGTGCAACATCTACGAGTTGTTTATAGAATATCTCATCTATTTCTTCATCCTGACTAGGTGGTCTGTAACAGACCCCCACCACGATGTCACTCCTAAGGACTATCCCCCTGATCCTAATCCATAGACACTCTACTTTGTCATTTCCAACCACTAGTTCTTCAACATCAAAACACTCTTTGATATAGAGAGCTATGCCACCACCCTTTCTTCCCTGTCTATCCCTTCTGAAGAGCTTGTAGCCATCAATCCCAGTATTCCAGTCATGGGAGAGGTCCCACCATGTTTCTGTAATAGCTACAAGGTCATAGTTAGCCTGCCTCACAATGGCTTCCAGCTCTTCTTGTTTATTGCCCATGCTGCGTGCATTGGTATAGATGCACTTCAGCTGAGATATCTGCCTCACCCCTTTTTCCAGCACAGCCTCCTTAGGCGCTTTACTGGAGAGCCCTGTTTTATCCCCTTCCCCCGTCACAGCTAGTTTAAAGCTCTCTCAATGAGTCCAGCTAGCTCCTGTGCTAGGATTCGTTTCCCCCTTTGGGATAGGTGTGTCCCATCAACAGATAACAGGCCAGGAGCCGAGTAAACCGTCCCATGGTCAAAAAACCCAAAGTGTCTATCTCTACACCAACCTCTCAGCCAGTTATTCATCACTTGTGTTTTCCTAGCCCATTCTGTGTCCTTCACCGCCCCAGAAGGTATGGAAGCAAACACCACTTGTGCTCCCACCCCTTGAACTAATCGCCCTAATCCCCTAAAATCTCTTTTCATAGTTCGCAGACTTCTCTGAGATATTTCATTGCAGTCTGCCTGAACTACTAGTAATGGGTAGTAGTCGGTGGGGCGAATCAAGTCCGGGAGTCTTCTAGTAATGTCCCTGATTCGAGCCCCAGGGAGACAGCACACTTCCCTGCGGTTTGGGTCTGGTCTGCAAATGGGGCCCTCAGTTCCCTTTAGAAGGGAGCCACCCACTACGATCACCTTCCTTTCTTTCTTAGTAGCGGCAGTCTCAATGCACGGAGGTGACTGCCTTGCCATTGGTGACCTCCTGCGGGAATCTTCCTGCACTTCACCCCTTATCACCTCTTCAACTTCCAAAGCTGCAAACCTATTGCTTAGGGGTATCTGGGGGCACTGGGGAGGCAGAGGGGGAGATCGCCCACGGCACCGAGTAGGGACTCTCTGCCAGCCCTCCCCATCCCTCAGATATCCCCCTTCTGCCCTACGGGGACAGGTCAGGGAGTCCACCAGAAACTGTGGGGGATCTCCCTGGTACCTTTCTCTCTGGCACTCCAGGGAGTTACTCCACCGGTCAATCTCCCTCTCACAGTCCCTGATGGCCCTCAGTCTCTCAACCTCCTCCTTCAATTCAACCACCATGTTAAGCAGATCTTCCACCTGCTCACACCTTGCACAGGAGAACTGCTTAGCACCCTCATCTAGTAGTAGCAGGCTCTGACACTCCTTGCAACCAGAGACCTGTGTAGCCACACTTCTAGGCAGACCTTCTGTCTGGGTCGCCACAGCCTTCTTAAGGCAAGCCCTCTGTCTTGTAGAGACCATGACAGAAAAAAAATAAAAAAAAGAAGCGAAAAAAAAATTGAGAGTAAATAAATAAATAATGGTTTATAATAATATATATATAGATATGAATTGTAATGTGATACTTCGCGGCCCTCCCTGAGCCCTTCAGGGATATACCCCTTCAGCCCTAATCAGCTGAGGAGTGTGGGTGAGGGCGCTGAAACCCTGGCAACGCCTATGCCTCGTTAACACCTACCTCGTTAACACCTGCGCCTCGTTAACGCTTCGTTAACCTCTCGCGAGAACAGCCGTTGGGACTAGCTGCTCTCACTCGGTTCCCGAGAGACTGGAACCTCCCGAAAACCCACCCTGTACCTCAATCAGCCACTGCAGCTCCGGCTGTGCCGACTCCAAAGCAGTTGATCACGAGGACTGAGATCAACTGAAGTGTAGCCTTTATTCTCATTTTCTCTAACGTGAATGAAATATAAAGTAAATGCTAGTAGCAAAGGCCCAAAGCCCAGCTTTCTAGGTCTTTACCTTGTACATCACTGCCCTCACACAGCTGCCTATGCATCCTTACCAGCATTTACAAAATTGCCCTATTTTTAGTCATTCCTCAATAGAGAGCAATTTGCAGTGACCAAAAATGTTTAACTACACAGAACAACCTGAAATCCAGAACCCTTCAGCATTAACATAAAGTGATATTTACTTTCATAGGAGGATATTTGTGATAAGGTGCTGCTCCTGTTGCTAACTCAATGGCTGTTATCCCAAAGCTCCACATATCAGCCTTGAAGTCATAACCTCGCACCTGGAATAGAGCCAGAAAGGAAAAAACAAGGTGGTGAAGTCTTGAGTTCTAAAACTCGATGAGTAAGGGATATATTTATTTTTAATATTTGTAATACCTGCTCCATTACTTCAGGGGCCATCCAACATGGAGTACCAACAAATGTTTTTCTTACTTTGTTACGAGTCATATCACCTCCGGTAGCTAGAAATGCACTAACACCAAAATCTGTGGAATAAGAGAAGTTATAACCAGTTAAACTACTAGTAACAAATCAAAGCTTTCATACAGTAGAAGTGAAGCTAATTCTCTTGAGAACCACAACTGAAAAAAGGAAGACGTTCTTTCTCAGGAATTAGCTAATTAGGAAAACAAAATGCACACAGGAGCTACTATTCAACATTTGCTCTTAGAAGGGCATTAGCTTCATATACTCATTAAGCAAAGTCAATATATCAGCTAGACAAGCAAAAGACATTTCTCATGACAAAGTATTAATTTAGATTTCCTCTGGACCAAAGAGATTTTTTAGTTAGTTGAAGTGCTCCTTGTAATATGGTTCTACTCCATAACTTAGATGCACTTTGCAAGCAAATATTGCTCAAAGAATGCATAAACATTTTCAGGCTGGGTATTCTTAGCCCTTAAAATAATGTATTTTATATTTACTTTCCAGCAGTAATTCTTAGGCTGCCTTGACTATATTCTTTTTCCTTCCCAAAGTATCAGCAGGGATCACATAACTGAGGTTTTAAGTAAAACTCACATTTTAACCCAAGAAAACCTAGAGAACTCTTTCATCCTATGGAAAAGAGGTTTTTTTGTTTGTTTGTTTTGGTGCGGGAGGTTTTTTTGACTTTTTTTTTTTTAGTCCACAACATTACGGAAGAGACTGTTCCAGAAACACTGGACAGGAATGCTGAGTCCACACTCACTCCCTACTGTTAATTTTTTCCCAATGACCACACACAGAATGATTTTGAGTCATTCTTATGGTCTGGATTTGGAGACTTTATCATGAGTTTCTATTAATGAACCATTAAACATAGAATTCTGGACCTCTTTACATCATTAAAACACAAAGAAATGCAGTAGACAAAAAAGAAGTAAACCACAAACAATGCATGCATTCTTAACTTTCCCTGCAGCTTATTTGAAGAATAAAAACAAATCACTTTTCCTCCAAAATTTGTAAATTATGAATTGGAGAGATTTCATTTGAACTTCTGAGAAGAGTGAACAGTCTCAGAAACACCTGCTTCTAAATTTTGAATGTCCTGAAGTCAACACTGTTACTTGTAACGCTTTCTTGAAGAACCAGGAAATTTGTATAATTGGAAAACAAAAATAAATACATAAAGGGAGATATGGAAAAAAAAGTCTTTTCAGTAACAAAGATAAATAGTTGATATCAGACAGTTGTTTAAAAGTCCTTCCAGGAACTGAGATGCACAGTTAAAATTCTGACTTAATCTTTGAAAAAGACACAAGTCACAAGAAAGAAGAGGGAGAGGACACCATGAAACAACAAGCAAAAACAAAGCAAAATCCCTTCCTGGATAAGCTTCAAAAAAGTTTTGCAACACCTCACTGGGAACGATGTCAGAAGCATTTAATTAAAATCAAGTAAATATTTCACTGCAATTCTAGTCAAGCAATGTACACTTCTGCAAAGAGGAAGAATGCCCCAATGGCTCCTCAATAAAAACAAGACATTCACATCTCATTCCAGACATAGCTTTCACAAATACATGCTGCTTAATAACAGACATGATCTGCAGTGGCAAGCTTTCTATCACACTGCAGATGCAGTATAATTGAGGAGAAATTCTATAAAAAGGGGAAAACATTACAAGGAAAGAGCTGGTACACTAGTACCTAGGTGTTAGGTACTAAAAGTCACAGTTAATAATAACAAAAAAAAAATTCAGAAAGAGTCACAATTCCAGTTTATTAGTAAAGCATCTTGAGATTATTGTAAGCAGAGGAACTAGCCAAAATAGCATAGCTCCAAAAGCCATTTCTCCTCTGGTTCTTTTACCAGGGATGGGCACTGGGCCAAGCCTCAGCCAAGGCCAACCTCCAGGGTTGGGGGAGTGACATAGGCACTGTTTCCACAGCAGTGGGGCTGCAAAGCAGCTGCCAAAGGAAGGCAAAAACTGCCAAAAAAATCTTTGCTCTAATGAATTCTTGAAAGAGGCTCTAGATTTTAGTGTAAGACTAAAGCTAAGGAAAGCTTAGGCTTTTGTCCCCAAACAGTTGTCCCTGATAATTTTTTCACCTGCATCTGGCCCAAGCAGCTGAAGCCTAGGCTCAACCTATTTTTTGGGTATGGTTTAGCACAAGAGTGAACATTTTAAGAGCTTGTGCTGAAATGGGAAAGTTCCTACAGCCAGCTACAAACCAAACCAATGTGAGAAACATTCTGCAAGAATCCTCAAAACACGCTGTATTTTTTTTTATTATTGGATTTATTGAAACTCATTTTCATGTATGGACTGAACACACCATGCATACTGCCCGTACCTCCTGAATTTCCAACAATTTACTGTGATTTCTCTTTGTTTTATGCTCTTTATTTCATCTTACTTCTGTTCTTTTGCTGGTTTCTTGGATATTTTGAGCCCCACTAGACAATTCAGGTTTAGAATGGTGTAACCCATCTAGGGCTGATGAAGTACCAATCTTGTTTGTCCAAGACACCAGATCTTGCAGTCCAAACAGGTTTAATAACAACAGAATGCCTGAGGAACTGAAGCAAATATTTAATATTTTGTTTGTGAATTGGAAGCCTAAAATTTCCTGCTCTGAACAGAGGAATTTGGTAGTTGAGAAATAAGTATACTCAATTTTAAACAGAACAGGAAAATATATGCTTTCCTCTTTTCCTCTAGAGTCAACAAGCAGAGTCTCTGTAAAGAACCTCTGAGGTCTGTAATCAGGCATCTCTGTAGAGCTATTGTGCTTCCTTGAAGAATATATAGTCTACTCAGTTTCTTTGAAGAATGCGTGGTCTTTGACATCTGCACAAAAACTTTTGTCAGAGAAACACTAGACCGGGCTTCATCTGTGAGTCATAGCCCCTTAGAATAACTACATACTAATGGACGACTGTGTTTTCTAGTGTTATACCATATATTAGTAGTATGTGTTATAGGTTTATCTTTTCATCATATAAATTTGGGGTGCAGAAGAATAAACAGTCAAAAGACCTACAAGTTCTTTCAACAAATTAAGAAGCCAGAATGCAACAGCTAGATTGCAAATCAGGTATCTATTCTGCAAAGATTAAAGGAGATTTTTCTTCATCAGAGCAGATGGATAACAAGGAAGAATTGCAGCTTCTAGCATTTAAAGTGCCTTTCAGTTAGTATGCAATGTTCAGCTGCCCCACACCTATAATGAAGCAAGTCTGATATTGCTGCAAATTTTAGCTGAAGTAGCCTGGCACAAAAACACCTGACAGAAAGACACATTCCACATATCTATTCAGCTACTGAAATTCCTCAGTCCTGCATGTACTGAATGCCGCAGCAGTACAATAAAAACTTCACTACTTTAAGATCCCTACAGCAAGAAGGAGGAAAAGGTCAAGAAACCACGGGCTAGAGCTGAACTACAAAATGATAAATTAAGCTCTTGCTTGAATGTTATCTGATTAGCAAGATAGCAGATTGGACTGTGTGTGAATGTTATGATGAAAAGTCAACAGCTTTTTCTTCCGATCTTTCCTGAGATTTTCTTCGAACTTTTTATAACTATTTTGTATTAAGTGGGATATCAGGACATCTCCTTTAGAGTATAGGAAGATCTAAAAATTCTGGAGCAGAATTTGCCCAAAGTGCTATAGGAAATGAAGACAACTGCAGGATATAAACAAGTGAATAAATGTACATTAAATACACAAAAATCAAGCCTGTAGAATTGACTACTTATTTCAGAAGTCTTAAACTCCAGTAAAAGAATTAAAGCTGGCTCAGTTGCCAGATATTTTTTCCCTTCTAATTTCATAAACTTCAGGCACTAGAATATTCAAGCCCTTCACAATGTGAGTTCATACAGAACTTGAGAGTATCCTTTATACGAAACAGAAATTTCAGTTACAACCATTCTGTGATTACTGAGGGCTACTCAACACTAAGGTTTCATCCCTGAGTCACGAGTTATAAACTGTCAAGGCCTGTGAGTACTCTTAAGTACACTAAAAGAAATTCTCAGTGAGAAGTCTCACATATCAGTGACTACTTAAAAGATAAGGGCCAAGATAAGGGCAGTACATACAAGATCTTTCAATCTCCAGTAATTACTTGCTGAAATATTTCATGAAATAAACCTGAAAACAAGAACTGCCACCATTTGCAAACACTTTAAGGTACATGAGTGACTCAAAGGAAACAATCAGAGGGCATTAATGTTTCCTGATATGTTTGATTGGACACAAAAATACTAAATAATTTCTAACTCATATCATTAACGAATCATTCTAAAACTGGATGACCTGCAGCTGTAGTGCCCCAAAAGGAACAGTCAACAGAAAACCTTTTATCTGTTGACCCTACAGCAGCTTCAAATCTCTTTTAATTTAGCCACTACTTCTCTACCACTGACATTACCTGCTATTTGTACAGAGCCATCTTCACCCAGAAGAATGTTGCCGGCCTTCAAATCTCTAGAATGTACAAATAAAAAGTTATGTTTATGTAAAGAATACATATACTCTTTTTTTATGTAACAAAATGAAAAACAACTCCACATTACTTAATTTCACAAGATAACATTTGAACATTTTAAAGGCAGAAACAGGAACTGAAGTATAAAATGGAAATCATTTACAATAAAACAGAATGCAGAATAAATTCACAAACTCCTTTCTTATGTATAACCACTCATCTTGGCCTTGGCATAAAACGAGCAGAATTCAGAGACAGATTTTTAGAACAAATATAGAGGTCAAGCTGTCTTGCCTCCTTTTATAAATGCAACTTCACAAGCTTTCAGACCTTTAGAGAAAGAACAAATGCTTTCTTACGTCCAAATGCATCACTATCAGGAAAAAAATATATATATTCTTGCCTTTGACTTGTTCAGAAAAGATACTAATATTCAAGAAAATAAATGGTAAATATCTCTAGATTTCTACCCAATGGAGTTTTATTTTTCTACGTGTACCATGATAAAAAGCTACTTGAAATTGAATATGTCAAAAATATGGTGGGTCCTTAAATGCCAACTATTCACCATTTTAACATATTACTCAGATAACGTCAAGGAAAAAAAATCTGGCTCTGGGGGGGGGGGGGGTTTAATGGCCTTGATGTTTTGGTTTGCTTTTTTCCCCTAAACAGAAATGCGTATCCCATTCTTAAAACACAGGATAAATCTTTCATACACAAAATACCATAAACATTAAGCTTTCCAAGACTTACTGAAAGTAATTAACATTTTGCCATTGAATAGTAACATAACCTGCTTTCTCATACATGAAACAACAAAATAAAATCCATCAATTTGGAGAACATCTCCAAATGGCAGCTACTGTGGAATAAAGCACTCCCTGACCTACCACAGCTTTCACCTACAAAATGCAAGTGTTAAATGAAGGTGTACCATACTCTTTAGATCAGCACTTCTGTAGTATCGCACAGTTTATAAACTAGATGTTATAAAAAGGAGAAATCTCATGTGTAATAAGGAGCTTTATCTCCTTTAAGCTCTTCAAAAAGATACACAGGTTGGTACTTCCCTTAAAAGGAAATCTACCACAGTAAAATTTATCAGGGAGGTGAAAGCACAGCCCTTCCTTCCAACTTCCAAACAGTGGAAACAACCTGCTCATCGCTACAGTATGTATATATGTATGTATAGACCGCCCAAGGGCATCAGCACGATTTATAATGAGGAAGCCAGTGGAGTGAGAACACACAGAAGAAAACAATCACTTAGATAAGTGTATGTCAAGATGCGGTTATTCCTAATATCAGTCCTAGCTTCATGTTTGGCCATAAAGAGACAACTGTGGAATGGTATTAGACAATACTGATTATCAGGAAGAAATACATTTCACATTTATACAGAATTGTCCAATTGCCTCAGATAATGAATGGTTTTATTATGCAACACAATATACAAATATAAGCCATGGATGACACCACAAACTAAAGCCAGATTAAATCTCTGGAGTACCAGCATTTACAGGAATATAGACCACAGTTCTGGCAGACTTAGTGCAGGATGCAGGAAAGAGAATAAATACTAAGCAAATACATAGTATTAGTGACAAACTACAGACGAGATAACAGCAGCTGTCTGAGCATTGACATTTAAGAATTACTGATAACATTCAAACAACAGAATTTGCTTAACCAAGCAACCACAGCTGAGCAGTATCAACAGCACCCTATACATGCAACTTCGAAAATATTTTTCACTGTGTATGTATGCTCCTACCTGTGAATTTGCCCATTTCTGTGTAGATAGTCTAAACCTTCCAAAACCTCTTTAAGAATTGTTGCGATTATGGGTTCTTCAAGGACACCATTTTTGTGCTCTCCTCTGTTGACAATATACTTTATTATATCAAGCATTGAACCTACATTGCAAATCCAGGTAAGAAAGAAAATAACATTTCAGATTCTAGAAAAAGTCATATTTCTTCATTCTCTCTCTGTTATTGCAATTTAAGTTTTCAGCTAACTAGTCCTTACAATGAAGTACACCATACTTTGGTTCAAATGAGAAATGAGCAATGTTTTTTGTCAAAAATATGGTAACTGTTTATTAGGAAGACCTGCTTGCTAAGCTGACAAACATACCAAAAATGTTTTGGTTTGTTATCCAACTTAAATTATAGTTCATGAATTTATGGTATAGAATAAACATGCAGATGCAAGACTAGGAGATAATCTTTGAAGACAAAAGATGTCTACATTCCTACTGACACATAGCTTGACAATGAATTTCAGTTATCACTAATTTCAGGAATCTCAGATCTTCTTTTCTATCCAAGTGCTTTTCAACACTTCACAGTGCATTCCTCTCAAAAAAAATAAAATAAAATCACTGGTTCCTCTCAGTATCTGCACCTGCTTTTGATTGAGGAGGACAAAAGAACTCAATAACTCAACCAAACTGATGTAACAGAATGAGGACTTCCCACCCATGCTTTCTTACATAATGCTACAGATGTCTGTTGCCAACAAGACTAAGCTACCACCATCTTATTCTGAAGTTTCACTTTTATAAGCCAAAAGTGCATTCAGTTCAGTCCCTTTTGCTTCTTCCAGAAGCATGTAAAGCTGTAACACTACTCATTAACACCACAAAAAAAAAAAAATACTGTAAAAGGTATTTAGTGAGTTTAGGCAACAAAAATGATCCAATATGTATAAGACCTGTCTTAGGAAGAATCTTCCTTGGATAAGGAACTAGAAATACTCATTACGAAATCAGAAATAAATGTTTTTGGGTTTTTTTTAAATAGAGGGGATTTGTAAGTCCAAAAAAATGCCACATCGACAGAAGTGACTTAATTCTCACCATTACTTTTCCATACCCAGCCTTAATAGAGAACTGTAACAAAATGGTTTAGAATTAAAAAAAAGATCTGATCAACTGAATTAATCCCAGCAATTCTTAGTATGTAATATCAATATACATGTATAGACAATGTTTTTACATTCTTCTTAAAACAGTCAGCATATCTGTGTCTTAAGATCCATCCTATAATGTCTCTCTTGCCCTCTTCATGCTTGGTTTAGGTTAATTAAATCAATGAACACACATTATAAAATTCACACAATTTCCCTGCAGCTAAACAAGTAAAAGTAGCAACTTACCCCCACTTAGCAGCTTCATAACCAGCCAAAGCTCATCCTTCACCACAAAAGATGTGTAATAGGTCACCACATTGGGGTGATTGCATTGACTCATTGCTTGAATTTCTTTCTGTAAGAAATACAAAGCCCAGCGTAACACAGACAGCGATCAGTTCTGCTTGTGCAAAGTGAAAATTGAATATCAAAGTGAAATACTGTAACGGAACTAAAGTATGCAAAGAATATGCGTTAAGGCACTGAAATACTTCAATTTGCCTACAGATCTATATGCAGGAACTTGTACTATTGCAAAGAACATAAGGGATGCTAGACCAGGAGACACAGATACAATTGCAACCATTTTCTTCTTTAAACATAACTTCTCAGCTGGCAAAAGTCCCACATTTCGAATGAGCAGCCTCCAATAGATGAAGGAGTGAGTACAGGCTGGGCAACAGAACACAAAAGTGATCAAAACCTACAGCCTTCCCTGTTCAAAAGCAATACAAAAAGATAGAATGTGAGCGGGAGGAAAAGAAGGAAGGACAGACAAAATAAACAGCATCATTGGCCTGGCTTTGCTTACTATGAGATGGACAGATGGTCCACATTCCCAGGCAAAGAAACAGAAGTGGAATAGGAACAATTAATGTTACAGACTGAAAGCGAGGAAACAAATGAGCAGAGGAGCACACAATCACCAACAGATGCACAATGATGTGTCACTACCAAGTAACACCATCTATGACACAGCTGTATGCATTAAGAATGACAGCCTTGTATCTCATTTCAAGTAGGGCTTTTTTCCAATACAGTCTTTTACGTAACTGTCCTGTTGCACCTTTCTGGCTGTTCTTACTATCTTGCCAACTCCCAGCACAGAAGCCTCTGGGCCTCCTTTGAACCTCAGTGTCAGGTCTCACAGCAGCTTTAGCTTCTACAGACCTACCTCTTTCTCTCACCCTCTCTGCCTCTGGCTGTGCAGCCCTGATCCATCCCCAGCACTGGAGAATGTGCTCCTGGAAGGTGAGTCAGTCCAGGAGGCAATCCAGCTAGAAACCAAACTCTTACCCTCCCTCCCTAAAAAGAAACTGCTTTCAGGTGGACCCAACCTACACTGGCTCACCAGCACTCACTTGAGGCTACCACTAGAGCAGTCCAAATTAGCTGCCCACAGATGCAGTTTCAGTAACCATTTAAAAACTTTTCCAGGGAGTTATTTACAATGCACTCAAGATCATCATCACTTTATAACAAAATGTTAATTATGGCATTAAAATTGGATTTCATGTCATGTCTATTGGTGATTGAGTCAGACTATACTGGATTACATTTCAGCTCGTTACACTGTCAACAGTCCTCCTCCACAGAGAGCTTCTCAGACCTGAACCACAGCAGGATGACTACCTGTATAGCAACCTAACTGAACAATCTACAACATAGTTTTTTGTTATTTGTTTTCAGCTACCAACCCCAAGTAGAACTCTCCCACTCCCTATTACTACTCCATTCCTTACACTGGAGTATTGTTTTCTTATGCTGCAATACAATGATTGTTCACAAACTCTGCCTGCTACTAATGGAAAGTGCTTTGAACATTTTGTCTGCATCCAACAACTGACAACAAAAAGTGAACTATCATGGTAACCATGGCCAAAGGTACTTTGTCTCAGCTTTGGTGACTTTTCCCAAATGAGTCTTTAGAAAACAATGTAGAAAGCAGCCCATGGGAAATAAGCAATTAAATCTTAATGGACAGTATTAATTTACTAAGAATGATTGGATGGTTGAGATGTTTGGACGTGATGATCTTGAAGATCTTTCCAGACAGTTCTATATTTTAATTCTGTACAGCTTCCCTCACAGTTCAGAACAGTAAACCTCCATAAGCATCAGTTACTTAGCTGAGGGCCATGTTATGTATGTGTGAGAGAAAAACATTTACTTAAAATATACAGCCTGAAGAACAGTTTGTAGCAAAGACATCCAGGTGAATGCCTAGAAGCAGTCTTCACATTCGTATCACCTTTGACATTTGACTCTACCAAACCTAGAGAGGCATTTAAAATTTCAAGTCTCTCTCATCCCTCTGCTCCTGTGCTTCTTCCTCCTTAGTGCTAGCATAAGCATTTGTTAACTGCATCAGGAGCCATGCCCAGTTAAAAGCTAACATTCCATCCAGATTATTTCTGTTCTTGTTTCACTGATCAGCTACACAAAAATGCATCTGCCTAAGGGCAGGTGACAAAGCAACAAGCAACTGTGAGACATCTACTTTTGGTGCTAAGCTACAGCATTCACAGGACCAGGCACCAACTCCAAGGGGCCAGGCAGGTTAACAGTTCCATTGGTGCTTCCTCAGGGACAGTGACACCTGGGATATAACCATTCTGAGAAATTGGTCACAATATGTTAAGGCCGCCTTTAAAGACCCTGGCAGTCCAGAAATATGCACTCAAATTCCTTGGTGAAAGACACTAATCTGCAAATAGCTCTGTAAGGGCTTTTAGATGAAAGACTGCTCCTTTACCTTTGTTGATCAGTTCAAGTGCCAGATTTATCTGACAGTACTCCACTGTAATAGCTAGGCCTTGTAACAGATATGAGTTCCTCTACCTGAGGACATGCAATACTCAGACACTCTCTTAAAGGCAGTCCACACAACATACAGTTGGCTTACTGCAGTAATGAACGTACAGACATTTCAAAACAGCATTCCATCCACACTGTCCTAAATCTCTGAGATAGAGCACCAAACACAGACAGTAAGCCATTCTGTGGGTTTTTTCTTGCTTTTTATATTGAGTTTTGTTGTTTTTGTTTTTAAAAGAGGAGTCAAAGGGATGGGAGAAGATATTCTGATATATTGACAGTGGCCCAAATCTTAAGTCTGCTTATGTGGACACACCAAGGTTACTGCATTTTCCCCATTTCTGAGAAAATGAAGGATGCTTTTGCACACCAACCAGAAGTACTCAATGGCAGATTTATAATAAACAGCATGTTTACAGGGCACTTTTAAAGTATCCCAATATTAACAAAAACTGATTAGAAAAATAAGTGATTGAGAACTAAGCAGACTCAAAAATGTCATAAAACAAATCATGAGCGTTCTGAACATTTAACTGAAACATTAGCAGATCTGTAATAACAGTTTTTAAAGTAAATGATTCCCATTTTCCAGAAAACATCACTAAGGAAAAATCAAGTCTCTATCAGAAATGAGTCTGAACAAGAACACTTTCACTGAAAAAAAAAAAAAAGAAAAGAAAAACCAGTTTTGTATGCTTATCCATGCAGATGCATGTAAGAATATATAAAAATTACAACAAATTATATATGGTCTTTTTTCTCCATTCTGCTGAACAGGAACTGAGAAAATCAGAATTTATATTCAGCTCAAAAGAGATTCATAAATAAAAAAATCTTAACAGAAAAACAGAAAATAACTTTTGTTTAAAAAAGGCTAGCATGAACACTTGTCTTCGTACCAAAGGAAAGCAATATGGGTCCAGAAATTCACCAGACAGCAGAGAGAACTCAGCAGTGAGAATACTCAAGTAGTCATTAAGGTAAGCATTTACAGTCTGGTAACTAACTGCAGTCATCTCTCTATGCAATCTGGATAACTCTCTCAGAGTTCCAGAGGTTCGTAGTTTTGCTTTGTTTTTTTATGTTGTCTGTTTGGGTTTTTTGTTTGTTTTTTGTTGGTTTTTTATTTGTTTTTAAATCTGTTGCAACGTTTTAGTTCATAATTCCCATTACTCAAATTCTGACCAAACAGACCCATGTTTGACCATATTACGTTAATAAGTATTTTTTACTTTTACGGAATGTTCTTTATGGGCTGCAGAAGTTAATAAATCATGGCACAGCACTTCACCTTGGGCAGAATTTACCTTGAGTTTTTATCTGAGAGAAGTGTCACTACCTCAAAGGTAGCTTCCACTACCACAAGTTTTTTCTTAAAAAAAAAAAAAAAAGAAAGAAAACACAACGCCCCATACAAGCTGTCACATAAACTGAAGGCAAATGCCATCAATCACCGGGGAAGAGCATTTTGGGTCCTCCACTGTAAACAACCATTTTTCCTGAAGAAACTGGATGGACCATACCCTCTGTATCAATTTCAAGATATCTTTTGCACTGGCAATTCCCTGCTGAGGAGATCATTTCCTTCAGAGGCAGGAATTTCTGCATTAGAAAAAGCCCACAGTCTCTAGGCAGAAGTATAACCTGTGGAACAGAAGAGAGTGTTCTCACTTTTAGAATGGTTCTCAGTCCTTCGATTCTTGCTATGCTGCCTATATATAAATAAGCAATAGTCTTGTAAGTACCTGACTAGAAGCAAAAGAAAGTAACAGTGGTTTAGGCTTTTGTTTGCTTGGGGTTTTTTGTTGTGCTTTAAGAAGAGTTTATGATTTTGTTTGGATTGCCACGCAGTGCAGAGGAAAGAACCTTGTAGACCTTTACAAGTCCCTCCCTCCTCTGATCAGTGACTCAAACAAACAATGTTCCTCAAATGGTTTACTATGGCCTGTCAGATAAATGTGTATTATTAGCTGTAAAAAGAGTTTCCTTGTGTAGACGGCAATGTCTTCATTCTTTGTTTCCCCCACAAAATATATTATAAAATACTCAAGAACTATTTTGTTTTTCATTTATGGTGCTTTAAACATTAAGAAGATCTAAATTTTGCCTTGATTTTTAATCAGCGTTTAACCAATGGAACAATATCTTTCCTCACTGTTGAGAAATGAGGGATAATCACAAAGTAATCTCCTGAAAAATAAATATCCAGAAAGCAAAGGAAAAGATTCTTCCTGCATTTCTCAGCAGTTGGTCATCCCAAAGGGATTCAAATTTGGAGCTGTTTCAGCAGCATTAGGAAAGATATACATTTGTACAATCTATTTTAAGGGAAACACACACGTTTTAGATTATTTTCCAGTCCTTTGCTATTACTCTCCATAAACTCTTGCCCTCAGACCAAGCAACTACTGAAACGGAAAAAAAGAACATCTCCCTGTGAATACATTTCCCTTTGATTTACTTACAAGTAATTCATCCATACTAGTTTGGCATTTTTCTAAGTTGATCCTCTTTATTGCTACACGTTCTTGCCGGGGTTTGCATAGTGCTGCCTGTACAACAGCTGTAGCACCACTACCTGAAAAAGGACAGAAAAGAAAAGAGACTTAACAAAATAAGAGTTTAAACCACCCAACATAAGAATCTAATTCTAAAAGAAATTAAAGTATTTGGTAAACCTTTTATAGTACTTTCTTCACATGCACACATCTTTCTTCTGGTAAGTCAGCCTGGACATTTCTCAAATATAGAAGAAAAATTCCCTACCTCAAAGCATCTATTCCATACTCCACAAACAAGTACCAAGATAACAACTTAAAACACTGTGCTTACTTACAAGTCACACCCACCTCCTAAATACACTTCAATAGTTTGATTCAAAGATTGGGTGCCATGAGACCTTTGGATACATCTGTGTCAATCAAGAACTTAACTTACAGAGTTAAGATATTTTAGCATTAAATAGGGATTCAGGGATTTATCAAATGCAGTGATCTTTCTGCTGTTTCAAGTCAGCCCCCGCTTATCAGACTTTTGTTCCCACTGTGTAATGGGAAAAAAAGTATTATTGTAGCTGAACATGCCAAACCGTCCATAGTTTCATGTGTGTTCCTGTTCATTCATCACAATTATATTAAATCCTACAAAAAGTATGCTGATTCTTGCAAAGATCATGAGAGGCACAAATGTCACACCAGCAGTAAGGTGGCACATGCTGTGGTCTACACAAGAAAGTCAGTCCTGCTTGACATGGCCATACAATACACAGATAACAATGCTTGATGGAAATGAACAAAAATATTAGGGAAAACATTAAAGCATGCTTTTTAAAGATTTGTTTATGAACAGCAAGAGCAAGAAGTCTGGTTGCTTCTTTCCTTAAGCACCCACTATCTTTGCTCTGGTCAGTACCACCTCACTAAATTAATCAGACGATTGCAACTAGTATTTCAGAAGAGTTGTGCCCTGTCTGCACACTGTCACATTAAGTAGAGCAGTGCATGCTTCCTCCAGGTAATTACATCACGCTCATCCACACAGAAATCTAAAATCCACTGATAAGTAGTTTCTACCTGTAATTCTAACTGTTTTAATATAAACTATGGATTTCTGGCATCTCACTGAGTAGAGCCACATGTTATACTGGCCTACTCATACATTATATTCTATTTATCCTCAGTAATCGGCATGTCCTAGAGAAACACAAACTGTGAACAAAAAGCCTTTTGTTGTCAAGATCTACAAACGTGGCTTCAGTTACCAGTCAAAAACAACTGGAACCATTTCCCCCTGAACATCTGAAAAGAGCACCAGCAATACCTCATGACCGAAAGTTACTGTCCATGTTTTGTTTTTTTTTTATAATTGTTTAATTACTATTTGTTTAGACATTTGCATATATTGTTCATTTGAACGTTTGATGTTTCGGCTCCTTCCACACCCTCAGTCAAAATGAAGCTTTAATTCAGCGTACAAGTTATATTACAAAACGTTGAGCTCATCTTAAAGGCTCCACAGGACTTGCTAGCCATTCTTTTGCAGGACTTTCCTTGGTGCATCTTTTCTCTCTAAGCAAAGTAGCTTCCACTTCTCATAGAAAACTGCCTTCACTTTCACAATGGTTCATATACTATTATCACATAAAAGACAAACAGAGAAAGAGAAGTTATTCAGCCACACCAGAATGAAATACTGTCTGCTTCCTCACATTAAAATACAAATAAAATACAACAAAATACCCCTGGCTCCAGTATCCTGAACAAGAAATGGGGAGGCACTCCATCAACAATTGGGTTGCGCATGTGACATAGAGCCTAGTTTTCTGAACCTCCTGCATACACATGGGCTTAGCAAGGCAGCCTTGCTGAGGAAGCTGCAGCTATGTCTCAGAGGCCTCATGGTGCCCTTTGTGAAGGGGCTTATCACCATCACTGCAGCCCAATACTCCACCACCAGCAGGACCACTGGGATGTCCATGCTGCAAGAGGGCAGGAGAACAGCTCACAGCTGTATCCCATCAGGGGCCTCCTGCCTCCAGCCCAGGTCACTCTACCAGCCCTGCATATCCCAGCACTGAAGAGCTTCCCAGTGTACTCTGTGGGGGTCCCCATGCACTTCACCACAGCCACTGTGTCCTCTGGGAAGGAGCCTCCAGAGGAGCCAGGGCAGGTGGTGGTAGTGGGCCCCACTGTTCAGGGCAGGGACCACCCACACAGGGGGGCCCAGTGCCCCCAAAAAAGAGGGCCAACAGCAGCCCCCTGGGCTCACTACCACCACACAAGAGATGGCACCAGCAGCAGCACTAGCTGGCACCCAGAACATGATTCAAGGAGCTGCGAGGCCAACACTGACCATTCAGTCTAATTCTGATAGAAAAGAAACTAAAAAAAAAAGTGTCCAATATTGACAAGGCAGTTGAGGTTACTGTCCCTGTCCATGCTGGTCTCTCCCTTTTCAGGTTCTGGTGAGGGCCATAGAATCATACGTTTACTTCACAGTCACTAACCAGCCAGTCATGATGACAGCACTAAAAAAACAAGCATAGGCTGCAAGAAACAAAAAAAAGATCGATCTTGTGCACTCCTAATAATAATCTAATCATCAGGATCCTCTCATGCTGCCAGCTTCTTTTGGCTGCAAAAAGTTACCTTATACGCAGAAGTTGTTCTTGTTGCTGATGTTTTAAGAAAATGATGAATTGAGAATCACAGAGAACACGAAGCTAGTCTGGTTTGTTTCTTTCTTTGCTGGCTAAGTAGTTGCTGACCAGCAGGATGATAGTAAGGAACACCATGTGTTACACTACAGAGAAGCAAACAGTTGGAGCAAAGGACAGAGAAACACAAAGCAGAACATCTGCTGGTGGAACTGTCCTCAAGCAGGACTATTCAGCAGCACTTGCTGAATCACAGCATGCATGTGAAAGCCAAAAACTGCTTCCAGAGGGGACAGCAATACTCCTAGTGTTTCTAGTGTCCATAGGACTTCAGCAAGTACTGCCTCCATCTACTGGTTGAACAGAAGGAATCACCCTCACAGGGTTTCCTCAGTCCCTTTAGAGGAAGGCAGATGAATAGTGAAGGGCAATTTTACAGCAACTCCTACAGCTGTGGAGTCTGACCTCAGATTATTCAGAATCACAGCCAGTAAGAGTCCAGTGCAAACCACTGCTACTGCATCTGCCTTAGCTTACTTTTATCATTTGGTGCTCCTCCAGCCAGAAGTGCCACCGTACAGGGACCCAGTACTGACCCCCTGTTCCACCATTCCTATTCTGCACATCTCTCATGCAGTCTGCTGCCAAAACACAGAAAATTATTAGAATTCCCCTATTGAGCAGCTGCATCATAACTCAAACCCACACCTCAACACCCAAAAAATGTAAGAAAACTTTTGTCCAAAGAGTTCCTTCCTTAAAAAGCAATAATATCTCAATTTACACCAGGGTGATAAATGGAACAGTTTTCTTTGAAGGATGAGCCCTTCATGTATCCCAATCATATCTGCTGACAATATGATCCTTTTTTATTCCTGTCAGCACCATAAAGGCAACAGCCTGTTCTAACACTTCCAGAAGAGAAATATACACTGATGACTTCATCCTTCCTGTTCTTTCAGGAATACCAAAACCAATATTCAATATCCATACAAATCCAGATATTTCAAAGAAAAAATAAAAATAAAAACAAATCACACTGGAAATGATTCTGAAGAGCCATGCAAGAAAACTGACTCTCACTGTGTGACCACAGTCTCTTTATCAGGTTATCATTTGCTCTATCTTACGCAGCAGGATAAATTGAAGATTTACAACATCAAACAGTATCTTCCACCCAGAAAAAATAGCTGCTAAAAGACAATTATTGTTCATTTCTGAAGTAGCACTATAAACAAATGCTGGTGTTGATTTAGTTGGTTAACACATTTTATTGTTTCTCATTTAGTTTGGAAGTAAACACTTGGAACAATTCTAACAGAACAGGGTCATGAACACAGTATTTTCCAAGTCTTCCGGATGTCACCACATAGTACATCATTCTCTTCTGAAAACAGAGCAATCTACCAACACAAAGGCAGTATTACTACTGCAGTCATGAAAATCTCCGGTTAATGCTGAAGGGCTGAATTACAAAGCATCTTCAGCTAGTTCACAACAGAACGTGCTTTGCTAAGACTGGAGTTTGTCATAGATGCATGCTGCAAGCAAAAAACTTACCTATTTCTGATACCACTTCTCATGAAAAAATAGAAATGGTAAAGCAATGTTAATGGCGATTTTAATCTAGTTCTGATAAAGTTCCTATTATTAGTCTGAAATAGGTCAAAAACTAACAAACAAAAAACAACAGAAGACCACGTTGTTAAAGGAATAAATTTAAGTTCATCCTACGTAATAAAACATCTTCAACACAAACAAGTGACAAGGTAAGTTTATAAACCAGTCATGATCCTTCTCAATCAGAATACAATCCTCCTCAGAAATCTAAAGATACAGTCCAAGCACATGATCTTGTCGATTTTACTTCTTCAGGATAGAAACTATGATCAGCAAATAATTTAACAGGCCAGAAAAATATTGTTTAACTATTTCTGTACCACCATAATTAAACAGGTATACTTGGTTCACAGTTTGCTTACAGCTCTAATCAATGACATATCAAGTAAGCTCTCAGACACTCAATATTAAGATCCACAATCTTTAAGATCTTAAGTTCACACTACATCTGAAAGTAGGATTATGATTACTGAAAATCCTCCAGTTCTCAGTCTGCCTCAGCTCCCATTTTTCTTTAAAATTTTTCTTTAAGTACGTTACCATTGCAGCATAATCATTACTATACCAGCCTTAAAGGACATCTTCAAGCTTCACCTACAATTTATTTCAGATCAGAATACCTTCAAGGCATATAGACATTCACAGGAATAATTAGACTAATACAACAACTCAGAAATCATTAACTGTAAAGACAAAGGATTAATGGAGACAGTTAATTATCATACTGAAGTTCTACCAACTCACTGAGTAAAGTCACACGCTTAGTCAAATACCTAGGGACAAAGGATTGGGAATATTAACCCCACCTGTGCCACAAAATATCTGTTAACAAATGAGCAATGCTGACTGTTGAAAAATTGGACCCAACAATTCTTCAGAGAAGCTTTTAAAAACATACCATTGTTATCAGCATTGCTAATGTCTCAACAGCATAACAGAAATTGACAAGGAAAGTCACCAGCGAACCTGAAATTGAATTAAATGCCAGAAGCATGCACAGTACTCCATTAAGATTAGTCTTCCCCTTTATTGACATTGTCTTCTGAAAGAAAATAAAAAAAATAACTC
Source organism: Cyrtonyx montezumae (assembly GCF_038088225.1). Taxonomy (NCBI): domain Eukaryota; kingdom Metazoa; phylum Chordata; class Aves; order Galliformes; family Odontophoridae; genus Cyrtonyx; species Cyrtonyx montezumae. Next base: position 18,430,696 of record NW_027072078.1, on the reverse strand, counting down.
TGACATGGCAGCTGCTTCAGGAAATATTAAGTTCTTCCTTTGGTGTCAGGTAACCCCACAATTGCCTGCTTTTCCCTATATACTCTCCCAGGTTTTTCCTCGTTAATACATTTTCTGTCCCATTAGAGGGTCTTTTTTCCCCACCACTACTTTACAGTCTAGCACTTTACATTAAGTATGAGAGCATTGTCTCCAACAAGAATTACTGTGCAAGAAGCAGGTGGCAGAGATAAGGGTCACACTGCCACCATATGATCCTAGAGTTGGTGAGGAAGGAAAACAGCAGTCAAATGCTACAGATGAATACAAGACAGAGACAAGCATTCAACAAGTGCTGGTTGCTCTTATCATGGCGTTGTTAGTGCTAACACAAAACACTGTGTGATGCGTATAGAGATGGATAAGAGAAATGAGTTTAAAGAATGCTCTTCCCTCAAGTATTTCACACCAATCAGCATTGTCACTTTTTTCAGCTGCTGGATGATACTCTTCAACGTCCAACAAGCTTCTCTTGTGCTATCCTTATGCACAAAGACCTTCAAACTTCCCCATAAATGGAAATCTAGCTGAGGTTTCATCCTACTAGCAAAACTACATTAAGAAATCCACTCATTCAGAAAAGCTAATTGTTTATTTACACAGGATAGCCAGCATCAACTGCTTCGTAGTTCTGAATTATTTTGGAAGGAAGTGAGGAATGGGAAGAAAGGACCAGAAGAGTAACACAAAAATGAAATACAGCCTACACTATACAAGTCATTCACAACTCATTCTCATGGAGAACTGTTTATTCCCCCCCCCCCCCCCCCAAGCCAGTCAGAACAGATGTGGTTTTGTTTCCACTTAACAAAGAGAAGCTCCACTTGACAAACAGATTCTGGAAAAAACAAGGTCTCTGACCTAAGGGTAAGTAATTCTTCACCAAAAAATAAAAAAATCACAGTGCAACAATTCTCATGTTTCAGTATAACATGACTGAATGTAGAATTGCTCTCTCAGGTCTCAACTTGGCCTCAACTATCAAAATGTCCTTACAGTGTTGGCCACAAGTAGCTGTCCTGCTTTGAAGATGCAAAGCCTACCTGTAAGGCTTAAAGAGAATCTAAATCGTGCAATCCCTTCAAATTTCCACACACTCTGCAGCAGAATTGCTCCTCTCATGGCACTCAAGCAGCTCCTGTGGAACAAGGATTTCTAGGTCTCTAAGGTTTTGGAACTTCTCTGTAGGAAGAAGCTGAAAGGTAAGAGAGAAAGCAGAGGGGCACAAGATGCAAGCAAAGAAGTGACAGACAGCTTCCAAGAACAGGAAACCACAGCATGTATTTCTGTAAATTAGAATTATATATCCTGAGTGTGTTCATTATATGCTCCTTTTTCCTTTTGGTTAACAAATTATATACAAGATTTGCTGGTTACTTGCAATAGCAAGAAAACCAAAGCAAATTATACTATTTTCTTGAGCTCAGGCTACTTTCATACCATTCCAATTCTAATAAAATTCTTTCAGACAAGTTTGAATTCTGAGTGCATGAGTTATTAAAAGTTACTATATTATATAACAAACTCAAATCACTCAATCACTTACAAAGCCTAATGACTTGGAAGCAACAAAAAAACTACAGATTGTCTCCAGTCTTTGTGTTCCTAATTCAGAAAGTTCATTTACTCTCCAAAAAGATCAAGAAAAAACTCCCTTCCCCAGTATCATTGTTAACATGTGTAAGACAAGTCAAACAATTAACTAAGAGCTCTGCAGAGTCTCGTTTGCAACACAGCACCAAGGGTGTTCTGAAAGGTTTTTTGTTTTTTATTTAATTGTACAGTGATCATCTTCATTCTGACAACAGAATTAAAAGTCACTCTTTAAATTGCAAAATGGAGATTTAGCATTCTTTAATTTGTTCAAATGGTTATTAACTGATACAACCTTGACCAAAAATTTTCCAAAATGTACTATTTTAACTAAAACTTTCTCTGTCAAGCTACAAACCTATTCCATAATGTTGTCTTCAACTTGCACAGGTAATGCTATGAATGCTGTATTTGATGTGCACACATACAAGGTACTCAGCCTGCCTCAGTAACTTCTAGGATTTACTGGTAACACCAATTTGTTTTAGATCCAAGTTAAAATAATTGTACATCTTTATTTTTACAAAGTTTTAGGGTAAAATATTAAGTAGTTAGGTATTACTTATCAAATCGTGGTTTTGTATTAAAATGCAGAGGATTATAAAATAAATAAATAAAACCTTCTGCAAGATCAGATATCAAAGTTAACCAAATTTTTGGTTGCAATTGTGTAGTATTTCACTGAGAACAGCTCACTCTAATTTGCAGTATATATGTAACTAATTCAAAACAAAGCCAATCAACCCCTCCTTCCCACCCACCCACCCCACCCCCCACCCCCCCCGAAGGAAAAAAAAAAGTGAAGAAATTTTGGAAAGTGTGAACGAGGCACAAGCTTCTGATTAACAAAATATATTAGTATAATCTTACCCATTAACTATGGATAAGCTTTCAAAACAGTATACATCAAGCTTGCAAACTTGAACATCAGTTCCTAAACATCACAATCAGAGACCTCCCTGCTGAGTTTGAGATTCCTGACAACAAATACAAGAGAGTCTATCCTCTGTCACACAAAGAACCTTCAGGGATATTCATGCAGCAAGAGGAAAATACTCAGCATTCTACTCCATAAAAACACAACAAAGATCACTGAGACATTACCATGAGGGGCTCACAGACTGCCTACAATAAGGACAAGAAAAATCAGTAGAACTGCCTTGAACTGTCACCCGTTCTAGTCAAAATCACAACACATTTAGCATGGCAACTCTGAATAGCATGAAATAGCAAAGGAAAAGATATTTTTGATCTCCAAGTCAGGCAATATAAGACTGAAGCCACAGCATAACTAAGGCAACTTCTAAGTGAGTTGCCGATATAAAAATAACCCAGCACGTGTAAGTAACCCTTTATTTTCCAATTAATTATGCCTGTTTTCTAGGCAAATTATGTTTCCAAAGCAGTTACAGAAGATACAAAAATGTAACTTCACAGCAGGAGGTAGGGCCACGATATAATCTGTGTCTCTGTAACAGAATCTTCCCTCACATCAGCACAGTCTCAACAGACATTAAGTTACATGCAGTAGAACATGAACTGCAACAGATTTACAAAAGCAAAGCAAAGTCACTGTTCACATCAACTTCAGAGACATTAAAGCAGCACTGAATGTTTTGTCCCATCCATTTGATGTAATCCGTTACAATTTTAATTTTAGGACTATCCAATTTTCACATTTTTATGTTGATTACCATTCAAACATTTGCTTTGTGGAGATTTCTATCGCTTCTTAGGAGGAAAAAAAACCTCACTTGTTATACACTGTTTACAAAAAAAAAAAAAAAAAAAAGAAAAAAGCAAACCACTAAAGTCACTGCACACTTCAGGCCAATAGCATTAAAATCATGCCAAGATCTCCCAAATCTTCACAAAATTAAATGTAGCTCTCTCTTAATTGCAATAATTCTCATCTCCTACTGGAAAAGTTAGAAAATAATTCTCAACTCCTGGAAAATAATTCTTAACTCCTACTGGAAAGCTGCTTTGGAGCCTCACTGTCCTAACAACTAGGCATCCTTTTTACTTTCTAAATAGACCGACTCAACTCTTAACTCCACCCTCTACATTTACAGACCGCAATCACAAAATTCCTGCTGCAGAGAAGATCTGTATGTAAGAATAATAGGAAGACTTGCATCTTTCCAACAGAGTAACCACGTGGCAAGTCAAACAGGGAACCTGATCTGACCGAAAACTAACCCAGCAGCAGAACTAGTTTTCTGTCAGATCAATGAGCTCCTTTCAGCAGCTGCCTGCTGGAGCAGATTAAATGTATCATGCAACTGCACACCAAGAGTTTGCAGAGATCTGGCTAACCACCATAAAAATAAAACGCACATGAAAAAACATCTCAGAAGAAGCACTACTTAAGGCCAGCAGGGACTTGCACCTCCTAGCAATCACAGGGAAAAAAAAAAAAACAACAGTAGAGAAGGGCAGGAGAAAGAGTCATATCATTTAATACCCATACCACATAGCCTCATCTTTCACAACCATATTTGGCCAAACACAGTGAGCAACACAAAAAGTTCACATTTGCACAGAGAAAGAAGGAAGAACTACTCCAACCTGCCAAACCCACAGGTAGGATGGAAGCAATCTATGTGAGTTTCATTTTCTGTTCTGATATCACCACTGAAAATTAAATGCCTTCTAAAGCAGTCAACAGAAATAATTTTGCATCTGTCTACTAGTTATCATACAATATAGTGCCTATTTTGTGAAGCACTATGATCAAACACGCTAGTGCATCTTTTCTCCTGCAGAGCCCACAGAGATGACCCATTACATTATTTTTCCTCATTTAACTGGCAAAGGGCTGCTGTAACTGAAGCCATCCCCGAGGACTCAACCCAGTTCTTGGGGGAGAGGCGGGAGGTGCCTACCACAGGTGAAGGGCTCTCTCCAGCCAGTGGTGGCTGCTCAGTTTCTCAGTGCAGCTAATGCTGATGTGGCTGCTGCAGGGGAATATGATCTGAGCTAGGCTGCATTATTCTTGCCTCTCTCCCTCCCACCAATAAAAGCAATGCTTTAGGAATCCCTCATTGCATCCATTAAAATTAATAACTTTGGAGATGTTGGGTGCATGTTATACTCACATTTGGCCAACAACATTGAATTTACAAGTTTTTTGTGTTTACTGTTTTTAACAGTGTCAAGACAAAACTTAATCACAGTGGTTCCCTATCAGTCGAGGCAGAAAAAAAAAAAAAAAGCACAAGATTTAATTCGAGGTAGAGAATAAATATCAATGCTTTTGAAAAGAAAAACATAATGTAAGCAACAACAGAAACTCATCACAAGTCAGAAAAGTTCACAATGTGCATTAATCCAATATATGGTTTATGGATTATATGGTCATACATCCAATATGACCTCAATTTCCTCACTAGGCTTTGTTTTAATTAAGGAAATATTGAACAGCACCTGTAGGTACCCAGCAATGAAGTTTTTCTTCAGATAGAGATTACCCAAACCAATTAGCACCTACTCTTACAATGGATGAATGCTTAATTATACACGTTTAGAAATGTTATGCACATTAAATGTAAGAATTTAAGTAGAAAAGAAAAAGACATTTGGGAACTCTCACTTAGCCATTCTATGAAAGATAACTCTCATGACTCACCCTATGCAAGGCTTAATCCAACACCTGATGCTTTTCTTAAAGAAAAACTAGCTAACACCTTAGAAGAGAGTTTGATCCTAAGCAAAGATACAGCTTATACAGGCGGAATCAGTTCCGCTTAGTGAAGTAAGATCCACTCCTATGCTGAGTAAGAGGCAGATCTGCAGCCAATAACCCTTCGCCAGGCCATTCACTGAGAGTCATCCCAGCACCCCTCTCTAAGGGAAAAGACCGACTGTTCTGTTTCTGCTTATGGAAAATAGCTTGCCTGATGACATAGCTGAGTGGACTCAACCGGCAGCCCCAATCGATAATACATAGTTCTCACTACCATCAGCCTGAAAGGCATAAGCAATTGGTGAGCAATACCAAAGACCACCAACAGCACCACCAGGCAAGGTTCCCGAGGATTAGTTTGGGTTTTTTATTTTATTTCTTTTTTATTATTATTATTTAAATGGTTTGAAAGAATAGCAATCCCAGTGTTAGGTCTGTCCTGTAGCATTTACTCAAAGTTTAACAAGTCATGTACAAACAAAAGCAAGTTTTCTCGCAGTAGCCTCCATTAGCAACAAGCAGAGCCTAGGTCAGGAGATGAGAAACTTTCCACTGCAGGGACTGCTAACAGCAGTCACATTATCACGGAACACATCTTAGGATAACACAACCCAAATACACAGATGATGGAGCCCATCCGATATGCACTGGGGGGGAGGGGGGGGAAGGAATGAAACACACAGCAGAAGCCCCTACCTGCGGGGATACGTCCCACTGCCCTCCGGGACAGAGGTTTCTGGGATGGACCTGAACAGTGATGCCGCGCCGACCTCGTGTGCGGGCAGACATCACGGGGGGCACAAGGAAAAAGGAAGCGTGCATGACAGCAGCGGATCTATTGGTGTGATACACCTCCCCGAGGAAACCACCAGAAAAATGCAGACTAATCGAAGCGGATGCGCGTACATCTGTGCGCGCTGCAAGCCACGCAGCGCACGGAGTGCACCCGCGGTCGCCGGCGTCCCGGCAGAGAGCAGGGGGCTCCGCGGTGACGATGCGGCGGAGGACGGCGGCCGGGCCGCACCGGGCGGGGCGCGGCGCTTTCTAGAAGGAGCCGCCGCCCCCCGGGGCCGCGCCGCCCGCCGCCGGGCGGATAAAGTTTACAGCAGCCGCCGCCGGCGCCACTGCAGTGCCGGGCGCGTCCGCCGCAGTGCCGAGCCCCAGCCAGCGGGACGCTGCTAGGCCCGGAGCCGGCAGCCGACGCCGCATCCCCCGCCGCCGCCCCGCCGCACCCCGGCCGCGTCGCCGCCCTGCCCTGCCCGCCCCACTGACCGATAACCTCCTGCAGCTCGTAGGCGTCCCTGCAGATGGGCCAGCCGACGGGCGGGACGGCGGGCGCCGGCTGGGGCTGCTGGACGTGGACCGGCGACTCTCCCTGCTCCGCCATGATGCTGCCGGAGCGCACGGGCACCCGGCGACCTTCTTCAAACTTCCCTTCCAGCAACACCTTTCGGCCGCGCTCCCTCCCTCCCGCCCCGCGCAGCCGGCCGCCCGGCGGAGGGAGGAGGCAGGGCACCGAGGGGGAGGAGGCAGAGGCGGGCGCCGCCGCCGGCCCCGGTCGCTCCGCTCGCCCCGCGCCGCCGAAGGGAGGCCGGGCGGCCACTGCCGGGCCGCGCTGGGCTAGCGGCGCTGGAGACCGCGCTCGCTTGTCCGCGGCTCGGGGGAAGCGGCTCGCGCTCCCCGGGCGCCCGCCGCCCTGGCGGTTCACTCGCTGTCATCCTCCTCCTCTCGCATCCGCGGGGCTCCCGGCGCGCGGTGGAAGCGCTGCGGGCTGCCGGCTGAACGCGTGCAGGCCGCGGCATGCGGGCAGAGCCCGGGGCTGCTCCGGGGACCTGGCGACACGGCAGGGGCACGGAAGAAGCCGGGTGTGCGGCAGTGATGCTGGAAAGCACCTGCTAGGCCAGCGGCACCAGCATACAAGCACTTCTGAAGCAATTATTTCAAGCAAATAAGCCTTACTGCCAACAGCATCCCTGCTGCACAGTCACTTATCTTCAAATGCAAAGACATGAGCAACCATCTGGTTTTGGCAGCTGTGAGGACTCCGGTCCCACAAAGCAATGTAGTAGCCACTCACTTCAAGTGGTGCTTCCCAAGGGAGGAAGCAGTGCCACAGTGCTTCACCTCAGCACAGACACGCTCACACTCACCAGACAAGATCAGCATACAGCTTGGAGCTGTTCTCACGGCCAATGGAACTGAGGGGTCTGAACAGATAAGAGTCATACTTAAACTCTTCTTCCACTTTCCACGATATGAGAGTCAGACTTAAAATAATAATAAATAAAACAATTCCAGAATAGACAAAACTCAGGGACTTAATAATAAACTTAATAATATAGGGAAAACAAAGCAAAACAATTTTGTGCTTTCTGCCATCTTAGCAATAGTGTCACTTGTATAGTACTGGCAGGGTACCTACGATACTTTAAAAGCTTTGTATTTTAAGATCTACAAGAATCTGAAAACAGTAAGAAAAGAGTTTCATTCCCTTCCTACTTCAACAGGGGAAATATTGGCTTAGCGAGAAAATATCGATGGTAGGCAGACTAAAGTTCATGGCTAGATGATCTTGGAGGTCTTTTCCAACCATTATGATTCTGTGATAGGGATTTAAGGTAATTGGAACTGATGGTGAAAATGTGAGCTGGAAATCTCAGAATGAGCCAAAATATCCTAATATCCAACCTTAAGAGAATAGCTTCCTATCAGATCTCAGTCTGCACAGGACATCTAAGGAGTTCAGCTCTTCAGGACTTGACATTTCACAGCAATGCACCTGTAGGAACATGCATATGCTTCTGTTTGGCTGAATCTCAACCTCTCCCTCTTTGGAAGGTATTTTTTCCCCAGGTAGCTGTGGATCCACACATCAAACCAAGCACGTGTACTCGATCCTCCCCATCTCAACCCATTGATGTTCTGAATATTTCATATTTCATTCAAACTAAAACCCTGATCCCAACAAGGAAGAGTTTCCAGGGTGCAACAGCATGATCAAAACCATAATGTGAGACATGCCTCTTGGTCGTATTTATCATCAATTTCTCAGCAGAATGGCTGGAATCCGACCTGACAATAACAAGCCAAACCCTCTCTCTCATCTATGAATGCTTCAAAAGAAAGCTATTCTTAAAAACAAAAACAAGTTAGATTTTGCTGTGCTGCTAAGAAAGCAGAATGAAGAATGAATTCTATCATAACTGCTTAACATTTCATCAGGCACATCAACAGCTTGCAAATATGGACTCTTTTACTCTGAGCTTCTATTTTATTGCAAGCTAGTGTTAAATTTAGTAAGGAAGCCACTAGCAGTATGTAAGTACTGCATGCTTTCATGCAGAACTAATGATTATTACAATTTAATTTTAACAGCAAAGTCATTAAAATATTTTTCAAACACAAACATTGGAAATTACCTGCCACAAAACTCAAGGCCAACAAGATTTAGAAGAGGATGTTTTCAACCATCATTCAATATTAGGCTTAATGACAAAACTAGACAAACTCATTGTTAGTAGAGAGGGCCTTTCTGCCAGCAATAGCATGGGGAAAAAAAAAATGATAGCAACAGCATAGGGCAAATAAATCAGCACTGAGAAATGGGTTCCTCATGAATGGCAAACTGCCAGCTTCTCCATCTGCACTCAGCTGTTGCAGGTGGTGGCAGGGGGATGCTTTCAGTTCCTAAGCCATGAATTCCCATGCTGCTGCTGCCATATCACTAGCTGAAGTGCTAGTTTACATTTGATGACACTATAGAATTTTTTTGTCCCGGACCTAGTAATACAACTTTGGAAATTTCCAGAGCACACTCCCACGTCACGATTTACTGAGATGAGCAGCTTCTACAGGAATAATTTGCTCAGGATGGCAATTTGCTATACAGTGGAACCGGTGGGAAATGCTCCGTACAGCCAGCACAGCATCCGACTCAAGTTTCAGAATCGGGTAAGATAGCACAAAGGAAAGCGACAGCCAGCCAGATCGCGAAGCGGCTCGTCGGCGACAGCCGGCCAGCTGCCTTTGGAAAGCAGGGCCCCTGCTGGAGGCAGCTGGGAAGAGCCCTGCAACATTAAAAGCTTAAAGCAGTTACAATATCGCCTTCTCCCCCGCGCCACGTTGCCTGAAAAGTCCGATTGAAGATCTTTTGAGATCTCAGTGAGAAAAAAAAGACTCAAAAACAGTAAAATTAAATTAAAAAAAAAAGTGTTCTACAGATTGAAGACATTTCAGAACAGTTCTATCCTGCCTGAAAACACTGAATCCAGTCACCAAATAAAGCAGGAAAAAATGCTTTATTCAGTCAGACTACAAGAAAAAATAGCAACCATCAGAAGCCTGTAGACCAACATGGTCTATGATAGTAAGAGTTAATCAAATACTCAGACCCTTCACTAGCCCCAGCCAAATAAGAAAAGGAGCAGGCACAATCTCAGTAGCCATATGAACTAGGGCAGGCTAAAACAGAGCTACAAGACCAAGAAAAAAAACCAAACAACCACAACAAAAAAACCTCTCTGCTGTCACTTCTACTGCAGAGAAGCAAGTGAAGTAAAGCCATCCTCTCACCTAAAAATGGCCTAATAATGCAGTTATGACTACCATCTAGTATAGCTCAGCGGCCTGCAATTTTGTACCTCAGGTTTGAAAGCCTCTAATTTGATCGCAGTGAGGGATGGCTGTGCTTTTAAACAGCATCATGAGGCACAAAGGCTGACACAACAGTTGGTGCTGATGGGAGTCAAAATACTTTCAGTCATCCTTTTACTTCTAGCAAACGCATAGTTTAGTAGGTAACACATTTATTATAGTCACTAGGATGCATGCTTTCATAAAACCTTGCAGTTTATGTTAGTTTCTGCTTACACAAAAGAGATTAGAAAAGATTAGAATCTTCTTGGCAATAAACATTCAGAAAAGGATCATGATACCCCAGAAAACTTCTGTTTCAGTAGTCACTGTGTCAGCTGTGCTTTTGCTAAATCTCACTGGATTTAACATGCTTTGGAAGTATGCCCTGAAATAAGTAACTTTTTTTCCTCTGAGTTGAAGGTCTTAATGCTTTTGTGCCTTTTCTTCTCCTGCACCTCCCTTATTTATAAAGCCCTATAAGCTGTTCCACTCCACAAGTTTCCTCCTTAAATTCAGGATGTGAGATTTTATGTTCTGGATATTAATGGTTACAACAGTTACAACCAGTAACTGTTAAGTTACAGTTCATTGCTGTATAGTCACATTGACCTTTCTATTATTTCCTCATATGCTATATCCCAAGCTGATAACAGCCCTTGCAATAGAAGTTTCCATCACTTACCTGGTAAATACTGTCAGTGCCACATTACCTACCACTGTAATGAGTGGCTTTTCCCTATTGGAAACAAGATGAAATACCATTCCCTTTCATATAGACACTAAACATTTTCCTTAAGTATTTTCTTATTTGCTCAACCTGTTTTGGAGGTAGCATAGATACATGAAACACCCATATCTTTGTCTCAGCTACTCTGAATTTGAGACCGTAACAGCCATTTTGAAAATCTTGTATAAAAGAATAATAAAGCCTATTCAAGCTTCCCAGCAGACCTGAGGAGTGGGTATTCAAATACATAGAAGCGCTGATCAAGTTGCCTTCATGGTTTTCATTGCTGTAGGATACAAACCATCTCATGCATATTAATATTTATGTACTAAAAGGCTAGGGAGTACAGTTACCCCAGTTTTACAACCAGAAACAGAGAGCTTAAGAGATTTGAAAAGGATGTACAAGTTGTCTGTAGCAAAACTGGGTCTGTAACACATTTTCTCAGGATGACATTTCATACAGCCTTACAGCAAGATCAGGCTGACAGCTAATTCCCAGTTTGGATCAGCTGGAAACAAAAAAAGCTACCTCACCATGCAGCCAAACAAGTAATACAGTGGATAAACAGTATTGGCACAAGAACCTGCGGCTTAAAGCAGGGAATGGTACATGCTACCAATTAAACAGGAACTGTTTTAGATTTGTTAGACAGTCATGAAATGATACTAAATCCTGAACAAATAACTTATTTACAAAAGGCTATTCATTGCCTGAGTAAATGACCCTCACCTTTCCTCACTTCCCACTTATAGTATCAGGAAAGGAACAGTTTGTACTTTACTGGAAAGCTACAAACTTCATTTCAGCTGTGTTTGTCAAATGCTTGATCTCTTGGAACTGAAGTACTTGAAAATTAAAGTCTTTTACTCCTGGGGATGTAATTTGAAATCATTTTGTAAAATAAATACTCTTATTAGGTCTATGTATAAAACTGTCAACCAACCACCAATCAGAAATTTTTGATGTCTCCTCAAGTTTCCTTTCTTATTTCACTACTAGAAAATGTTGGCTCAGTAGCGATGGGCAGTTTGGTGCCTTTCAGGAAATCAAAATAGCAGTTAAAATATGAATAAGGCTTATTTTATGTTTTCTTTCCATCATTATGATTTACAAATGAGAAATAAAACTATCCAGAGCTAATGGCTGAGAATCCCAGTCTAACTTGAGCATCATAAAAAGTTCAGACTCCTATATCTCAGAGCAGTTTGCTGTTTTCAGACTAGCAAAGCTCCTCAGCCACCCTGGAAAAAGCAAGCTGCTTCACAAGGAGCTCCTGCCTCAGGCAACAGTATGGGCTGGGCTCCAGGTGAGCCAGGTAGCACAGGTGCCAAGCAACAGCAGGCACAACAGCTGCACCCAGAGGGCAGAGACAGGCTGAGGGAGAGCAGCCAAGGTCGTCCAGCAGTCTGGTGGCCACTGATGAAGTCTGCAGGAACAGGGAGCTCCACAGTGAAGCTAGGAAGCCAGAGCTGCAAGGCAAGGTTAGCGATAGCAGGGTGCACAGCTAAGCACTGTTCCAGCATAGTAGGTCCAGACAAGGACCCTGGGCAGCAGCCTGAGCTTACAGGACAGGCCCCGGGCGAGGCTGCTTGGAGCTCTTTCACATAACTCAGTTGTTCTCACAGCAGGGAGGGAAAGAAGTTGCAAATCCTGCAGAGCACTAGCAACTAGGGCTTAGCACCAAGAAGCCTTTTCTGTTTCCCAGGTAGGGTGCTCCCTACACCCACTATTAACATCCAGAGTAACAGGGCAGAGCAGAACTACTGGCAACAGAACTGCAGATCCAGATTCAGAAAAATGCCTATTGCTTTAATTCCTTCTAGCCTGAGGAAGTGCTGAAATATGCCCATCTACCTGAATGGGAAAGGTCAGAAATCACTGTCTTTTCCTACTATCAATCAAAGCTTACAAAGCTTTCCAGTACCAAGACAAGTCATAAAACAAAAATCCCATAGGAAGTGAGTAGTCTCCAGTCCAAGAAGATGAAAATTATAGTTAAGATATTAAAAATAGAACTAAAATCTGAAGAAATAATCTCTTTTTCTTATAACAGTGAGGATGCTGTAAGATTCCTAGTACTGTAATTGTTTTTTCTCCCACCTGTAAGAAAAGCTAAGATGTACAGAAATAATATCCTTAAGCATTCACAGCAATAAAAAAAATTAACATTCATTAAATTTTAATCTTCCTTAGAATAGCTTTACCAATTGCTTTGAATCTTGCACAATTTTTTAACTGAAGAAAAGGAGACTTCAAATGTAACAGAATAAAGAACACTATTTTCTAATCAATGTATTTGTTTTTATCATTTCTTTAAGATCTAATTTAACTACTGTAACATGGTAGAAAGCACAGCAATAACAAGAAGGTAGTAAAATCCCAGGCTGCAATAAATGAAGATAAGCCCAAATGCAGCAGCAGCCAGGGCCATAGAAACAAAGGAAAAATGCTACTTACCCTTGGAAAGCCTCAGATAGGTAGAGATCTCCAGCAAGACACCCTTGCCTCCATTGCCAACCCTCAAATGAGGTCTGGGAAGGGATGGATCCTGGCTCCAGCCTTCCCAGTCATTCAGGGGCACTGCACACACCTGAGCTCCCCTGGGTTGGCCCTGCCTTCCCATCAGGTGCTCAATCACTGGTTCAGGCCATGTCAGCATTTCTGCTACATTCTTTAATAACAGAAGCCTAAATGTTTCCACACTGATTTTACTGCACAAGAAAAAGAAATTAGGAATTAGGATTAGAATCAGGCACAACCTGATTTTAAGATTTTCTGGCATGTTACTAAAATGAAAAAAACCACTCCCCACAAATATATATTTTTCATAGATTCTGTCCTATAAAAGCTCTAAATTTGGTATATAGTGTAAGGTACAATGTGCCAAGAAAGCACTCCTATTTTTTTTTCAATCATTATCAATACATTAGAAACAATCAATACAGGACATGAAAATCAGATACCCTGGTATACGCAACTTTTACTGTTACAGTCTGTAATGTGTCCTTTGCAAATATAGCTGTGAAAAAGAGAGCTATGCCCTAGTACTCTGCCCAGTACAAAACTGCACTTGCAAGACTAGTTACAGAAGCAAAATCTCCAACTCTTCTGATTGCTTCGCTTATATAAAGGCTGTTATTGTACTAACATAAAAGCTGCATTTTGCCACAATACACAAAAACATATATGGAAATAGTGCCAGTCAAATGCAGTTTTTCCTCTGCTATCATGGACACAGCTTTCTATTGCCAGTGATTATACCAACATGTGGCATTGTTCTGGTATGAAAGCACTCACTGATGTAGGTCATGCCAGTTACACAAAGCATCAGCTGAATTGATGTAGTTCTGGAATTTGATCTTTGAGTGGCAGCAGAGAGAGCGGCACGGGAGAGGCCCAGGGTGAATGTTGCTTGGTAACAACAGAAAGAGATTAGCTGGAAGTTCCCGGACAGCTGAAAATCTAACCTTACAAAAACAACAGGAAGATATTTATATAGAGGTTTTATCTGAATTTGCAGGGTCAGAGAAATAAAAATGTTAAACTTCTTGGAGTAAAGCCTGATTTCCTATAGAAACTAATCTCTCTAGCACATCATGCACATCAGAAACTATGTACTTAGATCAGTTTAGACAGACAAGCAAAGCACCGTGTGTATAGTTTAAATGTAAGAGTCTTTCAACCTTACAACACAAACGTAAAGTGAAACTATAAGGGAATATGCAACCTGTTTAAGCTGTGCAAATTCAGGAAGTTAGTCTAGTCTTCTATACTGAATTGAATTATGAATAAAAACTTTGTTCCAAGAATTTCAGGAGCCCAAAATCTTGGCTTCCTGGTGGCATGTTGAAGCAGCTGGAGTTGTCCACCCCAGGAAGAAATCTGTAGAGGGCTGGAAACAGTCCAGTGCTCCAAACAGGGCTGAGAAACAGCATAACCCTGTGGGGAGAAGGGTGGCAGAGCTGTAAGTCAATAACAACCTCCAGGTAATCCTAACAGTAGCACGGATGAGAACAATACCTAACATACAGAAAACAAAGGAATGCTGTGTAAGGCTTTGCTTCTGTGAAAGAACAAAAGCAAGAGACGAGTACTTAAATAAAGATTAGATCAAAAACTAAATAACAGTTTTGAGCAAAATGTGGATTGTGATTGATAAAAACATACCTGAAGGGCAGACCCTATAAGGGCTGTGAGCACAGTTTGGGACAGAAGGTGCCCAGCTGCACCTACCAATTCTAGAGCAAGATCTCAGCTCTATTTCAATTTTTTTTTTAAGATAGCTATTTGTAAGATGTTATAGAAAAATGTATTAAAAGTTATAGTCTATGTGTGGCTTTAAAAAGCAAACAGAAGAGCTAGTAAGATTTTATATTAGCCTTGTAGCTTCTGTGTTATCGGATTAACTATGGGGGTTTGTGATATGCCACAGACACAATTTCAGCTAAAACACGAGCATCCTGGTGACAAGAAAAAAAAGGCAGTGGTAAAATTTTTCTTTGCCTTATTTATGTCAACAGCAAAAATATATGATTTAATATTCTCAGTTTCCTGGAACAAACATACTAGAGGAATATCTCAGTTAAGCAGCTGATGGACAAAGTCAGACTTGCTTAGCTGGATAAATATTTGAGGGTGCAGTTTACATGGCACAAGCCTCAGCAGGTCACAATAAAGTCAGCTGTGTTTTTTCTCCAATTCAGTAACTTCGTGGAAAGTTGTTTTAGAGTAATACTTAAAGGGGCTGTAATGATATCGGCCTGTTCTATTACTTAATTTAGCAGTTTAAGAATTTAGCAGTTCTAACAATGAATCACTGTTGGGAACCTATAGACATTTTTTATAGAAAAGTGGAGTATTAATAATAAAAGAAGATGGAGCAGAATTAAAAATGGGGTATGTAAAACTATAAAGTAAAAAACCTCAAATAACAAGGTGGTGTGTCCCTACATATGAGCACCTCTTTGAAACAAACAAACACAGAAATAAATCATCATAGATATCAGAGATGACAGCTAAGGTTACCACTCCAGCCAGTGACAGAGGAAGGAACATATGGCACCAAACTCAGCTCCCAGAAAGGAAGGAGACCAGCTGCCTATAGAATGACATAAAACTGATGGTTTGTTGAAGAGCTGAGGCAATGTTGCCAAATCCCCTGTTATAAAAGAAGCAGAACAAATGAATTTACCGTATAAATAGTGGCAGTGATATTTCAGTTGAGATTCACTAAATGTCATCTTTAATCTCTAAGCCATTTAGGTAGGTTCAAGGCATTGCCTGCAATTTTTAAAACCCCATACATATTTAAGTATTGTCCAGAAAGAACACTGGCACACTAGAATAATCTGAAGACTTTCAGATGGTAACTTATACCAGTCCAGGTGAAGGGCAGGGGCTCCCTCATCTGCTATAAGCTTTTCAGCAAGAAGATAGCTGACTGTATTCCAAGAATCTCTAAATAATATGGTGAAGGATGACGAGATAGACCTTGTATTGCTTTTACACCTCATAGTTTTGCTTTAATAGGCAGAAATACTGTGGCCTTTTGTAACAGGAAAGGACTATTTCCCCTGCTACTTCGTCAGACAAGAAATCAAGTAACAGCTCTTTCTCATTAATTCCCCCAAGCCTCCTAACAAGTGACAACAGATAGAGGGGTTTTGTTGCCTCTCCTGTAAATGAACTTCTGAAGTTATGTAAGAACACTTTTTGCTGCTTGAAATAGAGTAAAATATAAACTCAAATTTGCAGGAGTTACAACATTTGCATGATATATTTCTTCTGCTGCAGCTAAATACTTCCATTTTAATGGAGTACACAATAGAAGTCTTTTATCACTTCCTGTGTCTCATTTTTTAATGTTCACTGACACAATTTACTGCCTGAATGCTGTATTGAACAATTAAACAGCAGTATATATATTATATATAAATTAGCAAAACATTTTTTTTAGATTCAGATGTTGTCTGACAAATATTTTAAATCAAACAGTAAGACATACTTTTAATTTGGATCTTAGATTCTAGGCTGTAAAGTGAATTAACTTTTCATGGCACACAGAAGATTTTTAAAAAGTACAAATAAAATAGTTCTGGTTTTGTTTAAATTCACATTTGCAGTGAGGATAGTAATATTCATCTTCAAAGCTGCTTAGAAATTCTGACAAACCATTTACTCAACTGTGTAACTTCTGTGCTGAACTTCATCAATTAGTCAAAAAATTGTGAGGAAAATTTAAATCGTATTAAAAGGTTTTTACTCCAAAAAAAGAAGAAAAAAAGAATTTTCCAGGTATATTCACAGAGAACCTAAAGGTACCTTATTAGATGTCCACAACTCAACTGAAATGTTTTAATGCTCCCTGGTATCAGTGCAGCAAATGAAGCACAAGCATATGAATGACGAGATCCTTCAGGAAAATGCTCCTGCTGGTTGTCAGAGGCCCAAGCTAGAAATAGTACCATTCATTCACTGTCACCATTAGATCTGTTTTCTCTGGAAACGTTTCCAAACATGTATAAACACTTGTACACACCAGTAACAGTGCGAGACCTTTGAGTCTCACAGTTCAAAGCTCACTATTACTTTTAAATTAAAATCTTATATTCTAAGAGCTCTGACTGACTGAGCTTTCTAGATAAACATATCTGGCAGGCTACCAGGGGAATTCCAACCTCACATGTGCATTATGAATCAGGAAAGTAACTAGTACTGATTTGTATTAGTGCTGATCTCATATTCGTTAGCAACATTCAGGTGACATTTCCATTCTCTAGATCTAGAGTTATATGTAACACTTCTAACCTTGCGCCCCTGTAAGCTGCCAAGCAGACTAGCCTGGATGCTAGAACCACTTGCTTAATGGAACAAGAGAATTAGCACAGACAGACAGAAGGCTTTCCCAGGCTGTAGAATCAACATAGTCTGACTCCACCACCACCTCATTCATCTTCAGTCCCATTGCAGAAACTGCCAAAGAGCATCACATAACAGCAGCCCCAAACTGCAAGGAGACAATGAATGTTTTCAAAGCAGCACTCTGTCAACCAGACGACAGGGCTACATACAACCTATAATCACAGAAGTGACAGGGCCTATCTCACTTGCAGATTGCCAGTTTCTACATTTGTACATTAATTTTCAATTTGCTCTCTTGTGTACTCTTTCCTTGGAAGTTCATCTGTCTAAACAGTTAGCAGAAGCGTATATTATTTTTAGCGGGTGGATGTTTATATCTTTCTGCTGCTTTTAGATTGTTCAGAGACAGTGAGGTTTTGTTAGAATACAGCTTCTATGTATCTTTATATGCAGAAACAAGGTTGTGAGAGGGAGTAATAGTTTTTACTATTTTAACTGATAGGGTTGAGGAGACAAGGAGGAAAGACAAGTTCTTAGGTCACAGCTTCTTCAGTTCTACAGCAGAAGTAGCAAACTTGGAAATAGACATGGATCAGAAGCAGGAACACTCAAGGACAGAAGCACTCTCTTATATTTTTCATGTAACAGCCGCTTCAGCTCTGATCTCTCAGCTCTCATCCTGGGCTGTTTTCCAAAGAGTCTGGGAAGAGTAATACATAATTTTGCTGCATATGAAAAATCATAAATTAAGCACAATTCATTTTTGCTGTACAGTGCCTGCTTTTGTTCCAGAGCTGCTAATGCTAAATCCTACAGCCTCAACAACTTCTCTGCTTCTCTCCTTGCCAATTATCTTTTCCTCTCAATTGTTTAAGAGGTTTAAACTTGGTTCAATTCCTCCCTAGGTGTATTTTGCCAGAATCTGAGTGATTCTGCTCCAGAACAAAAGCAAGTCCATATGTTCAAAAGCCTATTTATTCTCCCCAAACCTGAAAAGTAAGGCAATAGATGGAGAACAAGCCTGGCCCAGTCAAATCAACAGGGAAGGGCTTGTGAGGATAGATGCAGGATCAGAAGCTCCAGGTGATGCTCCTCACAGCAGCCTGGTCCAGGCTGTACTGGAGCTAGCTCTGTGCATTGACAGCAAAACCCCTAAAAAGAGACCTTGCATAGTGGTGCCCTCAAGGACCTGAAAATCCTTTTGTGTCATTTGAATTCTGCTTTGTCTGTTGGGAGTTCAGATTTGCAAAGGATAGGGTCTGCTGGCAGGACTCAAATTCAAAGGAGTGGTGCTCCTTGACATGGGTCTGTGAAATCTAGCAGAGATGAAAAGTTTAGGATCAGGACTTCACAGGTGCTGTAATATTTGAAGAAAGATGATGCAGGTTAATATTTAATGCTAGACAGTCCGTAGTTCTTCAGTGATCAAACTGAAAAATTCAGTGGTTGTTTGTGTAATTACAGTGACATTTTTTTAAATTCTTGCCACATGCTGCAACCCAGACAGCTGATACCTGTATCTGTCTCTTCCTATTTCTGGAACATGATGGAGGGAGATGGGAAGGGCAGCCAGAAATTACATGTCAATGTAACATTTCTCCCCTATATATTTATTCCACCACTATTTTTCCTATAATCTTTACCTCATTCTGAGCATGTTACTTGCTTTTTGAAGTTATAATTCCTTGTCTTATGAGGCATTTATCTTTAAAAATAAGTTAGGGTTTAACAGCAGAATCTGAGTGCTGACAATTGCTATCTACAATATTTTCTTTTAATTAGAAGGGCATTAAATTTCACGTTTTTCAAACAAGTCCTAGAGATTCTATATTCAAATACATGGCAAGAGAGAACAGAGGAAGAGGGAATAACTGAATATTTACTTGTGTTCAAATATCATAGATTGAATTAGGTTGGAAGGGACCTTAAAGGTCATTGAACTTCAACCCACCTACTATTCATTCACACCACTTTAATTCCCTTGTGTATGTGCACAAATAATGAATGTGCAGTGTAATGTGTTTGGTGTACAATGCAGTAAACAAAGCTTTTTGAAAGAGAACTGCAAGACCAGACTGACTGCTAACATTAATGCACTTAAAGTGGTTGTATGTTACTGAAATTGCATTATCACCTTTCGATCCTCCATTATGGAGGGTTGAAGAGTTTATGCAGCTCATTGGAGTTGTAAAAAAACCCATGCTGACATAACAGAAAATAAAACCTTCCCTAGTCTCTCTATTTTCAAGTACATTTAGCATGAAGAGTGAATTGTTTAAAATATTTCTAATACTTTGATTCCCTCTTAAAAATATATTCCAGTGCTGAGCCTGCTTCAAATAGCCCAAAGGGCCCAGAGGGCTAGGGAAAAGATGCCTGTGGTCTCCGAGAAGAGCCTGGTTCTCCTGCCTTTGTGGGGCAGGGACAAGCCAAGGACAGGTAGGTGAGCCAAACAAAGCAGCCATTGTCCCATGGTGTGTTATACTTGGACATGCCAATGGTTGCGGGAACTATGGCTCAGGGCACAGGGAGCCGGATTTTGCCTTCAGTAAGCTCCCTTGCCAGAGAGGCTGTTTAGTCAGTCCCTTTGGGACAGAGGTGTCAGGACAGCTCCAGGCATTCTCAAAAGGCAAAAACCTCCCAATCTGTCACTACAGGTCTGTGATTTTCTCACACTGTACACAATACTCCCTGGGCAAAGCAACAAATTAAATTAGGATGATGGAGCTGACATTCATGTCTGTTTTCATTGTGAAGCTCATAGTATCATAAATCACAAAATGGCCTGAGTTGAAAAGGAGCTTGAAGATCATTTAGTTTCAACCTCCCTGCCATAGGCAGGGTCACCAACCACTAGAGCAGGCTGCCCAAGTGCCACATCCAGCGTTGCCTTGAATGCCTCCATGGATGGGGATTCCACAACCGCTCTGGGCAACCTGTTCCATCATCATCCTTTGAGTGAAAAACTTCCTCCTAACATCCAACCTAAATCTCCTGTCTTAGTTTAAAACCATTCCTTGTCCTATCACTATCAACCCATGTAAACAGTCCTGTTGATATGCTCCCTTCAAGTGCTGAAAGGCCACAATGAGGTCTCCCTGGAGCCTTCTTTTCTCCAAGTTAAAAAAGCCTGGTTCTCACAACGTTTCTTCACAGGAAAGGTGCTCCAGCCCTCTGATCATGTTAGTGGCCCTCCTCTGAACCTGCTCCGAGAGCTCTGCATCTTTCTAGTGCTGGGAGCCCCAGGCCTGGACACAGTACTCCAGATGGACCCTCAGAAGAGCTGAGTAGAGGGGGACCATCACCTCCCTGTCCATGCTGGCCACCCCCTTTTTAATGCAGCCCAGGATATAGTTGGCTCTCTGGGCTGCAAGTGCACACTTCTGGCTCATGTCCAGCTTCTTGATGCCTTGTGTAAGCAGAAGTTGGGGACCACATAACATTTGAAATGATAAGCTATTGAAACGGGAGCTGAGAATGAAGTTGCACCGTTTAATAAAACTCCAGCTCTGTAGTGGAAGTTTTGAGTCTGTTTATGGCTTTTACTTTAAGAAACGCCTTGACATAATTACCATATGCCACAAGAATCATCCAGGTAACCTCTGGAATGTCAGTATGGCAACTTAAGTGAATCCTATAAAAATTAAAGAAAAAAAAGTTAAAACTATTCTTTTTCTGTTCATTATTATGATTCAAATCTTGGACAGATAGAGAAAAAGAACAGAATGTGGAAATCACTTTATTTTTCAGTACCGTAGTTGTGAAAGCATGTTTTAATCTGCATTGTTTTAACTTCCACCAAGGTTATCTAAAGCCTCTCTTGTACCTTCTTCTGCACTCCTCTGAGCAATTGGTACACTTGAGAGTTGGTCACTGTCATTTTTCCAGACCTTTTTCCTATGTTACTGGGAGGTAGTTGCATACATGAGCTTGATGTATTGAATTTCTAATTAAGTAATATTTATGTTTTTTAGATAAAAGTTTCCAGTAAAGCAATTTTACATAAAAATTTTACATTTTGATGTTAAAATTGCAGAAGAAATTTGGGGAGTCACAGTGACACAGTGACCAAGACACACGAAGAAGCAAGTGGTAATGCAATCAGCTCTCTTCCTGCTTTTTCCATAAATGAATAAAAAGGATCATATTGGTGATGAGATATTCCACAGTATTTTGCATAGGCACTACAGTTTTTACAAAATTCTGTATCTACATATAAAGAAGGATCTATCCAATCTCTAAAATATCTAAGTAGTTTATTATTGCATTTTAGAATCCTTCATTTTATCAACTTCATTTTTTATCAGTCATTGATCGTGGTTGTTCTTTTTCTACAAAAAATCTCTAGAGCTCCTGTATTCTACTATCTATTCCAGCAGTTTAAAAGTACAAAATTTATAGTACAGTCTTTGTGGAATACTTTTTTTTCTTCAGACTTCTATGAAAAATAGAAGTACTAAAATTTACACATTTAACAGAAACAGGAGATGAAGATCAACTGCCAGATCTATGTTCAGATGAAGGCTCTTTGCAATTAAAAACAAGTGATCTCAAAGGAATAGCCACACAAAACTGTGTGAGACATGTATAATCAATAAGATCTGTTATTTGGATTCCAGCAAAATATCAGTTCTTAAAATGTAGTGGATAAAATACTTTATCACAAGTGTACCTATGTGCAAATCATACAGATTTTTTTAATGCATAATCTTTGATATCACAGAGGGAAATTTCAATAAATATTTGTCTTGCCTTCTGTAATAGCAGTTAGTTTACCATTTGATGAAGCCATCACAAAATGCAAATCACTTATTTCCTGGCAGTTAACCCCTGAAATTGCTTGGGCAAGCTTTTGTCTGTGTGCTCCTATTGTTTTAACTAATTTGGTCCAATTTGATCTATGGTAACATGCCACGGAGACAACAATAGTTTTCCACTCTGCCTTTAACGTCCTTCTTTTCTATGCTTTGATCGACCTGTATGTCCTTGGGAATGAATTCACAGAGTAAGTGAGCTTTTGCTTTTCCTGATAACATCATTCAAATTTAAAAGGTGGATTTCTTTTTCTTCCATCATAGTAAAAAATAGGCAAACAACTTATAAGAGTTATATGGTGCTACTTGATTCTAATTGTCTATTCACTGATAACTGTTATTTTTATCCCCTATTTTGTTGTCCTGCTCTTCAATGGGTATTTATTATAGTGGATGTACAATGACACTGCACCTCTGGAGTTTCACTGATAATTAAAATGTTTTAATTGTTTCAGTTTTCATTCAGAACACATCTATGAATAAAGTTAAAGAGAGATGTTTATTTTTATTTATTTATTTATTTGGAGAGAACTGCTACTCCCCTTTCTAGGTTTACCCTAACCAAAATAAATCACCTTTGCAGATGCTTGGCAAAATGAAATTGTAGTGACAATGTAATGTGATACATCCATCACTAGGTCTGCAGCCTGTCCTTAAAGGAGAATGGATTTGCTCACTAAATACATTTCTTTTGCCTCCCTCTGCCATGATTGTTCTTTTTATGTGCCTCAAACCAAAAGAAAAGGTCAATTCAGTTCACAAAATGTTGGCTAAAAAACATACATAAAGACTTCAGAAAATCCTGGCCTCCAGGTTTGATACAATTATTTGGACCAATGTTTTGTCCTTATAAAGGAACGGACTTGGCTAAAAGAACAGGGGACTGTGGAGTTGAATGCAAACTTCTTTATGATTTTTAAATGATTATTTTTTATAATTGCTCCATCTTGTTCCCAAACTATAGCTGAAAACCAAATTCTCAGTGAGTAAATTCAGGTAAAAGCAATGTTCTGTGTTTTTTTGTTAGATTTCCAAATTCTACTTAATTCTCATATTTGGAAGAACTCCTCAAGACCAATTATCATCAGGTAGAAAAACCTTTACCTGACATTGCATTTGAGCTGTAGACTGTCGTTTATCTGTTGTATATCATTAATTTAGTGAAGCACGTTTCTTTGGGAGACTTTCTAGTGAGCTGTAAAATTGTCCTCTAATAAAGATGATTTATCAGCCTCTCTACCTAGTTCTCCTTAGCAGCCCAGCCTGCGATCATCTGCCTCTCACCTATTTCCCACTATCTTTTCAAAATTCTCCTCTGAGCAAAGGAATTTATGCATGATGATTTCTTCCTTGCTTCTTCAGGCATTCCATTCTTGGTATGTGAGCATCCCAGTGGTGACCTTCCAAATTATGAAGTGGTACCAAGAAATGACATGACAGCTAATTGTGGATGAGTGATAATGGCACCACTATCTGTAGCCAAAGAAACAAAATTATCCTTCTGTTAGTCCTTGTCCTGTAGATCCAATCCTGTTAAGTTTACGTTATGTAGGACTTTGTAACAATAAGTTTAGAATGTTTCTGAAAAGGATAAATTATTTGTCTTGGCAAGGAAATATTTCAATATTAATAATATGTATCTATTACAGAAAGTGAACAGTGGTTTACTGTGTCTTGATTCCTAGGAAATGAAGCAGAGAAATGCAAGATGTTGTAGTGCCTAACACAGTCTGTAGGAGACACTACAGACTGGAAGGAAATAACTGATACCAGAGAACATATGATATATATATATAATATATATATTATAATATACATATATTATACTATATAAATAATTTATACCCTCTGTTCCTAGTGCTAGCCCACAGGATGAATATATTAACTATATTAGACACTAATGAAAAATATCAGATATGGAATATAGATTGAATACTGCAATTCCATAGAAGAGAAAACAAAGAATTTCCTAGCATTATGTTCAGTAATTTTCAAATTATATATCTATATGGAGATTAATGAGCTCATACTGGAAAATAAAGCATCATTTTCCTTAAATAGCAGTTTGCAATTGTAGGACATAATAACCTTGAGTATTCAAGTCAGTGAGAGATGTTTTTCCTTTGATCCAAGTGGCATCAGGTTCAAGATCTTATTCAGATCTTGTACATCACTGGTAAAGGATCACGACTGAAGTTACTTTCACCTGTGTACTGGTGCAACATGTTTATAAGAACTTGTCACTAAATAGCAGAAATTCACACTTCTGAAAATATGGTGGGTATCTGACTAAAGAATTCAAGGTTAGCTATTCAGTTTTAATCTCAGTTTTTGCTTAATGTATGTGTCTTAGTGTTAAGTGAATGAGTGCCAAAGGCCGTGTGGCAAGTGGAATTTAAAAGTCAAACTTACTGATATTTTCCTGTTTTAGTACATTTTAAAATGGAAAATAAAACAAGATAAGCAAGAAGTCTCCTAAAAAAGCATCATTAACCAGACAGAAGTTTAATGTGGTGGTTTGGGGTTTATTTTACAGTCCAGCTGTCAAAAGATATCTCCTTACACTGAAGGGCACCCTTCTCTTTTCCCATCAGTGTTCACAAAGGGGCTGGTTCTGGGAGCTGACTGTTCAAGGGACCTTAGTTTGCAACAAGTTGTAATTAGACTGCAGTTGAGTTTGCTCATCCAGCCACTCCATATCACCATAGAAATCATACCTAACTAATAAGAAGACAATTCATCTCATAAGAAAAGTCAAAACTATAGGCACCTTCTTCATACTCAGAAAACTTGGAATGAAAGAGTCTAATTCATAAATAGCAACTCCTTTATTGCCACCTCATTACTCTTCTTTTTAACTCAATAATAGCCCATTTATACCAAGGCCAGTATGAGTGATGCTCAAAGCTACAGTTCTGGTCATAGCAGACAAGCTGCTGTTTGTTGACGAGCATTTGACATCTTACAGTCAAACAGCATTAGTTTTGCACATCAGTGAGAAGGTCAAGAGTGACTTCAGGCAATGCCAACAATCACATCGCCTGCAGCTAGTGCAGGAATTCTATGCAGAAGGAAAAAGGGAAGGACAAGAAATACTTCCTTCTGAAGGAACTATTTTTGATTCAAATTCACTTTGTTTGGTGTCTGTTCTGGCAAGTATCAATCAATGGAGAGGAATGCACTGCATACCTGGAAGGCTCAGTGGCAGCAACACAAACGCCTGTTTTCCAGAGATCTCCACAGAGCTCCTCTCTTTTCTCCTAAAACTATCTGCAAGAGAACCACAGGAAAATAAGGCATACCCATACTACTTACACTCATATGGCTATCACTGTTCCAGTTGTGACTGCTGACTATTAAGTTCACTGAAGCATTCAGATTCACAGCTGCTACAATACCATCCTTGGTCTGAGCACTTAAGCACACACACACATCTTAAAAGAGGCCAAAGGAAGCTAGAACTCCCCTCCTAAGTTCATTAAGAGCAGGTTATAACAAGGAGCTGTTCTTCTCACTAGCTAATTGCTGCTGAGCTGCCTCAGGAGTTTGCTCCTCTTAGACAATCATTAGATATACAAGAAAGGTAAACACTGACTTAGAGTATGCCCTTCTGGAAGAATGGGAGGACCTTATTTGCAGCATTTCACTCAGTATAATGTTGCTTCTAACAAATATCTTAGCTGCTTACTATTGCTATTGAATTTTCTGTAACTGAAGGTCACAAGCTACTGTATGGGGCTAATATTGCATGAATTCAAACCTATGGAGCAGGCTGTCAGTCAGAGGATATCTAAAGGCTGTCCTGGGAGGAGCCAGGTGTATATTAAGAACGTAGAAGAGCTGAGCTGCCAGGTCATCTGAAAATGTCAGAAACTGAGCTTGAGCCAGTGCCTCAACTCTGTCCAGACCAAGATAGTTTGGATGTACCTGGTACCAGAAGTTTAAGCCTAATTACCAAGAATTCTAGTGACAGCTGAAGATCTCTGCCAGCTTTGTCTATACTAACACAACATTTACTTGCTGTGGAAATGTTAATGACTGTATTTTCATGATTTTTTCCTGTCCTGTGGACTAAAAATATCCCTGTTTTATAGCTGGAGAGGAAGCAGAATTACAGCAACGTGAAATGATTTGCCTAAGGCCATATTGCGTTTCTTCAGCAGACATAAGGATGTGAATTCTCATTTCTTGGCCCTCAGTCTAATTATGGTCCCCATTCTTATCCTCACATCTTAAGTAATAATACTTTCTAGGCTTTTATAGATTTTCCTCCGTACAAAGCATTTAAGTAATTCACTTATATTTGGGTTCATGTGGGCCAGTTGACCATGCCTGTAATAAAAACCAAATTCATTTATTGTAAATGAAAATGAACATAAAGAAGAAATTCCATTCTCTGGCACAAGTATTTATATGGCCAGCTGTTAAGCAGCCCTGCTAACACAATTTTACAACCGCATTTCACAGTACATTCATGATGATAAGCACTTCTGAATTCTTCATTCTATGGAGTAAAGCATTTAATTCTTGACTTCAAGAAAATCGTGTATCAGATTGTTCACAAGCATCACTGAGGACTGGCCAAGTCTGATATGTCCAGAAAGTATAAAACAAGAAGAGTATGTGCAGATAACCTGGTGGGACTGAATTCATCAAAATATTCCCATTAATGTAGTATTTAAAGTAACATAATTATGTTCAATTTAGGTAAGTATTAAATAGTTATTTGCCATCTCCACTTAAAGAAAGGTTGAAGTACCCCCACTTAATCAAATACACTTCAATTGCTGGGCCCATAACTAGGTTTTAAATAAGATTTAAAAAAAAAATCACAGAAAACAGGATTATCCTGTAGTTGCCAGAAGATAATATATTAAAACTGCTTTAAAAACATATCCAGTAATCCTCCCAAACTTACAATTTTCTTTTGCTTTGTATACCATAAAACAAGAATGAGCATGTAGGGGGAAAAAGAAAAGAATTTTAAAGAAACTGATGTTTATTTTTTATCACCCCAATTTGCTCCGGTAATAAAATAGAATCTAAAATCATCTAGAAAACTTTCTTTAAGGAAATTAACCAGGAGAATTAAGCATAGTGAGAGAGGGATTTTTTTTTTAATTATGCTTTTACTATCCCAGTTAAAGTTCTCTAGACTAAACAGAACAGACAACATGACCAACCAAATACTACTTCAAGCTGAAATATGCCATCTACTGTAGATGGAAAGGAAAAATTAAACTAATCATATGTCTCATAGAAGTCCACACTAATCAAAAACTGGAAATGAAGAATCACTTTGGCTAAAAGAGCAAACAAGTCACTAGAGGCAAAGAAAAGAATGGCAGATACACTGCGATAGAAAATAATCCATCATTGTTTGTATTGACAGTGCAGCATCAGCTCTGTGGTCTTGGTAACTATATCAGAAAGAACATAAAAGAGCTCATTAGAGTAGTTTCAGGAAGAGGTGGTGAATCAGAAAAAGATGATCAATCAGGGGAACTGAAAACTCCCTCCACGTAAGCAGATTAGAAAGCCAAGAATTGCAAAGATAACCAGCACCATGGTAGACAAGATATATATTATGAACTTGCTTGAAGCTTTCTGTTTGCACTAATTCTATAGATAAGAGCAAGACAGCATTAAATTAAAGCATAAGAGCACAAAAGTAATGATATAACCTTTGCATTCACTGACGTGAGGAGAATGATGAAGAATAACAAATGATTGTCAGAAAGTTGCTAGATAACAAATATCTGGACTTGTAACAATGACAAAACTGTCTGAAGGGTGTTAAGCTTTTGCAAGATTCATAAAATCTCCATTAGATTAGGAAGAAATCTGAAGTATGTGTAAACAGAGAGTGGAAGACAGAATATTTCTGCCATCTGACAGCTGCAGAGATCTTACATACTCTTCCGAAATACTTTGCACTGACCGCTGACAGATGAATTGCATCCTGGCTGTGATTCAGCTGCCAAGATCTTGGCTTGTTCTGGGACACAAACAAATATTAAGTTCTTGGCCTTATCTTTTGCAAACATATTAGCTGCCTCAAAAGAACTGGCAATCAGTCAATTTCAACGATACGCAAAATACTGAAGTAGCACGTGTCTGAAGATGAATTTCAGGCATGAATTTATGAGGCTGGACTCTCCTTCAAGTCCTTCTTCCTATGCCTTGTAATGTGTCAACGGAAAAGCTGCCCAGCCTTCTCATAAGCCACCCAAGGTGGCTATACCTGCCTGAGACCTCTGTCTAGGCTGGATTCTCAGCAGGTCTGACTCAACAGATGTAAGCTCTAAACCAAAGCCACTACTGTTTCTTTCTACAGTCTCCATAATATAACAGGCAAAAAGGTTAAAGGAATATCTGCCAGTATTTAGGTATTGCACAAAGTGTCAGGAGAGGCTTCTGTAAAATCTTGTCAATTTGTAGTTGCAGATACCTTACTTTCTGAGGCATGTTTCCACTTTATCCATGGGGATATCAGTTCCTTTTTAGTCTGCTTTGCATTGCACAGAGATTACAACAACCCTTTTTAAGGAGCAGGCTAGATGAGGGTACAGGAAGTAGTTTGAAATCAATTATGTTTTCAATGTCTCACATTTAAACACAGCAGAATACAAATAGCTTTGTAAATAATAGTGTTTCATAACATATTGGTTGTGTAAAAACAGACAAATATAATTTGGGCATAATTATTCCTAATGTGGTACTTAAATGGTGAGCAATCACCCAGTAACTGCTTGTGTTCCTGTGTGATGACAACCTGCACTTCATCACACACCAGCTTGTCAAGCTAGATGTTGGGCTTTATGCTAGGCTTCATCTTAACCAGCTGATGACTGCAAATTTTTAACAACTTGGTTACATTAGGATCTGAAAAGGTGTTAGTACATGTTAAAATAAAGCTTTCTCTAGCAAAGCCTCAGTGGAGTAAGCGCAGCCACAGGGTGTATGAGGATACCAGCTGTCAAGTGGGCTGAAAGATTTTCTACGGTGGAGTACCCCTTTCTCCTAGTTCTCTGCCTGGCAGGATAGATGAGATACAGCTGCCAGCGCACGCCACTGCCTGACACTTCACATGCCAGACAGCTAACAGCTTCTACTTCCAGCCTCCACACAACATGTGCAAGGAGGCCACATTTCCAGAGTGAAGAGTTTGTGTCATAGATGGGGACAGACCCTTCAGGCTTTCAGGGAATTACCCAATATCACAGATCCATTTCCAGCCTGCCACTTTTTCTCCGAGAATCTCATTGCCAGTCTTCCCAGGGATAACAGTTTTGCTTTTTTATTGTTGTTGTAAACTGTAGTTTCAGTTTTGTATAATGAACTCCTAGAAATCTAGCCCTTGGGTTAGCTGTAACATGATAGATGTTGCACATGCCTTAGTAAATTGACTGCTATTTTATACAAATTAGGAGTGCCCCATGAGAAGATTGTCTGCTGTGTGAATGTATCTCAATCAGGTGTAGTAAACCAGCTTTTCCCCTGAGGAGTCTGTCTCAAGCTTATATGTGTAATGATACCTTTAAAAGTTCACCCAGGTTAATGCCTGTGAGCTGTGCTGCTAGTGCCTTTCAAAACCACGTCAAGAGGTGGTAGCACATAGGCTGCAGCTTTTGCTCATCCCTATAGTATGCTTCCCTCCTGACACGTTTACACACATGGCAATGCAGCCTTCATTTCTCCCTAGGAGGGTGTGACTGTAATTGTATACTCCTAATTGCCATGTTCCTCTTTAATCATAATTTGCAAAAGTGAGCAAGTCCCCTGCACCTTTCAGTATACCCACACAGCAGATGCTACTCCCACTCAATGGGTAGCAGACAGAATATCTTCCTGCACCCCAGGTCCCCTCTGCCTTCCCAGTGCCTGGTGCCCCACTGAATGAATGTTGCTTTGCTCCATTCAGGGCCCCCACAAAAACATCAGGCACAAGTCAATAATGAGACAGTTTTTGCCCATTCTGACTGCTATGTAAGCAGCAGCCAACTCTCTTCAGGGTTAGGGCATCAGAAGAGAATTCAAAAGCAGCATTAAAAAGACCTCTCTCTGAGTAAAACCTCAGGCATAAGGG
Source organism: Cyrtonyx montezumae (assembly GCF_038088225.1). NCBI lineage: Eukaryota > Metazoa > Chordata > Aves > Galliformes > Odontophoridae > Cyrtonyx > Cyrtonyx montezumae. The sequence continues at coordinate 18,400,247 of NW_027072078.1, read as the reverse complement.
AGCAGTCAAACAATTATACTTTCCTCCAACTACTATGTTTCTTAGTTTCTAGCCTGCCTTTTTGCTGATCCTGGAAAGTGGGAGTTTAGGTGTTTAGTGCTGAAATTTTGAGTGAATTAAAAAGAATGCTAAAAGTAGTATGATTTTCAGAACTGAGTTATTCATACTTTACTAATTTTCTAAGCAGTTCACCCTTCTTAAGGACTCTTAGAATTTATTAGCCCATTTCATACCTTGTAGCTTATGAAGAAATGCCAATTAACCTTCGTAGGGTGAAGTCAAGATAGATGAGGATTAAGTCCCTGCAGTGAACCCCAGGAACAGCAGATATGTAACTACCTGAAAATTGTATCTGTACCTCTTTTGCCTTTCATTAACAAAAGTTCATGGTTGGAGTTCCTATTCTCTCTTTATTAATTCCTTATCTGCAGTTTTTAATCTCTAGAACTCTAGCTATTAGGACAGTTTACACTTTCTTGATTCTTCTGAATCTGATTCAGACTTGCAGGGGGTACCCAACCAGGCTTGATAAGCAGGGGGCTGGGAAGCAGGACAAGACCACCCTGCAGGTGTGCAATACATTTCTAGGTAAGAAGAAAATCCAAAAGCAGGTAACCAACTCTCTAGCTCATGCTTCTTGTGCATTTGTTTTCATTGCACACTTCTGAATATGCATTTGTCTTCTCGTTTTTTCACACAGCATCTGCTCTTCCACCCTTTGTTTAGATCTTACCTGCCTGCTGGCCCAGAAGTACCAAATGCCCTGCAGGACTATAAAGAATACCTGTTTGTGTTGGGCAGAGGCTAGGAAGGAAGGTCAGGGCTCTGGCCTTGTCTGCAGTGACAGAGGTAGTCCAGGATAGTATAGCAGAAATATTTTCTATGAAAACAGAATTGCTTCAGTTATGTTCTCTGTGTTTCCAAAGCCAAAAAGGTAAAGTTTACTGTTCTAACCCTAGTTGCTGCCAACAGTCACATTTTCTTGCATCTTTTGTTTCTGGTTTGCAGTTCAGAGATAACAACTGTCCATGAAGCCAGGAAAATGAGGAGAGCTGCGAATACGCATGGGTAACAGACTGTGAGGAAATCTGAAATTGCACAAATCCTGATGCAGCTACCAGCATCACCACACAGCTTGAGAGCACCAGAAAGAAAGGGATGCTAACAGAGACTTTGAGACACTTCAGAACCAGTGTTATATTCCTGTGGAGAACACTGTAAGTAACGCAGGTTGGTAAAGAAGGCCATTACTACATTCTTTCTTTGTGTGCTTTAATGTTTAGCTTTGAAATAAAGATGAATGTAAATTTCAATCTGTACTTAAGACAGCAACTACCAAAAAAAGAAAAAGCAGCCTACCATTCCTGTGCAAAATTTAACTTTAAAGTAGGCAGTAGGGTTTCACTAAGGCAACAGGAACATTTCAAAAAGACTAGGATGCTTTTAAGGCTGCTCAGAGTTGCAGGAAGTCTAAGCTGTATTTCAGCTTAAAAATCTTTCCCTACCAGCTGAGATACTTAGAAAGTTGTACTTCTTTGTGTAGCTCTTTGAATATAGCTCCCTTGTTAAGCAGAAAGGGTCTTAAACTCCATTAATACTCCCTTAAGATGTCCTGACATCAAGGAGAATTAGAAACCTTCAGCTAAATGAAATGATAGAGAAAGAAAGAATTGATGTACTGGGAAAATAAGGCAGTGAGTCATGGTGACAAAAGGATCTCTAAAAGTCCCCAGCTAACAATATTACAGTAGGTCTATGAAGGGAAAAACATCCAGTGACTTAATGGGTAACACTGATAGGATTAAAAGTGTGCTGAAAAGCAATTGATTAGCATTGTCGGCTTAAGAACAAAATGACATTAAAAGTAGAAAGTCACAGGACTTTAAAGAATATTGAGTTTAGAAAAATAGTAAACTCAGAAGTCAAAGCTTCTAGAAGGTCTTTTTTGTCACATTACCAGTTTCTTGTCCAGGGAAATAACAGTGGGATGTAAAGGAAAGCCAATACTGATAATCTTTTTCCCAACGCGTTGTCAGAGACAGATGAGAGAAGAAAAGAATTTGTTGTTAACAGACAGCATTAGAATTGCTGGATAATGCCATAGTACTCACCTGAAATAGGTCATCATATAAGCAGTAACAGAAGAACAACTCAGTGATAATCTAAAGAAGATACTGTTTCCACACAACTAAAATGGTCATGCTATCTGCTGGTCTGCATAGCCCTGGCACGAGGAGAGAGGTGGGAACAGATTAACTGTGGCCTCCCCAGTGTTTGGGTCTCAGCTTCTATTAACATTTGAGCTTCTACTGCCTTGTTATTCTTTCTAACCCAACATTATGGCATGACTATACTGGTAAACGCTCCGTGGGCAAATCTTACAAGTGATGGGCTAAGTAAGCTATTTGATGCTTCCAGCTACTAGAATAGGAAATAGCCCTTTCTAAGGAATGTGACATAACACTGTGGACAAGATGCTGATATCTGCTCCTGCCAGGCAAATGATGAATCATGCTTAAATCAGCTGCTGTCAGGTGCGGTTCCCATCTTAGCACCTTCACATGATCTCTGAGCCAGTCAGAGGTGCCATCAGAGCTTGAACTTCTTTTCACTATTGCTGCCTTGTGGTCCTCTGAAATAAACGGAAAAAATTCTGCTCATGGTAAGTTTCTTGATGGTCCCTTCAGTTGCTCATTTTTCCTAGTACCTGAGCTTTTTGCACAAAAAACAGTGCTGATGTAAATGAAGAATGATAAATTGGTTCTTTTTAGAACACAAATCAACTATTTCCTCAGCAGTACCCATTACTTATAGCTAGCAGCTTTTTCTCCCTAAAGCTGAACATCTTTGAGAGCTACTCCAAAACCAATTGGCAATGGTAAAACCCTTGCTCATGCTTGCATTCACTTCATTCCATGCTGTTTTACTAGATGACTAAATGTGCTGAGAACGTTGTGGTAAACAGGCCAACAATCTTCAGTATTTGTGGGTGAGTGAATTTGAAAGCATATTTTAGTAGCCTGCTAAATTCCTGTTTGAAACAGCCTCTGCCTATATAGTCAATGTTTTTTCTCTCGCTTCCTAGGCTGATTTCCTAGGCTGATTTTGTAATCAAATCAGCATGAAACCAAATACAATATAATAACTGAGTGCACTGATAAATAAACCTGTTAACTATCTTAAATAATACTGCAGTAAAAATATACACATTTTCACAACTTAAATTTAGTAAAATGTTGAGTTTGAAGAATGAGTGAAAAAAATGACCATATACACTGGAAAGGGCAGAAGATGAGCATTCAGGTGAGAAAAAAAAATGGCTTAGAAAGCAATGAGAAGTCTGGAAAAGGATAGCACTAGAAAAAAAATTGATGCAGAAAGTAAAAAAAAAACACCAAACAGCTAGTCCTTCAAATACCTAATTAATATTCTCATTTTACAAAAGAACACCTGCAAAGCAATGACTGCTGATGACTTTTTTTCCATCAGTCAATAGCTGAAAAAAGAAAATTGCCAGTGACAACTTCAGTTAAAAGGAATTGACAAATTGACAGTAAGTGTCCCCTCACATGGCGACTATCCACAGTTATTAACTCAGCCCATCTTTGCAGACACTTGTACTTAGTTTAATACTCTGTGTCAGTTTTTAATTCCCTAGTTTGCTCTATATTGCACAGTAGATTCTGCAACACACAATAGACTGAATTTACCAAAGGAACAGGATTATATTTTTAAAAGTTAGAAAAATACTAAAGTTATTAATTATGTAAATGCCAGACCACTTCTAACGAGGCCAACACATGAGTATTTACATAGTGAGATTTCTCTTCTTTTTCTAATGCTCCTGAGGATGAGTCAGGCTTTACACTCTGTAATACCTTTACAAGATGGGTAACATTTAATCCCATGACTTTGTTTGGATCCTCTGCTTTCTGACTAACTTATGAAATACTACAGTAGGAAAATAAATATCAATTATGATATTATAGGACAAGGAAAACACTATGTGTACTGCAAGATGGAGAGGGTTATAGCAGCTGTATTTTGATTTTACCACCTGACTGTCTTCAAGTGGTACCTAAAAACTGCAACAGAGGGCACAGTATATGATCCAAAGTATACCAGGGGAGCACTGATTCAGCCCCACAGTGTCAGTCAATCTAGAAACTAAGCATCTTGATAAAAACAGCAGAATTTCCCCCATCCCTGGAACTGTGTTCTAGAGTATTTGAAAAAAATATATAAAATAATGGGACTTAGCATGATTTAAAGAGGTGGCATTAATTTAAATATGGGCAAGTTATGAAGGGGACATTTTGCAATACAGAACTGCTCTGTGTATTTGTCTTGGATCAATGACAGCTCATATAAAGAGCTTTTGCCTGTTTGAAAGTGTGTTGCTATAGTGGACTGTCTGCCTGCCTCTATTGTTTCCTGAAATAGCTTGTCACAGTCCCACTTTGACATAAGAAAATTTCCCTTCATAACCCTGGCAGCAGCTGACCCATCCTAGCTCAGCCTTCCACTCATAATAGCTGCAATTTTCCTTCCATTCTGGACCATAGCGGTGCAATTCTGTGTGGCAGAACCTGTACTGAAGAAAAGGATCAAAGAACTTCAAGTTATTGCAATGAGATGGGAGAAAACCAGCCTCATCTGTATCATTCAGACTCACGTCAGAGCATCTCTGCCCATTTTCCATCTGCCCCAGAGGGCAGAACACAAATACGTTGTACTTGGTGGTCAAATCCACTGGAAGGTGCAACAGGGTAAAGAAAGATAATCTTTTCCTTACTTTAAACTGGCTCTTTAACTTCCCTCCCTCTACTGCCAACACTTTGGGCCCCAGCCAGCTTTATTTTCATCCACTGTTGATACAATAGATGCATAGCTAGAAATTGAGTGCATTGTGGTTTGCATTATTTCATTTATTTGTTTCTATCAGCATTGTTTTCCTGAGTTTTAATTACTAGGGGTTTAGTAAATTAAAACCTCTTTCACTGATAAACAATAGCAAACAATGACACACAAATGTGCTATTGCGTTTAACATCAAGTTATACCTTTTTTTTCCCTTTTTTTCTTTCCATGAAATATCCTTTCCAGGAAAAAAGCCATTGTTTTGATTGAAAATAAGCTCTGGAAAAATTCTTTATTTGACAACAACAACAAAAATTAAGCCTGCCAATGTTAATTGATACTATTCAGCTACTCATTTGCTTGGTTTGTAGTTCTCCTATTCAATTAAGCTGTCTCGATACAGAGCTCACTCACTAGGGAAGCTCCTGAACTTTTACAGCTGTATTTATTCTTGTCTTTTATGAACTTGGTTAGCTAACAAAACGTAGTTTCCAATGTACAATTTCTGCTTTTGAAATTTCCTAAATTACAGCCTGGACCTATCATTGGGCAGAAGAAGGCTTCTTTACCACCATAAGAAAAGCCAGCATGTCAGAAGAAAGCACTAGAGGAAGAACACTTCACAGCACTTAGTTTAACCTGAACTTAGTTTCTATGGAGTTATCAAGATCACCAACCTCAGTAGTACCAGCTGTTGACTAGGAAACAAATGAACTACTACATCCATTTTGTGCTTAGTGCATTAAAGACTCCTGAAAACTTTTTTTTTTTTTCCTGAAAGTAGACTCACTTTCTATTTGATTTGTTCAGGTCAGTTTTTAGAAAACTCTTTGACTGACTATAGATAATATATAAAAAAACCCCATCTTTCTCCATTGTTTTATTTTTAATTTTTATGAAGCCTAAACATACTGTACATAAAGCAAAATAACAACCTGACGACAAATAGAAAATAATGAACTCATTCAATTGCTTTTTCTATCAGTCTGATAGTTTTCCTCTGAAGTTAGAGACAAAAATACCACTTACTGCAGAGATAGATTGTACACAAATTATTTAAAACCACGAAATCTCTGATATCTAGTGTTTTTTTCCTTACCTTAGTGCTAGCTTCTTCAAGGCTTCTAGGCCATAACACAAACACCTCATAAACTTTGAATCTTTCAGTTAAAAAGAAAAAAAAAATCTACAGTATGTTAAAGATATGTTTCTAATAACCACTTCTAGTCCAGTCAGTAGAATGCCTATAAAGGTAGATCATAGTAGACAAATTAGAAGCTTAAAGTTGTTTGTCTTAGCAAGTACTTCTTAAAGGAGTCTCAAGAAGAATTAACAGTTTTGCATTCTTCTGTGGCACTCTGATTCTGTACATTCTTCTGTCTACCTCTGATGTATCTACTTTACAATCTGCCTTACTTTAAAAAGCACAAGAAGCAATAATCAGACCAATGTTCTCCCCTGTGCATAACAGAAGGAAGAAGTCAATACAAAATTGCCACTTTCTCTTTTTTATTGTGACATGAAATGCAATAGAAAAAATAAAAAATAAAATCAAGCAAACAAAATAATCATTCAACAGCAGAGTTAATTCAACTTTTCCAAGAGTAAGTACAACTTCAGAAAATTTACTCTTTCTTCTAAGTAAGAGAGTTTTCAGTGATGGAGGTACCATAATGCAAAGAAAAGTGCAACAATCACAGCAGAATGGTAAGGCCCTAGACTACAACTAGTGAGGATTTGCTCAAACACAACAGCCATAGACACAGAAGTAAAGGAAAGAAGCTACTTACCTTAGGAAAGCCTCAGGTACGCAGGAATCCCCAGCGTGGTACTCTTACTTCCCACTGCCAACCCTTACATGAGGTTTAGGAAGGGGTGGATCCTGGCTTCACCCCTTCCAGTCACTCAGGTGCATGCATGATCCTGAGTTCCCCTGGCTTGACCCTGCCTTCCTACCAGGTGCTCAATCACTCTTTCAAGCCATGATTTAGCGTTTCCACTGCAGGGTCCCATATCATTGCTGTTGATTGCAGTTCTTCAAATTATTCTTGTAAATAGATACTTGAAGTGTTTAAAAAGCCAGCATTGCAAATATGTTTTGAGAGACAAATTAATTCTTAGTGAAGTTACTGTAAAACAATTTTAGTGGGTCATTCAGAGTACTATGAAGCAGAAAAAAATTGAGAAACTTAGTTCTAAGTTTACATTATTCTTCTGGTAAATATCCCCAAAACAACACAATGGTATTTTTCCTTGAGATTTTAGAGAGGCAACCCAATGTCCTCAGTCCCACCTCATGGGACATGCTTCCCACCCTATGACCAGCTCTGTTGCTCTCCCATGGGCTTTCAGGGACCTCAACATCCTTTCTAAATTGAGGAACAGTACACAGTATTCAAGGTGAGGCCACACATTAAATTTTGGAGAATGCTTTACGTGGGTGAACAAGTCCTCTCACCTCTTTGGCTGGATGCTTAGTTTGACACATAAATTTCTACATTCCTTAATTAAAAAAAAAAATTAAACAAGCCACTAGTTATCCCAAAAGGCATTGTGGATGAGAATGCGTTGAAAAATGATAAATGACTGGAGAGATTTTGCTAGAGAGTTCCCCACCTGCTTTCAGGGGCAGCCAAGAATAGTGTGTGGCAGCTCTGGGGCTTCAGTGAGTGTAAAGGCACAAGAGAACACAGCTTGGCTACAGCCACTGGTCTAAAAGCCCACTAGGAAGGGTAAAAAAATGACACTTGGCAATGATTTTATATAACATTTACATCAAGGTATGTAACTGTTTTATATAATAAGAACATACCTGCGGAAGGATCATTTTTTTTAACTCCCAATACACCGCATGATGTTACGATGTGGAATATCAGTAACACAACAAAAATCATAAAACCATAACAATACTACCTATATAGAACATCTGACAAAGTATATTGGTGCTTTTTGTTTTCATAGAAGAAATAAAACCCATCTCTTTTTCATAATTGCATGGGAACTGCTGAATCATGGTTTGATTGATCACCTGAGGTGAGCACTGATTCAGCCACAGGGGCACAGGTGAAGGTGATGTACCTGTGAGACCAGAAGGGGTGGAGTCTGGCTCCACCTCTCCCAGACCCCATTTAAGGGCTGACCACCCCTGGGGAAGGGTCTCTTGTTGGTGATCCCTTTCCTGTGATTATTTGGGCAAGACTTGACCATCTGCAACAGGTGAGCCTTTCTTTATTTACTGGTTGTCTGTATACCACCCAGATAAGCTATACAAAAATCTACCATCTGCTTTGTTGTTTTCTGTGGATACAATTCCTTTGGGTTATTGACTCTACAATAATCAAGGTGAAGAAAGCCTCAGTTTTCTTTTGAATGAACTAGCCAAAGAGAGAACACATGGAAGAGCAGAAACACAGCTTGGAAATCCTGTTCTGCTTTGCACAGCTCCAAACAGAAAGGATATATTGAATACTACAGATCCTACTGAGAAAACGCTTAAAACCATACCTAATTCATTTGTTGCTTGATGCTCACAGTAGCTGTGCTCTGGTAACAAAGGCAGGAGACAAAAAGGTGTGTCAGTTTCCTTTACAGGCTTACAACACTATTTACAGGATGCAGTAAGTAATTATGTTCAGGATAGAGGACAGCACTAGAGTTATCCCAGCAGGGAGCGAGGCCACTGGGTTACCGGTCTAGTCTTCTAGTACCTGTGCTATTTGGCTAACATACCTGCATAACCTACCATCCTGGGAGCACTGACCCTGCCAATGTAACTAAGGAACTCTTCAATGACTGCCTAGAGCTTTAAAGGTATACTTGTATCACACAGCCACCATGCGCCTAATTTTAATCAGTCCTTTGATTTATGTTTTGCTTCCAATATACTTATGTGAAATAACCTTACCCTTGCAATGTCATTACAAAGAAAAATGAACACTTTGGCTTAAAAATGTCAGAACAATGTATTTTACGATTTAAGGCGATGAAGATGCTGATCTGATAAATTGGCATTAAGTGATAGTTTCAGTCAAATCAAATATATACAAATCTCCTTGTACAGTTGTGACATAAGTGCAGCAAAATTATAAGGAAGACATTTAAAACTATGAAATAAGAAAATAAAAGTCTGTTGCTAGCAAGTTGCCTGTCATCTAGCTCTGAGGCAACTAAAAATTTACATCTATGTGGGGTCTTTCTTTAAACCAAACAATAAACAGTAATAGCCTTATTCATGTGTGAACACAAGTATTAACAGATGACTAAGATTAATGTACATTTAAAAGAGCTTTGTGAGGAAAAAGAAAGAAATGAGATGACCAGATTATATTCTGTGCAGAATTTAATCACTTTGGAAGCTGACTGAAGATGACCAGTAAGCAAATTTAGTTCTGAGGGTGAATTTTGGAGTTATCAGCATTCTGATTAGACAATACAGGTAACTCAGGCTGCCAAAACTGATGCAGAACTTGAAGCCTTCAGAGGGGAAGTACCAATCTCATAGAAACTCACACTGTCAATGTAAAACCACTGTAAACATTCTGATATGTTAGCACTGAAGTAGCTGCCTTTTTATGCTACGTTAGTGCTCTAATTGGTCAGGTACTATCTATCACCTTGCTGCTGATGTGAAGCTGGCACAGACTCCAGGCCACACATTCAGTGTAGGGTCTTGCATAGCTATGGGGTTGGTTAGCACCCAGATTTTACAGAACATGTAAATAAGGCTGGATTACTTGAAGTTTGAAGTTTCTCAGAGTATCTCTGGATGCTGAGACAAGCTCTGTGTGGCTGCATGCAGCTGGCATCTATGTATCAATAACCTGAACTGCCAGAAGGTTTGAAAAGTGCCTTTACTAAGCAGATGGTGATGAGACACTAGCCCAAACCTGGCCACACAAAATATGCATACATGGATGTATCTGAATTGCTAAGTGAAGTGTAACACGCTGTTATTAGTTCAAGTGAGATAAAATCAGCCCTTTTTCCAGTCTCTCTATGCTAAGAGTTGAGCAAATAAAATTTGAAATTTTCTTTCAGGACAGATTTGTCAAAATTGATGCAAAAGATTGACTACCTTTATCACAGTGTGAATAGTAATTCAGCTTAACACAAGCTCATATGGTTAAGCAATACTGAAATTGTGAACTATGACTGTATCATAATTACAATGTATACTTTGGCACACTTCCTTTAAGTCTAGAGCAGGAAGCCAAATCAAAGTGAATAATGGAGGAAAATTAAGCATGGATACATTAGTGACTCAATCCTTGCTTCCTCCTTTCTGACCAGTTGTCACAGAGCAGTTCTGCTTTGGGTCAACTTGAACTGGAGCCCAGCACAATGCACAGACTCTCCTGAGGCATGTCAATTACTCTTTCAGCTAAAGCTACTCAACCATGCATCTATTCACAACGGCCAAACAAATTACAATTGCATGTCTTCCAAAGTGTCAAAACCCACTTGTCTGCCAAGATTAAAAATATTTGGAAGACCGTGAAGTGATATAACCTGGGGACACCTACTGCACTGATGTATTATAAGTTCTATTACACAGGCCTCTGACAGTAAATACAGTGTACATCACTTGGTAATTGGGTGAAGTCAGACTAATTTCTTCAGTTTAACAGTAAACCCATGTGTAAGTCAGGACTAATTTGAAAGCCCAGTATAGATCTCATAATGAAGGCTGTCATTCTGTTCATGTGGTTTTACTTTTTGGGTGAAACCATTAGAAAAGCTGACAAAAATAACAGCACAAAAAACTGGAAGCTCCACACCTGCTGGGATCATTAGGCAGTTAGAAGGATAGCCTATAGCCATGGCTCAGTCTGACACATCCTGCAGCCCTCCTTGCTGGCATGGAGAGGACAAACAACATCTAGCCAACTCTCTGGCCTTTTGCATGCTGCTGCTGAGAGGCCCAAAAATATGGCCCTGTGGAAATGAGACTAGCTCCACTGCTTTTACACAGGCCAGCCACAGACATTTCCTCTCTGTTCAGTAACAGCCTGGCTCAGATTTGTTTAACAAAGTCAGTCGGAGTAAAGTGGTATTCCTTCCATGAAGACTGGCCCAGCTTCTGATGGTGGTTGCCTGTGTAGAAGCTGGGCATTACTCCAGAATTAGAGCACGCTTAATGAGACAAAAAAATTAGCTGGTTTCTTTCAGCTCTTTAGTAGTCCTTTGAAATTGCTAAGTTTTACTGTGGCTTTTCCTGGTTTGGCCAGGAACTCTACCAGGTGGCCAACAGCGTGGTGCAGGGATGCTAACAGGCACAAAGCAGTTTAGAGGTGCAATACAAACTCCTGTTGACTGCAGATGACCAACAAAAACAAAACAAAAACATGTTAGGTTAAAAAAGAAGAAAGTGGTTATTAACCACTGTAAATTAGTGGAACTGCTTTTGGGCTCCTCTGGTAGTATCTCCCCTCCACAGCACAAGATTCAAGCATTCTCTTCCCATAGTCTTCCCTTGGCTACTTCCGCATGATTGCTATGACAATATGAATTCAATTAAAAGGTTTCAATGGTCATCCACCCAATTGTTTCTAAAATGTCTTTTCAGGTATGCTTAGGGAGCTGTTCCCCTAAAACAATTCTACTCTCACACAAAAGTCAGAGTAGTATTAATTGTTCAGCAGGAATTAACCTTTTATTATTGCTGTGGCTAGGTTCCTTTTTCAAAGACCACTTCCTTGCCTGTGTCTGTACCTAAACAATACCAATGAAGCCAATGGTTTTCTGCATATTGTCGGCTATTGAAATTGTATCTGAAGAGCTTTTCTTCAATACATTTCAAAGTTTGTACTTCTGAGGTAATGTTGAGGATATACATACACATCTCTGTTAAAGACAAGGCAAATTAATCCAGAAAACAGGAGATATGGAGGATTTGGGTATTGTAGTAAAAGAGAGGCATATGTGTATATGCAGCAGCCAATTTAGATGTCAGTGAGAGAGCTGGAAAATATGTTCCTAGGAGGAGCTCTATGTCATTCAGAATTGGCATGAGAACTGGCTGTGAGTGCAAGGGAGAGAGCTGGAAGAAGGAATGCAGATGGTAGCCAGTTATACCTTCAGCACTGGTTAAAAGTCTTGCAGATTTGAAGAAATAAAATATGTTCTCTTACGCCCAGAAGAATCATGATTTGTAGGTAAAGAATGCTGCATTAGGGGCATGCAACTCCCACTGTCAGTTTCTCTCCAAGCTGAAATCAGCAAAGGCCTGATTTTTAGAAAACTGCTCATGCCAGGGACTCCCAACAGGATCCCAATACAATTATGCATGGGCCTGGAGCCAACAGGGCTTGGAACTTTGTGAAGGCTCAGGTGGGCACTGGTGGTGAGCACCACAGCTAAGCATGAGAAGGGTCAGATAGGTCTGACCAGTGCTACATTCCACGCTTTTTTCAGATGGTTTGAATGACTGGGTGTCCATGAAGCAGCCTCCAGCTACCAGCTCTTTTCTCTTTGCCCTGGAAGGGACCACTGGAAACTTCACAGATGCTTGGTCTGTTGGCTCAGCAATAAGCCAAAAACATCCAGTAGTAGATTCACCTGGTTGACTCCTCAGCCATCTTGCCAAAGCATCCCCTGAAACGTTTCCATGATGTCCTGGATGGAAATTCTCACCATATATAAAAATGACAAATTTTGTTACAACTATAGTGTTTTTCACTGTATCACTGTGCTGTGTGTTTACCTTAGAATTTTCTTCAGCACAGAACTGTCAGCACACAGATGAGGATCTATGTAGTTAGTTTTTCAGGAAAGACAAGCAGAGCCAGCAGAAAAATAAATAAATAAAGAACAAGCTGGCAGCAAACCTCCAAGTAGGATGATAAAATTCTAGAGTGTGTCTTGCAAAACAGTCAGCTTCTCTTGGTGTTCAGTAGCCAGCTGGAGGGTGTGATGACACGGGAGAAAATTGAGACCAACCAACCAAAAGGGGAGGCAGGGCAGAAAAGGGGATGGCACGGGAGCAGTGTACCTATGACTTGAAGTAAGCTTGTCTGTGCCTAGACCACTAAGTCTATAGGCCAGAGGCCACAACAGCACTTAAAACTGTTGACACCTGGTTTACATCTTTTCTGTGAAATCTAGTGGATACAACTGTAATTTGCCTTGTACACGGTGTATAAGCTAGGACCAGGCTGTAAGATAACAAAGTCACAAGCCACATAAATTCCAAAATACTTTATCTGGGAATAGAAAGCTATAATCCTCACCTCATATTTACTTCTACCGAGGGGTGCACTCCAAATACCCGTCCGTGCCTCATTTACTCCCGTTTGGTGTACGGAGTTAAGTCGGGAGGCGTTTCAGCGGGTTCTTTCAGCTAGGACTCCCACCTTCAGTCCGGCTAAGTACCAGAGGGCAACAGTCGTGGGTACCGCTAAGGGCGGGGGCTCCCTCAGTAGACACGAATACTCCGAGTTCAGAAGGGCTTTACGCGCTACCGCCCCAGGTTCTCCGCGAGCCTCGGGGCTTCTCGTGAGGTGGAAGGGGCGGGGGAAAGTCTGCCGCGGGCAGCCGGCGGGGCTGGCCTCGAGCAGCTTCTGACTGCCGCGCACCGCGCAACGGCGGCCGGCGGGGAGCGGGCGAGAGCCAATGGGGGCCGGCGCGGCCGAGTGACAGGCGGGGCGGCCGCTACACCCGCCGGGCGGTCGGGGCGGGGAGCCGGCATCGCCGCTCGGCAGCAGCATCTGCGGGGTTGACACGCGCCTGCATCCTCCTCTCTCCCCCGGCAGCCGCGGCGAGAGAGGCCGGCGGGCGGAGCGGAACGGAGCGGAACGGAGCGGAGCGGGGGGCGCCGCGACAGACAAAGCAAAGATGGCAGGGATCCTCGCCTGGTTCTGGAACGAGCGGTTCTGGCTGCCGCACAACGTCACCTGGGCCGACCTGCAGAGCACGGAGGAAGCCTCTTTCCCGCAGGCGGAGGACCTCTACCTCGCCTTCCCGCTGGCCTTCTGCATCTTCATGATCCGCCTGCTCTTCGAAAGGTAACGCGGCGCCCCGGGCAGCGCGGGGCTGAGCGGCCGCTGGCCGAGGGGCCGCTTCGGGTCCTCCTCCCCCTGCCTCGCCGCGCCCCGTCGCTCGGTCACGTAGCTGCACCGATGCGGGCGGGTCGGGGGGCCGCCCGGCGGGGGTCTGCAGCTCGCGCCGCCGCCCGGCGCGGGCGCTAGGAGGCGAGGTCGCCCCAGGAACGGGCCCGGCCCTCCACCTGCGGCCCCGCGGCGGGAGAAGGGCCCTCGGGTACCCGCGTGGGCCGGGCCCTGCGAGCTGCTTCCCACCGGCCGCGTCCCCGGCCTCGCATCCTGCGTCGAGCGAGAAGCCGTCCCGAAAGGAGAGTTCGCCGGAGGGCTCCCGCGGGAGGGCTGGGCTGCGGGAACGAGCCGCTCGCAGCTCTGCGAGCAGCGCGGGGTTACTGCGGGACCGGGCTCGTCCTCGGCTCCGCTGCCGCGGGCTCTGCGCGCGCGGCGGTTTAAACCTGGGCGCCAGGTGCGCCCGCGCGGCGTAACGGTCAGCGCGCGCCTGAGCTGGGGGAGCGGGGGCGGCACGCGCTCTGCCCCGTGTGGCGGCAGCGGCGGTTACTGCGTCCCACAGACGGCTGTCGCGGCGCGTTAGCCGCTGGGAAACAGCCGATCCGTGAGATAGAGCGCTGCCTCTCGAGCGTTCCCCTGCCCTTGTCAGGTTATGGTGCCGAGCTGTCTGGTCGCTGGAGAACGCAGCTGTTTTCGTCGCTCAGGTGAGAGGGGCAGTAGGAGTAACAAGCTGCCACCAGCTGTCCTTAACTAACGTGTGGCGTCTACAGATTGAAAAGACGAGGAAAGTCGTGGGCTGACTGAGCTGATTTAACACTTATCCAGAACCTAGCGCTGCGATAGAATTGCCGTTTGAGTGCCAGGCGTCGTTTAGATAATGCCAAGTCATTTACTTTTTTCTTTCGCTTCGATGTGAGAGTAGGCTCGGGCTCCACGCGGCTGTGACTTCTGAGGCGCAGCGCTGCGCTAAAGCAATCCGAGCAGAAAGCGGCGGACCCGCGCCAGCAGGATTGTCTCTGAATGATGGGTCGTTGCTTATCAGTGCTCATTTGGCAGTTTTTTCACCAGACCTCTGTGCTTTGCTTGTGGGGAACAGCCAATAATGCCTTGTGCTCAGCATTAGCAAAAGGCTTGCAGTTATCTTGGTCGGTATAGCATTCTGAGATCTGGAAAGGACAAGAGTGGGATATCTGAATTGATAATTCATTTTTCCATGTAATAAAACAGCTGCTTTTTTTTTCTTCTTCCAAAACTCGTGTGTTGATAACTGCTGTTGCACGCACTACATCAAGGAACAGGTTTCTGCAGGTCTGTTCGCTGATTTTGCAACTGAATCACTTAAAGAACAAATACAAATAGATGCTGTAATACATCTTAACAAGTTCCATGCATACTTTCAGTCTGTGCTGTACTGAAGTAATTGTAACATGAGTGCATCTTCTCCTTTCTTTTTTAATATACTTAGAATAGGTGCTCTTGTAATTCTTGATATTGATGGCAAGCAGCCACACGGTGATAAGAATCTCATTAAGTGTTTTATATTTATTATTTTCAAACTGCTTCACAGTACCTGGCTGCTTGAGCAGTGTGGTTTTATTTCCCTTGTTGAAAAGGATGACCAACTTCCCAGATCTTAACAGCAGTAAGAAACACGCTTCAGGTGTGCCTTTGCTTGCAAAATTCTTCATGTCTGTGGGATAATAACTGTCATGCAAAAGGTTAAAAATTGACTTTTTATGTATATATAAAATATGCATATATATATACACACATTTTTGTTACATATTCATATGTGCAACAGTAAACAAAGAACTTGAAAATTTTGTTCTATGTATATTCACCTATTGTTAATGGAATTAACCTACTAGTTATTTGGTGTGGTATTTTGGTCTGTTTGATGAATCAAATGGCAAAGTCGAGAAAAGAATGCTTCTGAAATTGTGTATATATATTGTTTCCCTTTGAAAGAAACCACTTTTCATGATTTCCCTATCCAGTCATCCTTGACCCACACTCAAGAAGAAGAGTAGATTATAACGGTAAATGTACCCTCCGGTAGTTGGATCTGATGATGATTAGTGCTTTAGAAATAAGCTTTGCTCTAAGATGTAATCTCATAACTATACGATTTAGAGGCTTTACCTGATGAGGTAGTTATGGGTGAGGTGCTAAAATACCTTGACAGCCTTTTCTTTTTTCCTTTCCTTCTCATTTATCTTTTTCTTTAAATGCCATGTACATTTTAGAAACTATAACTAAGCACAATTATAATGTTACCTAGTAATTTGGAAGATGACTTTAGATCAGTATTGCATCAGGAGCATATTTCATCATAGCATCCATCAATTTGGTGTTGTTTTGTTGTTGGGTTTGTTTTTTGTTGTTGTTTGCTTGTCTGCTGATTTTTTTGGTTTTGCTAAGACGTGTTAGCAATTATGGATCCTCTTTTAAGCTGTCTAACACTTTCAGCTCTAAGGAAATAACATAAATGCTTATTAAAACTGCTCTCAGTCCTTTCTAGTTCTGAAGTAGGCAAGACAAGTTAAGGCTGACTTGAAGCTGGTCTTACTAATAGCATAGTGTTGTAGTTTTTGTTGGCCTAAAAAGATAAAGTTCCATCTGTCATTCTGAGCAAAATACATTTTTTCTTCTTTTATGTGATCCCATACATTTTCTACTGAGAAGCAGCAGCTCTGCCTATCCCTTCAAGCCTGTCCTCTGTGAGAGGCACATATGAAAATAATGTTTGGTTAGCTGTAAATATTGTCTGGCTCAAAATGCGAGGGTTACACACTTATCCTTTAGAACCATCTCTCTAATGGATAGAAATTGGCTGAGTTCTCCAGATGTGCTAACTAAACATGTTTCTGATGTGGTCCAACAATCTTATGTCTGAGTCAAGTAATGTTTCTCAGGGCTTTCTTTATACCTGGCTAATGTTCTCAAGATTCTTGTGTCTCGTCTTTGCACAGTAGTTGTAATATGCTTTCTGTTGCCTTAAAAGCAACAGCTTGAGCTCAGATCAGATGGGGGTAGCTCTATAATTCACTAATCTGAGTTTACGATTCCTTTGTTGTCCTCTGGTGTCAGTGTCTACAGATTGTTTCTTAAAAGTGAAGCTGAGCTTCCTAGCTGATGTAATAGCTTGATGTGGTCAGGTATAGCTTGACTGTAAGGAGCAGTCCTCCAGCAGCAGTGATTTAAGCTGATTCAGACTTGTAGTTTATGATCAGTTGGATCAATATACTCTAGATGTTAAGCATATGGAAATTCATGACTTTTGTTTAACGTTTTGCTTTTATAATGGTAGTTCAGTCTCAAAGTTAACTTCATCTGACTCGCATTTATTTCAGTGCTGTATAATTCCTAGTGAGTCAGGGTGATGTGATATAATGAGCGTGTGTGTGTATTTATATATATAAAATTGTCAAAATTAATTCAGGTGGCAAATTCTTAAAGCATTGCCAATGTCTCTGGTACATGGTGTATGTATATTTGATCTAAAATTGATCTAATATTGATTTGAAATAAGTGTATATTATACACTGTTAATCCATTTCTCTGTGCTTCTTTCAGTTTAGAAGGCTTATAATAGGCTTCTGCCATTTATTTTTGTTTATGTAACCAGTTTTTTCTTCCTAGGGTTAGTGTTTGGTTTTCAGTCACTAAAACAAGTAGATATCTCACAGGAAAATTATTGCTTCTACCTGGAGAGCTAGTATATGTCTGACATGGCATGGATGGAGCTCTGCCTTGCCAGTTCTGACCAGCACAGTGTAGCTCACCTACCTCATGTGTGACTGTTGGCTGGTGTGCCCCTTCTGTTGCTTGGAAGAAAACATATGTTTGTGTTTACATTTAAGCTCGGCATATTCCTTTAAAAGAAAGCAGAGTGGAGAAAATTGGTACTATTTGAGTGCCTTCTGTAAAGGGCCATTTATAGGTGAACATTTGTTCCAATCTCAAAATTAGGAGTTAAATTTCAGATATGCATTGAATTCCTGGAGAGAATACCATTAAAACCAATTTCTAAAATGTACAGGTGACAAAAGTACAACCACCAAACCACAGTTCATCTTAGGGTAGGGTTTCAGTGAGGAGTTACTAGAGAATGCTGGGAGCTTATTACTTGCACACAGCTGTTATTAGTGGTGTTTTGTCTGATTACAGGTTCCTGCTACTGTTAGCAACTTCCTTTCAGTTCTCAGCTGGGTTCTTATAACAGTACTGTTTGATCCAAATTGCCTGTGGCTCTTTCTGTTGCTCATATTTCTGCCTCTGTCACTGATTAACATGCATTTGCTAAGAATTTCTTCTTGAAAAAGAAGAGCTGCTAATACTTTGCTCTTTTTCAGCCTGGAGAAGAGAAGGCTCGAGGAGACCTGATAGCAGCCTTTCAGTATCTAAAGGAGGGCTATAAGAAAGAAGGGGACTGACTCTTTAGCAATGTCTGTTGTGAAAGGACAATGGGAAATGGTTTCAAACCTAAAGATGGGTGATTTAGATTGGATACAAGGAAGAATTTTTTTACAATAAGGGCGGTGAGGCACTGGAGCAGCTTGCCCACAGATGTGGTGGAAGCCCTGTCCCTGGAGACATTTAAAGTCAGGCTGGACCAGGCTCTGAGCAACCTGATTTAGATATGCATGCCTCTATTCATCACAAGGGAGCTGGAGTTAGAAGAACTTTAAAGGTGTTTTCCAACTCAAAAGATTCTATGATTTTAGAACTGCAGACCAGTTTCTTATAAGTCCATAGAAATTAAGTGGTATATTAACATTTGGGGAAATCTGTTCCCTTGACTATTACTGCTGCTTGTCAGCAGGGTGAAGAAAATGGGGGTGCCTGAGTCGACCAGTGCTTGCTTGACCATTTTGTGTATTGCATTTTTTCATAACAGTCAAAAATTAATCCGTGTTCACAGTGATTTTGACAGCTTTGGGATTTCTGTGCCTTTCTTGAGTTTGTCGTGAACATTTGGCAAGAAAGTTAAATTTACATGTAGCTTTCATAAGCAAAGTAACCTGAGGTAACACTCAGTAGTAGTCTTAAGCCTGTAATTGGCACCTTACAAACAGTCAAATGCCTTTGAGGTGTTATCAACAGTTCTTTGGAACTGTTCATCTAACATTGTGATCACTTTGTAATCTTCTGTAGCAGTGACTCCCTTCACTTGTTTAAAGAATTATTAGATGTGGGAAAGCCAGCAGGGATAGGCATCCAAATGAAGGAAGGGAAGAGGAATACATGGGTTTCTGATCAATTGATAGAGCAGGAATTGCTAACATTTTGTTCAAAGGTGAGCAAAGTTTCCGGTAGTTGGATGGTCTGAGTTCTGTTATCCATTGCAAAGAAGTCTTCAGTCCATGATGTCAAGTTGCAGCCTTCAGTAAGGATCATCTGGCAGTCATTGATTTCTCACAGGGATGATACCTTTCCTGTTATTCTATGTAGTAAAAGTGGTAACAGAGCTGGGAGAGTTGAAGTATTGATCACAGCCAGCTGTCATTTTTAGAGTTGATTTTCATAATGCTGATGGACCCGTGACACAAAGCTATGATTTCCTTACCAGAGCAGAGAGTGAAATATAATGATGCTTTTTCCTGCATAGTTAATATATCTCAGTCTCAAGTTTTTCCTTTTGTAAACTTCTATAGTGCTGAGCAATAGTGAAGGCTCATGCAGCTGTTACTGATGTCTGATCATTGAATTTTAACTCTCAAGTTAGTTGTCTGTATAACTAAGAAAATCTGAGAGCTGTAAAGAAGCATAATATCCCACTAGATCTGTTGTATGTTATATAGAATGCAAGATACTTGCATATTTATAAATCAGCTCTTAATGCAAGTTATCTTTTGAATAGGAAAGAACAGAATTCTGAAACTCTCCTAATTACCCTGTATTAATGAAATATCTTTTAGGTTCTCTTAACTAAACCTCATTTTAATATTACAAATGTTGTGCCTTAATGCTTGGTGTGAAATGATAAAAAGCCATCTTTGCATTCCCTGGTCACACTAGAATGATTAAAGGAAATATGTCTAAACCACTTACATTTTCCCTCATTTTCCCTATGTGAGCTTAGTAAAAGCATCCTTTTAACAGCACCTACTCTGTCTTGGTTTCCCTTGCAGAGAATCAGGGGGTAGAAGGGAGGAACCTACAGTACTTTAAAAATAAATAAGTCACTCTCACTGACATTACTCTAGACTAGTTACTCTAGTGCAAAAAAACCCACAAACCCATAGGTTGGACCCCAGGTAAGCATTCACTAGCATAAGATTTTAGATTTCTGAGGCTGTTTCTGCATTCGTGCATGCAGTATTATTTGTTTATCCTTCATAACAAGCAAGTTGCTATATTTTTAACATCAGTGAAGTGACCAGGAGAAAGAAGTTGTTTTTATTTATTGTATTTGATGCGATGACACCTGCCTATTTCCCATTCTCTGAGATAAAGTTTACTTGTGCAAGCAGTGCGAAAGGAAAACAAAACCAAAAAAGCTCAATAGAAATGAGGCTGAAATCCTTCCTTTGGAATTTGCACTCCTTTCTTCCTTCTGGTATTGACAGTGTTCAATTCTGAGAGACTTGTATACATAATTTCCACTGGATCTGTCACTTACCATGTCCCTGGGACTTTCATCTTTACTGAGAAGAAAGTGGAAGTGGGGGCCACTCTCTACTTTGCTACGGTGTTTGGCATTGTTTAGTCTGGGCCTTATTTTTGAAAGATGTTTTTTCACTGTCTACGTAGCTGTAGACAAATTGTTGTGCTGTCTAGCAAGACAAACTTAGATGGCAGTGGGCTTCTGACTCACTGCCCTATAGGGAAGAAATGTGCTCAGTCGGGGAGCTGGAGGGCTCCAGCGTCTGGAGCTGACTCTGGGCATTGCTGTAGCAGATCAGACCAGTGTGTCATCAAGACTAGAATCCTTGTTGCAACTGGTGAGACCAGTTGCTTCTGTTGAAAACAAAATTTAAGCTAAAGATGAATCTTCTGATTACACACAACTGTATATAAAGGTTATGAGTAGGAATGTGCCTGTTGACAATCTTTTCTGTAGTTGTTCAGTAGATTTTCCTGAACTTCCTGCTGTTTACCACTAATTGTCCAAAATGTGCATCTGAACAAGATTATCAGATCCAATTGGTTGTATTTATACCTCTTATAGATGGTTTGTTGGAAATAAGCCTTTGGGGAAAAGAGAGGCAAGTGGTTAGACTCAGGTGGGAAGATGTTTTGTATGTATTAAAACAAGAATTGGATGGTAATTGTGCGACTGATACTTATCTATCAACTTTTCCCACGCACCTAATATGAGAAAAGGGAGAGAACTGATATGATAACAGAATAGCTTGAAAATATGAAAATTTCCAAAGCCAAATGTTCCCTGGGATTACAACATCCCTTGTGCTAAATTAATTTTGCAGTGATTGCGTTGACATGATTATGACAAGTTGAACCACAAATGGAGTCTTGGGAATAACAAGTTGAATGTATGCCAGAAATATACGAAAAGATTTCTGGGTTGCATTGGGAAGAGTGTAACGAGGAGAGTGAGGAAAGTGGTGATCCCCTGGTACTTAGCACTGGTGAGGATGTCTGTAGTGCTGAGTGGTTTTGGTTTCCCTGTATGAGATGTGAATGGGAGTGAGGCCAACAGAGGACCACTGGAGCTTCTGATGTATCAGGAGAGACTGGGAGAGTTGCACCTGCTTAGCCTCGAGAAGAGACTGTTTTGGACGGATTGTATCAGCTTGTACAAATACTTGATAAGGAGGGTCAAGAAAACAGAGCCAGACTATTTGCTAGGGCAGGAAGGTCAACATGCAACTGAAACGCAGGAAATTCTCTTTAAACATAAGAATAACTGTTTCTGGGATGGTGGTCAAACACTGGGACAGAGTTGTGGAGTTTCCATCTTTAAAGATACTCAAACAACTGGATAAATCTCTGAGCAACCTGCTCTAGTTTACTTTGTTGTGAGCAGGGGCAGTGAAGTTGGTGATCTCCAGAAGTCCCTTCCATTTGTAGCGAATACTGTGAAATCACTGATGTGCTAAATGGCATGTTTTCACAATGCGGGACTCAAGGTGGCACATGGGAGGCCAATTATGTGTGAAGTTGATAAACAGTAGTAGAAATCTGAAATAGGTGAGGATTAGTTTGAAGTTCAGTGTG
This sequence comes from Cyrtonyx montezumae, assembly GCF_038088225.1. Classification (NCBI taxonomy): domain Eukaryota; kingdom Metazoa; phylum Chordata; class Aves; order Galliformes; family Odontophoridae; genus Cyrtonyx; species Cyrtonyx montezumae. Next base: position 18,378,160 of record NW_027072078.1, on the reverse strand, counting down.
AGTCTACAAAAGAGAATTAATTTGGGTGGAGCACACCACATTTGATAGATGTGGATTTTCTGATTGCCATGGAATGGCTTTCTTGATCGTTTTTATTGTAGTCTGTCATGTGAGCAGACAGGAAGTAAACCAAGAAATATATTTAGATGATCTGTTCCTAAGAAAGTAATTAACTTGTGGGTACCCTAAATGAAATCTGAGTTGCTATGTTATAAACACCTTCTCTTCCCTTCTAGGATCAGTATTTCGTGTTTCCTATAGCACTAAGTGTGATTATAGCAGGCAATTTTGAGGATAGTTTCATTTTTGTTCCTCATAAGTTGATTCTTCTCCACATCATAATTTCTTCAGGATAATTTTGTTCTCAAAAAATTTATAAAAAGGGATACTTCAGAAGACAGAGTACTCTCATGTTCCCCGTTAAGAGGGAATGGTGGTCATGTGTTACTGGAAAAAACTTTTATTGCTTTTCTGTTCTGGAAAATAGTATTAAATCAGCTTTAGACAAAGACTGGGAGAAACTAGTCTTTAGTTCCACATAGCTAGTTCCCTATATAGGCAACATATTTAAATTTCAGATGTATATGTATACGACATGAAGGAATGTATAAACTGCTTTAACATTGTGTCACTCTGATGTAATACTTCTTTTTTTGCTACTTTTTTATTTAATGTTTTTTAAATAACATCATTAAGAGAAGATAAGGAATGTTGACTGGTCTAGAAAAATGAGAGATTCCAAAATGTGATTTGTTGAAGCAGTTTGACATTTTATAGAAGAAACATGCTCAATATCCTAGTTAATTAATGGGACATTACATTAATGTGTGATCGTGAACCTGGAATTGTTATTTTCTAGGGCATTTATGAGAAATATGACAAATATTTGATTTTCTTCCTGTTTGGAATGAAATAGAAATTTAGAAATGTCAAGATTTGTTCAGAAGCAGATGTCCTTACTTCAGCCAGCAGATCAGTGAGTCTGGTTACAGGACAGTGTAGTGTAAAAAATTGAGATCTCTATGGCATTGCTAGCCTCCAGAAACATACGTTCTTGACCAATTCTTAATTTTAGACTTATTCAGCCTATAAATATATATGTATAAACGTTACCAAGAATATAGAAGTAAATAAAGATAAAAGCAAACCTCTTAACCTCTTTCTGTTTTCTTTCCTTATTGGAATAATTTAGGTGTAATTCTAGAGAGGTTTAAAGCTTTAAATACTAATAGCAAATCTCTCAGAGTAACATGGCTGCAAGAAAACTGCATTATATTGAAGCATTGGCTTTTTGTGTTTTTAAATACATTGTAGCTAAATATTTTTCCATTTTCTAGAGGGTGTGATTAGTGATGTATGTCTCCAAACAGCCATTGCACCTTTGAAGCACCAGGGCTATATTAATATAGTGACAAAATTTAAGATTTTGATTCTTTCAGATCTTCTACAGAACCTGAGTGTTAAAAGTTAAAAAAGAATTCATTCTTTCAGGGCAAAACATATGATTCCTTACACTTTTTAACTCTTTCTTGGACGTCTCATCTTACAGCTGTATCTCTAGTCTCAGAACAAATTTCCCTTGCTTTTCCTTCTTATCTTAGAATTGAGGTTTATCCAGGTATTTGTTTTGCATCTTTCCAACCTTTTTCTCCTCCTTCATGCCTATTAAATGTTCTCTGTCCTACAGCTGCTCCCTTCTTATTCTTTCTTCCTATCCATCCTCTTCTTGTTGTTTTTTCTTTCTCTGAGCAAAAGCTGTCCACCTGTGGCTTTTGTGCTGTTAGAGTGTGTAACAACCTAATCATTCAGTTTCCACTCCACCTTCACTGAAGGTCAGTATTAAGAGCATTGTAGACTCCTAAGATAGGTTCTAAAATGATTTTTAAATATAAAAGCCTGAATAGAGTGAGTGCAGTAGTGTGTAGGAAGACAGGTTTGGATTGAGGGAGGACTTAAAGCTGATTTTAATTTTGTCAAGCATATATTCATCAATTTTGTTGCAAAATCATCAAAGCATTTATTTTCTTGTATCACTTTTAATATGAAGAGTTCATTAATTTTGTAAACCCGTTTTATGTGCGTGAGCTGAGCTTTGTCAGACAGCCTTAAGATTATTTGCGTACTAGGCAGATCTGCTGTGGAAATCAGTTTGTTCAAGAATGGTCAGGCTGATTTATGCCAGTTGGGGGATGCATATTACTCTTGTGTATGATTTATTTACTCACAGATATCCCAAATCTGATCGTCTGCCAATATAATTTAGGAATTAACTTCCACGGTGTTCAGATGTTACACTGTTGTGTAACTTCTGTGGAAGATCAGAAATTGTGTCATTATTTAAAGATCTGCATAGTTGTTTTTGTTTTTTGAAGCAGAAGCCACTTGAGCTCTACATGCAGATAGAAATAATGGTAATCATATGTTTGTATGTTCTTTTGTTGTTGTTGTGGGTTTATAAGTTCATGTTTTTGCTTTTTTGACTAATTGCTATGCTTCACTCCCTCTACCCATCATTTTTCCAGGGCTGGTAATAACATTGCACCACCAGAGCATTGTTCTGTCTACTAACCTCACCTGCAGAAGATCCATTTAGTCGACATTAACTCGATAGTGTTATGATTCCCCCCCCCCCCTCTTTTTTTTTTTTCTCCTGCAAGCCTCTGCTCTTGCATAGCATTAGGTGACCAGTCAGCCAACAGGATCATGTGATAGCCTTGCTTTTCTTCCCCTTGCCCCTTTGAAGAGTATTGCTAACGCTGACAGTACGCTTCAAGTCTGCAACTTAATGACAGACTGTGAAGCAGTACCTTATCAACAGCTTTCCCCATGTCCTGCCCCAGGTCTGCTCTTTCACAAAGCTGCTTTGCAGGTGAGAGGTTTGTCAGATACAACTGTGGTGGTAGTAGTGGTTGTAAGTTCTGTCAACTCCTGGAAAGAATATCCCAGTGTTCCCCTAACAAGGACTGGCAGTCCTGCAGGGTGTTTGCATCTTGTTCAGAACTGTGCTGGCAATTGTGTTGCAACTGCATTGCACGGGCGAAGTGGTAATGTAAGGATCTATTAAGAAGGTACACACAAAAAGAAACAGTGCCCTCCTTAATGATGATGTCTGTGTCATACATGTGGCAGTGTTATTTTGAGAGTAAACTAAGTATGTGTGCATATGTATTATTAAATAGGTTATAATTATGTCTTCCAAAACCATCTCAAATCTTACACACCTTACAGCAAGGTGCTCTTTCTGTCTTGTCTGCTACTGTTGCAGGTATGTTAAATGATGTAAAGAATCTTGAGTGAATATGTTTACATGATGAAGAGAAAAAAATGGAACGCATTGTCTAGATCCACCTTGGATTTTCTCATATTTTACTTTAATCAGGCTCTCTTCAGGCTTTCTTCTCTCTTGACAAATGTCACCCTGCAGCTGTGATCACTTCACACGTAAACAGGTATTGACCTCAAAGATTAAACACAGGAGTGAGCTCTGCATCCTCCAGAGCCTCCCCAGCTCAAGCCTGTGGGACAGAACTTCTCACTTGTAAAATAGTTTTGTGTTGCTAAATGAGAGCCATCACAAATAGCAAATAAAAAAAATAATAATAAATCAGCACTGTAATGCAGGGTGACCCATTTTGCTGAATTTTTGAAAAAAAAGATTCCCTTTGACCTGGTAACAGAATATAAGAAGTTACTATTTACCAAGTTACTCTCTTCAAGTTCTTGTAAATTTAATGAAGGACTTAGTTTACTCTTTGGCGTTGTTTATGATGTGGTAAACTTAGTGCAGTGTACTTTGGCACTCAGCTCATGTTTTTAGGTTTAGATCTCGATTCTTCAGCTGGATTATTTTTAATATAAATGAAATAGTGATTAAATGTAATTTTTTTTCAGTCCTACTATAGTACAGGCTGAGAAACTGTAATATTCCAAAGCATCTTAAATAATGGTATTAAAATAGTAATAAAAACGAAAGTTGGAATATTTTTGCATCGTCAATAAATATTTCCAACTCAAATGACTGATCATGACAAGTCAACCCCCTCATGTGTGAGTAATGCAGAAAATTCTTGTGGAGATACAGTGCAGTGACCACATGGTTTATGGTGTGACAATCTGCTGTTCTTCAGAATTTTTACTATTCTGTTTCTCACTTGAAATTTGAGGTTTAGAGAGTTCAATACTCTCTAAATTCTTTCTCTTCTATCTAGATAAGAATAGTTAACAGGGGCTAAAGACCAGAAGTGGAACATGGCAGGAATATGGAACTGGAAGGAGCGCATGGACATCTTTTCTAGTGTGTAGGAGTAGGGAGTGGAGGTGAAAGTGAGTAAAGATGTGGACTGGGAGTGGGAGAGAGGGGAAAGCATGACCCACCTATTTGCCTGAATGTAAGAGCAAAGCAATGTAACCGATGGTACCAGTTTGTTTATTTACATCAGAAACAATGTGATATATGTTCCTAAATTCAAAGATACATGAGAACACTTGTATCCTGTGGAGAGATTTCATGTGTGTGAATAGTCTGCCTCAGTTATTGAGGGATCAGCTCTGAAAATTCTTAAGAATTGTTTATTTATTTTAAAGCCCATAATGTTTGTAACATAGAAATCCTGTTCCATCTGGAAGAGCGTTGTGTGCTCAGGCATCATTCCCACCTTCTTGCAGCATCTTTAATGAGCATGGATTACAAGTAAGAAAGAAAAGCCAGCTGGCCAACGTCACCAAAATGGTTACGAACTGGTGTCTATTTTTCTCTGCTGATGGCATCCAGAAATCTGTAATTTAGGTTTTGCAGCACCCTTGCTACTCTTTCTAAATTAATTCAATAATGAAATTCCAGATTTGGTTGAAAAATGCAGGTACTGTTATTTTTGTCAAGTCTTAGTGAAAACTTGGGTTGTCATCATTTACCAGAGCTCCAGATAGCCTTTGAGAACAGAAACACCAAAACAAAAGACAAGCAATTCTTATCAAACTTTCATTAGGGCAGTTGATTTCAATCTACAGAAATTGCAAACATTGCATTTCTGATGGCTGAACTGACTTCTCCAAGGACAGAAGAATCCCAGCTGGGCGTTAAATGAAGTGACATGCCACAATTTGTCAGTACAGCCAAGAGGAACGGGAAATCTGGAAGATGAAGGCATTGGTGAAACTGTAAGCTAGCGAACCTTTGTGAAGGAGTCAGAGAGATATTGTTATGTATGTGAAGTTATCTAAGGTGGGCTCTAGCCCTGTCTTTGAATTGGAAAGGTCTTACTACAACAGTCTACCAGATTGCTGGCAAACTGCTCTGAGGAGTGATGATTGAATTCCAAACTTTAAGAACTTTTTCAATCAGTTAGGTGAGGTTTTATTCATAGCTTCAGCTATCATAGTACATAAAAACACTTCTAAAGTCACCCTGGGAACTTAGTGTACTTCTCTGATGACTTGATTAGTACTAAAGGTTATTTTGTAGCATTAAAATAATGAAAAATAGTTCTTGCTTTGTTATACTCTAAGGAGGGATATGTGTGTGCCTGTGTGAGACAGAAATATGGTGATGCTTTCTAGTAATCCAGAACAGTTCTGATTGTCTGGATCATCCAGAAACATAAGATGTTTTCAGTAATTTATAGACATTCTAGGTATTTACTGTGGCAAGAACCCAGTTAAGGAAAAGAGCTGTTTTCTGAAAGACTGGTTGTGTATTTTCAAAATAACTGAGGCTTGAACAGGAAATCCATGGAATTTAATTTCCTTTTTGAGAAACATCTATTTAGGGAGATCTTCTGTTAAGTTCATAATTGGGATATCAGTCATAAGGTGCTTTAATGGTTCAAAAGAAGAAATCTAAACAATTGAAAAATTGTGCTTATGAGTATCTGCTGAATTATAGTGGTTTGAATTTCTTTTTAAATCAGTGCAGGAAGAATTAACTTCCAGCTCATTTTTTGTGTAAACTATAATTTTAGGTGGTAGCTTAAAAGGAAAAATGAAGTTTGCTGTTCTGCAGATATCTCTAGGGAACAGTTTTTAATTGTATAGTGGCTAATGAAATCACCTTTCTGTGAGCAAAACTGATCAAATAACCATTTTGTTTATCTATTTAATGGGATAGAAAAAATTCAGATCTCAGAACACATTTCTTATTCTTGAGTATTTAAAAATGAAAGATAAATAAAGGAAATGTCATTTAGAATAATCCAAATGATCTGTCCGACCTTCATTAAAAGAAATAATAGAAAATGAATTTTCTAATTTTTATAGAAGGAAAAGATCTTTATTAGGCCATCATGCACGAGCACTGCTTGACGAGAAGCATTGGGTATTAAAATACAGACTTCAAAACAGAGTATTTAATTTGCTTGGAGTGAGTCACAGTATATTTGATGCTGCTGCTGAACAGTGTGGTGTCCAGAATGGTTTTGGCAGTTTTCTCACAGATGTTCATTTTTGATACCTTCCTTGGTCTGTTTCCTCAAATATAGTCCCAGCACTGCTGTTTCTGTATCAGCTTTCTGATCCAGGAGGCATTAAGTATTGTTAGATTGCATTTAACATCTTATTTAGTCCAGACTCCAAGGTTCCTCCTGGGTTCAGGTCTAAGAATCCTCTTCTCTTAATATGTCACTGTCAAAACTTACCACAAACAAAAAATAAACAAAAATCAATCAAAAAACTCTCAATATTTTCCTCAATTTCCATAGCCATTTATCTGAGGTAGTAAGGAAGTAATTATTTTAAGACTTTGTGAGTTGAGGGTGGAAAATTACCCAAGACTATAAAAGTTTAATGGTGACTGCTGTAAGTATGGTCCACCTCAGTAACAAAGGCCAGATGGGGCGGGCTTAGGTGAGTTGTGTATAGTGTGGCCTTGGTTTCAGAGGTGTTTAGCCAAAGGCAAGAAGGCTAAACTTGAAGAAACATCAGAGACAAGGACTCCCCATGTGCATTCTTGCTCGGTTATATGTTCTGCTTCAAATAGATCTTGCAGGTAGTATGTTTTAGACCTGGGATTTCTGGTGAGGGAAAAAAGCGTTACTGATGCAGTAGAAACTCCACTTGAGCACCTGTACAGCGAGAAATTATGATGATTTCCATTACTTCAGGCTAAAATGGCTTGGGAATAGTCATGCATTTTGCCAGCTAGGTCTGCAAATTTCCCAGCTAGTACAGCTCACTGTTATTTCCCCTGCCCCTGTCTGGCAATGTCACGTTCTGTGGCACTTATCTGAGTGAAGGTTTGGGCACGTGGCCTGTCAAAACAGTTAGGTTGGTCATCTTTGCCTTCTTGCAGTAATTTGTCAGGCAGCATATTGTGTGTGGAGAGATGGAGTTTGACAGTGATTGGTTCTAGGAATCAGCTGATACAGAACTGCATTTCTGTTTTCTCGTTGGTTTTTTTGTTGTTGTTTTTGTTTTTTGTTTTTGTTTTTAATAATGAAACTAAGTCCCTTCTGTCCTGGATGGCCGAAAGAGAGAAATGAATAAAAATGAGTATGCTGCTGGATTTATCTGATTGGGTCCCTATGTTATATGAAGGTTTATAAAACACTAGATGCCTCTGCGACAGTGAATATACACAGCGATTTTTTTTCCCTAAAAGAAAATTATGTAAAACACACGTGGATGAATGGTAAATATAAAAACTAATATTATAGTTAGACTCTGAAAATTCAGTGTCAAAATGAGATACTTGCTAGATTTCTAAAACTGTTCACTTGCAATGTGTAGGAGATAGACTAGCAAGATTTCATTTAAGAATCCTAAGGTTAATAAAATAATAAAAATAAAAAAGCAGATGCTGATCTCCCCACAAGCACAGCAGAAGTGAAAATGCAGCAATTCCCCCATCTCTGTCTTTTTCTAACCTCTTTGCTCCTTACCTTCCTCCCTTACACACAAACATTAGGCATACCTTGCTATTTGGCTGCTAATAGACACTAGTAGCATTTGAGTACACTGGATTAGTTCTTTGTATATTGTAAAATATTCTAACAACTGAATTTTTCTCCATCTGTTGTTGCATAGATGACCCACCTGATATGTACTTGGCATAAGTAATTTGAGAATTGTGTGACAGATCTGTTGCATTCTTGTTAATTGATTTAGTCAGTAACTAATGAAAACTAAAGGGGAGGGGGTATGGGGAGGAACAGCAGTGAGATCGGCTAGCAAAAGATTTGACCTAGTTATTCCAATCCACATGGCTCTGCAGGCAGATTCAGCTCTAAACCTGCCTCTGTAGAAGTACATTTATTTTATGTATTTATTTTTTTTTTCTCTGCATGAACAGCTGTGTTTATTTTGAATGTTCAAATGTGGATGGTTACGATGTATAATTTTTTGCTACTGTATAGTGAAATGAAAATGTGTGTATGGGGAGGAGGCGAGGGAAGGCATGAGCTTCTGCTGGACTGATGTGGGTTTTGCTGCTTTCTGCTCTTCACTTCCACTCCTCCATTACTATTCTCCCCGTGTTTAATAGCCGTATGATATGAAACGCTTAATTTTTCATCCTGTCTGCAGTAATTCAAGATGTGTGAAGCCCATATTCTTATCTTTGTACAAGAGTTAGTGTGACTCTGCTTTGCATGTAAAATTAAATGAGGCTGAAAGAGATTTAAAAAGAAGTTTTCGATAATGTCTCTAAACAAGTTGTTTTGCTACCTTATTTGTATTTCTATCAAGTGATTGAGGGCTCTGCTTGGTTAAGATGTTTGTTTATTGAAAAGTAAGGGAAGTGACTTCAGTTACTGATGTTGCTCTAAACTTGTGATTATGCCATCATTTCAGCTGTTCTGCAGAGTTTTGCTTTTTGTGATCCACAGCCATAGGTACAGAGGCAGCAGTCACTCTGCTCAGGAGCCAGGCTGTGTCAGGGAAGTTTCTCTAGTGGACAGAGACTAGCATGCATGTCAAGAAAGTAACTGTCAGTAAGAGTGCTGAGAAGAGGTGTCAGCCCACTGTAGCTGCTGTGAGCACCATTCTGAAGCATTGTAGCTGTTGATCTGACACCTTCAGTCCAGCTCTGTGTGTACTGTACAGTCTTTGGACGTGGTACTTCCTCGTATATGCTGGATAGAAATGTGACGTCTGATTTGTTGTCAAGAGAAAGAAAAGTTTGATCTATAATTCTATGTAAAATTGGTAACTGTCAAGCATTCTTTGCTTGCAAAGCTTTGTTTAGTTCAAACACTGCAGATACTTAATTCATAAGTATTCTGAATGGCTTGTGATATAAGTAATATTGAAGTGCAAGGGTCTTAACTGGTTGGGCTTCTGTGAGGTTTGTAAATACTCTTTTTTCCTGAGAAAGCAGTCGGTATGGGTAAGTCTTTGCAATCAGCCTTGCAGCAATTTTACCTATATATTCTTCCACTTGGTTCCATCTCTCTTCTTTCTCTTGTAGCCAAGCATACAGTACAAGGCAGTTCTAGTTTGGCAGCACTACCCACAGCTCACCTCTGATACAGCTTGACTACAGATTGGATGTTGCTTCAGCTGGCAAACTAACACATCATCCAAATTGCCTGAGTTTTTGTTTCTCCAGACTGTCTCATTCATTCACACCAAAACACTCAATTTACTGCATTACCTAGAGCAATAGGATAAGTATTCAACACCTTTGAAAGAGTTAATACCTAATGAGGAAGCATGTGAGTTTCTCAGTGTTGCTGGGTGGGCTTTGATATTAGCAGCAAGTTAACATGTACCCAGCTTTCTGTTTTGCTGTAACCTGAGCTTGTCTGGTCAAAGCTTAATTAAAGGGCAGATTATTTATTCTTCTGACCTTTTAGTTATACTCCTAAATAAGAATGTGTTTATAACCACACCTTTTAGTTAAAAAATAAAATTCATGGTCTACTATTGGTTGTTGTGCTTTTTTTTCTAATTCTGTTTCAAAATATAATTATTACATAATTATAAATCTGATGGGCTCCTTATTTTGGTTATTAGATTCCATTTCTATTTTCTACCAGGAGGGGCTGGGTCCCCTTCCTTCGTAATGTGCTTTGATCCCAAACAGTATGCACTGTGGCTTTTTAAATAAGACAATTCTGTTGATCACAAGGAGATGAGAAGGGATGGCATCACTGAACGTGGGTAACAAATATTTGCCAGTTAAAAAGTTTTGAATAAGTGTTGTCTTACCAGTACTTCCTGTGAAAACTCTTGTGCTGAGCTGAAAATAAATAATAATGTGACTGTTTCTTTTCTGTCCCTAAAGAAGCTAAAGGGATAACTAAAGAAGCTTGCAAAGGGATACAAAGAGTAAGTGGTTTGAAAAAGACCCCAGATAGGAGATTACTTTTGTTTGCCTCATGCTGCAGCAATTTCAGTTTCTCTCTGAGCTAGTGAGCCACTGCTTGGTGCTGGGAGCTGTGTGTGGGGCTCATGGGATATGTATGTCTCCCTGCCTGGTGCTGCTAGCTGCAGCCGCTGAGGGAGCAACTGCCAAAGTGGTGTTTGGGTGATCTACAAGCAAATCCTGTTATTTGTTAATAGGATTTGTTCTTGCACTGTTTTGTCCAATCACTAATTGTTTATCATACATTAGTAGTACAATGAGACGTCTGTCAGCTTTGTTATGAGCAGCATTTTGTGTGAAAGCTTTGCTGAGCATTTGCAATGGTGGATTTTTGCTTTTTCAGCATGGAAGGCAGAAAGTGGAGGCCTAGAACAGGAAATGCTGTGCATCCTTCATTCTGGTACTCACTTGCCCCTCAAAGATGGTGAAGCTGATAGAAACTCAGCCCTTTCATCCAGAGGGCTGTGGGTCCTTCTCTCACAGGTGCAGAGCCACATTTGCCTTCCACCACTGCTTCCCTTTTCTTCCTGGAGACTGCCTCAGTGAGGTGGCAAATGAGCAGGAGGGCATTAAGAAAATTCATAAAAATTTTGAAATAAAATGAAAAGATGGAGCTGAAAAATGTGCGGGGCAGCTTGAAGCTGGTATGAATTGGTTTTGTTTGAATGTACTGAACAGCTTGCATTGTATTTAATGATGACATTAGAAACTGCTTTCCAAACAGATTGCAGAAGATGTTAGTTGGTCTGAGCTGGTTTTTTGAGAACAGTTGTTTCAGCTGTGAATGTTCTGCATAGGTATCATTTTGTTGGATGCACTTCTTTGTTGAAGTACTTCTTCCACAATAACTAATTTGTAATAATTCTTTTGAGTTAAGGATACTCTGATGTACTTTTATTAATTCGCAGAAGATGATGCTTATGTTTAAAATACCGAAAGCAGATTTTGAAAGTAGAATATATGTGAAATTCTGTGATGGCTTTGTTTGAGCCTCTCCTCTCCCGACCAGGTTCAATCTATCTGAAGTTTGAATGGTTTTACGTTTTCAGGTCATCTCAATCCTTTGTCAGGACAAAACAGACAAAATTATTTATTGTATAGTTTGGCTGTATGCTTCTTTAGAAATAATGTTTCATGAATACTTAACATATTTGCATTATTTTGTGTGTGTGTGTTGGAAGTTAGTCAGAAATAAGTTGAGTGATGACATTTTTATCCTGGTTAGAAACAGGGTTTTATTCTAATGTTATTTCTGTACAGATTTTTTATATACAGCTCTAATTCTTGTTGTTGAGTAGTCAAACAATATTTGTTTGTGTATGCACGTAGATTTTATATATAATTGAATATGCATGTATACATGTGCATGCATTTCATATGTATGTCAATATATACATTTTTTATATTTAAGTGTTTCAGTGTTTGAATATAAAGATATATTCATGTGTATTTGTCCTGTTATTTTCTCTGCTCATCTTTTAATCTAATTTCGGCCATGTGTCTTTTCATGTGTACATGTGTTAAAGATGACTCTTTGATTTGATTGTCTTATATATATGTATGTATGCCAAGTATATGTGTGTATGAGTACATACATACATGTGCACACACACATACACACACAAACGTATATAAATGAGTACCTTTGATCATCTTGTGTGACTAATACCTGCCAGCCAAGATAAGAATTCGCTCTTCTCTAAGTACTTCCAAAAGATTTGATGGTGCTGTGACCTCACTCTTGGAATGAAAGTTTAACTTCTAAGTCAAACCAACCATCTCTACTTCAGGTGCTAACAGAGGTGCAGCCATCCTGCTGTGAGGCATCCATGACCTATTCCCTCTTCAAAGGGAATAGTCTTCACCAGAAGAAAGATTCAGTCTGAGCTTTCATCTCAGAGTAGGAAAATTCCTAAAACACATCATGCCTCTGGATGGAGGGAGAAATAGGATTTGTACCGCTGGTTTCTCAGTAAGAGTGAGGCATAAATTTAAATCCTCTCTGCCATCCGCTGTGGCAGACACCCACAGGAGGAGAGCCAGTCAGACTCAGAACAAAATGGAACTTTATAAATATTTAAAGGCTTTAGGGTGAGTGCATCTCTCAAGACTTGAAGTTTCTGGCTGTCCTAGATAGCACAATGATGATGTTCACTTCTGTTCTGTGACTTGCTGCAGGCTTTTGAAACAATACTGGATGAATTGATTTTTGTTAGAGTGGTCATTGGGGGTTTCTCACTCAGTTGTGCTGAGTCTGTTTGTATGCTGGGAGGCTGGTGGATGGTATGCAGCTTCAATGGAGATGCCGGCATTGCTCGCAGATTTGTTCGTCTTCCTTATTCACATGCTGACTGTGTGATCTGAGTAAAAGATAAAGTGATGCTGAAGGCTCTTGCAACTTAGAGCAGATCACTCTAATAACCTAATTCAATTAGGGTGACCTACTGTGATTATTAAAATTAAAATAGCCATGTTCCCTTCCTTCTTTCTGCCATTTTCTATGTCCATTGCTTTAAATTGGAGAATGGATTGTTTTTCTCCATTAACCTCTAGCAGTGGGATAGAATTCTGGAGAGTTGAATTTTAACTCTGACCTTAACTTCTGTGTCCTGATTTCAACACATGCCAGAGGGATAGGAGTGATACATTCAGTAATTTTATAATCTGTACCATCTAGAGCTTGTTAGTACCTGCTGAGGTCTCCTGAGAGGCGGCCCTGTCTCTAAAAGGTGTGTGGGACTGCAGCACATCTTCCCTTTCCCTCTCTTCTCTTTCTGCCTAATCCATGCTTGGGAAGTTATGGTGACAAAAAAGTCTTTATTTTTAGACATTGCAAGCATTAGACAGCTGGCTGGAAAAATATTTATGTGTGACCTTTTTCTATGTTTGTATGGTTCTTGCCTTCTGGAGAGAGTTACATTATATTTTGGAGCTTGCACTTCATCCGCAATTCAGTCTTTTTAGTTTCTCCTGCAACTCTGAAACTAAATGCTTTGAGCTTTGTACATGTTATATGCAAATACCTTTTTTTAACGCTCCCATGTTTGAAAAACATGGGCTGAGGCTAATTCTGTTTGTGAACTGTTGGATGAGGTTTGTCTTGTTTCTGTTGTTAGTTACTAACTGGACAGGCAGCTGGTACGCTGCTGGTGGAGGCTGTCCTGGAACTTTCCCATGTCACTGGCTGAAAACTGCTGTAGTCAGGCTTGTTGATGAGCCAATCCAAATGCTGAGGTAGAGTTTTCCTGAACCTTTCCAACCATCAGAAAAGTGATTAAATTGGTTTGGTGGCTCAGCAGAACGGAAATATGATAGTGTCTGTGAACAAAGGGTAGCAGGGAGAATTATGCCTAGCAGGGGCTGGCCAGGCAGTTGGGATGCGAGCTAGAAGGCATGCAAAGTCCAATTGATTTTACTGGTCAGGGCTTTTTGAGATTGGCGAAAAATCTCAGCAAAGAAAAGCTATATAGTATTATACTATATATATTATATATTTATATAGTATAGTATTTATTTATACTATTTATATAGTATATAAAGCTATATAGTATATAGGTATATATAGTAGACCTGCAAGCTGAAATGCAGCTATTCTTTTATTACTATTTTTGTTGGTTTTCATTATGACTACTTTTCCCCAAAACTGGTTGAAAATGTTTCACTTTCTGTTCTGTGGAAGTGCACTTGGACTGCAGCCCTTGAGTCCCTTATTGCTCCCAACCAGATTACTGTGACGTATATATCATCCAAACTATGAAAAAATAATTAATGCTGAATGCTGTTTTCCTAGGATGTAGTGCTGAATTTATAGTGCACTTGGCTTCTGAAAAGTTACTGGGACATTTTTTGAAGGTGAAGTGTTGCTGCTGCAAGCGGAGGTGCAGTTTTACTCAGCCACTTGATGTATCTGTTAATATAGCCTCAAGCATTACAGTCAGACAGCTCTTAAGCCTGCCTTTTTAATCCATTTTCAAACTTAGAAGGATATTCTTACCTTTGGCATTCATTTCTAATTACCCCTAATGTTAATGTGAGGTTTTGTATTCAGCTGCAATCCCACACAGACAAGGGTGGGTGGGATGGGAGGTACGTGCAGGACAGCTTGCCCAGGCTGCAGCTGCAGCCAGTAAAGCCCACTGCACTGAGTGACGTAGGCTGCTGCAGGTACAGTACTATGGTGAAATAAACTGACAGCATGTTTCCAGAGGTGCAGCTCTGGATATGTTTCTGAGCTCTCATCTTCAGTGCAGAAATGGATAAAACTGGATGGCAGTAAACAGCCAGGAAGAATCTCCTAGGCTGCTCACCCTCCTGTGGCACCAGGAGTGATAAGCAGAAATGGTCCTTTCAGCTTTAACTAAAGCATTTCTCTGGTTTACTCTGACGCTTCTAGAAGGATTTTATGGGAAATTTGCCAATCTGGAATGGAATTTCCACACTATTGTATTATTTTTAATAGTTTCTGTGAAAGATTCTAGTTGGTGCCCCTCCAAGCCAAGGCAGTACGCCAGCATATGGCTGCCCTCCTTATTTATGACAGCATATCTAGAATTATATATTAAAGAAGAAATCAAGTTGTAGTTATAAATTTGACTACATCAGTCTTTTTTTCCAAAAAGCGGAACTCGCAGGAATGGTACCACAGCCTGACTTGTGCACAGTCCAAGCAACTGGCATTGCAGAGGGGTGTCCAGCTGGCAAAGCAAGCCTGATACAGCACACACATAGTAATGCATCTGCTTCTAGCCATCTCTGCTAGATACTAGCAAATACCTGCACTTAGAGAAGTATTGATTGTGCTTCCTTATTTTAGATAAGCAGTTTCTCATTCCATGCCATTAGTTCTGCTGGCCCTCATCAACCTGCTAGGCTGCTATCAGCACTCACCAACATTCAAGGTACATACAGGTACCTTTGCTGTTGCCAGAAGGATGTTGGCTTTGACTCTTGTTATGAGGTATGAACAAATAGCTTCCCAGCTCTGTGGCTCAGGAGTAAGAGGACATTTTTCATTGGTGGTTTTCTTTGTGTTTTGTTGCTGTCAATTTTATTTATGTTTTTTCCTAAGCTTTGCAATACTTAGGAATGCGGAGGCTGAAAGCATGCGTGTTTGTTGAGAAAATTTCCCAGGTAAAAACATCAGCAAAAAGTTTTCAGAGTTTTGGAGGGGGGGGTGGAATTGTTAACCAGTAATAATGTTTTCCTCTCTAGAGGGCATAAATGCTTTCTAGTAAATTGAGCCAAAGAAAGACAAAACCTAAATCATTCAGTAATCTGCATATTCCTGAAAGCTACTTAGTGTTTATTTTTTTATAAACATATGTGGATTCCACAGTGCAGTGCTTTGTATAATTTGATGGATGAGATCAAATAATGATGATGCTGCATCAATAATGAGTAATCCATCTCTAACATGAAGAGAAGGAATGGCATCAGATCTCTTAGATGAAAGGCATAGATATACATCTGTTGTTCTGAGGTCACTTCAGGAGATTTTGGAATAGATCCTCTCTGATAGGGTTGGCTCCCAAAAGCTATACGGAGAACTTAACTGAGTCAGAACTCCTATCCTTTTGGTGCTTCTATAGCAGAATATGTTGAAAAACATAAAGAAAAATCAATTCTGGGCACGGTACGTTGAAGTGACTCCCTGGGCTGGGACCAAGCTCTTTTCAGTGGCTCTCAGCAACAGGATAGAGGGCAATAAGCATAGAATGGAACTTAGGAGATTCCATCTAAACATGAGGAAAAACATACTTTGAGGGTGACAGAGCACTGGCACAGGCTGCCCAGAGGTGTTGTGGAGTCTCCTTCTCTGGACATATCCAAGACCTGCCTGGATACTTTCCTGTGCAACTTACTGAGAGAACCTCCTTTAGCAGGGGGCTTGGACTTGAATTACCAGAGTTAATGGACAGAGTTGAGAGTTCAGTCTGAATGATCCTGTGATTCTATGGTGTATCCAATGAATTTATCCAAGGACTCTTAAGATTTTCTGTGTTTTATGTTTATGTGTTTGTTTTAATTACTGACACAGATAACTTCTGAATTAAATAGGTCAGCTGTACAGGAAGAACAAAATCTCAGCAGTTATTGATATGTTGTGGCAGTAAATCTGTTGAATGTCTGCTCAGAAGCAAGCCTCATTTCTCACTCATTCTTACAGTTGGAACTGATTTCGATTGCCATTTAAAAACTGCAATGTCTAGCAAATTAGACAATTGCAATCATAAATCCCTGAAATGATTTGTGCTTAGAGAGCATGAAGATGAGCTGGGAAAATCTGTTCCACATCACTTTCAAAAAGAGTGCCTAACTCTTCAAAACTAAGTTGGACGCGTATTTAGTACAGATAAATTTTTGCTTGTTCCAGCTGCCTTCTTGAGTATTTATAAATATGCTAATAGAAAAAATATTTGATAGATGTATTTAAATTGTAAGAATAGGTTGCTTATTTTTTTATTATGGAGATCACAGTTGGCTTGTGTTTGCATCATCAACAGTCTTTTATGCAAGCACCACTTGATCTGTACCTGTGCTCAAGTGAGTTTTTACTAGATTCATATAGATACTATGTGCAGGTTGGCAGAGTTTACCACTTAGCACAAACTAGCATTCATTTTCCATGGAGATGGCTCAGAGTTGCTCTGCATAGTTCTCATTCAACATCATTTTTCCAAATTTGTCCATTTGTTGCCTCTTCAAAGAAAGGAGAGATTCAAACTTACAGGCAGGCAACTAACTCAAAAGTTTTTGTGTATTTGAGAGGCTAAAGCAAAAATGCATATTCTCAGCATTCATGGGGACTTTGTAGCCAGGGCTCTGTCCAATGGCTTCACAGTAGTTTCAGTCCATTAACAGTTCACATAGGAGCAGCCTTAATTTTGTGCAGCTGCCTTAAGGCTGGTGTAGGTATCTTCCCTGAAAACTTGATGTTTGGCTGGTGTTGGAAGGGCTCTGTAAGATTTGGGTTATAGTAAGACAAACTGCTTGTTTGTCTGTAGTCCATACTTCTAACAGAAATGATAGACAAATTGGAATAGTTCAAGCTGTGATCAACATACGTTTAAAAAAAAAGTGTCAATTTTATACTAGCTTTGCTTTTCTGATCGGTACCAATTAAAATTTGCTAGTGGGCTTCTATAGAGAAGCTGGCCACAGAATAAAACTGCTCAAGTGTGGGAAGAAGTGTACTTTCTATGCTTGAAACATGTCTGAGGAAAAGTGTTTTCTAACCTGTATGAAAATTTTACAGTCATTGTGTGTTACATGTGTTACATCTAGGCAGAAGTCACTGCTTTAACAAGACTCAGGAGAAACAAGGGCTGATGCAAACCTGAGAAATAACAGCATTAGGTTAGAAACTGAAAATAATTCAGTCTTCGCTTTCAGTCCATGGGAAAGGTTTCAAGGTTATGAAGCTGATAGGTCACCTGTGTCAGTGCAGTTAGCTCAAGCTAACAGATAACTGAGATTTTAAATTTAAAAATTGAACAGCTTTCAGAAACCTTAACGGGTAGAGCAGTGTTAAAAATATGTTGCCCATAAGTAAAAAGGCAGTTTTGTCATCTGACAGAAGTCTGTCAACTGAAAAAAAAACCAGAATTAAAGCTATTTTGTTGGCGGTGATCCTGAGTGTGGGGTCTTGTAATACTTCTTCCAGTTCAGTTTCTAATGATGTTGCTTTAATTTAGGTTTGCCAACTATAAATGTGGAACTATTCCTAGAATTCAAAAATGTGTCTCTGTACTTTATTTTTGACCCAAGAATACTCCTGCTTCCCCTCCCACATCTCCACCACCTTCATGTGCCCATTGTGTTATTGCATCACCTACAAAATCTAGTAATAGTTGTCTAGATATACTCCTGTTTTATTTAAGCTGAAGAGAGTTTGAATCAAGTTTGTAGCATGAAACATGCCATACTGCTGCAAGGATTGGGAGCATTTGTGCCAGGTGTCTACAGACTTACTGTACCCTGGTTTTGACAGCATTTGGGGCAAACACTGCATATCACTATAGGACTCTGACTTGTAGTAAAATGCAGAGACACTGAGAAGAAAATAATTTTCTCTTCTGTTTCCTGTGATGTTTTTAAAAACTGTCTGTGTAATGCAAACTTTGTTAGTGCTGATGAATATCAGCCTTAAAGGATAATGAAAGCTGTAGCATAAATGCTAAGTCACAGCTGAACCAGTAATTGAGCACCTGGTGGGAAGGCAGGGCCAACCCAGGGGAGCTCAGGTGTGTGCAATGTCCCTGAGTGCCTGGAAAATTAATTTTGTCTGTTTTGCCTTCCCAAACCTCATGTTAAGGTTGGCAGTGGAGGCAAGGGTATCTTGCTGGTAATCTCCCTATACCTGAGGCCTTCCAAAGGTAAATAGCTTCTTTATTTCTGTGCATATGGCTGTTGCATTTGAGCAAGTCTTCACTTGCTGCTCTCTGGGACTTTGCTGGTCTGCTGTCATTGCTGTGTTTTCTTCTCTATTACAGTGTTACAAAGGCTAGCGCTAAAATGTCTGGTTAATTCTGAGATTAAAATAATATAATTTGTCACAATGAATAGCAGTAAGTTAAAAGGGTTGTGGTAATTAATTAGTAAGGTGGAAATATGCAGTAAAGGAGCATAGAAGCAACTGTGAGTCAGTGGAAGTGTTTTCCTTACTTTTATTGAGATTGTTTGATTTGTGGTGCTCACGTTTCCAGTTTGCGTGTCCAGGATGATTAGAGTTTATTGAGGGCTGACTCATTCATATTTCTAAAGTTTTCACAGGATGTGAAGTGGAACCAGTGTATTACTAAGCTGTAACTTTCTGAATATGAGAAATTGAACTCATGTGTAGAGCACTGGGAACAGGTTTTGAAGAGCGAAGGTTTCTGCTTGTATTTCAGCTGGGACTGAAAGATGGGTGAAATTCAGCCTTTTTCTTACACAGTATCATGCCCACTATAACCACTGCAAAGAGTAGCTTTAACTTTCATTATGGCAAAATTCAGTGGTTGGTTGGTTTTGTAGGATCATAGAATCTTTAAGAGTTGGAAGGCACCTCTGAAGGCCATCTAGTCCAACTCTCCTGCAATGAATAAGGGCACCACGGCTAGATGAGCTTGCCTAGGGCCTTATTCAGCCTCACCTTGAAAGCCCCCAGGGATGGGGCATCAACCTCATCACTGGGGCAACCTGTTCCAGTGCCTCATCACCCTTGTTATAGATGATTTTTCTTCCTTACATCTAACTTGTATCTACCCTCTTTTGAGTTTGCAAGTATTTTCCCTTGTTCTGTCACCACAGACCCTGCGAAGGAGTCTGTCTCCTTCTTTCCTGTAGCTCCCCTTTAGGTACTGAAGGGCCGCTCTCAGGTCACCTTTGCAACCTTCTCCAGGCTGAACAGCCCTAGCTCTCTCAGCCTGTCCTCAAAGGAGTGGTGCTCCATTCCATGGATTGCTTTTGTGGCCTTTCTCTGAATGGGCTCCAACAGGTCTGTTGGTCTGTTTTAGTTGGGCTTTTTCTTTTTTTTTTTTAACTTTTTTTTCCACTTGTTCATCTGCCGTAATAGTAGCTGCTTTGTCAAAAGGACATTTGCTGAAGACACAAGTGAAAAGCCAATGTGGTACTTGATCAAACTGACATGTATTTTGCATGGATCATGAGGCCTTGCTGTCACTGATGAAAATACTTGAGGAATGCAGACAGTATTCGAAATGCAAAGCAGCGGCTGCCTTTGGGTGCTACATGCTGCTTACAAATGCCTGTTGTATTTCAACAGCACAGTATTTATTGGCCAGCAAGAGCTGAACATTTTTCAACTGTGTACTCTATAGTAACCTGTTTTATCTGAATAGTTCTGACTTTTTTGGGGTTTAGTCTGCTTTTAAATGTGGGTTTGAACAATGGATGAGGAGGGTGACTTTGAAGAGGTTCTTAAATTCTGAGTTTAATTCCCTTGTTTGTGATATTTCACTGGTAGATCTGGAATATATGGGACTGCATTTGGCAGGAAATACTTTTCCATTTAATTTCTGTGTAATTGAATACCAGTTTTCAATTCAGCTTTACTGCAGTAAGTTGAAAGAGAGATTTATGTGTGAAGAGGAAAGCAGGCAGTATATTCAGTTCTGTTCTTCATACTCTTCCACAATACTTCTTCCATTTTAATTGCAATACGTTATATGATTAATAGTCCCATGGGTTTCTGCTTAGGGAATTGAAGACCACTGTATAGAAGAAACAGAAAAAAATGAATAATGTTTTTAAGATGTGCAACATTTGACAAAACACTCAGTTTCTGCATGTGTCAAACACTGCTTTTGTTTTGTTTAACTATGAATTACTTTGAATAGTTATATAAAATTAAGAGTGAGAATTATTATAATGACAGGAAATTTGCGATTTTTATTAAGTTCTAACTTGTTTTTTAAGGGTTAAAACGAAGCTAACTTTTAGTATTGTGAAGTAGAGTTTCAAAATAATTTTTTCTCAGGAAAAAAACCACACATTTTATGTCCTTGTCCTATGTTCGTTTAGATTATTCATTAGCTAGGTACGTTGTTTTAAGAATGATGTTTAAGCAAATCCAGCAGCTGGGCTTAGATTTAAATGAAGATCATCTCAGTAGGAAACTTGCTGAAATTGCTTCCAGGAGAATTTTTCTAGTGTGAACTCTTGCCTGCTTTTGACTGGAGCAAATTTAAAACTTTTTTTCCTTTTAAAGTACCGTGTTTAGGGAACTGCCTTTCTATTGGAGTTCTGTTGCCTCACAGTTCTCTCATTTTTCTCACTAGGAGAGTTGAGAGACTTTTT
This sequence comes from Cyrtonyx montezumae, assembly GCF_038088225.1. Taxonomy (NCBI): domain Eukaryota; kingdom Metazoa; phylum Chordata; class Aves; order Galliformes; family Odontophoridae; genus Cyrtonyx; species Cyrtonyx montezumae. Next base: position 18,357,063 of record NW_027072078.1, on the reverse strand, counting down.
TTTCTTCACAGAGATATGCACGCATACGTACACCATCTTCTTTCAAAGGAGACTGACTTTTCAGATGCCCTGAAAAGCCAACTGAAACTATGTTTAAATGTTTGTGTTTTAGTGAATGTTTCTTGACGTTGCTGTTGATAGTGAAGGTCAAGCTTGGATTCTTTGTTGAATGCGTGAAGCTGATAAAGTTGTCTTTTTGTTCCACCTACATCACTTCTCCGCCTTGTCACTGCTAATACATATTTCCACGTAGAGCTTAGTGAAATAAGCTTGAACACTGAGTGACATTCTCTTTCCTGTCTGCCACTTATTATAAGTCAGCAAACCCTTTTACCGTAGTTCTCTTTCAGCTGTATGGGTTGGGGCACCACAGAAATAAAGAAAAAGATGTACCTCAGCCTGAAGAGTTTATACATAAGCAGACTTGTAATACTTAAATATGATCTGTTTAAGAAGCATCCTGAATTACTGCAAATCAAGTTTTCCTGTATATTTTTCCAACTATGAGACTCTTCATAGTAGTTGCTGCTTGTTAGCAGAGGGTAGGGATAAATACTGACATGTTTCTTCCCCTTTCTTTCCAAAGAAATTGTTCAGTACATCTGTGCATGCTTCGCTGCAATCTGGCTGGCATCTTTGGTGCTGTTTAGATATGCTTCTGATTTCTCTATTATTGTATATACAAAGACTTAGTTCTTACAGGGAATCAATGGAATTAATAGTTGCAAATGGTTTACTTTTTAAATGTAATGTTGAACATTATAAATTATGTGATTAATCTCTACCGTATGTTGTAGTCACCCAGTTTATAAACTGGATGATTTTATGGTTTGGTGTTTGAATATGCAACAGTTTTGTGCTTTAGCAGAAGGACTGGGAGGAAGATCTATTTCATGAGCAAAATCTCTGAGGCATGACTCTATGTCACTTGAACTTTACGGTTCAGAAAATTATACTGACTGGGCCTATTCATGCTTGTTGCCTCTAAGGAATTTGTTTGAACTTCCTCTGTGCAAAACAAGTCGTGAGGCAATACTTGCTCTGGAAACTAACTTCTGGAAAAGGCCCTCTTTGGAGGAGGAGAATACTACATTCTTGTTGTTTCTGCAAGCTGCCCTGCTCTTTTTGTGGTGGTGCTTGTCTGGAAGATGTTCCTCTCTTGCATTTTTGTGTGCATTTTCTTTTTCCCCCATCCTCTGTATTGTGTACTCTGTGGTGGAATTCACTTTATCCTTCAAAGTGTTGTTTCTTACTTTGTCATCCAATTACTTGCTTTCAAGCTATTAGGCTGAGCATTGGTTTTTGTTTTTTTTGTTTGTCAGATGTATAATATTGGCAGGTTTATAATATTTGCATGTTTATTGTGTATCACTGATTGATAACAGTAATGAAGTAAATAACTGAAGGGTTTCACTTACTTTCTTTTTTCACTCTTGTTTCTCGTAGGTTCATTGCTAAACCGTGTGCCTTAGGCCTTAAAGTCCAAGCCAATGGACCACAGAAAGCTCAACCTAATGCTATCCTGGAAAAAGTTTTCACAGCCATTACAAAGGTACAGTATTTATGTAATAAAATAGGATATGGCACTGTAAAATATATCTGAATAAAATGAAACTAATGGCTAAATGCTGTGCTGCATTTTTACAGCTACAATCAGAACATGCAAGCATTAAGGTTGTTGACATTCCAGCTTAAGCAGTTGTGCATCTCTTTGTGGGATTTTAATTAAAAAAAAAGTTATAGAAATACTTGATAGGTGCCAAATAGCCACCTACTTTATTTTGCTTCCTTCCTTTTTTCCTTTAGAAATTTCCACAGAATGTTTTGTTGCTTGCTTGTTTTTAATTTGAGTAAATAACAGATGATGAGATACCTTACAGTGTTTACTGTGAAATTTTAAAGCTAATCCTTCCAGGGCAACTGCTTGAGCGCAGGGTGCTGGTGGTTTTCTGGTCTTCTAGCTGTTTATATTGTTATTTGTGTTCTTTGAACTTGGAGGGAAAAGCTAGAAAACTGAAACATGGCCTATATTACACTTGTCTGGAGTATAGTCAAGGACAGATCTATTTTATTTGCGTTGCCTCTGCTCTGGTTTGCTGAGCCATAACCATTGAAATGGAAGTAAAGTTTCATGTTTACAACTTTGGAGATTTACTCTGTGTAGTTTATTTTACAGGGGAAAAAAAAACCTCTCTCCCTGTTTCCTGGGTGATATTCCATTTGAAGTTGTCACTTTGTTTAATGACCTCATTTTTTAATATTATCATGCAAAAAAAAAAAGGGCTTACTTCCTCTCTTTCCATATCAGTCAAACAATCTTCACTCCTGTAATTATTAACAGAACAGAAGATGGAACAGACAAGGTATATGGAAGGCAAGGGAGTGTTCATAATCTCCACTGCTTGAAAAGCGTATGTCACTTTATCCCTGTGTATCACTATTTTCCAGGTTTTGTGTGAGTTTTCATTTTGCTACCTTCTGTAAATTTCTTTAGTAAGAACCCACATGCAGTATTACAGCATATGTCAGCCTTCTATATTAATAAGTCACTGTAAGCATATTTAGATCTGGATGTACCAGCAGAGATTTGTCGTAGGCATTTTATTTCTGTGTGTCCATATATCAGACAGGCAGCCCTAAGTCATTGAAAGGCAGTTAAACCAGTTTTATATTTAAAGTTAATGTAACTTGGAAAATAAATAATTTTTATCCTTCTCTATTATATAGCATCCAGATGAAAAGAGACTGGAGGGCCTCTCCAAGCAGCTGGACTGGGATGTACGCAGCATTCAGCGTTGGTTTCGACAAAGGCGCAACCAGGAGAAGCCCAGTACTCTTACGAAGTTCTGTGAGAGCATGTAAGGAAACTGTTCACATCAGTCTTTAGCTATATAGCTTGACAGAACTTGGAAATGGAGGGATAGAGATAAAAGCCAATTGAGTATAAACCTTTTCCTTACCTTTCTCATTCTGGTGTCACCCCTTCTATCACATTTTCTTGAGTATGCTTAATTGTTGGAAGCTAAAGATTTCTATGCTTTCTTGAGGAAGTTATTATTTACCTTCAAGAGTTTGCTTCTTAGGATTATTTCTCAGAATCCAATTGTTCTTCAAACTGATTATCTACACAGACGTCTCTTTCTAGTTAGACTCCTTTGTTTCTAGTATCTGAGTCATATTTTCATGCTAGCTGGATTTAGCATAGTAATACTTAATCTACATGGAAAGAGCACAAAAACCTAAATCTACTTGATATATTTACATGTTTTACATGTTTTTCTTAAAGGAGGACTGATAGACATTGAACTTACAACAAAACCCAAAGAACAGCAGCTTCTTTGAAAGAGTTGATTAATTGTAAGACTCAGCCTCCCAGCACTGGTATAGTGTTGCCCCTTTGATGTGGGAAGTCACACATCTAAGGCAAGTTTTATATGCTCTGAATCAAGATACTTGGCAAATATTTCCATAAACAAACATCAGCTTTATCACACTTCGTTGTTCCAGCAGATGAGTTATAGCTGGCTTAAAACTACTTATGCTTTTTGCTAGCTGGGAAAGATGTTTTAGGTAGAAATGTCAGCAGCAACAAAGGAAGCCTGTATAAATTAGAAAGCGAGTCCTAGTTATTTTTTTAATCTTTTTTTCCTAAGCTTGTTTTGATTCCAAATCATTTCACATGATTTCAGCCTTTCAGTAACTAAAGGGAGGCTATGAGAAAGAAGGGGGCAAACTCTTGAGCAGGGTCTGTAATAGGACTAGGGAGAACAGTTGCAAAACAAAATGAGAAATTCAGATTGGATATAAGGAAGTTTTCTACAGTATGTGTGGTGAAGCATGGAAACAGCTTGCTCAGAGAGGTGGCATATGCCTTATCCTTGGAGATTTCCAAGTCAGGCTGGACCAGGCTCTGAGCAACCTGATCTAGCTGTAGGTGTCCCTGTTCATTGCAGGGGAGTTGGACTAGGTGACCTTTAGGGGGGCCCGTGGCAGCTTAAATGATTTTATGATTTTTTGTTAAGAAATTGGAAGTAAAGAAATCATAGAAATGTGTTGCAGCAAATATTTTTACATTTGGTAGTCTGCAGTGATTTTGTATGTTATTTCTTTGCGAAGTATGCTGTTATTCATGCAGATTTTCTAAATTTATTTTGTATTTCTTTCTCACGTGGGTTTCCTAATTGTTCTACTTAAACTTTATTTTCCTGTGGAGATGTACAGGAAAATTCATAACATGATCTTGCATACGTAATGGCTTTAGGAAAAGACACCTTAATACAAATCACAGATTAAATATTACTTCAGTAGCAAATGTTATTATTTTTTTTTTTTTCAACTAAAGACTGTCTAGGAAAGAAATTAGAAGTGCTACTGCTGACACACGTTGTCTGCTTAAATGAGAGAATGTCATTTTTGTTTTTTAGGAAAAAAAAGTTGTCTACAGATGTTGGCTCTTTAATGAGCAGATAACACAACTGTCAGGACTCTTAATTCCTTTCTGTTGAATTTAAAGCTAAAAACCACACTACTTAATATTTAATAAAGCTAGGCAGAGTGAGATTATGGGTAAATATAATGCATGTATTATCCAACAGCTGATGGTCTTAGAGTAGTTAATGTTTGAGATCACTGAAGGATAAACTTTTTCTACAAGAATGGTGTCTATAAATGTATGCATTTGTCTTACGTAACTTGCAGGATAGCTTGTGGAATCTGGAATATGAAAACAGAAATAACTGTTAGGCTTTGCATATCTGGGGGGCTTATTTGGCTGCTTAACATCCTCATGGAGAAGATGGCTGTCCGTGGTTTCTATGGGCATGCACTCTGCTGGGTGAAGCACTGGCAAGATGGCGAGATCCAGAGTTGTGGTCAATGGAATTGGTGGCCGGTCATGAGCAGTGCTCCCAAGGACTCAGTATTGGGGCCCCTCCTATTTAACATCTTTATCGATGATATTGATATGGGGATTGAGTGCACCCTCAGTATGTTTGCAGGCAACATCAAATTGGGAGGGAGTGTTGATCTGCTGGAGGGTAGTAATTCACTACAGAGGGATCTGGACAGACTGGATTGATGTGCCAAGGCAAACTGTATGAGTTTCAATAGGGCCAAGTGTTGGGTCCCGCATTTTGGTCACAGCAACCTCAGGCAACTGTAGAGGCTTGGGGAGGAGCACCTGGAAAGCTGCCTGACAGTATGGGCCCTTGGTGTACTGACAGGCAGTTGGCTGAGTGTGAGCCAGCAGTGTGCCCAGGTGTCCAAGAAGGCCAATGACTTGCTGGCTTGTGTCAGGAATGATGTGGCAAGCAGGCCTAGGGAAGTAACTCTCCCTTTGTACTCAGCACTGGTGAGGCCCCACCTTGAGTACTGTGTTCAGTTTTATGTGCTTCAATGCAGAAAGGACATTAAGGTGCTGGAGTAGGTCCAGAGAAGGGCAGCAAGGCTTGTGAAGGGCTTGGAGAATATGCCCTATGGGGAGCAACTGAAGGAACTGGGCCTGTTTAGTCTGGGGAAGAGGAGGCTCAGAGGAGGCCTTTATTGGTCTCTTCAAGTACGTGGTGATTGGTGATTGTAGCGAAAGCAGGGTTGGTCTCGCTGGTGACAAGACAAGGGGAAACAGCCTCAAGTTGCACTGGAGGAGGTTTGGGTTAGATATCATGAAGAATTCTACAAAAAGGTTTGTGAAAGCAGTGAAATAGGCCCCCAGGGAGGTGGTTGAGTCACCATCTCTGAATGCGTTTAAAATACGTTTGGATGTGGTGCTCAGGGACATGATCTAGCAGTGGGTTGTTACAGTTAAGGTAGTATGGCTTGGTTGTGATTGGACTTTTGATGGTCTTGAACATCTTTTCCAACCTGATCAATTCTATGATTCTCTAACTTGGGTCAAAGGTTTCACTCTTGCCTGAGTGATAGTGCTTTTGGGCTGAACTAGCCTGACTTTTCTGAGAGCAGGAGGGTGGTAGTGGTGAACTTTTCTGGATGAGTTTGATACAGAAAACCATGCAGAAATCATTTGTGAGAAACACTTATTGCTGTCTGAATCTCCTGTAACTTTCCTAGGCATTACAGGTGCTGAACTTACTCTTTGGTGGCATGCATTATGGAAAAAGTGTGTGGATAAGAGCTGAGGATGCAAATTGAAAGGTGAGATCAAGTTCTAACAAGTGCTTTAACTTATGTGGGCATAATTAAGTGCTAGCTTCATTTAGAGAGAGCCATTGGGTGTTATTTCTGTGTGCGCACTTAACACTAATGGCAATAGTTTCATTTCTGAATTATAGGTTGGTGTAAGCAGTGTGCAAATAGTTCAGATTCTCTCAGCTTGTAGTTTGCAGAGAGTGCAGAGGGTGCTGCCTCTGCAGCTCCATGTGTATTTGCTACTATGAGAACAAGCTGTTACCTGGCTGCATGAGTGTTCTCCTGTGTGCCTTTGCAGTAGTGCCATGTGTTTGAGACAATGGCCATCAGTCCACACAGCACTGGGAAGTTAGGGATGCCCTTTTTTTTTTTTTTTTTTTTTTTTTTAATGTCTGAAGAATCCCTGTGTGGGTGGCATTTTGGAGCTGTGAGCTGCAAGAAGCAGGTGTTTCTGTGGCAGCCGTGGGAACAGTAGCACTCCAATCCTCCAGTAACATAGCGCCCGGAGGGTGGTTAGTAGCCTGCCAGCAGTTGAAACCTCCCTTTGAGTAATCTGTGGGCACAGTGTGAGCAAAGCAACAGCGATCCCCACCTACACTTTCAACTGTAGGGCTTCTGTTGTCCTTCTAGAGAAGATTGCAGGTTTTTTGGCAATGGACTTCATTGGCTGTGACTTGGAGATAGAAGTGACAGAACCCACAGTAAACGTGGAGCTGCTTAAGAACAGCTTCAACTCGTATTATATGGAGACAGTTCAGTTTACAGCTAGTGAAAGTGCTTTTGGGCAGAATGGCTGTTCTGTATTGTGGAGGAAAAAACAGCTGTTCAGGAGGGATTGTACACCATTTCTGTCTGCCTTACTTTCTTTCCTAATGGATGCCCTGATTACTGTGTAAAGTAGAGAAGATTCAATAGGATGAAGTCTGAGAGTGAAACTTAGTGATAAACACATTTGGGTTGGTATGAATGACACTCAAGAGCCAGACTCAAGCATACTGGAACAGTAACTTATTTTCTGTGTCTCTTGGGACAGATATTTCTCAATTTCTCTATCCCTTCTTTCCTGTACCCTCTGATGTGTTTGAATTCCGGCTCTAAGCAGAATGCTGAGCAATTCCAAAATCTACATTTTTTTCTCAAAAAATGAGTAAATCTTTTCTTGCTAGTCTTCATTAGATGTCCTGGGAATAAACAAATGAAAATTAAATGAGGGGAAAAAAATTATTACTGTTTATAGGCACTACCTCTGCAACAGTCTTGTAATGAAAATATATTTATTTATTTGTAATAGGGACCCTTACCTGCTGTCACCCCCTAGGAGTTTTGTGTCTCCAATATCTTCAGAGTGCTATTTGATTACTGGAGCTGTGGAATCCACTGATAGTGAGACTTTAATGGCATTGTGTGTTTGTTTCAGATTTCAGATGTTATGGTTCTAAGTATGTATATAAAAATGGTATTGTTGGCATCACGAAGCGATGATACATTATCCAGTAATATTCCAAAGATAGTAGAAAATGGAGTGCAGGGATTTATTTTACTAACAAGTTGAGTTGTTTCTCAAGGATTTGATGATTCTGAAATGAAAATTGGAGTTAGTGCAATGTTTGCAGTCACTAGAAAGTCATACAACTTCTGTTTGTGATGCTCAGGTACTAGCTGGAGAGGTATGTCTGTGCGTAACATTTTCTCTTGTGAGAATACTGGCAGTTTTTCTCATTCCTTCACATTAAACATCTGAGGAGCATATGGGAGAATAAAAACTGGTAAACTGTACATAGTGGACTTTTCTACTGCTGTGAACTTCTGTTGCTGTTTATTGCTTTCATTCTGTTCCCATGGTGCAGATGTTTTCTCCTGAAGAGTAGGGGAATGTCCTTGTGCTCTGCTCTTTAAATGTGCAGCACATAAAACACAAAATAAGTCACCTTTTCTGAAACTTGTGTGATTTCTGTTGTTCATGTTGAATATCTATAGTACTTAACAGGACTTACAATTGTTTCTGCATGGGGCTGTCAGTCTATTTATAGACTATGACATAAATTGGACTAGGTGCTCAAAGGACTTTACTGGAGCATAGTTGTAGTACAGAAATATATTTTATAATAGTCTCGTCATTCATAAAAAACAAGAAAATTCCCAGAGGTGACTTAAGGGAGAAAGTTACATCTGAATGTAGCAGTATGAAAATTCAAGGCATGAAATAAACTAGTGAAAAAGGGGGCTTCGAGGTGTGCTGGGGACTATTGGGAGGATGCAATGTTCAGAAGACCTATTTTACTGACTGACAGACAGAATGCAGGACATGAGAACATCTCTGTTAATGTGTCTGAAAGACTATGCAGTGGTGATTCCAAATGCCTTCCAGCTTCTTGCCCATTTCAATGTACTCTACTGCTGCTTCACACTATGGGTACACAGGCACCTCTACTATTTTCGAAGGGTAATTAGTATTAAACAAACAAGCATCCTGCCTCCCTTTCATGCCTGGAACATAGGGCATCACAGATATTTTTCCCCTAATTTATCAGCCTGAGATTTTGAAAACATTGGATACATGACTTGACTGTTTTGCAGCTATGTAGGTAGAAGTAAGCTGGTTATAAGAGAGATTTGCATGGTTTCCAAGGAGTAGCTGGCAGATGTGTGGACAAGAGTGTTTTTTGAGTTTCTGCAACAGTCTGTGTGCGAAAACATGGAAATGTGCATACTGAGGAGTGAAAGCTAGACAGAGCTTTTTTTTTTTTTTTTTAGGAAGTGAAACTGTTTAAGTATGCTGCTTTGGGGAGATTGCTGTATGTATCTACTCATATACATGTGTATATAATTCTCCATATACATGCACAATTTTTTTTTTCACTTGTGCATGTTTTAGCGGAAATTTTATGGGCAGTTTGCAGCTTCTTGGTCTTGCAGTTTTTCTTCAGAGTAACTCTCTACTACAGAATTGTACAAGAAAACTAACTGTGCGAAGAAAAGAAATTGAGACAGCTGCTCAGCTCTTTGGTTGTTGAAATTCTGAACAGTGCTGATACAAATCTTAACAAAGCACATTAATTCATCAGTCTGTGCTTTGTGTGTAGCAATAAAGCACTAGAAAACAAATAGGCATCAAAAAGCTCCTAGCTCCATCTTGAGTGGCCTCAGGCCCACTTAAATCAACTACAGAACACTGCTGAATTCGGTGATTTTTTTGAGATGCAAACTGAAGTATGTGGTAAATGGTATTATGATTCCATTTACTTCTGAGTTGTCAGTAGAAATTTTCAGTTGTTCAGTGCTGCTTGCAATAGAGAACTGAACAGTGTTTTACAGCTGTAAAAGAGAGCAAGGGAAGTCTGGAAAGCAAAATTACTCCTGTGGGGTGAGTTGTTGTTGGTCTGCCCTTTAAGTGTGAATACAAAGCATACACCCAAAATGGGAAGGAATTGGGCCATTATCATATGTGCAGCATTCCCCTGATGAGCCATTAAGAGGTTGGCAGCCTTTACAAACAAAAACCATTTTAATGGTGTTTCCCATAGATCTCTATTTATGTATTTATCCATCTTTTACTGAATATGATATAACTTACATTTTTCCATTAAAATATATGGGAGCTTCATGTCAGTGACTCTTAATTAGCTGTATGCCATTAAACTGCTGGTAAAGATGAATTGGTGACTCTTAAACAACCATGAAATGCCCTTAAAGCAGGAACTGATAACTGTTTAAACTAGTAGAAGAGCGTAACACAGAAGAAACATACTGTGATATTTGTAATGTGGAAATGTTAGAGAAAAAGGAATTAAAAGTTCTTGGTATTATGTCCTCTTACTAGTTTTTGGGTATTTTTGCATGTGTGAAATTAATTGTTTTCCTAAAAGTAAGCACCTTTGAAGTGTCAGCTCTGGTTGTTGTTTTTCCCTGTCTCAATTAAAAACAAAGATGTAAAATCAGGGTACGCTTTCACTGCCATGCTCTTGCCCAGTGGTCCCATCTCCTATGGTCTACGCTTAACAAACACTGATCTGCTACTGGACTCACTTCTGTGGTCATGCTGCTATCACTTGCCAAAAGGCAATGCAGGTGCTATTGAAAGGATAGTTAATTGAAAAGATAATTTACTCCAGGTTTTACTCTAGGCAGATGATACGTTATAGAATGTGCCAAATCTGACTTTTCTAGCTGGAATAGTCTTGTTATTCGGGCTGGGCTAGTGCTTCCACATTGTGCCATAGGGCATGTAGCACATGCTTGGTGGAGAAAAAAAAAAGCACACATTCCACAGCCCCCTCCCCTCCCCCGCCATGTTTTAGAGCTATATTTCTTGTGAATACAAAAGATATCCTGAGCGTGTGCTACCCGGGGAGCCCAGAGTGCTCTGGATATAGGCCAGTTCAAACTAGTTGGTCTCCTGCAACCTTCAACTCAGTGAAAGGATTCATATCAGATGATGTGGATGTAGTGTTGGTGTTAGCAACAAAGGCTAGCACTTTCTCTGAAGGGAGTGTAATTGTTGCTGGTGAAGGCTGTAGAGAGAGGTTGCTTGTCACCATTCCCCAGTGTGCTACTAGACTGGTCTGAGCACAGCAAATTGTTCTGTTGCCATTTTATTACAATTTTCATTGGGTGTGACATGAAAGTATGATGCTTTGCGGGTACAGATTGCAGGACAGCAACTATGCAGTTACTGAAAGGATTATTCTGGAGATCAGAGGCAGTGGAAGAAGAGCAAGGGTTGCCTTAGTAAAAGAATAAAGCATATGGAAATTATGATTTGTATAAAGAGAATAAAGAGGAAAAATGTCAACAGCCTATTACAGATAGGTAATAAAAGTGCCTTCAAAAATGTGAAAAGAAGTGCGTTCAAAAATGAATAGTGGAAACAATTTTTTCACACCCTCAGTAATTAATCAGGATTTCGTGTTTCTTTCTTTCATTGCTCTCCTGAGGCAATAATTCAGCAGTAATTTGTAATTAGAGATTGTTTTGTTTGCTTCAGCAGCAGGAAAATTCAGTATTGTGCTGATAGTTTGTACAGAAAACAGTTGTGAAGACCATTCTTTCAGACTTGCTAAAACTGGAGTGTGGGGGTAAGGAAGAGAAGAGCCATGGAAAAAAAAATGGTGTTTGTGAGTTGATGAGCATAGCAAGGAGTGTGAGTTGAGGTGCTGGTGGAGTTGGGTTTGTGAGGCAGGTAGATGAGGGAAGATGCAGGCCTTCAGTGGGATGGGGAGGGAGTCAGAATCTGTGAAATTGTTCTGGAAAAAGAAGACATGACCTTCAATGCAGGAAGCTTACAGTGGCTGCAGGTAGCAGGGATGTTGAGATGAGTCACAGCTCTCAAAAAGGAGAGTCAAATTGAAGTAATCTAGCAAGATGTAACTGCAGTTACGAGAGAAGTAGTTATGGTTTGTTGTAAGCTTGTAAAGTAGTGCTGTTTAATCTGTAAGATTTACATCTGGTTGATGGGATCTGCTCTGTATGGTGCCTGGGGTCCAGAGTGGCACATTGCATCTGGGGTACCTCCTGCACTTGCTTTGGTGGCTGCAGGGATGTTTCTCTTGCATTTTCTCTCCCATTGCTGTTGCACATTGATTTTTCCTTTACTTAAATCTGCTTTCCCGAAATTGCTTATGGTCACTTCCAGCAGAAGTGGGTCCCTTTGGAGCAGCTGGAGATGACTCTGATCTGACATAGGGCAGCTGCAAAGTGCTTCTCACAGAGGCCACCCCTGCAGCCCCTTGCTACCACATTCATAATACGTAAACCCAATACAAGGCCCTGAATATATGCAGGTAAGTTAATGGCTGGCAAAACAAGTGATCGTGATATTAAAATCATGAGCATACAGTGCGGCCACTGAAAGCAATTCTAATTCTGCTGTAACACTTGCTGTCTGATGAATCAGGACTGAATATTATGTCTATGCTTCCTCTTCAGAGCACCACTTGCTCAGCACTGGTGCTTCCAGATGCCTGGGCTGGGCTGAGTGTCACACCCTGCAGTTAGAATGTGATTTGCAATGAGTTTATGCCTCCAGCTTTGCCTCTGGGAGCATCTGTATTCTCAGGCTTTGGACGGTTCACACTTCTTTGCTGGCCAGACTGGCATGAGTAGCTTAATTATGCATTTTCTTAATGAACTTGTGTGCTTTTGTGCTGTACTGTTAGTGATTTGTAGAGTCATTGCCCAGGCTGGCTCAGACTGCTATTTAGCAGTGCAGGCTGCTGCTCTCATCAGCTGTAAAGTGTCCCCCTGGCCTGGTTCTCACCCTGCCACTGCTTTGTGCTGCAGCAGGCAGCTGGTCATATAGCTTTCTCATAGCTTCACAGCTATGTCACCCTGCATAAAAATAGAACATGCTTCTCAGTCAGATATTCCTCATCTGGGTCATGAGGGACTAGTGTAATCATGCTGGAGTGTCACTTCTTGTTGCAGAGGGGGTTATATATGCACCTGAGCACAGAAAGGAAGATGTGGAGGCACATGGAAATGTCAGATGGGAAACACTTGGGTTTTGGTGCACTGGGGGAGGGTGGGGAGGCATTGCTGCGTTTCTTCAGCTACATGATTCCTTCTGGCATGGGCAGATGGGAAAATGCAGTTTAGTGGAGCAGGGCATAGTATGGGTGCAGGACATGCCATGAATGCTGCTAATGCTGTCATCTCCAAAGTGCTTAGATTAACAGTGGCCAAGAAAATTAATTCTTTTCTGTTGAACAGCTGCTCCTATGGATATGTTTACACCCTCTGTTTATCCTTCCTATCCTTATTTCTCAATTTTTCAATAGAAGAATTGTGGGTCTGCTTTTGCTGTTCAGCTGTCACACTACTTTAGAAAGCTGAACTGTTGTGTGAAAGGCGAGGTAGGGATAGACTTCTTGTTACTCCTTAGTCTGCTGCTTCAGAGGCTCCAGTTATTTCAGGACTCATATGAAGCAGACCCTTTAATTGGGCCATGTTGGTAGCTTTGCTGATGATTCCTTTCCCACTCTATATGCCATGCTCACATGTTAATCTTGTTTATGATATTTTTTTTTTCCTTTGTAAGATTAGTCTCAGGACATCTCTGTGCACAGACATTGGTAAGGTGTCAGGAATCATCAGACCTCTTCCTTTGCTGTTCTGCTGGAGCAAGCAGGCAAATACATCTATGCTGTATCATCAGGTGATGCTCACTATATTTTTAGACTGTGCTGTAAGCACTTTTCATTTTGCGTTTTATGGAATTCCCCTCTTCCCTCAAATTAAATTACTTAAAACTTTGAATTCCCTGCTCCTACTGCCTTCTGTGACACAGTTTATAACATAATTAATAAATTTAAATTAACTCAGATACTAGCCCTGCAAAGATACCATCACTTAATGTTACCCCTGCACATTAAGCAAGGTTATAATAAATTAAATAGATTTCCTTTCTCTTGTGGTTTGTGTGTGCTCATCATTATTTAATCTCCATAACCTAAAGTAACTCTTACCTAAATTCTAGTTAATGTGTGTACTTATTGAAAATCACAGCTTCAATATAGTGGTTAAAACCAACTAGAGGAAAACTGCAAAGGCTGCAGTTTTTTTTATATTCCATATGCCTTGAATTGTGCAGCCCTTGATGGTGGATGAGGCTGACTCTTCAGTTAGTCTCCATTTTAAAATGAAGTTGAGTATCTCAGATGGTGGCTCAAAAGTGAAAGAATATGCAGACCTGGGATTTTTCTGAGTAGTGATCGAGGCTGAGCAAGTGCTCAGTCTGGGATGCTACAGACTTCAAGACTGGTTCTGGTGCTTTTTTTTTTTTTGTTTACCATCTGCAGATGGAATTCACAGGATTTAAAAACTGACTCTTTGAGTTTTGGAAAGGATCTGTGAATTCAGTATCAGGACTTCTAGTTTGTATCTCTTGCTCCATTTGAAGCTTTGGGCATTTTTCTTCAGCATATGTCAGTGTGCTTGTCTGAAATATTTCTCTTCTGAGTGGTAGTTTTCAGTTCTGATTTCTCCTGCTCCTAAATTACTGTCACCTCTGATTTGTTGATTTGGATTTATTTTGTTTTGTTTTTTGTTTGTTAGTTGGAATATAGATTGAATGTTGAAATATTTTATTACTGCTATACCTTGAGGGCTTTTTATTTCTCTGAAAAGTAATTTTCAATAACACAACTATTATTGCCAAAGTAGAATAGCAAATAGTGTAAAATGGTTCTTATCTATTAAATGAAGGTTGTGCTCATTTCTCAAATCTGTAATGGTGGTCACCAGATCTTTATTAAGTCTGTGATATTTCCTTTAAAAGTACAACAGCTGTGTGGAAGTGGGGAGCGCTTCTCTTCCATCCTCCATTTCATAATATTCTTCTCTTTGCATTACTTTTATCTGGTAGGCTTGGTGTTTGCTTCCATTGTATGTCTTAAGACATAGAATGATTATTTAACGATTACTGTGCAATTTTTTCTTTGTACTTAGTTCCTTCTAATTACTTGCTCTATTCGTGGAAAGTAACAGTTCTCTTATTTTCTTAAGAATGTTCTCTTCTGTGTGTTTTTTTTCTTTATACCAATGAAAGTATGTTTTTGTTTGACTTCTTGTGTTCATAGAATGAAGGTGTTATGTCCAATATTAGTTGAGGCTGCAATAACTTTTTGAAAGACATTACAAATAAGTATTTATTGATGGACAGAGCTTGTCAGATTCAGAATAAATTCTCCATTCTCACATGGACACAAATCTCTGCTTTTTCGTTAAATACATATATCCACTGAGTTCTACTCTTATTTCCATTTTTAAAAGGCAGACAATCTAGGATACACTTCTTACTCCTTTTCTGCTGTCTTTGTACCTGCTAGCTGTTCTGCATGTGTAGATATAGCAAACATTATTTGCTAGCTTTACATTTGTATGGGAACTGCTGAATCATGGCCTGAACCACTGATTGGTCACCTGAGGTGAGCACTGAGTCAGCCATGGGGCCACAGGTGAAGGTGATGTACCTGTGTGATTGGAGGGGGTGGAGCCTGGCTCCACCTCTCCCAAACCCCATTTAAGGGCTCGGAGATCCCATTCTTGGAGATCCCTCCTACGTGGAGTCCCCTGCGAGCCTTGACGTCTTGAAGGTGAGCCATCTTCTCTTTTGTATTATTTGTATCCCATCTATATAGAACTACCCGAAATATACTATCATCTATACTATTTTGTTGTGAAGTACCATCCTTGGGAGTTATTTACCCCACAACGTTGAATGCACACAGGTTTGGTCCAATTGGAACCCTCCAGTGATGTATTTTGTAGCAAGTTGTTCTCTTCCATGTCAGATTACAAACTGTGCAGACTCAGTTCTCCAAATATACTTGGTATGTTTTTATTTTCAGTCTCTCTCACAAGATAGAAACTTGAGTAGGACTTCTCCACAGATCACTAGACACAATCAATGCACATCAAAATGATATGCATTCTGAAGAATAGTGACAGTTTTTATTTTACGTGCAGCAGTGAGTGAATTGGCATGCTAGCCTTTATTCCTCTCTTCTCTTTTCTCTCTTTACGTTGTCACACGGTTTTATGACGCGTTTGATTACTTTTCGTTTTGTAGATACATGTACCGTGTGCATCTGTTCACAAAGATGCAATTATAGAGGAGAATTAGCTACCAAATGTTTTTTTTTTTCCTTACAGCCATTTAATTACTTTTTCTGTGCAGTAAGTTGTCTGTTAATGTACTTTCATATTCCTTTCATACTCTTTAGAGAAAGCTGAACTGATTATTTGCTTAAAATGTAAATAGCGGTAAGCCAGTGCAGCAGCTTATGATATATTGTTCTGATTTTTTTTTTCTTCTTCATTTTCTTTACTAAATTCTGAAAGCTTTAAACTGGCCTGGGTCAAGACAGTGCCTGCTTAATGCTGCATTTGTAGTCAATCAAAATCTCCTTATGGAAAGATTTCCCTTTTATTTACATGAAAAAAAATGGAAGACTGTTAGGTTGTTGTTGCTTGTTTATTTTGTGACTTATGAGCAGAACATCCCAGTTATGTTGAACTATAAGCAGGGCGCACCTGAAAAAAATCAAGCCTGTGAATATATGCTAGTACTGGCCTTAGTAAGAAGACTCACAAAGTGCAAGTAGAACATGAGAAACTTGCTTACTTTCTCAAAAGCTTCTAGGATCAGGACTCAAAAGCAGCTGAATTAGAGACTATCAGGCAGGAAATAGTGCAGGGAACTGTAGAAACCATGCTCTGAAGTATCAAATGCTATCCTGTATGGTTAGTTGTTTACAAAGTTTCAGACTACAGAGTATAGTTGGTTAGATAATGCTTCTTGTTCAATTTACTGGCATTTTAGCTGCTTAAGTTGTACTCTTATGACAGCACATTTGCGTTAAACATTGAAATGTCTTGTCCCTGTTTCTTTATTGTGAGTTTGGGATACTGAAGGATAACATACCAAATCTGAAACAAAAAAACACAGAAAAAGACGCAGCCCATACAGTAAAAATACAAAAGAAAAAAAAGTCTTCGCTCATTAAAATGGACATCATATGATGTTTTTTCTAATGTTTTAGTAATGCAGCAAATCATGACAAGGAGATAGTGAAATAGGAGAACACAGAAGACTAAATGCACTTCAAGATGTAAATGGGTCAATAAAATGAAGGACAGCATGAGGTTTGAATATAATGTTTACAAGGGTTTGTGGCTGCTGCGCACAGACAGAGCATGCTGTACTGTTGGAGTTACGCTGCACAGCTGGGTGGCTTCTTCAGGAAAGTGGGGAAATAACTCTTTCACCTTACCTACTTCTTTGGAAGATCAGTACCAGAAAGGGTCCAGCATCTGCTTTAGTGGGCTAAAATCTACTCTGAAGCAAATGAAATAACACTGCAGGGGAAGTAACATGAGAAAAATTGGAAATAGGTAGTGTTTGTTTGTCTAAGATGATAGTTACCTGTCAGTAAAGTTGTCTTATGTGTATGCTGGCTATCACAGTTTGGACAGCATTACTAGGCAAGAAGCAAATGCAGTTCAGAAATCTGTTACTTCAAAACTGGAAAAGTGTGGGAAAAAGGGGCTCTTGTGATTGCCACAGGAAAGCTATTTGAAAACAGGCGGTTTGTGAGATTACCAGTTAAGAACAGAGAATAGTAGTCCACGGTGTAAAGACCTTGGGTCTGTTCTCTCAAAGGTTTGTGTCAGCTATGTACTTTGAATGTCACTTTTGGGGAAAGCAGTTTTGTCAGTCAGAGAGAAGATGTATGGCAATGACGTCTGTTTTTTCCGTGTTCTTCCCACAAGCTTTCCAGATGATAGCAAAGAAAAACTTGGCAGAGCTAACAAATCTCTGAGATCTTATCATTTTTTTCATGAAGAGGATTTTTTTCATGAGGAGGATGCCTCAGGGTAGTTGCATAACCATGAAACAGAAGCTACATAACCTAGAGGGAGTTGCCAAAACACCTATTACATTGTGCATCTTTTCTGGTCTAATTACATAAATATGCTCTATTATTTATAAAACTGCATCATTATGTTTCTTTTTTCCTGCACTACTAAATTTCAGAACTGTATTCTGAGCATACAGATTTAGGACAGGACTGGTCTCAAGTGGCACTGTAACATTAAATATTAAATAATTGTTCCAGATTGCAGCCAAGTGGAAAATCAGTGGAAAAGCCAAATCTTAAGCCATAAAAATGAAGAGGAAAGCAATGAAAATTTCTCAATTCATCATACTTGCTCTTTTGAACATCTTAGTGAGCTGTGTATAACCTTCTCCTTCCTCAAATAACTTAACCACAGTGATTACTATTCATGCAGTTGCTCCAGTTAAGCTCAACATCATCAATACCATGCCAAGAAGGGCAGGAAAACTTTTATTTTTTAATTTATTTTTTTAATTAACACTGTAAAATTCCAGTTACATCTGTCAGGCTTTACAAAAATGCAGGAAATTACCATTAAAAGAGAACTTGGGAGGCAGAATATTGGAACAGTGAGGCTGCTGCCATCAAATACACTGTTATGTAGCTTTGTATGAGGTTAGTTATCAAGAACCAAGACAAGTATGGATTTCCTGGAGAGTACAAACTGAAGAATTCCACTGCCTGAATTAGTGGAAGGCACCAATTGTGCTCCTAATCTGCTCTGTGTTTGGGCTTTCAATGTATATGTTTGTCATTTCAAGCACAAACAAGTGTAGGATTTATTAAAGCTGTTTATTTTTAAAATCTTCAGTAGGTGTGGGAAATTGTGTTTTCAACTAGGACTAGCAGCTCTTCAGATCTCTAAAAACTTGTGTGCTTCCTAGACAGGGGAGGTCTTGTCTTGTAGTTGTACCTCTGTACTCGGCACTGGTGAGGCCACACCTTGAGTACTATGTTTAGTTTTGGGCTCCTCACTGCAAGAAAGGCATCAAGGCCCTGGAGCATGTCCAGAGAAGGGCAATAAAGCTGGTGAGGGGTCTGAAGCACAAGCCTTATGAGGGAGCTGGGATTGTTCAGTCTGGAAAAGAGAAGTCTTGGAGGAGACCAAGATTCAGAGACATGAGATGTAATGACAAAAATCAATCTAGGTATTCTGAAGTCTGACAGATTTTCTTCCTGTTGAGCTACTGAATAAGAGGAGAGGTTGAGGGAAAGTTAGGACTGCATATACACTGGCAAAGCATCAGCACAGTTCTACATTATTGGCTTTCTGCTCCTAGGTAGGAAAGAAGGCTGAGAAATACCTTGATAATTCAATTCCTGGTGTGCTTCAAAGGCAGAGTGATCTCTGTGACCTTGTGTAAATGATTCTTGGTAAATCTGCAGTTAAATTCCTGGATTTGTATCTCTTCTGATTCTGTAACTGGACAAGAAGGAAGTAACATCCATTAATTTTGTCTATTTGCTGTTTGTATATCTCTTCTGTCTATAATGCCTCATGAGAGACACTTGCTCTGTATGTGATTTTTACCTGATGGTTTAATGCAGTGTAGAATTTATAGATCTCAGTACCAGTTAATTTACAGATAACATGGATCTAGCTTTTAGGTTTAAAAATATAGTTACATATGAAGTATGTTTCTAAGGCTGTTGATGTTAGCTGAGTAAGCAGTAGTTAATGTGTAACATTTACTCAAATTTTGAACGTAGTTTCCTAGTTAGTTAGATCAGGTATATTCACTTACTCTATAATAATAAGTATTTTAATGACTTAAAATTAATTTTCTTCCAAATCTTTATGGTTGAGCGTGATGCCATATGATCCTGGATATCTCTTTGACAAGTTTGGATCAATGTCCTAGCTGTGTCCCCTCCCTTGTGCACTCCTTGGTCTCCTTGCTTTCAGGACAGCATGAAGGGCTGAGAAGACCTTGACTCAGTGTAAGCACTTCTCATCAACGACTGGAGCATCGTTGTGTTGACAGTAGTATTCTCATCCTAGATCCAAAACACAGGTCCATGCTAGCTGCTCTGAAGAAAATTAACTATGCCAGCTGGAACCAGGGCTTACTAACCTGTTTGGCCAGTGGATGTTTTACTGTAATTTGCAGAAAGAAACTACAAGCAGAGGTAAACAAGGTGTGTAACTACTTGGATTTCTGTGCAGTTACTGGCCCAGGCAAAGTTTTCCTTCAAAATTTCCATAGGAAAGGCAGCAAGATGCCTGGATCAGAGCAATGGAAAGGAAATACTGAAGTCCTCTGTTGCACTGCTTCCACCAGAGTTTGCTGATTAATAATGGCAAAAATACTGGGGGCCAATTCTGACTGCAGTTTGATAAAGCCAGATATTGGTTCTCTAGCTTTTGCTGATGTTGTTTGTCAGGAATTAGCATTTTGCTTTTATTTTTATTTTTTTGTTTTTAAGTTTGACCAGCTTTTTCTATGACCTAGTTCTGAGCCTGGTTTTATTCTGAAGCTCAACCCACATAGAATTGTTTGAGAGAGTTGGGAAAAAAGAGGAAAGGCCAACAGTGCATTTTATTATATATTGTGTATGTGAATCACCTGTGGAGCACTCAAATAGCTGGAGCAAGCTGATAGTCTTTGGCAATCCCAGATGGCAGCTTTTGCCTCCAGAGTTCTTCTAAGCTCCAGTAATTCTCTGGTAAGTTAATCCAGAGTTTTAGCTTAGATCTGTGGCTTTGGATATGCTTTGGATTGTGGGTGGAATGGAAAATCAGTGTTTCTGAATTTGCAAGACTTAGGAAAGGGCCTTTTCATTTAACTGAGATGCTAGCTGCAGCAGAAGAAATGTGAAATAAAGGTGATATCGAGGGGATTTTAAATTTAATATTAAAAATCCTCTGTAAGGAGTCTGTCATATTTATATATTTATTTATGTGGTTTTTGTTTGTTTTTTTTTTTTTCCAGTGGCAGTCTTGAAGCTTTCATTAGAGGAGGTAGATAACTTTGAAGTTAAACAGCAGGTTTCCTTACCATAGAACTGATCTCATGAGAAAGTTGTTACCCAAATAAAACCTTGGTTCATGCTGCTATCCTTGCTGTTTGTTCCATGTACGTGATCTGAAGGTTTCTACCAGGACATGTATTCTCACCTCCACCTCCCCTTTTCCCCTGAGTACTGTCTTTTTCCAGTTCTTAATGAATCTGCCATCATGTAGGCTGTTAGCTGTGTTGCTGTTGTTACTGAACCATTTGAGAGACTGGTATTTATATAATACCAAATGAATAAAAAATATCTGCAGTGCTTTGGAGGATACAGGCTAAGCAAATTTCTGTGCAGCTGAGGTATTCCACTTCAAATCTCATTGATGTTCTTATGCTCTCCTTACTCAGCTTGTCTTAAGTTTATTTATGTCTGATAAATTTCCTTCTAAACACTTGTAAAACTAACTTTGAAGAGTAAGATTTAAATTAACTTTTCTTTTCCCTAGGAGTGTTTTCAGGTTTGAAACCATACCAATAGTGCCTGAATGCACTTCAGTAGCAATTAGCTGTAGGCTAATAGTTTTGTCTGTGGACAGAAGGTTGTCCTGTAAAATACATAATTGAGGATGATTCACTCAACAGTATTGCCTCACTAACAAAGCTAAATCTCATCCTGCTGTAAATGTTATGTATAGTAAGTCACTGGTATTTACTTGAAGCATGTTTGCATGATTGCTCCAACCCTCTGGAAAAAAGAAAAAAAAAAACCACAAATTCCTGTGAGAATTTACATTACATAAGGTGTTTATTTACTTTCCTTCCTTTGACCTTTCTTTCATAAGCCAGTAGTGGGCCAGAAGATGGGTAGGTGCTCAGTATGCAGACTTTTTTTTTTTTGCAAAAGGGGACAGCCATAGAAGCAAGGATGATTTCTTAGGTCTTCTGCTGACTTCTCTTCTTCTGTGTCATCATTTTGTTTTCTTTTAATTTGTCTATGAAAAGAGGACCTAGAAACCCAGCAATTACTTCATGTGTGCTTTGGAATAGAAAACTCTCTAGGAAAAGCGTAGCTAGGAAACTCTTTGGAAGCAGACATAAGTTACAGATATGTACTTACGTCCAACATATCTATCTGATGCAAATGCTCTCTCTAGAATCGAGTGAATTTTTGGAATCTACTCTGCACAATCCCTGCTTGCTGGTGGTTATGCTTCTCATAACTGAAGACCATATTTTGTGTGCAGCACACTAACGTTATCTAATGTTCTTTTCCTCTGATTGCATAGTAACTCCAGAGTATCAGAAGTGATGGCAGTCCTAGCTGTCACATTTTTTTATGTGAAAATCAAACTTATTTGCACACAAATTGCATAATTTTAATGCTGCTTCTAAGTAAGAGATCATCAAAAGGAATCCCTTGTGAAGCAAGTATAACCCTAGGAACCTCTGAAACAGAGTAACCTTAGAACTTTGAAGTATGGAACAGATGTTTAATTTAAACGAGTACTGAATTGTCTCCTTCTAGAGTAAGTTCTAATTATATACAGAAGTATTTTACTGAATTGGGGTGCAGTTTTCAAAAGAAACATTTGTTATGAGAGTGGAATCAATAAATCCCAGTTCTTTACAAATCTCTTTCATATTTGAATCCTCTGCTTGGTGATGGAATTACATAGATAGAATTCTACATGATAGAATTCTTCCCACTTAGAAGCGATTAGCACTGTCTTGGACTCTTCTGTTCTCTCCAAGCTTGGTAGGTTTTCCAGTACTTAATAACGTGGACTTCCCTGCAACAGGCCTGTGAATTGTCCTTTGTTCTCTATTACTAGTTTTCAAAAAACTTTTCAGAACTTATTATCCTTGAAAGATTGTTCGCCTGATGTGAAATTAATATTTTCTTAAGTCAGGTGGGAAGCTGGGAAAAAGCTGGCAGATGAGCAGAATATTTGATAATAAAAGTTGTAGAAAAGCAGCACAGAATTTTGCTTCTACATCTGTTAATGTGACCAGCGTATGTTGGGTTGGTGGTGCTGTAAGTAAGGTTTGTTGAATTGTGAGTTTTGTAAAGCTGGTATCCTAGAGTTAATGTATTGTACTTTTTGCAGGTGGAGATTCACATTTTACCTTTATATATTTACCTATGGAGTGCGGTTCCTGAAAAAGGTAGGTGCTTTACTTTACTGTGCTTTCATGACACGTCACAGACCTTTCTGAAACTTTATGTAGATATAATGTACAGCACAGGGACGACAATAATTAATGGGACAAGATGTCCATGGATATAACAACTTGTATAGTTCACTTTATTACTTTTCATTATCGTTGTTAAACAGGTAGTAAGACATACCAAAGTATTAAGTCAACTTTAGCATTATCCTTATTTAAATTCCCTCTGGCAGAAGTTGATTTTTAATAACAAGCAAAATCCAGTAGTGTTTTTAAAGATACTATTTTTTGCTTGTTCTTTCTCTGGTGTACTGTGGAAAGATGTACCACGGGATTTTAAACATCAAAGGATATTAATAGCCTCTAATTTCCCTTACCATAGGTCCATTATCCTAACCATTGGTAGTTATATGTATCTGTGATGCAAATTTTTACAGCATCACTTGTTCCCAGAGCTTTTGTACAGCTCAAGCAATATATATGTAAATCTGAGAGACTGAATTTAGGGGAATGTGTGGTCTCAATGTCTGAAGGTAATTTTGACTTGGTTTTGTACAAAAAAAAATTGGATGCAATTGGATGTATGCTACATGCTTCTGGTGATTCGTAAACAAATGTACCTGAGGTTTAGGATAGGAACACATCAACTTTACAGTTGTAATCCCTGATGTTATCTCGGATGATTAAACTTGGGGCATAATTAGTCCTGCAACTCTGAGGGAGGGGGGCATTGGATCTCAGCCGCTTAACAGTGGTCAGCCTCAGATGTAGTGTGTGTATGGCCTGCCCTCCAAATGGACCCAAGCCATGTGTAATATACAACCTCTTCTTGAATGCTTCCACTCTGTGTATTTCAATTCTCCTCCATGATCTAATGTTCTGTTTTCTGCCTTCAATTTTTCCCACGATTGTGACATAAAATACGAAAATAGACTTAGTGATAAACAGTTAAGTGGATGATGCCACTGTGGTGCTGAATGCTCTTTGCTTCACAGTTGGTGTCTGAATAATTAGGATGCTTTTGCTCAATGCAGAAGAATTTACTACTCAAAGTCAAGTTATTGTAGCAGTGTTTGACAGGAAGAGTGGCCATGGTGCAACAGATTAAAAAAAAATCTGTTTTTATTTTTCCCTATGCCTGTATTGTTTTGTTTTTTTTTCTGGCTTATTGGAATATGCATAGTAGTACGTATGATGTAATGTTTTTCAGCTCACACTAGAATTTTAGGAAGCAGTGTGGTTTCTTTTAAATCAAAATTATTTAAATATTTTTACTCTTGGTAGTAATTCATCCAGCAAACAGAATCCTCTTTAAAGTAAACAGCCCTATTCTTGTTTTATTTTTCAACCTCAAAGTGTTTTATTTTGTTAAATACATTATAAACATGTTGAAACATGAGAAAAGATATGTTAAGAATAGTTTTCATATAAATGTGAAGGATGCTTCAGTGATTAGGGTGGCTGTAGAGCAGATGTCTTTCAAAAGTATTCAAGTACTTAACATTTTTTGAGAGGATGATCTCACATCACTCATGGTTTCAGAATAACTGATTTTTTTTTTCCCAACAACTTCTTTTGCTTTTGTTCTTCACCATTACCTTTGGGAACAAGAATAAAGAAGATAATTATTTTTATATTAGTCAACTTTGAATTAAAAACAAAAAAAACCAAAAAGACAATACTATTGGAATCTGCTAACTAAACTGAAGCCTTACAGTAGCAAGGCAGCAGCTTCCTTGCAGCACAATGAAAGTGTCTGTTCTTGGAGAAGTCTGAATGCCAACACTTTCAAAGACTGAAAAAAATACAGTAAATGCATACTTAGTTACCCGGTATTATAAATGTTGCATCATTTTTTTTTTTTTGCTATTGTCATTATTCCAGTGGTCTGCCTCATATACTTACTTCTTCCACGTGGGATTTATGTAAATTAACAGAATTATGACCATTTATATATATACTTGCCTCATCTCCATTGTAACATTGTGTAAGTAAAATAAAACAGAGGTTATTTGTTGTGCATCAGACACTAAAGACTTTACTACATCCACTTAGAGGGAAATCTAGATTTGCAAGAATTAAAATCCAGACCAAGCAAGCCAATTGGCTACATTGGTTTTCAAGGTCCTGCTTCTAGTAATACCATTAGAATTTATTTTTTACAAAGAAGATATTGCTTGGAAGTATAGAATCATGTTGAAAATCTTGTTTAGCAAGTTGGTGCAATCCTCTCTCAAACTCTTTGATGGTTTGATTTACAGAGTACCTGGGAGATTGTCATGGAATTTCAGAGATGCCATGACTGTATTTCACTCCTGGTTTCTATATATGCTGGCAACAGCTTGTTTCTGTTTCTTAGTGGGGCAAGGGAGATTAATGCTAGAAAATGGTAATTATTGACATGTGGGTTTTTGGAGTAATTGTATTTGCACCATTAAACCTCAATAGTATGCACTGTGCAGGATGTGCCTTTCTGCCATGGGAAATAACATCTCTTTCTCAAGACTGTTACACAGGGTTTTCCAAGTGTTTTCTCCTAATACCATCTTTAGCTGCATGGTTCCATTGCTGTGGCTTCTCTTTTTCTAGCACTTTCATCAACTGCTTTTTAATTTTTGCCTTGATGGGAGACTGAGGGGAGGCCCCATAGTGGTCTACAGCTTCCTCACAGAGGAGTAGAGGGGCAGGTGCCCATTTCTTGTCACTGGTTACAGCAACAGGATCTGAGGGAATGGCATGGAGTTGTGTCAAGGGAGTTAGGAAATAAGTTCATCACCACTTCAGACCTTCTTAAACTTTAGTTTTTATTGAAACTATAGGATGTTTGAAAAGAAGAAAATGACGTGCTTATTTTTAAGTGTATGCTAACTAGTTGTTGCATAAGAGCAGGATGTGGCCTGTTACTGCCCTAATGTTTCTAGGTGCACTTGTAGAGTGCTTTGCTTCCTAATGCTTTTTTTGTGAGTATGGATGCTCCATTCCACTGCTGAAGTGAATTGGTGTGTTCTTTGTTTTCCGGGAATAGAATAGCAACAGCAATGCACATAGCTGTTATGGTCCTGGGAGATTTGTAAGATCATTAAAAATGCCATTTTGGATTGCTTCTAAACAAGAATCTTAGATCTAATGTCAGACCACCTGCATTTGAAATGAGACAGAGAATTTGTTACTTCTTGGTATGGTGAGTGATAAGTGATGTATTTGCTGTTACATCTTTATCTCTTGACCATAGAGATTGATAACCTAATAGCTGTTGATTCCCACAGCAGTGATCATTTTTGGGGAAAGGGTTGTCTCTGTGATGAAAATTAGTTCCTATCCTGTAGGAAGTAAGACAAGATGGGAACATGGGATGTTTTGTTGGAGTAGTGTCTCATTTACCATTCTGGTTTGGAAATTTTCTTCTGTTAATCAGTTTTGCAGCTATTTTGCTATCAAACTATTTAGTAGCTTCACTGTATGCTGTGTCTTGCTTCAGTTTTATTGCTGATACTTCACCTTCAGTTTTTTTCTGTTTCCTGCCATCCATATAGATAACTTACTTAACTTTTTGTGAGTTCTTCTATAGTATTTCTATACAGAGAATTGTTATTCAGATTTGCTTTTGAATTTATCTCAAATATCCCATTCCTTCCCAATGCAGTACTTCATAGTCATCTGTTCTGTTTGGTCTTCAGGGAAAACACTTCCATAAGACAGGGTTGCCAGGCAGTGCTCTCTGTGTCCTGCTCATCTGTACCTCAGGGCAGGTTGCTAATGCTTTGAAGTCTTCGGGACAGACTGATGTTTTAGCTCATGTGCTCCTGGAAAGTGAGGAGTTACTCTTGCAGTAAAATTACTACTGCATTATTCTGTGCATTTCTATCATTTAATCTTCCTTTTAAATGGAAACAGTTCTTAAACAATGACAAACAAATGAATACTGCATTCGGGCTGTATGATCACAAAGTCATCTCCTATATTCTGAAACTTAGTCACTCATACTGTTTTAAAGAACAAGTTCATGTTTTCTGTAGTATGAAAGAGAGATTTTACTGTACTCTGTTCACCTGTTTCTTTCTTATTCATGTAGTGTCTCAGAGGCAGGCTTGTGGGATGCCCAGCACTGACTCAATAAAACAACTTAATTCTGTTGCAAATTATTTTGCCTAATAAACAAGGAAAACTCTAATTTCACAGCTGTACATGAGACGTTTCTTTGACACTGATGTGCTGTTTTCTTGATTGTTTCTCTGAACAATCTGGCTGTGAAGTACCTCCATGAAGCCGTGGAAGGTACAGATTTGGCTGGTTACTGATTTCTCTCTCTTCCTGGTCTGGTTTATATAGTTTTGGAAAGAATGACCTGACCTTGGAAAGCTTGGCATTACTGAGACCTCTGATAGATTCTGCCTGCTATACAACAATTGTTTTCTGGTCTCTTTATCTGAAGACTGGCTATGGATATGTCATGGATTATCTGATGATGAGTAGCTGGAGGAGGGTACAGCTTTATCCCTGCAGTTCTCTTGAAAAGTCTGGTTTGTCAAAGGAGCCCACTTCCCCATGCTCAGCTTTTCTGTATCATGCAGCCCAGAGTTTGTTGGCACTGGAGATGGCAGGATTATTCTGGGGAGAAAATTTTATGAAGATTCTCATCTTTCTTTATTTACTGGCATTTATTTTAATATTTTATATTTATCAGCTAACTCTTATTTCAATATATTTTCCTTATATTTCATTGTCAGGTCAGTTGTGCTGCTTCTCAGCCCTTCCTCAGCTGGCTTAATTATTATGAGGAATGGATTTCAGAATCTGGGAAGACTGCAGGTCTGATGTGTTCCTGTGGACAAGAGGGCTACCTTGTTTCCTTCCTTTCCTGTTACTATCTTTCTACTGTTATAATCTTCTGTGTTATCTACACATTTTCCTGAAGAAGCTGATAGCAGTGGGTGACTTAATGCTCTTGGTCAGTCATTTTCCAGCAGAAATATACCAGATTCTCTCATCCTTCTAGAGGTTATTTTTTTCCTTTAATTTCTCTAAAATAGGAAGATAAATGGAGGAGTTTTATCTTGGTATACCACAATTTCCAAAGTGCTAGCAGGAGCAGGGATACTTCTGACTTCCATGTAGTCCAGAGTTCAGCAGGACAAATGTTAGTGCTGTCATGGTTGACTGGCTTTAAATGTGCCAAGGAAGCAAACTGGGATGCAGCTCCTTTTAAGGCAGCTGGTCTTTCTCAGTTGTTCATTGACTTTTACTGTATGTGAGAGGGACATGATAGCTTTCTCAAAAGTTCCATGCTGGTTGCAGTGTTTTACTGAACTATGATGTCTATGAATGCTTTAGAAGTCTTTCTTATGAGAGAGCAGTTGTGTTGGAGCAAATGTGACTGCCTCTGTAAGGAGCTTTTTAAATATTCAAGTGGAGCATGACTGTGAATAGTTTTCCTAATGTCACGGATTCTGTATACATACTGCTGAATAGGGTTCTTTCTAGCTTGACAACAAGTTTCAAATTTGCCTTTTTAACCACTTTACTTACCCGGGAAGTTGTACCCTGCGTGTGGTTTCCACCCACACTAAGTCATGGCGCTGTGTAGTCTGTTAGTAGAATAATGCTGCTAATACTGGAGAAACAGAATCACAAAGGTTGGAAAAGACCTACAAGATCATCCAGTCCAACCGTCCACCTATCACCAATAGTTCTCACTAAACCATGTCCCTCAACACAACATCCAAATGTTCCTTGATACACTTGATCCACTACCTCCCTGGTTCCAGCACCAGACCACTCTTTCAGAGAAGTGGTATTTCCTAACATCCAACCTGAATCTTCCCAGTGCAATTTGAGGCCGTTCCTTCTAGTCCTATCACTAGGTACATGAGAGAAGAAGCTGATCCCCAGCTCACTACAACATCCCTTCATGTAGATATAGAGACTCATAAGGTCTCCTCCAAGCCTTCGCTTTTCCACACTGAACAATCCCAGCTCCCTCAAATGCTCCTCAGAAGGCCTGTGCTCCAGACCAGGTCACTGACTCTGTTTTTAAGTAAGTTCGTGTTACTCCTTTAGTTAGTGTTGGAGTGAAAACAGAAGAAATTGGAACTGAATTAAAATGGGAAATTGTTTTGAAAGTTATCCTATTGGAAATATGCAGCCTGCAGTCAGTGAGCTGTAAGTCTTCTTTTACTCATACATTATTGCAAATTAGATTTCAAGTAAATAAATAAAAACAAGTATGTTCTATTTTGGCATATGAAACTAGAACCAGTCTCTATATAGTGCTGATGTCATGCTTTCCCAAAGCTTTATGTTTTTCAAGTCTGATAGCTCAGAAATTTTGTGGTGTTTAGGAGCCCTTGTATTGTAAGATTGTTCTCATAGCATTTCTGCACAGGATCTGCCCATTCTTTCCAGCTGCACTGATCCCTTCCCAATGGTGTACGAGCAATGTGTGGTTTCTGAAATCAACAGATATAGAGGTGTTAAGTGCATTTACATCATCTTTGGGATTTTCACTTGGCAGGGGAAAGAAAACAACATTTTCAGCATTACCAAATGAAAGCCATGCTGCAGTTTAAATGAGGTTGTAGTTAGAACATTAATGATATTGTTATGGAAGAGATAACAAAAGAGTTTGAATACAGAAATAAATAATTTCAAATTCTTTAAGCAAGTCTTCTGTAGTGCAAAGAGAACATTCTTCATGGGGGCTTTTAGCTTCTGTTATCATTAGCACTAAAGAGAACATCATTCTTCCTTAAAATACTGGCAACTTCTCCCACTAGAAACTGTCTTACTCCAAGGATCGGCTGTTACAGCAGAGGTTACCAAGGCAGCAGAAAATAGTTATATATTTTTTATTTTTATTTTTCAACTTTTTGAATTAATGTTACTATAAAATCCCTCACAGATAGGAATCGGTTGGGACAGACATAAAATGCATTAGAAAAAATGTGATGCAAAACACCAGTAGCTGCAAATTTCACAAATAAATTGTACTTGACTGGGTCTGCTTCCTGTATAGGACAAGGGGCTGAGAATTTAAAGATATTGCAGGATTAATAGCAAATAGAAAATTTAGTTTAGTTTATGCTTACTTCTGGAACACCTAAGGAATTTGATGGTAACAGAAGGTATTTACGGCCAATATTCCTTCAGTTTTCATGGAGCAACACTGCAGATGAATTTGGTATCTCATCTGGGGATTCAGTAGCAATCCCACCAACTTAAAAATGCACAGTGCATCAAACAGTTCTCGGTTTTCCTATCAGTAGAAGACTTGATTCTATTGAAAAAGTTTCTCAGCTGCTGGAAAGGTACTTATGGGACACACTGTGTGTTACTTATGTAATTTAGAGCAGAAAAAAACAAGCTGGGTGGGAATGGGATCTACTTCATTTATCACATATTTCCATGTAGTTCTCCATGAAGTTGTTTCTGGCTGTTTTGCTGAACAGAATGATACAGGAAACATAGCATCTCAAAAACATGCCTATGCAAAACATCTGACAGGCTGATTCTTCTGAGACTAATTAACCTGGGCCAAACTATTCTACATTTAGGTCCAAGATACTAAATCACACGTTTGTGAGATGTGTGCTGCCTTGGTGTATATCAGACCTGACTCTAGAAACAGCTGTATGACAGTAGCTGGTGCTGGGGGTTTTGCTCCAGAACCATTATTGCTGCCCACTCTTTAGGGGTCCCTTCCAACCCTTATGTTTTTGTGATGCAGCTGGGCACATTTCCTAGTCTGCATATGTTGTGGTGTTTCTTTCTAATTTTAGGCCTGAAAGGTTCTCATTTATTGGTGGAACCTTGTAGGTGCTTTTGTTCACTGAGCTTATTAGTAAGCTACTGGATAAACACTCATTTAAATGAAAAATGACAGGTGTCAGTCTGTCGCACTTCTAGTGAAATGCTGTTATTTGATGTTTTACTGTTCATGGAAGGATAATGTGATACATGTGGCACTTGGAGGAATTAAGGCCTGCCTTTGGCAGGTTTTAGTTACTCTAAATTTGATTTGGACTCTTGTTTTTCTTTATTTATTTAATCATGAAAACAAATTCCTTAGTGACTGTAAGTGATGACTTTGTTAAGCTACAATAATATTGGATGTTAAAATGCAATTCTAGTCTCGTTCCTTTCTCCTTAAGTAGGGCTGAGCATTAGTTGCCAAATAAAACAATTTCTACTTTGCTTCCTGCTTTGTGAAAGCAGAAAGTGCACCTGTGCCTACGTCTCCTGAAGGATGCAATTGAGGAAAAAAGGAAATGCAATATTGCATTTGTAAGAGAGTAGTGTAAGTGGAAAACGTTTCCAGGAAGACCAGAGTTAGAGCTCTTTTACTGGACAAGGAATTTGCTTCATACATCTCTTTCAAAGGGTATAAAAATGGTTGAGAGCGTTTAGGAGAGATTAATAGAGTGCTTTGAATATTTGAAATATAAGTTGTGAATCACGCTGTGAGAAAGATAAAAGTTAGCAGAGAAATTTAATTTTAAATGACTGTTTCTTCAGTATACACTATCAAGGAAGAACAACTGTGTTTGAATGCTGAGGTTTTCTAAGAGAAGGACAGTTAGCCTAGGAAATAATCTATTGTGTAAACTGTTTGAAGCTAAGGTAATAGCTAGATCAGGCAAAAGAAGTCAAAGCTAAACCATGTGGTAGAATTTGTGGCTGAAAGAAATTAGAAGGCTTTTTGAAAGAAAAATGCAAAATGGGAATATCAGTGATATTCCTATTTCAGTAGTAGGCACTGCTGGCAGCAAGACTTTCAAATGCTGATGATGAGGACAGATCTGACATAAGCAAGGGAAGGAAGAACAACACACCAATTTAAAAATATATCTAGAATTGAATTTGACTTTATTTGTTTGGAATCCAGCTGGGGATATTTAACTACCATTGACATCGGAGTAATAAGTGAATGCTCTGTAATGAGCAGTTTGGAGAGTAATGCTGATGGGAAGCCATGCCCAGTCTCATCAGTACTTCTACCTTATGCTGCCTCTAAGGTCAGCTGCACAGCAGCCTGAGTTTATACAAGATAGGGATTTTTCCATGTTCCGTATACAAAAGTAGAAGATCCAGAAGGAATATTTCTGCAAGTGTTTCATTTAAGCAACCATAGGATAAAAGTAGTTCAAATTTTAAGATAGTTTGTTCATACCTCTAGCAAAGTGTTTAGAACAGTGCTCTGCTATTGCCAGGAGCTTTTCCTGTTTTGCTGTTCCAATGAATGAAGCAGTCCTGTTTTCCACAGCTAATTACACTTGAGCAAAGAGTAGATGTTTGGATATTAGAGTAAGTTATTAATAACCTAACTGGTGCTTCGAATTACCATTATTAATTCGAAGTCACTAGAGAGGCAGTGACTTGGAGCAGAATATCTTTATCCGTCATCCTAGTATGACCTTTAGATCACTATGTATTTTTAAGGTATAAGAGCTTTGAGTCATAAAACTGCTTCAAGTACTAGGAGAAAGAAGCTTGCTAGTTAAACTAATACGTTATTGGTAGTTCAGTAAGCGTTTTTGTTATATTGTTATTTTTTCATATTCATATTTTCCTTTCAATGTTACCTCATCATTTTGTCTTAAAGCTTTTCACATTGTTCCTGGCTATTGATAGCCTCAGTTTCTGGCTCTTAAAAATGACAGACGTGAGGAAATATTCTTTTAGGTTCAAATCTAATTCAGAGTATTGCTTCTTTTATTTTTTTTTTTAACTGCTGCTGTCTTAAATACAGTTTCACCAGGGATTATAGATATCTTTTCCCCACAGATTTACAAATTTAAAAAAAATTAAGAAAGCAAGACAGCCAACCTTCTTTCCTCTTACCCAGTTACTGTTTATTGTGCCCACAACTTAGTGATTATGTTAATCCAAAATTTAATGTAAGGCTTGCAGTTATAAAACACCAGTGTAGTTACTCTGCTCTAGTTTCTACTTGCCACTCTTCCTGCCAGTTATTTAGCAAAGTGAGTCGCATTTAAAAGCAAACAAACACTAACAGATTAAATAGATCTTGAGATGAAAAATGGAAACACCAAGACGTTTGCATTCATGCACATCCTCAGCAGGAGAAGAAAGGGAAAAATGAGGATGAAATCAACATAAAAGTTTATGTAGACTTAACCAAAATAGTTTCCCAAATCTGTAAAGATGTCCATCTTTCTTTGCTCAAGTGAAGCAAATGTTCTCACAGCCACTGGCTCACAACAAAGCAGAAAAGAATTTACTTCAAATGGCATTCTTATTTTTATATGAACATTTTCCCCTTCACTTTCTTTATGCTAGAAAAAAATTCAATGAGGGATTCTCTTTACTGGCTTTTTCCCAGGCACTACTGAGTACTTATGGCATAAAATCAAATATACCAAGAAATAATTTACTATAAAGGACATCAGCACCCTAAGGGTGAATTGCTCTGATCCAGTCAGTATATATGCACTGATCTCAGAAAAAGGCACCAGGTACCAGGAGCGGGAGAGAAAAAAGTTGCTTTAGTCAATTCTTACCTTTGTTGCTTAGATTATCCCTGGTTTGTCTAGGGATAGAATTGCTCAGAAACTGGTCCTTTTCCTAGTGACTGTGACTTTAGTGTGGCTAGAGATGGGGACTTTTAACCTGTCTGTAGCAGAACGTTATCTGGATGGAGCTGTACTCTTATAGCCATCATACAGCAGAGGTGGATGTAGTCTACCTTGATTTCAGCACAAGGGGGAACGGACAGAAACTGCAGCACAGGAGGTTCCGCACAAATGTGTGCAAGAACTTCTTTACGGTGAGGGTGACGGAGCACTGGCACAGGCTGCACAGGGAGGTTGTGGAATCTCCTCCTCTGGAGATATTTAAGACCTGCCTGGATGCCTACCTGTGTTGGACTCTGATCTCTTGAGGTCCTTTCCAACCACTATGATTCTATGATATGAGACTTGACTGTGTGTCTGTGAGTAGGCCACTTGTTATGTCAAGGTTTTAGTGGCAGCGATGTGGGGAGTCCTCTGTGGAAAGATTTAATCACCGGCTGCCCATGACGGCACCAAGTGCTCTTGTATCTTTGGGGTTTAAATCTTGACCCTATGACCTAGAGAAGCCCTATTTCTAACTTAAAAAAGTCAGCCATTGCAATATCTTGCTAAGTTTCAGACTATCAGGGTTGATTTTGAGACCTTGCTGCAATGTGCTGATGCTGAACTACAGAAAACACTGCAAATGCAGGAATGGAAAGTGGGGAGGGTTCTGTTTTGTTTTGTTTCCCATGCAACTACCTTAAAAATCTGGGTTTGTGCTTGGAATTGTACCTTAGCGATTACTCAGGGAGGAGTTGTTTAGTTATTTGACATGGACTCTTCTTCCTTTTTTGGGCCACAGTCTCTTATGGCCCACAGTGAGTCCTGGGAAGGAAAGAAGCTCACAGGGGTTTCCTAAAAGTCTTTGTTAGTAGAACAATGTAGTAGTAAATGCTTCCCTTCTACAAGTAGTGTGGATGTCAGCAGCTGGTCAACATCAGCTATAGGTACTCTAATGGCAGAGCAGCCACAGATAGTAAATATAATTACAGAACGTAGATGTGTAATTATAAGTTTAATTGTTAACCACTTTCCTTTGTGTTTGGGTAACTGAAGTATCAGAGCCAAGTGCTCTGGAAGCTCAGGAGCAGTGTTGAAGCTGCATCCTGCAGGAGAACAAGGAGCATTTTGTGATACTGCAGTTCAGCACTAATCTTGGAGCACTACACAGCCACTAGGGGTGAACTGACCTATTGATATGCTTTAATAATTCCCTCTTGGGATTTTTGTTGGTTACTGAAATGTGTAATAACACTGTACTGTTCATTTTTGTGGTAAGCTATGGTTTGCCAAGCGTAAACCTTGACAGTCTCTTTTTTCAAACTGATTCTGGAACCACAGTTGCATGTGTTGCCTGTTCTAATAAATTCAGAAATGTCCTTTTAGCTGCAAATTCTAGGTTAATTGATGTGGTCTGGCTCTGTGATCAAAAAACTCAAGGCAGCTGTAAAGCTAACAAATATACAGCTGCTTTGTTTCACTAAAGTGTTATCAGGCATCTGGAATGCTCTGCTGAATGGCTCTGCTACATTTTATACGTTCTTTTGACTGCACATAGTGACTACAAAATATGATGAGTTGTGTCACTAGGAAACCTGTTATGCACAAATGAATTGGAACATTAGCCCAGCTTACTCTTACATAGACCTTAAACTGCTGTAAACTATCAGAGCATCACTGATAGCCCGACTTCATGATAAAAAAGTTTTGCTTGCTAAAAAGCAAGCAGAAGAGGAAGTATTGGAACAAGAAGGTACTCAAGTGAAAGCAAATTATTTGATGACCTGACTTGGTAGTAGCATTGCTGACTGACTGCTAAGAGCAAGGAAATGTAATGCTGCAGCTACCAGCTTCTCTAGCTGCAGAATTCCTTGGCTGTGTTTAACACATGCAAAATTTCACTCTAGGGCCTCTGAGTGTCCATTGCAAGAAATGGTGCAGGCTTCTTTTCTCCCATCACCTCTATCCTTAGGTAGATATTAGAGTTGTTTTCTACAACTGTCTATTCCTTTTGCCATTTTCATTTTCAAATACTGGGGAGTGATTTTCCACATAATTTCTAAATTGAAATAGGGATTATCATCATAAGAGAATGAACATCATATTTTTAATGGGGAAAGTGGATGTATGTGGTGCATTGAGCTTACTCTGCCTTTCCAGATATGACTTATATAAATAAATCCAAATTTGAATTCATATTTTTTCTAAAAATATTTATCTGCACACATACATTTGCATTTGAAATGTCAAGTGCATCATTCAATGATTGTTGTTAATCTTGGCATTGAAGTATGTCCTTCCATATATTTTATATTTTCCAATTAGCAGAAGTATCATTTTTAATAATATTTGGAAGCCAGCTGTGCAGATTGCTGAGGGAAAAGACTGTTTTCTGAATTGCAAAATTGCATTTTCTTAACACCTTGTTTTTGCAGACATAAAGCACTAAACTCAAGAGCGATAACAGTTCTGTAGAAACTTATGACAGTTTGCTTAGTCATAACATATGAATAGAGAACCTCAGGAGATTCATTGGCAGTGTGTCACATTGTCTTCAGTTATATTGTAAATGGTGCCAAGAAATGTGAATGATTGCTTGGGTGGGTAAAGTATTATGAAAATGTTAATCCTGGTGTGAGAAGCAAACAAAACCACTAGTCACCAAAAAGAAGAGAATGCACGTTGATACAAAAGATTTAGTCAAAGATTCTTCCATTTTCCATTGTCAGTACTTGATGATTTTGTGAATAGGGGGAAATGCATTTAGCTTTGATCCATAGGTATTTAAATATTGGTCTCTGCAGAGAGACTTTTCTGATGACTCCATGGTTCATCCTGCCATAAACAAAACCAGCCAGGGCTATCAGCTGCTAAGGATGCACATAAAATACCTGTCACAGCAGCTACTGGAAGCTGTCTGAAAGAATTTGTGAATGGGTAAGATTTCAGTATAAGAAATATCTTAGGAACAAAATAAATACAATCGTTAACAAGGGATGATATTTCTGGTATTCATATTCTGTCTTACCCAGGTTGGTTTTTGAAACATGAAGAGGAAAAAAACCCAAGATTTCTAGGTGACCAGAGAAAGTTTCTGAGATCATTTTAAATATGAAGTCTTGGGAGGCTGGGCAAATGTAGAGGAAGGCAGTCAAAACTTGGAAAAGCTGACATAGAGCATTCTGGTTATTAATTCGTAAATCTTCTAAAAATTGAGGCAAGTGGGAAAAAGTTTAATTTTCTTTCTGCTGGAGATAAAATTGCTGCAAATTTTTAAGTCACTTCCTTGTAGGAAAAAATAAATAAACTGAAAGAAATATGATCTTATTTACCAACCTCCAAATGATCATGAACATTCTGCTCATGTTTAAATTATCATACTAAAACCAGAGATGTGCTCAAATGTTCAAAATATGAGCTAGTTTTCCAATTGAAACTGTAAAGGATACTGCTGATGTGTGCCGGATGTTTTCAGTTGCATCATTCCACTGAGTAATCAGTTTTAATGGTTCAGTAATGTTTTACAGGAATGTGCATGTCTCATCTTTAGGATATCAAATGACTTTTTGGTTAAGAGAGCCTTTCCAGAAATCTGACACAGACTGAGGGCTTGAAACCTTGTATTCTCCAGTCACTGTCCTGCCTAATGAATTGGTATATAGCAGAGGTCTTGTTTTTAGCTTTGTCACTTTACACTGTTAACCCAGTAAGATCTGCTGAGTACAGCAATGAATAAGAGGTGGAACAGTTTTGACCATAGGAGCGCTTCTGAGATAAGTGTCACTCAGCTACTCAGTACTTAGTCCTGTATGACTAAGATAACTGATTTTAATAAGGCAGCTAGCAGCCTGTACATGAATAGAAGCACAGACTAGTGCTAGTCCCATTTTTGTGTGCTTAGTAGAATATATAAGCCTTGCTCCTATGTGTAACTGCTTTACTCCAGTGAGTCTATCTAAACAAGGATTCTAATTTCATTTTGCTTCTATAAAGATGAAATAACAGCAGAGTACCTTCTCAGCATTGTCTAGCTATCTTTTAGTTGAAGCAATGTTTTGAGTATGTTCAGAGAGCTAATAAAAGGTAAGCTGAATGAGTAAAGGATGAGTGAAAACTCCAGTGCATTTTGCTTATTTTAATAATGTATCAGTGCAGTATTTATAAATCACGTTACTGAGGAAGAGCTTCTTATTGTTTTCCTTCATTGTTTATCCTTTGTAACAGCACTTATCTACTCAGCTATGACTTGTTGTACAGCAATTAATATCTAGGAGTTCTTTCTGTAGCTAAGGAAAAAAAGCCACACAGAGTATATTGGTTTGTACATTGCATACAGGAGCAAGTGTTTTTGTTGGTATGTATTCTCTCTCCTTAAGAGAGAATGGTTGCTGCAATCTATACTGCATTAATCCCTGCTGAGCCAAGAAAGAAGATAGGGAAGGGTCAGAGGAACCTAGGGCCACTGTGAAATTTGAATCTGTGAAGATGCAGTTACTGACAAGTCTCTTGGTTTTACCATAGTGGGATGGAGTTGTTTTTCCACAGCAATGTGGTATCTCTGGAGTGGGAAACCACAGGAGGATGTTTTGTGTGCTACCATGGTGATCTGACCTTTTCTCTAATGTCAGCAGCCATTCAGCTTATCGTGCCAATAGGCTGCATGTGTTGTAGAAAAAAGAAAAGTAATTCAAGTAAATCCCCTCCAAGTGAGCACTTACTCAACTAAATTATGTGCAAGAGTAAAGTTTAATATATTAACTAAGGATAAAATTGCTGGGTTTCTTAACTTTAGTTGGAAAAAAAAAAAAGGACAGTAAAATGCGATTTCAATTTGTTGAAGTTCAAATTAAAAAAAAAGTTAATTATGAGTAACTGTTCTTCCATTGGCGTTATTAAAGGTGCTGTTTACTAAAAGACTGTAAATGGAAAATTTTAAATATTTTTATGATTTGCAGTTGACAGAAAATTTATAGTCTCCCCCTCCTCTGCTGTTACAGTTCTACTCCTATGTAGATAAACTGTAAAGCCTGGAATATGTTGGAGCGTCCATCCCCACAAACAAGAAATTGCAGGCAGAATACAGTGACAGCACGCAACTGCTATAGAGGAAAAGAGGAAATTACACATGTGTATGGAATGATAAATCTTTAGGTATAAGGATGAGATAAACTATGCACAGTATCTGGGGGACTCCTTAAATTAATGATATCCAAGAGAAAATCTTATGGCCTCAGCTGAACTACTTGAAGACCAAGAGCCTGCTTTAACTTGATGCAAGTAGGGGTACGAGTGCCATGATGTGTTTGTGTTTGAATCAGAGTAAGGTGGGTAGAAATTTGACGAAAGTATTATCTCAACTTTAATAGTTTCTGTTGCACTAAATATAATCATAGCTGTTGGGACAAAATTTTCTAAAGCTGTATCCAGATGTATTAACTAAGCCCAATAAAATCTTGTCCTTTTGAGACTTTTGAGTAGGAAGTATAAGCGCATTGAATGTTCAGGATTTCTGTATTGTACTCTTTTTGTCTTTGTAGGGACAAAAATATCTAATTTCAAGGGTAACAAAGGCATCTTAAAATCTTTTTTAAAATGAGAATGTCTTGCTTTTGTTTGAAATACGGTTTTGTGTATAAGTAGGCTTTCCTGAGATGTGGGGATTCTGTTATTACATGCTTGGATTTTTGCATCCTCTATTCTGGTAAAAATAGCTGGCCCACTCTTTTTATTCATCCATGGGAAAAGCTGGGAGATTTTTCTTATCTGGGAATTGAGAGTGAACTCCTTTGGGAATTACAACATGCTCATATGATCAAGAGTATATCAGATGCATAATAGCTGTTTGATACTTGAAACTGTCAGGTAGAAGCTGTTCTATAGAGAACTGGAGTTTGCTGTCACCAGGCTTAAGATGTGCCTCTGGAAGTGTTTCCTCAGGAAACACTTGTTGCTTGTTTCAAGTTTATAGGTTTCAAAAAAGAAAAATGAATGCCAGGAACATTCTTTTTTTTTTTAATAGACTCATGTTTCCAAAGATGAAACTGAATTCTTAGGCAAAGCAACACCAATGCATGTGGGTACCACTTGCCTATTTGGTTCCTAATTGTGGTCAATATAAATACAAATACTTTAGTGAGTGACAGAGCAACTTAGAATGAAATGAACGTGAAAGTAAGTTCAGCTCTACATTAACAGCCTGTGCAAAATTGTGTGACTCGCATGTAAATATGTTTATATTTAAAAACACAAGCTGTTCATAAAAACCATGCATGCAATTTCCTTACACCTGTGACATGCCTGATTTACTTATGTGTTGATGGCTGAGTTGCCAGCAGTATGGTGAAGACATGGAGGGCTTCTGTGTGTGTACAGAATCCAGCCTGTGACAGTGTGTTTCCTGTATTCATTGGATTCTGTTGGGCACATATGGATGAGAGGCATATTCTGTATGATGTGCAAGAATCTAATTTGTTATTTTAAAATAGTACTACATTGGGTACTTCTGTTGTCTCTCTGATAAAATACGCACAAAAATGCCTTTCAACCAAGTCAACTATCAACTATCTGGGGAATAGATCACAATGAGAGTGGTTTTATTGTGCTACCTGTTTTGTTTTATTTACCATTCACTTTGGAAATTATCCTTTCACATACAAGATTCTAGCAGCCTTTTGAGCAAGACACAGAGGTGTTCATTACTTTGGGGCTTGTGAAAGCCAAGGCTCAATTAGAAGCTTTCTTTACTGATAAGTGAGTAGGATAATGCATAGAATCATAGAATAAATAGAATAGAATAAATCATAGAGAATGCATTCAAGACAACTAGAGGCTTCCGCTTAGTGTGCAAGCATCTCAGTCATTCCCTTGTCTCAAGAGAGGGTTTGTTTTTCTTTTGTTTTTATTTTCAGAAAGAATTCTTTAAAGTTATTCATTTTAATCATAGGGTTTGTACAGAGGTTTGTTGGAGCTTTTGACTGCAAAATAAAATATTTTTTTCCTTAATGGTATAAATGACAGTGGTTTTAACAGCTTCTTGTCCTTCACTGTCATAGATACTGCTCTGATCAGGCACTTTGTTACATAAGAGAGGATTTCAGTGTTGTGTGTCTGATGCTTTATGTCTGACGTAGAATAATAGAATGGCTTAGGATGGAATGGACCTTAAAAATAAACTCATTCTAGCATCTCTGCTGTAAGCAGGTTTGCCACCCACTGGATTTGGGTTGTCCAAGGCACTGTCCAACCTGACCTTGAAGACCTCTACAGATTGGGAATCCACAGCTTATCTGGGCAACCTCTTCCTGT
The DNA here is from genome assembly GCF_038088225.1 of Cyrtonyx montezumae. NCBI lineage: Eukaryota > Metazoa > Chordata > Aves > Galliformes > Odontophoridae > Cyrtonyx > Cyrtonyx montezumae. The sequence goes on along the minus strand of NW_027072078.1, from coordinate 18,316,524 downwards.
GCCTCAGCACCCTCTGAGTAAAGAATTTCTTCCTGACATCTTACCTAAATCTGTCCTATTTTAGTTTAAAGGCATTTCTCTTTGTTCTATCACTATCAGTCTTAGTAAAAAGTTGGTCTTCTTCCTGCTTATAAGTTCCCTCTAGTACTGGAAGGCCAGATGAGGTCTTCGTGCAGCCTTCTCTTCTCCAAGCTAAACAAGCCCAGCTGCTTCAACTTTCCTTCATAAGAGTTGATTCAGCCTTCTGAACATCTTCACAGCCCTCCTCTGGACCTACTCCAAAAACTCCATGTCTCTTATGCTGAGGTACCAAGGTCTGAACTACAAATGGGGCCTCACATGGGTAGAGAGGGTCAATCACATTCCTCTTCCTGCTCACCACATCTCTTTTGATGCAGTCCAGGATACTGTTCGCCTTCTGGGCTACAAGTACACACTGCTTACTCATGTCCAGCTTTTCTCCCACCAGGACCCCTTAGTCCTTCTCTGCAGGGCTGTACTCAATGGATTCTTCCCTGTCTGTATATATATCTGATATATTTTTATATATAGATATAGATATCCTTGCACTTGGCCTTGGTTGAATCTCAGTTGATTCACGTTGATGCAGTTTTCAAGCTTGTGCAGGTCCATCTGGATGGCTTCCCTTCCTTCTGTTGTGACAGCTGCACCACTCAGCTTGGTGCCATCAACAAACTTGTTGAGGGTGCACTCAGTCCCACTGTGTCGCTGACAAAAGTGTTGAAGAGCACTGATGCAAGACTAACACACTAGGGGCACCACTCATGACCACCCTCCGCCTGGACATAGATCCATTGACTACAACCATCTAGCTGTGACCATCCAACTGATTCTTTATCCACTGAATTGTCTAGCCTTCAAATCTGTATCTCTCCAATTTACAGTTAAGAATGTGGTGCAGGACTGTATTTAAGGCTTTCCACAGGTCCAGGCAGATGACATCGGATGCCCTTCCCTCATTCTACATATTAGTTACTGAAGCTTTGAGCAGTTTCCAACTTCAAGATGCCCTTTTGTTATCAGGTTCCTTGTATTTCGTCTCTTCCCCAGGCATTATATTTCCGTTTTTCTCCTTATTCTTGGTATTTGATAGCACATTTATTATGTTTGCCCAGAAAAGATCTGTTGCAGATTCAATTGATGGAGCTTTTCTCCCCATCTGTCATGAGATTTTGCTCAACAGTGAGCTTGTGTTGTGTGAGAAAAGTTAAAGATGTGTTCTCTGAGCATGCATGTGGCTCAGCTGAGTCCTGAGCCAGCGTTATGTCTTTTCTGGTTAGCTCACCCGTCATCATTGTGTCCAGATGTTACACCACAGATTCTTCCAGGATTCTGTCCTTCCAGCTGAACCTGCCCAGATAATCCTAGAGTGGTGAGGTTCACAGAGTACCAGGCAAGGTGCTTATAGCTCCTACTAATACCTTGTCTTTAAGGAGAAGTTAAATTCAATCTAGGACTATGTTAATTGTGAAGGTCAGAGGGGAAGGTTGTGCATAGACCAAGTGCTCTTTCTCTGCTCTTAGCTAAAGCATGCCAGGGCAACCGTAGTCCAAGTCCCATTCTGCTACAACAGTTAGGGTTGACTCCAAGAAGCTGAGGCAAGTGGAGGGAGACTGTGAAGGAAACAGAGGTAGGAAAGTGGTATAGATACCCTGCAGTCTCCTACACTGTTGCCTGCCTGTTGCCCACATAAAATCCAGTTAGGTTTTCAAACAGCAGATCAGAAGAATTTTTTTATGAGATGGTAGCATGGTTTTCTGAGCTGCCTTTGGCTCAGAAGCAGATGTTTTATAGCGTATTGTGCCTGAGACTTAATAATAATGCATTTATTACATTGTTTCTCAATTTGTGGTATTCTTTCAGTCTTTGTGGTAGAGTCTTGATTGGTTCTTTCAGTAAGACCTCTTTTATTTAGCATTCAGTATTTTAATTGAATGTAATCTCTATATCTGCAGATCCTATAGCAGGCGTCTCTCCTAAGAAGCCTTAAGATGTCATATTTGAAAGAGAAAAATATGGATTTTTTTTGCTAGCCCCTGTAATTTAGGTAGCAAAATAATTGAGTAGGAAGCATGTCTTATCTCTAGTTGAATCTGATGTGAAAGCTCCAAATGTCTTTCATAAACCTGGCTAAAACTCTGAGTTATTCTATAATATTTGGATGGCTCTACTTTAAGCAGCTGTCAGACAAAATATTTTAGATTTGATGTATTAGTAACAGTTGCAGAGGAGCTGTATCTGTTTCAATATACCTTTTTTATAAAAGGTATAAAAAAGGTGTAAAAAGAGAGGAACTCAGATACCACAGTATCTGTGAAGATATTTAAACCAATTAATTGCTTGCATGAATGATTATTCCAAATAGAGAGGTGCAGAGGTTTGAATGGACTTTCACCATTCTTACAGCCTCCTTATTGGAGGCCCATGAGAAACTCTAAGAGATCTTTTATTTTAAGTGTTGCATTATCACTCAAATTATTTTAAGAATTACTTGTTTCCACTTGAGGAACAATGGGGGTAAATATTTGCAAGTTTCTTCTTCTCTTCCTTTATTTCTTCTGGACACATTCAAAAAAGTAAGAGGAGTCTCTAATAGTCATGTTTATATTGCTGTCAATCAGGAAAGGTTCTGAGGACATTCTGTAAGACAAATCACATCTAGAACTTATACATGAGTTGGGACTTGGGCTATAATTCTGACTGTCATTTACACAGTTTGATAATGACACAGATCCTTCCTTATTTATAAAGACTCTACTAGCTTGATTTTCATCTGAGGGCATTAAGCTCCAGAACAGCATTCTATTTAGTGTTTATTTTGTTTGGTCTGATGCTTCTAACAAACATTGGGTTTTACATGCATGCTATGCCTTGCCTGAGCTGGACTGCTCCACCTGGTGGTGAAAAGAAGAAAATGCTTTGTTTGTTTCGTGCACAAGGGATTTATGTGAAAAAACATGGTGTTAGTAGAAGCACTTAGTGCTGTAGGAGCATGTGTGTCTTAGTCTGGGAGACCTAACGATGTTCTGCCGCCTTTATATTTGGATGTGGAGTGTCTACTTATGCAAATATCCTGAATCCACAGCTTTCTTTTGTGTTTCTAGTGAGTTACTCAGTGGATAGATTCTTGTGCTGTAGACTCGCGTGTCTCGAAGTCCAGATGCTTCTAGAACCTGAGATGCAGCTGTGCTTTGCAAGCCATGCACTTTGAAAAGGAGTCATTAATGCTCATAGATTTTAAAAAAATGGAAGTGTGTCTACTTGATTACTGTTGGTTTGCCCATGTTCTTATTGCCTACTGTGGAAATATTTAATGGCTGAAAATGTTAGGTAGAAGAACTTGTCCACGTGGTAATTTATAGCCAGAGTCCCTTGATTGCACAGAAAAGGAGGGAAAAGCTAAACAACCTGTACTTATAAGGCCTTTTTATCTTGTGTGGCTCTGAAAAAGAAGTATTGCACAAGCCTTGTGCAATCAGGAGGGGAGAAAAAGAAAAAGAGGAGAAAAAAAATAGAGCTGCATGTCTCCAAGTCAAGTTTTTTAGTTTGTCCAGTCTTTTGTAATGGAAGAGTCTGTGGTTTCTTGCTACAATAAATTTGTCTGAGGCATTTCTCATGTTGCCCTAAGATATCAGAGTATTTTCCATGTGGCAGCAAAATCTATCATCTCTGGATGGTCATCTCCTCAGCCAGGAAAGGCATGATTCAGTCTCTGGAGTGGATATAGCTAGGACAAAGCACTGTGTGGAAGGATGCTTATGTGTAATTGTGTACATAAGGGAAGTTCATGTAGCCTGGGGCCAATATTTCCTGTGTTGTTGAGAAGGTAATGTGAAATCTGACCACCAGAGCACAGGCTGATTATATTCAGTCTACACTCCTGTAAAAGCTATTTGTGTAAGGTCACGGTGCACTAAGTGAAATTCTCTGTGAATGTGCAGTTTGCCCTGGTATATTTGTGAAACTTCAAGAAATCTACTTCTTGTATTGAGTTTTCATAGCCTTTATCTACAAGTGCAAATATTGTGCTGTTCATATAGTTTTGCCCTTTACTTTTATTAACCATGAACACTTACACTGACCAAAATTATATATACAGACTTTTTTGTTTTATTTTCCTTTCTCACTCAGACACCCTGGCTTTGGAATACCAGACAGTGCTGGAACGGTTACCCTTATCAGGTAAAAGACCTGCCTAAGAGCAAAAATGGCATTTCTGAAGAGCTCTGTTCTTATTATGGTGGAGCTTAATGTCAATATGTTAGTGTGAACTAAGGCTACTTGGTGTTTCAAACGTTGCTAAATGCTCCCTGTCTTGCTTGTGTTCAAAATGGGAAATAAGAATTTAACTGTCATACCTGTATTGATGTGAAACATGTGATCTGAAAACAAATCTGGGAATTCTAACTCTGAAAAAAGACATCTGTTACAGTGGAGAAATAGCCATTTTTTTTTACCAAGTTCTGAGGATGCTGGAAGTTTTAGCCAAGCTAGAGATCTAGCAGACTGGGAAAAGTTATTCAGAAAGTTAGTTACTACTCTTAAAGGATGGCAATTAAACTTGCTATATTAAAAATGATGCTGCAAGGGGAGAGAGTCCATTGGAAATCAGATCATCTAATATAATTTTCAGAATCTTTATCCCAGAAACAAAGAAGTCTATGGAGTGCTGATCAGGATTATGTGTTGGGTTTTCTTTTTGTTTTTTGTTTTTTGTTTCTTCTACTTAAAAAGTTAAAATTTCTAATCAGTAGTTTGGTACAGTCTTTTTGTAAGTTATTCAACACAAAACTGTAGAAATCCAAGTGGACTTACAGTAGGCATAGTCAAATGAAACATTTGGATGATGACTTACCCATAAGAGCAGAACTGTCCTACTGAAGTGAAATCCACGTGGAACTGAAATCTAATATGTTAGCTAAGTTAAACACACACTATTATTATTATTCTATTATCATTTTTGTAGGTTTAGAAATATTAATGTTATTGTTAATAAAGCATCTGATAATCTCAATTGTTTTACTAGAAATTTTCCCCTAATGAGTTCTCGTTCAATGACAAACATAATAGTTGCAGCACATTACAACCATTGTTGGCTCTTGTTCTCTTCCCTTTTTTATTACACCTAATTCAAAGCTTACTGACATTGTCACTTAATCAGAAGAGGGTTATATTGGCACAAGCGATGATTTTAGTAGTTTGATTTTCAGTATGCACATTTGTCATAAAGTATAAACATATATCTACATTTAAATAACACATAGGACATTCAGTGGGCATCTGAAGACTGTTAGGCTACAAACTATTGGTCTACAAAAAAGAGTGGGAATAAAAGAGACAACTGAAATGCCTCTTTCTGATTGAAATAGCTCTTACTCTGCTTGGATGTGTGATTGGGCCAGTGCAGACTGCCCAAGAGATGGTTAAGCTAATCCCTTTGGACATGTCCACAGAACCTCTCCTGTGCTGGTGCCCTTCACTGACACTGTCATGGACAATATGGCCAGCAGAGAACCACAATCATGAGGAAATCAGAGTAGCTCCTAGGACTATCTCTTGTAGGCTGGGATCTAAATAGTTAACCCCTTTGAAGTTGGTTTGGTAGTGATTAGCTTCCTGCATATTGTTATTTATACTTCTGCTTTATTGGTATTTAGTATTTTTCTTTAATTATATTTTTGCTTTTAAACATCTGTTTAACCATGTAGTATATCAAACAAGATGCCTGGGTAATTTATTTTTCTTCTTTCCAAATGTTACCATGTTACCAGCTATTCTTTAAAAGTTGTCTTTATATTAGCAAGAGTTAAAGCTGTTTAAAACTCACAAGGTTATTTATCATAAACAGGTGAGGTTATATACTAGTGTCTTTTTTCTCTAATCTAAATCTGTTTCTTTTGCTGTGCTTTAAACATATACTAATGATATACAGCAAGATGTTTCAAGTAATCTTTTGCAACAGAGTTATTAGTGAAAATAATTTAGTTTGTTCCAGGTTTCTAATGGGCATCTTAATTTTTAGTGTATTGCAATACTGTGAAGACTTAAAAGAGGGTAAGCTGGGTATATTTTTTCCAGTTCAAAAGAGGCAACATCATCGTTTTCTTACATAGGATCCTTATGTATAACACAATAATCCATCTGTGATTAATTATCTCTTGTATTGACCTCAGATGCCAGTAGTGTCAGTCAGACTCTCTATTAACCTATTCTCATCTCCCATCTTTCAGCCACTGACGCCTGACCTTCATTATTACTACATTGCTGAATTATCATTCTACTGGTCCTTAATGTTTTCTCAATTCATTGACATCAAAAGAAAGGTAAGATCAGTGAGCCTGAGAACACTGAAGACACTGATATTCATCACTGAGAAACTGATGGTGAAGGGCTTGCTTCACACTGTTCCTTGTAACTATGATGAGGTGTTGGGTTTTTTTTCTGAACATGGGAAGAAGAGCCTGGTGTAATCAAATATTCAAAGGGAAATGACATCAGCTGAAAAGACCTGCTCTTATAAAATTACTTGAATGGAATTGATCAAATAGATACACTGTTTCTATTATGGGTTAAATGATTATATATCATTGATGGAGCAAGGCTGCCTCATAAGTTTACAGTACCATTTGTTAAAATCTATGAAGGCTTTGAATTTATTCTCCTACTCAGGCAGGGTAAAAACAGAGATGTGTTTAATATTAAAGAGTGATGCTACATATAACCCTTGTTTATAAACCGAAACCAAACCTCTGCAGCAGTGCTACAGAGTTGGTCAGATTATCACTGCAGAAATGTGTTTATCTAATCAGTCCCCATGCATCCGTTTTAGCTCTCTGCACTGTTACTGATTGTATTTCCTTTTTTTTTTCATGTACTTCTTGAGAGATGGGAAAATTCAACAGTATTGCAATTGCAACATTACATTTTTAAATAATATTTAATAGATTACTGACTAGTTGCTTTCTTATGTGAAAGGTAATTGGAGGTACTCAGTCAGCATCTAGGTATGCTGAAGTACAGCTCTGGAAAGAGCCATTGTGGTAGTCAGTAACACCTTTAGTCTTGACATGTCTCCTGGGAAACACTGTAGCTGTTTCCCTTGTGTTGTGGAGTTTGTTTCCATTGTTGAGCTGAGCATGGTTTCTGATCCTGCCCATATGTAGGTGCAAACAATCTTTTGTATATCTCAGTTATTTATGAATGTCTTACAGATATAGATACACACACACACAAATGGCTTATCAGCATACTGCTTTGGAAATTGAAGGGAAATGGAGGTAGGGAATTAATCTGCTTGCAGCTTAATTACACCATGGTCACAGATTTAAAGTGCTTGACCCCAGATCACCAAGTTGAAGGAGCAGAGCATGCACCTGCTGTATCTGAGCATGTAGTGTCTCAGCAGAGAAAGAGCACAGTGTCTGTAGTGTTGTGATAACATGTCAAAAACCTTTCATTATAAACGCCCTGCAGGAGACAGTGGAGTTGCCGTATTTGTAAATAAACTGAGATCACTGACTAGTTTCCGTTGTGGAGCTAGTTCTTTTTGTACTTTAAACAAAATTGATAACTAGGAAGATCAGACTGGAAAAATGCTGCCCTGTGCTGGTGTCACATAGTAAAAACTACTCTGTGGCCAGGGGCAAATGCAAGCTGTCAAGGAAACCCATGAATTGAATATTATTAACGCTGAGAGCTTACAGTAGTTGACAAAAAGTAGAAGCACATGCTGCCAGGCAATAAGGCAGTGGCAGCCATCAGCTGGATCATAACACAGTGCCAGAATATCTTCTCTGATAAGACAGCTCAGGACATAGGGGGATATCATACAATGTGCCAGGCTAGTGGGAATATAGTTGTTGCTGGGAAATCATGAAGAGAGTCTCAGCTCTGAGGTAAACTCCTACCAGACAGACACTCAGGAGCATCAAATACACTGGTATATGTGCCAACAAGGAAAGGCTAGAAGTGTGACAAGTGTCTAACCTGTAAAATAAGGCAAAGGCAAGAAGCATTTTCCTGAGTCATTTTGTGCTTTACCAAATTCTGAGTTCACTAGGTCAGCAATTAAAAGTGCAAAACTGATCTGAAAAACAAACAAAAAATACAACAACCAATGGAGTACAAGCTTTACATTAGCTCTTGCAGCACCTTTGTAGTTCTCTTTTGAAGAATAAGTTTAGTTTAAAAAACGTTATAACTTCTTAGTGTATCTGGTATACAATATGTGATAGTGACACTGTAGCTGGAAGAAGCAGGAAATTTGCCAGCTAGTATCAGACAATATGGTAATACTTCATGACAGTTTATGCACAAGAGATTAAAAGTTCTCAGTCTGAAAAACATGTTGATGTTTTCTTGCTGCTGTGAGAGGAATACTTTTGTGTATATTGTGCTTATCATTTTAGATACTTTTAAATACAGCAAGGCCTGTCGTGTAGTCTGCAATGATCAAAAGTGCCCTGGCAGACTCGCACACTGCAGGAATTCAGCCAACCACTTTTATGCTACCGGCTTTCTCAAGGCAAGGTGCTGTAAGTCTTCACTGAAAGGGCAGCACTGAGCACTGGCACAGCTCCAGCACTGGACTTTGTGCAGCTCAAGATAAATGGACTGCTTGTTTTCAGTCTCTTTTTTTGTTCTTCCCTAACAACAAATTCATGATTTCCAGTGATTATGCTGATTTTTAAGTAGCTGTTCATCTTTTTTTTTTTTCAGATGTTATAAATTTCATCAGATTATCTCTACCTGGCTGAAGAGATACAAACAAAATATTAAACTTTAAGTTAAGGCAATGAATTGAATGGATTAACTTTTATAGTTTTATTATGTTATGCTATTTGCTTCATAAGCACATATTGTGTAGCTGTAATGATAATTCTACCCTTAAGGGTTTCCTATTTTCCAAGACTACAATCTACTATAATTTTGTTGTTTGTTTTTTAAGTTTTCTCTCCAGCTTCCTGTACTCCTCTTTTGTAAAACACACAGAAAGAAGATTAGGTTAGAGAACAAGACTGATATGTTTTAAAAGTAGTCAAGCTTATTTAACATATTTTCTGATTACCCGAAGTATTCAGTGATAGAGTAGTTAAACCACCCTAGGTAACAGAAATCTTGTTCCTGGAGGTTTTTTGTCAAGATCGAGATGCATAGGATTTTCTGTTGTCTACATCATCTTCTTCCACTGATGGTGTCATGAATAGGGTCTACAGACACATACTATCTTTCTGAAGTTACAAATGGAGGCTACAGTTGTGTTGTAAATAAATGTCTTGTGCAAATGTGTATGGTTCAAAATCCACTAAAGAAAGAAACCGTTCTTGTACAGCTACTCTTCTATTGTGTATGAATAAAAGTACTTGAGTAAACTGGGAACAAAAGTACCACTTGACATTTTATGGAGCCTTGCAACATTAGTTTCTGTGTATTCATTACCCTTATGTCTAATTAAATCTAACACTAGCTTCTTCAAGCATAGCAATAATTACTGAGATGAGGAAATAGCAGGAAAGAAAGGACTAAAATAACAAGACTCCTTATTTATACCACTACTACTTTATTCCAACAGTTCTCAGTATATTGTCCCAATATCTCTGTTTCAGAGCTGTCAGAGTCAGGTAACTGTCACCTTCAATAAACATTATCAGGGGAGTTCCTTGGACAGCATTTATATAAGTAGTCTCATGTGGAGATGCAGAAGACTGCTGCCCATGAGCATTAGGTCTGATTAGGAATAATCCATATTGTCAGGAATGCCTTGAAGAATTCTCAGGAGAGAATAGAATTCCGGTCTTTGTATAACATGAATGTGGCATCTATAAAAACAGAGGAAATTTTCTGCTTATCTTCCTCCCTCATTTGGACTGCCGTAGCATTTGCAACTGAAGCAGGTAAAGAGCTAGGCTGCAGTATGGCCATGTGGGAATGTTAGCACCTTATTTCTAACCCTGGGGAAAAGGGTAAGTGCTTTGTTTTGATTATGACAGAATGAAATGGTCCCCATGGGTAGGTTTGTGGTTACTGAATTGACTAAGATGCCATGTCCTTGTTCTCACTTAAGACTTCTCAGAAAGAGAAATAGCCTTTAATTTTCCCTGTATTCAGTTCTCTTTAAGAAAATGGAGTTTAAACAATGGCTTGAGATGACTGCTGAGTGTATTTGATTGTGCTCCAGACTGCTGGAGACCAAATAATCTCACTGAGAAATGTTGGATGTATGTCAAAGTAGTATACAATTGTCTGCTTTTAGTCGATTCTTCTTTGTGTTGCAGATACTGGCAGCATCCACTGATGAGTGTTTGCAGGACAGAGGAGCCTGTAGCACTTGACAGCATTAAATGTGGAGCGTTAGGCTGGGAATTCCTTGCCTTTGGTAGTTAGTGAGTCAGCTCAAGCTGCACGTTTTTCCACAGGCTCCAGGTATTCAGTGCAGTGCAGTCAAGCGCTGATCCTAAAAGTGGTAATATATTCTTGAGTACAGCGGGGCCCTTTCATTTGCCAGAAACAGGTGAGGTGGCACTGAGCAGTTCTCTCCCATCACTGGAGAGAGCAAGCAGTGGGCTACTATAGCCATAGCTGTACCTTTGTTACTGGGAGCCCACCAGTACTTTTCTTGCAGGGCCTTCAGATCTTCCTTCTCTTTGCAAGCCAGGCTCTGACTGCCTCTCAAAAAGCTGCAGCTGCTGAGCTTCACTTTCTCTACTGTTTTTCTGCTGTGAGCCTGTCAGCTTGTGACAGCCTAGTTGGACTCAGCAGCTGCGAGAAACACAAATGCTACTTCCCAAAGCTCTTGGTCAGGAGGAGCCTTCCTGAGGAAGTTGTTTCTTGTGGCTATCTGGATCTGCCTTGTGTGAAAGCAGCTATGCTACCTGGGCACCCAGTGCCTGGATGAATGCCCCAGTCAAATACTGCCTGTAACCTTTTCTTTAGGGTTTTGATACTACTTTCTCACAGATGTAGATCTTTACTACTGCACATATTTTTCAATAGTAGCAGTTACTTGCTGACTTTGTGAGTTACTGGTTTGAAGACCGGGCAACATGCATCATTTGGAAGATAGCAGCTTAGATCTGAGTAGGAGGATCTGCACCGGTTCATTTAAAGACTTTTCTGACCCTGCTATAGTGTGAAGACGAAGCAGCTTCATTAAAAACAAACAAGTGAAAAAACAGGAGCTGAGATTCTCAGCTCTGTGAAACTACTTTGTTGTGCTTGACAGGTGACTGTCAGTAATACCTCATAGCATGGTAGAAAAGTGTTTGTTGTACCTCTTGTAGCTGTTTGAACTCTTGTGAATGATGCACCATTTGCAAATGGTATATTAGTATATAAGAAGTATGGTATAATTTGGTTTGTATGTACATATGTTTTTTCAAAGTAACTTCAGTCATGGATATTTACTTTATGAGGTTAAATTATTATGAACTGAGAAGTGTAGCCTTCAGTAATCTTTTTGCCTCTTGTTATCGTACAGTGACTGTTTTATTCAATCAGAGGAGAATGTATTGCTGGATAGGCATTTAAGTAGCAGAATCTTCATGCAACATAACCCTAATGCTGGATTTTAAAACATTCATTTTTTGTAGCGATACTAAATCTCACTGTTTGGTTCATTGTTGTGCTGTTTTGGTTTTTTTTTTTTCTGCTTCTTGCTGCTCTAGGATTTTGGCATCATGTTTACACATCACATTGTAACAGTCACCTTGATTACCTTCTCATATGTAACCAATTTGACAAGAGTTGGAACCCTGACCTTATGTCTCCATGATGCGGCTGATGTTGTTCTGGAGGTGAGACAATAATGTCATTAATGTACATGGTATTCACTATTCTGAGAGCTCACATGTCAGAGGGTAGAATCTATTTGCTATTCAGAACACGTATTTCCTAAGCAAAGAGGCTAGTTCAAGATGGTAATGTTAATTGATATAGTGTATTTCCTTGCTGATATGTGTTACACTTGTAGGAGTCCGTGTTTGTGACTTAAGGATGATTTATTCTTTGATAAGCTGCTTGCATAGAGCAGTCTGATAATGCATTGTCAGGAAGAGTACACAGATTTTAAATAAGGCATGAAAAAATAAAAAGCTAGATTATGAAGTATGGAAAGTGGAGGCTGTGTGGGATAGAAGCTCCTGGCTTGACCACTCTGAAGTGATGAACTGAGGGAGAATCCTGTCTCTGAAAGAATCGAAGTGTCATGGTTTGATTCTGCAGTTCTTTGCTGAGCAGAGGGCATCGCTAATTCTGTTCAAAGGCAGTGAGCTCACCTGCTTCCCTAGAGGGCTTCCAAATTCCTGTCCCCACACCTCATCTTGATGCCTCTATTAAGCAACTGGCTTTGGAGAAGAGGGATTTGTATTCTTTTAAGTCAAGATGATCTGTAACTTCTTTAGTGGCGATTTTTCTCATCAGTAATGCACTGAGTAATGCTGGGATTGCACTGTGAACTCTCCATCAGGATCAGTTAATGAGTGTTTTGTCTAAAAGTTTGCGGGTTTTTTTGTTGTTAGTTTTTTTTAGTTTTTAAGTATATTCAAGGATGCTTTTATGCAAGAAGAACATAGCCTCACTGCATGATTCACTATTCTCAGTCTTGAAGTCCTGCCATTCTCATTTGATTGTGCTCTGTTTTTATTTTTTAATCTATTTTTAATCTAGAAGTCACATGACTGCCTGAGAATTAAGGCAAGAGAATATTTGTTTTTCTCCAGTTAGAAATAATTACATCTTTGCAAGCTTTTTTCCTGTTTTAGCAGCATGTAGATCCATTCTGCTGGCTGTGAATTCACCTAAACCTTCTTCATCCCTTTTTCCTTGCTGCCAGAAGGGCATACTTGATGTTGTTCATTTCAGATCAGACCAGTGCCTGTGGAACTAGACAACCACTGAAGTGCAGCTGTGGTAGGCTACTGAAAATCTTAGCTTGAACACACACTGGGATACATATTTTTGATCAATTCCTTTGTCCCCTCAAGGCAAAGAGAAATCGTTCTTACATGATTTGAAAACATAAACTAAAATCTATTTTGTTATGTGAGACAGCCTTTTGTGGTCCTTCTAGTCATTTTGTTGAGCCTGTTCTACCTGGAAATACTAAAGCTGCTTATAAAGTATAAGAATCATAACCATAACCTTTGAGTAACATTTACTAAAGGGGCCATTAGAACTCATTCAACAGACACTCTTCTGCAAAGATAAGCCGCAGCTCCTGTGCCATGTAAGACACAATGAATTCTGCTGGTATTGCTTAGGGAATGTTCATGCAGAGGAAAATACATATTTAGCTGCAAAAGCTGATGGAATTTCTTGCTATGATGGCTCAGTTGTGCACCTGACCTGTTTTATATGTTACATACTGGTGCAACAGGAAAGCTATTTCCAGAGGCCACTAAACTGTTTCCACTTACTACTTCTTAGTGAAATATGTACAATGGAAAGCTGATTGGAGGGGTGCATTAGTTTTGCTGTTCGTATTGCAGAAAGCAGTATGTATTGGTGTAAATAATGGAGGTGAGGTTTTTTTTTGTTTTTTTTTTTCCCTGTAGAATTTAAGGCATTAGCATGTATAGAAGAGTCATAGTGGGATTGGATGAAGGGAAAGCTGTTCCTACTGTTTTCCTTGGCTTCATTGTCCACATAAGATTCTCAAAATTCTTGTAAAGAAGCTGTCAAGGACAGGAGCACTTTTTCTGTAAGGGGAGACTGGGATGGGAGTGCTAGATCTCTTTAGCCTGGAGAAGAGAGAGGGTTCAGGGAGAATGCAAAAATGATGGAGCTCAGCTCTTTTTAGTGATATCTAGAGCAAGAGGCCATAAGCACACATAAGAACACAGGAGGTTCTATCTGGGCATCAGGAAGCACTTCAATACTGTATGGGTTACCGAAGGCTGGCACAGGCTGCCAGAAACTGGGGAGTCTCCTCCCTGGAGATTCTCAAAAGCCATCTGGACATGGTCCTGGGTACCATGGGCTCTGGGTGTCCCATCTTGAGCAGGGGGTTTGAACCAGGTGACCTCCAGAGGTCCTTTCCAACCTCAACTATTTTATGATACTGTGATCTTCAAGAATCTGTAACCGAGTTAGTTACCTCAAAGCTGCCTAGCTACGGCAGGATAGACCAAGCATAGAGTCATTTGCTTGTGTAGGAAGCCATTATGTAATCTTTAGCTGAAATCCAGGCTAATGAAATAAAATTTCAGTATCCCCTCTAATTTCAGTTCTTTAAGGTCCCTTGGGTGTCTTTGCAGTGTGGTATAGCTTGCAGGTTGGAGACACTAGGAACTAACCTGCTGAAATAAAACGGCACTTATTAGGGGACCTTGAGACCTTCCAGATTCAACTGCCTTCCTACTTAATGAATGCTGTGTTACTTTGTTACGTTGTCTTAGGTGGCCAAATTCCATCCAACAGCACATGCTTCACCACTTTTTTCTGATCCTTCCTTGTCAATATTGTTTGTAGATCTGCTTTTTAAGATCTGATGATTCATCACCTGTCCTGTTTTTGAGAAATACTATTACAAGCTGCTATGGCAATATCAGCTCCACACACTGTAAAACCATCTTTTTTGGAATGCTGTCATGGGAGTGCATCCAAGATTCTTATCTGAACTTTCAGTTATCTGAAAATCAAGATGTTAGTAACTGCTCTCCCTTGCACGTTGGCATCCAAAGTGTTATCTTTTACTTAAATGAGACGAAGTACAAAATGAGTACAAACTGCCAGGATATTCATTGGTGTCCAGTAGAATACAGGACTGATAAACAAGGCTTATGACTTCTGTGCATCACTTGCAGCTTTCCAAATATTTTGTAAGCTTCCTGATTTGTTTCCTGTATGTAAGAATATCCTTTATGTTCAGGTTTTGAATGGAAGCATTGCAGATGTTATGTAATATGCAGAAGAGCTGGTTGTTCTTGACATACGAGTTGTTTGACGTGAGCATTGAGCTTTGTCAGGTTCATTGTGTTCATACATGTTCAAACAATGGAAGACTGTCTCTCACCATTTTAGATAGTTTTCTTGTTTGAATTCTGCAGTCAGAATATCATTCTATGTGCATTTTGGTTATTTTTCTCCCTCCTAGCCCTCTGGAAAGTCTACACAATCAAGCATTTTTGAGATAGGGGAGCTGGATACATGTCCCCTCTGAGGATGCACTCAGTGCACTGAATTAAGCTCTTGATATACCACACGGTTCTGTAACTCTGTACATTTTTGGCACAAAGAATAAACAAAAGACAATCCCTGACTTAGGGATAATATTTTTGTTTACACACACAAACACTCTGGAAGCAGCATAAATGCCTTGCTGCATGTACATGCTGTTTTCTTCAAGGAGAAGAGTACAGGGAAACTTCAGGAAAGATCAGAGTTTTAAAAGAGTTTGAGTGAAGTGTATCTGGTTGACTCCTTGACCAAGAAAGGAGTCAGAAGATTGCATGAAGGTAAGTGAGAGGAGAGCAAAACTGACTGAGATGAGGAAGAGGAAATAGGAGTAATAGAAGCCTTAGAAAAAGATTTGGAGGGAGGAGTATGCTCAGAAACTGTCGTGTACAGGCCAGAAAGGTAGGAGAGAGACTGTAGGAGAATATAGGCTGTAGGCGCAGTGGAGCATTTGTAAAAAGAAGTGCTATTATATATCACAAAAGCTAGAAGGTGGAAGAGTATGGGACAACTGAAAGATACATAGTTACCTAAAAATGAAAATGCAGCCCAATGGGAAAGACTCAGATTGTAACATCGTGGAAAGGTGAAAGTAGTTTAAAAGGCTGCAGGCAAGGGTAGCAGAAACATAGTGAGGTTCAGTAAAGTCTTTGCAATAGTTTTGAAAATTGAAACTGTAAGTTTTCAAAAAGGAAATGGAATGGAGGTGAACGAAATGGAAGTAGTATTCTGATTCTGTGAGTTTTTTATTTCTTTCCCCTGAGAAAATGTTTTCCAACTGCTTGATGGAAAGGGATTCTGAGGTTATTTCGAGACAGCCCAGCAAAAATGTTAATGATTTAATCAACGTTTGATTTCTCCCTCTTTTTTTTTTCTTTTTGTTTTTATGATTTATACACATTTCAAGAGAATTCAGTAGTCCTCACCAGAAGTAAACAGACATTTCTTTCTTTTACAGGCTGCCAAAATGGCAAACTATTGCAAGTGTCAAAAACTGAGTGACCTTCTGTTCCTTATGTTTGCCATTGTCTTCATTGTCAGTAGGCTTGGCATATATCCGTTATGGTGAGTAAGCACATCATTTCCACCAAATGCTAAGCATCAAACAAATTTGAAAATAACTATGTTGTAATTGAACATGATTCATTGGGATTACTCTGTTTCCCAAAGTGTCAAGAAGCGTTTCAGGTATAACCAGGTTTTGTAGTAGTTACTTGCTGGACTGCCATTGGATTTACAGTGTGATTGACAAGAAACATATGGGGCTTCTGCTGGTTTTAAGGTAGAAATGGATTGGAAATCACATGGCTTCATGTTAGCAAGTAGTTTCTTGTGTTGGCAAAAAGTGAGAGAGAAAATAAAATATTAGTCTCTGAATGCATTGAACAGATATAAGTCTTGAAGTTAGGATCTTCTCTTTAGCTTTCAGTGCACACTTTGTGAACATATTCAGCTTAAAGAGTGCACAGTGAGCTAAGGAAAGTCCAGCCCTGCTGAAGTGAGTGTAAGGATGTTATTGCTGTGCAGATTTGCAATACCGCAGACATTTGTTTTCCACCCTTTATGTTGGAGATACTGGGAAAGCTCTATAAAACATGCATCTTTAGGGTAATTATACAGGTGTTACTGTAATCTCACCTCTTCCCAGACAAAGCTAGTTGCTTATGTGTACACGTACTCTCTTTTCTTAGGTACACACACATGCGCACATACAAATAGACACAGATATTTGATTCTATAGCTAGGATCTTCAGTATTCAGAAGGCTGCAGGCTCATTCTATGTTGGTAGAGAAAGTCACTGAGGTTTCTCTGTGAGTACAGTATAAGTTAGCTTTGCCTAAAAAAAGAAGTGCTCTGCTATTGGGTCATGTGCCTTATATATGAGCAGGGCTGGGAGGTGTTAACTTCACATTTTTATGTTAAAGATTCTTCCTTTCTCTAGTGTGGAAATTTTAGTTAGATTCTGTTCATACCTCTGTGAGACCAGGAAGGATCTATCGTTATGTCAGAAGATAATGGCAGTAGTTTTGGTTTTGGGAAGCATCAGAAAAGTTACCCCTTGCAGAGAGGCCTATTTAGAAAGATTACAACCAAGTTCCTTATTTAAGAGGACAAAGGATGTGCAAATACCAGCATCACCTTTTGTTACAATTTCTTCTCAAATCCTATAAAATGGTACCTCTTCAGGGCTTTGTTTCCTGAAAACAGGTTAAGCCTAAGGTCCCATAAGGATCTGTATCATCACTTCTGATTAATACTAGGATGCAGAAGTCTCATTTTTGGGTTAATGACCCCAAAAGATTATGTGATAATGTCTGATCCCTTCTGCACTTTGAGTTTGTTGAGCCCCACAATGAAATGGTTAGACATAAAAACTGCATGCTTTAAAATGCATGTTATATTTTTCCAATAAGTGATAAGTCATTTCTTAAGCATCTTTGCTTCCTTCTCCTCAGTACTTCTTTGAAGTTAACTTGGCCATTCATTGAATGAATGTGAGTTGATTTTTCTGTCTGTATGATCCCAATTACGAAAAATTATGGCATTTCTGATCATAGGATTTAATCTAACCATAAACATACTACTTTATATTGGGAAATGCAGGGAAGGCTCAGTCTGATTATGCCAGAAATAGAAATCTCTGTACTCATTTCTTTCTCCTTCAATGGTTTTAAATCAGTAATAAATTTACACTTTTTTGAGTACTTTGAGGTGGGATTTTTTTATACAGCTGACCTGAGAGGAATTCAGAGCATGAAAGGGTGAGGGTAGGAAAGCTGAAGCTCAGCTATAATTTAATCTGGCAATGGATGGTCAAAGGGAACAAAGACGTGTTATTATGTAAACACATAGGTGACAAAAGGAAGACTAGAGGCCTACAGCTGAATGAGATAGGAGACCTGGTGACACAGAAAAAGTCCGTGTCTTGGACAGGCTAATGTAGATGACTATACCTGAGCAGGAATTTTGGATCAGATAACCTGTGGAGGACCCCTCCAACCTCAGCCTTTCTGTGATTCTACAAGCTGCCTGAGTTTATCTGCAGCACTAGCAGAACATTTAAACCATTCTCTGTGTTATTTGAAATGGCAAAGAGGGAACTTTAAATTTAGACTTCAAATTTTATTACTTGGACACAAACTTTACCAGTTCACTGCTTTGTGCTTGCCTTGATAAGCAGTCAACAAAGAGCAGATTAATCTTTCCATGATGTATGATCTTGAAGGCAGTCATTAATCCTATGCACATTTAACTAGAAGCAGCTGCCAGGTATGCTTTTTCTCTTGATATATCTTAAAACCGTCAAGGTCAAGATTTTTCCATCCTTTACATCCCTTCTGTGGTAGTCAAGTTTTTGAAAATCCACACTTTAACTTTTAACCTGAGACATTTAAAATAACACTACATTTGTAACCAGAACTGAGGTTCATGCCCTCTAGAGTGATCTCTGTGAAGTACTGCAGCCAAATGTCGCACTGCAGAAAGCCCTTGCTTAGGACTAGGCAATGTTATGAAGATTAACATGGCTAGTGAAAGCTAGGCATATAGTACAGCTGAAGTCTGTGTAAATATCTGTACTGCACACTTCATGCTATCAGACCTGCAGAGTCTCAGAAGACACTACCTGCACAGCATTAATTTACTGAGCAAGAAATTTGAGCGCTGCTTTACAGGCATAACATTTTGTGCTGCTGATCTGGAGTGCAGACATCCATTCCTGTATGTTCTTGGTACCAGCAGCAGTTCTACAACATTTCTGATTGAACGTTGTCTGAATCCTGATCTGTGGAGTACCAGTGTGCTGAAAGCAGGATGAAAATTGTGGTGAGTAGATCTAGGAAAGAGCATTGCATAATAGCTTTGGGTATTGATGTTGACATCCTTGGTGTCAAATACTGGACTAATGAGGACAGCAGGTTACAGCTATGGGCAAGGTTAGTTGCTAGACAGTATAGGCAATAAACTTTTTTATTATTATTATTTTTATTTTTTATTTTTATTTTTTCAAAAGTGGAATGTGTTTGACATACTGCCTGTATAATAACAGTATTTTGTTCCCGTGGAACCTGTGGTAGGACACATCATAACACTGGAATGGTTAGGTGATATTATACAGAATAGACTCATAAAATCAGTGAAGATAGAGGGAAAATGTGTGTACCTAGCAGCAGACAACATACTCTTGTTTCACAGATAGAATGGTTACACCAGCCATCCCTCTGCCTCTTCACCTGATTTACTGACCAAAGAGTGAAGAGTGTGTCTTTTTCATTTGAATCTGTGAACAGTTTAGCCTGGACCTTGTAAATATGAAACTGAAATGTAAATATTGTTTATATTGCTCACTGAGTCCACCTGGAACCTGCTGCTGTTTGTAACAGTGTTTGACATTTCGATCTATGACCGGAAATAGTCATTTTCCTGATTTTTATACCCTTTCATTTAAAACAAACAAAATCCAGCATTTGAACTTTGGAAATTTGTCTACTTAATAAATGGACAGTGCTGTTTGTTTTTGTTGTTGTTGTTTTGCTTTTTTTTATAACAAGAAAAAAATTACATTACAAGAAAAGTAAGTTCCTTGAAGTACATGCAGTCTTTAATACGCTTACCTGCATGACTAAGAAATAGAATATCAGGCTTCACTGAAATCTTATTAAACTATGAATCACAGATTAGCCTTCTACAATACCTTCTAACAGAAAGGAATAAATTGAGAGGTATCTTCAGAGGGTGGCTCCAAGGAAAAGGAAAGCTCTCAATGGAGCATTAGTTGCAAGGATGTTTCAACTATAGGGAAGGGAGTACTAAGTGCCGTGTATATGATCTGTGATTTTTTTGATACCGTCATTTCTCCAGACCTGAGTATCAATTTACATACGCTTAATGGTTATCCCTACCAACATCTGTAATCACAGTGTTTGGAGGCAGTTTCATAGTTCTCAGCTTGGTTGGGAGCATTGCACATGGAATCACAGTTAGTAGGGATTAAGCATGGGATGCATGAACTTGTATCTCACAAATCCCCTTTTTCTGTGAAGCTGCAGTTCTAACTCTTTACCCCCATTAGCTTGCATGTCAGCAAATATGAGTCATTGGAGTGGCAGCAGGCTAGAAAACATAGTTTTGCTCTCCTTTTCCTTGATGCTGAATATTCAAAGTAGTAAAATCTGGTGCTTGATTAATATTACATAAGCATGCAAATTTCTCTAGCATAAAAACTAAGAGGTAAAAAAAACAGTTGGTGAGCATGTAATGTGAAAGGAAGACTGTAATTTATAAGTAAACCTCACCCACACAGGAAGGCGAATATCCAAGGCAGAGTTCCAACAATACTGCTTATTATGAAGTGCAGGCATGAGCTTGTGCTCCAGCATTGCACAAGTGCCATTTAATTCTGCATAAAGGTGCTAATAAAGAATTCAGAATGTATCAAATGCTGTTGTCTGAAGGTTGTTTAGCAGCAGGGCTAAGACAAAAGAAACAGGCAATTAGGTATATATTTAGCAGTCTTTCTGCAGGCATCTGGAGTTCATTTCAGCAATAATTCAAAAACCCCAGGACACTTTCTGCCTCCTGCCACTAAGTGAATGTAGGAGTAAAGCTGCTATTTTCACTGACAAGACATTTTGCTTGTGAAATTCTCCCACTTGTGCATAATCGCTGTTCTAGCAAATTACAACATAAAACAACTCTCTGAGTTGAGGGAATATAATGCCTTCTCAGGTGATACAGAATTGTAAAGAGAGTGAAGACAATATCAAAGTGAAGACTTGACAGAAGTGATTTGAGCTCCTGGTTGGTCTAATACTGTGGTCATACTGAGAAAAGCCGTTGCCTCAAGTCTTTCTTCATTCCAATAAGCAATGCAAGTTCTTGTCACTAATTCTCAAACGTTTGGTTTTAGTGTAGTTACACAGACCCAGTCTTCTCTCCCGTTGGTAAAGGAATTATTTGCTTTTTGATGTCATTTTGGTTTTATTTCAGTAATCTGAAAGAAAAGCTCCAATGGGCTGTAATATTTATTAATCACTTTTTGAAGTGTACAGAGGACAAATGGGCACTAACATTACAGGAGATGTAGTGCTGAAGATGATAATGCATTACAGCAGCCAAGATTTCCAACCTTTCTTTGCTTGTTGCAGAATCATGAATCATTATTCTGAGAACTGAGAAATTTGTGAAGTTGGGCTAAAGAGGAGTTCCCAAGACTACACACTTACTATGCTTTTCCTTCCACAATATATGTGTTGTGTTTTCAGCATGTAAAATCACTGTTGAATGTAAAATTCAACAGTGCTTTACTCCAGTAGCTTTACTGTACAAATGTAAGTGAAAGCTTGATTCAAGCTGATGATAACGAATATATTGCCTTCCTCATGTCCCCCAAGTTCTCATCTAGGTAAATTTGGTATTGTCATGATCCAATTATCGGAGGTGATGGCTTGACATATGTATTCCCCATGGAAGATTAAGGCAGAAAATGAGACCAAATACTGTCCAGTATCTATTACAAATCCTAAGCTACTAAGGAATGTGGGGAAGATGAGGAAGTGATAGTAAAGGGAGAAATCCTAGCAAATGGTTTACGCGACAGGGATAGTCACCAAGACAGATGCAAAGACATCTTGTTGGTCCATAGGGAGGCAGCAAGTCAGTCAGCGACGTTTTGTTGACCTGCACTCCTGCAGTTCAGAAGGGGAGTTACCTGTTCTTCCTCAGAATTCTTCAGGTTTTTATCCTCTCCATCAGCAGCTGGTTGCGAGGGGCACTTCTGGCTTCTTACAAGCATTACCCAGGTAGTTCTGTTGTTGGCCTCTTTAGACACTACTGATCCTTCCAAAACATCAGAAGCTTGAGCACAGATAGAAGACTGCTTTGGCTGTGTGGTGTGGCCTTGTTTAATATTAGTAGGTACATCGAACTGGCTCTTCCATTTGTGCATCTGTTTGAAAAGATTCTGTCAATAATAATTCTCACTGCTTCAGATGCCTGTCTTCTCATTTCAAATGTGCAGTTGCTAAATGGGTTTTTTTTCTTATGATAACAAAAACTATATTACCACAGGTCTGCCAGTCCTCAGAATAACTACTTGTTTCCTTGTTATTCTTTCATTTTTAAAGTTCATGAGAATACATGATATGGCTCATGGCTGATTTCTAATTGCCTTTTCATGGCAGTGATTATCTGCATGAATTAGGCAGGTGTAGAGTGATCCTTGCTGAGTTAAAATTAGCTTCTGTTCACCATGGTGTGCTGGAACAAACCCTAGTTACTTATTACTATCTCTCATCTCTGCATGACCAGCTGACTAGCCTTTCCTGAATTTCATCATTAGTTAAAGAACAGCATGGAATACAGCCCTGTTGTTAGTGCACACACTGGGTCTCCAAATAGTGATCCAGTATTGCCAGTTTGTACTGTTCTGTTTCCTTCCTTTTATCCTGCAATCAGCTTCTCTCTGAGTGAAATTGCAACTTGAGTTATTAATAGGGCAGCACGGAGCCCCTGTTAGTAGCAGCTGCTGCAGAGATTTGCTGAACCTCTCTTTTTTCTGGCCTTGTCCTTTTTCTAGCTTATTTTGACTGTTTTTGTGCAGTTCCTAATGTGCAGGAATTCGAATCATTGTTTTTGATACCATTTTTCATTTCTAGCACATTTTCTACTGTTTGTCCCTTTGAGCATGTGTATGGTGGGAGGGCAGCGTGTAGACCCTTGACAGAAGCACCCTGCTTCAATCCTCTTAACGTATCGGCATAACAGAAAGCTCAAATCCACAAGCATACTACTGCATCAAAACAAGATGTGGGCACTAGCTAAAGCAAGAATCCTGGTGGTTATTTACTAGGCATTGTGAAAATCTAGGTAACCAGATAAATCCCAGCTGCCCAAACCTCATCTGGACTCTGAATAAACAGTGTTTTACTTATGATGGCTTTACTTCTTCTCATTGGATCCTGAAGCCAGTGAAGACCTTTCTAGCCTGGCTAGTATTATGTGTAGAGCTGGACAAGCATCTCTAATTGCTCTTCAGTAAAATAAATTACATTTTTGTTATGAAAGTAAATCTCTTCTGACACTGTTTCAACCTCATTTTGCTCACAACACTGTCTAAAATAATGCACAACCTAGATTGTGGGTAGCAGATATTGAAGGAATGCATTCTTATTTTAATCCAATGTATTTGATAACTGATATTATTCATGGTGTCAGTAAGTAAATGCTGCAGAACTAACAGCAAAAATTACATAATGTCTTTGCAATCCACGTGCTCTGTAGTTTCAGCAGACAACTTATAGCCTATCTACTTAACAGCATTTAATAAAGAGTTTTTGGCAAGCTTACTAAAAAACATTTGAAAAAATGATTGACTTCAACTCCTAGCTCTGTAGCAGAGTACGTATAATGTCATTCCGTCTGCTTTTGTTGAAGCATTAATTGATGATGTCCTTAATGATGCCTGGTTAATTTATTTCAAGTTTGCAGCACTTGTAAACTGAGGACTCTGAGAACTATGTGAAGCAAAACTGGAGTCTTTGGAGTGCTGGGTTAATACTGATGAGTTTACAGGGAAGCTGTAAGAAATCAAAAGGTTACATGTGTCATTCATCACTGTGGCTTTGCAGTGTAAATAATAAGTGGCATTTGTTCAGTATTTCAGTTTTTAAGACTTACATGTGATCACAACTGGGGAAAAAATGAGATGAAGAAGGATTTTATCAGGTCTTCCAAAGTCACTTCCTATTCTCATTTTTAGCTTCTATAGTCTGTGCTCTGTGGCTGTAATAATGCCTCCTATTGCTGGGGACAGGCTGTTCAGTGTTCTCGCTTTTCTTCTTTTATTATGAAGTAATGTCCTTTCTAAAACCTGATTGAAAACAGGACAGAAACAATTGCCAGGATGCTGTTTCTGCTCAAAATTATTCTCAAGAGTGTAAATGTCTCAAAAGAAGGGAAGCAACATTGGTGATGTTCATGTGATCAGGCACTTCTGTATGTATTTTAGCTGCTTTTAAGTCAGCTCTGCAAGGCATGGTGACTGATGAGCATGGCTGAGCTGAGGAGGCTGAACTGAAGGGTGCCTCTGCCCCGGCAGTCAGCTGAAGTCCTCCAAAACGGCCTCATTTGCAGGAAGGAGGGGAGGAAAAAAGAGGCTGGCCACTGTTTGTATCTGAAGGATAAGTGTGATAAAAAATTGACCCAAGTTTTGGGCCGCTTTCTACAAGAAAGACACTGAGGCCCTGCAGCATGTCCAAAGAAAAGTAACAAAGCTGTGAAGGCCTGTAACACAAATCTTATGAGAAACAACCGAGGGAACTGGGATTGTCTCCCCTGAGCCTCCTCCGTACTAAACCTTATTGCTCTCTACAGCAACCTGAAAGAACATTGTCATTCTCTTCTACCAGGTAACAGTGATAGGATAAGAAGGAATAGCCGTGTGTTGTGCCAGGGGATGTTCAGGTTGGATGTGGAAAAATGTGAAGAGTTAATTACTGAAACAGGCTGCTCAGGGAAGTAGTAGTGTCACTGTCCCTGGAAGTTTTCAGAAAAAGGCACTGAGGATGTGGATTAGTGGGCATGGTGGTGATGGGTTGATGTTGGACTAGATGATCTCTGTGGTCTTTTCCAACCTTAATGATTTTATGATTTTTAAATATAGTCCATTCTGCGATGAGGGGAGTGCGCTTTATTATTATTTTCTTTTTTTTTAAGGGAAATCAAAGTGCAGTAATCCTGCTATTGACAGTGTGTAAGTCAGCTCAGAGGCTCTAGTGTCTGGCAGAGAGGTGACCGCAGCTGTTTTGTGAGTTTTGAACAAGTCCTATATAGTTCTCGTGTTGAAGAAAGTTTGGATAATCTTTTCTCCTGAATTGTTTGCTATGACATATAGCTGAACTCAACACACTCAGTCTGTGCTCCAAAAGTAAGGAGGAGAAATATTCTTCCCACACAGCTACTGCATTTACTTATACTTAACTGAAAGAGGCATCAAAAAGGCTATTATTTTCTCTGATTGCTTGTGTTGCAAAAATAAGAAACAGTCTTCCTGTCATTTACATTGTGGGCCTTTCCTATTTAGAGAATATCATGAACTCCAGTCAGAGGGGTCTTGATTTATATTTTCATTTGCTTGTATAAAAAATGGAGTTTGAGCTTTTAAGATTTGAAAGTTTCATTTTTAGCATGATGTCATTTCCCCCTGCTGTGTGTTGTGATCCACAGGTCTTCATGCAAGCATCTTGCCAGGATACATTACTGATAAAAGGTTTTACTGAGTATAATCACATTCTGATAGGAAATTTGAATTCTTTCCTTGTCCTAACATCTGCTGAAAGACTCTCCTGAGGTTTGAGCTTGGATTGTGAAGGTGACTCTAGCCTTGCTTTTTTTTTTCCTATCCACAAGGATGGAAATACTAGTATTCATGCCAGTGGCTGCAAGATCAGTTAATAGGCAGTAACTGTTGATGAGTACAAATTGAGTAAAGAGAAAAGCACAGCTGAACACAGGGCAGTGACAGCTTGAACAGAATGGTAACCCTTACAGTACATCAAACATGAATAATTTCCTGTCTACTGCAGCATTTTTGTTAA
Source organism: Cyrtonyx montezumae (assembly GCF_038088225.1). Classification (NCBI taxonomy): domain Eukaryota; kingdom Metazoa; phylum Chordata; class Aves; order Galliformes; family Odontophoridae; genus Cyrtonyx; species Cyrtonyx montezumae. Next base: position 18,290,736 of record NW_027072078.1, on the reverse strand, counting down.
GTAATTGGGAATCCTATTGATCTACACAGGTCTTAAAATAATATGATCTCAGTGTCAGGGCCTTCTTTCTTATCTCCTCTCATTCTGCTAAAGATCCTTTCAGAAGCAAATACAGCAGATTTTGCCAGTTATGAGATGAATTTAAGCATACATTTTATTCTTCCTCCCCTCCAACTCTTTCTTTATCTCTCTTTCTTATATCCTCTTTTTTGTTTCATCCCAAGTGTAAGACAGGTGATCAGCTTGCCAAAAATTAGTTTCTGCTATCCAAGAGCCTGGACTCAAGCCTATTAAGTTGTTGAGAAGGGAGAATTATCTTATCTGAGTCAGCCCATGGGCCTTTTGCTGATAGCCGCCTGAGTACTGCTTATTCAGCAAGAGGATTGATTTTTTTCTCTGAAAGGGTGGTCAGGCACTGGAATGGCCTGCCTAGGGAGGTGGTTGAGGCACCATCCCTCGTGCTGTTCAAGAAGCGTTTAGATGAGGTGCTAAGGGATTTGATTTAGTAGCTTAGTGGTTAGGGATAGTGATAGGAGAATGGTTGGACTAAGATGATATTGTAGGTCCTTTCCAACCTAATGTATCTATGAATCTAGGAGTTGTATGGTGGTTCAACACAACAACAAGAGGCTGTGGTTGGTGTGATGCAGCTGGTTATTTTGTTGTTTTTGAAAATATGTTCATTTTATTCTGAGTATTAAAATAGAGCAGTACAGTGGCTCAGATATTACGCAGCCTGAAAGTTTACCACAGATTTTCATAAGGGTAACTGGATCTTAAGTGTTGAATGCGTTTTCATTTGCCTTCATCAGCCACCACCTACTTCAAGATGATAAACTGAAAGCTTCTCAGGTGCGTCACCCACTTGGGACATAATTAACAAGAAAAGGGAGACAAATATCTTCAATTAAGTCTTGTTTCCAAAAGCAGAAAAGCTAGCCATTTGTTTCAAATTACAGAGAAATGCTGACCGTAGTTTTCAGAGAGCTATCTTATATCTTAAAGCACTTGCATCTTAGAGTAATTTATTTGTTGGAGGTCAAATGCAGCTATTTCAAGTTAGAGAGCCAAGAATAAAAGTTTCCCACCATTTATTTTTAAAAACTCATATTTAGCCACTGTAGAATTGAAGAATTCCAGCGTATTCACAGATTTAAATACCTGAGCATCTTTCTGGGTGTTTGAACCAAAGACTTATTCACATATTCATCCAATAGGCACTTTCTCTTTTGTGTAATCCATTCTCATGCTGCTTTTCCCTGTCTCTGTTACTTGTGCAGTTTGTTAAACTTCTTCTGTTGAATCCTTTCAGAAGTGGAATTGGTGAGAAGTTGTCTAACTTTTCTTCCTTTCCTTAGTCTGTATTTTGGAAGAATTGTTCTCTGTATTCTGTCCCATTAACCTCGCCACATCTTAGGCTTTTGACATAAACTAGTTGATTTATACTTAGAGAAAGTTTACTAGGTTTCCCCCACTTTTTCTATATTTTTGTGTAGTTTTCATTCAGCTTCTGCTCAGACACCGTATGCATACTCCCTCTCCACAACCAGCCTGCGCATCATGTCACTGATACCTCCTAGAATACTGAGCAATTGGTAAGACTGATGAACACAGTTTTCATGGAGAATTATAGCCCTGTCCTTAGTTTGCCAGACACAAGCAAGTAAGAGTTCTGCTTTTTCACTGAAAGCTTATTTTGCACACCTAATACACAACAATTTGCGCAATTGAATTGTTTTTGTAATCAGAAACACTCTTTTTGACCTTTCTGTCTTCCTAATGTTCTGCACTTTGGCAAAAAATATGTATCTCTGGTGCTGCTTTTTTTGATTTGAGTCCTGTGGGAGCCTGTGGAGATGGGCTTTGGTCCAGTAAATCAAAATGGAAATAGAAACTTGCACTTACAGTTATGGAGCATATAAAATTGTAGACGAGAGTTGGATGTAAAGGGTAGGTTTACATAGAGTTGTTATTGATTTAAAGTTTGAATTTGGTATAGTAGTTAGTAGAACTGAAGTAAATACCAGTGAAATAAAACTGTGCTGACTACAGTTGTGTTTTGATATGCACAAGAGTTTCCCCTTGAATTAGAAAGTGGGGTACTGCTGTATCATGCAGAACTTCCATTGACAGAACAAATAGCAGAAAGCAGAGACTGAAGAGTTTGTGCTGACAGAATAATGTGATGTTTTTCTGCATTAGCTAGAAAACAGTTTCTTTTTCTGATGTCCACTCCATAATCAGAAAACATTCTAAAAACACAACTGGTTATAAGTTCCTTTCATTAAATTATTAATCATGCATGTATCTTAGTGAAATAAAGCAAAAATAAAAAGGTAATATATTTATTATGAAATGCCTTACATACTGTAAGGCCAGAGTGTTGGAAATCACTGCCTAATTTGTGGTCATTGCTGTTTATATAAATTACATCATGTTGTACTCTGTCTTTAATGTGTGTACATACTTATTATTTCTTGAATTGATTTTAATGTTTTTGTAAAGGGCTGTGGCTGTGGCAAATGTGATTGTTTATTAAAAAGTGGAGGTCAGTGTCCCTAGCATTTCAACAGCAAACTCTGCTGTACTGAATCCCTACAGGACCTCAGTTACATCCCTTTTGCATTCTGACAAAGCACATCTATTGCCATCTAGTGACTATAGGCTGGTAACTAATTTGTACAGCTCTCCACTGAAGAGGTTGCAGATCCCTATTGCAGCCTAGGATGGTGTTTTGAAGAACATGCTACTGGTGTTTGGGAGTTGCATGCAAAGTAACTGTCCCCATATATACTACTTCATTTGTGTTGGCAGTACACAGGTACCACCCATGTCTGGAGGAAGTCAAGATGAAAAGATTTTATTCAAACAAACAAATAAATTAAATAATCATTATTATTAATCAGGATTTTGGTTCTTTAAGACAATTGACGCCTGCCAGCTTTATAATAGAAGAAACACATACTGAGAATCTTTGTTTCCTGTATTTGAAGTCTGTAAAGTGACATTAAACACTGAAAGCCAAATTTTGGTGGTGGTTTTCTCTAGAGACACCAAGATGATTCAGAAAAGTCACTACTGCTGCAAGTTGCAACTACAGATGGGTAGATCCCATCTAATCCTGTGTTTGTTATCTTGATTTAGAAAGGACATCCTATTGAGTTTGCTGTCTTAAAAAAGTGTAATGATTTTTCTGTCCCTTTCTCTTCTAGGATATTAAACACTACATTGTTTGAACTGTATGAAGCTCTGGGCAATTTTCCTGCCTTGTGGGTCTTCAACGTGCTGCTTGTGGTTCTTCAAATTCTGCACTGTTTTTGGTCTTACCTAATAATAAAGGCAGCCTACAAAGCTATTTCAAAGGGCAAGGTAAGACAGCACTTCTAGACTTCTGTTTCATGTTTACTATTTTAGTCATTTCAGTATCAATATGTGGTCACTTTTGGGGTTCTTTTTCTTTCTGAACCCTAAAGACACGTCTTGCGTAAACACTTCATTTTCATGGAAATTTTTTTCCACTACCTCTAACAAATGTAAAATAAGTTAATAAATTCTCTAAAGCAAGTGTATGTATACGTGCCTTCATGCAGAGTCGGGTTTTTTTTTTTTTTTAGGTTTTTTTTTTTTTTAATTACCTGATGCACTAAACCCAACTAAACTAGGGAAATAGGATTTTAAATAACAAGCAAACTATTTTCTGGGGGCTGCCAGTTCTGTTGTTCTTCATACTTGTTAGAAAAGTGTTAAGTGTTAGCTTGTAGCGTAAGCTTAGTGTATAGCTTAAGTGTTAGCTGATAGTGATAATAATAACACAAACTGAAATTCTTCTGTCTTTGCTAGTGACAAGGTTACAAACCACAACCTCTTCTGTTGTTTGGTATTCAGGAGGCTCTGCTAAAGTCTGTTCCCTTTCTTTCTAAGATCACCCCAGAAGGACTGTTTGGGATACAAAGTAGTATCTTGTTGGCATTGTTACCTTTGATGGGGAGATGTAAATCACAAAGATCGCTATCCGCATTTCACTTTGTGCGCAGAAACAGCACTTTCATTTTGACTATTAATGTTACACCTAAGGATTGTGTAAAGTACACTGTATTTTTCCCTTAAGGACTAGAGCTCTTAAGTAGTTATTTTAGATATGTGGCCGCCCCAAATGGAATCGGAACTGTTCCATACATAACTGCTTTCTGTGAATGTACTTCATAACTTGGCCTGTTGTTTCGCACCCTCTCTCACTCTGCTTGTCTGTCCTTTCCCTTGTGCTGCATTGGAAGGCTGGAAAGTGGAACCCCTTGCATGTAAGTTTCTTTACACTGACTATAAAGAAGATATATTCTGCAAAATACTAGAGTGTTTGTTGTTATTGTTTTGCAGTTTCTGCTTGATTTTTTTAATTCATCATTTGTATTTATATATTTGAAGGAAGGTTGTCTTTTAAGGCTGTTTTTACTTGTTGTCTGTACAACACAATATTCATAGTAGCTTGGTGTTAATGAGTTACAACCATTTTACACATAAATATTGGCAGAATAAGCAGCTACTCTGGCACCACTCAGGAAGCATATGTGAGAGTATAGGTCCTCTGCCTTGTAGTTCAACCAAGGAGATTTAGATTGTATGAAAGCAGAGTCAGACACTTGTAGCATGACAATGTCCAGGCTAAAACTGCATATACTAGGACTCTTCCTCTAGATTATAACATTCTTCATTTGCAACCATATTCTCTCAGTTTCTAAGTATAAAGTAAGCAGTGCTATCACAGTGCATTACATATATCTTACAGTAGATCTTTATCCTTAGTTATTGTTTTATTGTTGGATTACTGTTACCCACCTTTGAAACAGCCCAGTAATTTATTACAGGAAATTTGTAAGTAATCCTGATAATCTGTTTCTTACTCTCTGCTATGCTTAGAAGCTTTATAAATCTAGATATATATTTTCTAAACACTCTCTTCAGGAATTACACCAATTGATTATTTTGGAGATAAACAAAGAAAAATAAGTACTGCTATATTCGTCCCATATTTTAAGTGCAAAGACCCTGGTATGTTACCTTTTACATTTTTTAAGTGGCTGAATCATTGGATTTTCTTTGGATTAATTGGCTTTGGGGTAGACCCTACCAGAAGATTTAGCAGCAAATCTGCTGTATTAAGAGAACTAAAGATGAAGGAAGGATTTTCTGATGATCGGCTTGCCTTCACACTGATCTAAGATATATCTTCTTGAGCCCATTCTATTTTGTCTGATAAAAGTGTAATTCTAAGTGTATTTCTGTATCTGCAACAACTATAATATAAGAGTCCCTGTATATGAGAGAGATTGAAGTAATCTGTTAATGGAAGCTGTGTAGGTATGACATGGAATTTCTGACCACAGCTGAAGTCCGATTTCACAGGTGCAAGAATTGAGGCCCTGCTGAACATTGATACTAAAAAGCAGCTACAGGTATAAGGAAGTTGTGTGTTTCTTTTTTCTCTGTTCAGTGGTGCCACTCAGGTTTATGATATTTTAAGGACAATAGCAGCACTGGGAACCTCAAAGGGAAATAGTAATTTCTGAAGCAACAGCTGGACAATAGAATTGCCTCCAGAGCTTTCTGGAATATAGAAGATTTACTGTAAGCAAAAAATTACATTAAGTGACATTCCTGTTATGTAATTGTTTTGGTTTCTTTGGGGATAAGTCTTGCCATGTGTTTTCTCACATGTTTTCTTTGTGCCCATTCACTATGGTAAATTCAACCATAACTGTCAGATGTGGTGATCTATACAGCATGGATAGATCCTGACAGAATTAGGAAGCTCAGCTATACAAATGGGAATACAAACAAGAATGGAAAGCTGCATCTTTAAATTTGCAGACAACTTGAACAGAAAGAGGCATGAAGTTTATGGGGTTTTTTTTTGTGTTTGTTTTTTGTTTTGCTTTGTTTTGTTTTACTTCTTTTCTACCATTTGTATAGATTTTTAAGCCCAGGTTGGTTAAAGGTCTGTGATTAACTTTTGACCCTGCTTTGAGAAGGAGCTTAGGCATAGACTTCCCAAGGTCTTTTCTGACCTGAGTAATGGGCAGTTACTGGGAGCTGTACGAGACATTGGCAGTGCCATTGTTACCTCCTGGAAAAAAACCAACAATGCTGAAGAATAGGATAGGCAGGGCTTTTTCTTAGCGGGATTTTTTCTCTTCTCTCTTTTGCTGTCCTTATCCTGCTTGTTGTTGTCTTGCCCACTTGTTTCTCCCCCCTCTTTTCCTTGCCTTGGGTAGCAGAATCACCTTAGTGATGTTTAGATGTCAAACTTGGTGATCTTCACTTGTGACCCTCAGCGAGCTCTACAAAAGAGAAGAGCAGACTCCTTAGCCTCAGGAGTAGAATTCATAAAGTAAATGGGTAAACATTGTCAGGGATTAAATTCAGCGGGGAATTAGCAGAAAATCACTAGTGATTAAGGCCAGTGTGTTTCTGAGGCAGCTTTCTAATGGAAAAAATTGGACAGATGGTTGAACTGCTCAATTGCATGTGTGGTTCCTGTGATAGGACTGGACTATGTCCTATGTTTCCAACCACCATTCTCACCATTTTTCTGAGATCAGAGACAGCAATTGCCTGGTGTAGTGAGCTATGTTTAGGCTAATACTTCCGCCTTCTACTGCCAGCCCACAGCACATTTCCTGCAAGCTGTGTATTCTCTAGAGAATGATTTAGGAAGTGAAGGGAAAGAGGTTAGTGTGAATATTTTGCCTTTATCCTGACATTGTCAAGTCAAAGAGAAGTACCCCAAACGAAGTGTAGGAATCCCTGCACCAGCTATGAGCCTACCCACGTACTGAAATACAGAAAATAAGGTTGTAAGTGGGAGGGCAAAGGTACAGGGACTACGCTGAACTAGGGAGTTGGAATTGTTGCTTCCTTTAGTATGTACCACCCTTTGCATTGAGCACTGTGATCTCCTTTCAGTGTACTACCTTGAATGCATCAGTGCAAAGTTCTCACCTTGCCTCTGCTCACAGAGGTTGTGTGTACAAGCAGCTGTGTCTGAAGAGAGTTCTAGGCAGGAGGAGAAGTGTGCCAGAGCTGATTCCACTTTTGAATCTCCAGTTAAAAAACTGTTTGATTCTAGCTTGAGTCAAAAAAAACTCCATTCTTTCCTTAAAATTGTCAACTGCTTGTTTTTTCTTCAAACTCTACAGGTAACGAAGGATGACCGAAGTGACATTGAGTCAAGCTCAGATGAGGAAGAAACAGTACCTCGTTCAAAGACCCTGCACAGCACTGTCACCACTAATGGGACTGGTGGTGCCAATGGGACAAACGGGTATCTTACTGGTAGTGCTTGCTCAGAGGAGCATTAATCTTTGAGTGTCACAAGACACAAACAGAATGAACTGTTTGCTACTGTAAGTAAATTTTGAGTTGTGAATGCGGTTTCTTCATATATCTCAGCATAAAAAAAAAACAAAAAAACAATAGGAGTATCAAAGCATTCTGATAGTGCACTGCCATACTCCCTGTTTGTGAATGAAGACAACACATCATTCTGTATACGTAGGTGGGCATGCTGTATGTGTATGTAATTGACACAATGGGAGCAGTATTTTGACTTGTACCATCTTTGAAATATTATTTATTCTGTATTCTTTCTGTGAACTTCTGGACAAAAGGGAACATCCATTCTCAAACTTTATCTGTTGGGATTCTCAGTGGTGGAGAGCATCATGCTCTAATCTCTTCTGTCTATCCCTGTTGCTTTTGCTGAGTCTGCTATAAATAATAGATGCTTGATTTATTACTTAGAAAAGATAGAACATAACTTTACAGATTCTAGTTCTGCTTCAGATGTTTTTGCTACCTTTGTGCTTTAAAGTGCTGGTTTTGAAACTGCCTATCAAATCATATTGGCCATCCCTCCAACATAAAGTTTTAAGGACTGGATCGATAGTTTGAATACTAGGTAATATGGTCCATTAGTAATGAGGGGAAAAAGAACCGTTGTGATTGTGGAAATGTTATTTTAGCAAAACCTAAAATTCAAAATTGGTGGTTAATTGCATTAGAATTAGATTTGATTAGTTGTGCTAATGTCCAGAAGTGTTGATGTCAGCAGTTAGGATACACTCATTCTTGCCTTTTATTTTTCCTTGCAATTTTTGACATTTCTAGAATGCAGCTTTTTACAGAGATTCCATGCTGAAAAGTACTTGTTCAAGTGCACCATTGTGAATCCAGAACTCACTCCTGAAACTACTCTTGCAAGTTCAGAAGGATGAGAGCAGAGAAAAAAAAAAAAAAAAAAAAAGAGCAGATGAAAAGTCATTGCTTCCTTGGACACAGTTTGTTCTAGGTATCATTCTTACAGTTATTGCCACTTTTTTAGTAGGCTGAAGAGAGAAAAGGCAGAATGTCATACATTGCTAGAAGTAGTTTAAATGCATGAAAAATTGAGCAAAAATCACTTCAAATAATTCTTAACGTAAAACTTTGAAGGTTTATCACTATTCTATCACTTTTATAAATAAAGAGTGTCTGTTAAATAATTTTGCTCTCCTATTTCATCCAAGATTTACGAACTGTGTCCCAAAGAAGACAAAACAATACCCAAAATAAACATCATTTTAACATGATATACTCACTTCTTCCTAGATCAAAGTTTGATATAGTATGTTAAGGTCCATAAAACTCTCACAGAACATCTTTCTAACAGCAGTGCCAAAAGTAGGCAAGGTTCTCGGGCAACAGACTCTATGCAACCTACTGTTCAACATTATTGTGTATGTGTACACAGAACCAATGTGCTTGTAGACCAAAGACTTACATACATACATACATATATATATATACATATATATATATATACACATACATACAAATATACGTGTGTATGTATATATATATATACATATAAAAAAAATATATATGGAAGGAAGGAATAAACCAGGAAAAAAATGTAACAGTGTGTCTTCTATATTGAAAGGTACTGGAATGCTGTCTTCAGTTGAAAGTCTAGTCCAGGAAATATGTCTTAGTCCTTCCACCTATGCAAATGGTAAAATATTGATGGTTTCTGGCATCATAAAAGGTGTTTAAAGGCTCTACTGTATACAGACTTCACTGAAGAAAGTTTTATTGCTACTACTCTTTTTTTTTGAAAAAAAAAAAGGAAGATTTGTTCTATTCTACTTGTGAGTCTTATAAACTTCTGACACTTTTATCACTCATAGGAACCATTTGCACATTAGAAAAAGATGTGCTGAAAATAAGGATAGAATAGCATGAATGAAAATTGTACCACCACTTAGTAGAGAACAAAGGTAAGAAAACAAAAAACTTCTAAGTCATGGGAAAAAAACTGAGAGTATTGCTACTTATGCAGCATCCTTTATAGTTGAGCAGTTTCAGTTTGAATGTCCCTGAGCATATCTGAGGGACTAAGGGAGTCTCATTTAAATCTCTCTCTCCTCTAAAAGCTTCTTTGCCTCTAATTTATTTTAATTTGTCTCCTGTGTCTCTGATTTTAATGCATGTTATACATATGAAGATAGCATATAACACAAGTAATACATATGAAGATACCATGATTTCAGTAGAGACTGTCCCATTTACAGTATTTGAAGTGGCCACTGTCTAATTTATTCTTAAGAGTATACTGATATACTAAGAGTAAATGATCTTGGATTTTACTGAATAAGAATTATTAGTTCTGAAATCTGTTTAGATGGTCCTTGAGAAGTATATTTTTGAATCATAGAATATCCAGATTTAGAAGGGACCCACAATGATCATTTAAGTCCAGCTCCTGGCTCCACACAGGACCACCCACATTTCAAATCCTATGTCTACAAATATCCAAGAGTTCCTTGAATTCTTGGCCACTTGAGGTTGTGCACTGCTCAGGGGAGCCGGTTCCAGTGCCAACCAGCCTCTGGTGAATAGGACTAACATGCCTCTTTCATGATGCTCATTTCAATCCCTACTGGATTTCCCTTTTGCAAAGACAGTTACAAAAATGGCATTCTGGCAAATATTTCATCTTACGCGGGGACAGAATATTGCTCTCAACTGTCAATGTACACCTATAGTACGGAAATGTCTTTGATATCTGGACAGAAAGCAGTTCCCATTAACAATTTCCAAACAAGAGGCAGGTAACCTTGGTCCCTGTTGATCCTCACCAGATGTTCTGTATAGTATAGAATCAGACTACAGTCAGTGTTACAGCTGGAGTTGACTAGCTGCCTCTGGCTTAGTGTATCCTCACTGTTAAATAATGTAATTTGCATTGAAGCTTGGATTTAAATTAATTTGAATTCTAAACTAAGTTGCATCTATTATGCACTAAAGTATATAAATGTTCACTGTGGTTCATCTGACTCCCAGTAACTTATTTATCTCCTCTAAACCAGGCTTTTTGGAGTCCGTTCTTAGCAGCCTAGAATAAATAAAAATGTCTGGAAAATAGGCAAAGTAACTGAGTCAAAAGGCATACTTGTGGAAATGGGGTAAGAGCGAAGAAGCTTCAAGTACTTAACTAAACTTTGCTAAACAATTTTTAGTAGAGATTAAGAATTCTTACTTTTTTTTTTTCTGTCCTTACTGAGAACAACCAAGTGTTTTTGTGATCATACTTGGCACCGTGTTTTGATTCATTGCTTTGACCAATGGATGTCAAAACTTTGGCTTCATCTTCCAGAGAATATCATGCACTTGTTTCCTTTTCAGTTGAATTTGTTTGCTTCTTTGCTGAAGAGCTTTGTGAGGTGCTTTTGGAGGTTACCATACGTAGAGGTTAATCACATATACTGAAAATTGATTGAAGTGATTCCAATGGCTCGTGGTAAACGTGGTATCTTAAAAGGTTCTGTATATTCATACCTTTTGTAGAATTGTCATTTTAGAAACGAGGGTTTGTATTCTATAACCTATTTGTCTTCAACCTCTATGCTCTCTTTCTATAGTACAGTACACGGCACAGTGGTTAAGATGTTGAAGTAGAAAAATGAGGAAGTGATGTGTAGAGCTTGTTAGTAAATGGTAGAAGTTTTTCTTCTCTCCCTAGCCAGTCCAGAGTTTATTAAAATAAGATTCAGGTCTCCTTTTACTTACTTCTTTTCATATTGTCATGTTTTGTACCAGAAAAAAAAATGTTGTTTTTTTCTTAAGAAAACAAAACAAAAACAAACACTTAAATGAACAGTGCAGAAAATGGAAGAAATATCTAATGAAACAACAATGGGGAACGCTGGAGTCATTTGGATCTTGACTGCTGTTAAAGAGTGCTAGTTCTATAATACCAAAGCGTCCCATGCTGTTTCCTTGTTGCTGTTTTGTAGTTTTTCTATGTGTTAATTACTTACTGACTCTAGCAGAATTGAAACAGATTCAGATCTTCCTGTTTCAGTCTGGGACCATTCTGTGTGATTGCTAATGCCAAATCCTTTTTCTGAGATCCAAGTACATGCACTAAAGCTTTGCTTACAGCAGAATTATTCTTTTCTTAAATCTGTGTCTGTTTTGAATGAAAACCACTTATAGTTTTGAACGGAAAATGATAGCAAAAGCTGTTACCCTGCAGCAAATGTCAGTGATCAGTCAAGTTGATTTTGACACCGTGTGTTTTATGCAGCCTGTTCTACTAGGATGCATAATGCCTGTTATGTTCTTTCTTTTCATTAGCAGCCTTCCATATTCTCACAGAAATGTGGGCTATCATTGATTTTCTACAGTTGATGCTTTAGTAATTTTTTTAATCTATTTGCTACAACCCATTTTTGTATGTCTTCTACTTGTCTACTACTTGTGACATTTGTTGTAAGAAAAGCTGTTGAATACTTTTTATCCTTCCTGTAATGTAAAATCTGATAGGCCTAACTTCAGTGTTCTGCAAACTACAGTTGCCTTTAAACCATAAGGAAAAAACAATTTGTATTACTTGCTTTAATGGGTTTGATTTGGAGCAGGGACTTCATGGGAACTTCAGGAGGACAACCTTATTCTTTATTTCTTTTTTTTTTTTTTTTTTCAGAAAGCCCTAATAGAAGTTTGGAAAAGTGGCATACATGTATAGCCTTTATATTGTATGGATTTCTGATTGTAGTTGCAATGAAAACACAGTGTTTGAATGTGTCTGCACAGAATTCTGTTTCTGAAATTGCTTTCAATTTGAAAAATGGATGGAAATGTTATGAAATTACGTTTTGTAGCTGTGATAGTGATTATATATGAGATGAGAGAAAACAAAACGATTATCTTACCAAAACTAAAATGATCTGTGTAATTAAAGACATTTTATAGCTTCTGTTGAACTTCATCTTCTTGTAGTCCCAGGATTTAAGTTTCACAGACAAGCTCTCATACTGTATTGTGCATGTTGACTGCCTGTTGCAAGACAGGGTCAGAGTGAGGCAGATGACACTATTTCACCTGTGTTTTCATTCGTGTGCTTGAGCAACTCTTTCAGAAATGCAATGATATGTAGGAACTCCGCTGTCCCAGACACAGTGATGTGCTAGCTAGCTGAAAGTCCTTTTATGTACAGCTGTTGCATAGAACTTCAGGAGTTATTTTGTGTTTACTCTGGTTTTGTTGGTTGTTTCTTTTTTTTAATATGGAAAATAATTATTCCTCATAAAGTCTCTGGAACTAATCAATATTGTGGGCTATTTTAATTTGGAGAGACTTTCATAATAAACATAAGTATTAGGAACATACTGTCAGTTGCCTTCTTTTGCATGAAATGCAAACATGTTTTCCTTAGTTTTAGCTCATAGATTGTCATTCACACTCCTGATGACAGCATTTTTAGAGCAGACCAAGTGTGTCTTTGCAGAGGTTGTCACTGTGGTATTGTCTGGTATTTCTTGGTTGAAATGGTTGATACCAATAAATGTCAGAAGGGCACATTCTCTCTCTGAGGAGTTTTTCTCTATGAAAAATAGAAGCATGGCAATTTCCTAGGATTTCAAATATAAAATTCTGGAAGTTATAATTTCTGAATGTCCAGCATAACTCACTTCAGAAGAATTGTCTTTTTCTCAGTGTAGGTGGTCTGAAGCCTTTCGGACCCGCCGTCGGCTTCATTCAGGTGTTCGTGTTCGTTAGGGACTCATCGGTCTGTCCATTTACCTCGGTGCACACCAATGTGGTGGGTGGTAAAATGGCGTTTATTTGTTCGTAACAACAACTTTTATAGTTTACCATAGTTTCGTTTACGCCCCTCAGGCGCTTGCATAATTACCTCCTTATCTAGGTACCACAGGCATTATTACCTTATTTGGTCACAATTAGCACTACTCCCTTATCTGGTTACTATTGGCAACCCCTTGAGGGTGGAATTCTTCTGTGATCACCCCCTACATTCCTTGTGAGCAGAATCTTTCCGTGATCACTGGCTACATTTCCCCCTCCCGATGCATTAATTTCCCTACTGTAATCAGAGAGGACTCTACTCGCGTACATCCCGAAATCCCCGCTTTACGCCTATACATGCTATTGTCCTCTCCGGCAAGCCTTAACCCGTTACATCCCGATACGCTAAATAGCCTAGCCTCTACAACCCTATTACGCGTTCCTTTACCAGCTATTCTGCATCTTTCTATACTCTATGTGATAATTGATTGTACGATCAATCATCCGTTGTGCGCAACCTAACAGAATTTGCAAGAAGCAAGGCAAACATACTAGCAGAAGCAACATAACTATAAGTCCCAAAAGCAGACCCTTCAGTAAATGCACAGTCCATCCCCCAATGTCTCCGAACAGTCCACGCAGCCAATCTCCAATTGGGTCCTCTTCCACGCCGATTTTGTTGACGTGTTCCCTCATAAGCTGCAACTTCTTATGTATGGATTCACTGTGGTCACATTGTAATACTGTTCATTCTCGTTGGCAGCAAGGGCTTCTTCTCCGGGTCCTTCCCCTCTCATCTTCTTCCCTGGGTCCTTTTTCGCTCGCCTTCTTTGGGTATCCAACCAAAAATGCCTGCAAAAAGAGAACTCGCCTCATCTTTCCTCGTCATACTATCCCCACGACTCATGTCCGGTTTGACCTTTCTAGAAGGAATCCAGATAATTTTATCTGTCTCCGCATTCTTAACCGCTACATAACCTCGACCCCATACTAAGACGTTCCATCCCTTCTCCCAACTACCCGCTTCCGTACGTACTTTGACAGGTGGCCCTTCAGTGAGAACAGTTGGTTTCCAATGTTTCTGCACTGGGGTCTTAACATTCTCACCTCGCTCAAAATGATTCAATGCATACAGTGCTTTTGCTAATATTTCTCCTTGCCTATTCGTTGAGATCCTTTTCATAAAGCCATCTCCTTCCGCGAGCACACGGATCTTGTCTTTCAAAAGTCGATTGGCTCGCTCTACCATAGCCTGACCTTGGGAATTCCCAGGAATTCCCGTTGTATGTGCTATTCCCCACCGTGCCAACCATTCTCGGGTGGATTTTGAGGTGAAGCATGACCCATTGTCTGTTTTTACTGCCTTAGGTTTTCCTAGCGCGGCAATAGCTGTGGCCCAGTGATGCTGAGCCGCCGTTGATGTTACACGACAATGTTGGGTTGCTACCACCACCGACGAAGCAGTATCTACAGTGACAGCTAACCAAGAGCGCGGTGCCATTCTCGGTTCAAGCGTAAAGTCTGTCTGCCATATCTGTAAGGGTCCCAGGCCCCTGGGGTTTACTCCAGCCTCTAGCGCAGGGGCCGAATTGCAGTAAGGACAGGCCTGGATCACTTCCCTCGCCTGCTGCATAGATATATTACATGCTCTGGACAAAGCACGAGGCCCGATGTGGAAGGCCGTATGGAGGTCTTTGGCTTCCCTCAGTGGGTATGCCTGGAGGGTGGCCCGTGCGTCAGCCTCGATATTCCCCTCTGTAAAAAATCCTGGCACATCAGAGTGACTGCGCACATGAAGGACCGCGACCACGGCTGTTCTCTGGTCTGTGAGTGGGGTAATTTTCCGTCTGTCTAAAACATATTTGATTATCTCTCCAGGTGTCATTAGTGTGGAGGGCGCTGCTCTTTTAAGCTGTTGAATGTCTGAGTGTGTTTTCTGCCTAAAGCAATCAATAATCACAGGGGCCCGTGCGTCTGATGGGAGATCCGACCCTTCAACCGCTTTTATGAGGCGATTGGCAAAATCCACGAAGGATTCGGATGGGCCCTGTGTAATGTCTGCCCAAGGGTCAGCAGGCTCCGCTAACCGGGCAACTTCTCTGAGTGCTTGGAGAGCGGACGCTGTGATGGCAACCAGCTCTCCCGGTCTCAAAAGTGCGGCCTGGCCCTCTGGGTTCCCAGTCATTCCGTCCGCCAGACCCCGTAAGCGGTCCAAGTTGGTTCGCTCCCCCCGCCCCTGACCGTTAGCGGGATGTCGAGGGTCCCGGGTAGCTGCCGCCACTACCGTCTGCAGCTGGATACTCCACGCATCCATCCACAAAGCATATTGGGCGGGAGCTAGTAGAACCCTCATAAGATTCGTAACATCATGCGGCAGCAGCGGGGAAGACATAAGAGCTTCCACCTCTGCCATAGTGACTGGAGATCGTAAACCCTTGGTCCTGACCGTGTCAGCCAATCGCGTAATCAGTTTTGGCTCCAGAGGGGTCCAAGCCGGTCCCTCTGTTTTAATCACCACAGGCATTGCCACTGCGGATGTGCTCTCTGTTGTAAGTTCCTCCCTAATCCTTGCCCAATTAGTTAACGCCGGCCCAGGGGCTGAGCCAGAGCCCCCCGACTCCGCCCTCTGTCCAACCCAATCAGTTAAAGCCGGCCCATGGGCTGAGTCAGAGCCCCCCGACTCCGCCCTCCGTCCAACCCAATCAGTTAAAGCCGGCCCAGGGGCTGAGTCAGAGCACCCGGACTCCGCCCTCCGTCCAACCCATCGGGGCACACCATCCCGCCCCGCTGATAACATAGCCACACCCTCCTTCTCCGCCCCTCCCAACCCCTCCAAAGAAGGATACAAGCCGCTCCCCACATAAGGAGGAGGGGCGGCGGGGGCAGAAGGAGGAGCAGAAATTGAGCAAGAGCAGCTGTTATCTGTCTTGCAACAATTGCAGGATGTTTCAGCAGCCTGTGGCGCAATCCGCTCCGCGGTCTTGGGCGCGGTCGCCTCTCCGCGCGCCACCTTAGCGTCTTGCCACGTGGGCATCTTGTCCTTCTTCTCTCCATCTGGAGGCTCCACAAGCGGTCTCATTGTGGAATCTGTGGGAGACACCTTTCCTCCCCCCAAACCCTGCCAAAACTTCGCCTGCTCAGATGTAATCCGTTCATCCCGCGCTGTTTTCAGCGCCCCCAAGACCAACCCCCAGGTTTTCAACTCTCCTGACTTCCCAAGCACCATCGCCCGCTGAGAAAGCGTTGCGGTGATGAGATCCCAGGACCCCGGGGTATACAAATCTGAGGGAGATGTAAGCAGTCCCTCCTTTTGTAAAAGGGACAACATTGCCCCTATTTCCTTCTTAGAAGGAAACGTTTTCCCACAAGGAGAAGTTTTCCCGCAATAGGTCTTACACGCGGACGAAATCACCTTTATGACGGCCTCCATGTCGCGTCCTCACGAATCAGTCACCGGGGATCGCCACCGAATGACTTCCAGGTCCACGACGCAGCTACCGGGGATCGCCACCAAATAGCCGCCTGGGTCCTCGGCAGGTTCACGGGCTCTAGCGCGCTTAGAGCCCCCTCCGACGCTACCCAGCTTCCACTCTCGTAAGCCGCAGCCCCCTCTACCCGAGGGTCATCATCTCCTTCCCCAAGGGAGACGGAAGAGAGCAGGAACGCCACGCCGCCTGTGGCCCGACCACTATTCCCTAATTATCACGTCGGGGTCACCAGATGAAGCCTTTCGGACCCGCCGTCGGCTTCATTCAGGT
Source organism: Cyrtonyx montezumae (assembly GCF_038088225.1). Classification (NCBI taxonomy): domain Eukaryota; kingdom Metazoa; phylum Chordata; class Aves; order Galliformes; family Odontophoridae; genus Cyrtonyx; species Cyrtonyx montezumae. The sequence continues at coordinate 18,273,853 of NW_027072078.1, read as the reverse complement.
GTTCGTGTTCGTTAGGGACTCATCGGTCTGTCCATTTACCTCGGTGCACACCAATGTGGTGGGTGGTAAAATGGCGTTTATTTGTTCGTAACAACAACTTTTATAGTTTACCATAGTTTCGTTTACGCCCCTCAGGCGCTTGCATAATTACCTCCTTATCTAGGTACCACAGGCATTATTACCTTATTTGGTCACAATTAGCACTACTCCCTTATCTGGTTACTATTGGCAACCCCTTGAGGGTGGAATTCTTCTGTGATCACCCCCTACATTCCTTGTGAGCAGAATCTTTCCGTGATCACTGGCTACAGTGGTCAGAGTTTTTAAAAAATTGTTTTTTGTATGTTTCAGGTTAGACAGTCAGTAAAGCAGCAGCTCCAGTGCACTGAGTTGGAATTTCTTTCAGAGACTCGCAATAGCAGAGTTTACAAGACACTACTGTCAGGCAGCCTCTGGTGCAGCACTAGAACATTATGAGGAACTACTTGAATGATGAGATGTGTAGAAACTTTCATGCAACTTCAGAAGAAAATTTAGGTAACATTTTTGCAAAACACGAATACCAGTTATATAGGATCTCTGCGCGTCAGGTGGAAGTTTTTCCTCTGGAAGACAAGTAAACCTGTGGATTTACATTATTTCAGGAACTAATTACTGCTGTTGTTAATATGTCAGCACTGTAATATGTAGAAAAAAAATCTTGCAGATTTAGTACATAGTTTAAATTCTTGTTAATTTAAGAGATTTATTGGAAGATTTAGTTATTCAGGAATTAATCCAGCTGTATGTTTAATGTCTTTGTTTTTCCTATTCCATATGTTACCCCTCCACTTATATAGCACAAGTGATAGCCGGTATGTACAGAGAATGGCTCAGGATAGTGTAAAAACAACAACAAAACACAAAAAACAAGAAACAAGAATTTCTTGGTGTTCTGCCTTCAAGTCTGTAAAAGTCTGTACAAGAAGCATAGTGATTCTCAGAAGAAAGCGGGAGGTCTGTGCTGCTTCAGAAGAGCTAAAGGGCATCGGCTGCCCACAGAGACTGCTGTTTGTGAGACCAGCACAGTTTCCTGCAGGACAGAAGGTGAGTGGAAGAAATCCAGGTGTGTGAATGTGTTGAGTGGGCAAATATCAGTGTAACTCAGTAGTTCATTACACTGTGATGAGCACAACTGGAAGCATGCATGGAGGGATTTTTTGCTGTTCTGCATGATGCTACTTCTGCCACTTTAACTTATTTTACACTGTCTACCTTTGTCAGTATATTGCCTTCTGAAGTATGCTCAGGTATAGAGGAGGCCAGGATGATTTTAAAGTGATTATCACAGGTTGTTTTCTACAGAGATCCCATGGTCATTTTATTGGGGAATTTTAAAATATAAACACACTCTTTCTTAAAAAGTATAAGACCTGTCAAATGAATATTGGTATGAATAATAAGAATGAAGTTAGAATGCACATTGGGCTAACTTAGGTGTCCAGAATTCTTACTAGTGATTGCTTTTCCCTCAGCACTCTCAAAGCCAGAGATCATCACTCTGTGAAAACGTAAGAGCTAAGCAGCTGCCTTTAATTTTGATAATACAAAACCTTTCTACACAAAGCAAATGCAAATTAATTCTGCAATAGGATAATTTTATTTTTATACATGTTCTGTGAAACTTAGCTATGCATGTGTTAGAGGGACAGAGGTTGAGAACTAGAGGATAGCTAGCTTTCCCCTGATAGTTGCTGCTGGTCTGTTGGAGGAGCCACAGTATTTGCTTTGCATTGCACAGAGGGAGCAAGTGAGGCGAGCTGTAGAAGGCAGCCTGTGCTTGCGGAAACCATTGAAAAACATTGTGAAAATATACTTTAGCACTAGTAGATGAAAAGCACTGAAATATTGCCTTGGAAGGTCCTGCTTTCATGAAATTCAGAGTTCATGGTTAGCATGAGAAGCTATGGATTTTCACATAAAACAGACTGCAGAAACCCCTATGATTAGGTGTGCTGGCAAAATAAACAGATTCAGGTAAAGTGTTCTGAGGGAGAGTAACCCTACAGGTGCAGAGACAGGGGCAGGAAAAAATTGAAAATAAATAGTGATGAGAAGGATTTTGGATCACAAAGCACAGCAAATTGGGCTTGAGCTTGTATTGTTAGATGTCAGGGGAAAAAATGGCAGTGCAATTTTGAGAAAATCTGAAAATGTAATATTCATCAGGGAAGATGACAGTCTCTGTACAGTGAGAGTGTGTCAGTATCAGTGTCTTTCTTGATTCAGGAATATCAGCAGCCATCAAGAGACTGATTAGTATATTTTTTAATTGGTAATGCTTGAAACACTGAATTTTACCCACAAAATAATAAAAACAAAAAACAAAAAACAGGCATTGTAGAACTGTTTCTGGGGAGATGAGGAGACTGTGTAAATGCCATCAGTCAAATACTGTACAGGAAGCTGTTAGACTGGAGCTTCTTACATCACTCACATCATAAAGCCAGAGCAGTGGAGCAAGAAACAGTTCTGAGACTGATATTTTTAGAACTGATGCATGTATATTGACTGCACAGATAATATTCAAATCATCACTGCGTTATACATTAAAGGGCTTTGGGTTTAGTAATTCTGCCAGAGGGTAGTCAGTGACAAATCCATGTGATGCTTATTCAATTCTCTTAAGATTTCCAAATTTGAAGCCTACTTCAGGGCTCAGTAGTGGTTACAGAGCTTGCAAAAACACAGGAGTGAGATCTAGCAGACACTTCAGAGTTGCATTAGACCTGAAAGTAAGGATTGTCTGCATTTAAATGGGTGTTCAAACAAATCATAAGTTAAAGTATCAACTCTACTGTATTTTAGCATCAAAGAATTTTTCAAAATGCCTTAAAAATAGATGAGATTTCTCCACACACCCCATTACTGAGTGTCAGTTTCCTCAGATTTCAGTTCTGTGAGGCATCTTAAGCACACAGCTAACCTCATCCCTGTTTAGCAGTCATATAGATACATTTTGGTTGCCTTGATGTCACTGAAGTGTTGTGCAGCTAAAGCTGTAATGAATGTAGATGTAAAATGGAGTTGATGTTCCTGTTTCTTGGAGTATTATATTCCACAGCAACCTCCAGGGAAGTGGAGGACCACGTCTGACCACCTGTGTAGACTAATTGGTTCATCTGGAGGCTTTGCTTTGAAAAGTGATGACCCAGTATCTCAAATACAATAAGTAGGAGAGGTCCAGGAAGAACAGATGCTTGCCTTGCTGAAATTCCCAGGACATCTGCCTATGACCACTGAGACTGCTGGCAGTTAAGCCTTCAAAATGTGTGTGTACTACTCTTGCAACTAGTCCAAGCACCCAGCACAAAACAGAGCTGGGAATTTGGTCTTGAGTGTTAAAGTGACTGCATTTCTGTCACAAGGAATAAAAGAGTGGAACTGCGGAGAATTTTTTTTGTAGCTTTGAGGTGATATGGCAGAAAATGCTACTGCAGGGCAAGAGGCTGTTAGCCCTGGGTAGGAAAGATTTGCACAGCGGTCATATATACACACTTAGAAATGGATTATTTATCTAATGGATTTAAAGTCTCACCAGAAATACCAATGCTCTGAAACAACTGCATAATGAACAATATACACCTGTCTAGGGAACCAGATGTACTGTACCAATGCTCTGTTGAGAAACAGAGAAATACCTTGATCGTTTTCAGAAAACAAGCATCCATTAATTCAAATAAGGGTCCTTTAGTCCCTTCTTCACTCCCCCTTCTTCATTCTTTATTCAATTTTCCTTCTTTATATATGAATTTCCTGTTCTGCACCAACCAATTGAGAAATTGTAGTGGAGGGAAACATCAGCAGGACCAGCTGAGGCAGATAAACTTATTTTCTCATGTAAATTGCATGAACATTGACTGCAAGTTTAGGCATTCTTGATTTGTTGCAGTGCCACTAGTAGAGCACTTAGTGAATGTGGTGCCTACAGTCCCAAGCAAACTGTCAGAGTCATGGGCTAACTTCTGAGAAGTCTGGAGCCTAAAATGACAGTTAATTGCTGCTGAGTTGCCGACGACAGCATTGAGGACTGCGTGTCAGAAGAGATTTACCTCTTTCCTTTAGAAACAGGATTTTATCAGATGTCTTGTCTGCCAGTGCACGAGGTGTAAGATAATACAGGCTGGAAAGTCATGTTGATAATGGTGGCTAATGTTAAAATAATACAATTTTCAATTTGCTGCGTTGCTTTTGCATTAATGAGGCTATATCAGACTTGGAGTTAGACAAGCAGTTATTTCCTGTTAGCTTCATTTGGATGAGTAAGTATTACTTATTTGCCTGTTCTTATTTTTAATGGATGGCATAATCACCTATTTGAATTGTGCTTTAGCTTGGGTAGTGTGCTACTCAGGAGGAGTACCCTCTATCACTTCTACATTCTCCTTGCTTAGCCAGAAAGTTAATGTATGCTGTCTGTTCTCAAATGCCTAGAATCTTTTTTGCTAACAGCCATTGGGATTAAGTAAATGTAACACACTGCTAATAGCAACAAATAGTTGGTATTTGTTTAAGAGGCCTCTTTCTCCACTGAGACAGTTATTCCAGCTGAAGCTCTGGTGCAGAAGGTACAGGACATTGAAGAACTGGGCCCGAGCACTCAGTGCAAAAGAATTTATTGAATCAAGTCAGCCAAAGTGCACGTTTCCTTACCAAGAGGTGAGTCAGTAGCAATTAGCATTGTTCAACGTGCTGTGATCTGAGGAAAGAAAAATTGGATTAACACTGACTGCATCTTGTTTCAGGTTACCATTTTGGTGCAGACACTTGAAAATATACATAAGGTCCTATAAAAATAGCATGCACTTACATGATCAAACATTATAGCATAGTATTTCTAAAAACTTATGAATCTAATGCCCAACTCAAATATGAATTATCAGATAGTGTTGCAGCTATTGGTGTTTCAACAGTGTCTTAGAAATAGGCGGCCACATAAAGGGGAGAACCACAAATCCATGCTCTGCACTGAAGGAAGGGTGAGCAGAGCACAGCTGTTATCCTGTTGATTTAGCAGCAGCCAACCAGACAGTAAAGTAGTGTGACTGAGGACTGGGGAAAGCCTCCCACCCACTAGGAAGACTGTAAAAAGATGAGATAAATGGCACTGTTTCGGGACAAAAACACAGATCTGGGGAGCTGGGCTTCATTACCTCTGGAACAACTTGCTTATAAGTTTGAGATTCTGAAGTGTTCTTTGTGGATAATTTTTAGACTGATTAGGGATAATAAGAACAAGAAGAATGAATCCTCACTGTCTGGCAGGGCAGTCAAAACTGTTCTCAAAACCTGTCAGGCGTACAATCCCATTTCAGTAGTACAGCTTAATGTAATTGGGATGTAACAATTGCTTTCAGAAAGCTAAGAGAGTATTACAATAATTATTTACTATAATATACTCATAAAGTTAAAACACATACTGTAATCTGTCTGTGGGAATAAATGACTTATGAATGCATTAGTTTGTTATACTGAGTTCAGCGGGGATTTTCAATAGTTATGCACTCATTTGTGAGTGATTTATAGTGATTTTCAAGTATTATAACAGTGGCAGTAGCTTAGACAATTTCAGGGTACTGAATAAACTCCAGAAGTTTATTGAAGATTAGGAAAGATGGTAAGTCATATATAACAGTTGAAACAAGATTGAAGTGCAGCATAATTTCTATGTCCTTAATTCTCATAAATGTAGCTAGCACTTGTTCATTCGCTTTTTAAGAAGTCTAGTGATGTGCAAGAGGGTTTATGAAAAACATCAACAACAGTTTAACCACCACCAATCTTGCTTGAGAAGGTGTATAATAAAACTGTTGTTAGCCACAACAACTATTAAAGTATTTCAATTTCTTTTCAAATCTGATCTCTAGCTAGCATATAGTGGCTGTAATTAAAAGCACTTAGTATATTATTAACATTTAATATTTTGTCTCATATTCAGCCCTCAAATTCACAGTGAGTTTTTAACATATTGTAAGTCCAACATTTTTTTCTAGATGTTTTGTATTGTTACAAGATTTGACAAGGCTGTAAGCATACATGCTGATCTGTATCAGCAGTTTTCTCTGTATTCAGTAGAAATAGCTGGTCAATTAATTTCAGGCTTGACCCTCAGTAGCTGAGTAGAGGTAGATAATTTGAAAGAGAAAACAACATTCAGGGCTGGGCAAATTATTTGTTTAATTTTTTTTTTACTATTTTTTTAAGAGCCTTTTCTGACTCTCACAAAAATAGAATCTCTCTGTATTGAAACAGCCCTGATCCCACTCATAGGGCACTAACACCAGCTGGAGGGAGATGACTGTCTCTGAGCTGCATTTTGCTTTTAGGCTCATGAGCTTGTCCCATAAGCTCTTTAAGGCATTTCAGTCTGTGTAGCATTCAGTATCCTGGGGTTCCAATAGCTGCATCAGTTGAGTCAGTATATATTATTATCCTAGTAGGCCCTGATATTACTGGTTAAAGGTGTGTTGTGCAACTTCGTAACCAACATTAAATACCCAATTGATGTATTCCAGTGTGAGAAGATTTTAAGTGCAATTGCTAAAGGCACAAAAGTTTTAACATTTTATGACAAATATTCAAGTAGCATACAGGCTGTTTCAGAGATGTCACGAGTTAGTTCTACTTCATATTTTGTAATAAGAGAAACAAATGTATTGTGTTTAATTCCTTTCTAGCCTTTACCTGCTTTTGGTGGAATACTTAGTTTTTTTCCTAAAGGAAGCAAGATCTGCATCTGATTTGCCTTGGTAGATAAAAACATTCATTATTCAAATTCCAAAAGGAGTTGTAAAGGTTTAAATTACACACAATAAACATTTTAAACTGTAGTGCTTGCTTCAGGGGTACACACAGAATATTTACATCCAGGCAGCTCTTCTAGCAGATACTGCATTGGAATTTACATGCTTAGGAATTATTTCTTGTATATTTTATGTTCTGTACAGAGCCATCTTGGCAACGTAATTTCTTAGAAGCAATAAACTAACTACTCGTGCCTGGAAGGAACATGAAAAGAAGAAATGATGGCAAATGAAAATAAAACAGCAGTAAGTCTGAACGTTTGTCTTTGTTTGTCAGAGCCTTTTTCAGTGTTTTCTCCACCCTGTGAAGACGACGTGATAGAGTACATCTAAGCAATGTGCGTTCCTAGTAAGAAAGTTCTATTTGAAAGCACAGAAATAAGGTGGCTGCATAGTGCCTTTTTGCTTCCATTCAAGAGTTGTTAAATATTTCTTTCCAGTGCAACTAAGAATTGCTTGGCATGGGCAAATGAAATGGAGAAGGGTAGGAACATGCTTGAAAATGAATGCAGGCATTCAGAATTAGAGGGGTGACACAGTGAGGAGTCAGAATGGACAGGAATTTGTAACGTGCAGAGTGAAGCTTCTGTACAAGGGGGAGGAAGGAGTATCACCACAGGAGTAATACAGCAGTCACAGCTCCTTTGAAAAACAAGTAGGAATTACAGGGCTAGTGGAATGCCTTTAAAAAAACCAAACACTACTGGCTGGTCTGCTAACCTAACTGAAAGTATAATTTTCCTATTCTCTTTCAGAAAAGAGTACTTTTTGTTAATAGCTACAGCTAGCACAAAGGTTTTTTGTTTGCTTGGATTTTTTTTTTTTTAAAGACTGCCCACCTCCCACCCTCTGCTCATTTAGTTTCAGCTTTCCTTTTGGGATGACAATCTCAGAAAGCAAACAGAAATAATACATTTCTGATGTTTTATAAACCTCTTAAATGAAATCCTTACATGAAAACTTGACTGCTTCTGAATCCAAATTTACAAGTCTGGAGACACTCAGTTAAGGAAGTAGTTGATAATGTTGTTCCAAAATGATCTAAAATGTCCCTTTAAAACAGTGGACTAAAACAATGTTCTCATTATTTTTCTTTATTTAGAAACTAGAGTAAGACATGGATAAATACATACTTACACAGAACAGGAAGGAAAAATAAAAGTGCATTATAGCTAGAAAAAGTTATAAGCTAACTTTAAGTAGACTGTTTATAAGATAAAGCAGTGAAGGCTTTTCTGATGTTGGCAATAAATGCAGAAAAATTATTAGTTTCTCTCACTTTCTGCTGGAACTCTGATATACAATCCAGAGGAGGAGTACAGGAAGTCACTAAAACAAGAAAGATGGAAATATTTAGAAAAATTAGACCTCTTTTATTAGGAAAATATAGATATACATCAGTATTAGTGCTTTTTCCCAGGCTTATGAATTATATGGATTGCAGTCTGTGTTGTGTTTTTACCTTCACTTATTTTTGAGGAATCTATTAACTTATTTTCTTTCAGTGAAGACAAATCTTCCAACAAGCACACCATTTTTTTTTCTTTCCAGACCTCCTGCTTGATGCTGTCCTCCTGCTTCAATTGTAGCAGTTTGCGTCCTGCCCCAGTGACTGAAATACATTCCTAAACGTTTTTGTTGCTCTGCAGGTGGTCATATTGAAAACTGATGTAGCCCACCACGGGATAAACTTTTCACTTCAGAACAGTTCAGAATTACATTAATGAAAAATGAAGTCTCCTCTGTCTGTATCAAGAGGAACAGAGACTTGGAGCATCCATCTCATCTGGCCCTGGATCTCTCCCCCCCACACATTGCTTGGTGCAAAGTAAACAACAGCTTCACAAAGTGCAGGTAAGCAGATATGTTTTCATTATAAGCAAAAGTAACTTATTAATAACATTTTAATGCTGCCATTTTTTTCACTCAAGTTAGAAGATAAAGGTTACAACTAAACTGTACTTACAGTCATCTCTCCCTTTTTTCAAATACCCACATCAGACTCTGTCCTTATATTTAAGAACTGAAAATTCACATACCTTCATAATCACCTTGTTCATTTATGGAAAGGGTAAACATATACGGCTTGTCAGGATCTTTGTGGTCAATATGTCTGAATACAAACTGCAACTGCTCATCTGAAGCAAACAAAATTCATTAATGCCATTAGCTTTGGATGGAGTCTCAGTGATTCAGCATTAAGACACAGTTAAAATACTTGCAAATTCAGCAAACCTAGTCTCTTTGCCAAGACAAACGTGTTTTAATATACTATCTTTTGCCATTTGAGAGGCTCTACTTGGAGCTGGCAGTTACTAACCATTGCTTCCTCAGCTTACAAAGATATCTGAACTGCTCTTCCATGATGAAAGCAACTGTGACATTTTGACACAGTCAGAGGCCCAGACTATGTCTGCTAATCAATCAGCTCACACTGTCAGTGATAAGTGGTGTAAACAAATGTAACGAGAGGAAAAATGACTCAATATAATGCACTAGAGAAGCCCAAGTAAGCATATTTGAGGCAGTTTTTCAGTTGTGTGAGCTGCAACTTCTCTGCATTATCCAGCATTAATCAGATTATATCTGTATTTGTAAACCAAAGAAACTAATATAACTTACTATGAATTCTGCGTATTTCCAATCCAAGCCTCTCTTCAAACAACTCTTTAGATTTACACAGTCGTTCCACTCTTTCCTTAGTGGCTTTGTTTTTAGAAGATATTACTAGAATTTTAAAAACAACCAGAAATATGAAACTACAGGTTAGCAAAGCACACCGAAACTTTAAACAGCAGAAAAGCCCATCAAGAGCTAGCATTGAAAACAATTCCTGCTCTAATTAAGAAACTCTACTTACTTTCCTTTTTCTTCATCAACTCTTCTTTAAGCTCTTGGATACTGTCAGTCAGCTCCTTCTTTTCTTTCTCTTCATGGTTTAGGTTAGATTTTACTTCTGTCAAATGTTTGTCATTTTCTGATATCTGTTTGTTCTGCTGGAGAATCTCTGACAGAAAGTAAGAAAATATGAACGCTTACAGCTAATTAGGTCTCCACTAATTATAATCGGCTACATAGTTTGTGATTATTCATTTTAATAAAATCTAGTGAAATGCTTGCTACTTCAGCCAGGTAGATAAGGCAGCATGACAAAACTGAGAGCATCAAATATCAGTTTAAAGTAACAGTCGTTCAGAAAAAAATCTACAGAGAAGCAAGCTCCTCTGACACTTAAGTGACGTGCAGGATGTTTCTGGTGCCAGAACTAGGTACATCTTTCAAACACAAGGATGGCAGATCTTCTTCACAAACTACTCAACAGAAACCTAAGGTAAGGAAACACTCACTGATACTACATGTTGCAACTATTTTTGCCTGAGATTCTGAAGTTCAGTCACAGCATTTTGAGCTATTAATCCTAGACTGTGAACTGTATTTTCTTCATATAGAAGAGGCATATGTAGCCTCACAATGTTTAACTTTACTTTGTTGTTTTAAATGTAAACACCTATTCGTTCTTGAGCAATGAAAACACCATACAGAGCACTTTTTATCAGTCTTTATCTTTTTGCATCAGCAATTAAGGTCTGTAGGAGATTGCTCCTGACTTGCAGTTTGCATCCTGTGTCTGAATGCAACTGGCTTTGATTCTGCCTTCATTCTGACTTTGTAAGTTACCTATTAAAACAGGAAGTATCTCACTAACTGTATTGTTAATTTTAGAAAAGTTAGACAATAAATAAAACACCGTACTCTACCATTTCTGTACTCATGAATTTTATCAATCATCAGGTCCCCTTCTTTCAGCTTCTTGGACCATCTCTCTGTAAGGAAGAGACTGCAGTTACCTGAAGCACTGTGACGGTAACGTGATGAGCACAGGGACGCCGTGACGGCACATTACCTGAAAGCACCTTTATGGACTCCTTGCACGAATCTCTCAGCGCTAAGGTCTGATTGATCTGTTCAGTGCCATAAACGCTTTTTAATTCAGTCCAAAATTCTTTCATTTCCCTCTCGATGACGGTTATTTCATCTTCTGACCTTACAGCAGACATGATGGATGCTACGGCGCACAATCAAGTACCGCGTGGAGACGCGAGCCGACCTCAGCAGCCGTACCCAACGTTACCAGGAGATCTTCAGGGTTGGTTATACGCCGTGAGTTGGCTTTAATCTTTTCCTTTACTTCGCCTCCGTCACCAGCCGGTGACGGCGGTAGCTCGGTTTCCTCCGCCGCGGTGGCCGTGCTGGCCGAGGGAAGGGCCAAGCGCTCCCCGCGGTACTCCCAGCGGGCCGTGCCCACAGCTTTCAAACCTCGGCCGCCTTCCCGCCTTTCTAACGGCTGCGCCCGCCCCCGCGCCGCCCCGCAACAAGCGCGCCGCTGATTGGCCCGGCCGTGCTTCCTGCTGGCGGCTCCGGAGCTGCGCGAGGTGGGGGCGGTGCCCGCGCTGCTCGTTTGCTGCGGCCCGCTGCCGGTATGCTGCTGCGGATTAGAGCCGGCTCCCGGTGGGAAATCGTGTGCGGATTGTCCCCTGCACCGCTTACACGCGCTCACTTGCTGGCAGCGGCGAGCGAGGTGTCTCCGGTGGGGCAGGCCGGTGCTTTTATGTGCCGCTGCGGACACAGCGTGTTGCCGGCGTCTTGGTGCAGAGCTCAGAGGACATGCCTGGGCCGGCCCGATGATGTTTTGTGGTACTCAGATCACTGTTTAATTCCCGAAGTTGAGTTATTCTGTGAGTGAGGAGCTGTTTGTGCGTTACAGAAACAGACGGAGGGCAGAGCAAACCTATTTGCAGCGGCACAAACGAGTCCCTAGCGCTGCCTGTACCCAGACACACTTCTGGCATCGGCCTCTGGCACCGCCAGTGCCCACCGACGCCACAACGCGCGTGCTCCCTTTGGGCTCTGGCCAGGCACTGCTCGTGACCCAGGTACCACCTTTGTCACAGGAGTTTCTTAGCTTGTTACCACGGTTAATGATTTTCTGTCTTTAGCTTAATTCATTGCTGCTCATGTGATCTCAAAATAATGTAAATGTTACTGCTCTGAGGATAGCTATTGGAAGCCATTAATTACTCTTCCCTCCCTGGAGCACTAAGCTCGATGTCAGCTGAAGGCACTGTTGGTTGTGTTATTCCTGCACAAAGTTACTGCTGGTGGATAGTGCTTATCAGCCCCATTGCCCTTCTGTCTCATGGACTTGGACATCTGTAGTACGGTTTCCTAGCACTAGCAGTCCTAAAACTCAGACCACTAGACCAGTGTTCCTCATCTCCTTGAGGCTTGTGTGTAATAAGGTTGGGCTGGTTATTGTGAGTACCAGGCCACATACTGATTTGGGCACAACACATGACTTTTTAAACTAGGACCACTGCTGTTCTTCAGGGTCGGGTTGGATGTTGCCCTTGGCAAATTTATCTAGTGCCTGATTTACTGTTTGGCAACCCTGCCCACAGTGGGGCATTGGAACTAGATGATCTTTGAGGTTTCTTCCAAACCAAGGCGTTCTATGATTCTGTTCATTTCCCGACCCAACCTTAGACCTAGCTGAGTGAGCACTGCCAACATTATATTTAAATGTTGCCCTTGACAAAACTGCCTTTCTTCTTTGGGCTCATAACTGTCTGAATTTGCAATTTTCCTGAATCTAGTAGTTAAGGAAATATAAATTCAACAAATCTAAACAAACCCTAAATTCTCTGTCTTTTGACAGTCTCATTCCATCAAAAACTAACCCAGCCGAACTTTGGCTCAGGTGTTTGTTCTGAAATGTGTTTTTTCCAAATGTCTGTCACATTCAAGTCACGCAGTAATTGTGCATGGAAGGAGGTGTTGACACACCCTGTTTGTATCCCTGTGAGATTTGCTACAGGCAATGCAATTGTTCTGATTCCCCTCTGTCTGCATTTCCCAGTTCTTTGTGGGCCTGTGTGCGTATAACATGGTTAAGGTTGTGTGGTGACACCAGCTGGTGACATATGCCTGCAATCAGGCTGAGGGGCATGCTTCTGCAAAGAGAAATCTGTGGCTTTATTGTATTGCTAGCTACAAGTCCTTACCTGATATTGTGCTGAAGATGGGGATATGTGAGAGCTTCATCTCAGGGTCAGGAAGCTGTTGCAGCTTGGGTGGAAACTGCTCAAGGAACATAAAACTGAGGAGCTGGTGCTTGTAAGCAGGCTCAGCTATTTCTCTTGTCAGGCTTCTGATCTTACTGGGCTACTGTTGGTATAGGGTTTGTTTCAGAGGCTAGAGAGTGGTGGTAAATAAGTGATCTTACGGGAAAGGGAAAAAAAAAATTGTAGTGGAGGTTGTTGCCCTAATGGGTTCAGACTCCATTACTTCCTGCAGATCGTGGAACTTGAAGGCTGGGTCATACTTCTTACTCACTCTTAAATTCTAGATTGCTTGTGTTACCAAAAACGTAGTTCCTCATACGTGAAATTATAGTAACATCCTTTAGCTTTGACAGTTTCAGGAATATGCCAGAACTGTGTTCTATGTTTTGTTTGTATCATTTAAATGATTACATGTACAAGCAAATGCAAATACATACAGTATTAACATCTGGCAGTTACTGTTGTACTGTAGATGGGAGTTTGTGTAGTATCCTCTATTTGCATAGCTAAATTTATCTCAAGGAATGAAGAATTACAGTAGCTAGGAAAGACTGGATTAAAGTGTTGGAACCAAGAGAAAGCAGTTAGTGTTAGCATGTGCTAACTCTCCACTGTTCAGTCCAGCCCAGAGAAGTCTGATGTTCACCATGTGTCATGGGTCCAACGAGGAATGCTTGAGGTCATGAAGTAGGAAAGGAAAGTAAGAGCTTCTTGAAAGACTCTTCTGTTCTGAAACCTGAAACTAAGATACATCTTCTCAGTGTCTCCATTTGGAGAACATTTGTACCCAAGAAAATAGCTGTCCACTGTTGTATGGGGAGTCTGCTTGTGAGCTCACTAAATTGCTAGTTAATCCTTGTTAGCTGGTCCAGTGCCAGTGAAAACAGTGATGTGGAAATTAATGTTACTGTTCAATTAACTAAAGATAATGTAGCAGAAAGTTGGGCGCAGTACATAGGCTCCCATTAACAGCGATTTAGAAGATGTTTGCTTTGACGGCTTTTCTTTCCCTTGCAAACATTTGCTTTGCAACGTCTGACATTGGTTATATAATGTTTTCTCTCATGTGTAGGTGTATAGTAGCTGTCAACATTTTGTTCTTCCTTCTGTGGTTCATCAGCGCGATTTTGTTTTTGTATTATTACCAACAATACATAACAATTTTTATAATCTCTGTTTCTGCATATCTTGGAGAATTGAAGTAAGTTAAAATCTCTTCATGTGAACAGAAACGATTTTAAAGGGTTTTTTATGTCAAAGTCTTTGATGTCAGAAAGTGTTTTGAATGATTTTTTACCATTTTATGCAGATCATTAGTTTTCCTTGCATTTCCACTCACTAAAATACAGCAAATAAATCTATTTCATATATTACCTCAAGCGATTCAAAAGACTGGGAGCGTTACAGATCATTTTGCAGCACTTTGCACAGAAAATGAAGAAAAAGTTTATTGAGGAAGTAGCTCTCCATTGCTGGTTTTCAAAATCGTGTTAAATGCAGTATTTCAATAGATGATTCTCTTGTCTTTGCTGGTTGCTGGGAAGTTTTGGGTGTCTCAGCCCTTGGTGTGTTTCCAGATGCCACGTGCACGACAGCAGTGACCCACACATCAGCTGTCCGTGCCTGCTGGATGAGGCAGGATCGTGAGAGCTTCCAGGCACCACCAGAACATCACCTGAGCTGCCTACATCGCAGAAACCTGCTTACCTCTTCCCAACCCCTCCTTTCTGTTTGTCAGCTGTGGACTTGTGTAGTTGCTGCTTGTTTTTTGTTTTTTCTTTTACCCCCCAAAAAACAGCTTTTATAAACATGACTCCTCTTGTGTATCTTAGATGTGAAGTAGGAACTGCTGAAACAGTCAGAAGGAATGTAGAAGACTGAAGTTTATTTATATGTTTGCTGTTACCCATTAACAGTATAATGATGATGTATTCATTATTTCTAATATGGTTATCTTTCTATCTAAGCAGAAAGGTAATAGTCAGCATATGAATCAGCAGCAGAATATTTACAGTGAAAACAAGCATCAGGGCTCTAGCGTTTGTAGCTGGAGGGTACCTCACTGAAGTGTTGCTGAGACATGCTCCTTCAGTCTGTGTGTCAGTGGAGCATCTGGAAAGCCCAAAGAGTGCCTGAGTGGATCTGCCCGAGGAGGAGGGTTCTGCCTGAGCAGATGTTCTGATGTATTTTTATATCCAGAAATAGTAAAAGCATACAAAAAGTTAATGGAAAGGTCCTGCACGTTCTTCTGATACCGTTATGTAATGATGGCATTCCAGAGAAACCAGAGGGTGACCTATTCTAGTGCGTGTTCTCCTGAGGGCACTAAACTGCATTTGACTGGAACTTACTGCAAAACACTGTTCTTGACAAAACAGTATTTATTTAGACTTACCTCATTACAGTTGTGTTAGAATAATACTTAAAGCTAATTATTCTTCCTAAACTAGACTGAAAAACAGATGAAAGCTCAGGTTCTCCAAATTTCTTACATGCTGCATACACCCAGATGAGTATAAAAGAGTGATTGTTGCAAGTCCTACTTACCTTTAAAGGAGAGATGCTTTAAATTTGTGTAAAAAGTCATTTGAAAAAGATGTTTCTGAACTAATCGTTTCTTGGGAAAGATCTTGGAGAAGACAGAATGTTGGTTAGTTCCCACCAGGTTACTCGCATGGGGTCCCTTTCCCTGACACCCTGATGAGCTGTGTAAGCCATGGGGCTGTGAGAAAACAAACCTCCCCGTATATTTGCAATGGAAAAGCTAGGAAATACTTTCTCTGAAATGTCTTGGAATTTTGTTTTTCAGAGGGTTTTCCTTGAAACCAAGTGAATAATTCATTGTACAGAAAAGTACTTTGGTAGTTATTCGGAAACAGTTGGTAGAATTTTCATGCTCTTTTTTAACCTTACGGTTTTCTGTGTGACTCAATGCAACTAGAGAAGCAAGCAGTATAGGTTTTTCATCTGTTAAAATGTTTCTAAAAGTGAACTAATAATAGCTAAGTAAAGGTGAGATTGTGTCAGGAGGAGAGGTCTTCTAAGTCCATTTAATGATCATACCTTGTTTGTTGAATCTACTTAATGGCTCCATGTGACTGCCCTGACCACACATCATAAAGCCCTGCTAAGCAATTCATTCTCCTTTCAGCAGAACCAGAGAAGTAGTTCCTGTCTGCCTTGCAGCTTGTATGGGTTAGCCTTGTGTGGTAAAGAGGGCGGCGAAGGTGCTCAGTGAATGTACAGAACGATGTGCTGCATACAGCTTGCGTATCAGATGATGCTATCATCAGACACTTGGGTCCATTTAATCACTGGGGAAAAGCATTTCTCACCAAGTCACCTTACAAATGAATATGATCTTTATGTATGATGTATTTATTAATACTAATGTTGATAGGTCCGATGTGTGTTACTGTGTTGTTTGCTCTGTGTTCTTAAAATCTCACTGTCTGACAGGATCTCAGCAGTCTCTTTTTGGCTGTTGATCATGGTGGACCCAAGTGCTTCTCATTGGAAATAGTTCAGGAAAACCCTCACAGCCTGGTCTGAGGCACTGCGAAGCGTTTCTGCTGGGCTGGGTAGCAGGCCAGGGTCTGCAGCAGGGCAGGGTCAGCTCCTGGCACAGGCGTGTAGCACTGGTGTAACATAAATAAACAAGGTGTGTGACTGGTGAAACTGAACGAGGTGGTTTGGAAGCTAAGTGTCATCTGCAGCGTGCCCTGGGTTAACGTGGCCTCCTGCATCAAGGAGATGATTTTTTTTCAATGCTTTGAGAAAATGGTCTCTTTAAAAATGAATCTAGTGCTCAGCAGGATTGTTAATGTATGGATGCTCATTGTTTTTTCTTTGATTGAAAATGCATTGTGCAACGTATTAGATGCAGTATGGTAGCTGAATTGTACTTCAGGCTGAGATGCACAGTTCTAATGACAGTTCAGCAGGGACCAATCATTTACGTATTCTTTCTGTCCTTTATACAGGCAACGCTTAACGAAGTATACACATTACTGATGTCCATCCTGCAGAGAAATGGACTGTGAAAAAATTCAAGCAAACATGTTCCAACTGTTCATACAAAGGATTGCATAAGTCACGCATTGTGTTTCCATAAAACTTTCCCCACAATTTGCTGCTGATCAGCATGTACTTCACTTAGTTTCCTCCAATTAAAATTTGCAAACAGACGAGCTTTCCAGTGCTAACAGACTCATGTGCTTTCGCAGAGATTCAGGCCCACGTGTTCCAGGAATGGCAGGGTATGCCACACCGGTACAATATAAAGGCAACGTTAATCACCTTCTCTCTCACTTTTTAATAGCTCCCTTCCATGGCTCTCATTCTCTCTTACTAGAAACTTAGGATTAAAGGAACTTTATTAAAGGAACTGAAATACAGTTTAATCAATTAAGATGGATCTCCTTCATAGCAACGGAGTGCTTATCATTCAGCATTTACAGAGAGACTACAGGGCTTACCAGGATTTCCTTAATTTTATGTCACATGTTGGAGATCCTCGGAATATATTCTCATTTTATTTTCCTCTTTGGTTTCAGCTCAACCAAGTGGTTGGTACTAAAATGATATGGGTGGCAGTCATTGGTGATTGGTTCAACCTCATATTTAAATGGTAAGAAGTTGTATTTATTCTAAAATTTGCTATTTCTAACGATGGTTAACATGTGTTCCTCAGGTTTGGAAAGCGTTCTGCAGGTGGTGTAGCAGTAGACTTTCCCACTGTAATTTTAATACATGATTTCACGGTGAGGAATTTTAAGATAAGTTTGAAATGAAATGTTGCTGAGACAAGAACTTATAGCACTGATAGACAACAATTCTGGCAGTATAGTTCTTTGTGTTCAGTGTGATATTATTTATCACGCTTTGCTGAGGTGTTCTTACATAAAAACTCTTTGTTGCATTTCTGCTTCTTTTTTTTTTTTTTTTTGTTTCCTGTTAGGATTTTATTTGGCCACCGTCCCTACTGGTGGGTGCATGAAACAATGATTTATCCCAATCAGTCAAGCCCATGCCTTGAACAGTTCCCTATAACATGTGAAACTGGACCAGGTAAGAAATGTTGGAGATTGCATTGGAACATGTGATGCGTATGGTGTCTTTGGGGGTAATCAGAGGATGTGACTTACGAATATTTTATATGGTATTAAAAATAGGAGGTAGCCTATGGATATGTAACTTGTACATTATACGCTACAGCCTTGGGAGGCGTTCTAGTGTTTGTAACAGCAAGGTAACAGAATAACAGCTCAAGTTTCAGCATGAATCAGGCCTCTGGCTGCTCACCTTTATGGAGTTGTCTTCAACCCCTATTAGCTGAGGTATGCCATACCCTAATGTGTGTGAAAGAAATAGAGCAGTTTGACACATTCCCTGTAAGCATGTTGCTGCAGAAAAAAAGCGTATTACTCAAACTTGTCATCTCATGTTCTATATATTGCAATGGCTCTTTGGGGGGAAAAAAAAAATTGAGCAACTCATGCTGTAAAAATATGACAATTTTATAAAGACATTAGTATTCCACCAACAACTAAATGCCGTTTTTTAACCACAGTCCAAGTCTAAGTCTTGGAAAAATGCCATGCTTTCTGATCAAGATAGCAGCTCACACTGGTATAATATGGGTAAGCTGCTAGCTGCTGATTACTGGATATATATATTCTGGATTCCACACAGATGAATCTGCTAAAAAAATTATATTGTGAAAACAAACTTTGAGAAGTAGTTAATATTCTTTCTGACTGTTAACCTTTTTTTTTTCCTAAATGATTAGATGCCTGAGTAACTGCAAGTAGACATTTTCTGTGTGCCTGTTATAATCACCATTTTTAAGCTTTAACTTTTTCCTCTTGTTTTTATTAGGGAGCCCATCTGGACACGCCATGGGATCTTCCTGTGTCTGGTATGTGATGGTAACGGCAGCACTTAGCTACACAGTGAGGTGGAAAGAGAAATCAGCAGCCACCCTTCACAGGTCAGTATCTTTCCATGATGGTAACTCATACTGATGTTTGTTAATGTGTTATGCTTATAATGGACTTAATTGAATGAAATATTCGTAGTAGGTTTTTATCCAGTTTGCCACAAAAAAACAAAAAACAGAAAACAACCACCTTCATTGGCTTCAACTGAAGACAAAGAACATTAAAAAGAATTATGCGTTTCTATAGGTTGGCATTTAATAACTTACATGGCATCACAATCTCTGAATCAGTCTCCTATTAAAGACTGCATCAGGTCTTCAGTGTCAGAAATTTTACATCCTATCATTTTTTTTCACTGTTGGATCTTGTTTTTATTAGTACAAAAGTTTATTGCTTCCGTGGTAGTCATTCTTCCCCTGTTTTAAAGCAAACACGTAATGCTGGCAGTGTTCAGCGTACCAGGTTATTCAGCACTGTGGGGAAGCCCTGTAGTTACTTTGTGCTTTCCAAGCTTGGCAAAGTTGTCCCTATATTATGTGGATTCTGTCACCAAATTAATGATGTTTTGTGTTTCAGTATGCCTTCATGATGCTAAATATGTTCAAGGCAATAGTTTTAATTTACCTTGTTTTTCATCACTAAAATATGATAGTGTCAAGGTCTGAAACTGCTGAGGTCTCTTCTTGCAGCCCTGGATGTGGCTGCAAGAGTATCTAACTAACTACTCTTGCTCGTATTTTAGTATGACGTCCAATCTTTGATCCTATGACTCTAAACTTCTCTACTTGTAAATCTTTGCTTAGTTAAAATATGAGCCTGACACAAATGCACCTGGTTTAAATTATGAGGTGAGTCTTAATTTTTAAGCATCTTTCTTTTTCCTCTTAGACTGACATGGTCGTTACTCTGGATTATTTTTTGGATTATTCAGATCAGTGTGTGCATCTCAAGAGTATTCATAGCAACGCATTTCCCTCATCAAGTCATTCTTGGAGTGTTTGCTGGTAATGTTGCTGATTTTAATTTCCTTCGCATACGATAAATCTAAGAATTCTGAAATAGGTTTTGAGCAGTGCTTCTCAATTTGCATTTGTAGCGGTATTCTGCAGTCTCTGCAAGATGACGGCCTGCTTGTCACATCTGCAGCTTTTGGAAGGCAGTATGTATCTGCTGTCTTTGTGATTCACAGAGGAATTGAGCCCTTGTCCACGTGCAGGTTGTTGCTGACTGAGTTCTTCTCCCCAGCACTGTAGGCTAGCACTATCTCTTTTGTACCGACTACATCTGATCTTTATCTGCTGCCTGCCTGGAAGGTAGCAAGGAGGAAATTGCTCCTATACAGCCCTGACTTTCCTCTCTGGAGAAAGATATTTGGGGCAATTTGGTTTATTCTGAAAGGTGTCAAGGAGTAAACTACCATGTGTGCAGTGTGGACAAACATCGGGCCAGAGATCTGGGGCAAAACAGAAATTAGCAGTGCAAACAGCCCAGAAGGACTGAAGAACATAAAGTACCTATTTCAGAGTTCAGTATGTTTCAAATTGGTATTTAGCACCTTCAAAGTCTGAGCAGTCTCTAGCTTCTGTCTGATCTCAAGGAGGGTGACTAGAGCACGCAGCAGCGGCTGCCAGTTCCCATTCTCTTTAACATATACAAACAGGCCTGTGCAGCACTGGAGGGCGGCTTGCAGTCCAGCTGTCCGTTTCTACAACCAGGATAAGTGGAATAAGACAGAAGATAGATAGTTGCGTTCTGTGTCTTATCCTTCAGCAGTCAAAGCCTGGGTGGGAACTGGTGTTGAAATGTGCACCGTTGTACCAGCCTTTGAGTGAAGGTCTCTTCTAGAAAAGAAATGTTGTAGTTTACCGCTAGTATCAGATAGGTCGTCACGTGGGAGATGCAGTCTAGCCTAAGGCATGTCTCCTATCAGAAGAAAAACGTGTTGCACTTAGCATTTAATACTACTTCTCTTCCAAATGTAGCAGTTTTGAGTGGGAGAAAAGTCTTTTCTCATCTACCACAGAAGTGGTAAATTTTTTGTGTATGTGAATACAGATTTATATGTGTATTTCTAGAAATGCGTACGAATACATATGTGTATTCTTCTGTCTTCATAAAGTCAAATCCTACAGGGGCACTGTAAGAAGTACTTCTTTAACACGTTAGTGTGCTGTTCCCTGTTTGTTAGTGTGCTGTTCCCTGTAACGCTGACTTTCTTATCCACAGGAATTCTCGTGGCAGAAGCATTTGAGCATACCCCTGCTATTCAGACGGCAAGCTTGAGAATGTACATCAAGACAAACTTATTTCTTTTCATCTTTGCCCTTGGTTTTTATGTAGTCCTCAGGCTTCTCGATATTGACTTGCTGTGGTCTGTTCCAAAGGCCAAGAAGTGGTGTGCCAATCCGGACTGGATAAACATTGACACAACTCCCTTTGCTGGACTGGTGAGAAATTTAGGTGCATTCTTTGGCTTAGGTATTGGTATTAATTCTGAAATGTTCATCACCAGCTGCAAAGGTAAAAATAGCTGTAAGATAAGTTTCCGTGTATTGTGTATAGCTGCTTCTTTAGCTACACTACAGCTGTATAATTTTGTTAAGATACCTACTCATACTGAGTATTTGTTCTACATTCTCTCTTTTTGTAAGAGTGCAGCTATGCCTCTGACTGTAGTCGCCTTGGTTCCATACTGTGTCCACACGTTAATGAGGACAACTGATAAGAAATTTAATTAGATAAGGTTTCCAAATGGTTGCCAATGCAAGGATATGAACAGTTCGAGAGCCCTCCACAAAGACAGTTCTAACTCATGTTAACCAAGGGGGATGCCACTGCACCTTTGATGTGCTCCTGGTAAGTAGCCTGTATATCCAAGATCAGTGCATTCAAGAATGACTTTGGCAGCTCAGAAATATTAAGTAGTTGCTGACTTTATTTGTAGAAGCATTGCGATGAAGGACACTGTAGTATGGTTTTCTAACACTACTCCGAGTCATGCTGATGTTCTAATGTGAAGCATCATCGGCTAGTTTTATTTAGCTACTTGGTCACCTTTTAGTTCTGTCTGTTGCCAACCAGATGGTGCTTCTGGCCTCAACAGTATATAGTGATGTTTCATTTTTTTATATGTAGATGTTGTGTGCTGAGCTGACAGCTAATGGTGTGACAGCGTTACACCGCGTACAACTGTACAGCTGTCCCCGAGCACTGTGAAAAAGACCAACATAGTTATCAGGAAGGTTTTCTGTAGGTTTCTCTGCTTGCGCTTCCTGAGCTAAACAGCTTCTGCTTAAGCCAGATGAGAAAAAAAAATAATAAAATTTGTTCCAGTTAGACTCCATAGAATATATTGTTGCATTACTGTGATTTTTGTCATTTTTACTTTTAAAAATGGTCATATAAATAATGAATGATAACGATTACGCCTTTGATGTTGAAAATACGATACAATATAGTAAGTATTGGAGTTCTGTACGTCTACACAGAGCAACAAATGAAGAAAGTTGTCGATCAGGAAACGAGCTCAGCATATTCCTTCAAGAGCGTTGTTCATGCTCCTGTACTGCACAGGTAAATTGGTCTAATGCTGTCATTTTGAGAGTTGCATGTCAGAATCAGTTACTGCTTCCAATAAAGAAGGGATCGAAGAGTAAACTTGGCTTATGCACAGAAGTAACTAACATGCTAAATGTAAGTTTATTACATACAGCTGATGCTCTACAAATGTAAAGCCACATACTTTCCCTTTTTACCTTTTTATTCATTATTTGTCACTTATTGTTGCATATTCATTTTCACTGCCCAATCTCTAAGCAATGTTATCCTTACAGTACTGAGTATACATGCAGCATAAGGCTATTAAGTGGGTAATTAGGGCTGTGTATGTGTGATCTGATAGCAATAAGGCTAAGAAGATGTTAGCATAATGTTGCTTTGGACTTCTACTTAGCAGTGGGATGTAAATAATCTTACTTAATTGGGAAAAGAAGGCAAATAGTTTGATTTGGCCCTTAGGAATGCACATGATACAAATTACAGGGACATCCTTATTTAAAAGCCTACTGAGACGACTGTGACATTTAAAAAGTTTTAACAGTCTGAGGAGCATTCTGCTTTACATAACTGCCAGTGGCTTCTTTAATGATTCTCTGAACTCTTCTCTCACAGCACCGGGCTTGAAACCAACCTTATCTATAATTACAACTCTTTAAAATATAACCAAGTATGACTAAGCTAGTGGGACTAGAAACAAATAATAGAAGAACAAAAGACAGCTATGACAAAGATTTCTCCTGCATTCAATTTGGTCTGTGCATGGTTATTCCCTAGTAGAACGTAACCTCCAGCACGAGAAGGTTGGTCTAGTTGTCCCCCCATCCTGGCCAGCAGTAGGGGATGCTCTATACACAGCAACCTGGCTTTTGTAGCAATGTTTGGGCCTACTGGCAGTGTGAGCTGTTTTAGGAGAAGAATTATGGGTAGACAGATAACACATTTCTAAGTTGGTGCTATGTGAGGGTCTGCACTTTGTGGTACTGGTGAAGATTCTTGGAACCAGTATTAGCATAGACAACCATACACATAGAAGGACAATTAGCAGTTCTGCAGTATTCTTTTACATAGCATACAGAGGCATATGGTGAAAATGAGCTCACTTCTTTTCTTGGAGCTTCCTATTAATTCAGCCTGCAACTACCGTGCTTCTGGGGAAGGACCAGCTTCCTCTCCAAACTCTCTCTTTTTCTGCAACTTCTGAAATATTACTAAAACAAGGCATGATGGGAAAACTGAATCAATGCAGTTAGTTTAATTTTATCGATAACTTAGTAAGTTAAACTATTGATATGCCAGTAGAATAGTCACTTTCTGAGCAACTGTAGTGAGTTGTGATTCTGACTTAAAGAATCTCAGAAGAGGCCCCCCAAAACTGTAAACGTATTCTACAGTGGTGGGATAAACAAACGTCAGATCAATCTTTTGATAGAATTAGTCCTGTGAATCAAGAGTTGGCCATTTCGTTGATACAGGAAATAAGTCTACATGTCCCTTAGTCCTTTAGCGAATTTATCACAGCTGAAAATTACACTTCAAGCCTTCTTCACTAAGACTGTGTGGCAATTTAACTTGCAGCTTCCAAGTTGTTAAGCTGTTAAATTATAAAGTCATCAGGCTTTTCAAGATTTTTTAAATTAATTTTCCTGTATAATGAGAAGGCGCTTACCTGATTCTGTTGCTCTCACTGATGGGGTCTCAGGAGAAAATTAATCTTTTTTATTCTTAACTTAGAGCTCTCCCAACTGGCATAATGCAGTGCCAGAAGTCCTTCTGCAGAAAGATCCTAAAAGATTCTTACTAACC
This sequence comes from Cyrtonyx montezumae, assembly GCF_038088225.1. Classification (NCBI taxonomy): domain Eukaryota; kingdom Metazoa; phylum Chordata; class Aves; order Galliformes; family Odontophoridae; genus Cyrtonyx; species Cyrtonyx montezumae. The sequence continues at coordinate 18,249,586 of NW_027072078.1, read as the reverse complement.
TGTAGCTGAGTTCCACGAAGTAGCAGTCATAAAGGCAAGTGACCCTCATTCCTCACTCACTGATACTTACTAGCTCCCAAGTTGGCATTGCATCTAGTTCACATGCTCATTTTCACCAATATGTGGCTTTTCTCTTCCTCTCTCTCTTCCTTCCTGCTTCGAAATCCTTCCCTCTGCTCAGACAAAACATGTTCTGACTGCACATTAGTTTATTCCCTTCACACAGGTACTAATGGAATTCACTGGTTTCAGTAGCACACAGCTATAAAATGGGAGCAGGTGTCAAACAAGAATGTGCTGGAGCAACGCAGCTTTTGTACACTGTGAGTGCCTTCTGGTAGCAAGTATGTCTGTATAATACATAGCTCTCAACATTTACTAGACACATAAGAATAAAGTTACCTCACCAAGAGGAGCAACTAAATAAGCAGTTGCACCACCCCGCTGGGCCCACACTGCTGAGCTCCTGCAAGGAGATATAGCAGGCTCCTCTGCAGGCAGGGGCTAGCATAGTTTCACTGGCATTCTCAGCAGTTGTGCGCTGCACAGCAGATCCTCACTGAAGACCATTAGCTAAATACATTCAAATACTTGCTGTCTGCTGTGGATATTTAACATGCTTATCTGAAGGGTAGGAGATGCTAAAGCACAAGCCAGTAAGAAATGTCAGTCATTCTGGAGATAGTTTCAGTCCTGAGCCCCCACCTACCTGATTATTGCTCTGAAACATAAAAAGGCCATGATGATTAAAATACAAGGCTAATAGTGCAGCTTCCTTATTCATTTTCAGTTAGTGACCAAAGCACAGATTTCTCTGGGAAAAACAGCACTTTAAAGTCAGTCATGTTCCCTAGATTCTGAAGGCATTCTGTAAGTGGAATTGTATAAATCTTGAATTTGTATTTTTTTTTACTGCCTGGAATCAAGACATGGATCCTATAAAGTTTTCCTCCTTCCTCCTTTATTCAGGTTTCAGCAGTTGTACTGTTGCATGGTTTTGTAAGAAACTGCATTATGGGGTGACTTGTTTCAAAGTGGGAGAACGGCCCTGCGCACACACGTGCTGCAGCTATCAGGATGTTGAGAATTACTTTTCCACTTAATACTCTATTACTTCAAATCAAGATTTAAATTTTAACACTGTAATTTGTGTCAGTGTTCCCAATCACTGCTCAGTATCATATTCCAGGAAACCATTCAGTACAACTTATTAAAAAAACTTCTACAGATACAGGTGTCTGGCAGAGGAAGATACTTCCTGACCTTCGTTGTTCCTGAGTGAACTGCTGTTCTATTTCTAAGCTCTACTTAGTACAAACAACTAATTAATTATGGCTAATTCTTATTTTTTTTTCACCTTTACAGTTTCTGTAAAAAACAGTATTTCCAAAGGCAATGCTGTGCCTTCTGTAAAAAAAGAAAATAGAAAACCTTATCTGTCATTGTCTCAATAGAAGTGATTTAAATAACTGCCAATCAATTAACTCGAATTTTACATACATTTTGAATATCAATAAATACTTCAGGGAAATCAATTTGGCAACTCTGAGCAGAGTGGTAAGTATATGAGAACTGACACTTACCAGATTATATTCCTCATCTGAGTTATTTATTTCCTTACTGTTGTGAAGCCGCCTTCTTTGTGAGCACACACTTACTGGTTTTACTGGCAGGGTACTGGTATGTCTAGCTGAGGGTTCCACGTGTTCGCTCTGTACCCAGGGGCAACTCAACCCCCTCCAGCAACACAGCTGAAGTAGGCATGGAATGAAGTGGTGCGAAGGGTCAAGGCTTTGTACCCAGGAAAAGGGTATCTACTGAAACCCTTAGTGGAGCAGAACAGCAGGAGGGATTTGAACCCTTCAGTAATACACCACTGTGCTTGAGATTGTTTTTTTTTTTTTAATTCATACAGCTTCCCTCAAGAAGTGGCAGTTTCCAGAAAACCAGAATGGAGTCTTCCTTGTCTGCTAATTAAGGGAGGGACAGGACTCTGCAGTCTGACTGCAGGTGGCGGCAATTCCCCAGCTCACCAGTGAGCATCTTCCCATTTTCAGACTTTCTCTCCCTTTGCAGTGGGCTAAAAACTATTTCCTGAATGCATCAGCCTATGCTTAGTCCCCTCTGCGTGCCTGATCAGTTGCTTAACCAGAAAGCTATGTAGAATCAAGGTACTGTATAAGTCACAGTATGGTAGAGCACTTTCTAGCACAGAGGGGTACCAACATACACATAGCTACTGCAAGGTATTTGTTCAGATAAATAGTCTTTGAAATGTAGGGTGACGGTAATTCAGCTAATTGGGGCCCCAGTGGTAACAAGCTTATAGTATGCTCCTTCCATTGCCATTAGTTCATCATGTGTGCCCCTTTCAATGATGATTCCTTGTGACATCACAGCAATGATATCGGCATTCTGGATTGTGGACAGGCGGTGGGCAATGACGATGCAGGTGCGCCCTTCCCTGGCCTTATCCAGTGCTGCTTGCACAGTCTAAAAGCAACAAAGAAAGCATCAGAGAGAAAATGGACAAATCAGATTGGGGCTCAGAGCTGGAGAGATCTGACCGCTTCAGACTAATTAACTGTACTGTACAATAGTTGTACAAAAAAAGGGAAAGAAAAAATAATAGACTAAAAATTAAACTGTGAGGAAGGTCTTTTTTCAGCTGAAATGCTCAGCTTGGATATGCTCCTAAATTTCCACCATTTCTTGAATCACCGATGTAACCACACCAAGCAATTTATTGCCCAGCTCTTATGCCCCACACTGCAATTTTTGGGATGTTCAGACTCATCGTTTGTATGCTTGAATACGCTTCTGTTGTGGTTTTGTTTTTATGTGCAAAAGCTGTATCTATCTATGAAACATTCCCGCTGAATGCTGTGAAGCCCGGGGAATTAGTATGCACAGTACATAGAAAGTACTGCTTCTTAATGACAAACTGACATAAGAGTCCCTGTAGCTGGCTGCTGATTTTATAGCCATGCTTCCTGGATCTTTCAAAAAGATCATTACAAGTGTATGCGCTGAATTAGCAACAGGGAATAATGCTGTGGTCTTTGTACAGCAGGACATCTCGTAGAACAGAAGAAACCATTGTACCTTGTAAGCTATTGAATTAATTTTCCCTCATTTCTTAACATTACAAATTTACCTTTTCACTTTCTGTGTCTAAGGCAGATGTGGCTTCATCCAGTAATAAGATTTTAGGATCTCGTATGATGGCCCTCGCTATAGCAATGCGTTGTTTTTGCCCACGAGACAGCTGAGATCCTTGAGCTCCGACATTAGTGTCATATTTCTGAAAAATATGCAAAAGAAGATCTTTATCTAGCTGTAACAAACAAGTACACCAACTGTAGGAGCAGCAAGAGGAGAGAGAGCTCTGACCACTGCTGTCTCCTCCCTAAAGAACCAGGGATGACAGAAATACTGCAAGAGCGATAGAGATGTTCAGGGGGATATCTCTGAACCATGCTTTTGTAGTATGGTAACAGGCCTGGAAAGACTGATGGCATGATGATGACTGATTTGTGTAAAGCAGAAGAAATCCCCTGACCTAGGTTTGGAAGAAGAGGCTAAGAGCGACTGAGGGGCTCATTGGACAACTGCTTTCTTTGCATGCCTAAATTGTATACATATCTTTCACGTTCTTCAGTGCACATAAGCAGCCAGCTTCAAGTGTTTTGACCTACGTATATACCCTAACTGCAGGGCAGCACTCCCACAGCTGGGAACGGGATCTGTATTTCCTGACACTGTATAATGCTTTGAGTGCTGAACTGTACTTCCTCTTTTTTCTTGTCAATTGCTTTAAAGAATCTTCCCATTTCTCCTAATTGAGAATTATGTTATTTTTAGCTTCATAAATGCCTGCTGTGTAAGAAAACAGTAAAAACTCACAACCAAGCTCTCAGAAAGAAAAAAGTGGTCTTTGCTCCTACTGTTCAAGTTGTAGAAGTGAGACAAAATATTCACTGCAGCAATTTTAACTAGTTTTGGTGCAACTCTCTAAAAATTGAGCATTGAGCAGCATGTCCCACAGCCAAGCCTCAAGTGTACTTACTTCAGGAAGTGACATGACAAAATCATGCAGCTGAGCCTTCTTGGCTGCTTCTATGACTTCTTCCATTGTCGTGTCCTTGGTGTTACTGCCATATTTGATGTTATCAGCAATGCTGCAGTCGAACAGCACAGGCTCCTGAGACACTATTCCAATTTTTGATCTAAGAAACCGTACATTTACTTTCTTGGTGTCGTGTCCATCTATTAACTGCAAGGAAATAGGAGAAAATGTGAAACTTCAATCCAAAATCATCTGCACAGCCCAGTTAGCTTGTAGAATAACTAAACGATTTATTACTAAACTACTAGCAAGACTGACTTGAAGTAATTTGAAGCATCTGTTACATTCGACCTCTTTATACATGATGAATACTTTCCAGCTGTGTCTGTGATGCAGCCAAGCTCTAAACCATTTGCTTAATCCTAACTCCAACTGAACTTTGATTGCCTCAGGTTAGGCACGTATTTTGTTACCTTGCTGTGATCACCACACTTATTTTGTCAAAGAAAGAATTATCAGACTGGATGATCACGTTTTTACGAGGAAAATTATACAAGCTAGACAAATTCAACCTGCAAAGAAGCTGCACGTTGAAGCTATATACTTAGTGATGTTCTAGATTCCATTGCTTCAGTTAGGCTCAATTCCTGTTCGTTGTTGATGTTGTTTCCCACAACATCAGCCACACATTGCAAGATTCATACTGGAACCACCAATGTGAATTCCTGTGGCCTGCATAATGCAAGAGGGTGCACCCGAGGTGAGGAGTGTTCCCTTTTGGCCTGAGTACATGAGATGATACTCAGAGCTGACTGAACAGTCCTCATTTGATTGGGAGCTGAAAACCCAACCTGCATGTATAGAGACACACTGCTAGGTTCCACATTTGGACACATTCAGAAGAGTCCTTTTAGCATTGCTGAAAACAACAGTACATAAATCACATTTTCTTTGCTTACCACACTTCCTTTCTCAGGATCATAGAAACGCTCCAGAAGCTGGACACTGGTGCTCTTACCACAGCCACTGCTGCCAACAAATGCCAATGTCTGTCCAGGCTTAACAGCGACCGAGAGTCCTTTCAGGACCTGAATATCAGGTCGTGAGGGGTACGTGAATTTACAGTTAAGAAATTCAATACTCCCCTTGAAATCATCCTATGGAAGAAAAAAAAAAAAGATATGAACTGAAAACAGAGCCACTACAAGATGGCCATAACATCTACCACAAAGAAAACAGGCGCTATTTGGCGACTCATCCAGATTACTGCTATTCCATTCCACACAGGTTTTACACAAATTCCTAACAGCCATGCTTTATGTTACTCTTGCTGCCTAGAACAGAGCTCACTGCTTCCAAAGAATAGATGTATCAATTGTCTGGATTGAAGAACCTTCCTGTAAAGCTGTGGTCCTCATTGATTTTTAAATCGTTACTGCAACGTCAGTTCTTACATTGAGCTGAGTGACATCTCAAACTACCCATCTATCACCACGCTTACCCATTTTTCTCCTTTCTCGCTGTAAACGCTGATTTTAGGAAGCCGATCGATGAGTTGAAACAAACGTGCAGCAGATGTTTTGGCTTTGGCATAGTTCGGGGTGTAGGAAGAAGCTCTTCCCAAAGCAGTCCCACTGGTCACGATTGCAGAGATCACCCTGCAGCAAAGGTGGATGTGGTTACCCCTGGCAGCCTCAGGAAGCTGCGTGCTCTGCCCAGACCTGGAGAGGAGTCTGTGCCTGGCCCCATGCAGGCTCTCACCTGAACACAAAGCTGTAATGGAGCCCTTCAGTTTGAACCAGAAACCCTCCGTATCTGTAAGAGACAGAGTTGGCTATGAACACAATGCTCTGGGCAAAGCCAAAGCAGATTCCATATACGTTTGCTTTTTTGATTGCAGCTCTGTACGGCATATCCAGGTTCTTCTCAAAAGCATCAATAAACTTCTTTTCTTTCCCTATCCCAGCCACAGTCCTGATGTTAGAGAGGGCTTCACTGGAAATCTGGAGGAGAAAAAAAAATATGAGTAAAATCACCCTGCTTTCAGAAGTTGGTTTAACAATGCTGTAGTTTGCCTGCAGTTCAGCAGCAGTTTCATGGTATGACACATTTACGTGCTTTCAGCGTATGCGTCTTTATCTTTCATCATGTAGAAAGAGATCTCAATATATAAACCATTACAAAGTATGCCATTCAATTTCAGGATATTCTGGTCAAAAGTAAGGATCACATCTGTTACATTATCACAGAACTTGAAGTAGCAGATAAGTATGTACGATGAATTTGATTTCAGGCTGCTTTTCCATGTTTAATGTGGCTGAGGAACAGTCACAGTGGAGGAACATTAAGCTTTTTATATTTGGTTGCAGTGCTGGCAAATAAATTAGAAAATAGCACCAGACATAATCAGTCGTTGCCAAAACTGCTGAAGCACTGAGTGCCCTTTTCATCCCAGCCTCTGAGTTCTCCTGAATAAGAGCTTGAAGCTTGACTCAGTAGTCAGGTTTCTCTTTTAAATCCCCATATCAGTTCCAATACAACATTTTACTACTTTTTGTAAGTAAACCATCCTGAATGTGAGACACTGGCCAGGCCATTATTCTTCCATGGATTTCTAGAGCTGATGATACTTCTTAACAGCACTCTCCGAAAGACCAGAAGTGTACACTGTTTTATTGTTGTTTTGTTTTTTTTTTTAATTCTGGAATTGTGCACACAGAAATAGCCAGAAGGAGTTTCCAAATTCTAAGGGGGCAGCCTGAGCTACCTGCAGAGTGAACAGGACAAGGGGTCCCGCCCATGTATTTGCTGCACAGATTAGGGACAAGAGGATGCTGAATGAAGAGGCATCTCTGAGAGCTCACCTGGGGAGGGAGGAGGTTCAGGTGAGGCGGGGGGGGGAAGTGGGTTAGGTAACACATTTGGTGATCAGGATTTGAATGGACAAATCGGGACATTTGGCAGCAGTGAGTGATCTGCAAGAATCATTTCTAGATATGATAGAGAATTGGCTGGGAGCTCTGAGGCTTTGGGAGAGCTTACAAAGCACAATCCTGCTGCTATAAATATGAGAGTCTAAAGAGCAGGGAGAAGGTTCAGGTGTTACTCTCAGAGAGCTAACACCTGACATAGTCTTCCTCATGTTCCCTATCCTCTAAATCTGTGTTTCTGACAGTGTTCCAACAGTTTTACAAGCTGAAACATTGCAACTTATTTGCAAAAAGTTTCCAGTTTCAATACATTTCAATTAGTGATGGTCCCAAATGCCTGGTTTTCAACTGCCCGGGACTGCAAATATAATCAGTTTTTCAGTAATGTTACCTGTCCAGTAGCTTCCAGAGCTTTCTTGTCCTGAGCAGCAAATCCTGTCAGCATTTTAGCTTGCACAGCTCCAGACAGGGCCAAAAACGGCAGGAAACACATTATGACCAAACTCAGTTTCCAGCTGAAGTAGAAAGCAATAATGATGGCCACCCCAATGTTGGTAAAGGAGTTGACCATCATTCCTATCTGCGATCCGGTTGCCTTTAAAGAAAAGAAATGGAGATGACTTGTACTCCATTTGTAACTTCAGTTCTTTTTCAGTAAGTTCATAAAAGCTTAGTAAACTCTGAATGATATTAAAATGCTGTAAGGCATCACTGGCTGCTGACTGCACTGGAATTTAGCCAGTTTCCACACAGTGCCTCCTATAAATTGTACTAACAGGACTGCAGATCTCCAGCATTCTTCTTGCCCACCAAACTTTCCAAAGAGAACTGAGAAAATGATTTTTGATGACTGTGAGAAAGGTAATGTATTGAATGACTCCCCTTGGCTCCCTGGGGGAATCGCTCATGTAAATACTCTTTTCAGCCCCAACCATCTAGATTTAATAAAAAGAACCTTTTGCAACTTAAATATTAACACAACCAAGTTTTAGCTGTGTTTAAATCGCTAAGAAACACCTCTGAGGAAGGATGAGCTGCAGATCCGCCTATTAAGTAACAATTTTAAATATGCTTTGACATACTGTTAGTGCACTCATCTTTGCCTTACATACTAAAGAACACTATTTTTGTAATAAATGTGATTTCTTTACTTAAAGATATTTTCTTTCAGAGCAATAAAGAACAGCCCTGCATTGGAGCTAGGCTGCAGTCTATTAGAATGGACTACACTATGTGTCAGGTACCAGCAAGAGGCAGAGGACACTGCTAAAGTATTTCTTTATTTCCCCCAGAGCTGTGGACTGTACGGCTTCAGCCCATTGTTCTACATGCGCTTAGAACTTAGAGTTCCTTTAGGGCGCTTTCCTATGGCTCAGTAAATGCTTTATAAGCCTGCTTATTTCAATTAAAATGTGCTCTGTGAGAGACTGCACCAACTGAAGAGGTTTGTGGCTGCTTTCTCTGATTCTCTGGAAACTGCTGCTGACAGGGCTTTTGGGAACCTCTTCTCTCATTCATCTTCAAATTCTTAAAACCTCCAGAAACAGTAGTTTTTAAAAAACTAATCCATTATCTTCAGTCAAGATGAATCAGAGCAATTACTTGTATTAGAAACAATCGCATGTTTCCTTTTTTTCTAGAAAACCACTTGCTTTGAAACCAAATGAAATGGTTCATTTCTGACAAAGTACCCATTCAGTGAGGCATGATAATAGCTCAGCATAATTTAACCCTCATCCCCTAAGGAATGCAGCACGTGGGGTGAGGGGTCCCTTTTCCAAATAATAAGGCACACTGAAGCTGGTGCATCAGCCAGTCTTGTCAAATGTCTTCTTATGTGGGCTGGCACTTTAAATCAAAGCGCCAAGGAACAGCTTTGATACAGCATGAACAATATCATCCTGTACCCATGACTGGTGATGAACCTTGCTACAACACTGGCCTGACATGCTTTTGAAATAAACACATAAGTGCTGTGGCAAAGAGCTAACCCATCTTCGGAAGAAAAAAAAAATAAAGAACTGAAGCTCCTGCATTCTTATTCCAGTTCCACTGATAGTTGATATTAATTCAGCTGATTTTTTGTTTCTGTTCAGGTACCGATAGCAGTCATAGAATGATAGAATCATGAACTCTGATCCTATCTGTGCTTTTAGGCAAATACAGTGATAATAGTTCCAAGTTCACAGCCTCTGATAAACAGCAAAAGCTTAACTGACTGACCGAGGACTGGCCTACACTGATGTTGCTGTTTGAATGCTTGTTCATTTCTGATGATTTGCCAAAATAGGCCTTCAATGTGTGCTTACATTAAGAGAGTTCTTAAGGTCTTACCCCTTGGACCTGCGATGCATCTGTTGCAAGCCTTGTAGTCAGTGCCCCGGGGCTGTTCCTCCGGTCATCAAACCAGCCGATGTCCTGCCCCAGCATCGCTTGGAAACCAATTTTCCTTAACCGTCTCGTAAGCAGTTCACCGGACTTGGCAAAGTTGTACCCCTGGAGTGCAAACAATAAATGAAAGGATTGTACAGAAAGAGATACACACAGAAAATTGGAAACAAAATTTACTTATTGCACTGTTATTACCTGTAGAAACTGTGTAATAAATGAAACAATTCCAACGAAGACAAACAGCAGGCAGACACCATTGATCTGGAATTTTTGTTCTTCTTGATCAAGAATGGAGAAGGTCTTCAGGGGAAAAAAAAAAAAAAAAAAAAAAGGACAATATAATATTAGAAGAGCCTGGTCTGCGTTTTGTTTTCTTCTGAAGAAGGAAGACGACCACCAAAGGAAGTCACAAGCTGAGCTGAAGGGAAAGGACCACATTTGGTCATATTGGCTCAAGGACGAGCGCTGGTGACATAGACACTCACTGCTCTCCTCTGAGTTCTGGCCAGCAGGAGAGGAGACAAAAGAAAGGCTTATTCTGCTGCCTTAGGGCAGAAGCGTGTCTCTAAAAGGAGAAACATCTATGTGTTCATTGCTGTTTCCAGAACCATTTGTTCGTGACTCCACTGCTCCCTCTAGAATCAAAGTTACCACTCAGGACTCTCCCTCACCCCTCACAAATGCAGACTTCTTCCATATTTCTCTAGGCTAAGCCTGGGGTACAGCATTTTGATTTTTACTTCTCTTAAGCAAGTTTGTTACAGTCTCTGCCAACAGTTCAAACATACCTTCCAGTTGAGTTTCACTGGAAAGTGATTAATCTCCCTTGCTCGGACGGTTCTACAATGAGAACCAAAGCACAGTTCAGAAGAAACAACTGAGTAAAGTGTTCCCCAGGTAAGCTTCTGATTTGAACAGAACAGCTGAACAGATATATCCAGTATTACCCAGCTCTTCACTGACTTCTTAGGACTAATTTTTGAGCACCTTCAAGGCAGGCTTTGCTACATTCACTCTTTCATTTTCCCATCATTTCTCCAGTGTATTATTCCCACTGAATGAGCCTACATTTCTGTCACAACATCACTGCAGATAATCACACAGTTCACAAGGCAGATGCCTATTCCATCTGCCTGCCTTCCCTGGCAGCAGGCAGAAATCTCTTAAATTTGTGAATATTAAAGCATAGATATTGGACTTTGTTCTTGTTGGCTATGGCTTGTTTTCTTTTTTTCTTGTAGTCTCTTTCTTTGCATGAACTCAAACATTCAAGAGAAAGAATTCATCTGCAATAGAGGAATTTGGCATCCTGTAGGATGACTTCAGGTCTTGACCTTCCAGTGGCAGGAAAATCTAATTCCAAAAAGGAGTCAAAAGTTACACTGATTTCAGACTATGCAATCCCAGTCCCAGTTCTGGGCATGAGGTGTAGACACCCAAGAACAGCTTGAAGATCACAGACCTGAAGCTCACCAGGGACAGGAACGTTTCTTGCTCTGCCCTTTCCTGGATCTTAGCTAAAAAACAACAACAAGCTAAAGGTGATTCAAAGCCTTAGTAACTTCCTTGAGAGAAATGTCTCAAAAAACAAACAAAAAAAAACCAACCAAACAAACAAAAAACCACCAGCAAAAGGTCATTCTTTTTTTCCAGACTGTTGACACATCAGGAGTATTTTCTCAGCCCTTTTCAAACAATAGCTCATAAGCTGGGGCATTCAGTCACTTCTTTCCTGCCTGAAAGGATTCGATCCTCCAGCCCCTACGTGTGCTTCTTCCCTTTGTATCATACATTCTTTGCACCACAGGAACCAAACATGACTTAAATAAGTTGGGATTGGAACACAAGTGTTACCCTATCTCAGATTATCACCTAAAGCCCAAAACTATATTAGCATTCCCATTTTCTTCCCAGTGTGTCACTACTCTGCCCGTTAAAAAACGGCATAAATCCTCCTGATTCTTGACAGTTTAGGGCACCTTCCAGGGCACTGCTTAGAGCAGTGCTGAACTTCCTCAGGCAGCCCTCCAACTTCCAAATAACCTGACAAATGTTTTCCCCAAAAAGCCATTTAACAAATGGATCAAGCACCCTCTCTCTGTTCCAGCACGCTTCCCAAAGAAAAACGGTCACAGTTGAACTCTTAAAATAAAGTGCAAGAACCCACTCCCAGCAGTTCCCAATGAGCGAGGGAGAGAACGAAGCACATGTGACAAATGCTAATAATGCCGCCCAAAGAGAAAGTTCAAATGATAGAGGAATGGCAGTTACATATCTCTACTGAAAAACTGCTTATGGATAAGGAGGTTAATTCCATTTACATGACACGACCTAAAGATGTGCCCAAAACACGGACAGAACTGTGCTACAGGGTCCTTCATTCCCTTCTGCTTAAGCACTCGAATACACTTTCAAATGTTAGCTTAACATACCCCAAGAATCTGACTGAATAACAAAGCATAGAGTGGACTGAGCGCTCCATTCACAGCTGCTCCCAGAGATCCTATCACCATGTACGGCCACTCAGAAGCATTATACTTCAAAATCCTGGCAAATGGTACAGGTTTGACATCTTCCTCCTCAATGGATTCCTGAAAAAAATACATTGGATTTATGAAATAAACGCATTACCCGATGATGTTTTCCCTATGGCAGTGAGATACAGCAGTTAGCCCAGCCTGTTAAATGGATGTCTCCAGTACCAAACAGCTGCTCCGGCTTTGCATGGGAAGTGGCAATGACGGGCCTTGGCTGCTGACTGGAGCTCTGCCACAGGGCTAAGCAGTCACAAGAGGGTACAGAAATGACTACTTCTACTGTTCTACTGTCCCTGGATAAAAAGAGAGAGATTTATGCCTTGTTCAGCTCAACTGATTCCAAATTAAGAGGTTAATTATGAGCAGACTTTCTGCTACCGTTAACTCAGACTTTTCCCGTTTTGCTGCCTCCAGATAGTGTATGAAGCAACACTCTATCAAAACCTAAGCTTCTACCTCACAAAGAGCTTTTTATCCCTCATGGAATGTTCTTAAATATTATTTTTAAGTATTGTGGGTGAACACACTGATCAGGCTCTGCATCAAATTAATAGGTTTGCAATATAACTAGAACAAAAGAGACCTCAGACAGATAGCTAGAGTCAAGTTTTATACATGCTAATTATGCCTCCCTTTTGTGAAACATCCTCAGGCGATGGACAGAATTCCCATAATTACTCCCGATAAGAGCAGAACATTCATCATCAAATTATAACTTGCCCTGCAGTTTGATCTGTGCAGTATTTCTGTAACACTCAGTGTGCTGAGCCCTGCTCATCTCCCTCACTTCATACAGCTGGAAATACCCAGACAGAACTGACACTAAAAATCTATCGTCTGGAGATGTGTGAGGATGAATGGGTGGAAACATTTTGTTTATCTCTTCATTCAGAGCTACTGCCAGAGTGACAGCACTGAAGCCTTCTATTTAGCCACAGAATAGGCTCAGCAATAGCAATAACAGTGAATTCTAACTGCTTTCTGCACTAAATATCTGTAGCTTCACAAATTCATGCAGGGGACTTCATGAGGAAACTCACGGTGCATATCCCTGAATAACTGTTTCTGTTCTACATAATTTTAATGCATGGCACCTTTATTTTCTATGCTACTTGACTGCACAACGCATTGCCATTGAAAGGATGCTGGGCAAGCTGGCAGTGAGGGTCCCTATTGACTCACATGTTTCCAGATGAGTTTGAGAGTAAAGGGAATTCACTACATAAAGCAAGAAGCACCAGCATTTCTATTGCAAACTGGCTATTACACTTTACAGACAACATTTTGTTTTTGCTGGTTCAGTCATGTTTTTTTCTTTAACTTAATCTACAGCATATGTAACAATTTACAAGAGCTCATGGTCTGCAATAAACTTCATCTAGACCTATCAGCATAAGGGCCAGCAAAATGCAGCTTAGAGGATACAGAGGATAAGACTTGAAGCTGTGGCTTTGTTTAAGTAGAGAAAAGTATTGATCCAAAAAGTCATATCCCCTAAAACAGGCAGAGGTCCTCATTACTAAGTAATATAAAAGATATCCCTTTTGGTTGTAATCAAATAACGAACTCTTATGCTTTACCTTTTTTGCTTGTCCATCATCTTCTTCATAAGACTTAAGATACACAGACTCTGCCTGATCTCTTGCAATGGATAATGGAGGGTCGGGAACCACATTAGAGAGCTGAGATCTAGAGCGCTGCCGAAGTGAAGCTCTGTGAAAGAGGACAAAAAAAGGTCCATTATTCGCAACTCAGTAACATGATAGTTGCTTTCAAAGCAAATGTAGTTTTCATAACATCTACATCAGGATTCACTGATGCAAATTACAGGAATCCCACTGATTTTTTTTCTTAATCTATGCAGTCTCAACATTTGAGATGAAAGTACCTCACAGTGGGAATAAATACTTTTCAAAATCTTATTCCACTCAGACATACTCTTGTATGTGACTTTCACTGTGCATTTGCTGAGCAAAATCATGCTATATCTTACTATGTTTGCAAAAGCTGTTAAGACACCAATTTACCATTATTACTGTCAAGTAGTTCAGTCCTGAAAAACAGAATGCTGAAACAATCCACCTCTCCCTGATCAAATGTGATCCTACAATGCAGGAGATACATTCACTTGAATGCCTGACACAAGCTTGCCAGAAAGAAGTAATTAATGTCTAGGTACAAGACAGCCTGGCTTGTAAAATGATTTAATTTCTACCAAGAAAAAGCTGTAATATAAATGTCCTCATATGTTACATTGATTTCTCAAGTAATTAAACAGCAATGCTTTTTTTTCTTTTTTCAAGTGAATTGACTGAAAGTACAGAACGTAATAGAAACATGTGGCTACATGATCGAAATATTAAAAATGGAACAAAAACACAGAAAGCCCCAACTGACAAGGGGCTAAGGTACTCTGCCTAGAAAGCGGAGTAAAAAAACTCTCTCTAATTATCCACGGACCTTCAATTGTTAACATATTAGCCAAGCTCTCTCTTTCAAAGTTGACTTTGTCTCAGTAAAACACTTGCAGCCCTTCCATCCCTTGTTAACCAACATATAAACCAGCAAATAACTCCCACTATTGTGATTTTTGGACGGTGGGAAAAATATAGAGATCTGAAAACATACTAAGACTTAGTGATTTTTAAGACTCACCGCAAACTGTCACGATAGCTTCCTCTTCTGAATGACTGGACCTTCTCAAGATTTGGCTCAATCACTTTATTGTCTGCTGCTGTAAAATACAGTATACACAGTTCTTCTGTTTGTGTTAAGTTTGCATGCAACCTAACTCCTGTTATAAAAGTGCAATCTCCAAATCATAACTGAAATACTTTGTAGAAAGCAATGAATATAATACAATGCTGATGCACAACCTACGTATACCACAGGTTTTATATTGGTAATCTACCTTATGAAGATAATTGAATATCGTGCTGTCTTACTTGAGCTGTGACTCCTGAAGGCCATTTCCCTATTTTGGTACTGTAATTGCTCTCTTCTTTTAGGGACAATCATATCAAAGATATGATGTTTCCAAAATTAAAACAAGTTATTTCCCTTAGACCTTCATTTCTAGAAGCTTTGATTCTTATTTGCTTCCAGTAAAATAAACAGACTGATTTCAGCACAGTCTGTAATTGTCTTGCATTTCAAATGTAGCACATGTGTCTGTCAGCACAAAATCAAGATGTAAAATCGATAAAATGGCAGGGTATCTGTATGGGAACTGTTGAATCATGGCCTGAACCACTGATTGATCACCTGAGTCAGCCACAGAGCACAGGTGAAGGCAATGTACCTGTGTGACCAGAAGGGGTGGAGCCTGGCTCCACCTCTCCAGACCTCATTTAAAGGCTGACTGCCACCAGGGACGGATCTCTTTCTGGAGATTGCTCCCTTTGGAGTTTTCCCACTGCAACCTTGGGACGCAAGTGAGCATTCCATCTATTTTTTATTATCCTCTTCTACCGTGATACTCTTTCTCATTATACATCTTGACTACCGTACTACTTGAACTGTTTATCTTGTTAACTGTGCCTCTATATAAATAATATTTGAACTGCTTATTCTGTTAACTATACATCTGTTATCCCTACAGCAGGTCAAGATTAATGTTTTAGGGCAGATCTGTATCAGAAAGGTAATTCAGTGCACATGCCATAGAAACACTTTGGATAGAGCATCAACATATTATTTTGATGAATGCTAAATTTCAGCCTTAACGAATACCCAGGAGAGTGGGAAAAGCAACTAGCCGCTATGAAAAAATAACAATCTACATTCTGTGGAACTTCACACTGTTACATAAGAGAAAGCAAGACTCGTACTTTCTGCTGTTGCTCTAGTAAGTGCTGTGTCTCCTTTGCTTTGCAAGGTCACCAACATGAAATAAACCCCTTTTCTCTTCAGGAGTTCTTCGTGAGTTCCTCTCTCCACAGCCCTTCCGTGCTCAAACCCAATGATGACATCAGCAGCTTTGACAGCAGACAGGCGGTGAGCTATTGAGATTGCTGTGCGGCCAAGGTGAGCCTGACAGGAAACAAAAGCAGCCCCCGTCCCAGGAGAGCAGATGGAAACACTTGGAACCAATGCTATATGCACTAAAGTTTGTCCAAACCAAAATGAATCTTTCAGCTGGTTTTAGCTGACTGACTTGAATTCCATCCATAGCCCGTGTATTACCCACAAAAAAGGAGAGAAACCCAGACATCAGCAAAGTCCACAGTAAATAGTAGGCACCTGTGCCATGAAAGTTTAGTTTTAATGAGACAAATGTTACAACAGGGAAAAGTGTCCTTCTTGTCATGGATGTAGATGGCAATGTTTTGACAGTCAGTATCTTACTACTTACTTCATGCCAAAACTCATAAGGAGTCTACTGTTGGGTCAAGAAAACATGGACCAGACCATAATTCACACTGAACAAGATGGATCCTAGACAATTTCCCAGGGTAAGCAGCTATCTCTGGACAATGGGAACTACTGATCCCTGTCCATGTCCCATGGTCCTGTTAATTATGCAAAAGTTCTATTGCTGCATATGGAAGCTATTATTAAAATATTTTCACAAGATTGCAGACAGTACTGATGAATTCCAACAAAGTGCAGTAAAAATAATTTCTGCTCTTACAAATCTGACTTATGCTATTGGACAGCAAACCTTTTGAAGTGCTTCTTGGACAACTGCTTCACTTTCATTATCAAGTGCTGAAGTAGCCATATCCAGTAGCAGGATTTTAGGGTTTCTCACAAGGGCTCGAGCAATAGCTATCCTCTGCTTTTGACCTCCACTCATCTGGCTTCCACCCTCTCCAACGTGAGTGTCAAATTGCTAGGAAAGGAAAAAAAAGTGCATAACAGTGTTCTATTAACTTGTCCTGAGAGTAAAGATAAAACTCATTTCTGAAAGAGAAAAAATTTCACTAGTGCACCAGACAAGCACAAAATAACATTCTTCATAATGAACAATACTTTTCTTCCTGAACTGGGATACCAACTCCAAACCAAAAGTATGTATTGATGAAAGAGTAAAACATTCTATTTGGGCTCAGAGCAACTGTATCAGCAACAGCTGCAATGGAAAAGAAATATCTGCCCACTCTCCTTCAGATGAGTCACAAACAAACTTGCCAGAGAGCTGGACATGTCTGCCGATGGTATGTGACTCAAGAACGCTGTCTCTGATTCATGATCACACGCTAATAGTACTGTGCTCAGCTAGAGAATTAGACAAACACATACAGCCCAAGATCTAGAAAGCCAGTATAACTGCATAATTAAACATTACATTTATTAACTTGGTAAAATATATGTAGTAAGACCTAATTAACTCCCATCAAAAAACAGGTTGCTGTCTACTCTCCCTTTTTAAACTTCTGCCCTTCACAGATGGTTGTATAAGGGGAAGGACAAAGGATTCTTCTATTTTACATCAAGTTTTACTTTCAAGGCACAGTATACCTGTGGCAAGTCCATGATGAACTTGTAAGCATTGGCCTGTTTGGCTGCTCTGATTATGTCTTCCATAGTAGCATCATCCCGACCATAGCGAATATTCTCAGCTATTGTGGTAGCAAACAGCACTGGCTCTTGCTCAACAACACCAATCTGTGAGCGCAGCCACTGGATATTAAGGGAACGAATGTCATGGCCATCCAGAGTAATCTGCAGAATCCAAATAATAAAGCAAGGACAAGCAAATAAAATAAAATTCAGGGACACTATTCCCTTCAGTTCAGAGAGAAAGAAACAATAAGAATAAAATACCAATAAATGCTGTTTTTCTATGCCCGGTATAAAAAATGTCTTTCATAACATGAAAAGCTGCAGTGCAGTTGCAGAAGTTTTTGATAGTTCTTGTGCCTAGGAGTTCTGTCCTTTGATTCATTTCCCTGTACCTCTCTTTTCTTGGTCTCACAAATAAAGCCAAGTGGAAGGTACTCATCAAAACTAATCTCTCAAAGAGTCTTGAAGAACTAATTTGAACATACACAGATAAAGTTTTTCACTAGTAAATCTGAAAAGCTCCATGGAGTGCAAGGCTGAAAAAATCATCCATCTTCTACCAACACTTTTTAAGACAGGTAGTTATTCTGAGGGGGAGGGATTTCTATTTTCTAGGCAGATCTACTCACAAAGCCCCAAAGGAAATCCATGCACCTTATTTTCTAGTCCTTACCTCTCATCTATGAAAAACAGGACTTCTAGACAAATTTATTCCATTGTTTCTGTGCTGGGGAGGAAACTAGCAAGGAAGAGACCTGATTGTAAAGTACAACAAACAAAAATATTCCTAAGAAAAAAGAAAGGTTTCTGTGAGCAGCGCCACTGTATTTTCCATACATTTCCTAGTCCCTGTTAGGTTATACAGGGAAACATTCTAATCCATTATTAAATGGCAATGACAAAGCAGCATTATCCAATAATGATTAAATGTTCAACACTGTGTTTCCCAGAACATAAGATGCTTTGTCACTCTCATATCATTTTATCTGTAGATACTGTTTTCATTCAAAGTCGGCACTAATTTTTTTATTTCCTCCTAAGGGGTTTTCTCTTTCAAATGATTACTTATAATATTTATTCAGCATTCCCTTCAGAGGTCATTTTTATTTTGATTAATCAAAATAAACATCAGGAGTCTTCCTTTCCCTCTCAGAGAAGAAACTCTTTCAAGTCCCTAATAATACAGGAGCCCCTGCTAGAGTGGGACACTCACCATGCCATCAGTGGGGTCGTAGAAACGCTGGATGAGCTGTATTGTTGTACTCTTTCCAGCTCCACTAGCTCCAACAAAAGCTGTTGTCTCCCCTGTTTTAATAACCATACTAAGGTTATCCAAAATCTGGAGAGAAAAAAAGAAAGAAAAAGAATCCATCCATTCTAATTCTCTCACAGCTATATAGCCAAGCAGCAGGAGGAAATCCACACTATGTTCTTTACTTTAAAATTGAGATTCTAAGCAAATGAACAAAACTAAAAATTAAAAAAAAAAGAAAAGAAAAAGAAAACCAAATATTTTTTACATTCTTTGAATACTTTATAAATGCAGACCACCATTTTCCACGACAGGCATCAAATTCTGATCTTTGTTTGTTCATGCTGTTCATCATTAAGAACTAGTCAAGTTAATTCCATTAGAGAACATGGTAATAAACCTGCTTTAAGGAACAGTCTGTATGAATTATGAAAGTCTGTCAAAGAATAAATGTAAAGAATGTAGAATTATACAGAACATTCCAATAACTCACGTGCTTCTGTGTCTACCCAATGGTTCTTATTACTTTGTGCCCCACTCAGCATATGTTGATATATGTGCAAATTATATGTAGATAAGCTTGTCAAAAATAAGCAAGTTTACGTTCAGCAGCAAGGAATATGCATGGCAATAGATATTTCAGAATGGTAAAACAAAAAATGGTAAATAGAGGTACACAAATGATAGATTAATTATTCAGTCTACTTTTAAACGGGGTCTAAAATTGTGGAAAGAAAGCTCTACTGAAAAATCTAGAAGTTGCTGACAGGGTATTTTGTTTGTTTACAGTAAACGTATTCACAAAAAGGATGATGAATAATTACCTTTACATCAGGTCTGGAGGGATAATGGAATGTTACGTTATGAAATTCAATTTCACCTCTTATTTTATCCAACTTATAGCCTTCTTCCGACATGCAGTCAATGGTGGGTTTCTAGGGTAAAATTTACTGCGTTATTTACTTGTTCCTAAACAGCCCACACTGTTGCAGTAGTAGGTAAATGTTTCCAACACCATACAAAGCTAGAACATCTCTGAACAGCAACTGGCTGAATTGAGATAGCAGCAGGATCTGCCCCAGGGCAGGTAAGGGACACGACGCTGAAGGCTAAAATAATGCAGGAATTGTCTCTTCTAGGTAGTGCAGGCAAGATGAATGCACCTCTTCACATTCTAGCTTTACTGCATTTACACAGCCTACTGCTCAGCTAATTTTTGCTCAAACAGAATATCTACATGCATTAAGCATTTTAACTAAATAAATTCAGGCAGCTCCTTGGGTCTGAAATGACAGTACTTTGCATGTACAACCTCTCTCTTAAACCACTAAGGAACCAAAAAACAGCTGAATATCTGCACACTTCATCATTTTGCATTTCAAACATATCCGTGAACACTCAGTCCTGGGAGAAGGAATCCTGGAGCTTTTCCATGGAGTGCTTTGGGTCACACACGTTTGGCCAGGCCTCAGATATTGTGGACTGTATAACATGACCAGAATAATGAGAGGAATTTGAAGAATCCCGAAGAAATCAATTTTTCTGAGGACAGATTTATTAGGAAAATTATGGAAAATATTAACCATGGAATACAGAGAACTCAATAAAACTATGTTTAAAACTATAATAACATCAGTATTTGATAATGGTTAAACACTTTTTTTAATGTAGCCTAACAGCTGGAAAAGAATTTTAATATTATAAACGTGTACGTTCTAAGATGTTAATGACTAAACGCTTTCTGTTCAGGAATACATTTTACTTAAATTCTGATATTAAGCTATTAAGAGTTTCACTGATCCTGCAAATGAGAACATCAGCATGACTGCACTTAAGTTCAGTCCCAGAAAAAAAATCTTTATCAGGGCAGAGATGAAATTTTACTATCTAGTTACAAATCTACAAACCCAGCAAGCAGATGGATCTAATCCATCACCCTTCATATACAGAACATTCCAATAACTCACATGCTTCTGTGTATACCCAATGGTTCTTATTACTTTGTGCCCCACTACAGCAGATGTTGATATATGTGCACTACAGTATATGTTGATATATGGAATGTTCTGTATATGATCACCCTTCTCTAGATGGAAAAAATCTTGTTTCTGTTTTCTTTTTACCATAAGGTTATCTGACTCGGCATTATCTTGAATGCTGAGATTAATCCTTATTGTTGCATGTCTTCTGTGCTTTTAATTTTTTTCCTCTGAAAACCACTTCTCTTATTCATCTCTTTTTCAGTAATCTCAACGGAAAATCTTTAGATTATGAAGTGCATCTATAAGGCATATGCATTATCATTATAGAACACTGACGTGTTGAAAAAAAGTCTATTAGCATTCCCACAGTTATTCCAGTCTTCTTTATATATGGTTATGTGATCTATAAAAGACAGGCTGCATTTTAATGTGTTTACACACTTTCAGCACAATAAAGCCTGGCAATGACCAGATATGTTAAGTACCATTAAGAAATCTACAACGTTTTGCCAGCCACTAAATAAATATAGATACAGAAAGGAATCTTCATGAACAAATACGAGCAGCTCTCAGAGTTTCTGATATAATATTATTTCAAATACATATCTGTATAGAGAATATTGTGTTTGACATTTTTGAATGCCATGAGACCACTCCCTGTGATCACTGGGTCCCTATTTAATTTGGGGTAGCTCTGGGATGGTTGTCCCAGAGTGACAGAGAATCCACTTTGTCAGCTAATGCCAATATAATCAAACCACCTGACACTATTTGGAAGCAGTGAGGAAGGTACCTGCTGAAAACGTGGCTGTTGCTGCCTACCTGTACAGCTTCTGAAGTCCAGCACTGGTGAATAACTGTATGCAAGGAGTAAGAAAGAGCAATAGCTGAGGTAAAGCTTCATTTCTCAGAAACAGGTTGCTTAAGGAATCTGTTCAACACGTTCTCTAAGCATGTGTCCATGCCGATCAACCTTCCTATTGCACAGCCTACTTTTCTTTAACTGCTCTCATTCTTCCCCATCTACACTGCAGATAACTACTACTGTGGAGGTTTATTTATTTTTCTTATTTTTTAAGTGATACAACTTAGAAATGTGTTACTTACTCTATCTATTGTCTCAAAAATGTTTGCTGCAGCCCCGCGTCCAGTGGCAAAGGCTTCCAGGCAGGGAGATGCTTGACCAAGATTTAAAGCTCCAACTAGAACACCAAAGAAAACCTGTAGAAGTGGAAGAAAAAACTAAGAAAATCTGCATCCAGTTTTTATTACAATTTAGAACTTAGGCAGACAAATCAAACTAAATTGGATTAATGAGTTCTTGAGCATCAACTGGTCTGCAGTGATTCACCACATGAGTATAATTAGCTCACAAAAAAAGGTAAACAAATGCATCTTTGAAAGGATTTTTATCATCTTTCACAGCTTTGCTTCCAGGCTAAACTAAATCAAGTTCTTTCTTATTTGTCCTGACCTGACTGTGTGCACTTACATATTCAGAATCATAGAATTTACTGAAGTGGTAGTAATGTGCTTCCTGAGCCACCTCAGTTTGACTGGGTGACTGCACCTTGAAACTAAGTGCTAGAGACAAGAAATTCTTCTGGAGATGTCTTCAACCAGTAAGCTGATGAGAGGCTGCAACAATTCAAAAACGTAATCTTTGTTTACTGAAGTTCTTATCTAAACCAATACTTGCAAAACTTATTTTTGGAGCAGGTACCATCTGCGGAGAATATTTTTGTTGCTGTACACAGAAATGAACTCTAAGGATCACTACTAGTGCTGGAATGCCAATATATGAGATTACCGTATCAGTTCTTTGTTGTGATATCTGGGAACATTTACCTCCCCGTAAATAGTCTGACTGACCATTTCTGCAGCTAACACATGTCCAATGTGCTCACTGTTTCATGTCCTTTCCCAGCAACAAAAGCAAAGTTATTCACTAGTACCACTTCTCTGAAAGCCAAAAGATCCATTTTTAGCCTAAGCCTAGGACAGTGTGACTGAAAATGAGCCGCAGCACCCGCTCTTCCTGCAAGGGCTGATTGGCGACAACGGTTACAAAACATATTATCAAATATCAGAGGACACTTCACTCCAAGAGTTGAGCCTTGGAGTCTGGCCTTGTAAATGTTTGTTAAAAAATCTGGTTTCCTAAGAGCTGCTACTGCGTTATTATTAATTTTGTAGGCATTTTTAATGAGGTTTTTAAGCATGAACAGGAACTACCTAAAGCAGAAAATGCTGGCAATTCTGATATGAGCCAGATTTTAAAGAACAAGACACTAGATGATGGTAAACGACGAAAGGTACAGACTCATTTATAAAATACTATACACATGCAAATGCATTAACTACTTGTCTATTCTTACAACAGGGAACAAACTGAAATGTATAAGATGATACAGCTTATTCTTCTTGGAGCTAACACACTGGAATGTGTTCATCAGAATTATCAAAATTTATTCCACTTTAAAATAGCTGTTCAGCTGGAAAACAGCTTGAAATGCTTATTATAAATGCTTGGATGACATGTTTGGCGTAGACTTTTGACATACTTTTTTCTCTGCTGTGGCTCATCAGTCCGAACACAGATCACAGATTAGGAGAACTGATACGTTGCTATCTGATGTTGGCAAGAAACAGAATTCTGGTAAGAAGCAATCAAGAATCGTAGAATGGCTTCATTTGGAAGGGACCATAAAGCCCAGCCAGTCCAGGGTTCCCTGCTGTGGGCAAGGCTGCCAACCTCCAGCTCAAGCTGTCCAGGGCCCCATCCAGCCTGGCCTTGAATACCTCCACGGGTGGGACAACCACAGTTCCTCTAGCCAACTTGTTCCAGGGCCTCACCAACTTCCAAGAGAAAAATTTATCTTTTAACATATGACCTAAATCTCCCCTCTTTTAGTTTAAAACTGTTTCCCCTTGTCCTGTTACTATCAGACTGTAAAAAGTCAGTCTCCCTCCCAATTATAAGCTTGTTTTAAGTAATGGAAGGCCACAATGAGGTCCCCCCAGAGCCTTTTCTTCTCCAGATGGAATAAGCCCAGCTACCTCAGCCTGTCTTTATAGGAGAGGTGCTCCAGCCCTCTGAGCATCCTTGTAGACCTCCTCTGGATTCTCTTTAAAAGCCCTACATCTTTCTTATGTTGGGATTCCCAGGGTCTGGACACAGTACTCCAGATGGGATCTCACAAGGGCAAAGTACAGGGAGATAATCACCCCTCTTTCTAGGCAGCCCAGTTGGCCTTTTGGGCTGCGAGTGCACACTGTTGTATCATATCAAGCTTTTCATCCACCCAAGAAGGAACCCCAGTTCCTTCTCCCCACAGGACTGCTCTCGATGAGTTTTTCTCCTAGTCAGTACACATACTGCCATGAGCAAAGCACAGCAACTTCTCTTGGCCTTGCTGAATCTCACTAAGTTCTCATGGGCCCATTTTTCAGGCCTGACTCAGCTAGTCTTTTGAACTCAACAAACAGTAGCCAGGATAAAAGGAGAAGGCGCATAAAGAAACACTATTGTTAAGAAACAAATAAATTCACAAAGGACTTAGTCCTACCTTGCAGCACACTGATGTTCGCTGGACTGGCTGAAATGAAAGAATCTGCCCTAAAGACTTTCCCCTACAAACATCTATGCTATGATACGTAAATCACACTAGGCTTTACTGCAAAATAACTTCTTACTGTGGATGAGTCCCAAAGTAAGTAGGTTACATGCATGTCACAATCCATCAAAAATAGGAGAACAAGTTCAGTAGCTTTGATTAGAAGAAAAAGGCAAGAAATTTCTTAGTGTATCTCAGGGCATCAGAATCGTTGGTGCACAGTGCTTTTTGAAGGGACTAGGAAAAGAATCTTTAAACATTTTTAATATAAAACTTCCTCACTCCTGTCCTCCAGTGTATGGTTGAAAACATGAAGTACAAGACAGATGACTGGCAAGAAAGGGAAGGATAACAAATAACCTTTCTGTTTACATCTTCTATTTTTCAGCTACTTACAATCTTTCAGCTACTCCCCACTCCACTATTTTTCATTTGAAAGCACTGAACTATAGTTGTGTACAAGGCAAGGAAATAGTTTACTTTGTTTTTCACAGCACTACCTTGTATGTCAAGAGGAGTTGCAAATGACTTCCTGTGAGGGACATCCCCCTTGAACAGCATGACTCAGTTTGACAGTGTTCTATGTGTAAATTACCAAGTTCCACTTAATAAGAAGTTTTGCACTGCAGGCTGCTGGTGGTTGAGAGCTCTTACATTGGTAAGAGAGCTCTATGTTGGTAGAAAAGAACCAAACAGATGTCTGATCATAATACCCAGGACATATCAAGGTTCAGAAAAAAAAAAATTACTCTGGTTCTGGACCAAAGCCTGACACTTGGGCAGTCTTGATTTAAAGCGAACAACCAAAACATCTGTAGATGCTGGTTTTATTGCATCTATGTCACTGGTGTGTTAAACATCCACTGTGCAGCCGCCATGCAGATTAATACGCTTTTTTTTAATTATAAAATACAGGAGGCACAGCCATGTGTGTTTTGATAGTGTACATATTTACAAGTTGCTTTTCGTCTATGGCACCGTATGAGAAATCTGGAAAAGCAAATGGTGCTCCAAAAGACCTGGAACCATTCATGAGAGAGAGGTTAGACTTGATTAAATTTTCTTTGGTTGGGTTCCTCTTTACCACAGTGTTTTGACCTTTATCAGCAAAAAAATTTCTCCTGAGATGGCAATACCGTAGAAGCCACATGCCAGCCTACAACACGGGAACGCTAGTTTCAGGCCACTGTCACATGCACATCAGGGTGTCAAATGCAAACATTATTCTGATCATAACATAGCAGGAGGCATTTTAAATAAATACAGATTTTTTAAAATCTTATTCTGGTATATCATCTACTTTCATGCATATACTCAGTAATGACCTTATAACTAAGCAAACAGATACCAAAACTCTACAGGTTAAGTGTCCAAGAATTAATGTTTTAAGAAACAGACAAGAAAAAAGTTGCATGGGTACCTGTAGGAGAGTGCCAGGTGAATATTCATCTTCTTCAAGGACAAGTTTAGAGCCATACCAAAAGGCCAATGCATAACACAGGAAGATTATAAACCACATGTAACCACTGAATAATCCCATTATTATTCCTTTTCTAATTCCCCAGTGTTGAGCAAACACTAAATTTTTATCATATCTGTAGAAAGACAGAAAAATAAAATTTTATGAAATGAACTTAATAGCAGAATTTAAATGAGCAAAGAGCAAGAAAATGGAAGGAAACTATTATTTCCCAATCCAAATGTTTTTTTTTAAAACAGGCAAACATTCCTAATTTACAGTGGGCACGATAAATGGAGAACTGTGTGGGAGCTATCATATTCTGTAACTAATATTCTTACTTATCTTGAAAGTACCCAAGATTTTCAGATGTGCAGCGAAGTTTCACAGTGAGCTCCTACAAATGGGAATGACTTGAAGATAGTATTTCTTATGTTCTGTTCCACTGATTGATTGAATTATGAAACAGTTTTTGCATTTTTGCATATGTAATGTTATTTGAAAACTAGATTTCTGCAACATACATTCATATAGTTTTCAAAGTTGACAGATGGTCGTTGTTTCAAAACTCTGAGACTAATTGCTGTGGTCGCATTTCTACAGGAGAAAGAAAGCAGAGTCACTTCATAATTTGTCTGAACAAACCTTTCAACTTCTTTCTTCTCGCCACCAAAAGCAGCTACTGTTCTGATGGATGAGAGCACTTCATCAGCCACACCCCCAGCTTTTGCATAAGCCTTTAGTTCTCGGCCTGTCAGTTTTGCCACAGCCTGCAAAACCATAGGAAATGTTGATTACACCTGACTTTGACAAACAGTTCTGACCGTCACACAGTGTTGCATGAGGTCACCTCCCCTGCTCCTGCCACTGGGCTCAGTACCTATTTGAGAGCTTATCGTCTAGAGTTAGGGCATATATCTCAGTAGCACGCTTCCTTTCTAACAATTATCCCACTTGCCAATAGCTCTGCTTCAAATACTGAGGAAGGGCAGCTGACAACAAATGCTTTCCCTCCCTTCCCCTTCTCTCTCCTGCTAGCTGCATTCTAACAGACCACAAAACAAGCATGCACGTGTCCATCATGGCAGGAGGGGGTAGGTTAAGCAGGAAGAGCCACACTTCAGCCAGCATGGCAAAGCCAGCTTCAGGTAGAACAGGTAATGGTTCTGATGGGGGAGAATGAAAACAGATGTAGCCCATCACTACGCCTTGTATCTTGGGCCAGTGGCAAACAGGTTCCTGCACAGCATCCCAGAGCACACTGGATGCTGAAAGCTTACTAGGGTTCAAAAAGTACTCACACTGAGCATTATACATAAAGATATCATATTAGTTCAGGAGTTTTATGTTCCTGAAAAGTATAATATGTCATTATTTGCTTTCCTTCTACAATACTCTACCCTCTGCACCTGTTAGTCACTTTCTGAGATGAAACCATACTAAACTGATGTTGTCTGTTTTCTTTATAGTAAAAACCAAAGACTTGAGCTAGTAAGGATCATAAAGAGTTAACTGTGGGTATGTGAAAGACATGGGGACAGAGAAAGAACTGAAAGAACTGAATTGGGGAAAGTGACAAAGCATAAAGGGAGCGAGGTCAGAAATAAATTGCAAATAAAGGAAAAATGCATTTTGGAGTTGATATTATTCCCTGCCAGAACATTGCTCTCCCACTTCATACTGAGTCATCATTCATATCAACTGCTTTGCAGCCAGTGTACAGCATAAGGAGAGCAGGAAGAAACAAAATCTGTCAGTTAGACTGGAAGGCTGATAGCAAAATGACAGCAAACTGTTCCTGAGGTGGAAGAAGGAAGACAGCCAGTCAGGGGGCTGAAGCCAACCAAAGAGCATGAGAATGTGGGGGAGCAGGAACTGCTGAGGGAGAGAAAGGAAATGATAAGGCTGGGGATCCTGTGATTCCCTTCTTCCACCTGGTTCCTCTGCAGGGTGCAGAGGGAGGTGCAGGGTGTGGGTGGAGAAGCAGAACCAGAATGACTGGAAAGGACATAGCAGCCACCAAGAGTAGAAATACCTTTAAGTCAGTCTGAGCAGCTGCTTTGAACTGTTTTAGAGCTCCAAGAGTGTTTCTAAAAGCTTAGGTAGAAACACTAATTCTCGGGTCTAATAAACATTTAAATCCAGTGTGGAGTAATAGCCAGATGCTGCAGGCCAGTTCTGAATGTCTAAGGCAGCAACCCAATATCCAGGCACATGACCCCACAGAAGCAACCCTTACATTTCCATCTCAGATGCTGGATATATCATTCTGTCAATAAGTGAAGCAGGAGTGAAGCTCCTCCTGAGCACACACATATCATAGAATCATAGAATTGCTTAGTTCTGCTGTGACCAGAATCTGATTCTCTTGACTCTAAATGGGTGCGAAAACCTCCTGTTTCAGCATTCCCCTTAGCTCTACAGCACGACCTTCCCTGCTCAGTGCACCTGTCTTAGTTTCATCTGGGTTGTAATTTTTTTCCTCAGAGTGTCTGGTATGATGCTATGTGTTGGTTCTAGGTGAAAAACAACACTGATAACACACCAAGGTTTATAGTTGCTGCTAACCAGTACTGTACAGAGAGTACGCCATTCTCAGTAAAGGGCCCAAGGAGCTGGGAGGGAACAGAATTAGGACAGCTGACTCAAACTGGACAAAGACATATTCCATACTATATGATATCAAGAGCAAGGAGTTTTGAAGGGATTGGGAGTTTGTCTCTCCCTCTTCCGCTGCTCAGAGGGTGAGCTGTGCATCAGTCAGGGGGCAGTGAGCAATTACTTGTGCATCACTTGTTATTTACATTCACATATAAGCATATAATCATAACTATTATCCTTTTCCTTTTGTCTATCTTAGTAAATAGTTTTAAATAATTTTACCTCAACCCATTTAGTTCTTTTTTTTTTTTTTTTTCTGATTCCCTCCTCCATCCCACTGGGAAGCAGGAGAGTAAGCAAACAACTGTGTGGTGCTTAGCCACCTGCAGGCTTAAGCCACTACAGTACCTCAGTGTGAACCTCACACTATGCACTTACCAAGCCATAGACAGCTGCTCCAATCCCAATGAGGGGACTGACTGCAATGATAACCAGCGTCAATTTCCATCCACTGACAAATCCCAGGAGGAATCCACACACAAAGGTGGTTATGCGCTGGATGAAGATTGCTACTTGATCAGCAATAGCTTCATTAATTTTGTTAACATCACTGTGAGAGTGAAAAAAAAAAAAAAAAAGGAAGAAAGAAAGAAAGATCAGCACGTGTATCTGCATACCTTTCCTTCATGTTGCCACATTTTGCTTTCCCTTGCAGAGGGCTTTTCCAAAGACACTCGGCTACAGTAAGACAACCTGGAACCTTTGCGATGGCGAAAAGGAATTTATTTTATACATGAATACTACAGAGAAAATTCTCTTTTCCCAGGAAAAGCCATCCTGCCAGCAGTCTCACTCACTATTGTGCCCCAGCTGATTCAAAGCAGGAAGCAGAGACATCACAGATGAAGGTAGCTATTTGACAGTATAACTGATATGGCATATCCCTTTGTTACAGCACTAGGGGCAGCCTTTCTGAGGAGGCAGAAGGAGGGCTGTAAATCTCATCATCATTCAACCTTACACCAGGCAGTTTGTTCTCTAAATGTGAGGGAGAATGGGAAAACAGAGGAGGAGAGAATTTACATTGCTGCTGGAAGCATTGCGAAAACATGACAGCTGTGTCACATGTGGGAGAGTGGTGCAACGGTTAACATAATCTGAGCCCCATGCAGCTGCAGAATTCATTTGGTCTCACCCACTGCCATTATGGAAAAAACATCTCAAAACAAAACAGTCATTACATTTTTGCTACTCTTGGCTTCTCTCTCACTCCTGACAATACAAGAACTAGGAACTCTTGGAACAAAAAGGAGCAAGCACCAGTGATATTTAAGGTGCAGGTCTGTTAGCTACAGTCCTCTACTGAAAATGCAAGAATGCTGAGTACCATAACAGGATTACATTTTTTTCTTAAGATTTTTTTTTTGCATTCAGGAAGCCTTTTGTAGGCACAAAACGTTTTTTCTAGCGATCAGTAAGCTGGGTGTTATTTGAGAAATACATGTTTGCTTCACCTTTTCAGTGAGACAAATTCCTCACAGCGGATTACATTTTATATTTATTCTTCATAAAAAGAAAACCACAGAAAGTCATAGTTACCACTTGTCAGTAAAGACCAAAAAATTCCCTTCAACTACAGGAAAATCTTTTGCAGCTGTCCCTATTATTATGCAGGCATGACATAGCACAGGGAGCCACCTAGAGTCAGCATATTCATCCTGCAGCTTCTTTAAATCTGTAAACAGGAACCACTAAGCGAAGGAGCAAGCCTTAAACTCAGTTTTGCTCAGAGCTAAACATTTAGCCAGGACAAGAAGTTTTCTCCATCTACCCTGGGTCTCCTTCTAAAGGTAAGTGCTCGTTACCGCTGCTTTAGCAGAAGATTAAGCAAAGCTCACCCTTTTCTTTTAAAAGACGAGAGCAAAGTTGGTGTGCAATTTTCCTTTCCTCTAAGTGAGAGGGTTCAAACCCTTAACTTGAGTCACAGAGGAATTATGCACTGGCAGCCTAATTGGAGACGCTGAAAGGGTTGGGCACAGGAAAAGACAAAGTGGCAGGAGGATGCAGCAAAAATAAAGAAACAAAATACCACTGACAGAAGTTACCAAGGGGAAATAATTGTAGTATAACATCTACAGCACTTACTTCAAATATGTGGGAGACTATTAGCCTAGTCCCTGCTCTCTATTTTATACTATAAGGTGTTTGTCAAATGCCTAGTTACTAGCACTCTGTCTGTCTAGTGTTTGGAAGTGCAAAATGTTCTATGTAGTATATTTTTTCTAGATCACTTACTCAGAAATTCTTGTGTTCAGTTCTCCTACAGACGTGCAGTCAAACCAGCCTATATCCATTCTCATAACGTTCCTGAAATAAGCTTTCCTGATTTTCTGCACTTGACGAGCTGCAGCCATAACCCAAAAGCAGATCTAGGAAGATCACAGTGCGATTGATAAATTGCAGTGAAAAGTCTTTCTAGTCCCTACAAATAGGAAAAAGCAATTTGGCTAAAATAAACTCAGCATTCAGGTAAAATATATTCTAGATAGACGCACAGTTGCTGAGCTACTTTATGCCTTCGATCTTTAAACAATCAAACAATTTCTCAAAACCTCTGGATGAAGCATTTATCTTAGTTCTGATAAAACATGCAAGATTAATTACTCTGTACTGTTACATAAATGTCACAGGAAAACAGTTGTCCATTGGCAGCCGAAAATAAGACGTATGGCAGCCATCCTACCTCAACAAAGCTCTCAGAAAGCTTTCAGGAAAGAGAATGGCAAGTGCTTCTCATGATTATAAAAAGCTACAAAATCAGTGGATTTGATCAGATTCTGCAGGAATTGTCCAAGCTTGCAGCTTATCTCAGTAATACAGTTTGATTCATTACTACAGAACATGCAGAGTTTGATTCTTCTCCAAAACCAATTTTACACTGAAAATTTTACTCTGTAATGTCTCCCTAACAGAAACACAAAGCTCAGGTTATCCTCCTGGGAAACTGAATGCCCTTCAGCTATTTGTGGGAGAGCACGTGGCTTCCATAGTAACCACACTCAAGCAAATATTTCTCTCACTGGGTTAAATGCATCTGAGTACTAAGGTTTACATGAGCAAATCCTAGGTCTCAGATCATCAGAGCTAAAATATTTCATCCTATAGGATTAGAACTGAGCTTGTCTGCTCTGCTCAAAAATGACGTTGACTAAGCAGCTAAAGAGAATATAGTCATTACAAACTTAATTATTTAGTGATTTAAACCTTGAAATCAAAATAGCGAGTCAAATACTGACTTGGAAGTATCCTAACAAAAGTACGGCACAACCAATTCCTCCGTAGTAACCTGCAAACGTGGTCATTTCTTTTTCAATATCAAGCAGTCTGGAAAAAAAAGAAAAAAGAAAAAAGAAAAACAGAATTAGCAATACAGTTTTATGTTTATCACACATTTCTAATCTGGGATGTCTTCAAATTTAGTCAAGTCAGCTGGCAAGTCAGTTTATTTTGCTCCCAGAAGCAGTTTCCTGGTACTGAGGCTATTGCTAGCAGGTGCTGGTTTGCTTTATCATCCTGTGGCATAGGGGTGGGGAGCTGGCAGGTACCAAGAAATCTTGCATCCTGTAACAGTGTTACAGTGTGAAAGGGCCAGATGAGAAGTCCCATTGGTCTGCATGCTTGGCAGCAACATGGGTAAGAAAGCTTTTTAGACAACACAAGTCCAACAAGTTTTCATTAGATTCATTAGCTTATTTTGTACCGTTATACCAATGAACGACACTCAAATTTAAATAGTGTTTTACAGAGAGAAATGAAGGCTGTTGAAATACATTCAAATTTCTTGCTTATCTCAAATGACCGTCTCTTTTAGTACAAATAGTTGTATCAAATTACTCCTAATATTAGTAAAGAGAACTGAGTTGCTGGGATTGCACTTAAGACTACTTTGAAACAAGCATTTTATTTGGTTATTGGATATCTTTAATTATTTTTTTAACAGCCTGCACAGAGCAAGTTTATGCTGTTAGCCCAGAATCTGGCACACTTCCATTTTAAGCTAAAAGGGATAACTATGTACCTGACTTGATTCCTTGCAAAACACCATCATGAAAATAACCCAGGTGTTTAACATAAATACCAGTACCATTTTAAAAGCTTCAGTGTATCCTGCCTGACAGCTAGTTGCTGCTTCAGAAGAAAGAGCAGAGGTCTGTGGCTTGGACAGCCTGGATCAAATAATTTGGCTCCAGTCATCTACATTTAGGAATGCAGATCACTTTCCATATGCTCTGAATTTCAGAGATCATTAAAGAAATAAGTTTTAATTCTACTTATATAACTCATCTATTACTATTCAGAGATTTGAAAACTTCTGGAACGATGTACTGAAAACCAAGCCCAAAGAACAGTTACAGGTTCAAACTTGTCATTGACAGGCATGTATACATGAATGATTCATTTGGACTATCTTTATTGTTGTTAATGGAAAGAAACAGGCACTCTTAAATAACAGTTCATAAGACCTGCCTTAGACATCTCCCATAGGCCAAGATGAATTGCATTCTAGAAGTGCACGTTTCTCTTCGAATGACTACAGTTTAGCTGACTTGCTCAGATGTCAGCTGCCACGTTATAGGATAGACACTTCAGTGCTAACCAAAATGTCCAGAGATTATTATTACCTATTGGGTTGTCAAAGAAAAGTTATCAGTGATTTCAGAGGCATATGTTATCAGGACTATCACTATCAAAGAATATCCCTGATGAAATCTATAGCTGAAAGATCAGGACCCAAGTTAGGCTTCCCTCCCTTGAGCTCTGAAACAAGGCCCTGTAACAAGAACCATGCCTCTTTTACCTACATACACTTCAAAGGCTGAGCTGGGCCTTTTGTAAGAATAGATTCTAGACAAACCACAATAACACAGTAAAAGAAACAAGCATTTCTATTACTTACCCGCATCTTATTGTGGTGTTCCTTTCATTCTGATGAACAGTACCATTAACCCACACTATGGTGTTATTTACGCATGTTTTATTTGGATCTTTAAGCTCTTGCATTTCAATGTCGTATTCAATGAATGTGTCTGCCATTGCACCAAATACAAGCAACATGCCTGGCTGGGCTGCTCCATGAAGAATAGCACAGATGCTACCAACAACCATCATCAAAATTTCCATAGGTGAAGAAAATCGAAACTAAAGAGACAGGAAAAAAAATATGGTCTCATGCTGGTTGTATACTGATAAATCACTAATCAAGTGGATCAGATACAAAACCATTCTCTTCAAATGTCATCATTTCTTCAACATATAAAAATAGAAATATCTCTCTCCAGAGTAATCAAAATGCACTTGTAATTACAGTCTCATATATTATGATGAACTCCCTTTAAGTATTTGACAGCAGAATCTGATCGTGTGACTAATTGTTTTATCACACACTATTAATAAGGTAATATCACTCATCCTCATCCCAGACACTAGCTAAATGATTAAGAACAGTAATTATAATCCACATATATATAGTCACTTCTGCAGATTCCCTGTGAGAAGGGAGAGAGGGAGAAGGAAGGAATGAAAAAGCCATATGGCATTTTGCAGTCTCTGAACAGAGCTATCCGATTTCTCAGAACTCTAGGCACTGTGGTAGAAAGCCACCTCAATGTCTCAGAACAAATTCTCATAGTTAATAATCTAAATTGCATTGGTTGAGCTATGTAATTGTGCACTGACACTTAATCCAGGGGAAATATATAGAAACACGACTTAGCGTGCAGTAAAAAAAGGGACTGAGCTAATTGCTATTGCCTTACATGGGCCAGAGGGTCCACACACACACAGCTAGTGACACAGCTAAGTTACAGGGACTTAAATTACTTTGGTCATGATTGTGTGAAGTCTGATCCTCAGGGTAAATCATGCATAAATACACAGACTATACTGTACTTAGACAATATTAATATCAAGTGCTACATACTTTGAAATAGGACCACAAAGAGAAATCCTGGCCAGCTGAAGAACTAGTCTACGTTCTGTAGGTGCTTTAATGTGTTTCAGAGAAGAAGGGGAAGGACTTTGGACACATATGGACAAGAGATATTGGCACACAAATGCAATTAGAGGGAGAAACAAGTCCACACACAAGAGAAATATACAAAAGGTCTTTCTACAAAAAAAAAAAAAAAAAAAAAAAGGAAGCTAACTGTAGCACTATCACTGTTTTGCAAACCAGCAGGCTAGCTCAGAGAGATAGAAAGACTTAAGATTCATTCTTCAGTTGCCATAAGGCAAAAAGCAGTGCATTTTGTATTTTGCCACAATTCTCCCCCTGGGGATATCCACAATGGCAAGTGTGAACTGACTGTTCTCTCAAGCACAGATTTGAGATCCCTGGGCAGGTAAAGTACAAGCAGCATGTCACTGCACTAGTCCAGTATTAGTTAGGATCATACTAGTTTGGACACATTACAGACTACTTGCATAAACTACATGCAGAAAAAAAAAGAGCTAAAACCTCTTTGCTGCACACTGCTGGGTTGGATATCTCTCTATTACGTTCATTTCAAAATTCTTTTTGACACACTGCATGGCTCTCCAGGACTCATCAAATGTATTACCTATGGCTATACATACCACACAGTACTATGCATTTCCAAGTTTTCCATAGTAACCTGCAGGTTTCAAGCCAAACACACGGTTTAATAAGACAATTATTACATAGATTGTTACACAGATGCTGATAATTAACACTCAGCTGACAAAATGAAAAAAAAAAGGTTCTATTAAATTCTGACTGAATTTAAACAACTTGGCATGAAATTCTACTATTAATTTCTTAAAAGTTTGGCTCATTCACTGCTATTCTCCAAAACACCATACACAATTTTGTCATTTATTCTTCAGAACCATAAGCCATTTAAATCCATAGTTTTCATTACCAGCTGAAAGAAGCCAACACGAACAACTTTTTCTTTCTTTTTGGATGACCTTCAAGAACAGAAAACACGCAATTACAAAACTGCATTTAATACAGATTTTGTTCTATATGGAAAGATAGTACACAAAATCGAAATTAACTCACTTTTCATTTTTCTTCTTAACAGAAGGCTCATTGTATGCATAGAAATTCCTGGCAAAGAAAGGAAAAGTTTATACATTAATTCTTTTACTCTCTTGGTTAGTTCCCTGGAACTACATTTCATTTGAGACAATTTGCCCAGATTTGGAACCAGTGATTTTATAGTAATTTTAAAGTTTAGCTAGGGAGTAGAACAGAGGTCAAGGTAAAATGGTTTATACACTGTTTCATAATCAGCTCTTTAAAACACTGCAACAGTAAATTCTTCTAGGTCAGTTAGAGAAAAGTCTAGCAACAAAATTTTTGGCTAGTCCTTATTTAAAACGGAGAAGCCTTGTTCCATTTCTGTTTTATGCTGTCTGCACATTCACATTTCCCTAGCAGCAGAATCTCTCAACTTACTCAGTTTGTCTTTCAGTGCTAGTATTATCTGCTGCTGTTCTACACAATCCATAAAACTCAGAATGTCTAGCTGCATTATAATGTATGGCATCCACACTATAAGTATCATCATCACTGATGAAGGAGTACGGAATTTTACATTTGGATATTTCCTTTTTTTACTAAAAAGATGAATGCCTAGAAGTTTATGGTTAATGTTTAAATCTTAATATCTTAACCCCTTCAGACAGTTGTTCAAACTTATGATCTAAAAGTTAAGTCTGAAGAGAGAGAAAGCAATCAAGATTGATTCAAATTCCTGAAAAACTAATTTCTCAAAGTAAAGGCATTGTCAAAAACATTTGCAGAACAAAGTCTGTATTTTACTGCCATTACTCTGTATTTGAAACAGCTGCTAAGACTGTTTTGGTCTGCCATTGTTAGTTGTATCAAATAAGTCAGTTTGCCTCCTAGAGAATGGCTTCTTATTAAATACCCTATATTCTATAAACATGTCAATATGACTGGATGGTATTAACTTTGTTTACTATTCCCAGAAATATCGATGGTTCTGCTTGTGTACATGACTTACTCTGATTTCTTGAAGCTGTTACCTGTTAGGGAAAAAAATGCATAGTCTGGTTAATAATTACAGAAGATTATATACTTGAATGATAGACACATGAAAAATAAATCCTAGAAACCCCTGGGACCTGGTTGCTCCTAAGTTATAAAGCATCTTATGCACTACATAGTTCACTTGGGCACTGCCTCACTGTCAACATGCATTCTCTGAAAGGAGGAGGAGCTGTAGCTCTTGCCTTCCAACAACTTTAAGATGGCAGATCTTGCAGAAGAGGGGCAGCTGTGCCCCTGGAGAGTAAAAGTAGACACTGAAATACATTCTGAAGAACTGCCACTTAGAGAAATTGAATTATATTACAAGATATAGTTATGCTATGTGGCAGCTCCTTAGTTTCCAAATGGTTTTGCATTTTCCAAGGTAGTAATGCTACAAATAAGTGCTCCAAGTTTGGAATTGAAGGAACAGCTAATTACAACTCCTTTTAGGGTTTAATAACGTTATTTGGCTCTAGGAAACTATGGTTTTATTCTGCTCTGTTTGTTTCATAAGCATATCCTATGAATTCCAGACATTTTTGGAGAAGGTATTATACTTGTAAAATTATTATTAGGAAGCATACTTTGGTGTTGGAAGAGAACTGCTTGTGAAGGGAAAAGATAATACAGTTTTCATTTTGTTGGAGTTTGGCACCTGGTGATGGTTGTAATCGTTTGAAACTATTCCTGGAGGATTTATGGAAAAAGATGAGGCTTAGAGGGAGTTTTCTCTGCAGGGTGTTAATGCCAAGTGTTTTACACATACATACATACACACACAAGAACAAACTGACTACTGGGAGGAATTTTAAAAAGAGAAAAAAAAATCTGCTGAAATAAAAACAGAGAACAAAATAAGCGTGCTTTTAAAGGTGAAGAAACCTTGATCTATAAACATGAAGATGAAAGCAAGAGTGTAGCAATGCTATTCAAGGGAGCAAGGAACTGCAGTACAGCTTTCATTTGCCAAGAGTTTCTATGAAGGAAAAAAAATTGGAAGTACAATTTGGAAGACAATTAAATAATTTATTAATCCTAAGGAAAAAAGCAACAGTAATGTTTGAATGCTCTAAACGTTTTAAAAGGGAATTAGAATATTTAAGAAAAATTTCAGTTTGAAAATAGCACAAAACCTAGGAAAAGCTGCAGAACGTGGTCAAGAATTTGAGATTTTAATGTAGTTATGTGAACATGGTAAAAAGTAAGCCTAAGGAAATATGATAAGTAAGTCAAATAAATGAAAAAGTATAATCAAGAGGCTCCTGAGCAAAGTGGGCTATTAATTATGTCTACAGTTGCAGTGTTCAACTGTTGATCCAGAGAGATCTAATACATAGTAACATGTACTAAAGAAAACATTGAAAAAAACTCACTGGAGGTTACAGAGAGAAGAGATCACTCAGCAGACGACCAGGAGCATTTTAAAGCACCAATGTTTGCTTTTGGAAAGGTGCACTAACTGTTCAATAAGCTGCTTATGACATTCAGCAGAATACATTGTGCATTTCCAAGGAAACTAAGAAACCAGAGACAACACTTTTAAGACAAAAAAATCCTAGCTGTAAAAAGGATAGGTTTGGTCCCAATAGAAAGTCTTCTTGTGAAGTCCCATAAGAAGTAAAAGAAGCAAGAACATTAGACAAATTAATAGACAAGGAACAACTATCCCAGTACAAGTGGATAAATATTGGCTATCTGGGAAGATTTCTAGGAGGCCAGAACAGGCAAAAAGTTTTCTGGCCCTGACGAAGAAGGATATACCCCTTTACCTGTTTACTTTCTTTTCACTCTTCTCCCTTCTCAATAAGTAAATAAATAAATAGCTCTAAGTACCCCAAGAACTGAAACTGCTTTCAGCGAGCAGCCTCAGTTAAACATTTAAAACACTGACAGGAAGGGGAGTGAGGAAGTCTGTACAGCTTCAGCACACAAACAGCTCATTTCAGCAGGATGCAGGGCAGTGTGCTGGGGCAGCAATAGCTGGGGAAGAGATCAGACTTTCAGAAAATGCTCACATTCATTTCTGTTGCAATACAGCAGCAGAAGTATGTGATTGTGAATTTTAAAAGCAGCTGCATAGGCTAGCATGCCAGTTTTGATTTTATGAATACATTCAAGCTATTGAGAAAATAATTTCCCACACAATCTTCTTGCCAGCAGTTGAAACAGATTTGAAGTTCCCAGGGAAAGCAGGCCCTTGACTCTGTTGGAAAGGAGATTACCTAGTACAGGAGAATAAACTCTGCAAAGTGAAGAGCGTTTGATGAGGATGGTTAAAACCAAAGGAATTATCTGACTAGCTCAGACAGACAGAACATGGGAACATAATGCCTTTTGCACATGAAGTTCTTGCTCATCTTCTAAAGGCAGACCAAAAAAATAACATGCTAATGGAACAGCTGTTTTTATACTTGAACATGTCTGACAAACCCTACAAAAATCAAGGCAATCAAGCCCAGAGTTAGACTGAATACTCCAAACGTGTTCAAACAGTACCATTACACTCACAGGCCTATAATACATCATATTTCAGATGAAGATTGAGAGCAAAACTAAAACTCAAACTGTGAATTACAGTAGATTAGAAATCCAGACTTAGCATTAATCAGCAACCACTAGGTTTTTAAAGTGAAGACAGATTACAGACTATTAAGAAAATCTCAGTAAGTCTTGAAAATGCTTGACTATTAGCTGCAATTTCATGATATACGCTGTTACGTGATGGATTCTTCTGTATGCCACAATTTTAGCCTACAAAGCATCAGTGTAAGTTTCTCACAGAACAAATGTTGCTGAAGGTGGACTGCCTTAAACACAAACTGTCATCTAGGCTGGGAGGGGAAATATTTACCATAACACAAACTAGTTCAACTTTCGTTCTGATTTGTTATTGAAAGTAGCAGGAAATGTCCTGCTTTTGAATGTTAGTCTGAATAAAGTTCCATTTTCTCTGAAGTAACCTCTCATAAAATACAGTCCCCATAGTCTTTCTCTCCCATTTGACTGCTCTAAAATCTGATGAAGAAAAAAGAGAACTCAAGACAAAAAATTACTCATCAATCTGTGTTTTGTTTAGAGCCCACCCAAGCCACTTATTTTTGTGATGAAAAAGGTGGAACTGGGGGTGAACTCCATGTTTTTAAATTCCAGTAAGGCCCATGTTTAGTACAAGTGTCATTTCATGCATGACCTCAAGCACTTCATTAGGTCCCGAGAGAAGATTTTTAATGAAAGTTTAAAGAAATCCAGAGTTAGGCACAGCTGGCAGGAATTTTGAAAATACAGGCTTAGATGTTTACTTCAGAATCTGGTGATACTTGAGCTGTGGAATCTTCCTGCAGACCCTTTCTACACTACATAGGGTGAAGGTACAGATGTACATTGAATTGTACTGTAATTTATCTTCCCTTATGTGCTACTGCTTCACTTTATTGTGCGTTTTGCATTTAATATAAATTTTTAATGCCTCTCCCTTTGTTTGCTCTTCTCAAGTCTTATAAACAAAATTCAAAATATTTGCACAGCAATTTCTCTTTATTGTTTCTCCTACCTGACTCTCACTTCATTTGGACATACAAACTGGAAAAATGCACATTACCAGGGAAAAACTGAAGAGGAAAAGCTCTGACGCGGAAAAAGAATGCAATCTTCTTGAAATGAGATGAACAGCCACTGTAACATCTCATTAGTATTCTGTCTAATGGTGGTATGGCTGCATATATGCATATTCATTGAAAGTACCTCTAGAAACCAGGGAAGATAGAGTTTCTGACTTTTTGTCCATTTACTTGTACACCAAGGCATGGAGTAGGTAGTGCCTTGGTACCTAAAGGTACGTAAAAACTTCAGAAGACACCTTGAATACATTGGCTGATAAGTAAAGGTCAACCACCAGGAGGGATTGTTAACAGTTTTTCCAGAACTGTTTTGCAGATAGTACACTCATAGGTTCACAGAACAGCAGCAGGTACTACATAACTGTATTTATTCCACGTATTCCACAATTCCTATTTGCTTTGTATTCTATAGACTACTAGCTCCACTTAGACCACCCACCACCTCTTTTACATGCTTCATAAAATCAGGTGACTGAAGAACAAACATCTTACATTTACCATCCAAGTCAAAAGCAGAGTTATCTTCTCCCAATTTCTTGATGCTACGCAGAATAACAGGGTCAGACATGATGATTAGATGCTCAAATCAGAAATCCTTAAAGAGGGGGTGAAAAAAATAGCATCAGTAAATTTTCGTCTTTGAAAAGTACAACTATGTTACGTTAGATTCCTGCTTAACTCAGTTTTGCCCTCATACCAGGGCAATACCACTGATTACAGTGCAAACTATAAAAGCAGATGCCCTAGGCACAGCGGAACTAGAGTAGAAAAACACCTCAGAGAAGTATGTCTGAGCCAGCTCAAAGTGAAACTCCTATAAAAAGCTTCAGTACCTCCTTAAATTAGAGCTGCTCCAATGGGCTTTGCAGTTTAATCCAAACAGCCCTCACTCCATTAATGGCCATATTAAAACCAACTACTGCTTTTGTGTAGATGCCATCCGTAGACTATAGCTCAAGATATTAATATGACAAACCCTGCTTCAGTTACAAGGGAGCACTGGACAGGAGACCTGCTCTGCCTTGTCCCAGCCTGGCCCAGCTGCTGGTGGCCACCAGGACCATGACAGGTGAAACCCTCCTTGTTTATCATCTGTTCCTAAATTTTATGTGTACACTTCCGGCACAGGAATCATCAGGAAGTCAGGCTGGAAGGGCCGAGGTCTCCTGGTTGATTTTAAGCATCCAAAGTAGAATTCAATTATTCTTCTGTCATTTTAATGTATATTTATCAAAAATACCTAATGACCTCCAAGAGCATTACAGCGCTTCACTATCCTTATTGCTAAAATAACCTCTTCCTAATGCCTAATTTGAATTTTACATGTCATATTTAAGCCCATTACTTCCTGTGCAATCTACCATAGATACGGAAGAAACAGTTCTCTTCCACTTTGCAAATAGGTTGTTATTTATTTGGAGGATAGGAAGTCTCCCCCTTCAGAGGAATAAAGCAATTCATTCAATTTTCCTCTGTTGGCTGTATCTCTCAAACCTATGACAGAATCTGGAGACCAGTGAGAATTTTCTTCAAGACACGAGTGTATAACAGTACTGAGTCTTACCAACAGTGAGCAAAGGAGAAAGATTTTTTCAAGTTTCACAAATTAAATTCTTGTTCATACAGCACAGTATGATTTTTTTTTTTTTTTACAGAAATATCACGTTGTTGATTTGCCTTCAGGCTATATTCCACAAAAACACTCATTTTTCGCAAGTAATTTGCTACAAAGCCAGTTGCTTTCCAAACTGTACTTTCACAGTTGATTACTCCTGTCTGCTTTCATCAGCATTTAATAACATCTCACTTTCTTCAGGCCATTTTTTCCTCTTTATTAAGATAATTTTGGATTCTAATCCTGTTCTTCAACATATCTCCAGCCTATCCTACTTTTACATCATACTCAAACTTAGTGACCATATTATCCATCCTGCCATCCATGCTTTTGTCAATATTACTGAACTATACCTGAAGACAGATCTCTATAGAACTGCATTCAACACATTCCTTAATTCAGACATTTGTTCATTGATTACTGCTCAATGCATGTGGTTTTTCTGGCCTGAAAGTATCTGATGAGAAGTTGATCCATGTCAGTAAATCCTGATATTCTCACACTACGTGATGCCCCAGTTTGCAAACCAAATTCTGTCTTTAACGAAATGGGTAAAGCCAAATCACCACTATAACAGCAAAAAATCTGACTAGGACTATAATAGTTACTCACAAGGTAAAATTACAGGCATTTTTTTAAATTCATCTCCACATACTATGAAATAATTTATAATCTTCATAATTTTTCTGTTCAATCAAACAGATGGTAAATGGGTCAAGCAAGGCTATGTTACCTTCTCAGTTAAAGCCTCAAGCATGTGCGCATTTCCAAGTTCACTTTCTGCTGTTTTATATGACATAGAAAACATGCATAACCTGCCTCCAACTAGAAAGGAAAGCTTCATATATATATTACTATGTTTCACATGAGACCAGATCTACATTTCATTCCAGCAGGATTTGTATTCAGCATATGGAAGGATTTAACAAGGAATTTATTTCCAGATGAGTTCATTCACATTATATTGAAATAAAAATAGCATTCCATAAAGAGCAAGCATATTCTTCTGGCAGTTCAATGTCATAAGTTCATAAGTTCATAAGGTTGGAAAGGACCTATAAGATCATCTAGTCCAACCATCCTCCTATCACTATCTCTACCCAACTACTAAATTAAGTCCTTTAGCACCTCATCTAAACGCTTCTTGAACAGCGCTAGGGATGGTGCCTCAACCACCTCCCTAGGCAGGCCATTCCAGTGCCTGACCACTCTTTCAGAAAAGAAATGCTTCCTCAGGTCTAATCTAAATCTTCCCCGGCGCAACTTGTGGCCATTCCCTTGAGTCACTTGAGCTTTCACTGAAGAAGAGTGACAATTTTCTCCAAATGGAAACAATACACATTAATTCACTTTCCAAGTAAAAACACAAAACTTTTCTACGTTTTTCTACGTTTTTCTACTTTTTTACGTTTTTCACTCAAGTCACTTGAGCTTTCACTGAAGAAGAGTGACAATTTTCTCCAAATGGAAACAATACACATTAATTCACTTTCCAAGTAAAAACACAAAACTTTTCTACGTTTTTCTTCCTGCCTTTTGCTGTACCTGATCAGTTGAAGTAGTCTGAGACGGATCTCCAAAAACTGTTCAAATAATCCTAAAGATGCAGAAGTACCTTGAAGGAAAAAAAAAAAACAAAGATTCTCAGGGAGCTCACTTTTGGCAGTTCTGTCAATGATCACACTGCCAAGATTATTTATTTTCAGCATGAATTCAGTTGTGAGGTTGGAGGTAGACAGAGATCTGGAAACACAGCCTCGTTGTTCCATTTACAAAACATAACTATTTTGACAATGGCAGCACAGACTGGTGAACACTTCACAGTGAAGTGACTCTAAGGAAAATACAGCTTAAATATGCAACAAGCCTAAGGTTTGCCAGCTCTTTAATCCTAGATATGTGTTTTTAGGAAGGACACGTCCATATTTAAAAAATAAAAATTAAAAAAAGTTAAAAGTTAAAAAAATAAGAAAATTATGAGTGTGAGAAACACTATTTTTTATTATTTACAGATTTTTTGTTCAGAAAGTTAGATAATTGTTCACTACATTAACAGCACCAGGAGACAGAAATTTCAACTACACACTCACACTTTCTTCTGCAAAAGTTAGCTCATCACAACGGTAATTTGATCAGCAATTTGTCCTTACAAAGGAAACCATAATTTGTTTCTAAATCTAGTAAGTATTACTTTGCTTTGTTTAGGAAACAAGTAATGGAAATGTATAAAGGAAGCTGACCTAACAGATGATTTTACACTAAAGCTGGTGTTACTGGAACTGTTACCTGCATTACAAAATAAAAAATAAAGTGCATTCCTGCTTCAGAATGATAAAAGATAAAATCATGCAGTGGATTGATGAAAAAGGCAAAAGTAAAGCAAAGCCAAGTTATTCATCATTCTCAGCCTCATCCTTTTCCAAGTATTTATTATTTGACTTGTAATCATAACATCAATATAAAATTTTGGTAATGGAACACTGTAAAAATCAATTTGTCCTTTCAGTGCTGGCATAGAGTGTGATGCTGGGAAGTCTCACTTCAGTGCTTGCTTTGACACAGTACTTTAACATTATGACATATCTGACTATTTTTTTAGTCTGAATTCTGATGCAGTTTTAAATAATGGGAAAAGTAGGGGAAGAATAAAGAGAAAAGACTAGAGTAGGGATTCTTGTTACAAACACTTGCTAGGGCTAAACTTTCTGGAATTGTCTAAATTTTTCAGTATAAAAAGAAGTAACTGCCATGTTTA
This sequence comes from Cyrtonyx montezumae, assembly GCF_038088225.1. Classification (NCBI taxonomy): domain Eukaryota; kingdom Metazoa; phylum Chordata; class Aves; order Galliformes; family Odontophoridae; genus Cyrtonyx; species Cyrtonyx montezumae. The sequence goes on along the minus strand of NW_027072078.1, from coordinate 18,205,170 downwards.
TAAAACGTGTTTGGGGTTTTTTTCCTTTTTTTTTTTTTCTTAAGTTCAAACCATCAAATATTATCCATACACTATTGTGGCCAGCAGGCATCACTCATTACCTTAAATTAATATAGAACAATAGCATGCTGTATTAGAATGTTAAAACAACATTCCTTAGGTTCTGGAAATTTATCTGGGGACCACTTACAACACCTCGAAAAATTATGATGCTCACGTCTTCATTAAGAGTGATTTAGATAACAGAAATCAGATATAATAGAAGATTATATCATCTCATCTACCTGAGTGTGCCAAACCAAAACTAGCAACAGAGAATATGTCAGAAACTGCACTGAAGTGAAACTGCATTTTACTACTGTCAGCAAAGTTATGACTGCTGGATTTTTTTTTATAAACAATCATATATAAGGAACTCAAAAATGCAGATTTAAAAAAGAAATAATTTGAAAGCACAAACAAAGGAATGCTTTAGAGAAAATAATTTTCAGACCTTCTCCAAAACCATTTCGAATCTGTCTCAAATCAGATCTTTATGCAGAATAGATCTTCATTTGACATTAAGGTCTCCCCCTTCTTGTTTAAACCCTGGTTGTTCAGATATTGATCATATACGCAGAAAGACACACTGCTTCAAAATATAACTTGAATGATTTATCCTTCAGAGAGTCCCATCCAAAGAATACTAATTGTGCTGATACAGTTCAGCGTTCAACTTGGATTATTTTGAAGGAAAAATACAGGTACCCTTCAGTTAAAAAAGTTTATCAGTAATCTATAACACATTAAATAGGACAGTTATGCTACTTACCCGTGGCTGTAGAAAAACAGAACAAATTGCAAGAATCCCATTCAATCAGTGAAGCACACAACCACTTTGCATCATGTTTTCATTATTCTAACCCATCTTCAAATCGAGTGTTGGCTATTTGCACCTGGGTCAATAACCTGGTGGTCACACTGGTTACAGTTCACTGACATTTAATGGAGGGTTTAAATTTGACTAATGTAATCTCACAACTTCAAGTCAGATCTCTTGGAAGGCAATTATGCAGCAAGAGACAAGACAATTCTCTTACAAAAACAGAAAAAAAAACCAACCAACAAACAAACAAAAAAACAATATTCACAACAAATGTATGGGAAGAGACTGTTATAGCATTATTTTATGCCATACCATAGTATAGAATTACTGTATTAGCTACATGGTTTCTAACCCATAGCTCACCCCCAGTTCCATGGCTATGAAATTTTTATAATTCGTCCTTTAAAAATAAATATTTTAAAGCAAGAAAAACACTGAGTAGTGAATTCTCACTGAGATGACCCCTCAGTGGATTTTTCAATAAGGGACTTCGGTGAGGACACTGCTATGGCCCCTGTCAATGACATCTGCAGAGTTTAGAGGGAAACGGCAAACATGGTTTAGTTACAAGATGGAAAGGTGACACCTCAATCTTAGTGATTGTTGGCTTCCCCTAAGGTCTGTGCTCTCAAACTTTCCATGACAGACCCCCATGCACAAAAGCGCCTCAGGATCAAACATAGCTCACCTATACTGTTCTCCTCGTTCAGAATCACTCCCACATGCACAGCAACAGCATTATCAAGCCTGGTGTCATCTCCCATTTTCCTAACATAAACAAGTCTACATCTCTGCTAATGCGTACAGCATAACTCAGTGAATAACCCACTCAGAGATAAGACCACAGAGCCGATTATTTCATCCACCACATATTAGAATCATAGAAAAAAATAATTCCTTGCAGTGCAGGGTATGCGAGTGGATGGACAGAAGGAAAACAATACAGTGAAGAAGATACTTGCTTTACATCATTATCCCCTGGAAGTTTCTCCAGGACTGTTGTGTCCACAGGTCAGAAAGTTGCACTGATTTTCCTTTCCAGAGTATTCGAGCAAAACCACATTTGAATGCAGCGAAGTCCAGCATCTTCAGACAAGATCTTGGCTTTACACAGCCAGATTACAATTTCAGCAATAGACAAATTACTTCAGTCTTTCCACTTAAAGACTTTGCTGAGCTAAGCATTTGGAAAATGTGCGAAGGGCCTGTTTGTTTTACACTGCTAGTGGAGTAAGACAGCACTGGATTGGAGCTAACACCACAGATGTGCCTCATTTCTTTCAAGGGGTTCCACTCTAAATTTCCACTTCCCTCAACTTCTTATGCAGGAAGTCCTGAATACTAATAAATTCTAACCTGACTTTATGACATGGACCAGAAAAAATGAACGCATGCTGAGAAATCATCCACTTGTGCATGGCAAGGTGGAGAACACGCAGCATTCAGTTTTGTAACAGTCACCTTCCTGTTACAAAACTGCAAGTGGAAAAACTGTCCTCCCTTCTATCTTTCCTGCATTCTGCCACTTTCTGATGTTATGGGAAGGGAAAACTCTTTCTATTGCTACATTCAGCCCTACAAATGTTTCACTGAAAGAAAAATTAAGCCACCACACTAAAAGAACAGAGAGCACAAATTCAGTAAGTCCAGGAAAAAGAGGACAGATGCTCCCACTCTTGTTATTTCAGTAGGGAACAGTTGCAAGATCTCCAAACCAAAACAGGCAATGGATATTTACTTCATGAAACATAAGCAGTACTGTCAGGATAAGTCCCCTCAGTACTGGCCTGAGTTGAAGGGAAACATTCTGATTACAGTTCACATATTCTTCTTTACACAGGAAAAAAAAGATTCATTGAGCCAAGTGCAATAAAATGACTGGTACTTCTTTGAATAGATGTCTATGCCAGCAGCGTTACCCTCTTTTCAGGATATTTTTAAGTAGTGCACAGGAACAAATGAATAAAAATGAATCTTAGTTATTTCTCTGTAAGGAATGAAAGTACAAGTACTCTTTTGGCAGAACACTCCTCAGCTTCAAGCTGTAGTCTACAACATAATTGATTTTTATTGCAGTACTGAACAAAGCTCGTAGCAGCAATCAAATAAAAAATGCTTCCACGGCTTCGTGAAGATGGTCAGAAATTTAGCACTGTATGCTCACAGTAGCAGGTGACTACGCTTTTCTACCATTTAAACAGATTCAACTTGCCACTGCAGGCTGGGTTTCTGATGATCGGCTCGTTTCAGTGTTTTGTGATGAGGTTCACATGCAAATAAAGCAGCCTGCTGGACAGAAAGCATGGAGCAGATAGCCTTTTTTATGCTTCATTAAAGTATTTGGTAAAGTATTCACAACCAAATTAATTTTTGTAGCTAGCATACAGTGGTCCAAGGGCCAAGGAGCCAAATACTTGATTACGCTCTCTTGAGTATAATCCCTATCTTTCTTCTGGTACCCTGATTTTTAACTAAAGGACACTTCAGTTAAATTTACAGCTTTGATATAGTTTGCAGATTGAAGCATTAGGCAGAAGACTTTAACATCTGTTACCGGAGCATCAGATGTTAAATATAGCTTATCAAATTCATCTTAAAAAAAAAAAAAAATCAGTAATAAAGATATTTAGAAGACGCAAACAACAAAATCAGGCCAGGAGAACAGCCTTCTCTGAGTCACTGAGCAGAGCAAAGCCTGGAGAATTTGGGAAGCTGCAGGAACAATCAATTTAAGCACAAAGTTGGTCAGGTTGGCAAGTACCCACATCCTGTGTCCCCATTCTTTTCTTGGCACACAGCAATTATACAAACACAAAACAGCATTCCCTCTGTATAAACCAGCATGAATTTTACACAAATTACTGATTTGAAATTTATACTAGTAAAAAGGCTATCACATAAATCCCGTGATATTCATATGAACATTACCTCTTTCAACACAAAAAATTTTGAAAAAGTTACTACTACTTTTCCAAAGAAAGATCTATAACAAGTATTCTACACACAAACCTGCTTTCTGCACCTAAGACAAAACCAAGACTTCCTCTTTTGATGGCTTGGCTTTATCATTTTTGCTGCAAGCAAAAAGCTTTTTGTTGGTAAGAACTTACTTTCCTGTTTTGTAAACAGATTATATTTCTTCATAACGAAATGGCAAATTGTTAACATTTTTCCTACAGCAAAACAAGGAGTACCTCTGGGTACAATGGGCCTGTTTATATAAGTATGATTTTCCCTTCCTATGAAAAGTATAAATCCAAACTGGTGGCTGTCTGGTGGATGCTTTCAGGTGGAAGGCTAGCACGCAGAATGAAAGAAACATTTCTTCTTCCATGGTATAAGCCTGCTTAGCCTCACTAAGTCATAATGTGTTTATTTTTAGTCATAAAAATACAGCATCCTGAAACGACAGAACAGTGTCTAGAGCTGTTCCAGCAAGTAGGCTGTGAGGCAGGCAATGAGGGAATTACCTCTGGTTACTTACTCTGTGCCTATATAGTTAGTCTCTTAACATCTGCTCTTGAAATACACTTGAAACAGGACATGCGTTCACTCATCCCTTTGACCTAATCAAAATTTGGCAGCTGGCATTTTTGCCATTCCTAACTACAGTGCAAATAAAAATAGCAAAGGCAAGTTCAACCCTTCAAGAAGAGAAACGACAAAGCCCATAAATTTTATCAATTCTGTGTTCTGAAAATAAAACAAAACAGAAACCTTTCACAAGGATTTCAGCTACCTCAGCTGTTGTCACAAGATGGCACCTCCTGCAGGCCCACCTGCCCTCAGCACCTCAGCTCTCCCAGACACTTTTGGAATGTTTTCAGGGTTTCTGGCCCACTGTCTCCCGGAATTTAGAGGGGAATATAGTTTTTCTTGGTTAGCCTTTCCGTTTTGTGCTCCTTTAGTCTGTGGTTCCTAAAGCAAAACCAGATCTTTGCTTACCTTTGCAGATCTGCTGCCCCCAAGGGCTGGCACTACACCTCTCGGTCTCACCTGCAAGCTGCAGCTGGAAACACAGCCTGTACACAACACTCTTAAAACGCTGCCACCGTAGCACTTTGTTAATCCTATACAAAGTCCTATCGACCCACTGATGAACCGCGGAGACCAGAATTCAGCCTCGCACTGCGCTGCCGAGTGTCCCATGTTAGCACACATGCCTATTTGTGTGGAAAAAACTGCGCCCGGCTGAGCTTTGTCTTCCAGCAGCCTAGCTGGACTGGCTTTTACTATAACTGACTGACCAGATCACACGTCCAAACTGTGCTTTGCTTACGTTAACCTCCCCTCCCTTTAATTAACACCTGGGACACAGCTGAAGCGGGACGTGATGAAGAGCGGCCGCCTCCCGCCCTCGCGCTGTCCCCGCTTTCCCGCCTCAGCGCTCAGCTGCGGCGCGCTGCCCCGAGGCCATGCAGGCGGGAGCCGCAAAAGAATTAAAAAGCAATGAAAAGCAGTCGCTGTGCTGGGTCTAGTCCTAACAAAGCAACTATGAAAGACCAAACTGGGAGGGCGGCTGCCTGATTACCTCATTACGCTTTCTGCTACACTGATGCTGCAAAGGAAGTTAAGCAACGAAACCCAGCAGCAGAACCCCACACTGCAGCTTTTGCAACACCCTGGTTCCACCACCAGCTTACAGTTACAGTTTTGCTATTAAGCCGGTTAGCATTAACTCCAGATAGGGAGCTCTTTCCAAACATGTTTTGCAGTGCTGATGCTGTCACACTGCCTGAGACGCACTGCTGTATCCTCCTTCCCTTGCTGAGGGACCACGTGCACACACACTCTCTCAGCATTCTGGTGGGAATTTACTCCTAGAGAGGCCAAGTGGCAGGACTTGCTATCCTCCTTCTTGAGAAGTCTAGCATTGATGTCAGAGGATTTTAGTAAAATTAAGTAAATCATTTTTTCTTCCTAACCTTGCTTAAGTATAAACAGTAAAGATGAGGGTTCTGGGTTCTGATGACCTTGATTTAGCCTTCTGTTAGCAGCTGTCCCAGTCTTATTCTTTCTTTTTCTGTGAAATGACACTAAATGCAAATATTTCTGTAGGTTTGCATGCAAATGTTTTATTTTTGCTACTCTTCCCTAGCCAGTGCTTCTCCCAGACATGTTTGATGGGAGCTGACTGACCTGGCAGCACCTAATACACGTTATGCTTTGTAACCCTCTTACAACATATCTCAAGTTCTCATTTCTGCTCAAGAATTTTTAGTTTTATTTCTAGCACAAGGTGCAACTTCTCTGTGTGTGCCCATTTCTCTGAACAGTTGGCAGTTATCCAACTCAAGAAAAAGAAGAATCAACCATCAATTTTACGCCTTAAAAGCTATCAGTTTTTCCTTTTCATTTCAGAAGAACGAGTCCAGAAGACTTCAGTAAAAATGTTTTTCTACGTACTACTCTTTCTCAGCATCAGCTCTCTGTGGTGGTACTGGAAGGCAAGGGATAGGAGGAAGGTTGCAAACCTCACTGGCAAATATATATTCATCACTGGATGTGACACAGGATTTGGAAATATGGCAGCAAAGACTTTTGATAAAAAGGGATTCCGTGTTCTTGCCAGCTGCCTGACTGAAACAGGAGCCAAGGAGCTACAAGCTGTGACTTCTGATCAGCTTCAGACAGTGCTGCTGGATGTGAGAGATTCAAACAGCATTAAGAAAGCAGCAACATGGATCAAAGCTGAAGTCCAGTCAGAAGGTAAGCACCAGGCCACCTGCTTTTAAATGTTTTTAGATAAAATAACTGCAATAGAGTTTTACACCCAAAATACTGTGATATGTTCACTGTTTAATTAACAATCAACAAGTGTGTATGGTTGTCTTGTCACCTTCCAGAAACATTTAAGATCTCAGGAGAGGGATCTTTCATACGTTTAGTGGCAGCTAAATAATTGGGAATGTTTCCTCAAGAAGTCAAGCATACTGACACACTATTTAAGAAGAGGAATCCAGTTACTGGAGCCTTCACTAGGACTCCTTGCACTAGGCACGGATTTCTGGGCTGAAGCATGAGTGCTCAGCATCTCCTGTTCTGTGTTACCACAGAACAAATGAAATAAATTCTACTTAACAAGCTTAACAAATGCTTATTTAAAAAACTGAATCCATTTAACACATGACTTGCAAGCACTAAAAAGCAAAAGATATATCCTCTAGTGTACTCTAGGGAATAAATGTAATTAGTTGTAGGCCACCTGAAAAACAGAAAAATCCATGTCTTTGACCCAATAAGTTTTGCCAGACAAATCACTGCTCCTGTTACTGATGCTTATTGATCTCAGTTGGGCTAGTACTGAAGTCTACAAATGCACAGGATTACATGGGCTGGATTCTGATAACTTTGATCCTTAAATCTGGTCTACTATGACATGCCACAGTACTTAATCCTAAATTCCAACCTCCATGTGACCTTTCCTCTCTCTGCAAAATAACTCATAACTTGTTTGATTTGCTTTTACTCAAAACTGTGCCTGGTTTCCAGCCAAAAGAAATTTTTTTGCCCATGAAAACAATTAGTAGTCAGAATAGATTCATCTTCGTTTTGGTTCATCAGTGCTCCTGTAAAGTTGCACACAGTTCAATTAATCTACCTCATTAGGTGAAAAATTGCTTCCTAACATTCTTCTTTTCTTTGCAGGTCTCTGGGGACTTGTTAATAATGCCGGAATTATGGGGCCATCCGCTCCTACAGACTGGTTGGATATTGAGCATTTTAGAGAGCCAATTGAAGTTAATTTAATTGGGCTTATAAATGTGACAATAAATATGCTTCCCTTGATAAAACAAGCAAAGGGAAGGATAGTAAATGTATCCAGTGCTGGAGGTCGCCTAGCATTCTGCAGTGGAGGCTACTGTCCTTCCAAGTTTGGGGTAGAAGGATTTAATGACAGCCTGAGGTATAACACTCACTGTGAGAAAAGACTGTTCTTTATTTTCTAAGGCTAACAGATGACTGAAAACCTGCACATGCAAAATAGAAGCTGATTTTACATGTCTGACACTTGACATGAAACTGAAAAATATTATACACTTTGGAATAAGTCTCCTTGAAAGTGCCTTTCTTCAGCATAGATTATGACACTTTGGAAATCTAAGATACAAATCCTGTTACAGACATAAGTCCTAAAGTAATATTGTGATGCAGTTCATACTTTCGTATATTTGTAAGTAACTTACCTCAGTAATTTAGTTACTCACAGGGCACTTATTGCAGAGGAGATTCCGCTCAAGGGAATAGAAATGTCTCTGGAGTATGAACCTAATTTCCTATTTAAAATGTACCTACCAGCAGCCCATCCAGAAAAAAATGCATATGCAGTGAGTTATTGCATGATATTAACTTTTGTCTAAGCTTTGCTCTCCAAAGTATCTTCTCTTAATTATACTGATCATTAGAGAAACCAGCAAACTAACTAGAAAACTGCAAGCTAATTCTGGAACTGCCATGGCTTCTTCATATCAAACAGGGAACAATCTGTGCCAAAATATATACAGCCACTTTAGATTCCAGGAGGTATTCCAGACATGCACACAGCTAACAGTTACAAGAGATGTAACTAGAAGAATCTGTACCAGTCTGAAGAATCAGATGGAGGTCAAGAGAGGTTCATTAACACATGTAAAATGGCTTTAGATACTTAACACTTAGGCAGCCTGATAGTCTTACAGGCAAGTCTGACAATGAGCTATTGGAAGGTGAACTAGGATATGGAATCATTATGCCTGTCACTGCCCATACATGCTCACACTCTGAAGCAGGTAAGTTAGTTCATCCCTTCCTCATTTAGAGATATCAGGCTGAAAGTTCACAACTTTGCATGCCACACAGTATTTTTATGTTTGTCTGTCATGTAAAGACAGAAATAACAGTATAAAAAAAAATCCCACCATACTAATAAGAATTTCTAATCCAATTAAAATTGCTGGGCTGTCTTTGCAGGAGAGACATGAAAGCTTTTGGAGTCAAAGTTTCCTGCATTCAACCTGGACTGTTCAAAACACCATTAACCAATCCAGCAAAGATTCTGAAAGAGAAGGAGATTATCTGGAATCAGCTTCCCCCCGACACTAAAAAGCAATATGGAGAGGAGTATTTTCAGAAAGGTGAGGTAATTTCCAGGCATTTTTATCAAAAGAAGCAATGCATTTCTTGCTGAGAAAGCCTTCAAAATAGCTTTATATCTTCTAATCACTATGACTTTTTGAAAAGACTGCGTGTTAAAAGTTACTCTTCAAATGCATCTACATCACAATACAGCTATTCACACAAAAACTTATGCAGTGAAGCTTCTTTCAGATCTCAGTTAAAGATTAATTATTTGTGTTGGCATGTAGCTTTTGAGCAAACTCTGAGGCAGAAAAACATTCATCTAAATGATGTAACTAATGTGCTCATGGTGTTTTTCTGTCACTATTATTTATTTAGTAATCTAATAGGGTTAACTTCACTTTGCTTCTGCTATCCCCAGTGGGGTGATAGATAGCATGCAGAAATTGTCTAACAGAAAGTTCCTGAAGCATGCTGACTCCTTGAATTTTGCTAGTTGTCTTTTGATCTTAGTGATTTTTGTTCCTCAAGTTTCTCTCTTACAATTGAGTTTCACAACTTTCTGCAAAGTAACTACCTTACTACAAGAAATTCACTCACAACCACAGCATTTCTCTGTTTCCATTTGCCTCTTAGTTCGGTTTCTTCTGAGATACTGTCATTGTTATTTGGAGAATACAGACTTAATTTTGCCACTGCTGTTTCACAGTGAAGAATAACAAGGCTGCTCTGGGGTCAACTACAACACAGGGTCATTATGGATGGGGTAGTTAACTCAAAATTACTATGAATTCTTCAGTATGAAAGAAACAAGAAATACCAACTCCTTAATGAAATTTCACTAATCAGTGCAGGATAGAGAGTTAAAAGTCGCTTTTTCTGGCTGTCACCAAATGATCTTTTGTTTGAGTTTTACAGATGTGGCAAAGAAAGAAAAGCTCTCCAAGGCCTGTTTTAACACAGACATTTCACTGGTTGTTGAGTGCATGGAGCATGCCCTAACAAGCCTCCATCCATGTGCCCATTATGTCATTGGCCGAGATGCTAAGTGGTTTTGGACTCCTCTTTCAAGAATGCCAGCAGATGTGCAAGACTTCTTTCTTCTGAGAAACAGAGAAAAACCTGCAGTTTCACACAGAAAGTAAATCTTTGTCAATATATTCCCCATTGCATACAAGGTTGATTCCATAAGTCCTTTACATTAACATGGTACCAACCATACCTGAAATTCACCCTCATATCCTATAAAGGTAATAAATATAGCTATTTCTCCAATATTAGCTACTATTAAAACAAATAAATAAGAAACACCCTTATTTCTTTTTTGTTGTTGTTGGGTTTTTTTTTGTTTGTTTGTTTTTTAAGTGCAGCATGTAAAGCCTAAGGATTTCCAACATCCAGGTCTACCCTGTGTTGTAAAAGGATCCATAGCTACAAAAGTACACCACAGCAGGGAATTCAATACTTGCAACTTCGTAATTAAGAGTTACATGTTTTGTTGACAGTATTTTTTGTTGTTGATGTTTTTGTTTTTTGTTCTTGTTTTTTAGTTCAGACTTCAGGTCTAGAAGGCTGTATATTTTGGTATAACAATAGTAGCTCTGTGCCTTTTGAGGTGCAAAGCAGCTCTTTTCTTGTTCAGCCCCTGACACAAGTGCCTGCTGTGATCCAGCACTGCTGTGATTCATCACAACAAAGTTGCACAGAATACAGAGATCCAACCTCAAGCCTGCAGCTGCACATTGCTCAGGAATTGTTTCCCACTGCCATAGAAATTGGTCAGTGACCAAATAAATGTTTTCCTCATGCTGATGAATTTGCATTAACATGACCAAGCTAAAGAGCAAGTTACCCAGCAGCTATCCAAATACTGCTGGTTTTCAATTTAGATTCTTTGGCGCCTGCAAAATACTTCTCTATTTCCCTTAGTGCAGCTTATACTTAGGCTTCAGTATGGTCATTTCATTTGTAACTGTTATCTGAAAAAGCCATTCTTTCCAGAGCAGACTTGAGGTAAACAGCTCTGAACTTACTATTCCTACTAAGGCAAATAAATAAATGTTTTTCTATCAAGGAAAGTAATAGAAAATCAACATAAGCCAGAGCTGCTATATCTGTCTGGTGAGCTAGTAGTTTGCCTGTCCCAATCCACACAAGCTGTTAGCTTTCAGGTGGAGCTCAGTGTCTCTCTATGACTGAAATTCTCTGACTCCTTCAGAAGCAGCAGCATCAGGCCCTTATGATGTAAATGTCAGCCTCTGAACACAGCAGAGAGCTTGATGCCATTCTTACAGAGTCTCTTTCTCTCTCCAGAAGTTAATTTTTTTTTCCATCAAGGTTTCACAACTGAAATTGAATAGGGAAATAAAATATAAAATGACAGTGGCTGCTCTGAACTGTATCAGGTTTAAAGACTGAAATTCAGCTGACTTATGTCTTGCCTTTGTCAGACCAGAGGTCCACTATCAGCTGCTGTAGGACTACAGCACTGCAGTGGTTAACATTTAAAGTAAAGTTCAAAGAGAATTTGGGGCAAGGCACAACAGCTCTAAACTATATTATTTACATTAGCAATGCAGGAAATATATCGATTGCTCAATGTACTACCAAGATATTTTTCTTTGTAAAAAGGGCCACATTCTGGTGGTATATTCTCTCCTGCAACCAGGCACATCATTTACTTGAATGCATGAAGAGTGGGGGAAAGGAGTTCTGCTTACACATTCAGACAAGAAAAAGAGCAGAGGGATCAGAAGCACCCATCACACCTCAGGCAGTCCTAGCAGTCATATGTTAGAGACCTTCCTCATTAAAACTGTAGAGCAGTTTGTAGAACTTGAACTTTTATTTTAAAAACGTTGCTTAGTTACCCAGACAACTGATTTGTTTCAAATACCATAAAGCTGCCCTTGGACTAGAACAAATAATTTTGTCCCTGGGACTTGTCAAACATAAGGTTCTATTTTCCTCAATCTTTGTCCCAAAAAGACCAAGTCCTATTGATAACAGCTCGTCCATGCGCAGGAGTATAGATAGAGGTATCAAAAAAGCCCAATTAAATCACTGGAAAGATTCCTGCCCAATTCAACACAGTGCACAGCTTGCTCCTTCCCAGCAGAGTAGGTAAGTACTCCCTAACGAGTCTTAGCAGCTCCTTAGGCTCTACAGATGACTAAATATAGCCACCAAAGCTATTATGCAGCAAAGGTAGGATAGGCTGTGATGGAGCTTAGGTGGAGGATTAATACCAACTAATTCCCTAAGATAGAAGCACCACAAGTCATCAGTCGTGAAGAGAGGAACTGTGCTTGTCACCACTACAAAGAACTTAAAGGTTTTTCTGAAAACTAGCATTGTGCAAGCATTGGTGCATAAGCTGACGAGTTTGTCTCAAGAAGTTTCTACGTTCTGACACCAAAATAACTGTCGAAGGCCACTCATGAGCACCTGGAGGCACACAGTGAGCCTGCGGATGTCTCCCCAGAATGTGAGTACCAGAACAAGAGCAGAAATCATGTCTAACATTGCGGTGTGCAGAGCTATATGCATTTGCAGAATGCTTAAGAGGGCAAATTAAGCACTTGTTTTTGAGAGCACAGATAAGAGAACATGTAGTCTCTTCCTTTCCAGAAAGGATTTTAACTGATTGTTGCTTATCTAAGCACACTGTCTGAATAAAATGCTAACTCAGTAATGTTCTTTAGAACATCTGGAATCTGTCTCAGCTCCTTTATTATTAATTACTGGTTGGGTCACCTAAGAGTTTACAAGGCTCTATTTGCTCTGTGTTCCTTACTAACAGCATGGAAAAAAATCTGAACTGCTAGCACGACAAGCGAAGATATGCTTAGGCTGAGAAATCGGCCCTCATTTTAACCAAACTGCCTTCATCTCCCTGCAAAACACTCAGGAGAGTTTGAAGATGTATTTCTTTTAAGCTGGCAGATTAAGGAAGATCTTAAGTTATCTGCTGACCCTTGAACTGTCACTGTCCTATTTACACAGCCAATAGTAAAGCAGCCCTTTCCCATGAAACACAAGTGCAAAGCCCTGCGCGTGCATAAATAGCTCATGTGAGAGTGGGAGGTGTGATGCATTTGTGCCCGAGCTCATGCTCAGATTGTTAATTGAAAACCAGGCAGTTCATAACACCAGTAGGGTTACTGATCATTAAAGTTTGTACTGAACTGGAGGGCTGTCAGGCAGTGCCCTGGCAGGCTGCCTGACAGCTGAACCTTCCCCATATGTTCCACAGGGGCTGCTCCTGAAGAACAGAGTAGGTGCGTTTCCTTTGCCAGCTCTTCCTCAGTGTGCATGGTGGGCCAAGCCACCCCATCACAGGACACTGACATCTGCAGGGTTTGCAGTGCGAGCATATTACAGAAGGAAAGAATCTAAAGTGTATCCAGACCCCAAACTTCCTCCAGCCTGAGGTTCCCTGGCACAACTGCCAGCATCTCCTGCTGTGAGAGCAGAACAGTCACATTCCCTGAAGTAGGGTGCTTCAGCTTCCCCTCTGCAGAGAAGCAGAGGGATGCTGCCATTTGCAGTCATCTAAGTACCTTAAAGGTCTCTCAGTGTAGTCACATTGCTTTTCTTTAAAACCAAATGCTTTTATAATGGCACTTGTGTGTGTACAAAAAACCCAAGCTCTATTCCAGTTCTCAATTTGACAGGGAAATTATCAGCGTTTTAATGGAAGGTACAACTTGCCTTTAGGTATTTACTGGCTGCACTCGTAATCAAAATTCAGTATTTCTGGAAGTATATCAAAACTCTTGAAATATCATGCTGACATTTTCCCTAGAAGGACACTATTTGCCACTACAAGAGCTACTTCAAAATTGACATGCTGCCGACAGAGAAGCAGCTTTTTAGTGCTCCACAATTATCAGACAAGAACTATTTCGTGCAACATTTCACATTCACAGAAACAGACAATTTTCTCTGAAGAAAACTTTAACTGAAATTTCCTCTGATTCTGATCCCAGACTCCGTTTAGGAGATATGACATCATCTAACAGAATAAATTCCAGCAAAAGGTTCCAGCAGAGAGAAGCCCACCACGGTGCCCAGCAGCAGACTTCCATGTGTTTTTGCAAAGGCAGCACTGGGAGCTTGTGGGGAGCCATCTGGTGCAGCCATGCACAAAGCCCAGCACTGATGGGGAGGTTCCACATACAGCACACAGCACTGCTGCCTCAGCATTACAGCTCTTCTCTGCCAGCTACTGCTAGCAGAACTCAGGGGCTTATGCTAACCAGAGCAGTCCCAGGCATTTGTCGCAAAGGAGTCAATGTGTAGCCAAGATGGCCTGGCCAGATGTCTCCACAGACCCCTTTGCAAAGTGAACCTGCTTTCCAGTAGTGCAAGCTCTTAGCCCATTATTTCCTATTTACAGCATGTTATTTACAGCTCCTGTTTCCAATTAAATTAATATTTTCCCTAAATTTATAATTAGCTCATTTTACAGCACTAACCTGCTGTGTAGATGTTTGACTTACTGACTTAGGGTTACAGGAGTCTGCTGGTAGCAGCTTCTCTCTCTGCTTCTAGTCCATCTCCTGTTCTTAATCAGCAGTCACTGCCTGGCACAACATTGCAAATGGATTGGGTGCATCTGTGATCAGATGCTGCTACATCTTGCTTCCAGATTTCATTCTACAGCACTGAACCTGAATTAGCCTAAGCTTTTTCTTTTAATTATGCTTTTTTCAGGGCACATTTTGAGTCCTTTCATAAAACAACTGTCACCAGCTCAGTGAAACATTACAAAGAAGGTTCCAAAGTGCACACATTCAGGAGAGATGTGGTCCTTGTCAGATTTTAGAGACATCCACAGGAAACCAACCAACCAACCAACCACAAGTATCCAGGAGTAGTACCTGAATTAGAGGGCCAATTCTGTTGGCATTAACAGTACAGGGAGATGGGCTGCTAAAATAACCAGAGCAGCCCAGAAACCAATTTAATACCCAAACACTTAAATGGGAGCCTTCCTCCTGCAGACAGCAGCAGCAGAAGGAGCAGACTTTTATCTGCATATATTTGCTTAATGTTTTCATATCAGAAAGAGATAACCCATAGCTCAGAGGCCCATAATCATGGCTACCAAAGCATCCAACTATTTAAAGTAAAATCATTAAATGTAATGTCATTACTCATCATGCATCAGCTATGTGACTGATGTCATTATTTAGTGAGTCCAATATTCAGTCTCTATCAGGTTCTGAGACTTTGTCCACTTTTACCTGATTAGATGATAATTTGATTGAAATAAATCTAAATCACTGCACTAACTCAGTAGGACAAGAACACCAGAAGAATGAGAACACCACTGTAGCAACCAAGTATTCCTTTACCATTAGTACTTTAAGGTAGCATGGATTTAACATAAAAATCAGCCAAACTCTTAACTTCAGAGAGCTATGAGTTACAGAACATAAAAAATAAAATCTTGCTTTCTCTTCAAGTACTTCCAGGATTTTACAATAATCATGAATTTCTTCATTTTAACATACCCATTAATCATTTAAATACAATTACATTTTCATTCTTTGAATATAATCACTTGTCTGCACCTGGACACATATGTAGACCGCTAGAGCGTAAGTGACTGTTCAGTACTTGTAAAACAGTTTGTCTTTAGCAAGACATCCAGAAAATGCTGGCCAGCTTCCCCATAAATATGAGTTTAATTAAATACTTTAAATTATTGCACAAAGGAAAAAATACAAAGACAGCAAACCAATATGAAAACTTTTAGATGTCGAGAACTGCATGCTACACTTATTAAAAAACCTTTATAATACGTAAACAGTACCCTCACCCCTTTCTTAGGGAACTTTGTATACCCTCAGTTTTTTTTGAGGGCATCACCATGAACACCCCCCTCCCCATTTACTGATGCAAATAAAGTTCCCATGTAAGGTTATCTTACTTCACTCTGTATCAGTGCTAGACAGGCAATGAGGAAGGAGAGAGAAAACTCAGACATTGTCATGAGGTCTCTCTTGTTTAAGGAGTGGAGAGCATGTGGCTTACTATGACACAGCACAAACCACAGAACAAATTAGTCAGAGGACCCACCACTACAGCTTGGACTTCTCTGGTCATTCCTGGCCTCTCTCTGCTTCCATGCTATATATTAGAAGAGCAGACTGTGTGGTATCATACAGATGGTCCAAGAGAATTATCCTTCTTCCCAGAAGAATCCCTCTTTCCAGAATTAGCATAACTAATTGCCAGTTTCCACCCTATAAAAAAGTCACCATCAGACACTACTGTGAGAAATCATGCAGTCATTTCTTTCAGTCTGAAATATCCTGAAAAGATGGGGCTGACTAGGAAGATAGGCAAGTTAAACTTGAAAACAGTGAAAAACTGTTGAAAAGGAGGTCAGGAGGTTTTGCCAAGTTATTCATTAGTCATGGATCCCAATCACATTGTCCAAAAGCTCCACCCCTGCACTCCTTTAACTTACTGGATGGATGGAGTGCAATCAGAAAACAAAGCCCCTTGTGGAAACTGAGTGTAAGGAAGCTGGGGGATTGACCAAGCATGCTTACTTCGTTACATTTCCAGATCACACTAACCCACAATTCCCTAATAGCTGTCATTTTCAGACTCACTGCACATAGTGATTCCGGCTTCCATACTTTCACTCATCATTTACTGGCTCATCAGAGACCGCCACAAAGTTAGAAACCTGAGTGGAAAGTATGTCTTCATAACAGGCTGTGAGACCAGACTTGGAAATGCACTGGCCAAGTGGCTTGACAAAAGGGGATTTTGTGTAATTGCTGCATGTGTCACTGAACAAGAAGGCCAAGAACTACGGTCCTGCTCCTCACTCTCCCTGAAGACAGTGAATCTGGATTTGGCTGACTCCAGCAGCATCTCCAGGGCTGTGGTATTTGTGACAGAGGAAACAACAGGCAAGGGTAAGTGGAAACGTCAGCTCCCAGAAAAATAATTCAGTACAATCAAATCTGGTCTAGCTAAGAGTTCTGGAGCCTCTCTGCTATCTACAGATGAGTTTTTCCTCTTACTGATGAAACACATTCACTCTTCAGTTCTGCTACTTCTCAGTTCAGAGAAATTTCCTCCAGCAATGCTTTTGGGCTATTTTGCCAGCAGGGTGCCTAGAAATACAATTGTTCAAATCAGATCATTCCCTGATGTGTTTCTCAGGTTCTTTGGTGTAGTAGAAAAGTCCCAGCAGGGAGAGAGAAAATAAACCCAGCCCAGGTAATTAAAAATGGCTGGTGCAGGGCTCCTACAGTAACCAGAAGAGGTTTTTTTTTCATGGCTGAATGAGTCTAATTTTTGCAATGCACCCAGTAACAACTGGAATGATTCTAACATCTAAATTCTTGCCTTTTCAGCCAGTTTTCTTAGAGTTGTTATGTAGGCAGCTCTTAATACCTCTCACTCACCTCAGAGTACTTGTCTAGAACAAAGAAGAGTTTGTCCTTGGACACCTATAAGCTGAATTGAAAAGGAATGGCTTAAGCGTTGCTTAAAGGTTAGGGTTGGTAAATACATTGATCGGTGACAACATTTATGTTTCTTTCTTGGTACCAACAACTCAGACTAGGCATTGTTAGCAGCAGCCACATGGGATCAAGGCACTGCAACTACCATCTGTACTACACAGTTGTATCAAATATTCAGTATGCTAATCAGCTTTGTAGCTAGAACAGGATCATCTACCTCAAGGGGACTTTCTTCCTTCATCATGCAAAGTTTCAGACCATCGCTGAATGCGAAGAATGAGAGCAAAGACAAAATAAATATTAGAGCTTACCTTCTCAGAGAGGCTGATCCTGCACATGTGTCTGTCTCCAGGCTGTAGAAAGAGGCATGTTCCTGGTCAGGGTAACCACTGCTGTCACGTCCTTTTGAGAAACTCTTTACAGAAGCAGTGCTGAACCTTCGGCCTCTCCCTCCAGGCACAGGCTGTCCTTCCAGAAACGTCACTATTTATCTAAAGCTCTTCTAAGTAATTTATAAGGTAGTAAAGCAGTACTATCAATACACAGGGTTAAGCTAATATTTTTAAAAGCACTGACTAATTCTTTATGTTTAGTTTAGACCTTTAGACCCCAACTCAGGAAAATCAACCTTTCCGTTTTTACAGACTGTTTATTCTTCCCAAGAAGATAAGTGCACATTAGGAACCCAAATACCTGAGTAGGTAATAAAGGCCACTAAGGCAGCCCATTTCTCCAACTGAAATAACTTTCCTAGCTTCTTTTAGAATAATTACCTAGGATCTTCAGCACAGAGTAGACATCTACAAGCAGGCCCTACAGACTTCATCCCTCTGAGGCTTTTGCCAAGTGTGTTTTGCTGCCAATGCTACACATGAAACCCTACGGTAAGATATTGCCACATACAGAAATAAATGATTTTGGAATCTTCCTAGGGCTTTTTGGCTTGGTGAACACTGCTGAAGGAACAACACGTGCAGCAGCACCCAATGACTGGCTGACCATTGATGACTTCCACTCGGCACTGAGTGTTAATCTACTGGGATTGATTGAAATCACGCTCAAACTTCTACCACTTCTGAAAAAAGCTGAGGGAAGAGTAGTCAATCTAATCAATGCTAAAGGCTTCATGACATTTGTAGACGGTGGCTACAACTTGTCCAAATGGGGCATGGAATCTTTCTCTGACACGTTACGGTGAGTAGTTAGAAACACATGCATGAATCCAAGAACAGATTCCAAACGTGGAGAGGGGATAATGCCTGTATGTTTGCCTCTTCCGTTATGTCTCTGTTTATCTTGCCTAAGAAGCAAAAGGAAATAAAAAGGGTGACGGTCACTTGTTTTGGGTTTACTCCAGTGCAAAGAACAGAGCTACCAGGAAACTGCACTGGAAAACATTTGCCTATGGCTGGCACATGGCTACAGAACACATGAATCCACTGCACACATACAAGGAAATCACCAGTATAGCCTGTCCAGGTCAGACGCTTACAAATTCCTGGACACGTTTTACTTAAGGTTCACATGCTGTTTGGTATGTACCAAATTACCAGACATAGCTACATAAAGCATGAGGACCTTAGACATGTTGCACTTGCCCTGCAAGGATTACAAAAGCATATGTGCATGTACTTTCAGCTGGAGCCTGTCTGAATTCCCTTCTGATAATATTGAAATTATAAGCAATTTTATGTCTCATTCAATATTGCTAACCAGGAGGAAAGAAACTAACTACGTGTAGCATATAGATACACAGTGATTTCAAATGATTATATTGACTGTAAGATGTATAAGCATGATATTAAGCACAGGAGTTCAGATACAATTATGTCAGCTATGGTTGTTTACATTTGGCAGAATATGTCCCTCACAAACAGCAGCATATAGCTATAATACATTTAGCAGCATGCAATCAAAGTAATTATTAGCAGCCTGGCATTGTGGTTCTGATAAGCACTCTCAGATCCCTGAGCTCTGAAAGAGCTGCTAAGGCCCTTCTGCAGGTTATTCAGAGGCCACAATCAAAGCACAGGTGTGCTAGGCATCTTCCATCCTGCAAGGCCAGGTACCTTGGAGAATACATCTGACTTCATAGCAGGGGTCTGATTCTCAGACACTGAACTCTTCAGTGTATACCCTTTTCTGCTGGTCCCAACTCAAAGGCCCTGAGTTGCCTTTATATGCTCTCAAAGAGCAGTGGTTGCTTTTTACCCTGCCCACCATTTCTGCAGGTAGATTGTTCCTGTCAAATAAGTTGTAAAACCAACCCCCCAAAAAACAAAATGACTTCATTTTACAGCTCTCTTTCTGGGGAGTTCATTCCAAGTCCATGAACTGAACAGTCACCTTGCATGTGGCCTACTAATGTCTTATCATAGCGTTATTACATTCTCCACCCTAAAGTCTATTAATTCACCAAGTATGTTCATCCAGCAATTAGAGAAAATGAGTTTTCAACATATGCACTGCTAAAGGTATTTGTGCAGAGTTGGCACTTCAGTTCCCTTTCCCCTACTATTGGTTCAAGACCTTCGGTACCATTAAACTTAATGCCAGTATTTTTGCAGAGCAATGGTGAGCTGAGACAATTATCTGCACGTAGGTTCAGTAACAGAGTACTTTTTCCTCTCATTTAATTAAGTTTTATAATTAATGCCCCTTACACATAATTCCTCTACGCAAAAACAATACTAAAAAATAGCTATATAAAACTTCTCCAGCAAGGTAAAGCACTTCTGTATGCTTACAACAGAATTATGAAGGATTTTATGCCAAACTCCTGATCTCCTGTGTTACCAGTTTACAACCTGTTTCATTTTGCTCTAATGCTCCACAGCAAGTCCGAGCTGGGTGATTACAAGCAGCAATCAGATTATCAAAGTTACTCACAACTTCAGAAAATTAAGCTGAGCAGCCTTCACTGACACTAATTGTGATGTACTGCCTTGGGTTTGCTGAAGAACAGACCAACAAGCCAAGTCTTCACAAGGTCTATAAATGTCGGTTGCAAACAATTATGAATGCTTATACAGAGAAGCATACGTCCCAAAGCAACGTGATGAAAATTAGTCGCTAGTGTACACACAGTTGACTTCTTTGTATGCTTTGAAATCCAGCTGCCTGAGTTTAAATCTGTCTGACAGAAGAGTGACAATTTTCATTCTGAGGGTGGTGCACTGCAATTAAAATTTCATAGAGGAAACCATGCTACCAGAAAGCATACCCTTACTGCACTAACACTTAATCATTTAACCATAGCCATTTCACGCTGACGTGCAAAATTAAGTCCTAATCCAATCAGAAATTTTTGTTCACTTTGACTTTTTACCAAGCACCTTCACAAACTGTCTCTCCTGGAAGCTGACATGATACAAGCGTAGTTAGACACCAGTCCAAAATAGACCATGCAGAAAAGCTGCAAATCTACCTGATTTTGCTTTGTTTAATTGTTAATTGCCTGCTGCACTTTTACAGTGATAGGTACAGCACTGTGATGCTTATTTGAACATCTCATAAAATTATTCTAACATTTGAAGACAAGAAAGTCTCAAATACTAATTAATGTGACAGACTTTCAACTTACTTGTGTTTAATGGCTATGCCATTATCGGATGCACGGGGACAGCTTTCTGGGTTGTTGTTCTTTTGTTTCGTTGGTTGGTTGTGTTGTTTTCTGTTTTTTTCTTCTAGGAGAGATATTCAGCACTTTGGAGTGAAAGTAAGCATTGTTGAGCACAGTTTCTTTAATGCGAAAGTTAACTGGGGCATCGTGGAGAAAGACCTCTTAAGACTTTGGAACAGATTGCCTAATGAGATCAGAGATTCCTATGGAGAAAAATACTTTTCTGAATGTAAGTAGGAAAAGGACTGTATGAAGGCTCAGGGAAGGATATCACTGATGACTCTAAATACCTGAAGGGGGAGTACAAAGATGATGGAAGCCTGACTATTCAGTGGTGCCCAGTGACAGGACAAGACAGGACAAACCAGAACACAAGAGGTTCTGTCTGAACATCGGGAAATAGTTGTTTTGAGTGCTGGAACAAGTCACCTGGATTGCTTGTGGAATCTCCCTCCTTGGAAAGTCTTGGAAAGTTGGCTTTGGAAAATCTTCCAAAGCCACCTGGACATGATTATGGGCAACCTGCTTTAGGTAGCCCAGCTTGAGAAGGGCTTTGGACAAGATGATCTCTGTAGATCCCTTCTGATCTAAACTACTATATGATTCTGTGAATGCAGGATTTCATAAGCTTTAGTTAGGAACTCATTGCTGTTTGTCCTGTATATGGTAGATTAGGCCAGTTCTATTAGTTCCCCTGGGAAATCAGTGATGTGATTCCCTCCTACCATCTTATTTCCTACGTACTTAAGAGGCAGAATATCTAATTTGATTGTGCATCATATTTATGGCTTAATGATAGCTAAGATGTTCTGCTGCAATTACAGTAGAAAAGATCCAGCACACAATATGGGCCAGGGAGTTTTCTGTTTACCTGTTTCTTTGGTATTCTGTAGCACTTGTCTCTGCTCTGCTGTAGCTACACCATTTGCAGTACCTGAGCTGGCAGTTTAAGGCAACCCTCATTACAAATCTACAGAATCTGTAGGAAAACCTGCAAATGAAAAGAATCCTCTCACACAGAATGTTGCATAAATATTTCCAGTTTGTTTTCTTCTTTGTAGATAAAAAAGCTCAAAGATCATCAGTGAAAAGACTGGGCAACTCTGATATTTCTAAGGTCATAAAATGCATGGAACATGCCCTGCTAGCGAAGTACCCCAGGACACGGTACGGAGCTGGATGGGATGCAAAGTTCTTTTGGCTGTTTCTCTCCTATGCCCCGAGCTGTTTATCTGACATGTTGTTTTACATGATGTTTCCAGCTCCAGTAGCTAGTAGGAGTTCAGTCCCTGCAGTTCCAATCAACATTTAGTAATATAACCAATATCAACTCTATGGAAATAACACTTAATCCTCTCAAAAACAGTTGGCATCTCCGCTTTACCAGTTACTAGACTGCTTAAATTCCCTCCAGAAAACACTTCTCCTACTTACCTGACATTTCTGAGTTTGTAGATAAGACTTGTGAACCTCTGTGCCCAAAAGTGATACATCTGTAATATCTGCATCCAAGCAATGTTCAGCTACAAACCTGGGTAATTCTACTCATCCAATAAAACATTTGTTGTTTGTTTTCTTATTTAAATGAGAATCTGTTTTTCATGTTGACTTCACCAACATAAAGGTTTCTAGAGAATTTGAAAAGGAAAAAATAAAACCACTGGTCTTTCAGAACATTTATGTTATACATGTACCTTACAGAATGTATTTACTAAGTTTTAATAATCTATTCCATGAAGTTTGGTCATGGCCATATTCAGGAATTGCTGAATCTCACAAGCTTCTGAACACAAGAAATCAAACCAAATAATAACAAAGCCCAGCTATTGCAACATATTTCAAAAATCACAATTGCAGTATTTAACCACATCTAATCAACTGACTATTCAACTGCGTAGAGACCAAACACAAGCTATTTTAAAGGTATGAAATTACAGGGAAAATCAAAACTAAACAGTTCCCCATTACTATTCAAACAAATCCATACTTATATCTTAATACTTGCATTTTAATGCCTGTTCCAAATAACTGAATCATTTATTAGGGAAAATGTTAAAATTAATATATAATTGCATTTATTTTGTCCTCGATGTGCTTTGCAACTTAAAAGGATAATTATTTCACTCATTAGAAGAAACAGGTCACTAATAGATGCTACAGACAATTAATTTGAATGTACAATGAGTGTGCTCAGAATGGTGAAGTGGCAACTGACGTTGCTGTGCCTCTTGTACACTATTTCTATCAGTTAAGCTACTGACCAGAGGCTGATATGCTGGTGTTCCTGGAGATTTGAAAATTGAGGGTAAAGGTTTTATTTGCTAAAGACCTGTGTTGGTGATTAATCATTAATGTGCAATTCAATTAAACTTAGAAAAATACCATGTGCAGGTCAGAGCACCAAATGTAAGAAAGCTGTTTCAACACTGTATGCAGTGTGTGTGCGCGTGTGTGTGCATGCGCTGAAGTTGGGAGAGCATAAGCAAGAAAGAGGCAGTAAAAATGGTTCACTGCTGTTTACGTATTTCACTGAGTTCCTATTATCTAGCAAATGGTTTCAAGAAGAAATTGATTTTACTTCATACATAGAGTCACAGTTCTCTTTGTCTGGCCTGACAGCTGTAGAGAAAATGTACAATGAAAAAAAAATTAATATTTTAATTTATTGGGACTATAGCAGCCAATCTTTCAAAGCCTTCTTTCAAACAACAGAAGTAAAAACTCAAGAATTCAGTCAGGGACTGACTGGCTTTGTGAGGAAAAAATAATAAAAGTGGAAAATAAAGGCAGGAGAAGAATCTAAAGCTTCTTTTCAACACAGTGCCGGAACATATTTTACACGCTCAGAAAGTTACATTGCAATACACTACTAAGATGAGCAAGCCCAGTTTAAACCTTAGGAATCCTTTGCCATCAAGTATATTAAATCATCAAATTGATGTGTTACCTATTTAGTACCCAAGTTTTCTTCTGGTTTTCTTCTACATCTGAAAAGTAAAAAAATTTCAGTTAAGAAAAAAAAAATACCCTCTGATTTACAGATGGAGGTAAAATCTCGTGGAAATGCTAGCTCTCTTCCTTCTCTCTTTAAAACACGCTGAGGGATTATTCATCACTTCCTTATAAGGAGAGACTTGTCTTTAGAAGGAATTCTTCTCATAGCCCTTCAGAGATATGTATGTTATGTTGCAGATTCTAAGGAATTATTTTACATGAAAGATATAATAAGCAATCACAATATTAAGTCTAATAAGTCTAAGCTACCTTAATAATTGTTTTCCTGAAATCAACTGTAAGATTTTCCTGTTTCAAGGGCCTGATTATTTAACATACCTAAGGGGATGGTGATTAAATATTAGCGATTTTATATAAAAAACCTCAGTTACGTAGTCATAAGCTGTTCTTACCTGAATTTATCTAAAGCAAGATTGTTTTCATCTCAGAGTGCACTGAAGTCTCCACAGTGATAAAGCACATACAGCATTGACAAAAAATTATGGAATAGGGATATGATAAAATAATACATTTATTAAATTTATTCAGCAGCATCATTTTCCAGTAGTCTTTTCTAATCAAAATACAATACAAAATAATTAGAAGTATTCTAAATAGAAATAGTATATGTTTTGAGAACTTAGACATAAAACAATCAAACAGTAGAAGTCTCAATTATTTTACTTTAGGAATCTTCTAATTATGTGAGTAACTAGTTAGAAATGCTACATGTTCCTGTAGTGGTACTCAAAGTTTTCTCAAACAGTTCATACTGTGGAAACTACCTTGGCTAATTAATAGAAAAACTTATAAGACAGGGTATATTCTGATAGAAGGTTATGAAAATAAGCAGATTAACTACAAAGATTGCATTAGTAAAAATTGTTTCCCTTTCTAATAATGTCCACCTCAGGAAATAAATAGTCAATAAAATTAAATTTTCACATTAAAAAACCTGAATCATTTCTTAAATGAAGCAGTATCTTTTGTATTTCGCTGTTTGGAAACAAGCTGTTACATAAATCTGGTTACTTCATTTAATAGTACAAATAACTTCAAGAGACTGCAGCTAAGAACAGAGCTATTCCACTGGTATACAGGAGAGAATCTTATTAAATTAAGTACTCATGGCACTAAAATCTAAATATATCAAATATTTTTAAGAACACTATTAATTGAATGGTTTCAATTGGATCCTAGCGGAAAAGTATGTCTTATGGATTGAGAGGAAATTGTTTTATCCCAGGCAGTTAAAACATTTTGCATTGACTTTTCCATCTTTTGTTTAACACAAGTTAAACAAAGACACTCATTTCTAATCCAGCAGAAGATAAAAATATGTGGTAAAATTGCCCAGAGCACCAGTAGAAGTTTTAAAAGGTACTGTTACAAATATATATGCAAAAGATCCTGTAAAATCAGTACTGCTCCTATACTCACCTTGTTTGCACTTTTAGTTTAAGCTCCTATACAATGATTTTACCCCTATCTTTATGCAACCAATTCCATGAAGAAATCTATTAGCAAAAAACAAGATAATCTTTGAAAAATTTACACATTTACAATATATTTATAACATTACTTCCAGACAGGTTCAGTGCAAAGATATACATATAGTACACCATGATACTTGTTCATAAAAATAGCAATTGGCATTTGTCAAAAAACAAGGCATAGTTTCAACATACATCTCCAGCCACCGACTAAAAGATGTATATATTTTTATAAAGCATTTGAATGTGAACCTTACTCTTCTGTTTATAAAAAATACATGTGCAAATGGATGTATCTCATTTTCCCTAAATCAGTTACCTACTTATACAACAGAGTCCTCTTTAACAAGATTGGCGGTGTCTTTAAATGTATCCTCTGTCGCTGTATAAGCTAATGGCTGATCTCTCTTCAGAGTAATCTTGGCAGGCAGTGAAGGAGAGGAAGGAGGGACATTTTCTGTGCCCTGCTGCTGTTCCTTTTCCATCTGAAACAATAATTATAAAATCCAAGTTTATATTTCAATATACAAAACATTCAATCTCAACTTCCAGAAATAGTAGCTAAATATCCAAATATTTTACTGCATTATATATTAATACTGCAAATCACCACCTAACAAAAGCCAATTTCACCTCAGAAGGTTCTGCTGAGAAAATACTTACTCTGCACCCTCGGACTTCTGTTTAAATGGTTATTGTTAGACTAACTTCATTAGTCTACATGTGCACGCATGAATGTAGTTTACACAGGCATTACTGTTGTTCATAAATCATTACGCTTATTTGACTTTTGGAAATAAACCTCTGGTTTTCTGAAACTCTTGCCTTGTTCAGCCATTACAAACCAAAATTCTCCAGAAAGGCAGCTGAGTTTCAGTCACATGACAGTGGGATTGAGGTTCTTACGCACTTAGGCCTTCTGGAAATTCTTAACTGCAACATGAAAAGCTGCTATTCCTGGCTCAAGTCAGTAGAACTCAAAGGCTTCATAACACACCATGGGAGAACTCCTCCAGATCAGGCAGCATAACATCTTAAAAGAAAGGTCTCCTCTTACTGAATGGATGGAAAAAAAATCAAGATTTTTACATAAGCAGGCTATATTCATGCTAAATCTAGGACTGAAAAGGCACTAGACACTTTAATCCCAGTTGTAGTACAACAGCCTGCAGACGCTGAGCCATACCAGAATGCACTGTAAGCAGGAACTAGCACATGAGATCCTGGAGCAGGAGTTTGCCACAGTGCTTAGGGTGGGAAAGCTGAGAAGTAGGCAATTGTTGAACAGACTCAGCTAGGTGCCTGCTGAGCACTTCATTCTGCGCAAAGTTTGGTTATTTTTCTCAAAACTATGTCAGACCCCTCTTGACAAGGGCAGGAATTTATGTGTCAGTTCACTCAGCATCAGAATTTTCCCATATCCTTTATTCTCTGAAAGCAAAAATAAAGTCCAGCAGTGCATTAGCTGAAAAATAGCATAACACAATATTAAGCAATACCTCCGCATATATAGGGTTTTCAAAATTAGTGTTCTGTTTCATTTTTCTCTTGAAGAAACTCCACTTTGATTCCTGAAATATAAAAGTTATTAGAGCTTTAGACATTTTTCTCACTATTTCTCAGCAAAATGCCAGCACAGCTGACAGATTTTCACTGGGATTGACTGCTAACTCTGCCATTTTAGCTGGACGTTCTCACACCACTATGCTGTAGTTTTAAATAATTGCACTCATTTAAACATTTTAATACCTGCTCATATTTCAATGATTTCTGTCCATCTTTAACATGGCAAATCACGCACACAAGAGAAAAGGTGAATGATGCAGACTCTCTTTTTTCCCCTGCAGATGGGAGTGAGTCTTGTTTATCTGACTGCATCAGACTCGTCACAAAAACCACGAGAAGTCACAAAAAGTATTTGAAATGGTCATTTATATCACACAATTGTATATGCAGTTGGGGAAAAAGATAAATTCGGTTTTTTATTTCAAAATTATGAAAGTAAACTTGTAGTCACATTATACCTTCATGTTCTCTTTAAATGTTGTTTCGTGTTATTCAAATGATCTCTCATTTAGACTATTACTAGTCCTTTATTTTTGATTCTGTTTATCTACTTTAAGGAACATCAAGACATCAAATTAAATAAGAGCTCCATTTTACAAGGCATCTTCCCTAAAGAGCATACATTTTAAATACAATAAAAGATACGAATGGAAACAAAATGGTCATATAATATGTCCACTGTAACTCAACAGATACCAATAAATGGACTAAGCAAGGGATTCAGCTTTCTTCTCTGAAGGATAACCAGCAGTATTCATAACACTAGGCCAGAAGGCAATAAAAGTGACTAATTCATGGAAGCCTATCATTCCATGCACACTCAAAAAAAAGAGTCAAATACAGCCTTGAGAACAACACAAGAAATTACTGAAGGACATGAAATTACAATATCAGTTTGACAGAAATATCTTTTCAAAGTTCAGAGGTTTTTTGTAGTGCACAATGTGTAAAGAGTGTGAAAACAAGCCACCATCAGCTCACGCAGATGGATTCTAAGACATTCAAATGCATCTTTCATGAATTATAAGTAATCTAGATGAGATACTACTTGGATTTTGATTGCTAAAATGTCCTGTGAGAACAAAAAGAACAAAAGCTTTAAATGTGATTTCTAGTAATTTTAAATATGCATAAAATTACTAATATTTTTAAAATGCTTACAATACATTCTGAGTAAATGTCTTTCAGTACCAAAAGAAGCTAGGTTTTCCCTGTCTCAAATAAAAATGTACTTGTGCTTTCTTTTCATATGTTACAGAAAAAAAATAAACCCTGCTGTTTCTGTCAAGGTACAGAAGTTCCAAGTAAAATCTTCATTATAATCATTTCTGCTGGGAAACAGTGACAATTTGTAGCCTTACATTACAATTTTCTGACTCGTATTTGCCTTCAAAATGGATCACAGCAGACAGTGAAAGGAAATCCTCTAATCCAATCTTGCTATCTTGGTGAACCAGTCAGGGTGTTTTTAACCTCAGCAGATTCCTACTGTGTGCCCCTGGCCATTCTGCACTTGCATTCCTTTTCTTTCACTTCCTGACCAGCTTAAAAGTCATTTAAATAGTTAGCTGCACTTCAAACACTGCATGTGCCAACTTGATGGCACTACTCACATAGAGCAGAAACTATACTGGAGTTTCTCTCACAATTCAATTCCTCTGATTTTGAGCACAAACCAAAAAAGACAGCTGTAGAAGTACCTGAGGTGTGTCTGTACTTGGAGGAGGTTCCTTTGGCCTAGTAGATACTGCAGAAGCATACACAGGATTTTCAAAATTTTCATTCTCCGTAGTACCAGCTCCTGTCACCTGGAAGAAAAAAAAGGTGACTTAACTGTCTTCAAAGAAAAGGAAGTTGTAAGAAAAATGAAATGCGAAAGGCAATCCTAAGTTTCTCTTACCTGTGTTGGTTGAATGACTGTAACTGCACTGGTTCCACTG
The DNA here is from genome assembly GCF_038088225.1 of Cyrtonyx montezumae. NCBI lineage: Eukaryota > Metazoa > Chordata > Aves > Galliformes > Odontophoridae > Cyrtonyx > Cyrtonyx montezumae. Next base: position 18,176,134 of record NW_027072078.1, on the reverse strand, counting down.
GCTCCACTATCTCTGGTTGCATACATCGGATTTTCAAATGTGATTGGCTGTTTCCCTGACTCTATTGCAAAGTTTTCATTCTTCAGAGGAAAAAAAAAAGAAGAAAAAGGCAGTAACTCCAGCACAGCAAACATCTCCACACATCTCCACACTCCCAGGAACAACTTTATAATCCAATTCTTCATCTCGGGAAAATCCATGTTTACTTTCATATAGGGTTAGACAAAATCTAGCATCTACTGAAAGTACAATGTCAAGTTTACTATATATTATTTTACACTCTGACTTAACAGCAAAGACCATGCTGTGTTCCAGCATTATTCCAATTCCTAGCTGAAAAAATGAAAAAAAAAAAGAAACAAAAAACAGTTGACTTATTGACTCAGAGTATTTTATGATGGGGAAAGAAAAACACACCTTCAATAGGGAGGAATTATCAAAAGAAACATAATTCAAAAATAAATAGTTCTTTTTAGAGGCTTCAGTCTGTCAAACAAATTTAACATGCAGCATCTGATATATAAATAAAAGGGATTCATTCAATTTACAAGTATTCAGTACCACGCAGGCATAGCCACCCAGGGCTAGCCAGTCAAGCCCTAACAGCTAGAATGGTAATGAAAGCAGTGCAAAATCCTGCCCGGGCTCAGTTAACCTGCTGCTTGTCACAGCCCACAGGAATAACAGGGAACAAAATGAGAAGAGTACTTCAAGTTCTTTAAACCTGCCTTATTTCCATAAGCAAATGCCTCACAGCAAAAAGTTTCACATCTGCCTCTCTCAATTTAGCCTAGATTGGCTAAGAACAGCAACATTGAAAAGCATCCCTTCAACATTCCAACATCCACGTATGCATAAGCAATGTTAAAATTTGGAAAATATTTCCTACAATTCTTTGCTGCCATAAAGCAAACCCTTTGCATTCTTTTCCAAGTAAAGTACTTCTATTATTATCATTATTATTGGAAGCTTGAATATATAGAGCACATTAATGCCACTTAAATAGAAATAGCTTGTACCCAGACCTGGATGTTACAAGCTACGTAAAAACTGGATCTGGACTTCAATGTGTGTCAACAGTAGGCCAGAAAGATGGAAAGTACCATGAAGCTTTTCTACACATGAAAAAAAATGCTGTAATATTCAAGCCTAGAGCTATTTCCCAGTATTTACTGAAACGTTCACATGGTTATTTCATTACAAAAGCCACTTAGTTTTAACAATCAGTATTTGTCTGGAAAAGGTCGTATACACATGTTATGAACTTGTCTTCACTAGCTGTTTCATTTCATTGTATTGTCAGTTACATTTGAAATTTAACATTAAAAAGTGAGGGAGTTTCCAATGCAAACTTTGCAGCGAGTGCTTACTATTCAAACATGATTGAGACTTCTTTTATAGAAGGAAAACTCTTTTGAGCATTGTACATATTGTAGTAAACTGGGAAATATTTTCTTTCATAGGAAAACTATACAGAACAGGAAAACGTAAGGATGTGCTATTTCTCAGATATGCCTAACAAAATATGGAGTTATACTTGATGATGTCTGCAAAACTCTTAAACTTGATTTGCTTAAACCACTAGAATAAGAAACAGTCCAAGTATACAAGTTGCTGTGCTAAGTAATATATTCTGTGTTTAGTGCTGAGTTTCCCCTCTGAATTTTGCAACACACAACCTGAATTGAAAACTACACATTTATGTGCTCTACAGAGCATGAAGGCCCTCAAGAAATTCCTCCCTGCAATATTTTCATTTGTCTAATTAATTCGCTGTATTCACTCAGAATAAGCTGAAATAGTAAAGCAGGTAACTGACTTAATTCCTATCATACAAATCTTGAGAAATGACAGTCATGTTATTTTGAAGAACAGTTCGCATTTGTCCTTGCTTTCAGTTTATAAAAATCTAATATGGAAAATTATCTTTCAATGTTCACTTTTTTTTTCTAGAACACATCACTTCACTATGCTTTTTTACAGAAAAGACTTCCCTTTGTCAGCTATAAACGACACAGAAAGGACACAACTGAAATATGTCTATATTTCAGAGCTAAATCTTACCATTTGCATTGCTCTGTCTATAGCAGTATCTCCTCCAAAAACAGAACCTCCTATGTCCATGCTTACATCTGCACCAGATCGGAAAGTTACCCCATTGCCATTTTCAGTTGATTTTACAAGACTGCTTAAGCTACAAAAAAAGGAACATAATATGCAGGAAGGAAGCTTATAAAAGAGTTTCTTTTAGTTGTTCTTCTAACCATAGTTGTCACTTGTAATTTGTGATGGCTATAAGCAAACTAATGAGAGCATTATAATTTATATGCCTGCATTAGTTCAGCAGTTTTTCTAACCTGTTACCCCATTCAGAATGATCACACATCTTCACATGTGCCTATGTAGACACCAAACGGGTGCAAGAAGCTACATTTTGACTACTCTTACTTCAATGTTCATTTACAGACAAATGAATAAATTCACTCAAATGAAATTGCTGCAACATTGCTGTTGCCGGATTTCCAGCAGAACAGGCACATGGCAAACAAACTAGATTTTTCAGAAATTTTTAAGCATAAATATATTCTCAGTGCTCAATCATGAAAGTCTTTGAAACATACCTTGGTAGTTTGGGAAGTGCTGGTAAAATGGAGCCTGTCCGTCTGTAGTTAAAGAAGCCTCCAACTGCTAACACTCCAATTATTATGATTAGTACGACTGTCAACAGCACTGCTACTGCTGCTATCAAAGACAGAAGAATAAGCAAATATTCAAGCAAGCAAAGCCCAGTGAATTATAAGCTTGTTCTTCCACAAGTATCATTGTGACGTATTACACATTCCTTAACTCAAAACATTAACTGTAATATATACTTGAAGCTTACTTGTTCCAGGAGGCACTCCCTTTGACAATCCTATTTCACAGTAATTCCCAGTGTAGCCATAAAAGCATCTGCAAATATAAGAAGAACAGCTGACTGACAGACCTTTACTGAGTACAGAATCTCAGCTTCATTACTATATTCTATATATTATGTAATATTTCCACTTTCCATAAATTAACTATGCGCTTAGTAATGTTTCACTGATTGTAAAGATAATATGTCTGCTTGGAATAAGAAGTGGAAATAAAAACTGCTGAGTCAGAAAACTAGTCATTTATTCAAACAATTTTGTTTCATTGGAACACTGGTGGCACCTAGTGGCTCTTTCAAGATGTGTTTACTGAGCTTTTCCCATAAAAAATTTTGGCATAACATTTTACTAGTCTTCACAGAGGTTTGCCTTTCTGACTTATTTCCCAAATAGATACAATTTTACATTGCTTATTTACTAATATTTTTATGCTTATGAGATTTTTCTGTGATTCCTTTTCCTAAACATGCTCTTGACAAAGTATGATATTTTTCTGAAGTAGTTCCAGCACATTTAAAAGCCTTGAACTTATTGTGCATGACTAAATCAACACAATCTGACCCCAAACTACTGTAGCAACCTACTGACTCACTTGCATTTCGGAAGACCACTTTCATCTATATAGCACGTTCCTCCATACATGCACCTGCATGCTGGTGGCATTGTGGGAGGGGACTCAATTGCTGCAAAGATTGAAAGCCACACGTACTATCAGAACATCTTCAGTAAAATAAGTAATACCATAAAGCATTTTGTTTATTTATACAGAACTTACACACACCAACTTACAGGCTACTTTTCAGCAGCTTTCTTTCTTTTTTTCCCGTCAAATAAATGTATTTTAATTGAAGTTAAAAGTGTTATCAGAAAATAATGGCTTATAATTAAATAAAATATGGTTTATGAAACATGGCTTATAATAACATAACAGGTTAGCAAGCTGCCATGTATGTACTTACTAATCCAGAAAATCAGTGGATGCCAGTGCATTCATGGCAATCAATAGCAAGCAATTAACAGTGCTACTTATTCTAATCTAAAGTTGCACTGTATACTTTCATTCATTATTAGATCAGCTGCTAGTTCATTGCAGGTCACATTTTGTGTCAACAGAAACCAGCATCACTAATTATTAAGATGATGGAAGCAAGAGGAAATGCTGTGTATATGGAAAAAGAAACTGGAAACAATCCCAGACATAATGTTATAAGCTCAACTTAATAGAGAGATGTTCCAAGGACAAGAACATTCTGGCTACCATTCGTGCCATTGTAAGCTGAAAGTGCTAAAGAAACATAAATCCTGCAGCAGTATGCCTTCTTTTCAGGAAAGGAAGAGTAATTTTATTTTATTGGCGCTTTTGGAAGCACTATGAGCAGCTCTGCTGCTATATAACAACCAGACACTAACCTTTAGTGCTAAAAAGTCTGTCCAGTATATGATTATCCATAAGTTATCTTTGTTCATACTCTGAGCCCTGTAAACTTGTTTCTTGTTTCTAACATACTGTATTATACTGATCATGTAATAGCTTATTCAGAATTGTAAACACAAGTGATTAAATCATAGTTTGTCAGAAAATCTCCAGTTCTGTAATCAAAGCATTTGAAAAATACATATTTTTGAAATAAAAAAAAAAATTTAGAAACTGTGAACAGTTTTGCAGCTGAGTTTGGACGTTAGAATGGTATTCCTGTATCTATTTTACAAATCACATACAAAGAGATTATATGAAGTACATAAGCTGACCACAAAACACAGATAACTGAGGATAATAGCCATATATCCTGACTTAAAAACATCTAATCTATCAGTCAGCTCATCTCTCTAAATTTTTAACTCAGTAATGCACTTGTATTAAAGAAAAACTTCCTCTGCTTTTATTTTCATGTTCACAAAATATTTTACCTGCATCACACTCTGTGCTGCTGCCTTCTACAAACCGAGTCCCTTGAGGACAAGCACAGGTGTATCCTCCTGGTCTCAACAAGCAGAGATGGCTGCAGATATCTTTACAAGGATTAGGCACTGAAAGATAAAAAAATGTGGTAGAGACAGTTGAAGAACAATGCAGCAGCTCAGCCATATCTCAGTTACTGAAATAAAGCAGGATACTGCATAGTCAGTAGTGTATCATCAACACCACATATAAGAAATCAAAACAAGTCTAAATATCATTCTTTTTGTTTGTTCCTTTATTGTTGATGTTTCTTTTCAAACAACTGATGTCAAAACACTGCATTTCTAAAGCCTCCTGTCTGCCTTTTCTTACTTTCTTCCTAAGTGAGAGACCACAGTTGTTGGAAGGCTGTATAATACCAGGAAGTGAAGAAACAGAACAGGCGGCCTTTTGCTTCTGAAAGCCAAAACATCTTTGAAGAAGTGCATGCTAGATGTTCTGGGTATCTCCCCTGTGATTAATGCAGACATGTCATAGTTATAACATCCCCCTAGGAACAGTATTAAGCGGCTAATAGTTTCTATATTACAGGGATAAGCTCGTATTGTGACTGCCATATCAAACAGTTCCAAGATGAAAGTAAAAAGGGAAAGGACATGGCCATGATCTATTACTAATTGACTCTGAGGAACAGTGTATGCTATTTCACAGCTGATTCCATTTTAAGTATGTAGAAAATACTTACTGGACACTCATTTTTTTATTTTCAGAAATAACACCACGTGCTGATGACGTGTTATCAGAAGGTTATTAAGCTCTTTTTGAAATCGACAATACCAACTTCAATCTCACAGCAAGGAGTGGCTCATCCAGGGTACTGATTACCTACCTGACTGATTGTATCTATGCTGGTGATAGATGCGCACTTGTGTAAGCCATGGATTTACAGTCAGCACTTTCACTTTTTCTCCATTTCCAAATTTATCTTTTTTCCAGACTTCTCCTCGTTCTTTAGCTATCCAATATAAATGGCCTTCAAAGACATCAAGGCTGTATGGACTGCCTACTTCTCAAAAGAACCAAACAGTAGAATGTCAGCAAGCAAGTCTCTAGCAAGAACAAAACAACTGCTATTCTTCAGCTAAATACATCATTTAATCCTTTCACTTCGATAAATTCATAGCAGGAGACAAATATCATCACATGACTGACCACCTCATGACATTGGTACCTGCAAACTGCTCAATAACATACATTAAAAAAGCAAGAAACTAATTTGCCATATTGTCCCTAAGTTGGTCACGTACTCACAGGGAATCTGGTTTCCAGGCATTATGAGCTTTGAACCTGGTGTACTACATAACCCTGTATAATGGAGGAGAAAATGCTACCTAGTCTTGCACTTTGAAAAGCTCTTTAAAATTTAGCCCTCGCGTGCACACCAGATGCTTGTTAAACACACATTTTGGTTACTATTCTGTGAGTTCCATAATAAATTCTTACCTCCACGTAATACTACGGTTCTATCTGTCCCATCATGTCTCATAGATTCAATAATATTTTCTTTAGAATCACTCCAGTAGATCCTATCATTGTTCAAATAATCAATAGAAAGACCCGTTGGCCAGCCAAGGTCTTCAGAGACCAAAGTTTGTCTTTGCTGCCCATCCATCCAGGCACATTCAATCTTGGGTTGCCTTCCCCAGTCAGTCCAGTACATGAGCCTGAAAGAACACAACCAGAATTCAGTATAGTTCAGAATTTCCACATACACAAGAGTTTAACTGAACAGGTCAGTCATGAAATATAAAGCTGCTCATCAGCAGCCTATGTTCTGCAGGTGAGATTAGTAAAGTCACACCAAGTTCACAGAACAAGCATGTTACATATACAGAAGATAAAAGATGTTTGCATCTCAAGTCCCAGTTTGGAGAGAAAGTGATTTCAGAGACACTCATTCTTAATGGAAGAAAAATGACTGAATATTTTGAGCACTAATTAGTCAAGATAAAGCTACTGAGTCCAAATGACATCAAGGAACTGTGCTGCTTTACTCCAGTTTTGAAGCATATATCACAGTATCCTGTGATAGGTCATCTAATACAAAGTGCCCCAAGCACTGCTGTTTAACATACCAGTGTATTTACATCGTTTTTCACAGAATGAGGATATTTCTCCACTACTTGGAAGTTAGTAAAAAGAGGTTCACATAAATTTCCTTATGTCAGTCACAATATAGAAATTTATGTAGAAATTTGGTGAGCACATAGCATTATAGAAAGGAAATCTTTATTTGGCCTACCTGCTGTCATCACCAATACAAGTAACTGTATGAAATCTAATCCTAAAATATATTTACGAACATCCTATATAAAAATTTCTTAACATCAATAAAAGGAAAAACCTGAATTTAATCAGGAAAATTAGTCCTTCCTGTCAAGTTTATCATTGTGATTTCTTATTTTTTATTTTTTTACTGAGTAATATTGAAAGTAATTCTGAAAAGTCCTGTAGTAACTTACCCACGTTTTGGATTGACAGCAATAGCTGCTGGTTGATCCAGCAAAGAAAAGATAAGCCATTTTCTGTACCGTCCATCTAATTTTGCCACCTCTATTCGATTAGTCCCTGCATCAGTCCAGTAAAGATGTCTAAAATACAGAAAACAGAACATTTTAAAAGTATATGGCTTCTACTTGACAGAAAAATAATAATAATAAAAGAATTAAAGCTACGTAAAAAACAAAACGAAATCAATAAAATGAAATTGGATTACATCTGAAAATTTTCACCACCAACATGAACTTTTTGACACAATCAACATCAGAGTTAAAATTACAAAAGTTATGCCCAACTTTTTCAGTTTTTCTCCAAGGAAGAAAAAATGAGGAGCAATATCATCATTTCTAGGATTAAGTAAACAAACAAACAACAAAAAAAAATATTGCCATATGTTCGCCTGAAGAGTAGTCACAGCCAAAAGATGAAGGAAATAAAACCATCATTCTTTCAGGCACAGTTACAGAAACAATCATTTTTTGAGAAAATGTATAATCATCAGACTTCAGAGCAGCATTACTCTGGGACTAGCTCATACACCACAAGGGTAGTAAGAAATGAGAAAACAGAAAAGAAACACGGCTACAGACTGGGAAGATCTCCTTTCAACAGTAGTGAAAACTTGTTTTCAAGTTTACTTGAGTCCTCAAAGAAGAATTCATCTGTCATGAAGGCTAGCAAATCATCACTAACTGACCATAGCTGATCTGCCACTTGTGGAACAATACAAGTTTCCTCAAAGAATACATGGTGCCATCTTCAATCTACATTTGACCAATTGATCTGCTGTCTGTGCCTTTGGATTACCTTCAAAGCAAGTAACGTAAAACAGAGAGAATTAACAAGGAAAAAAAAAGTATATTTTTCACTCCCTGTTAGATCCTTGACATATTAAATGCACAACATTTTACTAGCTTTTCAGTACACTCACCTTCCAACCCAGTCAACAGCTAACCCATCAGGATTAACTATGTATCTGAGATTCAAGTCAACTTCTTTTGTAGGATTGTTTCTACTGCTGTCAAAGGTGGGCAGATAGGCACGTTTGATGGCTCCAAACTGAGAACCCTGTGCCAGAATGCTGAAGTACACAATACCTTAACAAAAAAAAAAAAAAAAAGATTTTTTAATGTCTAGTTATTCCAAATTTTTTGGAAATTCTAATTTTTCAGAAGCAATTTTGTCAAGATTCTATTTCCAATTTTTTTATTCATAAGAATGCAGAAATTAAACTACATACATTGCATTAGTGGTCTATGATTCTCATAGTTGATAAGTACACCTAAAATGATCGTGACGTAGGTTATAAAGAAATACTTATCACATTTTTCAGGAGTAAAGAACCTTAACTTTGAACCTTTTGCACAGGATATTAATTAGTTTAGCTGAGTTCTTACAGGACTTGAATCAGGTTTGGGGATCAGCAGAAGCAGGAGATAAGAAAAAAGGGCTTGTTCATAGCAGTCATCTACTATTGCATAATCCTAAAAAGCAACAATTCCACAGCTGGATTCATACCAAAACAAAAGGAAAAAGAACAAAAAATATGTAAGATCAAAGTAAAGCATTAAAAGGAACTACACCGATGCTGAAGAACAAGAAGAGGGGATGGGCACATTCAAACAAGATCTGTCCACTTAATTTATCTATCTAGTCTGATTTTGATTTCCAACATGAACTAAATATGAAATGTGTCTTTTTCAACCAGCCACTGCGTGGCTGAATATTAATTTTCTACACATACTCACTTAGGCCTATCCCCTCAGGGTCCCAATCATAATCCAGAGCTTGGATGCGCTCCTGGTTATCAATATAGTCAGAGTACTGTTCTGATGAGATATTGTATCTTCGAATGCGCACATTATCTGGCAGCAGCAACAATGGAGGATTACCTAGACAATGATAATTAAAATTTTTCTTATGTACATTTATTTTTAGAAAAAAAAAGCCCACAAAGAAATTCACGTATAGTCAAAACTAAACTGTGACAATTTCTCTCTGAATAAGAAAGTAGAAGGGACACAGGACTGCTTCTGAAGCTTGAGAGCTTTCAAATCACACAGTTTTGCAATTAAACACCCTGGACATACCACTGAGCAGAGTATCACCCTTTTCACCATAGACTCTGCACAGCCATAATCACTAAGAAGTCCTTACAGCACTGGCATGTTACCACCTCACATCACCAAAGCAGAATGCAGGCATACTCTGCACAGCTCAGATCTTACCACCCCACAAAATGGGGAACAATTTCAGTAAGTATTAACACTTACTCAGTAATTTGAGTTAAGCAGCTGCCTTAGCTCTTCTACCCGATTCAGAATACTTTCCTATCTGGCCACAGGCTAATTTGGGTTTAGCTTCAATACTCCACAGAGGTGTGAGTCTCACCTGGCTCACTGTGCTGGTGAGAAAATGTAATTGTACAGCCTTTTTTTTTACATGACAGTGTCCAGCTTGGAGTCATGGACTTAAATCCTAGGCCTCCTTCTTCCTTCTGTTTGCTGGGGGCCTGAGGCCTGGACACAGTCTTCCAGATGGGGCCTCACAAGAGCTGAGTAGAGGGGGAGAAATCCACGTACCATAACATCATCCACTATCTCTTAAAGCTGTTACACTATAAGTAATTATCTAAATACAAAACTGTTTCGGTATTTTATACAATACTATTGTGCTGACAATTTTTTCACTTTTTTCTTCAGCTCTGTACTACTGTTCTACCACTGTTATCTGCTGAACCAGCTCTCTATCTACTCTTGCTCTTTACAGGTAGCAATCAATCTTGCTGTTGCTTAACATACCATTAGCTGCACACTGTTTCCCTTGTTGATCACCAACAGACTTGAAGCCATCCGCACAAAAACATTCATAGCTTCCTTTGGAATTTTTGCAGTCCTGGGTACATGTTCCAAAGATCTCGCATTCATTGATATCTGTAAAGAAAAGACACACGGAGCTTAATCTCTTTCTCTCACGACTTGGTCATCCTTACTCTATGAAGCAGTAGGCTTAACCCTTCCCCATATACTGTAAAAGATCAATGACCTAATAAATGATCTTTAACATCAACATCAGTTATCTAAAAGAACTCCAGATACTGCTTATCAGATTACTTTTCAGAACCACATTTTTGATCATGTATTTTTGTGTTATATCTGCTTCATCTCATCTTTCTTTGATGAACTACACTGAGATGCCAAAACCTCGTAGAAATGGTGAAGCAAAAAGACCTCGTCCCTAAGAAACTATATCAGCAGGAAGGATCAGGAGGAGTGGCCTTCTACTATGTTTAATAAAACTATACAAATCATCCATTAGATCTGGGACTAACAAAAGAAGCAATCTCATCAGAATAGACTGAAATAGTAAACATGACGGTACTATGCTGCATGATCACCAGAAGCACATTTTTGGTAAACTCCCCACAATATTTTATTGGTATAGAATGAAGGCAAAATAGTTTAAGAAGCTCTGGTAAATGTACAGAGATCCTGTTACAATGCAATAATAAGTAGTCGTATAGGATGATGAAGTGTTAGGTCATTGAGCACTTGTCAGTGATAAGATGTTTAGAAGACTGAAAATACCATCACAGGAGTTTCGGTTATTTTCACTGGCTTTGTAACCTGGCCTACAGGAACAGATAAAGCCTCCTTCGGTCAAGTTGGTACAGTTATGTTCACAGATATTTTCTGCACAAGTTCGTTCTGTTCCAGGATCTGAAAATAATGTAAATTAGACACTTATAAACAAAAAATGAAGTTTTAAGGAAGTAATAATTGTGACTGCTGTCTCTCTGACAGCTATTTTCAATGACAGTGTTAGTTTTCTAAGTGAAATCCAATTAACGTGAACATCCTATCTGTAAGACATAAGTAACTTACAGAGCACAGTAAGCATCATTCAAGAGTCAACTAAGAATAGTTTCACCTGTAGAAGCAGGTTATCAGGATCAGGATAAACAGCCGTAATCAACCACGCCCAGATCCTTAACAGTATTTGCAGCAACTGCAGAATCTATTTGACAAACTTGACTAATTCCTAGCTTGGCCAACCTACCCTCTTCTTATCTGTTCTTTCCTTATCACCTAAGAAAAAAGTATTCTTAATTGCTACCACATATGGCACAGACAGCTTGTTCACTCAGTCCATCATTTAAAGCCTTCTGAAGTCAGTATAGGTCATTGCATAGAATGCACTACCCTTTGAGATATGCTTATAATGGAAAAGACAGTATGATAGATAACCTATGACAGATAGAAAATTGTATTCTTCTCAGAGTACATATAGAATTAAATCGATTTTGACATACTTTACATATATACAAAGTTCTTTCATATTCAGATACACTGTATGTAAGTAAAAAAAAGAAGTAATGCATGTTTACTGATGGAGCATAAGACACTAAGACATTACATTAAGCTTATTATCTCTATCATAATATACACATTCTAGTGCTAATTTAAACACCTCTATTAAATATATATGTAGAAACAAAATCTTTGTACACACACAAAACCTTTTCTCTCAACATGTTAGGTTTTTGATGTAGGGAAGGTTAGGAACATTAATATCTGACCTGCATTCACATCTATCCACAAATGCAGAATGTTGAATGCCAGGAGATGTCTTTGATTTTCACTGTTTCACATTATTTCCATAATTTTATATTTTCATCAAGTCATTGCACTAGGTTGTACTGCCTAAAGACAACTAGAAATGTATGTGAAACAGAGAAATCAGCACTGAATTTCTGAAGGCTTTTCTTCAAAGATGGAAAAAAATGACATTGTCATGTCTAATCAGATTAAACCCCTCACAGGCTAATTCAGCATTAATACTTCTTAGTATTCTACCCAAGAAACATGTACTGCTTCTGAAATGTTTATTTCAATAGCACTGAATTTTTGTATTCTATTACTACTTACTGCAGCCCATTTCATCAAAATGGTCTCCACAGTCATCGTAATTGTCACAAACATAATGTAGAGGAATACAGTTTCCATTACTGCACTTGAATTCTTCAGTTGTACAAGGTCTTGGGGTTGGTTCTCTACCTACAGTTGAGAAGATAAGCAGTCTTGTATCACAACTTCAGTTATACAGTCCCAACAGACAGCACTATTACACATTTTCAATGAGGAAGGAAAATGCAATCTGGTAAAATAATGACTAGTGTGACTCTGCAAGTCTGTACCAGAGCTAACCAGGGCCTTCCTCACCTCTAGTCACGCCTCAATGAACTGAAAGATTACTCTCTATCTTACGAAGGCAGAAGATACAGTCTCCCTGTTAATAGCTAAGTAATTTATTTTTTTTAATAGTACAAACCTATTAATACCATTTAACTTTACTTAATACACCTACTGCAGTCTTCAAGAGATTGAGATATTAGTAAACTATTAACTTTAAGAAAATTGCACAATAGAGCCAACAAGTAAGTTAGCTTATTTTGGTTGCTCAATAAACAACAAAAAAAAATGATTACACTTCACAATATAAAAATCAACTCAGTCAATACAAATTACATAATATATTTGAGGGCAAAATCCTACTGAACATTAACAAAGCTTCTGTAGGATTTGGCCTTAAATATAAAAATTTACTACGTACATAGCAGCGCTATAAAATTTGCAAGTACCTAGTTATCCATTTAAAGAAGTCCCATCTATCCATCCCATCCTTATCTCACAATACAAACAAATCTTTCTTGTTTTAAAAGGACTTTATTGAAGAATAGAAACAATAAGTAAAGTTCATAATAAAATAAAATTTTATTTCAAAAAACATACTCTGTACTTTTCAGGCAAACGTTTATTTTTGCTACTTACATGGAGAACTGTGAATACACTGTATCAATAACAATAAACTGGTTTTCATATACTTATGTTTGATTTTGACATTTAATAATGCTGAAGGCCTTCAAAAACACATCACAATTACTGAATTTCCTATTTGCTGCTTAATTCTCTGTGTACTTACAGTGTTCCTCTTTCTCATCACTTCCATCTCCACAGTCATCCTCCTGGTTGCACAGCTCATGACTATATATACAGCGATTGTTTTCGCATCGGAAACGGAACGGAGATTCACAAGCAATATCCACTGAAAAGATTGAGTTAGTCACACTGATACTTCATGGCACTGAGTCACAAGCTATCCTGATCAGTTTTAACCTTCAAAACTAAAACATTTCCTATATTTTCAAAACGTATTGTGGTGGCTTTCAGAATATTTTCTCTATATTTTGGTGACCGTATGTCAGGGCACTACGTATTTTTTTGTCCGAAGACAGTATACAATCTTTGGCCAAAGAGATATCCTATAATTACATATAACTATAACACTGAGGTTTCTAGATTTGTTTATAAAGCTGATAGAGTTAAGTGGTTATAGTGGTTATTTAGTTCATACCTAACAAATATCATTTCCAATGCATGTGTTACACCTCTCATCGAGCTAAAGTCAATCCTACTCATCCATATTTAGAAAGACATTTTGACTCTATTGATGGCTTTGAAGACTCACCTTTGAGAATGTACATTATGTGAATTATAACTTTAATGGCAAACTGATGCCTTTATTTTAACTATCCCATTTGAAAATATAAAGTACCACCCTTATTCTTTGATATACTTCTCCTATTGTAATCACGTTTTATTCTACATTTTAATATTTTGATACAAATTTTCTCTCTTACAGCAAAGGTGAAGTTCCTCATCAGAGTCATCTCCACAGTCATTATCACCATCACATTTCCAGTATGGCTGGATACAGACATGGTTTTTACACTCAAACATCATGGGTGGACAGTATGTACCATTAGGATACCGTGTGGCTGAAAAATACAAAATTATTATGACATTATTATTAACTGTTGTAATGCAAATACTAGAGTATTTCTTCACTGCAGACCAATAGATAGAGGAAATCAACAGATTGAAGCTATCTGCTCTTTAAAACATCATAAAATCCCATTCTATTGCAAAACATTTTTAGAATACAGGTCAAGTGGAAAGAGTGGACCCTGCAGTGTAAGTGGGATAATTAAGAATTCTAACTCACTCACACATCTACCTTCTGCTGACCTGGTAAACATATTGATATTTCCTAGCATTATAACTGTGCTTACAATTAATGTAAGAGAAGTCAACCTACTAACATTAAAAAACTGATTCAGAACACTATTCTCCTCAGTTTCTACTGACAGCACCTACTGTCGTGGAATGTAGTACCTCTAAGGAGACATCTCATGTAAAGAGACAGTAAAGTGCATCTCTTTCTGGAAGTATGCTCAATGAGCACCAATTACAAAACTTGAAACTCACGACAAGTTATTTCATCAGAGAAATCAAGGCAGTCCGCATTTCCATCACATCTGAAGCGCTCTGCAACACAGTGCCCACTATTGCACTGGAAATAACCTGGGTGGCAGGTCCTCAGCTCTGAAAAGATTCAGAAGTAACTGTTGAAATATCTCTTCCTTCAAATCCTATGAAGCATTCAGTTTCAGAGAACATCATCCTACAGAAGACTGCAACGTCATCCCAGACCACTAAAACTGTGATAGCTGCTCCATTAAAGATGCTTCCCATAAAATACCATTTTGCAGAAAACTTTCTGATTTAGAAACAAAGCATTAGAGGCAGCATCCAGGTAATACACACCACAGTCACGTTCATCTGAATTGTCTTCACAGTCATCATCATGATCACAGACCCAGCGGGAAGGAATGCAGCGCAAATTGTCACAACGGTATTCACTTTCTGTGCATTCTCGAGGACCTTCATTTAAAATGAAAGTACAAACTTACAGATTTTCTCAGCTGTGGATTTAAATATCCACACCTGTCTTACTAAAACAGACAAAAGCAGTACTGCCAATGATATAATATAAATTAAAACTGTATATCAGCCTTTCCCCATACTGTTTGCTTTTTGATCCTCATTACATGGAAAAAAAAAATTATCACATACTTAGGCAAGAGGAATTTGTACTCCAAATCAAGAAAAAGTAATCTTGGTTAACTATGTAAAAAACCATGTACTCCTATATCTGAATACAGGGAAGAATTTGAATGTCATTTCCTAGCGGAAAATGGGAATTTATCTTATAGTGATGACTAGATTTATCAGTTTTTTTATTGATCAAAAATGCTTCCTTGAGACATTATTGTGATAGTTCAGCAAAGAAAATACAGATTGTAAAGTAAAACCATCAAATGATTGCAATTGAGATCTGTCTGTCACAGACTGCAAGAAACAAAGGGCTAGTTCAGTCAAAAGTCAGACTACACTGTTATGGCAAAAAAAGAACTCACTGCAGTTGCGCTCATCAGACTGATCTCCACAGTCATTATCTCCATCACATTTCCAGCGCAGTGGGATACACCGATGATTGTCACAACGGAAATCTCCAAGAGGACTGCAAGTCATCTCCTCTGCAGCATAAACCATTTGCCAATAAAACATGAGACCAGCACACATTAGTATAGTCTTTGGATGAGATGAAAAGGACCAGAGTTAATGGAAGTAGATAGAGACATCTGTGTCAAAAACCGGGTAAAATGACTGGAATCATTTCTACACACATAATTTTTCCTAAAGACAGGTAACTACTAGTTAAATTAGATTATATTGATAAAAAAATCCCAGATTCATGATTACTGAAAAGATTATCAGAAACCCCAGATGTTTACAAATTAAAGAAATCTTTTTGGTACAAATTATGCTGAGTGGATCTTCTTTTTCAGACATACCACAGCCTTGCTCATCGCTGTTGTCTCTGCAGTCATCATTCCCATTGCACACTGCCCACAGTGGTATGCAACGGTAGCTGGTTCTACAGCTGAACTGTGTGTGGTTGTCACAACGATAAGCAGGGCCCACTGCAACACAAGTAGTAGTTGTTAGCTGTTAGCCAGAAAATTGATTGGTAATGATTTGCAGTCAATACTTTCTATTACTGGACTTATCACCATGACATATTTTCCTTTTTTTTTTTCCCCCCCATTAAAAGCATGCCAAAGTGGAGTAAGGTAGAAATTGGTGAACTAGCATTCACTGCTTCCATATAGGCAATAGATTCTGTAAGCACATAACCTTTTTTACAAAATATTTTTAAGGACCAAGTGAATGATAATGCTAGTGTGAAGGTCAGTGTGAGATAATGTCAGCTCTTGCTAACAAGTCAGCATAATTAAGCATCCTCATTTGCAAGAATGACAAAGCAGTGAATTATCACATAGAATCTATGCTTTCTAGTACTCTTTACCATGTCAGCAGCTACCTTGAAATAAATATTTATTTCCCATTAATTTCCAACCACAGGTAAATTAACTAACGCAGTCTGCTCTGCTTTTGGTGCACCATAATGTAGGCATCTTACTACAGCTAAATGCTTACTGCATTCGTGGAATGGCTCGTCAGAATTATCACCACAGTCATCATCCACATCACACTTCCAGGACTCTGGGATGCAGCGTCCATTGTCACATTTAAATTGGCCTGGGGGACAGGTCCTACTTGCACAGTGAGTAGTATCTTCATCTGAGTTGTCACCACAGTCATCCTCTCTATCACACTGCCAGGCTTCTGGGATGCATCGTTTATTGGCACATTGCCACTGATGGGTTTCACACTGGTGATTAGCTGAAAAACAAATTGGCTATCAGGATACTTACAGGAATTGTCTGCTGCAGCAGTGTTACCTCAGTAGACATTTATCATGTCTATGCTACTTTTTTTTTTTTTTCTTAAAGGCAACAAACATCTAAAATATCAGAATCTACTTGCCCAGTTGAGGTACAGGTTCCTAATGCTACAGGGCGCATTTCCCACAAGCTCACTAAGGCTGTAAGTTTTTCAAGGAATGAGATTGTACTATCTTCTCCTAAAAAGGAGGGACTAACCCCAGTATTCAAGTATGATGGAGGCGGAGACTCCCAACCACTAAGCAGAGAAGTGAAATTCTGCCTCTAGCCATGCTATCAACTTAGATTCATATTGCCTGATATGTCTGCTCTTCTAAGCTATGAAGGAACAGGCTACCAAACTTAGAAGATCATGCTAATGACAGCTCCGTAATCTGTAAATGTACACCCTCTATTCCCAAGAACAAGGCATGGAACACTAATGTTAGTAGTACTAGCAAAGTGGGGGAGATTTGAAGATCTATGGAAAGAAGAGTCAACACTAACCTCACACAAAATTTCCAGACTCCTTACATCTCACTGGACACTACCCTACTGCTATTTCATGTATACTTGAAAAATTCTTCAAAAGGAAGCAATATATTATGATTACCACATATTTTCTAAACTAAAAGATTCTACTTTCATATAAAAGATGATGAACAAAAGGAGCTATATAGATCAAAACTGACTTAGAAGTATACCCAGGACATAAAAATAGTGACATGTTATGCAGCTGTCAAATTTGTATTTTAAATAATCCCTTGTGCCATATTTAAGAGTTTAGCTTTTTGAAATTCATGTAAAATTGAAATTTCATATAATTGTCATTGTTAGAAACTTTGCTAACGAATGGCAATGAAAGTAAATTACACAACCACACTGTTGTTTTCCTTTATGTTGTTTTCCTTTATATTACTATGCTCACACCTGCTAGAAATACATTATTTATAAGCAGAAGATTACCAATATGTTTTCTAATTTAGATATAAGTATGTGGAATAAGGTTTCTAGGGCAATGACATTATACCGCAAGCATTCTTAGTCTCCATCATCAAAATACTACCATCACAAACAGCTCTCCAAAACAATCCTCCCACATGTATTGGGTTTTATGCAACACAGAGTGTGAAATAATTTTACCTTATCACAAAAACCTGGAGAATATGGGAAAAAAGAGTGCACCTATGTGCTGATCAGGAAGGCTTAGATTTCTCATATAGATCGTTGATTTACACAAGATAAAACAGAGTGGATTCTACTCCCAGCGCAAATCTGACTCAATGGTATAAGAAAATTCTACATTTTGTATACTTTTACTCTCTTTTGCTCTCTTCTGTGTTGAGATAAACTACTCTTGTAAGTGCAAGACTAGACAATTAGGACCTGTATCTCTCTACCTCCCATTTTCACCTGCGAGAAGAGGATAATGATAATAATATATTTTGTTTACATAGTTTGTACTGGCAAAGCTCACTTAACATTATTACTGGTAACATACCACAAAGCACAGGATCTTCATCTGATCTGTCATGGCAATCTGACAGAGTATTACATAAGAAATGTGGACTTGTGCAGTTTCCATCATTACATTGGAACTGACCAACAGGGCAGTAACGCTGTGGACAGGTAGGGGGCTCATCAGAGCCATCTCGACAGTCTCTCTGCCCATCACATTTCCACCAGATAGGAATGCACCTACAAAAAGAGAATAATGTTTCCTTTTCTGAGGAAGCATCTCAATGGGTAAAATAAACAAACAAAACATCCTTTCACAGTACAGAACACAGTTTTGCCTCAGTCTAATTTCTTGAAACTGTGCCAAGACACCTTGAATTCCATCTCTTCCTCTTCATATGTCACATGTTAACAAACTATACCAGAAGACTCTAGGAACAGATGATACTGGCTAACCTCTAAAACGAGGACTGTATTTTAAAGTGTATTTGTGGTAACCATCTCTCAGCTCCTGAAATCAATCTTCACTTCGATTTTTAATCAGGTAACGCATTAATAATTCACATGTTCAGCACAGTAATTTCATAACAGATCATCATTGTAACACTGCTGCAATAGGCCACTCTATAAGAATAACAGCCTCACAGGTTCCAGAGTGATACAATGACAGCACAGCAGCTCTTCGGCTACACTCCTCACCTCCCACAACAGCTATCTCAGAGAAAAGAGTAAAAAATGTCCCCCCCACATCTTTTAAATGTTTTCTTTTCAGGGATATTCTCAGACAGCACGTCTGGAAGAAAAAGGTGCATTAGAAAAGATGTACAAATGGAAAAAAGTCCAGACTTCTGATTTCAACCCAAACTTTGCCATATAAGCACATTGTGTAATGAGGAAAAAAGGTGGGGGGGGGGGGAGAAGCAACAAACTAGGAGTCTGCAAATATTTTTCCTAAACAAAGTCTGTCTGGTCCCGGTTTTGTCTTTGCTAGGACATCACACAGTCATAGTGAGAAGAGGAGGAATTATTACTTTCATGCCCATCTCTGAACTGTGAAAAATGTCTTTAAAAGGCATCAGAAAAAAAAGATGGTGAACAGCAGACTTACCTCTCAGTGTCTGCACAGAGAAACTGTGTGCTGGAGCACATTGGAAGGCAGTGTGCTGTACTACCAAAGTGCACTATCATGAAGTTATCAGGACATTCACAGGAATAACCCTGTCCACCAGCTTTTATCAGACACAGATGGGAACAACCACCATTGTTGGTGCCACAAGGATTATTAACTGGTAAAAAAGAAAAATAGATATTACCACACATTGCAAACCTCAGGACATAATGGTCAGTCTTCAATAGACTCTTCATCCTACATTGAAAACTTAAACGTAAAGTTTAAGAGTTTAAAAATAAAACCTATATTATTAGGCATTCAGAGAGTGCCTATATGATTTCACACACATGAAATGCATACTATTGGTCATGAATTTTAAGAAAATAATTTAAAATAATGCATTTCCAGTCTGATTGTATTTCAGCAGCTAATCAAGGTCCATTAGTATGTGTAAAGCAGAGAACTACATTTGCTCTGTTTATTTCATTTCCCTGAGCAAAAGAGAAAGCAAAAGAGAAAAGTTCCACTCAGGAACTTTTACATTAGTCTCCATATAAAAGCTGGCCCTATAAATGCAAATATAATGCTGTTTTCTTACTAAAAGGCTGCCTGTATGGATGGTAAACATGGATGTCAAATGGCCTATGCGTGGTGTTTACAAGAACAGTCCTGTCTGATCCATCGTATTTATTCCCCTTTTCCACAGTTCTTGTGTTCCAATCAGTCCAATATATTGTGTCTTCAAAAATCGTTACTGCAAATGGGTGAGGCAACGTCCCATCATATACAGTATGACGATGATGTCCATCCAGGTCAGAGTACCTAAAGAAAGAAAAATTCACAAACCATTCACGTAAATGCTATAAGATCTTTTCATCTTTATATGTTAATGTTAGAACTTTATTGGTGACAAGGACCATGCAACACTTATTCTAGGAAAATAAATGAATTAGGGGAACATCCACTGACATGTAAAATCTTCCCATATAAGTATATCAGCTAATCCAATGAAATTTTGCACACTTAACATTTTACAAAACATTACTCCTGTCACATAAGAGACTGGCTTGCCTAAATCATCCAGACTTCTAATAACTGAACAGTTAATTCAACAGGCCTCTTAAGCCTCTACATTTTATATGCCTTCCTGATTTAGAGCCATCTCTTATCAGGCATCCTTAAAAAGATTTTATATTTTTGTTGTGATCTTGCTATATAGAGTTAAATCCTGAAACACAAGACAAATAGAGACAGAGAAACATAAATGTAATTAACATGTATTTTAAAAGGACATTTTTAACACCAGTATAAAAAAGGCTGCCAGATGAATTAAATGTAAAGAAAAAATATGAATAAAAGTATAACCCTAAATGCATATATAAACATGAATATCGAGGATTTGAAGTCTTTCAATGCCATCACAAGAACCAGAGTGCTACTTAAGGATTTCAGTGGACCTTTAAGAGGTAATTTTTTAGCACTAAGCTATTTAGACTAATCTAGGCCTACGTAGCATGGTTTGACAGGGGGCTTAGACTATATGATCTCTGGAGGTCCCTTCCAACCCCTACAATTCTGTGATTCAGTGATTAATAGATTTTTATTAATGAATGGGAAAAAGCTATGTGCCAACAGGAAATTTCATACTGTACCTATGGAAACGTCTGTAAAAGCAGAGGATAACATTACAGATTAAGTTTTCAGACATCCTCTAATGATGTGTGTATTGTTTTACCAGCACCTAACTAGTGTAGACACCGCAGCTCAACTAATACATATACAGAAGGGCATCAGAAGTAGTGATTTTACTTTCAGTTCTGCCTTGGTTCAGACAAGGTATACATACAGGTAGCCTGCATATTCCAGCATAGACTGTGACTCTTTTTATCTGAGTTTTTCAATAATTTTTGGTACATTTCTAGCAGGACCTAGAATGCAAATATATGAACTAGGCTACTGTGTCATTCATATCACCTAATGCTCCAGACTTCCTTAATTTGATTTCCTATAGCATCAGTGGATAGAAGCATGGTGCTTATAGCATTTACAAAGGCTACGACTGAAAACTGGTATGAGCAAGTTACTCAGTTGCTTTATTCTTCTCTGTGTACGTACTCAATGTAGTTCAGATGGGCATCTGCCCAGTAGAGCTTGTCGTTGGTGTAATCTATGGTAAGTCCATTGGGCCACTCTAACTTTGTAGAAATAATCACCATCTTGTCCTTGCCATCCATGCCTGCTCGTCCAATATAGGCCCGATCTGCCCAGTCTGTCCAGTAAACCTGTCTGTTCGAATAAAAACAACTAATTAGGTTTATATTTAAAACACACTGAAGTAAATATTAGAAGCTAGACCTCAAAGACAGCATTTCTTGCAACAGAATTAACCCAAATATCAAGTAAGATAGGAAAAATGTTAATGCAGTTACTTGTTACATTAATCACCACAGCAAACAAGTAGATGCATGCAAGCACAGTCAACTTCAAAGAATGCAACCACACCATCAAGCTACACAGGATTAATCTTCCTAGCTTTGCATTAAAAATTTCCCTTTTCCACATGCAACCAAATTTCACTTTTAATATCAGCCTGCGCAGCATATAAAGCTACAAAAGGCAAGCTGTTGTTTTTCCTAAGCTCCAGCTAAGATTTAATATCACACAAATCTAAGTGCACGCAAACAAAATTTATTTCAGATTTTCAGAGACAGTGCAAAACTATTCAAAAGGAAAAGCATTTTTGAAATATCATACCCATATTTTGGATGAACAACAATTGCTCTAGGATGCTGAAAGCAGTAAGTGTTGTTGATATCCACACATTGATCCACGAGTTTTTTCTGGAATCTTCCATCAAGTTCAGAGACATATAGGCAATCTTTGTAGGAATCCACCCAGTACAATTTTCTGAAGAGTTTTAGAGTTAATTTACTTTCTTTATTTACTTCACATTGATTTTCACATTTTTTTCCTTCTAGAAGCAATATATCCATGATAAAGGAAGAATATACATACTGTACTAACGTCTCTTGTACACCATGCTTCAGTTTGCCCTTTTCAGTCCTTTGTACTTTTGTCCACAACATTAGTGCCAAATTCAAACTTGTAGTTGCCCAGTTGAATAATAATATTCCATTTGCCTATAAATTACTGAGCAACCTTTTCTTTCCCTCCTCTCCTACCAACAACAGACAAAGAGAAGCAGGAAAGCACACAGGCAGTATAATGGATTGTAACTGGAGCTGTAAAGTGTTCACCTCTTCCAGGCTGTCACCTCTGCTCCAATCAAACAAGTAAAGGAGTCGGCAGGTTCTCCTTTGAATAATGCTTGCTATTACAGTTAGAAAGCCTTATCTAAATCTCATCTCAAATTTTATAACATTTCTTTTACATTACTTAGGAATTATCTACAGCTGTAATCAAAGAATACATGCAAGCTGATTGATTTTTGATTGATTTTTGAAACCCTGCAACAAAATAAAGCATTTAATTGAATTAATTAGAATTAAGATAGACTACTTTGAAATTGCCTGCAATGCTTTTTTAGCTCCACTGTGCACAAGGTCACTCCAGAAACAGCCTAAGTCTCTGCTTACACCACTCTGATCAGTACTGCGGTACTCCCGTGAGATAAGAGAAGTGAGAAGATAATCTTCCCCAGCCTGTAGCTCATGATATCTCCCAACCATCACCCTTTACTGAAACTGCAGACCAACTGGCATTTGGGAGTGATGGTAACATAATTATCATTAGCTTCACAGACAAAGTGGTGAAAAAACTGACTTGTGAATATATCAATAAAGTTACACCCTCATAAGTTCCAATTATGACTCATTATTCTGAAGGGCTTTGAACTTTTCATATTGAGAGTAATGCAGTAAAAAAAAAAGAAAGCAAAAGCTGATGAAATACAGTCAAGAACACTGTCAGAAAGGGCATCAAATAACAACAGTTTCTGTGGCAATAAATCAAGCTACTTTATGATACTTGTCAGGCAATTAAAATATTACCACAATGCAACATGCTTTCCAATTTTTCCATATATGTCTGCCTTTAGCAAATTATGTCAATGTTTAGCATCAGAAAACAATGTATTTCTCAAGAGCACAAAACCACACTCCTCATTTCAGTATAGGAGCTTAAATTAATTAATGTTTATTATTACTTCTTAACTGGAATCTAGTAATTGCTTATTGCATATTGTGTATACTAAGAGTGAAGCTTCAATTCTGACCTTTATTCCTTTACTAGCAACTGCAAATAATAGCAACTACTAGCCTAAGCTCAGAATCCCCACTCTCAGGAATATGTAATTTCCCAGCTGCCTGCTCAGCTCATCTGTTCATTGATAGTTTCCTAACGTGCTTCTCACATGAGCCACATGCATTACTGTATTATTGATGATAGATCAACTCTGATATAACCTTGGTAAAATTATCTGAGAATCAACTAAACAAAAGCACCATGCAAAGTACTATAAGCCCATAAACTTTCCAGAGCAGCTCTATAATACTGCATCTGTAATCCAAATTAATTCAGTGCTCTTTGTTTTGTATAAAGTAGGAGAAGAAACTTAAGGCAAACTCCCTCATATTTCCTTAGTAGTTCAGAAAGACAGAAAATGTGTTTTCTTACCTGCCAACCCAGTCAACAGCGATACCTTCCCCATTCGGCACATCATCACTTATCACAGCCTCCTTATTTGTTCCATTTAGGAACATTCGTTCAATGACCTTCCTCCCCACATCAATCCAGTACAACCTTTTTTCCACCCTGTCAAAGTCCAGTGCCACCACATTTCTTAGTCCTTGCAAAATGAGAGAGTAAGACTGGCCATCTGCTGTGAGATTTCTCAGATAGTAACGGTTGCTAAAAATAAGGTATGGGGAGATATTACTATTTTGTCGGCAACTTTTTCCGTCAGGCTCCCGGATATAGCCTGGGGCACACTTACAGATGTAGGAGCCAGCTGTGTTCTCACAAATCTGGCTACATACTGATGGAGTTTCATTGCACTCATCAATATCATCACAAGTTCGTTTATCTGACATTAGTTTGTATCCAGGATGACAAGAACAGTAGAAACTTGTTTGGGTGTCTGTGCAGTCATGATCACATCCACTGATTGAAGGGTCACTGCATTCATTTATACCTAGGGAAGGAAAGGAAGCTCTGCTCAAGCAGCTGACTTACAGAGAATATACTGCAGTGATTTTATAATGTATTGTTTCAATCTGTCTCTCCCTGCCTTCCCCTGAAAATACTGAATACAAATCTGGGCTGGCAGTAATAAGGAGAAGTGCCTCAATACAATAAAAACTCTTACAGCTCTTTTGAAATCTGTTGCCAAACTCACCGAGCACAAAAGGTACATAAACCAATGGTGGATTTTGGAAATTTAAGGGCAATAATGAAACAATTTATAAATTATATTTACAGTTTATATAATTAGCTAACTTCCATGGCTTGGCTCAAAACAGTATATAATTGATGTGATTTAATTAAGAAAAAAGACTAAATGTACCCATTTCTCCACCACCACATAATAGATATGACTGCAATTATGAAATTATTTGAAGATCGTTTTTTCTGATGAATCTGCCAATGCATTAAATAGATTAAGATAGTCCAAATAAACCTAAACATACCACATCCTTTTTCATCACTATTATCTAAGCAATCATCCAACCGATTACAGACTTTAGCCATCTCAATGCAGTTTCCATTGTCACATTTAAAATGATGGGGAGAGCACGTTGCTTCTGGTGTACTACAGAGGTGTTCCAGCTCATCAGACTCGTCACCACAATCATTATCTCCATCACAGAGGTAGGCCTTGGCAATGCAGCGTCCATTTTGACAAGTAAACTGGTGCTGCTGACATGGTTCATAGATGCAACTCCTTTCATCACTGGCGTCACCACAGTCATTCCGCCTGTCACATCTGAAGAACAATGAACACTTTTTTCAAATACAAGAAGGCAGCCACCACCTCCAGTGCTAGATGCACTCTCTTGATTTCTAAAGGAGGTCACATAAGGAGGGCTCCAATGGAAAAGACCTTTAGAAAACAGGGACATGTTACATAGAGACTGATCTAGTGAGTCCAGCTTGTATTCTCTGTATCCACTACGAAGTGAACAGAATCACCTCATGAGAGGCTATTAGGTACAGAAAAAAAAATTAAATACCAATGATGAGAACAGGGAATATTAACATCAAGGACTCCCAATCATTTTTGAGTAAAAATTAATGCGTGAATGCATGGTAGATAAATGGAAGTTACAAACCTGTAAGCACTTCGGATGCATAAGCCATTATTACAAGTAAACTCATTTTCTGTGCAAGATCTTCGTGTGCAGTTCTGGTGTTCATCAAGTGCATCACTGCAGTCAGCGTCGCCATCACAGATCCACGCCCGAGGAATGCACCTCCGGAGCGGCGGGCGATTGTTGGTACATGTGAACTCTGCAGCCGTGCAGCTGCGGTTTGCTAATAGAGAGCATGTTCACCAGGTCAGCAAGTTGCTCTGCATATGTAAAACATCCCTCCCAACACACAGCCTGGATAACAAAACTTAACCCACAACAGGGCCACGCTCTTCTCCACGTGCAGAAATAGGTATCACAGAACTTCCATATACGAAACTCAAACTTATTCTGATCAGTTCTCAACTGGACACTGCTCTTCATTGAGGCTAAGAGCCAAAACACTTTGGAACTGCCTACCCAATACTGGCACTTGCAGATCTCCAAATCTTGCTGGATACTACGTATGTGTTTTCCGCATGTCTGGCCAGATTTTCTGGCCGCTGAGCACATTTTAGGCTTAGGCTGTCTAGCTCCTGCTTTCTTCAAAGTATTCAGTACTCCAAGGATCACACAGATGGAGAACCACTGAAATTAAATAGTGCAAGAACTACAAGTGTATCCAGCTGTTGTTAATGGATTCAAGGAGCGGGACTAGGTTTGCTTGATTTTGTCTCTTTTTTCATCCTCTAAACAGCCAAGGGTTATTTTGCTCATTTATTTGTAAATAAATTATGCCAAAATTATGTGGATATTAATATTCAAAGATTTAGCACGTGATGATTCAGGAGTGTCTCTGCTGAAGTTGCTGCCCAAATCACACAAACATTATCTCACTTGAAACTCGACAATTCAAAGAAGAGTACTCACAGAATTTGAACATTTTTCTTTCTTTTTTAAACCAATAAACGATCGATTTTAATTTAACATAATGAAAACGAAGGTACAGGAAGAATGTACCTCATGCTTAAAGTGCATCTTTTATACATAGAAAAAATGGTAGGGTGTTTTTCTTGTTTCATTTTGTTTTTTTTAGTGTGTGTCTTTTGCTTTCTATAATGGAAAATGTCTGTTGAATAAAGTAATACTAGACACCTACCACAACTATGTCTTTGATCCTCATCACTCATATCCCCACAGTCATTATCACCATCGCAGATCCATGTTGCTGGGATACATCTGCCATCATCACATCTGAACTGGTCGCTTGAACAAGTCCGCACATGAGGCTCTTAAAAAATGAACAGAATCACTTTGCTTGTTAAGCTAACTTGCACTGCAACAATAATCTACAGAAAGAGGTGCTTTCGGGAAAATCCTATGAACATGAAATTCAAAAGGTTAAGTAAAAAGCTTAAGTAGAAGAGATGCACTGTTAAGAACACAAAGTCCCCCTCTGGTCAACTATATTGGCAATCTCTACAAATACTGTGCTGTTTGGATTATCAGCCTGCTGATCTTTTTATACCTGAAAAGCACCCTGCTTTAGAAACCTGAGAGCTGAAGACTTAAAAGTGAAAGCAGCATCAAATACAACATGAATACAGCAGTCAGCACACAATGACCCTGTTTTCTTTTACATTATTTATGTAATGAGGATCTGAAGTCGGC
The DNA here is from genome assembly GCF_038088225.1 of Cyrtonyx montezumae. Classification (NCBI taxonomy): domain Eukaryota; kingdom Metazoa; phylum Chordata; class Aves; order Galliformes; family Odontophoridae; genus Cyrtonyx; species Cyrtonyx montezumae. Next base: position 18,148,581 of record NW_027072078.1, on the reverse strand, counting down.
ATAAGATGCAAGACATTTTCTTAAACTAGAGGTGCAGCTCTAGAAAAGTGCAAAGTGAGCTACCAGGCCTACTTAAATCGTAGAGACACTGTGTTATGTCACCTTTTACAGTGACAGTAATGACTGTGCTGTCATGTTAGTTCTCAGATACTTCACTCAGTCCCTCTTTTTTTCCTCCCTAGAGATTACTTCTTTTAATCTTCCTTCCCCCTCCCCATGCTTACTACCAACAGTTTCTACAATGTGTAGAGGATTTGCCTATTGCACTTCTACAATATTCTTATGCATACTAGTAAAAAATGTTCCTCCGTATCGCACATTCCTTTTTTCCCCAAATGAAATACTGAGTACGTACTTCCTGTACAACATGATATCTGGTTTTACATTCAAAACAGTGACACGACAAAATACTTGCTAACTCTCATCTCTTGATTCACCACCTCCAGAGTCTTAGAGGAGCTTATAAATAAAGAAGAATAAATTTTGGCTATTAAAAGTCTTCATATTCCACACACGGCTTGAAGTATGTTTAGCGACTCTAGATACTCACATTAGACTCACATTAGAGTCAGCAAATAACCCTCAAAAGATATTTATTTATTTGTGATCTAGTCTGGATTCAATCAGTTAGCTCTAAGAGGAACTACAGGTTTTCCATAAACCATCTCGTCTTTTGTATGTATCTTCTGAATGTACACTTACCACAAGAGGCAGGTTCATCAGAGCCATCAGCACAGTCTATTCCTTGATCACAGTACCAATGAGCAGGAATACAGCGTCCCGATGTACAACGAAACTCATTGTTTGTGCAAGTCATTGAGACTGAAAGAAAAAAAAATGACTTCTTTCTTCCTGTTACCTTTTCAACTCATTTTAAGTTGCTTTTGAGTCTGTGTTATGCAAAAACATTAGACAGCAAAACAGAAAAAAAATATGCTGGAAAGATGACTTTTAGTAGCCTGTCTGCAAAGAGCTCTTTGTATAAACTAGTTTGAGCGTCATACATAAAACATGGATTTCATTCTCTTCTGACATACACATATCAGCTAATAAACAGAATTTGTTCTGGAAGTAGTACTGCATGCAACAATTGTAGATATGTTTTATATTTATACTTGTTGTGTTTTGTGCACAAGAAAATGAGCACAGACCAATGTACTGATTTCTTCAGTGCCTAAAGAAAGTGGTAGGAGATGACGTGGTAGACTGCTAATTTCTTCAGTAGTTACTGCTACTATTACTATTCTGTAACCTCTGAAGACTTCAAGATACCAAAATGGACCCAGTATGGCCTTTTAACAAGGTCCTTTACGTGCCTTAATGACAGAAATCAAAGGCAAGTTGCATATTGTTCATTAATGTCTTAAGGCTTCATTTATCTTCTATTCTCCCTAGCTCTTCCTCTTTTTTGCCCTTCACCTCTTCTCAGTTTTAAAATTCAGAGGGATGGGACATAAAACACTAGAAGGGAAGGAGTAAACTTCTCATGAAAAGTACATGCATGGGTTATTACATTTATACACTTGCAGACTTTTTTTTTTCTTGACAGGTAGACGTCCATGCATAAAAGGGGATATCTTTTGAGTAGAAAAACTGCAGTATGGGTAATTTGAGGCTTGTAACTTTAGCCAAACTAGGAACAGCAAACATAATCCACTCAAACAATATTAAAAGAAGTCATTGTCTGAAAATATCCACTGTATTTTAGAAACAGATCCAGAACATTTTAAATGAGAAAAGTGCTACCTATTATCTAATGCAAAAATATGCTGTTCTGTAATTGATGTTGACTAAAAACTACACATTTTTGTACAAAAGTTGGAGTCAACAATTAACTGTGAATCCTTTGTTAAGGCATAAAAAACTGCATGAAATAGCTAAAAGAAATAACATTTAAGAGTACGTATCATTTCATTTGATTAGAAGGAAAATATTCTAATAATAAATTCCTGGAAAAAAAGTCAAAAAGTCAATTCACTGTAATACTGAAGTGACAAGTTACCTTGCAAAAATAAATAAATAAATAAATAACACAAAGCAGAGTAGGCAAAAGATATGATCCCTCAAAAACTGCCTAAACACTGTGCAAAGTCTAAAAAAAAATTAAGCAAGTTAGATGAACAAGAGCAAATAATACAACATATCTTTTATCTCTTCAATACTACAAAAGAGCAGATTTTGAGAATAGTTGCAGTTATGACAAAAGTTAAGGAGCACTGGAATAAATTAATGAAGTGCAAGGAGGTTAAAAGCCTTATCAACTTACCACAATGAGTAGGGCTTTCGTCACTCATATCTCCACAATCATTGTCACCATCACATAAATACGTTCGAGGAATGCAGATGTTTGTGCTTTGACATTTGGTAAAACCAGACTGACAAGTGCGCTCCGCTTTAAAAAGAGGGCAAAAACATTTCATTAAAACATACATACGTAATACTGTTTAAAAGACTGATCTGGGACTCTGACCAATACAGAGCACATTTTGTCAGATATTTTTCAGACAAAAGATTGTCAATGATTCATTATCACTTTCACCCAGAAGTGGCCAAAAGGCTTCAAAGAGGCTGAAGTAGTTTTAAAAATTCCCAGAGCTGAGACAGTTGCAGATGTACTCTACTCACTCAAAACAATACCAACTCAAAAGCAAAGTACACTGCCATTTTCCTCTTCAATAGAGGATAAAAACAGCTTTCCCTGGAAAAGGCAAGCAGGTATGTGTAAATAACACAAACCATTTTCTTCTCTTTTCTGCCCAAATGCTAAATTGCAGTCATACCTCTCGTTCTATATGGAAACAACGAGGCCACTGCTTTTACTGGGAGAAGTGTTGTCAAAAACACGATCAAAGGAATACACACTAATACTCAGAGGTGAGGGAATGTAAACTGACAAGCATTCACAATGTAATGTTGCATTTGCAACCAGCTGGTACTGTGTGAATCACCACACCAACTAAATGACTGACAGAGTGGGAATTTCAAACGTTCGCATTTCACTTAGAACTAAAAAGAATTAAGTCACAAATAATATATCTCAAGAAAACAGTGTTAAAACAATCTTCTTCTATTTTTAAATTAAAGTACTTGTCTAAAATAATCTAACAATCTTCCTGCAAAAAAATGACTAGTTTGATTAACTGCATTAATACTCATAATAATGAGCTGATCACAATTTGTATTTTATGGAAAAAAACATACATTTTGAAAAGTATAAGGAATATAATTTTAAACAGAACAAGTATAAATCATGCTTGTATAAGGGTCTCATATATATTCCTAATAATTAAATCCAGTGTACATAACATAGTGTGCTGCAAAGCATACAGCAAAAATCCGCTGTCAAATTCCACACTAATTTTGCATAAATATAGGTTCTACATCCAATTTATCTCAAATAATCTTTTTCAAGTCAATGGGATTACTCACAATAGCTAACATTAAGCACTCTAATAGAATTTGCTGGGTCAAGGCAGATTAAAGCAATAGTTATTAAGAAAGATCTCAGGGTACTCAAGAACATCTTTCAAGGATCAGTTTGCTTCAAATTAACACAAACCAGAATATGTAATGTAAATAAAAAACCTTTTATTCTTTTTTTCTGCCTTTGTCATAATTCTTCAGACTCGAAGAGATTTGCCTCCTCTTTGGTCTAAAGAATCAGCCTCAAATATGCACTCAGTAATTTGGAGGAACTTACGGCAATTTCTCTCATCTGATGTGCCATTATCGTAACAGTTGTTTACTCCATTGCAGACGTACTGAAGAGATATACATCTTCCATTATTGCAAGTAAATTCTGTGTGGGAGTCACAAGTCCGGAATAAGCAGCCAACCTCATCGCTATTGTCTCCACAGTCATTGTAATGATCACAGCGGTAATGATAGGGCACACATCGCCCATTACCGCAGGTAAAAGCTGTTGGCTGACAAGTATGGAAAGCTGAACAGATAAAAAATCATTTAAAAAAATTAACAAAGAATAAAATACATGGATAAAACAAACTAAGTTTTCTGACAAAGTAGCAAATCAAAACACAATGGTTTTACCTGCCAGGGCAAAGACAGCTGCAAAACGTACTGCATGAAAAGTAAAATATATATTTGAATTAAACAAAGGAGAAATTTGGCATACATGATATAAATACTATAGCACTTCCGAATGTCAACTAATTTGCTATAGAATTCAGATCTAAAGATGCATAACGATGTCTATAAGCAAGCAAGCAACAGATGATTTCAAAACTACAGCTACAAGACCTACAGTCAAAAAGCCATACAGGCAATAGAAAACATCGCACAGTCAGGACAGAGGATGCATCACACTAACATGCAGTTATTTTAAATGCTTACCACACACACTCTCCAACTCATCACTGCCATCACCACAGTCATTGTCGTTGTCACATTTCCATCGCTCTGAGATGCAGTGTCCATTCAGGCAGGTGAAGAAACCAGTATCACACCTGGTACCATTATCCACAATGCAGTGCTTGTTATTATTGGCTAAATACCAGCGACCTTCAGATGGGCACTGACATTCTGCACCAGCTGGACCTACATTCATATTTGACAATTAATATCAATGTTTTAGAAAGGGTTTTGTTAAAACTGTTCACAGCCCTAAATGCGATGAAAATGAAATGCAATGAAATCCTTATAACTACCTGCTTAAATAAAAACGTGGCCATTTAGCCAGATTCTTATCCCAGTTAAGCATATGCAAACCCACTGAAACTCAAGAGAGTTAGAGTTCCCTACAGAAACTGAGATCAGAACTTGGAAAACCACAATATAACATCTTACTGTCCAAATAATTTATTGGTGGCTGCAAAATGGTCTCTGATGCTTTCAGATATCAGAGCTACACCAACTGAGGCCCTATCCTTCAAAATGTGATAAGAAGTATCTATTCAGTATATGTTGTATCAATGTATATTGTTAAGAAACTTGTATGTTAAAAGTATATATCAGTTAATATTATAAATACCTACATTATTAAGATATGCTGCTGATCTCATCTCACATCCTGCCTCAGAGGAAACAGAAGTTAAAATCTTAGAAAAAAAATGTTTTGTTTTTATATCAGAGAAACACATGACTTTTGTTTCTGAAGATTCTCAACAGAGATCGTCAAGTGTGTTGGCAAAGTACCATGACCCTGAATGGCAATCACCTTGATTGCATTATATAAACAAAATAATTATTAAATTAATAGTAAGGAGTATTTCAGACGTCTCCATATGACGTAAATTTCTTATATTATGATTTCTAACATAGGCAACGCTAACAGCTTACAGTCATTAAGCATAGTTGCTTACCTGGTGCACAAATGTGACTGCAACCACCATTGAACTGGTTACAAGGGTTGGTACACTGCTGCTGTTTACTTTTCGCCCAGACGTGAATATCCATTGGTCTTTGTGGAAGATTCGTTATCATTACAATTTGATCTGAACCATCATATTTATTAGCTCGGTAAATGCTTCGTGTGTTCCAATCTGTCCAATATATGTGCTGATCAAACAATGTCATTGCAAATGGATGCAGAGCAGTACTAACAATTACTTCACGGTTTGTACCAATTAGAGTGCATCGCTCAATTTTTTGCCTAAAATAATAATGAAATAACGACATTTTAGGGGAAGTCTTTCAACTTAAGATACAAAGCCATGCCCTTATTAGTGCTGTGACTACTACTCACCATTTCAGTGACATGCACCAAATCAAGTTAAGAAAGAAAATACTATTTTAGAGAAAGTAGGATGACATATTTCAGGGAATAGCATAAACAAAATGAGAATAAACAGGAGGAAGAAAGGAGGAGTTACGGCTATACAGCTGGCCTTTGTGTTCTCTTGATGCACTAAGAGCTAATGAGCACTCTCATTCTTTGAACATCTGGTTCTCGTATCTTAGCTCATGATCCTCTAACAGGGGTAAAGGACTCCTTTAAGAAAAAAGAGGACTCACCTCCCATGCACTTAAAAGTGAGATTATAGGAGACTTGACATTGTTTAACTATCTGCTACACTACCTCCATTAATTAGAATTTAAAAGAGAAAAGAGGATGTCTCATTTGACATTCTGCACCTGTAGCAGGATCCTTTGGATAGAGCATCCTATTACAGGTTCCTTACACACAGATGAATCCATGTAAGGATGCCTTCCCTTCAGAAGATCCCATAGAGGCACAGACCACGAGCGTAATTATTTTACATACATCTTTCTGCCACAGCAGAAGAGATCTGCATGAGAACTGCTTTTTTGAAAGAACCAGATGAGTATAGTCTGATTACTGCAGTGATTTTTCAGAGAATATGGGTGAATTTGAATAGATGCAAATTAAGTTATTTTTAAAAGCTTTCGTGGGGGTGACAGAAATTCTGGTGGTCTACACTAAAGGGTAGGGATCTGTCTGGTTGGAAAAGTGAGAACTTGATGCCAAAACTCTACAGGTGATGGCCATTAACCACAAGCAGTGAATATAATATATTCACTGAGACCACATGCACAGGAGAAAATGCCTATAAAAGTAATGAGTTGAAAGTAAGATGAATGACATAAAGCACTGGATGAAATTTGTCTTGTGACATCACAAAACTTCTTGTTGTAGAGTAGCTCCATGTTAACACTAAAAATTGATACTTTGTTGCTATAAAGTATTCCTTATAATTTCTACAATACAAATTATTAAATTTAATTACGATGTTGAAAACAGTATTTAAAAAAAAAAGGAGGGAAAAGAAATAATAGACCTACCCAAATTAACCTAACGGAAATCAACACCTGTGTTATCAATACGTACAGATTTGCATCAGCCCAGTATAGCTGCTGTTCTTCATAGTCCAGGGTTAGCCCATTTGGCCACACCAGATTGGTGCTTACAATAGGTGTTCTGAAGTTTCCTCCAAGTGTAGCTCGTTCTATTTTGGCATTGGAGCTCCAGTCAGTCCAGTACATATACCTGTCAGTACATGATTGCAAAGTTATGTTTTCAGCAAATAAAGTTCACAGAGCTGTTAACTGCCCCAGAATATCTTCACTCTGGTGTCAACAGTGGAACTGTAGAGTGCAAAACTAGGGGAAAAAGAACTACTTCCTCTATTTTATCTCATATTTATAAAGGAATCTTTCAGCAGGGATCATTGGGCTCCACTGGAGTGAACTTCAGGAAAGTTCTTCCAGCTCCCGTGAGAATCTAGTGAAGTTAAACATTCTCTTTCTTATATCATTTGATATACAGTATAACACAGCCCCTAACTTTGAAAAGATGTCATATTAGAAACAGAAATTCCTGAGGCTCTCAGGAAGCACAACAGCAGTAGGAAAGAACTTAAATATAATTGACTTTTTATATATGACTTTTAGACAGATCTCTTGGTAGCATCACCTGATTATCAGGACGTAATATTCTTGAAGAAATCTTTGTTTCAACAAATACCCCTTGTTTCTCTGCCTTACACAAGGAATGGATGACGATTAGTTGCTTGAAAAACATCTGCTCTGAAAAATCATTCTCATTTACTATCCAGTACCTGGCTCCTAATCTCACTTAGTGAAGCCTCGTGCACTACGCATTCATAAGTGTTATAAAAAAAAAATCAATGAAGAAAATAAAAATTTCTAAGGCTGAGATAAACTTGAAACCTGACCTATTTAGATTTAGGGCAATTATGCACGCCTGAAATCAAGGGCTTAGAATAGGATATATCTAGCAGTCTTCATCAAAATCCAAACTAGGGTTTCACTAGCAATGAAGATAAGGCATACAAAGTGCAACACATACCCTCTGCAGGGATCTAATACTACAGCTCTTGGTCGCGGAACCCGAGCAATCACGGTGCGGTTAGAGCCATCCACAGCCATTGAGCTGATAGTCTGATTGAGGTAGTCACTGTAGTAAACTCTGTTGCTGATCCAGTCAAAGGCTATGCCATCTGGAGTCCCCAGGTCTTAAGACATATACAAACACACAAACAAGAGTTGAGTACAGCTTTCTGAGATATCACAATATCTCATCTCTTATAATAACACCACCAACAACATTTTCTTGAAACACAACTGATGTCAATGTAAGTCTGTCCACTTAAAAATCTAAATACCTAACAATTCAAGACCTTCAGTAGTCCTGCAAACACAGTGGGGTTGTAAAGAGCTAAAGAAGTTAACAGGAATCATCCCTCATTTCCATCGTGTTAGTTCAGAAAGCATCGAGACAGGAGGAGGCAGATAATAGACACTGTTTTGTCCTTATTTTGTACTTACACTATAGGAGAACTCATACGCTATGACAGACTGTGTCACAGAAGAGAGGACAGCAATAGCAAAGACTTGAAGATGTAAACTCTTGTAGAAGGTGCTGTTCTATACAACCCTTAACAGCAAGATGTGCTGACATAAGGATCTAAGCTGTCCATCAATCAAACATAAACCATTTAATCTGACAAGCACTAGGAATGATTACTGGCTTTCTTAACACGCGACCTTAGCCATCTCATTCTGAACTCTGCTTCATCACACTTCCGACTCACTAAATGTTCTCCTTTACCCAGACTGCTACCTTGCTTCCTTCACGTCGCTTGTGCTGAAGATCTACCACAGAGCTGCTTGATCGGCAGCAAAGATTAAGTCAGAGGAAAAACAGAGAGATTGTCCAGGATCATAATAATTCAAAACCTTTTAACAACAACAACAAAAAAAAAAACAACAACACTACAGAAGCCATTTTTAGTACAAGTATTAAATACATATAGCTTGTCCTTTCATGCTGGTAACTTTGTATTATCTTTCTGTATCACTATGGTACTTCCTGCAGTATCAGAACTACTGAAGGCACGTAACAATATTCAACCAGCTTTATATTTCCTTGACAAGATACAACAAGACTACAGAAATGAAAAACACTGAACAGAAGAGACAAAGTAAGCATTTTATCAGTTACCTTAAATAATCAGTCTACCTTGACTGCAAGTGTAAGAATACCTGTTGAGCTACTGCTAAATGCTGCAGTCCTTGTTTACCAGTATCAGATTATTCTGAATCACAATTCAATGCACTTACCAGATGCAACTACTATTGGAGTGCCAATTCCTGAGTAAATACTAATATAACTGATTCTTCCAGCCCTTGAAGGATAACTTTGTGTAAAATATATTCGGTTGTTTATGCTGTCAAAATCCAGGGCCACTGCAGTCCTTAACACATTGACTGCATGGAAGGGAGGGCTGTGATTTTCAGGATCCAGGTGAATACTTCTGAGGGCATTCTCAAGAGCAAAAATCAAGTAATCATCCGTTGAAATGGTACATCTCTTGCCATCATTGTCCAGTGTGCCAAAGGCACAGCCACATTTGGGTGTTTGCACATCAGGCAGGGCAAAACACAGATGGGAACAGCCTCCATTATCATCCAAACAAGGATTGTTGTTTACATCAAGTGGTGAACGTGACTGAAAATGACTATTGTAAATGGTAACATCCCTTAGCCAATTAATGTTGTCTCGTATTACTGTTGGTTGATCAGTATTGCCTGGCTCCTTGCTGGCTTTAAACACTTTTTTCAGGTTCCGATCCACCCAGATCATTGAATTCCCGAAGACAGTGATACCATATGGAGTTGGATAGCGACTGCCGTAACGCACAATTTCAACATCACCACCATCAGGCTGAATTCTTGCAATCATGTCTAAGGAATCATCTACCCAGTAAATGTAGCCATTGCTGTGATCTATGGCCAACCCACGAGGCGTGACAATGCCCTCAGATACCAGAACTGTTCTGTTGGTGCAGTCCAGAAATGCACGTTCAATCTTTGGATTTTGCCCATAATCTGCCCAGAACAAGTATCTGTTTTTCGGATCTACTACTATGTGCCTCGGCATATCTATGGTAGTTTTCAGCAGAACACGGCGATAAGTTGTGTTTAAACGTAAAACTTCTATAAACGTCTCTGTCAGGAATGCATTTGTAAAATAAAGATTTCCTGCATTAAAAAAAAAAAAAAAAAAAAAAAGGAAGGAAGGAAGGAAGGAAAAAAAACAAAGGAGAGTGACAAAATTTAATATATAGCATCACCACCTGATAAGAGTGAGCTTATAAAATACTAAACTATAAAATGAATATCCATAAAAAAATCTACAAGTTAAGAGCACAAAGTATGTGGCTCTGCTTTGAGGAATTAAAAAAAGAGATGATCAAAATAACAATATCAGATTATTTTCTACATCCTTACTGATTTCCATAGAGAAAATCAGTAGCAAATGATGAAAACTGCATTAACCACGGTTCTTCTTTTATTTTTTCAATCTAAAACACTTATTGTTATTATACAGCTGCTTTTAGCTTGTGCTTTCATATTCTCATCTCTTTACCTTTTACAACGTAAAACTATGAATTTTGTGTTGTGGCACAGCACTGAACAAAGTAACTACATTAAGCACATACAACAGATGATTCTTCCAAAATCTGTCCCAACTAACCTATCAATCTCCAGAAGAACTTCTGAAAAACCTACATATAGTATGGATATGTATAAAACTGAACTGTTAGTGGCTACTTTATTGCATAAACAATAATAGTCTCCTAAATTCCACTATGCTTACCTGCTACCCAGTCAACTGCAATGCCACGGATTCCATTTCGTCCTATTCCATTTGTAACAACATTTCTAAAATAAGAACCATCAGGTTTAATTTTACGTATTGCATTCTGAGAAGAAACTGTGCTACTGAAGTCACACCAGTAAATGAAACCAGAAGGCATGTGAACATCCACATGAAGCACATTCCGTCCTGAAAAGCAGTAATTAATCATCTTTAATATAAACTTACTTAATTCAAAACATGGCATGCAGACAAAAAATGCCAAAATACTAGGTGTTGTAAGATCTCATTTTACTATAATTGTCACATACCTCCTCCTGCTAGCGGTACCATGGCTTCAGAGTGATCAGATGTCTCTAAACTAAATCCTTTAATTGCCGAAAGCATAGAAACAATTACAAATGAATTGTATGGAGAACAGGTTCTGTTATCAGGATTTAGCTGAAAGCCAGTAGCACAGGCACAGGAGAATAATCCACCAGGAACAGGTAAGCAAAGTTGTTGGCAAACTCCAATATTATTATTGCAGCCATTTGAGGAACCAGCAGAATCTGTGAAAGGAAGATGCGGAAACAAAAATCTGAACTGTATCACTACAAACTCCTGCAGATGTACAACCAAATACATATACTTACGTAGTATTAGCAACCAGCTGGCAAAAAACATCTTAATTCCCATTTAAGCATTATGCGTCAGTAATCAATTTGTTTATTTTTTCTCACTTAAGATCAACAGGTCAAAAAAACAGACAAAAAAGACACAAAAATTTAAAGCTAAAGTAGTTGAATTTTTTATTTAGTCAATTTTACTTTGATGATGTTTTAGTAAAATCTCTCACGCCAGTTAAGTCCCTTAACAGGACAGTAAAACACCTCTGGGTAAAACCAGATAAATGCTTCTGACACATCAAACAATTTGTTTTGAGGAAGCAAGTATCCTATCTCTAACGGAAGTTTGAGTTTCCACAAGTTACAAATCTTGGAAATAGCTCTTTAGCAAATACTCACTATCTCTATAATACACTCGTAGGCACTTCAGTCTTGGGACGTTGTCTCTCAGTACTACTTTGTTTGCTCCAGTAAACTTGTCAACTCGTTCAATAACTTCATAATCTCGATCAGTATAGTACAGAAAGGTATCGTACACTGCAATTCCCCATGGATGAGAAAGATGAACCACGAGAGTCACACGATTTGTACCATCCACATTGCCTTTCTCAATCTAAGAGATCAATTTAAAGTTTAGTTTAATTATATAATATACATTAATTATATAATATACATTTAGTGTTGCAATGCTAAATTAAAATACATCATATGCTACTAAAATCTCCCTATGGACACAATCTTTACGTACCTTCCACAGAGAGGAAGAAAAGGTTAGCAGGATGCTAGTAGCTAAACGCTAATTGCTTCTTCATTCAAATCATAATTCATTTTTAAAGGTAATCAGTAACTGTTATTCAGATCTAGCCTGGTCCTGCACTTCCCAGTTACATGAATAAACTGAAGCAACTGAATTAGTCTTGGGAATCACATACGCACAAATAAACAGGTAACACCAAGAATTACAAAAGTACCACTTACCACTCCTGTGCTTGTGACAGCCCAGTACAACTTTTGTTCTTTAATATCAATGGTAATGAATTCTACGTGATCTAGGTTGCCAGTGAAGAGCGTTTGAATGCCTGATCCATCCATGTTTGCACTGGCAACCTTCGCTGGAACTCCACTGTCAGTTCCTTGATCCGTCCAATACAGCTTCCTGTAACACAGGAGCACATTATCACACCTATTAACAAAGCTGCTGATGGAAATCAGTGGTCGGTAGACAATAACGCACATGCTTAAATCCATCTCCTTCCTCTGCCAAATACTTTGGCACATGATGAATAGAGATCACTTAGAACCGAACCTCAATGAAAAAGTGATTTTTTTTTTTAGAAGAACAATGCTCTTTAAACTATTTTTAGAAATTCATGTACTCTTTCCTGTATCATCCACCAAACTGTCACAGGAGATAGGCTCAGAAGATTATTAGAAGTATAATAAGAAGGCAGGAGAATAGTTTTAAAAAGTTATGTTTCCAATTTAGAATTAAAACTGCAAGTTCAAAAAAAAAAAAAAAAAAGTCAGTTAACTGGCTCTGAGGAATAAGTGCACTGCTCTGGCCCCAGTTGCTGAAGAGCAGCTAGGGAGCACAGCAAACAGACTACATAATAGATAAAAAAATATATCAATGTATCATTGTAAATGTTTCATTTACAAAAATATTTCATTTATGTGAAAGACTGACAGGTCACCAGCAGAACAGTCTCATTACTAACATGGTCTTATGAAACACTTTGATTTTGGGGAAAAAAAAGCAATAAAAACCCAAAAAAGCCCACAGCATCATAGTATCACAGTGCACTTTTGTACTGGGAGCAAAACACTGAAGTCATTTTTAGTACTATGCTGTTTAGCATCTGACATTTATCCCATTTAGTGTGTCTTCATTATCAATAGGCTTAAAAACAGAAATCACAAGAAACACTTCAGTATTTGCTCTGGGTTACCACTTCTTTTTGTTTAATTTTTTTGTTTTTTATACAGTCATTCTGAGATCTTTTTTAATTAAAAAGCATGTTAAGTATACGGTAAATTAAGGAGAATGGACATCCATCCAACAATTCATTTAGTCATGCAATTATTTTCTAGGCCTTTGTGAGAATAAATTAAAAAAAAATAGCATCAAATCCAGGTTTTAAGCAAAAGGTCCTAAACATTAAGAAAAATGTAGAAGATATATTCAAGTCCAAATACAACTGCGATTTTAGTAACTTACCCTCTTGCTGGATCAACTGTCAAACCAATCGGCGCGCCAGCTCCCAGAGAAGTACCATCATTGGTAATCAGAGTTTTCCTGTACATTACTTCACCATGTAGCTTCAGGACCTATCCAAACATTGAATTCATCAAAGCATGTAATACAAGAACTTAAGATAGATATTTAAATCAAAGGAAGAGCAGAAATTGCAGAAAACTTGATCAAACACTATGAAGAAAAAGCAAGTTGCTTGGTACTCTAATATTCTTCCTTCTCTCACATGAATCCCACGAAGATCAGAACTGCCTATGTTAATATTAAAGTATCATAGGTAAAAAAATGAAATGTATTTTAAAAAAAACAAACCACTAATCTTTCAGCTTCCATAATATACTGATACTGAGTATTACAGACTGAAGGCATTGATGAAATGCTCATTGTACACATATTACCTTGTATCTGTTTAAATTTCAAAGTACATATTAATATTTCAGGACAAGGAAATTCATGGTGATTTATTCACACTTATTATATTACACGTTGATTATTCTCTATTTCCCTACTCTATTTGTTTTTTTGTTGTTGTTTTTTTTTCATTTTCCGTGTTATAAGACTGCTTGCCTCCACTAAGATACATAATAGGATACCAGAGCAATGGGGACTGGATCTTACTGCATTCTATGGCCACATTCCTTACAGTCAGAAGCAACGCAGTAGTTTCTTTGATTTGAAGTGAAAATAATAAAAAATTAGTAGTAACTACTGTGTCAGGGAAGTTTGTGTCTGAAACACTAGGAGCCTACTGACTTGAAGAAAAAGAGATCCATGCACAAATAAAGTTCTCAGAATACACTGCTTTTAAAATCTTTTGACTGCACAAATTTACATTTGTTTCTTCAAGTGTGCAAATCACTTTGCTTCATACTACCTATATGCTCTAAAAAAAAGTTAGTTTCTGATTTTCACTAAAAAATTGTTCAAATTTCAAACTTTATATGTAGCAGCAAAATACCTAGGCTCTTAGTTTTCAGTTGTTCATAAATACTACCTCAATTGACTGTGTTCCTGGGTTACTGTAATAAAGATTTGCAGATATCCAGTCCAATGCCAGGCCAATAGGAGCACCAATAACAGCTGCCGGAGCAAAAACTGTCCTGTTAGATCCATCTGACCTCACTCTGTGAATTTCACCCTTGGAAAAATAACAGAGGTGTAAGCATTCAGAACAGTTACATAAAAAACAAACAAAAGAAAACATGATTTATTCCAACCATGTAAGCAGATACTTCGTATTACAATCATTTCTTAGAAAAATGAAAATTTAACAATAGTGAAGTATTTTCATATGTTCAATTCATAAGCATGGTAAAAAAAAAGTTATAGTTATAATTTACAATAAAGAGGCACTACAGATCATTAACTGAAGTGATTCACAGAAACAAAATGGCCATATAACATGAGCCTGAACCTGTCTATTTTTAAGCTATATATAGGCACATTACTGCAATTTGTACTTCACTATCAAAAGATTTTACCAAGATATTTCAGCTAACCAACTTGAATAAATCTCAAATTTAATAAAGGAAAATAGTGTACTTTATAAGCATAAATACATAAGAACCAAAATTCTAATAAACTGTAACAGAAGAATCAAAACTGAGATTAACACTGCAGTTTCCACAGAATGATCTCTGAAATAACTTATGACTTGTAGGCTCAGTAGTATAACCCACAAAATATGATGTTAAAGCATGACACAAAAACAATGAAAAAACTCAGATAGACAAACTCCACTGAGATCTGAAGTGTTTACTATAGCTGAGTTTTCTTCCAGTTGCTTCAGTTTTACGAGTTCTGCAGAACAATCACTTCAGAAAAATCACCCAGTAATCATTAGGCCTGTACTTATTTTTAATCACTTTGTTAATATACCATCTAACAAAATTACCTCAGGGCAGAATTGAAAATGGCATTTCAGAAAGGGACCAATGCTTCAGCTGTCAAAAATCTTCTGATTAAGAATTCCAGACCAAATTCACTGCTCACTGAAGTAAGTACAATTTCCTAGACAGCAGGCTGAATACTAACAAAATTGTTTTATTTGTAAATTAACCCGTACTTGAATCCTTAGGCCCACAGAAAAAATAGCAATAAACTGTTTATATAATATTATATAATAGCACTGTTTTAAATCCTGCTTTGAGTCTGACAAATGCTGGATATTTATAATTTATTCTAGCCAGCGTATGGCATCGTAGATATTTTTCAGAGAACATTACAAATTCTCCTGCCTGTCATTGGCATCTGCTTTTAAATAATCCATGGAACATGACAGCTGAAGATAAAAATACTTGGGAAGTGTTTTTCAGATAAAATTGTGAAAACTTCAATAGTGAGTTGTCCATATCCTGCTTCAGACAAGGTGAACAAGAGGATGGATGTTTTCTTGAGATCTAACTAGAGCTTCAAATGTTCCCAGAACTGGGAATGAAATTACAGCTACCAACTATTTAACTATAGATAAACTCGTAAGAAAAGCCAAACATATGAAGGATGGAAGCAGAAGCAAGCTGTAAAGAAAAATGCCTTGTGACAATGGTCAAGGACTATAGTAAAGAAAGAAGGCAAATATGCTTCAACTATTAGAAGTAGTATCTTCTTCAGGAAGAAATCCATGACTGACAGAGGCCTCAGCTCCGCTGGTGAGCAATGGCATCCTGGGACCTGCAGGTCAGGGGCAGAGGTAAGGGTGACAGCCCATAATCATCCATTTATTAGGCTGAAGCTCAAGATCTATCTAAAATACTGTGCTTATCTGCACTCAGCTTGCAGAGGCTCCTGGTATTTCCCTTGCCAGCTGTGTTAATGGATACATCAGCTCACGATCACCTACAAAACTGTTCAACCTCCTGTAAATGTCAACTGTATGTATCTGCTGGCTGAGATGTGTCAAGAATATTTTTTCAGACTGCATGGAGGATCAAATAGATTCTCAAGGATTCATCAATTGCTTTTAAGTTTCCAAGAGCAAAAAGATAAATTGCTGAATCATAAGTTTCATACCAGATCCATCTCTGAGGCTTCCACAGAATAACTAAAGAGACTTATTCAAACAACTATAATGATCTATTAAAAATCATTTTGAACTATAATTAAAATTATTAACCTTCTATTTTCTACCTGGAATGGCTGTGATTTTTCCACACTTTTCTTCTGTTTAAGAAAAAGATGCCTCTGTACTGTGTTACTTACAAAGTGCTCAGACTAGAAACCAAATCCTGCAAGTATGCAATTTCATTCTACTAGTAACTTCATTTTAATATTTAGTGCCACTGGTCAGATGTACTATTGTCCATGGAGAACTCTTCTCTATCTGCAGAGTTAAGTTCTAAGCCAATAGGTAGGTGAAAGAGCAGACTGCAGCTAAGGACTGAGTACATTTCTGTCAGTACTATCTGGTCTTCATGTCTCTGCAAGAAATAGCGTTTATTAAATACTTTGGTGGACAAATATGAAATTCACAAATGAGATTAAGCCTCTTTTATATATATACTAGGGTAAAAGCCTTTTATTCTCTTCAATTATGTTTTTTAAAATTCTTACCTTTAATTCAATAATAAAAAATATTTTAAAGGAGGATATCTTATTTTAGCATACATTCTGAACAAAAATACTAACTTACTGGATTTTCAACCCAATAGATCATCTGTTCTGAGTCATCAAAGTCAACATCAACACCATTTTGAACTCCTGCTATTGGAACCATAGCATCATTGGTCTTCTCCTCAGGGTTCAGAGAAATTCCATAAATTATATTATCTCTTACGGCAATAAGGAAAGGGTGTTCAACTGTGAAAACACATAATGTATATCAGAGATAACTTTCCTCTGTTAAAAAAAAAATACATTCCCCACCTTTACCAAAGGCTCCTTAATGACAACTCAAAAAAAAACCTGTGCCACATTCCATTTACTTCACCATGATCCATCTGAATTCCTTCACATACTAAAACTAGTAGAGTTCTAAAGAAGCACCCAAGTGGCTTTTTAAAGAACAGACCATTAAGTATCAAGTAGGAAGAGGGAGCGACATATTGTTTAAAACTGAGATAACTTTAAATGAAAAAGATCCACAGATCTCAACACAGATTTCAAATGGTAGCTTATCCCACAGACAATTTCTACATAAACTTCAGTGACTTGAAGCGTCCTTACTAAGAAGCTGATGGAAAAAATACAAAATGAAAGCTTTATTTGACAAAACCAACACGTTCAGGTTTCTTGTCACAAACTGACTGCCAGTAACTTAATTTTTTTGTGACTTCCTAATAAATTAGCTGAATGATTTTTACAAATCTTTTGGTAAAGAAGGTTCAATGTGAACCTTTTTATGTGAAGTTTGGTTTGCAAGGATTAATTCTCTTACAGATATATCACCTGTATCATCTAAAATTCTAGGCTGTTTCTAGATTTTCTGCATTTGATATAGTAATTCATTATACTGGAGGAAAAAAAATTCAAGCTGTGAAATTTTGATCCTATCTAAAATGATAGCTGACAAGGAACACGGACACCATCCCTCCATACAAGAGGAAAGCAAAGGAGCACGACTTCTTGCAAAGCAAAATACAAGCTGAGAAAGTACGTGATAAGTTACTTTAAGAATATACACAGAATATATATCAGGAATGAAGGAGAACCACTGATGTTCTTTATCCCAAAGGACAAAAGTGGCGTAAGAAATGGAAATAAATGGGAAATAATATAATTGAATTGAAACCAAGAAGGCTTCCAGACATCAAAATTGTGAGGTTCGTTGAAGTATAGGAGCAAGAATCCAAATTAACCTTCAGGTGGAGCCTAACTGATGAGAAAGGACACATTACATAGTGGTACTCAAGGACAGGAAGGAAGGAGACTTGATAATCAAGCAATTCCCTCCTAGTTCTACATATCTACGTTCTTAGAAGTGCAATTAGAGGCTGAATATTTATAATGCCAAGGACAACACCTTTCCAGAATACTCCTTCATTTTTAACCAGCGCTCTACTCCTTCCAGATGCCACTGCAAAACATTCAATGTATTGAGAAAATTTTAAATGCAGCTTTTTCACGGTGCTTAAAATTAGAATTTCTTCCATTTTTCCCAAATAAAGTAATCTCTGTCTTTGAGCTCCTTCCTGAACCTGACTCCACACCTTTTTAGGACACGTACATTCTATTCCATCCTTCCTAAGTGAAGTCTGCCTGGAATATTCCCAAACTTTGATTTCATAAAAGCAGCAGCTCACAGTTCTGAAGCAAATTATCTGCTTGGCAGAGGGATGGCTCTGAAAATCAAGTCTTTTTTTCATCATGACTACAACCCTACCTCGCATGCAGTTCCTGTTGTCAGGAGAAAGCATCCATCCAGAAGGACAAGCGCAGGAAAAAAAAAGTGGTCCAGATGAAGAAAGCAAGCAGAGGTGGCTACAGGGTGATGATGCACAGAAATTGATACCTGAAAAGAAAACTAAATTTATTAGCAACTATTAACAATACAAGAAGCTAGAAAGCTACTCAGTGCTACTGAAAATGTCAACTCGGCACTAAATTAGCTCTGATATTTCCTTGAAATTCAGAATCAAGTTACTTACAAGAACCACAAGTACAGGACATAAACCAGCAAAATTATCATATGGATCGTTTCATTTTCTTCTCATAAAAATCTCTCTAATTCCTTTTCCAAATTTTGTTAACTGCATCAGAAGGCCTGCAGGACTTTCAGACACTGATCAGAATAACCTTTCTGGATGGGAGATTTAGATTATTTATTGAAGCTTTTCTGAAGAAAATTAAAAAGATAACATAGCTGACTATGCATCATCCAGAAGTAGTAGGAGTTCAGTGTATAATTTCTTGTATCTCTTTGAAACCTAAAGTCTACATTGTGAAATAGAAACAGAAGAGTTAAAAAAGAAATCCTTGATGAATGCTATTACTATAAATTAAGATTCAGCCATTTAGATCACTTCGGGGATTTTTCACAAGTCATCTTCATAAAATAAAAACCAGGTTGTGAGAATGAATACTCTTAACTACTGCAGCAGGTTTTATTCTAAGAAGCCAGTATATTCCAGGAAATAACAAATTATCCCTAATAGAAAAAAAAACTAATAAGAACTGAAAAGAATTTAACAAGATGGCAATTAATGACAAACTCAAAACTAAAACTGTAAGAAAACAGCTCATCTCTATTTAAAATCTAGTTGATGTGAAATCTTTGATTTACAAAGCAATAAGAATAGACGACTATCTGAAAACTGTATCTGGAATTTCAATTCCCAAAAAATTGCTTTCATTTGCAATTATTGCAGCGTTGAGGTATGTGGCAAGTGCTTTCTTCCTTGTCTGTCCACATAAAGAATAACAAAGCAAATAGAAGAGGAATATCATGAAATGAACTTATTTAATATAATGAAGAAAATAAGCCCCTTTCTCCACCAGTGGCAGGAGTATTTTTAAACTTCAGGCTGTAAAATAAAACTTATAAATAAAGCTTATTAAATCAAAATTACAATATATAAACTAATGGGACCCTACTGTGACTAAATAATCTAGCAACAGCACTCAGCACCTTTAGTTATAAACACGATCAAGGAAAGTTCTGTTCCAAAACAGTGCATACATACCACTGCATTAGAAATTACTTGCAAATTAATAACATACGAGACTCTGTCCCCCTCCATTAGAAAGTCTTCAGGAAAAAGAGTATGTAAACCACTGTAATATTTATTTGCAAAAAGCACCCCCAACACAAGGTATAAAGCACAGGAATCAAAGTCAATCTTTAATGCAATGAAGGATTTAAATTTATTATTCCATTAAGTAAACGATAACAGCAATTTGCCTGAAAGCAAATAAACATATAACTTATGTATGTGGAAAAAGTCTGGTTTGCCACAGAGACAAATTTTAAAAATGAAAACATTTTCAAAAAATGCTCCAATTTATGACAAAAACTTCAAAATAAAGAGCAGAAAAGTTGCACATGGTACTTTCCTATTATTCTCTTCAGCTATTCATTATGCTTACGTGATCCGTAGGCCACCCCAACTGAACCCCATACTATTCAGCAGGTCGGAGAGGTTGAATTGATCTTCAATTTTATATCAATGGCATAATTTTTTTTCTTGTTTTAACTAAGACTATTTGTATACATGGCTGATTCCAGAATGCATGACATTACTTTGAGGAATATTTTTGTAATCATCAAAGTTGTTTTGCTGAACTTACCATGAGGTTGCTTTACAGGATGAAGTGCCACAAGCCCCAAAGGCTGGTGAATGTTATAAATCATAACTGTTTGGTTTCCCCCATGCCACTTATTGGCTCGAATTACTCGGTTAGTGTATCTATCACTCCAGTAGACAAAATCTTCAAAAATAGTTAGAGTATGTGGATGCTGCAAAACCTGTAAGTTAAGAATGTTTATCAGTTCAATTCTGGAGATAGTAAAGCTTGCCCTGAAATAACAACAGAGCTGAGGAAAACAAAAAAAACAAAAAACAAATCAAACAAAAAAAAGCAGCTGTGCCTCAGAAGCTTTTTTTATTGCAAATGACTATGAAGTATCATCTACTGCCTGATAACAAGGCATCAGTTATGAGATGATATTTAAATATGTACAGCATGAAGAACTAACAAAAGAGTCTAACGACAAGGCAGAACACAAGGAAACAAAAAAAAAAAATTAAGAACCAGTTGCAGATTTTCATGGGCACAAGAGTCATGGATCTGTAGAGACCTTGCAGTCCTGATAAACTTCCAATATAATTTACTGCCCTGTTGAAGACGATGATTCAATGAAATTTCTGAAGACTAAGGCATGAAAGATTGCACTTGTTTCTAATACATGAGAATTGTCTGCCTATTCAAGATAAATGGGTCCCAAAGTTCAATTCTTAAAAATACAGTTATTTATACCAGCATATGAGAACAACTAAACTGTTGTACTGGTACTCCTGCCAACTGACAGCAGTACTTAAAGATATCCTGACAGAGGTACAGTCTTCTCAGTACTTCCAGCACATAGTAAATCCTGGCAGCAGATCATCCTCTGCTGCTGTTAAGATAAGCTGCAGTCATCACTGACAGAAGGTGACAAGGGAAGTCCTCCAGAGTGTTTTTTTGTTTTTTTTTTTAATTGTATTGCAAATACAGCAGATAGTAACTGCAGCGTCAGATGCCACTTTTAGACTTTACACTTGTAGACAGAACAAATGAGAAGGATCTAAAGAATAAGTCTACACTTAGCTCTAGGATCCACCAAAGACCTGAAAAATGGAATAGTTTATGTAATTCCTCATTTTCTAGCTGTAACAAGCAGCTAAAATACTTCACTACTTAATTCACCAGAACATTTTGGAAAAAAAATACATATTCAAGGCTATGATAGTGCAAATATTAGTTAACAGTGTATTTCAGCAAGGATACAGGAAAACACTTTTTTTAATTAATGTCTTACCAAGTCACTCGCAACCACCTGTCGTCTGTTGTTCCCATTGTAATCACAGAAGTCAATATAATCAAGATAAGCATCAGCAAAATAAAGAAGTTTATTTGGGTAGTCAATGGAGAGTCCATTGGGCCAGTAGATTTTGCTGTTAATAATCACTGTTCGGAATTTGCCATCCATGCTGGCTTTCTCAATTCGTGGGTTTTGGCCCCAGTCAGTCCAGAACATCACATGAGCACTGAAAAAAGTAACTTAAGAGTTACCAATCTGAAATAAAAAACAACAAAAATCCTGCCTACAAAGCTTCATTAGACCAAAAGTAAAAGAAATACTTTTACAAAATATCTTAACCAATGATACTGAAATCACTCAGATCAGCAATATGCTTATTCAAGATATTATCATCATTTCTGTTGTAAAAAATTTCGAATACCTCTAAAGCTATTTTCTTTTGTAAACACAAGAACAGTAAATACAAGTTCCTGTGTTATCAGTATTTTTCAGTGTTGACTGTAACGTGATTCTGTTTCCTAAATACTATCTTGATGTGTGTTTGTGCTTTCACGGGCATGCACTGATAGTGCTAAGAGCACTATAACTGAAGAGCTCCATGTGGCTAGCAGTAAGCAGAGTTCAAGGCACTGGAAAGCACATAAAACACAAGTCTACAACATGAACAATTCAAAACATAAAATTTTATTTACTCTATTGTTGCTCAAAACAGGAAGGCATTGTTGTGATGACATTAACTGTGACGGCCATTATTTCTCATCTGGGGCTACAAGGGAACCTGGTCTTTGTCAGTAAGAATAGGAAGGCACACCACCTTCTGTTGAATATGTAATTGTGGCATACAGTTGACTAATAACAATATACAAAAAATTTTAATTTAAAGTTTGCACCTAGGCAGAAAATACAGGAAGATTTATTTCTGAGGAAGACAAGTATTTTGCTGGAGCAAATCAGATTAACAGATTATGAATAATGACCATTTGAAACTAAATATTAAGTTAACACTGTAAACACACAACTTTAAAAAAATATTTTCAGTATTCTCTTCCACTTATCATTTACAATTACAATACAGTTGGACATATCTCAGGTTTGAATTTTTTTTTATCAAAATATGTATCTTTTCAAAACAAACAAAAAAATCTTACTCAGTTCTGGGATCTAACACGAGTCCTCTTGGGTTTGTCACATTTTCACTTATCAGCACAGTCCTGTGGCTCCCATCCATTTTAGAGACTTCAATTGTTTCCAGAACAAAGTCTGTCCAGTAAAGATTACGTCCTACCCAATCTACTGCTATGCTTTCAGTCACTGTGACACCACTGTCAAACACCTGTTAACAACAAATTAAAAAAAAAAAAAGAGAGAGAGAACAAACTAACTGTTATCACTTTTTCACATTTCTCTACAAATACAGAAAACAGGGAAACAAATCTCTACTGTTTGCTAGGCCACTTATACAGAATGAGTCCCAGAGTACTTACTAGGCATATACCCAACTCTTACTAACTTTAGCCAGTCTATTGCAGAAGTGTGGACATACTATGGGGAAAATCAGTTTACAGTCTAGCATTACAAAGCTTCCCAAAAGCATTCAGGTTCCTTTTTCAAAAAGGTATAGGAAATGTTAGCTTAACATCTACTGAGTTTTTTCACTTAGTCTATGTTATCTCCCTTCTTACTACATGGGGATCTGCCTCTTCCCTTAAGTGGAGATACGGTCTCTTCATTTTATTTCAACAGTGAAGGGACAAGTGAAACTCGGTGAAACTTACTATTTTTCGGTCAGTCCCGTTTTGGTATGCACTCCAGATTTTATCCTGTGTTGTATCAGACCAAAAGATACGATCTGAGACTGAATCAAAATCAATAGCCACAATATTTCTCCCATCCCTAATGAGAGAATATATACTGTGTGACTGAGAGGTGATGTTGTCCACGACAATTTGGTTACGACTTGCTACTAGCAAAAGAAGATTCCCAGACTCTGTTAAAGAAAAAGAAATTTAAATAAGCTACTAAGCTACTAACAGCAGTTGTCAGACAAACAACATCAAATAATTTGACATGGTCTGGTAGCATCAAAGTAGTTATATAGATGCATGGATTGAAATGGCAAATTCAAAATCAATTCTCAGGCAAATACATTCTATCATATCTACTCTGTCCATCTTGACACCTTGGGATCTACTTTGGCTTTCTTTTATTCTTTCTCCATCATTTATTTCAACAGACTCTCCTTCCAGTTTTGTATCTGGACCTTGGGTTATCAGTTTGCTGCTGACATCCAGAACTTACTTCCCCCTGAGCCACCCTCAACTTTCAATCCTGATTCAAACTGCAAAGGTCAAGTGCAACAAGTTAGCCTTCTCAGTCTGCAGAACTCGAGGATATCCCTAAATCAGGAACCCAGTGGTAACAATGGGTTTATGGTTCCTCTGTACAGCTAGCATGCTATGTAAGAGATACTGAATGACAGAGAACTAGGCCAGGTCAGCGTTCCTTGCTCTCTAGAATTATGACCATGACACAGGCATTAAACCTCATCAAAAGACTTGGATTTAAACACCCTCTATGCATTGAACTTCATAAAAGAGAAGATTTTAACTCATGGTTTAGAGGTGCCTGGCACTGCATTTCTTCAGAATATTATTTTTTACTATTGTGGAGTTAATAACCCAGGGTGCTAATTTGAATATTACATTTTAATAAAATAATAGTTTCCAATTAACCCCTCAGGTGGCAGTTTCAGTACTCAGGATGATCTGCTATGAATGACTGAGAGTGGCTGTTGCATCCGCTCTTTCAAAAGATA
The DNA here is from genome assembly GCF_038088225.1 of Cyrtonyx montezumae. Classification (NCBI taxonomy): domain Eukaryota; kingdom Metazoa; phylum Chordata; class Aves; order Galliformes; family Odontophoridae; genus Cyrtonyx; species Cyrtonyx montezumae. The sequence continues at coordinate 18,123,846 of NW_027072078.1, read as the reverse complement.
AAGTACAAGAAAGAAAAAAATGGACATTTGCCAGCCCTACTGTCATCCATTACGCTGACACCAGTATTCCTCACCTGCCACTTTACAAGTTCTCCCATTGGTTTCCAGAATGTATCCTTCATCACAGTAACACCTAAAAGATCCTCTCTCATTGTAACAGTGCTGACTACAAAAGCCTGGAGGGTCACATTCATTAATATCTTCACAGGTCTTAGAATCATTTGCAAGCTGGTAACCAACAGGACAAGTACACTGAGCTCCAAAGGGTCCTTGAATGCATTCATGAGTGCAGCCTGCATTATTATCGGAGCAGCTCTCCTGATCTGAAATGGGGTTGAGAAAAGAAATAAGCATATAGTTAACTAATATTTTGCTGTTGCATTACCAGCCAGAAACTGCTGTTAAAACATGCTGCACAATCATCAGTTATGTACGTAAGGCCAGATTGAGGCTCTTATGCAAAATACAACATACACAATGCATACAAAGGCAAATAATAATATAGCGTTCACCACTGAATCCTAGAATTCACTCATAACACTGTTTTCAAAAAAAAAACTAATTATACAAAATATCTGCTGTACAACTCCAGTACTAAAATGTGTTAATAAACAATAATTTAAAATCACTTATAATCATACCTGGCTGGGGTTCATCTGAGAATGTGCATTGATTAAAGAAAGAAAGGAAAGAAGGAAGGAAAGAAAGAAAAAGGTTATGATTAAATCAAATCATAATCAACACAAATACAAATGCTAGCTACACATAAGCTTTTAGATTTTTTTCATGATTCTTGAAATTAGAAATTTAGAAGACAATATGGAAGACTGAATTGCATTTAATCGGAACTTAAGGCATACCTTTCTCTAGTGAATTTGTTAAGAGAACACAAAGCTCATTCCAGTATTGTTATACAAAAGCCTATACTGTAGTCAGTAAAAAATCAGGATATAATTCAGAGTGTAAGAGAGTTCATCTTAAGTCTCATTACATTGCAAGCAAGTTCTGCTTCGTAATTAGTGCATTAATTACAGCGAGCTTACAATTTCTGCTAGAAATGTTGCTACACTAATGATACATGCTGAATATAACTGTTGTATGGATACTCAGCATTTCTGTCTGAAGTCACAGCACATGTAGGTTATTGTAGACACTCGAACAATAACTTACTGCACAATGGGGATTCATCTGCTCCATTAGGGCAATCGGCAGAATTATCACAAACTTTGCTCAGATTCACACAGACACTATGGCCTGGACATTGCCACTGCCAGCTGGGACACCGGAAGGGCTGTGTGGGACAGTCTCTCTCATCACTCATATCCCTGCAGTCATTATCACCATCACAGATCCAAGCTCGGTAGACACAGTTGCCATTGTCACAGCGGAAAAGGGATGGAGGACACGTCCTGGCAGGACATCTGTGATGTTCATCTGATCCATCTGCACAGTCAAGATGGCCATCACATTCCCAGTTAGCAGGAACACAATTGCCATCTGATTGGCATTGGAATTCATTCTGGTGGCACATTCCTGGTGGTCTTGTAGCTAAAACAGTGACATTCAACAGTTCAGAAACTGGAGATGAATAATTACTGTTTTCAGTTCTTCTCTTGCTTAAGTAGTTACAACACTGTAAAAAAACTCTTGTTTTTAAATCAGACTATAGAATTATGATCATTAAATCTCCCTCACATTCCAGAATTTGGCCAAAATGAAATTAACTCCTACTTTATAACACAGTGAACAAAGCAATCTACAGTTATGCTTTCAGCAAGCACACATTGCTATCTATGTATACTGATATCTATGTACATACCCAATGCAAGAAGAAATTACTCTCTAAGTTTTCACATCTCATGTTGAAAAATACTAACTTAAAAGTTAGTATTTTATCTCAAGGGAAAAATATATATATATATAACTCTCATACAATGAAGATTTTCAGCTTTCTAGCTGAACAGACTTTTAAGCCTTGAGACCAAGATACCAAGTAAAACAAAACTTAAGAGATAAAAGGAACGCAGGCTCTACTCTTTGCCAGGAAACTACTCTTCAGCTGAAATCTACTGTGATTTAAATTTCTGCTCAGAACTATTTATAGACAAGTTTACCTAAAAATAATTTTGAATAACAATATTTCAAATTATCTGATATAAATGATCAACAAAATTTTGAGCAGCATCACCTAATAAATGAAGCTTTTCAGCATCCCTATACTTACGGCAATTGGTCTCATCTGAGTGATCATTACAGTCAAAAACACCATCACATTGGTAGTAAGAACTGATACACTGGTCTCCACTTGCACATTTAAACTCCGTGCCACTGCAATTGTATACTAAAAAAAGAAAAACATTAGTTACTTTATTTTGTAGAGGTAGACTGAACCATATTTTTCTACTGCTGCACAAGGCAGCTATGGTATCAGAAGTCCACACTGCACTAAAAACCATGATTTCAATGGGATGAAGAAAATGCAATGACTTTTAAATCTACAGAAAACTTTGATTTCAGCCTCTGTAACCATTCAAAAGATCAAACAACTTACTATAAATGCTAAAACAAGTATCATAAACAGACCTAATTTATGGATAGGTTTATTATGCCTATTTGCTATCTTAGAGCTCATAATATGAGGTCATCAAATAAACTTCAGGGCACAACAGTAAGAAACAATAAAGCGATAGAACAAATAAGTGTCACACTTACTGCAGTCACGTTCATCAGCACCATCTACACAGTCTTTGTCCCCATCACAGACATAGTATGGATCAATACAGCGGTGGTCTGGACACTGGAACTGCCTGGGTTCACAAGTACCTGTGAAAGCTGTTAAGAATGACAGTAAACATGCCTGTGTTTATTTTGTCTCATCTGAAACCAGAATATTATAGAGTCAATATACAGACAATATCACTAAATTGCAGTGTGCACTGCAGCAGCTAGCAAACATATAAATGACAAACGCTGCTATGTTAACATCAAGAAATCATTTAATCAGATGTAGACTGTGTCTCATGCAAAAGAAACAGACCATTCGATTAGTGAGAAATAATGCAAATTAAAGAATATGAAGAAACTGTCTTACTTCACTGCAAAATATTTACAGATACTCCTGGACAAAAAAAGTCCACGCTAAATTATTTGACCACTCCATTAGTCAATATTGAAATCTCTCATTAAGTATGTATTTAGAATGTGTGAGATCTAGTTTTGTTTTGCTATAAATTGCAGTGGATAACATTATGCAGCATAATGATTAAAACCATCTCAGTTGCAACTCCTTACTTCTTTTTAATGATTTTTCTGCATTCTATGTGGTTCTGGTATCTCAAAGTAGGCAAGTTTTCAACATCTTACATACTGAAAAACATTAATCTCAGTTATATACTAGATCTTTCTTCCTAACTTCGTTTATTGTTCCTGCACCAACAGATATATCTATACAGACAAACGCAAGTGTTCACTGTTTATTGTTTGTTGATGTTTTTTTAAAGACAGTTGAGATACTCACTGCAATTTTTTTCATCTGACCCATCACCACAGTCGTTATCAGTATCACATAGCCAGATCCTAGGAATACACCTATTATTGTCACATGTGAACAGGGTTTCAGGGCATGAAGTGGGTCCTTGTGTGGGACAATGCAATTCATCACTGCCATCAAAACAGTCATTATGTTTATCGCAACGCCATCGACTTGGAATACACTGCCCACTGGCACAGGTGAAAGCTGATGAGGAACAAGTATAGTCTAGACAAACAAACAACAAAAAAAGACGAGGACACTTTTATAACCATCTCCAAAATTTACCTTCCATGAGAGCATATTAAATATATTTAAATATTTACTATGCTTACAGAATATCTAAATTATGCATCAAATTCTAAAAAGCACAGGGCTTAAAATAAAAATGTCAGTCGTGCTGCAGAATTGTTGCAAAATCAAACCAAATTCTTGTATGCTTTTTTTAAGCTGCAAGAATAAAAAGCTATAAATTACTAAGACTTCAAACCAATCTAAAAAGAAAGCAAAAGTCATTCTTCAAGTAACCATGTTTATACTTTCCCAAAAAAGATTTATTCTAAAATATCTTACTAATAAGAAACAGATTTTATGCCTTAGTCATACTTGTTAATTCTGTGCATCAAGGGGTGCATTTTACTGTTTTCTTGTTTTCTTGTTTGTGATTTAAAAGAATTAACTCTGAAGAAGCACCAAACATATAAGATCCAAGAACTCTTCAGTATTTTAACAAATACAACTATTCATTTGTTCTGTCTATTTCACTTTAAATATTATGTGTGAGTTATTTTACAGTAAAACCATGAAATGAATTCATTTAACTTTTAACTCACTTCATAATGATAATGGAGATGTAATAAATAGTTCAAAAGTGCCCAAATATAATGAAAACCTGAAAAAAAACCTATTTAATACAATTGTTAAATGAAAGAAAAGTGCTGCTTTGATCTTAGAAGTGGTCTAGGCAATGCATATGGTCTTGTTACTTTTCTTACGGTGCTTTTTAAAAGCCTTCATCTTTATTAAGACTCTTTGTCCTTCTCCATGTATCCAAATAGAACAAAACAGTGATATTCCAATGTCTCTCAAATTTACAAAAAAAAAAAAAAGGACTAAAAGTAGACTTTTTTCTTTAGAAGAGACATCTTTGTTACTATTCAAATGAATGTTGAGAACCTGTTAGACATTAATATTTTCATGCATTCTTTAAGTGTCCACTGTTAAATCCCGTATGAGTTATCTTGTTACTTTTGAAGTAACTTATCCTCCAAAAGGTCTCAGGATTTATCCTCAAATACAACCCTAAAAAATCAGTTTTTTTTCCAAGGAAATCAGGCTGACAGATCAATCTTTCAGAAATAAAATCATCAAATAGTAATTGTAAATTACAGGGAGCACTTACTTAAAGAACCACAGTTTTGTTCATCACTGTTATCATGGCAATCATCAACACCATCACATTGATAGTATCTAGGCACACATCTTCCATTATTGCAGGAAAATGAGTATGAGCCACACTGCAAAGTTGGTGGCTCGTTGGATGGGTCCTCAACACATGTCAGCTGATTTGAAGCCAGCTTCATGCCATATGGGCAACCACAAACTCTCTGAAAATTTGGTACTGGGAAGCAGAAATGGCTGCAGTCTCCATTGGGATTTGTTCCTCTGTTACAGTAGTTAGAGCCTTAAAGAGTGATAAAGAAGATGTTATGTATACACTGTTGATAACAGCTTGGAAGATATTAAAAGTGCAGAGGAACTGCAGAAGAATTAAAAAAAAAGAAAAAGAAGATGCTGTAGCAAAATCTGATTCTGCTTACAATGCAAAATAGGGTGAAGTTCACTGGCAGTAGCAGTAGTAAGTCAAAAATAACCCATTTGTCAAGATTAATAAATAAACAAACATATATGGTGGAGAAAAACTACATACAGTCACAAGTCACTCAAATGTAGAACCTGAAACTGTGTGCTGTGCCTCTCACACTTCACATTCATGACTAAGCAAAGCCATTTTAAAATTTACAATGAAATGTCCTGAATGAATGCCCCAAAATATTGTCTCTTATTCCATATTTCTTATATTTTATCTGGACAGCAAACAAGCTCACCTATTTGAGAATGTGCATCATATGCTTTAACATGCATAACATTACTAATGCCCCTTCTAATAATAGTCATTTCTCCTCCATCAGACTTTCTCACTCGAACTATTCCACCAAGTCTCCAATCAGTGAAATAGGCATAACCTGTTTTGAAAGACATTTAACAAACAGCAGTTACAGTGCAAAATGATAAAATAAAAATAAAAGCATCATGAGATAGAACTGCAAGACATTTCACAGAAATGTAATAATTTTTCATAATTATTTCCTGGAAAAGACTAAAGGACTCCCATCATTACTGCAGCAAAGGTAAAGCCTTCAGTTAGGGACAGATATAACAGGAAAAACAACAACAAAAAAAACCCTCTTAGATTTGCTTAGTGCAAGATGTAACAGACACTACTGACATTTCAAATGCTAAGAGTTTTAAAAATAATTCATTAAGACTACTTTTTTGATAAAGTTAGGATATTCTGAAGAGGTTTTTGCCCAATATCCGAAGGGGTCAGATGACATTATCTTCTTTGCATACACCATAAATCCAATAATAAACTCTACATATGATTAATAAAATCCTGAAATTGCTAATCATCCCTAGAGAGGTGATTTCCTTGTCTGTTCACATCAAGCACCCCAACTTGAAAGCTGTAATTACTACGGCATATCTGCCTTCTTGCACTAAGAGTCAGCTAATCTAACTAAAATGAATGACATATCTATTCAAAACACAATATTGCAAAAAACATTTATCTCACATACTCATATATCATTATATGAACAACATACTGTGATATTAACAGGTAGTATTTTTCAATGCCAGACTTACCACCAAAAATAGTAAGGCCAAACGGGTGAGTCATCTGAGTAATACGATCAAGAGTTCGTCTGTCCAGTCCATCAAAGGTGCTATGCTCAATTTTATCAAAAAAGGCATCCACCCAATACAGTCTTAGAGAACTAGAAATAATGAAAATGTCTTATCTCTTCAAATGACAAAATGTTTATTTTGAAGAACTAACATCTAAAAATAATCCTAAAACAGACAAGATGCTACCAATGCAGGAAAGGGGCAGGGGGTGTTGCCTGAAAAAAATGTGCATTTTACAGGCTTTAATGAAGTTGGGGGAAAAAAAACAAACATATCTTCAACAAGGAAGTGCCAACGCACAGTTTGATGCAACTGTATTGTCCTTACCTCCAGTCAATGGCTAATCCATTAGGCCAGCCTAGAGTTGTATTCACAATCGGTAAGCCATGTGATCCATCACTCCAGGCCCTCATAATTTTAGCAGGACGGAACCAATCTGTCCAAAATATATACCTGAAATAACACACCAGAAGACACATAAGCCCACAAATATATAACTAACAAAAACCTGCATATTTTGCCTTGACCTCCCTCCCCTCCCCAGTTAGTAGCGGTACTGACAATATTTATCCTGAGTACAATGATTTCCAAGATGATCTTAAGTGATTTGTCCCTCTCAAAATTATATATCCATACTCTTTAAACTGTTATGGATTTCATTTAACTGTTTACAAGAAGAAAGAATCAAGCAAATATGCATCCTCCAGGTAATACTTGCAAATAAGCATGAATGTTACAAATACTTTTCTCCCAATCCTTTTCATTTTTGCATACAGTCAAAGAGATACAGCTAGTGTTAAATAAAGTCGAGATGCAGTGAACAAAAAAGTTAGCTTGTTCACGTAGTTTCAAGACAGAATCAAAAACTATTTACCCAATGACAGGATGAACCACTATCGATCGAGGATTATTTAAATTCTGAACAATAGCTCTTCTAGATTTATCTGCAAGCCTCATTACACTTATGCTTCTGTATCGAGGGTCTGTCCAGTATAGATTCTTTGAGATCCAGTCAAAGGCCAAGTCTTCAACACTTTCCACTCTATTAGCTGTCAGAATTTCTCTTCCTAGAATTTACAATATATACAATCACTGTACATGTTCAGGATCAGAAGAAATAACTCAAACGTATTATTGTATTCACAAAATTAATGGTTTTCCCTGGTGAAAACTCTGCTTAACATAAAGTAAATAATTAAATATAAAGCCCAGAGGGGTGCCGTTTGCTCCAGGTGAAGGAAACATATGCTTGAGGAGCACAAATTCAAAAGAGGAGAAATAATAAATAGCCAAGCCAGGAGAAATATCTGTCACTAAGCTTCCACTGGAAGGAGTTTTACAAGTAGAGAAAAGTAAGGACATGGCACTGTTTGGTTCCCTAGTTTCATCCTACTCAACAGCCAGACTGTGCGCTGCAGTCTACCATTACTCTGATCTAAGGCATCATGCAAATTTAGAAGGCTGTATCACAGAATCAGAAAACTGTAGAGTTGGAAGGGACCTCCAAAGATCACTGACTCCAACTCCCTGCCCAAAGCAGGCTCCCTAGACCAGGTTTGCACAGGTAGGCATCCAGGCAGGTCTTGCTCCTGACTTAACATAAATTTGATCATTATTACAATTTAGATAAAAATATTCTTCATACTATCACAAAAGGAACTCCTAAAATCTCATAACAGTAAAGTTCCTTTTCTCTACTGCAGTTTTATGACAAACATCCTGCTCTTCAGGTGGGTAAACAAAAAAGAGAAACTCAGTCTTATACTACCAGAAGGTATAATAGAAAGAGAATGACAAATACAAGTTGTGACAAGTGCTAAAAATTGTTCATTCCCAAGCACGTTCATCAAATTTGTCAAATAACTGAAGGCAATTTTTGACTACTTTCATGAGTTTAATATGAGCTGAATCAACATTTGACAAACATTTTTCGGATCTCTGAGACAATACAGATTGTTCTGTATATGGCACTTATCAATTTTTTGTGTGGCTTTTTAGGGATATACATAGTACTCTCCTTAACTCAATTAGAATATATTTCTTAAGAATGATTCTCACCTGACCCATCAGTTTTCTGTTTATAGATCATGTCTCTACTCGTGTCTGAAAAAAAAATGGTGTCATCCTGAGCCCAGAAGTCAATTCCAACAAAATATGAAGGGCTCCCTGTTACAGGTATGATCACATCTTCTTGGGTAGAAAGATTGAATGGAATTCCCCGCACAGCTAGCTGGGATGAAAACAGCAGAAACTGCTGCACAGCTGCAAAAGAAAAGATGGCCTTTATTTGTTTACAGGGTAAGAAAACTGAGCATTAATTAATTAAAGAATTATTTTCCTTTCACAACACTAATATCCTAGAAATTGAGAAAAAAAAGAATAAGAAAATAGAAATTTAAATATACACAGATTTAAAAAACAAACAGAAAAAAGGAAAACAAAACTCAGCACAGAGTATTAAGTGATGTATCCAGGTCTTCTTTCTGCCTTATTACCACGTTCCTCTTACACCTTTACAGAAAAGGCCTCTATTAACCCCTATTAACCTCATGTTAATCTCTTTACAATCATATATACAAACATAATTTACAGGTTCTGTAGTGCCATCATATAGCCAGACTGTATTTGAGTAGCAAGATATTTAACTCCATGGTTAAACAGTAGAACTGGAGAAAAGTTACATGGCTTAACTTGCCAATAGCTACGAATGGCAAAACTCCCAGTAACAATTCATCCAGAGAGCAGCAGATTGCTGATGGAAGCACACAACCCCGAGTCTGAATCTCTTATTCTTGTCATAAAGGGAGAAGAACAACTTAACTCATGCAAACCTCTAATTAAGCAGGTTCCATGTTCAAATAATGCAAAATCTCCAAGCATCCATGGTTGACTTAAGGGCTAAGAGTTTAATTGTACTGCTGTCTACACATATTCTGCATCAAACTCTCTTAAAATGCTCACAGAAAAGTGGGGAGTTTAAGTTATTATGGCTTGAAATGAACTTCAGAAGATTATGCTTAAAGTTGTCAACAAGAGTTGTAATAGAAAAATATTTAGTCCTTGGCATATTGAAAACATGTTGCTATTGAAGAGAAGAAAGCAGTTCTATAAATATCTCTAGAGTTAATGGAATATTGCTATTCCAACAATCACACGGCCCCTTCTTACCAACACAGTGCCGTCCATCTATGTGTAGATCAAAGCCCAGTATACATCTACAGCGATAACCTAGTCCATCATTATCTGTTTTGTGACTGAGAACACAGATCTGTTCACATCCTCCATTGTTATTTCCACAAGGATTTCTCACTGGAAAACAATACAGACAGGATTGTAACTTCATCTGTCTATGTACTGACATATTTTGATTTTTTTTTTAAAACATTACTTTGATTTTTCAGTACTTTCTCATCATCCACAATGAAATGTGGACTTTATAGGGATTAAAATACATGGAAATCATACAATACTAGTTCCAACCTGGAGTGCTCTGAATTCCCATAAAAGCTAACCAGCATTCAAGTTCTGTACAGGGATACTCAGTGCACAGTACAGGCCACCATCAGGGTGATTATTTTCCAGAGATCTACTTCATTATTATAGGTCACAAAACTCATTCATACCGGTAGTCTTTTCCAACTGGACCCTCACTGCATTGCTTAGGAAGAAAAGTCCCAAATACCAAACCTGTTCAAGTATAACTTTGACTGTTCCAAATACCAACATGTTTTGTAAACCTCACTTTTAAATGTAGCATTTGACTCATTAGCAAGAGCAGCCGGATGAAAGTACTGTGCAAAGAAGACCAGTCCTAAAAATGTATGTACTACAATCATTAGTTCTTTGTCTTTCATTATTTTTAGCCACTTTTCACAGGATAATTCTTAAATCTCCATTAACAATCTTGTCAGTGTCTTACCATATGGCTGTCTGGCAGCATGATAAACTGTCACTCCATACGGTCTCAGTGAAGACTGGTAGATCACTTGAGGGTTCGATTCTGAAAACTTATTAGCTTTCACCACTGCCATTTTTGTCCAGTCAGTAAAATAAACATTGTGTTCAAATAAAGTAATTCCATACGGATGAGGAATTATTGAACCTCCATGAGCTATTGTTCTCCTGTTATAAAGAATTTGTTAATTAATTACAAAATACTATATGAAAACCTTAACAGATTAAAAGGCACAGGATTATTCATTTACACACTATCTTTTGTTTCTGTAGACATAAAAGCAAAAAGTACAAACAAAAAAGACCAAATTAACTGAAGAGATTAAGGTAAATATACAGGACATGTAAGCATAAAAAACATCAAAAATATTAGTGTCTTCTAAGAAAACACATCAAGTAAAAAAGAGTAATCAAAATGTAAGTAAATATTCAAAATTACGGAGAGAAAATTACAGAAAGAGTACAAACAGATGAAATTAAAGATCTCTGTAACATATTAAAACATTCAAGAAGTCTTGAATGCAAAAGATGTATGGGTGCACCAGCCACTTACCAAAAATAAGATAAAAAAAAAAAAAAAAGAAAGATATACAGAAAAGAAGCCTGATCTAGTTAAATCATGCAACAGCAAAGAAAACCTAACACTAGTAAGTTTTATATTTTCTATGCAAGGAATTCTAGCAGTATTTTTCTGGATAAATACTAGGAGATGAGAGACATTTAATCCTCAATATCAATTTTGTGTAGTCTTGCAGGGAGGCTTACAGATCAGATGAAATCTATAGATCTATTCTAATGGTTTTCAGCGTGATTTAAGTTCACTCTGCATGCATAAGAAATGTGATTATGTGGAGAGTAAATTGTATTTTAATATTGCCTGCAGACAATGCCATTGTGCCATTTCCTCTTGCCTGCTTGCACAACATTTAGATTTTTGGTGTTGCTGTTAGCAACAAGTTTTCATCTGCAGAATAACAGACATTTTACTAAGTACCTTCTTGCCTTCCAGAACTGCAAAAACAACCTTGAAAAATACAGATCAAGGAGAAGATCAAAGATACCAAGAGTATTTTTACAATTTTCGAAGAAAAGAATACACTGAGCAATAAATTTGTCAACTGAGCACAGGACTATTTTTCAAGTCACAATGTAAGAAGTATGTTGAAAGCAAACAAGTTTTTCCTGTGATTAAGTAACAGAGACCAATCACAAATGCAGAGATAAGCAGGCTTCTAAACACTACACTTCAAGTCAGAGTCTCATAAAAACTGAAAGGCTCCTTTCTAGCACACTGTGACACTGTTTACCCAGCATCACAACAGGGTGAGTGATGACTTTTAATTTCTGACAGCAAAGATTTATCGAGTATAAAAAGAACAAAACCCAAAGGACTTAATACCCATTACACAAATTAGTGCTTTACAGATTAATAGTTTAAATAAACTCATTTGTGAAAAAGATGCAAACAAAGGATGATGATCTAAGAACGTACAGTATTCAAAAATAATAAAAAGCAGACACTATAAATATGTATACTAACAGTGATGGGCTATAAAAGGGCACCTTGCAAAAAGAGTAACCTGCATTCAATGTAGAAACAGAAAAAGAATGAAAGAGTAATTAAGGATTTTCTACAAGTAGTATGACACCACAGATGTCAATGAATGTCACATTCATTATGTTGTAATTTACATCGTTTATGATTCATATTTTGTTCAACACCAGAACACTTAGAACTTGATGAAAATAATCTATGTATCTATAACCTCCAAGGAGTAATATTTGTCTTACCTCTGAAGCCCATCATAAGTTACAGTCTCGATGTAATCAAACCGGCTGTCAACCCAGTAAAGCCTTTTTGATACAATATCCAGAGTTACTCCAGCAGGCCAGCCTAATTTTGTTTTTATCAAATCCTGACGGTTTGTGCCATCCATGAAGGCTCTTTCTACTTTAGGATCACCAGAGAGACTATCCCAGTCTGAGAAAAATAAATAACTATAAAGGAAAAAAAAAAGTCCTGTGTTTTGTTAAGATTTTACAAAAAAAAAAAAAAAAAAAAAAAGAATCCAGAAAGAAATATGCTTTCACCCCAAAGACCTCAGAACTACTGAGTGTTCTTAGTAAAATACAGACTTAAGTGTGCTGCCAGAAATTAATCAGTGACAAATCCAAGCATTGTGAAAGTGGTATTCATTACTGTACATTTCTCTTGCAAATCACTGAGGATCCATATTTCCAAACACTACTGAATCACACAGGGCTGGAAGGCAATAGCCTCCCCAACTTCACTGTACCACTTCATTTCAGATAATATGATGTCTGTGGATAGTAACAGAAGTATTTATGGATAACTTCTAGTCTTGGAAGCAACTCCACAATCCATGTGTTTTTATGGCTGCTCATGCACATACAACTCCAGTGATAAAAAAAAGTTTCCACACACTGGGAACAAAAGCAGTGTACAGCTCCCCCATAATAATGTACCACGTACAATAGTAGAGGATAGAATGTAAATGTATAAACCATTTTAGATATGATTTTAAAATAACTAGCTTGAGTTTTTTGTTGGTTCTCAAATTTTTCATGTAAATAGAAGAATTTCTGGTACCATTTACTATTAGTTGACACTTATCACTTACCCAACAGTTGGATCAAGTGCTATTCCTCTAGGATTCCCAAGATTTTCAGCAATAAGAGTGACACGGTTTGTTCCATCCAAGTTAACCATATCTATTCTGTTCACACTGGTCTCAACCACGTACAGTTTATTGTTAACCCAATCCACTGCCAGATTTTCAGGAGTATCAACTGAAACATTTAAAACTTCTTGGAAACCAGACCCATCAATATTAATAGAAAAAACCTGCAAACAACACAAATATTATCAATGCCAACATTATATTTTGCTAATCATGAGTCACATGGCACCTATCATCACACAAAGCACAGATTGGCCACTAATAAGCTCTTGACCAGCTTAGGGTTTGGGGGCTGTTTGGTTTTTTCTGTTATGTGTATTTTGTTACTGTCACCCATTCATTTGTTTCACACACAGAAAAATAAAAAATAAAATGGAAAACAATGAAAAATTACAGGAAGTTTGATCTTCAACTAGATTCAACAAAATGAATTAAGCAACAAGCTAAAACAGCCATATGCTTTAGCAAACATGGCAAGTTCCTGGATTAAATAATACATGAGAAAATTGCATCTGCATTTCCCAGAATTTAACAAATACTATTATTTCCATTAATTGAAACACATTAACAGGCTTTAGCAAAGCTCTCATCAGTGACCAGAAACAAGAGGGGGAGTCCTAATTGTACCAAATACCAGAGGAAAATGGCAAGGAAAATTCACTTGGCAACGTGAAGAAAACAAGGGAAATTTCTCTATTCTGACAAAAAAAGAGAAGATTCAATTAGGCTTCCACTTCTTTTTTAAATAAGCCCAACTTAAACAGTATCATGCTCAAGAAATACCATTACCTTAAACACAAGTTCATAGCTACAGGAATAGTATAAATTCACTAACTTCCTAGTATACAGCAATCGTGTGATTCTAACGCTGGATAAATATGTAAAGCTAGGAAACATTATCTTCTTTTTTGAAGCAACAGCATGAAGTCTGAAACATATCTATATGAAAACAGAGATTACCACAAGGAAGCACATGCAAGAAAAAGAACAGCTGAAATGATTGCACCACATAAAGTATTCTTCAGCTCCAGGTAATAATAACCAAGCAAACCAATACCTGTCTAAAGAGTTCATTTGAAATCTCTTATACAGAAGAGTTTATGAGCATTAGGTTAGCAGGAAATACACTAAGTGAGATAAAGGTGGCAATGAATGCAGCCCACAGTTTCCTATTTTAGTCATGTTAATCTTTGAAAACAAAACAAAATGAAGTCAATCCCTTAATAATATCATATAAGCCATCAAGGTGGAAATAAACATCATATGATAATATTCTTAATGTTCTCTTGAGAGCATTCTAGTTAGGATTTAACTAGATTAATTAATCCTAATGAATTACTGAGGATTAACAATATTGGGGTAGATAAAAACGCAGTCCTTGCAACGCAGAGAACAGCGGAAAAAAAAAAAAAAAACATATTACCTTTTGTTTGCAACTTTTACAGAGTGAGATATATCTTCTGTCTCGTGACTGATCACATTTGACCCTGACTTACTGCCAATGCAATTTCAACGACTGTGACCTCAATGCAGTGAAAACAGAAATGCCAGAATTGCAAACAAGCCAAAAAGTTGTGCGCACAACTCCTCCTGTACAACTTGGAAGGCCACACAGTGTGCTTTCCAACGTAACTAATGTGGGACTGCAATGGAAATGCTAACTTTCAGCTATGAGTATAAATTCATAATGACAGTGATATGAAGGTGATCCATAAATGGAGCTAGCAGGAGGCAGACCATGGATTCTCCTGTATGCTGCATGGCAGTCAACATGAGGATGAAGATTCTAGAGTTTTATCATTTGATCTGATTTTTTAATGTTTGTTTGTTTGTTAAGATTTGCTTGGAGAAGAAAGAAAAAGGGTGATGTCTAACTTTCAAAAGGATCTCCAGATACTTGTGTCTTTTTCTTTGCTGTTGCTTTTAAATTACCCTATTTTGTCCTACCTTGAAGCTAAAATATTTCCTCTTCAAAAAAAATGCAACAAAATATTGGCTCATTACACAAAACACTGTCAATATTTGTTATCCAAGTTCAACTACAGTGCTATTTGAAGTATATGAAGGAATTTGATTTTTATCATCTTGGAAGGCACAAAGCTTTTACATTTAAAATGATCATGTTTCAAAAAATTACAAGAAAATTTTGTTCAGTTTTGAAAGAATGTCTACTATTTCTCTTAATTAGTTTTTTGGACTCCATCTCAAATAAAATCAAAAGTTGCTCAAGATATTCCCATACAATAGGATTCTTTGTCCAATATGTCAAATGTAATAGTATAGCTTGAAAAATGCAGCCATTAACATAAAACATTTCAAGGAGCTTTTTTGTTAGAAAACAAAAGCACAGCCAAATTTTGTTCTCAAAAATGAAAGCCTATCAACACATTCTGCCCCTGCCTGTTCTCTACTTCCACATACACAGAAATTTGTTCTTCTCATTACTCACCTTATCTTGCACTGTATCAGTCCAAAAGATCCTATGCAGGTAAAAGTGGAAGTCCACACCAACTGCAACGCCACGATTCTGCGACTGTACCAGAGTACGAAAATTTCTTCCATGAAGATCGCCAATCAGTAAATCACGGCCATTGGAAAAAATTATTGATGCAACACCAGCTGAAAGCAGAGGTGATAAATGTATGACTATTCTATGACAAAGCTATCTGCAAAAGGTCACTGAAATATATTCATACAGGTCATACACAGCAGACACAGGGTTGAACAGATACTCAGACTACAACCTGTGTAGGTGATTCTGTCTGAGTACTAACCTGCTTTGATGCGCCTTTTCAGCCTCGTAGCAAATCAAGCAGCACTGTGTATTTAAAACTCAGTCAGGCAAAACCTTCACAAAATTTTTGTGTGCCTTAAATCCTAAAGATGTTTTCTACTTTCTCATCTCCTTAAAGGAGAGTATAAACTTAAAGAAGTATAAACAAAGATTTTTCTGCCTGACGGGATTCAGATATTGTTTAATTCCAGCAGGCAGGCCACCTTCCCTAACTTCATGTACTGCTCTCCCACCTTCTTTGTTCTCTCAACTCCTCAGACGAGGCAGTCAGCTTCACAAGCCTAAAGGTGCCAGCAGACAGTCTCTTGTTGATTTCTGTTTATGTTCTCAATGCTGTCTCAACCTTAAAACTGTAAGTCTGAAGATAAAAATCAAACTTTCATGTCACGTTGAGCAGAACTTTAAAGCTCTATTAGTCCAGCAACAGCAAGGGACTCTTACACTACAGACTAACCTGAAGTGTTGGCTCTACAATGCCGATGATGCTCAAGGAAATAACCTTCCACACAGTGGCACTGGTGATGTCCCACACGATCTTCACACAGCTGGTCACAGACACCCCACATTTTGCAGTCATCAAAATCTGTTAAGTGAATGAGGCATATTTAAAAACAATGTTATGCATCAGAGGGAAGTCATCATATTTGGAAAGCTTCAAGTTTGTCCTCTCTACTCGCTTTTATCAGTTTGCAAAATGGTGGCGTGGGAAAAGGAGATTTTCTATACTTTTTCACATTTTGTACACACATGCACACTTGGATCTTACCGTAAGGGTAGTACTCAGCTCCAGCTAAGGCAATGCTTATTAGTTCAGCCACCTGCTAGCACAGGTATCTAATTTCCAATCAAGAAAGAGATGTGCACCAGAAACAAACAGTAAAAAGTACAAAGAAGTTTTTGGCATGTAAAATAGCACATAGGAAGAATCTGCAGCAAGGACAACCTAGCAAGTTCTCAAGATGTGTTATAAGGAATTACTAGTGTTGCTGCAAAATCTTTTACTTCCAAAACTGTGAAATATCTACCTAACTTCCTAAACATCTCATTGTATCTGTCATTATCTGAAGTCCAGATTTCTAATACTACTTAACAAATAGTGTCATGACATTAAAAGCTAGACCTCCTTTACTTGAAAATCCTCTGAGTAGCACCAGCACACTATAGTGCTAGGAACTGGCAATTCCACCATTAAGCCAAAAAAATAAATAAAAAGGAGAAAATAAATTCTCAAATATTCTTTCTATCAGAATTTGTATTTTCAAACATTTGTTGATACATAAGTAGAAGTTAAGTATTTCCTAGATAGTACATACTGAAAAAATGTTGTCAGTAGCTTTCCAGCCTCCATATGTCTACAGTGAGCCAGAAGCAAATGATGACAAATTAAAAATTATAGTTTAATTATTTTGGCCATAAACCAGTAACATTGATTTAAACTAAGAAATGGAATTATATGTTAATGACTGTGGGCATCTCTATGATAACCATTTCCTCCTCTACACACATGACTATGTCTCTGCAAACTAAAATACATCAATTAAAATTTCCAAGCTAGAGTTAGACAGTGAGGTTTACAGGGCAGTCAAGCAGAACAACAAAAGACTCACAGAAACTACACCAAGTTTGAAAACATGTCCTTCATGTATTTCCCACATAAGAGTGAAAGGAGATTAATTTTTTTTGCCTGGAGACATTGCATCGATTCCTCGATTCCACTAAGAGCAACCACGCTGCCCCTACTGCTCATACATCCCTAGGTTACCCAGTATTCTTGACAGTACTCTTATCTCATGAGAGGCTGAGCACTCTGAATACTTTTAATAGCACAAAAAACACAGCTCAAGTTTAAAACTTTTAAAGTAATCTGATTAAGCATATATGACTAAACTAAGCGTCATGATTCTGAAGTTACTGCATTTCCATTTACTGACATAAATCACATAGATCATCAGTAGTTTATGCTTCCAATTTACAGCAGATACAGAAGCACCAAAACACTTGCTTTAAGTTCTTGCAAAAATTATTTATTTTCATGTAAATATTTATTCTGCTATGTCATAGGAGATACAGCCACTCCATAATGCAAATATAAAACACTCTTTCCATGTTAAATTACAATAATCTACCATGTTTATATCTCACTTTCACTGCCACTTTCAAAAATCCTTCAACATCATTACCTGTTTTTCTAGGCATATAACACCACACACCTCTGGAGCAGAAAAACTCTCCTCAGCTGATCACTGAAAGACTTCTAACACAATTTGATAACAAAACAGATAACCAAGAGTAAATCATCCTGAACATAATCAAGCTATCACTATGTTATTAACAGTCTTATTGAATTGAATCCTTATGGTATCTCTCTGGTTTGTTTTTGTGTCACTATGCAACTGCTGTACTTATTTATTCTTCTGCTGACTTCAGAGATTTTCTATTTGCCAGTATATCCATCCTCCTGGAATCCAGATTTTCCTAATGAGATGTGAGAATGTACTAGGTATCTGCAACAACTGGATTTCACTTACCAATACAAGTACGACTGTCATTGCTACTTATTGTATATCCTGCAGGGCAATAACACATCCCTCCCGAAGGAGAAGAATGACAGCGATATTGGCAGCTCAGAGCAGCACAGTGTGATATGTCTAAAAAAGAAAATGAAATAGTTCAGAATCACAATTACAGCTATTACTGGCAGAACAGTTCTGCCTTACTGACAGTTACAAAGCTATAGCCTTTCCCATGATGAGTCTCCAGTTTCAGAAACAGCTTCTTCAAACAAGTATGCGCCAGAAAAGACATCTAAAGTTCCATAAAAATCACATGCTCAGAATACATGCAGGCAAGGAAATGGAAGACAGAAGGTAAGCTAACGTTTATAATAGGGCTTGAAAATGGAGTTCAGGGATAAATATCAATCGTACAGGTGATACGACAAGAATATCATGTAAATAGCTCTGTGGAGGAAGCCGTCTACAATGCACCATACCTTTCTCTGGTTCCGCAAAACATACTTGTGAAAAATACATCCTTGAGCTCTACTTAATGGAACATAATCTCACAATTTACCGCTTTATGCTGAAAAAATAACCTACTGCATTATAGTAAGAAGCCTATGCATGCTACTCCAATATATTAGAATATATTGGTCAGACTTCGCCCATGGAAAAACACTTCTTTATCCTTTTCTTCTTTTCTTCCTTCAAAAGAATTAAGGTAAAAATTCCATCATCACTCCTCCATTTCTTTGAAATAAAAAAAAACACAACACTGACAGATAACGATTATAATGCACTTGCTGACTTCCTACATTCTTTTCATCTTCCTTTTCCTTCTACATTCTTGATAAACTTTTCATTTTGCAGCCAATGTTATAACTACACCACTCAGCAAAGCAAAAGGGTACTATTCTACAAAGAGGTTTAAATTATCTTTTTTTTTCCCTCATATTCCAAAAGGTACTGGGTTTTACTAATAGGATAATGAAACAAAATATAAAATATCCTGGACCCTGATTCTCAAAGGGAATACACTGCTTCCGTCCTGTGTTCCAATCACTACTCAATGTTCCTTCTTGCTTATAAAAAGGGAAAAACACCGATATTTAAACTAAAAAGGCATATAGCACAGCTCTCCATGCCTTCCGGAATATACTTCAGGATGTGAAGATGGAACTAAAATCCTCAGCTCTCAAACTTCATGCATAATTTATGAAATGTATGGTCTTTCACATCATATATGTCTTTTTTTAGACCAGCCAGTCAAAACAGTACAAACAAAAGATTCCAAAATTTCTGGGTGGTTTAGGAGATAAAACCTGAATGTAAAAAGATACCAATTCTGATGTTTCTGCTGTTCTGTATATTCTTATGATTCTAATACATACTGCAATGTCTGCCTGCCGTGATGTTTGTTTCATCTTCTCCTGCAGGGCAGTCTGCAGTTCCATCACACACTTTCCCAATTGGAATACAATGCCCTGACCCAGGGCAGGCCCACTCTCCTGGGTAGCATTCATGATGATTACTTTCTGTGGAGAGAGAAACAAATATAACTGAGGAGCATTACAAATATACATAAAAATCTCTTCCCTGAAAGATTCCCAAAGCATCTATACTCTTCATTATTAAGTTTACATTTTACTACTCTTTGTGAGGATTTATCTTTTGACTATGGTAGAAAACAAAACAACACCAACTTCAATAGTCAAGAAAGAATAAGCTACTCCTGCTATATGCTAAATTTAATTTGCACCACATTTTGTGTCACAACAGTAACTTTCACATATACAACAATGTATTATAGACTGTACAAGTTTAAAAAAAAAAAAGGATCTAAAGATGGAATTCTAAGTTTTTCACTTAACAAAAATGGATTCAGAACATCCTGATTGTTTAAAACTCCAAAGAGGTAGCTTAGTGAGGTCTTCCTCTGAAAATACCATTAGAAATAAAGATTACTACATACCACATCCTCTTTCATCTTCATTATCTTCACAGTCATCATCTCCATCACATACCCAGCTCTGATGAATGCAGCGGCCACTTGGACAAGTGAAGAAGTTGCCTCTACAAGTTGCATAAGCTAAGGAAAGAAACACCAGTAAACTGAACTACTCTGAGTGACAGAAAGGTTAGAAACGTTAGCCTTGTCTGATAGACAAACTGTTGTTTATAATCTCTACTGTAAAACTGAGCTAGATCCATATCTTAAATATATTGTAAACAATGTTGTTTTGCTATGGTTTGCTCTTTATTTTAAAATACAATAGGGTGCTGGTTTTTTGTCTTACTTTTGATAGAAATGAGAAGAAATGTTGAATTTCTCAATTAATTATGCAACAAGATGAACAGCACCTTATCAATATTTTTTAAAGTGGACTTAAAAAGGAGAGGCTACTCAAGCCATTAGAGATGAACAGTTTGTACTCAAAGAGAGAGTAAAAAAACTCTGTAAGCATTTATGTCTAAAGCCCTCCAGGGTTGGTAAGCCTTCCCTGCTCAGAGTTTATGAACATCTGTGGATCTTCAAAGGACAAACATTGCCAAATAGGTAATACAGAATATCAGAGGGGGCAGGGAGAATTCAAAAAATTTGTGCTGGTGTTAAGTTCTTGGTAGGATAGAGAAACTAAATAACAACATGTGGCTCTCCAAAAGCACAGGAGAAAAAACTAACTCAGATCCCAGAATCAATGGGGTACTATAAATATACAGATCAGACATTTGACAGCTCTACAGCCATAATGCTGGTTGTAGATGTAAAATTCTGGGATATCAGACCATGAAAGGAATGAGTAAGAAATGTCCAGGAAGAGAACTGCCAATTAAACAACTGACATTAACATCCAGCAAACTTCTGATGGTCAAATGGCCAAGCAACTTTTTTTTTGTTCTTTTCTGTGCACTTTAACTAACTCTCACTGATTATTCAGAGGAACAAAAAAAAGAAAGCCTTCCTACTGCAAGTGTTTTCATCGCTCCCGTCTCCACAGTCATCATCATGGTCACAGACAAAGGCTTGCGGGATACATTCTCCATTAGCACACTGAAACTGCGTACTGGTACATCCACGTGCTGGAAGAGATTTTAGAACAGAAAGAGACAAGAAATCTGTCAGACATATCTCTTTTTAAGTTAATTTGCTAGGGATCTCACTGCATGTAGTACTTACTGCAATTAGCTTCATCAGAAGTATCTCTGCAATCAACTTTGCCATCACATCGTTGGCTTGCATTAAAACATGCTCCATTTGCACAGGATAACTGTTCACATCTTGGATAGCCTACAATAACAAATCCCTCAAGTATTAGAATGAGTACTGGACTGTAGAGTACAATGAATCATATATACCCCAAACCAATAGAACATCTTAATTTACTGGAAAACAAAACAGGGATACACAACTTGCCGTATTTCTACTGAAAAATAATCCGTTTATTCAGTATATTGTCTAACAGTTATTTAAGAATACTGCCTAAGTAGTTAGTTTAAGTCCTTGCAAGAGATTAGGCACATTTTAATTCACACTCCTGAAATTCAAAACATGGATTTTAAAATTATTATTCTTGAACTCAGAAAAGCTGCAACTTTTCTAGGCAGTGGCAAACTGTTTTTCTCACTTCTGCTAAATACCATTACTTTCCCGCTAAGCGTCAGTCACCTATGGAAAAGGCTTACATGATTTTAAATGCTTAGTTCGTAAGGTAAGAATATAAACAGCTGGGGTGATGTCTATCAGAACAGGTCTAATCCGACATCTCCTTGATTGATTCATTTCCATTTTGCTCATTTTTAACATGATTAATGTAAGTCAGCAACTAACAAGTAGGAACAGCATATGCCTGACTGGAGAAAAACAGTCCAACTACAGTACCAGCTTTCCAGCTACAGTGTTTCTACCCGCAGCCCTCTGTTGATAGTTTGCTTCACTTCAATTCCAAAAGCATGCTTGGACAATGCAAAACATGCTCTAACCATTATTACAAGTCTTCAGCCACACTTTTCACTCAAACTACTTTTTAACACAGACATCTTACCGATTTCTTGTTTAGGTTACGCTTATGAACAACTTTTATAAAACTTTGGCAACAAATGGATTCCAAAATCTTAACTCAGGGCCTAGAGTAAGAAAGGACTGACTTGGAGCCATGTCTTATGTTCAGTGTTTCCTTCCTGTTTGGAATCAGAGAAGTCATCACAGCAAAGGAACCATCAAGAGTTCTATTGTACAGCAGGAGAAAATTATTGCCCTACGAGAGCAGTGTAAGCACTTACAGGGCATACGTAAGAAAAAGAACTATAAAGGCACATGCTAGCTAATTGCACTGAAGCCTGCAGCAAAGAAGGAAACTTCAGTAAAGGACAGAAGATTTTTTTCTAGGTCAGTGACAGGTGCATTAAAAAGAGCAAAAAAGGACGGAGAAGGTCCTCAGTTAAAAGATTTAAAAGGTAGTTATGTGAATGTAAGTCTGAGAATACAGCTGCACAAAACTAGAGAGTGAAGAGATTGCAATGTAAGATAGAAGATGAATTCAGGAGAGAAAAGTGAAGGGACTGACAGTGAAATGCAGTGTTTTTTTTTCCCCCAGCTTTAACTGTGAAAAGCCAACATTTTGCATAAACATTATTTCACTTGTCTTTTCCTTCCAAGAACCTTCGACTTATTAAAGAAAAGTTATTAAAGAGGAGATTTTTCCTAGCGATCACCCTTTCTAGAAAATAACACAAGCTCTGTGGAAATGGGGAAACTCAGCTACGCCCTTCTTCTGAGACATCTCTTTTTCTAAGCCAAAATACTTCTCCACAATCTGTCTACCTGTGATATGCCAGCACTTCAGTGCAAAATACGATCAACTAGTAGACGCTAGCACAAATGACAGATTAAATATTTTTCTCTTTGAGACCCAAAAACTGCTTAGGAGCCAAAGCAGTAAATATATAGCATGTTTTAATATATACACATGCTCTCTTATAAACACCCTTGCTCTCTGCAAGCTGAAAATATACCCATACAAGAACACATACAGGAAACAGTAGCTGCTGATACTGGATTCAGCAGACATTGATTTCTGTCACACAGCTGGGAAGTATAGTAACCTTCTGTAAATATAACCAACATTCTAAGAAAGAGAAAGGAAAAGATTTAAAATCCTCTGCCATGAGTCACCACCTCCCAGTGGTTGTACTGTTACCCTCCAGCAAACATAGACACAAAGAGGAGGACTTATCCCAAGACCAAAACTCCTCTGAGCTACACTGAACGAGACAGAGTCCACAGAAGCAACGCTCTAAGAACTGACAGGCCAACAAGAGCCTTGTTCCTGGCCTTAATTCCCTACTTCGATCCCTGCCACTCTAGTCTTTGGCTGTCTTCTCACCTTACTTCAGTTCTGCTTCTTCCCTTACCTGAACTCTCCCTAGCATACACGTTTCCTTCAGCCTCATTCAGTAGTTGTTACATATAATTTGTCCCACACTGAGAACACTAGCCTCTTACCATGGCCCTTTTCTTCTTCTTTGGTCTACATCCTCTATGATCTCTTCAGTTCTTGATCTCTGTTCACCTTCACTCTCACCTCTGCAAATCCATCCCAGATCTAACTCCTCACTTCCTGATCACAACAGCTATTTAGTGTAGGAAACAAGAGGCAAGAACTAACTGGTTAGGCAGCTGACCCATGGCAGCAATTCAACATCCAAACTAGAAATGAGAATTTGGAGATTCTGAGCCCACATTCAGCTCAACGGTCTCAACAAATACATCACTAAAAGACTTCCCCTTTCTTTCTCATGGTCTCAGCACAGTGTTTAGTCACCAGAGTTGCATCCAGGAAGGTTGTTCTGTCAGTTGACACAGAGAAAAACAGATGGGGCAGGGACTTTCATTTTTCAACAACAAAGCCGAGGTAGGAGAGAGAATTCTACCTTTATTTGCAAGAAATAAATGTAATTAATACAGTAAAATGACATCAGTACTGCTGCTTACTACAAACAAGTATTTGTCATTTCAAATAGTCTTTCACTTCACTGTCCATCTTTTAAGTTTCAAAATGAAAGTATTTACTAGCTGCTAACTAGTAAGACAGCTGGAAAAACAAGCTGATCTACATATTTAAGAAATTAAAAGAAATACATTCATTTCATGAAATTAAAACAGCTTCAATGAACTAATTATATGACCCATAGCGGAAACATTGTTCTGATGTTTATCTTAGCCTCTGCCTGGGTAGTTTTCCCTTTCTGTTAATCCCATTAGCGGCAAACGGGACTAAGGTTTTGAATCCCCTTATTCTGCTTTATTACTTATTTTATTGTTGAGTTAGTTCATATTAGTGACATTTTGCACTTGACTAGTTTCTTCAATGATGTAACTTATTCAGAATAAAACGTTATATTATTTACAATTTAAATTTGCTTCCAGAAAGACCAGTGAGTGTGGGAATACAAGAAAGCACACTCAGAGCAGAAGCTGTGGATAAACAGCATAAGAAAGGAAAGCTGAGAACCAAGAACACTCCAGAAGAAAAGGAAAACAAGTTCAAGTAAGCTGTGTGATGGCCACATGATGATGATGACCCTGACTGGAGGAAGCATGCATGGCTTGGAACAACTCATGACAGGATAAGTGCCTGCATGCACAGTTAAGGTGGAGTATTTTGTAGACATGTAAAGGTGGGTAGAAAAGTTAAGAGAAAACTTCTGAATGTATATAAGGGATGTTAGAACTTGTAAATAATGATTTGGATTAGCCACGTCTGAGTCCATGCCTCAGATGCTTCAAGTGAGTGCAAAGCATAAATAAACAGACATAAGTTTACATTTTGTGAAATAATAGAACCAATTATTAAAAACTTTTTTCTTCCACAGTTCTAAGACATTTCATTTCTATTTATGAAATCTTTTAGTGTAAATTAATTGATAAGGAAAGGAACAGGTCAAAATAGCGGTATTTCTATTTGCTTATATCAAATAGTATAGTAAAGGAAGTAGATGGTAGTGGAACAGCCAACAGCGGAAGAAGTTAACTTCAGAGAAAGTAAAATAGTGAAACGTAACACAAATTCATTCCTACTGTATAGTTAGTCATAAAGTCACCAAACAATTCACTTTGTTTTAAGGCTTATGTTTAAAATATTAAGCCTTACAAAGATAGACAATAAAATTATCCAGCCTCCCTGGAAAGGTCTTGTCATTGCAGTCACCATGATCTTCCTGTCTTCAGCATCATCACATTTCTTCAGACTAGTGTGACACTCCTACTTGTAATGTTCCAAGTGACAGTCATTCTTCTGTCTTAGAGGGACTGTCAACACATACTCTAATAAACCAGAGTAGCAGCTGCTGAATGATATGAGGCAATTGCTTTCCCTGGGGCTAAATATGCTGCCTTCACAGCAGTCACGGGGCCTACTGGCAGATACAGGAGTGACTGGGTTTCCCACACAGCAGTAGAGCAGCACTGTTAAGGTATCTAGTGAACTCTTTCCAAACCACCTTTTTAATTATTCAGTTAAGAATGTTAAGTGTGAAATAAAATGCGCACTTCAGCTTCCACTCATCAATGTAGCATCTACTCCAAAGGAAGAATTCTGACTACTGCCTTCTGGAAATCTAACTCCCCCATCTGTTACAGCTTTACCAATTTCTAGTAATTACATCATTTAATATGGCTATTCCACACCTCATTCAAGGACTATTCAGAGACTTCTCAGAGGTACATTCCTCTTTTAGAATTCACATTTAGTGTGTTTTTCAAACAACTATCTTCAAGATGTTGTGTGTCACACATTTCCTAAATTAAGTTATGAGGTTATTTTTCTCCAAACTTAAAGAGAAAAATGGCAACCTACAGAAGATATTCTTTCAGCAATTATATGGGATATTTTCAATCCTGGTTTTTAGCAATTTGTATTGGTGACTTCAAAACTGTCTGTGGGTCTAGCACAGGGAAAGTTCCAATCCTGCTGCCTCAGCAACTCCTAACTATGATTCATTTCTAAAATCACCTTTCACTTTGTAGAGCGTACATTTTATCCACTTGTGAGTCAGGGATAAAATGTACTGGTAGTTGAATGACCATGTAATATGCTGGTTTTTCTTTACATGGAATATGCCCTTTTTTCTCTAAGAAGAACCATTAACATTTTGTTTCCTACTTCTTCATCTATTCCACAACCCCTATTTTTTGTCTCTAGATCTTCTCATCAAAGTTTAGAGTTTTGCCTTTTTCTCAGCAGCACATTACCTTCCATTGGCTGAAAGAGTAGCTTAAACATTACATGTCACTCCTAGAATGATTCAAGCTTTTTCTTAATATCAACAATGTAACAACACACTGTTACAAACTTAGCTATTAGACAAAAGCATCTATGAAAAATGCACCCTCTATTCCGTGGCCAGCTATACTTTTCATCAGTATTCAACCCAGGCCAACATCTACGGAGGCTGTCACCAGTCAGGTAGCCTCAATTCCGACCAAGTTAGACTGAAAAACCTACTTGTCTGTTTCTGTTTTGTTTGCACAGTATTAACTTCTTCCTTAATATCATACAATCCAATCTTGCTTCACCTCCATGGAAGTTGCAGTTTTAGAAAAGGGTTGAAGTCCCTCAAAGAAATTATTTGGGATTAAATCCTACCTTTCTATACAGGTTACAGTTACCACTGATTTCTGTAAAGAGTACATAAAGAGAATATGAGAAAAAAAATATGCAAAACTTGCTCTGAGCCACTTAAATGCAGCTGCTCTTCTCCACCACACTTTCTGATTTCTTAGACAAAAAAAAACAAGAGGTCTTGAACCCACGGTAGTAGTCAGCATCTGAGTTCTGTAATAATGAAACTGTATCAGAATGTCAGCCCTAATACACAAAAGAATCTGCAAGGAAACTCTAACAACAAAAAGCATATTGTGGCCATTCTGTCCATCAACAAGTCCTTTAATCTTACAAATTGATTAAAATGTCAGAGAGAGATGAGATGAAACTAGATATAGTGCTAAAAGTAAAGACTCACGGCAGTCTCTTTCATCTGTTCCATCAGCACAGTCCTTTACTCGATCACACCTGTATGCACTTGGGATACACTGTCCATTTGAACACGTGAACTGCTGACCTGAGCACGTCCTTCCCGCTGCAAGAAACAGGCACTTGTAATTTATTTTTTCCTTCAATCGGGATTTTTTTAAGGCAGAACACAACTTTCCCTCTTCCTTTCTTAATTACTCTATTCTTCTCACAAATATTAGCATACGACTTTATCTTCTCTCCTTCACCTTTGCATACTCAGGAAGATTTAAGAACACTTAACAAGCAGATAACGTAAGTTTGTAAGGCATTCTGGAGCCTGCATAGTCATTGTTTCACTCCGCTAGCAGGGCTGACCTCTAGGTTAAAAATTAGACAGAACACTTCCAAGGAGGCAAAAGATTTTATTACTGATTCTTACTTGTTGAAGTTTTTTTCTGTCATTTTGTTTATTGGCTCAAAATCTGTCAGTACATGTCAGCTATTCAGTCAGCAACCCAAGCATAATGAATGTTAACAAGCGCTCTTCCATACTTCCACTATGTATCACAGCAGAGAAGGAGAAAGGCACTTCTCTGTAATACAACCAGGTCTCAATAGTCAGAAATACTTTATATACATAACTAATAAAGGACCAAGAATTATATCTCTTCTCCAGACAACTATGACAGTGGAAGGCAACCACATAAAACTGTACAGCCACATAAAACTGTGCAATTCTACTTTGATTCTACTGGGGCTAAATTACAAACTCTGCTCCTCTTAGGTGAATTAATTGGGTCTATAAAGACATGGCTGAAAAATAACAGCTAACTTCCTCCCTTCTGCCATCTGCACTTTTGTTTCTTCTAAACTCACGCTGTATCTCAAAACAACACCAGTCAATATGCTGGCATGTGGTCTGCTGCTTTACAGGGTTCTAGTTCTTCTCCTGTTCAAAAAAAAACCTCAGAAAATAGACAGGAGTGTCATCAGGGAAAAGGAGATCAAGACAGTGAAGTAAAATAGACTTTTTTTATTTTCTTTATTATCCCCTATGTTTCTCAAGTACAGAGATAAAAAGTCCCACAACAGACTATGGCTCAAAAAAGAAGCAGCTGCTAGAGCCTTTTCAAAACATTCATGATTAATGAGTATATGCAGAACAAAGTTAAAGTGATCCAATTCAAGAGGAACCTAGAGCTGTTGCTCATTTTGCATTTTCTGTCTACAGATTTCCCAGTTAACGCATAACCAGTGCTTGTGCTGACACCTTTCCAGAGGAAAATGGAAAACACAGTTAAACTTAGTTCCAGTTATCCCACCCTTGATATAATATTACATCTTAAATACTTACGACATTGTTGATGTTCATCTGAGCCATCTTCACAATCTTCCTCATCATCACATACCCACGAATGTGGGATACATTCACCATCAGTTTGACACTGAAACTGATTGCTCTCACAAGTAGGTTGTGCTAAATGTAAGGAAAGAATAAATATATCATCACACAGACATCTGGGAAAGCATTTTCAAAGAAAGCAAATAATAAAGACTTAAGATTCAAGTATCCACTGACTGTAAGTTCCAGTAAATACATGAACAAACCACAGGAAATACAATGACAAATCATAGAAAAGGGCCAGACCAGAGTCAGGATTGTGGGCCAGAAGAATGTTTGAAGGCAAATTTTAGTTTAGTGAACATTTTAAGTATATTCTGTTGTGCATCATCACATGGAGAAAGACAGGCTCCTGACAAAGATGAGTCACAGCAAAAGCTTAAGGCTTTGAACTACCCTCCTGCAGTGCCTCTTTTTATTCACCAATGTATAGAGTCTTGCTAGCTTCCCTATGCTCACAGAAGTCTGATCAACTACATTCACTCCACTCCAGGTGCTCTGTTCCTGGTAGGAAGGTTTTTCAAACTAAGCTTATGATTCTTCTCCACTATTTCATGAAACAAAAGTTAGGACAGTGTCAGAACAACCCAATTGCTGTCATCCCAGCTCCACTCTGCCCTTTCCAATACCCAAGCAACAGGGAGTCATTAAGGAGAAAAGTAACATAATAATAATAAAAAGCTTGAAACTAGCTGCATTATTGTTTCCTAGCTCCATCCCTAGTTAATAATCCTGGGAAGAATTGGTAGCACAAATCCATCCAGTAGACAGCACTCTGGTCTTAAACATCTTTTTTACTGGGATCATGTTTTCACTGTGCTGCCAAGTCAACTGGAAACACTTTGTGCTCACAGAATGAAATGTAAGCACAACTA
The DNA here is from genome assembly GCF_038088225.1 of Cyrtonyx montezumae. NCBI lineage: Eukaryota > Metazoa > Chordata > Aves > Galliformes > Odontophoridae > Cyrtonyx > Cyrtonyx montezumae. The sequence goes on along the minus strand of NW_027072078.1, from coordinate 18,094,108 downwards.
TCAATGCAATCTAAACATTGATGGCAGAAAATGAAATCACAGATTTAGCATTGAGAAGTACAAAATTATATTACAGGTAAAGCAAGCAGATAAAAGCAATAACATACTATAGTATACATAATGCAAATTGTCTTTTTTAGATTTCTGACATGAGTATCAAAAAATAATCTTGTAATACAGTTTTAAACATGGGCTAGTTTTAAGCCACTCAGAACTATCATCCTAGACATGTGCCTCAATTACTTACAGCACATTAACATATTGTTTTTGAGAGCACAGTTAACTGAAGGAAAAAAGCCTGTAAAATTTAATTTTTATGTTTTTTTCCTAAAAAAATGAGAACAACTCAGACTCATGCTTGTAACTGTGATAAACGTAGGTGTCAGATTTCTGTTAGTTTTCATAAAGTCAATACAAACGTAACCTACCCTTTGTACAAAGCCCAACCACATCTATTCAGTCGCAGTTAAAAACTAAGCTGATATAGCAAGCTATAGGACAAGGTCATTCTGTTTTGCAAGTTCAAGGCATCCTTCAACCAGAAATGAAATTATTTTGGTATGTAAATAGGCTGACAACCACACCAGTGCACAAGAACTCAAAAAACACTAGAATCCAGAAGAAAAAAAAATTAAAGCTAGTTTCTCAAAACAGTCCACATCATGAGGGATGAGTCCACAACATGAGGGATTCCTTCATTTTCAAGTTTTTATTTTAATATTTAGCTTGAGTTTAGCTTGAGTTAGACATGAGTTTTTGTGCATGGACATTACAGCCTGGCTGAATGCAACTTTGTCTCTGAATTGCTCATACTGGGGACAACACAACCGCTCCAGACAACTAAGACTCTTCTTAATGTGGTATAGGTACACTGTCTGGATCCTCAAAGCTTCTGAGCCCAAATCATGCTGGAAGTATTAGTATGTATGTATCCAGTATATTCAGGATTACTGCAGTAACAGAACACAATACATTTCTACATCTACCTAGAACCTAGTCCACTAGTTATCAAAAGACGTGGCATTATTAAGGACTTAAAAGCATGACACCTTTCTCTTCAAAATCCAAGCCAAATATTACTTGAATTCCTGACTACTGAAAGCTAACAGAGAAGAGATAAGACTCTTGAGCAGATTCTACAGTCATCTCCAACAACTAGTATTTTTCTCCCCTTTTTTCTCTATAGTTCTTTCTTGAATCACAGGTATAGCTGAGAGCACACTGAGAACTAGGAATTTGTTATATTATTTAAAAGTTTCTCCATAAATATTTCACTTACGACAACCAGCTTCATCTGTATCATCTGAGCAGTCTCTAGCCCCATCACATCTCCATTCTGCGGGAATACAGCGACCATTTCCACAGCGAAACTGCCCACCTTCACATCCTGTGGTAAAACAAAGTAACAAGCAGGTTAGCAGTACCAACTAATGAAAGCAGACACCAAAGTGCATTCTTGTCAAATTACAATTCTATCATGTCTTTACAACATGGAAAAGGGAAAAAAGAATATTACAGTAATACAAAAATAAAGGTGTCTACATGAAAAGGTGTCTACCTTGGGCCAATGCTCAATAAACCCACTCAAAAAGAAAAATAAACAATCAAAAAGAAGCCGCTCTAAATCTGTTAATACCAATTTTAATACGCTTGCATATTACGCAAACAAAAATGACTTAAAAAAAGGTTTCAGAAGAGCACCTGTACTACAGAAACCTTCTCAACAGATGTTTCCACTTTAAATTCACAGACAGTAGAGATTTACTTAAAGGCAGAGGATCGTTTTCCAGATAATTTCTAACACAAAGACCCCCCCGCAGCACGTGAGGATAACAATAATAATTATCCCCTCTGCTCCCACTATCAAATATAAGCTGTGGAATATAAGGACGGGGTACAGTTCTATCTTGGAGATACTGGTGGATAACAAGTTGGGCAAGAGCCAGCAACACACCCTCGCAGCCCAGAAACCCAACTGTATCCTGGGCTGCATTAAAAGAAGCGTGGTCAGCACAGTGAGGGAGGTGATCCTGCCCCTCTGCTCTAAGCTGGTGAGATTTCACCTGAAGTACTGCATCCAGATGTAGAGTTCTCCATATCAGAGAGACATGGACTTGAACACAAGAATGATCCAAGAGACAGAACACTTCCCCATGAGGACAGGCTGAATGAGGTGAGGCTGATCAGCCTGGAAAAGAGAAGGTATCAGGGAGACCTGAGAGCAGCCATTCAATTTTTAAAGGGGTGCTGCAATTAAGAAGCAGGCAGATGCATTAGCAGGGTCTGTGGTGACAGGATGAGGGGAAATGGTTTCAAAATAAAAGAGGAGAGATTTAAACTGGATATAAGGAAGGAGTTTTTTTGCTTGTTTGTTTTTACAATAACCGTGGTGAAGCACTGGAACAGGTTTCCCAGAGAGGAAGTGTATGCCACATCTTTGGAGACATTCAAGGTCAGGCTGGATGGGGCTCTGAACAACCTGATTTAGCTGTAGGTGTCCCTGCTCACTGCAGAGGATTTGGATTAGGTGACCTTAAAGGGTCTCTTCCAACTCAATTGATTCTATGATTTTGTGTGAAGATCTTGTTTTAGCAGCCACGTGTTGATGACCTGTTTGAAAGTATAGAAAAACATCCATTCTGTTTTGTTTTTATAATACCCTAATCTTTAAAGTCTTTCCTTTAAAGCATAGGAAAGCACGTCAACATCTAAATACCAAATAAATTTAAAAAAGAAATTAAGCTTTTTAGACGTTTATGGCTGATCAAAAGCTAACCTGCTGTCATTCTATCCCACTTGGCCTACCAAGGATTAAGAGTTGATTAAAGAAACATTCATTCCCAGGTGTAAATGCGGCTGGATCAGGCCCTTATTAGACTCATCTAACAAAATCTCCAGTCCTGTAGCAGAGAGAAAATGCACTATTTATGGCCTTTCATTGTGACTACAGCGTTGTAAAAAGGGAGTGAACAGTTTTATAGGTCCCCAAAACAATGAGCTATAACATAATTAGGCTCAACAGAGCTCTGTTTCATGTTAATCCGTTGTCAGCACTTCAGAGCAGTGAATTCTGGAAAAAAAAAAAAGAGGTAGCAGCAAAGTCCAACTCTGGAGAGAAAAAAAAACCTCTTCCCTAATTTAATTAATAATCATAGGATAAAAGTACATCTTCTGATTATTCTGAATCATTTGTCCAGAGAAGATAACCTCAGTATATTTGAACACCATGACCTACCTTCTGAATCTGTGATGACGTAAATAACATGCTACCCTAACTTTATGTAAAACCAGACGTATCAACACTGTCACACAAACACATCTAAGTGATGTATTCCTAAGGGATATAGGCAAGCTACTTTATGCAAGGAATGTTCAAATCTGATTGTCTGGTAGTGACATCCTGATTTATAATGTATCCTGCAAATGGTCAAAAATTTCACTTGGATAAATGGTGGTACAGAGTGGTACAGGAGTACGTTCACCCAAATACCTTCTATAGTCTAATGCATGATGGTGGTTGGTGGTGCAGGTCTGGGGTTGGTGGTGCAGGTCTCTTATCAACTACCTTTAAAACACAACAACCTCCCTTGCAAAAATGCCCTAAAGGAATGTACAAGTTCACTCTGGAATCCCAGGCCCTCTCAGTGAATTTTGCCCTCCAGAGCAACATTTCCATATGAGATTAGCAGTTAAAGCTCTAATAAACACAACATCTAAAACACCACTTCTTTGTTGGAATTACTACAAGAAAGTATAAAACAAATATGCTTATATATTTAGCATATATTGCTATTCAAAACCACAGGAATATTAATAGGCACTTACTTTAAAAAAAGTTACAATACAGAATTAAATCCATATCCACAACTGGAGTTACCAGTGAAAACGATATTTAACAACAATCAAATAATTACACCATAATTTGTATATTATTTGTAAAGAATAACTGAGGGAAAATTTGCACATATTACATACAACTGCTAATTCACTTTGCTTATCCTTATCTTGTACTAAGTTCTTATATTTAATCATAACCTTATAGTCATATAAATGAATAGATAACACTGATAAGCTTTTTAGAAAGCATTATAAACAAAGCTGCCTCCATATAGTATGAGAAATGGAAACTAAATGTTAACAAAAAATCTGCAAAGCACTCAGTTCTCCTACACTGTAATTCTTCACAGAATTAGTTTAAGTTGCTCACACCTATGTATAGTTAAGTGCTGTATCAATGTCTGTTTATAAAATTCTTCAGCAGACCTGTTATAATTCATTTAATTATGGCATTAGCCTTTTCAAATGTTATCTTCCATGCTGTTTTTCTAAAGGCACACAACTCTGATATACCTTCACAAAAATACACAACAGATTGATGCTTAGCGTATCACTGCTTTATAAGATATACACTATCTTTGTAACAAAGAAAATTACACAGAAAATATCAACATAAATGCTTTAAAAAGTCAAACTTTAAACTAATAAAGAAGTAAAGGCGATCAGTTTCAAAAGAACTTCTCATCAAGGCTCTAAAAGGCCTGTGTTTCATCTCTGATCAAATATTGTTCTAACTTTGTTAACAAAGAAAGTAAACAGGAGGGAGATGAATTACTAAAACTATTACTACCAATATTCTGCAGAAACATCCTGGATGAGAAAAAAATAACCACATTAACAGCAACGGCAATAACCAGGTTTGTTCCTATAGAGGACCTACAGAGACCATTTCCTCTAAAATTAAATGTACTTTTTCTGCTAAAAACAAGCACCCCAAAATTAAGAAATTTGAAGAACCATAATTTAGCTGCTATGAATTTAGCTGTCTATTTTAAATGACATTCAGAGCTCACACCGAATAGTGACAACCCGCAGAAGAAGCATACAGATTTCAAAAAGACTATTTCCACTGCTTCAGTCTACACAATGTGAGCCTGCAGCACCTGGCTTAGCAAGGAACTGTCAGAAGACAAAGGGCATCTGCTTGTTTACTGACATTATCTGAAACCTTGATTCGCTGAAGTATTAGTAATAAGCAATTTTATGGAAAATTCTCCTTACTGTAAGATTTTTTTTTTTTTAAATAGCAAGGCATCTCATAAATCAGACACTGCCAAAAAAATTAATACTAATGAGGTAATTTCCATAGAAATTCTGATTTACTCTGACAGACGCTGATAGAACCAGACACCTCTTTCAGGCAAACAGAATTCTGTCAGCATGATTCCTGCAGGAAATAACCACTGAGTTTGAAAACAAGCAGTAAACCAATTAAAGTTTAAGCTTTACTGTCACACTTAAACTTTACTAACAGAAAATATCTAGGAGACTTTTGAAAGTTCGACACACACACAGGGCTGATTTTTGGTTTTGCTTTGTTTTTACTATAATTTGTCTGTTCGTCATCTGACTGTGCTTATAGCACTACTAAAAACAGACTAAAAAATAAAAATAAAAATAAAAATACATGACAAGCTTTATGAATCAGACCAGAACACATAGACAGGTCCTTCTGAAAGTAATTTCTGCTACATGGAAACTACAACAAATACAGTAAGAGTATTTGATCGAGCAAATATTCAGCTGTAAAACACTATTTATTAACATAGTCACCACCATTAGCTCTGCATTTTCGCTAGTGGTAAACAAACAGCCTGTATGTTATGCCATTCTCATCAAAATCTACACCAGCGGTGGTGACCCACTGTCAGTCACCACTGTTGAAACACACCACCCATGACCTTACTGTGCCCACATCCACCATTTGGTCTCCATAAATATTCAGCAAGTATTGATGAATGCCAATTGAAACCATTTTTTTTTTCCACATGGAGAAATTCAATGACACACATCTTTGCTACAAACTCACTTCCATGTCACACGTACTGTCAGACTGCCCCTTTGCTCCATCAGTCGCACTGCAACAAAATGTAATGTGATACTGGCAGAAAGGTTTAACCTGTACTGACATACCAACAGCATCTGCCTCTGATGTTGCAGGCTAATGTACTTAAAATAGGAGGCAGGACTTTCAGAGCAGCCCTCCTATAAAGAATTCCCAGACATCAACGGTAAGAACTTTGAAAGGTAAGTATCTATTTCAAATTGTTCAATATTCAGGAAAACACCAAGGAAAAATAAAGATTGTGTTTTTATCTTTAACATAAACCAGTCCAGTACCGAAACATGCAAATCTAAGATTAGAATTCTCACTGAAGAAATATAACCCAAAAGCACTATTGCTAAGTCGTTACACTTACAGTCTTAGGGCATTATGCTAATTTTGTCAGTGTCTCTTCTGTAGCTCTTGGAGCCTGGGATCCACTCCTGAGAAGATGCTAAGATTCAGAATTTACTCAGTTAAAACAATTAGGCTAATACTCCTGGCTCCGGCTAAGCTACTTGGACAAAGATTATGTCAGGTTGTCATTTTTCCAGGAAATAAAGAAATGCAATACTGATTTTGTCAGAGCAAAGGACAGGACAAAACACTAATAAAAAATACAATATTAGTCTTTTAATTGGTGACAAAACATATTCCTGTTGTTCAGCAATACATATAACACAATACAAACTCTATTACACAGCTATGATGAACTTCATGCTCTGCAACAACCAGCATATAGGAATGAAGTTAAACCACTGCCAAAGACAAACTCCACCGCCATCAAAGGTTGGTAGCCAATCTTTACACCACCAGTGTATGTTGCTACACATCACATTAAGTCATATGGAACTCTATCATGAGAAAGAGATGTTAATAGCTTCAGACATTTCACAGCATGATGGCCCTAATTCATAGGGCTACCATTATGCCCTCTCAACTTTATTTGTGCTTCATTTGCTCCAACATGTTCATGTTTAAATACTTACATTGAGAACTAAAAAACTTAAATTCAGGCTTGTTTTTTTTATTTATTGTTATTAAAAGTAGAATTTAAATAATTTTGTCTGACTCAGCGTGGAAACAAACACTATTGCACAGCTCTACAAATTATGTTTGTCTTCTTTCAGTTGCTCTCTAGGCTGTCAGTCTTTTCCGATTCTTTTCATGCATTTCTCCATCTTCCTTTTCAACCTTACTTTCAACCTTTGACTCCACTTGTTTTGAATTAACTATATCATGCTCAGATTTTTAAGGCATCGTGACTGTCTGACTACATAGAATAGACCCAAAAAAACGACTAGCCCTTTCTTCCTCACACTCACAATACCTTTGAGAATTGGTAATGCCTCATTTAACAGTTCAGCTTAATGAAAGACCTACATTAACAGAGAACATATTAAACTCAGAATAGATCTCACCACTCAAACTGCCTACTGAGAAACGCAATTTACATCTCTGTGATGACTTTACATCTCAGGAATCATCTTCCACAACTTTTTTTTTTTAATGCTTTAAAAGAGTGACATCCTTCAAAGCAGTAATTTTTTCTTCTTAACTGTTCTGTCTTAATACATCAGCATTTCTTAAAAAAAAAAAATTTAAGTGCTAAGAAATGATGTTACAAGCCTCTCCATATAAATTTTACAAAATAAAAGTGATAGGTTCTCCTTTCTTTCCGCCTTCCAACAAAGACTACTCTTTGTTCCCATTCAGCCCCCAAACAGAAAAGACACCATGTCAGTTCACTCCAGTGGCCTTGCAGGTAAAGTCCTGGAGATGCACCTCTCGTACACTTTGATGTCAGATTTTTGCCTAGCCTAATTACACTTCAAACAGCCTGGGGGTTTGGAATGCTCAGGGAGGTGAAGTTGAACGTCTGCAAATTCCAACTCCATTCCCCCACTCCAAAGAAGAAAGAAATATAATTCATAATTCAATAAAGACCTTCACTTATTTTTGTAAAAAGCTCTATGATACAGAAAAGTAGTTTTTTGCTAGCGATCACAATAGGAGATTAAACAAAGATGAATTAAACTACAAAGAAAAGTAGGACAGAGTCAAAGTTCAGCTATATTTCACACTCCTGCCTTAAGACAGTATTTATTTTTGTCTTTAAATACTCTTCAAGTACCATTAATATTTAATAAAAACTATTCAGATTTAGAAGTTAATGATAACCAGAAAAGTGGCACAAGATTAATCTTTGAACTTCAAGACTGTGCAATATTGAACATGTCCATAAAGAAGACCACATTAGAGAAATAATGGACAGCATCAAAGAAAACACAGTACAAAATTAGTCTGCACTCAAGTCACATAACTGGAAGACACTGAGAACGGAACTTAAAAGAGCAGACTTGCTTCTCTGTTGACAGTAACTAGACTAAGTGGTTTGACACCCAAATCCTGATTATACAGGTTCTTCAAAATTTAGCAGGAGCCCACTAACAATAACAAAACAGATGTTTTTTTTACAAAATAGCAGAAAATTATGCTTCCACTCCATCTCTCCCTAGGAATCCACTCATGTTTTAATATTACTGGATTATAAACAGAATTCATTAGGAGAGTGGGCAGAATGGAAACAGAAGGAAAACTTAATTTTAGTCTTCATTTATTTTCTTCTGTTAGGCTTACTGGACAAGCAGAGCCTAGCTCCATCTCAGACAGATGAGCTAAATATTCCACAATCACAGGAGCAGAACTTGAGAACAGCCCATGTTGTGAGTTCAGTGGAACGCTGAGTATCAGAAGCTGTTATAAATGAATCTTGTCTGTGGCAGCATATCTCAGTGACTGCTTTTTAAAGTATTATCCATTGATTTACAACAGCAAACACCTTAAAATTCAAGTACAAAAGTGAAAATTTTGTTTCTCACTACTGACTTCAAAATACGACAGTTTCCATTTCAAAATCAGTTGCCAAAAAGCACTGTCCTCCCAGTGCAAAAAAAAAAGTCTGTAGACAGCTGTCTCTTCTGCTGTTAAACAGCAACACTGCTTAGATACAAGAAAAGATAGTAAACATACACTACAAATTCTGTATTCTAAAAGTATATTCTGTGCTTTGCACATTCTTGCTCATACAGACACTTGCCAACTATAATGTTTGCTAATTTTAACAATGCTCATATTCAAACTCTTTTAAGAATACTTTAAATTAGCGTATTATACGTTAAACTATTGGCTTCCAGTTAATACAGTTATAAAAGGACTATAGATTCATTTTTGCCAATGCGTCAACATAAATCCAGGAATTAAAGAAATTCAGTATTTTAATCTACTGAAACTAAGCAGGAAAGCTTTCCTGCAAGGAAAGAAAAGTTTCAAGTCTCCGGCGGACATCAAGTTCAAAGGAATGACACTGTAAACGCCTCCTAGCAACCTTAAAGATATTCATAACCCTCATCCTCTACACTTAACTTTAGCTTTTTTAATTGAAAAAATATTGAATGTAAACAGTCTGACAGAAAACAGAAAACCTAATTTTACTTTTTTCAAGTACAAACTTCAACAATAAAGATAACAAGCTCTGAATTTTCTGATAAGCCCCATGCAGTCCTCTTGGAAAATAATTAAAAAAACTGTTTAAGAACAAAATAACTGTGGTCCCTACACTATCACTTTATAACTAATCTCTTTTTTCCCATAATGACATGCAATAGCTCTAAATTATTCAATAGTCATGTATGTGGAAAAAAATGACAACCACACTTTAAAATCAAAAGCTTCTTTACTACACATACCCACACTGTGTCACTGCCATCCTACAGCAGTGTAAGCAAATTCATAAAAACAACAATGCCTTTATAATCTTGATTGAACTTACACACTATTTAAAAAGTAGTAAGTAAACTCTTAGGATCTCTGCAGTCCTATAACAAGACAGAAATAAGAAACAGTCCACTTAAAGGACTAATTATAATAGACAGGAAGTGATACTCCTTTCTTCTGATAGTAAATATTTCTTATACTGAACAGTATTCTTCCTTCAGTTTAAGTCACTGTTAAACTTCCCACATTTCAGTGATGCCTGATTCTCAGTTATTAATTTTTATTTCATACTTTAACTTAACTGTATACAAAGTATTTGCATTGGTGAGACTAACAAAAATAATTTGTAGTCCTTTCTTAGAGAGTTACTAACTGTCCGTCCAAATTCAAGGAAACTATTATTTTTGTGGTAATGAAATATTAGCATCTGCAATATAAGAAGGGTATTTCAAGTACACCACATGTAAAGAACATGCTCTGCCCTAAATTAGATAATCTTAACCAGTTGTCCTGACATTAGCTGTCTTAATCCACGTAATTCAATTGTGATGGTGTTAGGTGGGTAAGTGAAGCAGGCACTGTGATCTCTAGGGAAGCACACACTTCAGAGTTCTCCTAAAAACCATCAGCTTCTTTTTCATGAATGGCACACTAAATATGCAAAAATCTGTTCTAATTGACCAAATGACACGAAGAGGAAGAAGAACAAGCAAACACAGGACAAGTAAAAGACACCCCCAATGACTCACGGAAGGAAGCATCCCAAGCATTTTTGTAAGAATGGGCCTTGCTAATGGCCCCGGGGGCTGCTGCAGAATAACAACTGGGAAACGAGGGGGCGATAGGGAGGGGGAGAAGATAGCCAAATGAGGAAGACCTTCGGGAATAGGAAGTATTTACAGCTACACAGTGGAGAAAAATGAAGGAGGGAAAAAAAAAAAAAAAGTGTTCAAACAACTTAAGAAAGAACATGTACAGTATACACCATTGAGAAAATCTGGTAGATGCAGTAGCAGATGATAAAACCACCTCACGGAGCTATTCCCATTCTGAGAGCTGCATTGTTTTTTTTAATAAATTTTCCAAATAATGTGCTGTTTGTTCTCAAAATTAAACCTCACGCTGAGATGGTGAGCTGCATTCATTTCAGTCATGCTCTCCTGAAAGCTGATGAGTCACTAAAGTATGAGGAATCCTGCTTCAGCAATACCCTTACAATCTGGTTTGTAACAGTGAAAACATGTCATTTGTTTTTCTCTTACGCTCTATTGTTAAGACTGAAAATTGCTATGCAACATTTAGCGTTTTACCAAATCATAAACTTTACTGCCATATTATACTATTAATCATGAAAAAAAATGAAATTCATCATGCAAAAATAAACTATTTCCCCTTGCAGATAATAAATGCAGTAAACATACAGATCAGAAGCTTTTTTTTTTCGCCCACAGAATCCACATTCCTAACAAAATTCTTCACAACTTAAACAATACCATCCTATCTATTGGTTCTCCTGGATAAAAAAAAAAAAAAAAAAAAAGACAAGTTAATCTGCATCCCAAAGCTTCACGGGGCATCCAGTCATCATTTTGAACATCAGAAATAGTGACTGTGACTTGTTGAAAACTAAATACGCGAGAATATTTTCAGAAAAACAGAAGAACTGAAATGTCTGTGCAGAATAGATCAGAGTATGCTACAAGCATGTATTGTACATAGACATTCTAATGCTACTTACTGCTGTCAACGACAGTACTAACTACAGATACTACTTCTGATGCATTGACAATTGCTATGTATCTCCCTCACTCTGAAGTAATGCAATTTCAGATAGCAACTAACAGACACAGCTGGTCACTCCCTATCAAGCTCCTTAAAAATTAAATTTCATGAGAAAAGGACATCTGAACTAAAGCAGTTACATTGTCCAAAACACTCCCAGAGAAGGCAAATTTATCTTAACAGACCTGAAAATCAGTGACGAAAAATAAATGTTTTTAAATATTTTCATTTTTTTATTTTTCATAAAAATATTTTCACCAAAATAGTAATACTAATGAATATCTCAAAGTGAAAAGTCCTTGAGTTTATCAGAAGCAGATAAATACAATAAATTAATCCTATCATACGTAATTACAAATAAAAGAAAAGACATCGCTTCTCTCCCAAGTTTCACAGTGGTAGCAGAACACAACACAGAATCACAGAAAGGACGAGGTTGCAAGGGGCCTTACAACCCACGCGGTCCCAGCCCCCCCCCCCACCCCCCCCCACAGCTAGTGGCTGCCCCCCACCAGCTCAAGCTGCTCAGGGCCCCATCCAATCGAGCCTTGAGCACCTCCAGGGATGGGGGTAACAAATTTCTTCCTAATATCTAATCTAAATCATCTCTCTTTTAGTTTAAAGCCATTCCCCCTTATACTCTCACTACACTCTCCTGAAGAAGGGTTCCTCTCCACCTTTCCCATAGGCCCCCTAAAGGTACTAAAGGACACTGTAAGGTCTGCCTGGAGCCTCCTATTTACAAGGCTGAACAATCCCATCTCCCTCAGCCTTCCTTCACAGCAGAGGTGCTACAGAACTCTGAGCTTGCATACACATTTGCAACCTTTAAATCATATTCCCCTTCCTCATGATAATAACTCCCATTAGTCTTTCCAAATGTCTGCTAGGAAGAGGGCCCAACCACACCAGGTACATTGCTGGCCAGAAAGTCAGCATCTCTATGAAGAACATGTAACGGCTGAGAATGACTGGGGCAATAATTGCGTGCCTCCCTCTCCTTTGATACCTTATGAAATTTCTTAGGGTTTAAGGGTCTGAGAATTCTCAGCTCTATGAGAATAGAGCTGCAAAACTTGAGTAGACCAACGAGACAGAAAGTACTACACATCTAAAAAGAGACCATTTGACTGCTAAAACATCTTTATTCAGGAAACCAAACAAGCAACAGGGAAGAACAGTATGTGTTATCTAACAGGGAATAAGACCTTAGTATGGATAAAGTACTTTGGCAAGATCAGAGCTTTCACTTCACTCTTGGTTATTACTTCACTCAATTTCACTGTCTGTCTTTTAGTTGTTTTTTTTTCCCCTCAAACAAATCAAAGAGGCCCAAATTTCCAAAGGATTTTATGTTGTTTTAGAAGTTTGTTTGTTTGTGTTTTTATATTTTTATTACAAGATAATCATTTCAAATTCCCTTCAGTGGCTGGCCTGTTAACAGTTCAAAAACACAAAAATAATGGAGACTAATAATAGCATCATTTCTATATTTCCACTAATAAATTGCCTTTTTGTTTTTTCCCAATTGTCTGCTACTACAATATGATCATGAAACAACTCCACTTATACAGCATTTGCCATAGGAGCCTGGCTGTCATTGTTGCATACCTTGCTGAGGCAAAGCTCCCAGTGAGGCAGATGGCAAGCTGGCTCCAGCAAGTCAACAGCATGACTGGAACTATGTCTGAGGCTCTATTCAGATCACCCTCTTGGTTCATCCAACAGCAATTTGTCAAGGCTCAGATTAATAACTAAGCAGGCTCAGTTCAAGCACACCACTAAATAACTTTCACGTACTGGAGAGGTAACAGAAGGAATTTTATTACTCATTTCACTGACAGAATATTAGGAACTAAAATTCACTTCCAGTGAGAGTCAGTCAGGCTTTAAAGTGTATTCTGTGGATCATTCATACACAGAAGAAAAAAACTGCAAAAATTATACGGGTATGAAAGACACCACAAACTGTCGCTAGTTTCAGACACCAATGTAGCTCACTTGTTTCAAGTCAAATGGTTTAGAAACCTGCTATACCTCTCAGTAGTAAAAATCAGGTTTAATTAATTCAGCTGGAAGGCCAATAAAAATTGTTGCAGCATTCCAAGTGCTTGGTTATCGTCCAACTCGTTTATTGTACTGAAGGTTGAGAACAGCCCTGCAATCTTGTTCAAAAGTGAACACGTGAGCAGTCCCATTCAAGTCAAGCCATCTGTTTACACTAGACAACTTTACAAAAGAGTTTCCAGCAATGCTAACCATTATAGCCCCGATGGGACCATTCTTCTAACTAGCATGCTAGCCAATCATTTCCTAAATACCCTTACAGTAGTATTAAGCAGCAACTGCATGGCCAACTGAGCCAACCCACTGACTCACTACCATAGACAAAGGGTCTCTTCTTTCCCTTTTCCAAAACTGCTCCTTCTCCCACTCAGTGCTGAGATTCACTTGCTTTTCCAGCCTCTAGTGACTACCAGACCTTTCTCTGCATTGTCCTAATTCACCAAGCCATCAAGAAAGTACCCAATTCACCAGACCTGGTTTAGTTTTCCACCAGATTTGTGTGTGAAAGTCACTCACTGAGAGGTGTGGAAAGAACAGGTACTAACACGAAGAAAGAGGAGCACAGGCAGTAACACAGGAATGTGTCATGGCAGGAGGGAGAGGAACAGAGCCTCCTGTTTCCCCTAGCAGTAGCTGCTGAAATGGCTCATCACCTCATTAAGACCATACCCCTAGGTGACATGGTATGAGGGGGCCTGGCAATGCTAAGTGAGGTATCTCAATACTGGTGGAGTGATGTGAAATTTGCAGCCAACATCCTGCTTCATGGCAGACCTAGGGAGGCAGGCATTTCAATTCTCCAAACCCTATACTCCTTCAAACTAAACTAAACCAAACCCTGCAGTATGTTTGCCTGAGTGCATAAAGGTTTCTGAAGATGAAACTCATCACCTAGATTGTAAATGTGAATACAGTAATTCCTGGGATATCTTGAGTATTACAGGTCATCGTTTTTAGTAAAGATGCCACAGAACTTAACTAAAAACCCCATCCCTCACCTTGTTCTACAAAAGTCTGAGCCTGCAGTCATCGACCACAGAAATCCCTGTTGCAAAGGACTCCCTTTCCTGGACTCTACATAACAAGATGTGGCATCATGACCTACTTGCATGAGAGAATAACCGGACAAACACCATGCTGTTTTACAGGGTCTTCTGCTGAAGATACAACTTCTTGAGTGCAAAACAAAGGCAATTTATCCATATTAAAAGCCTAAAATATAATAGGGCATAAAGGAAGAACAATTTCAGTTAACTCTTTTATGCCATTTTATTAATCCACAGCAAATTTTGTAATAGTGATCCTTAGATCTCTAATCCACTTCAAGCACTGCAAAACAAAGAAAACATTAAAAGGCTCAAAACCAACAGTAAAAGCTTATAGAACCTGCTAGAGGCAATCCATTTCATTAAACATTTCTATGCTTACTCATTAAACTTCACTTTCTTCAACTGTTCTAAAAATGTGCTGAGTTAAGGGAACAAAAGAAAAAAAAAGTCCCCACAGTTATAAAACATTACCATAAGAAAGTAAGACTTCAAAGTGGATCTCAAGCAATAGTAAGCTATTAAAAGAGATGTTTACTCTTCACTGAATCCTATTTTCCATCTAGAAGATCAGTATAAGTCAAGGGTATCTTCTTTGAAATCAATGGAGCTATACTGGCTTGACTGAGAAGAGCCCTCACTCTTTCTCCATCTAAAATAGTTCAAGATATTTTATGTACAAAGTACAAATTATATGCAGAAGCACTTTGAAGTAATTTGAAAAAGATTGACTTTTATTTGCTACACTCAGTGTAAACTATTAAAAACATGCCAATAAATTATCTGATTATCACAGCTAATTAACCAATGACATAACCTAGCATAAAAACATCAACTTCTCAGCAATAATCTGTAGATCATTAATTAGAAGAGACCTTTAATGTTATTCATCAATGACACCTTCTATAACGTGTGATATATTTTTAAACATCCAAAGTACTATATGATTTCAGTACTTATTAAACAAACCTCTAAAAGAGAAACAAACACTCCTTAAAAAGCACAGAAAGATTCTAAGTGTCATAGTGTCTGCACAAGTGAAATGTTTTCAGAAGGACTCAGATAGAAAAAGTTTTGAAGGAAGACTGAATTGCATTTAATCCAATACCCTCCACCACTATAATGTCTGATTACTGCTTAATTAAAAATATGAGTATTAAGTAAGAAAAGTCTTGACAAATGAACCCCCAGTTCACGTACTAAATATCGAGAAGTTAAAAGCAAGCATCATTGAACTTCGATATGCCAATAATCTAACACTGCAAGAAGGCAAGGGGGAAAGGCTCCAAATACTCTTACTGATTTCATATCAATCCAGGAAGCCCAAAAAGAAAATCAAAAAGCTTTAGCGAAATTGCATTCTACTTTTCCCTCAAAGGAATCTTTGCTCACTTCCTGCAAAACACATGGAAAGTAAATCTGGATTAAAGTGGGATTTTGTTGCTCAAATTTCCAATCAGCTCAATATATGAAAGACCTTGGTTTGTCTTACAGGGAAATTGAAGCAACACATGCAACACATTTATCTTAGCTAAAATCTCCTTAGATGCTCTGCCTCATAGTCTCAACTTCTGTAGCTTAATTATTTACTGTAACTCTAGCATTTGGCATAGAACCCAAATTTAACCAGGTATCATTCAATTACTGCTTTCAATTTTTAACTAAAATTTTGAGAGTTGTCCCATTCTTCACTTTAGCTGATTACTTAGCAAATTCCTGCTATGCTTTGCTGAACAGTATACAGAAAGAGTAAATTATTAAGAAAAGTCAAGAAATGTATTATAAGAAGACTACTTATTAAGAAGAACCTTAGGAAAAAAAAACAGACCATCAGTGCAAAGAGCTAGGACTCATTAATTACAAGCTTACAATCTGTTTTATCAAGATACACTTTTAAATTTTCAGCCCTCAGGAAAAAATAAGTTCAGAACTAGACTGACACTAAGTTTTGCTCTTGATTTTTTGCAAGTACATCACCAAGAGAAACCAAGAAAATAACTGCAGTATGATGAATGCTGATGAATGCTGCAGCACATAGGTTATTTACAATACTTATTAAACTGCACATCGGGTTTTGCATTGGATCAGTCATTTTCTTCTCCATTATTAATTTGGAGATTGAATTCTTACAATACCTAATGGAAATGCATATTTCTCCATGCCATTCTTCTCTCTACTTGGATTTACCATACCTATTCTATTCATCACTGGTCTCACTTCATGCAACACTTCTTTGTGATTTATGAGATGGTATCACACCGTACAGATTCAGTCTTAAAAGAGGTCTTCATTCCCACAGACAAAGATCTTTCAAAAACAACAAATTTTTGTCACAACCGTCTGAGCTGTATTTAAAATTAATGATTTCTCACTGCAGAGATTTAAGATGTAAATCAAATTTGATGCACTAATTTTCATGTTATGGCAAAGCTGTGCAAACCACATTTTGACATGCCGGGAATACAAATAATTTTATTTTTTTTTTTAAAGAAAAACAGAAGTTTTTTAACTGTAGTTTGGACTTGATTACACAGAAAACTGTAAAGGCAACTGAAAAAAAGGAGGAAAAATACATCTTGGAAGTCAACCTAGCTGTGATCTCCTGGGCTCTTAGCTCAATGCAGAACACAAAAAATTAAAAAACTCACATGTATGTAATAAAAAATAGGAACCAATAGGAATACTTAGGCTTCCAGCTACATTCCAAAGAATTTTTAAGTTTATGCTAATATCATGATTACCTGCGAGGAAAATATAGCCTGGTTAAGAAATCATTTATTTCATATGATTCACAGCAGTGTGAATCTGCACTCCACATATCAGAAGTGCTGAAGAAATAAAAAGATCCAGCAGAAGCAGAGAAGGAGGAATATTGAGCAGCAAACCCCAGTTTAGATGTTGTAAACTATACAGTACAGTGAAGGTCTGGCCTCACAAAAGCAAATTAGTACTTTGCAATAAACTATAGCGAAGCCAAAGTTTCAGTACAAGTATGCGTAATTCTGAAAAAAATGAAGACTGGCAATGTTTTGCAACATGCACTAATTTAATAGTATTGATGACAAGAAACAGCACCGAAGTTTAAATATTTAATTATTGATTTACATCTCCTGTGTTGAAAAAGTTCATGAGGACCTAAGGGACACCAAAAAAGAAAAAATAAATAAAAAAATGGAAGTTTAACTTAAACACACACCAGAGATGATAAATATAGTACATCTAGAAGAAATGTTTTTAATATTTTAGATCTAGAGGGAAGGTGTCTTCTTTATAAGGAAAATCAGTTTTTTATGAAAGATTTCTACATGATTTTCATGTATATGAATGATGTTGTAAAGAAGCAAACAGTTCCTCTGTCCCTGAACCATTAAGAAAATAAAAATCTTCCCCCACTTTCAGGTACTAAATCCTCCTCAACAGAAGTCCAGCAGGCCTTCCACGTTAGATAAGTTGAGGATGATAACAGACAGTATGTGGAGCACTGCATGACCATACAGACCTGGTATGCTTTGCAGAAAGATTAAAGACCTCATTGTTCGACTGAGAAGTTGCCCTAGTGAGCTCATGTGCCCTCTGCAAAGCTGCTGAAGGCATAACAACCATCCAGCGTCTGGGGTCTGTGGCTACAAGCATGAAGGCCTTCCAGATTCCTCAAAACAAACATTAACATCAGTGCCATGAATGGAGTTAGTCCCTTAGCTTTTCAGATTCTAGCTGCAAGGTACTGGGACAAAAGCTACCTTAGGGGCAACAAGGCCCACAGAGGCCGGAAGAACCAGGCCCCATATGAGCAGCCATATGAGGGGCAGTACTTTTATTCAGCTTTTAAGTACTGAGGTCTAGTAAATCCAGGATTAATAAACTGGTGACAAACCGCGATATCAACATCTGAGTAAATACACAGGTGAAGCTCATTCTAGAAACATCCAGCACATACTGGGAATGCTCAAATACTGCCAACCTCAAGCCTTCAGAAACATTACTGAAAGCATATTTTAAAAATACTGAGGATTAGGCAAGATAATACAATTTTCCCAAATTTCCTTTTGAGCCTCAATTTGTTTTCATAATTCTCTTTATTTTTATTGTTTGGGTTTCTTTTAAATCAGAATCTGACATGATCTCAGGATTCAAGAAGCTCAGCTCAAAGACATCAAATACTTCACAAGAAAGATCACCATGTGGCCAGGATTGCAATCCATGCGTTTTATTATGATCAATTATGCTTCTACTAATACTAGACAGCCTCATTTACACAGTTATTTATTTTACTTCCTTTAAAGGCATTGTGGGGAAATTCAAAAATTCTGCTTTTTTAGTGCCTGCAGGTTCGTGGTCCAGACCTCGTGTCCCCCTCCCATCGCAATATTTGCCGGGCACGTCCCAAACGGCTAAAAGTGGCCGAGGAGCAAGAAAACAATATTCTGAGGTCAGTGCCGCAGCCCCCATTGCACCCAGCGTGCAACAGCACGCGGGATTAGCTGGCCGCCTAGAGCTGACCTCCCTGCCAGGGCCTTTGCAGGGCTCCTGCTGCACATTAGCCATCTCCTCTTTTGCTGCTAAGAGAGAGCTGTTAGCAGCAGTTGCTGCATAATTACTTGCTTGAATCTGTCTAAGAAGCTTAAGAGTTGAGCAATGCAAGCAGATTAACTATTTGGGTGCACCAACACGCACAGCCAGTGGCTCCCGGCCCCACAGTCGGGCCCATGGGCGCGCCGCGGCCCCTCACCCCGCCGCAACCGGGGGAGCGCGCCCGGCTCGGTCCCGGCAGCTCCGAGCGCCGGCCCGGGCCCAGTCACATGCTGCCGGTCGCCTAGCAACGGCAAAGCCCAGCCGCGGCGCTCCGCCGCCCGGCTGCGAGCTGTGACCGGCACCGGCGGGGCCGCCCCCCACGAGGGGCTGCAAGGCACGGCCGCCTCGGGCTACGTGCGGGACCCGCTGCCCGCCGACACCGGCTCTCGTGCCCTGGAAGGCGCGCCCGGACACGGGGCGCTCTGTGCGGCGGAACACTCGCTTCGCTGGCGAGAAGGGAGCGGAGACCTCAAGGCACAAAACGGGAAAGGCTCTGTGAGGTTCTGTCCGGCTTCATCTCGCCCAGAGCCAGAACGGGTGCTCGCACCCCGGGCACGCCGAACGCAGCCCGCGGTGCTGTACGGCCGAAGCGGCCCCTCTGCGCCCAGCAGCGCGCTGCCGCCCCGCACAGCCCAAGAAAAGTTTGTACAAAGCAGAAAAGCTATCCCGGGATAACTTAGTACCAATATAAGAGAAAGTAAAGAGCTGATGAGCTCTGCAGGCTCTTTTAAGGCGAAATGAACACCCAACACAGGGCCCCGGGGACAGCCAGCTCCCCGCTACTCCGCGCCGACTGTGCTACCCCGCGGCCGGCGCTGGGCTCTCCCAAAGGTGTGGAAAGAACAGGTACTAACACGAAGAAAGAGGAGCCCCGGGCAGCGGGAGCAGCACTTACCTTGGCAACTGCCCTGCAGGACGCATGCAGCGAGCAACAGCAGCACTCCGCAGGCAGTCGCTGCTCTTTCACCCGTCTGCTGCCGTGTTCCCATCTGGGCTGGGATGCTCCAGCTGTCTTCGGTCCGGCCGCTCCGCTCCGGGTATCGCTCTGCACAGAGAGCTCGGGCTCTTTTTCCTATCCCGCTACTTGCAGAAGAAAGGCGCGCTCCCCTGTTGAGACATCGCGTTCTCTATAAACTCCCACCCTCCAGACATTGCATAAAGCTCTTTATACCCCGCGGCCCCGGAACTAGCATGAGAGAATGAGGCGCGGAGCGGGCCCTGCGGCCGCACTGCCAGCCCCTCCCGCCGCGGGGCAGCGGGCGCCGCGTCCCAGCACCTTGGGGCAGTGCGGGACAGCGTCCGCCTGCAAGCGGCTCGTGTCCCTGATATTAGCGTCCCAACGACACGCTCCGAACAAGGGAAGCGTATCTGACAACTTGGAAATACCCAGTTAGCGAATGCAAGGGCTAACACTTATAATTTGGTTGGTATCGTTCCTCACAGAAGTATTGCAAAATGCAAGCAATGTTACTTCTGCTCTTTCTTAGGAGAGGTAATCAGTTTGGTAAAGTACTTCAGCTGAGAATGCTGAAGACAGCAGCTGGACACCTTCCTCTGCCCCTAACTACAGCACATGGGAGTTGCCTGCCTGCATTTTATTGCTGCTGTTGCAGGAATCATACACCTACAAATGAAGTTGGAGCAGTGCAGAGGAGCACAGGGAAATACAGATACCCATATGCTTCAGAGCACGGCCCTGGGAAAAGGGCACACATTTGGGATGCTTTCTGTGCAAGTTCAGAAGCATTACAGATAAACCAAGTGAAGTTACCTTGTTTGGTTCTGGTCAGGAGAAGGCTTCAGAGTAGAAAATCTGAGATATGCCAAGCTGTTCCTTTCTATGCTTGTGTTCACACAGATGTGCGTGTGAAAAAAGAGACTGCTGTGTGTACGCACAGTGAGAGGAAGATTGGTCTGTTTGTCTAGCAAGAAACTTCGTTAGATTAATTCTAACGCCACCACTCATAAATTCTTCCTATCACTTCTGTTAGTTTCACATTGCACTCATCACAATGGGTGCTTGCTAACAGCAGAATCTAACGTGATACTTAAAAACAAACTTTTCTTTTTTGCTTCGAACTGTAATTTCAGGCTGGGGTGGAGGGACCTGCATTACTTTTGCAGAAGTTGGAGAGGAACATGCTGTTGTTTACTGGCAGACCGAGATTTTTCTCTAGGTCCTGCAGGACGCTAATCCTCCTAACCTCTTCCTAAGGTTTTCTATCTATCAGGCTAGAAAAGGAAGAGGGGCGGGGGAAAAGGGGGGGAAGATGTGGAGTGCGGGCTTTTGCAAGGTTGTGATTTATGCAGGTTCGGGGCTGTTTGGTGTAGTGGTACGACACAGCACCGGGGTCAAGCCACAAGAAACACTGGGGGCAGATCAGAATATTCAATTAGCTTCCTGGCACCTCTGAATCACAAAGAGAGGATAAGATCTCTCCATCACAAGATCCAGAGCTGCCGGGGGAGGGGACCTGCTCTCTTCAAATCTCCCTGCGCCCTCCCACCCGCACTCCTTTCACCGTAGGAGAACAGCGCTCGAAACATTCCTTTCTGCACGGAAGGACTTTTCCTATTGTTGTTTTCTTTGTGTTTCAGTGTTGCCAACTTACTGGAATTCTTGTCGTGGTTTCACAGCAAGGCTCAGGCTGACCAAACGGAACCAGCTGCGTTTGTGTATGGGGCCGCCACCGCTTTAATCCCCCAACAACGCCGATGGGGAGGGACGGAAGGGATCCGCGGAGGGGCACAGGCAGATCCGCTCAGTACAGATGGGTACCTGAAAAGCCAACAGACCAACACCATTCTTAATTAGAAGGAGAATGGTTTAAAGCTGCTCACACCCCAGCAGTATGCAGACAGAGCTTGAGAGCTGCAACACCATACTGGCAGCAACACGCACCCTTGGTCACTGCATCTTTGGGTGGCCTGGATGCAAGGTTTGGGAGACACCTGTTTCACACAGTTGGCACACAGAAAGCACATTCCTGCCTCCTTTGCTTTCACCAGTGCTACACATCACCATTTCCCAGAGGGCTGGAGGCAAGAATTATTCTTAAACAGAAACGGAGATACTACAGACAATGAGGGCGAGCCCTATGCAGAGACTGTGGGTCAGCCCTCCTCACCATTATTCCTAACGCTCAAATAGAAACTAACCAATCAGCCCAGGAACTTCACTGGAGAAGAAAGAAAGTCACTAAGGAGCCAGCACAGGATCATGCTGTTTTCAGTTTTCTTAAAAACTTTCTCCTCACACTTAACCTAATCATTCAACCAAAGGGACCCTGTTCTGCTGGACACCATCAAGCAGCACTTCAGGAGAGCTGAGCTGCAAGATGGAACACATCAAGGCTGTTCCAGAACTACATCCAAAACTGTACCAACATAGTGCAGCTCTCTCTCTTTGCTTTCTCTTGGCTGTCAAACACTTTGTCTGCACTAGATCCAGGAGTTTTTAATGCATTCATTCAAGTTTAAGATGCATACTTCATCTATTAGAAGGTTGTACAGAGAAAACATTGGCAACACAGTTGTTTACTGAAATATGGGTTTACTTCAAAACATAGTTTGGGAAGTGTTTGTTTGCCTAGTTTGTGCTGTAAGCAAGCAAGTGAAAAAGCTCTGAACATTATAATTTAGAGCAAACAGCCATTTTGCTTGCACACAAAAGGTGCATGCTAAGCACTGAAGTTAAAAATTGAAAGGCCTGATTTCTGACCAAAGTCCAGTTCTAATTTGCAGTATCCAAGCTCATCCAGTTCTTAACAAATAGACAAAAACACCAGGGTTGATGTATGACTAGATAAAGACACAAAGCTGATGGCTAGAGGCAGTGGGGAGAGTTTCACCCAAAGAAGCAGCAGGTCAGACACATTTCTTGTCTATCTGGAACTTCTCAGGACTGGGACACTTTACACAGGCTGAGGAGCTGCCTTGTGCATTATCCAGTGCTTTACTGGGCAATGTAATTGCCATTGGCATTTGGAAATCTTATGGCCAATCTGTCCTTGAATAAACCTAAGTTTTTTCAAATAGAAAACACTTCATGGCACAGTGCTTTGAATTTCACATACAAATTTCATCATGAAATATATGTCCTTAGTATGATGAGCTACTTTATTTTTGTTTAACCATACTAAAACAAAGCCACCTATAGCCACGCTCAGAATACTGGTATGAAATATCGTACAAATCTGAACTAAAAAATGACTCTCTCTACCTGGGTGATAGCACAAAAACCCCAAAACAACAAGTTCATTGTTCAGATTTCACCCACCTTTGCTGCTTTATAATTTGAAGAGTCACATTCATTTAACATAAGAGCAGAAAACAGCCCTTGAATTCACCAAATTTCTGATATAAGCTATATCACATTCTGCAATACCTAAAATAATGGAACTTAATCGCCTGGGAGGTATTTTTCTCGAAACTTTTTTTTTTTTTTTTTTAAGGAAAAAATAAGTCAAACCATCTATGTTCAAAGTAATAAAAAGAAGGCCTTATTTGACATTGTTCTCAAGCATCTAATGCATATTCATCACTAAAGCACAGATTTCCAGAAGACAAACACACTGGATCAAAGGTGGATATACAGTCCACATGAATGCGAAAAACATCCAGTCCAGGAGATGTGAATCAGGCCAGAACAGAACCCATTAAGTCAGGACAGCACAGCTTAGCTGGTGCTGTGGAGAGAAGGTCTCAAGGTCTCCTGATTAGTAACACATTACAACTTCTCTTTCAATTTGGAATTATATTATTGTGCCCTGGAACAGAAAGAAGCACATGGAAACTACACACCTTTTTGAAGACTGCCACTGAACAAGTGAGACTGGCAAAGATACTCACAACATAAGCCCTGTTTGTTTTTCTTTGTTCAGCTTTTTGCTTGGTTTTGGTTTTACTCTGTAGCATTGGGCCTGTGATGGATTTTAACAGGAACACTATAGAGACAGAAGGGTTTCTTTACCCACAACACGGAAGGAAACATTAAGACTAAATACTCCCAATCCTGTCCCTTCCCCAACTTTGGCTGGCACTGTTTGGTTCAACTTGCAAGTACCTAACCCCCATCCTGAAGACAGTCACAAAATGAGGATTGGTATGCATTCCCCCTAGCTAGATCTCTAGTTATCAAAGCTTTTGGTACCTGTCTTACTGCAAGCAGGCTTCTTTGGCACTTCGCCTCTAAGGAACAGAGTTCCTTACTTTTGCTCATGTTCACCAACCATTCAGCAACAGCTTTGCTCTGCAAGGAAGCAATACACAGAGGCATTTCCAAATAACTTACATTCTAAAACATTCAAAACTTGCTAGGATACGTACAAGGGAAATAGGGTAATATGGAATAACTCTGAAGACCTTTTACAAGAGCAAATTGAGCTATGCTGAGAAAACTCAAGCCTGGAATCCTTGTCTTCTTGATGTTTTCCCAGATAACAGACTTCACTCTACAGTCCAGACTGGGGAGCATTGCAAAACCACAAGTGAACATCCCAAGAGTACAAATACGATAGAAAATAATGAGTATCTACCTTGGGTTTCCTGTTTCACTGTATAAAACACAAACAATAGAAATATTAGCCTTTCCCAAGTTAATTTAGGTGCTCTGTATGATGCAATGCACTTCCAAGGTTATGCACCTCAACATCATATTCCATTAAGGAGAGAAATGCGGAGCACATCTTTCACAAGAGCCAGAACATTTCCATTTCTGAAGCCCAGACCTACTGTTTTCCATAGGATGCTACCTCATCCAGTATTCCAGCAGGTGTACTCACTGATGAAGACAAAGTAGTGAAGGAAGTATACTGTCCCCTATATTACAGAAACGTAAATATATGAAACAAGAAAGGAAAGAAGTTTACTGCACTTGAGAACTAGATCTGCCCAGGCAAGAGCCTTTCTGTATAATAAGAATTCACTTGAGCTTCCAAAGCATTCATTCTCTGGTTTGAGACACCTGAGCCTGTCCAGCCGAACAGGAAGCACTCATTGCTGTAAGCAAAACTGACGAGAGCTGTGCTTTTAACGTACAGAAAGTACAACGAAAATGAGTCCCTGATGTATGAACTGAGGTACTAAAAAATCAAATTATATATTTAAACAGAATTCTTCCATGCACCAGTTTTCTGATGTAAAACTAGGTGAATCTCTCAAGCTTTACCAATGAAAACTAGAAAAATCCAAAGGAAAATCAGTTGTCTTCTTAGAGAAAAATATACCAAAATATACAAAATTGTACAAAAGAAGACATAACATTCCCCTCAGCAAATGGTACAAGTAAATGCAGATGTGATGCTAGAATAGGTAACAGAGTAGACCCAGTAAGAGGTAAGATTACTGGTCATTAATGTATCATTCAAGCTAGAATGTCTCACAAATTATTTTTATTGTCATTTCTCACAGAGCTGGTTCCAGAAATTATTTGCCAAATAGGTAACAGTATCTACTGTGTATCAATATCTTAAGTTACCTATTTTCCTTGCCATACATCCCTGTTAATCAAAGAGTTCAGAGATGTTCAGAAAGAACTTCAAAACTGGGATTCACACATGCTAGGGGATGTTTTTCCAACAGCCAGGATCAAATGCTCCAGAGATCCCAAAGGCATCTTATGAAAAAAAACAAACTGAAAACAAATAACACTGAGTAAAAGAGAACATGGTTTAGCAGTACATGGGACTGTATATGACAGGTTTTTTTGTTTGTTTGTTTTGATACTTATTTCAGACAGCTAGAGATTAATCACTTCATACTTAATAAAACAGCAGAAAATAACTCCATGAATTTTGTGAGCAAGTTTTTGTGCTCACTGAAAAAGGTGACATCAATAGGCCTACAAAAGAGTCTTTCTGAAAACAAAGATATTCAGTGTACAACCAAAATACAGCTGCCCTGCAACACCCTGCATATTCCAATCATTGAGCTGTATATTGAGGTATAGTATGAATACTGAATATAAAATAAAAAAATATGAAGTAAACAGTAACTCAAGATAATTGCTACATTTTTAGTAATTCTTAGCTGACTGCTAAAGAACTGTTAGCAAGGCTGTTGCTTTGAAAATAGTACCTAATTCACCAACCTGCAAAACTACTTAACAAGAAGAGACCAAACTCATGAATGCATAAGGTCAAAAGGATTACAATAATAATAATAAAATAAAATCCCTCACTCTTTTTCCTGGGGGACTCACTCATAGAAATGAGATGTAGGACAGTTCAGTGAGCAAAGTCATCGGTAAGTAAGGTAACTGCTTTGAAAAGTTCATGCTTCCTCTTTTACTCATCATCCTTCTGAGCTGCAGCATTGCAAATCTCCATCCCTTCTGTCCCTGCAGTTATTAAGGTCCTTGAGAGGGACTGCTGCGCCTTACAGCATAATTCCACAAATGTAGGAGCAGGCTGCAAATCTTAACAAGGAACACAACACTCGAACTGACTTCACTACTCACGTGAGCATCTCATCAGATTGTGTACTTCATAAGCCAGGAGGAACTGCCAAATTCCATGTCTGAAGAACCTAGAGTCACTTAAGCTACCAGCTTGAGAGCATACTATGTTATTTTTATGACCACTTCACAAAATGAGAATTGAGGTGAAAGTTTACCATCAAAAACAGCCTAATGGTGTGTTTTGTATTTTGCAAAGTGTCTAACTAAATTACTCCTTCTTATTGCCTATTCTTGCATATAGAAGTTGGATTATTGTATAATCCACAGTTCCAGAATTTGAGAATTTTTTTCCTCATTAGGAGATTTGCAAAGACCCCATCACAGTAAGGGGTACCTCCTCCTGTTTTGAAGACAGAGCGATCAAAATTATTCAGAATATGATCTTAAAACCACCAGGTTACTTCTTTGGTGGTTAGTTTCTAACACTACACCAATAAGGTGAAGGGCAGAGTCAAGAAACTTGAACAGATTCTTTACTCACTGTGCTTACGTTTCTACTGGAACAGTATGAGTGTCAAGAAAAAAATGTTTGCAAACAGAGCTAAGCAATGTATCCATTGTAATTACTGTTGTCTTCAGCAGTATGGAAGATGCTTTTTTGTTTTAGTTGGTTGATTTGTTTTAAGATAAACAATTGTCCTTAAATGTCATTGTAAGTAAAAGCTACAAGCTACTCAAAGGAATAGCAGGTTTCATACTGTATTCCCCTAGACATTAATGACTCCTTTTGTTCGTCAGGAATGACTGTTTAACATTTAAACTTTCCAGAAAACCTGAAGCTATATCATTTGTGTCAGGCACTTTAAGAGATACTAATGAAAATGCCCTAGGTCCCTATAATCCTTTGTGGCTGATTGGGTACAGTAGAAGCGTTGTTTCATTAATTTGAGGGCTACGAGCCTGAAACCTCATATTGACCTGAAAGTAATGTTTTATTCATATAGGAGTGTTGTACTCAAAACTCCAGAAAGAATTAAGAGGACAAGCATCAAATCTTAGACCTTTGAATTATGAAGCCAGATAACCAGTTAATTATTGCACAGTGGAAAAAAGGAAGAGAGGATTCAGTAGTTCTGATAAATTACCATTTCCAGATACCTATGAAAAGCTGATGGGTGATCAAGAAAAACTGCCAGGAATGTTTTGAAAATTGAAGACATTCAAATTCTTTCCACAAGTTGCAGTTAAAAGTTATTTCTTCTTGGATTAAAAAAAAAAAAAAGGGGGGGGGTGAAACATAAGATTAAACTCTGGCTCTATTATACCATCAAGGGAAAGCTCCAAAGTTCAGTAGTCAGCTAAGATTAATCAGCAAATACCAGCTCCCCATAGCCATCAACTGCAGGAAGAATATAAGGTATTTTTCAAAAGAAGGAGGCAAAAAAAAAAAAAAAAAAAAAAAAGCATGATTTTAGAAACTAGATTTCTAGTTATTTTAGATGCAAGCAGAAAGCCATTGTAGTCAGAAAATAGTTTTTCCATTTTCTCAGACAGCCTCCTGAAATTTTATTAGCTGTTCTTTCTGAACAGTCTTCAAGACTTGCTACCTCTTGAGCTTAATAAAAGGATTCAACCTGAAGAGAAGAGCATGTGTATCAAAGGTAAACGTGTCACTTTAAAAGCAGTCATCATCCTACAGACACACACATAATAAGAAAAGGTAAAGATTAACAAAGAGAAACTCTGCTGAGTCATGTTTACATATTCCAGCAGATCTAGAGATCTCTCTCTCTTTCCAGAAAGGTACATAGTGAAAAGTCAAGACAAACATTTACATTCTCAGCAATAAACACAGACACCATCCTCGTAATAGGAACTAGTCAGGTCTATTCCTTTATGCATCTTGCTGCCAATAATCACTGTTGATTCCATCTTGCTTGGGCTTTGTCAAGTCTCGTGTACCTAGTAAAATATTAGCTTTAGAGAACCTTTTTCACCTGTTAATTCAGATAAGTGAGCTTCAGTAAAACTTAGAACACAATCAAGATACATTAAACTTTTCTCATGTTTTATAATCCAACTTTTCCAATTATCATCAGATCATAACCATTTCAACTACTCAAGCATTGACTACAATCAGCAGAAATTAAGAAATTATATCTAATTGACAGCACTCTATGCACCATGGTCTTTTTGATGAAAGAACATTAAAACCAAATGTTACTTGCAGAGCTGTAACACCAAAAACCATCTACCATTTTCTTAATAAACACACCATTCTTCTCTATTTCTGCTGCTATATCCCCAGTTATTCTAGTACTGACTGCATTCTTTTAAATTGCTATTTCCTTCTCCCTTCCCCTCCCTTCTTGTTTTCCCTATTTCTCCTTGCAGACACTAATTTTCTTCTTCAAAGATAAGGTTACAAGAGACAGCAAACAGTACTGCAAACAAAAAGAATGTAATCAATAACTGCAGTAGTCTCTATTACTCTTTTTATAGTACAACATACTTCTTAAGTAAACTCACATATTGATTGAGTTGGAATACAAGATAAAAGATCAGATTAACAACTATGGAGTTGCTGTTTTAAACTAACCACTATAAAAACCTAATAGAAACTGAACGTGGACTAGGGTCATCAGAGCAGATTCTACCCCAGACCACAACAGGAGCGCACACCAGAAAGAGATGGAGCTAAAACAATACAGTTCCTGTATTTTGCTAGCTCCTAGCAATCCCTGGGCAAGTAGGTATGAGATAGAGCAGTTTGCTGACTACTTACTATGTCTGTGATGTTTAAATCCCCCTAAACCAGGATTAGGGAAGGGCAAAAGGTACTTTAAAGCCACCTGTCATCATCTCACACACATCCTGAGTTAAGGACAGTGAAAGACAAAGGGGCAGCTTTCCATTTGAGTTTGACCTTTAGGCTTTAAGAGTAATTTGAAGAAAAAGCTATGCAAAGTACTATTTTTTCTGAGATTCTGCTAATGGTTAAATATTGAATTTTCCATATTCTAAAATACCATGTAAGTTTCTAATCTAAAAGTAATGCTTCTATCACATCTAACCAATATCCAAAGAGAGACAATTGCATTACAGGTCCTCAATCAGATGCTTCAAAAAAGATGACTTTTTTTTTTCTTGTAATGAAAGGTAGCATTCCATGAATATTTTCAAATTCAGTCTCCAGAATTTTCTACCATCCCTGCTCATCTTACATTTATGTTCTCTGTATTTAGAAAAACATTTACTTCAAGCAGTGAATTTCATTAGATGCCAAAATAGTAAGTTTTAATCATATTTTTTTTTACACTGTCCATCCAATTATCTCTTAATCCTAATAGGACCTATGGGTGCTACTATCAAATAAACACGTTAAAGTACTCTAATAACTCTTTTATCCCTGACAGATGAATAATAACTGCACTGAATAACAGTGCTTCCAGTATTTTAAGTAGTCTAGACCCAAATAAATACTTAGATTTTTACGTATGGACTTACACTGTATCTCCTGCTCTGGAAAGCATATATTAACCGATGCTTGCAACCTACTTATATATAGTTATAATAAACCCTTTCTTTCTTTCACAGTGACTGCTAGCTAGTTAAGTTTATCATGCACATTAAGGCTACAGACAACCCAGGAACATAGAGCACATGCAGTTTCATTGAAAATACATCCCCCTACATTTGATCTAGGCTCAGTTTCATCAGTAAATCATATAGAAAAGAGCGCAGGACTAGTCTGGTGTTATTTTAAATGATTTGAGGAGTAAGTGACAAAAAATATCTGTGTGAATTTTCAAGCTTCTCATCCACCATCCATACTCCTAACTAGATTCAGTCTAAAAATGCTCTAAGGCAGACTCTCATCCCAGACTCCTAAACAGAATCTATGACTGTGCTTTCAAAACCTAAAACAATACTCACTCGTTAAATTTTTGACACTTTGCTTGAACGTTTTCCTGCTGAAGCAAAAGATAAGTTGACAGTAGACTGTATTCAGTCCCCTGTACAAAACAATTCAGTATTTTTAGAGACTTCATCACACACTACCAGTGTTGTTGCAGCTCGTTGTGCAAGTCACTCCATGGTTTAAAATTTACACTCAGAATGGAAACAATTAGAAACAATTTGATTATACAAAATATTTTGTTTGGTAGCTTTATCTAACAAGTTTATTACAGCTAAATTAAAAAAGGAACATTCAATGTCATTTTTTCCTTTTTGTCTGCATTTCTCTACCTGCCAAACAAAGAGATCTGAGAAAAAAGAAAATACATTCACAGAAAACCGAGGGCTAAAGTTCTGTGGGCAACATCAGTATTTATATTTTCAGACTGCCCATCTCTGCAGCTCAAATTGTTTGATGAATTTAGCTTTAGTTTATTTAAACTACCTGGCAGAATCCTTCCAGATTTTGGAGCTAATATTTGTTCCACAATATTTTTCACTGAAAATGAACGACAGAAAGGAGTCAACAGAAACTTCTCTGTCAGCTTGATTGCAACATCAGAAAAAGAGCTCAGTTTCACATGCACATTTGCAGAAATGATCCCTGTTTTCCTTGAATTTCAATCTGCATTGTGACATGCTGGCAGCTGACTCTGCTCCTTTCTCAGCAAATTTCTTCAGGTGAAAAAGTGGGAGATGTTTGGAAGGAAGTCTGCTTCTTTTAATCTTATCTAAGCACTCCTGAAAGGAGTTAGAGCTAAAGATAAGGGATGTTGAGTCACATGTGTTTTCTGCCTTAGAGTTAATGTGCACGGGGAAAGATCCTATTTCCACAACATCAATTTTAAGCTACTGCAATTCCAGCATTTTTACAAGAGATGTTCCTGATACATACAAGTATGAAGAGTACCAGGCAGAGTCATAACATTTAACTGAAATAGGGAAGGAAGGGCTACTGCTGCTACAGTGCTCAGTAAGAAAATAAAAGCCATGCTTGCCCTTTGAAGTGGTCTTTACTTCAGCCACCCATGGCTAAAAGGGCTTGATGGGAGGAGAAGAAATTTTTTCCTGCTCTCAGGTGACATTTAACAGACCTGAGAAACAGACGTGGACCACAAGAGTCTACTCAGAAAGGCCTACGGCACGAATGACTAAGCATTTAAAGTAGTAATGAATCCAGTGCACCAAATGTCTCAGTCTTTGACAAAGGACTTCTTTCTTCTTGACTTTATCTCCTTTTTGATAGTAGCAATTACCAACAGGGCCGAGAAGGACTAAATAGCTGACTCAGCGAAGACTGTCAGAAAAAAGTGCCCAATATTGAAAAGAAAAAAAAAAAACCACCTTTCATCAAAATCCTTAAAAACTCTATAAATCCCCCTTGCTTTCATTTGGAAGAGTAACTGTCCTAACTACGTTAGTTAAGACAATACAGTGGTTGCTTCTCAGAAGCTGACAATTTCAGATGAACCCAAGTGATTTGTCTGGCTCTTCACCCACAGCAGCATCCACTTGCTCAGCAGCTTTGACTACAGTTTTAACTCCGTGTTCTACCTGTTTCCTTAGCTAAAACTTTCATACTACCATTCTCTTCCCAAGACATACACTGGCTTCTTATTCTTTGTCATATATGACTCTATGCTAAAGACCTTCCAAAAAGGCCAACCCAGTTTGAAAACTAATATACATAGGATGTTCTTGGGGTAAGGTCCAAGATCCACTGCTTTATGCTACACCACAAGCATAGGCACTGCACATAGCTACTGCTTTGTCTAGGTTGGGCTTCATGAGCGTGCAGAAGATGTACCACTGTTCTCTTCAACCTAAACTTACTGCATCACGCATCTTCGCCCAGTCCTCCCATCTACAGCCCACAAGTATCACCTCAGAACATAATCAGCTTCATGGGCACAGAGTAGATGTCATTGAATCTTTTGTGGAAGTGAGTTTTGAGACTGTTGGGACAGTTCTGTCCCACAGCCTCCCAGCATCTCTAATTCCTACAGATCAATACAAAGTAGTCAAATACACTCCACAAGAATAATTAATTAAGTAAATAAAAATAAAAAAACCCACAAACATCATTTATAAGATACATAACTGCAGCTGACATCTACATAATTCTCAGCCTAGCTAGAACATAAAAATGCAATGAAGATGATTTGAGATGCTGCCCATGGAAGGTACCTTGACATTCTAATACTCAGCTAGCACATATCTGAAGTTATATTTTTGATACTGTACACTAAATTGAGATAAGGAACCAGCACTTGGAAGTTGCTTAATTTTAACTGCAAGGAGCATTCCTTATCAGTCATGTCAGCTTTGTCACTATCACCACATCACTATTCAAAAGCAGTTTAACCAGGACAAAAGAACTTCCTGAAAGCATAAACGCAGGTAATTTAAAAAACTGGGGAAAAGAGCAAGCAGTTAGGCTATCTTTGGATCTCCATAAAAACAGGAAATATGACACTGTAACTTGCCTATTTTGAACACCTTCTGAAATTAATTTTTAAGTATTTTTGAGTATTCTTTCTTAAGAATTCAATTATACTTTTCTGAAAGTCTTAATATTTTGAGATGACTCAAGATCTACTTTAGCCGTGATAACAGTACAGAATATTTTGAATCAACACTTTAATTTCATCTGAATCACCAGTAGTCAAAGCCCCATTCACTAGCAGGGATTAGCAAAGCTCATGTACTAGTTTCTGAGGTCCCTTGTAGCAACTTTTTTAGCCTTCTTATATGTCTGAGATATGCAAAATATAAGGAAATGTAATACAGCCTTAGACATTTACTGCATACACAATATCCAAAGCTCAATTAAGAATACATTTATGGAGAGAATATAGGAACTATGTCCTAAGTAACAAACAATAAAAAACACTTTATTTTCCGGGATGCAACAGAACAACCAAGGTTTTTCAAGTCATTTTTAGAAGATGAAGGTCTATAATGTTGGATAAACTCTAAAATGGACTAAATTCTTACACAAAGAAAACAGTCGTACATTGGTGAGTCAATACTAATTGGGCTTGGCTCACGAAGCCTGTATTTCAGTCATTCCAGCAAGAAATGCTATTTACATAGATCTTACTTGCTCTCCTTTTGTCCAATTCAGGGACACTTCCAGGAGCTGACTCTCCACTAAGGATCAGTCCTCCCTCTGCAGTGGTTTATGAAAGCATTCCACAGGTCAAGGAGGAAGAAAAATGACCTATCTACATCTTTCTGATCCACAGGTAAAGTGCAATGCCCAAACCCAGCATTCAATTGAACACCACCACAACAAAGTCACCCCTTGACATATTTTGGTTGATTTCTAAAAGCCCTCACTGTAATCATAGCACTTTTACTCGTACACGACAGCTCAATCTCGTTGAGTTTTTGGAAAACAAGTATGCAGGTTTGAGTACTGATAATCATCGAATAGCTCAGTCAGCCACCTCAAACCACACCTCTGCAGTCAGCAAGGCCCACAATCGTTCATGCTTGACTTAAGACTGGCCCCCAGTGGCCGTATCTTCTAACTGATTCTCTGCATACTTATCTACTTCTTAAGAAATGAGACTACGCTGAGGTTCTATTTCAGACTGTCAAGAGTTCTCTCCTCCGAAAACCACTTGAAAATCTTCAATTGCTCTACACCATTCAAATTAGAAAAATAAACTTACTTTTAAGAAAATAAGCTTTTTTAGCGTTTGATAAGTCAGCTGTTAAGTACATGTGCAGAGTACTACAGAACAACACACAGGCTTTAAACGAAATCTAGGGACTGACTGCCCCGGAGCTAATCTCAACAGCTCTGGAAACAGGGAACATCCCACTATTTCTTTTTAGCATCCAACAAGAACTCTTTCAGTTTGAATTGAGGTAGGAAACCTTTCAGAGTGCTGCTCTGTTTATTTGCACAAAAAGCATCCAAGAAAGTCCTTCAGAGGCAAAGCAGCAGTTTCACTTGGAAGTAAGGCCTTAGAGTTAAGTAAATACTATTCAGGCTATTGTTGACCTTAAATATCTGTGGTTCATGTGGCAAACAGAATATTAAGCCAATATTAACCCTCAGACTTTTCAGTACATTGAATTTGTTACCATGAAACAGAAAGGCGAGATTTTTTCTTCTAGTTGTGCTTGCATATATTACTGAAATTTAACTTGTGTACCAGGAAAGCCACGATATTCCCTTTTAAATTTAACTTAAACCAACATTTACATTTTTATGTATCGTTAAAGGAACAGAATACTTCATTTTATCACAGGAAAGAGCCTTGCCAGTGTTTTCTTCTCTGGTACACAGTGCTCACAAGTACAGTTAACACAATTCTTTCACAGCTACAAACGCAGAATATAATAATTAAAAACAAAACCTCACTGAAACAAAAATATTGTTGAAACAAAACCCACCATCTCTACAGTAGTTCTCAGAGGCAGAAATAAAGATCCACTCAGATCCTTTACACACTTCAGAAAAACACCGGCCGCCTCACAACGTCTGCCCCCACTCACAGGAACGTTCTCCTCACGTTAACCGGCCCGATCTGAGGCGGCCCCTCTGAGCCGCGTGCACACACACAGGTGCTGCAGCTGCGTCAGCTCCACGCTCAAGCCGAGCTTAGGCAACAAGAGGCAGCCGGGGCTTGATGTTAAGCCTCCTCGTTGCCGCCTCTCGAGCTGAGCGGCAGCCAGAGCCGCGAGCCGATCCCGCGCGCAGCTATGGGGCAGGAGAGCG
This sequence comes from Cyrtonyx montezumae, assembly GCF_038088225.1. Classification (NCBI taxonomy): domain Eukaryota; kingdom Metazoa; phylum Chordata; class Aves; order Galliformes; family Odontophoridae; genus Cyrtonyx; species Cyrtonyx montezumae. Next base: position 18,058,889 of record NW_027072078.1, on the reverse strand, counting down.
CGGGACCGGCGGGCGGCAGCTGCGCTGAGGGGAGCGGGAAGCCCTGGCGGGGCCGCGGTGGGGGCAGCGCCAGAGCCCGAGAGCTGCTCACAGCTCCGCGCTCTTCCCGCGCAGCGCTTCCACCGCGGTGGGCACAGAGGGTCTAATGCGTGCTTTTATAAACGCCCCCGAAATCCTGCAAGCGCCAATTCCGGCGTTTATGCGGGTTTTGAGTTATACTAAAAACAGTGGACAAATCCTTTTCATTTTCAGTTCAAAATACTGAGCGCTACGTACAACAACATACTGTAACTTACTAGGCATTTTTCTAGCAGACTAATTCTTTTTCCAAATGCCAGATAACGTCTTCTGTATATGTGCTAGGTGAGATTAAAGCATCTGCTTTCTACTACAGCTCCACCAAGCTTCATCCTGAAACGTATACTTACTGTATTTAGAAAGGAATAGTGTAACAATTGGCTATTGCTGCAGTTACTGTACTGCTGAACGTTAAGGCAGGCAGAAGAAAATACTCCAGCAAAGTGTACTTTACAAGAAGTAACAAATGCAACAGAAAATGCAAAATAATTACTTGCCTAAAAGCGTTGTTCATTTGTACCAGAACAGCAAATCAAATATTTAAGATTTCATTTTGCTTCCATTTTAAGAGTATTGTACCTCGTTAAATGGTCAGTATTACTAAAAGTTCAGTCAACATTCAGTGTGTTAAAAATGTATTGATACTGTTTTACGTATGTGCTTTCATTCCCTTGTAAGGCTGAATGCTGCAGATCTTGAAAGTAAGCATTGCTCAAGGATACTTATTCAGGCTGTAAGCAGAAAATATATCTTAGTGAGTGAAACTAAAAGCGAAAGGAAAATATTCAAAACACTATCATGTTGATATTACAAGTAGATTATGCGCAGAGTGACTTTTTGGCTGTATTGCATAGAGGTAAAGTTTGAAAACACTGAAGACAGAATCCTCCATCTGAAAAGATCACAGAAGAGTATTAAAAAAGGAAGAAATGGAGAGACAGGTAAATACCATCTGTAAAAGAGACAGCTGCGTTTACCACGCTTGTCTCAAAGAGTCATTAGAATTTGTTGGAAGCTGCACAAAGATTAATTCTTTGACATCAGAAACCTTTCTTATAGCATTTTCTGTGGCAGTAAGTCCAGATGAAAACACAGTACAGCTGTCTTGCTCACTTCATGCTCAAGACTCGTACCAAAAAGCAAAGATAAGTCCTGGCTCTACTGGAATCAACAGTTCTGCCAGTACCTCCACATCAGCCAGGATTTCATACAGGTTTTTATAAAGCTATGCCATTAGGACATAATTTTTAATGTAGAACAATCAGCTTTTGTCACAAACGTATGTCCAAAACAAAAATGTTTAAAAACTGCATCTACAACTACAAGTCGATTTGTCAAGACTTAATGTCCTCAGCCTGCATCTTGGGCTGCCAAATCTGCTAAAACGTGTTTTGCGATAAGAAGGCCAAATACATCTTTCTTCAGATACAATCTTCAGTGAAGTTGGTTTTATTTATTTATTTTTTCATTACCTTTGAATATTTGAATGTTTTAACCATCTTTACTAAAATTCACACTTGAGATACAAGTTAAGGGACCGTGAACCACATTCTTTGTAACACTGATGTTTAATACCAGAATTCAAAATACTGTAAATAGCACACTTTCATTATTTTACTAGTTAAAGTTAGGTAGCATAGTGGTCATGTACTTACAGCAGTAATGGAAACAAAAAAAAGAGGGCATAATATTACTTAGGTTTCCCTTCTGTAGTTCCTAATCATAGCTTTTAAGACATTTACTCTATTGAAAAATATTTATGATGTAGTCCCATGAGAATGTTAAACTGGAAAACCTGTCAAAGCAGAACTGAACTTTTTTTTTGTCCTTGTACTGCTGTACTACACTACTGTCTTACGATTTGTGTTGTTTAGGAAACAGAAAACAAATAAAATATGTTCTTCAGATATTGGTGGCTTTTATGGATATTTGAACAACATGAATTTTTAGCAGAAAATCTCAGTGAAGAAAAAAGATCCAGACTGAGAAGCCCCAAAACTAAACACATTCTGTCAAATACTGTCGAAAAATATCCCAGCCCAAGTGATCAAGGTGACTATTTTTATTTTGAAACTCTTTTTTCTTCTTGATTCCTTTACTTAGGTCTATGCAGCTAACTTGCCCTCTGAGATACTATTTGTAATTCACCTCATTCTCCATTTTAGCTTGCCGTATTTTTGCACTTTAACCTTTTTACCCCTTTCTCTCCCTCCCCTTTTGTGTTTTATAAAAGGAGAAAACTTGTATCTTCTTTTATTTTGTTCTTTTGTTTGTTTGCTTTTACTATGGTTGGTAGTCTGTTATTGTCACTACAAAAATAGTAGCCTATATTACTTTATTTATATAGAAGTAATACCTTCAGTAGTTCAGAAAATCATTACTATCCACTGTACACCAGTGCAGATCTTGCTCTAAGAATTCTTTATGTCACTAGATGTGCATGTCAGTTAAGTGACAAAATGTAGCTCTATTAAATCGCATTCTAGTGTCTCATTCTGTAAGACTTGTTTTCCTGTAGATGACTCTCATCTTCCCAGTCCCCACTCTGATAACCAGCATGAGGACAGAACATATGTATAAATATCACAGCAATATTCCTCATTCCATGACATACCTCACTTTCAGTTTCTTATTTCCTGCAGTGTCTTCTCTGGAGCAAATCCCTTAGCCTCTATAGGCTCTGCATTCACAAGAGTTTCACATTTGTGTTCTCGGGTGTTTTCTAAAACTTCCATAATTTAACTCCCAATTTCAAAGCTAAAAAAAATACATATAAGGGTGAGGATAGAATGAGATTTATTATTAAAACCCTTCACTCACCAACTTATTTGTTCTAGTCTGATTCAGACTGCATTCTGGATATTGCTTTTTTACTGGACAGCTCTGAAAGTACTAAACATTATAATCATGACCAGCAAAAAAAAAAAAATTGTATTGGAAGTGGCAGACTGAATGAAAAGCCTGCAGCTTAGATCTGGACAAACCCTTAGCTGGAGAATGGCCTTACTCCAGTGCAGCAGCACTGTTTCCATAGAGCGAACTTTTCATGACTGGAAAGGTCATGAAGCATTCAAATCCCACATTGCTCCTGTCACCTACATAGGTCATGGTACCTACACAACTTATGCTATTACTAACCTTACACAACTCTATGTGACTGAAGTGATTCCAGGTAGTTTGAAACTAGCTGTGCTCTTCAGCGATGGAGTTGGCTATCTAAGAAACCCAGATATTCTTCCAGCTACAGCTGATGCTAAACACCAAGGAATTGTACTGTTCACAATGGGAATGACCAGAGTGGCTGAGGAGGTTAGCAATGCTGCCAAGCTCTGGCTCCTGGCCAGTGTCCCGGCATCCAGATTTGTTTCCAACCTCCAGGAGAAAGGAACTATGGAGAAGATTCTCACAGAAATGGTACGTACACAGAAATGTTTGCAAATGGTTAGAGAAATGTATGTGGGAAAAAAAAAACATCATATTCCCAATAATTTGGAATGCTTATACTATTAAATCTGTACTTTTTACAATTTACAGAGGCTCACCTATGGGTTCATGTACACTTATTAACAAAGCCACTGTAGCAAAGTGCAGGTTTCATTTTTCTCCATGTTGTTCAGGTCTTGCCAGCCAAAATATTGAAGCTGGAACTAAATTAGACTCAAGAAGACCTTACAAAGTTTTTATTTGAGCTAATTTGATGATGAGTACCAAAGAGAAATATATTCCAAGTTAAATCTTTTCTAAGGTGTTGTTACTGTTCTTATTCTACATGCACACTGTTAGGCACTCATCAGAAAGACATCTGATTTTCTGAAGTGCAGAATATGTATCATTCATTCATACTAAGGAGCTGCTGCTATTCAGCACTTCAAAATACAGCAGTATAGTCCCTGAGTGTTTTGTCCTATAGAACTCTGCTTTGTCATAAATCTCAGAAATAACTTGCCTGAAACAAACATACTGCTTAAAAAATAACTAAAAAAAAAAAAAAAATCCAGCTAAGGTTTGGTTTTCCTAAGCAAGACACACACAGTCATCATAAACATCCAGAAGCATTCTTTAAAATTCTTTAAAAACTTTATATTCACCATATTGCTTCCTTTGCAAGGGAAGAAATGACTTGAAAAAAGATAGAGGATACTAACAGTGGCATTTTTATACTGAAATATTTGGGATGATTATACAGTGTCTATCATATAGACATGGACCACAACTTCGTTTTCCTTTATCCTGATCCTGAATTCTCACTGAAAGTGAGATAAAGGTTACTCCAAGATTATCTTCCAGTTTATTATTAAGTCTTTTGCTATTAATTCATACAATGGTATGCATTTCCAAATGAGATAAAAAAATCAAAAAAGGTTATAAAGTACACTGAAAGGACTATTTGGAAAAAAAAAACAAAAACAATCTGTTGTGACAGAAAAATAACAATTTTTCTTGTATTCCTACACAGCTGGACAGGAGGCCTTGAACGCCACACCAAGTCTAGATTATACTAAAAAAAGGATTTATAGTAATAAATATTCAGTGACTGAGAGGAATATCATTTCCATCGAGAAATCATGACTATACTGACTTTCAGTTCTTCAATGGTTAGATTTCACTTAAAATATAAAATAAATGAAATATTAAAACTTCTAACAGAATTTGAACGAGATATGCACAAATTTTTTCCTCCAAGAGATGCTTGTGCTCCATTCAGGAAAAAAAAAAAAAAAACAACAACACTGTTTTCACTCTCCTTTCTTCAATGCAGGGAGAGCCTGGTGTGCCAGGATGTCTTGGAATGGCAGGCCCCCTGGAAGAGCTGTGCCTGGACCCAAGGTAACATCTTCCTAGTATTTTTAAATCCTAGTACTTCCTAGTACTTTTAAATACGGTGTGAAAACTACAAAGTAGGCCACACTACTTTTCATGTAAATAATTTCAGCTTCAAGAAGTTACATAAAACTTATTTCCTATCAACAGTGTTATGGATTATATCCATTCTAGTTACCACCATGGCCTGATATTAACTATTTACCAGCTTGAGGTGTAAGTAACCTTTTCTTTGTCTTTGATAGCCTTGGTATCAAAATGCTTTTATTTCTTCTGCTTTTAGTATTTAAGATATATATACATATATATTAGCAGGTATTTATTATATATTATTATATTTATATATACACACATATATAATTAATGTTTATATGTATATGTTTGTATAAAAAAAATTAAAAAATCACTATATGGTGTTTAATAATATACACAAATACACACTAGGTGTCATGGTTTTATGATTTTTTGGTACTGGTATTCCACATCATATCATCATGTAGTGCGTTGAGAGTTAAAGAGTTAATGCTCCAGCTCCGTGGATCATTGGTAGTTATGGGTGTACCTGTCTCATTCTTCAAGAGAAGAAGAACTGCATTCCCCAGAGGACTTTGTGTTGCTTTGTACTTTTATGTTTTTTGAAAGATAAAAAACTTTTTGCATGTCACAGGACACTCTCTTTTCCTTTGGAGATCGACCCAGCAGTGGGTGCTTACTGCTGTCTCACCTTCAGCATTTAGCATAAGGCCTTAAGTTTATCAGACACTCTCTCTTGCTCATTTGATTTATTAGCTTTAATTCCAGTTATATTATATTATATCATGTTATTTTGCTTTCCAACATCTTATTTAGTAAATCAGCTTTCCTCCTCAGATCCTTGCCACTGGTTTGTTTCTAGGCCCATCTCCCTTTTCCCTTTCCCAGAGCGTCCATTGGTCCCCCGCACCAATTGTCATGGAACCAGGCTGAGCCAGCCCATAAACTATTGACAGTGACCTTATTTACTTTGGATTTTCACCCTAGATTCTCTCTACACACATACTTTTAGAATACTTTTACCTTTTACATTACACTTGTGTTCTTCAGCAACTTCAGCCCTGTTCTATGCACACACCCTGGGCTCCCTGCTTCCCCTGTTATTCTAACTGTCCTGTTAGTCACACTGAAGATCAGCCAGCTGGGGACCAGTTACAGCCGAACAACTGGAGTCACGCAGTTCCCTTTCCATTGGGTGGAGGCTAGAATTTCTTTAAGCCTGTATTATTGACAAAATTTAAGTGATCCCAGAGAGTTTGAAGTCAGAAGAATCTGACAGCACACTTGCTTAGGCAACTCTTTCCTTAAGAATCAAAAGAAAAAAAGCTACAACTACAAACAGTTACCTACTCTGAGGGAAATATATCATTCTCTCCTGAGGAAAATAAAAAATATGGGGGAATTTTCAAGCAAGATTAATGCATTCCGTGAGCAAGGTCTTACTAAGAACCTCCTCACATAATGAGTTTGGCAACTCTTCTTCAAATAGGAATTAAATCTGTCCCCTTTTAAACTCCTTCACAGTTAGTTTCCTCTTATAAAGGAACTATCTCACCAGTTCACAAGGAATTCTAGCAGCTCTGCAGACTGATTACACTCACTTACATGAAGAAAAAAGGAAATTCCCTCTACTTCTAATGCTCCTGGTCTTGTAACAAACATGTAAAGCAACACATCCAACAGTAGTCAGGCTTCAAAGGGTCCGTGCCTGCTGCCAAGGCACACACATTGCAGAGTCACCTGCAGAGGCACTCCTGCCAGTGGGATGGTGCATCAACCAGTTACAAGTGGACAGCCACAGACAGGCCCCAGCACATACAGCAAGGTAAACATTTGCACATTTTAGACTAGCTCTCATTGGTGTCACATACTTGCTGCACACTCATCCTGCAGTACTTACCTTAGGGTAACATTTTGATCATGGAGATAAAGCTAGCTGGTGGTTTTCTTCAACTGATCCAATTTTCTGCTTGATGCTTCTCTTAGCAGCAGATATTTTGCTTTCTTTGCATAAAAGGAAAAAAAACCTGTGGTCTTTCTTTGTAAAACTGAGCAACATCACAACTAGTAAATAAAAACAACAGCAAATTGTTAAGGTGACTTGTGACAAACAAGATACCAAATACCAAGTGCAGTTATTTTGACTCCCTCCTTGCTTCCCTTGGTTTTTTGTTTTTAATTGTAGAGGAGGAGATTGTTAGAACTATCGCCCAGGACTAGTTTGAAATAGCCTCAGTTTCACAGAGTTAGGACATCCCTTTATCCTCTCATGTGTATTTGCAGGTTACACTCCAGTAGTGCAGGTCTAGGTAGATCACCATAATTTCTTACACAGATGTGCAGCTTTCTAGTTGCATAAATATGGTGAATATTAGGCAACAATGCATGTTATGTACATGCTGGTGAAGCAAATTTAAGTAACTTCTTTTGCAGTATAGATGCTGACATTCTGTCTTGTGGCTTGACACTGCCACCTGCCTGTAGGTATGACAGCTGCAGAGACTTGAAGGAGAAGAATCTCTCCGTGGGACATACAACTCACTCTACGAAATGCTGAGCTGAAAAGTCAGCTTCAGTCAGACAAGGGTTTCAGTCCTTTGCCATCCTCTCGTGTCAGAAAAGAAAGCAAGCTAAATAAATACAGGATACATACCATAGGATAACGGTGGTTCCTAATTCCTTGAGATGTTCTGCACACAGATTGCTAGAGGAACCACTCTTAGTTATTAGGTTAAACAAATTTAAGTAAAAATCTGTTACCTGCAATCAATGCTCTTCCAATTCTGTCTCACGGAAATAATTGAGCATTTTCAGGAAAACAATCTGAGCCTTTCTGCCACAAAAGCAGCTGCAAGGACATGTGTCAGAGGTATGCACAGCTACAGGCAAAAATCAGGCACCTCTGTGCATATGGAATTTCAGTGAGACCTGCAAAAAGGGAGTACTATTCAAGGATAAGTAGTTTGATTTTAGTCTCTGCTCCCACTTTATCATAAATACAGAGGAAGGCTAATGGAACTTGAGATACTGAGACAGGAAAAAAAAAAGTGTAAATCACACATTTTCCTGTAAAAATCTCAAAACAATTTTCCCTTGAAGGTCTGAAGGAAAAACAAGGCAAAAGTATATACTTCAAAATAGGATAGCATAGAATAAATGCAAACAAAAGCCACTGACCTAAAGAAGATACTTAATTTTAGCAGAGTAGTCCAACCTTTTTTGTTTCTTGCCTCTTGTCACAATACTGCTAGAAGCATGCATTAGCTGCTGTAAAATGACAGCAGGTAAAAACAACTGAAAAAGAGTACCAGAAAACGTTAAGTATACTGATTGCAATTGAGGCTGACATTCAAATATTCTGCCTAGAAGTTGATAAGCTATTTGTGATTTTTTTTGGTGAAGTTTTATCACTCATAAGTAAAATGTTTTTCAAAAGGCAGTAGAACATACTCTAAGAGTTGTTTTCTAGATTTAATCAACACATCTACACTGCAATCAAAGTCTGACTACAGCTTGTATTGTACACCTATATTTCCTTTAATTGCATAAGTATGAACAACTGCAAATAGACTAGCACAGCAAGATCAAGTTTTTGAATTAATTTCTAAGACAGCTTTTATGTGCAATACTTAAGCAGATGCCAACTCACTACGCCTAAGTCTGTGCACCAGTCACTGCATTCTAGTCAACTTTCAAAAAGTTCTGATTTTTATTAAATAACATTGCAGAACAGATGATGATGTCTGGAAGAAACCACACAAGATGACCAACATATTGAAAAAGGACATGTTATACATGTTTATTGTGAAATTTACATTCCACCATGAAACAACAGTAAGTGCAAAAAGCAGATGGAAAAAAACAAATGTTCCCAGACCGTTCAAACAGTGTGTAATCCCTTTGTGTTACAGCCAAAGGAGGCTCAAACCTATCATTCTCATTCCCTCTGTACTTCTCTTTTTCACTTCCTCAGCCCACAGGTATTCTGAGTATTCAGGTATTTCCAAGTTTATCAAACACAGTGAAACCTGAACCATACATTTGTACAACTAGAAAACTATAAACCTGTACTTTGTTTAAGCCAACCTAAATAAATGTTGACACTACAAGAATTTCCTTCCCCATGTCTTGAGCTTTCACAAACATGGTACCTCTTTTCTTTGTAGCATCTATTTTTTGTCTCAAATTTGCAAGGTAGCAAAATGTTTGCCAAGTACAATTCTCCATCAGTTCACTCAACCAAATCATACCTGTGCAGGACAAAAAGATCTCGTGCAAGATCTCAGTTACCTAAGTCATCCAAGTTCATTTTCCTTTTGCAGGAGACAACAGAACACAAATCAGTTCCTAGAATGATGGCAACTTTAGTACGCTATCAGAAACATGTGTTTGTTTGATTTTGGCACCAAGAAGTAAGCTTGGAAGATGTAGCAACTTTTTCTGTTGCTGCAAGCTAGCCACATGCATACAAAATGCACAACAGAATTTCAAAACTACTGTAACCACAGCATCAAAAAAAAACCAGATGAATACAAACACAACAGTATTCAAATTCTTTGATCATCTTCCTGCCTTGTGTAAAGTATCCACTGATCCTACAGAAAGCAACCCATCAACCCTGCAACGTATCTGTCATATTGTTTGAACGGAACCAGTTTGTATTGCTAGGCTACAGAAAATGGATTTGTCCTGAAAAGAAACATGCATCTAATTAATGTGCCATTACATAGCTTCTAATGGAAACACGGTCTGCCAAAGGAATTTGGATTTAGTTCATTTTCCTTTTTTCTGCTGGTAACACACAAAATGATCAAATGGCTGGACTTATACAATTAAGCTAGTCAGTGAGACAGTGAAATACCTTTAAAAATTATCTGTCTCTAAGATGCACTCCTGTAATAAATGTACATAATGTAACAAATGTACATAAAACGGAGAGACTTTTGACACAATATGTACTTCCCTACTTAGACCAAACTATCTAATCTCCTGTAAACTAACTCTTTAGTTCACTGGAGAGCAGGAATACCTCCCCCCAGCCCTTTCACTCTTACCTTATTCAGCTAGGTAAGGCCAAGTGCACAGTTAAGGAAGTACAAACAAATATTTACATGAAGTAATTAAATATTTTTCATTTAAAAAACAAATTAACCCGTATATAGTATATCAAATAAAATTCACCTTTCATAAGATTTTGCTTAAAGAGCAAAAGGCAACTCCAGGAGTTCCTGAATATTTCTGTGCGCTGCTGACAGTTTCTGCTGAGAGTCCCTGTGCAACTTTGAAGTAGTTAGTCCTTTTCCTTTTACAAAAATGACTGCTATATCAGAGTCATCATGAGATCCATTGGGCTGTAAAAGCAGAAAGGCCACATTATAAATCACTTTAAGAAGCTTTTTTTTCCTGCCCTACTGTACTCAGTCCTGCAGCAACAAGGGTACGGGTCATTTTTGGATGTGCTGTATGCCAAATGCAAACCAGTGTCATTATACCAGTGCTTCACACCATGCATCCAGAAAGATACCAGCTATGTCCCACATACACTCTAACAGCCAAGGTAAACACTGACTGTTCTATCTAATTGTATGGAAACTAACTTTAAAATCTTTTAAATACGTTAAATACACAGAAGGAAAAAATAATAATAATCAATAGACTGAAGAACCTGTTTCCATTCTGGTCACTGGCAAAGATCTATTCCTCCAAGGAATGGGAACAACTATTATTTCTTAAGTTATATTTTAAATCTATTTTAGATTATTCAGTTATGACTACAAGCTTGGTCAGCAAGGAATCCAAAAAGCAGGATATGCAATAATACTTTGCTGAATGTCACTCTAAAACCAGATTTCTCCAGTGGTGTTTTCTTTCGAGACAAAAAGACTCCCTCCTTGTTAATTCAGAACGCAGGTCAGAGCCACTTTTCATCATTCAAATACGTGATTTCAACAGAGGCCAAATTGATCCGCATTCATAAAATGCTACAAGGAACAGTAGCTTTCATCTTCCATTTTCTGATTACAAAATTATTATTTTAATCTGAATGAAATCTTTCAAACAAAATCCTACCTAAAAACAGAAATATCTGAACAAAAGGCATGATGTTGCTGCCAAACTGTCCAATATACAGAATGTCTAGCTGTCAAGAGTCAGATTACTGATTTTTCAAGCACTTAGCTAACTGCTCTGTGCTTATGCCAAATGAAAACAAACTCTGAATCAAGCACTTAGTTTTTATTTCCTTTTGCAATATTGAAATGTGCCTGAGATTCTTCTTTGCATGTGGAAAAAAAAAAAAGATTTCTTAGCTTAAATTTTCACATTCTTTTCTGCTTCTTAGTTCTCATTCGTTGCACTTTCCACCGTATGCTTCAGAAGCTCTAGAAAGAAATCAACTTTCTGTGAGTACTTCACTAGCACAAAATTGCACTCTTTCAAAAAAAAAAAAAAAAAATCCTGACCTGTCAAATATCAAATTAAAGGTTCTCTCCTCTGCTTCTCAAAATGGGCATCAGTTTCTGAACTAGAAAATACCAGAATTAAGGTAGTTCGAAATTTTTGTATTTGTTAGAGAGGAACTTGGGCAAATTATGCTGGTCAGACTGATTACTACCTTAATAACATATTCAAATGATAAAGTCTGACTGCTAATAAATTATAAATATGGCCATATGATAGAAAAATAATAGAACAGCACCTGCAAGGCAGTTCTACAAGTACAGTTTAAGAAGTTAAAATACTGAAAACATCTACAGTGAGTATTTTACTTAAGCTAAGACAGATGCTAAAGGGATCTCAAAAACTAAGCTTTGGTTTCTACTTTCTTTTCTTATCTTCCACAAAAGCCTTCTTCCCCATACCCAAGCAATGTTCTTTTCTCCTTGATCCCATCACTTTTCTCTGCCCCCTCTTTTAACATACACATGCCTTCTTCAACTCTTCTGTAACACACCTAACCATTCCTGTACTGGATATTTATCTCTCTTGAATTGTTTACTATGCCAGTGTCCAGAGCAATCAGTTCTCCTTTAGGATATTCATTTTTGATGACTGTGTGCAAACTGGGGCCCCTAATGCTCCAATCATGGCTGGAAGACTCTGGTTTCTTCTCAGTCCTGCCATTAAGTTGCTACCTGCATTTAAAAACATAGCTGAGTCTGGCCTCTGTGAGCTAGCCTCTGCCCCCAGATTCTTCTTGTGGTCCTGTGTATCAGGGGTCTTGACGACCCTGGCAATACCCAGTCTCTTCAGCCTGTCCACCAGGTTCATCTTCAGCTGGCCTACATCTGGAGCATTACGGGAGGGCTTTAGGCCATACATTTCCTGCAAGAATGTTTCTGCTGGTCTTGAAGCCAGGAAATTTTCTGAGTGATGCACTCGAGACTCAAATGGCAGAGGGGAAGGACAAGGTGAACGCAAAGGAGAATTTGGCGGTGTAGAAGGAATGGGGGCTGTTCGAGGGGGCTGTAGCAGAGGCAGTTTTTCTAATAGCGGGCTATCATAAACCTTGGCAGAGATGCCTCGTTCTTGTAAGAGTTGAGCCAGACTGCTGGTACTGCTGAGGGTAGTAGTAGAATCTCCTCTGTTGGTGAGAAATTCTCCAATGCTAAGCCTGTAAGACATGGCTGGAGTGCTTGCTACATGGTTTCCAATGCTGTTGCCACTATTTCCAAGTGAAAATGGGGCACAGGTGGAGCTGAAAGAGTGGATACATGTATTAGACATCTTTGTATGCTTCACTTCACTCTATATTGCCTTTTAGTATATGAAAGGTTCAGAAAAAGTAAACATGCTATTTTTGACAGTTTCAGCTTTAGTGGATTCACTATTAGTGTTCTGCTAAATATCTAGAAGGTATTGGTAGATGTTTTGATGTAAGTACCAAAGCATTTATTACAATTTTTAATGTCTGAAATGGAGAAGGGAAACAAAAAATAATTGTTACGACGCTAAGCAATAGCTTAGTTTTTAAACAAAAGGACAAAAAAAAATCCTGTTTTATTCTGGAGAATTTCAAGTTTCCCCTTTGTGATTACAACCCCTGTAATCAGTAACATTTTGTGTGTTGCCTAACTGTCTTGGTACTTTTTAAAAAACTTGTCTATATATTAAAAACAAGAACGCAACCATCTGATTCTATGCAACAATTCTTAATATGTCAGCAGTCATCATACCTGGGAGTAACTTGGGTGATATCAGAAGGGTGAAGAATTCTACAGGTAGTAAAGGTAAATGTGGAATTTGTTGAAGACAGACACTTGCCAGGATTTGAGGCTGCAATGTGGAAAATTTACATCCCATGAGGTTAAAAATAGAGACTGATTATGATTAATGAAAACTGTTTAAGATGATGTTGTTATTGTTGTTAACTTTTAGCTTTTTCTAGAAGACAAAATACAGTATTATCTCAAGGTCAGCTATTTCAGTTGAGAAAAACTACCATTAGTTTATTTTAAAATCCATTTACCTTCTTGCTTTATATTTTTTACTCATTTAAGATAAGGTGAAATTATGCTTTTCAAATGTTAGTAATACCAATAAAAACAGTACTAACAGTACAAGAAATACAGACATTCAACTCAAATCAAAAAACAAAGATCATTCTGCACAGGCACAAGCTTCTACCTAGATTTTATGAAATGCTCTGAAGATGAAGAGAATTGGAAGAAACTGTACTGCTTGTATTAAGTTGTATTTGAACTAGCAGTTCGAATTACTGTAGTACAGAATACTGAAGAAAATTAACTTTTGGAGACATACTCCTAAACTAAAATAAAATCAAACAAAAAGTAGAGTCCCGATAAGAAATTTTAGTCTGAAATCTCACACTGCAATCAGAGAGCTCAGCACATAAACAGTGATGAAGCCCACACATCAAGAGAAAGCAAGGATGTTTCTCCCATTCTTTGACATCAGCATTCCTTAGGGGTTTGGATTTTGAGAAAAATAAGATCAGTATTTACAATACATAATTTTCCCATGAGGGGTTTGATACAAATTTAATGTTAGGATATCCATCCTCACCTTTGTAAGGCACTGTTTTCCGCAGAATCTAAGCTTTACACCTTTTACTAACAAAAGCAACATATTTTTGATAATTAATTGGAAGACACTGGTCTCCTTCAATTGTTTTGTAATATAACTGCTTAGCATATAATTATTCAGATTTAACCTTATCCCAGGTAAATTTTCCAGCAGTGCTCAACCACCTGATTAAAAAACAGACAAGCATAACCTTCTACAGCACCCAGCACTATATTTTGTAGCACATAGATAACAAACTCACTGCAGGCTTGAATAGGGAGGGTATAAACACTTCGTAAACAGCTAAAATGATCAAGACATCAACTACAGATTAAAACCTCAGAAATAAGCATACAAAAGGAGCAAAAAAAATCACTAACTCTGCTTCTTACCAGTGAATGGTACTGCTACTGAAGTATTAGGTGAGAGGAAAATCCCTGACACTGGTTCTGCCACTGCATACTTCTTTTCCTCAGGGAAGGATTGTTGCACTTCAAAAGTTATACCTCCTTCCCCTTCTTCATCATCTTCCTCCAAGTCAGAGATGCGGTGAACAGAATCATCGGTCAGAGGGGTAAAGCCTTTTGTAACAACACCTGGTCTTGGGTCAAGTATGGTGCCTAGGTTGGGTCGAGCAAGCTGCTGCCAGTGAAACAGGGTCTGAGATCCTGGTGTGACAAAAGAGAATTGTTTCAGAGAGCCAATACTTACTATTACATCGAGTCACAAGAATGCTTGATCACAATTTCAGCCAACCAGTGCTGCCACTGAAGCACACGGTGCACTTGGATGGCGATGCCAAGAACCAGAAGAAGCCTATCACTTAGCATCAATACAAAAAACCCAAATACAAAGCAATACTGAGGAGCGAGTTGGCACATAGCCAACAATACTGCTTCTTCCCCTTATTAACTATCACATTTGTCTATACACACAATAATGAGTTAGCTGGCAAATCCATGTCAGATCTTTCCCTGATGACAGGAGAAGAAAGATCATCTACTTACCTTCGATGGGCTTGACAATTTGCAGTTTTTCTGGCAGAAGGACACGGAGGTTACTGGAGCTGGCAGAGAGATCGGAGAATTCGGAGTTTGTACCCAAGGAAAAACAACTTTCTGTTGGTGTACTACAATCACTAGCCCCTTCTTTCTGCTCAGTCAGCAAATGCATTTTTCGCTCCCATTCTTCCTCAAAGAACTTCTTCTCACTCAGATAGTTCTGGTGACGGAGGGAGAGCCTGTGCAGAGCTGTGACTAAGTCATGGTCTCCAGGGGTTCCTGGCTGGCCGGGTTTATTTCTGCCCCTGTGAGAAACAAGAAAAAATAACAGATATGGAGACCACTAAATTAAATATTTCTCTTTTACACAGCAAGGGTGCAGTGTGGATTTAGTTTTAAGTGAATCAGTTTAGAAAGACAATAACAGACTGTTTCCTACTTCAAATTCCTCTCAGAGCTGCTCCTCTGGGTCATCTGTGCATGGCTATCCATCTGTAAGCCAGACTGAAAAGGCTTTGCTGTCATAACAACACTTGACCTATTAGATCCAGGGATTGGTAATGGAGCAGGAAAAGAAGAAGAGCGGCCACGAATAACATTAGCAACCCTGACCGTGTCAAATACTCGTTTCTGTTGACTCCTGCAGAAAAAAGAAAAAAAAACAAACAAGGAAACAAGCGTGGGTTTCAGAAGAATTTCTAAAAGGATTATAAAGCTTTGTGCAATAAATTTACCAAAGACTACAGAGAACTGACTAAAAAGGTTTAAGCCCAGAAGAACAGAATGACATAAGACATTCCTATTTTAATATCAGAATTAATGCTAACTTTGACCTGGAAGAACAAAATAGCCCATAGATGACTGTCTGAGAAAATGTAGGAGCTTATATTTAAGTCTTGCTCAGGAATGTGGCCTTCAGGAATATATTTTCAGAGCTTTACAAATTGTTATCAGTATTTAACCTATCATTTCATTTGCCAGATAATTTTTCTGTAAGGAGTCAAAGTGATAAAACTGCTGCACATCAGAGAATCTGCATCAAGAATCCCAGAAATCCAAGAATGAGATAACATTCTTCTAGCAAATTTCCATCTTCCTCATGGAACCAAATAACAACAATAGGTTTCAAAGTCAAAAAGTCTACCAGCTAATGATTTTTTTTTTAAGCTATATAGAAAACATACTGTAGAATGAAAATTCACACTTACAGATTTTCAGAAGTTCACCTTACCTAATACAAAGACATGAAAAATTACTGAAATGTCACAAAGATATTTTAAAAACATACTTTTGCTTGGACAGGAGAGATTCATCAACCTGACTCAATTCCTTCCGCATTGTCCCTTCAATTTCTGCTGCAAGGGAATCCTAGAGAAAAAATGAGAGCCAAAAGAGTTGACAAATTAAATACAATAATTTTAGCAGAAAACATCTCTTAAAATACTTGAACATTTTCAATTTCTTTCTCATCAACATGTTCCACGCAGGGTATAATGCACAGGCTTTCCAGTCTCCAAAGGTGGGAGAAGCAAGTTCTACACCATAATAACACCTACATAAAAACCTACTTCCTTGGTACTCTATATGTTGGTTTAAGTTAAGCTACACTTAGTAAGAGCACTACTCACACGGTCAAAACACACACGAGGAATTATGTATAACCAGAATGACCAACCGAAACCTTGCAAATTCCCAGCATGGCCCAGAAATTTGTGAGTACACTAATCAGAATATTCCTGATAATACTAAGAAGAAAATAAATACTTTTAACATTTTTTCCATTGGTTTAGTTATCTTCAGCAATTAGTCTGACACATTTCTGATCATATTTAAAGTTTAATTTCTCAAGACACAGAGATAAGGGCATTAAAGCACATCATAAGATACTTAAAAGGAAAAAAATACTATTCAAACTCTCTCAAAAAAAGTTTGTTTCTTAAATATCGTCAAGTTATAAAATCTAACAATATTCTAGCACAACTGAACAACTGAGCATATCATTTCCTGTACTTAAAGGTCACATAAAAAGGAAAAGCCATCCTAATATCACCAAATAGCAAGTGAATGATTGATTTACTAGAACCAAAATTCTCAGAAGTGTACACCTTAAGGAATTGAAAAACCTCAGCTCCTTTGCCTATTTCAAAATGGTTCCCACTGCCATGCCTGTAAAAGCTGTTTACTCCAGGCCATCTGTGCCAGTAGGCATACACCATAGCAGCAGTATTTATTACCACAGGAAACACTCCACATGCCTGAGGGTGGCAGAGACAAGCAACGGAGCTGGCTCTGCTGCGCAGCAACTTCACTTCTTCTTGTGATTCATGCAGCATCCCCAGACACTCTGCGTTCCGATCTTGCAACTCATGTAACTGAAAGAGAAAAGACGACACGATATCATTAAACTTCAACAGAAGCAAAACAAAAAGGCACAATGAAACTGAGTAATTTGAATAGGTGGGATGGATTCAGTATTGTATTTCTACCACTACACAGCACGTGCCAACGTGTAAAATTAGAAGCAATAACAGACACAAGAAAGACATCGAGCTTCTGGAGCAGGTCCAGGTGGCTGTGAGGAAGATGATCAGAGGACTATTCCCCTCCTCTACGGGGACAGGCTGAGTGATCTGGGGCTCTTCAGCCTGAAGAAGGCTTTGGAGAAGCCTTATAGAGGCTTTCCTGTAACTGGAAGGGGCCTACAGAAAAGCTGGGGAGGAAGTTTTATAAGAGAAGGTAGCAACAGGATGAGAGGAAATGGCTTTAAGCTGAAAAAAGGTAGATTTAGACAAGAAATCAAGAAGAAGCTCTCCACTGTTAGGGTGATAAAACTCTGGAACAGGTCGTCCAGTGAGGTAGATGCCCCCTTCCTAGAAGCATTCCTGGAAGCCAGGCTGGATGGGGCTTTGAGCAATCTAGTCTAGAGGGAGGTACTCCTGCCTATAGCAAGGGAGTTGGAATAATGATCTTAAAGGTCCTTTACAACTCAAACCATTCAGTTACTCTATGACTGTGCTCAGCATAATAACACACCAGTTTCAGTAGTGAGGGACAAAGTCCAAAATAAGACTCAAAGGAATACAAAATTTAAAACCAAATTACATAAAATACTGCAAATACCTTAACTACAAGTGTAGAAGAAGGAAGAGAATTTCCTTAAGCTACAGTGAGCCACAGCACTGTTGATGTACAGTAATATTCACATTAAAGCACTCTTTTTCATAACAACTAGGTAAGTAAGATTTATCTACTTAGAACATCCTTTTTGCCTTTCAGACTGCTATGAACCATGAAAGTATAATTGTACAGACTTAACTAAAAGTAATTACTCTTTTCCTCCAATCATTTGAGTCCTACTACAATGAAAAACAAATAAAGAACTAATTTTAAAATAAACAATTAAAAAGCAGAAAGTACTTGTTTTTTTTTTCTCTGGTATTCTGTTATGCACATAAATGCACATATGCACATTACATACCTCTGCTGTCAGTTGTCTCTGAGCATCTTTGGAAGCTTGTAAGTGAAGTTTCAGCTCTTCCTTCTCAATCACATGCTGAAAGCACAAAAAGGTGTCTATTATTTTCTTAGCTGATTCCCCTGAGAGTTGATCCTCTGTCATACTTTCCTGAAACAGTCACAGTGATGTGACCCCCAGCCTGCAAGTCTATTTTCACCCACTGCAAGCACACATATGTGCTTGTGTGTGCATGCACGTGCACACACACTTCATCAGTGCTTCCTTACTTCTTTGAGTTTATGCTGAAGATTGACAATCTGAGACAAAAGCGATGAAATCTCTTCCTGGTAGTGTACCAACTCTTCACTCTTCTCTGACAACTCCTCTGTCATTCTGGAAATTTGAGCATTTGTTTGTCCTACAAAATATAAAAGCAACTCAGAGAAGGGCTGTAAGTAATACAAAAGAAGAGAACATGTTAACTACAAATGTAGGTATAATATGCTGAGAGTTGAGTATGCAGAAACTAATATACATGCAAAGACAGGATTAATGATCATAACATAACCAAGATAAGATGTCACAAATTACTTCAAATGACACAAGGGCTTGTAATCAAGACCAGATTTATTGGAATATGCCAAAGAAAGCAGGCTCTGAGTCGATCTTGTCGTTAACAACCATTCTCTGAAAGCAAAGAGATTTTTTCATATTTTCCTCAACACAGCATATACATCTTAATGTGCCTTTTGATTCTAATCGCTATCTGTTCCCCAAAAACTCACTGCACATAATTTCTAGTGGTTATTATTTTTTCTTTGAACATTTCCTGAAGAAAAATAACAAAGCACCACAAAAGGTTGAAGTATTTTATACAGAGAGTTTTTTTGCTATGCTTTCAGTTCAAGTGCACAAAGTCATAATAATTTCTATCTTACATGAAAGATCACAATACAGATTTAGAAGCATAACCTTAGAGCAAAAAATTATATTTTCTATTTCTTAGAAAAAAGAAGAAATATTCATCAGTATTAATGGAATTCAAGTTGGAAAAAAAATGATTCTCTAGTAGTGCTAAATACTTTCTTCTAAAGCAATGTAAATTAGCAAAATGCATCTTTAATTGATAGTGATTATTGCATCTCACAGGTTTGTCACAGGATAAAATCCTGCTGAAGTAAACATAGAGAACAGTTTCTGACAAATCAAAACATTTGCCAATTTAAATTCATCTATTTTCCAGTGTCTGTAGTCTTCAGTTTAGGAGGGCTATCAACACGAGGTCTGTGCTTAAGCTGAATACCAGATTGAAGTGTTATGAAATAGAGAACAAAATATGTTTGCACTTGGTATAAGAGTAAAATTCAAATAACTGGCAGAAATTACTGAAGCTCATTTTTTTAATTCAAGGATGAGTAAGAGAAGGTTTAGGCAGGTGTTCAAGTAGTACTTTGATACTGCAAGATACAACTTGGGTACTCACGGAGCTCTCTGACACAGTCATTGACCAACTGTTGCTCCTTCTCTTCATATGTAACAGTTTCTGTTTTCAGATGGCAGGCCTTCAAAAAAACATTATTGATTTTCTCATTTCAATTTATGCATGCATATGTTAATGCTAAAAGTTTTATTTTGGACATTGCTGCAAGTGAAGCATCTGCCCTCTGTATTCATAAGGATTTATTTATTTAATCCTTAATATCAAACTAAGATGAAATACCAACACATAGGAATTTCCAAAATGCTGCTACTAATTGCAGTCAGATTCACACCAGAACAGGTCACAAACACTCAAAGGTCTGATATGTCCACATTCTTTCACTGGGTTCTCACAAAGGTTCACATGTTCTTTCATATAACATAAAGGCATCATGAGAGGAGTAGAAGTCTTTGAACACAATAGTAGTGAAGGAAACAGAAGGATGCGGAGAGTGGAGGAAATGTGGTTGGACATGATGTATATACAGTGAAACAAAACACCATAATGTTTCAAGAGAAGCCCAGATGCTAGATCTTTAAGCTGTCCTTGATTTATCTCACACCCAGCGTCTGTCATACATACTATAACTCAGGTATACCTTTGATCGGAGAGCAAGGTTCTCTTCTTCCAACTCCCTGAGTTTATCTTGCAAGATATCCAGCTGCAGGAGACCTTGTGAAACACTGAAAGACTCATTGAAACGATGCGGTGTGGAACAACTAGAATCTGTTTCACTTTCCTCAGAAGCAATTGAAACAATACGAAGCAGATCATCCTTCTTCGATAGTTCATGCTGCAGCTGGTTAACCTAACAGAAAACAACAGCAGTTCAGAAGCTGGTGTTTTTAAGCTAAACACTATGACAGTGTATTATTTATGCAGCTTCTGCATTCTTGGTATATCACTGCTCTACTCTAAAACGAGACTAAGAACTGCTCATAGGTCATGATCAAATTATTCATATTTGCACAGAAGGCCCAGGCCCTGTCTATCTTACAAGAAGTTCACAAAATCATAGTTGTAGCACTGTAAAGGAGACTGAAAATTTAAGGTAACACAGGAATGGACAACACAGCTTAGTTTTTCATTTATTTATTCATTCATTCTTTTTTTTTTTTTTTTTTTTAGGACAATTCACTTCAAAATAATTTTCCAGCTGCCTTGCTGAATCTTACATTTTAACAAGCAAATATCTTTGTGATTGTGTCCATTTTTTCTGCACTGTAACTTCCTGGACAAAAGAACCAGTAAATATCTAAGTATGTGCACAGAATGATCCCCTCCAGTCTAATATAGTAAATGAACTGTAGAACAAAGGAAATAAAATAGAGAGATGAGACAGATATCAAGCTACGGTAAATTCTAATTTGCATATTGATTTTATATGAATAAATAAGCCTATGCTGGCCTACAGCTGACTGTAAGTATGAATTTATTAACAGCACACTATTTAATACAAGCAGCTGAAACTATTTCACTATCATTCAGCCTACATGTATTGTCCTCAAAGATAAAAGAAAAACAAACAAAAAGTGGGATACTTTATCAGTTGTCAACTATTTAATTCCTTTTTTTAAAAGTAAGAATAACCAAGAAAAGGTTAAATAAATAGTAAGTGCTTCAAGGAAAAGATGGAATGAAGATTCGGAACCGAATTCTCTTTTCGTGTTGTTGTTTTCATTTTGTATTTAAGTGGAAGCATTCCATTAAGCCAACTCATTTTCTGATGGCTCTTTCATTTAGGAAGTTGCTACATAAAAGGTCACAACAGCTATCAACAACATAGTTTATTTTTACTTATACTACTATATTCTTAGTTTAATACCAAGATGTCAGTCCTATTGTCAAAACACTTTAAAAATGCAATTTTGCTCTACGTATATCATAATATTGCCTAATGTTCTCACTATTTCTCATTAACCACCATGCGTAGACTTCATAGTAAATCCTTAGCCCAAGGAAGTTGACTGAACTATGACAATTAGGAGAACGATAGTTTGAAAGCAGCAATTATGTTCGCAATGGAATAATATATTTCTACTAATCCCACTTCTACCATGACACCATCATAAAAAGAAGAAAAAAATAATCAAAAATAATCATTAAAAAAAATCACTCACTTGATCTAGAGTTTGTCCTAACTGTTCTTCTAGAGCTTCATTCTGTTCTGTCAATAGATGGTTCCGCTTAAGCAGGGCTTGTCCAATTCGTGCTGCCAGTTCGAGGTCCCGATCTTTCTGCACATAAAAAGGGAACGAATGTCTACTTTTGATCAGAGAAAGCATAAATTCATAGTAATAAGTTTCTCTCATATAGTCATTTTCAATAACAGGGGGACAGCACATAACCTAGGTATAGTTTTGGTGAAGTTATATGGACCCTGTTGTAACATTCTAGGAATTCACATATACTTAGTTCTATTGTCTTTCAACTAGTAACTTTCCCAGAACAGACTGCTTAAATGGAGTAGAGATGAGAGGGTAAAAGCCAAGCAGGAAAACAGAAGAAAGTTGCTTCTTTCTTGTTACTTGCCTGGTCCTGTGAGGCACCCATAGTTTAACTAATTCCTGTTTCTGAGATGATGCAACTGACTAGGCAGCTTCTCATGACCTGTATGTCTGATCAGCAGCTCCTGAAGACAAGTGAACCAAAATTCCTAGTAGCTAGAATAATTCTCTCAAATATATGTCCTCAAATATATTAACACAGCATTACGGAGATGAACATACCTCAGCTAGCAGATGTTTGACCATATCAGCATCACTGTAGGCTTTCTGCTCCACATTATCCGCATCTAAAACTGAAAAGTCAAAAACACACTTAGTGAAGTACCTTAATTTAAAAGAGGTTTTTAGACTGACGGGAACTCAGAGAACTAAAACATAGCAGAAATACAGCATCAGTTGAGGAAACTAGCATGCACTTATGAAAATGCATTTTAAATTCAGAAATACAAAACAACAATAATTTGAGAGACTGATGCAATGAGGTACTGAGCATTTAGAGATGTCAGCAATATTGGCTAGAAGTTGAGATGCTAGCACATCCTGTAAAATTAGAAACAGTTGAAGAAACTTTAGATCAGTTTTTTCAATACAGCTAAGCTATTAAATCATCCACCAGGCTGTGGGGAAAGGGAGAGTAACGCATATCCAAGTATAGTTGAAAACAAGACTTCATTGAGAACAAGTAGGACTTTAAAAACAGGACTAAAGGCATGAAGAACTTGAGACAATTCTGAACAAAACTGAAAAAAACAAAGCCCTATCCTGTTTCAGTTCTTGTCCTGAGAAACAAAAGATGCCAGTAAGAAAACTTACCTTGTGCAAATTTGCAAGATCCAGACAAGGTGGAAGGAGGAAGTTCAATAAGAGCTATAGTAACAGAAAATGAAAGACAGAAGAAAGAAAAAGAGGAAAAAGAATTAAAATTTAAGGCAATAGTCTACTGGGTCTGGCTGGGGTGGAGCTAATTTTCCCCACAGCAGCCCATATATTGCTGCTCTTTGCACTTCTAGGTAGAACAGCACTGGTGTAGACAAGACGTGGGCAGGGGATGCCCTCCAGGCAGCTGTTTTGAAGTATCCAATGGGATATTCCATACTCTATGTTGTTATGCTCAGCACTAAAAGCTGAGGAAAGGGAAGGAGAAGGGGGACTCTTGAAAGCGTTTTCCTGAGCAATCGCTAGACATACTGAAACGCTGCTTCCCAAGACATGGCAAAACATTGTTTGCTGACAGGAAGCAGAGAATTTACCCTTTGCTTCTGTGTGGCTTTGTCTGTTGGGTTTGGGGTGATTTTTCTCCCTTTAATTAAAATGTACTTATCTCACCCCAAGTGGGTTTAGCAAGCAACTACCACAAAAAAAGTAAAGGGATGTGTAAAGCATATCTTCTCTCATTCCTAAAACTTTTGTGGAACTTCTAAGGAACCACTTAAATATTATTCTCTTTGGGATTAGAATTAGATATCTTACAGGTGAAGAATGTTCATGCCTCTTAAACAGAAATTTGCTATTCTTACTTTATGGAAACACAATCAAGAAAGCAAAAAATGAAGCAATATAAAATGAGTAAATATGGAAGTATCTGCTTCTGCTGAACATGTAAATTATCCTGTTTTGAAATTAATACCATCACCAATGCACTGTGAAATTAGATTATCACAGGATTTGGTCTAAATCTATTTCTGATAATTTTATGCCTTGTTGAAATCTGATTCATGCTGCAAGTATGTGATGCTATTGGTTCTGAGTGTTTTTGTCTTTGTTCTCATTAAAAGCTGCTGATATAGTTATGAGACAGTGAAGCTACACTGAAGTGCACAGTAATTTCATTAATGTATGTTATGTAACCTACATATATTCTATGTTCTTTACATAGGTAATGTCCACAAATAGCCTCACATAACATAACACTTAAGCTGTGCTTCAGCAAAAAATAAGTTGCATTTTAGCATACTGAAGAAACTTACATAATCTTGAAAGACAGGAGAATAGAAAGAGCAACATAGAAGAATAAGATTTACTGAACTGTTTCTGTAATAGTTTAACAGGGAAGGAAATGAAACTAACAAGTCAAATACTTTTTACCAAGTGGATTAGTAAGCATGAAAAATCAACACATGCCATCCAAATATTAACAAGCTTTGAACTTAAAGCAGTGATATTTACTAATACTATTTTAAAGTGCTGTGAAAATAGAAAACCAGCTTCAAAAACCATAAAGTACTTACCTGTGGCAAGACATGCATTTTGAAGGACAGTTTCACTATGCCACTTCCACATAATTTGCCAAGAAGGCAATAATTTGCTTATTAATATTTTGAAAATTCAACTGCACACAAAAATAACTATCAGCCCTTACAGGCAGAATATTACAACCAGCTCTCCTGTAGTTCAGTGTTCCCACCAGATGACCCATTTCTACCCATTGCTAAATCAACTTAATAAGTTCTATGCTAACTACGTGCAGGGTTACTAGATACATAGGTTCCTAAAAACAAAGATACCTATCTCCTCTGGTAAATGAAATCTCAGAACTAACAACTTTGAAACTAAGCTCCATACAACCTTAGTTAATTTCCTTCAGTACAGAATCAAAATTATAAACAAATTTGTTTTACCACTCTCTTATGAGCATATATATATATATCTGCTCACTCACCTTGCCATGTGAAGGCTACAAACAACTCTTCACTTTGGTTAATATTCTTGTTACGTAGTGCCATGTCCCTTTGCTCACATATACAAAGTAGTTCTAAGGACAGACATTTTATACTTCTAGGTTTCTTATGCTACCACAGTTGAAGCAGAAAAAATTCTTCTGTCCCAAAGAAGGCATTCTTCCACTTCACTGGAAACCAGGTGAGTGTCAGTAGAAACTCACCCAGTCACTGGATTGATCTAATAGGCAGCAGTGACCATAAAAATAGGAGGAGTTCAAGTGAAGCAAGTAGTGTGCTACTGTTTTTTTCCTTAGATACTGACTACAAATTGAATAAAATCCATTTTTTTTAGGAAAAAGTACACCATTCTTTTTAGGAAAAAGTTGTTATAATGTTTCCATACATTAACAGGGAGAGAGATACACATAAAAATCCCTAGTTATGCTTCATCACACAATCATCACACTTATTGCCACTCATTCCTAATTTCAGTCAATAGTAAGAAAGATGCAAACTTCAGCTAACAAGCGATTTGGATACGATTGTAACTAGATCCTGATCTGCATTGTTGTCTGGGACCATCCCAGTATCTTCCTGTAAGTTATTAGGCTCAAAAAGGCCCATATTTTGACTGCTCTTCAGACAATTCCTCAGAGAAATAAACCATACATGCCTTGAATTTATATGACTTGGCAATTACAAACAGTGTACTTAAATCATCATGATAGAATGGCATGGCTCCAGTCCCAACCCCAAGCCATGTGCCCATGGGCTGCCACCAATTAGATGGCTGTCCAGAGCCCAACCTGGCCTTGAACACCTTAAGGGATGGAGCATCCATGGATTCTCTTGGCAGCCTGTTCCAGCACTTCACAACTCTCTAAGTAAAAAATTTCCTCATAAAACCTAACCTAAAACTGCCCTCTTTTTGCTTAAAACCCCGTATGTTTTAATTTTAAACACTTCTGTGTACAATTTTCCCTTATCTTATCACTACTTGCCCAAGAAAATGACAGAATTTATTTGGTATGTTACATCTAACTACAATGTTTTAAAATAATGTGATGCACTTCACATCCAGGTTGGGTAACCAAACTTGAATCTTGAAAACAGAAGTGTCTACAAGACCCTAAAATGCAAAATTCTAGGATAGACTCATTCAAAAGATTCAGTTTTAGAGAGTTTTGCAGTCATAGTTACTGAACACTTTTGAGAATGCCAGGAAAATTACAGCGGCTGTTCTACAGAACTCTCAGAAGCAGCTCACTATTTTCACAGAACACATTTCTATAGCTAAAAAGAACATTACAGTAGTTGAAGGAGGAAGACACCAGTTTCTGTAGTATCTTGACAGCCAAATAATACATGACTTAAAACCTATGCCTCTCACTGATTGGAAATGCAGGCTCACATTCACTGAAGAGCCTTACATTGGAGCTCTGTGCTTTGTCCCTCTGAAAATGCGGGCATTGACCAGAGACACATTTGATGTCAAATTGCTACCAGCACTGACAGACTTTGATCCCACCTCTTTAAAAATAAAACTTTGAGGATAGTACACACCCCACTGACTACATACAATCACTTCAACTGAACTATAAAGCGTTCATTCAACTCAAAATTCATTTGTGTTTGCAACACTATTATCAGAAACAGGCTGAGCAATAATCATTAAGTGGCTTTCAAAACACTCTCCACAGTTAAAAAAAATTCCAAGCATGAAAGTTCAACTGATAACAAGATTGCTTTAAATTATGGAATACTGTATTTGTAAAAGGCAATATGTTACTTTTATTTAATCATTTGCTATCTGCCCTGGGTGGAGGCTGAAAGCACAGACAACAAAAAATCCCTGTTCAGAGGTGGCATGTATGTGGAAGAAGTAATCATTACAGAGAAATACCAAGTTCATTCTCCCAGGTGACTCCTTCTAACATATGGAAGAAACAGAACTTAGCCATTTATAGAAACATAGAATCTTTAGAGTAGGAAGGGATCATTAACGGTCATCCAGTCCAAATGTACAAGGACAGTCACAACTAGATCAGGTTCCCCAGGGCCTGATCCAGCCTACCCTGGAAAATCTCCCAGGATGGGGCATCAACCACATCTCTGGGCAACCTGTTCCAGTGCTTCACCACCCTTGCTGTAAAAGACTTTCCTTACATTCAGTTTAAATCTATCCTCTTTGAGCTTGAAGCCATTTCCCCCTGTTCAAAGAAGGTAGATTTATCTAAAAGCACTTACAGTGTTTTCCTCTTTTTACATGAAAAACACTTGAAAGTGACAAGTGAATGTTTAGGTTTTTTTTTCCCCTGCAACCTTTCTATAATATTTCATTTTTAACATATTAATAGCTTCTCCACATGATCTGACACTATCCATTTTCTTCTTTATGATCTGCTAGCTTTAAGGACTGCTGTAATCACAACTGACCAGTAGCAAAAAATTAGTTATTTTCAGAACTAGAAGGCAGTGATCAGCATTGATCTAGTACTCTCCTACCTGGCTTTCACACATTTATATCCCCAGAAGAAACAACTAACAGCATCTTAAAAGTATCACTGACACCATAGATCAGGGCAAACATCATCAAAAGAATCACAGCATCATGAATGTTCCTGCTGCATATGCTGTACTTCTCATATTTTATATAATCTAGCACAATTTTAGATTCCCCTCCCCCCCATCATGTTTCTGACCTTATTTCTAAATGAAGCCTAATGATCAGGCAGCCATGTGACATGCTAGTTCAGCTCTAAGAACAGCAGAGTCATACTAAAAACACTTCCTCTGAACTCAACTTTTCGTTCCACTCCTGCTAAAATGTCTGAATTTGAACATTACACTTCTAACATTAATCCCTTAATATTTACATTTTTCTCTTCAATAAATGGAAATAAATAAATAAAAATCCTTAGGCCCAGATATACTCACTCACGTAACGGAATGTCTCCTCATCATGAACTGGAGAAGAGATTTCAGGAAGATGAACATGGCGGGTAGGAGACCGAATCCAATCTTGATTTTCAAAAAGATAAAGGGAGTCCACTCTTAACTTGTAATCTGGCAACTGTTCTTCTAGCATGCTCACCAACTCTACTTCAGGAAGGTCCTCAGCGGAGCAGTCATCTAAAAACGATTAAGTGCCATGTATTTAATATATGCTATTAGTATTTTTAATATATGCTTATAAAAATAAAATATTAAAAATATATTTTAATATATGCTATTAGCTATTTTATAGAAGTATTGATTTAAACTACTATAAAATATTTTTATAAATCTTCATTAGATTTGAAAAGAATTGTTCTGCATTGAACAAATGGCCAGAATACTTATTGATCGAATGCTTAATTGATATTACAGTATTTGCAAGTTCCTCATTCTCAAGTTACTGCAAAACTTCCTGCAAAGTTGTTTTACCTATGGCTCCCTCAGATTTCTCCAATGCAGTATGTGGAATGAATTTCAGCTTCTATTCTTTCCTGCTTACTGAACTAAAACAGAGACCTAATCGCTACCGATTAATTTTGTAGAGTTTCATTGGCTTTAACATAATTACAGTTCTCTTTCCCAAAGGAAATTCACATTTTTCATTTTCTTCTGTTTATGTTTTTGTTTGCCAATTATAGAGGTTTTAATAAAGTGACTATAAATAGCCATTGAATACTGCCTTAAAATCAGGCAACTTGAGTATACAATTCTATTATCATCCATCTGGAATCACAGTTTAAGTAAACATAGTACTTAAAAGTCTGAACAGCAAATTTAGCTCTTCCTGCTTTTTCTCCTTCTCAATAGTATTGGAGAAAAGACAAGAAAAACAAAAAAAAAACAAACAAAAAAAAAAAAAACCACATTAACTCTTAGTTGCTAAAATACTGCATATCAAAGGTATATAATTATTGTTTTTTGAACATGTCCACTAAAGATGAAGTCCATCTTCAATAACTTCCAGTAGAAGAAATGCCAATAACAATCATCAATACTGAATCAAAACCAACATCTCAGAATGGAAACTGATTTTACAAGCTAATTAGAAAGGATTTAACATTTCTGTTCATTTGCAACATCAGGGAAGAAATACAAAGAATGTGAAATGCAAGGATGTTTTCAGGTTGGCCACCTATAAAACATTAGACACATTCAAGATTTGTACCAGAATTATTTCTCCAGCTCACCAGAGATGCTCTCCAAGATCCTGCTATCAAAATTCATGAGTCTTTCTTCACAGTTCACTTCTTCGGAAATTGCATTTTGTAGTCAGATTGTGCATCGTCCCTTTATTGCTTTGGTAGAAAGATGGTTTTGGTTTAGAGACAGAGTAATTGACAGCCATCAAGCTACCCAGACAAATCTGGCATCAGTTCACTTCTGTAGACTGGTTCTTATTCCAGATCTCTTAGGACATGCTCATTTCATCTGAGGAACTACTCATCAGCAAAAATATCTATAGGATATTGTATAAAAGCTGCATGAGATTCTCAACTCAGCCATAACCTAGGAATAAAACAAAGAGAGTGCCAGAATTTAACAGATATCACCCTTTCAAATGAGACAGCTCAATGATTATGACCTCAATTTTTTCCAGTCTATTTCCTCTCTGTATCAACTTAAAAAAAAAAAATGTTTTAATGCTTAGCTTACACAATACATCATTATATATTAAAAAAAAAAGTCTTCTCGCCACACTGATAAGATTCAGCTCTGAGCTTTCTATCTCAGCTCTTCTCATGTGACACATGCTCCAGTTCTTTAACCTCTGCAGGACTCACAATTACTATGTCTCTCATACAAAGAGACCCAGAATTGAACTCACAACTGCATGTGTTGCACTGTGTCTGAATAGAGGTGAAGGATGACATCCCTCAACCAGCTTGCGATTATCCTAACACAGCCCAAGATGGCTGCTGACCTTCCTTTGCAAGGGAACATTGCTGGTTAACATTCCACTTACTGTTTACCAGGACTCACAGGTCCTTTCCTACAAAGCAGCTTTCCAGGCTGCCAGCTCCCAGCACATACTGCTACATGCCTTATTCATTCTGAGGTACAGGACTTGGCATTTGTCTTTACTGAACAAGAGGCAATGGACAAAAACTGACATGCAGGAGACCCTGCCTGAACCCTGGAAGTGTTTTTTGTTGTTGTTTTTCTTGTTTGTTTAATTGTGAGGGTAACCGAGAACTGGAAAAGTCTGTCCAGACAGACTGTGGAGTTTCCATCCTTGGAGATATTCAAGAGTCATCTGAAAATGGTCCTGAGCAAGCAGCACCACATGGCTCTGCCTTGAGCAGGTTGGCCTCTGGAGTTCCCTTCCAATCTCAACCATTCTGTCACTTAAGGTAACAAAGCACGTTCATAAAAAGTGCTTCAGGTCTTCAGATCGTTTAAGGTGTATTTCTCAGTTTAGCAAGTGCTTAAAAAGTAAAAAGCTCAGAGCAATTCTTATACTGTTAGTGATGTAAACACGCTTGGTAAAAGAAACAACCTCCTCACAAGGCAAGGTGGTTTTGTTCTCCATTTTCCACCAGACGTGCCAAGGTTACATTCCTTTCCCTGCAAGTCCTTCTTAGGGACTTCAATACACTATTATATGTTAATTAGAAGGAAGAAAAAAATAAAAAGACCCAAATGTTTAATAAATAGTTCATATTAGCAAATAATATTAATAGGCAGATACTTACAAACGACCATACTAAAACTATGTAAAATATATATATATATATATTTATATTTACTATATATATATATATAGTTTCTTCTGGTTATTCAAGCTTTAATACTGATACGGTTAGATTGCTGCATGAACAATGGTTATGATATCTACTTGCAACCATATTAAAAAGCTGCCAATTAAACAAATACAAATCACATAAAGGAGAAATGATCACAGGCAGTTACAAGACAATGAAGTGTTACAGCAGTTGTGACTACAGTTAAGTGCCTGAGGCCAGTAACAAATCTGTTAGCAATGGCAAGTTTGCCTCAAAAATGGGATATGCCAGCATCCATATGCAGGGGTTACCCCTGCATCAATGCATTAATAATGTTGCATTATTAATGTTAACAGTGCAGTTACACAAGGTACTAAAAGCAGTACAAACAGCTGGAAGATGTCCCAGAAAATAATCACCACAGGACACATCAAATCAATCCTACTTTTACAGCAGAACTCTTAAGCCACAATTCTCCAATAACTAACTTAATCTTACACTTCTTTTACATGAACATCTCACGGAACCATTAGACACCCACAACAATAAAGGTCAGAGGCATGTGTGTCTGATAAAGTAGAGACACTGGGCTGTGCCACCTACATGCACTAACTATGTCACCTGAGCATCAAAGAAGCAAACTTTTGATAATTAGAGTGATGAGCTTACATAACTGTTTTTTATCAATGACTTTAGCTTCTAAACTTAAGGAATTCCTGTCTGGACTAAAAGAATCAAATTACCTGTTTAGTAAATAACTAGTCTCCACAAAACAGCTCTGATCAATATTCCAGATTAATGAAGAAATTTGTAACAACAACTGATTTTTCTTGCCATAATTAATAAACGAACAAACAAATTAATATCTCCTGACAAAACTCATATTCTTGCCCAATTTTAAAAATATTAGAAGGTGGAATCCTTCCTTGATCTGTTACTTCTGCAGCTACTACTCTCAACATTTCCTACAGTCCTACTCCCATGTAGGAGTATATGTGCATTTATAACTCATATATTATACCTATATGCGCATTTATAACTCATCTGCTTTGAGTTTCAAAGTTTTCTTAAACATCCCAGGAGGAACTGGATCAAGTACAATAATATAGAAAAAAAATAAAATAAAACATTTTCTAAAAAGTATAGCCACTTTATAACTACATGACAGTGGATAATATTTATTTAAGTCATCGTTTTATTTGTATTTGGTTAATCAGAAAACAAAAACTTCCTCTATACTTTTTCACTACCAAGTTTTTGATTTAAAAAAGCAACCAAAAAAATTAAAAGAAATAAATAACCAAAGACAGCTATGCTAAGTAATGTATAGTTATTTTTCATAACTGTAGAAGTTTGTTATGCAAGAAGTGTGCAGCTGGGATGATTTTATAAATACATGAGCCACTATAGAGCAAGAGAAAAATATCAGAATCCAGCTGTTTCTTTATGACTCTGATTGAAAAATGAATGTCATTTCCTCTCAAGACTGAAGCTAATCTCTCTTTAATGTAGTCCAAAGCAGAAACAGCATTTCTTGCAGGTCGATACAGTTCAAACAATCATGGGGAAAAAAGAAAATGATTTTTTGTTGAAGTTTCTAGAGCACCATTCCAATAACAAACTTCTGACTTCAGAGAGCAACTTCATTTGCAACTCCCTTGAAAAGCAAGCACCATAGAAGTCAATATCACCACTTCCAGAGTTTCCCATAGCTTTATTCCAGCATGCCATGGGGTAACTTCACTGGAAATTTGACCAGCCAACATGCTGTGCAGTAAAACCCTGACAGTTCCCTGACCCTTTTAGTCTGCAGTACTGCAACTGTAAAACTATTCCTGAAAGCACAGCTTCCACCTGCAAGTTCCATGTATACTTACATCCACATGGATAATACCCACAACATTTATAACATGGTTTTAATATACATAGCTCTACTATAAGAAGATGGTTAGAAATACAAATTAACTACTTGAGTTGTACAAAGAGATGTGCCTGAAGCAGAAGCCAGAGACTTTCTCAGGTATTCTTCTACTCTGAATAAAAAATAAAAATAAAATCACACACAAGTTGGAAAAAGTGGACAGTGAATACGAACAAGTGTCAAACAACTTAGGTCTGGTATTTATAGTGAAAAGGATTAAAGCATTAAACATTAAATATTGAATTTAAACTACGTCTGTCAGAAATTCAGAAACCAACTACGGCATTGACTAAAATCACAACAAAGATTAAAATAATTTGAAAATCCTTTTTGTGTATAGAAACTAAAATGAAGGGCAGAACACTAAACAAGGTTATTAATTTATAATTATTAATTTGTATCAAAAAGGAAAAAAAAAGTAAGAAAGTTGTTAATTTGGGGAAATAACAACTAAGTCATTTATAACTTGACTGCAGCTTTGTCATCTATTCAGCAGGTAAGGCTACTTGAAAAGCAGAACTGGAGTTTATCTTCTCTTAGACATTTTGGAAAAGAACGAATGCAATTCAAAACACCAAGCGACTGAAAAAGCAGAAACTTACATTAACCTACTTAAAACAACCTGTGCAGTTCTTCCTACTTTGTCTCAAGGCTCAAAGGAAATAGCACTGTCAGAAAACACTTCTTGTTGTCTGAATTAAACCTAGATGTTGTTCTCTTCACAAATACAATTTATCTCTTGTTTATGTTTGAAAACGAATTGTCTAAGAAGCAGATGTTCTTTCAGTGTGCAAAAACAGCTCTGCTGTCATCTTTCATGTTCTGCCTCACAATTACATGACAAAACTTGAAGCACTGTAATACCTTGCCGATACCACCTGCCCTTCTGGGCCATTTATCCTAAGAACTACTTTGACAGATCTCAAGTAACCCCTGGCTTCAGTACTACACTGCAGCGTCAAACCACACACCCTCAGTTTGTTCTTGCTGCAATTTTCTTTGATTAAATATTTTAAATTTTGAATGCTAAGTGCTTCTCTGTATATTTTATGATCAACACTCAACTCACTATAACAGAGGATTAATTTAGTTGGCATATATGAATTTCACTAGAGAATTAAAGTTAGCTCTAAAAGCCATGCCATTTTCTTCTTATAAAAAGGAATAAAGGTTTCAGTTTCCAGTTGGATCATTTGTTAACAGTAAAGACATTCAGAGACATTCGTTATGAATTAAAAGACAGCTCCTGATCTTTCTTACTCCGCTGTGCAAGACAGCCCAACTTCTTCCCTTCTCTGTTCCCTCTTTCACATCCTTTATTAACCACTGAACAGTAAAAAATCTGAAGGACTCGTGTCATAAACTATCAAGAGCAGACTGAACACAACCACAGTACAAAAAACTACTGATTTAGTACTTTAATTACTTCACTTTTTCACAATTGTTAGAAGAACTTATAAGAAAATACCATTTCCACTGTTAGTTTACTATACTGCTTTTACACAAGTGTACTTGTCAACAGTTTTATCCTCATACGCTTCATATGCCCATTTCCCATTGATGTTGAAGTCTTTTAGAAGTAATTCAACTGAATATGAGAAAACCAAATAGAATTCAAATATTGGAGAACGGTTTACATGCAGAAGTGATGCCCTCTAAAGAAAAGCTGCAACATCAGACAACATTACATAAACAAACATGAGATACACATGTATGTGTGTGTATTTGCATGTTCTCCAAACTAAACTCTCTAACACACCGTGCGTTTCAGAATTCAACTATCAAATAGCTTGAGACAACAAGCTAAAACAAACACGCCTATCGCATGCTTAAACAAAACTTATCTTGAGTAAGTTAGAACTAAACCTAGACCTTCAGTGCATGCCCCACAAAATCCAGTTTGCATAGAGATTTACTAGATCAACTGTGCATGGAAAATAGACAAGACGAAAAACAAATGCAGTGCTGGAGCCTATTAACACCAAGAAGTACACCAAGTGCGGACACTATTGCTTAGGGCTCAAGCAACGGTGTGATTGTTAACCAACATTATAACAAGATCTGACAAAGCTCCCAAGGAGAACTATATAAAACAAAAGCGTAATAACTGAAAAATAAGAACAGTTAGAAGACCAAATTAAAAGCATTAAGAGAAATATTCATCAATTTTTTAATCAGTGTTGTCATTGTGGCAGGAGGATTAGAACTTGATCTCTTCCAACCCAAGTCATTCTGCTGATTCTGCAAATGTGCATATATAAATAAAATGGAAGCCACATATTCCATTAAAGCACTGGTATTTCAACATCATTCCATCTTAGTGTAAAGGAGACAAAAATAACTTCTCTTGTGAATCTGGTGAGATATTAAAGTAATTTTTTCTTCAGCAAGTCAAAAAATCTCAACCAAAATTAATTGCAAAAGCAAGATTGAGGGCAGACTTAGAAAAGTTGAAACAGCCATGAAATATTACACAGATGAGTTAATCTGCTCTTTGTAGCTGCCACTCCGAGCAAGATGAATGCAAAAAGGCAGTTGTGCCATCTTATTTAAGAACATAATTCTGAAGACTTTCTACCACTAGAGAAGAACCCTGTTACTTCAAATCACAATGATCTGAAAGCAGAGATGAGCTGCTTTTACAACAGGAAAGACTAGATAAACAATATAGGTTTTCATTTCTTCCTGCATTAAAGCTTAAAAATACTTTCAAAATATTGGCATCTGTTTTGACAACATCCAAACTCAAACAGAAACATCCTGTTATTTTCTCTATTTTCCATTTGTTGTCAACAATTGCCTCTTCATCAGCCTCTGGAAAGACCAAATGAGATTTGTTGCTCTGTGTAGTTATAGGATGCAAGACGACAGGCCACAAGTAACACAAGGAAGATTTCAACAACAAAGAAGAAAACAATTCTAAAGCAAGGCTACCTTTCCAAAAAGAAGCCAAATGAATAAGTCAGTTATTCAGAATACCAAATCTTACTGTCACACTAACACGTTAAAACAGAATGATTGTATTAAGTCATTAAACACACTGCTTTTTATTACTACAACTGGAATGCTGTCGTCAGCTAATAACAAAAAAAAATATTTTGCATTTCAAGGTTAATGAAACAGTTCTATTCTTACAGCAAACATGACCACACTGAATTGCTGCCAAAGCATTCCTGGGACTCCTGCTTGGAAGCAGAAGCCGAATCTTCCAACAGTATATAGTAAGAGATAGAAGACAAAGGAACATACACACCAAAAACAAGTATCCGTGAACGTGAACTTTATCAATTGCAGATACCACTTGCTGTGTGTCTCACACCTATTTTAGCTCCAGCCATTACTATCCCCACAGAGGCCCAAATAATGCCTGTTTTTCCTCTCACATAAGAAGAAGAATCATTTCAAAGAAAAAGCAAACAATTCTAATAACAGATACTCAGATACTACTAAATAAACATAAGCAATCCTGTATCAGACCATCAACTTCCAGAACTTCCAGGTAACAACTTCCAGAAACTGATATAAAAAATAGAACAAAACCAGAACCCCAAGTGCATCTCCTGCATGCTTTTTAAACTTGGAGTAGGGGTTAAGGGTTCAGAGCGGATGCAGGAGAACATCTCACACAAGATTATGTGTATCAAGGGAGTAACAACACTGAACAGAACAGTTCTCGCATGATCTTCATTTGGCCTTTGGCCAGCTGGACACTTTTGTTCCTTGTCAGCCTTTATCTCCATACACAACAAAACTAGCTGTTCAGTACGTGCATATATGCTGTTTGTCTGTGTATACATGAACAGTGCTGAATTTCACAGTGCAAGACTAACATTTTTATAAAATCCTACATGTTTGGAGGTTGTACCACTGTACTACACAATGCAGAAATAACATACACTTAATTGAATTCTATCTTTGGCAGAAACTATGAGCACTACCTAAAAGAAATAACCATATAAAGTTTTATCAATTCCCAGTTCTTTTCTATAAATGCACAATCATAACATTAATGTGTGCACATTCTTGTGGGTACACCTCTGGTGTTTGTTTGTTTTTTTAAATCATCTATTTCTTTAGAGGAAAAAAGACTATCCTCTATTTGTTAGTTAGGGAGTATAAAAACGTCACATGCTCTTGCAGCAAGTGCTGTGCTTGTATTTCATTTAAGGATTGTTAGAGGCTTCTTCAAAAATTGAAGCTTGTTGTCTATACTTAAGATGAACTTAAATAATATTTTCCACTAAAATCGCTAATGTTTTCAGATTGATGCATAGCTGGATTCAGCCAAGTGAATGGTTTTAATTTCTTAACATATACCATGGTCAGCACTCAGAATTTTAATCACTACAATTCTCTATCTATTAAAATAAACCAGACTGAACAATGTGACCCAGTCATCAGAGTACTGCTAACAACGTAACTAGTTAAAGGGATCTGTAATCTCTTTGGTAAACATCTCTGCAAAAATGCTATTTTTGTAGCTTCCTGGAAAACTTATCAAAGAATCACATGTTCATCCTTCCTGAAACAGCAAAAAAAATTCACCCCCGTCAGCCCTCTACTATATTAGATGCAAAAGAACAACAGAATGTCCAGACTGTCCACCATTCGACTTCTTAAAACACATTTTCAAATCCTTATTATAGAAATGTGATGAACTGATTCAGATCCAGTAGTGAACACCATCACTAAAGAGCTCTTAAGTTTCAGGTACTGGAAATTTTTTTCAAGTTGCCTTCAGTGTTAGAAGTACAATTAAAAGAAAAAACCTTGAGGATGCATGCCTTCAATACAATGAGGTAAACAGCCTACTTAATTTCCCTGAAAAATATATATACCAACTGTGAGAAAATAGATGAAAAGCACAGGCAATGTAGACAAGAAGTAGAGGAGCAGAAATGAATACCAAGCATGTTTAGCCTGGTTGAAAAGCATCACATACTAGTTGTTGGAGAAACATTTCCTCTTCATTATCTCAATTCCTCCTTACCAGCCTTCCTCCAAACAAATAGATGCCTGGCTCTATCAGTAGAGTGCCAAATGCCTTCACATCTGAGGTATCACACCGATTTCTGTCTGCACATCCAGGCAGGCTGTATTACCTGTGGGTGGGAACCCACAGACCAGCATGCCTATAAGCCTTGGAATTAGAGATATCTAGCTTTCCATGCATTTGTTCTACTGTTCTCCTTCCTCCTTTGTCCATCACATTAAACTCTAGGTATGTTAAGACTTGTCTTCTTTACGTGCATTTCCACCACAACAGATTAACTTCAATACTTTCTATGTGGTTTTCTTAGCTAACAAGCATAAGAAATGAAATACAACCAGCTGCAAGCTTTAGTGTGTGCCTATAATTACAGTAAAGATAAAAATCCCAATAAAGGCTAATAAAATACATACTTCTAAAATGAAAATTTTAATGTTTAACTCTTACATGAAAGCTAACCTCAAATTCACTATGCTGCCTTGTAACATTGTGTTAAGACTTATTTCATAGTATCTGATGTATTTGAACCACATTCTCACTACCAGACAATAACTCTGAAACATAACAAGAAATGATGTTTTCAACACTGTACAGTTAAAGATTACTTTCAAAAATAATAATAATAATAATACAAGGATGCAGCTCCATGCAGCATGTTTTTACTGGGTAGACAACAGGAAAAAACCTATTACTGCAGTTTACTCAGAAGCTCAGAATGCAATGCTATAATTAAAAAGCTGAATCGCCTTGCCCTGAAGTCCATACAAAACCTGAAACACAATTGATATTTTGCCAAGCTTTGCATTCTGTGAGCAGAGACGTAGTCTCCCATACGGAGCCCACGTGGGTAAGGGCACTTTTACCACAGGATGAACTTGGCGGCACACTGAAGGTCACACCACCCACCGCCTGCGGTCACTGCCATCGCCCCAGCAGAAGTCTGGCATCCGACTGCAGTCAGATATGCACATATCACAAGCATAAAGCTTAGCATCACCTACATCTATATTACTGCCCGAAAAAGATCTCCACCAGCCTCACCGCAAGAACAACCGAGGGCTGTCGCTTGACTCCCACTCGGAACAGCACAGCACAATATACCATAGCATAGCCCAGCCCAGCCCAGCCCAGCCGCAGGCCCGCAGCCGGGGCCCAGCCGTACCCCAGTCACCTCTCGTGCTCCTCAGCCACAACACGCACCCGCTGCACCTCAGCAGCTTGCAGCGAGAATTCACAGAACACCTATAAGCGGCACAACCATCCCAAACAAGCGCCGAGCAGCGCCTTACCCGAGCTCCCTCAGTCGCTCCGCCTCCCCGCCGCCGCCCTGCGCTCGCGGCTGACAGAGGCCCGCCGTGCAATCAGCCGGCGACCGAGGAAGCGCGGCGATGACTTCCGCCCGGCTGTCACGGAACTACAAGCCCCGGCACGCCGCGCGGCGCGGCTGGGCCACCCGCCGCCAGGGGCCGGACCCGCGGCACACCGGGCCGCTCGCAGTTACGGCCCCGCCACCTCTTGCGGCTCCGCGGGGTTCCGGGCTTGCGGCGGCGGTACGTCCTCATCCCCGCGGGGCTCCGAGCTGGCCGCGCCTCCGGAATTGCTGTCGGGGGTGCTTGAAGGGCCGGGAGTAGGGGGGCGGTGCGGGGAGTGGGGAAGCGCTGTCCCGGCCGCGCGGGACTAAGGGAAGCAGGAGTGGGTGGGCACCCTGAGGGAAAAGTACGAGCTGGGCTAAGGGAGGCTGGGGGCGCTCTTTTGCGTTCCGCTCCTTTAGTCACGGACTTCAAGTCAGTACCTGACAGAGATCGCTTAACTAGAACCGCTTCAGCCACTCAACCTCAAGTAAGAGCTGCAGAACCTCAGTAACGTTTGGTGGTACCTGGGCTTTGGGCTACAGGGCCTCCGCACCTCACGTCTTTCTGGAAATAGATAGAATTTGCTCTGCCCCGTATCGCCGCATCTGGAGCTTTAACCAAGTTGCGATGACTGTCAGCTCAGCTGTGTACTGCTGTCACAGCCTGCAGTAAAAAGAAAGGCTTAGGTTAGGGACTTGACCCACAGCCATAATGAAAACGGACACAACATTATACTATGGAATTTAAAAAAAGATCAAGAAACAATAATGTTATTAAAAACAAATGTGAATTAGGGACACCTCTGCTGTCTGGTTAGCCTCCTGCACAGCTTTGAACCAATGATTTTACTTTAGCATACCCAAGTTACTAAGACATTTCTCACCTTAGCTTTTGTATCTTAGTGTTCCAACCAACAGAGTAACTACTTTCGTATAATGAAACAAGATTTCTTTTTTTCAGGTATAACAAGGTTGCTGTAGCTGTTACTGAACTGGACAAGGTCTTGAGGAAACTGCATTTTTTTACTACTCTGCCACAGGCTTCTCCAGTGAAGTGGGAAAGTCAAGCCCTGATCCTCTTAACAGAGCCAAACACCTATTAAGGATCTCTCCATTTTTCATATTTGAAAAGGAATTGCAACATATCTACAAGTTTTTTTGTTTGGTTGGTTGGTTGGTTTTGGTTTTTTTTTAGGGTATGAAAGGTTACGGTTACTGATAGCTTAGGTATTTGGCAGTAGATGGCTCATTAGTGCTTGTTCACTTTTCAGTGTTGCCTAGATTAAAGAGTATCCATAATTTTAATGAAGGATGTAATCAAGCTTAGGCCCTTGATTAACAAAATTATCTGGTTTGGATGTAGTAGTTGACCTTCTGAAGTGAACTTTCAAGCACTAATTACATGTTAATGTGGAACTACCCCCAGCACCCGACTTTACATCAGCTGTCCGGTAGGACTGATTCACACAGTAGAAGACTTCCGTGTGGATCATCAGGTAGCTTAATGTAGATGAGGTAGTCCCACTTTATGCTTCAGAAGCTGTGGTGTGCCTATGAGACATAACTCCCTCTCTCTGTCCTCACTGTATAAGCTTTCAAAGTGTTGGACAAAAAAAAGTCTGTTGGACTTGTAGTGATTCTGATCTGTGAGGGAGTTTGAGTGCTGATTCTGTGACCTAAGTGTGTGAAAAAAATCAGTTGTCTCCCCTTTTTCTCATTCAAGTTCCCTACAGCAGTATTTTTGTGAGCTAGTTCAGCTGCACACAGCTGTGCTTCTTTAAAATAGGTTGGTGTTTTTTCTTTCTTACGAACTGTTAGTGATACACAAATACATTTCTGTCTTATTTTCTGCATGTATGCAGTAGACTTCCAATTAAATCGTTTGTTCAGAAATGGTAATAAGATCTCTAAACCCATGAATTAAAAAGGAAAACTTTAAGTTGCAATGTACGTGGCATATACTTGGTTATGGAGTGTGACATCCATGCACTGCTCAAAGGCTTAATAGAAAAGCAGGCCTTCCCAATGCTGAAAAAGTTTCAGTGTGTGACATAACTGAGAGGAATGCCTCACACTTCTGATTTATAGGAAGACTTACTTTTATCATGGGTTTATGTATAATCTTACATGTCTGCTTTAATTTTTCTAGGATCAATGGGTGTATGTGACTTTTCACCTCATCTAAAGTGGTTCCATGTCTTGTTTGGTAAGTTTGTATTTGGGAATCTTTGACAGTTGTACCTTGTTAGCCAGTGATACCTTGAAGTGAAACAGTTCTGGTGAAATGTTTTGCTTAAGTGGATTTCCACAGTTCTGAGATACTGGATCTTTCTTGTATCAACTTTTGGTGAAGACTGTTTAGTTCCTAGTCTACCCATATACTCTATACTGTTTTCTAACCCCTTGCATGTCTAATGTGTAGCTGAAAACTTTCTGAACTGCAGCTTATTAGGGTTGTGTTGTTTTCCCACTGCCTTGTTTAATAAATGGCATCAAGACCACTACCAACTCACTTGTTTCTTTTCACAAGGACTGTTCCTGTATTCTGCGTACACCAGTTGAGTCAATCCGACCAGAAAAGCAATCTCAGAGCAGCAGCCATGAGTCCCTGGTAAGAAAAAAAAACACAAATAAGAGAAGCATTAATTGGCAAAGTTCAGTACAAAGTTGCACACGTGGAAAAACATATATATATAGTTAGTGAGCACTTAATAAAATACTAACAGGAAAAATAACTGGAGTACTTTG
Source organism: Cyrtonyx montezumae (assembly GCF_038088225.1). Classification (NCBI taxonomy): domain Eukaryota; kingdom Metazoa; phylum Chordata; class Aves; order Galliformes; family Odontophoridae; genus Cyrtonyx; species Cyrtonyx montezumae. The sequence continues at coordinate 18,017,098 of NW_027072078.1, read as the reverse complement.
GGGCTTCCACTTCAAAAGGTGACTGTAGTTGACTAAATATTACTCATAATCTTTTACTAGTTTAAATAAACAGAAAAAACAAAACCAGTAGCTTATTTATGTAAATCTCAGTGTAGTGGTAGAAGTGCCAGCTTGAATATTCTGACTTCAGCACTTGATCTTAGCATTCTAATTGATGCTATTTATGCATTAATTTTAAACATAAATGTACATAGTAATTCTAAGAACTGTGTTTTTCTCCATTGTTAGGCTGATTCTGAGCTAGCTTGGATTCCCCCATCTAAAGGAGGGAATGAAATGATATTTTGCTCTTCTAATGTCTCTCACTATGAACTCCAGGTGGAAATAGGTAACACAACTGCACCTTAAAATATTTCTTGTTCTTGCAGATGCATTCTCTCTGTAGGCTACTGCTAACTGCAGTAAATATTAATTTTGGAAAAGATATTATCAACTGACTAAAACTATTCTTGTTTCTGCTATCTTCTATTCTTGAGAAAAGTACAGATTCACTTGTTTCAGTTAGCACTTGCTTTAAAATATAAGACAAATTAATAATTATCTGAATTTTTCTTTTGACATTTGTGCATTTGGACATAATTGTCCTAAAATCTGTGGCATGTGCGCAATAAATACAGCATTAAGTAACATCCTAACCTGTCACTTGGCTACTTGAGTCGATTGTCTTAATGATGGCTGCACTGAATCCCACTGTTCAAGCTTAGAATCATGCAGTTGTTTAATTTAGAAGGGACATTTAAAGGCCACCTAGTCCAACTTCACTGCAGTGAACGGGGACATCTACACTAGATGTTGTCTCAGTTCTTGGAGATTAGACTGCAGAGGTCTAGCCATCTCCCCATGCCAGGGCCACTGCCATCACAGACACCAATATGGTTATGTAGAAAATGGCAAAATGGTGTTTAATAGCGCACGGCAGCTCCTTATATATATACATCTATCATCGTCTACATCCCTAAGCATGTATAGTTAATTAATCTCAGAGCAGGGAAGGTCCTGTCCCGTAATATCCCAATGTCCCAGCCACGCCTACTACATCAGGTTGCTTGGAGCCCTGTCCAGCCTAAGCCTTAATTGTTTCCAAGGACAGAGTCTACCACCTCTCTGGGCAACCTGTGCAACTGCCTCACTGCCCTTACTGTAGAAAAACTTCCTTATGTCCAATCAAAATCTCCCCTTGACCTATCACTACAGACCCTGCTAAAGAGTCTGTCCCCTTCCTTCTTGTAGCTCCCCTTTAGAGATACTGAATGGCTGCAATCAGGTCTCCCTGGAGCTTTCTCTTCTCCAGGCAGAACTGCATCTGCCTTGGCCTGAACTTGTAGAGATGTCCCATCTCTCGCATCATTTTTGTGGCCCTCCTTTGGATGCTCTCTAACAGGTCCACATCTCTCCTGTTTATTCTAATGTGTACATTTAAAGGGTTGTTAATGTAGATGCATTATTGACACTGACAAACATTTAAATGTCCTTTGTTGCTCTAAAAATAGCAGAACCAAGTTTAACTTATTTGTGGATATATTTTGCCCCATCTACTTAAGTTGTTGGCGTGCTGAAAGAAAAGATCACACTGCTATCCATTGCAATTTCAAAACTGTAAAGTTCTCTAACTATAAGGAAAAATTATGTGGTGACTTACTACATTTTCCAATATTAAGGTATCCACTTCTGGGTTTCAGGAAGGAGATTCAACAACTTAACTTCAATCTACCTTGCACGGCATACACCTACAGGCATGCAAGTTGCCGTAAGGATCACAGACCTAGAAAGCTGCTCAGAAGAGCATCTGAAAGCCTTACAGGTAAAACAACAGTACTTCTGAAGACGCTTTGGAACACATAAGGGTTTACTAAGCAGAGGTAGCCCTAGTGCTCTTACTGGGCGACTGAATTCAAATTTTTCTCTACAAATGAATAGAAAAGGCTCGTGTAAGTCTGAAAGAGTTGCATTCTGAAGAAAACGCTGACAAGTGTTTCATTTAGGAACGCTCATTTAGTTTTACATCTTTTACTTTGAAACACATTTTGTGCACTGCATTTAACAGCAAAATTTACAACTGTGAACAAACTACACTTCAGAAAAATGCAATCATATGCTAGTTATTTCGATTTCTATTGCAGTATGCTCATCACGTGCAATTTAGTATATATACACAGTGGACAGTTCTTTCTACTGATGACTGATATAATGCTCTTACTCAGACAGTTGTTTTGCAATTAACACATCAATTTTCATTTAATTCCATAGAATGAGGTGGTTTTATCCCACTTTTTCCAGCATCCCAACGTAATGACGCTTTGGACAGTGTTTACAGCTGGTAGTTGGCTTTGGGTCATTTCTCCATTCATGGCCTATGGTAAGAACTTGTTAACTGCAGTTTTGGAATAAGGAAAAGGATTGATGAAATTTGGGCTACACAGCTGACACCTGTTTTTTTCTTTAAGAATCTCTTGTCTTGTAGAGAAAGAGAGGGGAGGAAAGAAAAAAGAACTCCCAACAGACACACTTTCACGAATCCCTTGTTTAGATAAGTCTTCTGTATATCATCTTCCTCCCCAGAAAAGACTGGCATTTGAGTTGCATTAAATTGCATTTAGTCCTAACACCCACAACATATGGAGTGATAAGTGAGAGACACATTTGACCTTACAGAATTTTTAATTTAAAGAATAGAAAATTTGTTGGCCTCAGTGCAGGTTTGGCATAGGCTTTCAGTTAGCAAGCACAACATGAGTGTAATCCTTGATGGATGCATCAGCTGCATCTATGTAAGAGTTCTTCATGTACCACAGTCACTCTTGGTGAATGTATATGACAAAAGAGGCATAGAAAACATGTTGAAGGTGGCTTGTTAGGCTTAGGGTATTTTTTCCCCCTGCTTCCAGGTTCTGCTAGACACCTGCTGAAGACTTACTTTCCTGAAGGAATGAGTGAAGCTTTGATAGGGAACATTCTGTTTGGTGCAATCAGAGGATTAAATTACATGCACCAGAACGGCTACATTCACAGGTAGGACAATGTCAATGCCATAGGAAAGAATCAGATTACAGCATCTGGTTTATTAGGAATTTAATTTCACTTCAAAACCCATATTCAGTTCAGCTGTTGTCTCCTTTCCTTTTTCCACATATTTCTTAGAGCAGATGCAGACACAGCGCAGGAGCAGGGTCTTTTTTGTTTGTTTTGTTTTAAATAATATAGCAGAACAGATAAACACTTCCTTATTTTACGCTCTTTGCAAGGATGGAGAGAAGACTCTTCTCCAGTGTCAGGCAGTCAGTTTTTCTTGCTAACCATTTATTGGGGTGTATTAAAAAGATAGCTTATGCTAAGTGAAGACCACCTGTGGAAATAGTCTGCTAAACAGAGCTGCGTGTAAACCCCTCAATATAAATTAATGAAAGATTTTCATATTTCTATTTTAATAGTGCTTTGAGTAATGTGCATAACTAAAATTTATCACTTTTTGTTACAGGAATATTAAAGCTAGCCACATTCTGATTTCAGAGGATGGACTGGTTTCTCTCTCTGGCTTAAACAACCTCTACAGTTTAGTTAGCAATGGACAAAAGTCAAAGGTGGTATATGACTTCCCTCAGTTCAGTACATCTGTGCTTCCTTGGCTGAGCCCTGAACTACTGAGGCAGGTCAGTGTAAAATAGTCTTCATTCTTCCTATTCCAAGTTAACAGGAAATACTCAACTTCTATTTTACATCTGCTTGTAGAAGTGCAATAGAAGCTGTTGAACTGCAACTTAAAAACAAAACAGAAAAACACAGATGAACTGAATTTGGGATTCTTCTAGACATAACAGGTTTTAAAGCTGTTGGTACGGTGGTGGTGCTGTACAACTGAATCTGCCTGATTCTCTTCCTGAAAAGTAGAGCAGATCCTGTCTTCAGTGGGACATCACATTTATGAGAAAAAAAAAAAAAGCCTGTCTCAGTTTGTTAATTGCCTCAATCTTATGTAGATTACATAATATTAGAATTGTGTCTTGACTGTGGTATTTGTATTTTTGTTTGCACTGATCAATGGTGTTAGTGGTGCAGTAAGTTTTATCTCTCATACAGGATTTGTCTGGGTATAACATGAAGTCTGACATTTACAGTGTGGGAATAACAGCATGTGAATTAGCCAATGGACACGTTCCATTTCAAGACATGCCTCGGACTCAGGTATGATGCTAAACTCCATTTCTACTTCACAGGACACTGAGATTTTTTTCTCTTTTTAAATAAAACATTACTGAGATAAGCCAGTGCTGTTACTGATGAAATGGCAGCAGCTTTAACTTATTTCAAACATGCATGTTTCTTACTAGAGTAAATAATCCTTTCTTGGAGATTCACAGCATAGCTCGAATAGGACTATGGATGGTACATTTTTAGAACCACTATTCCTTTCTACCAGATGCTGCTGCAGAAGCTGAAAGGTCCCACATACTATCCTTGGGATGTAAATGTCTTCCCCCATGGGGAATCCAGAATGAAGAATTCCCAATCAGGTGTTGATTCTGGAATTAGTGAGAGTATGACGCGCACAATGACAAGTGAGAAACTACAAAATCCTGTTTCCAAAACATTTTCCCCTGCATTCTACAACTTGGTAGAACTTTGCTTGCAACAGGACCCTGAGAAAAGGTAATTTTCTGGTGAAAATTAATTTGGTGTCATTTTAGTCTTAGACTAAGTCTAGCCCACAGATTGGGATACATGATTAGTTGAACACCGTTAAAATCAGAATTTCAGACCAGACTCACTGCACGTAACCCTATAGTTATGTTTAGTCTTGTACTTTAAGAACTGTCTTATCTGACAAAGGAACCATGCTTTTAAAGTTTCGTTTGACTCCCTTCAGGCCTGGATCTCTTACGGTATGAATCTATTTTGTATTGTGGTTAGACAAGTAAAATTAATTTTAAACATGCACCTTGTCCAAGAAAAAAAATGGCAAACTTAAGTATATATTTTCAGTATGAAGTATGAAGTATGCCTTTTCTGAATGAGACATAAAATCTCTTGTTAAGCAGAAAAGTAAAAAACAAAAACAAAAAAAACCCAAACAGAAACACAACTTTAAAAGTAAACTCATCTCTTCAGTAGCACTCACTACACATTGAGACAGAAAATGTAAAAATTCTATGCTGCCTTTCTCATGATTCACATTTGATCACATGCATTAACAACCACGCAGCTTAAACTGATTTGTCAGACTAACCCCTTTTCCAAAAGCAGTATTTAACTTTGCAATATGTAATTGTATTGTTCATTTTATGATGCAGGCCGTCAGCGAGCAGTTTGCTTTCTCATACGTTCTTCAAACAGGTGAGTTCACTAAATTTTCTTCAAACGGCACAGCTTTCAAAAATAATCAAAATAAGTGCTAAAATATTAGAGTTGGATTACAAAATAATTAGGTCAGCTGGAAGCAAAAACTATCATGTAACAGCTCATCTGCTTCAGACAACTTTTATAAAAGGGTACTGGTAGGACACATCATTAGAATAATCTATTTTCTCTTTGATAATGTTGGTTTAACTTAACTCAGCCTGATGAGAAAATTAGTAAATATTCTGGATTTCAAGTATAAGAATTCCATAGCTAATTAGTCATGAAAGATGAATTCAGTTTTCTGTAGAGTGAGGAAAGAGAAACCTCTTATCCCATTTTCAATACTGTTACATGCAAGAACATGGCTCTATGACTTCTACATTTTTGATTGTCAGATACAAGGTTATGCAGACATAATTGCAGCCCTCTTTTGATTAACTTTTCTTCTTCATAGGTAAAAGAACAGACACAGAACTCACTACTGTCCCTGTTACCACCTCCTGTTCAAAATAACAGATCGGAGTTCTTGGCGCTGCCTTCAGCAGTAGCTGAGGCTGAACTTGGATGTATTACTGCAAATCAACACGATACAGACTGGGAATTCTAAGTAGATACCAAACAATCATACCTCTACTATGCTTCAAAGAAGGAAAATGTGATTTCTCTTGCTGCTTTAGTTTGTATGGTTAAAATACAATTAGACACAGTATACTTGAAAAACGCAGTTAAGGCGGCCGCATTTCATTAACTTCATCATATGTTCGTATCATGAAGTGCAGTATGCCTCATTTTTTCAGATCACGTGCAAAACTGCATGTATGGAACAACTGAATCCTTACCTCCCTCTTTCAAAATATTTCTTAAAAAACATGAGGGTTCCTGCTGTATTTTCACTTTATACTGCACTTTTTAGCTCGTATTACTGCAGTCCAAATGCCTTTCTAAATTCAGGCTTTGTCTTTTGTCTACAGTTTTTCTTCAGTAATCTGTTTATCTTTCATTGTCACCTAGATTATCTTAGTGAGGAAGAATCTTCCATTTTCAAGCCTAAATCTGAAACTGCAGAAATGAGTTTCTCCCACCTCCCAGAAGGTGTGTCGCTCAGTTGACATGCTATCAGTGTTTGCCCTAAGTTAGCTATCCATCAAGTCTTCCCTGCAGTTTCAATACTGCATGTTGACCAAAGCTAGTTGAAAAGATGACTCACACTCTTGGATTTTTCTGCATTCTTAATACAGATCTGTGCTTTTGCATCTCTATTTACTGTTGCATCATCTTAACAAGCAATCTGAGAACATCTTATAATGTAAAGAAAGTCTTAAGTTATAACACATAAGGGTTAATTTTTAAGACCTGTTAAATGATCTGAACTCACTGTGTGTGTTTTTGTTTATACTGTGTACCTGTCTGTCACTAAAAATTATCTTCTCTAAAGAAGTTACAAAACACATTAAGCTTCACCACTGTTGCTGCTTGCAAACATCTGCAGTTGGATTCCCATGATTTGATTTAGGGCAAAAATTCACAAGAATCTGAGAGATTTTGTCTCTTCCTTGATGAAAAACTGCCCTTGTGCCTACAACTCACTAACTTCTCATCTCTCACACTATACCAAGTAACTCAAGCTGAACAAAAGCACTGTTGTTTTTTTTTTTAATTAAAAAATTTAGAACTGCAACCTCATCGTGGTTTAGAAAAAGCTGTGTCCCAAGCCACTACTACTTGCTGACGTATGATCTGACAATAGTGAAAATATATAGACAGTGAATGGATACATTTTCATTTTTCAAAATACATACATTTCACTGTGAAGTACTCAAATCTGACATCTGGGCCATCTCAAATCTGGGCCTATCTGCAATCAACCTGCAAATACTGCTGCTTTGCCAGCAGCTTCTCTTCAAAGCCTTGAATGCCAAACGCCCGGTAAGCAAGCCTGAGATACAACCAATTCTAAATAATCACACTGAAGCATTAACAAAATACTTGACATTATTCATTATGCTGTGAAGGGAACTCAGTTCAAAACATAGTAGGTAAAACTAAGCTTAAGAGCCTCTCAATAAACTTACCCTGTCTGCCTCAGCATATTTCTGTAATTCTTGTACTCCTATTTTCAGCACAATTCAATCATACTAACAGCTTCTTGTTACTGCAAGAGATGTTTCAAATTTACGTCAGTCATTAGTTTAGACAACTATTTTCTTAACTAAGTTACTCTTATTAGTCATACAGATATTAGCTTGTGTGTTCTTCAATGAAGACATTACTCTCACATGAGCCCCATATTTTCTTGATCCCTAACCACTGTAAATCTTGATTGTTTTAAAATAAACTATATAGCACCTGCAAGTATTTTTAAGTAACTGTACATGTAAACCCCAAGTCAAATAAGTGAAAATAGACATGAAATTGCACATACTTTAATTACAGATGTCTGAATGAACATTAGTACACTGCTGTTTGTTTCTTTTTAAGAAAACCTGATGCCAAAAATTTCAGGCAGCTGAAGTGCCAGTGTTTCCAAGCTTCACTTGAAATAATAGTACTCTGCACTCTCTATAAAAATGAACTTGAATATTAATAACAAAGTGAAGTATAGACTGACTTAAACAGCTGAATATTCCAGTAGAGTTACTATGCTGCTATCTGTCTCGTTCCATAGAAAGAATAAAATTACCTTTTTCCAAACACTGGTCCAGTTCATGCAGTGACATAAATTATAAAACAACATTTTGTTTTCTTAAAAAGGTCATGAATCTTCATGATTAGAACGGCTGCATTTTCAATGAAGTTTTCAAACTAAAGTAATTAAGAGGGACTGTGACTTCTAGCGGTTACTGAACCAGGAACACTTGATACTCGTCTCTGGATTAAGTTTACAGAAAGATTTGTTGCAGTCCTGATCATAAACTGTGATACTTTCTTCTAAGGAATAATGTAAAATATGTTAACACAGAAAACGTGTAACCATCATATTCATGAAGAGGTTTCAACTGCATGGTATTGATAGTAAGTTCTTGGAAACTGAAGTGTACTTCTACTGAAATTTAGACACAGTGCTATGAAGAGGTTTTTGTATACAATTTGCGTATTCAAAATCTGATATGTGATCTGCACTGTTGAAATGAAGGTTGATGGACTTTCTATTCCAAGCTGACACACTTCTAAGCACAACAAACCTCTAATTTCTCAGCACATTCACGTATTAACCCTTACTGATACCAATTATATGCTCTCACACTCTGTGAAACAGAAATTAATTTTGATGTTTGTAGAAATAGAATACAAGGTGGTTCGGGTTTTTTTTTTGTGATTTCGTAACAATAAACTCAACCTTCTATATAAAGTACTTCAATAAATATCTATTGGAGAAATGACTGTTTCTTCCCATTGATGATCTCAATGAACAAAAGCAAGTATTACAAAAATATTACCTAGTTTTACTTTACCTCTCTCTTTTCCCTATCCCCTCTTTCTACTCAAAAGTGATGTAAGCAGTTTTTAGATTGCAAAATTATGGAAAAATATTTTTAAAATACTATTCTGAATGTCTCTGACAAAAGGGAGGTAACAAAAGTAGGTGACTTACATGAACTATCTTTAATGCTAGTAAGCAGCTTTGCTAAAGTACATTAAGCTGCCTAATAAACCTCTAAAACACCTAAGCTAGCTGTAATGACTTGTCCTGATGATGGTCTTCCCTATCCTGTATGACTGAGGAAGAAATACTAAAACTTAGAGATCCGGCACAACACAACAGACTGACCTCCAAATAGCAGGAGTACAAACCATACTGTGAAATTCAAGTATTGGGTGCAACAGAGCAGCAGAGACTTAAGGATTTAGCACTGAAAACTGAGGCAGGTAGCAGAATAACTTCTGGTAATTTAAATAATTAAATCTGTCCAGAAACTTGAGGTTCAATGAAGGAATAAATACTACATTTAAACTGGTTCCTATAGAAACCCCTGTGATTCCCAAAAGCAAGCAAGAGATTCTACTCCACAAAACAGTTACTTAAATATGGTAGCTATCAAAAAGACACACGTTTCTGAAAAACGCAAACAACACAGATTAGCTGCAATTGTGTTTGGTTTACTTTTCTGTTAAGTTTTGCATGCTTTTGCATTATTATAGATCTTCAATTTATTAAATCGTTTAGCTAGATTTTAAGATTGTCTTGAAGGAAATTATGTAAAAGGGGATTCCGATTGTTTCCACAACTCTTGCTGTAAGAGTACACAGGGAGTTCTGGCTGAAACACAATTCATTTCTGCTTTCTGCCAGAGGCCATCCTGTTCTGCCCTGGGCAGCCACGCCTCCATACACACTGGCGATCTGGCTCTGGTCTCTAGTAATGGATGTTATGAACACTTTCCTTGCATCAACTTCGTTTCATAAAGTGTCTGTAACGTGAACTTTTAGAGGCTTTTCATGAGCTTCCCTCGGCGGGGCCTACCCTCAAGACACCTCCGTGCAGCTCCCACAACCACTTTGCAGGCGCGCCTCTAGGCCCAACCCGCCCGGCCTCCCAGCTCCTCCCCTTCCGCGGCACCGCCCGCACCTCAGAAGCCTGCACGCCTCCTTTGGCTCGGCCCCTCCTGTCGAGACTCCCTCGCCGACTGCCCGGGAGAGGGCGGCAAGGCAGCACCGAGGCGAGCGGGCCGCTTTCCGCAGCCAGAGCCCCAAATGGCGGCCGTGCCGTGGCAGCGGCTTTCGGGCGCGCGCAGGGCGCCTCCTTTTGGCGGGAAGGGGTGCGGCTCCGCGCTGCCACAAGGAGGCCGGGCAGCGCTTCATCACAGAGTCACCACAAGATCACAGAGTCGGGACGGTCCCTTCCGTGCCACCCGCTGCAACCCCTCGCAATGAGCAGGGGCACCTACAGCACTTTTGGGCGCTCAGAGCCCCGTCCAGCCTGACCCTGAGTGTCTCCAAGGACGGGGCATCCACCACCTCTCAGGGCAACCTGTGCCACTGCCTCACCGCCTTTACTGTAAAAACCTATGTTCAGTCTAAATCTGTTCTGGCCTACCAGAACCCTCCTGAGGTTTACCTCAGCACAGGCAGCTGGAATGCTCCTGATGCAATCGAGATCTCAGAAAGCACAGGCCAGTGAGTCTACTTGCTAGTTCTTGGGGTTTTACAGTGCTACTTCTGACTGCAGAAAGCCAGGAGCCTGCTGTTGGAAAGAAAAGATGGCCGTTACTTGCACCAGAAATGGAAACAGACAACAGAAAGCAATGTTTTCCCAGATCATCTGCTCAGAGCTTGTAGACAATAACATCACATTAGCACTAAAGAAAAAACAAGTTAGACTGATTTATTTAAATTGACTAAACATTTGGAAATGGTACAAAGTAGTACAACCTAAGTCATTCACAGATCACTTCCTCACTCGCTTCAGATACTGAATATCAAAAAATTGGCACTAAATTCTCTGCAATATTTTCTTCAACAAAAAATGCTGTATTAAAAACATCGGTAATGGAAATGCACAAAGGCATTTCAATTAAGGCTTCTACATATACTGTACGTACAGAATGGATGTTTAATTATAGAAAACTTTAACATGTGCAAAACACTGCACACTTTTAAAACCACCCTGATACATTAAATAAAATAATGCAAAACTCAGTATCAATACATATTAAATAAAATATAAAACTAGTCTTGTGTGATACTTGCATGAGAAATGGATTTCGGACTAGCTCTTGCCTAAGTCAGCTAAGGAGACTGTTTCATCCTGCAAGACATCTGCATTTATTCACTTAAACTGCTTTCTTCCTAGGATTTGTTTTCATCTCTATGGAATACCTTGGACAAAGGATATAATTCAGGTGCTATGTAACAAAACACAGACTGATGATGACAGTATGGCACTGTCGTCAAAAAAGCAATGAATACCAGATCTTCAGCATCCACTAATTTCCTCTGGCTGTCTAGGCAGCAGTGTTTAAAAAAGTACCCTGACTTTATGTCTCAATCTACTTTTTAAAACAAAAAGCAGATATATAAAAGATTTCAGTCACATTTGGATATTTAAAAATTAGAGTACAGAAAAGATCCACAAAATATATACAATATAAAAATAATATATATATATATTTGATTTATGAAAGTTATAATACATGGTTAAATACAGAAAGCATTGAGTCATCAGTTACAGCTACAAGGTGCATGTTCCACACTATGGCTGGACTCCGGGTATGATAACTCCCTGGGGAAATTCCTCAATTTCAGTATGAAACATCAGTTCTGAAAGAAAGAGAAAAGAACGCTGTTTTCTTGAAAAGGTTTCACCTTTTCATCATTTCTGAAGTTCTCTGGAATTTCACCAAGCTTTTCTTTGTAGCCCGTGTACCAGTAATTCAGTAATGGGAAGATTAACACAACTAGTACTGACATTAGCAGCTGATCACAGAAAGTAGGCTTCAGCTTGGACACTTAAAATGTGTATCTGAAAGTAGACTGAGAGACGGCTCAAGTTTTGAAAGTGTCAAGACCAAGAAGGAAGATTTCCATTTACACTTCCTTTTGCTATCCCATCCTGTTAATATTTCTCTACTACCTGGGATAAATCCTAACAGAATTTGTCTCTTGAAAGTGCTGAAGCAGATTACCTAATCTGAGTTGGCATCTGTAAATATCTAAAATCTCATCAAAACCTGGGCTAGATCAATGCCAATGTCTTCCTTGAATAAGCCTTTTATTACTTAAAAATGACTTGTAATTACAATCTAGACATCCACTATAAGTTAGAATTAAGTAGGGTAACTGCGGTCAGCTGAAATATAGAAAGCTGTGAATTAACATTCTTGAGTAATCAGAAGAAGCACATTTAACCTACTTTGGCTTCCCAAACTCAAATCTATTTCTCAGTCAAGACATTTCTCAGTACTAGATGTGAACACCCAATGCAGACAGTAGGAGATAAAAGTCCGAACAAACAAGTTTTTGCTAATTAATATTTCCTACCTTCACTGTGGTCTAGCTCCGGTCGGTAAGACAAGAATATCCAACTTGCCCCAGCTAAAATAGATACTACCAGATTCACCACAATCCACGGCTGAATAATTTCTTCCTCCATACCTGCAGTCCTGGGAAAAGCACATCAACCAATTAGCCAGGGTACACACCAGTATGCGCATATTACAATAATAATTTCAGCAGAATATCATAAAAAACAAATTAAAAACCTGCTAAGTCAGATGTAAAAATATCACTATCATCTTAATGGTCTTGCTTTACAAAGATCTGGTAAAGAGAGTGTATACCAAAAACAGCAATTCAGCAAAGAAACCCTGTTAGCTCACAGAGAACATTCACTTTAGATTTAACAGTAAGTTCCTTTCCCTGCCCAAGAAATAGAAAATAAAAACCAAAATGCATTGTCAGATTTTACTGTGGTAAAAGATATTGTACAAAGTCATCAGCAGATCTTATTTTAATCACTTCTTTGTGGGGCAGCAGGGAAAATGAGCAGCAAGTCAGTGAAGTCTGCCTGGAAACCACTGCAAGGACTTGTGGACAGATGCTGTAGGCCAGATAAGATGGGACTTTAGGTAAAGGTTAGGATTTACGTTGATTGATATCTTTTTCACTGTCATAAATAGCAGCAGGTTGAGGTTTTGTTACTAGAAACAAGACTTTTCAATAAACAACAATAAATAACACTTATAAAAGCTGTAAAAAAGGAAAAAAATAGCTAACTGCATACAGCAAAAGAGATTAAAGTTCATTACGCTCTTGATATTCTCAGAACCATTCCAACAAGATCTTGTTCAAGTTATAACAGATTTCTGACCAACATGACTAAGACCAAATATGAGTTCTCATTTCTGAGTGAAGTTTTCAGAGATTCAAGACACATCCAGACAAAGGCAGATGTAGTAATGAAATTCTTCATTAATACCTTCTTATGCATGTTATATAACCTTTCGAATCCACCAGTTAGGCTAAGTTTAATAAGTAAGCTATTACAAAGAAGACCTTTCTTAGGTTTCCTACCAGATGCTGCCATTTTCTGAAGGTGGTGTGTAGAGGTTAATTCTGTCACATGTCATCTGCTGACTTAAGGATAAGATAAGAGCAGTGAAGTACACTGGAAGAAACAGAATTAGTAGTGTCAGGTATAAAGCAAATAGAAAATGCTGTCTCATCATGACATGATAATTATCACTACATTTTCTTTCATTTCACTTCACTGATTCCAAAGACATTTCCATCTTTACCATATTCTCCTTTCTTCAGAGTTCTTCTCAAAATCTCAGTATTCTGACCCATCAAAGTTGGGTTTCTGCTCTTTTGCAATCTACCATCTACACCAGAGGTTCCATCTTCTGATTTTAGTTTTTGCTACTTTTGTGTTTTGCATTTATAAGAGGGGAATCAACCATCCCAGCAGTAGTGCCACTTATGCTATTATTGCAAATACTTTTAAAATGTGCATAGTGTTCATAGTTCTTGAATGCTATTTTCAACTGCTTCCCAAGTCACTTATTTTAAAGTAGAAAATAACCATGGAGAAAAAATCCACCAACAACAGAATGCAGAATTTTTCCATTTACTTTCTTTTCTGGGCAACTTCCTATTCATTTCAGGTTACTTACAGAATGAAGCCAGTGCTGCTGGGTCTAGGGTAAGAATACCCCTCAGTGCAACTGATGCTTTTGCCAAATCAATCCTGCTTAGAAAAACAAGAGTCATTAACACAGCTCAGTAAGATAATAATATTGTTCTTCTAACAGTGTTCGATTGTTGGTTTTTTTTTTCAAGACACCTTTTCCTGCCTGCATTATAGTGCCTTAATAAGCTACCATACTACATACACAAGGAATGATGAGGGATTCACATGAAAAGTAACCTAACAGAAACAGTAGCTGTTCTCCACTCCCCTCCACCACAGCTCTCACATTTGGTTCACTTCTTGCTTACACAAACAGGACCAGCACATTGATACAGGGCAGCAGGTAATGGACAGAAACGAGTAATGAAAACAGAGTATACAAGTACACCTTTTAACTATACAACCAGCTACATGCAAAACTGTTTACTAAGATTATCATGTTAAATCATCAACAATTTACCTATCAAAGGCTGAGACTGTACTGATAGACAGCAACAAATAGAACAAACTTTGAGCGGGGTAGGCTAGCATCTTATACTGCTGGAGCAGGTTAGAAACTGTGGAAAGCTGATTTCCTGCCAAAATGTAGATAACAACGATGTTCCATACAGCATAACCAGCAAGAAAGCCATGGGTAAAGAGTCCAATCACCCTGAATGGATAAAAGAACATACGAGAAGTTTAATGTCTTGAATTACAGAAGAACTACAGACGAAAAGACCCTTCAACCCTGCTGCTGTGATAGACAGTTTTCAAGTGCTCTTTTCCTGATCAAGTTTTAAAAATCCTAAGCAATGTGACTTCCGCTTCCTCCCCGATGGACTGCACCATGGCCTGAGCACTCAGTCAGCAAAGTGCAGGTGTTTACTCTGATCCTGTTGCTATACCCCTTTACTGCTGCTACAGGAATCAAATATTTTCACTCTGTCTCTACACTTTACCTGTAGCTCACCAAGACCACTGCCCTTTTCACTTATGCAAGGCTCTTCAATTTGTCCTTGAGAGAAAGTTAGCCTTTTCAGAATTTCTTCAAATTGTAATTACCTTCCTTGCTAACAAAATGCTAAGGAGCAAGCACAGGTTTCCAGGTAAAATATAAAATAGACCACAGACATGAAAAAGTTGTCATCTTCCCATTCTGAATCACAATTCAACCGCACATGAAAATATAAACATTTTTTACTTCTGTGTGCAAATTTATGCCCAGTCCAACTTCACTCCTCGTTCTCTTACAGGGAAGCATTCTGATATCTTAATTCTGCTCATATCACAGCTGACAGGTGAATCTTTGTTTTTTTTTCTGTAGGTCCCTAGTATTTTTGTTATCATACGTATCTTTTTCTATTGCACATCACAATGATAGAGAAGAGGGGCTAGCATCTTAAAGAAAGAAAAAAAAAAACCCAAGGCCAGAACAATTTCTGTTTATTTACATCAAAATATTAATCCATCACCTGAAACTTCGGTGCACTGAGAGGGCAACATCTCTGGTGGTCCAAGAAGACTTCACATCCAAAAGCACGTTGATATTTTCAGTGGTTTTAATCAATTCTGCACGGTCAGCTGCTTGGAAACGCCCTACAAGGATGATAAAATTTATTTTAGAGAGTACCATTTCCTTCACTCAACATTTTTACATTAATGCTTGAACTTCCTACTAAGAAAAGGTCATGGGTGCCAAAATTTCCATCAGCTTCCTTCTCCCTCCTGCCCTCTTCCTGCCCTGTCAGCTTCCACTCACATCATGATGCCTCTGTCAGTGTGGTGTACCCTGACAGATCGGGCTACGGATTTATAAATGCACAGTACAACTCGGGTAAGTACTCAGTGTTCTGTGCTTCAAAACATAAATAATAAAACAATTCAAAAACCCACCTTCCATATGAATCATTTTTTGCAAGATAGTAAGTACTCCTCAATGTGTTGTGACAGTATTAGGTCAAATAAGCTCAGTCCTGTACTATCAGGCTTTTTCACCCACAGAACTCAAAAATTCAACAAAATATCAACACTGCAACACTAGCATTCACTGCTGCAAGATTATAATGTACATTTATTTTCAAGTACTATTTGCTGGCAAATTTCCTTTTTAAATTTTGCCCAATAGCAAAATACTTAGATTTTAAATACAACTCTATTTTCTTGAAATGCAAGAATTTCATTAAATTAAATAAATCACACAACGCACTTACGATTTTTTTCAACAAACACCTTGCTAACAGGCTGGCTAATTCCAGTGGGAGCAGCAAACACAGGCTGCTGATCTGTGCTCCTTCTGTGCTCATCTTCAATGATGTCATCCTCCTCCACCTCCAGATCATTGGAACAGTGTGTTTCTGCTGGCCGAGATTTCCTATTACCACAAATCATACAATGGGGGAGAAAAAGAATAAGAAGAATTTAAAAGCTGAAGACTTCGGTGAAGATTTACCACGCCTAACTTCACTGATACGAACAGTTCAAGCTACCAATTGGTATACTACATCTATTCAGAATTTTAAAATTATCATTCTTGCTAAAACACTAACAATAAACCTTCATTTGGGGGCTTTTCTTTAAATTTAGATACCTTCTTGCATCAAAATACTAAGTTGGGAAGAAGTACAGATCAGGAGATTAACAATTAGAAAAAATACGTACAAACTAAATACAAGGCTGAGAGAATGGATGCTTGTGGTAGGAAAGGCAACTAGAATGTTGTAAAGGCATAGCTCTTGCAGAAAAGGCCATTCAGGAGGATAGGAAAGCAGTTGTTTCTCAGAAAATTAAAAAAATACAGTCAAAATGAAAGAAGGCATTACACATTTTAATTTTTCCTGAACAAAAACTTTAGGCTCACACTAACTTATTGTGAACCGAAATGCATCCAGATATGCATAAAACAAGCAAGTGAAGAAAGTGAGATCTTGCCCCTGGACAAGACTGCATGCATACGATTTGCTATACAAGGTACATGGTATTGTGAACTTCTAAGATCCACTGTCTTTGGAAAGTGACACTAGAATGTTATTCAGCCACTTATACCATCACAGATATTCTAGATTACAACGTATTCATCTCACTTGGTTCTTCTTCTCTGTTTGCGGACCACTGCTTCTTCAGCTTCAGGAACATCCACACCATTTCCATTCTGAAATAAGGATGCAGTGTTCTGCTGGGTAAAGGAGGTCTCCGAATCTGGAGATTCAAAACAAACCACAATATATTTTACAGCTTTTGCAGAATTAGAAACACATTCACTTAAATACATAAACGGTTATTACCTAAACACAGCAGAAATAGCAACTCTAAGCTACAATTCACCCACACCCACAGATTACTTCCACTTGTTACAAGAGCACCTGAGTTGAAAAGTTTTAACCCAAAATGCAAACTGGCCAGTCGTGCTATTGTCACCATGTTTTATTCAGCCCTTTCTGCAGCGTACCGGGAGGTACTTTCTTCTTCTTGCGTTTCCGCTGAGGGGCATCCTGAGGTTCAGGAGTTAGGGGCTCACTGCTTTCAGACTGCCGACGAACAGTTGCTTGGACAATGTCATCTGAAAACCAGAAGAAAAGCTCCAGCAACCTCAATTCAAAGCTGCTGAGAAAAAGGCAAAAAAAATCTGCTACATGTTATATAGCACTGAGTATCTGTATTTGCTCAGCTGAGGAGAAAACATAGTGGCTAGGATATGTAAGAGATGGGAAACAAATGTGGTAATAAGAATATACAAGGTGAAAACACACAGTCGTCATTTCACCGTGACAATTTCACGTCTGGGAGGAAAGGCAGGTTATCCAGGAAGTAGCACGATTCCTATTCAGGTGTATAACAGAGGACTGACAGAAGGGAATCTAATACAGGAAGGAATAACAGCTCTGTATTTTTCCTTTCTACACGCGAAGATGATGATGCAAGGGACAGAAAAATCAACAGTTTGTTACAAGTTGATTCACACAGACAGATAAGTGCATTAGGGCAAAACAGTGTAATATCAAAGGGAAATTTAAATTAATTGCTGAACAAACAGCACAAGAATCAAGGAGGAACAGAGAAACAAAACAATTCTGAAGAAAGAGTTCTCCAATCTAAGAACTACTAAGCTTTGGAGGAACTACATTTCCATGACAGGTTAACATGAAATCACATCAAACGTTCTAGCATCAGTTGGCATCTTTTCACACAGACAGACAAACTTTTTTATACTGCTTTCAAGTACTGCAGTTTTTATCAGTAACAACTAATTCTACTTTTGTTTCCACATGAAGCAACAGGCTTCTCCACCTTTTAAACAGTTCCACTGTACTAAAATGGAAAACTAACCAGCAAATTAATGGCCAACGTCTAAGCAAGCTTTGCACCATCACTCTGCTTACTGGAATAAGCAGTCACAAAACCCAATCCTTGGGAAGCCCTGCTGGCAACAGCTCCACTCGCTGCATTTAAGTTTTACAGTGAGCCCAAAACTTTGCACTGTTTTAATCAAATAAAGGACACTTACACATCAAACCATGACAGAGTCCCAAGCCAACTGATTTAGAGAACTCCAGATTTTATCAACACATTTTATCAACATATTTTCTTAATAAAGAAATTGAGAAGACTATTCCAAAACAGAGCACAAGAGTGAGAAAGGTGCATTTGTCAGGAGCTTGGCTACAGTGCGTCGGTATCACCCAGGATTACAAACACAGTTTTTGGTCTCAGTGAGACCTTACCTAAAGGAGTCTTTCCTTTGGGCTTTCTTTTTTTGGGACGACTGAGAGGAATGTCATCTGCAGAAAAGAAACATAAGTCAACGTGCACAGCACAGAGAAACCTCCATTTCCCTTTTTTAACAGTCATACCATTCCAAATTAAGAAAGGGAGCCCTTTTTACGAGTGAAGACATCCTTCGCCTTTTACAGATAAGATGACAATTCACCAATTTGTGCAAGCAGGTAAAGTACAAAAGATAGCAGGAAAACAAGACAAGAAATCTGTCTTATGTGCAACAAAGGTTAAATATGCACATGCAGATGTGTTAAGCAAATAACTGAACAATACTCCAAAGAATAAACTACTTCTTTAGAGCATAGTGACATCATTCCAGTTACCTCGATTCAGTATGGAACTAGCATTGGTAAAAAGAACAGAGGAAATCTGAACATCAGATAGTTCACATAACAGCAGCCCAAAAATCCATACAATTTAAACAATTATCAGCCTGTATTTAGGAAAGTGTAAGGATCAATCCTTCAAGAGAGAATGAATTGACACCAAACGGAACTATTGATGTTTATGATTATCTTTGATGACAGAATAACTCACCCTGGTTTCCACTTCACATTTAATGAGAAAAGGTGTTGAAGAGCAGTGCAAAAAGAACAAATGTAAAAAGAGAGTTAGTTCTTAATCATCTACAACTCACAACAGTGACATTCTCTCTCCTTTTTTACTTGATTAATTCCCTTATTCTCAGTCCTATGTCTTATTGGCAACTGTGCTCACAAGGGTTAAATGTACAAAGCAATCATCAGGACTCAACACTTTGTTCGTGACTGTGCAGTTTCTTGATTGGCTAGTTGTCGATCAGATTAAAAGCTGTAATCACCTAGCTAATTAAAAACTTGCCTGGCATGTAACAAATTAACAGAAGTTATGAAACATTTGAATATATACATTTCTAAAAATCACGCTATCTTCATATACTGCCAATCATGAACATAACGTTTGTCCTAAGGTACTCTGGGGGGAATTCTGACGTATCATGCTATAACAATCTACAGAATTGCCTTTCCTTCCACACTGCCCATTAAAATGCTGGAAAAAAGCCTAAATTTCTCTTTACGTTATGTCAAACTGGTAGACACCTGTGCCTCTGTTCAATAATATCTACTTTCATTTCAAAAATCCCTGTCCTGAAGGATTTGTGATTTAAATTTACTAAAGAACGCGAGGGGAAAAAAAAGTTAAGAAAGAAGAAAGTGGAAAGAGGAACATCAGTAAGACTGAAGTAGATGTTAATAAAACTGAAACTGCTACGTGTGCAAGACTTCAAAACGTTTAATCTATCTGTATATTAAAGATGATGTAACACAGTACATTTTCTCACCCTCTAAAAACTTTAAATGCTTTGTGCTATTTGTAAGGGATTCTGGAAGAATGAAATAGCAAGAAAAGCAAATGTTTTTAAAGCCACTATGACCATGCAGACACTTATCAAACTCATTTTTCTTCATTTCTTTTCCTTTAAAAACACAGCAGTAGAGAACTACAATCAATCCTGTAGGACAAACTGATCTTACCTTGGCACTGGAGGGAGGGCACGTGGGGGGCACTGAAAGAAAAGAGGGACACAAAGTCAGCTTCTGCCAGTGCAAAACCATCCTGAGGGCTATTAAACCGCTCCGCAGAAAACAGCTGCTTCCAGAGGCAATAAGAACTCGTGCTATCTTTTGCTGCCTACGCTCCTGGAACCTGATTCCCAACATCTCATACATAAGCAAATACACAGAAACAAGTGCCTCCCATTATCAATCGAAAACACGGTTCTTAAACTGGATGATTCCCATCGAGATACAGGAAGGCAGACTGCTTGCTTATTTTGTATTATAATAAGTAGCACAGCATGAAACATTCCCCACGTTCAAAGAATTCAGTTGATTCCAGCAACACAAAAGGCTGTTTGACCAGCATGGCCCAAGGGCCCCCAACTTACCACTTGCTTCTTCCCCATATCATTGGAAGCAGTTCCCTGGAAGGGCACTGCGCACAGTTCTCCACTCCTGACGTCGCTCACGCTGAACCTCCTCTAATTCTGAACTAAAAATAAGCTCCTGGCAGCCCGGATTAGCTGCCCGTGAACCTCCCTGCCCCTGGGCCAGAGCCCACCGCTACTCCCATTGGAATCAACGGTCCTAAACTTGTCCTGAACTGTAACTGCCCGCAAACCTCATCGCTCCATATGCTGCTGAGAATTCAGCCAAGTGCTACTTCAGGATTTACACCTGACAAAAGAAACACCCAGTTGAGAGGAAGCACTTGCACGGCGAAACAAGAGCTTACAAGCGTAGGTCGGGGCTCATTACTTTTATCGATTCCTACGTTCGGGCGGCAGCTATCGTTAACTATTTAGGATAACCAACCGCACCGTATGAGATCTCCGGTCCCATAGCAGCAGTTGCTCAGGACCGGAGGAGCACGCTGCACAGCGCAGGAGCGGCCGCAGTGACGGCGCCGTTTCGGAGCCACCGGCCCCGGGCACCGCGCGCTCCCGACCCCGGTGCTGTTCGGCGAGCGGCCGCAGGCCTCAGCCCTAGGGCAGACGAGCGGCCCCGCACCCTCACCCCGCAGCAACGCCGAGAGGAGGCGGCACCGCTCCCACTGACGGGCGGGCCCTCCCCGGCCGCACCGAGCCGCCTCCAACGCCCGCGCCGCGGCCTACGCCGAAGAAAACTGAAGGCCCGGACTCCCGCCGCACTTTGGGGAGCCCCGCCGCACCCTCACCCGCTCGGGGCCCGCCCGCGACTCGGCCATGCCGCGCCCGCCACCGGCGTCCCGGGCCCCGCAGGGAGGAGCCGCCGCTCGCTTCCGCCCCGCCCCGCCGGTACGGGAGCGCTCGTCGGCGGCAGAGCGGGCTGGAGGTGGGGGGCTGGCCGCGCGGTTGCTCAGACCGGCAGGAGGGAATCAATGCCTTTTACAGACTGGGATTCTGGCTTGTTATCACCTTGTTATTACTGACACTATTCGCAGTTGAAGTGATATGCTATAAACGGGAAAAAAAAATATATATAAGGGGAATGAACAGCCGATCCCGTGCTTTTCTAGCAGCTGCCCTTCAGTCTACGTCCCACTGCTGTAAGGGGCACTGTGCTAGCCCGTGCACCAGTCCCTCTCCCTCCCTTATACTTCACCCTATCTCAGGGCCATGGTGGGCTTTGCTTTCCAATGCGTTTCTCACCAAGGACGCTGTTGTGACTTCAAAAGAAGCTGCAAGAACAGGCTTACTAACCTCTTTCTAGGCAACACAACTTGCTCAGGTAGATTTTCTCTAAGAGGAACTGGGCCGCCAGAATAAGCTGTTTCGTCAGGGTCCAAAACACCTGTAACATGAAAGAGAGAGATTAGCCGTAATCTCTCTACCCTTTGATGAAGCATACCCATGCTGCCTTGCCTCAAACCAACAGGAGAAGGGACTTCAGATTTGATTTTCCTCTTTAATAAACCTGGGTTTTGTCAGTTTTCATTCATTTGAGTTAATGGAGTAAAAGCCAAGCCCTGCTACATCATGGGAGCAGCTCCGCCACACCAAGTGACCTCAGGTGTGCACCCATCACTCACAACTGCATGTCAGTGTGTGATCAGCACTGTCTGGGCTGGTATGGGACACACACAGGGTGCAGCGTGTGCTAACTCGTGTTACGACAAATAGTTCTGAACACTGATACATTAGCTGAACACAGACCACTAAACCACAAAAATATATGCAGCCATGCTGTCTGCTTTGAAACAGGAATTTGAGTAGATTTCAAGATTGTAAAAAAAAAATCATCAATATTTTGGCATATTTGGGACTATATTTTCAGTCAACAAATGTATAACCTGTGAAATTTCAAACAACACATAGAGCTGCAATCAGACATTCAATTCATTGAACCAATGTGTTAATTTTCACAAAAAACAAGGTCACATATCCCACTAGTTTTATGTTTTTGACACATAAATAAATGCTGAAATGTTTGGTTTCTTATGCAGTAACTATATTGTATACTTTATGAAGGCTGCTTTGAAAGTAAAACTTCTTATTTTATTATGCTGGCTCACAATCTCAGAGGTGGATGTTGGTGGTACAGCAATGGAGGTGAATCTTCCCACCAATATTCCATTTCATGTTGTTGTGTGTGACAGATGGCAGCAGAGGGGCAGCATTCTAACACCAAAGCGTGCATGAAGCAAGACGTGTCACTGAATTCCTCCATGTAGAAAAAATGGCACCCACTGATATTCACCAACACTTGCTGAACATTAACGGAGAGCAAACAGTGGATATTAACTGCGGGGCGGTGGGTGGTGCATTTCAGCAGCAGGGGGTCACATCTGCTGGTGCAGGTTTTGATGAGCACGTCATGTAGGCTTTTGTTCATTGCTTACAAAAATGCATAGTTAATGGTGATTGACAACAGTGAAAAAATGTTTTGTAGGTGAGAATTTGCTCTACTAGAAAAAGAGCAAGACCACATGATATCTGTTGTAGTTTCCACAGAATTAAAATAGGAGTCGTTACTTTCAGAACAGTCTGTGTGGCTTAAGACAATTCCTTGCAGTGTGGCCCAAGCAAGCCAAAAGGTTTGACACCCCTGAGTAAATTATACATATACATGCAACAAAATAGACTTTTATTTATTCTTGTAATGAAGAGCTCACAGTGTTTCCTTTTTTGTACAAAAAATGGGTGCAATTGTAGCATAAAAGCTGAACAGCTACACAGAACATAGTACAGTTGTATCTTCTATAGCGGCTTGTTTCCTAATCCTCTTCCAAATCCCTCACATACAAAGATAAAATCTTGCAATCCTGACATTAGGATTATTCTTGAAGTAAAACAATCTGTAATCTTCACAGAGCTGCCTGCCACTCTGAATTATGTCGGGGTGTCTGAGCATATCCATACTGCGGGGACCCACTGGGGCTCATCTTGCGCAAGATGGACTGCAGACAGCAGCTGAGCAGATGCTTCTTGTAAGTTGTCATTCACAATCACTTGATCAAAGAATTGACCAAACTGAGCTTCCATTTTCTTTGCAGAATCCTCCATCTCCTGTAGATCTTCTTCCTGTGAGACACAACAAATCTCTAAAGCTTTAATACTGTAAAGAGGAACAGTCTGAATGGCATCTGCAGAACACCCTGCACCATGTCTACTTACCTCTTGTTTACAAGACAATGCCAATGTATGTTATTTCTATTTATGGTTGCTATAAAAACTGAAGTATGCTGGCTACAGTCAATTCCAAGCTTCTGAAACAGCTGATTGCTTTATGTTTCTCCAAGTACTCTGAGTCTCAGTATGCTCCACTTGCAGAGTAAGAATGTGCAAGAAAGCATTTTAATTTACCTTCCCCACTTTCGTGTTTCTGTCACTGCAATTTATTTCCATATATGGTTATGCACTGAGGTCTCTAAGATGCTAAACATGATTATGACTTGCATGGAAACAATGGTGACAAATTCACTACATGCATTGCAAATGCAAGCTATGTGTTTCCTACTAACAGAACTTGTGTTCTGTCTATAGAACTCACTATGGAATGGCTATCAGTACTGTCAGTAATACATTATACAGCATTTATGTATAACAGTGATACATTACATAGGTAAAAATGCATGAAAAAATACCTTATTACATCACTGAATGAAGCACATTTGATCCATACATTCCAGTGAAAACAGTAAGTGTATGTGTTGACTCAAATCTTGTCTCAAGGCAGTTAGTTAAAACTCAAGTATCCTGAATAGACTCCTCGTGTAAAGACATCTGACTCAAATGCCTCAATTCCTTATGTACAAATCACAACACTCCTACTTCAAAGCAAATTTAGAGGTGAAAAAAATAAAAATTAAAAAAATAACATAGATCTGATCCTCAAGACACAAACTTGTAAAGATTTAATCAGGTAGCACAGTTGAATGCATTATGTTCTAAACACACAACCCCAGTGTAGCAAGTTGGGTCTCTTCCATTCCCACATCTCACCTTGAATTTCATGTTCACATAATAATCTGTAATGATTCTGGCATTTTTACGAGTTTGCCTCATGCAGCTTATGCTGGATGGCTTTATGAAGATAATATAGGGCTTTAATTCATGAGTCCGGGCTATTTGGATGCCCTGCAAAATAGAAGTAAAAACAAGTGTTTCAGGTGTATTCATCCCAGTTTTATTCCAAAAGAAAGCCAATTGTTTACAACATGCTATTACCTCCAGACCTAGCAGTAATCTTTTCCACAAACACCTACTTTAAAATGACCTCACTGATAATCCCCGGACCAGACATTATTAAAGCAAGTATAGCATACCAGTCACTTAATTCTGCTTGACAACCTTATTAGAAGATGCTTTCAATGTCAGTGAGTATCTGGATGTGGCCTAAACTGACAATGTTAAAGAGGACTCTGACTTTAAACAAGCCAACAAGCACCAAAAAACTATTGAGGAGTTACCTTTGGAAAAGCATTTTTGGAAAAGAAAAAATAACAAAGATAAAAATTTCAACATGTATTTTAAATGATGTAGCTTAGCCAACTTTACAAGTATGCAACTACACAGCAATTTTCTTACCACTAGCAATTATTAAAGAATAGTTATGTACCGTTACTTCATATCCTTACTAAAACTTGTCCACAAACTCACATTCTAGAAACTCATAGTGGCATATAATGTTGAAACAGCAAGATTAAATGTCTGCCCTTCTCCTCCCTCTTGCTCAGGAAAAATGCAGCAGAAGAAACCTATGGGAGTTTTAAGAGGCAAAATGACGACAGCAGTGTAGCCTCATCTGCTCCTAAAATGGTTTGGATTTTTAGTAGTACCCCACAGTTATATAACTTTAAAAAAAAAGCACAAACCACTGCTAAGCTAAGGCTCGGACTAGCTCAATGTAATAACAGCTTCCACATGAAAGAACAGTCCTTGCTGCATGCAAGTATGAAAATTCCGTTCTGCACCATTTCACCTGACAATCCAGCTGCTCACTTGGAAACAAACGAACAAGAGAATTACACTGATCTGTTTGTACTTGTCACAGTAGTAATGTTCCCCTAAGACCCATGCAAAGACAGATCTATGATTAATGAACACTGTAACAGGAAATACAAGATAAAGCATCTAACAGCGTTCCAGTAGCTCGTGAGTATTATATAGAATTATATTTCCTTCCAGAAAATAGCAGTTGTAGATTTCCATTACCCTTTACAACTCACCTGTGGTTCCAAATCTATTACACAGATCTTCCCTTCATCAAGGACTGCTCGCACTGCATCAATGCTGGTGCCATACAGGTACCCTTTGTATTCCCCATATTCCAGCATTCTATAACAGTGGTGAGAAAGAAGAAAAAATGAAAAAGAACCTCAGTCTCAAAAAGGTTCCATTTAAGTGTGAAACTTTCAAACTAATCCAGTGATTAAGACCAAGAGATCATAAAACATAATGAACACCACTCAACTTCTACCTTTGCTCTTGCAACTTTGCACTGCTTAAGAAGTTTAGCTCCTGGTGCTAAGCTGGCCTGTTTTGACAGAAAGACTACTGAAGCATAGAAAGGAAAAGTTCCTAAAGTTTGGCCCTTACAGCTGAGGTGCTTACACAGAGATGTCATCATCACAGAGGTTGGTCAGGGACATGCCTGATCTGCTCAATTTTGAAAACAAGACCAGTTTCTAGGAGGGTTTATACTCCCTAACTTACAAATCACACAATTTAACCTCAGGACTAGAGACCATAGTTTTAGACAAATTCCAAGATTAATTATAGAGGAACTTATTTGCATTTGCACAAAATGATTTTTGAAACAATGGGCCTGAGTAATTTGGCCAAAATATACATCAAACTTAAACAGCAAGCATAAGGAGAAGAGCCCAGACTTAAGTCCTAACTACAAAACCATCAGCTCTTGTATCATGTTATAGTTTACCTGTGGCTATAAACCATGTTTTCAAAAGTTTCCTTTGATACATAGTGATATTCACGACCATTCATTTCATAACTCTTCTGAACACGAGTGGTGTCTGGAAGTAAAGATGGAGTAGAAATCAACTGCTTGTACAGTCTTGCAATGTTATAAATGAAAGTACAGCTTTCATGAGAGCATATAAATCAATATTTTTTCTAAGTACTAAACTTAGTTGTCTTCATTGGTTAATTCCAGAGCAAAAGCCTCGTCTACTCTGCTGGTTGACCAACAGGAAATACTTGAAGTTGCTAAGCTATTGGTATTTTCTGGAATGGAAGAAGCATGGTTGTTTGGATTAAATCAATCAGGAACTTCTTTGGAACTAGTAGCATAATTTCTTTTCCTCCTCTGAGGTGAAGTTGATTTACATTCAGTCTGAAACATTCTGCAAACACTTCCATTATTTTTAAGATCCCAGATATGAGGGAAGTGCAAATGTGGAATTCCTAAGTTTCCAACAAGTTTCAGATCGATACATTGTCTGTTAAATTATCCAAATCACAAGAGCCAAACAAGCAAAGGTAGAGAATTTCTATGATTAAGTCAGAAATTAATCTGTGTAAGTCTCATTTGAGTCCAGAAGGCTAATAAGGAAAGCTGCAAAGCCTATTAAGCACCATCTCCAGTTGCTTTCATTCTCATACCTGGATCAACCTAAATGCAATGAACTTACAACACGCCTAATAAGTACTCTTGTTTCTTTATCTATGAGAAGGAAACTGTGAAGATTAGAGGAAGCTGTACGGATTTATTACTACATAACGTTTTAAGCTTTCAGGAGCTGTAACTTAAAAGTACCTTTGGCCAATTTACCAAAATAGAAAGATAGTATTTTAAACCAACTTCCATAAAAGCAAATGTCTATGGCTTGCAGTATAGAACACTCCTATTGCAAAAAGCATACAAGTACCCAAAGGCAAGAGGTAGGTACCTGGCACTTCTTTATCACATTTTTGAAAGGGGTGGGGGAAAGAAGAAGAATATTACATACGAGGCACTGCACTTTGAAACTCTCGTGGGTTGCTTGCAATAAGCCTTCGCCTTAGCTCATTCACACCCACTCCCGCAGGACCTGAATAGTTGAAAACACAACTAGTATTACTTTAAAGGAACTCTTTGCACCCACCCCCTACATTTTCATAGAATCATTACGGTTGGAAAAGACCTCTAAGACAATCATTTTCTAACATTTTGCACATACACAAATGAATTGTAAATACAATAAAGCTTGTATTTTTAGGTAATAGGCAATGACCTATCACCAGAATAGAAATCAGATTGCTACTTGTGTTGATGGATTATTTATCAGCAAGCAACCACAAGTTTGATCTTGTGAACTTCCTGAAAAATATACCAGATATGACTGGAGTACCATGATGGACGAGGGTACAAATTATTTCTCAGCAATACAGTCACACCTAGGAAGTAAATCAGCAATACCATTTTAAAACAAAACACTACATGAACTTCCAGACTTGGAAAGGACAAGTAACCTGCTTTTACTCAGTTTGCTTTATCAGGAACATGGAAGACTACAGAAAAGCAGGTTTCTTTCAGTTGTAGCAAGTGAAGAGAACTCGAGAAATGGTAGCCTGTTTAATACAATATTTACTATAGTAATCACAATTAAAGATATCTTTTTAGCTTTCCCTTCCACCCTGGCTAGATTTTTCTAGCTCATAGTTTATAAAAGTCTCTTCTTCCTACTACCATACCTATGTATGTTCAATTCTAGTTGTAGAAATGCTTGTATGGAATTGTTTTCCTAATTAAATACAAATATTTTTCATCACTTTTATGTATCAGTCCCACCTGAATGCAAAACTGAATCATTTCCCTAATAAAATGGATTTCCTGCCAGAATTCACAACTGTACGATTTCTTCGGAAGACTTGGCTTTTTGTTGGTCTGTTCTCTTTCAGAAAATTGTCTCAAGCAAAGATGATACGTACATTAGAATTAAAAATCAACAATGGAGAAAAGTTACAAGAAATCATTCTTGAAATGTTGCTTTTGAAGGTACCTGTGCTGTCCTCAGCCACCTCCTGTTCACAATTAGCAGCAGGAAATCTCAACTGATCGAACACAAAGTGACTGTTTCCTCCTTTCTGTTCCAAGTTGTGAATTCTTCCTCAGAAAGCTTCCTCAGAAAGTAATTACAACTCACCAACTAGTACAATTAGTCTGTTCCGATCTGCTGGGTGCCGCTGGTACCTAACCACCTCCTCATATGGAGCTGCAAAAGTGCTGTAGCAGCTGCTAGGGCACCGAGCATAACACGACTGCTGGTTGGCCCGGGACTTCCTGCGACACAGCCGCATGCTTCTGCGGAAACCAGCTGTGAGGGACAAAGGCATCAGCACTAAGAACTGCAACTAAAATGCAAGCAGTCAATTCTGTAGCCTAGAGAGTCGCTTTATAAGCTAAATATCTGCACCATTTTTGAGCAGGGTAAAAGTTAATTTCACTAGTATTCTTGGCATATTAGCTTGGCAGGACCTCTGAACACTAGAAGAATGAGGTGAAATCTCATTAAAGTTACCTGAAAATTATCCCATAAGTACAGACCACAAAAATATGCCCCAAACAAGCCCAAATAGAAGTTTATAATCCTACAATATAAAGTATAAATAGGAACAGGTCAACCAACCTATATATATATATTTTTTAAAAGGTCCACTCTGCTAAATCAACTCTGGAATTTTTACTCCATCCTACAGATGGAATACAAATACTTTTATAGAGGTTAGTATCAAGGATAGGTTTATTGCTTCACTTCACTATCCAACTCTGAGAATTTCACTTTTACATTTACTTTTCTAATGAAAGACGTCATCATTATTCTTGATACATGACAGATAACAGAGCAGTGTTCTAATAAAGATAATATTGAAGTTAAGGGAAATATGAAAAAGTCTAATTAATTGATTTGTCTTAGTACAAATCTAAAAACAGAAGTTCAAATGAAGAATGCAAGTACTAGGATGAGGAAAATGGCTTTCTGTAAGTCTGGAAAACAGCATGAGCAGAATTCAGTTCAGTAAGTCTCAAGGTGAAGTGAAAAACAAATCATTTGATTTTAAGTCCACACAAATATTTAATCTAGATCAAGTCCCAGACATCTTACTTATCTTTAGTCACTGCATACCAATGAAGACTCGTTGGCCAAATTCACCAAATTCTTCCTCTTCTAGAATGAGAACAAATACTCATGAAGGAAAAAAGGAGTGAAAGTTTCAAAGCTAAACTGCTAGCAATTATTTCGATCTCACAAGAACAGCGTTGCAGAAAGCAAGCTAACGTAGTTTAAAAAGCACACTACACAATAACATGAAATATTCAAACAACCAAGTTTTCTGTAAGTGCTTGGAAATTATGCTTGATCTAATTGAATTAAGCTTGAAAAGTCATGTGTTTTTTTTCTGTTAGATCTGAAACTCCGTGTTTTATTTGTTCAATTTCTAAGATAACTACATGCCAGACAATGTTTTGAAATACTTCAAGTGCAAAAGAAGTCCACACAATTTAAGTTTTGCAGGTGAAACCTAGCTTACACAAATGCTTCAGTTACAATATTGTGATGACAAACAACACGGCAGCTCAAAGTCGAAAATAAGAAATTTTGAACAACCATACAGGTCAATTTCTGCCCAACAGCGTACCTGGAAAATACAATGCACATCTACTCAGGTCACTCAGGTACTTATTGTTGTTTTTTTTTAAATCTTCTTTGGATGAGATATACTCATACTCCAATATTCCAGAAAAATCTGTTTCCTCCAGTTCATTTGATCCCAATTTTCATGCTGTTTCTTGTAATGTAACCATTTTTGCTAAGTCTTCTAAATCTCTACAAACATTTTTTTAGAATTAAATATCTTCTACTAAGTTCAAAAAATATCACATTTCCAACAGGTGAATGCTCTAGCTCAACCATTTTATTAAGGGGACTTGAAAACAAAACAACAACAACAAAAAAAGCCTGCTGACTTCAGTATTTTATTTCTCTTCAAGAAATAATTTTCCCCTAATCACATGTATACTTATTCAAGCTATGCACTCCCTTTACAAAGGCTTTGCTAAGCCAAGAACAAGATACAAAAGACAGGCATAATCTCTAAATGCAGTATTTGATCCAGAACAAAAAACTTACACATTTGATGCTTTGCAAATGAAAATAATATTTTAGAACTCATCAACTGACTAGTAGTTATCTCATAAGCAAACAGATATCAATACAAGTTCAGATGCTTTTTTTTTTTTGGTCTATGCACTCTGCCCTACTCACAGCTTTAAAAGAGTTGCATTCCAACTTCCTAGACATACTAGCAACTTGTTTGACTGAAGAAAACCCTACTTGGCACAGAACTGCTTGACTACAGCAAAGTTGAGATTACTGCGCAGTTCACATATGCCTACATCCTTTCTATCCTCATTTATTTTGAGATGTCAAAGCAGACTGAAAAAGATCTATATATCTACCCTCTCCTTTTATGGTACAGAGTGTAGCACAGTAATCTACAGTGAGCAAGCAGATCAGCTATCAGATATTGTAAGAGGACTATAGT
This sequence comes from Cyrtonyx montezumae, assembly GCF_038088225.1. Classification (NCBI taxonomy): domain Eukaryota; kingdom Metazoa; phylum Chordata; class Aves; order Galliformes; family Odontophoridae; genus Cyrtonyx; species Cyrtonyx montezumae. The sequence goes on along the minus strand of NW_027072078.1, from coordinate 17,985,851 downwards.
TTCTCATCATACAGTAGATCCTGATAAATTCTAATACATTGCTGCTTACAGGAGTTAGAGAGAAAAAAAAAAGTGTTACCTTCTTTAAGCTCCTCTGAGGGTTCAAAGACAGATAGAACAATTAGCATAGATTGTTTTCTCAAAACTAAAATGAAGAAAACCAACCAGCATGGACCAATGAATTTAGGAAATTTGGGAAGCAGGTATTATAGGCTTTGAATCCAAAATACACCCAATGAAGCATGGAGCATGAATGTTCAGAGTAAGTCTCATCTACAGCATCTATTTCAGTGTTGTACTTGCAAAATAAATAAAAAACAGACAGCTAATTGTTTACTAAGACATAGGATAGGAAATACTTGTTTCCTTATTCCTTTAACTGCTTAGATACAGCAGAGAGCTGACTCAGTTTTGAGTAAGGAATAGGATTTGCAACAATAATCCTCAAATGCTGTTATCACATGTCCTAGCCTGAAAACCAAAAAACAGCTGCATAGATCTGTCTTAAGAGATTTGGGCACTGACTGAGAGGTGGAAGAAAATCAATCATCTGTGATAAAAGAAGATTCTACTGGCAAGTCAAATGCAGAAGAGCTGCATAAAGGGGGAGGTAGAATGACATTCCATAGCACTGCCAAATACCTCAAAGAAATTTAATAGAAGATGACTTATTTTAGTGGAAAACACATTTACTTCAGAAGACTTAAGGCTTTGCAGAACTCTGAATATGCAGTAGATGGGTAGCTGTTAACTAAAAGGATTCGCTTGGATAAAAAAAAAAAGAACCCTCACAGACTGACTTATACATAAAGCAACCATTTTATAAAAACATTTTTTCTTTTATTTTTGACTGTGCACACAATCAACAACACAGAACATTTTTCCTCTTTGCACATCAACAGCTCCTATAGGCACTGTAGACTCAGAATGACTTTTAAAACTGAAACAGTATTCTTGTTTTTGTCAACTGCTTGTTTTTAAGCCACTTTTTTTGTGGACAGTCATCTCAAAGCAAAACAATATCAAGGAATTTCAGAGTTAGGTCAAGAGGAACTTACCAGACTCAAATGTTTCTTCATCTTGTTAACAATCCAGACAGCAAAGATATTAAAACAAATTCAAAAGTTATTTTCTCCTCTTATAGGATTTTGGAATTAGAAACTGATTTTCCATTTTCTATAAGCCTGCTTCATACACGTTTTCTTCACTTCCTTCTACACTGAGGCCATGCTTGAATTAACTGCCTTGTCTCTCTTGTCACAGTCCTTCTCCTGGAAGTCTGCTTAAAAAATGTTCGTTCCCCAGTAGCAATGTGTGCACAAAGTGGACTGGTGTAGGAATTGGAAGACTCTTCACACGCGGTCTGTTTTTTGTTTGCTTCTTTTTTATTTTTATGTGCCAGCAAATCTGCAGTACCTCCTTGCACATGAGGCAAAGACTCTTTCAAACCCCTCTTATGACATCAAAAGTAACCCAGGCAGGTACTCGAGCCTCTGGCTAAGGATGTGACAGTAAGATATGCGAGATTAGGGGGACTTTGGTCACCATAATCAATGCATTCCACCATGCATGCACTAACCCTGTGACACACCAAGCACCTGACGGCAACAAACCTAAAAGTATTCAGGAGTCACCATGCCTTTATAAACAACATTGCTTGGGGACCATGCCTTAGATTTTTGAAGTTACATTTAACAAATTTAACACCATACAAGTACCGTGCCAGCAGTTCTACATGCTTCTAAATGCAATCCAGATGGGGACTGTAACAATTGTTTCAGAAAACTGTAGAAAGTTCTGTAGAAGGCACTTCCAGGATCACATTACCTCTTGAGAACTTTCTTAAATACCTCAGTAGAAGGAAGGAACAAACTGTGCCACTTCAGGAAGTGTGTCAAGTTCACACCCTCCACGTATACTGTTCACCTCTAAAACACTATTCTTGCTCAGCGCCTAAAAACGTATTCACCTCAGCTCAGACTCTTGAATTGTGCGGGTTCTCAAAGATTACAACAATTTCTGGCAATAAATAAGCAAAACAGATGTTGCCATTACATGGTACAAAACCTGAGTCAAAGACATTGATTCTCATTCAGACATTTTTTGGGTGGCCCCTCATTGCAGAACATTTCACTGTAAACAGTCATTCACTGTACACCAGAACTGCAGACAGCTCATTTCATACAGCAACATACGTTTCCAGAGTATGAAAACAAGAATTTCTATAGTTAAGTTCACTTGGAGAATGACTCTCTTTATGTAGGAAATAAAATCAGCTTTGACTAGCTATTACCTTGAAGCAAACAATAGTTTCAAGTCAGTTCAGTTACCTGTCTCCACACACTTCTCATCAATCTGCATGTCATCCTCTGCAAACAGATTCAACACACACAGAAAAAAGTTATCCAGATCAGGAAAAAAAAACAGAAGAGGAAAAAAACTTTTACATATGAGACTGAACTCAGACAACTGAAAGAAGAGACTTGCGGTTCAGATCAGCTTTAGACATATTTATGGATTTCAAGCACTGCAACCACATCTTCCTGATGTTCTCCATCTTTAGAAAGCATAAGACTGCTCTTTAGCAAGTGCTCAGAATTCAAGTTGGATGTGTTCACTTTTTGAAATAATAAAAGGTTTAACATGGTAGTTGCTCTGCTTACCCTGTGGAAACCTAATTATTAAATATTATCATTATAGAGTAATTTTCCACTCTGTTTTCTCACTGCCTTTGGGTCCATCTTTCCATTATGTTTTACTCACAGAAATGGTTTAATTTGGTTGATCTTATTTTTACAAAGAAATAAGAGAGTAATTCAGGCTCCCTCTTTATGCCTAGATCACGTCAATTCACATCCCTGAAATTCAATACCACGGATTTTGGCAACCTCAGGTCTTGTATTCTGCTCGTGTGCTCTACAGACAGACATAGTAGGAACTATTTTTAGCTATGTTCCAATCCTAATAAACTTCTGCTTTCATCCTCAGTGTTTGCCCAAAGGTATCCTTTCAAGGATACCTCTCCTAGAGTTGCTATCTGCTGAAGACGGAAGAAAAAGAAAAAGGGTGTCTTTTCCTCCTCTAAGCATCTCACCCAAACTCTCAGTTCCCCATCAGACAGTGCATAGCTCAAGTTTCCACTTTCAGATAATTTAAGTTTCCACCACTCCGAAAAACCAAAAGACTTGCATGAAAATTGACAAGAGCTTAGCAAACACATGCAAAAGAAACACCAACTACCTTAATTTCTGGCAACTTTTAGAAGCCTAAAAATCAGCATAGCACTTGGTTTTCAAGTACAAAAATGTAATATAGTCCAGACACCATCTCCTACCTTCTTCCACAGTGCTTACTATCCACAGTGTATCCATTGAAGCAGTTAAAATGCAATGAAATTATGGTAAAAGAGAGCTCTAACAAATCATTTCATGTCAGAAGAATCCTATGCAATTAAGCGCTTAATCTAGGAGTTATATAATATTCTTTTTCTCCTGTGATAAGTATAAGGTACCATAGGAAAAAAAAAGAGGAAAGGAAAACAAGATACATGTTCTTTGTGTCTGGGAATAACTACAAGTTTATGGAAAGTTAAATTACATAGTTGGAAGATGATAACGCTTCTGGATCTCCCATGGGCAATGTAGCTTAACTTGTATCTTGAGGAAAAAATACTTCATTCTAATCTAAACATATTGTGTATCCTTTTCCTGTGCAGAACAGTTATCTGTGCCCCTGAAAAGTCACGAGGCTAGTACCATTGTCTCTTCAGAACCAGCTCTGTGGGCACTAAGAGCTCCTAGCTCTTAAAGATTCCAGAAGGAACTAAATTCACAGCATCTCTCAGTCACGTATCAAGTACACTGGAGACAACTGCAACCACCACCAGTCCTCCAAAAACAACTACAACTACAATTATTAAGTAATTATTTTCAAAGGAATATTTAAAATACTTCTGAAGTTACAACATGGCTCTAGAAATAATGTCTCTGACTTAAAATGAATTTGTATGAGCTTGTAATTTCTGCATTCCTGGAAGCAGAGACAAGACCTTTCCTTCTTGCTCTATCACTCAAATAACTTCACTCACACATTGATGATTTGAGACAGAGGTGGGGCTGGAAGGGCTGAGACCACCAGAATTCTCGCTGCTTCCTGCATAGAAAGAAATTTAGCACAGTTAAAGAAGAAACCAATCCACAAGGGCATGATGCTTCAGCCATATTCACTGAACACATTTAATATTAATCAATAGTGAGCTTGTACAAAATGCCAAGAATGGAAATATTAGCAATTAAGGACTACTTTACCTTTTAAGAAGATGGTTTGAAGGTATAAGTCCAGCACAGGCACTGAGATCTGATACTTTCCTGGCCTGCCACCACAAAGCATCATTCTGGTCCACAATCTGGAGTATTTCGCCTTTCTTAAAAGGCAAACCTGCATCAGCACATGGTATGGCAGGATCTTGTAATGGCCAGTAATCTGCCATTGCTCGCACATACAGCTAGTAAAAAATAAGCAAACAAAAAAACCCACAAGATACAACATTAGCTTTATAATCACAAAACCAAGTATGTCTGCTAGTTATGTCTGTTCATGACAAAGTTGAGCTTAAAAACAAGATCAAGCTCTGAACCCTATCAACTCATTAAGGAAGAGAAAAAGGAGAGCAGCAAAGAAATCACTGAAGTTCAATTCTTCTCACAATTTACCTCTACATAGCTCTAAAAATGTCTTCATTATATGAAACAATTATATTTCAGCTTACTCTATTTACTGCTTCAGCAACAGCATTTCGATATCAGCTGAGGTAGCCAGCATGGCAAGTAACATTATAAGGACAGCAGTAAACTTATAAGCAACACCACATCTTTACATCACACTATTAGACAGACATCACTGTAGCAACTCTTTGCTGTAGCAATATAGAAAAAAGAGCATCTCTTACTGTTGTTTGGTTGCTCACAGGACGATCAGAAACTGGAATCAACTTGAACATAATTGTCCCTTGAGAAAGAGCCTAAATAATTGAAGAATAAAACACGACTGGCGTTCAACTGATAACCAGACGTATTCACTCAAACTTAATACAACATGACTTTTATGTTATTATATTACAAATGGATTTAGGTAGACTGAGTTAATACAGTAATATTTTTTTCAAAAGTAAAATTAAGAAAGATCTTCAAAATCTTACTGAATATTTTTAATTCAATGAAAAACCATGTTATGTTAGAAATATATGTACCTTCAACATGAATTCATACCAAACTTCTCTACTGAAACCTAATTTAAACCAGTGGCAAGTCTGGTTAGACAAGTGATATAAAGGGGGAGGAAAAATATTTAGTATTTAAAAATTAAGCATTCCAATTAAGCTTACAATTACCTAGAAATAGTATTCCCAGGGAAATAACACATAGAAAGACTTGATATTGATCACGTATAGCATGACCTTCCTCACTGGCACTAATACACTGCAGGGAAAAAACCTGAAAGATTGTTTGCGAGTCAGTAAGTAAAAAAAGATAGATGAAATTTCTTCAAAAGAATTTGACCAGTGATTACCACTGCATTTTCATGCAAGTGAAGGCAAGTAACTTACAAGTTTATTCACTTCACGCTGCTTTGGTTCATATTGCAAGGTGTGGTTTCATTAAATAGCACCTTCCCACTACATTCTTGTGGAAGATGACCTGACTTCCAAGGAAAATTAAGCGTCAGTAAAGTTTGAATAAATTAATAACTTACTATTTTTTCCCCACAGAAGCTGGGGATGGAAAGGCCACAATTAAGTTAAATTTAATTGTTACATCCACACGTTGGATTTTTAAGCTTGAATTTGCACAAATTTTATAAGCAGCTGAGAATTTCATCCACAGCAATGAAAATCTTTCTAGGGAGTGGAAGGCAGTACAGGTAGGAAAAAGGAACAGTATGCTGTTACCCCCAAAGTACAAAGAAGATTTAAAAGAGATTAAGTACCAGAATATTAATAACTTGTTCAGGCTCAAGTCCATCAACAGAAACTCCATTTACTTCCACTAGTTTGTCTCCAGCATACAACAACCCTACAGGAAAAACAAAGATGAAAGCAGCAGCAGAAGCTTTATTACAGCATGTATGATCTTGGTGGGAGGTAGGAAACAAAGATACACCACAAGTTCAGATGTCAGCTGTAGAAGTCTCCATACCCTAGGTACATAAGAATATACTATATTGTCCCTGGATAAGACTAGGAGATTCTGTGAGACATGAAAAGTTGGAACACTTCAGTTTTCTTATTTAGAATCATAGAATCATTAAGGTTGGAAATAACCTCTAAGATTATCTAAGTCCAACTGTCATGCTATGACCACTGTACCCATTAAGCCACGTCCCTCAGTACCACATCGATCTTTCATTGAAAACCTGCAGCAACAGTGACTCCACCATTCTTCTGGGCAGTCTGTTTCACCTCTCCTACACAATATGTCATCTACTGATGATTTGCCTTAAAAGTTTACATAAACATTTAAATTTAGCCTCCTTTCCTAAAATAATTTCTTAATAAACCATTAAACTTGGAACCAGATCTTTAGAAATTTCTAATTCTGTGGGTGCTGAACAATTAAGGATATCACATTTTCCTTCAACAGAATCCAGAAATACTAACAGAAACTTTATAATGGTTACAGTTAAATTTTATTTCTTATGTTTTATGTATTAGTTATACTTCCCAAGGAACACAGAAAGCATATAATTCTAGGATAAAAATAGTGATGTTATCAAGGAAAGTGTTAAGTTTGCTTAGCAACTAACACTACCAAAGTGTTCAGTAGACTACAGCTGGAAAGTATTATTACATATTCCGTAGCACTCTTTATCTTACAGAAAGTTATCTATAATTCTATTTCGCAGAGAATGAGCTACTAGCTTTATATTACATTGTAGTTTTGGTTATTAACAATCAATCTCATAGTAGATTTATGTGACCTTGCTTCCAATATCTGAATAATGAAAAACTGATTATACCTCAGCTCGCTCAAACATATCACATTCTTATGAAGATTAAAGCAAAATCAGACTCCAGTGCATCACTGCATACACAGTGCTGTATAGTGTACACATCTGCTTGCCCATAAGGGAAGGCAAATTGTAAAAGTAAAGCTATTATCTTGACAAATATCTCATTTCACCTTGAATTTTTATTACCTTGTTTCAAGTAATACCTACCACTTCTGTCAGCTAACCCACCATGGATCACACGGGCAACTGTTATGTCACCTGTTATCTCGTGGCGTTTAATAGTGGCACCCTGGCAAACAGAAAAAAGACATCATTCCATCACTGAAGATCATCTAAGTTTCCTTTAAAATTACAAGTCTTATCTCTTCTGCAATGACAAAAAGGCATTAAAGGATAAATACATATTTTTAAACAACACATAGAATTAGGAAGAACATATCACTAGTAGTTCTACTGCATAGTACTAAAGTCATCCAACATGCTCAACTCCCATCAGGATAAACTAACATCAGCATCTGACTGAAATCTTTCTAACCTGATTAGTCAGAATATAATGTTTTCAGCTTATAACCATAAACGAACCTTTCACTCTATCCTCCTTTCTGTCCTCACTGTTTTGACCAAGAGAATAGTTCTTAGACCTATTTTAAATTTTACAGGGTAAAGGCATCTGTCAGATGTTCACACCCTGACTGGACAAGGCCCTGAACAACCTTGAAGTTGTCCCTGCACTGAGCAGGGACCAGATGGTCTCCCAGGGCCTCTTCCAATCCTAACAATTCTAGTGAATCTCCAATTCTATAAAAACCTCAAGAATACATGCAATTTGTGTGATATTCCTGGAAATAAATCAATATGCACGTGATGTATTATCCAATAATTGTGTAAGCTGAAGTGCTTTGACAGATATCAGTAAACTCCATAACCAGAGGCTGGTTGTTCTTCACTAAGCAGACAATCCTCATGGCTTCCTCATTTTCAGGTATGTTGTCTGGCAGTGGTGGAAGTGTTGGTTCAAAATCTTTCTTGGCCACAGTATCATGAGCAGATAGTAAGGCCTGTTACAAACAAAAACAAATAAACAAATCAACCCATCTTCAAAGATCATACAACAAGACAGATTTATTTACTTTTACACCAGTGATTAGTCAGGAAGCAGAAACCAGAGTGGACACAGGTCTCTGTTACATACAGACTTTTTCTTCTTTCCATTTGGCAATTCCAACTATGGAAAAAAAAAGTATTAAGAACAGTTCCTCTCTATATTTCCTTTGGAAATCTCACAAAAGGTGAAACACTTCTATTTGGAGTTCTTGGTTAAGAATACAGGCTTTACACACAGTATCAAGGAAACTGATTTCACATGTCTGCATCACCTGTTCAGAATTTAACTTCTTAAGAAATCTCTCTCCAAAAAGTAGTTGTTAATAAAACTCAGCCTAGTGCAGGTAGTGCAGATACACAGTCCCCAAATGAATTCTCAACTAGGTTAGCCCATGACTAGGAAACTAAGCCTCTCCTGGCTTCCTGGCTGATTCCTGTGAGCAGCTAGCCATCTGTTTCCATTCCCATCACAGACATCCCTATGAACAAATTTTCTATTTTCTTTAGCAGTACTTACCCTTAAGTGAGGAGCCCTCAGCAATCGTCTTAGCTCTTTGATTTCTCTGGTTGGAGGGGCTTCATGCAGTAACTCTACCACCTGATAAGAGTAAGCACAGAGACTGATTCACAAATGTGCATGGGAACTTCTTCACAGAGCAGGTGATGGAGCACTGGCACAGGTTGCCCACAGAGGTTGTGGAATCTCCATCTCTGGAGACGTTCAAAACCCACCTGGATGCCTACCTGTGCAACCTGGACTAGGGAACTGCTAAGGCAGGGGCGTTAGACTCATTGATCTAAAGAGGTCCCTTCAAACCCCTATAATTCTGTGATTCTGGAGGAACAATTAATTTAAAGGAAGTTCTCAAGTTGAGGAATATGAGATGGCACAGTGCCACGTGTTCTAAAATTACCTTTTTCTATGCCTCAACCAATATCACCACCACTGTCAGTTTCTCCACTTAGTCACTAATTCTCACAATTTAAAAATCAGCTATTAGAAAAAAAACTAAAGCTTTTTGAAAACCTTATGCCAAATTGCTTTATGATATCCATAACACTGAACGCTAAGAAATGCATATACACGTATTTGTAGTCAGTAGTTAAAGCAAACAATTATCTCATACAGTCAGAACATGTGCAGCTTAATTACTACAGCTGTATGTATTTCCTTTTCCTCTCTTAACACAGTAAGTTATCAGCTGCTGAACAGGTGAACAATCTCTCCAGTTTATATAGTGTACTCAGACTTGAGACATAAAACAAATACTAGAACAATGTTTCCTGCAGCTAAGTTGACTAATTTGGTATTAGTAAGTGAAGCAATACATGGTCTTACCTCACGATTCAATGCATGTGCCTGCAACATAACAGGAACTGGTCTCTTTCCAAGGTAGTTCTGGAGGCATTCATAGATCTACGCATGCCACAACAGACAAGACAATGCAATGACAGCATCATTTCTTTTCTTGACCATAGAGACATATACATGCATACCAAAGACAATACTATATTTCTAGGAATTTGTTGTTTCAACTAGAGCCAGAGAGCTTGTGATCTCAGTCTTTAATGCCTATTGCACCTATACAAACAAATACAGAAACAAGCAAAACAATAATTGCTTTTCCATATGCTCATTCAGCTAGCCAGTTATGCTTTAGCTTTTAATTTTCCAACAAGGAAAGCTGATTACATAGGACAGTAGCAAGAGTGTCAGTTTTGATTTGTGACTTTCTTCCTTTCCCTAGTTGAAGGCCTGATTAAAAAACAAAGGTAACACCAAATAGCTGTATTTAAAATGGCCCTAAGGGCATTCCGAAATTTTTCTCTTATTTTAATTTTAAAGATTTTTAGAATTCTTACAAAAGAAAAACATTTGTACAGAATTTGTTTTATAAAAAGATATAGTTGATTCTGACAGAAATACCAGTCAAAACTCTGAAACTCAGTTCTATAACGACACAGCATTCAGCTGTGTGTCAGATCAATACAGTCAAAATCAAAAAGTATGATTTTACCAGTATCCATGCCAAGCGGTATATGTAGCCAAACAGACACTTAAGAGTAGAAAAAGACAGCTGAGCAATGTCATGTTCAGTCTGTTCCTCTACACCCCTAGCCTTAATATGGAATCAAGTAAAAAAGCTTTTATATTTAAGATATAACAAAACATTTTTTTTTCCATAAAACTAAAGTGGTTTTATTCACCTGGACTGATGTTAATTCTAATATTACGACTAAGAACAGATAGCATAAATTAATTTGTATTGTCTTTACATGGCAAAATAAAGTAGCTATCACCTGGAAACATCTGTCTTCACAGCTCAATTTTTTTATTATTCTTATTTTTTTACCTTCAAAAGTGCTTGCAGCCAGCGAGATCTGAGCAGGTCATATAACATGCCAACACCATTGACATCTCTTTTACAGAGCAAACTCAGTTCTTGTAGCACTAGAGTCAGAACATGAGATAAACCTGAGTCCAAGAAACAGAAAAGTGCAACACATTTCAGCACAAATAGATCAACCAAAGCTAATCAGTGACCCATTCCTCCGAAAAGCAACTTCTTATTTCTTGCAAGATAAATGCACTGATTCCCTCTGTCTGCTTTACTTGCTTTCTGCAATGAACTCTGCTGCATGACAGCCTTCTTCTGCTATTGTTATGTCAATACTAGCAATTTTAAACAGATCTGTGTGAAAAACACAGGGAATCTCACAGATACCTAAGTCTGGGTTCGAGCTCAGATCTCCTAAAGTGGTAGGCATAACAAAAACCTGTCTCGTTCATTTTATAGACTTCTCCTTCCAGTGACCCAGAGTTTGGGCCAGGGACCACATCTCCTTCCTCACATCCAAGAAGTGTAGACATTTTAGAAGACACCACTAATAAAAATGCATGATACTTCTAAGTATATGCCATTGTCAGACACCCAGAATGCTTCACAGAAAACAAGAAGAGTTGTTCTTCCTGCTTGAAGTTATATCTGTTAGGAACAGTATTCTAACACAGTGGGGAAAAAAAAAAACTTTTTCACAGAGAAACAAAGAGGTATCAAACAGATGAGAAATGTAATACAAAGTCAGGCCTAGCTATAAACTAGATTTTAACTGAGAACACGGAAACTACTTTTGTCTCAGAATTACCAACAGATTGTTTATGACGTGAGATGCTCTGCTCAGGAAACAACATTTATGACAACACTAATACCCCACCATACTAAATAGTGTATTGATTATGCTATTAGTGTTCTTGGAGAGAGCATAAAAGTTAGGATACCTGACTTACTCTTAAAGTCAAAACAGAGTAGACTGTCATCTTTTGCTGCTTAGTTATGTCAAAGTCAATATATTCATTTCTTTCAACTATGGCTCATCATCCAGCAAACCCAGAAAAACTGGAAATACTGCTGGAGACAGTATAATCAGCTGCCATTATCCAGTCACCACATATAACTGAACACAGAAACCAGCTCTTACTTTTCTCCTGAACAGAATTTTTTATAGTCACTGACAGTTAACTGTTCCCTACTTCCTATATCAACTATACACTGTAATGATGCCAACACTTAGATATGATCTGTCCTCAACTTTAGTTTCAATGAGCTATTTTCATCGGGCAATAGTTTATTCAGGTACTTCCTTGCTAAGCTTCTCCAGATGGGACTCTTACTTCAACCATCAGGCAGAATTATTGACTATTTCAATTAAGAAGCCTGGAAATATACCTCATTACCAAAGAAAACATTTGTTTCAGGAAAGCAGACATCTAAATGCTTATAAAAATAATGATCTTGGAATTCTGTGAACCTTAACTGTAAGCCCCACAGGGAAATATATCTCCCAAAACACAGCTAACTTTAAAGGACTGCCTTCAGCAAGAACTTCCTACTGCCCAAGAGAACATCGCTTCTTACGATCTCTTCCTCATTACTCACTGCCTCCCTCTGAGAGAACTTGTACTAAGTATCTCCAAGAATGCAAACCCTACACAAACTAAGCTCAAATAAAACAATATACTCCACATAGAAGTGTGAATCTTTGAAATGAAGAGAACCATTTACTTCAGATTTAAAAAAAAACTCGTACAAATTAGAATCTTTTCACGCAGCTACAGGAATCCTCGACTTTAAGCCAGAAATAAATGTCAGTAATTCTCTTCTGACACTTTATAAATTACCTACCACCATTAGAGACCAAAATTCATTCCCATTATTAAGTAGTAAACTTTTAGACATAGTCTTTCTCACAACTCATGACTCACATTGCGAATGCAATAAAGCTTTTTTGCCAATTTTCTTGGAAAGAGAAATGCATGAGTAACAAGTACCATTATCTTGACTGCAGTCTTCTGGCACCTCCATTTTTTCTTTCATTTCAGGAGATTCCATCTATGTTTTTGAGTACAGCATTCACACCAAGTTGGGGTCACAAAGACGCTGAACTAGGGAAAAGAGGATGTTCATACTGGAAATTCATCAAGTATATTAAATTGATACAAAAGTAGAACAAGAAAACAGTGACAACCATTTTTATTTTTATACATGCAACAACAGGTTGCAAGCACTACTTGAAGGCACGAGCCACAAGTGTAAAGTCAGTTACCCACCAAAACACAAAACACAGAGAGATAAAACTCAAGTGCAATATATAATTTTATTTCTTCATGGAATTGTCATTATCTTGCTTTATTAAGCTACCTAAAGTAACGATCTGCATTTATAACTTCCGTTTCCCAGCTCTAAGTGTGCTAATATGGGAAGTTATTTTCCAAGATTTTAAAAGCTTGTTTTGTGTAAAAAAAAAAATGCATTTTATACATCTTGGAAAATAATCATATTCAAAAAACAAATATATTCTTGTTATTATTGACATTATTAAAGTTGAAAAATTCAAGGGCATGATTTTGCAAAGATAGGATCTGTTTAAATAATTTAAATTTAAGGTCTTTGAAAGGATTTGTTTCAAAATCATATCATATTTTCCCTTGTACTACCCTCAAAGTGAATTAAACAAAAAAAATCCCACACCTCACCTCATCTGACACAGGCATACACAGTTATTATCTTAGACTAGAATTGGAGGAAGGTTTCCAATCTATTTCTGATAAGAAACAATGCAGTAAGAGATTGCCTTAGAGAATATCCAGAATCCTTCATTTAGAAGTTGTACCAAGCATGGAAATTCCTCAGGTAACACAGTATTCTCTCTCATTTGTAGAACCCTGTGCTGACTGATTTCTCTAGACTTGTAAAATAACTTGGTGCATTTCTACACTGAAGTATCAAAAACCCATGTATGAGAGATGCAAAAGAAGCTGAATTACTATACATCTCAGTTAATCCAACTTCAAATCATGTTTGATACAAATTCGAAGATATTATCGTTATTGTCATTATTGCAAGATTACTCCTGAAAAAACTAAGTATTAAAATGGGTCACTAGAGAATTTTCAGAGTACAGGATAAAAGGTTTGTGCTCAGATATCTGATATTGCATCAGCATTATGACAGTGTATACACAGTAGATGCTTTACCAAATTCTGTTCAATATATGGTAGCTTATTCTCCAAAAATGGTAAAGCAAAAGCACAGCCATTTTCCTCTCAACTGTTCTGTGGACAGAACACAAAGGGCCACAGAACACATCAAAGGCAAAAGCAGGAAATGTATTACCTTGATCTGCTTATAAAAGCAGAAGGCATTACTGTCACTTTTACTGCACATCTTAATACTTATTTTTAGACATTTTTCCTCTCCCCTGTTAAATCACAGAACTGTTTTCAGAAGGCAGTGGAAATGAAAGGAGGAAAAAACAGAAGTTAGGAAATTGTGATTCAAACATTTTATTGCTCAGTATTGGTAATTCACTACAAACTACCTCCTCAGGATGCTCACTTATGTGTCTTACTGAAATTCTAATCCAAAGACCACTTGTACAATTATGATTTCCTCTTTCAAAGACCAGCAAATACATAGTTGGATCTCCCTCTACCACCCAATGCAACATTTCTGTTTAATTGTTGCATTGCACTACACAATTGTTTTTTCCAAGGAAAAACTATTTTTCCATATTTTATTTATGTATGGAATTTATGTAATACTGAATCCTCCTGCCATGCACTCACTGGGAACTGAGTTTTGAGCCATTATTAATTTTTTTTTACATCAATATTCTTGAGTTCTGTTCCTTTAAGGGTTTGCATTCTCCTTTGGTTAAGCTTTCTTAAATCCATCATTAGGCAGATCAAGTTAGCAGGCCATATAAATCTAGACATGAATACCTGTTTCTTAATTACAGAAGACATTAAGAATCGGCCAGAAATATTTTCTGTGGGACGGTTTAGACAAAGAGGAATCCATACACTGCAAGCTACATTCAGGATATGGTAACCTGGTTTTCACTGAATATTAATATGGAATCAAACGTGAGCCTCAGCTTCATTGTTCTGACCCACCTTATCGGTAACAGTGAAGACTGCTAGCTTGCCAATTACCAAATTGCTTGCTTAAGGGAAAAACTAATTAAAAACTACCACTGCAACTTCCTTTTCTGACACATACACACACACTGTAAGGGCAATACTTAGGGTCTCCTTGACAAGCTTACTGAGCATTCTTAAAAAGGAAAAGTACTCCATTTAAATTTGTCAGAATTGTTTGGGATACTGAAGACTGCAAATTAGTTTGAGAGCAGAGAATACCCTTGAGCTTTTGTTGTAAGCAAGCCATCAAAAAACAGTAAATTGCAAAAGCAAATAATGAAAGACAAAGCATATTCTAACGATATGCCTTATGCAGAACTTTTTTCTCCTGCACTAAGTGAACTTAGAATAATCCCTCCACTGACATAGGTGACTCTCAAGTGAGCATGAAAAACTTTTCTTTTGTATGCTTTTCATACTTGAACTCAAAAAGCCACCTGAAACATAAGCAGAACAAATATATATTTTAAGCAAAGGCAGAGACATCCTTTGAAACCATACATGTAACTACTGCAAGTCTGAGGTGGCAAAGCTGTTGGGGTTTTGTTTTTAAAAAAGAACACCCAGTAAGCCATTCTACAGTATTTAGATAATCATACTTGCATGTGTAAAGTTGCTGATTAAAAAAGTATGTTCATTACTCTTTGTAACTAAATATATTGGATGATATGATTCATCCTTTCTTCTAAAAGAATAGCATATAGCTACACTGATAGTGCTACTATCTTGTTTACATGGTGGTAATACCACTAAAGCATCACCTCCTAGAAGAGCAGCACATTCAAAGAATACTTGAGTGCAGCAAACCACAGTCATGTGAAGCAGGCAGCTTTACTTCCGGCTGTTTAATGCCAACAAGTTGGGCTGAAAACAAAACTGATAAGATGAGCACACTGATCACTAAATCAACGTAAACAGTACAAGGTGAGGGTGTTCATAGAAAGAATTTTCCAGTCACATCTTCTACAGTATCTTTCACTATACAAGAGATAGTTCCCTAGACTGCTTTTACAATAAGGATGGTTCTGAAGTCAATTTACTTTTGGCAAAAAGAGTCAGTGTACATAGAACCTAGCATTCAAGTCAGACTGATCTGCAAAGATTAGGAATGAGGAAAAATTATCTTTTGAGTTCCTACTCCCCATTCATACACATCTCTAGCATTTAGCTGGTGGGAACTAAACAACTACCATGCATTTAATCAGTTTTGCCACAGCTATGAAAAGACATTAATTTCAAAACTGCAAGGGGGAAATTTACTTCCATAGCACAATGGTTTCGGTACAGCACATAATTTCTTACCTGCAAACAGTGCAGAACACACCATGTTCAGCTCAGGCAGAATTTCTGGAGAGAAAGAATATTTGTTGGATGTTAGTAAAGCAAGTATCCTCACTGCCCTAGCTAATCTAGGGACATCCCCTCCTTTCTAATCCGCAGAAACCTAACCTTAGAACTACTCATTACCAGGGAGAACAAATCCCCTTAACCCTTTTCTTGCTTAAAAAGCGTACTTTGTCTCTCACTTAAGTGGTTTCTTATTCTCAGCAACTTTCTCACTTAATAGGACACCCTGCTTTTTAGATCTGACTTCAGTTACTGTGCCTAAAAATTACAATGTGTAATCCTGTAGCCTCGATCTTCCATTGCTCCTTACAGGACTTCCACAGCAATGCAAGAGACATCCAGCTTTCAAGTTAAGAAAAATAAAAATAAGAAGATGAGGAAAAAAAATAATTTCCATGAGATAATAGACATGAAAGTCTTTCAGGTTAACTCATTCCTTGGTTAGATACAGAATCACAAAAATCAAAGCCTCTGTGTATTAATTTCCTAATGCATCACATCCCACGTAGGCTGTAAACTGGAATCTGTGTCAGAAACATGTTTAATCCGAAGAATCTCTTCAGCCAATAACTAAACTATGTCAGAAAGGCAAAAAAATAATCCAGCCCAGGCTTCTAATAATCAGAAAATAAAATATGTAAGCGATATCATCACTATTTTTAACATAATCTGTGTACAGATAGAGAAGGCAGGTTTTTGTTGTTTTTCAATTCTCAAATTTGTTCCATTCACAGTAAATGAAGCTAAACATTTAACATTGTTACATATTTGTAGCTAAACCATATTTTTGAATGGTAGAGAATGGAAAAACATTCCCACCTGCAGGTGCATTCTCAGCTTAAGGCAGAGAAGCAATATGGAACTAAAGTCATACAGAAAAGAGTTCTTCACATGTCTAAGTTTAATCATAAACTTGTTTGTTCTTTGGAAACACCTACAGGTGAGGATCAATGATGCTGAAAAGTTACAAGGGAAAAAACAAATGTTTTCAGTGATTTGCATTCATACAAATAGTGAAATAAATAATGAGTTTACCTTGCAGATGAAAATTGGTTTACCTGGTTGTTCAGCATAATTGCTTTTTAAGAAGCAATTCTGTTCCTGCAGTTTTCATTTACATATCTTTGTACGTTGAGTTCTAAGAGATGACTGCATGGAAAGACACTTAGCACAAAAGATTAAACATTAGAACTTGTGTGTTATTCTTCAATATACTCTCCAGCCATAATCACACATCTTTTTTTCAAGAAAAAAAATTGCTAGCTTGCTTTTTTTGTTTATCTCTCATCATATTGTTCAGCATAATTTAAACATAGGATTGAAATAAAATAATTGTTAATGAACATGAAGAGGTCTATTATCTCTATTCTAGGTTGAAAGCAGAACAGTATAACAATACTTCTAAGCATTGCCCTGCCAGAATGACTCTTTTTCTGATAATGCTAAAAATAATTTCAGAACGACCAATCTTTTCTTACTTTATTATGAAAATTGCTACATTACAGTCACTGTTCAAAACAGTATTTTGACATGGGGCTTCTTTCCATTTAAGTGTCAGTACACAAGCCATGATTACTATTTCAAAAATATTATTAGCATTATCTATGGTAGTTAGACATATCTTAAATCATTATAACAGTCTATAATCAGTTCCCCCTTCTCATTTTTGTACCAGCCACAGTGAACAGCTTCCACAATACCCACATTATCCATTAGTGTTATTCATATAAATTACCATAAACCACAGGAAAACACACGTACACAAATCCCCAAGGGAAATTACTTGTTCTCTAAATGTTCAAAAATGCACCAAGGTGGTCTTTTTTTTTTTTCATCCTGATATGTAAGTGACCAAATAAGTAAACAGGCAGAAGTCTCAAACCTAATTCACTGTCAGCTTGTTCAAGAGCACGTTCCCATTGTCTTATCTCATGGGCTTCTAAAGAAAGTTTGTCCTTAGACCCCTGGTTAATGAAACTTAACACTCTCAAGATTGAGTGATTAATTTGGTGCCAGAGTTTGAATTGGTCAGTGCCTTTTCAATTATTTCATACACAGAAAGCATGGTGAATTCCTGTATACAATTCTGGTAAACGGACAAGTCTGTAATAGTGTGCTTAGCTAAAATAGCACATTAATACTGCATTCAGTAAGTCTCTTTCACAAAGATGCCTCAGAACTTATACAGCCAAAACACACTATAGGATATCATTTATAAATACTAACATTTCTATTCTTAAATAAACAAATCTAACAGATAAATTCAGGAAGACTGAATGGTTCTGTTGTGCAACTCATCCAGGTTTAAACACCTCTGTTGACAAACCAGGAATAAAAAAAGAAACCTACTGCTTTAGAAGCCATGCGACCCAGACTTTTACATGTACTCTATGTAGATGCCATGCCTTTTTGTAGTATTTTTAATTTAAAACAAGTAAATGATCTGTTAGGATAGGAAATTATTTCCTCTTGGCAAATACTTGAACAAGGCAAGTTCTTATCTTCACCACCACTTCACAGACAGCCTCTGGCAGCAGTTTTCCAGTATTAAAATTGAAAGTTCAGGTGTAACTGAATGTTTTCATCAGTAATAACAGAACTGCAGCATCAGAGTATTTTCAATTTTAAAGTGTCATGTCAGGAAACAAAGTGGTATCATTGAAGTTTCACTCAGTAGATAATCCCAAACAGACAGGTCGTAAACGGTGGTCTAGGTAAGCTTTTCATGTTGAATCTGGTAGTAGCATGCCTGAATTAAAACAAAAGTCACGACAGCATATGTACCAGCTCTGAGCGAGCTGATGAAGAATCATATACAAAAAGGTTGATTTCCTCCAACCCACCCCAACCTGTCCAAGAAAACATGACTAGGCTTTCAGGAAGCAAGTACAATACAGTAAAATTGTAACACAACAATCCTCTGACACAGTAAACAAATTATGCCCAACTCTTTATTAAGAAAGATAGCATGATATACAAGTTGGGCCTCTGAATAAACTTGTTTCCCCATTTTGCAAAGATAAAATACTCGTTTTTTGCTCACAGGTCTTTCTTTACCCTTTGACAGAAAGGCCTCAAAATGAAAGGATTTCCTCACAGTACAAGGATGTGGGTTTGAATACCTCTCAAAAGCAAACAGAATGAAAAGCAAAATTTCTGTTTATGCTCGGACTTTAACTTTCACTCCTGGTCTGCTGCTGTTCACTCAGCGCAGTTCCTAACATGCATTGGACCAACCACGACCAGCAATTTGCTATGTTTCAGTAAACATAAAATAAGATTCCACTTCTATTAGATTCTTGAAGAAAGTTTAAGCAACTCGAGACTTCCTTTTTGCTGTACTACAATAGGTATGAAAAAAAATTCTGCACCAAATTCTATTTCTACTTGTTTCAACAGTTTTGATGACACAAATATATTCACTGTGGAGGTCCTAGCTGTACAGTGGGTTATTACCTTCCTCCATACTTATAAAGAGAAGGATATTAATTAGAATGTGGAAAACAAAAACAACCTTATTCCACAAAATTGAATTTTTGAGTCATCTTGATGCAACCTTTGACTTAAGCATTATCAGAATTTTTATCCTCAAAAAAAAAAAATAGCACCTCTTTCCAGTTTTTATAAAAAGATTAAGGTTTCTTAAGTTGCAGGAGAAAGACAAGGTACATGTAAGTGTAGAGAACATGTAGAGAACAGTCGAGAGCAAGCAACTTGTTTTACATTTGAATAAAGGAGAGTTGCACACTGTACCACTTAGCAGTTTCTATAATTGCTGGGCTATCCTAAGCTTTGTTAAGTTTCCTTGCTCATCCTAGATAAAAATTACACAAAAAATTAAAGTTAAATCCTAACATTAACACAACTGACCTAAGATAATCATCATTGCTCAAAGCTGATTAATTTCCAAATATATACATATTTATAATGCTGAATAATTTTCATACCTTTAAAGTGGTAAACATGATGCCTTGTTCCCCATGTTGCAGGTAAGGATCCATCAGGTCTTCAATTAAGTGCACCTCAGACCCCAAATTCCTTATCCTGTCACACAAAGAGGAAACAAAAGAGAACAAGTGAAGAAGACATGGCACATGATATACTGGGCAAGAAATAATCACCTCATTCTGAGGACATAGTCATCTCAATTTTGACTCTCCAAAACATATTCAGGTCAAAGCAAACAACTAAACCAGAAATTTTACTAAACTACAAAAAGCTAAGAATTAGTCCTACGGTGAGAAGCTTGAGAGTTTAATACAGGCATAAGTTCTCAAGTGACCCATGCTCAGCTTAGACCCATGCTTAGGTAGCACCTACCTGGCTCGTAGCACCACATAGAGAAAAACAGGAAAAAGGTCATCCATGGACCACAGAAAATCTTCCTGAAGACTCTCAAGTACATTCTGAGATATCTCTTCAAAAGTCTGCTGGATTACCTTCAGTTTGTCAGCTGGAGTAAATGTGGTACTATTTGGAGAGCAAAAGCAAAACCGGATAACATCATGTAGCAATGTATCTACATTTAAATATGGATGACAGTTTTCTAGCTAGCTTTCCCTCCATGAAGGAAGATAAGCTTGATCATCCACGGCAGAGCAGTCGCAGCCTGCAATGGCTATGTAGTACACCCCAGACTATAATTACGGGTTGAAAGCACACTGCTGCAAACAAGACTATCCTCATAGTTTAAAGTTAGTTAAACATCGTGGAAGAGAGGGGGAAAAACAACCTTAAGTTCTTACAACATAATTCCTTATGTCAACTGACAGACAAACTATCCCCATACAATAGGTAATTTTATCCTAAATGTTTAAAAATTCACATCCATAGTTGAATAGATATCCTTTTCTTTTTGAGTTTGTCTACAGACAAATTTCTCAGTCACCTTTACAAGGCTACATGCCTTCCCTCATCAGGAGAATTTTGTCTGTAGTAAGTACGCTGAAACTTCTGGCTTGCCTGAAAATAGACCTTGCCTACTAAGGCAAACAATGATAAGGCGAGAAGGATCACAGTTAATCAGATGCCATTAGAGCAGAACCAGTGAAAAACTAAAAGAAAAGCTTCAAAGAATTACCTGATTTGCTGCAAGCATTCAACTGCAGAGGCAAAGCAGGCATCTTTTGTATTTGATGATACCTGCGTAACCACAAGAAGAGTTGTTATTCAAGTTTAGCAACATACTATTTAGGGAAAGAAGAAGCACATCATGCTTTGTCATAAAAGAGTTTCAAATTCCAATGCAAAGAGAAGGAAACGTGCCTGGAAGCTAACAGTATCCAAGAAAGCTGTCATGTATTGCAGAGTTCCTTTAAAATTCAGAAAAGCCTATACTGAACAAGTAGATAAATTACAAGAATCAGAGTCTTTTTAGACATCTTCCATGTCAAGGAAGACTAAGAATCAGTGAATCTTACTGGTTAGCAATCAAGAGGGAACCTTAAGACTGAAACAGCTGAAATCTAGAGAAGTCATATTAGTTAACAGAAAAAAGATCTACAGGCTTGGAGCAAACAGAAAATAAAGGATATAACTGTGAGCTCAGTTAATGTATGCAGCTGAGTCTACAGCTTTCTGAATGAAGGAGAGAAAGAATAGCTGAGTGCAGAAAGCAGAAAGACTTAAATTCACAGAAATAAGGAAACTGGATAAGAGAAACAGATAAACATGATGTCTCACTGAATGCATCCTGTTTAACAGATGGATGACCACAGCAAATAAGGTAGACAGTTGCAGATAGCATCAGACACCATGTGCAAAGACATGCTGTGTAGTACATGTATGTAGTGAAGGTAGTGAAGGGGTTCTGTTCTACAACAGAAAAAAACAACCCCAAACAAACAGATTGGTAAAAATACCAGAAGCTAATCAGAATTTTGCTTAGTACCTAAAAATACAGAAGATTTGCAGCAACTCAACACATTATTGCTGAATTTCAGAACATTTCAAGTCTAAGCAAAGGTCTGCATCATGTTTCCTCAGGTGAATCTTGAACTCTATTTAAAGCATTCCACCATTCATGTTTTGGTAAAGATGGAAGATGCCTTGCTGGGAACCCACAGTTCAGGGAAAGGGGAGGTAAGCAGCAGCTTTGGTTATTACTATAAACCTCTTAACATTTCATCTCTGTCAAGGAATGGCACATTGCTCATGTTCATCAACTAGCATGATCAAAACCACACTTAGAATATTTACAAATTTTGGCCAAGTTGCAGTTATAAATACAGAAGAGGTCATCTTGAAGGCAGGGGGATCTAAATGACTGCAAGAAATCAAAAGTTCTAAATAAAAATATACTGTCTCACAAACAGATGTGATATAAAATATATTGTAAAAGTTGAAATTGTTCAAAGTAGTGATAACTGAAATAGTTACTACTGGACCGTGGAGGCTAAGAGCTATATTACTACAGTTTAAGACCAGTGTTTAGCCTCTGTCAATATTATGACTAAGAATAAAAATAATTCACTTCTCCTAATCAGAATACATACAGTAGCACAACCTTCAAACAGCTTGAAAATTTGGTAGACATCTTTTCCTCATACTATATTTTCAAAACTAGAGACCAAGCAAAAGGGTTATGAATCTCTTCCTGAATTAGAACTTCTTAAATGGCAGAACTGGACAAAGAGTTCTTCTAAGAAATCACAAATGTAGCTTTTAAGTAGCAAAAACTTTTTTTTTTTTTTGGGGGGGGGGGGAATCCTGACAACACAGTATCCCCTCAGCAAAAAAGTCTGTCAAAAGTTCTTTGACCTATTCTGTATGGCTTTGATTTTAAAGAACTGAACAAAGTACACTAAGTCAAGGCCAAATGAACATACCTTTCTACTCTCTCCAAGGATGGATACAGTTGCTGGCCAAAATTTCCTGCAAGAAACCCAGAACAATCTATTCATATAACAAAGCCTATTGGTTTATAGTATTTACCTTATGAAAACAAAGTTACATTCTTTTCTGAGTCAGAGCATCTCTTCCAACAGGTAGAACTGTATCTAGCACATAACTGGAAAATACTCAGATTTGAAATGCCTCCCTCTGGTTTTGTAGTGATACCAATCTTCCTTCCCCTACTCCCCCAGTTTTTATTTACTTTAAGTGAGAGAAGCTTCGATTCATGCTATCGACCACAGTAATTAGCTTGAAGATATATTTACATGTATTTTAACCAGAGAAATGCACTCCAGACAATCTTTGACTTGCTTTATTTTTTTTATAGTCTTTCTTTAAGTCTTGTTTTAGTGTTGAAGCATACTTACGCTTGCACTCCAAGAAAACTTAGAAGAGCCATATCGGTTTGCTTGTTTAGACGTAACACACACTCCCAATAAACATCTTCCTCACGCTCATTGTCTAAGGCATATAACATAAACAGAGGTGGATAGAGTCGTGGCAGTAGTACAGGGAGTAGCAAGCCAAAACTGGTTACCACATAGCTACAACAAAAGAAGAGGAAAATGAGGTGAAGAGAAAGACATTTAAAAAAAAGACAACTATAAAGATAGAATTAAAAAATACTGATTGGAAAACAAAATTTTAATTTGGTATGAATTTATTCTATGAGGAAAGAGTAATAGAGAAAGTACCAAAAAAAATCTGTGCTAAGAAATACTTAGCAGTGATTTTCTTTTGCAGTCCATACACAGAGTACTCACTGGGGAGCTGTATACTATACTGTAGTTCAAGTTTTATCTGCATATTCAAGGTAATCATTTTGCTCCCATTTTGACCCACTCCACTAAGAGCTTAACTTTAACTTTACAAGCTTAAAAAAAAAAAAGGGGGCTAAGTCCCAGGAAGTTACTTGACCTAGCTCCACACACTCATACTATAAGGCATCATGAAGTCATGAATCTTTGCATCAAGATATAATCTTAACAGGGAAAGCTGAATGTAGGGTACGTACTAACAACCTACACAGATAATTGGGGCCTTTCTCAGACAGTTTTCTTTGCTGATCCCTCCTTTCTTCTGTTGCCCACACCTGAACTGGCTGTGGACAGGCAATGAAGGAGTCAAGGCTGAGCTCCACAGGACATTTCTTCTCGACCTGTAATAGCTCAATATTCACATTCTAAATAATCTTCTGAAATCCAGGCCTAAGTTTTATGTTTCGAAATCTGTCATCAAAATCAAAAGGAAAAAACATCTGCTTATATCCACCAATTGCACAGGGCTTTTTTTTTGTGCTGTTTTGTTGTTTTCTGGGTTGTTTTTTTTTGTTTGTTTGTTTTTATTTTTATCTTGAAAAAGAAAAACTGTTAACAGAAAATAAAGCAAGGCCTTCATTAGTTCACAAGGGGTTTTTCTGCTTTACATACCCTGGCTCAGGAGATTCTGATCTGGAGTCAGATTTCCCACTGCAGAATGATCGTCTTCCCTTTATTTCCACTGGCTGAAATGGAATTGTGCTGCCCTCTTCCGGAAGATCAGGGAACAAGAACCTAAAGTGGCAATACGTACAGTAATGTATGAAAATTTACAGAAATTTCCACAAGAAGAGATGATCTGAGAGAAAATTCTCCTAAATTACATCTGTGCTGACTAAGACAGAACAGATTATATACATACAGTATCACCCACCTGGAATAAAACTTAAAAAGGCTATACTCTTATATGACAAAGGGACCTTGGCCACTCTGACATCACCTCCCTATACATAGGGCTTCTAGTGGTTACTAACCTGGATTCTGCCAACCTGAAAGCAAAAATGCTCTATTTCAAGCTGCACGTGCTCTGAAGAATCTAAGTAACCACTTCATATCAACATGGATGAGCCACATTCCTAGTAACTTTAATTGAATATATTGCAATTTCCTATTCTCGTTACTCTCCTAAACCCTTTGAATGCTGTCCTCCCACAGCGTGAATATCCAAAGATGCTAAATTGGAAATCTATACTGAACACTCCTCATCTGCATTTTAAAGTCACAGGATATAAGTCACTGGGTGTAAGCTCCATTATTTTACAATCTTGACAGAATATTGAAGACTTCTCAAAAAGTTTAAGGAAATATCATCAATGTTCCAAACAGAGTAAAAATGCTGGTGTACTTGGATTACATAAACACTATCTCAGATACTGAAACAGTCTATTTATAAGTAAGTCAGCAGTAGTTTCACTTGAAAACTGGAATCTCATTACCTAACCAGCTGGAAGATGCGCTTGAGGTAGGACTTGATCTCTCTTACTGCCTCCTGCAGTAACCGCCGATTAGCTCCTACTCCAACGTAAGTCATTCTGTAGACAGCTACTAGTGTTTCCACCAGCTTGCCCAGTGGATGGAGAGGAGTATCACATGCCTGATGTGAAAGATACCAATTGCCTGGTCAAATAGGTCAACCTGCTAGGCAGGTTGAAGAAAAAAAAGTGGAACTAGAGACGGATCAGAAAACCAACAACACAATTCGAAACAAAATATTACAGACGTTAACAAATGATCATGTGAACTATGTAATTTACGTATTAGCTGAATACAGGCTCATACAGTGGTCAAGACAGTACAAGAATGTGCTACTGCTTGGATAAGTACTAAAATAACATGATACAATCAGCAAGTACTTCAAGATGCTCTGCTCGGATCCACTGCATAAAAATCAAAAAAGCAACTGAGAAGAAACTGACTTTAAAGAAATATTCATTAGATACATAGTGATTTTAGCCTTAGTTAATGGTTGTTAAACTCAATGACTTTGGAAGTTATAAGTAAATATGAATGAATACAACATGGACTATAAGCATGCAAATATTAAAGGGATTCATGGAAGCTCTTACATAAGTTATAACTGAAATGAATTTAAAACAATGCCTTGCCAACAAGCAATGTGAGCATTTGTTAGTCACAATACCTTTATCAAATATTTTTTGATATTTTCATATTTTTCCAGGGTGAAGGCACCAATGTGTTGCGGAATGAATTCCAGACTTTCCAGTGTCTGAGTATGAGAACGACTCAGTAATTCTGGACTGCAGTTGAAAAAAGGACAAAGACATACAGATTATTTGAGACACAGAATAGGAATAAAAATTAAAGCTAAACATGGAAGTTACCACAAGAAAGTGATAAGCCATAAAGAAAACGATGGTAGAATTACACACAGGAAACTAGTCAATCCTCCCTTCGAACTTTCAAAGTCTTACTGAATCCTTCAGCCCCAACTTCACCTTCTATACCTGCTTAAGCAAAGATTCAGAGTTTTTGTGCAACAAACTGAATTTGAAATAATGCTGTAGAAGTATTCACCCATGATTCGTTTTACCATAAAATCCCAACTCTGTACAATCAGGAACACGAAAGACACTGACACCCACCCTGACAGACATCCAGTAACCTCCAGCAACTTGTCACTACACATTTCCAGAATATCAGCAGTATTTACTAAGAGTCACACTATGGTTTACAAGGTAAGTTTCTTGACATTAAAAGTTAGCTTCCTGCACTAATCTTCTGAGCTCACTTAAAGCTATTTTCCTTTACATAGTCAAGCCTGCTAAATGAGCCTTTCGTGCAACATCCTGAAAGTCTACCCCTTTTTACTGTGTTTTTTGTTTGTTCATTTGTTTTGTGGCTTTTGTTGTTGTGGTTTTGTTTGTTCTTTTACTTTAATATCTCATGAAAAAATTATCCAAGAAACCTTCTCTTTCCACCCCTTGAATTTCTGTTTTCTGTATTTTCCTGATTTCTCTGCACTGATTTTCTGACAACTGAACACTCACTTACCAGGCTACCTGTAAAGATTAAGAACTTTCAGTAGTTTCAGTAGTAATTAGTTAGCATCGTACTGAATAATCTAACAGATTGTAAGAGCTGAAGCAATCCTAAACACCATGCCCACCTGACAGAGATGCTTGTATTAGGATTTCTGTTTTGATGCTTTGTTACTGTTGCGTTCACATTGCACACGATTTCAATACTTCCTTCATCTTGCAAAGCACATTCTCTAGGAACCAACCTGTCTTTGTGTTGCCGTCGGTTGGTGGTCAGAGCAACTGCAATGTTGTCCCAAGCCTTCCATCTATCACCCTGGCCTGGGCTCTCACAGCCAAGCTGGCTCCAGCATTCTTCAAATACAGCCTTCCACTTCTCATCAGGAGGCACTGCCAATATCCCAAGTTTCCGCCTAATAAAATGATCAGTCTGTTAAAATCAAATGCTCTTGAAACAATGCATTTAGACATAAGTGGTTTTCATAGCTAATATCAACCTAACATCTCAAAGAACTTAACCAAAATCTCATTAAATGTAAAAAACTATTAAGCATATTGCTAAGAATAAACCCATTACTTGAAAAAAAAGTCTCAGCTTAAAAAGAGGTAACAAACTTGTATTCATACTTACCATTATTTTCCTTCCTGACAGCTTTGAAATATGTATTAATCCATGCAACAGATTATAAAGTTTCAAGATTAAAATGTATTAATGTCTGTGTGGGAGCAACAATGAACGTTACTATTTTATGCGTATCATTCTTAATCTTTCTTTTGTTGTCCAAAGAAACATCTTTTTAAACATAAAAAGCACTGATCTGTTTTTCAATAATGGGACATAGTGATTGACGAGGCTTATCTACATCACTAGCGTTCATTCAGAAGATTTGGACACATTAACATAACAAGAACATAGTAGAAAGATATCCCAAACATCTCATGATCTTGGAACTTAAAAATAGCCTACCTACACAGATAAACAACCAAAATCATCTATGCCTTCAGTCTCAAAAGTATCATCTACAAATAATACTGCATCTCACATTAGGGATGAAGAGGTAGAAAGCAAAACAAATCCAGGCATCTTTTCACTGACAGCCATTGCTCAGGGATTCTCTACACACAGAGCCAAGAACTGCCTATTCCTATTCATCAGGTGTAAAACTGAATGTAGGGCTTCACAAAGCAAATAGATTTAAGTCTGGCAGTGCTTTTTCATGATCTTCAATCAAATTTCAGAAACTGTCAGACCTTTCATAAATACTTTTTCCCCAACAAATTTAGATGAGAACTAGCAACACTGACATTGCCCCATGTTTTCAGTCTCACAAAGCAGAAAAAGGAGGCTTTCAAGCTTTTTCACAAATGATATCAGAAGATTTTCGGTCTCAAGAGAGACTGCAAAGGGTCGATGAAACACTTATTTCACAAGTTACTTCACAAATATGTACATACATATATTCATAGACTCCCTACTGGCGTAAAAACAAAAGGCAGTTGCTACGGTAGTGAGTGCTCAGTACAGCAAGGAGGCCTGCCTAATTCCACATCCCTTTGTGGATGTCAGCACTGTCAAAAGAAATTACCAGTGAATGCTTCAGGAAGCATACCAAGAAGTAATCTAGGTTAAAATAGTTGCGTTCCCCATTTTAATCTGAAATTTGAGTAAGCTTCAAAGGAACTGAATTCTGTACAATTACTACTAGTACTGCAGACTAGTATACAATGCTATAAACACTGAACTTTCATCTACTGCTCTTCCTAAAACTTAAGTTTCTTCTACACAAGGACTTCAATAATGATTTAAATAGAACAAATGTGCTGTTTCTTTTCAGAGGTGATACAACTGAAACAAATAGTATTACGTATGTTTTACAAAATTATTTTTGTTAGAATGCCTTTTGTATTATTTTTTGTCAATTCACCAATTCAAGTACTTTGAATTTCTGCCCTGTTTGGAAGAGTTGTAGTAGTTGCTACTTCTGTCCAAATGTACCCTTACTGACATTAAATTACCATCAAAGTCATTAGCAGAAGGCAGAGCACTCCGTGAATTATTTAATCCCTCAAACATAATTTAGTCTCTTTCACAAATAGAAACATAAATCATTAGATATAAACTCAGGTTCTAAAATACAGTCTAGATATAAATAAAAAATACTGACTGCTATAGGTCAGTAACAATATGTCAAGTACCCTGTAATTTTATACCATTACTCAAGTAGTAACATAACACAACAGCTATGAAGTAGGTTTTTATCTTATTTTTCAGAGAGAAGAGAAAAGGAATCAAAAAGGAATCAACGTCTCAAAAACTCAATTTTTTTCTTTGAAAAATTTAACCAGCCTCTGAATGTAACCCCTGGCTTTTTTCACCAGTATTACTTAACACCACCAGAATTTTTCTTGTTCAATACTCACAATGCTTTAGGCTTATCCTTCTCACTCTCATATAAGCTAGGCTTGAAGTAGGTTCCTGTGATTTTTATTCCAGATCCCCATTCTCCACTGAAGAGACCTTCAATATAATCTCCATTTGGCAAGGTCAACGTTCCCTTGAGAAAAGACAACAGAAATTGAACTAAAATCCACTGCAAACAAAAATGTTATTTTAAAAGATAATAGTTTACAAATGATTGAAATATCAACCTTTCCACTCAGAGTCCAGTTATCTGAAAATTCCCCTTCATAAACAGTATCATCCTCAGAAAGCAGAATGCCAGTCCCCTACAAAGAGAATCATAAATAACACAGAGCTATAATTATAACAGAAGGCCTGACTACAGATCTAAAGATACACTGAAATGTTTGCCACTAATATTTTTCGTGGGATTTTTCTGTAGTTTATTTTTTTTAAAGCAATGTCTGCAGTAGTCCCAGGTAAAACAGAACAGGGATATAGACAGTTAAATATAAAAAAAATAAACAGTACAACAGAAAGTTAGAAGAACAAAAGGCTTACACAACAGATTGTCATATATGACCAACTATCTATCCCAGAAAGGTACCACACCTAGAGGACAAGTTACTGTAGCACAAATCCTAGCTCTTAACTTACCATCATTTTGTTAGTGCTGAAGGCTCCTTCATAATACAATCCAAACTGAGTAACCACAACACCATTGCCTTGACAAAGGTCATCTTGCCACATTCCCATATATTTTTCTCCTCTGAAAAAAAGAATGAAGTAGAAATAATGTAGCTTAGTATGTATCTTGTCTTTCTATGGCTTTATTCTGGTATTTGACCATCACAAAAAACATTATATATGAGTTATAAATCAACTGCTACAAGTCTGTCAATCCAGTTCCACAAGGTTTTGATAGAAAGAAACTCTGAAGAACTTCCTTTAACAATTCACATTACAGATCAGCTATATTCAAGCAAACTGCTCCTGACTGCTTGAAATAGTTAAAGCCCCGTTAAGACCAATTTCTACTTAAAGGAGCCAAACCAGTAGTTACAGCAAACAAGAAACAGATCTTAAAACTGATCCAGTTTAGCAAACAAATTGTATGTGGAAAGAGAGATCTTCAGCTTCACTAGGTATCTACCCTACATATTTGACAGGTGGTTAGAACAGATGCAATATGCCTATTTT
This sequence comes from Cyrtonyx montezumae, assembly GCF_038088225.1. Lineage (NCBI taxonomy): Eukaryota > Metazoa > Chordata > Aves > Galliformes > Odontophoridae > Cyrtonyx > Cyrtonyx montezumae. The sequence continues at coordinate 17,955,596 of NW_027072078.1, read as the reverse complement.
AGGCAATTTGCTGCCAGAGTTTTGAATTGTTTGCTTAAGGTAGATGACTCAAATTGAGAGGATAAATAAAAAAATAAATCAGGATATTATGTGTGGGGATTTAGAAGGCTTACAAAAAAATCACTTGACACTTGAAAATACTATCAGAGCACAACAAATCTAAGGAAATAGCTTATACTGAGGAACGTTTCTGGACAACATCTCTACAATAGTTACACTATGAAAAAAGCCTGATTAGACAGTATTAGTTAAATAGTCTTCCAGACTATTTGAAATACTATTTTTTGTGACTGTTTAATTCCCCCAAGGTCAGATTAGTATTTGAAACTAAGAGCAAGTTCCAAGTCTTTTGAAACACTTTCTAGTTTTCCCTAAAAAGAACAAGATGCTTTCAGCATACAAGCAATAAATAAAATTAACTTACCAAGGATATTCTATTTTCTTTTAGAGGGAAATAATAATCTACTTAAAAGAACTCTGCTTATTACAGAGCATTTTGCCTCAAGCACCCTCAAATAAGTATGGTAGGAAAAAGGAGATAAAACCCATTCCTGAATTCAGATTAAGGTCTCTATCCCAGCTGTTTAGATCAATAACCTAGCAGGAAGCTGGTCTGATCCATCAAGCTTGCTACAGGGGTCTCTGTTGGATGACAGTTTCTTAAAGAGAGAAGTTTGTATGTTCAGCTATCAGAAGGACATTGAAAATAGAAATCCTGCTTGCTCAAATGACTATTTTGTAATAATGACTACAAGTTATAAAAAGATTCTGTAATGATGCCTTATTTGCCTAGGCTGAAGAAAAAGAAGCAAAGAAAACAAATAATTTAGCCACAAATGTATGTGTATGTCCTCTGAGATAGAAAAAAAGAATACTACTGAGATTTGAGTAACTCAAATAGAAAGTAAATACCACATTCTAAATACCACATTCCCTTCCTCATCCACCCCTATGAACTACCACTCCATACACAAAATCCTGCAGGTGAAGGGAACTGCCAGGAAAACTCTCACCTCCTCAGTTTGTTTTAAGTGAATGAATAAAGCAAGCAGACATTCCAGCACTAGAGTATAAGAAAATACCATCACCACATATCAAGACTACATACAAAACTGAGGTTGGGCAACACCTAGAGGTGCTCTAGCTCCGTTTCAAGAAATATACATTTCTTCCACTTCCAGTCTTTTTACTACTCTGATTTGTAAGTGGGCTTTCAGTCCAGTAAAACCAAAGCTGATTTCTCTTCTCAGGAATGAAACACCAATTTGGTGACTAGAAAGACAAACCTATACTGATCCGCACCCAGAAAGAGTTTACTTAATGAACTTATTTACCGCAAACCAGAAACAATTCTATTTCTAAAGCCACCCACTTTACCAAACAGCTTTAAGAGGAAATATTTCGCCCTCATAGCATGACAGAAATAGTCTATGGAATACCCGAGTCTGAGCCAAAATTTAATTTAGTCTTATATAGCAGGTCACTACACAACTCAGTCTTACAGGTCTGAGATCAAAGAATACTCCTCTCACAATACTCACAAGACTTAGAGTGCTAACACAGTATCCCTCACTAAGGCACCATATTCAGCACCAGCATTCAGGCAGGAGCATGACAGAAAAGAAAGGCAAAAAAAAATGACTCCAGATACAACAACAAAAAGAAACCTCTTGATTCATTAAGATTATCAATACAGAAAATCTAATGGTAGTAGGAAAACTAGTCAGCATTGCAAGAAGTAGGAAAAAAATGGATCTGGTAGTAGTAGCAGTACTAGCATAAACGTATGTTGTACCCGTGCTTAAGAATTCAAGGAACTCCAGTGTTACCTTGTAATATCATCAAAAACCCCATAACCGCTCTTCTTATCCATTGTCCACTGTCCAATGAACATACTGGGAGAGGAAGAGGTCAGCTTCCCACTGCGCAGCAGGCCATGGCCATGACGCATGTTATCCTGAAAGCATCCTTCATATACTTCACCAGTAGCATAGCTATGAAGAAAAAAAATTAGTAAGATTCCTACAATTTGCCATCCCCTTTTTTCTTATAAAAACTACACTACAGTCATACCAAGTACAAACCACAGTTAAAGTACATTTGGGGCATAAGTGAGCTTTGTTGTTTTTTAAAGACAACTTCTCCCCAACAAGCAAGTCTGCTATATGTCACTTACCTTTGAAGAAAAAAAAAAACATTGACCTATTGAAAAGTGGTAGCAACTGTAGGATAGATGTAAACAACAGAACATGAAATGAGTATAATTGTGAGCAATTTGAATTAAATGCAGAAAATAATCTGAGCTACCTCTATACCTATATACAAGGGAAGGGAAGAAGGGAACAGTGAACCAGAAAATCAGACCTGCTCTCTCTTCTTCAACAAGAAGGGCAACACAAATACTAAGTTACCTGTAGACTCCATGCCCACACATTTTCCCTTCCTTCCAGCACCCCACATAGTGGTCATCTTTATTCAAGGCTTTATTAGGCACTCTGTATTCACCATACCTGTCAGTGCACAGAAATGGAACAGAAGTAGCTATAATACTAATGCACTTCAATAAAAAAAAGTAACATCCATTCTAAAATCAGAATGCTCTACACTTTAGTGCATGCCTAGCTACAACAGTTACATATTTATGTAAAGAGAGAAAGCAGAAATTTTAGCATCATTAGGTCAATTTAATCTGTACTGCTTCTTCTACTGTTTGATTTTGACATTGCTCTAAACTCTTCCCTCTCTACCACACTGCAGAAAATTGAGAAGAATGCTAAAGGACACAAGACTTCTCACATCATACATCTACCTTGGCTGTCTTCAAGTCTTGATAACTCAAATGTACTATTATCCCAGGGAGAGAACATTAAAAAAAGTAAAAAAGAGGCTACCTTCCAATTATGCTCAAGCATATGCACAGAATTGTTCTTATTTTCATTTTGTCTGAACAGACAATTTATTTGTAGGGTTTGATCTTATGAAGAGATTAAAATTCTGTTAAAGATTCTCCTGTGAGCATATCTACCCCCGTAACATAATACTATTGCTGAATGTTAAGAACACAGCATGCATGCTGAAATGCAAGACATGCATTTATTTGATTATCATAGATTGGGATTTAGCAGTATTTACTATTTATTTGTGTTGGGAATTCGTATCTCAAAGATTGACAAAATGATCATGGTTATTTACATTTACTTGTTACATGTGCAGAAAGCTGTGACTTGGTTTTATAGTCTAACATATACCAATAGCTAAGGTGTACATTAACAACCTACCTGCAGCCTGACTATGTTTCAATTTCTCCTCTGACTCCATACTTTGAAAATACAACTAGAATTGGATCATAAACTCCCCTCATTCATTTTAAAATCAAAGGCTTATTTCAAGACTTAATCTTCTTCCAAAATTCTTACATCCATGCTCCACAAGAAACATGACAAGAAAAAAAAGTGACAGAAGTTGCATCACAATACTGTATGAAAATCACTGCCTTTTCTAGAAGGAAAGATAAAACACCAACTGGACATTCTGAAGGAACGCTGCAACACAAAACATTAGTTACCTATATAGAAGAAAACCTGACTGTGGAGTTCTTAACTGGGTTCCTCTGCTTAAAAGTTCACACCACCTACATATTCTATTATCTCTGCATTCTGCAGCTGATTACCCCAGCCAGTTTCAGTTTTTATTGAACAGCAAGTTTTTAATTGCAGTTATAGAGCCAGCTCTGAAGACAACACTAACACTTCTCTCATACATTCATATATGTATCAATGCACATGGATATCTTAACATACATAACCCTGAGTCAATGCAATTCACTGCAAAACCTTTTAATTAAAAGATTTACAATCTTATAATCCTTGTTATAATTTATACTAAAAGGCATTTCTTGCCCTTCCCCTTCACAAGTAGCGGGAGCTCTTACCCATCCTCCAGCCCAGTTCGGAAGGTCCCTGAGTACATTCTTCCATCAGCCCATTTTAGAATCCCTCTGGAAAATATAGAAAGTCATAGACGTGTACCAGATAATCAGTTCACTCAACACTTCCCAAATAACTTCTGTGAATAAGCCTACTTATTAATTCATTAACTACTTCATTTTGTTTTCAACTGTTACATTCAAATGCTTTTACCTGCCATGGGGTTTTCCTGACAGCCATCTCCCATCATAAACAGCATCTTTAAATCGAGGGTCCTTATAGAAGGTGTATTTGGCACTGCGAGAAATAGGAGGTTCCTGTCTTGGAACATTCCCACCAGCTCCATACAGAATTAAATCAGAAGTCCCTTTAAGGGCCTGATCCACTGCTTGGCTTATTGCCCTCAGCCACTTAGTCTGAAACAGAGTTTTAATCACAGAATTAAGCTAGCATCTGTTTTTGCATTGAATCTCTCCTTTGTGCTCTGCAGTATGGTACTGCTACTTCTCCCTTACAGTAGGAGAGAAAAACCTCCTTCATATCACTGCAGCCATGAAAAATTTGTAGATATGCCTACCTTTTCCTGTGGTGTTGAAGAAAGCAGAACAAACTGTTCTTCTGGTGTTGTAATCTTCAATCCATTCCTACAAGGAGGGCGGGGGAGTTATTTTAATCTAGTGAAATTTCATCCAAAAAAAAAAAAAAGGGCAAAGTTTCTTAGAGCATGAATATTGTATTTCCCTACCTACTCACTAGAATTCACTTTAACTTTAGGCCACGAGTGAAAAAACAGCAGAAAAGACTACTGTCTAATCTCTTGATTCTACCTTGTTCTTAATTTCTATACAATTACTTAAGACAGAAATAAAAGAATTTTTTCTGAAAGAAAAGGGGCTAGACATGATTACATCCAGCCCATTCCTCTCCTAGTTTACAAAGCCATAATTCTCCCACCCGAGACACCTGACTTTTACAGCATTACTACACAATCAATATTCATACTCACACATTACCAGCTTCTTCTGAAAGAGCTTCTACCCACAGTGTGGACAAGGCAAAAATGTGGTGTGTTGAAAACTGAAGACAAGGAAAAGGAAAACTTCATTGAGTACTGACTCATTACACCTGCACCATGCTTTTTCTGAATATACATTTTTTCCTCTAAGGGCTAAGGAAAACAGTATTACAGACTCCTCATGCGTGCCTTCCTCTATCAGAAATAGCCAACAGAAACCATGCCAACAACAGGGCAGCAGCAAACAGATTTAAAGAAAACATTAGTAGATCACTTCAAACTCCATAGTAAACATGAAAAAAATACCACTTTGTGTTAAGAAATATTGTAATGAATAGTGCAGAAACTTACTTCCACTGTACAAAAAATGAGTCAAGTTGTTTGAAAGAAAGATTTGGTCCTGGATGCAAGCTGACATACCTGAGCATGCACTAGAGCATCATTAAAGAGAATAAACCAGTTTACAGAGAATCTTCCAGCATGCTGTAGGGACAGCCCCCTATTGCTGCTTTCACAGATTAAACGACGGTCTGGCTTCCGTAAAGAATCCTACAGGTAGAGGTTAGAAAGAGTCACAGAAGATTACTTCTCACTGATTTTTATTTAAGGTCAGTGCTATTTCTTCTTCATAGTGTACTTACAAAGGCCAAAATTTTCTAAAATTAGATTACTACAGAAACAACACAAAAATGCAACCTGCAACTGAGAGTAGCATAGATAACAGACAGAATATAAAGTTCACAGCCAAGGCCTACCAACTACTAACATGCTGACAATTGTCATCATACCGTCATTTTCCCAGGAAATGTCTTCCAGAAGCTAAGTGTGTATTCTGCTTCTTTCCTTTTTCTGCCAAGATGAACAGCAAGGCTTTCATAACAAGAACTAGAATCTTGTAGCTTCTGGTATTCTGGAGATGCCTAGGGCACAAAGCAAGACAGACCTGAGAGTTTCTGAAGACCCATACCGATAACACTAACCAAGCTGCAAGACAACTAACCCCTTTTATCAAACGATCACCAAGTGTATGACAGCTGATCTGGTTAATAAAATAAACAGTGGAAGCTAGGTTATTTTCTTGGTCACGTTATCTTGGTGTGCTAGGAGTTCTTAAACCACATAAATTCCATGAATGCTAAAAGCAGAATGATTAATATACAATTACATGATTTACTTCCTTACAGCTTAACAAGATTTAGCAGAAGAAGTGTTAATAACTTCAGAAGTAATGCTTCTAACAATCACATTGAGATGGACATACAATTAATTTTTGTTCCTGGGTAGTCTTCTACTCTTTTTACTATATACAACTGCATTCTTCTGAAAGTCTACCTGACATTTACATGTTATCTTCAGTAGAGTGATAAGACAAGGATCGCTAAAGCAGCAATGCCAGATGGAAGCTACTTCCAATTACCTGGCATCTGCTTCCCACTGCTACTTCCAAGCCATGTTTCACACACATATTTTCTGAGATACAGATAATAAAGACAGCTTACCACTTCAAAGCATGTGGCAAGCTTTAGCAAGGTTCTGGCATAATCATGAAGTCGTCCAAACGGCATGAAAAACAGAGCATTCAGAACTTCCACTAGCTGCAAGTTTTCCTCATTGTACTCAGACAGCTTCTGTAACAGCTCCTGGTTTTTACTCAAGAAGTCCCTAATAGGGGGACCATTGGGGAACAGAGGAAGGAAAGAAGAGCGACAGTAAGACATCAGTGATGATTTGCACCAGTGAGCACTGTACTAGCACAGAATGCACCTTTTGGCTTTTTATAAAACAAAAGTAAGAATGGCAAATGCATGCTACTTATTAATCCGTTCCCAGTTCAACTTAAGCAAGTACTGTAATAAAATCATGTAGCACTCTACCAACTGCAACACAGGACTTCAGTTCTGCTCTCACAAGCTCAGTCATTACACTGGCTGAAGAAAGCTGACTTAGTTGCCCCACTTGGAGAGTAACTACTTGCCTTTTTCCCCTTTGACACTTGATTAGTAAAAGAAAATAGGTGGAATGTTTTAGCCTTTATTGTTAAAGTATTAAGTTTCTAACAGCACTGACTCATAAAAGAAGGTCTGAGTGGATAACTTTGTTCCAGTGCACTTTCCTAAACATAACGAAATAATCTCTTCCCCACCCCTGCTGTTCAAGAAAGCTGAACAGTTTTTCCCCTAACTAGAAAAATTACATCCTACCTCAAAGAAAGGCAGGAAATCTGTTCAATCCTCAGTCTGACTTCCAAGAGGGAGAACTAATCTAGTTCAGAGAAGAAGAGGGAAATGATTCTGAAGACAATGCATTAGCACATAAGACCAGGAATTCTTCATTAAAGTGAAAACAAGCCTGCTTTTCCCTCTCCTTCACAATATCTGTGTGCACACGCGCTGGCACACAACATACCTGCATGATTACATGTCCAGCTGGGAAGCACTTAAACCACAAGGTGCAAGAATCAGGTGAGGGTGAGAAAGTAAGCCCCAGGGACAAAGAGCCAGATCAGAGGATTGCACAATAGGCTCCTTAGAATTCTACATCATTAATTTGATGTAGAAAACAGTATCTTATGTACCTTGTCTAGGTCTGCTAATGATATTTAAGAACTTTCTTCAACAAGCGTTAACAAGGGTCTTCTTCAGAGAGTAGGTTGTACTATTAATTGTAAGTTAAATAATTAAACTTAGTTGTAAATTTAAACCAAGTCAACCACTTAAATGGATGGCTGGCATTTTTGAAGTGCTTTGAGATCCTCACATTGAGGTCCCTCCATAGGAAAGGGACAAATAATAATGGTAAGTATGTGCATATTCTTATACACATCTATATACTACACAGATAGATAATTAAACTTAGCACTGAAGCTGGCTGGCTTTAAAAAAAAAAGTAAAGACTACTCCTAACTGCTCATCTTCTGAAATGTCCTGGAATACCCAAAAAGATACACTGACATCATTAACCATTCACAGAGACAGTACTCCCTGAAAAAACAAAATCATTATTGGTAAAGACACTCTTGACTTCCCTTTACAGGTAAGAGCCAAAATTTTTATGACATCTGCTCCCTGAAGTCTCAGGACCCATAGTAAGTGGTGTTCATGTAATGAGACCCTGGTTGCAGTAGGAGAAGCTGTGATAGCAAAGAGAATTCAGTATACGTAATTTCAGCATCCAGAACTTGTTGGTGCTAATAATAAACAAACTTATACTTGAACTTAGATTTCTTGCAAGTCATTCTAAGAATCTTGACCATTGTGGAAAGATTCTCAGTGGGATTTTGTATTCAGTCATCAACACTGGTCCTCAGGAGCAGAAATTGTGACAGATACCCTGGTATTTCAAAGAATTTCCAATACCACTGCTTATGCTACATTCAAAGCATATCACAATCAGCTGCAACAAAATCACATCCAGATGAGAGACTTTAGGAAGGAATGAAAACTGGCAGCAATTCTGATATTAGTTAAAAAATACTCCTTTATTGCAACAGTTTCCTCACAACACTAAGGTGTAAGCTGTACAGCATCATATCTCCAATTCCTAGGCAAAAATACTATTTAAGTGAGAAAAGCCTGTATTCTAAGATCTAAAAGCACAATTCCTTCTTCATGCCTAAAAGTCTCAATACAATAAATAAAGCATCTCTGATGCAGAAATATTTCTCCATCCTTTTAGAGAGCTTCCATAAACTTCAAAGAATAAAAGCATAAAAGAATTCAAACTAAACTGAATTCACAACATCTACTCTAACTGTTAAAGAAATGTTTACTGTTCTGTATATTCTTGAGAACAACATTTCAAAGCACAAAATAGTGACAAACACTGAATAGATAATGAAAACTTAACCTCACTCCTAAGCTTTCAGGAATTACATGAAACCCAAATTCTTTCAAAGAATTTGCCATCGTTTATGACTTTTTTTTCCTCCTCTCTCCACACCTTGATGTTATAGCAATTGAACTAATTAAGCAGCATCTTAACATGAATTATTATTACAGCAGAAAGGGAGAAACTTTTGCTTCATCTAATGGAAGATGAGTTAACATACTCAAATATGCCAAGGCGACGTCACCACATGATCATTTCTATACAAACATACTTCATTAATACTCTTTACTAGTTGACCAAAAACTCCATATAACAGTAAAAGTTTGCTTACATTGCTGGTTTTGCGAGAAGCATAAATCCTCCCATTACCAGGAAATTTGTTATTGAAGTACAGTACCTAAAATGGTGAAGAAAAAGAAACCTTTAGTTTCAAACTAAGAACAATTCTGGAAATAGCATCTATTGTAGCTTCCAACAGCACAACATTGAGATCTGCGTTATCTGCTACATAAGTAACCAGAAGTCTAAGGACTTCAGAAAATATCAAACACTGAAATACTCAGTGTTACCAGAACAGTTTAATACTGCTAGCATTTAATAATATTAAAGATAGAAATCTCTCATTTTTTCCTATTCATCATTTTATCTGCCTTTTCTTCCCTATTAAAAAATAAAAATTAAGAAATGTGACTATTTGGATACAGTTTAGGCAACCTGCTCTGGATGGCCCTGCTTGAGCAGAGGGCTGGACCAGACAGTCTCCAGAGGTCCCTTCCATCCCGTGTAATAAAAACACCGTTCACATCATAAGCAAGTCTCAGTTTAACCCAATTAACTGATAATCTTTTATGTGGCTTGATGGATCCTTGGAAGATGGTCAAGACACTATACTGAGAAGCATGCATAGGTTTGATACCATACACAGATAAATATTTAAAGAACTAAGAAAATAAAGGGGAAGAGCAGAAGCCAAGAAAATAGAAAAGAACACAAAACATTGCAGTGCTTGACAGGAAAGAAGGAACTCTAGTAACACTGAGAACCAATTCTAGGTATCCTTGCTATCCTAGAAAAACCTGCAGTCAGAGCATGGATGAAATGGAGACAATTTCTTGGTCACTATTACAAACAACTAATTTGATAAACAAATAAAAAGTTTGTTTCAAGGTGACGTGGCTAAAATTTTATCACTGACCCAGTAGAAACAATAACTTGTGTTTAAGAAGATGTGCAACTTACTGCACGTTGCGAATGCTACTGCATAACAAGTGAAGCTTTTGAGTTTATGGTCGCATTTTATTTCTTTAGGGATTTTCAGATATATAGTAAGACAGACTACACTCAGATAGGATACTTCTAGACCCTTTCCTGTTAAGCCAGTATTTACAGGCCTTGTGAAGAACACTAAGTTTGAGATTTCTGCAACACATTTGGAGAAGTCATTCAGCAACTGCAAAAGTTATTGAGGACAAAGATAGCAAACAATTGCACAAGCTTCCTCTCCCAAAATAATTAAGATAATAGTAGTAAGAAAGATAATTCAGACCAAAGATGGAGCACTAATGCAGCTTTGTTTTCTAGGTCTAAGGTCTACTATTAGCAGACACCAGACAGAATCTCAAGGAAACAACTTTTAGTTAACTTTTCAAAAGACATTTTGTAACCACAGTAAATCTCAGTTACTTTTTACCTTGCAGCCAAGTAACAGCAACTCTATTATAACCTTACTTAATAGTTAAAGATCTCCTAATGTAACAAACATGTCATGCTTTACTATTATATACGTAGCAATCAATTAAGTGTTTGTGAAGTGTTACATCCCTAATGCCTTCCTAAAGCCAAAGTTGTCCAGCGTGCATCACTACTTTGAAATACATAGCTCACTACAAAATGAATTAGCCCATGAAGAACTCTGCATAACTTTTTGACTGCAACAATGCAACTTCAATTACAGTTTCTTATATAACTTCTCTTATGATCTATTTTCTCCTGACACAGGGCTTGCTGCAGTTAGTAGACTAAGCCTGCAGACACTCAAGATGAGATAATCAGATACTTACTCAGTATAACTATCCAAAAAGAGACTGGAATGCTTCAGGATGGCCAAACTCCTGGCTTCTTTAACTCCATGAAGAAAGCTACTTAAAGAAGCTCCATGTTGACCAATGAGATAACACAGCTTGCTGAACCTGCTTGCCATTTCCTGCAACAACTGGATTGTGTTTGCATTGCCCAAATTATCTGTAATAAATCAGAAGGAGATTTAGCCTGTTACAAATGTAGAACACCCATTAATAAAAAAGAGAATTACCCCAATACGTTGTTTGGATGTTTTATCAGCCCGTTTCACTTCCTGGTAATATCAGCCATAATCAGGAATTTAATTATTTTACATTACATAATAGTTCAAACAATTATTTCAGATGAAACAGGAAAGCACAAATACTACTGACAACATGCAGATATCAAACTCCAGTTGTGTATCAACATTTGAATCAACTATTTAAGGGAGAAGGGAAACTAACGTTGGCTCTAACTTAAAAAAAAAAAAAAACAACATACGTAATGACCTAAACTTCACATAAATAACTTTACTGTAGAGCATAGAGGAAGTTATATCAAAGAAAATATTAAAAAAGTTTTTACCTAAACCTAGAAGAGGTCTAAGAACCTGAGATTTGATCTCACTCAGTCTGAAATAAAACCTTCTCTCAGTAGAAGCCAACTCATGCAAACTGGCAATATATCCCATTATGTTTTTGTCTACCAAGACCAAACAGTTGTCTCCACCAGCTATCACATTGCTTATATATCCTATCTGAAAGGCAAAACAACAATAAAAAGAAAAAACATAAATTTGAAAGTAAAAATAACTACATAAACATTAGGATGACACAGAATAAAGGCCATCTTAACTACCTGCAGCGGTACTTGGCACTACTAAACACTTAAGGTCAAGCAATCCATTCAATGGTTTAATACAAAATTAATAACATAGGAGAAACATTTATAGTACTATGTACGCTAATAAACAACATTGACTAACAGTCTAAAAAAAATCTTTTAAGGCACGACCATCGCTTGTTTGAGAGAGAATGACCTTAAGTTTAATCACTTTTAGAATGTGCCTATGTTGATATAATACCACATTAGCTGTTTTTTCTATTAATTAGGAATTGAGACAAAGAAGACTTTAATGTAATTATGCTCTGAACAACAGCGCATTCTCAATCAGAAATACATCAATTAATTGATGAGAGCAGTATTACAGTATTAACAAACTGGGCTAATACTAATACCTGCACTAATACCACTTGCAGCTCACAACTTCCAGGAAAACAAACAAACATTCTTTAAGGCCACTGTGTGCATCACCGATCTAAAGCACTGAGGTTCCTCACTAACTCCAGTTCATAAATCTCTTTCAACTCCACTTCTTTTTGAAGAAGATTCCTTAGAAAGATGCATATCATAGAATCATCAGTATATAAATCCATCCCACCTCAAAATCTCTCTCCTATTGCTTTTCAGTTAGATCTAGGGATGTAGGAATGAGGCTCAGATTGAGATAAAAGAACAGCCTCCTACCCAAAGCATCCCCTTTTTGCTACCTTAGTCTGAATGATACAGAGAGATCACAAAGACATGGAATCAGAGTACACACTCCCTCATCTCAAATCAATTTCTTGGTAGCTACAATAAGATTCAGCTTGAATCAGTATGATCTGCACTAACTTAAAGGAAATATCACTCACCTTACTACAGGACAGTAACAAAACTGGATTCTTACTACTATTATTTTCACTCAAATTATTTTCTGTTGTTGTCTCTTGACCACAATAATATAACCCAGGTTGGAAGTCTTCCTCATCTGCTAAGAAGAGAGAATAATCTGATCCCGCTGCTGTACTCCAAACACCATCACCACACACCTGAAAATCACGAGGAAGAAGAAGAATCAGAAATTATCTCCACGTAGAAGGAGATAACTTACAGCTTCTAGACACATGTGCAATAAATCTGATGACAAGATAATGTATTACAGTAACTGATAGTTTTTCAACGGTGACATCTTGCAACAAGTGTATTTTCTGACTTTCACTGAAAATGATCTTGTTTCACTCTTCATTCTAATGGCTGTTTCTTTTAATCTTTAAATTATAAATCTATTTTATTTTCAAGTGACTAGCAGGTGAGTTTGATGGAAGTTACGGCACTAGCTTTCCCTCTCCATTTGGCAATGGAAATCCATAATTATGGCAGATAGCTAACATGCTGTACTTCAATTTGCACAGGACCAAAGCAGAAAAACTCTACAGCTAGTTTTCTGGTGCTTACCTGTCTCAGTGAAAAACAACCGAAGATCTGGACTGACCCAAAAATCATTATTAACATATTCACTCAACATGATTCACTCAAAACAAATTAAAAACCCTATTACCAGAACAGTAAGATTTAACTAACAGCTCTAGAAATACACAAGTAAGAAATATGGTCATGACCTAGCACAACTGGTAAAAGCTAGAAGCATTTGTTTAGCTATTCTATAAAAATAGAAAAGCTTCAGTACTTCAACATCTGTATCAGATAAACCAAATGTAAGGCAGGAGTGAAGTTTATTAAGAAGACAAAACAATCATGTTTCTTAGTATTAGAACTCCAATGCAACCAAAGACAGAATAAGTATATATGAAGGATTTCTTGGGTAGACTTTTCAGAAGCTCATCTAAGGATAACAGTCACAGTATAAACCAAAGAAAAAGACTCGACTACTAAATAGCATGCAGACTCATAAATAAGGTCAGTTTTGATTACTTTGCATCCCTAGGACTCAAAGAAGACAAATACAAAAAACAAAATACCTTTGCAAGTCGAGGGACTGTTGTTGGGGAGTTCACGTGACCTAGCTGACCAAAGGCATTATTGCCCCACGAATATACCTGTAAGAAACAGCTAGATATCAGTATTTAACAGCTAACATACATAGATGAAATCTGAATTGTAGTAGCACAATGCACTGAGCGTGCAAATACAAGCCAAAGGTATAAACTGCATGTACTAAGAAGCTCTACTAATTTTCAGTGTCCTTCTGAATGTGAGAAGATAATCTGAGAAAAGAAATAGAAATGCAATAAGTCATTACAGCCTTTAAACATAATATTGATGGCCCATAGAAAACTGTAATACTATCAGAACTGCATTAGGCACACTGTTTCCAAGTCTCCTCTCACAAACAGAAACTAGAGCTTACAAGAAACACCAACCTAGAAAGCATTCAACGTGGCAGTAACATGACAGATGAGTAATAAATGATACAGTAACACGTACCTGGGATTTAGCAGTGAGTGCTAAGGAATGATGGCCACCAGCAGAGAGCTGAATCACTTCTTTACCATCTAGACTTTTCACACATAATGGCTGAAGCCTGTCAATTTCCAGACCCCATAAAGAAGAGGTTAAAAAAAAAAAGTTCTTTCCCTTACCCCACTCCTACAGAACATCAGAGAAAGCAAACAAACATTCAATCTTTTTCAATTAATCAGCTTAGCCAAAAAGGACACGAGATGCAAAAGTAGACATGAATATCATCCTAGCGTGGACAATACAATCGAAATATCACCAGAACCCCTAGTAATTAGAAGGGAGAAATTCTGGCTAACTGAAATTCAGTAACAACGGAGCATGAGACATGTTTCATAGAAGAACTTTGCTCAGAACACCTTAAGGAACAAGAATAATGTAAGGCAGGTGACCAAAATTAAATTGACACTTAAGATATTCATTAGATCACTAGAAAAAAGAAACATTTATCAAAGAAATCTCACCTTGGTAGAACATCACCATGTCCAAGCTGTCCATCCTTCCCCCTTCCCCAGCTCCATACCTCTGTTCTTAGAGATGGTAAAAGAGCATCTGCCTCGCCACTGTAGGTTGGAGTCAGAGCTACAGTCCTCATTTTTGCCCGGCCTACCTTCCTTAAGAGCCTAGGAGAAACTGAAAACATGCCAAAAGGAAAAAATAGCTCATCACTTACACAGGCATGTTACACAGTATCACGTATCACAGTACACCAAATCAAGGCTTCTTCAAAGAGTCTTATTTAAGAGCAAAGGCTGACGTGCAAGAAGATAGGTTAGTGATAAGAAGAAGTGTATGTGCTAAAAGCAGATAAATCAACTAAATTTTAACAGCTAAAGTTAAACCAGTGAAGTTAACAAACACATGAGAACAATGCAGTTACACTGAAGAAAATGCACCAAAGCAAACTATATACCAAATAAATATGCCTTCAAGGAAAATATACACTTGCAGCAAACAAATAATCCAATTCCTAAAATTTCCCCACAGATACAAGACCGATACAGAACTAAGCTACATAACCACACATTCAGAGTAATTAATACCACTAAAGCCTGTGATGAAAAAACATCACCAGCTTTGAATGCTGGTGGTGAGAACTGGAACACCCCAAAAAACATTGTTCAAAATCACCTCAGCACAGCAGGGATCAGAGGCCATAGATATTTCATCTGCAATAAAATCTGTATACACATCCATTTTGCAAGAAGATGCCTAGACTAACACAATGGGCCCATTTGATGAAAAACTTTGTATTCAATAAATACGTAGCATTTTCAGCCATAGTCATCCACGTTACTATAACTTCAAGTGTTTTTTGTTTTTTCTTTTTACCTTGCGATAACAGGCCAGGCAGCGAAAGTCTTCGACTTCCTCCTTCTGATTCCTCCTCTCTAATATCTACTAAACTGGAACTCTTCTTCCCCTGCATTGATTCCAGTTTGACCTGCTCTTCTCGACTGTCCTTCAGAGCTTCAGGCCCTGTGGAACCACTGCCAGGCTGAGGGCCTGGTTCATTTGAAGATGTGCCATAGAAGTTCATCACTTTCTTCAGAGACAGTGCTCCAGCTTCATATGTAGCAGCTACTCTCACACCAACTGCTGACGCACAAGAGGCCACCAGGCTGTTTAAGGCAGATGCACTTGTACCTGGAGGACCAGGGATACAAGCACCAATTTGTTCTCCTTGAGAAGGCTAGAATAAAATAAGAGCAATAACAACAAAAGTCAAAGTATTATACAAGACAGCATGTAACAGTGGGCTGGTTCACTAACCAAATTAAAAGCTATTCTGAACAAGACATTGTAAGAAAGGTTTTTTTTAATACTCTGGCATAAACTAACACTAATTCTTGAAATCACAGGTTAAGCCTGAGCACCACTTCCATGGACTTGACCAAAAATACCTCCAAGTGTCTTTTGGACTTGCCTCATTGTTGCTCATTCATGAGCAGCTGTGGGCTATTTTTTGTGGTTTGTTTTATTTTTAAACAAACAAAACAAAATGGATCTTTGCAAACAAATATAGAAAGTGATTTAATTTTAGGCTCATCACCAACTTCTTAGTCAGCAAACAAAGTGCGTCATTGAGCACGGTGTTCTTGAAGAAATGTAAGGTCTTATTTTCACATATTAGAAGGTAAACAACAATTGACTGATTTATTTTCCAAGGTCTGCCTTAAGACCACTCTATTCTGTATGTTCTCTCACACTGTTACTGCAGCCATATAACAACTAGCTAAAGGTCATCAAGTTACTAATAACTGCCTATAATTAGTTTATCACTAGAGTATCATCACATCATTACCCACAACAACAATAACTTTACCCATCAAATAAGATATGATACACAAGCTAGTAAAGCAAAAACAGGACAGAAGAGTCTTATTTCATCACCCAATATCTGGCAGAAAATATTATACCTTGTTTTTTATACTGTCAGAGAGGAAAGAATCTTTGACATTTCTGTATGGAAAACTAGCTTAAAGAATTGGTTCTAATCATTTGCACTTTACAACTTGAGAGATGAGGTCTGCTGTTGTCATTTTTATTTTTCCAAAACTAAGTTGAAACATTACATGAGCACCCGTGAGTCACTTGAAGAGCAGAGATGAAGATGCTCAGTTGTGTTAAGATATAGTGAATCAATTCCGTATTTGTCTAATTTCTCAAACCATGTGAGAAAGAACTATTTAGAACTATTACAGGAACAAGAAATCAAGACACAGCATGAAATTACTTATTTCAGTTGTTTCTTAATAGCAGGAGTGCTCTCATGGTTCTGAGAAGCTCACAAGTGCTAGGCTGCATTTGCACCAGCAAAAAGGACAACTGTATCTAGGTAACATTTATTAAATAAGTCTCCCTCAAAAGGAGAACAGAGCACGCTGAAACACCAAATTATGGGACAGTCTTTTGTTCTTAATACTACCTAATTTTGTTTTTGCAAGCAGTGGCAATAACAAATCTCAGGTAATTGTAAAATGAATTTGAGAAATTTATATACACACATCTGAAACAACGAAAGAAACTCCGCTATAACCTTTGCATATTGGACCAAAGCAGCAGTTTACCTTATAGAAGTTATCTTTAAGATAAGATCATTTAGCATTCACATAGGTCCTGCAAAACTATTAGCTTTTGGGTTACATACATATATTTTCCCCCCTTTGATATATAATCTTTTTTTTCTTCCTAATTGTAGAAAGAGTGATATTTTGTCAGGGATCTGGGAACAGTGTTTCTTGAATCTACACATCAAGCATCATCCGCACCTTATTAAGAAGTTTTTAATTAACTGTTCATATATAGCATAAAAATAGTAGTGTTGAACCATTTTCTGCATCACTCAAAACAGAGTATTATTTATTTAATTCCTATCTCCATTTATCCATTTCTGCCACCTTAGATGATTAATATTGGGAGTCTCTTATTCAATGCTTTAACATCAAGAAATTAGATTTGTGAAGAATCTACTCAATGCAAAGGCAAGGAAGTTTTACCTTAAAGGTAAATTTCCACACAAATGTGAAACCCATACATAGAAGGGCTTCGAGAAGAGAATGGCAAATAAGCTTATGCTCCATAGCATCAAAACCAAGTAAAGAGTTATGACTACAGCAGTGTCGCTGCTACTTGCATCAAAGGGTTACAACTCAAGGACTGGGGACAAAAACGTTTCCGCTTCAAAGTTGAGAGCCATTACTGAGATGAAACACTTTAAAACCATAGGAACACCACAGCCCCATCAAACTGAGTATTTCATTTGTGATAAGAGTAACATCAAGCACAGCATATGTAATGGGAATTGCAGTACATTAAGAGCAAACTACCAGCTACCAACCTGCTCAGATTCTGTGCAGATGTTTTTCTCCAGGCTCTCGTTTAACGTATGATCAGATAAACCAATTAGGTATTCTTTCACTTCTTTTTTGTCAGAATACAGAATATTTCCAGGGCTAGAAATTCCACTGTCTTCTGGCTCATCGTTGCTGGAAAGCAAACTTGCTCCATCAGATTCTAAAGGAACAAGAGTATGTTCTTCCACAAGAGGTTTCTTACAGTCTTCGCTCTGACTACCTGTTACACTTTTTCCTTCCAGGTTTTCCAATGAAGGACAGAAGGCATGGTTTACTGGTTGCTTATCAGCCAACGCTACACCCAGTGGGCAACAGTGACTGTCGGAAATGATTACATGATCTTCCTTGTCCGTCATGGTAATGAGGAGCTGACTGCAATGATTGCACCTCTCTGGAATAGGCTTCATCTCCTGCACAGGGAGGCATTGTACCAGAGCCAGGCTGTGGTAGGCTCCACAAGCGATCTGGAGCACAACACGTCCTGACAGGTGCTCTACCTTCTGTGGCTTTGTCACTGGGAAAGTTGTTGTTATAAGACCTAGCTGGCAGCCACTTCCCCAAGCCCATATCTCTCTGCTTAGCGATAGTGCCAGTGTGTGTTCTTCTCCACATGCTAGCTGCAAGATCCTTACTGAGAGTAGAGGACTGGTTTCAGAATCAGAAATACTGATAGGTTGCGGTTCTGGCACACGTGGTTGATTAGCAACTGCACACTGTCCAGAAGAATTGTTCCCCCACATGTACACCACACCACCTTCTGTTACAGCTCCGTTATGGAAGCTGCCAGCTGCCACTGTAATAACATGCTGCCCAAGCAAGGCATTTTCTAAAATGGGATTAGCATAGAACTCCTCTGGTCCTGACCTCCAGGGCAGACTTCCAAAACTGTAGACCTCACCACCTATTGAAAAATGAAAACAAAAAAGTCATGATTCTAATAAAGTTAAATTGATACAGCAATTTGAGAAAACATTATGATAGGTATCCACTTTTAGCTTAATGTTGTCTCAGAAAAACTATGGTTACTGATATAGAAAGACTGCTGTGTGCCCTCTGCTACTGCTGCTCCTAAGTTCTATGCCAATTTTAATTGGAAAACAAGGCTCCTAGAAATCCAGGGAACTTCTTATTGCAATGTATTTTTTGAATGAAATACACTGCATAAACATCATTTTTATGTAAGGCAGTTCAGACTACATTACCATTTCCAAAGGTGAAATCCAGAGCCATCACAAAAAGAACAGGAAAGAAAACACTAAGCTCTGCTCCAATATGGTTTTAAGTCATTTATTTCTAAAAAGGAAATACTGGCAACATTAAAAAACAGTTTTAAAGTTGCGCATGAGACTTGCAGATGTAAGCAATGAAACTTTCTAAAAGAAAGGCTGGCAATAATTAAAGTTTGTTACTGCTGCAAATCTTAAAAATTAAGATTTATTACCGTCTGTTAGAAGTAAGCCATGATTTGTACCAAGGGCTGCCTGCAGTACAGTCTTTCCACTGAGGCCTGGAAGCCTTTCTGGAGTCATAGAGCAGGAACCAGCCCTCCAGATATAGACCAGGCCTCTCTCTTTGGCTCCTTCTGCCTCTTCTGAGCTAAAAAAAAGATTGGAGGAAGCAGAGAATCAGCTTGAAATGTTCTGTGGTACTACAATACCACAGAAGCTTGCTTTTCACGTATGTAGGAAAAATCTACAAGTTGATATATCAGTTTTAAATTCAGGATGTCAACATTTACACTTTGGTAATCTAAAATTAAATGCTATTTAAATTATAAACAAATCTTCTGAGATCATTAGTTTTCCATTTTTTCCTTTACTTCCCTCAAAGAAAGAGGGACTAGTAACCTTAATAATATTTATTTGCCAACAACGTAACTAATTATATATTGTACTTGTTGCCCGCAGCGAGATAAAAACCCACGTACAACTTTGCCACCATGGGCACAGTGGGAGAGATGGTTGTATCAATTCTTCTTACATATGAGCAACTCTGTTCTCATTTACAGTGAGATTTACATGAACCTTTCCTATGCTAGAAAATAAAAGGAACACTTCTGGATTGTTATGCTTTATTCATAATTTGTATCATTAAATTTGGGGAAATAAAGATGTAGAGGAAAAAAACAATCTGGATCTTTCAATTCTCATCGACTTTCTCAGTTTCAGATGAACCAGCCATTCATATAACTGGACCAAGGAAAAGAAACAATCCTGAAGCATCATGAGAATATCTGGGCTCGCAGACAACAGCAGGTATCCAAAGCTTAACCCTCGACACTTACACTCCGGTTTGAATGCTCAGTCAGCAATTTCGCCCTTTCACCAAAAAGGAATTCTCTGAACTTTGACAACAAGCATACTTATAGCAAATTGTGAAGTCATTTGGTTGTTTTTTCAAATATCAGTAGAGATTTTAAAATTAAATAAAGAGTTCCAGATTCCCAAATTTATATATACAATAGATGCTTATCCACCCTGCAGGAAAAGTAGGCTTAGCTCCTTCTTTGGCAACTGCCAAGTCATTTACCACCTACATAAAACAGTTCTTGCAGCTTTGCATGAACTGAAATTAAACACCAGTGGTGAAAGAAGAGCTTTGATGGATAGCAATGTTTGTCCGCAGTAAAAGGCACAAAATAACACACACATTCCATTACAGAAGCAAATTCCGAAAACGTCAGAGAGCTTAAATTGTGGACAACTTCTAAGACCCAAGAAGTACATACAAAAGTTCTTTTCATGAAGACCACTATTTTTTTAAACTATGCTTGGCTCACTGTGGTGCACTGGCTGAACAACACCTTCGCACAGTCTGCCTCTGGAATGTTTAAACTGAGAGTAACTCGCACAAGACTGAATTGTCTCTCTTTTCCCCAGTGCCTATCCTCAGTCTCTTCTTCCACATAAAGAAAAAAAGGAACATGATGAAAAACAAGAATTCTACTATAAATTAGCTAAATAATGTAATCTAAGTGATACATATATTAAAATGCAGAGTCCATCCTGCATTTAAAATGCAGAGAACTTGAGTTTAGAATAGAAGTACATTTAAAACCAAGTAACATGCAGGGCATGTTAAAGGTTAGAGATCTGAGGACCCTCAGAGCTCCCTTCCAACCTCTATGATTCTGTGACAAACCCAACATCACAGTTAGGATACTTGGCTAGAAATAGAAATACGGATTTTACTGAGATGGGCAAAACACCCCAAAGAATAACACTAAAACAGAGTGCTTTCATCAGCATAGCATGCATTCAACTTAGTTTACAGCAGTATTCTTGGGATTTTATCTATTTAATAACCCCCAGAGATCAGTGTGTGGATACTTATATTCCAGAATTTATTACAAGGTACTAGTTTTCCACTCCAGGAAACAGAGTGGATTTCCCAATTCACCGGACAATGTTACTTTTAGGTTTCCACATCCACAAGTTTCAATAAATAACTGAGTAACAAATTTTCTGTTTTAATCAGTAGACTGCTCCAGACATAACTGAAACAAAAGCTATGTTACTCTTCTTTCCTTCTTAGGTTACACACAGAGTATGCTGACGTTACTTGGTAGTTTTACAGAGCAGTCATTGGCTGGCATGTTTCCTGGAGCCTCTGTGGCTTTACCTAGCTGCTCACTCATTCTTACCTTCTTTCCTGTGAGTCCATCTGTCAGTGGCAGCTCTCCATCACCATCAGTTCATCTCTCTTTCAAAAAGGAACAGTCTCTCCACAATCTGCAAAACAAAACAAAGCCTCCAGCTATTTGATTGCAAATAACATTAAACCAACATCATGATATTAATCCCGGAACCCCAAGAAACAAGGAGCAAAGTGTCAGATCCCATCTGTAAAATTAAAATTACTTCCATGACACAAGGATGATTTGCTTCACTCACACAGAGCTGGCAGACAAAGCTAAGCAGCCAGACTTGTCCTGCTCACACTTCTCACAGTAGGTCCACTGTAAGGACAGACTGATCAAAACCTAGTTCAAAGGCAGAGAAACCCCCTCTCTAATTCTGTGTACACAATCAAACAAACAATGCAGAATAACTGATTTATTTTCAGTTCAAGAATTCTATGCTTAAACAAAACATTTAAGGCAAATATATGCACAGAAAATGGTTAGGAACTAACTCAACTAATCCTGAATCAAACCACATTACCATATGTAACAGAGTACAATTGTATTAAAACTTGTGTGGGAATGCAGACAACCAACTGAAGAATTCAAAACATTTCATCACAGAGCCTGGTAACAGAGTATCTATATGATAAGACCACAGAAAACAATTAGGAAAAAGCAGCTGTTCTATTGTTTTTATCCTGTGCAAGTTTGAATTTTGAAAGTTTACACTTTCCATCTTCTTCAAGTGATACTACAGAGAATGTTTGCTTCTTATAATCTGTTGGGCAGAGAGGGAGCTGTTATTTTCACTCAATATACTACCCAACTAGATGAAGTACTCAAAATTTTGATTACATTAAGGAATGCATGTAATCATGTTTATTGCAATAAGTTTCAGACAAATCTTTATGCCATTTTGTCTCATCATAGCTGCTGTCTGATATCTGCTGTAACAAAACAGAAACATAATGGGTTTTTAAGACAACTCATCTCCAAGAAAAAATCCAGAATGTTTGAAGCCCTTATATAGAGAAAACAATGTCCAGTCTTGATCACAAGAGATAGCATAAACAAAGCTGTAAACTGAGTACAGAAAAGTTTCAGTTCACACTTGGAAATAATACTCAACATGATGACAAATAACTGAAATAACTCACACAAATTCCAGCCCTTTTGAGCAGTAGGATCAGCAAGAGTTGCATTCATCAGAGGCATACTGCTTTCAAGACATAGCTTCCTCTACAACAGTGATTAAAAAAAACCACACCTGTCAATTTTTACATAGCAGAGGAAGTCTCATAAAGATAAAGAAACTGTCATGCAACACTTGAGTAATGCAGGTGTTGACAAAACATCAAAAAAAAAATAGAATAATTCCTAGAATTCCTGTTTTTGTGACGTGTTCTTGCTTGGAATAAGTCCATTTAGATACAGTTTCTAGGATTTCATTATTGAAGGTGTTGGCACATCTCTGTAGCTTCACACATAACTTCCTAATGGATTATATGAAGCTATGATACAGTCAGAGTATCACCAATTGTATCATTTACAACAAATATTTAAGGTCAGAGAAATTAAGCCTTAATATCCTTGGCTTCTATCATTGAGGAATTTATTGTTAATGGCTCAAAGATGTGTCTTTACCAGAAGGTTTGACTGCACAAAAATTTACTATATTAATTCTAGTAACAAGTTCTGACTATTTTCTACTTAGTAAGTAGTTATGTAAATGATGTAGCTTTACAAATACATTATCTCACCTGAATTGTTATCAGTAGCAAAGTTTAATATTCACAGAAGTGGAAAACCAGATACCACCTATCATTGTCGTGGTATGAGAGACTGGTACGTTATCAGCACCTGCACTGCTCTACCCACACACTTCTTTCTACATTTTCACTTCAGTACTGCTGCAAGAGAAAAACTGCAAACAGTGCCAAACAGAGCCAAATTATGAAATGGATTTTTGTTACAAACAGATGGTCACTACTGTGACACTGACATCATGGTTTACTCTAGCAGAGCAGATTGCTAATTCAAATTCTTCAGAAATCAAATGCTGCCACGCTGTAACAACTGCTACTGCAAGGAATGACCTGGTGTAAACATTGCTCTGATTACTATGGACTACAGCCCTCCCTGGACATTGAGTACTAGGTACCACGAGCATAAAAGTTATCTCATATTCAAAGCTCAACAAAAGCATGTACGCCTCTGATCTGCAAAAATAACGGAACTCCCATCAGCCTCAAAAATATATTGCCATTGGGTAATTTATTTACCTGCTACAATTAACAGATAACGATACTTCTGTAACTTCCTCATATGCTTACTTGCTGCTACAGCACTGTAAAGCTGGTAAGCATGTAACTAAGAGGACTGCAAGTTTGTCTCACAAAGTTATCTGTGCAGTTACCCAAACAGGTTACCTCCAAACTGTCAACACCAGTCTCAGCCACATTTAGGTACACTTAGCATTAGCTAAAAGAACTGGGATGAAGATTAACTGCTATATCAGCTAATTGGTAATTTAAGACCTACTGAACAGATGAGGCACCAAAACTTCTGAATATCCTTCAGCCCTTATTCATCTGAAGCTGCACCTTCTTCATTCAGCTCTTACACAGATGCTTTCCCTCCTGAACCTTGCAGCCGCTAACCGTGGCTATTTTTGTTAGGGCAACGCACTGTGCCAGCTGCGGTGAGGTCTTCACCCCAGTGAGGACCGGTCCCTCTACAACCACTGCAGCTGCACTACGCCACCTGTAACTGCCAGTGCAGCTGGGCCGGGCTGCCACTAAGGCACTCTGAAAGGTGAGAGTGTACTCACTGAGCAGCCAAAACAGGTGAAGTGAAAACACTTTGCACTGAAAGCTGAAGGAGATAAAGAGGCGACTTTAGATAACCTCCTCATACCGAAAGGGAAAAGCCTGTTAGAAACCCGCAGGAACACGGCCCACCACCCCTGCTTTGCCCTGCCCCTCACAGCAGAGACCTAAGAGCCGGCATCCCCGTCACGGCAGCCGGCGGCGGAGGCCTGCTATGTGCTCGCCCGCGCAGCGCAGCCCCCCGCCGCCGCCCGCGCTACGGCCCAGGCCCGTGAGGCGCACGGAACCCACGCAGGGCGCCGCAGCAGCTCGGTTCCACCCGGCGCCGCTTATCTCCAGAAACAGCCGGCCGCGTCCCCGGACCTCTCCGAACTTCCCGCACCTGTTACCCTCCCGCCGTCACGGCGGCTGCCGGAGGCCCTCAGCCCTCTCAGGCTCGGCCGCAGGCGCGAGAACGTCGGCGGGAAGAGCGAGGGCCGCGCGGGACCACCACAGAGGAACGAAACGCTCCGCGCGCACTGCCTCGCACCTCACCGGGCCACACACTCGCATCCACCGCCCGCCCGCGCCGCCGCGGCACGGATCAGCTGGGGGACGCGGGGCGGGGCGGGGCGGGGCGGGGCGGAGGAGCCGCAGCCGGGGGCGGGTTCAGGCGGCCGCGCCGACGGGTCCCTGCCAGGGACAAACGGCGCCGTGCGCGGCCGCGTGTGAACGCTCGGCGCCGCTGTTCCGCCCTCGGTGCGGGGCGTCGCCGCGGGGTGGGCGGCTCGCATGGCTGCAGACTGCCTGTGTTGATTGTGCTTAAACGTCAAAGCCCGTTTGTATACACGTGGCCGTAACGCTCAAAAGTGCCTTCGTGCTCGGGAAGCCTTCCTGCGGCAGGCAGCCGACTCTTGCACAGCCGGTCCGTGCTGCGCTCGGACACGTGAGGTCGTGCCCGGACAGGCGTCGCAGTCACTGCTGCGCTCCGATGGCTCCGAGGTACTCGGGGCCTGGAGAATAAACACGAGGCTAAACTCCGTGAGCGTGGGTATTTAGCAAACTGCTGCCGAGCAGGCAGTTAGCAATTGGAAAGGAAAAGCATGGAGAAAACACGCAGAAGAAATGACAGCTTGCAGGCAGGCCGCTGCCCTGCTGCCACGCTCTGTCTGCGTTGCATGCTTGCATGGAGACACAGAAACATCTCTGCCTTCCCAAAGCATTTTTGCTTAAAAAGTCCTTTTTATCAAGAAAAGAGAGCGTTGTTAGACACCCGAACAGTAAAGCAAAGGGGAAGACTTCATATTACGCATCCAAATGAAGCTGAAAAACATCAGGAGGCAACACAGCTACTCCAGTGCACCCTCCGTCCCCCTCTCCCTGCCCTCCCCACCTCAGGCTGCCCTGGGCTGGGAGCTCATCCCGGGCGCACGGCCCCTCCCGCCCACATGCCCCCAAAGAAGGGCACTTTCTTTTGCATCTGCGCTGCACACCCACACTGCTCAGATAGCTCAGCTTAAACTTAATGACATATAGAACTGCACTTGCTAGAGACGTGAGGAAAGTCATTGGTCTGTTCCTATGTGAAACATATCAATTACCTAATCTATTAATTACCTAATCTATTACACTGAGAATTGTTTAAGTGAAAGAACTTTGTACCAAGAAAGAACTCCGTATTTATTGCCTATTTTTCCATCTTTTGTTATGAAAATATCTTGGATATTTTTAGAGGACATGTACCCAATAAGCTTAAGTCAACAGAGCTATTGTAGGCATGAGTTTGGATCACCACATATTGCGCTTTAAAAGAAAAACTGCAGAAATCATAAGAATGCTCAAGGCAGAGGCCTCATGCAAGTCATATGAACAGCTAGAGGGGGGAGCAAATGTGAAAAGAGAGAGTGCTAGTGGGACTCAGGACAACACGGGAGACATGCTGTGTCTGAGTGCTGTCAGGGCGCGGTGCTGCAGTTGCTGTTCTGAGGGAAGGGGCTCCCAGCACAGCCGAGGCCTTCAGCATGCGGAAGCAGCATCTACAGAAGAGGTATTTAATATTACCCTGCAATGATTCTGCACTGTGAGAGATTGTGCCTGGGCTCTTCTCTTTGTTGTGGAAGTGCAGATGTTCACATTAGCTTCTAACTAGATAGCATCAAACTTTGCAGCTCAGGTCTTGTGAAACCGCTGTGAGAGCACTTCATGCTGTAGATTGCAAGTTTCTTTGGTGTGATGATCTGGGAAGAGATAGCGCTCCAGTATGCTCTGTGCCTCCAACAGATTATAAACAGGGAAGGAGCCAATGATCTAAAGTTCTGGAGGAGGCATCATGCCATAGACTACAAGTCCTGTTGTGTTTGAATCCAATGGCAATGCAGGCATCCATCCCATGAAACTGTTCATAAGGAGCCTACAGGCTGCCTGCCCTTCATTACTACTGGTTTTACAATTTATGGCACTGTTATGTAGAATGAGCCAAATTAAGAGGCTGTGTAAAGCACACAATGGTGAGAAGGGCTTAATGTGGTGGGGGGAGGAGATGACATAAATTTAAACTTCTTTAAAATTTACTCCTGCATTTGTTTTTTAATTGTGCCATAACAGATTACTATCTGGAAAGGAATAAATCAAGGGTAAGATAAAATATAATGCATTTAGGATGATACTGATTGAAGTTTTTTCAGCAGTTACAGCAGCTTTATCACTGTGTGCTGCCAGTGTAAGCACTAATGTTTACCAACACAGAAACATACAGACATTTGTTCCCCTTTGGGATGTACCAGGAATCGTAATTGAAAAACATGAATGATGGGAAGGGAGCTGAAAATGAAGTGCTTAAAGCCAGTGCAGTTAAAAGAGAAAGGAAAGAATCCCCCTGGTTAAATAGTTGTTCACCAGTGATATGGTTTGCCTTCTGTTCTTGGACCAGCTGAGGGATGTAACCAGAGCAGCCCTTCCTGTGCCCTCACTGCAGCCACAGCATTTTCACACTCTCCAGAGTCAAAGATTCAGGATGTGGAGGCCTTGGACTTACGCTGATCCTTTCCAAGAGCAGGATGTTGTGGAGAGGTTTAAATGGGTGAGTGTGCAGCATCCACAGTGACAGCAGATATTTCATCCTACGATTATTCCAACCATGAATCTGTATTTAACTGGTGAATTATATGCTGGTAGCTTTTTTTCTACACAGCAGTCTAAAATACACACCACTTTCTTTGTGAAGCAAAGGCAAGGCATCCCTTTTGGAGCTACTACATCCTACGTGCAACTGGAGAAGCTGTGTGAAGGATCCTCTGCAACTGTTTACAAGGGGATCAGCAGGTGAGCGTGGACCACCAGTGCTGTTAATTGCATTCATCAGTTACAGAAATCAGAATAATTGATGGGGATTGCCCCCTTGAAGCTGGGCAACTCTGAGTACTTGTAGGAAGACAGACTGATCAAATCTCTGGCTTTGCTTTTAAGTGGGATATTTGCAAAGCCCCATCCATTTTTTTTCAGAGAACTCCTCTGATTCAGCAATGAAGTCTCCACTAGTACACTTTCCTGCATGGCAGTGTGCCAGGGAGACCAGAGATGGACAAGAGTTTTCCTTGGAATGAGGAATTCCTGAATGACAGCAAAATT
The DNA here is from genome assembly GCF_038088225.1 of Cyrtonyx montezumae. Lineage (NCBI taxonomy): Eukaryota > Metazoa > Chordata > Aves > Galliformes > Odontophoridae > Cyrtonyx > Cyrtonyx montezumae. The sequence goes on along the minus strand of NW_027072078.1, from coordinate 17,927,550 downwards.
GAGGCTGAGGGCACACTGTCATCACATGGGGCCAGGAAAACTGTGAGAGGGAAGAGTGGGAGCACTAAGCTACACTCTAGCCACACTATCTGGGTGGGCTGGTTCAATTCTTCTGCTCAAGGAGACAAGAGATTTGCAACTCCTTTATAAGCTTGGCCTGGGAGGGAGAGTGAGCCCTAATACTTTTGCCTGGGTGAGTGTGAAGCACCTCAGGAGCCTGTTAATGCTGTCATGCCAAGCACTGAGGTGCTTTGTGTGACCTTCCACTCTGACCTAACAGGATCAATGCTCAGTTGGTGGCACTGAAAGTTATCACCCTGAAGACAGAGGAGGGAGTGCCCTTTACAGCCATCCGGGAAGGTAAGAACTTAAGAGCCTTGACAAACACTGGTGAAGAGTGAGAGGCATCATTCTTGAAGAGCATTTGTTTTAATCTGAAAACAAAAAAACCCTCCACTTGACAGCTTTCTAACTTCTTTCTTGCTGAGTGTACAAGGCTGTGCTTCTTTCAAAACTCTCCAGTGTCCTTATCCCTTCATGAAGGAGATCTTTGTGTTGTATGGGGTAAGCATGTGATAGAAGGAGGGGGAACCTGCTGGCCAGTGTATTCTCTCATGTGACAGACAGCCAAGCCCGTGATGAGGAAAGGGCTGGCTGCAGCCACAGTTTGTCTGTTCCAGCAGTATAGGACCCCCTCACTCCTCCTGCCTGCTATCTGGGTTGCTTTCTCGCTGCCATTTCTAAACCTTTCTGGCAGTGGCAGATCAGAGTGACCTGCATCTGCCAGGTGGGGCTACTGGATGCAAGACAGGTTGCCTGCAAGACATTTTAGATACAAGTTCTAAAGCTGGGGTAGATATAACAGGAGATAAGTAAGTCTCCTGCCTAATGTATGATGAGCATGGTCTGTGATGAGCTGTCATTCTTGCTAAATTTTTAGGAGCACAAGGTTGCTCTTCTCCTTAAGATTATCACCACTTATTTTGTGGCCAGAGCACTGAGAAATAGGGAGACATGTTTTGTCTCAGTTACATGGAGAATCGGGGGAAGAACTCGGGCTGCAGCTGCAGAGCATGGGCTCTAAGCAACGGAGCAAACATAGTATACATAATAAAAGAGTTTCTTACAAGGCATATCAAAGAGGGGCTAGTTTTTCAACCTCAGTTGAAAACACTGAAACTTCAGTGAGATTTAAGATTTTATTTAGTGGGCATCATACTGTTCGATGCCTGGCTGATGCTGTACCCTTTATGACTGTGTAAGAAGAGAGAAGCCTTCTCTCACTGTCCATATTTTAAACACTAAAAATAAAAATGTAAGTTACATCAAAGATGACATGTATCATATCTGCTCTCCAGAGCAGTCCCTGGATGCTCCAGCACTGCCTGTGTTGGGATCAGACTTCACTTTTAATGATGTACTGCTCTAGGCAGAGCTGGACTCACCTGGCTTCTGTTCTGTCAACACACTTCAACTCCCTGGCATCAATCCTGCTGTGTGCTATGCCCACCTCTGCACTAGGGCTTGAGTGGATGTAATTTCATGGAAATCATGCAGCTTCACCACAATGAATTCTTTAACAGATCCAGTGGTCAAAGGCCAGAGAACGTGGCATGCAAGGTATTCCTGGAGGGACAAGGGGAAGTCAGTTAGCCGTATGAACTGATTGACCCTCTTTCCCAAATTACATGCTTTAAAAGAGAATAATGGTACAAATACAGCCTTTGTACCATCAGTCACAGGGACAGTAGGTAGCTTCTCCTGTGTTTGCTCTGGCCCTCAGCTTAGTCCTTCCATCACAGCTGCATACTGACAGAAATGCTCATTGCACATCCACAAGGTATCCACAGGTCACTCAGCTCAGAGTCAGCCATTTCAAAAAATCTCTTTTGCTATCTCAGTGTTCAATTCCAAAACAGGCTCAGGCTCCTTCTGCTCATCTTTGTTTTTAGTGCAGAGAGGCATAGATGCACAGGCTGTGGGCTTGGCCAGCCCAAGTACAACTGTGCTCCTTTCAGTCAACAAATAGCCAAAGTCCTCCTAAGTTAGAGGCTTCTATGAAACCTGGAATGAACTGTTAAATCCAGACACAGCTATGCTGCTATTGTTTTGACAAATGCAAAGCCATGCAGCCACCTCCACAAGCTAGGTCTGCTAGGAACTAGAGGAGCACAGCAGTTTTTGCACTGGGCAGTTGAGGACTGGAAGTCCTCTTGATGTTAGCACATACACAGCTGATACCTGGAGGGTCACACATCCCGGCTTGAAGAGAAATACTTTGAGTAAATCCAATGCTTAATAGCATTTATCTTTTAGCATGGTGAGAAATTCTGTCGGTCACCTTCACAGAGCACTGGGCAAAGTACCTGCTGCTTTCTCAAGTTCTTTGAGAAAGAAATGCTTTTGTTTAAGTGCTTGATTTTGGTTGAATTCATTTATGTGTCCCTACAGACACAAGTTCAGAAACTTCCTGCTTGATTAAGCTTCTATTTTCATCTGTGCAACTATCCCAAGAGGACCATAATCCAGTTTCTTCCTTTCACAGAAGTATGTAACCTTTGCACCAGTCTGTTGTCTCGTGTCAGTGAGAGCTATGCATGTAAGAGGCCACACGTATTTTGTTTTCTGCTTCTTACTTCACTTCAAAAGTAGGGTAGACTTTGTAGCTGTTGAGATGGAGTGTCAGAGGCTGGATGCACCAGCATTCAGAGCAGCCCAAGCACAGAGGGACTCTTGACATCAGACAACTCCATTTGAAACTCAGAAAAACCAGAGCTGTCAGTGGACCCACTCTAGGCTTATGCTAGTATAATTAAGATAAGAAAGTTAACAAACTCCCCAGCTGATTTCTGAGTGAAAGCAGAGAGATACCAAAATATGGCTCTTTACAGAATGGTTTGAGCTATACAGTTTGCTATATGCTCATTTGCTGTGGTGTTTTTACTCTATGGCTAAAAGTGTATTTACACTTGTATCCCACCAGTGCAATAAGCCTTAAAAGCTTTATGTACATAGAAGTAATAATGTTCTAAAGATCAGCACCCCTTTAGAATGCTCTACTGTAGGACAGGATGAGAGTCTTAACTTCATTCATTATGGGGGAAAACCAGGGTGATCTCATGAAGGCTCTATTTTAAATAGATCTTCTGTGTACCACTGAGCTTTGCAGCATCTGACACCTCAAATTTACAATGTAAGTCAGCAGTGCAAACAAAGCACAAGATTTATTCATGTGGTGCATTCTCTGCTACCCCGGAGGAATGACACACCACTGACAAAGAGCCACTTCACCCCAGGAAGCCCCACAGAGCTGAAATGCATTTTAAGTTCTAGCTGTAGCACCTGACTCCGCAGCAGGAGGCTGTAGAAGCAACCAAGTGAGGAGCAGTTCCCAGGGGCCTGATTCAGACACAGGAGCTGAATTCTTCATTTCACCATGGACCCTCTGTACTGCTGCTCTGGAGCAACAGCTCTGTCTGGCTACGTGGGACTTTTACGGCATCACACAGCCAGGTTAGCAGTCCCTTTTGATAGCACATAGAGTCTGCCTAGGATACAGCTAGAGTATAATTATTATGTTCATGGGCAATTAGGTACAATGTGGAGCATTTTTAAGGTTCATACCACAGCATGCTCATGGCAGTACCAGCAGCAGTTTAGCTGCAGCAGCACCAAGCTCCATGCAAGAGCTAACTGACATTCAGTGCTGCTTCCAGCACTTACCAGGTATCCCATACTGCTCAGCAGTCTCACTACTGATATAGGTTTAGGCCACACCTGGCTATAAGGCTTTTAGAACCAGCCTAAACTGTTAGGTCGTAAGATACAAAGTTTGCATTGCCAGTCTAAAATCCTTCAAATATTGTTTGTTTGCATAGTTAGAAGCAAACTGCTGGAGCAGCTCTGAGGCTGTGCTGATAGTTAGGCCAATAGACAAAACATGCTGGAGCTGTATAAATTACTGCGCGCTCAGTGACTTCATCTCTGTTCAGTTTTAAGCTGGAAAAAAATACCAATATGCTAAAAGCTAAATTCAGCTTAGCATTGACTGATTTCTGCTGGCAGCTTTTGCACCAAAAGCTAGAAGCTGATGGAAACCTACACTTCCCCAGAATTCTACTAAGGGCTTTTCTGAGGGCACATGCTGGGAGGTGGATAGCAGAAGGAATGTGAAGCTCAGTGGTGACCCACGTCTGCTGCACTCTGGCACTGGGAGCTCCCAGCCCCTGCCTCTCTCAGTGTTTGCATGGAAGAAATGATTTCTCCTAGGCTGAGAAGCTGACAGCTGAGGTACCTCTAAGAGAGGATGGGCTCCTGCCTAACCCAAAGCACTAATTCCTGCTTCTCTAAGGAGCTGTTCCATCCTCTTCTGCATTCAGTATATGCTGCCTAACAGAAATGCCAAAATTAGAATAGTTACCCCGAATTTTATTTTCTGCTGCATGTGAAGTCTGCTTGAACTCGTAGAAGCAGTAGTGAAGATGATCTTACATTTATGTTTCCCCAGCTTCTCTTCTCAAGCATTTGAAACATGCCAACATTGTGCTGCTCCATGACATTATCCAGACCAAGGAGACACTAACGTTTGTCCTTGAGTACATGGTGAGTTATTCTTTTTTCTGGCTTCCTGTGAAGCTACTACTGGGAAGTACTGGGAAGAGAGCAGTGGCTATATAATGAATTTGATGCATTATGAGACATCTGCAAAGAAGCAAATTGCAATCCTTTAGTGCAGTAATTGATTTCCCTTCTTGATCTCCTGCTTACCATGCACAACTTTTCTGTTTTCCTTCAGTGCACACAACAGCTGTATGCAAAAATGATTCCACATCTTGTCTCTACGAGGGTAGAAGAAATTATTTACATCCATTTCTGCCTTGACAATACAATAACAGTACTGTTATTCAGCACAGCAAGGACAGTAAATAATGATACCAGCTCACACCTTGATATCAAATTTGTCACTGACCTCAAGTGGCTCACCAAGACCAAAGCTGCAGGATACTATCATGGGTAGGGCAGGATGCCAGTAAATGAGTTCTCTGCATGAGCTTTACTACTTTTGTTGCTTTTGCTAATGGCTATCAACAAAATTCTGAGAATGTTTTATCCATTCTGCAGTTTTATAATTAATTTGGCACAAGCATCAATTGTGTTAACTTCAGGCCATAAACTGCTAGAGAAAGATAACAGCTAGCTCCCCAGTGTGACCAAGCACACATCCTTATGTGTTGCATCAAATTAGATGTTCTCCAAGGTCAAAGCAATACCTTCATAATGCTTATATATTTTTTTCTAAGTACAGAAGAGGCACAGTTGGTAAAAGCACTTTACTCTCATCGTTTTGCCTCAAGTTATCTGCTTTTTTTTAGCACACAGATCTGGCACAGTACATGGCCCAGCATCCTGGAGGACTTCATCCTTGCAATGTTATGGTGAGTTCCTTAAAAGACTCATATCCCTTAAAGTATGAACAAGAATGTTATTTTCCTCTGTGTATGGTGATTGTGAATAGCTGCAGTGCTTCAAACACCTTTAAGCTCTTACTAGTATCCATTTGTTCCATATATGACAAGCACTTTGGAGAAAAGCTGACTCTGATAAAGATGTAACAGACTACTTCATGGCCTCCAAAGCCTTTCTGCAGTTTATTCTTCCCATTTCATACACCTAGTTCAGATTTTCTGGACAGTGAAGTCTTGTGGCAAGCAAATTTGTCTTTACACAGATTTGTATCTTCTTAGAATACATTATTAATCTCTCTAGTTAAAAGCTCTCAAATATCACTCTCTCCTCATCTGAAACTGTCTTCATATTTACAGTCATTTAAACCTCTTTTGTTTCTGCCACAGTTTTTTGGGATAGGTTGACTGGAACTGAGCAGAGCTGAAGATGTACCATTACTCTGTAGATTGATGTTATAATAGTTTCTGACTCTTCTTTGTACACATCTTCACATTTAATTAACTTTCAGGCTTTCTGCTGCACACTGACTTACAGTTTCAGTGCAGATGTCCTCAGTGAATGCCTGGGTCCTTTTCCTGAGTAGCGTCAGTTAATTTATCTTACAGCTGTCAACAATAACTTTGTACCTTATCAAACTGCCTATTCATCTGACTTTGTCAGATCTCTCTGAAGTTTCTCACTGTCACTTCTTATCTTGGCTAATCTAAACACTTCTGTCATCTTCAAATGCTGCCACCTTGTTCACATCTTTTTTTTTCAGATAGCTGTTAAGCAACACCAATTCTAATGTAGTTTCTCGGGGCCCCAAATTTTAACATCTTTAAAGTTCAGATATGTCCAAGATGCGATGCTGTAGTTTTGGCACAGATCTCAAGGGCTCTGCTACCAGGCAGGCTTGTAAAGCACATGGAGTACATGGCAGCATTGTATACTACCTGGCATTTGTGTGAGTAAAACTAGCCAGCTGCTCTTCTTTTCTGCCTCAAACTCTCACTGTCAGCAGAAATCAAATCACAAAAATGATTTACTGCTCCTTGAAGGGGTTAATCTAGTTTGTTTCATTTTTGCTGGCAAATGATTGTTGTTTTTTTGTCTGAGTGATTCCTACTGAATATGATGCATATATCACAGGGACACTTTTCTGATACAAAAATGAACTATGGGTGTCACTGTTTATCTTCCTCTTCAGGTTAAGTTCTGGTGAAAAATATCTTTTCCCTGATAAACTCTATTTATATACTTCTGCTGTGCTTTGTTTCCTAACCACTACCCAATTTCATACCTCGTTTCTGCCCAACTTATTTTACTTAAGGCTTAGTGATACCATCATAGTGGTAGGAGCTAGATATTTCTTTCTAGCTTGCTTTCTTGCTTGCCTTTTTCCTTTCTTGATTGCCTAATTAGATTCTGTCTGATATATCTGTTCAAATCAGGTTCTCGTGTTTTCTCCCAGCTTGAAGATAACAGCTCACGTTGTCAAATGAGTCAGTTTACTGGTCATTCTCGGGCTGGGGAGAGGCGGGGTAGGTGTGAGAAGTAGCCCCACTGCTCCCTCTGCTGGTGTAACTTGCTCAAGTGGGCAAAACTGTCAGCTTCTTAAACCTTCATCCTGCTTAGCTTTATGTCTTTGTTACCAACGAGAATATCTGCTGTTCCAAAAGCTGAGGCTTTGTTTTGTCATGTAGCTTCCGCATTCAACACTTCACTTCTAGAGAAAAGCTGAATTTCCAAAACATGCACTTAGGGACTGCATTACAATTGCCCTCACGGAGAAATATTCCACCCGAAAGCATGAGGGCAATCATACCCTACTCTATAGTCTTTTCTATGTCTCAGCCAACTCTTCATTTTTGAGATTTTTACTGGTTTTCTCAGTTGCTTTGTCTCTGCTTTGTTCCAGGACTTATAAAGTTCAGAGCTCATGTGTAAATGCAAAGTCACACCAAATCACTGCATTTTTTTGTTGGCTTTTTAAAGCTCTTCATGTTCCAGCTTTTGCGAGGCCTGGCATACATCCACCAACAACATGTTCTTCACCGTGATCTGAAACCCCAGAACTTGCTCATCAGCTGTCTTGGTGAGCTCAAATTAGCTGACTTTGGTGAGTCACAATTTGTATACTGCTACTATATCCACTCAGACTGTAACTTTAGCATGCATATAGATCTGTACCCACAGACAGCTAAGGCACAGAAGCATGGCCTCTTATGGAACTTCACAAAAGTATTTCTGTGGTCAGTCCAGCCTTTCTTGTCTTTGTACTGCTAGCTGCAGGGAGTAACCTCATCTAAGTCAGAGCAATTTCTGCCATACAAAATTGGTTCAAGAGAGCTGAGAATCAACCCCTCTCTCTTCAGAAAATCATGAGACATGTGAAGTCCAGAGCAATGTACTGACCAGAAGGGCCTTCTTGTCATCAGTATGTGATGGCTGCTTCAGTCACACATGGTGAAGCCCAGCACAACATAGCATATTGCTTCATCTGATCTGCCCTAGAGGTATATTCCAGACCCTTTTTTTTTTTTCTGTCAATTGATTGTAATCTGCACTTGGACTGCTTGTGTTTATTGAACCAAGAGAAAATAATGTTCTGTTTCCAATTATTATAATTCATGTATTGTACCCATCGAAAGATTGTACTGTCACAGCACTCAGTATTTTTTATTCTGGCAGGTCTTGCTCGTGCCAAGTCCATCCCCAGTCAGACATACTCCTCTGAAGTGGTGACACTCTGGTACCGTCCTCCTGATGTTTTGCTTGGAGCTACAGATTATTCTTCTGATCTAGATGTCTGGTACTTATCTATGTCAAATCATCTGGGGTCTTTTGGGGAAAAAAATCTTTATCTGAATTAATTAAAGTCAACCAATTTACAATAGTTGTAAGCAGAAGAATTAACACCTGTGAGTAGGGTGAGTGAGTAGGGGGGGGTTTTGTACTGCAGGGTTCATAGACATTTTGGGAAATGGTGTTAGCACATGTTAGCTACGGAGTTACATAAATCTGATCTGACAATATTCATAAAGTATGTAAATCTCATTTGGTGACATTAAGGAAGCACTTTCAGGTTTTGTGTTTCCTTAAAGCACTTATGGTTTTGTATATATGTGTTTGGCTGAGTCAGTGTTAACTTTCTACAACTACGGCTTTGCGAACAAACAATGAATGCAATCACAAATACACAAATGATGATACTCTACACTTCATACAGGAGAAGAAATGTCTTCAGTTAAGGCTTCTTATCTCATAAGCACTATCACAAAATCTTAAAATGGCTGGGAATCACAGGAAGGAAGCTGCACAATAGCAGAACTGAAGGAAGAGAGGCTCCTGAGAGCAGGTAAAATGCAGGAGAGGATGAGTGTTTTACAGGGGTATCACTAGACCTTTTGGGCTGGCATGGATGTAAAGCTGGGTCTGAGTGTACATCCACTTTCTGGCTCTCTTCTGCATCAACATGAATCTTCTCCCAGCAACACAGTCCTGACTTTCTCATGGACAATGTGAATCTCATGAAGGAGCAGCAGCGCATCTTTATTCAGGGCAATTTTACATGTGGGTATTACAGCAGTTCTGCCCTTTCTTCAGACCAGTTGATCCTCTGCCTGTGAGTATCGCACTGAGACTGTTCCTCTCTGCTGTGCAGAGTTGAAGGCTGTGAAAGGGTGGGAGCACAGCAGGCTGAAGTATACATAAGAAGAGAGTTTGGTAAGTTTGCAAAGCTCCCAGCCAGTATCCCCTGCCAGAGATCTGAGGCTGTTTGGAGGCTCTGATGAACTAAGTCTGGAGGGCAGTTCAGGGAAACAGGAGATTTGTTTGTTAACTTCCCTAGGGCTGATGCTAATTTAATTGCTTAAAAATTTCTCTGAGGAGGAAAACCTTGTTAAATTCTAATGGCTTCCAGCTGCTAAGCCAGTCCAAATAGTCCTGACTTCTCCCTCCCACTTCTTGCCACCTCTGCTCTCCAGACAGCCTCTCAGGAACATCTGCTGTGTTGGATAAAGATGCCTACCTAACAGGTTGGAGGGTTTGCATTAGGTAGATGCTGGCAGTAATCTGTATTTTTTTTCTGAATGTTGGGTCCTGTTCAAAGCCCTGGTTGCACACATAAAGACTGGCATTTCTGCCAGTGCAAACCCAGCATCCCACTACATAACTCTGCTCTAGTGCAGTGAATGGCAACAGAGGGCTAGAATACAAAGATCCTGTCCAGCACTCTGTCCAGCTCTAACAGCACAGTACTCAGCCCCACTGAACTATGTTCACACTATAGGCACCTTTGTTATAACACCTCCTTATAATAACAACATTCCAAGTGTTGGCCTTAAAGAAAGATGTCACGCTGAGAGAATAGAGAGTTCTTCAGTGAGCTCTATTCAGTAACTTCCTCTAACGAGGGTCATTTATTATCTTGATGTACACTGCATTTAAGTTCAATTTTTGTCTATTAGGAAATAATGTGAATTCACACAGATGTTACTTGTCTACTGGGAAGAAAGAAAAAAAAACTATTTCTTTTGGATACTGCAATTTACATGAAGACAGGTCAAAATGCCCTTGCTAATGGCATGAGACAGTGGGTGTTAAAACCTTGGTTTAAAGAAACCAATTACAACAAAATAAAACATTATGGCAATTCATGCATAGTGTGCTTGAGCAGCAATACTGTCAGTGGGAGGCACACAGGAAGTGAATGAGGCCTTGAATAGATGAAGAAAGAGATATAGAAGGAACCTCACTAGCTCTTGGACTAACTAGAAAAGCTGCTTTAATCTCTCAGTATCTTTTTATTCTCTTTCTCCCTCACTATCTCTTCAAGGCTATAGAAAATTCGATTAAGGGAGAGTGACAATGTTTCAGCAAGATTACACTGAGTATCAGGGAGATTTTTTTTTAAACACCAAGGGCTTTGTGTATGTGCAGTGCTAGTTTTCAACATTCAGTTTTCAACATCATAAGTACCTACAGTCATGGCTTCTTTTCAGACAAGCCCTCCATGTAATTTCTTCTATGATGGTTGCAGGAATCTCCCCAGATAGACTCACATAGAATAAGAATTCCTATGCAGTCATTTGATGCAGATCTGCCAGGCCCACTACAGCCTTCTCCCAAGTCTGGATCATGTTGGCCGATTTTGTCAAACTGGGAGACTCGGACCAGGAGCTCCAATGTGCAGCACTGCCTGGTGAGGCATGAGGTAAAAGATGCACTTGTGGATAAATGCCAAATTGTAATCTCCCAGTGGCAGAGAAACTGTGGAGTGGGAACTGTGGAATGCCACAGAGATACCTTAGATCTTAATCCTGATGGAGTTGTTTCTCCGTTGTGTGATGCAGTACTGGAAACCGAGGAGTAACTGAAGTGTCCAAATCTGCCTCGGGGACTGAGGGCTGATGTGATGGAGCTGTCTGAACCAACCCTGTTTGTGTTCACTCAGATAACCAGTTATACCTCTCCTGTTACTTTAACTGTCAGTGTATTGCTTCATATGCATGCCTAGTGCATGCTGAAACATCATGCCTAAGCCCCTTCCTGAAAGACATCGTAAGGGGCTGCAGATGGTGCTGCTGCCTGTTGTTTTCTCCTGCAGGATGGTACAACTTCTGCTTAACTTAGGAGGCAAGAGAGGAAACAAACTGCTCTGGGAGGTACCAAAAGGTCCTTAGTGTTATTTGCAGTGATGTAACTCTTCTGCTCTCAGTAGTGTACTTCTGTCTGACATGACTGCAAGGGAGACCAGCACTAACACCACATTCCTCTCTTCCCCTCACTAGGAGCCTATTAATGAAAATACACCATTCTCAAAGGGGTACAGCAAGTGTAAGGAGATAGTTGTGACTAGTGAACAGGCAATGAAGGGCTCCTCTGCATTTCCTCCTCCTGGTAGAATTTGCTATTAGACCCCATATTACTCCTCCACAGTTTATGATGTGACCCTTGCTCTGCCTCAGTGCTTTCCTAGACTGTAGAACTGACATGCTTTGAGAAGCTTGTGGGCTTTCAGAGGTGAGGGTACCTCAGGAATGAACACCAGAGGGCTAAGGGGAAGACAGGAGAAAGACAGAACAGTTCTGACCTAGGCCTAAGTCTTGAGAAGTATTTTAAAGTAAAGGTTGGTTTTTTTTGAATCATCCTCATTAAGAGAAGGATCTTCATAATGCTACAAGGGCAGTGCCTGTAACTCCCATATATTGGAAGATCAAGGCATCTGGGGAGGGTAATCAGATGACTAGCACCAAAGAGGTTTTTTTTTGTTTTTTTTTTTTCCAAAGCCCTACTTTAACACACAGGGGAAAAAAAAACTATCTGGGAAAAGAGGTGGGTGCCCATATGCCTCTGCATAACTAGTTCCAGCAACTTGGGACTTTTTGTAAGGAAAACCATATTTCAGCCTGTAAGTACACAGAGGTAGCAACAGTTACAGTTGCCACTGGTGAATCAGTGCAGTATCAAGCAAGCATAAAGGAAGCTCTTCAGCTGAGTCACAATACAGGAAACAAATACCTCTTTCTTTCCAGCTGCCATGGTTGCTCTGATAGCTTTTTTACCAGACACTGGGGTTGAAAGTCATCCAGATATTATTGGAATAAACCAGGAATACAAATGAGAGCTCTGTTAGAAAGAGTACAAATCAAAAGTACCTAAATTGCACTGACTATATGTGGTTAGACTTGTGTAATGGCATCAGTGGATTGCAACAGTCCCTGTGGTTGCAAAATAGGGTGAGCCATCTGGGTACATTTATCAGCCATGAAAACAGAGGGTTGTTATGGCACTGGTCTCAGCAGAGTGGGCTCCAAAATAATATCTAGTGATGTGGTAGTACTATGAAACACAAAACTCTGCATTGCAAAAGCTGTGGGTTAAGTTTCATGATAAACCTGGATTGTGTGAAAGCACATTTGACAAATAAGAAGCTAAGCTCACAAAACTCAAGTACATCAGAGTTGTTTGTGAAAACAGTTACATACAGATCTGCAAACAGGCTTGACATTTCCTAAGAATGATCAAAATGAATACCAGAGACGAGCTCCATGTCAGGCTTTCAACTGACCACAGACAGGTAAAAAAAATATCTCCAGCACTGCAAAAATGAGATGTGAGAGGTAACAGAACAGTACAAATGACCAGAGGAGATTACTAGTTGTAGCTCAGCAAGTGAGAATAATAATGTCAGAATCAGTTAAACAAAGTTGGGGTTTCATCATTTAAACTTGAAAGACTCAAGTCTGGTATAACAGGAAGATGAAACTTGAAAAGTTGGGCCAGGGCTTAGTGAAAAGGGAGAAAACCTAGAAAATGTTTGGAGGGTAAAGTTAACAAGTAAATGAGCAGAGTTTTACACCACATAATAAAAGATGGAAATGCCTGCAAATAGATAAATCTATCCTGACTACAACTATCTAATCATTATTCCCAGCAGGACTAATCCACTTGAGTGAAATTAAGCATTTTTTGCAAGCTTTGGTGGGCTGTTGTGTTTGTTTGTTTGTTTGTTTTTAAGCTGGCTGGTTTGGTTTAGCAAAAGCGTAGGGCAGAGGATGACATAAAAATAGGATTACTTTAACTTGCCTTTGCCACTGAATTTTTTATGCCATGAAATCTTGCTTTCAGTTTTCCAGAGAACGGGTTAATTGCTTCTGAAGGAAAATCACTGTACTCGTCAGTGCTTCTGGGTTTTATCTGCATCTAATGTGCCCTTCTAGCCCATAAACTGTCTAGTAGTTCCCCATTTATTTTTCCTACTCTTATCTCAGAGATTTTGTACCTTTTTCTCATGGAAAACAACCTACTGCTGCACAGGCATCTGTCCTGACTATCTTCTTTAAGGTGGCTTTTTAAAAGGGTAGGTTGAAAGAGACCTGAAATAAGCCATTTGCTGCTGGAAAAAAAAATGATGGTGCTTAGTGAGTTTCTTTTCCAAGGATATCACCTGTCTTGTTTTGCTGGTGAAGGGTGTTGTTGGTTTTTTTTAGTGCTGATGAGAAAAGCAGATGGGACCATAACTCACAGGCAGCTTCGACTGCTCTGTGTTATTTTAAAACATTTATCCTGGAAGGATATGAATGTGATGAATCTCTAGTCTCCTTCAGTCTTATTTTACATGCTGGGTTTTTAGGTCAAGCGTTTCGTTGTGAAGGACTTGGATAAAGTTGCTGGTTACTACAAACAATTGGGAGCAAAGGCCAGAGGCAAGTGCTTAGGACAGTGTTGGGAGCCCAGGGCTATATAGCTTGGTCACTCTCATAGGAAGCTGAGTTTTTTTTATAATGAAATATCTTGCCTAACACCATACCATGAAGGTAGATCAGCCTTCACTGAATCTTTACTTATGTACATGTATGCAGTCACCTCATGTCCTGCCTTGCTTCCTACACACAGACACTAAATGAAGAGCAAGTAGACGATAATATCTACACATCAGACTCGTACTTCTTACATGAGCAGCAAAACATATAGTATTTACAACTTATGTCAGGATTTCAGAATTTGCAGGTCAAGATTTATACATTTCCATTCCAACAAGTCAAATTTCTCCCTTCAGATTATGCATATGATGCATGTGAATGAGTTAATACCTTGGTCTTGCAGGAGTGCAGGCTGTGTCTTCGTCGAAATGATCCAGGGCCAGCCAGTGTTTGCAGGAACTTCTAGTGCTCCTGAACAGCTGGAGAAGATCTGGACGGTGAGCAACATATATCCTGAAATGGGAGAGGAAGGAATCTGTTGCTTCAGCTCCTTACTTAATTGTGAAGTCTGGAGCATAGGTCCTGTGAATAGCTGAAATAATTTGATCTGGTCTGCCAAGTTCATAGCAGACTTTGTAAGCCGTTTTATATTTGGCAACTTTCTTATAGACACAGGAGTAAATCAAATGACTTTCCTTTGATGTTTGTCATCTCATCAAAGATTTAAAGCCAATTAAAGTGACACCAAATTGAAGTAGGCATAAAAGCTGTGCAGGTACTGCAAATTCTATTCCTTCTTGTTAATTGCTTTATACAGCACACTATAATCTCACAAAGAAGCTCTAATACTGCTAGTAAACTACCTCAGAAAAAGACAAGGCCCAGGGTGTTTTTGCAGGTCCTTTGTTATATTGACTTGGAACATTTTCTATCAACCAGCTATGATGATACAGCCCTAGAGAGTGCTTTGGCATAATGCAAAAGTGTGAAAGATACTTTACAAAGATAGCAGTGAATAAGAACAGAGATATTTAAAAAGTCTTTTAAGATGACTTTTCTGCCAAGGAAATAAAATTCACACTGCTATGCCCTCAGTGCTTCTTGGCAAAATTGAGACAGGTCCTGGCATGGGTGGATTCTTTATGTTCCTGACTACTCAATGCTGACCCCACTACTGACTCTCCAGAAGGGTCAACCCAGAGGTTCCCATTGGGTTTTGCCATAGGTATCTGCCCTTTCACATCTCCCAGGAATTTACTCTTTCACACAGGCTGTTTTCCAAAGATGGGGTTTCAAAGGACAAAGTGCTGAAGATTTGGGAAGTGGTGAGAGAAGACTTTATAGCTGAGTTTGTTGAAGACAAGCTTTTACTTCTTAATAACTTCACCCAGAATCTGGTTTTCCTCTCCACTTCTAGCTAGAATTTGTTGAAATGATGTACAAGCAAGTCTAGTTACTAGACTTGAGTTCAGTTCACTCTAACAAATGCTGAATTTCTCTTTCATAGAAAGTGAATAGAGAGATCCATCCTTGACCAATTTACACAGTTCAAAATCAGGGCAGGACTCAGTTTCACAGTGTGAATGAAGGCTGTCCTTCCACATTTGGCTCAAATCTCTGGACATGTTTCCTGTGGGTTTACAGTTGGAGGTTTATAGCCCTATCGCCATTTCTCTGGTATTATAACTGATGCTGTGATTAACAGGATTTGTGCTATAGAAGGCAAAAACTTATTTAAAAATCATGAGGAAGCTTTAAGAACCATGAAATAATTAGTGCCTTTCACAGTAGGTTTTATGTTATTATACAGCCTGGAATGAGACTCTGTGTTAGGCCAAGATTTCAAAGCTCCTTAGAGGCTTTCGATGCCTAGCTTGAGATATTTTGCATAGTCAGAGGTTCAGAAAGGGGATTCCTACTGTTTTCTAATAGTCAGCTCCTTTCATGTACTAATAATAGAGGCATCAGGCACTGGTTTAGAGACTGTTTGCATTTGTGTGCATGGCGCTATGTCATCCAGAATGCTTATCTCTAAGCAGGATTGTTGTTTCAAACACCATATAGACGTACAGCTGGAAAATCTCCAGGCTGTGAAATATGTTCATCCTGTCAAGCCATCAGAGAGTCTGACTGTGAATTCACTGACACTTCTAGAGGCAAATATCGCCTTAAGTGGTCTCCATCCTGCTCTCTGTCCCTGGCTGTCTTTCCTGCCTGTATTACCCCTCACTTAGAGGAGTTTCTATCACAGCTTGCAGCCCAAGTTGCCACTGAAAGTATCAGCAGGTGCTAATGCCAGTGGGCAGAATTAGTCTCCAGCGCAGCGCTGGCACAGGGACATCTCCAGCAGCGTAAGCAGTTGGACAGTGTGACCTCTGGGCTGGTTAAGACATGCTTGGGTGGCACCTGGCAGTGAAGCTGCATGCACCTTCAGTGACGTTCCCAGGAGTGACAGCATTAAACCTCGGCAGGAACCCTTCCATTGTAACATCAAGTGCTAAAATGTGAATGTTGTTTATGTGCAGAAGTAGATCCAATACCACCTATGGCAGTGCAAAGCTGTGCTGGGTCACAGAAAAGGACACAGCCCTCTCCACTGAGACCAAGTTGTCCAGCTGTGCACCAATGAAGGGTATGACGTACTGAGGCTATTGCTCTTCTCACACTCTTTTTTTTTTTTGATTTGCACAGGCACTAGGGGTCCCAACTGAAGATACCTGGCCAGGACTTTCCAAGCTCCCCAGGTACAAGCCAGGTAGGATTTACTTCACAAGAATATGGAGCTTTTTGTCTGAGCCTCTGACCACTTAATAATTTTTGGATCATTCGTTTGGATTAGGAAAAACCCAGAGTTACTAAATTCCTTGAACTATTTAACCACAGTGTTGTTGTAGGACAGTGGCCTAAGATATGAGCAAAAGTACATGCGTGGCAAAGCTGCCTCACCAAGATACATGCTAGGCTGATGTAAGACTTCATTGTCCTAAGTGTTAACAATCTAGTTAGTCTCCACTCAGTGCAAAGAACCAATGTCTCCTGTTTTACACTGGAAAAGCTGACAGGTACCAGGGACATAGTTTATCTGAACTTTCCTTATTTTTATGGAAATTAGTTTGGGAGGCCTTAAGCCTCAGTTTTAAAGGTCACCATCCCTGATTTTGATGTGGGCAAGGTGAGAAATCTGTGTGATTTATAAAGCTGGCTTCTTTTATTTCCACATGGGCTGATAGAGAAGTCTGTGTCCTGGACTTCAAAGGGCCAGTTGTCTCTTATTTTGATGTGGGCAGGTTTGAGAAGTATGCTTTGAAAAGCTAGCTCAGTCACTCTCCCTCTCCCTCTCTCTCTCTCCCCCTTTCTGTCTTTCTCTCTCTTTTTGTTTAATGTTTTCTCTTGGGAAAATATATTCAAGTGTCAGTGAGGGGGAAATGATGAGCACTGATTCTCAGCCTCTCAGCAGGATCATTCTCTAAGAGAAATATAAAAGTGAAATATTAAAAACCCTAGAATGTGAAATCCACCCATCTGCAGTCTAGCCATTCTCTTTCTCTTATAACCTAAGAGAGTGGTGGGGGGAGTCTCTGGAGGGAAAAAAAATGCAGGGGAAAGAGGAGGGAGAAGATGTGCTTTGAGCAAGAGGTTTACAGGTTTAGTAGAGCATAGTAACATCTTTTCAAAGAAGTGGGTGTTGCTCTGTGACCCAGTCCAAGATGCCCCTCCTTTGATTCTGGTGCATGAACACTAAACAGCCCCCATTTTCACATGGTAGCCACGACTGGCTGAACAATAACCTGGTCTCACAGTCGAAAGGGCTGGAATCTTTCACACAATTAGCTGAGACACATTAATCAAACCAGCGTGAAATGGGAATGTGTCGCTGTCCACAGCAAGTTTAATTTGGACAGGGAGTGAGCACAGAGCAGACAGCTGGAGGAAGCACTTTCTTCTCTGGCTTGCTGAAGGCTTAGTTGGGTATTCTACAAGTTATGAAGGGAGGAGAGACATGCTCATGTGTGCGACAAACCAATTATAATTTTTTTGACAGCAGTCATCTCTGCATACATAGCTAAAACTCTCCAGATACTGTATTGAGGGATACTTGAAAAATGGGAGCACTAATGGTAAACTAATCAAGAAATTAGTAGAGACAGTGCAGAATATCTGGGTACCCAGAATTGTCCTGAGCAGTAATGCCTCTTAGCACTGTTTTGCATGAGCAGCAGCACTGTCCTCTTCCAGTGGCAGGGCTGGGAGGGGAAGACAGGCATGGAAATAGCTCCAGTCAGTATAAGCAGTTTTCAAACCTGAATTGCTTTCAGACTGAATAGAATGCTTTGTTAATGGACTACAGTGGGGCAGAAGTGACCTGTGCTATGATGCTATGATGCTGGTGGCATTTTTGGCTGGAGAAGACAGAAATGCTGGAGTCAGTGCAGGAGAGGACACCCTCCTGTGGAAGCATTTCAAAATGCTAGCAAGAACATGAAAGTGGGGTGCTGAGCCAGTGTTTGGGGCAATACTTCTGCCAATAGGAGAGCCAGCATCTTTTTCCTTCCTCAAAGTCTGCTGAAGGGGTTCCAAGTTGCTCCAGCCACACAGTGGAGCCAAGCACATGGCTCAAACCTGGGATATAGAAACCTGCCTGCTTAGAATAAGACTGTGCATATGTGGTTAGACTGTGTTCTAGTCATGAACTAAAACAAGTCAAGTTTTTGATGAGGCTGACAGTAAAAAGGCAAATCAGACTCTTTGTTTAAAGCTATTTGCTTTAAATATGCCCTGAGTACTTTCCCCCTCTTTTCATGAGGCACAAGAGATGCTGTCCCCCCAGGACACTCAACAAGTGGAAGTTCTGGAGCTGCTTGAGGAAACCTCCTTTCCTCTGCAGGCTCTTCTCAACCCTGTTGTATGAATCCCAGTGCCTGGGACAGTTCAGATAAGCAAACAAACTTTGGAAGCTTCCCCAGATCTGATGACTTGAATGCTTTTAGCTAGTCCTATTGATGTTTGCAGTGAGCACAGGCAGCAAACAAACAAACAGGTTCCTGCCTGAGGCAAAGCACGAACACGCACAAAACAAAGCTCTGAGGTGTGATCCTATTCTCATTGAAGTTGATGGCAAAACTCCCACTGGATTCAGCAATGTGGGCTCAGCCCCAGACTGAAGTTGTTACGGGAAGGGTTCCTGGGCCAGGTGGATTAGTAGGAATCTTTGAAATGAAAGCTGGAAACCTTCAGATGTTATCTTGTCACTACTGTGGGCTTTAGCACATCCTTCTGCAAACCCTGAAGAAGAGATGGTGAGTGTGAGAGTCAGGCACATGCAGGACAGCTGCAGGAAGAGTGGCTCCACTAGCCCCCCTGTGGGAAATTGGCAGGGGAAGAACTGTGAAAGGCAATACTTGTCTACCTGTGCCCCTGTGCCCTCTTGCACAGAGAAGTCCAGAAATGGGCCCCACGCCCACTGCCTGAAGTTTGATGAAATCTCAGCCCATGCCAGGTGAGCAGGGAGATAGGTGAGCAACTCTGGCCAGCCCTGTAGCTTGTGATCTCCTGCTCTCTCTCCGCCAGAGAGCTGAGGCAGTGAGTTACGCACAGCCATGGACCCTCAAAGCGTGATGTTCTCCAGGCCCTGGCTTCTGGACTGGCTCCTGCAGAATGCACTAGGCTGGGAGAGCTCCGGCCCCATGCACTCACTGGCCCTCTCCCCAGTTCCTTGTGCTTAGGAGCCCTGCCCATAGCGACAAGGATTTGCCCTGTGTATGTTCACTTGTTCTGTTCCCCTCATTTTGCTTTCCCTGAAAGAGGCAGTTGTAGCTCTGTTAACACTATTTTTGAAAGCTCTCATGCTGTGTGAGCTCAAATCCTTGCATTAATCTACTGCTGTGTTCATTTCACTGCGCTGAAAAGCAGGGAGTTTAAATCCCCTCTAAACACCATTGGTGACACCAGAAGGCCAGTGTTTTGATCCAGCCCCATTAATGGTTACAAGTTTGAATCTAGACAGCAGGGGTCAAGGGCAGGAAAGGATTAGGAATCACAGCCCATGACATTAAGCTAGTGCTTTTGCCAAACTGGGAATACTGGAGCACCGAACACATTGTTTTTCACCTCATTTTTCTGACATTTGGATTGCAAAGAGGGGGAGCAGTGCTTATTTGTTTATAACTCAGTGAGCTTGCTGTGAGTGAGCTTTAACTTGCTGAGAGCGAGCTTTGCTCCTCGATTTATCACACAGTCTGACTTTAAAGTTTCTGATGCCAGGTAGTATTCCTTCCCTTTGGAGGCTCAAGGTGCTCACTTGGCCTTTTCAGGTGAATCAATAGTTTTTTATATTAATCCACGTTTTTCAGTTGTCTGCAAGCTTTGCTATGCCGAATGAGATTTAAAAGTCAACTCTTCCTCCTGAGAATATTTTTACTATCCGTTGCTTTTCCAAAATGCCACCGGCAGATGGAGGCAACAAGCAGCAGGCAGTGGAACACAAACATCAAATGGCATTTTTGAAAATGCAGATGAAGTATGAACTCTGAATGCTGCTTTTTTTTTGTTTTTGTTTTTTTTGTGTGTGTGTTGTTGTTTTTTTTTTACCTCACTTATTTTTATGCTGATGCTTCATTTAATAAATTGGATGGTTGGAAACTGAATTCTAAAATGATGAAATTTTTATTGTCATAATAAACTGCATACGGCTTTGATCCCAAAGAAAGCTGTGCTGTAGCTAAGGAACAGTATATGCTGTCCAGGCTGAAGGGAAACTACCTGTCTGCCCGGCACTGGGCACAGGCTGCACTTTACAGCCTGCCACTCGAACAGAGCTGATCCTGTCCTGCAGCCATAGAGATTTCACTAATGAGAGAAATTTTCCCTGTGAGCCTGCAACCTCAAAACCTTCATCCAACTGAACTAGGCATCCTATTTCTCTCTCTTCATCGATTAGGAAAGTTTAACTTTTGTCCTCTGGCTTACTTGCCTCATTATCAGTTCATTAGCCACTTCCACCTGGGTTTTCTTGTAGGGAGGTATTTCCTCATTAGCACACACCGCACTGCATACTGATGGAAAACAACAAACCCAAGCACTACCTTTCAGATCTACTCACACTGCTGAAAAAGCCAATCAGCCCTACAGGATCTCATCATTTTGTGTCATTACTGTAAGATGATTAAATCAGTAGTTCATCCACTTTTTGAGTGGTATCTCTCACCTATAAGGAATAGCTGTTTACACTGTTATACAGTTTTAGGTTGGTCCTAATCTTTACAGTAGGAAAAATATTTACTGCTCTGTTCTTGCTCTGTTCTTATTCTTCTCAACACAATGAGGCCTCAGAATTTTCTATGGGTTTATCTGTGTGAGGTCAGTCAGGAGATTAATCTGAACTGATTTAAAGTGGATTAGTTAACTGCATTAAATCTTGAGACACAGTGTTTTCTTACCCATATCTTCCAGTTATAATCAAAGCTGCATCTACTGAGAGTGGCAAGTTTGGCTGTCCTCACTCAAGCAGAATTCTGCACTGAGAGATTTGTTTGGTCTGGGACAGTAGTAGGTGGCTCATTGACTCTTATACTACCCCTTCTAGACAATTATTATCTCTGAGTTATATAAATGTTAAATTATAGTCAGAATCTTGCTCAAGACAAAGCAATTTGAGTATTCCTCTCAGTTCCCAGGAAGAGATCTGGTATTACCATCTGTAATGTAAGGATAATCCAGTTTCCTCTTTGTTTCACAAAAACAAAATGATGTTCCAGTTAGATCTCATTGAGACCTCTTGCCCTATCATTACCAACTGAACTCGCATTTTTCAACTTTTGAATTAAACTCCTTAAAGAATATTAACGTTAAAAGATTTCAGTAAAGTACAACTTTTAAGTGATTTTGGCATCTGTATTAAATATTAAAGGGATCTGATATACTGCCATGAAACATTTCCATCTCAGTAAATCAAAACTTTCTGGCAGAGTTGCAGCATCTGAAAGTTTTTGGCCAGCTTAGTGAAGAGGCAAAACCTGCCTCACACACACACACACACAAAAATCTTTTACCCTTCCAAACTATTTTAACTCAACATCTCTACTTGGTATGTAGAATTTGTTTCTACACTTTTATTGCAGCTGAGGGGGAAAAGAGAAGGAAGGAGGATTTAGAGAATATGTTAATAGTAATCCAAGAGGAGCATTCTGCCAGAGTTAATCTCAGTGATTGACCAGGGAAGAGGCTACTGAAGATGTATAAATTCTATCTAACAGTGATAATTCTAGAGCTCTAGCACCTAAGCAGTCAGGAACCTTATCCCAGATTATATTGCCATTTACCGCTTTACAAATTACCTTTCTATTTGGGTGTAAGAGAATGCTTCAGCTGTGACCTGTTACTTACACTGTGATAGACAGGTTTAACAACCTGCTTGCTGGCTTAATGGTGAAAGATTGTTGCTGGAAAGGTTAAGTGCTGAAAGTTCAGTCATTTGCACTTTTTCAAATTGCCTGTGCATCAAGTCAGACACAGTGGCCCAGCCCCAGGGCCTGGTGCTCTGGAAATGGCTACACAGACTGAAAGCAGAGGTGTCTTCTGCTTCATCTGCAGCTGGACACTTCTGTCCCTAAATAGCACGGCTAAGCTGAGCAGCTCGATGTGCTCCCTGGCACAGAGGGGCAGATGCTCTAGAATTTTGCAGGATGAGGCCCAGCCAAACTAGAGGCCACTGTACACCAGTACACTGGCAAGAGAGCAGTGGAGCTTGCCTCTGGGTGGTCTTGCTGCTGTGGGGTATGCTTATCCAGACCCCAGCTGGAAGAGGGGGCTATGCCATTCTTCCTGCTCCCCTTGTCATGGCTAGGGCAGCTTTCATCTCTGCTGTCAGCAATGGTGCTCAGGAAAATGTGGCTGGGTTTAAGTTACAGCCTTTCTGATGCAAGAAAATGTCTTTGTTAATCAGCTGCAAGGGGAATCTTCCATGTATATGCCATTTATTCATATCTAAACTTGAGAAAATGTATGTGTTGTAAGAAAACATTTGAGGAATGTGTTTCTCCACATATTCCATACTGTTTAGAAATATGTCCTTGAAGAATGGCAATAACAACACAGCTTCCCAAAACTGCAAACTTTGCAATGTTCCAGTCTGGTAGAGATGCTTGAATCAGTAAGTACAAAGCATGCATGAAAATGGTTAACGTGATGAATGATGAACTTAGTGAGGAACTGACAGCAAGAGCAGTGGGCAAAAACAGAGCAGAATCCAAGTGCCTTTGCTTTGTCCCCAGTCCTTCTGCCAGCTCCATGCAGAAAAGCCCCATGTGCCCGCATGGGAATACATGAACCTCAGTAGGCCTTATAAGTAATAGCTGAGGATGCAGGCCTGAAAACCTCTTTCTGCTTCCTCAGAGTGAAGGCTTTGGGGACTGATGCTGTATTTATTGAAGTCAAAGCCAAGACTCTCACTGTAAGAGATGGAGGCCCAAGGCCTGTATTCACAATACATGAAAGGAAAGGGTTACAGAATTGGAACAGTCTTATTAACATCAATGCTGGTACTCAAATCCTATAGGAATAATGTATATTTATAAATATTAAGGTGACAGATTCTATAGGGCCCTTTGAAATTCTGAGCACATGTTTTTGTAAGGGCTCAAAGAATGAGTTTTGGCTTGATTTTTGTTTCATCCTGATTGCATATTACACTTTCTAGAACTCGTTGCTTCCAGGAGACCTCAGAGACTTCGAGTGATCTGTGACAGGTAAGCTACCTGTAACAGCAATGTCAAAATGGCCTCTGGGTTTATTTGTTTCTTTATGCAGTCATTTAACTTGAAATGAGCTCTTTTGCAAGCTGAGGAAGAGCAGGGTGGCTCTGTAGTAAAAAGTAAATCTAACATCAGCTATGCAACTGATTTTGAGAGATCACAGTAAAGGTAGGCATGAAGTGGGGATATTATCCTCTGAGAAGGAGGGATTGTTCTAAGATAAGCAGTGATTCAAGGACATTATGTGCAGCTTTTTGCAGGACACAGTTTGATTCAGAAGATCCTGCTTTCCCAGGCCCTCTTCCCCAGACCAAAGATAGGCTTTGCACTTTTTTTTTTTTCATTTCTAGAAACGTGTTGTAGGAACATCGCTCAGCAGTGGTAAGGAAGACATACCAGGTCAACATTTACACAAGACAGTGAAACAATCCCCTGGTGAATTGGGAGAGGAAAATTCACATTCTTCAGCAGCCAAAATCTACAAGACTAGAGCCTTGGTTACATATCTCAGCTTGAACAGGCACCCACACCACCAAACACTCCTGAGTCTGTAAAGGAAAGGAGCATTTTTCAAGCACCTACAATGTGTTTGCACACACAGGCATACATCCGTGCATACATATATTAGTGAAAGAAATTTATCAGCAGGCAAAGTGCCCTAACAACACAGAGCATCATTAACATAGCACTCCCCATAATGATTTTGATGGGTCTCTCGCACACAACAGGCTTCACAGATGCATAGAAAAGAGACAGGCTCTCTCCTCAGAACTCAGGTCAAGAATCAACTGTTCTTTGTGGATGTAGCCACATTTTTCATCATTGCTGTTCATTATCTGTTCAGCTCATTGCTTTGGATTCACCACTGCTCAAAGGAAATATGCTGTCCTTTAGAGCTGGGTTTCCCAGTCTGCTCTGAATTGCTGAACAAACTTGCTGAAGTTTTCAGCAAAGCACAGGTTGCTGAGTTGCCAGCCACTGTCACACACATCATCAGAAAGACACAAAGCTCAGTACATCCCAACCCCTGATAACACACATCCTAGAACAGAAGAGACCCTCTCTCGATCTGAACAAAGAAATAACTATATTCCTTGAAACTCTGCTGTATTGCACTTCTGCTTTTTGGCTGTGGTCCCTTGACAGGCTCCCTTACTGTTGCATGCTGACAGATTGCAGCAGCAGGGTTGCGGGGCAGTGGGACTTGGGTAAGACCCCACCATATCCTGTGCAGGATCAATCTAGTGAGCACCTCTAGCTGGATACTTCAGCTCCCTGTCTGTCCCTGCACCCCCAAGAGCACGGGCTCAAACTGTTTTGCTGGAGGTGAGAATTCAGCCCTTAAACACCGCAGTGAGGCCAGATACTTTTTACAAGTGGTTCTTAGACATTTTATACCCTCAGAACAAAATTGCTGGCATGTCAGCTGCCTTGTGTGGGGAGGGGAAGCAGAGAGGCGGGGGATCCTGGCTGTGGTCACACGGGGATGGGGTGCTGAGTGGGTTCCATGGGCCTCCTGATGCTGAAACATAATCAGAACAAACAAACAAAGTAAAAGCTGTAAAACTAAATTACTGTTTTTATTTGTTTGCTTGTTGGTTTGTTTTCTCTCCTCTGCTTCCTTGTCCCCAGCTGCGTGCTCTTCTAGGAAGCAGCCGCTTGGCATTAGCATCTGCTGGGTTTGGAGCATGTGTGTTGCATCTATTTTAATCTCTCATCCTGGAAAGCAGAAGCATCTCCCTGAATTCCCAATGCATTTTACAATCAGATACATGACTGGTGCTAGGGTAGGAGATGGGGAACAGGTATTTCCTTTAGTTCTTCAGTTTTGACCTGTTTGTGTGCACTTGCACTTCTCCCTGTAAATAGTTAACACTGACCTCTAACATTCCAATTATGCCATGTAAAATGCAATTCACCCAGCAGCATTTTCCTTTTTACTCATAAACTGCTTTAAAAAAAAGTAACAATTGATTTTCGAAACTCCTCTGAAAAAATAAGCCTGAGCCTAGGTCCTGGAAATATTCCCCAACATAACCAAGCTCACATGGCAAAGCAAATGTCCTGGGAAGCCACGTATCTGTGGTGTGCTTACCCAGCTCCCGTGGGCCTCAAGCTCTGAGAAGGGCTGGGTGTAGTTTTGTTCCAGCCTCCTGGCCTGCGCTCATCTCCTGCGCTATTCTTCCCCATTTTGCTAGGCTGAGCAGGGCACCAGCAGCAGAGGACTTGGCCTCCAGAATGCTCACAGCCTTCCCTCCAGGGCGAATCTCTGCACAAGATGCCCTTCTTCATGGCTTCTTCAGCCCTTTGCCTCCTCAGCTCTATCAAGTGCCTGCTGGTAAGCCAACCTTTGATTTCAGCTCACCAACAAAGACCTACTTCACATCCCATTCACAAGTTTCTTCAGTACTTTGGACCTGGACATCTCATTTCTCCCTGCCCTCACTCCCCTCTCCTGTATGCTGCAAAGTTTACATCCCAGTGCAAACTCCACAGCTTGTTTTTCCATTTTCCTCCGCTCGACCACAGAATTAATAACAGAAGTGGACCTGGATAGGATGTGCCCACGCTGCACTTTCAAAGCTGATGTCTATGTGCTTTGAAGGGCTGTTTCTCCCCCATTCTATAACCCCGGGGGCCCTGAGCTTTTCCTCAGGCTGGCTCACACTGTGTATTGAGTGTAACTGACATGCTGGTCCCTCCTGATGTCCTGAATTCCCAGCTGCTCAGCATGATGTGCTAGCCCCAGTTCCCTTGGACTGCTCCTCCTGCTCCCTTTGATGTTTGGAAGCAACAGCTGTTCCTCGTACCCTATCACACCAGTTCTCCCTCAGTTTTACCTGCCTTATTTTCTTGTCCCCTTGCTGCCTTTTCATAAGCACACAGTTGCATATACATGTCACACACATCTGCCTTTCCTGCCCTGAGCTGATGATAAATATATATAGGGTCTCACAAATGATAAGTTCTGTTTTTCCGTGGGAAGAGCTTCCTTCTTTTGGGAGACAAGCCAGAGAGCCCTAGCATTCTCTCTTGTCTCCCAGGCACCAGCAATGCTGGTTTGTTTTGTGGTGTTTTTCTTTCAAAGATAGGGGCAATTAAGAAGAAACCTTCTTAGACTGTGTTGTCAAGCTATTTGAAAACTTAATTTCTGGCTTCTGTGACATATCCCAAGTGAAGGAGCAGCCAGCTAGCATCTCTCCCAAACTGCCGCCCTTCTGAAGGTGTTGTGTGTGCATGAACAGGAGTGAGAGACATCTGCATTCCTTTTCTGTTCACCCAGCCACAGAGCACAAATCTACTTTGACACTTTTAGAAAAATGAAAAGATGGAATCTCACAGGAGCCTGCCTGTGCCGGGGGTGGGGGGGGAGGAGGGGAGCACGCACAGCAGGAGGGAAGTTGACTTTTCTTTATACATATAGGGTTTTTTCCATGCAGAGTTTAAATTATGCCTGATAAAAGGAGTTTCGTGGATGTTTCAGTTCTTTCAAACCCTCCTGGCTTCCTCCCAATTAAATGAGGTTTGTCAAAGCCACAGGGCTCTGCTGCTGCCGGAGAGGCGGACAAGCACTTCCCGCAGTGACATCTCCAATCCCCAAGGGAGAAGATGAAAGTGTCAGTGCCACGAGAGAGAGAGAGTGTGGAAAAAAACAGGTACAGAGACAGACAGTGTGAGAGTAAGGGAGAGAGTGAGGAGAAATAGAAGGAATGAGAAAACAGATTGGCATAATGTGTCAGTCTCTCAGACACATTTCCAGAGATTCATTTCACCTGGATTTCTACACAATCTCATATTTATTATCCTCCATATTGCAAGAAATACCTTTTGGGCAGGCAACTGCATGGCAATAATAACTTAGCAACCAACATGCTGGGGGCAGAATCAAAGTGCACAGGGCAGAAACCAGTGCAGTATGGTCATGCAAGACCATATTCATGAGTGACTCATTAAGCCTGTAAAAATTAGGCAGTTCTGACTAATTTCCCATGTAGCCATCCCTACTGCCGTAATTGTGTAAGATATTTGTTCTCTTGTGTCATTTTAGTATCACACTATTTCAGAGTTTAACTGTATCATTTTAAAATTCTGGTTGCTATGATAACACAGTGCAGGTTTTAAATATATTCTGCTCCTACTTTGTTCTGAAGGATGCTGGCTATTAGTTCCCATCCTCTGAAGGATAAAGTTAAAGCAGAAGAGCAAAGAATGAGCTGGAGATGAAAGGCGAAAGGAGGAGGAGGTTGATGCAAGGTGTGTGAGAGTAAGCAGGAAACAACATTTGGAAAAAGTAATATGTTCTCGTAAGAAATTATTTTTTATTGTTATGAAATAATTGTAGACATAACTGTCCTTTTTATAAGTTGCTATGACAAACTAGAAGCCAGAGGATATTTTTCAAAGGTCAATTCCTGGGAAAAAATAATTGGAGAAATCAGAGTTTCGAAGAACCCCTCCGAATAGCATCTTTCTCATTACTGAGGAGAATGCGAATGGCCAGAGCCTGGCTGCTGCCCTGGAAATGGGGAGGGGAGAGGGGGGCTCATTGCTTCCTGGTCAGCTTGCAGAGTGGGGAAGTTGCTGATGCTTATGCTCATCTGGATTCAGTGTACCAGGAAAAAAGGAGTAACTCACTCTGCAAGAGAGGAAGACTTTGTCCCCTAAGAACATGTACTGTCCTTTTTCTGGCCTAAGCCAATCCTGAGACAATTATCTGTGCAGTGTAGCCCTGTACTACAGCATCTCTGATAAAACTTCAGCCTAACCTTTGCCACCTGCTAAAACAGAATGTTTTCTGTCCAATTAATCACTCCTGGAAGAAAGATGACATCCTTGAATCAAGAAAGCAAGAGCTGTGCTCTTAACCCTATTTCAGTCCTGAAGTGCAAAAGACTTCCTGAGAAAGTATTTCACTCTGCTGTAAGGTCAGACACAGTAACAATTGCAGTTTAATATTCTTAGTTATAAACCTGGTTTATTTCCATCTGTTTGGGCCACAAAGGCTTTAAAGCAGGCTGGTAGGCAGGGAGGTGAACAGTGGAATTTGGAGTTAGCACCAGTGGGTTGCCAGCAAAACGTACTATGAGAAGAGCTCCAGCCATGAAGCTGCAGATCAAACTAGGATTGTTCCTTTTGGGTACAGGTGGGCTCCCTGAAGCAATTCAAGAACAGTGTGCAAGCTGATGATAACACTTTCCTGAAAATGTCTGTCCTAAAACTTCCCCATATTTAGGCCTTCAGAGACAAGGAGGGGGAGGGAGTTTTGGTTTTGACAGAATACTGTCATTTTAATGCTTGCTGCATCGAAACTTGTGCAAAGCAAGTTTAGGCAATGGGGATGTTAAGGCTGCAAGCACTGCCTACCAAAAATCCCATTTCCATTGGGATTAGCTAACTCTGGTAGTTGTTAACACAAGGCATGTGTAAAGAAGAGCTGGCTTTCACAGACAACTTGTTTGGGTTGGCTGATTTCCCTGTGTTCTACATAGCTGAAAGGTTTTTACACTCACTTATATTTTTTGGCTTGTGTGCTTTGCCACCTCTGTATACAGAAAATGGACATCCTTCACTGAAAATCAGATACAAACACCTAGAAAGTGATGTTTCCACCAGGTGTATGAATCCGGTTTATAATGTGTCTATAAGGGAATAAACCAAAGCTGGTGTTGAGTAGCAACTCAGCTGTCACTTCTGAACCAGAAGCAGTCTTTTCTGCGAGCTGATAAAGCCAATCTTCACTTAACTCAAGCAAAACATCTCTCAGCTATTGTGGCCACAGTAATGGCTTGTGAAAATACTGACAGGACTCAGCTTTTATGCTATGTCCCATCCTCAGAAAGAGACACTGCAACCTCACAGATGTTTCCAGAAAGCAGCATGCCAAGGGCATGTGCCCCTGCAGATACTGTCCCGCTTAAACTCTTCCCTAGGCATTGGCCCGGAGCAGCCATAATGCCTGCATGTTCAGGAGCACAGGGAGATGGAGAGGTCAAAATGGGGGTTTCCTTTGCTCACTCCCCAGCTCATGCTCCTGCAAAAGGATAACTGGCACCAAGTTTGGCCCACATGACTAGGGGAAACAAAGTCCTACAGACATGGATCAAATGCTCTGACTCCCATTGATCTCTAGCCAGAGAATCCCTATAAAGGTCCTATTGTTCAGAGAGATGAACTGCTCTGGGAGGGAGCACTGCTAATGCCCTTCACAGAGGCAGACACTATTGTATCAGAGGTTGGCAGGCATTTTTCTGTGTTTTGTCTAATTGCAAAGTTATATCTAAGGTTTCTTTAACTTCCACTTTCCTTTTAATGCTCTTAAATGCAAATCTGAGAAGATTTAGTTGTTTGTTGTGAAAGACATACAGTTTGGAAGTACCATGTACTTATTTCCCATCCTCAGGTGCTCCTCTGCCTTCAGCCAGGCAACAGCAGAAAAGAGCAAATGGGGATGCAACGATCAGATTTCTAAGGCACAAAAGTTAAAGCTAAGTTTGAGATTGTGACAGCAAGCAGCCATGAGCCTAGGAACTCAATTAGACTGAAAGACAACTATCTCATTATCTTTCCTAAAATGATATAAATACATAAGAATATAAAAATTTAAAATAAACTCTCTCTCTATTGACTGTCTAGATGACTGAATTTCACTGCTCAATTTCTTTAAACACCCACTTTAGTATTTATTTATTCTAAGCGTGAAGCAGCTACGATAATTAGACTGTCAGATTTGGTAAGTTAATGAGGAGTCACTGGAGTGGAAGGTTTTGCATTTGTGAGATTGCTGAAGGAGAGAAGCTCCGTGCCTTTGCTCTATCTCTTTTTTCTTTTTCTTTTTTTTTCCCTCCTCTGTTGGGTGGGGAGGAGAGAGCTTGGCAGTGCGTAGATCCATTCGAATCCTTTTGATTAGTGGATTGCATTCCCACCACTGTTCTACCAAATAACATTTTGCTGGTTGCTCCAAGAAAAAGAAAAACAAGAAAAGAAACCATAGATGAGATTTCTAGAGAAGGGAGCCTAGTTTAAAGAAATCCTTTTCCAAAAAAATCAGGAGGAAAGAAGATGTGAGAAATAGGATCCCGAATTAGTTTATGCTGTGGGTAATGTTGCAGGAGAGTATTAGGAAAGTAACTCAGCATAGGAAAAGGACCATTCTGCAGCTTTCTCCTTACGTTGTTTTTCTACCACAGGACAATCAGTTCTCACAGTTCCAGCAGTGAGACTGCAGCCTGAAATCTGTGACCTGTTTGCTTCTTATCATAAAGGACATCTCTCAGAAGGTTCAAGCAAGTTTTGGTAGAAAGCAGAAATGACTGGCTACTTCTTGGGTAAGCACGTGGTTGCCACTGCTAAAGCTGCTGCCATCGTCCTTTAGCATATGAATTCCTTTATTCATTGAAGGTGGGAAAACAGAACCAGTACCCACAGCTGGACCACCACAACCCAGGCTGAGGGCAAAGTGGGAAATCTCACATTCAGAGAGAAGAGGTCAGCAAGCCAGTGGCCTCCACTGCACAATGCACAGTGGTATTGTGGGAGGTCTGGGTTTGTTTTTTCATATTCCCGTATCTCAGACCAGTGCCCTTTCCTCTCATGCCTCCCCAGTCAAAATATGGTTTCATTTCCACATTGCTTAAACTGACCAAATTGCTTTGTTTGCCTTTGTCTATGTTTATGGAGTTCACGTTTTATAGCTTGTTACAATTCAAAACACAATGAAATTTGCTCATTTAAATATCAGAAATGACAAAGAGCTGTACCCAGGGAGGAGAAGAGCAATGTTGCAATGGAGGTTATGGCAATGTATATTCTTCCATCGGAGTGATGAAGCCGTAGCTCCACCTTTCTTGGGTTCATCCTGTGTCATAGCATCCTGACACAGTAGGCCACTGGTCAGCAAACTGGAGTTTGTTGTTGGAGTCTTTTTTCCCTCAGAATTCCATACAGCGTTGTGTCTTGAAGCAGACATTTGGGTATTTCTGATGTGATTTTGGTACTCTGCCACATGTCATGCTTAGATTTCATCTATATCACTGTATCAGTTGATAACAGTTGATCAGATGATCAACTGATGATGGTCAAATGATACAGTTGATACAGTTGGATGATTTTTTGTCACAAAATTGATATGCCTAATATCGTGATACAGTATGCTTCCCACATATGTACCAGAACCTGAGCAGAGCTAAAAAAAATCCCTCAAGTTTATAACATTCATGGTTTTAACTGATCTGTACTTTAATATGAGTGACTTTAAAACATGTGTCCAACCTGCTAGTTTTATGTTTTTGTTGCCCACTTCTTTTTATGTTTTAATAAAAAATATTGAAAAATAAAAGAAGCTCTGTTATTTATGTACATTAGCCATATTATATATTTCATATGCACCCAACATAATTCACTCAATGCAGCTCAGGCAAGCCAAAACCTTGGACACCCATGCTTTAAAATGTTGTTCCAGTGCCATTCATCTCCTTTCGTTGCAGAAAACCTCTATTAACAAAAGATCACTTAAAATCACTGTTATTTAAAGAAATTATAGGAAAATACCCCTTTCATGTATCCTGTCTTTGTTTATTTTGTGCATTTGCTGCAGCAAGTGTCCAGTCAGTGTCACCAGCTGAGTTCTGTGCTTGGAAGACAGACATGGAATCTGGTCTTGAGGCCAGATTATCTTGACTTACTGCCTGCAACCTAGCTGTGATAGCAGGACAAACCTCAGCTATATTCCTTGCTCTCAAATGCATGTAGATGGTGTTTACTGCTGTGAGATCAGGCCTCAGCATCTAGTGCCTGGTCTCACAACCTTGCTCAATCCCATCTGTCCTCATCACGTGGACAACAGCAGACAGGACAGACTCGAGTCCTTTTGAGAAGGAACTGACATTTCCAGCCATGTTGGCCTGACTGTATTTTGGAGGCAGCCTGAATTCATTCCCTGCTCACTTGCTAGGCTGAGGGCAGGCAGGACAGCTGTTCCTTCTGTGTGATCAGAGAAGAAATAATCCGGACATTAAAATGGATGTCAGTTCCAGTAAGGCTTCTCGGACAACTCACTTGAGGAAGGCACAAATGCTTCAGTGTTTATTGACTTAGCTTTGGCCAGTTTGACCTGATTTTGATGCTATTTCACAAACACAAAATTTAAAATAGTGGAACTATGAAAAAAGTAGGAGATTCTCTTAAGTGACTGTTTTGTTTTGTTTTTAATATTAACCTGGCTTCAAAGTGACTGTGTCCCTTTTTTTAAGCTGCTAACAGAACATACTAAACAAGCTTAAATGTCAGCTCAAGTTTTCTTCTGCAGTTAACTACAGGAAAACATTCTATAAGTGATGTTTTTCAGATTATTGAACTTTTTTTTTTTTTTTTAAGAAAAAGGCATGTGGATTTAGACTTGCATGCAAGGTTAAAAATGGAGCAGTAATTTTTTTGTCATTTTAATAGGCTACCAATGGAAAGCAGGGCTTCTGTATGCTTTTTCAAATCTAATCAGAAGTAGATATGTATCTAAGGCTCAACAGCCTCATGCCAGTGCATGAGAGAATGGAATTTCCTGGGAACATGATGAAGCTGGCCAGCCTTCTTTCATTGGCCAACCTGAGTTAAGTTATAAAAATAGACAAAATCAAATAACTAAACACACCAGGCTCAATCATGAATCCACAGGCCCTGTGCCACACAGCAAGAGACAAAACATCATCACAATCTCCTCCTTGTTCTCCTTCTGGTTTCAGGAAGGGACCAGATAGTTCTAGGCGTCTATCCCAGGGTGATATAGACTCCACGCCAATACATCATCTACCTGCTACTCTATTCCACCTTTTTCCCTCTATCTGCAGAGAAGAAACGTGTGGATTGTTGGATCTGCTTGCTTTCTCATGCAAAGAGAAAGGAAAGTAACTGAAATCACCGGCCTCACAGAATATTTGGAATTAGGATTTTTGTCCTTTTGATTCAGGATTTAGGCCATGTATTTTTATGCCAACAGAATTCCTTTGCAAGAGGAATAGATTCTATACTACATTACAACAAAGACCTTTGAAATAACTTTTCATATTGATGAAATGAAGCAAAATCTTTGTAGGTGTAAAATGAAGGCAAAGTCTGGTCCAGAGTGGCTTATTTTTTAAAATCACCTTTCAGCAGAAGAGAACAAAAGCATGCAGATGCCCTGCCTGTTGTTTTTCAGAAAGCAATGTCAGAAAGATTGACTTGGCAATGAAGATGTAACAGCAAAGTCTGGACACTGGACTTGCAGAATAAACGCAGCCATGTGTCACTTAATAGAGAGATCCCTGGACCAGAAGATCGATGTACAAACAGGACAGATGGGGACTGACAATTGAAAGAATGTAGAGGCTGATTCAAGGCTTACACAGACCTGTCATTCTTTGGGTTTGCCTACAATCTTCTTCAACAAAAGAGCTCCTGAGGGAAGGAAGGGATTAGGCAAAAGTTGAGTGAGTCTCCAGGGAAGATGGCTTCTTGGATGAAGTTGTCAACAAAAGGAATTGTTTAAGACTATTTGTTATAATTTCCTAGAGGGAGCTTCTGCCATTGCTAACAGGATTACCAGCATACTGGTTCCACACCAGCAAAGCATTAGACATATGCATTGCAGTCTGGTTGCTTAGAGCTGAATTCAGGGATCTTCTTATACTGGGTCCCAAATGTATGCAGGTGCTGGTGAGAATAGGAGAGATGGCAAACAAGATGTAGCCAAACACAGGCCATTTTTGGTCCAGCTGTTGCAGAGTCCTGGCTCATTAATGAGTTACCAGGGTGTTTTAATCTCCTTGATCTCAAGGGCTGCTGACAGGCTACGAGAAGAAAAACTTATCTGAGATGAGTGCTAATCAGGATAGATGGGGAAATTAGCAGGAGCTCTTTCCCAACTATAGGTACTGCAAAATTCCTCATATGATTTGTATTGGAAGAATCTGAAATACAACTCACTGTGGTCATATATTAGGGTGCTTGGTCTCAGTTAACTGGGTTACTTTCTCTTACTTCTGGGTCCTTAGAAGTCAGAAGTCTTGGTGTAATCTCACAGCACATCTGGGAGGAAGAAAGAATACAAAGACACATTATTAAGGTGTAGGCATGCAAACTTTCTTGAACATTTCTTATTCCTCTGAGTAATGCCACTGGCAGG
This sequence comes from Cyrtonyx montezumae, assembly GCF_038088225.1. NCBI lineage: Eukaryota > Metazoa > Chordata > Aves > Galliformes > Odontophoridae > Cyrtonyx > Cyrtonyx montezumae. The sequence continues at coordinate 17,892,991 of NW_027072078.1, read as the reverse complement.
ACTGGGACAACTTCTCTGAGCAAGAGTTATGCAGGGCATTGAGGTATTAGGACAAAACCTGTAACGGAGCTATGGCAAGACACCAGAGAAGTGGGTGGCAGCCACAGAAAGAGATGGAAGAGGACATTTTGAGTTAAAGAATCTACAGTTCCAACTCTACCCTAGTCCACTGAATGCTCACTAAGCACTGCAGATAAAAGCAGAAAGCAGCACAGCTGTTTATGTTCCCTTTTGCCCTTACTGTATACATAATTGCAGAGGAAAAAGACATAATAGGCTAGCTGCAGGTACTGCTCAGTTAAGAGGACAATTAGTATTCCTTGTGTTATTGTTAGAGTCCTCAATATTCTCTGCTTTGATAAAAAAGCCGGTTATATTCCAAAAGTTCTTCCAACTCCAGACTGTGTGGATCCAGATCTACCAAACAACAAGCATTCAAAGTGAGTACAGATGCCTGACCTCACTTTGCAACACTTAAGAGGATTTTATGTCAATATCAGGACCTTACGCATTTTATTTGTTTTGCAATGAATATGTAATTACAGTGACCTCACAGAAGTATAAACAAAATCTGACTAGAGCCTGTAGAGTTCTACTTGAGCAATATCTCTGTGTCAGCTTTCCATGTGCAGGTTTATTTGTGGACAGAAGGGCAAAAAAATCTCTTTCAGAGCAAAGCATCAGTTCTTAAGCACTGGCTGCTGCATTGCAAAAGCTTCTAAAAATGCTACAAATAAAATGTCTTTTAAGATTGTTGGTAAGATATAGCTCTCCAATTCTGTGTTAGATTGCATTGTAATATGCATGTTCAGAGAGTCTAAAAATGATGCCCAGCTTGGGACAGGGAGTTCTGCATTCCTTTTGCTCTCTTGAGTATGGCAGAGAAAAGCAGTGAAGATGCAACACCTATAATGCCTGTCACGGTTATGGCTGCATGTCTACTTCAAACTAGGAGACACTGAGTAATAGTTCAACAAATGTTAAATGAAAGGCTTTTGTTTTGCAAAGGCAGCAAATGATCTAATGATGGGAACTGATGCTCTTTCCTCACCAGGTCTCCAATGGCTTTGTTTTTACACTGCAGCTAACCCCATAATGGACAAAGCTCTTATGCTAAATTGCCAAAGGGCCAAATGATACCTGATACCTTTGTATCTGGGGGTCAGGAAATCCAGGAAGACCCTGGAAGAAGGATGTGCTGCAACCCAGCGCTTCTCATCTGTTCATTAACCCAACATCTGAGGCCCAGTACCTCAAATATGTCAGAGAAGAAAAGTGATTGCCCCAGAACCAGCTGCCTTCCACACTAATAGACAACTGTTTACATCACCAGTGTTCATTTCAGCACATTCTCCATTCCCTGGCCTGACCAATCTCAGGCACAACAGCTCTCAGAGAAAATGGATGTTGTGTTGTAATGAGTCAGGAAGTGTGAACAAGAAACACACCTGAATCCCTGGACCAAGTTAGTGCCACCCAAAAAGGTGGCTATTATTCCCTATTTCTCTACCTGTTTGTACACAGTCTTTCTCTTTTGCTCTTTGGTGCTTTCCTAGGCCCTAGATGAGCTGACTTACCTCACTAAACAGGTGGAAAATGATTCACTCTTTTGCTGGGTTAGTTCTTCATTGCTTTAATGAACTGAATCAGATTTCAAAGGAGCCAGACAAGTACTACGGTTCATGCATGGCTAACCGTGGAGTGGAAAAGCAGGAGCAATGAAAGGCGATGAAGTTCTGAAGCTTATCTCCAATCTGCCCACTTCCAGCTCTTGTAGCTGGTCACCCCGTGACACATCTGGATGTTTCATGTTCTGTTTTGAGGTTACGACTGAACAGGTTCTGGTCAGTTAGTGCTCAGAACTGCTATGACGTATGTGGATTCATCTCAAATCTTTGTGTCTGATGGTGAAGACCTCACAAGAAATCCCAAACACTGGTGAACACTGACCTTTCCTTTATCCAGAACAAACTTCTCTTGGCAGATGTAGGATGCCGTGGTAAAGCACATAAGAGTTCATAAGTGCAAGTAAATGGAGATTTTTATTCTTGAGGGTCATCAAGGTGTTTCTCCTCACCATCTAATAAAAAACAGAAAACAAATTTGAGATTTTGGAGAAATCCTCTAATTCAGAGAACATCATCTTTTACGTAAAGAGAGTTTAACAGCAGACTTAAATATTTGCTTTTAAAACATCCTGAATTAAACGCAATAACTTTGCTCCCAGGCCTAGATTCTGTTTTTCTTCAGGTAAGGGCAGGTCTGTGGGCCAAACTACATACCCACAAGAAAAAATCAGAGGGCTTTAATACGGGTAGAAACCTGGCTGTAGTGGCACAAGTGGGCAATGCTCTTTAAAAGGAAAAAAAAAAAAAAAAAGCACCAAGAAAATCCCCCACACAACTCAGAACTGCATTTGGGGAGCACAGATGAAAGCCCTGATGTGGGTCATGTGACAGGTGTCACTTCAGTAATGATATTGGGGCAGAGATAAAAGTCCTTGCCGGCTGGTCATGTGACACCGCTTCATTACTCTCACAGCAGGTGGTCGGAGAGTCTCAATGCTTTTATTTTTTTATTATTTTTTAATTTTTTTTATTCTGTGATAATGAGAAAATGTTTAAACTTCCATCCCTGTGTTTAAACACTCCTTCATGCTGACAGCAGCAGGAGATCCCTTGATCAGCTGTCAGATTGGAAAGTGCAATTTTTCTGGAAAGTAAACAGCGTGTTTGCCAGTTGGAAATCATTTTCTGTTTGTTGGGACTGCGAGTCGCAGAGTGATGGAGCCGTGTCACTGCGCCTGACAGCTCGGGAGCAGGGAACAGAGAAGAGCCTGAAAAATGTTTTTTAGACTCTGCCTCTGATAACAGGAGCCTGAGATTTCTGACACTTCCCTATTGTTACTGTGTGAAAAAAAATATCATTTATGGATTGCTTCTGAAACTTTTGAAGCAGCGGCACTGTGTCAGCACAGAATACGTGGGACCTTCTAAAAGAACCTCCTGCATTTTAATACAGACTTTCAGAGAAAAGCAAACGGGATGCACCAAAGAACTGAGCGGGCGTGGGAACACATGGCAGTGGAGGTGGCCAGATCTCATCCTCCACAAGCAAGGAAAAATGAAAAAATCCTCTTATATTAGAAAACATTTCATGTCTGATGTCACACAAGCTCAGGGAAGTCAGTGGAAGTTTCAGGTGAGATGAGGAAGGGAAATGCGGTCCGGGATGACGCCAGCAGCCCTGGGGCTGAGCAGGCCCAGCTGCAGGCGGAGTGCAGATTGCACTCTTCTTCCCGAGCACCTGGGATCCAGCTACTTGCACTTTGCAGGTTAACCACATTAATTTTGTTTCCTATTAGACAAATATCTTCTCAAAGTCATTCTCATAAAGAACAGGAGATACAGATATAATGCACGTAATTTTAACTAAAATTAAGGTTTGAATGTGCATATGCAGAGGCATACAAAGCATTTTTCCTACGCAGACAGAGACAACATCTCAAATGCAGAATCAACTAATCAACCTGATTTCATCACTGGGAAAGTTAATTACTCAGAGCATGGCTTGGATCATGTGTTAGATTATTTGCAGCAATTACGTTATGCGGAGCCTTGGTAGTCTCCCAGCCAACACTCCCCACTGAGGGCTGTGCTGCAGTCCCACAGGTGTGTTCTCTCTTTGTGAAGCTCCCCATTAAAAGCTTCCTGTGTATTACCTGTCAAGAAGATTTGCTTCATTAGAGCAGAAGGCTTGATGCCCTATTGCCATCTCACTTGTCCCAGCAAAGTCCCTGCTGGTGGAGTGCCATACCAGAGCTCAAGCAGGGCTGGACAATCAGCAAGAGTGATCCCAAGCAAAAAGATCAGATCCAAATCTGGCCCTTTGCTAGCAGTCATTAAAAAACATAGCATTTCTAATAGGAGCTTATTCAATTAGCAGACTAACAGGCTCCATCAGATAAGCAGGGGATTTCCCTGGGAATCTGAGTCACTATGGCACATAATGCTGAAGCTGCTCCAAACCGTATGATTAACCCTCTCTGCACTGAACCAGATGAAGAAGCCAGATCTCAGGAAAGGGTTCATTTCTGGCTTCCTAAGGGAAAAGGAAAAGCTCTCTGCTCTGCCTACACACCCCGAAAGGTGCCAGTGCGGAGTGTGACTCACACATGCAGAAGGATCATGGCACCAAACTGTAAGAGCTGCAGACAGGAGACCTGCCTGATCTCTGATAAACACGCTGACATTTGGCAGCCTGACAGCTTCACGGTTCCATAAGAGGCTTCCTAATTAGAGCCTGGGTGAGAAATAATCCACAACTTGAAGTTTGTCTCTAGCTTCCTTGCTGTACTTTTTTTTCCCCCCTTTCTGTGCTTTTTCTCCCTTTTCAGTGTTTTCTCTCACACATTCTCAACACATCCTCTCCCTGCAGGCGGAAGCTGTTTGCAACACCAAGCAGGAGGAAGGTTAATTTTTGCCTGTCCTCTAGGCTCAGAACAACTCTCAACAAAGACACCTCTCTTGCACTCCAGTGTTGCCCTTGAAGGAGACTGGGAGATAGTGCAGGGAGAAGACAGGACATGTGGACGTTTATAATGAGGCAAAGTACAACCGGTCTGGAAGAAAACCAAAGCAGTCCCATTCATTCCTATTAAGACTTGTAGGGTAAACCTTGTGCTCCTAGCAGCAGAAGAACAGGGACTCTGGCTCAGGATCCAGCCTTGGATTTCACTTTGCTCCTGTTGCCCAGCTCTGCAGCAGCTGGCCCCAAACAGTGTGTTGCAACAACCTGAGCTTCAGCTGCAGCCAGGCTCTGAATGCAGCACTGTCCTTAGGATTTAGAGTACAGTGATGCTGCTATATCACAGCACAACACTGGCCCATCTGGTCTTACAATTAAGTACATCTTTCAGAGATATGAACAAGGGCAGATCTTTAAAAGCTAGATCACATTCCAGTCCTTTATTCCATCACAGCCGTGTTCCCCAAATAGTTTAGAAAAATGTCTAATGCAATAACCTCTGAATTTGAGATAATATTAACAATCAACATCTGCTAGGACAAGTATAACTCTTGTACTGTATTTACTGCTGAGGGGGATATTTGCTGACAGTGGGGTTGTTTGTCCTCTATTAATATCCCAATGACTCTTCCAGTGATAGGACAGGTCACAGAGTTGTTCAAAGACAACAGCCAGTGTGCACTCTGCAATAGCTGGGATACAAATACAAAATCCACTTTATGTTGGAGGGTTGCTCCTATTCACTCTTCTCCTCAATTAATACAATACTGCTGGGATACGACAGGCAGAAATTTGGGATTCACCACATACATTCCATAGCACAGGCTACCACCATTATGACAATTGTATGGGACCTACAGATATGTTACTACCAGCTCTCTCCAAAGCAAAGAGAGCTCAGTCAAAATGTGCACTTGAAGCTAATTCCAGGACAAGCATATCTGCTGCTGAGATATACTGGAAGATCAGACTTATCCAAAGGAATCAAGGGTCCTTAATGAGTGTGATCTTCGGAGGTTTCCATCTGTGGGCTTTGTTATAATTGCCAATGACCAAGTAGGTATTTCACATGCTGGAGATGTCCGTGAGAGAAAATACGGACTATACCTCTGTAATGGGGATATCAACCCTACACAAGGACTAGAAAAGTCTGCAAAGTTGTTCTCATCTGTAAAGCCTGTACAGTTAAGATACTGAATCTGAGAAAACTGTTAAACTGGTATTTCCAACAAACAGATGTTTATGAAGTAAGCAGAGCCAGTCCCTGAGGTTCTAACAAATTCCCTGAAAAGACTGTAACTGTGTGTTTTGTACCACCCCATTTCAGAAAACGAAGCATGGATTAGTACACTCTATTTATAGAGAACAACCCTCCCACTTGCTCAGAGAACCCTTGAAGCTGAGGGAGATGAAGCTGTGTTTGTAGCCTGACACAACCTCCAGAGTCCATGTAGCATCATACTAAAATTCTGCCTTGCAGCACAGTAGAAACCTTGGAGAAAAAATGCAAGAAGTTGTTCTGGACCCAAGATATCTGGCCCCGTGCCAACCTAGATATTCTGCATTATAGATCACTGTAGATATGAAAAAGGAGGATATAGATGTGGGGAAAAGCTCTCTGGAAGGCTGATGGGAGGAGAAAAGGCAGGGCTGTGGTGGGCAGCTTGCCCTCAGGTCTCTGCCCCTCGGGTACTGCCTTCCCGTCACTGCAGGACAGCACTGGGGCTAGAAGAGCAGCATCTTGCGCATGACTGCAAGTTTGATATGAACCATTTTAAAATTCAGATGAGTCTGCTGCCATGAAGATGATAAGTGAGGGTGACACAGTGCAATACCTCAGGAGAAAAGCAAAACATTGATACTTTCCAATTAAACTCCATTTTTTTCAGAATTTCAGTTATTTAATTCCATTTTAGACTAAGTCTTGGAATACAAGTTGGCAGCCTGAAGGAATTAATTACATTTATATATATATATATATATAGAGAGAGAGAGATTCACTCAAGTTGATAGATATAGTCTGGTTTATTTGTTTGTTTTGTTTTTTACTTTTTATGGTTTCAGATGTTTAAAAAGAAATTTAAAATAAACAAACAAAACCAGTTGAAAATTTGGCAAGGGCTGAACCCTTTGGGATGAATTTTCCCAGGAGAAGCACAGATCTCTGATAAGCGACAGAGAAGTCGCCGCATTTTGCAGCTGCAATGCAGATCTGTGGCCTCTCTAGGGACTCGCACAGTCTAAACAGGGATTTCTTCCACTTAAATGCCAGATCCGCTGAGGTCCCGGTGGAACTCCAGAGGGGCATTACCTAGGAAGTGGGGCACACTTAATCCAATCCATCATTAATGCAGAGAACAGTCTCAATAGTTTTGAAAATCGAAAACACATACTATGAAAGGTTCTTCATGTCTTGTGTAGATCAAACATCACTCACTTCCCAAGGCAGCTGGGCTGCAGTTTGTTCATATGGGTCCTCCCACATCTGTATGTAAGCAAGTGAGAGCTGGAAAGATGGCCTGACTGTGCAATTTCCTGAAGGATGTGCTGGGAAGTTTCGTTGTTTGGTAACCACAGGTGCAGAAGGAAAATAACAGCTTTGAGCAGCATGGTCTAACTTTGATTTCAGCCTTCTCATTGTTTCGATTTCTTTGCGGAACCTCACCCACTAATGAAATCTGAGGCTATTTTACATTTTGACTGGAATTAAAATCAAGAAGTTGAAGAGATTCCATGGCTACTGAAAATAATTACTGAGTTCATTGCCATGTGATAGTACTACCAAGGCCAGCTCTCTAATGAATCTGGGAACAATCCTTGTGAGGCAAACAAAATGCTGTTCCATCTGCCTCTGACTGTGTGGATGTTGCTGAGCCATGGGTGGGTGACATGAGCCTGCATCCTTCGAACGCTGAAATGCCATGAGGTGAACTACACCGTGCTGCTCTGGGTGCTGTTGAGGTTTTCTCACCTGACTGTTGTACGCAAAACCATCTCAAAAGCCATTCAGCTGGACAAAGACCCCAGAGGCTTTATTCAGCTGAAAGCACACAGTCTGCAAGAGGCCTGTAAGCAGACATGCTGTTCCCACTACAGATTCTAAGCAGAAAGATCCAGGAGACAAGCCTGAGGGCAGTGGTGAGGCCCCATGCTCTGGGCTGTGTCTGAAGCTCCTGCAGGCAGAACAAGGAGACTGCTGTGGAGCTAGGTGAAAAGATGAGCCAAGACCCCAGGAAAGCAGCAGCCCAGCCTGTAGAGAAGGCTGTTCAGGCATGAGGAATGGATGCAGGCAGGCCAACAAGCCCCACTATGTTCTCAGAGAATGGCCTGCCCCCGTGGGGGGCAGGTTCTGCTCTGGTTGGTACCACCTGGGGAGAACGCTTGGCCTGGAGGGCAGCACGCTGTGAGCAGATGGTGCCTCAGGCAGCTGGGGAGCAGGTGTCCCGGAAGGGATGCCCTGAGGTCCTGTCCAGGGGAAAACATCCCCTGAATGCAGTCCCACTTGTTCTGCCCCTTCCCTGCACAGCAGCTGGATGGAATTCCCTTCAGTTTTCACCAGTCAGGGAAGAACATGGCCTCATCGTGCAGATGTTGCACACCTCCACCATGGCTCTGGATGAAGGTGGAAGGGCTTTGGGTCAGAGAAGCCCATCACTGGTGTCTCGGTGGGCAATGCCCATGCAGGGAGGAGCACCTGACAATGAGAAGCACTCTCAGCCCTTCCTCCAGCAGTGCTCACCATCCCTGCTGTGGGCATGGAGGAGGAAAGCTGAGCCTGAGGCAGATGTGCAAACCCTCTGCACAGCCACCACGTTTGCCAAGCATCCAAAGCGCTTTCAGGAGTCTGAATGTATCTTTCACTGCCAGTCTAACTACAGCTCTAATGAGATTTGAAGCAAGCCATTTCTTCTAAACAATGGCACTACCTCATTCTAACCCATTTAGATGATAATCTGCTCTTCCAGATATTAATATTTTCATATTAATGTAGATCCTTTTATCCCTGTAGCTTAGCGCTGAGTTCTGATTTATTAATAGCTGGCTCCCTCCGGACCGGGGGAGCAGGATGCTGCATTGTGATGAGCTTAACAACTCACTGCTCCCCATTAAATCACAGACCAGCACTTCAGTTTTGCAAAGAGAATTGGGTTGACTTTCCCTCATCTCTTGAAGCATCTCAGTCCTGTTGTGCAAAACTCCTGGCTAACAATCGCTCTTAAATGAGCCAAGCGCTCTGATCCAGGTTCAGCCCACTCGACTGAACTTTTAGCAGTATTTCAGGGAGCAAGGGCAAGAGCAGACCTAACAAATTTCACTGACTTTCCCATCAGATGGTGCCAGGGCACTTTTCTGGAGGCACCAGCAATATAACACCCAGAATTAATGTATTTATTATTTTAGAAGAGCTCATGTTTTTTTAATGTCTCCCAGTTTGAAGGAAGGGTTGAAAGTAAGGGCAGCCTATTTGCATTGTGAATAAAGTTATCTGGCTCCGCTGCCCCCGGGAATATGCAGAAATAAATGCCTTCTAATGAACCCTGGGGGGCTGAAGCTTTGATATGGATCTTGCCGGGGGTAGACTGGACGGGAGAAGTTCTCGCCAGACTGAAACCCAGCATGGCATGGGGGTAAGCAGCCTTCCTCAGAGAGAGAGAGAGAAGGAAATTGGATTATCTTGCTAGCAGTTGGTGTTTTTCTGTCTCCAAGTACTTACAGATGAGAGGCCCCACTTGGGAAGTTAAATTCAGCCCTCTGAAAACAATAATGTTTTTTTTTTCCCTCATCTGAATAAAAGAGATGTGCCTGTCCAAGTTCTGCAAACTTAATTCTCTTGCTCCAGCTGGATGCAGAGCAGGAGAGCAGGTAAAGAAAAAAAAATGCAGGACCTGAATGTTGGTTTGGTGGCTGCTGAAAGTGTTCCCTATGTGTGTTTGTAAACACAGATTACTCTCTGAATGTGACATCTGGCTTTGAAGGAGCTCCCACAGCAGGCAGAATCACAGCAGTACACACTTCAGTTCCCTCAGACAAATCTATTGTAGGACAACACTTTACAGTTTACAGCACCAAATAAGCTCAAAAAAAAAAAAAAAAAACCCACAAAAAACAACCCCAACTAAAAAAAAAACACAACAACTGCAGCTGAAACCCCTTAACAGAGACAATCTGGTTAAATGCATTGCTTTTTGGGAACAAATTGTTGAATAAAGAGAACACCCTGGCAGTGGGAGAACTTTCTGCATTGCCAAGAGGTTCCATAAAAAGACCATTTTACAGTGTTAACCCATTCGCTGTACAGCCAGAGCTTAGTGCAGAGCATCCCATGCTGCCTGGGAGGCAGCAGAACAGAGAGATGAAATACAGCAGCCAGGTGTGCAGCATCCAGGGTGCATGTGAGGGTGGGATGGTGCTGTGGGGATGCCACGGATGATGTCATCTGGAGCAGCCCTTCCCTCAGAGTGCAGACGGTGGTTTCCTAACAGAGGGGGCTGAGCAAGCTCCTGGGTACATAGGATGTGTCAAGGAAGATGTAAAGAGAATTGCAGGATTTCTCTCCTCTCCCAGAGGAAAGGAACAGAAAAGAAATGATTCTGAAAGATAACTTGGACAGACATGTAGTGCTGCCACTGTTGCTTTTCAGTGCCAAGATGCCACACCAGTAAGGTTCACAGGGTTGCATCATTTTTACGGTTGCATCCTGGCTCTGGCATCACCGACTTCCAGGCTGGCAGTGCAGGGCTGTGCCCCACACTCCACCATGGGCTGAGAATACACATAGCAAACCTCATAAGGAAGCTGGGGCTGCCATGCCAGACATGGACTAGCTTTAGCACCCACCACTTCGGTACCAAAAGGTGTAATGGAATTTTAATGACCACAGATGGCCACAGCTTCTGTTCTATGTCTATCCAAGCCCCCACCCCCTATTCATCCCCACACCACCACCATGGTCCCCTCCCAACATGCTGGGACAGGGCAGTGTGCTCCCAGTGCTGCTTCTGCTCCACCTGGGTTTCCTTACCAACAAAGACCACGGTGACTGCATGTAAATACAGGCAGCAGAAAACTCTGTAGATGAATGTGGAGTAAAATACTGAGATCCACCTCTTTCAGAACATCCCAAATATGTGTCCTCAGGGTCTCAAAGACACACAATAGCTGGAACACCTTGTTTTTGTACTGGAAGATTAGATTCCCACATTTTTCCACAGGCAAAGGAAGCACGCCCAGATACAGTTCATAGCGACCGCGCACATTCACTGTAAGTAGCAGCCAGATGTTGGCAAGCAGAGAGTGAAGAAAAGCACATACTATTTTCTCATTTAAGTATATAGGAAAATGGATCCTCCTACCCAGCTGTGAGCCTTTCCAGAATACATCCTGGAGTACAGCTGATGTATGTGCCTCCCACAGCTCTCAGGGTTTGATGCTGTTCCAGGAGCACTTCATGGGGAGTATTCCATTCAAAATAATTATCAACTTGAATAGAGTAAGTACCAATCTATGTGAAAGCCACTTTGGCTGCTGCCTGGGAATAGATTACAAAGCACATTTGGCTATTGTGTGCATACTTGTAAATTTTAAAGCTCTGGGTGAGACCCGAGTCTGGAGAGCATCAGAGGATCTGGAGAGCTGTAATGAAATGTGGAACCCAAATCTTTCTGCTTCTTCTTCCCAGAGGAGTCCTGGTCTCTATTTGGGAAAAGTCACCACAGTTTCAGTAACTCCTAATAAATCTTACGTGAGCTTCAGATTTGGGGATCCCACACAGGAAAAACCTGCTCCCAGACTCTCATCTCCCATCTTGGTTACATTAATTTCTTTTTGTGGTTGTTCCTTGACATCCATAATGCTCCACCTCCAGACCAGACCGATCAGAGCGGCTCAGATCTGACTCATGCAGCATTGCCACCACATCTAAATCCTTCCACTGCAGCACCCTGTGCATCACACCACAGCAAGCAGCCTTCAAGCTTCTCTCACACCCTGATTCTTCTTATTTACTCGCTGGATCTTCTTCTCCACTGCCAGTAGTACACTCCTCCAGGAATAGCTGCCTGTTTGCCTCATTTGCTTGCATTCCCCACAACTGCCTTCTTGCTTTCTTCACCCCTCAGGACAGGCCTGACTGTTAAGGCCTGAACAATGCTGCTTCCTCAGTATGAATAATCTTTGCAGAGGACATAACAATCTGCCTATATTAGTCCCAGGCCTCTATACTTTACATCTTCACAAGGACAATAGTTTCTAAGGTGCACTTCAGTGTAACAGACAGCATTCTGTGTAGTATGAGCACACAGCAGGTTTGAGAGGTGCCCCACTGTGCTCTGGAAGCACTGCCAGCCGAGGTACAAATGTGAGTTCTCCACATATGGTAGAGGCATGCAGTCTGGACCACAATGCTTTGAGATTTAGGCTGAGGCTTGAGTATAAAACAAATCTAATGTAGTGGTTCCCCATATTAGATCAAAAATGCCACAGCCTTATGAAATGGAGCACAGATCCAGCCTGAGAATGCATTTATAAAATGCATTTAGAAAATCTAGGCAAGTTAGTCTGAATACTCTTAAAACATTCAGGCCAATCAGTTTCATACGGCAGGGTGCTGCAGCAGGCTGTGTATGGCCACCTCCTGCCAGCTCAGGTACGGGCTGCCCATCACAGCTGGTCCAGAGCTGACATAACAGCACAGTGTTGCACACACTCTGCACTGTGTGCTCGGGCTGCTCTGACAGAGATGCCGTTGTGTGTCCTTGACCAACCCAGGTGAAATGGAGGCTGCCGGATGCTCTGTTAGTGTCCAGACCCACAGTGTCGATGAAATGTGGGCCTTTCAAGTGCTGGGGGGCTCTTCCCTCCAGGACACAGCAAAATTCTCTGTTTGCAGCTGCATGGTTCATCCTGCTGCAAAAATTTCATCAGAAACTGAAGCGAGGTGTGTTGTGTAGACTGTAGGCAACTCAGGGACTACAGTAAGGGTATCAGAGGGGCCGGCAGCTAGCGCTGCCAGCCATTCTTCTGAGATGAACACTCTCATGGGCAAAGATTGACTGCACTAAAGCACATCCCATACTGTGAGTGAAATTGCACTGCCTGCAATAAAAGTGACTAGTGACTGGTAACCAGTCACAAACACAGCCCAGTCTGAGAGTTCAGATGTTTCCTGCACATGGAAACAAGCAAAAGCAGCATGAGCTGCCGCATCCCAAACATGGGGAGTCAGTGGAATGTGTTGGCCCAGGGGATGGGGCACTCGGTGTGCCAGGGGCGTGGGGTGCCCCTCCTCCATCCTCGCAGCCCTGGGGAGGGCTGTGCAGCTGCAGAGAGCACCCACGGACGCAGAGGAGGGAAGGGGTTAACCGGATTCGGGTACCCCCTCTCTGTTGAACTCACTGATTCATGTTCTCTGTTCCCATTTCTTTCTCTCACTTTCTTCTTCTCTCTCTTGCAGACTGATTAAAAACTCTTTGAGTTTGAAGGTTTTTGTGTCAAAACAGCTCAGCTGCCAGCTGGGTGCCAAGCGGTGAATATTCATGGTATTTAAATGTGACGGTGCGGTGGGGGCTAAAGGACGGGCTAGTTAGCTCTTTTTAGATGGAGATTAGCTGCCTCTTTGCTCCTAATCACCGCTGTTGTTGAAATATTACAGCTTCTGTTACAACTATTAATGTCCTAAATGAAGAACAGGCTCCTCTGAATAACATCAAACACGGGATGGTCACTTCCAATTTCAGCCTGTTTCTCTACTAAAGCGGGTTTCCGTTTGCAGCTGGAGGCCGCCCGGGCCCCGCAGCGCCGCCTTCCATCCCCAGGCAGGGTCCGCGAGAGCCCGGGGAGCCCATGCCGGGGGTGCGTGCTGCGGGGGGGGCGGCAGCTGGCACGGAGCTGTCTTTTACCTCGTGAGGTGGCTGCTGGCAGACAGTGCCAGCCGCAAGGTGATCCCTCCGAGCTGAGCTTTCAGAATCCGCTGCTATAACTGAGAGCCTTGTTCACAGCCCGGCACAGGAGGGGGGTAAATGGGCTTCTTCTTGCACCTAGGAAGGCTCTGCGGGAGTGTGTGCCGGGGCCCATCTCCGCAGCGATGTGCAGGAGGCACAGTGCCCCATTGCTCCCAGCACTGGTATTTGCCGGGGACAGGATGCAAACCGCAGCGCTCGGCCCCACCAGGAATATTATTGATGGTGAGGTAAGCTGGCAGCTCCCGCCTGGGCTTCGCTCAAGATAAAACTCCCACTGAAGCCAGAGGCTGAATAACATTTGTGACAGGGCAGTGTGAGTTGGTCCTTTCACAGCAGTACCTGGAGGGAAGCCTGATGGAAAATACTTTGCAGCAAAAACTGCCCAGATGTCCAATGCTTGTTTGGCCATTTGGAAGCTCTCCGCGTTCATCCCCCAAACCTGCCCGCCGCTACCGGGAGCATGCCTGGCAGTGTGACGGAGAGGAGGGAAAGCCCATGTGTGGTCCTCCGGCTCTGGCAAGAAACAGCAGAGCAGAACACCAGGCTATTGATTGTGTGTTTGCTTTAAAAACAACCTAAGTGCATTCCTGAAGCAAGGCTGGTCTGGAAGCCTAAATAAAATAATATTCTTCAGCCTTGAAAACTGACACTAGGCTTCAGTGACTGCTTTAAAGTCCTGTCCCCTAGACTAGGGCCTGTACATTTCCTCAGTTCTTGTCTACACACAAAAATGGTGCTACTTTTACTAGGCCAGGTAGCTAAAGCAACACATCTCTGCCCTCTCCATCTGTTCCTCCTTCCCTGCATGAGCGCTGCCACAAAGCACGTTTATTTGGATAAGTACTTCCTTCTTGGAAGAAGACTTACTTTTGCCGATATGAGTCATACAGATAACACATCTAACAGGGCTAGTGATAGCATTACTGTTTCGGTAGCAAAACATCACATCTATACGCAAGCTTGGACTGTCTCAGAAGAGATGCACAGAGCAGACCTATGGGAAGAGGCAAGGATGCATCAAAAGAGGCCTGAAGCTTCTTCCTGCTGACTGGATTTACATACTGCATTCCATAGGACACGTGACTCCATCTGAGATAGTCAGGGGCTTCTACAATGCTCACAGAGCAGCACAGTACCTAGTTAAAATGTGTGCACGTTATTTACACTGTATGGGCAAAAATCAACAGAATTCAGATCTTCCACAGTATAAACAAATCGACAGAAACTGCACGTTAGCTAAGCTCACTGGAAAACAACAGCAACAAAACAACAACCAAGGGAAAGCCACCATGCACCCACACATACTAACAACAGATTGGATCACTGATCCATTAACAATGTGAATTTCCATCAGTGGTAACAGAAATAAGCGGGCCTGGCCCTTTAAAATTCTTGCTTCTGCAGGGGAATTGCATTGAGTAACACTGAGCTCCTGAAGGAAAAAAAGCGTGGGTTTTTTTTATAAGATATACATATATTCCCTTCTGGCAGAACATCAGGACTACAGATTGCGACAGACTGCATTTGTTATTCAAGATGCTTGTGGGCTATGCAGTTGCAGAGGAAAACCAACTTGATTTCTCATTGGTACTTTTGTAAAGGCAGCCTGCATTAGACAATCATAATAGTCACAACAACAGCAACAAACTCTTAGCTTCTGTCCTGACACTCTCAAGGTTTTCCTGCATCAGCCCCATTAGCAATCAAAGTGAACAACTTCCTAAGGCTCTAAATGCAGTATTTAAAGCCTCACCAATTTTAATATTCTCAGTAATGATATCAAAGACTTTTGGTGTTGAAGTTAGGATGACCTGAATTGCATTACATTTTCCCTTGAACAGTGGTTGCTTCCTTCTTTCTAAGTAAATCTGATGGTACTTCTGATAGATCATACTTCTGGAGGAATTACAAACAAAAGACAGATGGATATGCTTC
The DNA here is from genome assembly GCF_038088225.1 of Cyrtonyx montezumae. Classification (NCBI taxonomy): domain Eukaryota; kingdom Metazoa; phylum Chordata; class Aves; order Galliformes; family Odontophoridae; genus Cyrtonyx; species Cyrtonyx montezumae. Next base: position 17,877,569 of record NW_027072078.1, on the reverse strand, counting down.
CAGCAGGCAGCAGTTAGAAAACACAGCACCAAATACATCAATAGTCCCAGTCTGTTCTTTGACATATTGGAGTGCCTCTCACCTTCTGAAGATAATTTTCTTCAAATCTGTACAGCTCTCACAGATTCTGACTCCAAAGTCACATGAAATGGGAATATTCCCAGTGCAGCCATAACTGAAGCTTGCAAAGTGGCACAGCTGAACAGCCAAAAATGCAAGTAACCTCCCTCTAATCTGTGCAGTAATTTGAGGAATATTCACATGTGAACATTGTTAGCCAGCAAAACTGGAGGTAATAGTAGCATGGTAATAGCCACATCCAAGAGCTGTGTGTTCCCCAAAGGAGTGTGTCTGCTGAGTACTGTGGTTCGGTAACCTGCCTCAGGACAGGAAAAAGGAGAAAAGCTCTTGAGGTGAAAAGGGAACTTGTTGAATAGGCCCACTTTTCAAGGGTGGAGAGCAAGTCACATCCCAGCACTGCTGCTTTTTAGTCAGGAAAGAAACAACATGACAGCCTCTGCTGACAGTGAGAGCTAGAAATTCCTAACTCCTTTTCCTTCTCACGCCAGTGGTCACAGAGCAAAAACCATCTAATTGCTCAGATGTCCTGCCTGACAGAGGAAGAGAACACACTGAACCAGGCACAGTTCTTATGGTCAGAAACGTCTGAGGGCATCCTCTTTGCTTTGTAACTTCACTGAGGGTGGCCAGAGATGGCTTCTCAGCTAATGAGTGTGAGCAGAATGAACTGAACAGGAGCGACCATCTTGTCCTGCTACTGCCATGTAATCTCATCTGTCCCCACTTTCTAGCTCACCCAAACTTCATTCCCGTGGTTGCCTTCCCCCGCTTCATTACAAGGGTCACATCTTCCCTCACTTCAGGACTTCATCTGCTGACCCCATGCCCTGCTCAGTCTTCCCTTTCTTGCTCCCTAGCTCCCTTTGTGTCTTTTCAGCTCCCCAGTCTTTATCATGCTGATCTCTCCTCTCCACTCCTGAACCACAAAGCCTTCTCCACCTCCTCCAGGGGCACCACTTCTGGAAGTAATCCGTCCTCATCACCAGTATCTCTGTTATCTCACACCTCTGGTGTGTTTGTTTCACCTGCCTTGAAGTGATTACGGGAAGACTAGTTTGCAGGCCAATGTCCAACTTTGATTTATGAAGTGATTGATTAAAGAGGATTTTTGTGTGCCTGCTTCACAGAGGATAAGCAGGATGTGCACCACTATGAACCTTCACAATCAGGAAGGTGTGTTAGGTCCCTACTGTGTCCTGGTAGCCCAAATAACCCAGCTAAGTAGCCTTTCATCACGCCTTGTTTGGCTGGGAGGTAGATGGCTTCCCTTCCTGCTCAGAAGTTTGCTTTGAACTGGGCACTCTTGGGCCCTGCACACTGCTAAGGCTCATCCTCGAGCTCACTGATGCTGGCTGAAGCAAACCCCAGCTTAGCTGAGAGGAGTTGTGTGGAGGTCCCTGAGCTCAGAAGGAGCATGGTACTCCTGCTCTGGCCAAGCTGCAAATGCGCTCTAAGGAATATCTTGGGGTTCATCACTCAAAGTCTTACTTGATGTAGATCCTGCTGTCTTTGAGATCACTGGCTTTTTTATTTTTATTTTTTCCCAGCTTTTCTAAGTGAAAACAAGTTGAGTGCCTGTTAATAAATACTGGGAGACTTTCACCTCTGACCAGTGCAACTTAAAGCAAGGGCCAAGAGTGCTAATTAAGCAGCCAATGGTGCTGAGCTAAATGTGATTCCATTATTAATTGTGGTTATAGTTGTTTTTTCTGAGCAAAGCTGGAGGTAACCAATCTCCTCCTGAAAATGAGAGGACACGCTGAGATTCAGTAGTAAAACTACAAGCATTTGTCTCTCTTCCTCAGAGCTCAAAGCACACATCTGCCCAGCTCCCTGCTGCATCCCCGTGAATCTTAGCATTATTCTTTCTCCATGTGCACTTTCAATGGCCCTGTCTCCAAGGACATTATTCCAAAGCGGACCACTTTCCCATCTACTCGTTTTTAGGAGTAATTACCTGAGATATTACTAGATGGAGGCTACACAAATTAGTGTTTCCTTCCCTTTATCACCTTGTGCATATTTCCTGTTGGCTGTTTGGCATTCACCTCAGCACAGACTAAGCAAGGCTGAGGTGAATGCTTCCTTAGTTACAGATTATCTGAAATCCCAGAAAGGACTTTTTTAGGTCAGAGTACATAAAATCTGCACTTCTTTTTCATCCATTCGCCAGCAGAAACGAGGGTACACATCACCTGAAAAGGCCAGCTGGGAAGCTTATGGCAGAAGGCATAGCAGTGACAAAAGACCTCCCAGGCCAGCAGCTGCCCATTTGCTGTCTCTGCATGAGCCCTCTGGCCCGACCTTTCCCAGTAAACCAGCATCTAGCCTGTGTACCTGAGGAGAATGATTCTCCATCTCCATTTTCATCTTGTTCTTTCTTTCTGTTGATCAGATCTCTGTTTGGTTACTTTCTAAACTTATTCCCAGTATTTAGTAAAGATTATTATATCTCATTATCATTTTGCTCATTAAAATGTTTGTAATTTTCATAGAGGGGGGCTGATTTCTCAAGGTGCTGCATTGCTGATATGACAAGCAGCATCAAGCACAAGAATAGAGGGTCTGGGTTCTTTTCACAAAACTGCAGGCCAACTTTCTTCCAGGACAGCAAAGTCCCTGCACGTCCCCTCTCCTGGACAGGCCCCTGGTAAGGTTGTGCAAGGAGCTCTGAGTGGAGCAGCGCTGCCAACCCTGCACTGAGTAATGGCACAGCCCCCTGAAACAGACCCAGCTTCAGGATCTAAGCCCTGGGCAAGATTAATTACCCAGCAAGCAGCTTGTTAGAAGCAATGCTGGCACATAGATAAGGGAACTGTAATGGAATCAGCCAATTAACCAGCCGATGGTGCTGAACTAAATGTGACCCCATCGTTAATTGTGGTTGTTTTTCAGCAGTTTTCTCATCGCATTCAGTGCTCGGAAGAGGGTACTGTGAGAGAGCTGGTCCAGGTGCTTAATTTATTTCTGCTCACAAATGGGAATCATGGGATACAAACTTCAAGACAATTGCATGGCAGAGCTTTAAATCTTCCTACACGTACTCCTCCAGAAAGAGAAGAGAGATGAAAGTCCTGGAAAAGCAGAAAAGAAGGCCTCCTTGCAGTCTTCAGCAGAGTAAACAGCTGTCCAATATAATGAAGCCTTCTTAGTGCAGTTTACCTGAAGGTAAATTTTCTGTGTGAGCAGTGTGAGAGGAATTCCTCTCTGCTGTTGCACTGCCCCTGGCCCAGCTGCATCTTGCAGAGTGGAGCCGGCACTCTCAAAGCAAGTTGACATGAAAAGCTCAGAATGGCCTCAAGCTACAGCTGTGGATCTGGCTCCAGACTTCCCCTCAGTTCAGAGGTGTTTGAATTTCAGCCCCTTGCAGAGCCTTTGAGCCAGATGGAAAATCCAGGAATGAGTTTCCTTAAAGTTCAAGAGGGTTCAAGAGGTTTTGCTTTAAATCCATCTCTGGGGATGACCTAAAGCAGTCCAGTGATGCAGAACAAAGGTCTGTCTTCTTGTGACTGCTCCCCGAAAGGAAATGGTGGAACAATTCTTTGTTAGGAATTAATCTCACATGCTCCTCAACATCTAACCCTTCCCTGGAGAAGGGCTGTGATGAAAGAGCATCAGTCACAAGAATGGGTACATTAATTGCTAAGTGTGGACTTGCTTCCTAGAGGAAGCTGAGCCTGCACTCATCTACCCGCAACCAGACCTGTAAGTGCATCTGCCAATACCTGGTGCGGACTTCAACTCTTTCTGCATCCCATCCGGCAGCAGCCAATGTGACACAAAACACAGGAGAGGAACAGAAGAGATTATCCCACTTTCTTACAGTCTGGAGCACAGCAGCTTCCAGAGCTGGAGGTTGTACCTACATCCTTGAGCTTAGTAGCCCTCTACTATCAACTATGAACTCATCTGTAATCATGCCACTGTCAGAGATCTCTGGCAGTGATTTCCAGACGTGGCCACATATTGATGAGAAAGCAGTTATTTTCATTTTCCCTTAAACCATTTGCCTGGTAACTTTGATGCCTCCTAGTCCCTACACTATGAGTAATAGTGCACAATAATTCCTTATTCACATCTCTGTGCACTTCATGGTTTGATGGATCTTTAGCATAACCCCCTGCTGTCACCTTTCCAAGTTGAAGAGCCCTTGCCTGTTTAGCCACCCTTCCTAAGAGAGTCATTCCATACTGTTGTCTCTGTGTTGCCACTCCTGATCCTCAGCCCTTTGGTGTTTCACCCTGAGGCTGCTCCCAGCTCTGCCCCGCCACTCCTGCCAGCCAGAGCCCACGTCACACAGTGGGATGCCTGCCAGCACTGCCACACTTCTTCTCATTCCACTATATCCTCTCCAGGGGACCAGGACTGCATGCAGCATTCAAGACACATATGCATCATGGATTTATACAGAAGTATAATGATGTTTTCTGTTTTGCTGCCGGCTCTTTTCCTAACCATCTCCTCCCCCACCTTCAGTTTGACTGATGCTGCACAGTTTTCCTCCCCAGGATGGCTCCAGATCTCCTTTCTGGGTGGTAATAGCTAATGTACGTACACATCCCCTTATCACTGTTTTTCTCCACACTATTTCTACATTTATCAACATAGAATTTCATCTGCTATTCTATCACCCACTCACTCTGTATCCTGTAGCTCTCTGTTCATTTCAGCTTATTACAGCAGTCTCATGGAAAAACAAGCTCATTACAGTTGAGAAACTCACGCCTTAGTCCACTGACTGAGGGGTTGCCTGTGTTGGACGTAGTGCTGACTGCTTGAATTTCTTCACAGCTATTAACAGAGGGCCCAGTGTGCACTTCCTTCCCCTACCCAGAGGGGCAGGCCTGATTGAGGCTCCTTCTTCAGCCAAAAGGGCAAAGGATCACATGCACAACACACCATTATTTCCCTACTTCTGGCAACTTTCTCCCACCAGACTGCTAATGGCAGTTATCTACCCAGACTTTCCCTCCAAAGCTATGCATCCCCAGCACTGCCATTTCTCAGTAGAGATCAGCTGGAGCAAGACCCCTCTCAGCACAGCTCTCACACTAAGAATCCGAGTCAGGAGAAGGGAAGAGCTTTGGGCAGAGCTTTCAATATCTATCATAATACAGAAGTAAAAAATCAGAGTAAGGAAACCCAAAACCTTATTACAGCAGCCACTTGGACCATTATCATGGACAGGATCAGGGCAAAGCAGGAGCCTCAGGCATCTTTTCTCCAGCTGGGTATGCTTTGCAAAAACACATCCTCACCTCACTACTTTCCCAGTAGGAGACTTTTCTGCATGGTACCCTAGGGAGGAATGACCTAATATTAGTTTTAATTCTGTTTTATAATTTTATCTCATTATTCCTGGTTATAGTCTCTTACAGCTACTTAAAATATTCCCCTCCCTTGTGGAACTCACACCCAGCAAGCACGTGGACACAAGCAATCTCATTTTCTCAGGCTCCTTGCTACCTATGTTATACTTATTTATTTTTCTTCTTTCCTCACCAATCAGCCTCTCCAGTCCCATTGTACATCTTGGTGCCTCTGCCTGAAGCCTCCCTAATTTATCTAAAGCCTTCTGCTGTGATGCAGCCCAGGACTGAAAGCAGCATTATTTTGCTTGAGTTCTCATCAGAGGCACAGAGGGGAATGGGTGCCTCCCTCAGCTGTGATCTGATGCCTTTCCAGATGTAGATAAGAATCTCATTACCTGCTTTCTCTTGCTACGGTAACACACTAGTCTCACATGGTATGCAGTTTGCTGTCTATGATCACACTCCCATTCCTTTCCGCTTTCCATCTCCCTCTGTCAGTAAGCTGCTATGACCCAGCTGATCTAAGGAGGCACACTGACTTGCACCAGTGGAAGATTTGGTTTGTGTTTGGAATGCCTCCTTTTTAGGCCAACCAACCTTCTTTATGTCAGGTCAAATTTCATGTCACATCAAGCTCATTCTGCCCATCTCTGCAGCTTCAGGGGACTTTTGCCTGACAGGATGTTTGTAACTCTTTTTCTGCTATCACTGTCATTCCCAGCAGCAGTCTACGAGATGACTGAATGCTCTTGGTCACTTTATACCCTAGAATACTTCCTTTCATTTCCAACAGTGTGTATGTGGTGTACACATGGCATGTTCCAGTCAGCAGGCCAGGCATGAGAATTCCTTTCCAGAATGACTGTAAATGTGCAGTTCCAACAACGCTGTGCCGGATTTTCCACTTCCCTACTTCTGGTTTCAGTGACAGCAACCCTGGTAGGCAGGCAGGGCCCAGGAGTGCAGTGCTGAGATCTGTGAGCTGGAGCTGTGCATCATGGCTTTCCGGGTTTCAGGTTTCATACAGTCCCATGCTGCAGGGCAAGCTCTTACAGAGCCCTTCCAGAACTAGCTCCTACAGTGCATATCTTTTTTGCCGGCTGCAGAAAATGTTGCTCAAGAGTTATCAGGATTTAGACCAGGCTGATTTTGGCCTGCATGTCCCTATGGGGAATGGGATGCTTCAGGGAAGTGGTCACAAGGGCAGGAAACCCATCTCATTGTGCTGCTGACTGCCTCTTTGTCACCATTCATCCAACAAAAGGATGAGATGTCGAGAGGGCCTTTTGTTTGCTCTCTAGAGAACTGGCATTCACAGCTGCTGAGAACTGTTTGGTAGAGCCTCCAAGCCTCAAAACACAATAATCAACTAGAGAGCTAATGAGTATGGAAGGACTAGGGAGGAAGGCAGAGGGGGCCAGCTTCTTATGGTGCTGGCCCTGAAAAGCAAAAAGAGTCCTTCCTAGCCTGTGTTAATAGCCAAAGTTGTGCTTTACTCTGACATGTTAAAGCAACATTCTGTTCCCAAGAGCTCCAGAATACTGAGTCTACGTAGCACAGCAGCTTGTTTAACAAAGCCTACAGGCTCTGGGAGTGTTGGGCAGGCAGGGAAATCAGAAGAATCAGATCCCCATGGGGTGACAGGGCAGGTCTGAAAGCTGGGCCAGGTTGCCCACAGGCTTTATCCTTAAAATGAAGGTTGCATGTACCACATTCACCACTTCCAGTTTCTGTGGAGAATGTCAGCTGGCTTTGCAATGAAAGGCCAATGGGATGCAAAGCACTTTTCTGCACCTGTTCTTTGTATTATTATAGTGTCCACGTTTAAAAGCTAGTAGAGAATTCTGTACAGACAAGTTTGTAACACTAAGACTGACACTTCACGAAGAATTTAAGCTAAAGTAAGGCAGTGTAAGTGGAAATAAAGATGGCTTTGCAGAGTCACATGCTCCTTGATTAGTTCTTAAGCTGTCAGGAGCTTTCTTGTTCTCTGCTAAAAGCTGAGGCTACTGGGGACTGGTCTCATTCATTCCTGGCCTGCCAAAGTCTCCGTGAGATCTTGTAGACTGAGCAGTATCTCAGCTATATTTGCTGTACTGGCCATTTCCAGGGCAAGTCACCAGCATGTGCATACCAGGGAATTCCACAGATTCCTGTTTATAGCAACATTAAAATCCCCTTAACGACAATTACACAGATAAGGGGGGAAGTGAGGAACTAGAGATCTGCTCCATAGACTTTCCTTATCCCCTGCAGATGGACTTTCACACCTCAGCCTACCCTTCAGCCTGCTCTCAGTACCCCAGGAAGGCAGTGCACGGTGTTCCCACTCCGCACGCAGCAGGGAAGGCCTTTCAGCCTGCTGTGTTGTTTCTGGACCCAGACACGTCATGCTCAATCAACATGGGCTGTGGCCCCCAGGAAGACAGGCCCAGGTTCAAGGAACCTTCTGCCAGTTGTTTGAAGCACGGTAAATCTCAAAGACCTGAGAAGATGTCACTTGCTAGTTCAACCTTACAGAAAAATAAATAAATAAAGATCTAACTTTATCCTTGCAGACTTGATGCTGGATCAGGTATCACAGTATTTTCCAAATGTCCTCCTTCCCCACAGCTGACAGACTCCACACCATTCACTACACAGTTCTTCTACTTGGCATGAAATCATTTGGACTCCCCCGACACAGACAAAATTGTGCTGCCTGGGGACTCAAAATAGCAGAGAACTGGCATTAAGGATGAGCCATGCTTATGAACTATGCACCTATACACCGTGCTACTGCATCAGGCAGTGTCTCGTCTCCCCCCTCCCCACGCCCCCCCCCAATGTTCACATGTGACTGCTTGGTAGCAGCAATGGGCTTCATCCCCTCCACGATCTGGCTCCTGCCCCCCAGGGACTTAGGAGAACAGATTTTAAAGATCTTCCCGGGAGCTCTCTCAAGCTCTCTGTTTACACAGCAGATTGGTGGCTTCTCGTTTGAAGTCAGGATTTAAGCTGTTCTTTCTAATTACAGAGACTCTGAAACCTGAGAGATCTGTGCTGCTGAAGACTAAGCACAGAGACGAAAAACAACAGTTGAGCCAGTTGTATAGGTAGAACAATGCTACATCCAAAATCCAGCACTTGCTTTAAACAGAGGACCCTTGCAGCAAAAAAGGACGTATGCTGTTATTCATTCCGTACAGTTTCTTTTCATTATATTATTTTCTGCTCATCACCTCTGCTCCTTGCAAGCTATCACCAGCACTCAAGGACATTTGTTGCCCTTTGTCTACTACAGAGGATGGGGGTAGCAGAAAGAAGTCTGAAACTTCCTCAGATAGCCAAATTAAAGTTTGGCTATTTCCATTCTCTCAAAACCAACAGCTGTCATGGGATATAATTATATTAACACACAATAGATTGAAGTTCATTTGATCTGATCAGTCATTAATGTTTCCATTACAAGAATAAAAAGGAATACAGTACCACTAATTTCAAAAAGGCAGTTAAGAGTTTTTAAATTATTCTTCAGTAGCTCACGTGTTTGTAAGAACTAAAACATCCTGACCCAGTTCCCCAGTTTCTTTATGGGTGTCAAAGTTTTTTACACACTCATCTCTACAAGATGGGTAGAAAGGAAGAGGAGGCATGGAGCAATGTAGGGCAGCAATGTTTGCTCCCTCCCAGAGTGCCTCATCCCTCAGCAGCATAAGGTTTTCAGTGAGGGGCTGGTTCTCACAACCTTTCCTTATGACAGTGTCCTGAGCTTTGCCATAGCTTCCAGACACCAACATCAGCTGCGTAAGATGGGACACTACCTCAACTACTTTGCTGTTACCACAAGTGTGATGTTTTGGCAGTTGACAGAGGAGGCAGGAGGTGGAGGCGAGGTGAGAAAAAACATTGGAAACTTTCCCAGCACATCAGAAATTGTCACCCAGCAGCACAAAGCCACAGCTGACTGGTTCCCAGTCCACCCTGGGTGCATGAGCCAAGATGAGAATACATGAAATAGAAGGTGGAATTTAGGATGTTTGAAACAAGCTGAAACACACAGGTCTAATCGTAAGCTGGAAACAAATCCAGGCCTTTTTTCACCTGCGTATCCCATGCAAAAGAAGACTGCTGTCTGCTGGCTCAGAGCAGTGCCTGTCCCCTTGGCTCACTCTGATCTGAAAGGGTGGCACTTCTGTAATCAGATTAGGAGCCTCAAACAACAGCTGTGTTTGTTCTCTGAATTAAGGGCAGAATAATTATAAACAATTGTTTTCCTGCATATTAAAAGACTAACTGTCTTCTCTCCCAGTTGCCAATTTGTTCCCTAAATAAACTCATTGCAGCATTAACAGCAATGAATTATTGCTGCTCGGATCACACCGTTCCGTGCAGACTTTATAACATTTCTAATCTCTTATCTGAAAATGACTCGAGGGAAGGGGGCCATAAATCCCATTGAAAGTGAATTCCATCCAGTATTATCCACTATTCAAATGGATATAGGCTGAATAATAGGACTTGATTAATAAAAAGCTGCAGGGCACCAGAGAGAAAGGCTAATATAGGTCTTCACTTAACCCTTCTCACCATTTTTGCTGTTATTTTTAAAGACACGATGCCCTCACCACCCAGGCTTTGTTTGCTACTGACCAAGTGGCACCAGAGTGTGACACTTGCAACCTGTGCCACCGCTGCCATGTTCCGTTTGTCCTGCAGGACAAATGCAGCCATTGTCACAACACTGCTAGCACAACCTGATAGCACTGGCTCCTTACACGACCTCTGAGACTCCTTGCACATACAGCCCCTCCTTGGAGTTTCTAACCAAAATTATTACATTAGCAACAAAAAATTATTACAGGGACACACAGGAACATAAACCTTGATGGAAGGTAACTGGGTTGTGGCTGACCTAGGGATATGATCCAGAGCCCGAGGTGGACACAGCCGCAATACCATCTTCCTGCCCCTGCTTCTGCAGAGAAAACACCACAGAAGTGGGAGGTATTTATGTGGCTGAACCAAGGCGTGATGATGAGATTTCAATGCAAATTTTCTGCCCTGTGTTCCCAGTTTTAATGACATCTGGGCACCAAAAAGCTCAGTGAAACAAGACAGTGCCAGACCCAGTCTCTAAGGCAAGATGAATAGGATTTGATGGGAAGCAAATGAGAATTCCCTCAGTTCTCACACCCAGGCCATTATTTACTTGCTATATCCATTCTCGGTTCTTTCCCTTTCACCCACGCAACCAAATCCCATCAAGATCTCCAGCGGGTGTCTGATGATCTGGTGACACCTCCAGGAGCTGAGCCCTTCAGGATTTGACACTAGGAGAAGAAATTACCACTGTGAAATGTAAGACCATATCCACACAGCGCAGGAGAGGAGGTAGGCTGAGCAGAGAATTTGCACCAAATCTGCAGTGTTAGTCATATTTCTTCTGTTACCAAGTTAAAATCACTGGCTTTCCAGCTTGAATATTTAGTGTGGAGCAGCAGAGCAGCAGTGAGACAGCTGCAGTGATGAATTTTTATTCCTTTATTAATAGGGAGATACAGACTGTGTACAGAAAATGGTGAATAAGAGTGGCAGGGGAGGAGGAGAGGAGAAAAAGCTAGCAGATGTTTCTGGTGCTGGGAAAACTGCTCTTATTGAAGGTAACAGTGTACATTAAATTTCAGTGACACAAACACCCACATTTCCCCACAGCCACTTTATCACAGAGCATATACATACTTAGTGAGGCCCTGGAACAGTGCCTGGGCACAGAATGCTGCTGCAAAGAGCAACCAGCATGGCACTGCTGGGCAGCTTCCTGTGGGCTCCAGCACTAGCAGTGCTCTGCAACAGCTTCTGCTGGGGTGACAAGGCTTGTTCCTGTGGCTATGGGTTTTTTGTATCTAAAATGCCAGCCAGAAGCTGGTTTATTCTGCTGCATTTGAGCAGACAACAGCAATAAAAAAACCATCATCTGCTCTTTAGATTATGTTTTTTCTTTAATTCTTCACTGCAGAAAATGATTGTCTTTGATAAAACTAAAGATTGACACTTCTGTTTCTTAAGTGTAGCATCGGTGAACACCTGAAATAACAACTATATTTTTGCCACCTGAATATACATCTTCTACTTGATAGAATAAATCCTCTGCAGTGACAGTATGCTGAAATTGTTGAAGCTAATAATCATTATGCTCCTAGGGACTATGGACTGAAATATACAGCTTCAAAACCCCTTTTCCACCTCTCGCTTAAAATCTTCTAAAATCAGTTTCTGCCTCTCTGTGCTGTCACACAGCATGATCAGACACATCTGAAGAGGACCACAAATCAGAGGATTTAATACACACATAATATACTGGTTTAGCTGTTATATGGATTAAGAAATTCCTGTCCCATTTCCTTGCTGTTTCTTCTCAGGCCATGTCACTGCTCACTGCATCCTCAGTTGTGCCTGAAGAGAAGAGTTCATAAGCAATGATGCAAATCAGGCACTGAATGATCTGGGTAGAAAAAGAACCCTTGAAAAAATTTTTTATTATTATTTTTTGTTATTTTTTGCACAACGAACTGTGTACTAGAAGATGAAAGAGACTTTCCTACGGGAATAATACAGTTTCCCTGTACTGCTGTTAGCTTGCCACAAAATGAAGCTGAAACAAAAATAATCCACTGACTTATTTGAGACTGTTCTTGTGCCTAGAGAGTAGGGGAGCCAAGTAGGTCATCAGAAAATGTTCAGCCAACAAGCCTTCTCTGGGTAAGGATCACAAAGCTGGATTTCATCCTTGGATGGCTGATCCCAACATCTGCTTTCACCCAAACACTGCTCTTCTGCAGCCTCCTACAGCAAGTGTGAGAGACAGCATGAGGAAGCTGATGCTCCCTTTAGGTATTTTGGGAGTTTCATGCTGATGCTCTGATCCCAGGGCTGTGCTGACATAAGGACTGCAGTACTGGACAAATCTCTTGCTGCTGAATGAAGCAAGGCAGATTGGGCAATGCTGGGCCACCCTGGCACAATCCATAAACACAGAGCAGCAGGGACACACTGGGAGCTCTTTCATCCCAGCCCTGTGAGCTGCTTCTACCCTCAGTTCTCTAGGGCTGAGGTATGCATATATCCTTTTGAGATACAAGGAGTCTCACAAGTACGGACCAGCTCAGACTTCAGTTGCTAAGGCTGGGCTTAAAGAGTGCCTAACTCATATCCACACAAAGAGCTTGGGATTCTGTGAAGAAAACTCAGTTCCCTAGGGTATGAATGGGGGGTGGAAAGGGCCTCTATGTAAACACTAAAACAAGGTCACCTGCAGTTTATGGAAAGGTAAAAGCCACATCAGAGCTGGAGGACAAAGTACTGTTGGTCAGAAAAGGATTAAACAGACACAGAGGAGGTGTATTGCTCTACCCTTGAGAAAGCCTAAGGCAAGAGAGTACGTTGAGGGAAGGGTTGGTTTGCAGAAGCATTCAGAATAGAATTAGAGCCTTTCCGACTGTATTTAGGACACAAAAAGTTGATACGGCAAAACATATTCCTTGTACCTACACTGTTAAAGTTCATGAACTGCATAGACAGCAGAATCTGGAAATAGTTTTACCATCCCTTACATCCTCTAACGCATCCTAGGAAAGAAAGCTCTGAAGGGGAAGTCTGAGGCCACTGACAGTGAAATAAAGGTGTGCCATTTTCTGAAAGTAACAATAAAAATTCAGGAGATTTACAGGCACTGAATTTTGTCAGTTAGAACCAAGAAGCCTTGTAAAATGAAAATGAGTCATATAGCTGTGCGCTGTGCAGCACTTGCTGAACTAAGGACTCCAGCCATTTCTGTGGGAGAAGGAGAGGCACAGTTACACTATTCTCCTGCTGTGTTTGCTTAAAAAGTACAGGGCATGTGATGAGTTTGTCCTTTCCTATTTACTGACTCCAAATTTCTCTCCCTTCTAACACTGTATCCAGACTCCTTTCAGGGGAAGTCCATTTTCTAGCTCAAGTATTTGTCAATTTGCTTTTCCAAGGCCCCTGGATTCGTTGGGTTAATATAGAGTTGTACAGATGTTTTTACAGCAGTTACAGGGATAATAGGCCTTGGTATCCACTTTTCTGGCTCCACAGTTTCAGCTAGGTCTGTCACTCTCTCCTGGCCACAGATGTAGCTTTGAGAAAGGAGAGCTTGGAGTCCTGCAGACACCTGCAATCCTTGTGGTGCCCCTCTGCGCAGGTACCCCCAATCTGTACAAGAAGCAGTGTCCAATTTCAAAGCTGAGAAAGGACAAAGCCTAGTCCACAGAGTGACTCTCCAGGGCCTCAGTGCTGAGGGAGAGCCAGGAAGAGCAGTGCTGGGGATGCACCGCATCCAGGCAAGGCTGGGGCACAGCAGAGAACCTGGAAACTTTGCAGCACACAGGAGGAAGAGGTGGAGGGAGGTAAGGCAAACCATGAATCATGCTCTCTGCAAGCACTCCTCAATTATAAAACTAATGAGGTTGAGGGGATTTGAGTGTAATTTGCAGTTTCAACACTGAGGTTAGGCTAACCTGGATCTGCACACTCAATGCATATAGAAGCTGAGATATGACCTGATGGGACTGGTTCATATAGAAACAGCGTTCCATTCTCCTCCTCTTCTTGGGAGTGCACTTTTCTGCATCTGTGAAACTGTGGAAAAATTCTCACCAGCAACAGTAATCAGGAATTAACACTGTAATATATCCAAGTCCCTAGATCTCACTGTACTAAACATGACTGTCTCTTCAGCGTGTTGGTTGCTCAGCAGATTTGGCATAAACAATTGGCACTGGTGGGATTTCACAGTAGGGCAGCTTGTTACTGCTCATCAAATACTAGCAGCTTCCACTGCATGCTGCAGAAACCCAGAGGAAAGTCTCATCTCATCCAGTTCTCATGTGTGATTGTATCAGCATTTTTCTGAGATGCAGTTAGTTGGGTTCTGGTACAAAACTGTCACTCCACCTTTGAACAGATGATAGTAGCATTTCACCTACCCCCAATGAAAGAGGCACTTGCTAGAGATTAAATCTCAAAACCCTGTCACCCTCCACCAGTTTTAAAGTGCATGAAGTACTAAACCCTGCATCTCTGGTAGTGAACAGCATGACAATTAGCGCCAAAAATTCGCCCTGAAATGCTCATTGTAAATGAAATGCCTGAGACTGCCGTTCAGACTAAAAATCATAGCAGCAACACACAAGGACCAAGAACTTCTCCCTCCCTTCCCACATAGCTCTTTTCCTACAGGCATGGGACTGGAATAATAGCACTGGGGCCCAGACAGACACTTTTTGAAGGGCCATAAGCTTCCCCCCAGAAGAGGAGAACATGCTTCCCTGGAGCTACCGAAGGACAGAGATCCCCATGTTTGCTGAGGGAAATGCATCACCTTGTGAACTCCTACAAATGCTCCAAATGCAAGCCCCTGGAAGACACCCTGCCCCACTCTGAGGCTTTTAGACGCTGGTTTAGAAGCTACCTGGAGAGCTGAGTTGATATTTTGCATACCTGTCAGAGCTTCTGTAAGTTCACACACTTTTGCTTTCACAGTAAGAATATGCAAAGAAATAAAAATAATTACCTGTAGTGACTGGGCTTATGAAGCAAACTCCAGAAGCTGCAAGCAGGATACTTGCTGAAGTAGAGCACCCTTTTAGGACACTACTTCTGACTTATGACATTTAACAAAAAACTTCAGCTCCTAAAAATTGTGTCTAGTGTCTAAAAAACCTGAGTCAGGCAGCAAATAACAGAGCATGAAGGTCTCCCTACAGTCTTTGTATTGTAAATGAAACAACTAGGAACTCCCCAGACTAGAAAATACATCAGTGACACATACAAAAGAGTAGAATCAGTGTCACTCACATGGCACGTGAAACCCTTGCCTTCAGGTACAGAAGCTCAGTGTGTGTACAGAAGCTCCTACGTGTGCTGAGGGAGCTGAGAAAATATTCAGCAAAGCAAGTCGGGCTCTGCTCGACTGGACACTGCTTTGAGCAACTCCTCAAAGGGTGAGAAACAATTAGGAGAACTGATGCTGTAGGGATCTGCTGCGGAAAAAAAGAATGCTACACTATTCACAGATGCAGTCTCAGTAATCAAGTGCTCATCAGTGAGGTTTCCCTTATCTTCTACTCCCTACTTTTATTCCCACTTCTGTTCCTCAGCTCATCCTGTCACAGCGAGCCATATCTAGCCCTCAGGCTACCTGCCAGCAGGCCATTCTAATTCACAAGGGGCTCAGGAGAAGGCACAAAGCCGGCCAGTCAGGGGCATATTAACCAGGTCGCGCAGACAGCAAGCTTCTCTCTGCCCTCCCAGAGTCCATTCAGGGCACAGATTCTTGGTATGCAGAGAAAGACGTTGGGTATTTCAAAGCAGGAAAGACATCTGTGCTTGCTTTTGTCTGAAGATTTAAGCACCAGTTATGTGTTTGTCCCAGCAGATTTAGTCAACAAGAGATTTAGTGAACAAAGAAAGGAAGGCCAACCTGGATGGAATGGGGCTGGAAGGAAGGCAGCTCAGGTTTCCAAGGGAGTTACATAGGAAGCCATCATTAGGTGCTGCAAAGTGCTTTCAGAGTTTCATGCTGGAGCTGAACTCAATGCAATCGATGCCAGTTGTTCCATCAGTTTCTTTAAGATACTTGTCAGGCTCCCTGACAGAAAACTGTAAATTGGTACCAGTTCTCCACTCCTGAAAGCAGCTGATGCTCTTTTTTAACACACATCCCCCCTTCCTGATGGATGTTGGTCTGATAGCTGTATTCTGGTGGCAACTGGTCTGTGGGAAAACTTGACAAAAGATAAAAGAGGAAGTTCTTGCTTTGCACAGTGATTACTCGCAAATGGGTTGCTGAAACTCTGGACTTCTGGCTGTCAAGAAACTGCAGTGGGTGCAATTCCCTTTGCCAAACAACACTAGTTACAGTAGCACTGAGAGTACTGAAGATGAATATGGGTGGTATCATCAAGTTATCCCACCAGAACTGGTTGGTTTGGAGCATCCTTCCCAGGACACTTAGGTAACAGCCTTACTGTCTTTGTTCATTACGGCATCATGGAGCAGTCTGGGTCATCACTACATAGCAATGCATGGAGGGTGCAAAGCCTCTGTACCCTACTCTCTTTTTGATTCCTAAGCCAAGAGAAATGCCTGCAACCAAAGTCTGGGTTCAAGCAGTGCATGCAGTGTAACTCTTTGGAGATGAAAGGCTGGAGTGGGATAGCATGGATGCTCCAAGTCACCCAGAAAGCAGAGAGGTAAAAGCAAACTTAGCTTGAGCTGGGAAAAAATGCTCAGCCATGCTCCAGCTCCCCTGAAGCATGGAGTTGGAAACATAGTCACATTTCCATTTCTTGGGTGAGAAATCTTTAGGATGGCACACTACAGAACTTGCTGTAATACAAGAGGTGCTGCAGGTTCACGGAGAAAGGACACTTGGGATGAATGGATTAAGGCTGTATGACCTCTATAAAACCCAACCGTTCCTGGCTGCCCAGAACAGCTTTTTGTACATAGTTGTGAAAAGGAATGGTTTATAGAGTTATCCTGAGATTGTTAAGTGACACTAGGATTCAGAAATACGTTGTGAACAGATGCCCTGCCTGTAAAATGTTTCAGCTTCCAATTAGGATAACATTGAGCTCCTTCCTCCAGATATTCTCACTGTGATGCTCATAACACTGCCTGTGCCTGCCTTGCCAGGCAGTCCCATTGATTTAGGCACCAACTCCATTACAAGGGTTTTAATTCCTGTGACCTGAAAACCTCAGCCACCATTTGGACATTTCCAATGTTCGTTGCTCATATAGCACTGAAAAGAGCAAGTTATGCAGACAACTTGCAACAATCAGAGTATATTTTAGCCAAGAGGACTGGGCAGCCTGGGATAGAAAAGCCTTGAAAGAAGATCCCCACAACTGTTTACATCTATTCTGCACAGGTACAGAGTCCTTTGAATCTAGTCAGAAAACTGTTTTATCTGTTCTGGTTCTGAGTTTCATGTTCATGATGAGAGTCTGTCCAGTGCTCACTGAGCAGGAGAGAAGGGTGCATGACATAGACCAATCTTCAAGCAAAAACATTTAACAAGGACAGAGTAGTTAATAGAGAATTGACGATATAATTTATGGCTATTTCGCTTTTCAAAGTAGTTTTGTCACTATGTAAGGACAATTTAGAAGCCACTAACTCTGGTGTGTTTTTCTCTTAACAGAAACAGGCCTTAAAATCTTCTGTGTAAAGTAACTCTGTGCTGGCCTTGGGCTCTTTGCTTTTCCCAGGGCACATGCCTCCTGCAACGTGCCTCCTGCCAAGGAAGATCTAGGAACAGACGAAGCAGAGTGCCAAGTGCCAGGGCTATAGAATCTGGTCACTGTCAGACATGGAGCAACTTGTACATGAGTGTGCCAGCTGCTGAACAAACCCTCTGCAATTTCTTCTCCTCTGCTTCTGCCTCCCACACACTGTGCTTACAAGGGCTGCATTACTGCACCAGACACTTCATCCCGTGCTTTAAAAGTCCAAGCTAATTGAGTGACAAAGTCATACTTCCTTGCATCTCCCTTACTCTAAAGCTCCTTTCATGTTCTGACCTTCTCCTCTCTGTCCTTCCCAAGGCCTGGCTATGCCAAGACCCAAAAGGGCACACAGAGGAGCAGCTGTTCCGTTCCAAAGGAACAGACTGGCCTCAGTCTCACCAGTGCAGTTGGTATTTTGGGAATTCCTGGTGAGAATCAGGGAGGGAAATGCCAGCATAGCCAGGCTCGCTGGGCAGAGTGCAGCCCCTCCACAAACACTGTGCCAAAGAAGAGCCTGCACTGTTCCTGCATTCTTTATCCAAGGGAAATTTTCTCATGCTCTACCAACAAGCCATAGGTTACAATTACTTTGACTGACACTGTTCCCCATAGGCTCAAACATTAGGACTGGGGCTCTCCTGCACAAACTGCAAAAACTTGAGCCAGCAAGGTTCGGTCCCCTACCTGCTTCCAGACTGAACACAGTGTAAGAGAAGGACAGAACAGAAAGTACAGATAGGAAGGATAAGGCTTCCAGGAATCAGATAATATTACTCAGGCTGGACATAGTGATGAGCATTACAGGAATCACCTATCCAACTGCTTAGTTCTGATGAGGCAGTTTCTTAGAAGCAAAAACAATCATAAAAGTTAAAAAAGAATTCAAAGCAATCATGAAAAATATACATAAGGGGAAGTATGATGCTTAAATATATTAACCCCCAATTTACTACTAATGTCAATCTTGCTACAACAGTAGATCAATCTCTTATACTGTTTTGCTTTCACAAACTTCAAGCTTCTCTATTCCTATCGTCTCTGGACAGCCCACACTGCTGGTCTTGCAGTCCCTTCTGCCAGATGTGGTCAGACATGCTGACCTTGAAAGTGCTGATGGTCTCGAAGATTTTGTACAACCTAAACAGTTCTGATTCTGTGACTCTCTAAGCTTATATCAAAGAGAGAGAATAAGCAAAACTGTATGGCCATGATTCCCAATGATGAATGCCCAAGTATTATTTCCTAAGAAGATATGTGTTTTCCTTCCTATTTGGCAGCAGTATCCTCTCTTTCCTGTTACAATCCCCTGTTCTCATCAGTTCAGGAGAGTACAGTCCTGTGGTTGTCCACATCAAAGCATGAACAAGCAACATCTGAGACAATTTCCAGTTAGGCTCCCACTGATTCATGACATGGTATTTTCCCTTCATATTACACAGATAATCTCAGCAAGTGAGGGTTTTTCTTCTGCAAGAACTGTCAAAATGTACTGTTGCATTCAAGATCCCACGTTGTTGATTCCTCTCTGCCTCCCCCAGATCCTTCTGTCTTAAACTGATCTCTTTTTCCTACTCTGCACTAACCAGTACAATCCACCCCACAGACCATCTATCCTTCAAGACGTTCCTATCCGTCCTTTCCAGAGGAGAGGGGGAAGCTCTGCTCAGGCATCATACAACATACTGCAATTTACTACAACAGTAAATGGCAGCATTTCCTGTCCTATGAACAATTCAGAGCCTAGAGCTTCTCCACAGGGGAGAAAGAAGAGGCTGCTGCCATATTCTATGTTCAACATAGAAGTTAGGTACTACTATCAGTTGTATGATGGTCCCAAAAGTGAAAGGGAGACCAGCTCAACTTTAGCTATTAGACATGATTATGAAGTACTATAAACACCATGGTAACTCCCCAGAGTAAGTGGCTTCATTTCCACAGGAGACTTCACAGATTTTACTCCTCTACAGACCTTTGTGAAGAACAGCGTGAGAAAAATGCAAGTATACACTGCAGTATAACATTACGCCTTATGCAGCACTGAACTCTTTGCATATATGTGTATACATACCCATCCATATTTAATATCTTTCTATGATAGATGTTAGAGAAATAACTAATAACTGCATAGAAATTACTTTTCTCTTGCAATGAAGCTAATTACCATTGAGTGAAACGCACAGATTCTCTTTATTAGTTTATACCCTTCTGGAGTGTTGATTTTAGTCTAAGAAGCAATGGCAAGCTCTGTTTTGAGGGTACAAGGGCTACTTTGCTCCTCAGATTTTTTTCTGTGTAAGCATCCAAAAGAAAACCATCTGGCTGGAAAGATGGCTACACTACCAATTATCTGTGTGGATGTACTTTCAAGGGAAATGATATCCTTTCAAGGTTTGGCTAGCTTGTTTAGACAACTGTACCAGGAAAGAATTTTCTTTAAATATCCTAAGAGTGTAAAATTTCAAGACAGAATATTTGTGAAATAACAAAATTTAAAAGGTCAAACAGGAAAGTGAAAGGCAAGCTGGCTGTAAGCTGTGCTATCAATGGCATGCATTGTTCTGACAGGAATCACTAACTGGGAGGTATTCAAATCCTTAGATAAGTAAAGAGAAAGCCACAGAGAAAGAGATGTTACCTGATAAATTTGTGAAGTGCAGAAGTCAATAGGGCAGTTGGAGGAACAAGCAAAAAAAGGGTAGAACCAATTCCCACATGCACCACAAGAAAGTACTCAGTCAGTAAGCATCTCCAAACACAACCAGCCTTGCCTCTGGCATCTAAAGTCATAGCTGACTTGTGCCAGGCAAAGGACTTTTGCATCCACAGCACTGACTGCTGATGTCTCTTCTCTTCCCAAGAACTCAGGAGGCCAAGTATTATAGATAAGTACAGCTGACTCTTGCTTACCAGAACTAGGTAATGCTCTCAGAAAAAAAAAAAAAAAAAGGTTTGAGATGAAGAGACACCTTCACCTGGTCTCCAGTGTGCTATACACACCTGCTGAAAATTCCCCATTATTGCTTTAATACCAGGAAATAACTAGTTCTCAACATGTGCTTCTGATCTCTCTCAACTTCTGCTACAAGTCCATTTCAAATCACATTTCTCAGTTTTCACTTAGGCCTCTCATTTAATACATAACTGATCTCACATCTTCACAAAACACTGCCATGAGGGCAATTGCCTGAACAGACAATTGCTGCATTCTTTCCTTATAGTTTGAACAAATGTTTCAAAATTAAAATAATTCTGATCTCTTTTGGAGATGCAACACAGTATTCAAACTACATTCATAGCAAAACACTTCCATTTGAAATGAGTATCCTGATTATTAGCGAGTAGTTGTATTTTCATATTCCACACATTTAAGAAATTCCATTAAAATCGATTTATGCTATTTCCATCTTGCTCACCACCAACTGGACCTGTCAGGTGTAGTCCAGTTCCTCCAAAGAAGAACAAAAAGCAAGAGTAAATATCGGTTTCAAGCACTTAAAGCCATGAAACTGTAAACTACCTCTAATTACAGATACATGTCTATACCTGCAGTTATTAGTTACAGCTGCTTCTCATTCTTGTGTCCTGAAAAAATTGTACTCCTGAGAAGTCGTGAACAAGACAACTGCAGCTTGATGAAACCTATTAAACCTTCTGTGATCTACCAAGATTTTTACTTGAGACCTTGCTGCAGAAATACACATACTAGATCTTGCAAGTACAAGGACAGGTTCTATCTGAAGATATTTTCCTTTGAGCACAGCTGGCTATGTATCTCACATAGCTTACATGGAACTACATTTAGTTTTTGGGCTCTGGACCAAAATCACTGCAGCCACCTAACCTAAGATGCTGATCTCATGTAGTAGTACTTTGAAAAATCGCAAAGGCTCTCAGCCCACTGTTCAGGCTGTTGAGCTTGAATACGTCCCATGCCCCACAACAAGTCCCACATTTGTTAACAGTATTCAGCACCTCTCACTTAAAGCCTTCAACCAGCTTATCAGTCTAGTCCGCACAGCACTGACCTTGTGAGCACAGTGAGGCACAGCATCCACACAGCAGGCAGGAAACGCAGGATCTTCCTCCTGATCTGACACCAACTCAGCAGATCACCTTGGGGAAGCCATGCCATTCCTCCTTGCCTGAGCTTTTACAGCTGTAAGATATGGACAGAAATGTACTTTGAAGTCTATCCAGATCCTTTGATAAAGGACAAAGACTTTAAAACATTATTCTTGACTGCACAATCTTCAGGACATGAATTGCGTCTTTGGCAAGGGAAATTCTCTAGCACACTGCAAGGGCTAACTCTGCTCCAAAGAGAAAACAACAGAACTCTGCATCAGCTTATCATTACAGGCACTGGAAAAATACACTTTGGTTGCTGATACACTCCTGGATTTTGGCAAGTTTGCATGTTATTTCTGAATGCAGTCGCAAATTGCTTTGAGTTCAAAGAATTATTCAGCACTGCTCAGGGTTATCTAGGAGCCAAGCCAACCTCCGGCTGTATCACCCCGTGTCCTTGGGAATATTCCTGTGGTTTGATCTGCAGCGAAGTGGATTGTGAAGACACACAGCTGGTTTTCTGGACATCATCTAGTACTGTATATGTTCTGATCAATGTATTTTACTTGCCAGGGAGATTTTTAATTTTCTTATTTAGAAGAATGAATTTATGTCACTAGGGTTTACATTGGCTCTGGGTGATCATTTTTCTGTTTTTTTCTCCTTTCTTTAAAGATGATATAATATTTTTTCTAAAGCAGTGATGGCTGATGGAGCATGCACAGCTCCAGCTCAGAGCAGGGAGGGTCCTTCTTATGTCACTGCTGTCAGCTTAGGACAAAAACTGTGATGAATAGGAAAAAATAAATAAATCTTTTGTTTTCCAAGCTAAATAGCCAAAAATGCAGCTAGAGAAGTTCCATAAAGGTTTGGCTTTCAGCAACACATAGTGGAAACAAAGCTGATTTCTCCTCTCGCCATGCCCCCTGACCTCAGAGTTTTATATGTCACTGCCGAGAAGGCCTCCAGTCACGGCAGCCTCTGTGCACTGCGTTCCCAGGACTTTCAGGGTTTTCCTCGGGGGATGCTTGAGTTGGGGAAAAAAGGGCTTTAGCACCAGCCTTCGATTTAAAATAGCAGGGGGAGTTTACTGATTAATATTCATGAGGAGAGAACAGTCTGCTTTTTGTTACCACCACCGTTTCCCATGCAAGGTGGGTTGAGAGGGAGGAATACATTAAGAAACATATCCTACTGTCACCAGTGCCTCCACCTTTAGAGATACAGAAAATCAGGAGCCTAAGCAGAGCTCAAATGGTAAATATTTAACAGGGAAAGGACTTCCCTCCTCTTTCTGCCCGTATATATTAAACTCATTATTTCATTTTAACAAGGGAACTGTGTTTTCCTCAACTCTCTACCCCCACCCCCTCCCTCAATTAAATTCTGGCCTAAGTGGAGAGTTCCCAATGTGCTATAAATCCCCTCCACCACAAACACAATTGAATGTATTTTCCTGTTTGGTTGGTTTGTAGAGCCACTGCTAACACTCCTTTGCTAGTGGGAAATGCTGCTGCTATTCACTGGGGCACAATGAAGAGCAGACTGCTTCCTTTGCACTCACACTAAGAAATTTAGGGATAACTCATGTGAAGTCAGTGATTTTATACTGGCCTAAAGATGCCATATAGAAAAAGCATGAATGAGGCGAAGTTTTTTGAACGCAGCTGCTAATTCAGGGTGCCTCTGTCTTTCAAAAGCACAGAGCATGGTCCCTCCATTTACTTCCTCAGTCCTTCTGGCATCCACATTGTCACCTGTGTCTGGGGATCTAAGAACCAGGAGTGATTTCCACAAATTACAGTTAAGGTCCAAAACCCCTCCTGAGAGGATGAGCAAAGGACCCCTTGATTTCAGCATCGTCACTGGGAAAACACAACAGTTTATTTGGCAGAGCCAGCTGTTATTTGCTAACTCCTTAGAGATAAGTGACCTTAAGAGCTGCAGTACACACCTCCATCTCTGACAGCAGAAAGGAGAAACTGACAGACCTCTCTAAAGTACCTGGAGCAGCAAATTTATATCTGTGCTCAGGGTCCTATAATAACAAGGTAAAAACAAAGTAGCTGAGGTGGCATCCAAAAGAATTACCACTTAACATCTTCTTCTGTGCTGAGTGAAACACAGCATGCTGGCACAACCAGGCTTCAGCTGCCACAGCCACACTGTCTGAGCACCACAGTGGTGTGCACAGCGACACCCTGCACTGCCCAGACGAAATGAGTCAGGTGAGCTCATGCAGTTGAATACACTGATCCGAGCTAACCACGAACAGCCTTACAGCTGCATGCCATTGGGACTGCAGCTGGATGCTAACAGCATCACCTTGACTTCCAGCTTTTCCTCTTACCTCCAAAGAACAAGATCCCTGGTGAGACAAAAAAGGAAGAGCAAGTGGTCCATGAATGACCCACCTGCCACAGAGGGCAAAAAGAGCTACACATGGAGAACCGGCTTTGCACCGCTCTGGGGCTACATCTGTGATCCTGGAACAGCCTCGCTGTTGGACAGATGTCTAAATGCCCTTGATACCAATGGATTGGTACAGCCAGCTTCACCTAGGGGAGGGAGGAAAGGGTGGCAGAAGGAGACAGAGGAGAGAAATTACTTGTCTCACCCACAGCAGCTGTCCCTGCTCCAAAGGCCTTGCATTATTACAGTATCCCTCCATCCCTGTAAGGCTCAGCCAGAACCTTTTGCCAGTGGAAACATTCTGGGTTTGCACTTTTACAGAGGCAAAACCATGAGGTAGCTGTACCGACTGAAGTAGTTTCACTTGTGTGAAGTAGTTCTTGCTCTCTGGGAACAGAAACATGGTACTTTGGCACAGGATATCCGCTACCACAAGAAGACACATTCCCACTGCTAGGGCAGTAAAGCTGCTGTGGTGGTGCAGATAAAGCAGATGGTGAGATGATTTCCTGCTGTGTTGGCAGCGTGCTGGGGTGGAGGCATGGCTTCATGTCCAGGCGCTTACACAGCAGCTCTGCTGCTCAGTTTGGCTGTCTCCTACAAGCTGCATGTAGCTGTGTATCACAGCTTGATTGCAAGGCTGTGGCTGCTGAGATCTGATTAGTGAGGTTAGATTTGGGATGGAATAGGGCAGGAGCAGACATTGCATGGAGACAGAAGCAGGTGACCTTGCTGTGCCAGCCAAGGCTAAGGGAGAGATGAGCTCTTCCAAACAGGTCTGAGCAGACAATGGCTCTGTGGCACTCAGGCCATCTCCCTGAGCTCGGCCATGGTGTGATCCCAGCTCACACAGAGCAGCCTTCGGTGGGGCTTCGCTTTGAAGAAGTACGCCTGACTCCGAGTCGATTGTGAATGCAGAGCATGACCTATTTTAAGCAGGTAGGCCAAGAAAACCTCCATCTCTCTGCCTGTAGGGACACGTTTCAGAATACGGAGGACTTACTTTGAAAATGTTTTCCATACTGTTTGATGTTGTGGAACCATCAGTGGGAATACTGAGAGCATTAGAAGCCTGGGTGGCTCATTGATTTGTTCTAGTTTTATTAAACTGACTAAAGTTCATTCAGAAGTAGTCTCCCTTTCCTGCACTCAGCTACCTATTCTGAATGCTGTCTTGAGAGGGGCAAATGGGGAAAAAAAGGGAATTTGAAAGTTGAAAAATTTTCTAAATAAACCTTTGATGTGAAAATGGACTTAATAAAAGTATATGCTATTTATATTACTGTTCTGAACACAACAGTGAATGTGTGACGTTTTTAATGACCACATACACACGTGTATGCGGACTGAAGAAGAAAGGCCAAAGGAGAATGCGAGAGCAAAGACATTAAATTTTCTTTTGTCAACCAAAGAAATGAATGAAAACTTAGACCATTGCCCTTTTTGTGAGCAAGAAAGTTGAGAATTACATTCCTTGTAACCTATACCCATGAAGTAATGATAGACAAATTAAATGGCTGAGGTCACACAAGAGCAGCCCAGACCTTTCCCCTTCCCCCAAGAGAGAGATTAGACATCCGTGGAGGTTTCTAAGGAACTTTGCAAATTAAAGTAGAAGCTGTGAAAACCACCAGTGTTCAGCATCTCAGAGAGGAAGCCAGGAGTTCACGAGGGCAGGCACAAACCACTCAGATCTGGCTGAAGAAGCACAGAGGAAAAAGTTGAGCAGTGCTGGCACTGCGGGTCTTGGGGTATCCCAGCGCAGATGGGCCCTGCTGCCAAGAGGTGTGGGTCAGACTTCAGAAAGCAGCAGGCTGGGGTATAACGCCTAAGTATCTCCTTGGATCTGGTTCCAGACTTATCCATGCTGATGTGATCTAGAGATAAAACTTCAGAGAAGTCAAAATATCTGCGTCTGCACCGAACAGGTGTGAGAACTGAATCTGATTCCTCCCTTTGCTACTTCTATTGCTGAAACATGAATTCATTTGAATGTTACTAATCCTGATACTTAACTTCGATTATGGTCAGACCAAGAGATCAGGAGAGATTTAGAGATTTTTCTTCTCAGAAAGGCCTTTCTCCTCCATCTCTACTTCCTCAGAAAAACACCAGACTTCATCTGCTCTAGCTTTGCAATTTTTCTCTGAAAAGTACTGATAAAATAGCTTATTTCCTCTTAGAAGGCCATCTAAAGGCACAAGCAGATTAAAATTCATAATTCTTCCTGCTGTCTAATTCTGGATGTATTTTAAGATGCATTTGTACTTGAAAAAGATCTTTTAAAAAAATCATTAATTGAATCTGTCTGGCTCTGTCATTCTGTTTTCCCATTCTCCACCCAGTGAATCAGTAAATTGTAACAAGAGAATCTGGCTAAACAAGTTCCTAATTCAAACGCCATCTTATGGACAAAGAAGTCTTTGAAAGTAGTATCCGCCATCCGGCTCCTTGCGACAGAGTGGAAAGTTGTGCTTTTGCCGTTTGTGGAATTCATCTCTGCCATCAGCGCTGTCAAATGGAGTGCAGTACAGCGCAGAGTGGAGTTTGGGGAGAGGAGGGGGGGAGGCCTCTGCTAAGGCAGCCCAGGGCAGGCAATTTCCTGCCAACTAACACCCGGCTGCTGATAGCATTTCTCCCAAGAATAGAGTTCCAGATAAGGAGAAATTTTATACTGGTCGATTCCAGGTTATTGATAGAGCTTCCTTTTCTAAGGTCTCGTCTTCTGCTCGCTGAAATAATCGGCTTCAGTGAAAGCGCTACGGGGTCTCAGGGAGCGCACAAGGTAAGCTTTCTTTGATCCCAGAATTAAATGAGTAGCAGAGGAGTCCCGCTCCCTAACAGGATGAGATTTCAGCTCTAAAGCTGTGTGGAACTCGCCACGGCTCTGTGCGGGCGTCACTTAGCTGCAGCAATCCGTGCAAGCCGTATTACACCTACAGCCAGTGCTGCAAAGCTCATTAATTCGTCTGCGCAAAGTGGGTTCAAACTCAAGCACTGTTCTATCCAAGGTGGTTAGACAAACAAACAAAATCATCCCAACTACTAGAAATCAACAAAACTGATTTCAGATGTCTAATCATGTTATTAGAAAGCAACCCACTCTTTGCCTGTGTTTTTTTTTTTTTTTTTGCTTCTACTGTTTTCCTTTTGGAGTACCTGAGAGAAACAGAGCCCAAGGGAACTGAATAAAAGGCATTTGTTCTAAGCCTAAATGTGAGGGGCATTTTGTATGAGGAGACCAGGCCCTTTTCCTTCACTCTCCTGCATCTTGTAGCTTCTTTGAGGAACTGGTGGGAAGAGGTTAAAGGTTACCTAGAGCTGCCAGTAAGAGTGAAAAATGGTGGGTAGTGCCCCTGGTCTTGACTGCAAGTCCCTTTATTTCCTTTTGTCATGGCAGTACCTTCCCAGGGAAGGCCTGAATGTTGCAAATTAGTGTTCCAACTTATCTTTCTAATTACTTCTTCAGGTGTAACAGTGAGCCAGCTGCTTGCAGGAACAAAAGAAACTGCTCAGCAGTGCCTGTGCATCAGCATCTGTCACAAGCATTTTTAGGCTTATAAAGTGTCTGGTTTGTTATTAAACAAAAACAGTAACAGGATTTTCCTCCTTTTCTTGGGGAAGTAAAGATCTTGCTCTGACAACTTTGTCCTGTCACAAAAAGTTCAGGGAAGAAATCTCAACTTACACTGATATTTCTGAAAGCAACACAATTAGGAGAACAGCAGAAAGAATCAGATGTATGGGCTGAGCTTGAAGAAATAGGAACTGTGTATTACTGAAAGTGAGACAGACAGAAGAGCCCCTGAGCAGACTGGGGAGACTGACTTCTGCTAGAAGTGTATGAACAAAAGCTGCAGATTTTATTTCCTAGCACATTTCTCAGGTGCAGAAGAAAACTGTCGGTTGGGAAAAGATACAATGGAAAGGCCCTGATTTTGGTGACCATGCACAAAAGAGGTCTCAGAAGAAAGGTTCAATCCTTGTGCTCTCATTCAGAACAGAATCCTTAGAAACCTGAAACAAATCCCATGGAGTGCCTCTACTTCCACGGCGCTTCTTGGGAAATGGACTGCTGCTATGGAAAGTTTTCTACCAGGTGTAACGAAGCCACAATATTCTGCAAAAATTTGCACCAATAAAGAACTGAAGCAACTCAAAAGACAGGACAAAAAGATAACAGCATTCAGAAGTCTTTTTGTAACCATAGACCATACAGCTTGAGATGGGAAACCAAACCCATCCTGACAGATGCTGGTCCAAGAAGACAGATGAGCTAACCCAGCCAAGACTGACCTGAGCAAGATGATAAATCCTGCAGGCACACAAACTGAGGCAGGAAAATCTGATTCAAAGTCTTCTGGAAAAAAATCTCTCATGGAACACCATCAAAGCAGACTGAACTCTTACCAACAATATAAATTCATACACATACGCATACGTACTTACATAGCACTCCTGGCCAAAGGTCCTGTGAAGCTATGAACAAGTGCAGAATACGAGCTGCAGCAAGGTGAAAGAGCTCAGCACAACGGATGCTGGGCTGTCGTGGGTATACGGCTCTGAGTGAAAACAGAATTTGGGTCCAGCAAGGAATGCTGAATTCTTAAAAATTAGGCCTCAAGCTTTATTGTGAATCTGACCATGGGAACATATCAGCTTTCTTTTTCATCACTGACTGGAAAATCCTGTCACTAAGGAACTGTTTAAATAAATAAAAAACCTGCAATGCTATGTCTCAAAACCAAATAACAACAACAACCACACAGAAACACTCCACCAAAACAAACAAAATAATCCAAACCAAAATGGCTTTTCAGTATCAAATGGAGGGAAAAATCTATTTCTTTATTTTATTTTTGTTCCAGTGGGTGATATCTACATTAGTATTGCAGTCTAGAGTAGTAGTAAATTTGTGAAGCAAATATTAATCCACTAAGCACCTACACTTCGTAGGAACTGGTTTAGCTTTCCAGATTGGTTTTGGTGTGAGCTAGCTTGACCCCTCCTGCATGCTAAGCCAGAACTGCTCTGGATGCAACTTAATGTGCTCCAGTAACAGGTTTGAGTCAATGCTCAGTTCTCTGAGCGCATTTAAAACATGTCTTTGTGGGAACATTTGGTTCAAGCACCTAGCCCAATGTAAATCCCCAAATCTTCAACATGGTGTGTGTCTGGGTCTCAGCACCACATAACTTCAATCAACTAATCCACTTACATTACAGTAAATTACTTTAGACAGTGTCTCACTGACTCAAAATATTCCGAGTGCTTACTATTCCCTAATGAAGAGCTGCAGAGCTGTGATTTGAGCTCCAAGCAAATGATTACAGCCAAACTGTACTAAATAAATCAGTGTTTATGCCAAGTCACTGGGAACAGTGCAGCAGATTAGGCACTCGTTAGAGATTAATTTCCGATCTACAGACCAAACAAAGAACAGATGTGATACGAAAGTTTTCACTTAAACAAACCCATAAGGTTCTGGTCATATTATGACAACAGCTAATGCATTCTTTGTGTCTTTTTATGTCAAGATAATCCTGAATAACTTTGTCTTTTCTGTTTGTTTATTTTCTATTTGTTTGATAGTTTACATCATTACCTCTCCACAGAATAAGAAAGAAAAGGTAAAATTCAAAGTGGTTTCAAAAGTTCATTTCATAATCATCTGTGGAGAGCTCTTTGATGGGTGCTGGTGTTGGGGCATCAGAAGTAATTCAGACACCCAAACCAGATCATTCAGGTCCACACTCAGATGAGGAGGCTGTTTTTCCTCCCTCTGACTCCCTAGTCTTAAGAAAGTCACTTGTCAGCGTCAGACCTTACAGATAAAAAGTAAAAGCCTCTGCATCAGAAACAGACTATTCTTCTAGAAGGCACTGAACTTTTTTCAACTACTATTACATGTATGGGATAAGAAAGATATCCTGGAACATTCAGACAGCTTCAGATATCTATAGCTTAAATACAAAATACTGCCCATATTTCTTCAGCTAATGCGTAACTTTTCAACATACACTCAATATGCTGTACGTTTATACAGCTCAAGTTCACGTCACCAGAAGAGCTGACGTTCACATTCAGAATTTTCTTTCCTCTTCTGTGCATCAGATTTTTCCAGTTACTAAAAGCTAACTTCTACAGAAGATGACCTATATTTACTGCATCATTATACAGCATCTTCCCTAGCAGGCTGTTCTCAGGGGGTTGGGATGCTGCATAATCTCTGCATACTCCACAGGCTTGTATTACAGAATTCAGCAGCTTCATTTCAGTGACAGGGCAACAGAATGGGAACCAGATGGGAATTATGTTAAAAGCAAGTTACCTAAATGACAAAAGGCAATCTTCCTTTTCCTTCCATTTTCAGGACACTATCCTATTAAGCCACATGCAATCACCTAGATTAAACGAGACTCACACATTTAGGCCTTGATAATAAAGGGCTTCACCCTGTTCACTACAGAAAAGCCGTCCATCCAGCTGAGTTTACTGAAGGCAGTGGGGGCTTTGCATGCAGTGGGCTCACCCACTGACCAGCAAGGCCATGTGAAAATGGAGACCATGACAAGGCTTTTACACTAGAGACTGCGCTTGCCACACAGTGTAGTTAAGATGGGTAAACAACAATTCAAGAAGAAGCATGTCTTGCCTTGTTCCACTTCATACACTTCCATAAAGGATGGCAGTGACTTGCTGATCCATCTCTTCCAGCTCACAGTTACCTCCATTCTGCTTATACAGAAGAAAAACTGAGAAACAAAAGGCCCTACTTGCATCACCTTAAAGCAATTGCTAAGCAGCTGGTCTGCGTCCCGAGAGGAGTCATCTTCCAGGCAAGGAAAACAGAGATGGGTGACCAGGACAGGTACTGAATGAGGTCAACCAAAAGTTCCCCAAAATGCAGTATTTAAATCCAAACAGAGATGTGAAGGGAGAGTAAGTGAAGCAGGGAAAGCAGACTGCTTTTTCCAGTCTGGCTGATGACTAATCTAAGTTTTGAAATATGCTTTTTGCCTGTCTTTGAGAGTCAGAAATACTATGTACCTGTGATGCATGTTGCCATCTGAGGGTGCAAGGTTAGAGGCTTCATTTGCAGCCCTTTGGCAGTGCAGGAGCCAGGGCTACCCCAGCTCCTTACATGGGGTTTACCCCTCCGAGACAGCACAAGGGCTCTAGGGAGGCTACCGTTAAGACCTCCACCTCCAGGCAGTCCAACTTCTGTGCAGGACTGGCAGACTGTATACATGGAGAACAGGAAACATTCTTTTTGTTGTTGTTGTTCCATCTGCAATTTCAGCAGTGTAAGGTAAATAACTCCCAATGATGGTACTCCACAAGGGGATAGTATAGAGGATGGTATATTTTAAGTAGTTCTATATAAACAGTATACAGATAATACAAAAGAGAAGATGGCTCACCTTTATGATGACAAGGCTCGCAGGGGACTCCACGTGGGAGGGATCTCCAAGAAGAGATCCTTCCCTGGTGGTGGTCAGCCCTTAAATGGGGTTTGGGAGAGGTGGAACCAGGCTCCACCCCTTCCACTCACACAGGTATATCACCTTCACCTGTGGCCCCATGGCTGACTCAGTACTCACCTCAGGTGGCCAATCAGTGGTTCAGGCTGTGATTCAGCAGTTCCCATACAAGCAGCTGCTCCATAGCCCTATCAGATCTCCATCAGAGCTTTCTGACCCAGTGGCTGCAGGCTCCACCCTGCAGTCCAGGATAGACAATACTTTTGTTTACATCTGTCTTGTTTGGGGAAGTTTGAGAGCAGAATGGCTGGCATCATCCAGTGTCCTGGCTGAATGGGATGGACCACATTCAGATAGTCCCAGAAAGAAAGGTAGAAATGAATGCAAACACATGAAAATGCTACACAAAGATTTGCCATTAAGCAAACACAGTAAATTAAGAAGAGACTATAAACTGTGAAAGAAGACAATGTGGAGTGGGAAAAGTACTTCAAATCTTGATCCTGTGGAGAACTTCACACTACTTGCTTTTGAAAAACACTGGGAATGAAAGGCTGCCTCAAGATGCTAACATTACTCACAGTAAAGTGTGGTTTTAGACCGCCATACCATCCATCTGCAGCCTGATTTCTCCACATCTTGCAAACATCCAGCAGACATATTAGAGCAAGGCTAACACGTCTGGGTTTAATTGGACATGCCCTCTTCTGCCCACAGATTCTGTCTGGAAGGAAAGGAGAATCTCAAGACTTCCTTTACCTTAATGTGG
This sequence comes from Cyrtonyx montezumae, assembly GCF_038088225.1. Classification (NCBI taxonomy): domain Eukaryota; kingdom Metazoa; phylum Chordata; class Aves; order Galliformes; family Odontophoridae; genus Cyrtonyx; species Cyrtonyx montezumae. The sequence continues at coordinate 17,845,144 of NW_027072078.1, read as the reverse complement.
AAGTTCTGGGAGCCCAATGTCCCAGCTGTGTAGTGTTTGGCAATGATCTCCAGGTTACCCAATGTCCAGAAACCCCAGACATTTCCATGCCATCTGTACAAATCAGCTGCACAGCCTACAATAAAGTCCAGCATGTCCAAGAGATGTCAGAGTGCATGCAGGGATCACCATGAGGCTGGAGCAGAGTAAATGCAACATTTCCCAAAGCACTAGATTTGTGGGGCATGTGCAGACCACCTGTGCAATGCACCACCAGCACTACCTCACTATTTTTTTTCTCCAGAAAACTTTTGCACACATTTCTGCCCATAGTTCTCCAGAAAGAAGTGTAGCAGCTCTGGACTAACAAAAAGATCCCAAGGAAAAGGATCTGACATGAACCATCACCACCATTTCTGCAGTAATGAGGAAGAGATTTCTGAATTTGGCACCTAGCAGCAATGCTGCTATCGAACCTGGACCCAAAAGGGTTAGAAGTCTGACATCGCTTGCACTGGCATCGTGCAAGTGAGCTATTGGTATGAAGACAACAAGAAATATCCTTCTGTGAATCTGTCAGTGAGAGAGAGGGTGTGGGGTGTTCTGCTTTTAGACAGGACCAGAAATCAAATGTTATTAAGTTTTCTTTTCATTGGAAAGTAAAATGCAGCAGAATTTGTTTTTTGGTGGACATCAGAATGAAAAGGAACATGCAGCTAAACCTTTCTATCCCCTTTCTCGTTTCTGAAATAACTCAGAAACCTATTTAGAAAGAGAAGAAACTGCAGTACTTTTAATCATCACCAGCAGGTCTTTAACCTCACAGGAAACAGAAAAGGAAGGACAGATTGTAAAATATCCAGACAGACCAAAGGTCATTCTTCTTTCTCTTGGGATGAAACATTGCATTTCGCCTTCAGGACAAATATGCATCTACTATACACACTCTGTCACATAGAACGTCCACATCTCTTCACTGTCACTTGATAGCAGTACACCAAGTTTACATTTAAAAATGGAGATAGGCAAGCAAGCAAAAGGATAGAAAAGAAAAAAAAATAAAAAAAACAAGACACTTCCCAGACACTTCCCTACAGTAACAGAAGTCAGCCCAGACAAAAAATATTTAGGGGCTGTGCAGTTAAGATAATGTACACTGTCTCAAAAAGCCCCGTGCTGGAAGAGCTATATACTTCCTAGAGCTCTTCATCTCTTTCCTCATTGGTAGTGGGCAATCCTGCAGAGCAGACAAAGCCAGCACAGAGCAAATCAGGCTGCCTGGGGTGGGAACAGGAGGCTGTGGGACAACCAAACACGTGCTACCCTACCACACCTCTTCACTGGGGCAAAACACCTTGGCTGAGGGAGCACTACACACTTTCCTGCCTATTACCATACAAATGAGACTTTTTTTTCTCATCAAAGCCTGAGGACAAATAATGGTTGGGGTACTCAGGGCTTGTTCCCCCCTGAGGCTCTGGCTCAGGGGGGATCACTTCACTGAACCATCTCTACTCCATGCTATTGGGATCTGTTTCCCTTCCCAGGCCACTAGCCTGCTGGGGACCAGAAGAGATCTTGCTTCGCACAGCTTGGAGCACAGAAATGGAGATGTTCATTTGCAGCATTTTGAGCCCTCAGAAGAAGGCTGGAGAAGGCCCTTCCAGCAACACACCACTGCAGCTGATAAGAAGGGGAGCTGTGGGCAGGAAGGAGGAGCTGAACGCAGACAGTTTGTGCTGCAGCACTCCAGGACCTGCTGCTTGCTCTCATGTGCTGGCAAATTCCTTAAACAGCAGGGAAAGAGAAACACTCTGAGAAGCTGCCCTTAAATGGGACACTATCAACAAACTTACTCTCCAACAATAACATCTAAGGGCAGATGACAAGACATGGTGATTTGGAATCATGACGTGGCCAAAAACATTGAAGGGGCTGTGATCCCAGCTGCAGGGTGAGTACTATACTCACAGAGTCCTGGTGGAGGAGTGAGGGCAAGTGGGTAGAACCCAATCACACCACAGAAACAGGGACATGGAAAAAACATTGCTGCTCTCAGTTCCCAAGCCTGTGTAAATAATGTTTGGAATCCTTGAGCTTTGAGCTCAATCACCTGTCATATGAACGCTGCAAAAAACAGCAATCCCCAGTAATGCCCTGTTCCGTGCTGGAGGCTGGGCTTGGCAGATCAGCTTTCTGAGGGCCCCTGGGTAGGCTGCCTGAGGGGAGAGTGCTAACAGTAGGGTCAGTGGCAGTGGAGCACTGGCACTGTTGTCCCTTTGCCAAGGGCTGGCACCAAAGTTGTTAACTCTCCTTTCGGGGACAGAAACTGGGATTTCACATCCTGAGGAGGTTGGGCTTTTACCAGTCACACCACAGAGGGTGGGGAACACAAACTCCCTCAGAGAGAGCCTGAGCAAACAGCTTGAGCTGAAGAAGGGCCAGAGGAATCTCTCAGCGCTCCACACCCTGTAAATCCTTTGCTAATTGCTTTATTGCTGTTATTTGCAAAGATAAAGGAAAAGGATTAATTAACTATGTGGAGAGTGGCCACATCTCTCTCAGTGAGCTTCATTAATTGATATGGGAGAGAGAAAAATCAATTAACAAATTCCTTTGCCTTCCTGATGAGTCTGGAAACAGAGCTGTGGCACTTTTTGTTTGGGATTGTCAATGGTGAAAATGAGCCTGCTTCCTCGGCTAGCTGGGAAGGATTCATTCATCTGTTCGCAGTGAGCTCCTGAAGCACAGCATACACGTTGCAGACATTTTACAGTTCTGTGACAGCAAGCAGCAACAATGTCAGCAAGGTGACAGTGCTGGGCACCAACTCTCTTTAATTTTGAAGCTTCAGTCTTAGGGTTGCTACTTGACTGTAACAAAATAATGTAACTAAAAATAATTTTAACATGGGCACTGGTGTCCCCTGACATTTTAAGCTAGCGCATGATTTCTTGCAGTATATAAGAAGCAGCAAAAGAAGCAGAACAGTTAGGGAATATCATGTACTGCATGTGCTGGGAACATTCTCATGTCTTCTTGAACCTTTCCACAAATGCAGAGCCAGAGCCAGGCACTGAGATGCCTTTCACGTGGCATACATATTAGTTGAAGGAAATGAAGGGTCCCTGGGGATGAGGCCTCAGAGGGAAGGAAGTGTTTGATGAATGAGGTTAGAAAGGTCTCAGTGTAGCTGTGTCATGCCTCGGTGAGGGCTTCTACGGAAAAGAATGATGGTGGTTTCCATTGCCTACACAAACAAGGGAGGATAAGCAGCAGCTGTGCTGCAATATAAAAAAAAGCAAACAACCAACAACAACCATCAAAAACCCAGCTCACCCTATTTCTACAGTTTAATCTAAAAGCAATTGGAGTAAACCAGATGTTGTATATTCAATTGTATAAGCACTATAAATCGTTACTCTGTGTTAAAAACACAGATAGGGGAAGAGCTGTAGTTATCAACTGGGAATTACACAATTTGGATCTGATGTCTTGGATAGTAACTCTTAAGTTTCACCGTCACTGTCTCCCAGGGACAAAATTAGTGAACAAAGGAGAAGAAGAGTGCAAAGGCATTGAAACTGAGAAAAAAAAAAAAAAAAAAACTGCAGAAGAGGGACAGAGCAAGCTAATAAATAAAACAAGAGCCTGAAGGGAAGAGCTGCTTTGTCAGAATATAAATATTTCCCTTCCTCTTTTATCTTTAATGTGGTGCGAGGAGCTTATTAAGGGAAGTGTAGCTCTGTCCCTGGAGTCCATCCACATAACCATATAGGGATCTTGGTCCAACACAGCCAGCACAGTCATTCACACATAAACTCTTCTCTGCTGGAAACAAACGTAACGAACTGAGCAATAAAAGGGAAAGCAGAACACACCGTGGTCATTACAACCCTTATCTTGCTGGCCCTGGTACTCCTCTGCAGGGATGGGCACAAGTGCTGGCAGGGGCCCACGCTGGGGATCTCAATTCTCAGCTGCAGAACGGGCTGGGCAAGCTGCATCCTGCTGGGGATGCTCTGTTGTGGGGAAAAACCCATGACAGCTTGTAATGGTGCCAGATTTTATTTGGGAATAAAGAGAGGGGGGAGGTGCGTAAAGAGGAAACTGCCAGTGAGCGACTCTGCATCTGCCCGGCTGAGTGTGCAGCCCTCTGCTCCAACAGGACATGCGGCACAGTGTGCTGAGCTACCCTGCACTGAGCCACCCTGCTGCCTGCTGGGTTCAGCCCTGCCATGGGCCCAGGCTTCGCCTTCCCCCCACAAGATTACAGATCAATAGCCCCTCTCTCAGAACTCTGGTTTCCGCTGATGACTCGGTTCCCTTCCCAGCATTGGCACCAGCACCTCCGTGCCGACCCTTCAAGATGTTCCACCATATGGCTGCACAAAGCTGCGCCATCCGTCAAAGCGTCCAAGGCAGGAAGGGGTACAGTTTCAAATTGCTGCCAGCAGATTCCTTCCCACTATTTCCCTTGCCTGAGCTGTCACAGATACAGGTGTCAACCTGGCTCTTTTACTGCCTCACTCTTTTCAACTACTCTTATAAAAAAAAAAAAAAAAAGAAAGAAAGAAAGAAAGAAAAGCTTTGCATTTCCTCTGCTTAGGACTTAAATTGGAAAAATGAAGGGAATTCATTGTTGGTGCTGCTGATCCCTCCACCCCTACTGTTGCACCACTGTGGCCTTTTGAGCATGACAAAATGAGCTCCCCAGGCTTGATTATGCAAGGCACTAATTCCTCCTTGAGCCAAGGGGGTGCCTGCGCTCAGTGCCCATAGATCCGGGTTTACTCTGCTTTTGTTTTTACTTCTGTTTATAAACACTTGGAATTTCTGCCTTAAAAATTGACTTGACTTTTTTTTAAACGTATGCATATGAATAGGGAAAGAACACTGCATACTCTTGCAAGACCCTTTTTTCAAGTCTTTTTCAGAAGGAAGTGTTGGGTAGATCTGCACATGGGTTTTTCCCTTCATGAGAGTGAAAAAGATGCAACCTTAAACACCACCCTTAAACTGAATTTTCTCTAAAATCTTTCAACATACAATTTTTTCAAAAGTGATTTTGATAGAAAATTCAGAGTCAAATCAGTACTTTTAAAGAAGGATAAGAGCAATAATGAAGTTTCACACACCCATGATGCTGGTTCTGGGATGCTTTTAGCCAACCCTGTTAGCAAACACACCCTTTGACCCCTCGCATGCGCTGTCCCTCAGCTGCCCAGCTTCAGCCCCGGCTCACAGCAGCCTCCTGGGCTGAGCTGAGCCCTATTGAAGAAGCTCAGGCCACTCCCCTAGCCCTGCTTCTACGATACTCCAAGAAGACGCATTTGATTTGCCCAAGAAGTGTTTTCATCGTAGCTCTCCTTTTCCTATGCTGTACTTCTGTGGCACAACAGCATTTACAAAAAGAAATCAGTAGGAGCCTGGCAAAGACACCAGTGCTAATGTCTCTATCTCTGCAAATGCACTTCAGTCACACTCAGCAGCTGGAATTTCAGTTTTCACACCCCAGGCAAAACACAGCACCTCCAGCATCGAGGGCTGGGAGCAGAGCAGGCAGAGGAGAGCTACCAGCTGCAGCCCATTGTCATTCCCCATGCCAGAGGCCCCAGCCCAACCAGCCCAGCTCCTGAGCGTGGCCCCACTGAGCCCACACATGGCTGCCTGCTCACCTTGGGGGGAAACAGAGACCTGCCAACATTTCATTCTTCCTCCATAACTTGATCTTTTTTTCTAGGAGTTGTAACTTCTGCTCCAGGCAAAACCTTCAAAGTTCTTTGTAAAAAATCTCAAGTAGCACAACCCTGGGATATTTTGGAGTAATAAAAGCTTATACTTTTTGAAATATTCTGTGTTCTTATAATTTTAAAACAATACTGAGTCATAATGACTCTTGAGTGCTTCATTATATTGGGATATGATTTCCCCAGTCCTGAAAAACACAACATAAATATGAGTGAGTTCGTCATTAAACCCATGACTTCGCTGTACATGTGTAGCAGCTGATGAAAACATGGCTTTAGGGCTGGGTGTCCGGTCAGCAAGTTGTAGCTGTCAAAAGAAGCTCATCTCCTGCCAACAATAAGGTTCTAAAGAGTCCCGGAGCAAACTGAGTTCAGTTCCACCCGTGTGAGCAAAGCAAATGAGAAATGCACCATTCCAATTGGGGCTGGGGTGCTGTACATCTCCCCGTGAGGTGCTGAGTTTTCAGTTATCTATGAACTCGAAGGGAGGATCTGTGGGAGCAAGGAGAGCAGGAGCTGCTATTTTTAGAAGGGAGGAGTGAAGCAGCCTACTACATCAAGCACCTCCGAATTTGGCAGCAAGTTGGGATCTGAGAGCTCTGAGTACCTCCCCAGCCTGAGTCTGTGGATTACGAGATCGTAACTGTGTCCTCAGATATGCACACAGTTCCTCAGCACTTAAAATCCCTTATAAGAAATGCAAGGACTGAGAGAAAAATATCAAACACAAATCTACACATATTCACCATAAAAAATTGAATCTCCAGTGTTCTGAAGCCTAGCAAAAAAAAAAAAAAAAAAGAGAGAGACTGTAAACATGGCCCGGGAAAACATGGAGGCTGCAAAAGCTTTGTGATATTGGACTGAATACAGAACAGAATTTTAGATGTTGCTTTGAATTTCCCAGCTTTGGTAGGTGCAAACCAGACATACGATGTTATTTCTTTGCAGCCCATATGAGAAAACATTACATGCAGCTGAAATCTATTTCAGACAGCAGTGTTTCTTTAGCAGAATGGGATTTCTCTGATGCTTTGCTATGTTCCATATGCTTCTAATTATTGCTCAATTCAAACAGCTATTTCTGCATTGACTTGCAGGAATCTCAGAAGGCACCTTCTACGTAGGCAAGAAGCATAGCCCATAAATAATTTCAAAAAGTATTAAAGAGGGGAAGCTTCATAGCTTTTCATTCCAATCTGACTATGTGGTATTTAAATAAACCTCTGTGGCTTTCCAGTAACATAGTAGGAACTCCCAGGTGGCAAGGCTGGGGGAAGAGAGGGAGGAGAGCACTAAACATACTAATGAACATGTAATTAAGAAAATAGGCCCTCATTCCCTTCAGAGACTGCATGAGGAGCGAGCTTATTTAAAGCACTGCTTTCTGGTTCCCCTCCCTCTACAGATGGATATGGGCTCAACGTCTCCAGCACCATTCCATGCAGTTCTCGGCAGCTCCAACAAGTTCAGTTGGTGCAGGCTGGCAAGGAAGGAAAAACTGCAGCTTGGAAATGACTGGGTGAAAAAACAACATGTGCAGGAGAGCTCGAGATGCTGGTCACAGCCCCAGTTCCTGAAATGCTTTGGATCACTGCTCCCTGGGGGCTCCGGAGGGAAGGAAAATTCCCAGAACAGTGGCATGGCTCTTCTCCAGCGGCTGCAAAAGCCCCCACAGCAAACATCCATGTCCCCTAGAGGCAGGGAACCACCTCGGCAAGCACTTCCCCAGGGCACGATCAAGACCAAAGGAAGAAATAATTCTGCCTAAGAGCTTAATTGTAGTTGAGGAACATAAGGGTTAATTTGCACAAGCCCATCAGGAAGAGGGAAAATGAAAGTAATTAAAATGTTTGTTTCTTTTCCCAAACTCATTTTGGAAGTGAAGTCAGTTAAGGAAATCTCACCCTAAACATAGGATGGTAGCAGTGATTTGTAATTTAAGCATTCATGGGAGGAGGAGAGAGAATTTTGTAAACAGAGGCTTAGGAATTCCTCAGCCTCTTTAGACATCTGGCAAATTCTGTACTGAGTAACAGCTCCTCTTCCCTTGTTTTCTAAGCTTTGGAAACAGCATATTTCTTAGCGGCTGCACTCATCTTTAGTGGGCCCTAATCAAGCTAAGATAAACCATTTGTTAGAACATCAGGCAGTGGCTTCCTGCCAGTACGAACCTCAGATGGCAGAACCATGTCCCATGAAAAACAGCAATGGTCCCATTATTCAAGGTATTTAAAATTAACCTAATTAAACCACTGACATTTATGAAAGCAGAGACTAAGTGATATAATGGATCTTTCCCATCTCTTGTTTTGAGTTAAATCCGGTTCTCCTTCCTACATAAACAGAAGTTGAGGCTTTGACTCTGTTTCCATTGAAACAAGTGAACCCTTACCCATTAACATAAGTAGGACAAGTGCAAACCTTCTGACTGTGCATTAGAAAGTATTTAAGATTCAATAAGAAATAAATGGGACTATAGAAGGACAAACTAAAACAATGTAGTGCATAAATGACAAGCACATAGCCCAAGCATTTCATTCTCACATTCCTCACAAAGAGTACTGACAGGAGCGCCATCAGAGCAACCAGTCTCTAAATTCACAACAATCTTTTGGAAATGAAGCATAACTCCGTGTTCACAAAAACCCTGGCACCATCTGCAGTAGGATGGGAAACTGATGAACAAACTTGAGAAAGTCAGCTGTGTTTCACTAAATGCATGCTGCCTATCTCAGTGAAGGCATGGTGGTGATGGGCTGGCAGTTAGATGATCATAGCGGTCTTCTCCAACCTTTAATGATTCTATGACTATTTTTTTCACCCACCATCCCTGGAAGCTTCCCCTCTTCATACTGTAGTGTCATTGCACCCAGATTATGGCCGGACCTGGCAGTTACTGCTGCTGCTCACAAGGATTTGTCTTGTTAAAAATCACTTTGCTTGGGGAAGTAAAATAAAGAAGGGTTGTCTACACCTTTTGCCAAAGGGCCTATGCAACTCCAAAATTGTGAGAAAGCAGATTAAGTTCAGGAAGAATTCAAAGTGACACGAAAGGGTTAAAGTGTAACTGATGTCATCAGTGAAGTGCTGAGTGGGGATGAGCTGATCAACTTCAGGTTCTGTTTTCTTATTCATGGATCTCTGAGATGAAAGCGATCATCAGATAGCCCATCTTTGTGAATGTTTCCTAATGTTTTCTCCAATTTGATCATAAATGTGGAAGGCAGCAGAGCTCACACTGTATCCTTTGGGATATTACTTCATAAGCTAATAGTTATCTTACAAATCCATGATGCCTCTCTCACTGTGGAAACTGCAGCCCCTCCAGTGGTATCCCCTTCCTTTTGTCACCTGTGCCCTCCCCCTCCACTCTTTTCGATCAGTTTCTTATGCCTTCGATCTAATCTCAAATTAAGGCTCTGTGGTGAGGGGCAGGGCCTGCTTTCCCCTACTCCTTGGCAGTGAAGAACCAGGCACTCCTTTCTCACTATAAAAACACCAGACTTCTTTGGTGAGCTCAAACAATGTGCAATTTAGAGTTGCCTATCAAACTGATAGAAATGCAAGCAGATAAGAGTGCTGTGAACCTATCTTATTTCTAATTATGCAGACTGTTATGTAGAATTTGCATGCATCATTTCCCCCCCCAGGCTCCTGGCATCTCCCCACTAAGTTTTAGGGAGGGCAAATTTTGATGTTCATAGCTCAATAACCTGCCCGATCATGTACGAATATTTGTGAGTATGCTTCAAAATGTTGAGACGAAAATTGTCCTGGAAGTGCTTCAGTAAGCATAAGTGCAAGAAGAAGCCTCACACTTCAGCCAGTTGAAGCTGGGACGGTGGCAGGGCACCGTATCCACATCAGCAGAGATTCATCAGTGATGAAGGAGAAGTGGTAACACTGTCCTTTGTTCTTCTGAGGGCAGTGAGGTCTGGAAACCTCACAGCAGATAATCTGAAAATGCTCACCCTCAGGCACCCGAAATAATGCTGGCTGGCAGGGTGGGGAGGGGGATTTGTTTTTGTTTCCTTCCCCCTCCCCCCCCCCCCCCCCCGTGGGAAGAATTTTCTATCAGATGGGATAGGAAACAAGGAAAATGATATTGGCAACATTTAAGGAGGCTTTAAAACAGCGGGAGAAGACATCATGTAGGGATTGCTGTGTCTCGCTCAGACTTAGCTTGGGAGTTGAATTGGATCTCTTTTTAAATGTGTAAGAATTGTTTGTTCCCAAGAGATCTCCACTATGTACAAAGGCCAGTGCTCCAGAGCTGGTACCTAACCCTGGTCTCATGGACCTACCAGGACTTTGCTCCTCATCCTTCACTGCCACAAGACAGTGTAGGGTACTCAGAAGAGCAGTGGCTGGGAGATTTTTAGAGGAAATCTTTTCAACTCCTGTATGGTTGTAATAGTTTCCCAGGAGCTGCAAAGCCTTGAGCAGCGCAGTTGCTCTGAAGGGCTGAGGACCAGACCAACAGCAAATGCTGGTGCTTAGTGCTGATGAGAATCCCTGCTGTCTGAGTAAGTTTAAGTGACTTTGCAGGCTAAAACTGGTGAATTTAGATTGTGGTAAAAGCAGAAGATGAGCACAAGTTTACAGCCAGTTGAGACACGGCTGATGCTACTTAAAGAGGCTCTGGGTGTTTTGGAGTAACCTGCAGAACCTCGGACTTTGCTGCTAGTTTTCTGTTATTTTTTTTCGTGTTCCCTCAAAGTTGTGAGGATGTCTCAGAGTAATGTAGTAGCCTGGGATTGTCCTAGGCCACAGTCTGCCATTCTGAGCCTGCCACTCCCTATGTCACTGACTGCTCCCATCTCCCAGTGATCTGAATAGGAAAAAAAACAACACTGGAATTGATAACAAGACCAAGAAACTTTCTTGTTCCGTCTCAGTAAATGCTGTTGCATGTTCCTGCCTCTGAAATGTCCTAGCAGTGTCATTCCACATAAGTTGACTCTTTTCTTATCTCACTATGAAATAACAGAGAATGCAGTTTTCCTTCCTTCTTCCCTTCTGCCAACTTCTTCTTTTACCTTTTGCTTCACTGATTCTATGCAAATGTAATGGAGCTTTTATAGCTCCTGGCTGTCCTTTCATTCAGACCGTGGTTCAAGAGAATGACTCTAATGAAAGGGACTAGCAAAAATCAGGGGGAATCACTGATGCCATCTGCCCTGTCTTGTAAATAAATACCCAGTTCAGGTCTTGCCACATGATTTGACATTCCTTAATCTGAATAGTTTCTGTCACTTTCTCCACATTGCTGAAAGAGTTTTTGCAATATTATTTTACTACCTCCTAATGTCTTCTTACATACAAAAATCAGACTGCTCAGTGTATGGGGCAGGGAGTCTGCAGTTCCTCTCCTCTCTGCCTACAGTCTTTGCCTGTACTGAAACATGTCCTTTCCTCTGACATTTTTCATAGTGAATGTCACAAAATGCCTCACAGATGAAGTCAGACATACAAGCCAGGATGAAATCTAAGGTGATTAGTTAAGATAGATGGCTCCACAGCTCATGGAATGTCACAAAAAGATGGAATGGGGAAAAAAAAAATCTTTCTGAAGGTTAACAACAGCAGAGGGGGGGGGGGAAAGGAAGGATACACATGCACGTGCACTCACACACACACACAAAACAAAACAAATAAGCAAACAAAAATAGTAAAATAAATAAGGTAATGGAGGGTTTTTCCACTATAGGTGACGGTGCACAGAAATATGTCCTTCAGACACCTAGCCTCACCACACTGAAATGCTGAAGTTCCTCTTAGGGCCCTCCAACAGCTCTGAGAATGAAGAAAAGGCTTCTTGTGTAGAAGCAATTGCTATAAGCATGAGTAGCTTATCCCATCTTGTACACAGCTCAGGGAGCAGAAGAGTAGTTTTAAATACATGTCCACTTTTAGAGGAGTACATTTATTTTAGTAAGCCCATTTATAACTGTCAATTTCTCTTAACAAATGTAACAAAAGCTGAAGCTCCATGGTCTCGTTGGTATGAGGACACATTGTTCACAAGCAGGAGAGGATATGGGAAACATTTGTCCAACAATTACTGTTTGAGCTCCTTGAGCCACACTCTGATCTCTTGAACTGCCCCGAGCCTGCACAGATTGGTGTATTTGCTTAGGCACAATATGAGCACAACCGAGAGTACAAGAGCAGAAGCGATAATTTGAATAGTATAGTTCCTGTCCTCAAAGGGAGGGATGGGTGGGTTGGATAATACTTGGCCCCTAGGCCAGAGCGTGAAGGGAAACGCAGTCGCTGCCGTAGGGCTTTTGTCGAGCGCACGCCCTCTGTGCTGCCCCGACACTCCTGGCCCCAGAAGCCCGAAGGTTCCAGCAGCGTCCGCGCGCCCTGGAACACAGATGTGCAGGAAAGCCACACTTCTGTCCTCGGCGAACGCACGCCGGCCTGGCTCTGGGCCCACCCTGCATCACCCGCCGGCCGGCACCTTCCCTCCCCTGACTTTCGGCGTTTTATCTCTCGCAGACGGGCCGGGGGTGCTTCCACAGAGTCGCTGCTGCTTTGCTACACACCGTTTGGGCCTCTTTAAGGGGTTGCAGCCGCGCACAAGGGGATTTAACATTTTTCCCCTCAGCACTGGTAGCAACGGACATTTCAAAACAAGCTGCCTTCCCTCCCAAAAGCTTACATCCGCGTGAATAAAGCGCTCATTCTGCCAGCAAAACGCAACGGTCATGCTGCGATAACAAGTCAGCCCCCCCGCTGGGGGAGGCGATGGCGTGCAGACACGGACATCCCACAACGCCATCAGCTCATTCTGCAAATGGATCCGGGCGGAGCTTTTTTTTTTTTTTTTCATTTAATAACTCCGAGCAGAGGCAGCTGTTTGCATTTTCAAAGCGCGCTCAGAAAGCAGCCAGTTAATTTCGGTTTGCTCGGGCCACCCTGAGCGCGCTCGCTGCCCCCCGCCCGGCCGTGCCTCGCAGCGGGGGCGCGGGGCCCCGGGGCAGCTCCCCCCGCCCCCGGCCCGGCCCGCCCCGCCCCGCTCTGCCGGGGATGGGAAAAAGTTGAGAGCAACTTCTCGGGCCGCCGCGGCCCCGCCCCCGGCGCGACACGGGATTGGCGGGAGAGCGTCGCGAGGCCCCGCCCCCGGCGCGGTTTGTGAATGGGGCCGGCGGCGGGGGCGGGGCCGGCTGCGCGCCCTCGCGTATATGTGTCTTTTTTGTGCCCGGCTCGGCCGCGGGCCGGGAGCTGCGGGGCGGGCGGCGGTGAGCGAGCGAGAGCGTGAGCGAGGCGAGAGGTGCGCAGCGGCGCTCGTCGTGGAGCGGACCCGCGGGGAGGATCGCGCAGTAATTGGATTTTAAAAGTTATTTAAGCCCGCGAGTAAAATACGCGGCTCAGCCGGCCGCGGTAATAATCCGTTTAGCCGTAACCTAAATCCTCGGCGTTGGGGCTCGGCAGCCGGCGGCTCGCCGCGGGACCCTGCGCGGAGCTACCGAGAACCGTCGCCGGCGTTTCTGCCCGTCCGCCGCCTCCTCCGGCGCGACCGACTGCGGAAACTTAACGCCGGGGACCGCCGACCCGCTGCTGCCGAAGAGGAACGCCGCGAAGCCCTCGCCGCACCCCCCGCCCCGCGGAAGGGGCCCCGCCGCTGCCCGCTGGACGCCCATGCCCTTAGTGCTCGGCGCCGCCCGGCTCTGACGCGTGCCCCGCTGCTCCCCGGGCCCCGGCGATGCGGCCCGCGGCGGGAGGAGCGGGCGCCTGGCTCCGCTGGCTGGGCCTGGCCGCCCTGCTGGCCGCCCTGCTGGGCACCCCGTGCGCTGCGGCGCATCAGGACGATAAGGCCATCTCCGTGCCGGACCACGGCTTCTGCCAGCCCATCTCCATCCCGCTCTGCACGGATATCGCCTACAACCAGACCATCCTGCCCAACCTGCTGGGCCACACCAACCAGGAGGACGCGGGCCTGGAGGTGCACCAGTTCTACCCGCTGGTCAAGGTGCAGTGCTCGGCCGAACTCAAGTTCTTTCTCTGCTCCATGTACGCACCGGTGTGCACTGTACTGGAGCAGGCCATCCCACCCTGCCGCTCCCTGTGTGAGCGGGCTCGTCAGGGCTGCGAGGCGCTCATGAACAAGTTTGGCTTCCAGTGGCCGGAGCGGCTCCGCTGCGAGAACTTTCCCGTTCATGGCGCGGGTGAGATCTGCGTGGGGCAGAACACGTCGGACGCCCCGCCAGGGCCCGGTGGCGCGGGGGGTCGAGGAGCCACAGCGCAGCCCACTGCTGGCTACCTCCCCGACCCTCTCACCCCGCCGCAGCCTGCAGCCGGCTTCTCCTTCTCTTGCCCTCGGCAGCTCAAAGTGCCCCCCTACTTGGGCTACCGATTCCTGGGGGAGCGTGACTGTGGAGCCCCCTGTGAGCCGGGCCGGCCCAACGGGCTCATGTACTTCAAGGAGGCAGAGGTGCGCTTTGCCCGGCTCTGGGTGGGTGTGTGGTCTGTGCTGTGCTGTGCATCCACCCTCTTTACTGTGCTTACCTACCTGGTGGACATGCGCCGCTTCAGCTACCCGGAGCGGCCCATCATCTTCCTCTCGGGCTGCTATTTCATGGTGGCGGTGGCTTATGCGGCTGGTTTCCTGCTGGAGGAGAGGGTGGTGTGCCTGGAGCGCTTCTCTGAGGATGGCTACCGTACCGTGGCCCAAGGCACCAAAAAAGAAGGCTGCACCATCCTCTTCATGATCCTTTACTTCTTCGGGATGGCCAGTTCCATCTGGTGGGTCATTCTGTCTCTCACTTGGTTCCTGGCAGCTGGCATGAAGTGGGGCCACGAGGCCATCGAGGCCAACTCCCAGTACTTCCACCTGGCTGCCTGGGCTGTGCCTGCTGTCAAAACCATCACCATCCTAGCCATGGGGCAGGTGGACGGTGACGTGCTCAGCGGGGTGTGCTACGTGGGCATCTACAGTGTGGATTCACTGCGGGGCTTCGTGCTGGCGCCGCTCTTCGTGTACCTCTTCATTGGCACCTCCTTCCTGCTGGCCGGCTTTGTGTCCTTATTTCGCATCCGCACCATCATGAAGCACGATGGCACCAAGACAGAGAAGCTGGAGAAGCTGATGGTGCGCATTGGGGTCTTCAGTGTCCTCTACACAGTCCCTGCCACCATTGTGCTGGCATGCTACTTCTATGAGCAGGCCTTCCGCAGCACCTGGGAGAAGACGTGGCTCCTCCAGACATGCAAAACCTATGCCGTGCCCTGCCCTAGCCACTTTGCCCCCATGAGCCCGGACTTCACAGTCTTCATGATCAAGTACCTCATGACCATGATCGTTGGCATCACAACGGGCTTCTGGATCTGGTCTGGCAAAACCCTACAGTCCTGGCGGCGCTTCTACCACAGACTGAGCACTGGCAGCAAGGGTGAGACAGCGGTATGAGACCTCCACCCACCCTGGCACACACACGCAGAGGAGAGGGTACTCGGCAGAAGGGAGACAGCGGTGGCTCCCTGAAGACAGAGGAAGGGGGGAGGCTTTTCAAAACTTTGGCTTTCTCACAGCGGGTTTAAAAAAATGCACGTTGCATAAAGGACTATGTGCACTGTGTCCAATGATGCTTACGCCCAGCTGAGAGGAAAAGCACAGAAAGAGGCCGCTGCTGGGGTGGGAGAACCCTTCGCCTGCCAGACAGCCCCCTCGCTTCTCCCTGTGCAGAAAGGAAACCAACGCGGCTCAGGCCACCCCGGGCGGGAGAAATGTGCGGCGCTGCCCCTGCCCGCGGGCAGCCCGGCTCCGAGCTGCTGGGGTCAGGCGGCCCCGCGGGGCAGCCCCCGGGCTCCTGGCTCCTGCAGCTCGGGGCTGGCACGTGAGTACCCCACGGGCAGCGCGGTGCTGAGGTGCCTCTCAGCTTACACGTTCCTGTTTTACCTCGGTGATGCCCGGTGTTCGCATTTCGAAGGGAGTGGAAATTCAGCCCTCGATCTGTTCTCGCTGCTGCGGGGAAGGAGGGGGCTGCTATTCCACACCCTTTCTGAAAAGAAATGACTTGTTGCTTTTCAGCAGGCGGCTTTTTCCCCTTGCCTTTGTTCTAGGAGACAAAGGGGGAAACAAAAGTGCTTACTGAACAGAAAGGCATAAGCATGGGATCGGTTTTTATGGGCAAAGTAACAAAAAGAAGTCGTTGAGGTTCACCCTTGGATGTGAGAAGCTCGCAGAAATAAACATTCCTTTTGTGAGGAACGGAGGAGGCGGAATGTTCTCCCGCTCGGGACGGGCTGCTTTCCTACGTGGAAGGGGACACGGGACCGAGAGGGACAGAAGAGCGTACTGGGAGCACCTGCCCAAACGAGCCCCTGCAATACGGAACGCTAAGATTCTTTTCCTCCCGTTAACGCTGCTTCTTCCCCTGCTTCCCAGTGGGGCTGCTGCAGGTGAAGCCAGCACCCGAGCTGGCCCCTGTGGGCATGCCGTGCCGCTCGGGGCTCTCGGCGCCCCACTGTGCGCTCCTCAGCGCCCAGTTGCGGCGCGGCGGCCCCGGGCCCCGTTCTAACCGCCCGCCGCGGCCGCTGGGAGAGCAGAGCCCGTTGGTTCCGGCTCAAACACAGCTGCTCAGCGTTCCAGAGCTCACGTCTCTGAAGGACACGCAAAAATTGATCATTAAATCCATCAGTTTTGTTTTGAAATGTGACTTTTTTTTTCTATTAATTTTTAATGTTGCCACGTTCATTTTTAATGTGCCTGCCGTGTACTGCTCTACCTTTATATTCACTGAAGGGTTGTTTTTATAAGTGTGTGTGTATTCTTGTCTAAGGACAAAATAGGAAACTCTGGATTTTCAGCAAGTCTCCACTCTATGGCTGCTCTTTTTTTTTTTTTTTTTTTTTCCAGTAGGAAAAGAGAACGGCAGGCTGAGGCTGAAGGCATGTAGGTGCAGGCTGCTGGGTGGGGGCACAGCGGCATTTGGGGTGCAGGGGATGGGCCCGTCAGCCACATCCTTCAGGACAGCTCATCTCAGACTTGCAGGGCTTGGGGTTTTATCTTTTACTATGTGCACGTGGGGAAAAACATGAACTGTAAGACAAGTGCAGTATGTATATTTTGTAAATCTCCTTTTTGTAAGAAAGTACGTATTTATGTTTTTACTTTTTTTTTTTTTTTTTTTTGGTCTGTATGAGGCCCTGCTTCATCCCATGTACAGATCACCAAATAAATGATTTTTAATACAAGGGCTCTGAGGTTCTTTCGGTCTTTGAATGCTGTTCCAGAAAGGGGACAGCGCTGAATGTCCTTGTCCTGTCCTTGCCCTGGGCTCAGTTGTGGGGCATGCACAGCCGTTT
Source organism: Cyrtonyx montezumae (assembly GCF_038088225.1). Classification (NCBI taxonomy): domain Eukaryota; kingdom Metazoa; phylum Chordata; class Aves; order Galliformes; family Odontophoridae; genus Cyrtonyx; species Cyrtonyx montezumae. The sequence continues at coordinate 17,828,099 of NW_027072078.1, read as the reverse complement.
GGGTAAATACACAACCAAACACACACAACGGAGCAGAAACTCACTGCAGCTTCCACCTGGCATTTCACACCTACCAGCCCCTAACAATGGGAGGTCAGAGTTTGAGGCTCTTTCAAATGCTTCCCCTCACTTGAGGTTTCATTCTAGGCTGTGCATCTTGGCAAGGCAAACTGATAATCCACATTTCCTTATCTATTAAATAGGGATAATGATCTCTCTCCATCTTAAATGGACTTTGAGATGGAAGAAAGGGAGGATGCTGCAGGTGCTGTAAATTAAATCACAGCATTTTTCCACACCTGTGAAATGTTGATAACTTTCAGCTTTTTCACTTGCAGTGACTTCATCCTATGTCTAATGAACCTACTGGGTTCATTATCCTTCTTTTACCTAAAGCTGCATCTGTGCTAGAAGTTTAATTGCCGAACAGCTGTAAGATGGCACAGAAGCCATCAAACTAGTTCTGGTTGCCCTGAAACTTCAGCTCACAGAGTGTGCAACAGTTGTGTTTCCAGGGCACTACTTTATTTGGATGCTGGTTAGAAAATAACCACCTCTCTTGAATTAAAAGTTTGCCAACTACCAATGTAAGTTACTTTCAGAGGTGGCCCTTCTACACACCTTTCCTCCCATGAATTCATCAGTGCCAGCGGGGGCAATGGTGCAGCCAAAGGGTGCTGCACCATTTGCTGTCCCACATTTCCCAGTCCTTCCATCTGCTGCTGGAAGGACTGGGAACAGTGGTGGGGCTGATGCCCTGCATCATGCAGCTGCAGCCACACTACAGTGCACACAGTTAATTCTTAATGCATTGTGGACAGGCAGGCTTGCGATTTATGCAGACTGCCTGTCCCTTTGCTCTTCCCCTACTTGCTGTGCATCTTTTGCTAGATGGGTGAGAAACTGCATTTAGGTGTGAGGGCTGATTTTTGTCCATAACTGGAAAACTTTAGGGTTTCTTTTTTTAAGTTCACATATGACATTCAAGTCTGAAAGGAAGCATTTTTCTTTCTGCCAGAAACCACTAAAGATATATGCCTTTTTTTTTTTTTTTGTTAGGATTTCCTATTAGGTACTTCTGGATTTAATGTCACCTCCAAAAAACTATCCAAATCCTGGGATTTAAGTTGATTTTTAAAATCTGAGATTGTACATGAAATTTGAAGTGATTATAAAGTAAAAGCAACTGCTGTTAACTTTTAAGCATATGTGACTCACATCAAGACTGAATTTGCTCACAGTGGAAACAATTTGGAGAATTTCAAGCAGCGATAGTGTCTCGCCTTCTGGAATAAAAATCTCTATCACTGGTCTGATAACGAAGTAGCAGTTGCTCTCATAATGGAGTAGAATTAAAATAAATCTTTGTGAAACTGTCTGGAAAAGAAGAGGAAACATAAGCGCCCACTAACCTCTGTGAATCACTGCCAAACGCTGTTTCTTTGATTAATGTTCAGGTACCTTTGGCTCCCGTGTATGCAGGGTTTTGTACATCACACGACTGTGGCAAGTAATAGCCATCACTGCCAAACATTCCTGTGAGTTTAGGGCATACAGCAGATTTCCATGAAAATATACCACTTCCTGTTTGGTTCTTATGTTTCACAGACATTAGTGCTAATTTCTATAAGAAAGCGGCATCACTTCAGGCAAGTTAAACAAGAGGCCTGAGCAGTTCTGGAGTAACTGGCAACACCAACTGAATGTCTACACAGAAAAAAGTGCTTTTATAACACGTCAGTGTTTGTTTGGGTTTATTTTTGGTGGAATACCCACAGCAGCCATTGAGTGTTTTTGTCTAACTACTTCACCCACAACCAATAGCTTTGCATGCAAGTGAAAAACCACACACCTCTGTGTTCAGTAACTGGCAACAGTAGGCATTATTTATAATTTCTCAGGGGGTTAGAAACCAAATTACTAGCTTGTATCTTAAATAGACCTTTCTTTCTCCATTTCATTCTCGCTCCCTCACAGACCTTACAGGTACTTTCTGTACACCCTGCTCTCCATAATTTCTTCCCACTCCTGTAATTATTTAATATCATGAATCCAGCTGAAAGAAATCTAGTCTGTTGCTTGGAGGGGAAAAGACTCTGAATCTTTCAGCACTGTGACTGATCACTGAGATAGACCAGTGCCAAGCCTGTTCTATATAAACCAGGATAATTATTTCATGCCAACGTGAGCATGTGGTTTTGGCATCTACAGCACTGCACAGGATAATATAGGATTGGAAGAATGGCAAGTTCTCAAATGTCCCACTTAAAACTGACAAATTTTGACTAAAATGATGCCTAAAGTACAAAACTAAAACGTGAACATGGGCCCAGACAGTGTTTGCTTTGCAGTCAGAGAACAGGGAATGTTCTGATGCCTCTTAACCCTGAGGCCCAAGGCTGCCTGTTTTGGGTGTCCAGGCACTGCTCATTCCAAAACTCACTCAGTGGGAAGACACAGCAGTTTTTCCTAATCCAGGTAAAGGTCGGACTCAAGCCCAGTGCTGCCACAGCTACAAGAAACCGATCAGGATTGGGGTGAACAATGCCCAGTGATAATAGAGAACCAAACAGGGTCATGTCGAACACATACTTCCCCACACAACTTTGTTTGCCCTGTCCAGCCTACCTAACCATCAGAGAAAACTACTGAACTAAGTCAATATATGGGTAAAGAATGGGAATAGACAGGGCCTAGAGCACATTTTTAATAGCAATTATAAACTGGTGGGTATCACTTATCCATATTAGTCAGGAAATCCTGCTAGCAGCAACTTGTTCATTTTGGCTGCCCTAGCTGTGCCACAACTTTGTTTGCTTATAAGCAACCCTCTGCTTAAGCATTATATTCTTACAAATATGAGTGGAAAATCAATACATGTTGTGGAGTAGTCAACAGGAACAGGATCTGGCTGCACAGGTATTTGATATTAACCCCATTGTGGGGCCACCAGGGTAGCCATGAATCCTGCTGGTAACATCAAGAAGACTACTAAGGAAAAAAATAAAAAGAGGGCAGTTTCTCCACTACCTTCAGCTTTAGCGGAAGTGCTGCCAAGTCTAGCACTGTTCTCAAAACAAAACACATAAAGGTGATGCAGTACAGGCAAGAAGGCAAAGATTATTCCCACAGTCCTGTCCTTTTCCTAAGGTAACATGCACAGGTACTCAACAAAAAGCTTGCAGTGAATGGGAAATTCTGATTGGCTGTAGCAGAAGAAAAATACAATATCTGGCTCAGACAGATACAGAAGGGTATACAAGCAATAGGCACTAATGTGGAATTTGAAAGACAAGTGCTTGAATACCTTCCCGGTCATAGATGGTAGGCAGCTCACTCACAGCCAGACTTTCAGCAGTACACAGGTAGCTGAAGATGTACACAGGTATATGGAAAGCGCTTTTTATAGTGCTTAAACTCCCAGGTGCCAGGTCTTAATAATTGACTAAAAATCTCATCTCTGTCTCAGAACTCCTCGTCTAAAATTGTAGCAGTGGCACTTCCCTTTATCATAGGAATTCTGTAGGAATAAACACTCTTAAGATCAGAAGAAATTTAATACAATGACAACAGTTTTATATAAATACTGCTGTCAGATCTTCATCCTCCAGCCTGATGTTTTGCAAGTAGGTCCCATTCTGGAGAGGGCTGAATTAAGACCACCAGCAGGAATTAATTATTTGTGTATTTTCCAACACCTTATCTAAACCTAGGCAGGATGAGCACATGCTTTCACAGGAGTATTGCTCTAGCCAGAGATCAACCATAAGTGTACGAGGGAATAAAGATGTAAGCTAGGTGAATTTAAAATTGCAGCGGTGTGGGGCATGCATGAAAATCAAAAGCCATTTACAGTAATCAAACAAAATGGAGGTAAGTATTTGGGCCCATCTGTGCTGGTGCTCCTGTGTGCTCAGCTCTTCTTGTACCTTTCACATAAGCACTGTTACTATCAACAGACTCAGGGAACAACCTCTGTTGTTCCTCTAACTCGTTACAGTTCACTTCAGCTTGCTGCAGGCAGGAACTAAATCATAGTAGGCCTAAATCAGAGATGTCCAAGGGCTTGCAATGGCCCTTAGCAGAGAGAACTCGCCTTCCCTGCCATGTTTTCCCTTCATTGCTCAGCTCCTCAACATTTCTTCCCGTTACCATGATCTCAAACAACATTTTTTCTTTACTGAGGGTGGCCAAGTGGAAGGATTAGTTGCCTATTTGAGTATTTTCCTGCCGCAACAACAGGGAACAGCATGAAACTACTACACTTCTTTCACCAACTATGACAGAGATTTCTAAGCTGAATGCAGTAAATGTTTGTACAGTGCCACCCTTTCCTGTGTGATTTCTGTACCCATTTACCTCCATCACTTCAGTTTTTTGTTGGTATTATAAACAAACAAATTCCTAAATGCGCCAAAGCATCCTGTAAATAATAAATCCTCCCAAACAAAAAATATGCATAACTGAGTTCTTATGGAATACAATTAATGGATTTGATAAAACCAATGGGGCTACTTCCAAAATTATTTACCAAAAGCAGAAATCCGATGGTTGTCTGACCCAGAATCCTTCCAGAAATGCCCCGTGAAGGCTACACATGGCTATCTGCGTGCACATGCAGTGTAAGTGCATGCTAGTCTAACAAGTGCCAGTTACAACTGTAGGTAAAGCTACCATCAAACAAGCAGTATAAGAGAAAAATCAAAAGACCCTTGCCCACCGCAGATGTCTGTTAATTAAACATCGGTGTTAATTGCAATAGTGTGTCTGGCCCCCAGTCCCTGTGCTTGTTGTGGTGCCTGATTAAGTTCTGCATTTTATATTCTCATAGAAAATGAAACCATCTATAAAAGGAATGAAAGGCTGTGATATGTATATATATCTATAGGGCTATTTTTAAAGAAAAAAAGATTTTTTTGTGTGAGCTAGTTCAAAGCCAGCTTTGATTATCTAAAGCAGGAGTCAGCCTTTAGAAAGGGTAAAAAAAAAAAACACCTAAATGTAAAGATGAAGATGGAATCTTTTTTATTTAATCTATGATGAAAAGAGCATTTCTTATTTGTAATGCTCCTGCCTCTCGATTCTTTTTCCTTTTTTTCCTCCAAATTAATGGCAAAATGGAAAAGTTTCAGGCAGCACTTCCCATCCGGACTTTACGAGATGTGCAAAAGCAGCATTCCACGAGGGCCAGCAGCCAGCAGAGAGGATGTCATCTGACACCCTTACACAACGGTGCATACCAGGCTGGAACCCGGCGGCATTAGGCAAGCGGGGTTTATTCATACTGTTTTTCTTTACACATTCTGCTTTCTGAAGACAGTAAATCAGTGATGGGGTTTGCAGAAACAACCTCACAGTGGCTACAGATCCTGGGCTGCAGGCAGATGGGGTCCTGCAGCGGCCAGGGCAGGGGCCGGGCAGTGCCTGGAGGCTCCCAGCCCAACCAGGGGCAGAGGCGGGCCCGCTTCCAGAGCCCGGCTCCAAATTCCAGGACAACTTTTCTACTTTTATGGTAGGCTAAGCTCAACTCCTGGCCCTGAACGTGAGGAGACTAAAAAGATCATATTTACATTTACTGTGAGAAAAACCACATTTTGGTAAGAAATCACTTAACTGCAAAGATGAATTAATCAGTTGATAGTTCTGCTTTGTCATGAAGGCAGAGCACTATACCACTGCCAACAGACCAGGGCTTCTTTTTCTGCCTCTTGAGATTCCTTCAGGTTTATGCCATTTCACTAACAGAGCTGCCATTAACTAACAGGGCTAGCAATTTAACTCTAGCCTCTCACTTCCTTCAAGCACAGATATTACAGTACTGAGTTAATCAAATCTCAATTAAAACTTCTCAATATGATAACTGAAAATAAACATTTCTCATAAAATCTCAAGAGACTCAGCAGTTTCATTTAACCGACTCTTCCATTTTGCCATCAATTTTCATTAAAACCAATTTTGTTAATGGAATGGCCCTTGGCCAACTTTTCACCACTTCTCTCAGATTCAATACATGAACACAGATATTAAAGCTGCGGTAACACATTACAAGCATAAAATTTAGCCCATGGAGGACTGTGTCACAATAACCATTATTTTCACAAGCTCTAACTCTCAGTGTTATCCCTGACTGTATCTTATTTAGCTGGTAAAATTCTTTGTATAGATACCAGCCTATTTTATGTGTCCTTAAATATAATCCTGCACAGACAATGACATTTGTATTACTAAATGAGAAGCAGTGTGTGCCAGCAGACAGGGCTGCAGCCTAGGGGTCAGCAGACTGGCATACTTTTCCCAAACTTGCCCAAGGTCTGCAAATTCTTCCAATCATCCTTACTTCCATTTCTTTTTTGGCCCTTCTCTAAATAGGATCATGCTCTTTGGGACAAAAAATGCCTCTATTGTCCCCATGTATGTGCTGGTACTGTTCCCATCTTGCTGGAGCCCTGATCTTGACGGGGGCCTCACTAGATTCGGCACAATACGAGAAGTTCCAATTAAAAATAATTGATCATTAAGAGACAGAGAATGGTGAAGAGTGAGCTGGTGCTTCGCTCTCTATGGGGAAATAGTCAAACACTAGTGGTGAAGTAGAGACATGTGTGATGACACCAATCTTCCCCAAGAAATGAAAGTGGGAAGTGTCACTCATCACCTTTTGGGCTTTTGTGTAGCAAGCATAAGGAATGTTCCTTTCTCTGAAGAGTCTGAAGTCTCTGTGGACTCTTCAGATGATGGGATTTACTGTCACATGCCCTCTTCTGCCTGTCTTTTTTTGGTTGTTGTACAAAGTGTTGCCATGTGGGGTCTGTGTGATAGTACATGCTGCAAAATATCTCCAGCTGAGAGGAATTGGTGCTGGCCAGTCGGGTTGCTAGTTGGCTGCCTGTTTACTGAAAATGAAAACCAGACACTGAGGAAACTATCTTGTTCATAAAAGGAAAATATTTATCTGCAATGGAAAAAAAAATGCTGGATATTTCATTAAATGATCACTGTTGAACTGATTAAGTGATTGAGCAGCAGAGCAAGGAGACAACCAACTACTTCCCCCGCCCACTTCCAGAATGCAGATTTGAATTAAGCAAAACAATTTACCACTTCACTCTGAATTGCTTCCACCAAACAAACAAACAAAAACCAAAAAACAAACAAAAAAAAAACCAAAGGGGTAAGGCTGGAAAAGTCTGAATATTTTGTTTAAACGCTTCTTACATGAACCAGTTCCAATTTTGAATTTGAAACATAACCAAAATGAGTGAAAAACATAAAGCAGCCTTATAAGGCTCAGCTGGAGTGAAGGGGCAGACTGGGTGGACCGAGTTGATGGTTGAGGCAGACAGGTGAAGGCAGACAACTCAACTCTGGACACACAGAGTCTAACAGACATGAGGCTTGTTGTTGTGCACAGCCTGCCCTGGATCCCCAACAAATTTTGATCCACTTCATTTACACCGTATGGGCCTTGTATTAAGGGGAACAAGGTAGCAAATGGCAACTTCTTACTTGATGGGATTAGAATTTACATAGAGAACAAAAATAGAACAGTAAAATCAACTGAGATGTAAGATGTGTGTGGGCATAGCTATAGCTACGTACACATTTATCTTTCCTGCTGGTCAGCTAGAAAACAGCTGCCATGTAAAGCCAAGCCTTGGAGCCTGGAGCTCATGTTAACTGGCCCTGTCTGCCAGCTAACACGGAGGGATGGCATGCAGACTTATCTGGCTCAGAGCCCACAGAAGGCAAAAGCAGACTGCCTCCCCCTGTTCAGGTAGGTACCACTCTGGGATTTCTCAGCACTGCTCTGTCATCAGGCCAGGCCTCCAAACATAGCAAGGTGCTGCCACTATCACCCATTAAGCAGGGTAAGTACCCAGGCTGCGGAAGCAGACTTAGTCATACACAGCTGCAGTAGCATCTCCACAGCATACTAACAGCTGACTGTACACTGCTTCAATCCATGTGAATGCTCTCCAAACAATAGCTATCTCATAAATTTTTAAGAGTACGAAGTTTGCTGACAAAGAAATTCATGAAGGTTGACAGGAGCATGGCATACCCTTCCACAGAATGTCAGTCCTAGATATTACCTTGGAAACCAGTAAGTAAGGAGTTAAGGTATGAGCAAACACCTTAACTGCTGTTTAGTGATGTCCCGATATGGCCACAACACACAGAGTCTGTGCTATCTCAAAGGCAGACTACAAACATTTGGGGAATAGGGCACATGACCACAGGACAGAGCCTAAGAAGCCTGCCTTCCACAAAGCAGTGATGACTGGGGCCAGGGAGGTGCACACTGGCACCACTGCACCCCTTCAGAGAAGTGGTCTCTTCCCCAAGACTAACACCTCCTCACTTCACAAACCCCATCTTCATGAACTGCTACAGGATTACTCATTCTACCCTGCAGCATTGAGTTCACAGCCCGTCCTGCCATGATGCCCTTAGGCACTTCTGCTAATTCCCCAGGTGAGGAATACCTCTAGGCACTGTTATTACAACAATTTCCAAAGTCAACACCAAAAGCAGATGCACTCCTGAATCTGAACAAAGGAGGCAGGGAGAAAGAGGTGTGCTACCTTGTTTAGGGTTTGCTGCCCTCGATGGAACAGTGTAGGATGCCAGCAGACAGCTTTGAGGACACTGCCTGTGGCAGGACAGCAGAGAGTGCCACCTCTGCCATAGTACACCCCCTGCTCTGAAATACATGAGCACAGGCAGCCCTGCTCACACGCACTTTACAGTGGCAGCAGTATGCTCCGAGGTGTTGTGCTGTCCCTCTGTTTATTTCTCATTCTTTGCTCCCTAGGAAACTCAGAATCACATTAGTGTCTCTCTCTTCTTGTGCTACTTTGAAAGCTGAGCAGCCAACACCCATTATTCTGTGACAATGTCCCATCTTACTGATGGATCTTGAATATGTACATTTTTATAGTGCTTTAATAGTGCTATTTTAAACTTTAAAGCCTGTCACTTGTCCTCATGAAAGTCAGATGGAAAATAATGCTATTCTCATGTTGATTTTTTTTTTCTGGTCTTTACATCATAAGTAGCAGTTGCTATTGCAAGCCCATGTCCTGTTGGTAAGAATTTATGTAGCCAGTTTGCACAGCCCCGACTTGTGACTACAACTGAAAGACTTATTCTAGTACTACCATCACAGCTCATCTGCAACACGTGAGAGCTCTTTATTCTATTACAACAGCTTGATCTGGAGTTATGGTTGAGCATGGAATGCAGTATTAAATGAGATATAAATACAAAGATCAAAAGACCACAAAGTTAAATAATACCTATGGCACAAATATGAACTACTGGTGGCACACTAGAAGACACAAAGAGGACCAGTCTTGAATCTAAACATCCTCTAGTCTCGTAATGCAGGCACATTCCTACAGTTTGTGTTTTCCCAAACTATCTCAGAAGGAAGAAATTTTCCATTCCCATCTGGAAGGAGCCAAAACACAGAATCTATCCTACAGGAATAGCTGGCTTCACATGATTTTGATTGTTATGCTAGCAAAATTCTCATGGAAGTGTCATTGTCTGAAACCAGCAACTCAGGCAGTGGGGCAGGCTGTAGTGGCAGCAGAGTAAGGAAGGGCTAGGCTGCTATATGTCACCTGGGCACATGCTGCAGCGGAGCAAGGGATAAGAGCATCCTCACATGAATTGGAAATTCCCTCCTGACTGTGGTTGGAGTTGTGTTGCAAACCTGATGCTTTGACCTGAATGCTCTCAAGACTCAGTCCCAAGTCCTGGATGGAAAACTCTACCTACTGACTCAGGAAAGTAGGCTAAGGCCTGTTTTGCTTGACAGTGAAACGTCCCGCTGCAAAACTGGCTACCAATAATTAGCACAGCCCAACACATTTTATGTGCAGAAGAAAACAGCTTAGTACATGCTGCAAAGCATTGAGTCCCAGTGCCCTCTTGGCCTCTTCCCAGTGATAGCCACTGTGTTTAGTGCCAGTAAAGTAAGAATTAACTTGGAGGGTCAGTCTGCCGAGGCACGCATTGTGCATTTGTGGATTGAAAAGCATACTTCTTATTTGTCTCATCCTGCTTTAAATAAATCATCCTCTGAGACACAGGTGTAAATGTCCCTTTTCTTGACCTGCCAGTTTTTTGCCACACTGCGTGTCTCTAGGGCTAATAGTCTCCATAGCAGTAAGCACTTCTACAAGCACTCCCACTTTATCTGCAGAGAACAGAAATCCCAGCAGTACTGGAAACAGATACAAATGGGAACTGTTATAATAATTAATAATAAAAAAAACCCACTCAGCATATGCTAAGAGTAGCAGTGATTTCTGGCAAGAATTAATAAAACCAGATGAAATATTTCTAATATGATTTTTGCTATCAGAACATTTAATTAGTTCTGGCCTTTAGTTCATCCTAACAAGCTGCTGTGAGGGCAAAAAAGAAATAATTGTTTATTCAAATGGCAATAATTTGGGTTTCTTTAATTGACTCCTAGTGCAAAAGCATTGATTCCTGCTGTTTTATAAAATGTGGGGTGAAAAAACTCCAGCAAAGGCTCCATTTGTGGAGGCCACAGAGTCCATTTCTCACTGCAGTCTCTCCTCTGCCATCCATTCCACTCAGCTCTGCTGCTGACCACGGCTGCTCTGCGCACAGCAATGTCGAAGCATAGCTTTGCCATTCTCAAGTGCTAGTGGGCTTATTAAGTATTCCTATGGAAGCTACCAATTTGCTCATAAATAATATTGCTAGGACTTAAATACATTTTCTTTCCCAGCAGGCTGGATAGTCTGGAAGGAAGGTGTTTTAAGAAAAAAAATCAAGGCTCTGAAAGTGTCTAAGAGAGGAGAGGGTTTGGATGCTACAAAATGTTTCCCCCATGCCCCCAAAGTATTTTTTTTCCCTATAACTAAATTTAATTCATAATTCTTTGCCCAAGGACAGGGGAGGAAATTGATTTCACTTCACTATCAGGATACAGCATAGAAATGTCACTGAGCCTACAAAGGAATGCTAGCAGTTTTAAAAGTAGGGCTGCCAACCCCTGTTTCTGCTGACTGCTAATTTGTTGGGTGGCAGTTGGTAAAGTCATATGGTTCTTGCTGGGTAAAAGGAGATACAGGACTAAAGCATGCAAACTTAAGAAAAAAAGAAGGGAAGGAAAGGGAAAGAGGAAAGAGGAAAGGGAAGGAAAGAGGAAAGGAAGGAAGAACAGTAAGAAAGGAAAGAGAAAAAGAAAAAAAGATGCATTTCTACAGTTTGAAATTCCATGGAATTATGTTGCATATTTATGCCTAAATCAGTGCTTATGGATGACTACTGTAAAAACAGAGTTGCTGACATTACTTTCTCTAACAATGTCTGCGGCAGAAGTATAGGCCGCAGTTCGTAGGATCTAGGGGGCTGAGACCTTATCTGTATCCTTTCCTGTAGAGCTCCAGGTGCACTGTGAGATCTGTATCATCAGCTCCACGCTAAAAACTATGTTGCTTAAAACAAAACAATCAAAGGCTGAAAAATGGGGCTCTCAAATATCATGGAACAGCAAAGCAAGGGTTGCCTAATATAACCTTCCTTCTGCCTCTGGCTTGCATGGTATAATATATCACTTCAGTCTCTGACCAGGTACTGCCCCCACAATCATATTTTTGGCAAGAGTCCTGCTTCTCTCCAGGCACAAGATCCACAGTGCTCTGCATATAAAGTAACTCTTCAATATTCTTTATAATCTCAGTTCTTCACCACAGGCCTCCAGCAAGTTTCACCATAAACTGCCGCAGCACAATACTTTTCCCATTCTACGTTGTTTTTACTTCACTTACCAGTACCCTGAGTGCTTTGCACTAGTTAATGCATTTATTCCCAGATCACAAAATGAGGAATAATGACTGCTAATTTAGAGAGTAAGACTGAGTTACTTTCTAAAGAAAAGTAAAAATGAAGCAGGAAAGGAGACCAGATCTCAGGAGTACCAATCAAGCACCTAAATCATCATTTTTACAACAGGCCTCTGGCCTTTATTCACACCACAGTTTCTGCTATAGGTTAGGCAGCAGCGCTAGAGAAACAGCCCCATTCACTGATACAACACAAATCTACTCCCATGCCTCCTGACCGACACACTATATGACTCTGTTCCAGGCTTACTTTAGGTGAAATTTAGGCCTGCACAAAGGGCCAAACACTTAGATCCTTTCTCCAAGGGCTGCAGTTGTGCATGTGCCTTGTGCTTCCCCCACCTCTCATCTTCTGGGGAAAATAAAAAGCTGCTACTGGGCACTGCAATCTCTTAATGAGGCGCATGTGTACAGACTGGGATTAGACAGGGCAGATAAAGTTTGCTCAGGCTTCTTGAAATTACTTCGATCATCTAAAAAGTAGGAAAAATAGTTTAAAAAAAGAAAACAAACTTTACATTAAAACTCACTTTGCCCAAGCAAAATAATTTCCACCTTTCAGTCATCAGCTATACAGTAAGAGAACATACACTTGAATACCTTCAGTCTACAGATAAGGAGTACATTATCTGACTTAGATGCATGCCTCACTATGTGAAAAACCTCAGATTTCTTCACAGAAGTACCTCCTTAGTTATGTAAAGGAGAGGACTGAGACAGCAACAGGTCTCATTCCTGAAGTGCTTTGCCAAGTTTACATATTTTAAGATATTCATCTGCATGTCCAGTAGATGCTTGTGCAAGCCACTAGCCAGCACAAGTTCCCTTCCCTTTTCTATCCATAGGGATTCCCAAAGCTCCTTTGTTCCAGACTTCACGATAAGCCAGTGTGCAACTGAAGGATGTTTCCCAGAATGAAATCTAAATCAAATCAAATCTGATTGGCACTGGCACAGTGACATCTACCAATTCCACCCTGAAGTCACATTTGTATGGTCTGCTTTGAGGCCTTTTTATTCAGTCGAAAGGTCAAAAAAAACCCCAAAACCAAAACAACAACAAAAAAAACACATCTCTTCACACTTTGCATGCTTTGCTCAGACTCTGGAATGTTTGCAGGGGTGGGCGGCAGCAAGAAGGAATAACACTCCCCACAGTCAGCCTCTGAAGCAAGTTTACCAAATCAGATATTTAGGATTCAAAATAGGTGGTGTCTTTGCCATGGCCTCCTTTGTCAGTGAATGGATATTAATGAGCTTAAATAAATTTAATTAACTATTACATGTTCCTGAAGAAAACAGACCTATCATATTCAGAACACCTTTATTTGCTGCTGTCATTTCCAATCTAAGCTTTTGAATTTCCTCCTTTAAAATTCCTTTTTTTTTTTTTTAAATATGCATAGACATTTCATTATGGCTTTCAGCCACACAACTACTGAACATCTCTCATGTATTAGAGATTTATCTTTGTAAGCGCCTTGTGAATGAAGGGGGAATGGTTCTCCGCATACAAGCTGTGTGATTGTTACATGCTGACATGCCTATAGGCTGTTCCTGCTCTGCAGCCCCCTAACTGAAGCATTGTGCTGTTTGGGGGAGCCAGGTGCTCCTGGCTGCTGCAGTGTTCACACTGGAAGCAAAGGCTGCACACCAAGCCAAAGTCCTGCAGCTGGACCTCAAAGCTGAACTGAACACTTCAAAAGCAAGTCAGAACAAATTGTGGACCTCCCTGTATGGACAAAACTGAGTTCTGCTGTTCTAGCATATGGGGCTGCTGCCATCCTAGGGCTGGGTATTCAAAACACCTAGAAATTAGCATGGAAAAATGGTAAACCATCTAAGATAACCTGCTAATACATACAAAGGCTCAGTGCTGGACCAGGAATCTAAAACTGAGCAAATTGTGAAAGATGAGTACATTATGGAGAAAGCTTTGCCCTGCTCTTATTGTCTTCCCTGGCATGTCCTATCAGCCCACACTGGAGGCTGACTAAGGACCAGATCTTTGGTTTGTCTCACTGTAGCTCTGCTCTTACACTGTCAGGTCATGTTGCAGCAGTTCAGCCACAGGGAAAGGCTAGGGCAGAACCAGGGATGCAAAGCTGGGGCTGAGCCCTGCCGAACTGCACTTGCTGCTCCTGCCACTGGTGCTCCCCAGCCTACTCTGGCTCAGCCCAGGCAGCTGCCCCAAAGCACTCACCACAGCTTCACTTGGGTTTGGCTGCCCTCGGTGACTGCTGACTTTGCCTACACCCAGACCTTCCCCAGGCCACACAGAGGGGGAAGCTGCACCCAAATTCCCAAGTCTCAGTATAGCAGTTTAACCACAAGTCTGTCTTCCCTGGCTTCTTTCTTAGGCGTGTGTTGCCTCAGTCTCTGTGTAAAATAAAGCATATAGTGTTTCAGAAGACAAAGTTTCCTTCTCCCCTCTCACTAGCTTGAAAGAGATATAGTCACCTACTGTTTTAAAACAGTAGATGAGCCCAGAGGACTCTATCAGGAGATCGTGGTTTAACTTAAAACCAAATCAAAGCATGCACAAATTCAGATTAATATTTTCTAGTAGGATATTTCATATCTGACACCACACTGCTGAAAACGCAACGTTGCTGGAAACGTTATGTGCTCCCCAGGCCACATTCTTCAATTTGTGCTCACTTTCCTGCCCAGCAATGCAGAGATAAGCAGAGGAGAGTGCTGGCTGGCGTGCGTGCTTCTTCTTGTAAGAGAGTAACTGCTGGAGTGCAAGAGTTACAAGGCACACTGTCTCCCTGTGCTTACCCTCACCTACAGTTCTGCTCCAGCTGCACTGCTCCTGTGGAATGCAACCATCTCTGAGGGTTGCAGAGCATCCTCCAAGGCAGTCTCCAAGAAGAGGAAAATAAGGGAACAACTTCTGTCATCTGGTGAATCAGTGAGAGCTTCAGCAATATAAATGGACATTTCTAACAGTGGAACATGATGTTAACACCCAAGCTTGCTGATCATTCTGGACCCCAAGCTTTGCCAGACATAGGGAGGTAAGACTGCTAGAGGCCATCTCAACTTTTATACAAGCTCTGATGCTCCAGAAATACTACCATATGTAACACTACAGGAGGCTTAATGTGAATTCTTTACTCTCATTGTTCTCCCCTTTACATGTTGAGGCTTCTTCCTGCTTCCTCCTTGTCAGTGGAGACAGCTTTGACAATATGGATTTTATTGTACACACCCTACATCCCACTTCTGCCTCTTGTCAATAGCAGAGAGGCCCAAACGCCATCTCAGCAGCAGAGAGGAAATGACTATTCACAAGACACAAAGGTTTATGGATTTCTGCCTAACAAAAGATTATTTCTGAGCAAACCCTTCATGTACAGCTCTTCCAGTAGGAAAGCTGAGAGCCCACAGCACGCCGAATGCAAGCGAGGGAGGGCATTCTCCAGGGCAGGTGTACCATGCAAGGTAGCCTCTTAATCTTCTCACATGCACAAGCGTTATTTTTCATACCAGCTGCATCTTAAACACTCGGTTAAGATGGTGATTAGTGGTGGTGGTAGGGTGTCACAGTGGGAGCTTTCTTAAGAAGAAAAGGCTTTGATTGAGCCAATGAAAGCTGTTGCCAGGGAACCAGATGCCATGAACACACCACTCCAGCAGTGCAAGAATACAAACCATGTGAGTGCTGGACTGAGCTTTAAATGCATTTGCTGGTTGGGGCCTGAACACACTGTTAACTCTTTCAGTACCCAACAGAGTGCACACAATGAGTCAGGAAGATGGGAATCCTTATGGGCACAGAGGAGCAAAACATCTCCCAGTATCTCTTCTGTTCCATCCCATCGATCCAAAAGTAAAACAGAGAGGGGAAACTTTTGACCTTTAGTTTTTGAATAGTAAAGTGGGTTTGTTTATTAATTTTTCTAAGTAAGGAAACTTCAAAGTAACAGTTTTACACTAATGTGAAAAAGAATCAGATTAAGTGCTCAGATAATGCTATAGAAGTATTAATTTTGTTTTTCTAGGGGGTGTTACACATGAAGTTTGATGTGCAGAGTGTGTTCACCATTCAGTTCCTATACAAGAGGAAAAGAATAGCTTAGATTCCATTTTTCCCAGATCTGAGCTGGTTTCCAACACAAATGTTACCGATTTGAATTTTATCTGATCAGCTGCCAATTTGTTTCAAAGTTAACTTTCCACTCTGATTACTAAACAGCCTTGTACTCCACCGACAGAGCATTTTTTTCCTAATGTAAATTCCACAGTGCTCTGCAGTCCTACCAGTAAAACACAGCTAAAGCTCTAATTAAAAATCATGCCTGCCATATGTCAATTCATAAGAACTAAAATTAAACTAACAAGGGGCTGTAACCAGAACTTTTTTTGAACACAGCAGCTTGCCTGCTCCATTTTGAAGCAGTAATGTTTGGAAACACGGGCAGTTCTTGAAGGATAGTGACTTGTCCCATATACTTTCACCACTGGGTTTCCAGTTCAAACCCAGCTCAGGTTCCTAGTTACTAAAAGCCATCCCCACTCTGCAGCTCAACTGAAAATCCCACCATTCCCACATAGCCAGTATTGGCTGCCTGTAACTGCTTTGATCCCACAGAGCCACTAACTGTTGAGCGAGTGAGATGTTGCTGGCAGTATTATAGAAAACTCCCCCTGCCAGTCTCCATTTCAGCCTTTTTACATCCTGTAGCAGTGCCAGCCACCTAGCAAGCCCTGAGTTGGGGTCCAGTGTGCTGCTGCCTTTTTATTCCTCTCCCACAGTGTAGAAGGCCTGGGGGAAAGGAGATAGCAATACAATTATAATGCTTAAGTGGCCATAAAGTCCCAGTGTAAGTCCTAACAACCTGCACATAAGGTACAATAAACTTTGGGCCCCTCAAATTTATTCAAGGGGATTGGCAAAAGCGGGTATTGCAAAACTGATTTAAAATCTTCACACAACTCCTGTGCCAATTCCTGCATGGACTGATAATGAAGAATTTGGACTCCTAATAGTCCACTGGCCATCAAAACAGTCACAGCTGCTTACTGTCAGGATGACACTTACCGTTCATCACCCCAGAGTCCCTTAAAGTTCCAGCTAATAGTTATTATGTGGCTGTATTGCACAGTTGAGGACTGGGAGAACATACACACAAATATGGCAAACTTCAGCACAGAAAAATGTGTCATGTGCTCATACAGAGTGCTCCTGTCTCATTGAACACTGACGAGATCTACTGGAGGGTCCCCTGGGCCTGCTGTGGGCTTGGCCCTGAGGCCCAATGTCAGTTACTGTCTTGTCACGACTGGGGGCTGCCTGCCTGCTGGCAATTTGAGTCCTGGGTTTTATCTGCATATATGCAACTCCACTGCAGAGCCCCCTCTCAGGCAGGACGTCACAGCCTCTTTGCACAAAAACTTCTGCAAGCCTCATAGAGTAGGGAAAAATAACTCCACAACTCAGCTTAGATTAGCTCTGGATAAGTGGAAAAACTGGGAAAGATTTCTACAAGCAGAGCAGAGTTATCTAAATACAGCTCTGGCAACATACAAGGGCTAACAGCCCAGTTTTATAACCAGTTCCATACAAAATCTCCGCTATCAAAAACAGTCAGTGCCTGCATTTCATATTTTCAGCCTAAAACATACATACACACGCCTAGATATTGCACAGTGTCAAAGGAAGCCATTCTGGTGTGCTGGCTTAGGAGGACACAAGGATGAATGTGCCACTTACTGAACAAACATGCTTCCTCGGCATATCAGCGACCTCTGCAAAGCATCATCTGAGGTCCTGGGTTGATGCGATCCTGCTCAGTTTGCAAGAGCAAACCGAACCACAGTGCATGATGGTATTGTTACAGAGGCTAATAATCCACTCTCTGCATCACAAAGAGGAGTGGATGTACTGAAGTTACCATGCTGATGAGTAACACTGGCTGTTGCTGTCCACCTCTCACTATGCATCACTGAGCTCCTCACCAAAGACATTCACTCCCAAACAAACTCAATCTACACTTGTGCTCACACAAGCATTTGTGCTGCCGTGTTAGAGGACCTTCATTAAGCTTGCAAACTGGAGCCTTCAAAGAAATGTGGAAGAGATGAAATAATGCTGCCATTTCCAAAATATGTTTCATTTCTTCCCATACACATCAAGATACAAGTCCAGGTTTACATAATTGCACGTTCCCTTCAATACATGCACTCTGGATACAAACAGGATTACACCTATTCTGGGACAAAAGTGACAACTACAAGCTGCTTATAGGTCTAGGATACATCCTTTGTTACAGCAAGTGGAAGCTGCACAGGCAATGAGGCAGAAGACAGTGTGAAAAGAGATGGGAGCCTCCTGGACTGAGGAGACGTTCTGAGCAACTGGACTCTGTCCTCAGACATGACATGGCTCCATATCTAGCACAGACAGAGCCCTCAGACTAGCTCCAAGCAACCTTTGCAACAAGGCCATCCCCACCCTCGGCTGCAGCTTCTTCGGTTCATCCCCACTCACACTTTAGTTCTTCCCTTTCCTTCTCTCCATTCCCAGACTCCCCAGGGCTTCTCTTTTCCTCTTCCTCTCCAGGGCACTGGCAATTATTTTCCACTTCCTTCCTCAGACCACGCTTCTGCTTTCCTTGCTCAAATCAATTCTTCTTTTGCTCTTAAGTCCACCTACATTCTAACCTGCATCTGGTCCTTCTTTGAGTTTACTCTCTTTTTCCCAAGCAAACCCCTCATTACAGTCAATCACTGTCTTGATGTATAGTTTGATACTCACTGAAAATTCCCATTTTCCATAGCTGTTCCAGACCTACAGTTGGACAGCCTATTTCAGTGATATGTCATTCTGAATTTACACAAGTTTATTTTAATGGCATTTAAAACAGATCTGATGTAGTGCTCAGAAGGCTGGATTTTTATCTGTAAAATGTATATCCTTCTCAGAAATAAACTAATTCAGACTTACCAATAAAACTGACGATCATAAAAAGTGATGGACAAAATGCTGTTGCTACAGCCCCTTCCCAGAACATTAATGAAATGTAATTAAGCACTGCTTAAAAACTATGTGGCACAGCCTTGCAGAAAAGTTGCTTCAGAAATGCAGAGCAGAGAATCGATCAGAGGCTTTGGAAATAAATTTAGATTGATACTCTCACCTAAATCTCTATTTTCTTAATTTAATTTACATCTAGTTCAACTGATTAGAAAGTCATGAAGCATAATCATTCCTATATCTCGGAAGAAAATTATCATAAGCTGGGGAAAATTGAGAATTGCCCTGCCAGTACAGGCTCATTCCTATTGCTGTTCTGGTACAGAATGTGTCATTTTTGCCAACTGAAGAAAGCAGCTCTTCTGTTTGAAGATATATTTGTTTGGTACATTTCCATTGCTGTTCATATATTGTAAAGCACTTTGAGCACATGTAGAGTGAAAGACACTGTTAAATAAGTTAAAAGTTGCAGTGTTGTAGTGTGCTGCAAGTCTTTGTACATGGCAGCAGGGGGCACTTCCACAAGATGCTGCTGAAACAGCTGACAGACTATCCTGGTTTCAAGGCCAGGCAAAAGCACAGCGTGCTCACATCTCACGACTGAAAGCAGAGCATGCCTGCACCAAATGATGGCTCCCCACCCCTCTTCCTCTTACTAAAAATGCTCAAAGCAGTTGAGAATCTCCGTGAGAAAATTAAAGAAAAATTTTTTACCTTTAGATCAAGTATGAAGAAGGTAATGAATTGCACACTAGAACACAGAGGGAAGCAAATATTTGAATAGGTCTGGTCAGCCATTGTTGGTGCGAGGACTAAAGAACAGGATCTCCACGACAGGAGTCAGAAACAAAGCTGAGACTCCTGCCTTCCTCTGCAGTTAGCTAGGAAGGGTAAAATGCTCTTATTGTTAAGTTTCTGCATGAAGAGAGTTGAAGAACCAGAGACAAAGTCAATGGAGTTACATAAACACCTACACAAATACATAGAGGATGACGGTTCCACAAAACAAACCCTCAAACGGGTATATCTGTGCTTGCCGTGCTCTCCCTCACTCCCTCCCTGTTTGACATAAGGAATTTCATTTCAGTTCACCACCATAGCAACAAAGAAACAGTCTCTGATGACAGTGAAGATGGTGCTTCACAGATCATGAGATTCTGCAAAGCAATCAGAACAGATTGATCAAGTGCATAAGACAAACAGGAAGAAAAAGTAACCAGCTCCACGGAATCTCCCTCACACTTGTCAAAAACACAGGATTCTAGTCTGGATTTGCTGCTTCTTGGGATAGCTCATTACCAAAGCACAGAGGTATGAATTAGTGCATTTCTGAACAAGGAATCTGGCTGAGTGCTCTGAGAGTAAGTTTGCAGTTCCAGGGGCAGACTGCAAACTTGGAGAGCCTGCTGACAGCCCTGTGGCTCACGGGAAAATGCCTCACCTCCGCCTGCTAAGCCGTGGTACTGGGCACATGGTAAAAAATGACCAGGAGAAAGTGGAAGTACTTTATGAACAAGGGGTGAGTAGTTGCAAGAAAACTCACCACAGTAGCACAGGAATTAAATATTTTCCTTTTTGGAATGTTAACTTACATTTAATTAATCATTTTAATGCCAAATTATTTTACTGCAATGAAAATTTTAAACGTTGTAATAACCAATGGCATAATATTATATGAGATATATGTCTGTTGTAGGTAAAACTAGAGAATCTTAAAAATTAACATCCCAAAAGCCACAATACACACACACACAAAATACAGATTTCTACAGGGAAAAGTCATTGTGTTGCTAAAAGTCTGATTAATAGAAAAACTTGCCAGTTCCAGGATTTGTATATGAGGGGTTTTTTTGAGTCTACATCTGTTATACTGATTTAAAATATTTTGTTTGAATAGCACATTCCACCAGCTTCACAGCAGCTAAAAGAACAGACTTATTTATATGATGCAATGAAGAGTGAATACATTAGAACCACAGCCAAAGACTGAGCTTTTTGCTGTGAGTTCATACCATCAGCACTCTATGCTGCAGCCTGAACTCTGACTCAATATAAGTTAGAATTACTTCTGAAAGGACCACATTTCGATCCTAGTTACACAAAAAGCTAAAGCTTGCAGGGTACAGATAAAAATTTACCCCAAATTTTCCTCCCAGCTGTATCACAGCCACTCTACTACAGACAGTGCTAGAGGAAAATATCAGTTTTGTGTATTGTTCACACTACCTTCAGGTGGATGTTGAAGCTCTGTAATACATCCCAGAAGAATCATGACTGTTTATTCTGGTTAGCATTACTATCAGAGCAATTACTCAAAGTCACAATTTTTGGTCAGTGGAAGCCAGAACACAACACTAATTTTACATTGAAGAAAGCATCTGAACACCCCTATTATGCAAGTAATTTGGAAACCTTATTAATTGTATTCAAGATATTAGGGATTTTCCACAGATAAACTGTTATACTCTTGTATTACAGTTCTCTCTCAGTGATCCACAATCACCAGTTTATCAAAGCCCTTCTCACACACCTCATTCAAGGCATTCCAGACATCTGTCTTATCTACAGCCTTTATAGGGCATCCATCCTTCTGACCTCTGAGTACATGGGGAGATGTTCCAGACTGAGATGGACTCCCTCAGGTAAGATACCACAACCACAGACCCACATCTGTTGCTTTTCCCAAATACACTACACTTGAGGGAAACCCCCATTTTCAAAACAGTCCCATCTTATTTTTACAGCAACACCCTCTTCATATTAACTTCCTCTTTGCTGCTGATAATGAGAAGAGACAAGGAGAAAGATTTTCTCAAGCTAGCAGGGGCCAGACCTGTCTATTCACAGGGCACAAAAAGTGCCATGGTCTGATCAGAATACTACAGCAACAGTTACCATCTCTATAAGGTAGCAATGCCACCCCTTCCAACTGAGGCCAGGGCCATGGTTGTGACAACTTCTTCCAAAAGAGATCAATTATGCAAAGAGAAATGGCAAAGGGAAAAACACTTAAAACTGAAACAGATGGTGAGCTGCTATTGCTTTTATTGTTCAAACATTTGGTCCTGCACTTTTGCATTTTAAATCTATTAATTTGCTTCTTTTTTTTTTCCTTTTTAACTATTATAGTAGTCATGGATGAGATGGAACTGCCATGACTCTTTAGTTTGTGACTCTACAGTCCTGAGGAACTGGTGTTATACATCCCGTGCTGAGTACTGACAGGCATATGGCTTCAGCAGGGAGCTTTATCAACAGACTCATGTACTACTTTCTTGGCACAGCAATATGCTACGCGTGACACTGTTTCTATGTACAGGGAAGTTTTTTTTTCGTCTTCAGTACTGCTCCTGCAAATCTTCCAATAGCTAGGGTACTTCTCAGATTCAATCAGTAGTACCCTATAAGTATTTTGCTTTGTTTTCTTTTCTATTCAATAGCATATCAGACACGCAAGACTTCAGGCAAAAGCTTAAGTATCTTTGGAACCCTTCTAAATGGATATTCCTCATAAGCCTGCATACAGAGACCGGGCCCAGAACTGCTGCTCCTGCTCCTCTGCTGTCACTAGGAGAAAGGGAAGGACAAAAACCAGGATGCCATGTCAGAGGACACTCTGCCCTGGTGCGGCGGCAGCAGCAGAGGCAGCCTGACTTTCCAGAGCTGTGCTTATGGACACGCATACTCACAGCCACTGCCCGATATATCAGGTACCCTGAGCAATGTCTACTCTATCTTTGTCTAGGGCAGGGCTTGTCTGGACCCCATCCATAAAGCCAGTCCAAGAGAAGCCCATTGAAGTCCCCACTGAATACAAACAGTACATTGCCAAATTAAAAGTGGGCAAAGTTTCGATGATTCACAGCCTCATCTCAGATGTGAGTACAGACTGAGAGAACAAAACATTGAAAGAAGCCCTACAGAGGAGGACTTGGGGAGTTTAGATGGACAAAAAACTGTATATGAGCCATCAGTGTGTGCTTGCAGCTCAGAAGGTCAATAGTATCCCACATCAACAGAGAGGTGGGCCAGCAGGGACAGGGAGGTGACTGTCCCCCTCTACTCTGCCCATGTGATGCCCCATCTAGAGTGCTGCATCCAGTACAAGAAGGATGCAGAGCTGATTGAGTGGGTCCAGAGGAGGGCCACAAAGATGCTAAAGGGAGTTGGGCTTGTTTAGCTTAGAGAAGAGAAGGCTCTGAGAAGACCTTATTGTGGCCTTACAATACTCAAAAGGAGCTTACATGCAGGAAGGGGATTGATTTTTTACATGGTCTGATAGTGATAGGGCAAGAGGGAATGTCTTTAAACTGAAAGACAGAAGATTTATGATAGATGTTAGGGAGAAATTTTTTACTTGGTGGGTGGTAAGGCACTGGGAACAGATTGCTCAGTGAGGCTGTGGATGCTCCATCCCTGGAAGCATTCAAGGCCAGATTGGATGAGGACAATGGACAGCATGATTTGGTGGGTGGCAACCCTGCCCATAGCAGGATGGTTGGAACTAGGTGATCTTTAAAGTCCTTTCCAGTCTAAGCCACTATATGATTCTAAACTGTCTGTTCAATAATTCCTGCTGTAAATGGTCTGTTGGAGGATACCACAGCTCAAGCCCTAGTTGTCCTGCGCATTAATTCTTAGAAACAGACAACAGAGCTTCATTTGATACATTTGCTGATGACAGCAGATAAAGCTACAGAGGTGAAAGTATGAAAGCAAAGAATAATTTCCTGCATAGTTAGCCACAAATTGACAAGCTCCAATGTGATTTTAGATTTTTCTTTTTAATTTTTTCCCCTCCTATGTTTTTTCCTTCTGTTTCACTATTACTTGAACCAGGAGTCTCATTACAACAACTCCCACGTAAGCCATACTTCAAATGCGAAGTACATCATGAATGACTGCTTGGGTCTGTCTCTTCCAAAAACCTACTGTACAAGGGTAGATGCACTGGTTCCATACTTTGAGAATCTAGTTGAGCCTTCATTGAAAAGGGGCAGTAGGAAAATTGGCCACAGGCATAGGAGAAAGCTACAGATGGAGTTGCACACCTCCAAAACTCAACAAAAGCCATTCTGGCACATGGAGGCAAGCAGGTAAGAACTGATAGCTTACATAAGGCCTTTGGCTCTGTTCCTCTAGATAGTAACTATGCAGACTCCACAAAACCTCAAAAAACTACTGCAGTTCACAGATATTAATAGGCTGCTAATAAAACTAACCTGATACTCAAATATATATTTTTAGCATAATCTTTCCTATAATCTTTCCCTCATTTATTTGAAAGTTATCAACTATAGTTCATTAATCATGATTAAATTTGTATCTGTTCTGAGGTTTTAAATAGTGCCAACACAGTTACAGTGCCTCTACACAGGGTGAGTTATTTCTCAAACACATTGCTGTATGGAGAGCTGCTTCCTTTGAAGCCCACATGGAGCCGGATTTTGGCTCTCATAAAGGCTGCTGGAATTTTGCCATCAGCATCGACGGAGCCAGTTCATGTGTGGATTTCATGTCTATGAACCCTGACAAGGAACAAACCTTCTCAACTTCCATTCAAGTGAAGAAAGCTTTCATGCTAACTAGCTGAGGTTTTTTTCCTCCTTGGATTAGAAAGAAACATGTCAGACATCCCACATGATACTCATCACCCTGGCTCCCATATTTCTTAATCCATGGTATAATATTCAAAGCAATTACATAATAGTATTTTGTATTCTGCATAACTCATTGCTATTAAACCTAATAAGCTACACCCATGCCAACAACATTTTTTTCTGCAGCGCAGCAAATCTACTTTAGGAAAAAAAAAAGAGGTAGAAAGCACACTGAGGCTTTTTAAAAGTACAAAACTTATCCAGCAATCTCTGATGGTGCAAGATACAGTACAGCTGCTACCACATTTGTCTGGGAAGTCTTTGCTTAATTCATTCTTGGCTCCATCATCAGTGATGTAATGAGTTCATCCCAAATTTGTGGCAAGATTTTCTTTTCTTTTTACAACATCCTACATCTTGATATGTTTTATATATACACCCAGTGATAGGTTCACAGATATCTTCGACAGTAAATTCTCAAACTAAGCAAGTCTATGCTGTGCCACTTTCCTGATGGCACAGGATGTTAGTAAGTTAAGATGAATATCAGATGGCAAAGATCCTTATCTAGCATCATACATTTTCATATTCTGAAAAATTCTTAAATATTGCTACAAAGGAAGACAAGTCAGAGTTGACCTAAGAGTTTAAAAAGGCAAACATAGGTTGGTTTTCCTTCCAACCACTTACTAGTGGTTGTCCATTTTGCATTCCTATATGCCTGCCTTCAGACTAATTGTCAGAGACCAGAAGCTTTGAGAACAGCCTATGTTGCATTGGCAGTTTTTACAGAAGATAGCAAATGAAATCTTTTCTCCTCATCATCCTATGATGATGTTGAATGCAGTGAGAATGAGTTGAATGCAGTGATCCTTTGTGGGTCACTTCCAACTTAGGATATTCTATGATCTGCAGTCTTCTTCAGGGGATAGGCAGTGTGCTAGCACTCAGACATGGGTTGATGGAGATTTTGTGGCTTATAAATACTGCAGCAGGCTTGATGAACAACTGGTTGGGCAGAGCTAACAGTGATAAAAATAGTTGTCTTGACTCCAACTTTGTAGTTCCTTGATCCTGGAATTAAGCAGCTTAACTATGCCCAGCACAACTTGCTTTGCCACCATTCAACAATCTCTATAAATCCATGGCAGCTGAGGATTCTAGCAATGTCTCCATGTTTCTAGATAAATCTCTTAGTCTTTGGGGAGGAGAACAGGGAACCCCTGTCTTGACTTTATAACACTCAGGAATTTCCAAGCACCGGAGGCACACCGTAGGGCTTAACCAACTTTAAGCATCACTTAAATAAGGGATTGATTTATCTAGATCTGCAAATTTTATTCCTGCAAGAAGGTAAAAGCCATGTAGTAGAGCCAAGGATCTGCTTCACAGTGATTCAGCAGGGTCAAGCTTTCCTTGGTTAAGAGTGCCTCTGCACTTATTTTCTGTAGATAATATAGC
Organism: Cyrtonyx montezumae; assembly: GCF_038088225.1. Lineage (NCBI taxonomy): Eukaryota > Metazoa > Chordata > Aves > Galliformes > Odontophoridae > Cyrtonyx > Cyrtonyx montezumae. Next base: position 17,802,163 of record NW_027072078.1, on the reverse strand, counting down.
AATAAGTTGTTCTTAGAATTTAAATGAGGTGTGGGTTCAAGCTTGCCAAATACAATTTGGAAGCATACCCTAAGGGTCTGAGAGGGCATGGAGGAAGAAGCAGAGAGATTGCCTTGCAGAGTCTGCCACTTGCAAAAGCTCTGCAGAATCCAGCAGACATGCCTACCAGCAGATTGAGACAGCCAGACCTGATGATCAGAAACACTTTGAAGCCCAGCTGAAGTTGTCAGCAGCTGCATGTCTTCTCAAAAAGCCCTTTGACTTTTTGAGTAGATGTCTCCTGAAAAGGAGGAAGAATTGGAAGGAGGAATTCAACCTCCTTTTGATTGGAAAATAAATTACAACAGAACTATTTATCCTGAAGTCTATGGCACAACAACAACCTGTGGTCACAGCCCTTAAGGCTTTCCTTTTCTTGGTCAACTGTCTAGTCACACTGTTATTTATTCTGTTTCATTCGCAAAAACACAGTCTCCAGATTCCAGAAAATGACAGTACACAGCATTCACAAAATGTATGCCTGCCTACGCATATGTGCAGGGCTGGTGGATGTCTGAGAACTTTAATTCCACTTACATGTACTAGCTGAAATTAATTCATTTGTTGAAAGTCATGCACAGCAGCGGATAAAACACACTGGCTTGGAATTGGGAAGAGGTGGTTTAACTAAAAGAGGTCACCACTACTGAAATAGAAAGAAAGCAGACACTTTTGACAAACAACTGCATCACTGGTGCAGGAGATCTGACAACAAACAGCAAGTCCATAATAAAACTGGCAGAGCTAACCAGAAGTTAGTTATAAGACAGATCTGCAGCTGAAAGATCTGTTTTTATCTTAATCCTATGACTTGCTGTTATTTTACAGCAAACTGTAAAAAGCCCACAGAAAACTTGCTACCACCCTTGGCAGCAAACCCTACCCCAAAAAGGATCAGCTCAAAAGTTTTCAGAATTCATCAAGTCCATGAGTCCAAAGGGCAATTTCAGTCACTTATACAAGAAACACTCATGAAAAGGCAAAACTAAGGTCTCTTGCCTGTCATCTATAATATAGACAAGGTACATCTGTATGGTTTTTACAATGAAGCCGCTGAAGTCTTTCATTTCAAATTATTGAATGAGTAATTAGATACACTTTGGCATGTAAAAGGGGTATGTAGCCCCCCTACCCCTTTCAAGGTCTACAAGTTAACTTCATAGAAGTGAGGTAACACTTACTGGCATTGAGTGCATGGTCTCTCTGCTAAAGCTTGTCAATAATTAACAGATAATCAGTTCAGTAGTAACTGGACTAATATCCCCACTTAATACTAGGTTCTCCCCTTAACACATAAATAAACACACTTTAACTATCAAATGATACCAATGTTTAGTTATTAATCTGACCAGACTGGAAACAACCATCAAATCCCAAGAATACTGACTCACCTATGCTTTTTTAAAGCTATCTTTACTTCCTGGTTCAGCCTACAAACCTACAAAATGTTTGAAGAATGATTAATGCACACGGAAGTCAATTACAAAATACTCAAGAATAAAAATTGAAAATTCCAATTCTTCAGGAACTGTGTCCTGCAAAATCATTTGGAAGTTCCATCAGTTGCCTCATGGATGTCTTTCTTTCTTGATAAGGCTAAATTATTATCCAGGTTTCAGAAATATCAAGAGACCTCACGCATATTGTGCTAAACACTATATAATGCATAACAATTCACAGTCCTTTCTTCTAAGACCTTATACTTGAAATTACCATCTTCACTGAGATAAGAAATTTAAAGGCATATGACAAAGCTTAATGCCATTTATGAGTAAAATATTAGGAGGAGCCTTAAATATTTCAGCCCTGTCACAGTTACTTAGTTTAGCATGAGCAGAGAGCAATGGTTAAATCTCAGGAAGCAATAGGGCTAGTTGTAGTGATTTCTGATACAGAGTATTCTGAACAAAATACTTGGTATCCCAGCAACCTCCAATTGCTGTTAAAATTTTAATCCTAAGCTTTACATATGGTAGGAAAATCTGACCTTTTATACAAGTGCATTCTATTAACACCATCTGAAGAGTTTGAAAGATGAACAACCCTATTCATATCCAGAAATTAACACTTTTCTTGTTCCTAGTTAAGTGCATTTTTAAAAGCATGCATGTGTACTGTAGGAGCTTGAATGACTGTGCAGATGCATACACACAAATGCTTTTCAGTTTGAGTATTTGCGTGAGCTTTAAGCTAACTCTATCATGTCTTACATAGTAACAATATCTGCAAAGATAAAGAGTGAACCTTTACAGAAAGAAAGCCTTTAATCAGTCTCCTAATCAGAGTCTGAACTAATGAAAGTCTCAGTGCAATCTAGATAACTCTTGCTTAACTACATCTGACATTTTGGAGTAGATTAGGTTCTAATGGTCTACGGCAGAGCTTTCTCTTTAGAAACCTTGGGATGTCATTAATAAATACTGGCCATCGTATAGGGACTCCGCACCTCTGTAGTCGAGACAAAACATCTCAGAGGAAATCACTGCCTACTGCGTTGTGAACCACATCAGTGAAGCCAGGCGCAACATCCATCAAAGATTAAAAGAGCAGAAAACGAACACTGCTGTGACCAAACACTTGAAATCATGTGCCGACTGTCACAAACAATTAGAATTCAGCAGGGGTATTCTCAGGCATTCACAAATCACGACTGCAGGAGATCTCAGGAAACGGGGCCATGATTAACCCATCCTGCTGTCCCCGGTCATAACAACAGGCTGTTATGAGGAAGAAGCTGCAAGATTTTTCATCATGAAAATAACTCATTTTCCTAAAACCTCACCTTCTCCTCAGAATTTGAAGAATGGTCTGTTATACAAGGAAACTCAGGGACCAGGAAACTCATGCTTAATTCTCTATTCTTTTGAGGAGGGCAGGCGTTTGGCAGCAGTGAGAATACAAAGGCTGCAGGTCTGTGGTCTCCAGGGAAGGCAGATCCTCTCATCCCTCAGTGTCTAGTATCAATCTCAATGCATCTTTGCAGAATGCCAGTGTACTCCCATGTTCCTAACTCATCGTCTCCTCATGCAGAAAGTATATCACTAAAGGAAGACAGACTGGATATGATGCTTACTGATTCTAGAAGGTGAGTGAAGGAAAATGGAAAACCCTTCTGAGCACTACAGCATGTGAAAAAATGCAGTACAAACTATAGATTCAAATTCTACATTTAAATATTATACTGGGCACTTGGAAAAAAAAAGACTAACCTATTTCAGGCAATATGTTCAAAGAAAAGAGTTGTGGAAAGACTCATTTTTTTCAATTCTTTTATTTAAAAGTGGGTCAGTTGAACTTAGTACTACATTCTCAAATTTGCTGCAAGACTCCAAAAGATAGACTGAAAATTTTCCTACTTGTCATTTGAGGAAGTCAGAACTAGATTTTTATTCCCCCCAAAAAAACAAAAACCATAAACAAAACAAGGTTTGGAAGAGCTAGCCCTGCTGGCTAGTACAGACTCACTGCCTCTCAAGAATGCCTGTGCTGGCTTTTGCCAACACTGTTGGCCATGGTGCCCCAATCCAATCATCACACACCCTGTAGCCTCTTAACAGCAACCTGACTCATGTAAGCTCTCTGACAATGCCTCTGTAGCTGCAGCTGTCTGTGGAGCTGTGAAAGACAAACTGCTTGCACAGGAAGTTTCAAAGCTTTATATTTTTCAACATAAGTTTAGGCTTTCCAATATTATCATAAACAGACACATAGGCTGGCAAATGCTTGACATACTGCCTGACTCCAGCTTGAGTTGAGTCACATTTTGAGAGGGCTCTCAGGGCTGGATGGGCTCAAAAGCAACAAACACTACTGATATCAGTGCACATTTTTTTTGCATGGTATTAACACAATGTTTAAAACAGTGCATGCTAAAAGAAATGATTAAATGCTGAGGAGAAATATAGACAAGGATGTAGGAAAAGAATAATCAGATGCAGTAATTGGCTGTACTGTAAAGGAAAATAGACAGGCTTCAACATGCCTGCTATACCGTGAAATATTTGGGCAAGTCCAGGGTGGCCTGTTTTGAGAACTGCCAATAAATACATTCCAGGAATCTACACAAACTAGAAGATAACTTAGTGGCAAAAGGTTTTACAGTATTTGCAGTTTATAGAGATAACTACTGTTTAGGGTTCTTATTTCTACATTTCATTTATTTGTGATCCAGAAGAACACTAATTATCCATTTGGGTCCTTTCAAGTTCTTTGCATATCTGCTCACTGAGATGTTGAGAACTCAGATGTTCCCAGATCATGAAGAGTAACATGTCTTTGCAGGTTAATCCCTCACGTCTCCCACAGGTGTGACATAAGACACACTGGTCTTTATCAAGGAATAAGTGTGGTACAATTCCAAGTAGTTCAGAAAAAGCACCAAGACTTCATTGATTCTTTCTCAGTTCCTAAAGTGCACTGCACTGCAGCTCATTCACAACACTGGCAACACTGCACAGAGGCAAAGATTGGGACAAGGGCCAAGAACACAGTTGGCAAAAATCACAATAGACTAAAAAGGTAACTGACTTTATCATGGTTCTTTATTGAGCTTTTAGTAGCTTATCTGTAGGTACTTCAAAAGCACTTTAAAATCAAAAGATTTATTGATTAGAGTCTGTTAGCTCATCAGTAGCAGGGAGATGGGACAGACAGATGCTGCAATCTTTTCACATGTTATTGCTGCAGGATCACATAGCTCTTTGGCACCCATCCCCCCATTCAGAACAAACCAGATAACCACACTGACCAGCAGAACCACCAAGAGATATCTCTTCAGACTATCTAGAATCTGGGAACTCAAGATAATAGACAGGCTTCAGTGTGCAGGTTAGTGACATTTAAAGATAATTAAAATAAATATTAAGATTTTATTAAACGATTAAAGGGTAATGCAGATGGTTCTGAAGTTATTAGGGGGGTTGAAAAAATATTGCATTATAGAGGAATTTAAAATAGAAAGTGAACACTTATACACATTTCTCTCTATCTGAGCAGAATTGAAATAGTCAACCCTTTTCTCAAATAGCAGGATTCACAGGATTTGGAATCCAAACTAGCTCCCATTCAAATTGGTGAAGAGACAGCAGCAGCTCATAAACTCTCACTTCCATGCACTCCAGACATAACAAATGAAGACATATTAAGAGAGCAGAGTCTGTATTCTGAATACATCAGTGTTCCCCAGATTTGGGACGTAGACTTCATCTATTAATGCTACAGGGAGCAGCCACCGAGCTTGGATACATAAGCAACTGATAAACTTGTAGGCTATTCAGATACAGTATCTTGCTTGGAGACAGCCTCCCATTGGAATCTCACTTTACATCCTTTTACCCCATACAATGTCCAAACCAGTTTTTGTTAAGTTTCTCAAACAGTACACACTCATGTAATCCCATCTCCAACGGCATGGCCAAATTAGAATGACTCTGCAACAGATGCTCATATTTCTGCTCTTTTTAGGAGTGATTACCATAGATTTAGGAAAGTGTTTGAAATGTGAACAATTATATTAAAGAAAGAGATAAATATTTACACTTTTTCAAATTGCTTAACAGAAGCCTGATTTGCAGTCTCTTGGGCTTCATCTTCTCTTCAAAATTTTAGCAGGAAAAAAAAAGGTAAAGTGGGGTATTTACAGTTTTCAGTGACTGAGGGACTGGAATTTTTCATCAGTTTCTGCCAACAGAACTAGCTTAGAGATGCTCCTCTGCCCTAAGCCATGAATATCTTTACTTGCAATCTATTCATTCCAAGGTGTATTAGGGGTCCACTATTGTTTCACGAATAATCCCAAATTTATTGAAAGATACAAAAGGACCTGGCTGCTGTTCCTTTCTCCTTCTACCACTATTTCTCTGAGACAAACTATCAACAAATCCACCCACATATTGCTCAAATCTCTTGAGACAGAAAACATGATATTAAACTAAATGGAAATGGGGTGAAGACATTATACACTGTCACTGAACAGGTGAGAAACAGTTTTTTTCCAATACAGGGCAGTCTAAATGAGGAACTCAATGACACAAGATATGGACGCCTAAGATGCACAGTTCAAAAAAATAAAAATTGTCAAATCTAGGAAAGAAAAATAATAATAAAGGATTCCCAAACCTACAGAACCCCCTCAGTTGTTCCTTGGCAAGCACTGGAAGAATATCCCATTCCTAAGCATTCATTACTGACCACAGACAAAAACCATTGGGCTGAAGGGACCTTTGGTCCTATACCAGCAGCTGCCCTGTCCCAGCTGAGGCTACACTTAATTTCCCTTCAAAGGACAGCCAGTCTGTGACAACAGCACAAAACTACTGAAGTTCAGAAGTTTTTGTTAAAAATCAAGGGTTTCTTATATGCTGCTGCTAAAGTAATGGAAAGACTACATAAACTAGACAGTGTGAGGAAAATTCCCAGTACAATGTGCCTCTCCCCACATCTGCCTCAGGCTTTTAAAACTCATTTCCATAGTAATTTCCTTCTCAACTTGACATTGCTTTGCTCCTAGTTCAATGAATACCTCCCCTGTTTGGAGAAATTCCTGCTAGGATACAGGATGTGAAGGCTTAATAGTTTGCATTCAAATTACATTTCTACGCCTTCTTCGAGATACATAGTTTTAAATTCCAAAGTACTGGTCAACACCTTAAAGAAAAACAAAATCACTGAGGCAAAACCCCACTTCCTGGAATACAGCATGAATTCTCAATTAGATTATAACTTAACTTGTGCCTGTGCACACTAAGAGAGTGAATAAGGAGCTTTCCATGCTCCACACAAGAACCAATCTCAATTCCTCTCCCTGCACAGACTGCTGAAACCCATCCATGTCAGTTTGTTCATGAATTCATAAACCAGCATCAATCAGATGTCATTAAATACATCAGAATGGATGAAGATTCTTGCAGTCAGACCCATGATCAGTTATCTTACAAGACAGTATAGCTCCCAGTGGTAGACAAGGAACTAAGGCCACAACATTTCAACCTTAAAAAAAAAAACAGATTTTCTCTGATCTCCCACAGGCCTCATGAATTACTTTCTCTTAGGACAGAGTTATTTTTTTTGTAAAGGAGCCTGAGGACACAGGAAAACTTGCAGAAAACTACAGAAGTCAAGAAGCATTTGGCAGGAAGAAAGCCCAAGTACCTGTTATGACACTGACAAAAGACCAGGGGCTGTCATCTGGAGCCCAAGTGCCTCCTGTTCAGTCCTACTGAACCCTACAGGTACCCACTGTTCTTCACTCCATTTTGCTACCTCTTAGCAGTTCCTGACCTGCAGCTCTGAACTTTCTCAGACATTCCCCGAACGGGTAGAATAGAGTCTCTTGCACAGCAAAAATTATGCCAGCATAATCTCTAGCTTCAGCATACAACAGATGGCAGTCAGGCTGCTCAGCACACACTTCAAGTTGCTCTCAAACTACAAACATCCAGATCTGAAAAGAAAATCTGGGGCTGTGACAGTGCTGAGATTATTAAAAAAAAACAAAAAAAAACAATAGCATAATTCACAATGCTCTTGTCCTAAAGCTGCTCTTCAAAACTGCAAAAGTATTTTTTTTAAGCAGAACTGATGAACAAATTTTTTTATAATATACCCACTTAGATGCAATATACTGAAAAATAGTTACAGAGACTTCAAAAAATATATATATCTTGCCTCACTCCACCCTTTGAACTACCAGCTTTTAGGGGATCTCCATCTGCAACACTGAAGTCAATGAAAGTGTAAAAAAGAAAAAAAAAAAGGCATAAAAGGTTATCATTTTAACCACTTCAGCTAGAAACTAAGAATAAAAATAAACATAAAACTTGTTACCAGACTAAGAGTGATCTCTAAATGGTTTCTAAACAAAAATTAGTCACCAGAATAGCTTCAAGTCCATGCTGTAAAAGTTCTTAGGATGCAGTTCAAGAAGGACTAAGGCACACCATGCCATCAGGAAGGCTGGCCTTCCTTTTCTCAAGTCAAATAGCATTGCTCCCTTCCTTCCTGCTGTGGTATTCATTTGCTTCCCAAAGAGCTGATTCAGCTCACTCCACCAGAAGAAAAATAGCCCAGCCAGGAAACAAACAAGTAAATACAAACAAGACTGAAAAAAAACAAAACAAAACAAAACAACCTACTCTTCTATTTTATTGAAATCTGGATATTTGAATAAGCACAGCTTCTTGACAGGATGGAACGCCACATCGTTGTTTGTTGTTTCCATTACAATTTTCTTTTCTTGCCTTCTATAGCACATGGGTGAAAAGCTGCAAAGGTTGCAATGGCTGAACATAGGCTCAGGAATTAGCCAAACTACACAGAAAATCCAGGGGACATTGAAACTCTAAACAAAACTGTAAAGGACTTTTTGAGGACTATCACTATTAACATCTCTCATATTCTGATTGAGACATCCTGTTCCATTTTCTATGGAGGCTATTTCCATGGAAGACAGAAGTTTTACAACTGTAAGAACGTATATTTTTCCCCTGTAAAATAGCAGGCACATTTGTCCTGAACTTGACAGATTCCTGAAGAATGACAAAGCTAATAAGGAATACAAGGAAATACTGATTTGATGGCCACTGCCGTCACTGTTAGTTGTGACCACAGGGCACAGGGAACATCTCCAAAGTATATCTGAACTCCTGGTTTTGCCTGTATGTGGCAGTGTAGGAAGCACTGCTGCAATGCAACGTATTTAAAAACACACCTCACGAGGAAACATTCCTCCTCCACACGGGCATCTGGAGTTCAGTACCTTTTATTCAGTGGCAGGATAAGTCTCTTAGTTGGAGATGCTAACATGTCTTTTGAATGCTGTTCTTATATATGCCATATCCCATTCTTCATAGCTAGATAAAGATATGTGAAAAGCCAAAAAGTTGAAGTAAGAGGACTTCTTAATGAAAACAGCTTTTTCCTCCTATTCCTTCTTCCATAGACTCAGCACAAGACGTGTTAAAGGTCAGTTTTGTGGGCTTTTTAAAAATACTTTTGTAGCTGGAATAGCTTGTAAAATGGCCTTTGGATGTCACAACTTAAATAAGATACACAAAACGTGCTGAATTGAGATAAATCAATGGTCCACTTGGACCAGGATTTTGTCTCAGACTGGCTAGTGTTGGATTCTTCGTATGAAGGAAAAATAAATGAACAAATTAAGAAATTACAAGCTCTTTGTCAGTGAATTACCTATCCTTAAGGAAAATGCCCTTTTAGAAAATCAACAGTTGATCAACAGTTGAAACAGTTGGAAATGGCCTCTGAGCTCAGGGTCCCAAAACTGAACTATATACTTATAAATTAAGTACATGCATATCTTTAGGAATACACTTTGTAATTCTGCAAATACTTAGAGTTACAAAAATATGAGAAAACTAAAGAGTATACACTGCTACTCCTTCAGAGCTACTGACAGCAACAAAATGCTGGAAAGGTTGTGTAGTGGTATTTCTAAGTTCATCGCTGGGACTGATCTAGGTATCTGGGATAATGACATTTGTAATGCAGCAATAGCTAGTGGTGCGACTAAAAATATGCCAAGGAAAAGCACTTAGAGCCACACCCCATGCTTCTAAAATGAGCAGGGCTGCTCTTTGACTTTGTTACAACACTTTAACTGGGCTATATGTCTAAGAGTATACTCTTGTTAAAACATGATCAAGGTCCCAGCCATACTGTGCATTTTAATCATGCTGAAATTTTACCGGGGACAACAGCAAGGATAACCACATCCTAAGATACTGACATATTTGAGGTGAAGTCAGAGAATGCAAGAGAATACCCAAAAGTAGAAAAGACAGAATAGATGAAGTACCTTAGGGGAAAAGACTCATGTCTGCCAGGAAGTCAGAATAAGACAGAGCTTGGATAGAAATCCCATGATACATTTGTCAGTGCAGTAGTGCGATAGGTTTACTTGCAGGTATAAATTCACTAAGGCTTGCTCTGGTCAAAATTCAACCAAATAGCATACCTTGCAGTGGAAGTAAGAAAAGTATGACTTAAAATAAGAAATGAGGACTACTAAGACTTCTAAAAGCTTGTATCAGAAGCTTATTCACCCTTGCTGCAACTGTAGCACTCTCAAGAAACACATGCTTTCTTTGATAACTGGCTACTCTCTTAACAGCACTAGATCATCTACTTTATCTTGCCTTTACCCAACAGATTATCCACGGCATGCTGTTATGTGACTCTTCTCCACAAAACTTTCTGCAAAAAGCACTGAAAAACACTGCTGCAGAAAGCAGTCAAGTCAAATAACAGCTGCGCTTCAAAAGGGAAAAGTGGGAGGGGAGGGATGGGAGGATACGGAGATAAGGATACATATTATGCAGGCCAACGAGGCACCCCTTTGGAATCAGAGCATATTCTTCAGATGTTGGATCAGGCCAAACATGCTTGCTTTTATGGTGCTGAGAGCTTGACAGGTATCTTTATTCACTGTCATCTCTGTTGACCAGGTACTTTTTCATTAACTGCTCTTCTTTATTTATGTATTTATCCTCTCTCTAACAGCCAAAGGTTCCATTATTTATCAGGTTGAGATAAAAGCCAGATTTCAGGGTTCAATAAGAATAATAAATAGAGCTAATACATGACCAAACTGCAGCCCTGAGATTATCTCCAAGTTTCAAGATATACAAAGCATCAAATAGGAAGGAGTAACAGCATCTGATTTGCCTTTATGTAGCTTTTAACACAGCACCCACACCATGCAGCTAAACAAAAAATAATAATAATAAACCCAAGAAGTAACATTATTTTTGACATTAAATGTGCAAAAATGCATATAAGGGATGCCAGGTGACAGATCAGATCTCAGAAGAAACTTTAGTGTACCCATGTTCCAGAAGCAAATGCTGACTTAGAAAATCCAAGATTCCCAAAAGTGGGCGAACATCCCAATAGGAGGCTCATCTCTCAAATCCAGTTCACTTCTACTGTTTTTCTGCAAGTCCATTACTGACCTAAAAGCCCTCTTAGTGAACCAAAGACAGCCTTACTTAGTGTAGCAACTCTTAGTTATCTATAAACTAATCTATCTAAACCATAACATCTGTATTTTAACATGATATTTAAAAACTATTCACTCTACTAAACACAAGAGAACAAAACAAGACATGTGCAAAATTGCATGTAATGAGACAATTTGGGGCACTTGAAACCTTGGGTTCATATTTTTCCACAGATAGCAGAAGCAGTGTAGTTACCAGCAAAGAAGAGCTACCTACAGTTTACACACTCCCTAAGAAACATCTGAGATGCAGTGAAACCCCAAAGGAACTCCTAGTCATCCCTTTGCTTGATCAGATGCAGACTCAACTGAAGACCAGGAATCAGAAAGGTATTGCCATACAGAAGCAAGCTACACTCAAAGAATCTTGAGAGCTATTTAGCCTGAGACTGAGATGAGATTGTTCCCATCCTGAACTGCATCTAAGCAGACTCAGCTTTTGCACTCAAATCTACAGACAGCTGTCTTTCATATTGTTCATACATGAAGATATGTCAAAGCTATTTTCTCAGCTGTCCATTTCAAAGCAGGGTAGTCTCTCTCTGCATTGGACAAACTGAAAAAAAAAATCCTATTAACCACTCCAAATTTCGGACTGCTTAGCCAAAGCTTGTCTGAATGAGCCAGGTCTCTTTGTCAATTAAAAGCTAAGTGAGATGTCTTGCCAACAACACCCTTTCTTGAAGTAATCTGCCCCTTAGAAAGTTTTGCCCATACCTGCACTGTGTACAAGTAGCCGTATTAGAGGAGGCAAAAGAAGCATACAAGAAAGTCCAGAAATGAAAAGCAGACCATGTTATTAAAAATTAAGAGCCACTCTGATACACACATGGAAAGAATTGCTGGATAGGCAAGAAAAGAAACAATCCTCCTTAAACCTATGGGCTGAGGAGAAGAAAAAAAATCCTGCCTGCAGCAGAGTTGCATCTTTGTTGGTTAGAGCAGTCTGCAGCCACCTTTATCATGAATGCTGAGGTGTGGCTCATGTAGCCAGCACGCCCTAACATGTAATGCACATCTAGATTTGAGTAGGTTCTTATCAGATCTAAATGGAGCTCTGCTTGCAGGGACCCGTAGTGTTTGAAGGCCATATCTCTGTATAAAAAGACAGAGGGCCACAGGGCACATCACAGAACTTCACAGGTTGTATGTGGCCCTCCCATGGTTAGTTAGCAATATAACATACTGCCAGAGAGAGATCAGATTTGAAATCTAGGCTGCCAAGGCAACAAAGACTGAAATTTTATGAAGACAGATTTCTCAGCTTAGACAAGGCAGAGAAACACCTGACATAAGCAGGTCCTCACGTAGGTACACTGCACACTTGTTCTTTTTTCTCCCTAAACACTCACGAATAGCCATGTCTTTCATTTAACTCAGTATTGACACAGTACAAAAATAACAAACAAAAAAAAAAACAACAACCAAAAGGTGTGAGAAAATATCTTTGCTTTTCCTTCTCAAAAACCAAAGTAAGATGTTAACAGCCGTCTGGTCATCTCTTTTCACAACAACAGTGTTGGATGCAATTAGTCCAGAATACTGGAGACTGGTAACAACCAGTCCTCCAGGTCGTTTTTGCATCTCAACTGCTGCCTCCCAAAGTAAACAGGCCCACAGCTTCAGCAAAACAACTGGCAGAACTTTGTTCCTTATGTTTTTTTGGTTTTGATTTTGTTTTTCCAAACAAATTTCTGAAGAGTTTAAACTACATTTTACATTGATAGTATGACAGATTTCAGGACACATTACTTTAGATGGTATGGGGCTTTACACTTGTGAATAAGAACACTGAAAATCTTAGTTTTAGGCTTTCTCAGCAATCACTGTTCAATGCTTAAATGATTTTTCCCTTTAAAGTGCAAAATTTGGAAACTGTTTCTCCTATCACTTATTTGACAAAGCGATGACTTTCCTCAGTACATCCAGAACTGACGCGACTCTTGAACCACATGCCACACTCAAAAGATGGGAACTTGCAAACTGAAAACAAAGAGCATTTTTGCATGTGTTTCAATTCTACCTTTTTCTTCCATTCACAGAATCATAGAATTGTTTGAGTTGGAAGGGACCCCTAAAGATCATTTAGTCCATCCTCCTTGCAATGAACAGGGACTCCTACACTAGGTCAGGCTGCTCAGAGTCTAGTGCAGCCTGGCCTTGAATGTCTCCCAGGATGGAGCATCCAGTACCTCCCTGAGCAACTTGTTCCACTGCCTCATCACCCGTATTGTAAAAAACTTTCCTTGTATCTCCTTAAATCTCCCCTGGTCCTGTCTCCTGGCCTTTTCCGTTTCTCTGCTTCTCCTCTTCCCTGTTCTTTCACAGAGCTTCACAAGAGAAATACTTGGAGTATGTTGCTCTGCCTGCATCTGTAACACAGGCCGCAGTCTTTTAGCCTCCTCTTGTCCTTTTTCTCCTCTCTGTCATGACTATCATCCACAGCTGCCTATCTGCTCAGGCTGACTTGTAACCTCAAAGGAATAATTTCCATTTAGTTAACTACTTGCACTCTCAGAAAAATCTCTTCACCAACTACACAAGAACAGTTACTTGTTTAAACTATTTTGATATATTAGGAGAAGGGAACACCCAGAAAACACAATAGAAATACAGTAGTACAATGCACATTATCAAAATCTTTAGCACAGTCAGTAAATCCACAGTGCCTCTTAAGAAATCATAAAGTAAAATACATTTAAAAGCTTTTATTCATCCCACCACAACTGCTATGTCAAAAATATATCAAAAATATATCAAAGACCAAAAATCTGAAGCACTGCCCTTATTATTTTAGGGCTTGATTAGACATACATAAAATTCCTGGTCAACTTCGTATGATTTGCATTCATTTACCACTAAGACAGCCCCATCAATAGGCATCTCTGATTTGAGAAAAATCTCTGTTACTACTTAGTAATCAGAGATAGACAAAGGAGAAAAGAAAAACCTGTGTGAAGAAGCCCACCACACAATACAATGGGAATACACTTATCTATATCACTTAGGCAGCATAAGTGATTTTTCCCCAGTTTCTAAGATTAAAAATTCTAAAACAAACAACTAGCATATGCTCATAGTTAAATTCTGATGGGCTATCCTAGCTAGCAGCAACTTTTCCAGCATTGCACAAGGATGAGGAAGTTATATTTGTCAGGTTCCTGACATCAGTAACAATATAAAGATGCTGCTCAGAGCCATTGTGCACTCTGACTTCACCGAGTCAAATCTCAAAATACAAAGGAACAACAGGAACACAGCCATTTGGAAACTATTTTTTCCAAGAAGCCAGTTAAGGATATGAGTCACAAAAACACTGACTACTATCTTCATTTCATTTACCTCTCTTACTCCAGAAGCTCTCTGTTACACATCCAAGCCAGAGACCAGCAGCCACGAGAACTTGTTGGCTCCCTCCCTACATGATCTCATTTCTAGGCCAGAAGGTACAGCTAAGCAATACCAGATGGCCACTGGAGGCTATCCAGACATATATCAAGGTAGCTTCACCGGATCCCCAACAGGCAATCAAAAATTTGCTCTGGAAGGCAAGAAGGCAGAAACAAGATGGAAGAATGTTGGAATGGAGGGCCACCACTACAAGAAGGTCAATCAGTGTACAACTAAAAAGATTACCTTTTCCTAATATATTAGTCATACTAACTTAAATTCAATTATAAAATTAACAAGTTTCCAGCTACTAACCACTAAAGTTCAATCCTCAGCAATTAGCAGCTGATTGCAAACACATTAGATAGTTCAGTTTTGTAATTTATGGAAAAGGCCACTAACACATGCTATTCAAACTTTTTATATAGCAAGTAAGTTTTTTTCAACTGAAGCCTTGACTCAGAATCTCCATGGAAGAATATTAGGTTGTGCACCTAATTCTTAGCAAGTTTGGAGGCCAGTAAGAAGGGAGTTGATTTCTAGAAGCCAGTCAGCAACAGTAAATACTCAGTACTTGACACTGCATGCAGCTACTCAGTAAAATTTAAGATGGAACAGTTTTTTTCTAAAAGCACAGGAAAAACATGGTGATTATCATAATTTCTCAAAAGGATGCTATAAAAATGCCTGTCTACATGCCACTATAAATCCAGTACTGCATCCATCACTTAAATTTTGTAGAAGATCCCATGATTTGTACTTTTGTTTCACGCACACTAACTGAATTTCCTTTAAATTGTTAAGATTGATCATCTGTTAACACTAACAATTATAAAAATACAATGGTTGCTCTGAAAGTAATGCCTCCTATTTTATTACACTGGCCCATAATGTCAGAGGCACATGTTGGTGGTACGTCAGTAAAGGCTGAACTTTCCCACCAATATTCCATTACATTTTGTTGCAATGCTATTGCTGGCAGCAGAGAGACAGTCTGACGACAAGAAAGAGCAGATGAAGCAAAGGTGTGCCACTGAATTCCTCCACGTGGAAAAAATGGTACCCCACTGACATTCATCAATGCTTGCTGAACGTTTACAGGGACCAAAGAGTGGATGTGAGCACAGTGAGGTGGGGATATTGTGTTACAGCAGTGGGAAAAGCGATATGAAAGACAAGCCACATTCCGGATGGCCACGCGCAACTTTCACAGCACAGACTGAAGTATCTCAGTCAGCTCATCCACACAAATTAGTCAATAGTAGTGACTACGTTGAAAAATATTTTTTTGTAGCTAAGAATTTGCTCTATCAGATGGTGTTAACATGCTCTTTATTGCTGTTGTTTCTATGGAAATAAATAGGAAGCATTACTTTCAGAGCAAGCAACATATAAGCAGCAAATAGCTGCAAAAATGAAAATTAATTAGATGGCTATCAATAAAGATTATCAATACGGAAAATGAAAGTTAGTTTGCACCTTTATATAATCATTTCTAACAGCATTCTTTGAATTATTGGCTTTTGCTTTTCCAGTTTAGAAGTGTTCCTATTACACGCAGCATTTCACTATTCTCCGCTCTATGACTTTTCCACTGAAGATGGTGAACTACGTACCCAAAATAACATCCCAGCACTACATCTCCTGCCACCTACAGATGTAAAGAAAGATCTGTTGTGCCAAGAGAGCAGGGCTGGTGCTAAAGCTCCTAGCAGCTGTGATGTCCTCCCAGACAGCACTTCCAAGGCTCTCCTTGCAGGAATTGCATAAGGTGACCTCCTGGAAGAGCAAAAAGGTAACAGACACTTCTGTATGCTTGTTCTTTGAAATGAATCTATAATTACTGCTTTTAAGACATGGAGACAAACATGATATTTTTAGTAGAGGAGTCCTGGGAATTTTAGGAACTGCTTTTATTTTTTATTTGTGAGCAGAGGAAGGGGGTGTGGGGATTCATTTCTTTTAGATCACAAGCACCAGATACTACTGGAAAAGAAGGACAAAAGCAAGAGGAATAGAACTCCTTTATAAGCCCTAGATATAATACCATTATATAGCCCCATACAGCTATCAGCATAGAAACAGAAGGGCAAGCCTGTCCTGGTTTTGGTTTTCTTCCTCTCTCCAGAGCATAAGACAAAGGCATTTCAGCCTCCAGCTTCAGCCCAGTGCTGGGCTCCTTCTCTGTCAGAGCCTAAATGCACCAGAGCTGCCTAATAAACAGATTGCATGGCATCTTGCACACACACAGACCCTCCACTGCCCTTTTGCTGCAGGTCATGAGGAGCCAGGTAACATGCTGCACACTTTTGGCACAGAAGAGCACTGTTTGACAAGCAAAAAACCTGGAAATCAGTGGGGTATCAGCCCCACATAATGGATAAAGGCTGATGGAAACTGCCAGCTTCCCTGCAAACTGTGTTGAATTCTGGTCTACTAATTGATTGCACAGATAATGCTCAATGTGCAAGGCTTGGCAAATCTTGGCAAGAATGCTAAGACTTCACTGAGGAAAAATAACAGGAAAAAAGATCAGTGCTAAAACTAAACTCCAAAGATTTTCCATAAGAAAGTAGAGGCACTGAAGCCACCACATTCCCTGCAGCAGGCAGTTGTTTTGTAACATGCCTGTAAAATACATGCTTTAGTCAATTGGCAACTGTGGATACCAGGCTCACATCCAAAAGCAATGGCCAGTCAGTACCCACTACAGAAGCCACTCCTGTATCAGAAAGAATACAAAAAACATCCATAAACAGGACGTTTAGAGAAGTGAGAAAAAGGTACCAAAAATTCAAATGAGAGATCCTTTTTTGTAGGCTACTTCTATTTGTATGCATATTCAGAAGTTGCACTCCTATACACTGCGGATGAAAATATTCTATACGTGAGCACTGGAACTGAGCTCTTAAACTATGATGCAGAACTGTGTTTCGGTAGTCCTTGCAGCTTGCACTGAAAAAGTCCAAAACCAAATCTTAGAGAAAACCAGTCCATCTGAAAACACCTATACAGGCTGCATTTCTGTATGTGCTACAGATCATCCAGACCTTTTCAGCCTCATTCTTCTCTGAATTACCAGGTGAAAATAGAAACAATTATTTTAAGTGGCTCAAAGCATGTGAGAAGCCTCCCTCTAAAGGTGTTTCTGCTGTGATAATAGAGATTGCTAACGCTGCTTGGTTTTAAGGTTTCCATACTCTTATAGCAGCATTTCATTAGGCAGCCTTATCACAGTTCCTGATGCGGTTCACCTGTCATTGATGGAGCCTTTCCATAACATGCATTCCTGTTCACTTCAGTCCAGATGAAGATGAAAACTATCAATTACAAAGATTATCACTTTTTCATAGATCTTGAATTTCCGACTGCCTTGAAAAATAAATGGATATGACCCAGTCAACATTTTTCTTACTGAGACAGAATCCCTGCTCATACAGGCACTTCTACTAATGTCTACACAGGCACCTGTCCTGAGCAAAAGAAGATAACAGCTATTGAGAAATTGGGGATGCTGTATGTTAATGAGTGTCAAAACTGCTCTGGAATTTACCAGCTGTAAACCATGCATTCCCTTCCTTTGCAGTAAACTTTAAAGGAGGCAGCAGCTAGTTTATAATCTGCTCAGCTATTTCTGCTATGCACCTCAGCTAGTCATTGTGAATCATCTTCTGAAAGACAAGTTATGCAGTCTCCAAAAACATTAAGCAGTGAGCTGGTTTGTGGGAAAGGAGTAGGTCATGCTTCAGAGAAGGGTCGTCACATACACAAAGCAATGTCCACTAGTGACAAACACAAGGAACAAAAAATAAAACTTGGAGAGCTTTTTGCTGCTAGGAATAAACAGTAAGCGAACAGAATTCAGTGCCATGCATAGCTATTGGCTACTGATGAAGTAATGCAGTCAACACTTCGTGTAGGAGAGAAAATAATTTTAGATCAAGATATAAATATTTGGTTGTAATACATTATGCTCCAAGTTAAAACTTGCTATTTTTGTAATACAGTTTTATAAAGACAGCCTAAAAATACCTAAGAAACCAAACCCCTCCCAGCAATACTTATGCAGCACAATACCTGTGAAAAACATTTATTGTAACAAGAGACAAGGTAACGTTTCAAATAATTCTCTCATGTGAACTGGGAAAATATTCTAGTGTAGTCTTAAAGGGATCCCTTCACTACAAAACATGATATGCATGATGTTTTTAAACATTTTAAAAGCATTTGAATTCAAATTGCACAGTTATTTCTTCTAAAAATAAACCTCCAGTGATGCTTATTTGCTGAAGTAATGCCTCTGTTAACTTTTAAAGTATTCTGAATTATTGCTGAACACTGGTTGACTTTTATTAAAATTGTTAAGCACGACTATATTTTGCACACAGGATTAGAGCTGCAACATGTTGACTGCCACTATCAAGAAGAAACACATCTTTGCTGGCTATCCAGACACAAAAGATAAAGTTTATGAAAACTACTAAAGTATTTTAAAACCATAGCAATAAACGACAAGAGGGTGTAACTTATTAAACTACTGGGATGTAACTCCAAGTAGGGAAACTACTATGGACTGCTACAGAATTGTGTTAGACCTTTGATGTTCTGAAAGGTGAGAGTAAAAGCAAAATACTTTCTCAGATCACTTGCTAACATGTCTTTGCATAATGTACAGTATCATGTAGTGATTATGTTCAAGCCCTATATGCACATTACTAGTGACAGGGGCTCAGTGAAATATCTTTCCAAGAGAAACAATCCTGAGAAAAATATTAAAACCAAACAGATAGGAAAGCAGGATTAATGGATTTTCTCCAATTGCCCTTCACAAACTTCACTGGACAAACAGAAATTTCTCAAAGGCTTATAAGTAAACTTGATGAATTTTCCAAAGAAAAAGCATGGAATACACTATTAATAGAAAAATGGTCTCTTACACATCAAAAGAAGTTTCATGCATCTAATCCAAAACAGGAATTCTGCAATCAACAATTAACACTTGTCATTTTTCCCACAAATGTTTCTGTTTCCAGTTTAACACGCTCAGTATCTCAGTCCTTCAATCCTTTTAAGCACAATTATAGAAAAAAACAAATATTTTCACTAAAAACACAGAAACTAATCTTTAGAAGTCAGGAACAGCTAGAAGACATGCAAGACAACATTTAAATGCCTATTTTCTCATCAAGTAGTTTATCCTTAAATCAAAGTGATGACGACCATTTTGGGAGAGCAAGGAAATGACAAAAATGGTTTTACTTCCAGCACTTAATACTAACTCAGCATGTACCTTTCACAACCAAAAACCATCAAAAATCTGTGAGCTCTGCTTTGAGATAGTTCACCAGAATGTAGATTGCTTGAATTTCAACCCCCAGGGCAAACTGCTGGTCACCATGAACTCTCACAGAAAAACTGCCACTAGTGCAGGAAAGTGAAAAGTTTACCAAAGGAAGCCCATGAGAGACATTTGGTCACCAGCTATCTCTGTACCAGCTCCTCTTCGAAATGCTCTTTTTTGAGCAATATTAGCTCTAGCCAATATTCACTTACCTGTGGGACTGAAATACTTCAGCTCTTATGACTGCCTCTGGAGAGTTCTCTTAACAATACATGTTAACAATTCTTTATGCATGTATTATGTTCAAACTACACAGACAGCTTTATTAGTGTTTGGACCCCAGGGTGACACTGCACATGTCAATTACACCTCTGTCATTCAGCATTCTTGCTTCATCTAAACAGATTTTTTTCCCTGCAAACAAGTGCCCACCCTTGTGTGGTCTCTCTCCACTTTCATCTCTTCAAAAAAGAGTCAAACTGAAGTGGGTTCTCTTGCTCACTGTGTGTATTATCCCATCCTCCCTTGTCCTGAAGTGACCCATTCACGTTATCGCATTTTACCTTTCTGTACGTTTGCCTGCAGATCTCAATCATATCAGACCATGGCCAGACATCCAGTACTGCACAGAAGGTGAGACCTCAGCTGGGGGGGTGGCACCCATACAATGCTCTGTAGGAAGAGGTCACTCAGCTCCTTCAGGACTCAAACTCATCTGCAAAAACAATAATGTTGCCATTTGTGAAAATAAAGAAACCTTTCCTGACATAGTCCCAACCCTGAAGAGTCTTCAATGTCATATGTTAGAATTCAAGGAGAGTAGACGGATGCTACTTTCTGCCTTTATTATTTTTTTTTTTTTTAGGATCAGATCCATCCCTTAGACAATGATTTCATGCTTGGAATGATCTGCTTATAGTTGAGTAATCATACGGAAGTGAAGGCAGAAAGGAATCTGCTTTTTTATGTCAAAATATATATATTAAAAAAATAAGCGATGTTGACAAGTAACATACGTTAATATTTTAACTGGGAAAAAAAATCTAGCACTGACAAGAAATAACAGACTAGAGTCAACAGTAAAAAGCAACTTCCCTGTAAGTTAGTCAGCCCAAGTAAAGATTTTCTTCTAAGCAGGAAAAGAAAGTATTTTCATTTTTATTTATATATTTTAAATATTCAGAAGCAGATTGTACTGAAGAATAGCAATTTCACTTGTTTCTCTTTTTCTTTTCCAACCTTTTCATTTTAGCCAAGAGATTCACAAAAGATTTAAGAAGATTTAAAAAAAAATAAGTAAGAGTCATTGGGTCACAGATACCAAATTGCCCTCTTACTTAAAAAAGATGTAAATGCTACTGGTTTACAAGATAGTCTTTATATTTATTGTTATAGGACAATCAGCTACAGGGCCCTCTAGTATTTTAGAGCAAAAAAACAGTGAAATTTTTAGCAACCATTCTCTGGAGGGAAATTTCAAGGTGACTAGAACAATCCTTCATATGGATAAAAATATGCTTATAATTAGAACAGGCTTCTTATAAGATCATTTTGCATTTCTCCTTCATGTTGGCAGATTGCAAAAAAGCTACAGACCCTTGAAAATGATAATTGATTTTTTTTTTTAATTTCACATTATAAAGAAACAACATACACAATCCTGCTTAGAACTAAAATGTTACACTGTCTCCTGGAAGTCTGAGAGGCTGTGGGAGATGTTCATTAGTAAGAAACTAAAACCACACACAAAGTTCACAAGTTATTCTTGGGTTTCATAGCAGCACTTGAAGATTATCACAAAAGATGCAACAAATGAGGTTACACAAGAATTTGAGAACTAAGGAGGTCTCAGATGAAAAGAGTAAGGGCATGCTCTGGACCGTGGAATGTCACATTAAGATTGGCCATCTAGAGTTTTCAGTCATTTACACAGGAGCTTGTGACTGTGACCCTGCTCTTGGTGCAGCTGGTATTCACAGCCAGTATTTTAACTATGGAGACTGTCTGTCTAAGTACACCCAGGCAGCCACTAACAGGAACCAGCTGGAGACAGCTGCTTTCTCTCAGCTGATAACCAGATTTCCTGGTCGTCCCCAAGCAGAAGCATAGAAGACACACACTATTTACACCCCCCTCCATCCCACCCTCCCCCCACATTGCCTGCATACACAAGAGACAGACAATTCTCAACAGAGTTCTGCTACGCGGTTTTTATTCCATCAGTTTGAAGTTAGTCAGGTCCTGACCAGTCACATCCTTGAGCACACCATCACACAGCTGCCTCTACAACTGCTTCAATAAAGCAAAATAAGATCTACATGGAGCCCCATCCTGATTTCAGGTATTATTTGCATAATACTGTTTGCATACCCTGAAATTACCTAAGCTACCTCCTTTCTAGAAAAATAAACAATAAATAAATGAAGTTCCTGTTTCCAGGGCTGTCAGACTAGCTTGCTTTTTAAAGCAAAAACAATAATAATACTCTCTCTAAATTAGAGACATAGAGGAACTATATGAAAACCTGATTAAAACACTCTCAACTTCATTTTAGGAGGCTCTAATTTTTGAAACTAGAGTCAACGTTAGCAGATATTCACAATGAAACTTCTTTGACTCAAGAAATTAGTAATACTGTATAAGCCATACTTCCTTATAAAATCTGCTATGAAGTACTACAACAAAACATTTATTGGGAGAACACAAGAATATACTGCATTACGTGGGTGAGGAATCAGCAGACGTGGAGAAGAGTTTGAAGGCCCCAAAATTTATGGTTCTCCCTCCTCCCAGTTATTTCAGTCAGCCTAGTAAAAGAAACTGCTTCTCCCTACAAGTTCACCCTAGCAGAAGTGAGGAGCTATATTTTTTTCAAGAACGCTCTGGTCATTCTTCCACATACTCCCCTTTCCAGTTTGTATAGATAATATAGATAAAGCCATGTCTTGTAATTCCAGAGAAGATGAAATTTTCAGTGAACTTGTAATAGTGGGTAGTCATGAAGATGCATGCAATGAGTGTAATGAGCACTGAGTCTTATCTGAGAAAGTAGGAAGTTTGTTTTTGGGGGGAGAGATTTTACTAAAACTGTGGATTAGTGTCTAACCAGATTAAACAGAAATGAAGAAGGCCAGGCAGAATAAAAGAGATTAAGATACAGCTTTAAATAGGAACGCTTGCACTGGGACATCTGTACTATCTTAGACAAAGTCAGAAGATGGAAACAAGCCAACTTTATTGTGGATGATAAAAAGGAGACTGAGCATCAGTAGTCACAATTTAGGCTACTTGCCTTCTCTGTCTTGGGCTTGCTTTACACGCTTACAATCACATATATATACACACACAAACATACATTTTACATAGAGGTATATAGGATGAAGCTTTGGGAATCAAGTATATAAATATCACTTCAGTTTTGTAGCAGGTCTTCCAATATACTAGTCATTATCATATTATAGAACAGAATTATCAAGCCAAGAAAGGAATGTTTTGCTCTCACTATTCTGCTGTTTCCTTCCCAGGAGCATCACTTGGTTTCCTGAATTACTAAAATAAAGGCTGTTTGGTGATAGTGAGAAAATTGCTCTTATTAAGTCTGCTCTTAAGTCTGGGTCCTCAATAAACTATTACTGGAAAGGGCTCCAGAACTTGAGAGCATAAACTGACAAGCATCAGGATCCCATATTCAACTTATTTCTCTTATAAAGAGATTTGAACAAGAAAGCCTCATACCTGAGTTGTCAGTAAAACTCTCCAAACATGTAATGCTTGAAAAAAGTGTTAAGTATCTAGCAAAAGCAGTTGCTTCTTTCTCCACCCCATTCCACCCATTTTAATTATCATTACTCTCAACAGAAGCACCTTCTATCAAAGCAGATGATTGAGTGACAGCAGAAGAGGAGGCAGCTTATTTATTTATACATTTAAATTTTATTACAGGAAGTTCCTGGAGTGCAGGCCACTCAGTCATTTCAATCTAACAAAAAATGGTGAGCAAATAGCTACTGGAAGAATTCTCAGGATTTATGAAAGCAGTTGTTGTCTGCCAGGAGCTAGATTACAAAGGAAACTGTCCCCAGTGCCAATGGCAAGAAAACATGACTGAGGTCATTATCTCTCAAGCCTCTCAAGTCTGTTCTTTTGCAATCAAATATCAGTGACTGCAGTCAAAATCACTGCCCTGGACCTGCATGTTGCACAGATGTCCATAAAATTACTCATGTGGTTAAGTAGTCCCACATGGTTCAGTGGGTCTCATTATGTAAGTGCTATCAGGGGTCTTAGGTCAGGATACCACATTCCTTAAACCAGACGGATTCCCATTGAAGTGATTAGGAGCACTTCATTTCCAGAATAGAAAGAATTCCACAGGTATTTGTTTGAAGTGAGAGACAAATTTACTTTAGCCACATTTCCACCTTTCTGTAACGTCTGCAAGAGAAAGCTATTTGAGCGCATGAGTATTACCGACCAAAGGAAATGTCAGACGCATTCACAGGTATTTGCAGGAGAAGGTTGTGTACTCAGCTACTACTGTAGGTCTGTTACCTGGCCAAATCACAGTGAAACAACGATTTAAACTTCTGTCTCACACACCCACACCTACTGACTCCCCAGGGCACGCGGGATTTTTGTGAAGTTTTTTTTTTTTTTTCCTTCTGTGAGCAAATCATTACCTTTCTGTAACAGAAACACTGGAAGGTGGGCTGCATTCAATGCTAGGCAAACCATTGGGCTCGGCAGTGAGCAAGAGCCGCAAAAGTGAAATGCAATAAATTACACAGACATCTTGCTCAGTCAGCAACATGGGATTGAATCCTCAGTGCTATTCACTACAAATGGATCTATTGGATCATGGGTCATTAGTTCAACTACCTTTAACAAGTGCAACCAAATAGGAATGTTATTAAACATTTATCTTCAGAGGCAGATTTACTGGAAAAGATAAGGAGTTTGTAGAGACACTCCATTAGTATTGCCTATTTCGACATGCATTCCTAAGTACCATAAGTACCTTTCATTCATAAAATATCTCAGGAACCCAAAGTATCCTGCAGACATCTTCCTTTACATGCTGGGGACTGCATCCTGGCATTCCCCTCTCCTCCCAAGATGCTGACCGCTCATTTGCAGTACACATTATTTGTTGACCTCTTGCCACCTTTCCATTCCACATTGTCCAGACAAGGACAGACAAAGGCCATTAGAAGAAGAGAACAAACTACCATTTTGGCTGTAGAGGAGAACTGATCTTAACTACTGCTGAAATCATTATTGCCTTACTAAGAAAGAGGGTAATTAGACACAAAAATCAGTCCCTCTCCTTTCCCTTGGAGGTCAGTTCAGAGTCTTAGAATTTGTACCTTGATCCATGTGATATAAAAAGAAGTAAGGAATTAATTAAGCAGAAGGAAAGAGCAGTTTTCACCACCCTCATCTATTGTTTCAACCTTTGCAGACACAAACATTTGTCACTAAATCGGTTTATACTCACCCATAATTGCAGTTTCCTCCCATTTAAAAGTCAAAATCCAGGAAAAAAAATCAAGCAAGCATCATACAAGGAAGGATGGGTTGGGAGGATTTTGCTGCAGGTTCCAAACAAGGGGGTCGTAGCCAAAGGCTGAGTGCAGCTAGCTGCTAGCTTTGATTTACGCATATTGGAACAGTTTCCTCATTGCCCTTGGAAGACTTTGTTCTAATTTGAAAAGTTGCATTAGTCCTTCTAGGTATGGAGATTTGGAAGGAAGGAGCTTACAATAATATTTTCAAGTTCTCTGCATTTCTGATATTCCAGAATCAGAAATCCAAGTGATAAAGGGAAAACAAATCTCATTCAGATTAAAAAAATACATCACAATCTGCTTTGACTGATATATGAATTACAACATCAATAATTACTTTTGTTACAAAACAATTGTGACAACCATGTCAAGCTCAGCACTCCTGACTATATATATGTAGTCTCTAGAGAGTCAGCCTAAGTCCTGATTTGATGAACATGGCAGGAGCAAGAACCTGAAGAAGCCTTGTCCACCAAGAGGAATTGCAGACTTCTTTATACCCCTTTAAAAGGACCAAGATTCAAGCAAGATAGGCTATTTCCAAGTTCAAAGTTTCAGTCCAGTTTTAAGTAGTCACAGAAATAAACAAACTGCAGCTTACCCACTTTAGTGGTACTAGGAATAGCTTGTTGCAAAGTAAAACCATCAAACCAACAAACTCTAAAATCAGTTCTTGACATTAACAAAAAGGGAGCATATTTCACTGCTGAAATATGGAAGGGTGTTGGCTCTTATCAACTGCCATGCCTTTACTAGCTCTTAAAAGTAGAGTAAACGTTAGAAACTTTTATGACTGAATGGGGAAAGGCAGGAGATAACTATAAAAAAAAAAAGGTATGAGAAAAAGTTAGCACAGAGCCAAAACAACCTTGCAGCTGCATTACATTATCCTGGTGAGAAGTTGCCAGGCTGGCAGCAAAGTTAAGCTCTATGTTCATGAAAGCAAAGCACTGATACCACCAGCTACAACTTGCATTAAGTGAGCTTCCCACACCTTTGTGCCAATCCAGCTTAGTCCTGATCTTCAACAACAACACTGTACCAGACTTGGGCTGGATTTACACAAAGCCTGACAGCCGATCTGTACACCCAAACTGTGCAGTGATTTACAAGTAAGCTTCTGTAATATGCCATGATAGGTAGTGAGGGTTGTTAAATATAAGCAACAGCTAGCAGGACAGGTACTTCTCCACAAGTTGCTACCCATCCCATCACAATCTGATCATAACACCTAAAATCTGTAACCCTAATGAGTTCCTATGTTATTCAAGCTAATTATTTTATAGTATCACAAACGTACATGGTACTTTTAAAAATACATAATAGAGACATTATCTTTTTGAGCTGGGAGATTTTACATTAACCCAGGATAAAAACTTTGAAAGATAATTTGTGGAAATAACTGTGCTAAGAAAAAAACATCTTGGAAAAGTTTCATGAGGAAAAGCAGCATGGTTAAATATCAAGAGGATAGACTATACATACAGTAAAACAAAGCAAAAGGCCCAAAACTTTTATTTGGGTCCTTGGCTTAACACCCAAGCTGAATTCTCTCCATCACCTGCATCTCTGTGTCCACCCACAGATCTTTCAACAATGTCCAAAACCTACTGCTTCCAGAGATTGCCACCATTTGTGGAGACCTTGCACGCTGAGTCCTAGAGCAAACACCACAGAAACACAACTGATCTAACTCTAGCTCTTCACTGTTTCATGGGGACATGTGCCAAGTCACTAGTTTACTGCTGTACAGCTCCTCCAGCTTACACAAGCTCAACATCATCACAGGAGGGAACAGATTTCATAATAATACAAAGTTCTATGTCATTTAATTCAAAGCACTTTACAAATACTGTTTAAAGAATAAAACCTGAGCTACAAAAGCAAATTATAGATAGGATCACCTCACTTCTAGAGAAATGCAGCTGAGGTCTGAGACAGCAGTGAAATCTACAAAACCAAAGTTAGACAGGTATTTAGAGGAACGGGAAAGAAGACTGAGGCATTTTCTATACTGTTTATTCTCTTGCAGTCATATGACACTATCACACAGCTGCAGAGTTGCACCAGAATCATAACACTTTCAGAATGTATTTCAGTAAAAAAGCAACACAAAACCCAGTGCTATCGCCAGTTTATATAACTAAATGCACAATTAATATTCCCAGAAACAGAGTCCAAATAAATGAATACATCATCTAAAATCCTTGCACTGACCCATAGTCCCTGAAGTAGTGCTGTCCTTTGGATGTTTCTGATTGCTGAAACATCTAGAAAATATGTAGAGTTAACACCTAAGTGCCGATGAGAGAGTTAATCACTTAAGTTATAGCTTCACACTGTCTCCAAACTCAGGTAGACATTTTATCACACTGCCTGATGCTAAGTTTTTTTTTTTCCACAGCTCTTTAAAGTATGAAAGCAGGGTTTTGCTTTGATTAGATTCTTCCAGAGCACAGTTCCATGTGAACAGCTGCATTTTTTAACTAAAGATGACATGGAGTCCCATGTATTTCGTTGTATTTTTCTGTAAATGCTGAACCTGCTGATCTTTAAGGAACAAACAGGAACACATTTCTTTACTAGAAGTACTGTGTACAATGCTCTGGATTGCACCTTCCTGACTTGATCAGTTATGGCTCCAATTCTGTCTTCCAACTGAAAATTTCCTTAACGATGCAGAAATACCCAGATATATAAATTAATGAGCAGTCTTAGGAACTATTAGGGAGCATTTATTTCTGACAAAGATGGCTCCCAGTCGTTTTGTTTGCATTGTCATCTTTCCCTAGATATCTTTAGCATTTACAATAGGCACTACTATTTTCTTTTGCTTGATTCTATACAGATGCACTAAATCCTTAGATGAATCAAGTTACAATACAGCAGTTTTAGGGGAAGAATCTGTCATAAAAATGTAATCTGTATTTGTGGTGCTCTATAAATGAAGATATCACCAATCCAATACACTGTAGGTCAATTCTTCTTTTCTTTAGTGCTCACCTTTCAGCAACTGAAATCACAAGGCATAAAGTCAGTAGATATTTGAGCTACTTAAATAGCTTAAAGGATAAAGGTCATGCCTCTGATGCAATTATCTTTATAGGAACCCACTCAAATCTTGGAAACCACTACCTTGGAGATAGGAGACTCTGGGGGTTGTATAGATAAGAGCTTGGTATATTCAAACTAGAGATAGCTTTTTCCAGAGTGTATTTAAATAGCTTAAAGCAAGGCCTTAGGTTAAATAATAATAACAACAAAAATAAACAACTATCATCAGTGTATTTTACTCTAAAAAATGCCCATGAAGTCACGGAGAGTTGCCCTCTCCCACGCTGGTACATTCCAGGGCACATCCAGAGCCCACAAAGGGAAATCAGTGGTCAGATGTTTCACTTTCTACTGCCTCTTGGCCCAGTACTGTTTTCCGTCATGCTCTACACTTTACTCCCAAGGCAAGGATAATTCTTCTAAACAGGTGGGAGGAAGTTTACCCCTTCACAAACTTCAAGAACACTTCAGTGAGACAAGCTAAACAGGTGACCATGCCAAAGCAGTCAGTCCCACACTACCATTTTCCCCAGCCTGCCACATCCTCTGCTCTCCCTGCTTCCTTTATGTCAAATCTGGCATTTGCCTAACTCTTCCATGAGTTCAATAACCTGATCACCTTGCCAGAAACTAGCTCAGCAAAAAGTAAAAAGTGAAATAAATTAAAAAAAATAAATAAAAAGTGTAAAATAAAAAGGAATATCTTCTGACAAAGAATCAAACTGTGTCACTTAATCAAAGGTCAGCTAAACATGAGACATGACTAAGAAAAAGGGAGAAGGAAAAGGTAGGAGTTCTCCATATTTCTCAGGAAACCAGCTCCCATGGAGATAACAAAAAGGCCACTTAGGCATCACAACTGCTTAGCCATATGTAAATAGCATCTGCAAATAACCTGGTAAAAAAATAAAGTGGTGACATCAAACAAGCTGCAAGGGCAGTATTTTCCTGACTTGCTATACATATTGCTACTGAGGTGAAAAATGACTGTTCATACAAATTTGAAATGTTCTGACCAGCTCAATGAAGTCTGCCTGAGGAAGTTTCATTTTAGCCTCAAATTTACTCTGAAAAACAGAACTCCAGCTTATGTAATGGAGAAAGCAGTTGCACCATTACAAAATTCCACCTGAGACCAGCTCCATTCAGCAACCAGAGGTGAGCTAATTAAAACCCCATTCCCTAAAATCACCAGTCCTTAGTTGGATATATCAGACAGAACACAGTATCTTCAACAGATGACTGACCTCAAAACATAAAAGGGAGCAGGGGAGGTGAACGCAGTTGCAACAAGACATGCTGTGAAGGAAAAAGTGATGTAAAAGCTCCTGGAATCACTGGTAGTTCTACGTGGACAAAAAGGAGGGCAGAAGTGGAGCTAGAGGACACACTAAGGGCACGTTCATGCAATCTTGGCACAGATAAACCTAAAGATATAACTGTATTGTCTATTTTCTTTCTGACTATTTAAGAGAACTTTACATAAGTTACTGTGACATTGATATATTTGACCTTAAATGACTTGCACAAAGACCAGAAGAAGGCTGTTGGACGTTGATGTCTCAGTAATTTACCTAAAGTTCTCTTAAGTAGTCAGCCCAGACAGGAAGGATTTCAGACTAACTACAGGCTTACATCTGCAAAGGGGCATCCTGCATTTCTTGAGACCACTACATGCCTTGCAGAAGAGGGCTGGAGGCATCTTCTGAGAATAAACATCAAGCCCACTATGTTCAGTTTTGAAGTTGTCCCCATAGTTCCCAGATCTCCACAAACTGCAGGAACCACCATTTTTGCTACAACAGTCAAAAGTTACTGATACATTAACATGGGAACATCAACATGTTGTTACTCCCAGACATTTCTTTCTTCACTTTCCAATGTTTCCTCTGTACTGTCATCACCTCGTTGTCTCATTTTCCTTTTAATTAAAGATTATTATACCAAGGAAGAAATATAGCACGATTTGAGAATTCATTCAGCCTGAATAGAGAATAGTCTGCTGACTTATGCAGAGGATCAGAAGACAAGATGCTTGTGTAAGACCTCATCTGACAGTCTCCTTGCCTTTGCACAAGTCATCTAAGATCAAATACTTTTCCCTCCCCATACTCAGAATACCCATAGGGGATCAAATACCTTAGGACAGAAGAAAAGGTTATTCCACTAATGCCAGTATTCCTCCTTGTACTGGAGCCACACAATCCTCACCACAGTTACAACACAGAAGATGACGAGTTCAAGTACATCCCTATCAGATCAATGCTCAGCACAGCTTTACAAACATCACAGGCACCAGCTCCATATAACCCAATTTGTCAATGCAAATTTCAACTTGGATGAGAGCCTTCTCCCAGCATGATTGAAATATATATTTATATATATAATAATTACATTTTTTTCCTCTCTGATTTACTCTTTCTGCAAAATTATGTTTGCAAACATCACCAGAAAAAGTCTCCAGCAATAGCTAATGCTGGTTCAGCACAATTACCCCAGGAAGGCAACTCACTGTGATTGATACCCAGTCATCTTTTGCCTCCTTCAGTCACACGGCATTGGAACTATGACAAATTTCCCACAGAGAGGGCTATGCAATGGACAGAATGTAAACTCCAGGTGCAGACCCCCACAAGCATCCCAGCCATCTCATTATATTGCTGAATCTTCTCTCCACACACCATGATATGACTGATGTATATAATACTTATTTCAGGCTCCTTTAGTTCTCCACTAGGCAGAACAGTTCTCACTTGCTTAACAACAGAGTTGGGGAGAGAAAAAAAAAATCAGTAACTCACTTCAGCATTAATGTGTTTCTTTTTCTATGCACAGGAGAGCAGAATCAGACAAGAAAGCAGATCCTTCTCATGAAATGAGCTAGTTAAAGGTATGTTGCACAAAAACGACATTAATTCCTGCATCACAGTTTGTAGAGTGCATAGACCCATATCTAGCCTCCCTCATTTTTCCACTAGGAAACAGAAGCACTTTTTCTGAATTCACAGAGACAATGTTAGGACAGTGTCTCTGAAAGCTACAGATTAATGCAGTTAAAACAGACCAAGCCAGATTTTTGTTTTTACTGCACTGATATGAGATACCACATGTATCCAATGCAGAACATCAAGGTGACATCAATTCTATGAAAGACACGAAATTCACAATCCATTTCTATCCTTTATGAGCAATCTATTTTCAGAGTATCAAGGACAAAATAACGTTCTTAGTAAGGCAGATACTTTGTAATACAAATAGATCAAGAATGAATTAGATTGAAATAGCAAAGCTGTTCCTTT
Source organism: Cyrtonyx montezumae (assembly GCF_038088225.1). NCBI lineage: Eukaryota > Metazoa > Chordata > Aves > Galliformes > Odontophoridae > Cyrtonyx > Cyrtonyx montezumae. Next base: position 17,770,456 of record NW_027072078.1, on the reverse strand, counting down.
TCCATTTTACCCTTGACAAATGAGTTTGCAAGTCATAGTTTCAGTTTTCTTTCCAGATAAAGAGGGAAAATAAACAAGCAACGCTTTTTTTTTTTTTTCCTCCAACAGACAGGTTTCTTCTCTGAAGCTCTTCTTCTGAACTGAGGATTGTCCAGGCATCTTGCATGCTCAGTTTAGTTAAATAACATAGGCAAACTTCAGCACAGTCACAAAAACAAACAAACCTCAGCAATATCCACCTTCCTTCTTTCCTTTATTTGTTCTCCATGTTCAGGTTGTCAGGATAACATTTGTTTGAATGGATCTGGGCTTAAAAGTAGGTGAAAAGATTAGTGAACCTCTATGTGGTTCACTCAACAGCCACAAATATACTTATGGCCAAGCTCGAGTACATAGAGTGCAAAATGGACTAAGAAACAGGTAAGCTCTTTCAGCAACTGTCTGTTGTAAAAGATGACTGAAAATGACTCTCTACGTGTAATTATACTCAAGGTCCCTGATCTAAACCCTAACATACCCGAAGTTGTATCAAAGACTGAAGCATAGTGACTTTTGAATACAGTCTATTTCCCTCCTTTCTAAAAATATAAGCAGAATTGTACCTATTGTAGTGGACAAAGGCAGAACTCTAGTAAGCATCATCCAAAGTCCCTTAGTGTTCAGGAGGAAATTTGAGTTCAGATTTGGAGAGCATTGGCTACTCAGCATTCACTCACCATCAAGGCATTAAGTAGAATGTGATTTACTTTATTTTCAAAGCTGAAAGAGCTGCCACAGAAGAAAGCACCATTACTGTGCACTGGGAATAATCAAGCACAGGAGGAATGCAGAGGAATTGGTGCACTATAAATTCATATTCCAACTTACTGTTCACTAGCTTTCCTGAATAGACAAGCCCTTAGACTAGTAGGCACCTGGGAGTCTTCAAGTCTGAGTGCCCAATAAATAAAAAGACTATTTTATTATATTTTTTTTATTGATGCTCTGGAATCAAGCTCTGATGTCCCTACTCAGACAATGCTTCCATTGAAATAAAGTCTTGGTCTATTATTAAATACTGTTTCTTTCACAGCTGCAAGCTTTTCAGGTTAGAGGATAGGGATTTCATATCATGCCAAATCACTATTCTCAGTCTAAAGGGAATTCTGCATGCATTTATTTTGATTTTACATAGGTGCCTAGATGCTTCTAGATTCAATATACTTGCACTGATGCCAAGCCTAGGAGTTCTCCTCATGCCTATCAATTCCCAATTCAGATAAACTCAAAACAAAACAAAAATTCAACTTTCATCTCACTTTAAAAACTGTTACAGATTCAGATTTATTTGGGACAACACTGAAGACTGCTATGAAGTTTGCAAGTCATCAAAAGCTTTCAGTGCAAATTTCCTGAGCTTTAAATGCCTAATGCACCCTTAGAATAAAACAAACAAACAAATAAATAAAAGCATATGTTTGAAGGCTCCACTGCACTGAGTTTATACAGCTTTAACCCTTCAGGTATTATGAGCTACTCCTTGCACAGCCATCTCCCAGACTGACAAATGAGTAAAGCCAACTGGACTCAATGTAAAGGAAGTTAACTCACTTTCAAAAAAATCACAGTTTGCCCATTTTCCAAACATAGAGAGAAGCTGTGTTACAGGTAACCTGGCTACTCGCAGCCAGTCACTGCTACAGTCACTACTAGGAATTATTTATGCAATTCCGTGCAGCTGAACGGAAGCAACTGCAGCATCAATCTCTAAACTAAAAGCAGACCTGGACAGAATTTGCTTTTTAGTTCCATCTGCAAGAAGCTGCTCAGATTCTAACAAAGGAATTCATTTACCCCCTTGAGATATCCAGCCAGCGCATGAAGGAAGCAATCGCTTATATCCATGTTATTTTAACTTCCTTCCTGCTACACTTTTTGCTTTTTCAGAATAATGGGTCAATGACAAACATTTTCCTTCTAGGCAGATCACTCACAGTGGTGTTCGTGGAAAGTTTGACAGCTTTATCTTCTTTCTGAGCTACTTTACAGCTGTGACTCCATTACTTTGAAGTCAACTTGGATTTGGTTGGAATGAAGTGCAGACATCAGTGACTCAGGCTTAGTGTGTCACCTGCATTTGTTATCTTGCCATAGACAATTTAATCAGTTATATTTTTTTTTTGTCTAGGCTCAAGAACAAGAAAAAATTTGAACAGCATTTCACGGGGTTGTTTCTTCACTGCTAGCAGGCCATTTAGCATCTGATAGACCATATAAAAAGGTCTTCCCAAGGGCTTAGAGTGTTTGAGTTGTTCTTTTTATAGTGTAGAAGGTCATTAATGAGCAAGAGAAAGCAGCATGGAAATAGCTAGACAAGTCTTGTTGAGTTAATAAGAAACTGTCATTCTGCTTCAGTACTTTCTCATTAAGCCTGGCAGTGTTCACATCTAAGGAAACTGATGGTACAAATCCATTTTAATGCTCAATTTAGTTCCCCAAGTCTTGAATCATGGCCAGTTTATCCCTCATTTTATTTTTAATGCACGGTTTTTTTTTTCAGTCCAGAAATTTGAGGAAAAACACTACATTTTTTTAAACTGCAGCTCAAAACTACATTTCAGATTAAAAGTAATTTTAAATGAGCAGATATACATTGGCTTTTCTGAACAAAAGACTACTCACTCCAAATTTTGTCCGCCAGTTCTTATTCTCATACCTCACATATTTTCCAGGACTAATATATTTCTGGTTATTGTTGGGTTTATGTGTCACAGAGTAATAAATTCCTCATTGTTTAATTAGGAGCAAGGTTCAAATAACAACTTTGAGTCTTAACTATCAAGGGCATGTCACACATCACTAAAATGAAACCAGAAAGCCACTTCTTGCTAAGATGCTCACTATAAGAAAAGCTTCTATAACTCTTCAGGTACACAAACCCAGCACTTTCTTCTTTTAAACAGCTTTTAAATGCAGTGCTTACTGTTCTAAGTAACTGTCTTGGTAGAAGCTCAACATTACACTGATCACATGGAAAGCCAACTCAGATACTTATGCTACAGTGATCTCCATATCACTCTAATGCTGCCATTAGCCCAGTCACACAATTGATTTAATTGGAAAACTGGAGTAAGCGATAACATCTTTACTGTCCAGCTTTGGATATCACTTCAGGCTCAGTCTCTACATGTCATCACCCCAGATCATACCCAGAAAGCCATGCTCACAGTGGTACAGCACTTGGTAACGTAGGATGAACTTCAGGCATATAGAAGACCAAGAGGAGGACAACAGAATGAAGCGAAGTTCAACAAAAAAAACCAAAGGAAAAGATCCACACGTTCCTTTTTGTATTTCACATATACAAAACCTTTGTGAGTGTATCAGACACGAACTGCTAACACTGAGCAATACCAGCTCTCTCCTGCTGTTTTTAACACTAAAGAAAACAGTGCAGTGCATTAGTGAGGCAGTTTCATTCTCTTATCTGTTATTCCCCAGCATTTGTTAGCTAAACCTCTTAACTCTCCCAGCTACCCATTGCTCACACCGGGGAAGTTCCTAAAGCACACCTTTTCACACAGCATGGGTTTCATCTCTTAGTTGATTTCTCTTTTCTGAACTCCACATATATGGAATTTCTTGTTAGTAACCCCATAACAACTGAACATCTCGGCTCTGAAAACTCCCTCTAGAGCTGCTTCCACAGAACTCATTTTTGTTAGTTCCTTTTCTTCCTCCTTACAACAGCCTACCAAAAGTCCCCAGGTCTTTCAAGGCAAAATACTACTTCCTACAGCACAGATACTGTGGTAAGGAGCTGTGTTTCCCAAAGGCTTGGAATCTCAGATCATTAAGGTCACACAAAGGTGAAAAGTCTTTAAAGGACACTGGAAAAGAGGGAAAAAAGATAAGATGCATCCCAACATGACAAAAATACTGCAAGATTCCAGTAATGTAAATAAAGGGCTTTCCATTATAGGCTATGCAGTTTTGATGGGGTGCTTGTAAAACTGCTGCACTATTATTCACTGCTGTAGAAGCAGAACAAGGTGATTACAATCCTTCCCCCTTATTTTTAAGGTGTACTTTTCGGGTGACAGAGAAGGGAGGTTGCAAAGCAGTGGGAAGAACAGTAAGAAGAGTAATACCTTAATATCATCGAGAGCAGCAAGCATTCATTCCTTTTGTGTTTCTGATTCTTTCTGCACCTGGTTAGTTCTATGACATCAAGTCCTTAAACTTACCACAATATGAAAGAATTAAACCTGTAACATTAGTAAAAATTCATTCCTGATTAGGAGTTCCTGAAGGCTCAAACAAATGCAAAAAAATACCTTAACCTTGGGAAGCTTCCTTTTCTTATGTTGTAGTTGTCCTTGGAAGAAAATAATCTTATTTAAAGAATATCTACCTTTAGATATTTTTATTCTATTGTTTGAGCCACATAGGTTCGACTTTTCTTAGCATATAGTGTAGCTTCTTGATGCTTGAAATAAATCTCCCAAAATCACTATTTCTTGAGTATTTGAAGAAGGTGTTCTGTTTTCCAAAAGGTAGTTTCCTTGCTCTTCAATCTGCACTTAACAGTCTTTAGAGAGAAATTAAAGAGATCTCAGCAAAGCTATTTTTCACACTGCCAACACTAATTTCTTCTTGCTGTCTCATCAGAACAGGACCAGCCTTACTTAGATCATACAGGGCTCTACATGCCAGTATCACATACAAAGCTGGTATCTGACTCCTTCCTCAATTATGATTAAGTCAATGTAATCAGCCAGCACAGGGGAACTATGCAGGCGTTGCCTCCTTTCTGGAGACAGTTTTTCTTCCCCAGGCAAGAATTGGGAAGTGCAAGATGTGATTTGTGATGAAATTCAGAACCATGCAAAACTTGCCTGGTTTCAGATTTCATTACCCCCACACTACAAAGGTTTGGCAAGGTAAGAGATCATCCACCAACTAAGATCATCCTCAATCATTCCAGAGTTCAGGAAGCTTCCAGCATGCAGCAAGGTGAGAAATTACTGCTTCAGTCAACCTTCCTGTTGAAATTTGTTTCAGCACCTAAGTCCTATATATTTTTTTCACAGACCAAGCAGCTGCCGAACAGCTACACAAACCCTGTTTTAGCTTCACAAATAGTCACAGGAAGAGAACAGCTGGGAATGCTTTGTTCCTTCTTGAGCTTGGATTATCAGCTTTACAACCAGAACAAGTCTAGCATACACTCTCAGAAGGAAGCTCAGAAAAGGACAATAGCAGCTCTCCCACATTAAAGATACAGCCTAAACGGCACTAACAACTTCAGAAAGATCTGTTCATACGATTGCATTGAATTTGATCTCCACCACGTTTGACATAAGCTGCGAGGTTCATACATGCATATTTAGTTGGAATTCATGTTTCCCTCAGCCATTTTCTGCCCAACATCCCAAGGGAAATGAGACTTCCCCGATTTTTTAAGACAAAAAGCTTTGCATGTATGCTAAGTCACTCCCTCCAGGCTATATCCTCCCTAACAAGATGCATAAAAAGGCAGAAGCACTGAGTACATCATTCTGTTAGGTGATCCTTATGCGAGGTTGTCCAGATATTTGTGGGTTGGGGGAGGCTTTAAAGGTCCTTCCTTAAAGAATTTTTTGTCTGCATAAAAAGTAACATGAGCTTTCTCAGTAACACAATCCAGTGTTGTGCCCTGACAGCAAACTGTAGTGTTCCATACAGCTTTTGCACATCCTTGAAACAATGGCTCTCTCTGCTGGTGCCTTAACGTGTCATACCACAGGGCAGCTCTGCAGAGAAAAAGAGCACTCAACGCCTATAGCAGAATAGCTTGTTTGTTTCAAAGAAAATTCTATTCCTTCCTCTCGGGGTCTAAGGTTCCTTCTTTTAGGATGCAAGTCCCTTAAATACACGTCGGAGTGATTATCTACTCCTGCTTACTTCTATAGTTTAACCTTACAATTTAGCTGATAACAGCAAAAAAAAAAAAAAAAAACAACGTCTCCTAGGGCTGTCAGGAAGTGAGAGCACTATTTTGCAGATGTTCTTGCCCTCTTTTTTAAAGCAAACAAACAAAGAACACATGAATTTCCTAGCAGTATGGGTCAGACAATGGGCAGTACTGATCGAGCAGCCCCAGTCTGGTTCATAGGTTACCTAGAAATTTTTATGAATTAAAGAAGTCCCATTACTACTGCTGGCTGCTAAGAGGTTTCAGGGGGAAAAAAAAAAGTATTATTGTAACTTTTGCCTGTAAATAGTGTTTAACAACAAACTTAAGCATGAAGAGTTGTTTCATCATTTTTGATTTGCACCTCAGTTCCCAGTTGGAGCACGGAGCCAGTAGCTCTTATTTAAGCTGCAATTCTTTTCATAACCCTAGACACTGAGAAAGAACACATTTTATAAGACTAGCAGAAATCCACAACACTTGCCAAAAGAGACTGTGACAACAAGTCACAAATTTCTCTTGGGGTGAGGTAGTTAAAAACCACAATCACTTTTTCTAAAAAGTCAAATTTAGAACTACAGCTATTCTCTCATCCATGGTTTGGCTATTTCTTCGCTGAGACCAGCAGCACTGAGCGCAGCTGCAGCACAGATGTTCAGAGGAAAACTACTCTGAACAAAACAGCCCGGCCCGACCTGACCAAGATCTGGTCTTCAGTTTTAGAGATCTGAACAAAGAAAGCTGACAGAAAACCTGAATGTAGCATTAAGCAAATGGAAATCTGCTTTGACCACCCCACAATTTTGACTGGATTTTTTTTATTTTTTATTTTTGCACAAACTTAAAACTCTTCTCATTTTAACGTTTATGAACAGTTCTGAAAACAAGATTTAGACCAGGATTCCACTTCCTTTGTTTCTATTTTAGTCAGGCATCTTAATTTTACATTATTATCTATTACTTCGTTTTACACACTGAAACATCATAGTGTAAATTCTTGACAATTGTAGCCCAACAGCAGTAGCCTCTCTGGACCATATTCATAGTGAAAAAGAACAGCTATTGCTGTCTGCTTATACTGCCAGAAACCCCTTGTCAGATTCTGCTATTAAGAGAAGAAAGGAGAGTAGAATTTATAGCAAATGACCTCAAAATAGAATCAGTCTATAAAAGAAAACCAAAATAAAATATCCTACCTAGGATAATAAAAATAATTTTTTGCTTTATCCTTCATTCTAGTAAGTTAACTTATACTAAGCTCTAATTATCATATTCCACACTCAGAGTGATTTGTTGTTTTTGTTTTTTTGACGACACCGAAATTCTGGCAAAAAGAGCAGTGGGCAATAAGAAGTACTCAAAATCAACTGCCTACTCTAGATCAATTCACCTCAAGACAAGGAGCAAAGTAAGGCCTTTACAGTTGCAAATGTACCTCTTAGAGTCACATTCCAAAAAACAACAACAAAACCACCAACCATTCCAAATAGGTCTTTCTCAGAACATTAATACTTAACTTATTCACTGAAGTCTGAAATGACAATTTTTGTAGGTTAATTCCCAAATAAAGCAGAGAATTGACTGATGCTGCAGTCATGAGAATCTATGGATTCACACCTTTCCTAGAGTAAAAATCAGACCAAGAGTTTCCAAAAATCAAGATCTTTGAATGGTAAGCTGCATAAATTACAGAAGGGAAACTACAATTATTAAAATATTCACCATTATTAAATATTCAAGGCACCAACAAGTGAGTCTTTGGATCTTCACTGTAGCATAAGTGAGAATGGAACTCACCAGCCTCAGTAATGAGGGAACTAGTGATCTCCAAGGAGAGAAGCAGCTACCTGTGAGGGCCATTACAATTACATGAGCTATTCGTTATATAGCACTGACAAATTATTCTGAAGAGTTTCAGGGTTTGCAGCTGTGCAAAACATAGTGAGTGTTTAAGGTAGCAGTTAAATCAAGCCTCAAGGTTTTCCTTCACCTCTGTAAGTTGTTTTTTTTTTCTTTTTAAATTGGCATCTTCAGTTCAAAATGTGATAGTTTTATTGTTGCTTCCCCCAGTTTCCTCCTCCTTCTATTTTTATTCTCTAAGGACAGGATGTACAACCTGATCCTGGACAGGGGCTTTTGAGCTTTTCTAGCTCAAAATAAACAGAAATAAAAGTCCAGAGTAAAAACAACTAATTGTAAAAAGCAGTGCCAAAGATTAAGAAAAAATCAGATGGCAAAAGTTGACATTGCAAGTTCTATGGCAGTAAATTTCTAACCTTTCTCCTGGAAAGACTTTGCGTACTTAAGTCAGCACCTGTTTTCAGTTACGGTTCACACACAAAGCAATATGGTAAGTGCTGCCAGCCTCGAGCTACAGATTGCTTTGTATCATCAGGACAAAGTTAAGGCAGCTCAATAGTCATTCATTTGCACATAAGATCATACATTGTCAACTGCTAAGTGACCTCTATCTACGTACAGCAGGATTCAATCACACAGCGCTGCTGACTGATTGTAGAACACTTATTCCTTGCAACCCCTCCATAGCAGCAACACTGAAAAATGCAGCTGTATAGTAGTGAACAATTAAGACCTGGTGAAAGGCATGTCCCGAGGTCTCAGCTGTTCACCCCTCACTGGTCCAACAGCTGGTCTTTGGGTAAAGTGAATCAGTAGGGACTCTTAGCATAGTAAATTCTGGTATTAAAAAACAAAACAAAAAAAAAAAAAAAAAAAACACCACAGGAACAGTTGCATCTACATATAATTACACGACAAAAAGAAAAAGCAACAACACAGAGCAAATGGCAACTCTATGCAATCTGTAGATGCTGATTTAACCCTTAGCATAAATCCTGAACTATATTTTAGAGAGGAAAATAGTCAATCTTTTCTCAGCTATTAATCACCAGTAAATTCACACAACTTCAAGTTATCCTCATGATTCAGGTCCTCATGCAGAATTTTCAGACCCAGCAGCAGAGCAACATATTTCATCTGGGGTACCTGTACAACTGCGGACAGCAGCAGTTGCAGGGATATCTTAGTGTGCAAATCCTGAAGAAACACCAATTTTTCTCTTAAGAGAAAAATGTCTGAGGTAACAAAAACTAGGACAAGAATTTCAGCTGTTCACCATAAGATGAGTCAGTACTCTCTTATCACCATATATAAGGCAAATAAGCATCATTTTTCTAGAATATGGAAGCTGCACACTAACCCACAAAGAACACTAGCCAAGCAGGCAGTGCATTCAAAATTTTGACACTGCATTCAAAATATCTGAAAATAGCAGTACTAATGACAGGTAATGCCACAAGGCAGAATTCCCTGTAGGTGCAGTTAAGGAACAAAAAGATCTTTCAGCAATATGCTGAACATCATTATGTATCTTTTCTAGTTATTTTAGTAAGAGTTACGCTAATCCTTTGTAAGCTCTTGCTATATTACTATAAACTACTGCAAAAGAGAATGGACGAGAGGAATACACTTATTTTCGTGCTTTTGCTTAGCAGTTGCTAACAAGATCAAAGATCAAGGAAAATTCTGGCATTTAGAGATTAATTTATTTTTTTCCAACTGCTAATAATCAATTTCTATTGAAACCAATTGCACTATTATTAAACCTCAAACAAGATTCAGCAAGCCCCACTAAATCAGAAATATTGTAACTACACAAATTAAATAAGTCAAAGATTCCAAGCTTTTTTTTTTCCCTTTTTTTTTAATCAGGAGTCAAAGATTGCAAATTGTACTAAAAAGCAGACACAGTAGCTAGATTTTATTTCTGTAGAACATCCTACTGAAGCAGAACTTCTCCAAGTACACCTCACTAGTGCATGTGTTTGGAATAAACAGATTGAGATTTAGGTACGCTTGTTTGCTCTAAGGTAGTATCTAGAAACAGAAAGGTGGATTTTTTGGGGCCTTCCACAGTTGGCAGCAGAATTTCAGAAAGACAAAGCTTGCAGGAGGTTATCCAGGAGGTAAAGAGCAGCTCCAAGCTCACTACAGACCTTGTCTCATATTCCAGTTTCCCATGCTCCATACCATGTCCTTCTACCATTTGTCCACAGACAACTTGAAGTGTAAGCCTCAGCCTTTAGGAGAGCAGTCAGTGCAGCACTGATTAAGACAGATCATTTCTATAAGTTAATAGCTATTTCCATCAAAGTTTTAACATTTAATCTAGAGGGGTTTTTGTTGTTGTTGTTTTCTTGAGGTTTACTGCAGTCCCGATAATGTACCTGTTGCATTTTTTTCACCATAACTGAAGACAGAAAATAAGATTCTTGGTGTTTTTGATTAACTCAGGTGGTGCAAGGAAGAACATAGAGGCAGAAAGACCAACATATTACACGACAGAGTAAATTCTCTTATCTAGAATGAAATCAAAACATTCACTTTACCCCATTTAAAAATTGACACATTCCCAAGGTGTGAGAATATTACATAAAAACAAACACTTCAATAAAACAGATTTACCTCTAGATGGAAATGTTTCTAGTCTGAACAACCAATCACCACAGTATCCAAAAACTTACTGCCCAGATCAACGCTACATTACTTTGACAATGATTTGACCATATTAAGTTTGGAAATGTTTGTGCTTTTCCATGAAAACCAGAAGAAAAAAAAAAGAACCCAGGGATGTGAAAAGTACCTGTGAGGAGGTGGCACAAGATGGAGGGAGGGGATGGCAGGCCATCAGATTTGAGGAGGCACAGGAGCAAGCCCAGCTGCATACTGTGAGACAGCCAGCAGCACCAACATGCCTGCCCCTCCACAGGAGGATGAGGGCCTCCCTGATGACCAACCCTGCACTGACAGCCATGACCTTTGCCTGGCTCCAGCACCTGCCTCTGGTGCTCACCTCAACCAACAGAACCCACATTGGAAGGTGGGGACACAGAGATGATAAATAGCATTAACAGGTACAAACATACATTGAAACAATTCCCTCACAATGAACACATAAAAACAAGAATAAAGACTTACCCAATGTGGCGCTACTGCCACACAGCTGCACAGTTCACTGCCCCCACTTCAGCACTCTGAGGGCAGGGCAGGGCAGGGTTCCTCCTGCACCAGCATTTCCCCACAACCCCCTCAACCCCACTGGAGGCTTACCTCAGAGATGCTTCCGCCATGTTGTAGCAGGTGAGGGCAGTGAGGAACACATGAGGAGCAGCAGGTGAGCCCAATCTAGACACAGCCAGCTCCAAGCAGTCTGCATCCTCAGCTTCCTCACCTCACCCAGCTGGCCTTCCCCTGGGCAGGCAGGCAGGCACAACATGCAGCTCCTCAAGGAGCACTGAGGCAGCCTCGTTTGGGCGGGAAGCAGGTGCTGCTCCCAGGTGGGCTGAAAGAGGCAGCGAGGAGCAGAGGGAAGGTTGCAGACCCCTTGTCTCAAGCTGCTCTACAACACTTGGCAGCTTGTCACATTTTTATACTGCAAAATGTCTAGCAAAAGCTCCAAGTTCCCAGACACAAACCTCTAAGTCTAGGTTTTAAAATGCTCCTCTCTCATAAAGGGAAAGCAGGCTGAGATAAAAAACAAATGAACAAAATTCAGACGTGCTTAGAGAACAGCATCTTACATCACTGCAAATTCTAGAAGTTTCCTTTGCTCTGAGGAGTATCAGCACCCAGGGCCATGGTGGGAGGACAGAGGCTCCTTGAAGTATGCCTCTAGATTAGGTAAATGATCTGGCAGGGACCCCAGCCTTACTTCTTCTGCTGATGCAAGTTCTTTCCACGCATATTGCATCCTAGGTTCTGCACTGCTGACATTCTGATTTCATTACAGTGATTCTGGCTGACAGATCAGCTATCAGCCTTTTGTTCGTTTGTTATTTTGTTTGTTTTGAATACCTGTTTCCTCAAAGCATTGTTCTTTTCCAGGACTAAACTCCCTAATTCCGCAACTTCAAAATACTTGGAAAAAATACAGGAGAAAATATGAACTTAGCAGAAGTTTGGAAAATATAGCTTATATTGAGTCATTAAATACTAGGAAATAAATGTAAAAGTTAACAGGTCTCATGAAGGCCAGTATTTAGATGTTCTATTATTTTTCTTTCAGTACTCTATATAAAAATAAACAGACACAGTTGGCCACAGTGACAGGAGGAGTCCCACATAAGCTAAATCTACTTTAAGAAGTATATAAAGCATATCTCTTTCAGAACTTTCAAATATTAATTTGCAACAGATCAATCATTTTTTAAGGAACTCACATGTATTATATTCCTGTTCAGATTCCTCCCGGAAAACAGCAAGAAGAAACCTTCAAGCTAAAAATTAAGAGCAGTAGGAAGAAGGAAGTTGAGAAGGAAAGAAAGGCAAAAGAACAAACAGAAAAAGCAAGAGCAGCAGGAATAAATGGGAAAAAAAATGAATGCAAAGTTGGTAAAAGAACAGAGGAGCACAGATGATACATGCTTAGCAACAATGACCTTCTAATGTGAGAAGGGAACAACTGAATATTAATGTAAAACTATTGTAGTCTTCACCTTGTTTTCTGTCAGCCAAATATATGTATCCAAATCTATAGATATTAATGTATGAAGAAATATATATATAACAGAGTATCTGCTAATATAATAGAAGACTAGTAAAGACACAATGTGAAGGAGCCAGCAGGCCCATCTTGTACCCCCAGGCAAATTCCAAGCTAGTGAACAAATGCTTTCACACCTGAGGTGTGTGCATACATAAAGCTGCATCTTTTAGCAGCAGATTTTTCCTAAGCTTAGCATTGCTTGTCCTAAATACACTTCAATACTTTCTTTCCAAGTCATTAATGAAAAATTGACAGTGAACCACTATTGATCATTACACAAATTCAGTTTTTCATCCAATTTATCTAGCTCATAGTGCTCTCGTGAAGACCAAACACTTCATAGTACCAAAACCACTAATGAACATTTTCTTGACAAAAACCTTGGCATGGTTGCAACTACATAAAGGCATTTCACTGTAGTCTAAGTTCTCAATGAAGTGAGACTTCTTAAAATAAAAATTTTTACGAACAGTAAGGGCATTTTTTGTTCTTTACCTCTGCTGTTCTAGAGATTTAGAGAAAAAAATAAAGGCAAAGCTCTGCAAAACATCAGTATCAGAAACAAGCCCTGGTGCATCCTAATTATCACATTTCTGTTCACCTTTTGAAATGTCCTACTTATACAGAACACCGTATTCTCTTCTGACACCAGCTCATTGCCGTTTCTATGCTGTTTTGTTTTTTTTTTTAATTATTATTATTTTAATGGTATTTACTGGGGAAAACAGTGACCTCCTTGGGTGATTTAGGAGGGCTGCAGCCTACCTAGAAATGAGTGAACGCTCAAGGAGGGTATTTATAAGAGAAGCAGGTTTTTACAAGTAGCATCTTTTACTTTTTATCAGCTTTTATTTAATCAGATGGTTGAAAAGGAACAAGACATACTGAAAGGTTTATTTTATTTTATTTTATTTTTGAGATTAGTACCATGCCCTATTCAAATCTGTGGAGAAGAAAGTAGGCATTCTAGTGAAACTACAGGACTAAGAACCCCAAGTTAGTTTGGACCATGACCTTAAGTAGCAGTCAATGATGCAAATTACCTGTGTAATTTCAAAAAATGAAAATATTAGCCTTCTTGACTTTCTTTCATGCTCCTTATTCTCACTATGGATTTTCCTACAAAAATAGCTTATTTAGACTACAATTCCATTTACATCTTAAACTTCATTCAGTGTTCTCCATTGCCTCCTTGCTTGTCACATCTCCTAGGCTCTTCTTTCATGTTTGTATTTTCATTCTACAAAGAAAATGTACTTTAAATACTTCTCCCAGCTTTTGTTTTCTGAACTTCTGTCTCTTGTGCTGTCCTCCATCCCTAGACTCTGTTAGAAAAACCACTTAACTTGTATCCCTAACTTCCTCATGCCCTCCCAAAAGCATGCCTAAAACTTGTAATTCAGTTTTTTATCCCCTTAGACATGTTACAAAGGAAAGTAGACAATACATTTTTAAAATACTATTTTGCAGAACCAAGCAGACATATGTTAAGTATCACTAACCAGCACCTGTTTTCTCTTTATTTCAATTTCTCTTTCCTTCATGTAGGCAATCTGTTTAGCTCTTCAGGCTAAGAACCACTTCTCCTGCCAAGATTGTTCAAGCAAACTCACGGTTGCTATAGCAATTAATAATCATTTTTGTTTTAGGTTACAGAAACAAACTACATGAGTGGAGGCACCAGGAGGAGGTGGCAACAAAGAATTCACAGTTAGAGAAAAAGCAGAACATATTTAGTAGCAGGGGGATTATCAGAGAAAGCTTCTGCAGCTCCAGAAGAGACTGTTAGAGAAACAAGACAGAGCAGGTAGCCTATAAAAAGGCTAATGCTTAAATAAAGTGCATATAATTCATCTGAAAAGATGATTTCAACTACACTTAGTCTCTGCCTTGCAATTCCTGTGACACCAAATCCCAAAGTTGCAATACCTCTGTTGTACCTCTATTAGAGATGGTTACAATAGTCATATCTTCCACAGTTGCTGTAAGCTGGAGAGAAATTCCAAATCCTAGCTTTGATGTAACAGTGCAAAGCACCAGCAAGCAGGAACATCAATGCTATATTTGTACATTTCTTGATGTTTTCAGTATATTTGATATCTTCTCTGAAAGCCCCAGACACTATGTAGCTGAAAAAGATCTTAAGTATATTTGCATAAAAAGTCTTCAAAATTCAAATAATAAATGCTAGGAAAAAAAAATCACATAATTTAAGACAAACTTGAGGATTTTCTTAGATTACGTGAAATACTTGTGATATCAGTATTTCAACATTATTTTCTGTTTACAATTGATGAAAAAATATTTTCTAAATAGGAAAGTTGAGAGTAACCAATAGAAGATGATGATTTGTTTGATGTTTTTTTAAAAGGCAGACAATTGCAGACAAAGAAGGAACAGTGAGGTCGTGCCAGCAGCTGGTGGTGACAGCAGAACACTTCAAGTATGAAAGAATAAATCTAGAGGAGGAGAAGGCAACACATGAGGTTAAGCAACACATGACAAAATGAGGAAAATGCTAGACTAGCTGTGAAGAAAGCCAGAGACAAGCACAATTTTCACTCAGGTGAGTAGCTATTATACAGAAATTGAAGCTATTTTTTCCTTTAGTAATAATAACATCTACATGCTTAGTGTCGATCTATACAATACTTACATAATCAGGACTCCCATTAGTGCAATCCACATTGAAAAGCATTATTAGGACTTAAGCTACCTTCAGTTCAAGATGCACTGCATTCTTTTTGCTACTTAATCAGTTTTCCAGCATTTCTCCAAATTCCAGCAGCAATTCATGTATGCTCTAATGCAGTTCAAACAGATAATATCAGTTTATACTACAGAAAGAAGCACAACTAGGTTTCCCCACATACATGAAATTACCTTTATGTAGTCCATCAGAAGAGACTCCAGCACAGCATGCTTCCAGAGCTTATTCTTATGAGCACCTCAACACAAGGAGTTTGTACATTACATACCAAAACACTGCAAGCAGCACACACCTCTTTCAAGGGATGAAAGAATACACAGTAACTGCAGCTGAGCAGGAATAGCTGTGTGCTCTACTCACCTTGCTGTGACATGAAAACATACTGTCACACAACAAGGTATAAGCATAAGCAATTTTTTTTTTTTCCCCAGCCTGTTTCAAAGCTTGCTCAAAGCCTACTCCTGGGTAAGTCCAGGCTCCAGTCCAGGCATAGTTACATATTGGCATAAAGGGCCAGTTAGCCAGCCATGAGCCTACTGAGTTTGCAGGTTTCAAGTCAAAACACCAGCTTTCTAACCTGAAGCCTGACTTGTGTTTTCAGTCCATTTTATTAACACTGTTTGCAGGCAATGAGGAGATCTGAATTAATTCTGCAATTCTAACAAACACTGCTAATAGAATTTAGTAGACTAGAACACATGATATTTCTCATTCACAAGTGTTTTGTTATTTTCACCTACTTGAAAAGCTAGGTCGGAAAACTATACAGAAGAATAAATAAATACTTTATATGGGTCATTGCAGAAAGCTCTTTCAGTTAAAGGTTCCAACCTTATTCAAAAGAGGACCAATGTTTTTGTTTTTTTTTCATTATCAGATAGGTGCTATTCTCATTACCAAAACTATTTTCCCAGACTGAAACTATAGTCTGCGTATACATCACATGGATAGGATGTAAAAGCATTCATGTTTTATCAGCCACTGGAAATTAACCTAGACAGACCATGATAACCTTTATAACCCCTTGAGGTGTTAGAATATATTTTGCTTATCTTTTGCTGCTTCATCATAGATTCTTTGGCCCACTTCAGTATAAAGTATAAAAATAGAATTGTCCTTTTACAAAAGGTATGAAGACATTATTGCTGACTTTTGTGTGAAACACCCAAATCAATCAGTTGATATGCTATTGTCTCATAAAAGGCAAGTTATCTTATTGTTAATACTGAAAAACTAAGATAAGCAAGGTAAGAACTTTCTTTTGCAAGTCATCTTATTTTCTGCTTAACTAATATTATCTAGCGAAAGAAAGGCATGTTTGTAGATCCAAATTGTATTGTTGTTTCTGTAGAGTCTCCTGTGTAGAAGGGTAATCAACTTCTGTCATCTCCCTAAGCTGAAGCTTCACTTGAATTAAGAATTGGTTCTAAAAGCAAGACAAAGACAGTTTACTTCCAATCTGCACAGTTCCTACAGTTCTTTGTATGATATCTCAGAAGCTAATGATCTCATTTGTGAAAATTTACCTGCATATCATTAGTCCAAAAGTACACAAGGAAGATGCCCAGGTCAGCACAGATACCTAAGTATTGTATTCTTAAAAATAATTAAAAGTAGGAAAAACTAAAAATTGTAATATACAGTTGTAGGGCTTCTATACACATAGTTATTTAAAATTTGCAACAGTCTTCAAGTTGGTTAGACATTCTAACTGAAGTCCGTAGCCTTCAGAATCTCATTTAGTTGAACTTATGACTGACTATGTAGATATAAATATATTTAAGAAAATAATATACAAACACTTTAAATATTTAAGCTTTAAAGACCTCTACATGGAACCTGATACTTTTACAGCACTTATCAATGCATTTTTATACAGTATGATAATGAATATCAAGTATATTAACTTCATAATTAGAAGCATTTATATTGCTTTAATATGTGAAGTAAATAGCCTCTACATCTCACTGTTGTGAAGACTGTTTCCTTTTCCAACATTCACCACTTCTCTAAACAACCAAAAACCACTGAGCAGGATCAGCTACCAACAGCTGAACTGAGTTTTTCTGATATACAGGTGAGCACATCACTGAAATTTCACAAGGACAAAAAAAATTATTTTCTCTATTTTTCTCCAGCATATGAAGGAGACTGCGACCTCCAGTCGTGAGCTTCAACTCCATGAATAGCTTAGAAAGAGCAATCTTTCTAAACTTTACATCTTCTTTTTTGAAAATTATTACTTGATCCAAAGAAATGAAAGAAGAAAAACCAAGTCTTCATCCTCTCAACTTCAAAATCTATGTTTTATTTCAAAGTACAACTTCTAAAAAATGAAGTATCTTAAAAAGGTACCAATGCACGTGTAGCTTGTTTATCCTCTCATTTTACATGAAGCTCTCAGTACTAATCTTGCAGTCTCCTATGACTGTTCCACAAACAGTTGCAACTGTACAGACATTGCTTTGAATCAGCAGCTGTGTTCCTTGATGCTTGATAACAGATCAAAAAGAGGTCAAGTCATTTTGCCACCATATCCACTCCATAAAGAGACACGCTTCAGGAGAACATTACGCAACAGGAAAAAGAACAAAACAAAAAAAAAAACAACCTTAGCCTCAAGCTTCATTCCACCAAAGCTGAAATAGCATTTGGCAGGAAACCCTCCTCCATATCCCTCAGCGAGCCAGTGCTTCAAAACTAGAAAACTGATACAAAAGAGCATGTAAAACAGACTCGAAAGAGTAAAGTGAACAGCAGGAACTAAAGAAAGCTGATGCAGCAACAGTACTAGCATCAAACACAGGGGAACTGGATTCTTTTCTCATCTCCTCATTCAGTTTCCTGAGTGACCTCAGCCAACGACTGTCCCCTATGCTTCTGTTCCTAATTTGCAGAAGTGGGATAAAGAGAACTTGTCTACTAACAAGAGCATTACAAAGATTAAATTAGAGATGATCTGATAGCAATCACAAGGCTGTTTTATTTCTGGTATTCTGAAGTATAGGTCTAGTGTTCTTAAAAAGCAATTGGAGCTAAGTCCAAAGAAGCCAAGTTATTCTCCATCACAGTAGGAAGGACTGAATCATTTAGAATATTTTAAAGCCCCATATTCCAATATTCATTAATCAAAAGCTTTAATCTTTAAAAAATTTTCAGTGCCACTATGCACACAAAACTAGTAGTAAATCAAAAATCAGACACAAACCAAAAGCGTGAAAGTCCCTGTATAGCTTTACAGGGAGAGCCATAAAAACTGATAATGGACAACTCATCTGAAATTTCTCCCAGGTATGCCAGCACTAAAATGCTTTTTAATTAATCTGTCATTCATAAATGAACTTGATTTACAAAACCAAGACAGGAATAAGTCCTACCCATATGCCGAAAAGCTGAAGCAGCAACAATGCAGAAACTTTCTCTATTCTGCCCTGCTTATAACCTTCCATCTGAGCTTTCACACCCAATCAAAGGTTTTCAAACTATTTAGAACCCACAGCTAGCTGTAACATGAAGGGGCCCTCTTGACATTTCCATATCATCAGTCATAGAGAGATCACTCACTGGTACCATGATCATATGAAATGTAGACATTAGATCTTTGTATTTTCTTCCAAGTTGCATTTTCAGTCTAATCTTTGTGCATGAAGCGAAGCAGTATGTAACCATGTGAATATTCCCTAACAGGACAAGAAAAAGCTAGTAGTCTTTAAAGAGTCACCTGCTTTCCAAGCCAATACACTGCTCACACAAGTAGAAAAAAGTAAATGCTTTTTATACGAGGTATGCTTACAGACCACAACTTCTTTTTTCTGCCTTCTCTGTAGAGGTTCTAGAAAGGAAAGCCCCAATTATCTCTTTTCATATTTTTGTTCATTTCCAAACATTTGAAAAGAAAATGCAAATTGTTTATAAAATCGTTTTTCTTGTTTATTTTAAATGAAGCTGGTACAGACAATGTCCATTCAAAACCCATGTCCCAGGCCAAAAGGTACAAACAAGAGTGTCAAAGTAACACCAGTTGCCTGCTGTGAACATTCTTGCATGAATACCTGCATGTACTAACTGCTATATGAAGTTAAAATGCTTCTGGTCTCTTCTGGCAAGATTTAAGAATCATTAGGGTTTTCAATTCTATGTCTTCAGCAAAGCCATCTCTGGAGCAAGGTACAGATGACAACGTTTCTAGCTTTTTCATTTCCAACTCTCATCTTCTTCGTTGGGCCATCAGCACAATTTAAGCAAAATAGCTCTGAGTTATGGATACATGATTTCTCCACAGTTTAGTTCTGAAAAACTTCATCTCGCACTGAAAGTTATAGTCCAGGAGTGAAACAGTCACACATCAAAACTTCAGGGCAGATATGGAAGTCATTAAGAACACTCGCCCACATGGCAGATCTTAGAACCTTCGTGCCTGAAATGCACGAACCTAGCAAACATACAAATGCATGTGTGTACATGTATTTCTACAGGGAGGGCGGAAGGGAAAAGGAGAGCAGGGCTGCAGCTGGATCACAGAAGTTCAGCACAATGAAAACAGAAACAATAGTGTATAATGAGCACAAGAATTTAAAATACCAGACGCTTGAAAATAAACTCCCAGAGATGGGGTGCCAGTTTCAATTCAGTGTTGAACACCACATTACAAAAGA
Source organism: Cyrtonyx montezumae (assembly GCF_038088225.1). Classification (NCBI taxonomy): domain Eukaryota; kingdom Metazoa; phylum Chordata; class Aves; order Galliformes; family Odontophoridae; genus Cyrtonyx; species Cyrtonyx montezumae. The sequence continues at coordinate 17,750,591 of NW_027072078.1, read as the reverse complement.
ACTATTATTTAAAAATAAAAAAGGATTAAGGGGAAATAAAACAAATAGAAGGATCTAAACTGTTGAGTGACCCCCCGTCTGTTCCTGATAAACTTCAATCACATCTTCCTCCTCCATCCCCAGCTGTGAGAACAGAAAAAAACAACAGCACAATCGTTATAAATCTGGTGCACTGAATTTAGAGCAGGTCCTAGAAAAACTATATGATGCTTTGTTTGCCTGACCCATAATTTTTCCAAGGACAAAAGGAGTGAAAAAAATTTCAATACCTCACTAGCCAACACTCACAATCTTATGTATTTCTTCTTCGATCATATACATTCCAGCACATCTCAGTCAAAACAATAATCTTATCTGTGAAGTCTAAATCCACTTGTGGAGCAGTACACATCAGCTTGGAAACTACTAGTTTTACTTCCCTCCAAACTCCTTCTCGGGCAACAGATGCACAGGAATGTAACTACCAACACTGTGACTGCATCTGCTGTATAGCCACGTGGATTATATACAGCACACTGCAACACCACCATACAGCAAAGACATACAGCTTGCAGTTCAAAGCCTGTTGACAGCTGTTGTCTTAAGGTAACTTGTTGACCTCCACACCGCACAAGTTTGATTTCTTTTTTCCCAGAAAGTCATCATTATAACTCAATGTTTCTTCCTGCTTCATTGTAACAATTGGTGGAAGTCACTTGACTGCAGAAGTAACCTGTTTTCTGTTTATTTACGCTTTCATCTAATAAATGTGAACAAAATATACATTTCTTTCAAATTCAAACTGAAGATCTAATTCAACAACTGACCAGTTCCCTCACACTTTTATCCACTGATGAGTAGTGACTACACCCTTCCTTCTGAGGCAGAATTACATGTGAAGGTCCAATCAGTCTTTTTTCTGACCTATCTACAAACTTTATTAAAAACTCCAGTCAGACAATTCTAGTCAGAAGATATGACTAAATGTGGTCTAAGAGGTTGGGTATATTTAAAGAAATAAATCAGGTTAGTGTAGCAGAAAAGATAAACTAACAAATTTTGTATTAATTTCTCCACTCAATGCTGTATGCAACACTCTTTGAAAAACTCACCTCCTTGGGGGTATGATTATCAGTAATTCTCTGACCCTCGAAGAGAAACCTGAGTGAATTCATTGGAACACCCTTAAAAAAATGCACAAGAAAACTCAACTGAGATGTATACAAAAACATTTTTAATAAAAACAACATACTTAAGTCAAAAAGGAAAGCATAGGTTCTTGTTACACAGAGCTCAGCTATCCTGTTGCTCCCACAAACTACCAAGTAACTCAAGGAGAACAAAGGTGATGAACTGCACAGTTCTTCCAGAGTTACAGTAAAGTTCTTCTAGCTCAAGAACTGGGAAACTTTCTTAGCATTCTTCTCCTTCACCTCCTCTAAAGCACCAACTATGCCCTTCCTTCCAAGACATTACACGAAGGTGCAGCCTTCTTCTGAATCGTTTATCAGTCTTATTAAAGACTACCATAACATGTAGAATGTGTATACTTCAGGAACTCCTACTCCTGCTTTCACAATTCTGTAAGACTGTAAGAAAGAATGGTATCCTTTACAGTCATCAGCTCTGCTAATGATATGAAAATACTAATCTATCGTAGTATGAAAAAGGCATTTCTAAAGAACCAACTATAGTTCAATGCAAAATGAACTTATCACTAAAAAAGAAGTATTATTTTTTATAATCTTATCTACTGAATTTAACTTGAATGCAATTGCTCAAGAAAAAGCCACATAAGGCATCTATCCCCAAACCCAGGAGTGAAGTAGGCCAGGGCTGCTAGAAACAGCATCACTGAATCCACAGTATCTGCCACAGAATCTGGAAGTGAACATATATTTCCTGTCCTGGAACAGTAGTTACTATTTACCTGTATCAATCATTAACAATGCATATTTCTTTAGGTTAGGGTATAAGAGCTAGTGTAAATTTATTACCATACTTATGACGGTAACAATGTCTAAGGTTGCCCTTATCCCAAGCTGCAATATTCTATTTCAAGGGAATTTCATTTGGATCCAGAAGATTTTACAGCAACTATAAATGCAAGTTTGGACATTTTTAAAAGGTTACTCCTATACTTTCTGAACAGCCACTATATATTCAGTGTCACTGTTTCACAAACCTGTCTTTGACAGTATGATTCTTTGAGTTTCTTGAGGTGTGTTGTCATTTTCACCTTGAAGTGAATTTCACTGCTGTCCTGAGAACAGATAAGAAAAAAAATTACTCTTTTAGTAATTGCTTACTTTCTCTATGCTCGTTTTAAGAGTTTAATTAAGAAAGTCTTACAAGATGTAGCACAAAACACCATTTAACTATCACTGAGCATACTTTAGTGACTGCTAAATCATCCTAGAGGTTCGTGTTATGCACACACAGTCATCACTTTCACAGGAAGCTGTTTTAAAACAGATGGCACAATATAGCCTTCGGCTCACTATGGACATTTTTGGATTTAAAAGTATTAAATACCATACTCAGCTCAGTCTGTGCTCCATCTTTAACCAGCTGACATACTTACAAAATACAAACATACATATGCAGGGGACTTCTGCTTTAAGATTCCACAAGACAAGTTAAAGCTTGTATTTCAAAATATATGCAAAACCTTGTTCAAATAGAGCAATTATCTGGAAGTTAGGATACAGGCTGACTTGGAACGTAACATCAACCTAAAGCAAAATCTCAGCTCTCATTATTCTGTAGTCCTTCCTATAAGCAATAAAGTACAAATAACTGCATTTGTCAAAAAAGCTACAGATAAAACAGATTGCAAAAGGTTCTGTGCAAAAAATGCATGGGTCACACTTAGCTTTTGAATGTGTTCATCAGAGCTGATTAAACCAGCGAGAGTTGAGTTTGTTAGCCCCAGTTAAAATCATGTATCCATTAAACAGCAATTGCACAAACATTCCAACAAACAACACTGAGTTAAATTAAATGAACTATTGGTTCTTTGTGGAGAAGAACTCCTGTTCAGGAAGAATCTTGGTATCTATTTGAAAAATATAAATCCAGACTTATAATCCACCACTCACCAAGAAGTCAATCAACAGAATCCTCCTATTCTTATCCAGAAGAGTTGATGCCATGCTTAGTGTAGCTGAACTCCAGACACTCAAATTTAAGAGTATACTAACATGCATTTCTGGTAACTAGCAAATTATTTGGGGTTTGGAGGGGAAAACTCACATTGAAGAATTTAAAATATCAACTTTCTCCCACTCATTTCAATAGTTTAAAAATTCACACTATCTCCCAGAGGCCCATTATGTAAAAACTCACCTGCCCAATGACTTTGAGTTTAATGTATTCCCCTTCTTTCTTATCTCCTAAGTCCTCAGCTGAAGGCTTTGCTTCCTGCAAGAAAAACATTCAAAAAAACACTATGATTCAAGTCCAGCACTTAATTTCACTGGACAACACAATGCCAGTTATCCTCATCATATTAAATTCACACTATATAATACCTAATTTCTTCCTCTGCATGAAAGTAGTAATGTCATACTACAAAAGGCTACCTGTCTGCACGTGAGAAGTTAATGATGGAAGAAACACCACAAAGATCATAAGAAGGATAATTTAAAAAGCAGGTAACAAATGAAAAAAATGGGAAATATGATTTTATACCACTAACTCAACAAGCAGAGAGCAAAAACATATAGGAAGTATACCAAGAGACTCAGATACTTGAAAAAAAAGTCAGCATGAGTAAACAAATACTTAACTCCCTACCAGTGTACAGGCAGCGAACCATGAAACACTTCTCAATCTCTCTATTGCATCAGCATTAGTTACTACCTTCAAAAGAATGGTAAGTCATCTTCTCCTCTGACTACAAAACAACACCAGTTAACAGCTTCCTTCTAGTATGTTTGTTGTGAGACTAATTCTTAAAAATTGAAGTTGTGCTTCTAAGAACTACAGGGTTTTGGTATCTCTCCAGGTTAAGAATTAATTGTATGGGAAACTTTGATTCAACATTTCAAGCACTATAAATTAAGTGCTACATTCTATAAAACGTCAATCAGGGATGTCAAAGTTCTGATAAATAAGAAAAGCCAAAGAGCAGGCACTATTAGACCTACCCCTTTCCTGTCACTACATATTTTGGATCAGGATTTTAGTTAAGTCCCATTATAACAGAATATAGACACCATCACAGGTAGTGATGGTGTCTATCACAGATAGTAGTCACTGAAAGAACCCTTCCACGTAACCAGAAACAAGGATATCCTCTGATCGTGTTTCATCTTCCTTTTTTATTCTACTTCTTAGCACAGTAGACAAAGTAATCAGAACGTGTACAGGTATCAAATACATGCTTTCGCAGTCATAAAGGTGCTTTTCACTGAGTCCATACAAATATTCTTTGTATGCCCAAACTTGAAATACATATACACCTAAATATTAAGACCATCCAGACAAACCTCTATCTCCATATTAAAACAGTACGCAAACTTTTCTGAGCCTCTTCCCTTCCCTCCCTGCCCCCTGCCACTCCCCCAGCAGTTAAGCAAGCACAACTTTCCTGCATACTTGTTTAGTGGGAGGTGCCACTAACTATAGCAGTGGGGCTGGAACCAGATGATCTTAAAGGTTCCTTCCAACCCAAACCATCCTATAAAAACTTGAGAAGGGGAGGGGGGTGTAGAAATCTGCACCTTACCTCCCCATCTGCACTACTCAATCTGGAAGAAAGAAATAACTACTCTTTGTGTAAGTTCGAATAATGCCTCAAGCCTGATCCATCCCATTTTTGCAACAGCAAAAGCCATAGACTCCCTAGCCTGATATTCACCCGGGCACAATCTGGACTGTTGAAATTGATTTATCACCCTCAAAGATCAAATCAAAAATTAACCCCAAGCCTTCCCAAAACCAGACACTCTCAAGTCTCCCAAGCAAGTCACTTTGGACATATAAGTCTTCACCATTAACAGCCACAGCAAGCAAGCTTCCCACCAAAGTTCACCCTTTCTAACATATCTGAACTCTAATCTAGTGGACTATTTGCAAAAATAAAGATATGCTGGCTTCCACTCCTGACACAAAGAGGGAAAATGAGAACCAAGACCTGTCCTGATAACCTGCACAAGCAGCATTTTTATTACCTACATGCAAGATTACTAGCCTCAAGGAATCAAAAAGTTCAAGAACTTTACAGATGCAAAGTATGTAACAAATTTCTTCTGTCTGCAGCAGAATTTAAGACATCCAGTCCTTTCAAAGGACATTTCAGATCAGTCACTGTCTTAGTTTACTTCTGCATAAAAACTGAATTCCTCAGCAGCATATTATCCCAGAAGAAGTATTTGTACTTGTTTAAACACTTCTGTGCACTGTAATGATTACCTACTTAGCTCCTATAAACAAATCATCCTGTGAAAGGTATGACAAAACATCATCACTACTATAACAGCAACTTTGGCCAATACTTAGGAAAGAAATGTTTCCTAAGTTATTTATTCTCTACTCTTGAGGAAAGAAGATTTAAGTACTAAAATCTAATAGAGAAAGCTGCCAGCAGTAGAGAAAGCAGGGGGAATCAGGGTCCTAAAACATCAAACTATTAGGATGCTTGTTTAAAGCCCCAGCAACTTATCACCCACAAAAATCAGTGCTGAGATGGGACATCAGGAAAAGAGAAAGAGGGTCAAATCTATATTGTCAAAAATAATTTAAAAATAAATTAGAAAAAAAAAGCAAAAGGTTTTAAATAAATACAAGACCTAAAACACCTCCCTGCATGTTGTCAGTACTAACTATACTGCTATTCAATGCCAAACAGTAAAGTCCAGCAGAAAACAAAGAACAAAGAAAGCAAGGAGACTGCAAGTTAGTAAACAAGTAGCTCTCACTAACAAAACTCTGGATCACCAGCCCACCGGCAAAACCCCCAGACTTTCACTTGCACTGTGAAAAGGAACAGTGTTACTGAAATCCTACATTAACACAAACAAAAGAGGAAAACCACAATGCTCAGTTCTAACTTTTCATTAGATTTCTAGATTTTTAAGGACTTTTTTCCATGGCCAAACCTATTTCACCTAAAACTAGGTCATAACAGTTAAACATAGCCAAAAATGTAGTCAAACAAATTTTTTAACCTAAAGAGCATGAAGTGAAGCCACTGGTAGTGCCTTACATTTAAGTCAACACTGAATTCATGACCTTAGAGCACCCAAAGCTTCTTGGATGAAATACACTGAGTGTGCCAGGTATTTGCTGCTGCTGCTAATAGAACCACAAAACAAGCATTGTAAGCTTGTGTACTACAGATTTCCTCCTCCACTTTTCTCAAGTGCCCAGACTTCACTGTTTAAACATACTCAGAATACTTACAACTCTTTTAAAATCAAATTTACAGAAAATTACAGAAGGCATAAGATTGCAATACACTTCAAAACACAGCAAATAAACTCTTATGTTTGCTACAGGAATGTGAGAATGTATAAAATGGTGCCATAGCATTCTATTTGGGGTCCACAAAGAGACAAACACCTATATTCAACTAGAGCAAAAACAACCCAAGATCCTTCAGAGAAGGGAACTATTTTTTTCTTACGCTTGGATCTCAACAAGCAGCCATGTGCTTTTTGCAGACTGCCCTTCTTACAGTAACTTTTATGATAAAAAAGTACATTTCCTTTTTGAATAAAATTACTAAATCAAGCACACTTCTTGATTTATACTAAAAAGACAAGCTGAAATTGTAGCTACTGCCAAATGACATCATCTTAACAACTTAATTTCAGAGCTACAGGGAAGACACTGTAAGCAATGCCCAATTTCAGGCAATCAAATTATTCTAGTATGGTTGATAAACAAGGGAATAAGGTCTACAGTTCTACATCACTGCACATTGTATGGCAGCTGTTAAGCTCCTGCTGCAGTCTCCCTGGTACAGAGACACACATATGACAACATTTATTTCCAATAATCACAGTGGCCTGTTATTTGAAGAACAGAAAGGTGATCCCATGCAGTAAATTGTACATACTTCAAGCAGTTCCAAACACGCACGAGCTTTAGCAGGACTGGGCTGGAGAAGGAATTACTTAATGAAAGCTGCTATGTGTCAAAACATGCCTTAATTCACAAATACAGAGTGCTACAGCATGGGTCACGTGAATAACAGCCTACAAAATCAAGTTCAGAATTAGTGTTTTCTCCACATGCAGCCACTTTCCTGCAGTCACCTGCACTGGAGATGTGCCCTAACCAGCACCAGCAATAGCTGGACTCACAGAGAGGCAGGAGCATCCTCACCAACACAGCTGCACAGGGCTGAAAAGCAGGGGATGACCACCAGCACAGCACATAGAGCAATAGTTTCTATTCACAGTACATACAGTGTATCGAGTTTTGGATACTTGTAATTCCCTGGCTGGCACTGGTACTATTCTTGACTTCACAGCATTGCAAGAAAGGTTACTAAGGTTGATTTTTCAGAATTCAAATGACCGTGACAAAGTCAGAAAACACGGCCACATGAAAGTACTGCAAAGTGAAACAGCACAGATTGGAACTGGAACACTGCTGTAGCTTCCAGCCAGCAGGTCACACAGCCTAACGCAACGGATGCGAGCAAAGGGCTCTGTGTGTGCCTGCCAAGCGAGCCAAGAACTTGCCGTACAAGGAACTATTGAAGTCCCTGGCTGACGGGTCAGAATTGACAGCAACATCACGGCGTACCAGCGGAGGCAGGACAGGGTCTGGGTGAAGGACCGGATGTTTAATACGTGCAAACAACGCTGAACTGAGCAAGGCAGAGTTCAACTCTCACCCCCCCCCCATCCTCCTCCCGCCTTTCACGTTCCTAAGGCAGCTGGGGGCCCCGGCAAGCCCGGCCCAACCCGCGCAGAGCCCGCTGCAGGGTGCAGCATCCTACCGCACCGCCTCGCTACGGAAAACGAAAGAAGGGGAACAGCTGCCGCGCGCCGCCCCCCGCCCAAGCCGCCCCCCTCCCGCCAGGAGCGCGTCTCGGAGCCGGGCCCGCTCCCAACGCCCCGAGCGGGGCGGGATGGGGAGGATTAACCCCCAGCGGGAAGGGAGCGGAGCCGGAAGCAGAGTTCCGCCGAGGCGCGAGGCAGCGCTCCCCGACGGGACGCCCCCGCCCCCGGCCCCGCCGTCCATAGGGGGCGGCTGGGGGATGGGGGGGGGAGAGCGGAGGGGACGGCTCCGTCCGCGCGCCCGGGCCGCGGGACTTTGTGCCGCCGCTCTTCCCGCGGCAGGGGCTCCCCGCGTACCTGGTCCGACATGGCTGGGCGCGGGGCGGGCGGCGGGCTCGGCTGGGCCGCTGCGGGGCTCGGCTTCTTTCTCTGCCCGCAGCGCAAACACAGGCCGCGGCGCGGGCGGGATTTCCTGTGCGCCTGAGCTCACTTCCCGCCGCCGGCTCCTCCCCGCCCGAGTGGGGCCCGGCTCTGCCCGCCCCGGCTCCCTTCGCGTCGGCACGCGGGGCCCGTGTTGCCCCGCTGCCGCTTTGCGGCTGATGCCACGCGTATGGTCGAAAGAGATAGAGCTCACCCCGCGAGCGGTGCGGGCGCAGCAGCGCGCAGTGCCGTCGGGCAGTGCCGGGCAGCGGGGCGGCATCGCCGCTTGGGGGTGCGCAGCAGTTCAGTAACGCTCCCAATCCCTCCCCGAGTAAGCCGCCTAAAGGCTCCCAAACAACGCACAACTCCAACAATAGAGCAAATCTCACCCTATGTGCCGTGTCTACTCACAAACGAAAGCACAGCTTTCAATGCATAAGGGTAGCCGCATATCGGTGTGGCTCGAGCCTCGGTCTCCAGCATAAAACCTGAACTTCGTTCTTCGCGTTACCCATTTTTGGGCACTATTCTGCAATAAAAGCGCACTCTCGTATGAGCCAGAACTCAGCTCTGCCTACCCCTACGCAGAACAAAGGCACAGCACTGACATGTGCACGGCTGTACACATCAAGCGCTCACCACGCTGCCTCTTGCTGCTCCGCCTCATTAAGGAAGTCACGGCCCCAGGGCACAAGCTGCGTTAGCGCTGTGTCTGGGGATATGGTCCGTTTGACCTGTGAGAATATGGTAACACATCAGCAAAGCCCTCACTTCTCTTCTTTACCGCATAAACTCAATATACTGCACATTTACAGTTAAAACACAACACCACCACTTTAAAGAAAACAGAGCATGCTCATGCAAGCTCTTCTCAAACACTCTAAGCCTGCTGCAGCCACCTGTGTATTAAGCAGGACTATTATGGGAAGTAGAGAAGTATTACAACTTTTCCAATTTCCCCCTCCCCCACAACTAATCTCAGCCACCTGCAGTCGGTGAGCTCCCCTCCGTTAATTCAGATTGAGGTGTAACTCTATTCTAGGTTGCATATGCAGCTCAGCAGAAGGCCACAGTATTCCCCCTCTGAAACAGCAGCCCATCTCCTCCGCATGAAGTCTCTTCAGTCCACCAAACCCAGTTTCTTATAGCACCAAGAACAACCAATTGCCTCCTGACACCGACAGAGCTAATTGGGAGCAGAAAGTGCTGGCAAAAAGGATAACATTCCAAACACATCCTGAGCCATCAGCACTGAAATAGGGCTTTGAAAGTAGTGGGAACCTGGAAATGACCATTCAAGCTGACATTGCTTCTTCTGTAATGTATATAATGTATAATAGGGCTTAAATAGCCATTCAATATTTAAAGTAAAAAAGAATTTCCACGGAAGGAAAGAAACCATTGGGAATGACATGAATCGCTACAGCTTCGCGCTGTTGGCTGCCCAGGGTACTCCCTACACGAGAGCACGACAGGAAACCAAGCGCTGCTGACTCACGGGGACGACTGCGTAAAACCCAACAGCGCCCCCTACCGGCGGGCGGGGAGAGCTGCGCCAGAAAGGGCAGCACGCGTCACTCCGAAAGCAGCAGCGGGAACCCCGCAAGGCGGGAACCGGGCCCACACCCACCGCGCGGCCCGCTACACTGCCGCTCACGGGCAGGAACTTGCGTAGCGTGACCGAGGCCTTCAGCACAGCTATCATACCACCATTACCATCAGGCGCCGGACCCCAGGGCTGGTATTTATAAAGTCGGCAGCCCGAGCCCCGCCCACTGCGCGCGTCCGCCCGCCACGTGGCCCGTAGGAGAGCGCGAGACGGGCGGGCCCAGCGCTTCCCCCACCCCGGTGAGGTCACTTCCGCCGCGACCACTTCCTCTTCCGGCGCGCGCGTGCTTGACTCGGGGGTACCGTTGGCGCGCGCACGTGGCTGCGTTGCCCCCGGTCCTTCTCCGTTGCCGTCATGTTGGTGCTGTTCGAGACTGCCGCTGGCTATGCTATCTTCAAGGTGAGGCGTCGGTGCGCGGTTCAGGGGCTGGTGAGGAGGTTGCGGCTCGCTCCCGGTTGGGGCCTTATGGGGCGTGTCCGCCCTGGTGAGCGGAGTCGGGCAGGGGTCGGTGTCCTTCGGCAGTCCTAGGGCTTCTGGCCCGCGGGAGCCGGGCGGGAAAGCGGGAGTTGGGACGCCCAGAGCCTGCTGAAACTGATGGCTGTTATTTTCCTAGTTTGTATGGGGGGAGCCCCCACAAGGCAGCGGCCTGTTGTACTTTTGCTAACTTGTAGCTTATTCGTTGTTAACAGTAGTTTTATCTCTATGTGGAAAAACAAAACAAAACAAAAACCCAACTTCTGTAGGGAGCCTAACCCTCCGTATTTGCACTGCAGTTCTCTATGTCAGACTCAGCTTAGCTAGGTGGTGCAGGGTATGGGTTGTGCCGCTCTGCTCTCTGCGGCCTCACCGGAAGCACTGTGTGGGAGTTTGGGCGCCACGATGTATGAAGGGTATGAAACTGTTAAAGAGCATTCGCAGAAAGGCAGCAAAGATGGGGAAGGGTGTGAGGGCATGGTGTGTGAGGAGCGGCTGAGGTCTGCTTGGTTTGTTCAGTCCGGAGTGGAGAGGGCTGAGGGGGAGGTTCATGGAGGCTGCAGCTCCTTACGGGGAGCAGAGGGGCAGCGCTGAGCTTGTCTCTCTGGGATAGAGACAGGGCCTGAGGGAACGGCATGGAGCTGTGTCAGGGGAGGGTCAGGTAGGAGTTAAGGAGAGGCCCTGCCCCAGAGGGCAGTGGGTGTGGGAAGAGCTGCCCAGGGCAGCGGGAACGGTCCTGAGCTGCTGGAGCTCAAAGAGCATTTGGACATTGATCTCAGACAGAGGGTTTGACTTTTGGCTGATCCTTTGTGGTGCCAGGAGTTCGATTCAGTGGTCCTTGACGGTTCCTTCCAACTTAAGAGACTCAGTTATTCTGTTCTGTAATTCTGCAGAAGTCAGGAGGGGCTGAAAACAGACAATATTTAAGCCACTGAAACCAAGGATTGTTTAAAGTAAAGGCAGGAGTGGAGACACAGAACTGAAGGAAGTTGAACTAGATGATCTTCTGAGGACCCTTATTACCCTACAGTTCTCTGATTCTGTGAAACTCCTCTGCAGAAGTGCTGCTGCTGGTGTTAGCAGCTGTGTGCTGGGCCTGGCTGTGGTATCTATGCCAGGCAGCAGAGGGCAGCAAAGCAGCAGTATTCCCTCTCATTTAAAGCATGCCCTCCCTTTAAACGTACTCTAAGAGGGCAAACTGCATTTGATGTCTGTGTTGGGTGTGAGAGAACTGGAAGCTGTCTGCTAGAACTGAGCATAATTAACATTTTATTAAAATGTGTTTGGAGACGTGTTTTGTTTTTCTATGCTGGTTCTGTTGGCAGCTGCAGGGGAGGCTCAGCCACTCTGCACATCTGCAGGACAGGGAGGGCTTTCCTTTCCTCCTCACAGTAGATGTAAATTTATGTGATTTGTTATATCTGTATGTTTATTCTGTATTTATTGTTCTGTATGTATTGTTCTGTATCAAAGTATTTACTATAGTGTTTGGCAAAAACAAACAAACTAAACAGCAACTATCGTTAGAAGCTATTTAAAAAAAATTTAAAATAGCTTCTAACGATAGTTGCTGTTTAGTTTGCTTGTTTATTTCCTTGAGAACTGAGGAGATTTTGGGTTTCAGAACTTTTGGAGACAGTTGTCGTCACCCACTTCCCTTTTGAGCAGTCCCCATGTAAATGTACTCTGCCTTTATGCTTTGGTGATCAGAGCTACCTTCCTCTGCAAGCTTGGTAGTTATTCATTGTTCTCTTGTAGGTGTTATTCCTGTCAGAGGAGTGAACAGTATGTACGTAGGAAGGACAAATGGGGTAACAGTGTTCTAGGTCTTGGAGGCCTTGTTTTAATATGCCTTAGTATTTGATGGGACATAAAATGTCTGTAGGCAGCCATAATTTCTGTATACTAGCAGCACTGATTTATCAATTTGTATGCCATTTTCTCAATATTTGTTTACAGAGACAGAAAATTCTGTAAGCTTCAGGATAGGAAGGACTACGATTCTGTGACTAATCCAGTCCATGTCCAAGATGAATCTGAAGCAAAGAACAACAGGCTGAGTAGAAGGAAATGTTCCCAGAGGTTGTCCTGTGCCTCAGAGACCTTTGGGGAATGAGTTCCCATGTTTATTTGCTCAGCAGTAATTTAATTTAAAATAAATAAATGAAGAGCATTCTTTGACCTGGGCTTAAAAATCTGCATGGGTGCAAGAATGGTTTTTGTACTGCACCAAGTCAGACTGCAGTTGTGCTGGGGCTTTGTCACAACTTATGTTCTTTATACCTCCGTAAAAATATTGGATTTAATATTGTTAAGATTCTTTCCAGTGCTGTTCCCCTGAGCACTTTTCTAGGAATTTTCAGTACACTCAGCAATTTGTGAAATGCTGTGGGGTCTAACAGTGTAGTTGTTAACCTTTTTCTGTTTAAATAATGAAAGGGAATCCCCTTTGTCCAGAGATGAGATTGAGGTATTGTTCCTCTTAAGCAATTTTAGCTTAATTGATTACTGAGCTGTGGTGAAAAGTTATCTCTATTGTGATGTCCTTTTTTCCTTGTGTTCATCTGAATTCATTAAAATAATGTGCAAAATGACTCCTTCCTGTGAGGTGTCCCAGACACGTTTGTATTTTTCCAAACTACAGACAGGTTTGGTTTTGGGTCACTGGGGTTGTGAATGAATCTCTTGAGATGTGGAGCAAGACCAGTTTTGTTAAACAAGGAGAGGACTTCATTTTGATGATGCAGATTCAAAAGGACCTAGCCATTATTGAGCAACTTCTGTAATGCAGTTGAAAGCAAGTGTAATGCTGTAAATCAGTTGCATGTTGCTAGGATAAAGATGCCAAGACGGAACAGTGAAACAGGAGATCTCAGTAATTGCATTTGTTGACTCAGTTTGTAGCAACTCGCCGTGGTGGGATATGCCATGAATCTGTTCCAGGTCATCTCTGCTGAATGCAGGTTTGAAGGTTGTTCAGATATGCTTTAAATATACTTGTGTTTTATTTTTGTCTGCAGGTTCTGAATGAGAAAAAACTCCAAGAAGTTGACAGTTTGTGGAAAGAGTTTGAAACTCCTGAAAAAGCAAACAAAATGTAAGCAGCCTGGTGTGGGGGTAGCAGCCCTGCTTTGGAAGTACACGACTGCCTGTATAGCTCTATAAACCTGAGGTTCAGAAACAAGTGTTGACTTTCAAATGTTGTAAAGCTTAAAAGCTGTGAACAGCAGTAATGTGAAATTAAGTACCAAAACAATACTGAAATTATATATATATATATCACTTGCAGCATAATTAAGTTGCAGAAGTTATTACCATATGTCATTGAGGAAAAGAAAGATGGATATTGTGAGGAGTTTTGGATGTTTTGACAGGAACATCCGAGTTTCTAATGCTGAAGCTGGCTGAAATAACATGTTTTTGTGCTCACAGGAAATTCTTGAAATAAAAACCCATAGTGGCTCAATCAAGCTGAAACTAATAGCATGTGAATCCTCTGTAAGTTGAGAGCTAGCGCTGCTTCCCATGCCACCAGTGATGTGTTAGCATCACTGAGAAGCTGCTTGGGGTTGCAGTGCCTACTGACCAAGCTGGCCTTTCTAGCAAATTGTCCTAAGGCTGGGAACAGTGGTGAATTCCTGCCAAGTCTGCTTAGGGTGTTTTTGTTGGTGTATTTCTAACCAGCTTTGGTTAGAACAGATACCTCTGAACAAGCTATGACTTGTGATTTGGATTTGTACTGCTCTGGAGGAGTATTTAGAGGAAAGGACAGAATATTCCACATTTGTCTGTTTGAAGTGTTGTTGATCTTGTCTTGGAAGCATCATCCTGGCCACTTGCTAGACAGGATATGGCTCTTAATGGATCTGTTCTCTGATCAAGTTAGTTCTTGTATTTCTAATGATTCTGAAAAGGCATCAGAATAAGCCTGGGGCTTTTGTTGAGCTTGTGTTCTTAATTCAGGCATTCAGCTTTATCTGTGACCTTGCTTCTTTTGCCTTACACAGTGCAGTGGTTAATCAGAACTGGATTAGTTAAATGCCTGTCCTTGACAAGGAATTTACTGGATTGTGATAGCTTCTTCACTGTGACTGGAGATATCAACACCACAGATTATGTGAGGGGGAGAAGGAACTTGAGCCACAGGAGTTGGCACAGTGTGTTTAAACACTGCGTGTATGATTTTTGGCTCTGGTGAGCAGTTAGACCATGAAAGAATTTTTCTGTTGAGCGGTTGTTTGTTTTAAGCTTAACTCAAAACTTGTGTTCTAACATGTAATTAAAAGGGAGGACTCGAGGATTCAGAGGCAGTGAAACAGTTCAGTCTTAAAGTGATGAAGATGTATTTGATTGAAAAGAGTGTTAAATCTGAGCTGTGCAGGCTGCGTCCCACAGAGGCAGAGGGTTCTCTTTTGAAGATGAGAAGGATAGTATTAACAGTTAGCAGTGTGAGTCAGTGCAGTCTTGAAATTCACATGGTTAATGTTTGTCCGTAGATATCAGATATGTTGCTCCTCTTCCTTTCTGAGGGTCTGAACATTCATCTCTGCTTACTTGCGATCAGGGACAAGGAGGCAAATTGTAGTAGTGTGAGCAGGAAAAAAAAGCAAGGGTTTTTTTTTTTAGCATCTGGTTTATGTACATTTGTTCACACACTTGTATTTTTCTTTTGCAGAGTAAAGCTGAAACACTTTGAAAAGTTTCAGGACACAACAGAAGCGCTTGCTGGTAAGGGAAAGTTGACATTCTTCTTAGAAAAATAAAAAATAAAAGCCAACCTAAGAACAACAATCTCTAACCTGTCAGAGAGTAGTTTACTCATTGTTTATCTCTCTCTGCTGTTTTTTCTTTGCTTAGTTTTTAAATAATGCATCTTTCAAAGGCGACTGATTCTGTTTTATGAGGTTATCCATCTACAGCATAGTAGAGACATAATGAGATCTTACTTTTTTTCATGTCATTCTTATTGCCCAAGCAATTTAGTTATGAGTACCATGTAGAAATTTGATGTACCTAGTCTGTTGTCAATGATGGATACTTGTTGAGACTGAATGTAAGTGATTTGAGTCTACATTTCGTCACTACCACTGAGACAGCAGACAGATGTCAGACTGTGTGTTATTATAACTGTGTGTTTTCTGGGTGTGTTGTACCTGTTTGGTTTTCTTAAGCAGCTGAAAAAATGCTGATATTGCATTTCAGAGAAACTCAGATGCTTAAACAAAATGGAAAGCCATTATTAATCAACTTTTACATTTTAAACACTTCAATTCTCAATGCTGCAGATTGATTTGAATGGAAAAGGTGAAAGTGCTAGCTACTTGTTCAGGGATAGCATGATTATTAGTGCTGAATGGACTGGTACTGTATGACTTCTGTAAGTGGATGTTATGCATCACATTTAGTACCAAATAATGGATCTTCATATTCTGAGGTAGTGGGGATAGCTTATAGAGGAAGGTAAGGAAACACTCTAAAAATGGAGGTGTCATATATGCAAGCAAAAGAGTTGAGACTGAAGCTGCAGTATACTTACTCTGGCATGTTTTTTGGAGTAGGCTGCTTTTGGTTAAGTTCATGTTCAGAGCATGTATTGCTAGTCTGATTTGAAAGTACACACACCAAAAAAATCACACCTGAGCAACAAAGCAACAAAAACAAAGGAAAAAAACACTGATTTAGAGTTTTTGAGTTTATCTGGAAAATGGAGATTACTCAAGCTGCCTATGTTACATTTATTTTGAAGGGATTATTGTGGTTTAGCAGCTATTGGCTATCTTGAAAGTTCCATAACTTATTTCCATTCTAGACAGGATGAGAGGAAGAAGGAAGCTGAGCACAGAATTTACTCTTACGTTTCATTAAGCTTCTGGAAATGAAAAATCACTGGCTTGTGTTCTGTGTATTTTGTTGAAGACGTTGCATCAGTCACAGAATTTCAGCGGAGTATGAAGTTGATCTGCAGAGCTGTATTTGTGCCAGCTTTAAAACATATTGTGTAGGGTTTAAAATCTGTTACACATCAATTAATACTTGAGTATGAAAAAATCCATTTAAAATTCTTCAGTCTGTGTGGTATATATTTAAAGGGTCTGTTTCTGTCTCCCCAGTCAGTGGGTGTGGTATTGTTTTTTTTTTCTTGGTCTTTGAAGGACCATGTGTTACTGTGTAACACAGGATGCAAATAAGCTGTTGCTCAATTTAAAACACTTCAGTCATAGATAAAGGGACCTGGAAAATGATAGGTTGATTAAATTGTATACATTAACGTTCCCTTAAAACCTTGCTTTTGGAAATGTGAAATTTACATCTAAGGTACATTATGTACTTGTAGCAGCCGTAAGCAAAATTGAGAGAAACAGAACTGAAGGCACAGGGAGCAAGGTGAGGTAGATGGGAAAATGACTCTTGATCTAGGTCTTCAAAAGGGCAAGAAGCTAACTTCTCTTTTGATTTCAGCTGCTACAAAGTAAAGTAATATTACTCCTCAGGCTAGAGCTACTGCAGCAGTCAAAATAAAAATACCAAGTGTGAGGTTATATTGTTGCAGGTTTTTAGGAAAGTAAAGAAACTGTGTCTTTGGTCTTCTCCAGCATCCACAGCTCTTGTAGAAGGCAAGCTCAGCAAGAACTTGAAGAAAATTCTCAAGAAGATAGTGGCAAAAGATGCCCATGAACAGTTGGCTGTAGCAGATGCTAAACTTGGAGGTGTCATAAAGGTGATAACTGACTTTGCTGTTCTTTTTGTCTTTGTTTCATGCTGCTGAGATCTTATAGACAGGTTCCTAAGAAATAAAAATTATTAGCAATGAAACCTGCTGCCACTGTGAGGTTTGCAGTATGGAAGATCACTATTCCTTATGTTCAAATGTCTCTTTCAACTCTTGTTTATCAGAGGAAGGAAGAAGAATTGTAGAGGTGATCTACTTTCTCTGGTCTAGCTGTCAAATCCAGGTCCCCATCTTGTACCTGATTGCTGCCTGTTTCAGAGAGCTTTATTCTGACCATGTTCTTCTCATCCTGTTTTAAGAGGTTGTTGTAGGCTTCAGTGTTGAAGTGAATACCACCAAGGACTCTGACCTAATTATTCATTTTTGTTCTCCTAAGACGATAAAACCTGAAGTAATAAAATCCTGTATACTCTGCCTTTGAATTTTCTCTCTGGGACCAAACTGTTTCCAGTAAACTTCAAAAATGCAATTCTTCACTTTCAGCCTCTGTGTAGCAAATAGAGACTTAATTATACATCTCCCCTTCAAACTGGGATTGTTACGTTGTAGAGAACTGAAGTTGTAACTACCTTAAGTGTGAAAAAAGACTTGAACCTGTTGAGTGACCACAGAATTGCCCTGGGAAAGCCAGGTGTAATGAGATAAAGCTCTGGAAGAAGAGATTTAGAGAAACGTCATTGTTGTGTCTGACTTGGACTCAGTGATTTCCATCTTACAGGATAAGCTGAATTTGAGTTGTATACACAGCCCAATGGTTACAGAACTGATGAGAGGGATTCGTTCGCAGATTGAAGGGCTTATTACAGGCCTTCCTTCTCGAGAGATGGCAGCTATGTGTCTGGGTCTGGCACACAGGTGAGTTCCTAGCACAGCACTGTTTTGTCCAGTTACTGCCTTACTCCTATATCCCTGGCCATGCTGTGCTGCTTCAGGTGTCTCTGTCTATGAGATGTGCTCTCATATTCAATTTATAAGTCATGCATGTGTATCTGAAGCCTTGTTTCACAGGGGTTTTCCTGTTTGCAACCACCTTCTTAGGGAAAGGCTTCAGCCTCACCAGAAGTTGAAAGCTCCTTTTCCCTGTACTACAGAGCTTGGTTTGAAATGTTTCTGTAGCAGTTGAACGGTTAGTTTAAATCTCTGTTGCCATTTAGAAATTTGCTCATTTACACTGGACTATGTGCATGTATAGTGTATATAATGTAAATCTTAAAGGCAGAGGTGTCTTTCCCTTCTCACCATTGCATGTCACTAGGTTTAGAGAGCAGTAGTTAAATAGAAAAAAATACTGGATCAGCACAGGGTCAAGTACATGCTTATGAGAAATTTTTAATCCATTTTCTGACATGAGCTTGTTCTGTAGCCATTGGTGAGTTAGAGAACTGCTTTGTTGTAGCTTTTTTTTTAAAATGCATTTGTTGCTGCTAATGATATGTAGAAAATAGGTATTAATATTAAAAAAATCAAGATTCAGGTCCTCAAGGATATCATGTGTTTTACAGTTGAAATGTTAAACATACATTGGAAGCCAGCTGATAATGGACATTCTCAGTGAGAGTCTGTTCTGGGAAGTTTCTTCTGTTACTTCTCACTACCATTGCTAATATTTGCTGGTGTGTAGGTTGTGGATCACTTCCAATTGCTGCAGAACTAAAAGTGCTATTGACAAATAATTTTTGTGGGAAGCAATGCAGAAGGAAACCAGAAACCCATTTCCTGCCACAGTGTTCTTATTCAATCTGATACATGTGGTACAGTAGCCTTAGCTTTCACTTTTTTCATAGCATATGTACCTGTATATGTCACAGCTGTTCTGGAAGGTTGTGTCATTGGGATTTTTCCAGTGGTCGCGGGTGGAATTGGTCAGTGCTTTAAAGTTGAGCTCATATGAATGAATGTATGGGCAGTCACATTCCTGTAAGATAAGAATGAGTGGGATGTTGCTCTGCAGTGGAATGTCAGGATACTGATGAAATTATTTCTATATCTACAGCCTTTCTCGATACAAGTTGAAATTCAGCCCAGACAAAGTAGATACCATGATCGTCCAGGCAATTTGTAAGTATATTTAGAGCCTAAATTATTAATGGATTCAGCTTACATTATTAGCCTTCTTGACGCTGAGGGCAAGAAAGTATTGGTGTCTTTTTTTTTTTCCCTAGCATGTTTCAGTAAACTACGTCGTATTTGGCTAGGCATAAGGTTTATTATCTCAGTAGGATTTAACACAACACATTGTTAGGGTGGTACGGTAAGCAGATCTCCATTTTCTTAGCACAGAATTCATCTGAAATACAGGCAGTGTTAGTTCAGTCCTCTGAGGACTTCACTTCCCGATGTGCCTTGCCTCAGTTATTCTGAGAGAGTGTCTGTTCCCCACAGAACAGGGCTTTCTGAATCTTCATTTTCGTTTTAGGTCACATAGAGAGCAATGTGGAGATGCTCTTACCTTAGAGGTGTAAAAACCACTGCAGTATTTAATGCTGCTTTCCATGCCATGCTTTCTTAATGAAAAACAGCCTGCAACTGTAATCACAGATAGGGATGCCTATTCCTCGTTTATCTTTGAAGACATCTACGTCACAATCAGCATTCTTGTTATGAAGCTGTAGTGAGAAGTCCTGTTTGGAATATTAATTCCCAGACTGTTGTCTATGATGAAACATAGTTAAGCTGAAAAGAATGATTTAATTCAGTTCCTTCGTCACTACCACTGAGACAACAGATGGGAGTGTTGGTAATGCATTAGGGAGAAATTATTTTACCCTCAGGGCTCTGTAGCAATATATGCTGTGGGTGTTACATGTTGATGTTGTAAATCCAGTTATCAGTTGTATCTTCTAACTGGAGAGCCTGCTGGATTTGTCAGATGCATTTATACTATAAAGGCAATTAAAGGGCATAATACAGTCGAGTAACTGAATACAAGGTATGTTCTCACCATTAGACTTTTCCTGTAATCTAACAATTAGCCACCTTATTAGGTGGCTAATTGTTAGATCCATCTTGTGCATGTGGCACTTCTCTGATTGAGAGGAAGAATCACAGCAGCTCCTGTGCCCCTTCCAAGAGAATGCCCTTTACAGCTGTTGAAGGAGTCTGTTCTCTGAGGTGGTCCCAGTGATGAAACTTTCAGGACATGTTTTTGGTAATTCTAACGTTTCTGCACTGTTGGTGCCTAGGATTATGCAGTTCTCTGAAAACTAAGGACTTCTACTTTACTGCAGCTTTTAAGTTTCATTCCATAAAATTTTTAAGATAAAATACAAGGGCTGCTCTGAAACTAATGCCTTCTATTTTGTTATGTTGAGCAACAACATCAGGGGTGAATGTTGGTGGTATGGCAGTAGAGGTAGAACCTTCCCACTAACATTGTGTTATGTTTTGTTACTGTGTGGCAGATGGCAGCAGAGGGGCAGTCTGACAAAATTGTGTCTGACATGGATGCATATAAGAAACAAAGATGTGTTGTTGGATTTTGTATGTAGGGGGAAAAATGGCATCCACTGATATTCATCAACGCTTGCTGAACGTTTCTGGAGACCAGACAGTGGATGGGAGCACAATGAGGCAGTGATGACAGTGGGTCACCTCCTCTGGTGCAGATTTTTGCTAATGCAGCATGCAGGCTGTTTTTCGTTGCTGATGAAAATATGTGGCTAATGGTGGTGACAACACTGAAAAATAGTGTTTGGTAGCTGAGAATTTGCTTTTTCAAGTGATATTGTGCTCTTCGCAGCTGTTGTAGTTTCCATGGAAGTAAATAGGAGGCATTACTTTTGGAGCAACTTGTGTACTTTTGTTATCTCTCTCTACATTGCTTAAATTTGTTGATTTGAGAGTTAACCATTTCTCAAGTTCCTTGTAAGAAATAAAAGTCCGTTCTTTCTCTTAGCACTTCTTGATGACTTGGACAAAGAACTGAATAATTATATCATGCGCTGCAGAGAATGGTACGGTTGGCACTTCCCCGAGCTGGGTAAAATCATCACAGATAACCTAACGTATTGCAAATGCGTGCGGAAAGTTGGTGAGTATTAAGCAGGTGTGAGCCTGGGGAATGACCGTGGACTAACATGAAATGTTATGGCACAGATTTGTAGACCAGCTGTTAGTTCTCCAGCAGGTCATGGTCTCGTATAGAATCCTGCCATCAAGAGAGGTGTAAAATAGGGGGAGTAGTGAATAGCTGCCTCTGTATGCTAATGCTGTTTGGAACTCTGAAGCTTAATGAAAAGCTAATATCACATGAGCAGCCAATTCATCATGAAGACCACCAGCATATCTTGGAATCAGAATTAGTCAGCAGGCCAGTTTGGATATTAGCTGCCAAGCATGATGTAAAGAGACTTGCTGCCTGTTTGTGGGTGTTCTCTTTGACTACAGCTGCTTTTTTTTTTTTTCCCTTCTTCTCCAATTGCAGGAAGAATTACTTAGGCCAGGGTAGTTATAAGTGATTGCTTACTTCCTGGCATTCTTCCTTTGTAATCTTGTGACTGAAAATTTTACAGCAAGCAGCTATTGAAAAGGTGAAGTATTGGGTGTTAGAAAATGAGGGCTTTTTCTGGTTCCAAATTTAATTTTCCTAACCATTCTCAGGTATTATAAATAGTCTGGCAGACTTGACTGACAGTTGTTATTTTAGCCGTTTTTATCTCTCTGTTTCTGTTCTTTTCGTACTTGTTCATCTCACCCCCACTACAAACATGCTTTCATCTGTCCCCTGCAGGAGACAGAAGAAATTTTGCATCTTCTGATGTTTCTGACATCCTAACAGAGGAGATTGAGGAAGATGTAAAGGCTGCTGCTGAGATTTCCATGGGAACAGAAGTATCAGAAGAAGATATAAACAACATAATCCATCTCTGTGATCAGGTATGTACATGTATATAAATAGCAGTAGGAATTCCACATTACCTGACAATATCAGAGGCTCTTCTACCAAGGAGAGGTTTTCCTAGGGTCTTCCTAATGCAGTCATGATGGCAGTGATGATTCCTATATTGTTGTTTTCCCGATATACAAACATGAAGGTGCACAGTCACTACCTCATCTGAGCCATCTCAATCTGTTGATGTATACGTGAATTCTTCTGCAAGTGTCTTCCTTTTGGATGGAATTCATAAGTTCATAAGTTCATAATTCTGGCAATGGTGTGTGTTTTTAAGCCCTTAGGAGAATGGTACTGTGCAACCTCTTTCTAACCTGTCAATTTTGAAGCTGGGTTGTAAGCTTTGGGTTAGAAGTGGAGAATTGAGGCCCAGAGTTAGGAGCATTCTCCTGCTTTCATTTGTGTTGTGTATGAACTCCCTCTGACTTTATTGGTG
The DNA here is from genome assembly GCF_038088225.1 of Cyrtonyx montezumae. Classification (NCBI taxonomy): domain Eukaryota; kingdom Metazoa; phylum Chordata; class Aves; order Galliformes; family Odontophoridae; genus Cyrtonyx; species Cyrtonyx montezumae. The sequence continues at coordinate 17,728,094 of NW_027072078.1, read as the reverse complement.
CCAGCTGAATCCCTTTGTGAGTTTACCAGGGAGTGGCCGGGTTAGGAATAGTGAGTTCCTGTTCTCAGTCTAGACTGGGCTGCTTTTTTATGTGTATTTTAATTGAGTGTATTTGTATGGAACAAATAAAGACCATTTATCCTATTTCAAGAGAATGGTGACAAAGATTTATGTGAAAACTGAATGTTCCAGGGTTTTGTCCTAAAGAAAATGTCCTTACTAAGTATTTTTGTTCGGCTTCGCTGTCTTTGGCATATTGTCAGCTTCTTTATCAGGAGCTCTGCTGAGAAAATAGGTTGCATAAGGGAATGAAGAGTATAAATCCAATGTACTTCATGGATGGAACTCTGCTCTGGGAATATGCCCTATATAAAGCTTTCTATAACTGGCTCCTGATTGTGTAGTTTGTGCTGTTAGCCTCCTTGGTTGTAGTTTTTAATGCTTTAAATTAGGACTTAGATTTGTCTGTCAGCCAATACTGATTCATGTAACTAAACTTTGTCTATGGCAGGTGATTGAGATCTCTGAGTATCGGACACAGCTGTATGACTATCTGAAGAACAGAATGATGGCCATTGCTCCTAATCTCACTGTCATGGTGGGTGAACTGGTTGGAGCAAGGCTTATCGCTCATGCAGGTGGGTCACACTGGCCAGTTTAATTGCTCTCATCACAGATTTTCTCTGAGGAGCTGATCAGCTAAAGGCATTATGCAAAACGGTGGCGAGCATCTCTTGAGAATACGCGTGAGCTTGGTTGTAGTCTATGATGATGTAGTTCTTGGTTGGCCTGAGTCCTTTTTGGAATATGAGGGCAACTTAAGTCACTACCTCTTCTGAGACACCAAGCTCCCTTCAGATAGTCCATTCACTTCTGAGATAAAATGCTGAGAAGCTGGCTTTAAGCCTTTATGGTCAGATTGGCTTAAGGTAGCAGCCTTATCTTAGTTATTTACTACAGTTAGTGGCGATGCATTCTTGCCAATGGACCTGATCACAAGTTGGCATTACTCCTGTATGGAATGTTTTATTGACTCAACCTTCTTTCCTGTTGCTGAAACCAGAGACAGAGTTTAAGCGTGAGGGATTGAAATGACTTACTTGTCCTTCAGGAAATGGACATGAAGCAGCTTGTAGAGGAACTGAGTGCTTAGAGCTTCTGCTTTTGAATATTGTAGGGATCTAGTATTGTGCTTGTTTAACAGCTCCTCTGATAGATTTTACTATTCCTGAATCACCTCCTTCTAGGTTCCCTCCTGAATCTGGCAAAACATCCAGCCTCAACAGTTCAGATACTGGGTGCTGAGAAGGCACTCTTCAGAGCACTGAAGACTAAGCGAGACACGCCTAAATTCGGCCTTATCTATCATGCTTCCTTAGTGGGACAAACAACTGCCAAAAACAAAGGAAAGGTGAGTTTCAGAACTGTTTAAGCTTGACTTTTTCCAGAACATGGATGTCTGTTGATGAGATGACTTAAGCTTTTTTAAGCTTAAGTCACATAAGGCTTTTTCTATGGCCTTCTCTCCTGTCTTGCTCTGTGGTTATGTGGAAAATACCAGCATCCCACAAATCTGTGTCATTCATTCTTGTTGGCAAAGGGGAGTGGGATGGTCTGTTCGACACAACTCTGTAATAACAGATCCATTTCTGCTGAGTTATGATGTAACATTGATTTTCTCAAGGGATATGTTACTGCTTTATTCTATGTGATAGTAAGCCAAGCTGTATCAGGCATTAGTCTTGTTTGAAAATCAAGTTCATACTGTGTGGCATTTTGTGGCTTGCATTTAAAATGCTTAGGTTTTTATAACACAACTGGATGGAGGTGTGTCTTGAGTTGTGGAGAAAGATAGTCAGCTGGAAATTATACCTCAAAATGACCAGGACTAAAACTTGAGATAGAGTGGGAGATGCCTAGCTTGTTTGCTAGGTTCAGATGTGTGTCCCTACTTATTTAGAAAATATGGTGTTAAATTAACTGTATGTCAGTACTGAAGAATGACATACTAATCATTTTCTGGACGAAATGCTGCTTGGAAATGCTTGCTTTCTTCTTCTGTTTGTGGTTATGGTTTCCAGATCACTGTGAATCATTGCCTTATGTTCAGTCTTAGCATTTGATATTTGTTTTGCCTTGCCCAGATTTCTCGAATGCTGGCAGCTAAGACTGCCTTGACTATTCGTTACGATGCCCTTGGAGAGGATACCAGTGCTGAAATGGGAGCTGAGAACAGATTAAAAGTAGAGACAAGACTGAGGCATTTGGAAGAGAGAGGAGTAAGTACAGCAGAGGGGCTGCATGAAGCTGACTTTCTTGAAATATGTGTCTTCTGTATGTCTTCTGCTTGTGGCTTCTTTTTAAGGTACACTGCATCCTTTGGTGTCTTTGTTACTCTGTAACCAAGCTCCCAACCTTGTTTGGAGAAGTAGGGCCTGTGAGCTGGTGTTGTTTTTTCTTGCTTATGTGCTTGTCTTTGTATACATTATAGTGAAATATACTGATTGTGAAGAAGTGAATATGACTGTGCACTTGCATTCTGTTACATTTATTTAGTAGTTGTAAACACACATTTACTATTTCATGGCTTCTTCTCCTTAGAAGGAAGCCAATTTGTTTACTATTCTCCTTCCACCCCGTTTCTCATTGTGGTTTCCCAAATCTGATGGTGGTTAAAGTTCAGCAGCTTTCTCAGGAGCCAAAGCTAGATGTTATTTACATCACAGAGGAATTGTTGCATTATCCTGTCATCACCTAATACTTGTCTTGACTCTCTGTACCTGCTGTTCCATCTGTTGCCATTGGCATAGCATACTGGGATGACATAGGATTCACTTTCCTCTTTTAGGTAGTATGCCTTCTACGTGCTGTCTTGCAAGCCATGACTGGATGCAGCCTTTCAAGCTATATCTACTGCTATTATGTTGCAGTACTGGCATTGCTAGTACAAAAAAAAAAAAATCCAGAAAAACTTGCCACCTCTTCTTTGAGTATCTCATGGGACTCAGTACTTCCCATGGAAACAGATGGAAGGAGCTATCTTAGTACTAAAGCACCAACTTATCTGATAAGTACAGATTTAACAAAATCAAGTTTTGAGCCTGTACCCTGGTTTTAAGGTTGACTTTATGACGGGTATAGAATGATACTTACCCTGACATATAGTTGTTCTTACAAAAAAGGAAGCATGAACAAATTTAGACCAGCTTTGTGAATTTTGAGTTATGATGCTATTATTTGGCTTTGATATGTTTGATCCCATACTAGATGCCCTTTAGTGGTTGGCTTCTAGAACAGCAGTATTTGGAAGGCATGTCATGAAGCCCATCTCACCTCACTTGCCATCTGTCACGATTCTACTTCTAGGAGTAAGAGTTATGCAGTTGTACCAGGACCTGACCAATCACATACTCCTGTCTTTCCATTTTTGGATCCTTTCAAGGGCTCTGAATCTTGTATTGTGGATTGTTTTTCTTCTAAGTAATTTGTTTTTCACTTAAAAATTTTTCTTTTAGATAAGAAGAATAAGTGGCACTGGAAAAGCCTTGGCCAGGGCAGACAAGTATCAAAACAAGAGGTGAATAGTTTTTCTTTTCAGCTTGACTAAGTGTAAATAGCTCTTCATGTTTTTATTCCTGAGAAGCTTTTCCGTTGTGGGCTGGGTTGCCTTGAAATCCACAAAGCATTTTTTGTGCTCTGAAACATCAATAATGTGTCCCCATCACTAATGCAGATTTCCATGTTCCTACATTTTGCAGTTAGAGTAAAGCCAGTGAGTAAAACACTCCTGATTTTATAGTAGAAAATTACTGACATCATGAGATAACTATGTAGTAGCTTTATTTAATGCAAGTCTGAAGAAGTTAGGTTTGAGAAAATCAGTGTTTAAATGAATTTCTTGGACATGCTTGTAAGCTGTCTTAGAAATCTTTTTTTCCAAAAAGAAAACAAAAAGTGCATTTGAATAAAGTTTGATCTCCTTGTTTAGATCCTATATGTAATAGCAAAGTGTCTTAAGCAATAGATTGGGCAGTTTCTGGTGCCTGAGATGACTAAACTGCAGCTTTGATGGCTGAACATCTAAGGGCTGAAATGCATTACTATTAGTCTGAACTGTGACGTCTGATTTTTTTTTTCCACTTAATTTATTTGCAGGCATCTTGCTTAACCTGGTCTTCCCATTCTGATGTAGAGAGAGCAAGTGCTTGGCAGAAGTAGAGTGTGGTGTTAGTTCTGTCAGAGAAATTAGCAGCATTGCATCCATTTGCAGTCACCACTCATCTTTTTCAAGACTGGATGCAACTTGTATTTCTGTTTGTTAAGCATCTCAAAGGGTAGTGATGGCTGTGTTTTCTGGAGCAGTTTTTGAAAAAAAAAAAAAAAACAAACCCACCTGTCAGTAAATGAAGCATCAGTGTGTGTAAGAAAGCAGTAACTTAAGGTGTTGAGGATACAACATATTAGTAGGTTATTGACCTCTTGAAATGAGGAGTGGTCAAGTACTGCTTGGGCATGTTCCTGCTGTTGGGCTTGTTCTGCAAATGTGTAGGCTTGGGAGAAGAGATGCTGGAAATATCTTTCCCTTTTAGACTGTCAGATACAACTAAACAGCAATAAGTTGTTTTGTGTGCATGAAATGAGTATTTTCTATAATTTGAATTCTGGAATTTCTGAAGTTTTATTTTCAGGAGCACACTGACTTTCTGAAGAAGTTACAACTACTTCATCTAGAGTCTGTACAGTAACTTAGTCTCCCTCAAATTTTTTTCATAGTTCAAAGTCTTCTAAAAAACAGCAGTCAAAGGCTGCTGTTTTGTGGATATTGTTTGAGGGGCTAAACTAGTGTTGTAAGGATATTGACAATAATTTCTTAGTCTTGTATGGAACTGTATACTCAGCATGAATTAATTACATCACAGAAATGTTTCAGAAGTTTGTCTATTTTGTGGAGATGAAACAGAATCTGCTGTGTAATCAGTTTCTGCAAAGCATCTGTACCAATGAGAGTTTGTGATGCTTTGAGAAGTTAATAACACTGTCTGCTAGCACTGCCATGTGTTTCTTAGCCTGATCACTACACTCAGTTGCTTTTGCAACTTCTACAAGGTAGCTACTACAGATTCCTACTTTAGAGAAATTTAGATGCTCATGTGTAAGTGGAGAATAGTTTAGGGTTATTGTTTTAAAACTTTTCCGGAAATTCTGTTCTGAATGAATGAGGAAAAAAAATGCTTTATTGCTATTGGTGATTAATCTGCCCTTGAAAAGGTGTGATGGAAGAGCACTGAGTTTAAGGGCAGCTGGTTCTCTGTGGCCTCTTTAAGAGGTAGAGACTGAACAAAGGAGCATGCAGTATTCAGATAGAGGTGATTTCAGCTGCAGATTATGTATTCACCTGTCCTGTGAAGTCAGTGATACAGATACGAGCCATTACATTGCCTTCTAACTTGTGCCCTATGAATGTAATGGTGGAAAAACAGTGCAGAAAAAGCAAAAACAAAGCTATTCCTAATCCTGTATATCCATTAACCCTAGGGTGCACTTACAAACTTCCCTGATTGTGAGGACCTATGTGCTTGCGACCATGCAACAGTGATAGAATTTCAGCTGGGAAGAGATCAAATGGATAACTTAAGTGCCTTGTAGAATCTCAGATACAAACCAGAACTGATTGAACTGATATCTTCTGTTCAGATCAGGCAGTTGTGTTTCATTGGATATCTCCTGTACTTACGGTTACTGTTAAAGTGTTCCTATGTTGGAGATAGGGCCCAATTGCCTGTTGGCTGAGCAGGATTGATTTGCCAATGTTTTTGGGAGATTGTGTTGGAAAGCTAACTGCAAGATCTTACCTGGAGGCTAGTTCTACATTACCTGTACTGACTTGTTTTCTTCATTACAGTGAAATAAAGGTATATGATCCTTCTGGTGACTCTACGCTTCCTGCTGCTTCAAAGAAACGCAAAATTCAGGAGGTGGAAGAACAGGATGCAGTGGTTGCAGTGAAAGCAAAGAAGTTCAAGGCAGAGATGAAAGGTTAGTTGCTGCATCTGTGCTGCTGGCATGCTGCTGTGCATTTTGTGCAGTCTGATAACCATCCACAATACCTGGTTATTCTCCTCAAGTCTGATATAATACATTAATAGTAAAAAAAAAAAATCTTCTCATAAAACAGTTGTAAGTATAGAACAAGTAAGTGGTCTACTCATTGTTATAATATATAGCAGATTCATCTTCAGTGGGCTTCAGCATCTAGAAAGAAAAAAGTTCCTGTAGGGAAAAAAAAACAACTTGCCCAATTTTTCTGTAAGGAATACTATTTTATTCTGTATGGGAGTATTTCAGCACATGAAAGTGGAACATCAGAACTTGAGGTTAAATGACACTTGAAAAATTCAGTGTGAATTTATGGTGCACTAGAGGTTATTGTCCAGAGAGCCAAAACAACTGTGGCCGCAGTTGCTCTCTCCTTCTCTGAGACACTGTGTGAAGAAAGATTTGGGGCTGTGACTTCAAAGCACTCTGCTTTCTGTTTTCTGGTGCACTTTGTCCCTCTTTTCATGTGTACACTTACAGCACCTCTAAATGGTCGGCCTAATGCTTGCTGTGATAGTAGAGTACCCAGCAGATAACTTGGGATGACTTGAAGTTCCTTCTTGAAACCTCTTGTGAAGTTTGAACTGCTCCCAGTTCTGTCTACTGCTAATGCCTGCAGATGATGACAGTCAGAGCCTTCCCTTTCTGTCTTTCTCTGTGCTCTAGAGAAATCAGAGGCCAGTTACCAGAGTAGTTGTGCTGGCTGTATGCCTCTTAAGGCTCAACTTACACAGAGGTGATCTTTCCAGATGTGGTTGGTTAGTTGGTTCATGGTGCCCAACTGCAACTTGTAGGAAACTGAACTTATGAGAACTGAAATTACACTGGAGGGGGAATTCTTTATATTTTAAATGTGAGATGTGTGCATGTTCTCTTGTACTTATTATAATGAAACAAGGACACTTGAGTACTTTTAAAAACTTGAACTTTGCCTCTATGTTTTTTTGGAGAATGTGGGTGTTTTCACAGCTCCTGCTTTTGGTAATCTTATGAAGTAGATTCCCTTACTGTAGCCTCAGAATTGTTCCCTTGGGTCTCCTTTCTGTTACCAAAATACTGTCATCTTGTAGTTATGAACTCCTTCCAGGTGAACTATTAAGAGTTATTTCCAGCCTGGTCTCTTACCAGTACAAAGAGGGTATTTCTATTTGTAAATGTTACTTAATGATTTGTGCTTTCATAGGGGAAAACTGCTTGTGTTTCCTTACTTTGCTTTATTGAGAATTGAGAATGGGTGGAGCTTAGTAGTTGCCCTTGAGCTACCAAGAATGTTTTGAGCTGTAGAATATTTAGAATACTTGTGAACTAGTGAAATCTGTGCTGTTTGCTTTTGGAAAAGTTAACAATACCCCAAGTACCTGAAAAAGTAGGGTGTTCTTTGGATGTTCATAGCTCCTATTTTTTTTTCCCAGTTCTCTGTATCAAGCAGATCACTTTATTGAGACACTTTGGGAACTAAGTCCTACTGTGTGCCAGATGCTTGACAGACTAAGGAAGAAGTAGTTTCATACGGCTTATTTACCTCATATCAACTATATGCAGATTTCATCCCTCTAGCCTCCTGACAGAGGCTAGACTAACTGACTTCGTGCTTTTTCTAGTTGATATATATTGTCTGCAACAGGTGATGCTTGCAGGTACGTGTGCAGGTGGTGGTGGTCCAGGAAGTTTGTTGAGTATTTGATTAAGTTCTGAAGCATACAGGAGAGTGCAGAGGAGATGCCAGTGTTAGGATTTATGTTGCATATCTGCTTGAAAATGTATGAGCATTTCAGTTTCTGTTGTTCTCAGCTCTGTTCTTTCCAATGCAGTACTCTTAGGGTTTTCTCTGGTCAGAGATTACACATTCAGATATAGTATTGTGTAAGAAGTCTCTGCCTCCCTCCTTTCCCTTGCTGTTTGTGCAGCCCCATAGTAAATGGAGATGGCAGAAAAGCAGTCCAGGAAAAAAGGAGTTCTTCAGCCAGATCAAACTTGCTTCAGTTTATACTCCATGAGGAAGGTAAGGAATGGGAATGAGGTGGAAAGCTGCCACTGAAAAGTGCTTTGTTAGACTACTGTAGTAAAGAGGTGTGCAGTATTTTGTGTTGTGCTAGATAGAAATGTAAATGCAACTGCAAAATGTAGCATCTGGTGGTTTATTTTTCTCTCCCTGCTGGAGGTGCATGTATTGTACTACCTTGGACAGGAACTTAGCAGCATAGGGGCTGGGGGGCAGCATGACTTCAAACTACATTCACCTTGTATATTACACCTAGAAGGAAACCAAGGGGAAGGGTAGTGCCTGAAATAAGTTATAATCCACGTAAGAAGTTGCTTTTTTAATACAAAATATGTGTTAATGGTGGAGGATAGGAAATAGGACTGATATCTTGTTGTTGCCTAGACTCTGAAGATAAATGTGGTCAAACAATGTGTACTGCCAGCGAGGCTAGCCAGTGCCCCCAGTGAAGTGCTCAACTTGTATTGAAGGCATCAGGATATAGTAGTAGCTTGTCACTTGTGAAGGTGTCTTTAGTCAAGAGAAAAATCATAACTTAATGGCCCAAACCTTTAAATGACAGGAATGTCATGGTGTGGTGTCTGTATTGATAGGTTGTGTGACTTGATTCTGTGGGTGGGGGGATCATATGGAGGAGGGAGGGTTTATTGGAGGCTTGTGCGTAAAAGCTTAGAGAAGACGGGTGGAAAATGGGTTACTGGAACTACTGCTAATGATTTCTGGTGCTATGCAAGGCTATCTATCAAGCTCTGCTTCTGGGTGCTGCTTTTTGTGCCTTAGTGCCTGATAGCTATGGCTGGTGGCTGTCTTGTCAACTGCTGTGTACCACAAAGAAGTCCCGCTGGGCTTGAGTGACTTAGAAGTACTGGATCTGGAGGGAAAAGAGCAGCCCCCCTGGAGCCTTTATCCTCATTCTGCCTAGGTTCAAATGTGTGAAGTCCTGTGATGAGCTTTGGTAGAAAGCAGTAACTTAAATCTTTACGAAGGCATCTGCTGCCAGCTGTGAGAAGTGACAGTGTCGTGAGTGTTCCATGCTTTATCTGCAGTTGTAAATTGTGGCAGGTTCCACTGCCTGGTGTTTCAGACTTGATGGCACACATGATAAAACAAGTTTTTTTGAGATGTGCTTGACAATGCAGGTCTTACTGATGCATGCACTCCTGTCATACAGTATGGCTTTAAGGTAGCATAGGGTTATTTTGCCTATCTCATATAAATAGTAGTACAAAGGTGAGGATATTTTTTGCTACACATTTTGTGCTCCTTATGCTTGCATGTGGTTAATTACAAATCATGTTTATGACAGAATCCCCTTAGAATCATATATATGGGTTCCTTTATTGGGAATCCTTTGTTGTTTTCCTTCTGGCATTTTTAAATGTCAATAAATGCACGTTGGCTGAATTTTGTTGTATGAATGTCTAGAATCTTTCTATACTAAAGCTCATTTTTTTTATCTGAAGACTATTTTGGTGGCAAAGATAGCTTATTTTTGACTCAGTCCTGCTGCCCGGAGGAACTCAATTTGTGACAGTACAGTTAAGATTTTAGGGGTGTGATTTTTATTATTTATTTTAATAACAATACTAGTTTTGTTCCTATTCTTTCTGTAAGTGATAAGTGAGGAACTTTCAAGCTGAAATGTCTTTTGGGGAAATACAGTGAGGAAACAGTGTCTTTAGTAATGCTTCTGGGTAGCAGCTGTACATACCCCAAATACTACCATTTTCAGCAACTTGGTTTTTTAGCTACTGAAGGACAGTGGTTAGTACGTCACAAGCATACTCATGAGTACTTCATACTAAGAAACTTGCTATTTAGCTCTGACTTAGTTAAATTTATTTCTACAACTTGGATATATTTCAGTAGTCAACTGGTTACTGCATAAGCTGTCAATTGGGTAACGGTTTCTGCTTGTTTTCCTTCCTGAAGATCTAAATTCCTGCCAGTCTAAATGATTGCTGATCTGTCTCTTTCCAGCGTGAAGATAAGGGAATAAGTTGCTAGTAACCTATTACTGGCTGAATGCACTTCTGATATGGGTTGGTGAGTCTTTCCATGGCTCTTGTGATGCCAGTGAAAATGCTTGCCCAATTGTGGGCAGTCTGATTTCAAAAAGAGCACTTGAAATGCAAATAAAATGTACAGGCTTATTTTAAGTGTTGGAGATGGCATACGGGGGTACTTTTTGTGTGAGATGTTATTTGTGCTGTCACTTGTCTTAACTCTAAGTTTTGGTAATAGCAAGGAGTAGTCCTACAAATAGGGTAGGAGAAGATTAAAGGTGTGTGAAGACAATACAGTATTTCTTGCTTTCTTAATATCCTTGTTGCATCCTCTCAAATCTCATAGAAAGCTTTTCCCTTTTGCCTTTTACACTCGTAATAATCAACAACTTGCATTTTATTATTCTTCCTTCTGTGGTGCAAAAGAGACAAATTTAGAAGAAGATGAGCCTGTCAAAAAGAAGAAAAAGAAAAAGGAGAAGAAAAAACAAGCTGAGGAAGAAGAGGAACTAACAGAGGAAGTGCCCACCAGCTCTGCAGTTGAGGTGAGGCAGAACTGCACAGCTGCCTGACCCTTTTTGGGATGAATTTCCTCCAAAATATGTGGAGCAAGGGGGAAAATATTCTTGCCTATTTAACTCATGTTATGCAAGGACTGTTTTTAGCAACTTCATTTAGTAATATCCATCACTGTAAATTCCAGGAATTAGGAATTACATAAAAAGGTCTGAGAAATTATAATTCCTCAGTGTACTACTAGTGTTTCCTCTCCTTTCCTGAGCCCAGCCCCAGCTTAAGTCTCCATTCTTGTTACTCCTTCTCTAGAGATCTGTTGGTACTTACTCACAGGAGTCTCTTGTTCAGGGTTCCCACAGAGCAAAGGCTGTACATGCCGAATAGATGAAGCACCACTTGATGTCTCCTAGCAGCAGCAGAGTGGATGCTGTAATGAAACTTACTGCTCAGTTTTTAAATTCTGTACTTAATGTGGGATTTCATCTATTCTCTTTTCATTAGAGTAGCTATACTGCCTCTTGCAGACTGACCACAGCTTGGAGCAGCCAGCAGTGTGACAGTCAGCACAGCTTCCCTTGCTGTGCTGTAACCATCAAGTGGAGCAGCAGTGGAGGAAGGGGACGTCTTGTGCTGTGTTGAGCATGGCAACTGGGGAGATGCTTTGAGTTTGAGCTCTGTTGCTTAGCTACATGTGTTGCTTTGCTTCTCCTGTACGATTTTATTCATAGCACCATTTGTTTGTTTCCAGAATACAGAGAAAAAAAAGAAGAAAAAGAAGAAAGTGAAAGATGAGGATGAAGACTGAGAGAAGGTGGAAACAAAGGCTATAGGACAGTGCTTCAGAGTAGCATTACTTGACATAATTTCTTTAACCTCTAGCTGAAAACCATACCCTCTCTATATTGCAAGAGGGCAAGGAGATGCATTTGACAGCTGTGTTCTGCCCTGGAGCAGGATACCTTGCTGTCCCTGCTACTTAGGAACATTGCTCTGTTGTTTTGCTGCATCTTGTGTTGAAAAGCTGACATTAGATCCTTTTTTTCCATATGCAGTCTTCATTGATACAGAATAAAAACATTTTTATGGAGATCTTGTGCCTTTCTCTTTTTGATTTGCTGGCTTTCTAACCATTATTGGGACTGATTCTAAAATTTAATGTTTTAACTTAATGATCAGCATAAAACTATTTTATAAATGCGTAAATATTCCCTTGAAGCTTTTTCCCTGATGAATTCAAAGCTTATAAATGTTCCTAAGTCCTCCATAAAAGTGATACAAATTTGTGTGTAACATAGAAGAGCATTGAACAGCTGAGTTGTTATCAAGTCTGCAGTGTATTTCTTATCAGACTTTTTTTTATCATAATCCAAACATTTTTGTTTTGTTACATTGTCTGACAGAATTGAGGCACGTGTTTTGAAAGAGTGTGAGTTAGCTTCCACATGGCTTCTGTGGTGGCTATGGCAACTTTCTTTACTTGACTTAAAAAAAAAAAAAGAACAGGAAGAAAAGAAACAATGACTTTTTCAGGCATCTGATAATGGACTTGAAAAGATAAGTACTTTCATTTATTAAAGGCAGAAATCAGTTATTTGCCAATTCTGCCATTCTCTATGGGGAATACAGTTGCACTGAAATAGCATCATATGATCAAGACTAAAATTCTTGGAGCATAATGTTGGAAAAGAAAATGTTTTTTAACTATGCTCAACACTGCACTCATTCCTGTGGAAAAAAAATTTGTAGGTATGGTAGTACACCTAGTGATGAGTCTATACTCATAAGCAAAATTGCAGTGTTATCAGGGTTTAGTAACTTCAGCCACTTCTGCTGGTGCTTTTCTGTGGAATATAGTTACTGACCAACTCTTGAAATTTAACTGCCTGAAGGTGGCTTCTCTTTTAGTGAAACTAGACATACTGAATCCCTAACGAAGTTGATGAAATGTTTTCCTTTGCATACTTTTGCTTGTGTCAGGAGCACAAACTGCCTCCTCTTTGATTGCTCTAGGCTTAACAGCTATAACTGGAGAAACTGGTCAAGGAGTATCCTGGAGCAGTATGTCAGGACTATGTTGCTGTACTACAATCATCTGTTATCCTGGGTATTAGAAACATGTCCTTCTGTTGTTGCACTGTTTGCAGTTGATGATGTTCTGTTACACAGAGCTCTGGATTGCGTGGGAGTACGAAGACCTTTTCAGCTCTTTTGGTTTTTGCTGGAAAAGCAAGATGAACTCAGCTTCAGTTTCTTGGCAGGCAGCGAAGGTGTTAAAAATGATCCACAGTGAGTTGGAAGACTTGACTATTAGTGCGCTTAGTTTTTTATTGTAAGTGCATTTTCTAACAGAAATTGGTACAGATGTGAGATTTAAGTTTCTTCTGAGCGATGAATGTAGTCACTTCTTCAGAAGTCTCAGATAAATTATGTATGTGCTGTTCAGAAGCTGCCCTATATAATTTATACTTTAATCAGAAAACTTGTATGAACATCAGTTGCTCAGCAAGTCTAACGAGTGAGATCGAAGTGGAACTGGGTTATTTTTGCATAGCCACTTTCTTCCCTTTTACTTATTCCTTGGATGAATCACATTCACTTCCTATCAGTTTTCGTACTTAACACATTTTATTACTGCAAGCCAGTGTCCCATAATGAGCTTCCATGTCCCAAGATGTCTGTTGCAGCTGAAATCTTTGCTTCTCCTCCTGCCCCAGTGTTCGGAGTGTTGATTTCAGTATCAAACTATCTACAGCTTCTGCTTTATTCTGTGTCAAGACTTCTGAAATGCAGTATATGTTTTGTTTTTGCAAAATAAAGTTGCTTTGCAGAGAATAGAAATATGCTGGGTGAAGAAAAAAAAGCAAGTTGCAAGCTTGTCAGTCCTGGATAGATTGTGCACTTATCAGCTCTACCTCTTCTAGACAGGTAAGGAAATAAGTACTCTGTGTTCTGATTTGAACTGTTCAACTGCTAAACTCCTCATCCTGGGAACAATGAGCTCAGTACCCTAAAGGACATCTGCTGAAACATTGATAAGTGTATTGAACTTGAATGCTACATGTGAACAGTGAAAATAATCAGTGGTGATAGACTGCAGTCATTTTAAGCCGGGGTCACTGTATTTGAAGTTGCTTATCAGTTCAGGCAGATAAAACTGGCTTGCTTACGCATGGTTTTCACCAGACAAAGGTCTGGGCATTTGTGTACCATCTTGCATCTTTGACATAATGAAGCATACAGCTACGATTAGGGAAATACTGTAAACTTTTTGCATGGGTAACAGTGGATGCCAAGAATTAGAGCAGGCCCTTAATTAAGACTTCAGCCTTTTGATCTTATTGAAGAAGTTCAGATTCTGATGTTTGTACAGCCTCCCTTTGGACTAATTTTGCAACAGGACATTCATGTGGAGCTTCTGCTATAGCTCACTAATCTTTGTAAGGGAGCAGATCCATCCAAAAATGGATCTTTCATTTTGCCTTTTAAAAAGAAAAATACTGATGCTGGATTAAGGATAGGGTTTTTTTCATTTGATTTTTAGAAAGAAAGCTGATAAAGACATTGGCATCTAAATGGAACAGTGGGTTCTGTGATCCTTAGATCATCTGATCAGTGTGGATTATAGTAAAGCCAGTAGTGAAAAATTGCTGATGTACTTAGGATAGAAGAGGGTAAAATTTCAGAAGAGTAACTGAAAAAATGTAATGCCTTTTGGATACTTCAGCACTGTATCCCCAGGTCCTGCTGTGGTGGGACACATGGGGCATACACACTCTTGCTTTCTTTGCTTTCTGCACTTTACAGACTTAAGGAGTTTTTCATTCTCTGGAGGTAAGTGTTGAATGCTAACTGAAGCTGACATATCCCCATATCAGCTATTTCATGGGGGCGGGGGGTAATGTGTGGCTGCAAGGGTGCATACAGCTGTAACTTTGCTTCTAAAGAGTTAACTGCTGAGCCTGAGAAGCAGAAACAAGTGTAGCATCTCCAATCCATTCAATCTAAGAGATTCTTAATGTAAACCACTGGCGGCTTCTGTGGTATGTGTCACTCCTGTGGTTATCTTTTACAGAAAAGAGCTGGTTCTGTGATCACACTGCACTTCTTATTGCAGAGATCTTTACTTTTTGATGGATGTTGTATCAGGAGAGGAGGGCGGTCTTGACCCAGCCTTAGACAATGTGGTCTGACCAGATTACTTTTGTTCCTCGTGGGCGAGGCCTTATGCAGACCCTCCACCACAAACAGCTGCAGGACACCCAGCCAACTGCCTGCCTTCTGTGAGCTGCTGGAGGCTCATGCGGTAATGGTGTGAGTCTTCCACCTGGGCAGATGATAGCATTTTCTCTCCTGCAAGGAGTGTTTCATCGGGTTTGCAGGCTGGCTTCTGGGCTGTGGTGTCCCACCTATTTCTCCCCTGAGCCAGCCCAGCTTTTGGCCCCCTGAGCCCTGAATTATTTCAGAAGTGGTTTGTTGGTGCTCTGAGCACACACACATTACATTGCAGGCCTGTCCAGGTACATGTGTGCATGAAGGCATGGCCCTGGCTAATGTTGGGACTTTTAAGATCAAACCAAAGCGCTCTCACCTATCCTTTGCATGCTGTTTGTTTCTCAGGTGTTAGGTTATTCCTCTTATAAGCACAGGCATCTCTACAATCAGTGACTGTAATTCCAGTAGTATTAATGTGTGGCAGAAAGTGCTACAGATCCAAGGGGGATGTGATGGAAAAACCCTGTCAGATCATAACTGGTTGGATTTGCCATGTTTAGTCTTTCCTCTTTGCATTCAAACTCTAAAAACTGAGCAAACGCTTCCCATCCCATGAATGTACAGGACTCTTATTGCCTCGTTATTTATGACTGAGAGCTCTGAATGGGCCCCAGTGTGGAAGCATTGAGAACGAAGGAGGAAACCTGCCTGCAGATGCAGTGCCTGCAGACAAGGTTGTCCACACAGAAGGTTGTCTAAGTCTATGATGAAACCTCTCTGACAGAACTGCAGACATGTCAAAACCTTTCTCCTAGATGGAGTTCAAACCAGCTCTGTACATGTAACATCCTTTCACAGTGTCAAAGCTGAGGTTTGCTCCTGTAATGGTGTAGTATTGCTTTGGAAGATAGCTTGTTAGGACTGGTAGTACTCAGTGGGAGAGCACTGAAAGCTGAGCTCAGAGATTGTGGCACTCTGCCATGGGACCAGAGAGACTGCAGAATGGCAGGTACTCTGGATGATAGGCAGGCTCTTAGTGCAACTCCCTGGTGCTGGGGATAGGGGTACAAGAAAGATAACGTCCCATTGCCCAACTGATGTTACGCAATGTGTTGAAGCAATACCAGGCAGCACTGTGGCAAGGGAGTGTGCTTTCCCCCTTGTAGCCAGCCTGCTTGTGTGGGGGTGGATGTGGCAGGAAACTGTGAAAAACAGTTCGTGCCCTTTATTCACATTCTCTGTGTTTTTACTATGTTGGTAGCATGCAGCTGCAGGAAGGGCAAGCAGTTGCATCACCAAGTAGGGTGAGTACCACTGGCAGGTCTTCCTGTACTGCCTAGCTCAGCGATGGCTGCAGCGTGGTGCCAGCTGCTTTATTCAAGACTTCACTGTGTGGAAGTGATCCCTCGTACCTCACAGGAACAGGACTGATGTGTGACATGCCACTGATGCTTTGTCCCCAGGGAGCAGCTTGAGTGGCCGTGAGTAGTGGCAGCTGGTTCTCTCTAGCTGCGTGCTGTCACTTCCCAACAGTGTGTCATCCATATCCATCCATTCCTACCCCAGAGGTATGGTAAGTTTGATGGTAGTAGCCAAATCACCAGAGGTGTGTAAACCATCCCCAGCATGTCTGAGATGTGTGAGTTTGTTACAGGTAGAAAAATAATAAAAATAGAAATCCAAATTCCAGGATCTCTAGCATAGCATCTTTTAAAAAATACCAGAAACAATAAGCTGAGAAAGAAACCTTTGTCTAGACGCTTGTTTCCTAATGCTAAATGCCAGGAGTTATTTCTCTTACACCTTTCTGGAGACTCAGTGGCTGGAGCACATTCTCTTTCCAAAGGAAATCCTTTTAACTTTTAGCAGCTTGAGACTCTAATTGGATGAAATAATAGCTTGGCACTCCCCCAAGCAATATGATTTTTATCTTTTTCGTTGTCTACAGAAGTCTGGCTTGTTTCAGTCCTGTGAGTCATGGAGGGAATATGGATGGCAGAGGGTGCTGGTGCCCAGGGCCCAGCCCTGGGTGAGGTGGGCACACGGCCCTAAAAAGGACATGGCCGTGTCAGCCCCAATGCTAGTAGGGTGGTGCTGCCTGCCCCAGGGCCACTGTGGTCTCGTTGCTGATGCTGGCCTGGCTCAGGGCAGCCTTGTTCATTCTAAGTTACTCAAGGGGGAATTTTTGTTGGCTACTGCTTTAGTTTCTCTAGGTGACTCATCTTCTAATAATTATGGATTTGTGCTTTGTCTCTTCTGATCACTTAACTATTCATCAGCTTCAATGAGCACGTTTTGATGTTTTTAGTGGAGCCTTAGATTTTGATGGAGCTTTAGATTTTTATATAGCCCAAAAGTAATTTCGATAAACACCAAAGCTTTGAACCCCTCAGGATTTTGTTTCTGTACAGTGGATTAAACAAACTGAAGCATTCAGTGTAACTCTCCCTCAGGAAAAAAAAGCCTTAATCCTTAGGGTGCACTAAAGCAGCCTTTGCCTTTGCTATAGCAGCTTGCCTTCCTGAGTTCCCAGAGTTGGGTGCCCCTGGCCAGAAGGCCTGTGCCCCAAGCTTAAGTGCCGGGGAGGGTAACTCCTCTGGATGAGGACAATGCAAGGCATGCCAAGGAAATGTGGCTGGGGTGCAGCAGGAAGCTGCGGGTGATCTCTCAGTCCTCCACTGACTAATTCATCATCAGCTGTCTGAATGCTGGCGGGACTGGACTGAGCCTTCAGCTTTTCTTGGGGCTCTCAAGGTTGGGCTGCATAGGACAGATCTAAGCTGAACCAAAATGAGGATTGCTGTGTGCCCCCATGCCCTTTGACAACAAGGAGCCGCCCATCTCCTATGCCAGCATTGCTTCCCCTGGGGCGTTTTTTCCCCTTCTCTGTTTACCATCCTTACAGTTTGTTTTCCTTCCGGCATCTGCCTGGCTGCCTCCAACAAAGTGCTGGCAGACAATCTTATCTCGGGGCACAGCCCGTCCCGCTCTGCTTGCTGCAGCATCAAGGTCCCATGGGGGCACTGCACAGGGGCAGCCACAGCAGCTCAGCTGCAGACAGGCACGTGGAGAGGTCCATGCTGTGTGCACTGTGTCTAGGAGGGTGATGGAGTCTATTTTCCTCCTCCTTGTCTTATTTGCTTCAACTTAAAGGCTTATGTCTTCTGTTGTTGTTGCTGTTTTTTGGGCTTTTTTTTGCCAGGAGTTTGTGTGTTTAGTATTTTGGTGGTCAGAGAGGTTCTGCTTTGTGGCATCTGGGAGAGGGGCTTATGTGGATTTCAGGAGAGGCCTTAAAACCCAGGGGGATATGGGTTAAGAATTTTCATTGCTTGTGCTTTGAAGCAAGTATGCCTGATAACTGAAATACACCCAAAACTGTTACTTATACTTTCTTAACAGGGGAACTGTTGAAAGTGAACAATTCTTCTTGCTGAGCTCTACCTTGCCAACAAGAAAATATTTTGTCTCACACAAAAATTGGAAAGAGACGAGCCTGAAAGCTTCGTGGTACCTGCTCAGTTCTCACTGTTGGGGCAGTACTGATGTGTTTCACGGAACTGCTAGTGCAGGTTTTCATTCTCCAAAGGTTTTTGCTGTAGGAGCTTCACATTTCCTTCACTGTCTGTAAAAGGCAAAGGGCTGCTGGGGCCCATTGCAGCAAGTGGCAGTCTTCCCATGTGCTTTCCAAGATGCTTTGTAATGGCCATATAGAAGCTGTGTTGATGGGCATTGGCTCAAGATGACTTGTGTTGTAGGGAGGTGAGTTCTATGGTTAGAGCCTTGTTCAGCAGCCAGCCATCTGTGTTATCAGACTGTTTACTTTGGTTTCAGAAGTCCAACATATGTGCATTGCTTCACTAAGGATGAGGCCAAGGAACTGTTGTATGCCACTGCTTATGGCTGGCTCCCTCCATATGTATTTTGAAGTTTATTCCATTTCTTTTAGCATAAAGTTTAGAAACTTTTGCTCACAAAAGCTGAAACACCAATCATATGAGACTATAGTGCTGTCAAATGTATTAGCATGAAATTTGCACTAAGTCTCTGGAACTGCAACTCTGCTGCTGGCAGGTGAGCAACTATCATGTGCTGAGGTCAAAACTACAAAAAAAAAAAAGATATTTAAATGCATTTTGAACTTAAAAGTCTGTGCGAACAGAAGAACAGCTTAGTGATGTTTCTGTGATTTCTCAATCAAATCTGCTCAACGTGTGATTTGAAATCTCTAGTTTTCTCTGCTGTCAGCTGTTGACCTCATTCCCTTACAGAAACCCTGACCTCTAGAAATTGCTGCAGCATGTGGGTTTGCCCACCAGGACCTGTGCATCACTGAGCCTGAGGAGAAAGGGCATGAGAGAATGTGAGTGTGGAGCCCTGCAGATCTGCTTGTGCCCCCACTTGACCCCAGCAGACATCTCTGTTCTGGGCAATGGGAGGGCCAGGCCCAACCCACAGGTTTTTGGCTAGATTAGCTCCACGAAGCAGAGCATCTGCACTCTGCTCAGGAGCTTGACGCAGCTCAGAGGTTGCACAGTCACCCTATGTCAGACATGCCCTTTGCTGGGTGTTGTGAGTCATCACAGGGTGATACTTGCAGGAAAAAGGGACAAATTTGGTGATTTCTTCTTCCTACAGCTGCTGCCTTAAGATGGACAAAGGTCTCGCTTTCTCTGATGCATTTTTAGCTGTGCAGTTTGCACAGAGAGGGTAGTTCTGCTACTTTTTCAGACTGCTGTATTGGAGGCTTTTCTGTGTCATATATGGAAGGTGACATAAGCCAAGGAGTACTTTTTTTCTTGTTAGGATGCCTATGGAAACCAACAGCAAAGAAGCCACCATTGCTGCTGGAGCAGCTTCCCTGCCTCAAACCACCCTGCCCAGCCTCTGTTTGATGGGAGTACCTGTTGGGATCCAAGAATTCTGACTGTGCCCACTTCCTTGGCTGCTGGCTATGTCAGGGCTCAGCTGTGGTAATTCCGGCAGTGCAAGCTGCTTCCTCAGTCTTTCCAGACAGGAAGGGAGAGAGTTCTGTCTGATGTGAAAAGCAGAAACATCTGTAAAGGTCAGTGCTGAGATTCTTCAGAACGAATCTGTGAGGATAGCAGTGATGCAGAGCTAATTTTGGTTTTCATCCATCATTGTGGATTGCTTTAAACTGTGAATTCATTGATAAATATTTTATACTCAGTATGCAATTCAATTTTGATGTGAAATCTCCAGTGACACGTGGTTCTAATATAGAGGGGGAGGGGGAAAAAAGCCTAGCAGAAAGTTAAATTACTTCTTGTTCTGCTCAAGGTATTCACATCAGTGTTTCCAGGTCCTGTGGTCTCTTTGCATAACTGAGGTGCTGCGGAGGCTCCTGCAGTACATTGGCAAGGGAGATTGTCACTGAGGTGTGCCCCAGAGCAGCTCTTCTCTTGCCAAAGCCCCTGCCCACACCATTCTCTGTTAAAATGTATGAATGTGTTTTCAGAAGGTATCTCCCTTTTGTTCCTTTTAAGTCCTTCATTTCTCACTCATCTGAAGTTGCAGCACTGCTGCTTTGCTATGGAAAACAAATGTTTGGCCTCAGTATTCTTGAATCTGCCTGTGCTGCAGCAAACCTTCCTGAGCTGGCATGGAGACAGGAGGGATGAACCAAAGGGGAGAAGCCCAAGGTGCAGAGGAGCACCTCATGAGTGCAGAGCCAACCCTGTGTGTTGGCCAGGGCTGCTTCAGGCACTGTGATCTGGGCTGGTGTATTTTGACAAAGCTTCACAGCCAGGACTGGGTGCTGTGATGTCATGCCCTCAGCCATGGTGCACGCAAACCCAGCCCACTGCTGAGACAAAAGTGGCTTTAAGCCCCGTCTATCCATCTATCTCCTCCATCGGGTTTACTTTTGCCAGCTGGCATGAAAAGCCCTTTTATCTGAAACTATTTCCAGCTATTTCTCCCTTCAGAAATCCTGGAGTGTTTGCATGCCCTGTAAAGAGCTATTCTCATCGTTTTGGCTGGAAAGCATTCCAGCTTCATACTTCATGGCAGGTATTTGAGCATATCCCCTGGCTTTACGAACAACTCCAACAACAGTTCATCTGGCACAGGAAGGGCATGTCGCCACCTCCAAATACCCATTGTTGTCTCCTGTTTTGCTTGACACCCTTTCAGAAGCTACGTGCTGGCAGCGTGCAGCTCATGGTAATGGGCAGGGACTCCTCACATGCACTGTTGGTGTTGGGCTGCAGTGAGATGCTTGTCACCTGCCTGAGAAGTGCTTGGTGTGAAGTTAAGGCTGCTGCTGTTGCACAGTAGTTGACCTGCTTTGAAAGGTAATCTCTGTGTGTGTATGGTGGGTTTTTTTCCCTTCTTTTCCCCAGATGTAGCAATTTGCAGCCAAATTGCACGGTCTCAAGCTAGTGTTCTGGCAGAAGAAATTACTTCAGAATTTGACATAACCTAACTTTAAGATAAAAGCCTTTATGTAATCGCTAATTTGCCTTCACAGTTGCTTTCATTTCTCTCATTGTCTTGAAGTTATTTTCTTCATGCTGGGAGTTGGACTTTCCTGGCACTGCATCTGTTTTCAGCGATGTATACACCACAACTGCTGACAGCTTGGAGCCTAATCCCATGTTCCTTGACCCTGACTCCAGCTTGTTTTTGCTGGCACGGCTGTAAAGCCTCCCATTTCTACTGATGACCAGTGGCAGTCCTTCAGCTGCCTGAGGAACGCCCAGTGCTGTCCTGCTTGTCTCACGCTGCTCCGGCCTTTCTTGGTACTGAAGGGGGATGGTCCTATTGCTGTTCATGTAGCAGCCTGCTGCTACATGCTCCTTCCATGTCCTCATTCAACTCTGTGTGCGCTCCTCCCTGAAGCTTTATCTGAGCCTCACAGTTTCATCACAGCATTATGGCATCCAGCACGATGTGTGTGCATCCTGTAGAGCTGCTATGTGCTTTGAAGCACTCAACCTCTTCCATCCTGTGCTTATCTCCCAGGCACAGCGTGAGGTTGGTTTGCTCCTGCCAGCAGGCTGCTTTGAGATCCCTGATGAAAGGATTGCTGTAAATGCATAAGATCATCATTGTCAAGAAATCACTTCTGTTCCCAGTGAGCTATCAAGCAAGCTCCAGGCATGCAGCATCCTACTGAAACCATCAAGAGCTGTGAGCTATGCCTGCTGGCAGCAGGCTGCTGTGCAGAGCAGGGCTAGAGTGAGAGGATGGCCCCTGCATCCACGCTCTCCTGTCCTTCACAGCCACCCCTCACAGTGGCTCCTGCAGGAGGTGCCGACCCATCATGCAGCTGCAGCGTGGAGGCATGATGGAGAAACTCACGTGGATGAGCTGAACTCTTGTCACTCCTCTGTTTTGTTTAAAAACAAAGCAAAGGCGTTGCTCTGAGCAGTTGTTGGAGTAAGCAGAGCACACATCTGGTCTTGGCTTCACTCAGCTTTCACAATGTTCTGCAGTCATAACAGCCTCATTTTTTGGATGTGTGGGTCACTGCTCCTGGTGGGCTGAATGAACTCAGTCAGGCTCAGACCTCTGTGTGCTGGTGCACAGAAGCCCCTCAGTCTGGGGTGGGGGGGCAGGAGGCTGGAGGGATGGACGGTGCATTTGGATATGCACAAGGCAGCCTCTGTTCACCTTAATTTTGGAACAACCATTAAACTGTGACCTTCTGTGCTCCGTGCAGCAGCCAGCAGTCAGGGGCCTGCTTGTTTCTGGCCCCATCTTGTGAGTGCCGTGCCTTTGGTAATGCAGGCCTGTGCCAGCCTGGAGACCTGGTTGTGTGGGTGTTTTGGTGGGCACATGCTGTGGGGAGAGGCCTCAGCCTGCCAGGGCTGGGGGACATGGGTTCACCACTCGTGCCTGTGGAGACCGCAGGAGAGATAGCTGCTGCTACTGCACTAGCCCCGAAATTATTTGTGCATGTGTTTAGCTCCAAAGGCTCCTGTGCAGCTGGTTGGAGGTCTCTGCGAGTTCTGATAAGGATTTGCCAAGCAGCAAGAAGACGGGCAAGGTCAGGGGCTCCTCTGGTAGTGAGGCAGAGAGTGTTTTGCAAACATGATTATCTCCTGAATTGGGGTGAGAGATTTCATCAACAAAACACGCAAGGGAGGTCTGGACACTAGCAGAGGGCAGGAGGAATTTGCTTTACAGCTTTTGGCTGAGTTGGGAGAAACATGGGAATTGCTGCTTCCTCCGTAACAGAACTGGCTTCAGGGAGCTGAGGCCTGGGTGTTGAGAAACTGTGAGAGCTCTTTCCTCTTCTGGCTGGTGACAGGGCTCCCCTGTCACACCCAGGCTGTTTCTTCTGCCCTGCTGTCCCCTCGCTGGGCAGCTGACAGCAGTGTGTGGCCTTCAAACCTGTGCCTCACTTGGGGAGTGTGACCCTCGGCAGGGGCTGAGGGCAGGGCACCCTCAGATCGCTGCTTCTAGGAGCACAGGGGACAGTGCTCCCAAAATCTTTCTGACAGGGACTGAGAGGAGAACTGTCTCTATAGTGACCTGTTTCTGCCTCTAGTCTCCATCTGCCTCTGCATGTGCTCATCTTTAGCCCTTGCTGACAGAAGCAACATGCCCACATCTGGGAACTTCTGGAAGGTTTGAGATGTTTGCCATTGCCCCGGCTTTCAATTTCTGATGGCAGAACAGTGAAAGCCCCTCACACACTTCCCTGTTAGGGTAGAGATGGGAGCAGTGCTGGGCAGGCAAACTAGCACCTCTGTCTACATCGACAGAGCAGTACTGGGGATGCCCAACCCTTCTCCAGGCCCATGAGGTTTGTTCTTCCTGCTGCTCTGCTCCCATCTATTTGTATGCTGGTGGAGCCAGTATGGTGCAGCCACTGTATTACCTTGCAGATAGCCGTCTCCAGGCAAAATGCTAATCCACAGAATGGCTTGGTTGTAGATATCAGAGGTCTGAATTTAGTATCACCCTTTTTGTTAAAACCACAAATGTAAATTTTGAATTGCTTAACTATCCCCGTAACCCTTCCTCCTTTCCCCTTTGGGCTGCTCTCCCTTCCTTCCTTCCTGCAGATTTCCTTCCCATTTTTGCTCAGTTCTCACTTCAGGTGTCTGTACTTCTATCTGCTCTTGCTTTGCGCTCCTCGCCCTTCTGCACCTTCGGGCACATGGAAGCTCTGTCAGCTCCTGGGGGAGAGATACAGGGACCATTTCTGCTCGTGCTGAATGCAATTCCTCCAAGGTTGTCAAGATGGCTAAAAGTGAATTAATATGAAAGTGAAACAAAACTTAAAACAGAGGGGAAATGCTGCATAGGCATGGGCTTTAATAAACTCAGTGAAGAAGAGCAGAAAAATTACAGACTCTTTGCTATAGAAACAAAGGGAAATCTTTCCTTTAGCAGTCTCTGCCCACTTATGCCACCTTGTGCTCATTTACTGTGTGTGTAAATTGTACTGTGTGCTTTTACTTGTAAATTGCAGGCAGAGGAAGAGGTTTTATAGCTTCCAGGGGCTACCTGAGCTCGTCAGGCAGTACAGGCAGCCCTTAGTCAGCTCATTTTGGTCTGGAGATGACCTCTGGAGGCTGTTCCTCACTTGCAAATACAAGGTTTTCAGCTTTCCAAAGTGTGGAATGATGGAAGAAGCAGACAGATTTTATTTTTCCTAATAGACCTGTGAGAGGCAGCCAGGTCATACAGAAGCATTGACACAGATTTTTGATCTGAAGGAGTACTCTTTACAGGTAGGAATGTTTCCAAATTGTGAGGCTGGTTTGCCATTACAGTATCTAATTTTAAATGGTAAATAATGACTGTATTTTGTGGTCTCTGCTCCTGTCTTTTAGGTAAATGGCTGGTGCTTGTCAAGCTGGCATTGGTATTCAAGAATGACCATTAATAGGCACTCACACATCACTTTCTCCAGGCCCTTGCTCTGGCAGAGGGAGCACAGGTCCACCAAGGCTTCATCAGGTGTTTTTGTTTGTTCATAAGGGGCATTTTTAGCTTTCTGCTAGAAGCATTGTGCTGGTTGGAGAAACAATTTCAGGTCTAATTGTCTGTGAGAAATTAGAGAAGGAAGAGCTGGCCTTGTGCTATCAACTAGCTCATGTAATGAGTAATAAAAAAAAAAAAAGCAGGAATGTGGGAGTAGGGAGGAGAGTGTTGGAGATGCCGTGAGTGCTGCTCCCAGCCGCCTGTCGTGAGTGTGAGAAGGCACAGGTAGCTCTCAGGAATGAAGCCCTGCAAGTCTGTGGGAATGACATACCCCCCTGCTAAGGACAAGAAGATGGTTCTGACATGACTCCTCATATCTCTGTTTCTGACTAAGTCTATTGTTGGTTTTACTGAATAAGTAAGTTATGTTTCGAACTGATGAACACCCTGCAGACAGTTTCCCGTTTTATGTTGCGATGAGCACGCTAAGGGATCTGGGCAAGCTGTAAAAGGCCTTCAGTGTACAATTTAAGGCGTAATTCAAAGTGGGAGGCATTTCTCAGAACTAGCATAAAAGTTTCTCTCACCTCCACCCCCAAAACAGAGATAATGTCTCCACAGACTAAGCAGTGTTATCTCTAAAACAAGACCGTGACTGCTACGAACATGGCTGGTAGTTCATTATCGCAGTGTATTATGAAACATAAAAATGTCCATTAACTGTTTCACTGCTAATCCTCCTAGAGACAAAATATTACATTACATACAACTTCTTCCTCCTCCTCCTTGAACACTGAAGGCTTACCTGTCCAATGTCCACCTGTTTGCACTTCCAGTCTTGAGCCTTACATCTTTTGTAAAGCAATTATGTGCAATGCAAAGGAGTCCATTTGGTATCCCCCAAATCAGGAAATGCGAGGCCAGCATACAAGAAAAGATGATCAAGATCAAAATATATCTTTCCAGGGACTGCCCCTAAAGCCGTGCAATTTGTTTTCCTATTAAATTAATTAATTAAAAAATTTCTGATGAAAGGTAAACAAAATGTATCTACTGTTACAGGGTCTTGGCAAAGACTTTGATGAGTTCATTGCAGAGTATGGTTTGCCGTACGGTAGATAACAAAGGGACAGAGATTAGAAAAATCTAGGACTAAAAACCCATACAAATTCACACTGAGAAAAACTTTTTTTTTCTCAAATGTTGGACAGTTATTGCTATTTTTTGTGCTTCAGAGATGTAGAAAAAGGAAGCCACAGTAGCCTTCAGACAGGCTTTTATGAGTCTAAAGGCCAAAAGTAATGTCTGGCACAGATTATTTCACTGGGCTGAAAGGGAAATAAATTCCCTCTGAGGCAAGGAATTCAGTTTACCATTTCCTTAAAGCTCTTGGTGTAGTTGTGAGAGAGCAAGCTCTGGTTCGTGGTGCTACAGCGGCTTTATCAGTCTCAGATCTTGGCAGGGCAGACCAGACTGGTTGTCGATTGCAGTGGACAGTGCTTTTCCTGCCCATCAGAAAGAAAGGAATTGACTTTCCAGCACAAAGGACTTGCCCATTGTTTCAGTCAGTCTTTTCTCTGTTCAAGTATGCGAGACTTGGGCTGTGATACTTGGTGTCTATGTGTTCCTCTTTTGTGGAAGGAGTGGAGGAAATAACCCTCCATTTTCACAAGATAAAACTGAGCCCTGGAAAAGGAGCAGAAACCAGTAATCAGTTAATCTAATATGTGAGCGACTCTGGTAGATCAAGGGAGGGCATGCGAAGGAACCGTGTCAGTGCCAGACTGTCAGGGGCCAGACTGCTTCTAACACCACCAGAGGACTCACCATTTCTCTTTCTATACATTGTGTGCCCGCTTCACTATAATTACAGTCCTCCTACAGTTGCTCTCACTATTCTGACCTTTAAATCGTGCTGAACTCATGGGGGTGTATTAATGGCTCTGTGTGACACCTCAGATTTTAGTGATGGGGAAAATCTATGTAAAATAAGTGACTTCCAATGGTAGCAGCGTCTGCGTGTGATTACTTGACTTCACTGGCTGAAGCTTTAGCTGCTAACTCAGCAGACTGAGTAGACAGTATTGTCTTTTCAGTTCATTCTGGCTGCAGTTCAGGATGTTAATAATAATCTAGAGGGTTATGTAAGGCTTGGATCCTGACTATCAGGTACCATATGTCTCTTGACATACAGGTACAGGATGTGAGATCTGGGAGATGGTTCTGATGACAGCTCCCTAACGTAGCCATGAGTGGCAGGGATTTGCAGCAGAGACCCTTACCAAATCCATTATTTATTAGGGCATTACTTAAGATTCAGAATGGGTGTATTTATTTGGAGTAAAGTGTGAACATCTTGATTACTGTTTTAGCATGTGTTTAGTCATCAGAGTCAATGCTATACGGATACTTTGTTTTTAAATTGGGAACAAAATATTCCCTAAAAGAGAAACATTGGGCCATGTTGTTATCCTCTTTCCCCAACACTTATGACAGCACTGAGAGAATGCTCTGGCCAAGCCGATAGGCAGCCAAGTATAACTTATGACTTATTTTAAAGTGATTTGTTGACTTCTTGAAAGGCCCTGTCAAAAAGAGCAGTCTCCTGAGTCCTAACAACGATAACAGTTGTGTGGCGTCAGTGCTGAAAAACTCTTGGATAACAGTGAACCCGTCCTGAGAAATCCTTTTAAAGTGCCTGAAAATGGCACTTTCTAAAAATAAATAGGGCTAACGCTAGTGTTTGGTAGTTCATTTTGGTTTTCTTAATGCCTTAAACATTTTATTTTCCACTGATTGGGATATTCCCTTAGAAGCACAAAAACAAATCTCAATATGCCATGTAATAATAATGATAAAAAAAACCCACGTTGTTCAAATGAGATACTGCTAACAAGGACGTGTTCTGCCTCATTTACGTCCAGTGTTGAATTTGCAAGTGATATCACCATGTTTGCATGTGCATCAATGTGGCCAACAGCAGGAAAGACCCAAGATGTGTATCAGCCTTACTTCGCATTGCAGTGTCTTACTTAAGTACAGACATGCATAAAGGGCAGCCACAGTGCCCTGCTAGAGGCTGTGTCATTCAAAGCTTTCTTGCCCTAGGGCAAGGCAGACATGCCCTGCTGTGGGCTCCATTGGCCTTAGGCTGCTACCCTAAGGGAGCTTCCAGCCACTGTGCCTTGGCTTTTCTGTCACTGTCCTTGCACTTGTCCTGCAAATGCTTTCAAGATCATCCTTGTCCTTGCCTGACTGTGAGAACAATGAATGACAGTTGTAGAAGAGCATCTGTTTTCTAATGTCTTTCCTTCTCACTCTATTTTTAACAGTAATTTCTTAGTTATATTCAGTTGTTTCACTAAGCCAAAGTTCTTCCCAGTGGAAATGGAGTGCTTCAGGCAGAATATCTTCCTCTAAAGTCTTGGTAAGTTTTACGGGCTTTTTCTCATCTCTCCCCAAGCCTTTCTGGGACCAATGTCACAAACTTACAGTGCTGCTGTAGCTTTGCAGGTCTTCATTCAGGACAGATGTTTTCCTGTTGGTCTTATTTGAAATTGCTCAATATGATGCTGGTGAAATTCTAGCTTACAGTTAAACAGATAAAACAATGTCACAGTGAGAGCTATAAATATGCCCTTGTCTGAGCACGTAACAATGAGTGAGTCTGCGAGTGACAGTTTGGATCTGGTTTCTTTCCACCACCGTGGGAAAAGGAAGCTGCTCCCATGCTTGGTGAGCTGTGATTGCTTCCTGTGTCTGTGTGGTGGAGTGGGGCCAGCTCCTCCTTGGCCCTGCAGCATGGCATGGCTGTGGGGCCAGGGGCTTTGCACCTCACCAGCCCCTGCTCAAGGCTTCTGGAGAATTCAGGGGCAAGGAAGGACAAACTCTTAGAAACTGCTGGGAATGTGTGTCCAGAAGTTTAGGTCCTGACACAAGCTCAGGCAAAGCAACTCCTCAGCCTTGGGGTTGGTTTTGTAGGCCTCTGTGGCCTTCACAAGGGTGCCTGCTGGAACATGGCCTGGGTATCTGTGAAACTGTGAAGACATTAAAAACAGTGAGATTCTTTTTTCCTCTTTCTAGGAAAAAAGAAAAAATTCCAATCCATTTTGATGCAAGAATAAAAGTGTTTTAAGGCAGAATGTCTGTTTTATAAGAATCCTTGTGGAGAATTCCCAGTGGTAACTAATGAGCCAAGACTAGAATCATTAACAGAAGCAGGACTTCTGTCATTTACTTCAGGCTGAGCAGGTTTTGATATACGTCATAATTACCGTAATTTTCTTTTACCATCTAAACAGTGAAAGTGCTGTGCAGCCCACACAGTTAGGTTCTTGTTTTCTATGAGCAAAGCAGCTCCTGCTTACTTTTATTGGTAGGTGCAGCTGGGTAGAAAGCATTTTGAGCAGTTAGTCTTTGCTAAAACATAAAAGAACAATGAATTTTGGGCCCATAAAGAATATTCAGTATTAGTTTAGTTTATTATTCCTCCCTTAGAGGTAAAACTATTGTATGTTATTGTTTTTTTCTTCTTGGGGTTATTTTTCATCAGTTCACATTCCACAGCTAACAGAGAAAGATAGTGTTATATGTGTGTCTATAACATTGGGGAGTGGCAATACAAATTACAGTCTGGGATTTTGTATTTCATTGTTTCACCAATACCATGTCAGCTGCACATAGATTGGAGGTTAAAATATTCTAACAAACTTTGAAAATAGTATTGTAATTACCAGCCCCATGAATTCAACTTGACATTAGGATCATCAAACTCTGTTTCTGGCCTAAGCATTACAATGGTAAAAATCCCATTAGAATTTAATGTCTCAGTGATGCAAGAATCAGTTCAAATCTGTTTCACCTGGCTTGTGGAAGCAACAAAGTAATGCAAAGGCTCTTCATTATCATTAAAAACCTCTCTCTGATTTGTAACTCCACCATTTTATGGAGGAGTACTTACTATCTGGAGCTGTGGGATTGGGTTCTTGGACACTTTCCTCCCTTGTTCCCTCATTATTGAAGCTGGCGTAGAAGCTCAGGCTCAGCAAAGCATCTCCCATGGTTGCTCACTGGAGAAGCAGGGCTGGGAAGGCAGCCTCTGCACTCAGGATGTTTTTAAGAACCTTTTTCTAACCTGTACCTGGTAAAACTTGTTTGGAAGAGCCTTGCTGAGCCAGAACATCAGCCTTGCAGCCAGCTGCCAACTTTAATTACTATCTCAGCTCTGCGTCACGTAGCAAAGGTTAAAGCATACCAATAGCTCTT
Source organism: Cyrtonyx montezumae (assembly GCF_038088225.1). Lineage (NCBI taxonomy): Eukaryota > Metazoa > Chordata > Aves > Galliformes > Odontophoridae > Cyrtonyx > Cyrtonyx montezumae. Next base: position 17,698,097 of record NW_027072078.1, on the reverse strand, counting down.
AAGATTGACTTTTTAATCTTTGTTTTGAAAACAATAATAATACAAAAAAATCTCTTTGATTTGAGCGGTAGATCATGATTTTGCTGGGCTGAGCCAGGTGTGAGCAGAGTGCAATTGACTCGGGTACCACCGCGCTGCTGCAGCTCAGCGGGGACGGCTGCAGGGCTCGAAGCAGGAGCCGGGCGGATCTGCGAACGTTTATTAAAGGAAAAACGCGAGGTTCAGAGCGGGCGGCCGAGGCCCGTACCCAGCTTCCCACCCCCAACATGGCGGAGCCCCCAACGGCCCGCGCGCACAGCGCCGCCCCTCCTGGCGGCGGTGCCCCTCTTTACCTACCCGGAGGTCCGCCTCTATGGTCAGGGGCGCGGCGGGGGCGGGGCGCGGGGGGTGGTGCGCGGCGCCCCGGGCCGGCGGTCGGAGCGAGTCCCCTTTGTGTCTGGCGCGAGGCGCGGCCGTTGGTGTCGGCGGGCGGGAGGGGGCGCGAGCCGCGGCCCTCGGAGGGCACGGGAAGGAGGCGGCTGCGGGACCGCCCCTCGCCGGCCAGCCCGGCGTCGGGGAAGGCGCTGGCGGAGCGGAGGGACCGAGCCGCTCCCCGCCCCGCGGGCACGGCTGCGCCCGGCCCCGCTCGGAGCGGAGAGAGGCGGCCGGGCCGGCGCTGAGGCGGCTCGCGGAGCGCGAAGGAGGAAGAGGAGGGGGAGCGCCGTTCCCCGGCGGAACGCGACCGGGCGCCGGGACCGCCGAGGAGGGGCCTCGCTCCCGCCGCCCCGCGCCCCACCTCTGTCGGGGCGGCCGGGGGTGGCGTCGCCACGGGGGCCGGGCTGCGGAGCCGGCGGGCGGATGGGCCGAGGGGCGGCCAGAGCCCCCGCGCAGACAGCGCGCCGGGTGTCGCCTCGCCGCGGAGCGTCCCCGGGCGCGTGAAGGCGGCGCGGCCCTCAGAGCCGGGCGGCGCGAGGGGTTGCCGTGACTGACAGCCGCCGCCTCCCGACTGGATATGTTTCCTCCCCAACCCGGCTGCTTCTTCGATATCGTGAAGCTGCGTGGGAAATAAGCGCGTTCCCGAGGCGGGCCGCGGCGCGACGCTTTTACCGGAGCGAAGCGGAGCGGGGCGATGCGCCCGGGCTCGGCGGCAGCGGCCGGCGTCCTCCCCGGCGCCGCGGAGCCATGCGGGCGGGCTACCGCCACGGAGTAGCAGCTGCGCGGCCGGCGCCCCTCACCTGCCGTCCGCCTTCGCCGACCGCGTCGTGAGCCGACGACTCGCTACGGCCGCTGGAAAACGGAGGAAATCCTTCTCGTCGGTGTCTTCATTTCCCACCCCCGCCTTCAGCCCCGCGCCCCCACCATGACGGCCTCGCTGCAGCACCTCGTGCTGGCGCTCCTGCTCGCCGCCGCCGCCCCGCAGCCCGGCGCTGCGGCCGGTAAGTACCGGGGCCGGCGTTCGGGCACGGCGGGGCGCGGTCCGGCGGCGGCTCCGCTCGGGGTCCGTGCCGGGCGCGTGGGGAGGGTGTGAATCCGCCTTATTGTGTCAGCGAGCCGTCCGCCGACAGGATGCGTGCTTTGTGCGGCTCCGATCCTCTCGGCTTCTCGCTTCGATATTTTTCCGAAACCGAAATAAGCTTTTTGTTTTGCACGCCGCGCCCTCGGGAAGGTAGTGCAGGCGTTTTTCATATGTATTTTAATCGCCGGCAGAGCCGTGCTGGTTGTGCCGTGGGATCTCTGGGCACAGCCATTTTTAGTTTTATCGGCATCGGTGCTCTTAGGGCCTGGAGCATGTGCTGCAGCCCTATGACAGACCAATCGTGGGGTGCGTTTGTTTCCTGGGGGCGATCAGAAGCAAACTGGCCTCTCCTATTGTCGCTCGCTGTTGTAGGCCAGCAGCACAAAGCGCTGATGAGGAACGCTGGAAGGTCTTGAAGAGGACTCTTATTTTAAACAGGGAGGTGGAGCAGAGATTGCAAGGCCGTCCTTAGCTGTGTTTTTGGGCGCTCGGACCCATTTTTAATTTTGCTCGGAAGCTTCGTGTTTGATATTTGAGATGTTTGATCCCAGTATTAGATGAGAGGTGCATTGGTCTCCCACTTTTGGCTCGGTCCTGGTGACAGCTGAGAACGTTGGAGCTCCTCAAGTGCTACTGCCATCAGTGGGCACCTATATCAATGCCCGCAGAACCAATCCTGTCTGTATTTCCCAGCAGTTCTGGGAGACTGCTACAACTTTCCTGTCATTTTACTAATCAGAGTCCAATTTTGCAGGGCTAGGTGCTTCCAGTGCTGTTTCTGTAGTCTGTGTAGCTCATAAATGAATCCTTTTTTGTAAGAAAATCACAGTATATAGCCAGTTGATACGTTGCTCTGACTGGACAGCCCCAGATTTCTTTGCTTCCTCTTCTTAAGAGGTCTCTGTTAGGAGGATAATAGCATGAAACAACTGATGTTACAGTATCATTCCAACCTGAGACTGTTATTACTTTACATGATCTCTGTAGTGTCTGTGTTAGTTTCCTGGGAGTGATTTTTTTCTTCAGGAAGAAGGGACTTCTGAAGGTCAAAAGTCTTGGTATTTAAAGCATGCAAGAATCAAGAGTGCCCACTACCTAACCTTTCAAATATAATAATAATGATTAAAAGAGGTACAGGATTTTTTTGCCTTTGACATGAGCGCTTGGGCAGGTTGCTCATTGCTTTGCCGTGGTGATGAAGAATGATGGTGAAGGAGTGAGTGTGGCTCTGAGGCAGGCCCAGGGCTGGGCAGGTGCAGTGCGAGCCCGTCCGCACAGTTCTGCCGGTTCACCTCCATCCTGACCTGGCAACAGCTTTCCTAGGTTTCATTTCTGGTCTTGCCTTGTTACGAGGGTATTAATGATGCTGGCTTGTTTGGCTGTTTGTGAATAGGGACCCATTTTCCCATTGTGATTTATTCCTTAATTATGAAATTTTAACAATCCACATTATACAGACTTTGGTTGTAATCCTCTGTAAGAGTAATTACACAAATGATCTGAGCTTTATTTAAAGTAACTAATGGCTGATTTTAGGTTTACACTGCATTTTAGGAAAAAAATGTCTATACATGGGGAAGCTACACTAATGTGTAATTCTGCCCTTTTATGTTCATGAAAGAGCTAACATTATTTCTTCTCTTCCCCTCCCCCCCGGAGCATGAACTGTATGCTCACATGCATGCGATGGCAATGCTGGTTCTGGCCTGGAAACCCTTTATTAATTGTTACTCCGATCATCGATGGGTGCTGTATCTCTGCAGTACTTGGAACTGAGTGTTTATAGATGCAAAATCATGACATCAGAGGGAAAGTATTTTTGTAATAGGTTTGTAGCTTTCTGCCTTGAGAAGAATATTTAGATCTCCATGGGAAGAGCTCAGTAAAGTCCTGAGCTTATTGTGGTAGTCCTTCCTTTGCTCTGCTAGGTGAGAATATAATGAAGAACTAGATTCAGGTGGGGTTCCTTGCCCCCCTTTTTTTTCCTTTGGATTTTGTTAAAAGAAAAATGTTGCTGGCTTTCTCTGTAAAATGCAGATCTTAACAAGTACCCAGTAGCTTTGTATTTAGATTGTATATTTTTCACTGCAGCAGTTCTCTTAAAAGGGAGTGCATTCTACCTACACTAGTTTTAGGTAAAAGATTGACAGATTTTCAAGTATGGTGAGAAAAAAAATTCACCACTTTATTCTTCATTTATCAAGTTACTTGAAATACCTCTTTCTAAATCTTTTGTTTGGAGCTGAGACATATTTCTCCCTCCTCCCTTACATTAAGGAGCATTTGGATGCATTAATTGTGAGGGCTGTGCCTAAGAGGTGGCTGGTGAACCTTTGAACTGTTCCACAATACTGCTGAAGAATTTCATTTGGGTGTTCATACGAACTAGATATTAATCTTGTTTCATTTGCTTGCCATATGTGATATACAACACTAAACCACTTTTCCTTCTTTCTACATATCCGCAGTAGACAGCATTATTTTGTCTAATGTGTAAATGACTTGTGGAAAACGTGAAGTAAGAATTAAAGCAAGTAAAATGTCTTTTTATCTCTGTGGGTCTTTCCCTTGCACTTTGTATATGTGTGGATCGACAGGGCTGCAAGATTTTCAGAGTGAAAAGAATTGGATAGAGATTGAAGGGGGTGGTTTGGTTTTCTTTTTTCCAGTTGATTGTTTTAATTATTAATTAAAATGAGTGAACTGAAGCTTCTTTATCCTGTTCTGTCTTGCCAGTTGGAGCTACTGTAGTGTCTAAACATAATTTGTTTGAAATATGAATTGTGTGACATGAGAAAGAACTCCTTTTGGCCATTCAACTCGGCTACTTTATCAGTGTTTTGAATTAGTAACTGACTTATCTTGCATATTAAACAGTTTTCTTAAATCTATCTGTTCTCCAGTGTCAACTTCTTGACTAGAGCTATACTCATCATTAATGGCTCATTTGGTTGTAATCTAAAAATCTTATTTTTCTGTTTGTTTTGGAAGCTTTCTCAGAAGTCCTAGCATAGCAGCTGGACATAGACTGTCAGTGTGAAGGGCACAAGTAGTGTGCTTGATAGAGACACACCGAGCACAGCCAGTGTGTCAGACTAGGGCTTCATTAACTCCATTTGTGTGGCTATGAAAGTGCAGAATCCTGCATAAATCCCTTCACCCTCTGAGAAGAGCCTTTTTTTCATTAAGCAAATGAGCCTACATGAACCTCTTTGAGATTTCAGCTACACTGCCTCCAGTTCCTGATCAAACTTGGGTATTTCTTTACTGTGCTGCGTGGTGTAGGCGTATCCTGTAAGGAAATGGGAGATACACTGTCCAGATTGCTCAGGAGCCCAAATTTCAAGCCCTGAACCATTACACATTGCTTCAGTATGAATGTTTTACCCTCAAAGGAACTGTGTGTAAATGCTGGCTGAACTGTTTGTGTGTTCTCTAATGGAGGAGGGCAAGCCTTATTTCATCAGGGACAAAGGTGGAAGTATTTTCTATAAGTATTCTCATGATGAAGTGGCTGTTTTGATGGCCCCTCTTTAGCACATAATACAAGCTTCTCTTAAAAATAAATCCTTTGTTAATTTTGGTTGTTGTTGTTGTTGTCCCACCTGCTTTTTCATCTCATTACACTTCTCAGCAGTCTCTCAAGTCAGTGTGTCTGTCTCCTTGGAAGATGTTACTTTCCTTTGCATTTCTCACCTGAGGGAAGAGAAAGGTGATCTGTTAGGCTCTTCACAAATGCTTTATTCCCACATCAGAACACGTGGTTTCCTGTCACAGGAGTTATATTGTGTTTGGGCTGAAAGTCCAGCCATGCCGTGAACGTGTGCTTTCATTTTCTGAGCAGTCTGTGTGTAAGCAGGGCACAAAGTTCCATTCAGGACAGAATGTTTATGTCTGAATAAGGCAGTCCTGATGATGCTGTGCATTGGGTAGGATGGAATCTGTGTGTAGATTGCCTGTGGCTGTGTTAATTTTGTTAACTTGTAGACGTCGTAATACTACTAACTGCTTCAATTTCAATTGAAAAATAATGCACTAGAAGAACAGTTCTCCAGAACAGAAGAAAACTTTGAGTACTGGGTGTGTTTTAGTTTTTTTTTTTTTTTTTTATGTCTTTGAAATGAGTCTGTAGAAGTGCAAGGCTGGAAGTGACTCTTGTATCCTGGGTGGTCTGGAGGCATAAGTATAGGTAACATTTATCTGACCTCTCTCCTATCTTCAGTGAAGACTGATTGCGCAGCCTGTCCTGTTACGCTACCTAGTTACCATGTATTTTGTAATGCAACTGTAGCAGTCCCCCTTCCCTGCTCTGTTATGAGAATGTTTAAGATCGGCCTCAGTTAATGTGGTGGTACACCTAAACATACAGCACGCTGTATGCACACAGGCAATCAATTATCAGAGAACAACAGAGTTCTGGGAAGTTGTTCACGCATCCAAGTGTAGTGTCTCAGGGTTTGCCCTCACAGCCCGAAGGGCTGGGAGCTGTGCAGAGCGGCGTTGAGATCTGTTGAGGAGGTCAGTGTGTGTGAGCAAATGGAAGGAGCAGGTGGCAGGGCTGCAGAGGTTTGAACGGATGAAGGGCTGAATTTGTTTTGCAACAGATGAGAACCAAGGTGTACTGGAGATGTCTTGCATTTGTCTAACTTCTTGAGAGAGAACATGCCTGCAGTTGTGTGGGGGAAGGCATTTTTTGTCCTGGAGGGAGGGAAAGAAAGCATAGTTGTCGGTAGCAGATTTGAAGGCTTTTGGTGGCTGTTGTGAGAATGAGAGACCTAGTCATTTAGATGATGTCTTTGCCTTCTTCCCCTTCCCTCAGCCTCATAAGCTTGGAAACCACAAGGTGTCCGGGATGTGATGGCATTTTGTTCCAAGTCGCTGGGAGCTTTCTTATTCATTGCCTCCTTGGGTTTGTAGCAAATCACATGTTGTGTTTTGAGTTGTGAAGGTATCCATGCTCTGCATCTCTCAGTACTCTGTATTTTTCTTTTGTTCCTTATTTTTTCATGAGACAGGGAGGGAAAAAAATGGGTGTGCAGGCACAGGAGTCTCTTTTTTCATGTCACTTCAATCTGCAGTCCCTTCTGTTTCCATCAGTAACTCCTGAATCTGCTGGTCAATTTCAACCATATGTGAACGATGCTAATAGTCTCTCAAGAGATTAATTTACTTCTGCTTTCACAAAAATTAGGGACTGAATTCCAAGGTAGGGCTTTCTCAAGGGAAAGCTTGGGCAGAACTGAGCCCCTGCAATCTGTTTGTTTAAAACTGGCTGCCCAGTCAGCACAGGGATGCCACACAGCTGGTGGTGTGTGCTCTGCTCTGGAGCAGTTGCCGCACGTCTGGGCTTCCCTTGGGGTGCCACAGGGGGGCTGAGGGGCAGCTGGCAATCCCTTCTGTGAGTGGGGTGTGTTGGGTAAGAAACGTGGAAGAAAGGGTGTGTTTTTAGAAGTTAGACTTCTTTAGTTTACAGCTAGCAGAACGAGTTGTGTTTGGGATGCTATGTACTCAACATTTTAACTGAACTTCCAGAACAATGCCCAAATCACTTTACTGCATGATCGTCATCCATTTATGAGTTCATGGTGTGTGTGTGTAACATGCAGTTTATTGTGTACACTGTTTTTCACCTTTTCAGAACTAGATTTGATTGTCCTGTGCATACAGTCCTGTGTAAACAGAACTCATGTTTCAGACATCCCACATATTAAATGTATTATAATTTCTTATTATGACATCTTTTCTTCAATGTTATTGTAACATTGTTCCTGTGGACCCTTTGAATGCATATTAGCATAATTTAACAAAAGCAATATCAATATGCAATGTTAATTATGCTTGAATCTGTGAAGAGCATGAAAAATAGTTGTATTATTTATGTTAAGTAAATGTACTTGAAAGGCATTTACTGTGACATGAATGACTGGAGTAAATGGCAAGCAGTGACAAAACCAGTGGTACTGTGAACCTTTGCACTAGGATACTGACTACCTTTGTCAGGTGGACTACATGATGCTAGCAAATTGCTGTTTCATTTAGCCAAAAGCTGGTATTGCATTTATTCTTTCTACTCTATATACGCCTCTTCTATTAGAGGTTGCAAAAATTTTTTTTTTTAAGATGACTGAAAGTATAATCGTAGGTCATATGTGTTAATTGGGTTCATTAATTTATGTATTAGAGAATGCAGCACTGAATTGGTATCACAGTGTTGAGGGATTGGCAGTGTGGCAGTGTCACCTGAGAAGCTGCTCATTCTTGGCCTTGAGTGAACTTCCTTCTGCTTGTCACAGAGGTCAGGTTCACCTGGCCTGAGTGGCCTTGGCATAGTTCAGTTACCAGAGGGCTGGCTGGACATGCTCTGCTGCTCTTACCTTCTCAGATTCCCTCTATTTGACTCGGTTTCTCTTAAAAATGAAAGTTCTATTTGTGTCATCAAAGCAGTGTGGATCTGGATACTTAGAACAAAACTCTTGGAGTGTTACAGAACCTTAATTAGATTTTCCAAGAACTTCCAAGTTTTTCCAGAAAAAATAGTTGGTTATGTTATTGTAAAAGTCATTCTATTTATTAATGAATATATTTTCATATAATACATATATAGTGAATATAATACACTAATTTATTAATGAGTGTATTAAATAACTCAAATCTAGAGAGTATTTTATTTTAGATACTTAGAAAATCTTTTTGAGTCAAGATAGTTTTTTTTTCTCATTTTTTTTTCTTTTAGGCATTTCAATTTGCGAGATCTTGTGTCCTTGTAACTTCTAAGTAGTGAAAATCTTGTTACAGACCTAGCCCATATCTAGAGCACATACCCTGTGTTGTGAGCCTTGCTGGTCATTTTTCAACCTAAATCCCAGAGGTAACTTCTCTGTATTTATTTGCAGACAAGGAACCTTCTTACTCAAAGGTGATTGTTTCATGATTGCTGATTCTCAAATACACATTTTCATTATATTTAGCTGAGTCTTGAAAGATAGCTAGAGCCAGTATTTGTAAGCTGAGGAAAGCTAAGATTGTAGCAAGAAAATCGTAGCGCCTATCGCTTCAGTTGCACTGTGGCACCTCCATATGTATGCAAAGCAGGCACTTAGACCAAGAGCAATCTTTCTGTATTAAAGTAATTCTAGTTACAGACAAAGATAAAAGGAGCCCTGTAATGAAGCTTGTCTAGATGCCATTACAGTGTGGGTTTCTTATGCTTGCATGTTTAAAATTTCTTCTTTATTTCTAGCAGTAGTCGCCAGGCTGGGGATCTGTAGCTGGAGCAGCTGCCATGATTGAAATAGCCATACATGCTCAGGTCTGCCATTGGAGGCAGGAGGCCTGCTGCTGTGCGCGTGTGCCTGCCTCGCAGCGCTCGCTGCTGGGCCTTCAGCAGGGTGGCTGACAAGTGGAAGAACGTGTTCCAGCGCTTTGCGCTTCAGGGGCTGGGGTGAGAAAGTCCATGAATCTCAAGTGAAAAAATGAGAAAACAGTTTAATTCCTTCTAAATTGGGGGAAATTATTTCTGATGTCCTGTGGCAGTATTTGAGTTTCTCTGTAAACATTTTCTATACAACGCGTTAAAATTGCTGATGGTAGAGTGTATTCCTTATATGCAATTAATACGTACGCATATGTGTGTTAATGTGTGTGTATGCTCTTCAGTACTCTGTATCTTATCAAATTTCCAACCTGCTTCGCTGCTCAAAGCTAATATTTTAATGTTAGCAAATCAGCTGTTTGCTTGATATTACTAATTTCCAACAGTTCCTTAAAACGGCTTGTTTTGTGACTGTCTGTAAACTTCACATTTAATAACTGCATCCAAGTTTTTTACCAGGATCTGTTAAGCAGTTTTTCTTTTACCTTGAAGATGAATCTGGTTTTAGTGAAATTTAGTTTGCAATAGTTAATGCTGTTGCAGCTGAACACAATTATTTGGCCACAATCGTTCAGCATTGTTTTAGTTAATCATTTAAGATCTCACACTAAATGTTTTTTATTCCTTCATTTTTTCTCTCCAGACATAGAAGTAGCTTAAAGGAGAAGTAGACTTTCTTTGCTCTTATTGTTTCCTGTCAGAGAAGTAGTTCTGCTATTGAAGCTGTCAGCAAATTTAGCTTCCCTTATTCTTAGAAGTAGTGGCATACAATGTTTTGTGTGCAAAACAAAGAGAATTCTGGTTATTATTTTATTTACCTGGATGCAGTCTATATGATGTCACTTAAAGTTGAAGATGTAGCCTTTGGGCACAGGAATATGAAATTCCAATATGACACAGCATAGTACGTGAACTTTAAAAATGAGATGTGCAAAACAGAAATAATGATACAAAAAATAACACTATCAATGTCATAGTTGCACATTGAGAGTGCATAGATATATTCTCCTACCTTAGTTGTGTGCAGAAAAAAATAAAAGCAGTGAGGTGCTAAGGCACTTCTTAATATGAATATATGGGACTGGCAAGCATGTTCCAAGCAGGTGCTTCAATGAGGATATCAGAGGGAATGTATTAAAAGGGTTGTGGAATTAGATCCACCAGTCTTCTGGCATATTTACACGTATAAATCAAACAGTGTCAACAATCTTTAGCAGGACTTATAATTTAATCTAGTTAAGATAATAAGGAATGCCTTTTATTGTATCAGCCAATTTGTCTGGATCTGATTACTGAAGTAAAAGTGAAAATCTGTCTGAGTACTACATTTACTCAGAAATCTATATAAATTGCTCTTCCTAATGCACTAGTGGTGTCAGTTAAGAACCTTTCAACTTTTTTTTTTTTTTTACATTTTTGTATTCCTGCTTATAACCATAATCACTTTGGGACAGTGCCATTCAGAAACATTAATTTATGTTTCCAGATGCTGAAGATGCCACCCTCCCAGCCGCCTTTTCAGGATTCCACTAAATAAGTTCATAAGTTCATAAGTTCATAAGGTTGGAAAGGACCTATAAGATCATCTAGTCCAACCATCCTCCTATCACTATCTCTACCCAACTACTAAATTAAGTCCTTTAGCACCTCATCTAAACGCTTCTTGAACAGCGCTAAAATACTTTCCTCATTTGTATTTGTTGCTCATCCTTTGAACATGAAAGAAGTTTTGGAGACCAGGCATTTTAGTGTGGCTATTAGGAAACTCTGAGAAGTAAAGCTATTTCAATATCCTTGCTTCTCCAGATAAAAACAGTCATGAGTCCTAAATGGATCTTTAACAGCATTATTCTAGGAGAAGGAATTTGGGTTTTGATTTTATTTTCCTAAATTTCCCAACCCTTCCCTTCCCCCCAGTGTTTGTTTGTTTGTAGGGTAGTTAGAGTGAGCGTACAGGGTATGTACCTTTATGTTACTGATGTTACTACATTGGAACTATATAATTATAAATAATTTAGGAATGCCACTTGCAAACAGTTATCACTTTGAGCTGAAGTACATAAATAAGAAATGAGAGTGACGTGTGCAATGGAATCTGATAGTAAATTCCTTTGTGGCAATTACATAAAGCTGTTAGTTTCAGCACTTAATTGATAACACCAGAGCTTGCTTCACGTCTGTTGAGGTGTGGGAATATGAGGTGCAGAGAGAGGTAACTGCATTCCATTGAGTTTCAGTCTAGACAGGCATGAGAGCATCGTTCATTCTGTACCAAACAAGGAGAAGTAATAACCTTTAAAAAATGACCTTGCAGCTGAAGAATGTGCAATGGTGGCTATGTGGAAAGGCAATAGTTCTGGGTGATCACCAGAAGTATTCTTCCTATAGTTAAGGATCTTGACTTGAAAAGATGTTATTGGGATTGCAAACTGCTGGTTTTTGCCATTTCACGGAGCTGGTGGTTTTTGCAAGAAGGAATTTAGTGAAGTGCTGTAGAGTTAATTATATTTGATTGAAGGGAAAAGTTGATATCTAGTTGGGGTGGCAGGAAGTTCACAGTACAATTTTATAGCAAAAAGTATTATGAAACAGTGTTAGAGATTCATTTCCCTCTTGTAATTGAAGAGTAGTAAAGTGAGCTTTGACTTTTTTTAACAAGATTTCTAAGGAAATGGCTTTTTTTATAGGATACATGTACACTTCTAAGGCATATCAAAACTGGGAGGTAAGATGTGATGCAGCACAGAGCTGAACCCAGTTTAATTAGTTCTGCTGGACTTGTTAACTTAACTCCTACGTAACACCTACAGTTATTAGTTGGGGACAACTCCTGGAAAGGGAACGCTGTGGAGTTATGAGGAAAGTTTGGGAAGGCATTGTCTGGTTTTCTTGGCAGTATGAAGAGAAGCAGTGAGTAGCAGATGCCCCTGATAACCAAGGAGGCGCAAGCTGCAGGATCCACCTTGTCAGTCTGAGAACAAATGTTAAAAGAGTTTGTGAGCAAAGAGATGTTGAGGAATGGGATCAGTTAAGATGGAAGCAGAGTAATTTGACAAATGCTTTGCTTTGATCACCTCTGTGGATGCTCTTAACTTGGAGTATGTGAAAGACATTGCAGGTGTGCATGTGCAAAGTTGCTGCAGAATACTTGATATACTGCAAATACCCACTGGAATTGAATGTTTTATCTTATCTGGCATGGAGTGTATTGTTTGTTCTCCCTTGTCAATTGTTTTGCTGGAATATAGGTGGAGATAATTTCCCTGCAATTTAAGGTACAAGTGTTGCACTTAAGGAAGGGGATTGGTAAATACTGTATTTAGAAGAGGAAATACATCATTCTATAGTTTGTTTGCAGTAGCAAAGCCTTAATTACTTAAAAGCAGTTTTAAAAACAAACATGAGCTCAATCATAAAGTAGTAGTTATTAGAACTATCTGTCTAACCTTAATTCAGCTGCTTGATGCATAACTGTGATACTTATATGAAATGTTTTTCTCTACAGGATCTCTGCCTCATTTGGTGGGAAAAGGGGTAATTTTAGATTCCTGTAGTGAAATAAATTCTTGTAGTTGTAGACCTTGCTCATCTCTTACCCATGAATGCTGTTTCCCCATTTGGAGGTGATTCTTTGTGTGCTTCTTCCGTGGTATTCATTTTCACTTATTCCTCTTATTTTAATTATTTTGAACGATGTTTTAAATCTTGAACATTGCTGCTTTATGCATTTCTTTGCTGCAATGAAAAGAAACCAGCTGTATCATGTAATTAAAAAGAAATCTTTGATAAGTGCTCAGATCAAGAGGGATGCATAAAGGAAGTGCAAAAGACTGAAGTCTGTTCTTCCCTTAAGGAATACTTAGCTTTCTTGACTTCTGGTATGCTTTCTGAAAGTGGGTCATTCTTTTTCTCTGCCTTCTTTTATTATCTCATAGAGTGCAAACTATGAGAATCTTGATTAGCCGATAACACTGATAACAGATCCTCTGTGAATGTGTCATTTGTTTCGGGGGGAAAATGTGGTGGAGTGATCTACTGAAAGGAAGGTAGATGAGAAGGCAGTATAAGATGTTTGTTGCCAAAGTTGACTTGGCTTGTATCTCTTGAGAGATGGCTTATGTACTGAACTTATTTCAAAGGTGCATATGCTTGAGTAAGTAATTGAGGAAGTGCTCTCAGATGCATATATTTAAATAATGATTTTTTTAAGATGCGAAGCTTAGGTTAGGATTGCAGGGGAAGGGAGGGAGCCAGCTGGGATGAAATTTTTTGAAGGGCTCTTCAGATCATTAGGAAGGATAAAGGTTCTGTGCTGTAGAATTCCTAACAATTTCTCCTGTAGTGAATTAATCAGAATGATTAAGGATACTTGAAAGGGAAGCTGATAGGTTTTTTTTTCCTACTATATGTAGGAAAAAAATAAAAATCAGTGTTTTTAATTACTGAATGTATGGGAGAAGAGGAGTGACAGTTTCAGAAAAGGTCATCATCATCCTGTCTTGGAGACTGTCTACTCGTGAATGAGGTGGCAGATTGAAATGGCACCGGATACCTTTCCTTTGTAGCTCTGCTAAAATCGTTTTGAGTTCTCATATTTGTGTTCATGTTTGTATTGTGTAAGGCTGATGACATCAAGCTTTGGAAGCTAGCTTAGAACTGGAGTAGCCTTTGCTTGCTCTGCCCTTCCTATCCTTCCGGATTCTATTCTCCAAATGTACACAGATGTGAATACAAAGACCCTCTTCATCTCAAAAGTCTTTGTTTGAAGAGATAGAATTCAAAAGACGCTCCTTCTCTGTACCTGCCATACACTAGCATTTACACAGTTCTGTTCAGAAGAGAGGAAGACTTGTTTTAGCTCATGACAGTAAAATTTACCAACACTAAAATAAAATAGTCAGAATTAACTAGGTTTCTAGCAATTATATTCCCAGAGAAGAATTGCTCTTACATGATGGACAAAATATTTGGTTCTGATCATCAGGAGCTGATAAATCATAGTGCTTATGATTTGTGTATGGTGGTGTATACACATTCCCATACTTGAGTTAAATTGTCTTAAGTGTAAAAGATCACACCAAGCAGCAGTGCTTAAGCAAATAATAGAAACATTTGTGTGAGACCTGTGCCTCCTTTGCATGTACTGGTGGGAGTAGTGGCAGCGTAAGTCTGTATCTCCTGACTGGCCTGCTGGTTTGTGTTTAGGCCTTCCCTAATTCAGGATTGCTATTTCTGTGTGGAACAGAAATAGATGCGTTCAAAAGTAAAGTTGCCTGCTGCCCTTTAAGGCAGAACTTGGTTTACAAGCAGTATTCAGCTTTTGCAAAGGGTTGTTGCCAGCTGCAAGCCCAGATTCTTTGTGAAAGCAGCTGAGGGAAAAGGAAATAGTAGCTAGGTGAAGAAAGGAAATGGGAGCCTCCCTCAAGTCCAGCCACTAAGAGTTAAAAATAACTTCTTTTACCTTGTAAACAATTGTCTTCATTACATAAACATTATTGTTTCTTGGAAGTTGGAGACAACTCTCCTTCCCTGGATTTTCTTTTCTGAAATGCCAGTTGTACTTTGAGAACTTGTTTTGCACACACCACTGACTATTGCAGCACAGACATACATATGTGCGTATGTATTTGAAAAAACATTGAGGCCCAACTGCGGTTGTAATGAGAAAAAGCACCAGAGTGCTTACAAACTGAATGAATAAAGGGTGGAGGGAGGAGCACAGTGAGATCAAGTATCTAGTTCACTAGCATGCCACGGAAGCATATCTTAGGTTTCCTGGTTACTGGTCCCCTGTCATCTGCATCACCATTTGGGGGGTTTCTTTCATTTATGATCCCAAACTGGTGGTTGTTTTTGATACTTCTCATAACTGAAAGTTGGTTGTGAACTGTACTTAGCAAAATGGCAGTATGGAGAGGGGTGAAAAGCTGTAAAACATATGACTACTAAAGGTGTCGATTTTAAATGAAACTTTGGCTTTAGGAATTTTGCAACCATATTTATTAATTTCTTACCACTGTTAAATACAATGTTTCAATTCCATACAAATAGTTCAAAAGCAGAGAATGTCATTTGGAATATACTAATGCTTTACCTTACTGCTCTTTGAATTCTGTGTAGTTAATGTTGTCATGATCATTCCTGACCTCTTGATTTCATCTACTTGTAACTCCAAGCAGTTCACAGAATCCACAGAATCCAAATATCTGTTGTTTTCTATAATCCATTTATCCTCTGGCTAACTGAGTTATTCCCATGAAGTTCAGTAAACAACTGAACAAATGACCAAGTAGTTTTCTTAGTAGTGTATGCAGTTGTCCAACTCTGTAAATATATTTTAATGATGCAACAAAAATGTGAGTATTTGGAAGGCATGTGGTAGATGTTCCTTATTTTAGATGACAGTGAATTTCTAATATTGAGCTGCTTCTCTTTCTAAACTGAGAAATCCAAGTGCTTGTATTCAGACATGCTTTCATTAGGCTGTTGTCAAAGCTACCATAAGCTGAGAATGTTCCTATGTATATTTTTATTTGCTTTCCTTTTGATGCTGAGTGTCCTTGGTTTTTATTGTGAGCGTAACAATGAGGGGTAGGAACGTGAATGCTTTGCTGAAAATTCATTATTCTTATTTCTTTTCTTCATCTTTGTGCATTTCTTTTGTGTTTCTTCACTTTTTTTTTTTTTTTCAATCACATGTTCTTCAAGTGCCTGTTCTGTCTGTGTAGGAGAGCAAAACGGTAACCTGAGCCTCAGCATCATCCAGTTATGTTGCTAGAATGTTTTGGTGTCTAATACTGGTACACGTGCGATTAATTGGAGCCCTGTCTTCAGTGGAGATTTTAGGAAATGCCTAGGCACCAAGGACTTTTCAACAAGCATACAAAACCCTGAGAGTGTTTTATTAAGCTATTTATTTTTCACATCCAAAGTAGTGAATCATTTAATGTGTGGGAGTCTGGTTGGCTACAGTATATGAGTTTTAGAACTCATTCGTAAGTATTGGTGTTGTAAGTACTAATTAGTGAAAAATATGAATGAAAAACAACTGTGAACTTGAGGAATCAATGAGATTTTTGTTGTTTCCGCTTCTTTTCCTTCCATCTTTTCTCCCTTTGCTGTTCCTTGTATACTGCCATTGCTCTTCTTCATTGTGGCTGTCCGATGCCAAAGAAAGGTAAGCCCTAGAGGCAGGCAGTGTTTTAATTCAGGGTGGCAGTTAACCAACAGTAAATGGTGAGCTTGTCCTGCTTTTGGCAAAGTATTGGCATACGTTAGGTGTTTTTCCACTTCAAATGCTCTGATTTGCCACACTGAGATAGACAATAATTTGTAATATTCACTCTCCTTAATAGACCATCTGATAATTATTAATTTTCTTCTGGGGACCATGTTGATAAATACACTGTTAACCTGTTGTTGTATGAGAATCAGTAAAACTGGATTACTTGCATTTACTCAGATTTTGCCATTTTTTGTTTGAAAGATGAAGCTCTGCTGGGGATGGACATTTTATTTTAATGAAGTGCCTGTAAGCCTTTGTCTTCTATAAAACAAATATTTCTTGCTACTTCTATCCTCATGAATGATGAAGAATATTAACATTCTTAGTCTGTGTTATTCTGAGTGCTAGACAGCATGCAGTGGCAATATGCCAGTGAGATAGGGCTGTGTTATCTTCTAATTTTTCTGATTAGGAATCAAGGCACAGTAGGTGGCTTGCCTCAGATTGCCTTTGGTTGTCTTTGGTGGAACACTGGTTTGAGTTCTGTGCTTGTTCTCAACTAACTGTAACTACTGGGTAGTTCTTATATTCCTGGCTCCACCCAAATTATTTCATTCTATGGGACAAGAACTTCTTTTGGTTCCAGTTTGAAAAATGCTGTAGGTCTTGTTGGGAGATCGTTTATTTGCAGAAACATGCACTGCTGGAAACTTGTGAGTCTGTGTGCATTTTCACAGCCTTCTTCCCTTGAAGAGTTGCACCTTCTCTGTAATGCTGATTCTCCATAGATCACATTGAATATCTCATCAGTATCTTTGGATGAATTAGAGGAGCATTTGATTAGGTTCTTGAAGTTTTGAGACTTAACGCTACTGAGTGCCAAGAAAACCTACAGAGGGTCCTAAGGAAGAAGAATAAAAATGCTATGAAATCAGTTTTATAGGCTTTCTTGCATCCAGATATCATGGTGAGAGCTGCCTTCAATAAGGATATGGAAGCAACTAAAAAAGAGTAGGGGAAAAAAAGACCCTTATGTTGAAAACAAGCTGACATTAAGTGAAAAAAAAAATGTCAATTTAAGCATCTTGCATGTTTTGAGCCTAGCTATTTATTTCTTATAGTTTCTTAATGTAATGTTTATTTTTCTAAGCACAACATTATGATCAGAATCACAGAATAATTGCCAGGTAATTGGCCAGGTACTAGAGGGTGAACAGAAAAGTTTCTTCTACCAAGTAAATTTGCTTTTTACTCAAGATTACAAGCATTTCCAACATCTGTTCCTTTTCTTTTTCACTTGCATCTTATACTTCAGCCTGCTTCTGAGCAGTAGCACCACTGCTGCTTTCTCCACTGGCTGTCTTCTCTCTGATTTCCATATATCAGTATTCTTCATGTTTTAGTTTCTTTCTTTTTTGTGTGCTTCCTTAGCAAGAGCAAGGAGCATAGGAGAGAATCTTATTTTTATTCCAGTTTTACCAGAGTAGGTGCTTGGCTGTGGGAGGAGGGCCTCTGAAGATGAGTTCATCTCATCTTGTTTGTAATACAACACAGCATATTTTTACCTGCTATGGAAGCAGCATGTGCAGTCAAAAGGCTGTAAAGCATGTCCAGTGCTGCCGGTTTGTGAAAAACTAAGTTTCCAAACTGACAACCTCTTCAGAGGTTTTTCAGAGGCCTATAATTTCGGTACTTTGTGAAGAAAGTGAGCAATCCTCCCTCTATTCCCCTTCCACTTCCCCAAAAGAAAAAAAAAAGAGCTAGCCACAAACCAACCCGAGGCCACACCCTTGGGATGAGGCGGCCTGTCTGCTACATCTTAAATTCTGCTTCAGCTCTTCCAGTTTTAGAATCTGTCAACAAAATACTTGCAACAAGTATTTTAATATGGACTTCACAAGCTATTTTTTTCTGGTCTTTACTCGGAGATGTGACAGAAGCATTTTAACTGAATCTGTTTTGGACTTTTAAGGAAAATGAAAGCAAAACACCTGCTGTGTGCAATCTTTGACCACAGTGATAATTTGGTACATGTCCTAAGCATCTGAAAAAGTAGAGTTCTTCTAAGGTGTGTCAGAAACCTTAATTACAGGTAGAGTTCCAGGCTTGGTTATAATAAATATTCTCTCCCCTCTCAATTGAAAATAAAAGTAAGTAAATGTAAATAATATCCATCCATCTGTCCTTCAATGCCATCCTTAGTTGGCTAACATTGAAAAGATGGTTAACAGCGCAATTAGTTTAGAAGAGATCATAAAACTTGAATTTCAGGTTATGTATGCAAACATACTGAGCTGAAATAAAGTGATGATGAACTGGAACAGGAATATCTGTGTTGAAGGTCAGTTTAAGAAAACCAAATCATGATAAAAACCACCAACAAATCAGAGGTAATGCGTTAATGCAAATATTCATAAACTATTTGACCGGAATGCCATTGTGTCTTCTAGTGTTTTGCAGTTTTGGTGAAAACCTTCCTTGTGGTTGAATTTTATTTTTATTTTTATTTTTGAAATGTTACAGATTAATTAAAAATGCAGCATTTGATGAAACAATTTCATTGGGATTGCAGGGAAAAATCACTAACTCCTGGCAAAATGTTTTTGAAGATGATGAGCACTGGCATTACTTAAAGAGGGAGAATTCATGGCACGCTTGTGCAGCTTGCTCCCACTTTGGATGTTCTCAGAAGTTGCTGGCCAATTTTTTGTTGCAGGGACAATCGTATTCCAGCGGCTGTGTCCCACATTACTTTCTCTCTGTAAGCAGGAAGACTTGGACTCACATGAGTGTTTTTAATGGATCCATCCACAAGCTTCACATTTTCATGCAGAATGTTAATTTCTTCCCAGCTGTGTTCTGGGTTTTACAGGGACACTTTCAAATGAGGAAAACTTGCATCCCTGTGGAGACTTTATATCCTCTCTCTGGAACTGCCCCAGTGACACACATTCTGTGTTTGACTAGTAGTTTTGCACATGAAAGATTGTTCCAAAGGCATTTCAGGATGCATGGAATTACCAGCATTCCTCTTGTGGAGGTAATGAAGCTTTTTTTTAACTGGTTTAACCAGGAGAGATGGTACCCTTGGCCTGCATAGGTGCTTGTCCCTCTCTGGTCTTAAGACCCTGCATGGGACAGTTTATTTTTTAAGGGGATTCATAAAGAGGTTTTGTTTCTTAACTGAGATGATTTTTTTTTCCAAGTATGAGACATAACAGTTCTTTTAAGAAATATAAGAGACTGGCTTCGAGACATGGGTAAAAACCAAACATCACTGTGGAGTGAACTAGGGGGAAAAAAAAAAAAAACCAACAAGTGAGAGTGCCTCCCACCCTCTCTCTACCAACATTTGAATCTTACAGTGGCTGTAGGTTACCCTTGCTGACGTGATGCTGTTTCATCCCTGTGTTGATGAGCTGTAGTTGGTGGGTTTCCCCCATGACCCATGACTTGCTGCCATTGCAAGCCGCTGCCCTGGGCTGCTGCTAGGCCTTGGGGTGCCGCTAAGCATGCACTTTGACACTCATGTTTGAAATTCCAGAATGCAGTTTCTGTCACTGCGTATGATGAAATCATGTAACTAGTAAATGATTTACAGAGGCAGGGCTAGATTGGCAGAGATGCCCTTATTGTGAAGTGAAAGCTCCCTAAAGCAGTGAAACAATAGAGAGTAGAATTAGAGCGGAATTTAAATGAAGGAAAGATTTTGTGGCAAGCTGCCAGAAGTCCAGATCGGGTTGTCTGAGGTACTGCTGGGGTTTGTTTCCATGATCTGATGCTGCTGCCCTGAAGCTTGTGGAGCTTTCTGGTTTTGTTTATAAGGTGACTGAAATGTATGATTGCCATAGCATCTTCTAATAATTGGTCTGACATTTTTGCTTATCAAGAATGTGGAAGTGAGTCACAGATCCTCTCTGGCTGAGTATTGCCAGCAAGCCTAGGGAGTCAAGGTCGGTTCAAATCAAGCTCATTTAGAAAATAAGGATGTAAATCTTTCTGTTCCACCTCCCTCCTGCTCCTAGCTATGTATTCCATCCTCTCCCCTGTACTCATTCCAAGCTCCTTATTAAGCAACTTCAAGTCACTAACATGGCAGACATTTAAGTAGTGTGTTTGTGGGGCTACTGGCCTAGGTTTTTGCTACACTTGCAAATTGTAGCAGCTCATGGGAGCTCCTGCTGAGGTGTGAATCAGTTTGGTAAACAATAAGAGCATTCAGCAACGAAGTAGCAAGGGACTCTTTCAGTTTTCTACTGTAGCCCTTGCATAGTTCTTGTCCTAAGTTTCAGCATTGTGTTTTTGTTATCTTAGTAAAATACGGGATTTTATGGGACGCATATTACGTAAAACAAAGCTGTTTAACCTGCACTGAAAATTTTGGAGTGTTCTGGTACACTCAGTGCCTTGCCTAAAAACTTGCAGTGTTTGAACAAACACTTTAAGCCTAAATTCACGTGGAGTTATTAAACTGAAGCATTCTAGCATCCATGTTTGTCAAGCATTTGCTTCTGTTATGTGTTACATTTTTTTAAGCTTAATATCTGACCTGCAAAGAAAAGAGATGTGCAGTCAGTATAATATCCTGTTTTAACAGGTGATGACTCAACTGGAGACAAATCTGATTTCTACAGCTGAAGTTTGTTACAGACTTAGGACAGCATAACAGCAAAATCTTTTTTATTTTGAGATTATCTTTATTGAAAATTGGTTTCTTCTGGTGCTAAATTTAACAAAGATGTTTCTGAAATGTTTCCTTTGGTTAGTGTTAACCTACAAAGGATTAATTTGCTCAGCTTTCCATTTAAACATTTAGCAAATGAGTAACAAAGAAAGTTTCCACCCTGCTTGGGGAACTCTTTTCATTGTTTCAGGTTTTGTGTGCTATCCAGAGGATTAGTCCCAATTCCAATATGAAGTAGTACCATGAAATCTATTTCTAGGAATGCTGACTAACAAAGTTAGTCATTGTTTTCAGAACATTTTTTTCAGAAATAAAAATGTGATTTGGATTGATTACATTATTGGGAAGAGGGGAGAAAGGATGATGACACCTTGGTTTTAGTGTTTAAAGGATGCTGCCTACAGTAGAATTTACTATGGAAAGGAAAATAAAGTGAGTTGCTCCTTCCAGTAAAACAGGAGGTTCATTAGCTCTGAATCTGAGCTCTGATAATTAATGGATTGATACAGTGAAAGCAGCCTATATCCCTAATGTCCATGCTTTAAAGGTTTTAATATTACTGGCAGTTATTCTGAGAAGGAAATTTAGCTCTGCCTGCTTACTGTTTTTCGTAGACTCATAGAATGTTTTGCATTGGAAGGGGCCTTTAAAGATCACATAATCCAACTCCCTGCCGTGGGCAGAGACATCTTTCCGCTAGGTCAGATTGCCACCTCTAGCCTAGCCCTAAACTCTTCCAGGGATGGGGCATCTGCAACAGTTCCATAACAGGGCAACCTGTTCCAGTGCCTCACCGCTCTCTGACTAAAGAATTTCCTCCTTACACCTCACCTGTATTTATTCAGGAACTTCAGGACTGTTGGTGTTAGAGCCATACCTGTGCATGTACTTAGATTATGTGAGCGGTTAGGTGTCTTAATAATACACATCTGAAACCTATTTTAAATTTCAAGAGCCTGTGATACTTCCCTCCACTGCAGAAAGAATTGCATTTCTTGCTTTGCATTCTCAGGCCAAAATTTCATGGTTGGTTACCTGGACTTTCAGTGTAAGACACAAGTACATCAGACTGATGGATATAATTTGTGTCTGTTTTAAAGTGTGATCCTTTTGACAGCGAGGTGAACAACTGTAGCAATATAGAATTTGTTATAACAAAGGAGTTCAATGTAATACTTATTGCAGAATGCTTTAGAACAATTAAGAATTTCTATGATGTGCAAAATAGTTTACAAGATACCAGAAATGCTTGGTAATGCTTAGGATGACCTGCGTAATTAATTAGTTAAGCTCATAAGATACATATTTTTAAGACTTAACAGAAAAAAAGAGTCTAGGTTGCTGTGTATTTTTTCTGTAACTGGTCTGCTTGTTTGTTTGTTTGTTTTTTCTTCATATTTTCATAACCATTAGCATTAAGTAGACTGAAACTATGGTGAGAGATCAAACACCTTTTTATCTTCTATTATTGTCAAAGTTCATATCCTTAAAACTAGAGTCCCTTTGTTGTGTGATATTGTAGCTGTTTTCCTTAGTAATCTATCTTTGTGTCTCAGTTCTGTGTGAAGCTCTCCTCTTTGCAGTGCCTTTTTACCTTATCTTAGAAGAAGGCAAGAGATGTGTGCATTGGACTACAGCACAAAGTTGTCTTGAATTTCATGGCCGCTTGTGTATAAGGAAAGGCAACACTTGGTATTCTTATATCTGCTGGTGTTTGTCCAGGTCATTAAAAGTGGAGTAACTTGGGGTCAGTATAAAGAAGAAAAAGACAGATTTACTACTAAGAAACATCTCAGAAATGCCTATGCAGAGTAATGACAATGCAGGAAATTCCTTGGAAATAGGAAGTCTGAAAAGGCCAGAATGAGAGAGTTGTAAGATCTGGGGAGAAATACAGGTCATGTCAACTTGAGTGGTGATTGCTCAATGATCTGGATCAGGTCGTGTTTTGTTTGTTTTGTATGGTTGTTTTGTTGTTGTTTTGTTGTTTTTTTGTTTTTTCCCCTCAAAGAAATTTTTGGTTTAAAACACAATTGTTTAAAATTTTATTACTTTTTTATTGGTTTCCAAAGGTTTCTAGTGCCTTACTAGAGATGTGTGAAATGTTTTTCAGTAAGGAAATAACACTGCTAATAATCCAATTGCATTTTAATGGAGAGGCTATATTTCGTATCTTATTTCTCTGGAACAGCTTCTGTAGTCTGTATCTGCTGAAATGATGAATGTTTTCTCTGTAATTTATTTAAAGGGATCATCAGAGAACCTCTTTGCGTATTCTATCAAAATATATGCAAACTGACTTTCCCCAAGTCCATTCACTGTGCTATCAGAAATGTATTAAAATACTTAATATGAATTGAACCAAGTGAAGGTTTTATTGTGAAGCAATATTGGTAACACAACAGATTCTTCCTATTTTCATTTCTGTACAAAGAGGAAAACTGGCATTTCTTCATCTGTTGGTGGCTGTACTTAGTAGTGGGTTACATAGCCTTTCAACTATACAGAAGCTGAAAAAAAACTGCTTTGGATTGTGACCTACTGGGGTTTCTCAATACAAGACAATACTGTAATATTAAACTTCAATAAGATTCCCATAAAACTACTGTAACATTTGAATTGATGGATGATTTAAGAAAAAATTCCCCATTAAAAGAAGTTCCTCCTAGTTCACTGAACTATGGATGGAATCCTGTAGTGGGATACTGAAACAATCAGCTGACGTGTACGGTTTTTTGTTTACAAATACCTCCTGAAACATTCCTCTGGTCAGTGTTTGATAAGTGCAGATTTTTGTTTTAGTGGTCTGACTGATGACTCCAAGGTATTGATTACTTTGCATTTGCAGAATTGTTACACGCTGATTTGTTTTTGAAGGAAGCAGTGAAGATGAGGGTGCACTGCAGTTCTGTGGGAGCTGAAGTTGATCTCAGCCTGCATGCGGCTGCCAGGTACCACCTTGCTTCCATTACCTGCTTCCTGTGTGCTCCTTAAGTGGTTTGACTTGCCTTCTCTCACACGCAGGCATCTATGTTTCAGTGTGCAAAACAGCTTAGAGCTGACCTCTGAAATCTTACCTCCTCCTGCTCCCCCAGCTTGTTTTTTCCCAGATTGTCTCTGAATTGGTTTACTGTGCAGTTGTGTGTCAGGGCTGGCTCAAGAGAAACAGCAGTAAATAGGGGAGGGGAAAAGGCAAAATTGGGCTAATCCTACTTTAGATTGGTTTAAGAGGCAGCCTAATGGCCCTGAGAGAAAGAGTATTATTCTCAGATTATTGAATAACAGGGTTGTCTAGAGTTATTGAACAGCTGATTAGTAAAAAATCTTTGTCTAACCAGAAGTGGATCTATGGAGTGTGAGACAGTAAGTAGTGTAACATCATATGAAACAATTTAAAACTGGATTGCCTCAATTTGAAGCTCAGTTTTAAGAGCTGATGTTTGGGTAAATTCTTGTCTAAGGAGAGAAAGCTCTTTCTTTCATCCTCTGTTCCCATTTGTAGTGTCCTTGATTTATAGGAGGAGGAGGCTCACTGGGACTTGACTATATTGTGCCTCTAAGTGAGCTTTGGAGAAGGCCTTCTCTGCAAAGCAAAGGGTGCAGAATGGCTTTGAGCTTGTTGTGTTCAATGCACAGACTTTCATTATCTTTCTGAGTTTCTGCAGTGATTTATCTATATTTTCAACTCTTTCTGTCACTGCATAAATAACAAATGGTGGGAATGTGTAAGTGGGGAGTTTTTTGTTTTTCTTTTATTTTAAAGGACCCATTTTTACTTAAGAAGCATTGCTTTGTGGTGCTTCCCAGCTCTTCTCTTTTGTTTCATGAGGCCTCCATAGAATACTTAAATATGTTAATCCCTGGTAGCAGGAGGGTAGAGGTTTTTTAAACTTTTTGGTTTTGTGTGCCTTCGGTTATTTAAAATAAGAAAATGTAAATAATAAAGATAAGTAAATGATGTGCTTAATTATTTGCCAGGAAGCTTATGTCAGACCTAGTTTGCTTTTAAAAGATACAGAGAATAAAGCAGAGGAGATGCTAGGCTACATTTGAACAGCAAACTTGCAAAGCTCTGAGGAACTGTTTCTAGCTCTACTGCTGAATCACGTTTGATGTCTTCTAAATTGACAGGTGATGAAAGGAGTTAATACTGTTGCCGTTTCTTAAAAACAAAACCAGAACTAAAACACCCTATTTGCCTAAAACAAATGTTCAATATAATTATTTAAATTACAAATAAACTATAAACCTGTATAGGTTTCCTACTGAACAGTTGATCATGAGGCTTTTTTCCCTCTTCTGTTTCATCTTTTGTTCCTTGGATTATTTTGCAAAGGGTTAGCTGTCTAATGGACACTAGCTGCTCCTCTAGTTTTGCATCATGTTTGTACAGGCTGTAAGCATCACACACAAAAAAACCCCGCAAGTAATCTTATTTTGCAGTTATGAAAAAAATAGGACTGCTACAAACTTCATGCTAGCCAGATAGTGCAGGGTAGAAAAAAGTGAAGGAGATAAAACAAAACTTTGATTTTATCACAGTGTATTTATGATCTACTGCAGTTGTACTAAATGTTTCAAAATCATAATTCCTTGAGGCACGTAGAATGGTAAATTAATGAATCCATATTATTAAGCACAAAGTTAAGGATGTGCTTATGTTCTACTGAATGTTGAATGTTTTGAATGCTAAGCCAAACTAGGACATTTATCTTCTGTTCTTAATAAGTGGTTTGGATTTACAGCAAGTTGGACTTCTCTTGATATTAATTGCTTTAGATTAAAAAACATTTTATTCAGTTCTATACAGTTGGATAATTCTTTTATTATTACATTTTTATGTGACCTGGTAAACAAATGTTTACTGCAGTAAAATTTTTAGTATTAAAAGCGTATACATACTTAGGCTGCTTGCCTCTTGCTCCTCTAGAGCAAGATGTCAGTCATTTTAAGATTGAAAGAGATCATTGCTAGCAAAATGTGAGGTTGTTTTTAATGCAAGCTATTTTATGCCATTTCCATCCTGAAGAGAAAGCTGATAAATGATATTAAAGGGTACTGAATTGCACTTAAGGTTTCAAATATTTGAAATCTACATTTACATTTTAGTTAAATGAAAAGTAAATCCTTTCATGTTTTTTTTTTTTTTTTTCTGTTCAAGTTGTGGTTTGATACAGATGGTTTGTATTTTTAGGATGTTGATATATGTGTGCAACATAGAATACAATGGTGAAAAGGAGATATATTCAATATATACCTTTTTAAAAAATAACTTGGGGATTCCTAGCTGGAGGGAAATTCCTGTAACAATATGAAATCTTTTAATGCCCCGAGCAGTCAGCTAGCTGAGATGTCTTTTAACCAGCTGCATATTGCTTGTAAAAGGTGTGCATTAGGTCAATGGGAAAAATCTTTGTAAGTACTGAAGATACGGGTCTATTATCTACGAGAAAATTATCCCTGTTTGTTATGAATGTTGAGACATCAGCATTGTGAGATTTTCCTATCTTGTTTGTGTTTGGGCTATGGAAAGGTGGTGGTTCCAATAAGGAGTGACCTTCCAGAAGCATGTCATCACCTTGTGAAGAAGAGGCTTCCCTGATAGTCTCACCATGCAGTGCAGCACAGCCTGGCAGTGTCATGTCGGTGCTAGGTACCCTCCTGCTTCATTGGGGAAGGTCCAGACTCTGCAGCTCCTTGCTCAGCTGCTGCTGATCCTGCTGCTTTTCTGCTTTATTTCCCTGCTGTGTGCATTGCTGGTGCCTTTTTGCTGTCAGGCCCTTGGTCTTATTCAAAAACTGCTCAAGTGGATCTTAAGGAAAAGGTCTTCTACCTCCTTCTCTCTCAAAATGCAGTCTGTGTTGCAAATATTTGCTGATGTGATTATGGAACTGTATTTGACTGCACCGTTACAAGGCAGATTTAAATGAAACCTAGACTAAAATTTTTGTCCTGTGTGGCAAGAAAATGATAAATGGAACAACAGGTTTTTCATGATAGCAGCCTGCTAAATTACAGGTTGCTGGATGTTGTTAAGAGGAGCAAACATTTCCGTCTCTTCCTTGCTGTTAATTATGCAGGATTGCTGTCTCTTCTCAAAGATCCTAACATACAAGTCCTTATTTTTGCATTTCACAGGTGTTCATCTGTATGTATTTCACAGTCTGAAATTAACAAAGTGGCGTGGTGATGTTTGTGCAGACCTTTCCTTCAGTACCTGCAGGTTGCTAATTGAATTTAAAATGAGTGATACCTAATACATTAAGTCATTATTTTGGTAAAAATGTAGTTTCTTATTTCAGTTGATAGCAATGGTATCCACAAATTAAAATATGATTTGTGATTGCTGTGGCAGTCTTATTTCTACTTCAGTGGTAACCAGGGCAGGGCTTTATGGTTTATGTGGGAGAAATGGACTTAGCTGCCACCTGGCATTTTTTCTCTTGACCTTTATGCCCTCCCTTTGAGTGTCCTCGCCCACACTTTCTTGTTTGCTGTTGAGATTTCACACACTTTCCCACTGCTTACTGCTGTATTTAATTAAATGTTTACCTTTGCAGAATTATCCAAATGTAGTGCTTCCTTGAACAGCATGCCATGAAACGCCCTTCATAGGAGGCAAAACCTTCCTGCCAAGTGTCAGCTGGAGGGGCCTGTACTGCCCTTCCGCCTCTCCCTGCAGCAAGGAATTGTTAGGTTGTTTGTAGAGTATTTATTATGACTCAGTTTTGTGCTTATTAAAACTTATCCTCATGTTTTATTAGATATAGTTTCATATTTACGTAATAACAGTGTGAAACATAGGAATCTGGTTCTCATATTCAGTCATACGTGATCAAGCGTTAACCTTCCCCCTTACCTTTATAAGAGCTTGCTCCATTTGGACAGAGCTTATTTGGGTAGAAAGAGCAAACGTGTCTTGAGGACAGTGCTGTCCTAACCTATGATTTGCTTGGTATGTTCATTAAACATTGCAAACAGAATGTGGCTCTGTCTTTTAATGTAAGCTTTGAAGAGCAAGTGCTCTTGCTAAATTATGTGTACTTACTGTATATATGTAATTTGTATGTGTAAAACAAAGGACTTCGGCTGAGAACTGCTCTCAAAATGAGATGCTAGTCAGGTATTGATGGTAGAAGTAAAGTTCCTACATGTTACTTCAGAGCTCAGACAGCACCAGCAAGGACACCAAGGCAGCTGCGCTGTCTTGGGTTCTCTGCTACTGATGCATTGAAGTTTCCATTTGCAGCTGGGGCCTGGCTGCTAGTGGGATCTGAACGTATGGCTTCATGCAATGTCTCTTGTGTGTGATCAGTCTTCTTGAAAGGAAATGTTCTGGGCCTTGTAAGCAAGGATTTAGATTTTACTCTGTAACATGATAGCAGGTCAAAACCAATTAAATGGTAATTTTAATAGAGTTTGCAAATTACTGCAGAAAAAGGTGATATTTATTTCCAAGAGAGTAAACCTAAACAGGAAAAAAACTTCAATAACTGGATGAGAGAAAGCACTCTGTATGCATGGTTCATAATATCCTTACTCATTTTTTTGACATTTGAAGCTACATGCTAATGCAGCTGGAACCAAAGAAACTGCCATCTATAGTATAGCTGGGTTGTGCTGTGATCTCTCTTTAATCAAGTTTGTAGTCAGTCATAAAGGGAGATTATCTAAATTATGGATATGAACCATAAATATTAACTTGTAATTTACCAAGTGGCAGTATGAGTGGAGTTTGGAGTGAGTTAGATTGACTGGTGCTAAAAGGGTTACCTAAGTTCTTGGAAGTAAGCTTGTCTTGTAACTTTCTCAAGCTGTTGTAAAGTTGACTGTGTTTCCTCCTGTCCCTCTCCTTTTTCCTTTTGCGTTAGTGAGACGCAATAATTGCAACAGGATGTTCAAAGGTCTTCCGGTATTCTTAGTAAAATGGACTACTCTCATGCCCTTCTCTAAATAAAATGAGAAAGTGTATATTAAAAAAGTGAACATTGGCACCTTAGAAAAAGTAGGGGTCTTGAATTGTTACCACTTCTCTAGTCTGCATTGTTCTCATTTATTGCAAGCTGTGTATTCTTTCCTAAAAATAATTACTGTAATAAATTTCTGTTCTTAAACTGTGATTCAAGTCATAATTTCTATAGTGCGTTAAAGCAGCTTTTTGGCTAATGTTAAAAGCATATTCTACATATCAGTCACAGATATGAGGAAAAGTGCCACATAATCTGTAACTTTTCTGAAATATTCAGTAACTGATGCAAATGCATCTTAAGAGAGAAAAAAAAATTGCTTTGTGAAACAAGGTTCTGCAGTCATAACAGAAGGATTTGCAACTTGGCCTCTGTATTTAACCTGTGGCCATGATCTGGATAAGGCATGGAGCTTTCAAAAAACCCAGTAGCTCTGAGCAGTGCCAATATAAAATGCTTTTCATTTAAATACTACGCTGTTGAATGTTTTGAACAACTCAAATACAAAATTGTGCCCTCAGATATCAGTAGGACAACCCAGGGTAATTTAGTGTTCCAGTAGTTGAGCCATTATAATGTGAATGGTTTTAGCAGTTTTTAGCAGCGGATTGGGTGAGTGTGTTACTTGGATGTGTCTGGATCAGTCTCTTTTGTCTCTTTTGTATTTTTTTACACAAAAGTGCCCCCAGAAATGGAGGAGGCATGGGGAAGCATGAAAATTAGTTACAACATGATTCCAGGACTGTCAACTGTGAGAGGTGCTACTTGCTCATGTCAGCTGACTTGTTTTCTGCAAATTTGCAAAACAACTCTTTTCCAGAATTTGCTATAGAAATTAGTCTGCGTGTTGGTTTAATAATCTATCTAATTAAATATTTATCATTAGATAGCATTCTCAGCTCACAGAGGGCAACTTCTTCCTGCAGAAATAAGTTGTGACTTCTGTTGTTGGTTGTTCCAAGTATGTAGCAATTTTTTTGTAGCGCTGTTTTGAGAACAGAACCTGATAATAAGGCTGAATATTCGTAAAATTAACACATGGCCCTTTAAACTCCCCTAGCACTTGCGATTTCAGTCAAAAACCTAGAGATGCAGCAGAAAGACTGCTATGCATTTTACAAATAGATGTTGCAATTTGCTGTGTCAGACCTGTAGTTATCTTTTTGTATAGTGAGGAGTGTATCTAGAAGGTATTTGCTGCTGTTTTTCAGATGTTGGACTTGTTTAAGCTTATGAAAGTGCTACTGAATGAGATAAATTATAGACAAGGAGCCTATGCACTGGTAAAACACTGCTGTTTGTACAGCTGCAGAGCAGTTAATAGAGGCACGCTGGGTTTTGTTATTTAATTTTTTTAATGCAAAGAACCAGACCAGAATGGGAATCTGAATAGTCGTATATTGTCTTAAAATTGTATGCGTCCTTAGTTGGGCTGATTATGGAGGAGAAAGCAGCCTGTCCCATACTGTGCTGTCAATCGTTTTCTGGAAGAGGGGCAATGCAAGTTGCAGTCTTAATGAGTGGTTGCAGTTAGCTTTTAAGGCAACATTTGTTTTACAATGCAGATAAATTTTCTGTGTCGTCTGAAAGAAAATGTGCTTCTTGTTTGCTTTTTCAAGGCAATTTAGAGTTACTGTAAGGATTGCACAAAGTGATGTTGAGTAAATGAAATGTAACTGTCTTTAGGAATATGTGAAGAAATAAGAATAGAGAGAGATGAAAACTGTAGTCATCTGTCATCAGCATATGATACTTTGAGCTTGGAGAAATTGATCCTGTCTTGTAGAATTAGTTTAATTTTAGGGGGATGCCAGCCTTGGAGCAGGAAGCTTGTACTTATTTTCAGAACTAGATATTATTCTAAAAACATCTAAAACAGCATAGGAAAGAGAATAAAAATTGGAAATACTGCTAACCAAGCTGAAAACTTCAGATTTTTCCCTCCAGTCTAAAAAACCGCTGCTTTGAGTATTTACAGTGTTTAATACCATACAAAATAAATGTTCAACAGTTATGGGTAAAAATATCACTAACTGCTTCAGCTTATTCGTTTACTAATGCTAGAATGGAAGATTGAGGGGAAAGAAGTGAAACACTTGACAAAATTTTGAATCATGTTGATTGAAAAATGTGATGAAGTAGGGTACTTTTAGAACTGGCTACATCTTTGGCCAATGTACTTGGAATGTTTCAAGACCTGTTTTCCCTATGAAGATATCTATTTGAATCAGAGTTTCTGAAGTCTGTCTGAATTTTATTATATAACTAAATACATTCATTTTTTCTAGTATAATTGTTAAAAGATCCTACATCCAGATGCATTATATTATCTGAAGTACAAAACATCCACTTTTTAAAAAATCTTTTTCATAGTTTCAAAGTAGCATATATCCTTCACATCTGTCTTAAACATCAGTTTGATTGTTTAGAAGATTGTGGCTTTCCTTGAAGTTTTGAAGATTCTGAATAACTATGATGTGAATCATGTCTAGTTTAAATTAGCCAGACAAATATATGTGAAGCATTTTTTCTCTGCCTTGATGACATGCCAGAAACATGTAATCAAATTTACATGTCTGGATTTGCATTTAGTAACTAAGCTTCTATGTATGTAATTTAGAAAATCTTTTTTGTTTGGATATTTTGATTTAAGAATTTAGACAATGTTTTAAGAAAAGTTCTTGTTTACTATTACTGTGAAGCATAGTGTCTTGTGATTTCTTACAGATTAGATTTTGCTAATGCTAAACTGTTTCTCAAACCTGAATTTCATGTTGCAGGACGTTCACTGGAAATTGCAGACGTGTAATGAGTCAGTCAAGGCGATTTTCAATATCAAAGCCCAGAACTCTAGGAGAAAATATAGGATGGTGTATTCCATCTAGTATTTTTTTACTGTAACCTGATTGTGCTAATTAATTGCTTGATTGATCTGTATGATTTCGTCCATTATTTTTGTACTGCTCCCATATTTCATATTCTTGAATTCCTTATGAGGCTTGCTAAGGAAGTCCAAAGTATTTGGGATGAGCTAGTTAAAGAATTTTGCCTCAACCCTTAAGAACTGAACCATCTCTCAGATACAAGAGAAATTTTATAAGAAGTAAAGAAAATTTTCCATGAGAAGAACTTGTTTTATTTCTTTGAAATAAGGGAAGGAGAGCTGAAACTCCAGAGCATAAACATATTGCTAGCACACACCCATATTCCTATTTAAAAAGTGAGGCTGGTGAGAATCATGTAAAACTCTTGACATCTGTGCCTGCTGTGAGCAATGGTAGATTGTGAGTGCTCCTCACTCTTCATACCATATTCTTACCACTTAATCCAGGACACATGCTTTAAAAAAAAAAAAAAGGAAATAAAAAAAAAGATTAAAAAAAAAATTTTTTTTAAAGGTTCTGTAGTATTAGAAATTCATGTTGGAACTGTGAGATGGCTTCTGCAAACAGAGAACCGAAAGACATCTTGCTAATTATTTTTCATATTAGAGGGCCAAGCCATGGAATTAATCAGAAATTTTCACTGGTTTTTCTTTTTGCATGTGTTTTTGGCAATGGTAGTAAAATGGAGGACCAGTGCATTTTGATGAAGTGCTCATTTTTAATTTAATATTGTAATAGCAGTTATAGTTTTTAATAGCATAGTTTCAGGATCTTTTGGTTGCTCTTGCTCCCAGAATACTGAATTTCACTACTTTTCAAGTATTTGATTCAAGGATGCACAGCCATTACTACAAATTATATTCAGGTAGTTAGGCAGAGTTCATAGGTAGCAGGTGAAGCACTAGGAAGTATTCAGAAGGCAGTTCTGTGAGTTAGAGAGCTGGGCTACCAAAGCAGAAACTTCATGTTAAGGTTGCAATTTTGGTTCCACTGAAATATGTGGCAAAACTGCTGCAAACTTTAATGAAGTCAACAACTCTTTGCTTGTAAAGAGTCTTGAGTAAATGCCCTCTGTAATTCTTTCCTTGTTTTAGTGGCACTTCATGCTCGCATTTGGGTGCAAATGTCATGATATTGTATTTTTGTTTCAGAACTGTGAAAATAGGTGAATATATCTGAGTCTGTGTGGTCTTTGCAAGAGAAAATTCTGCACCAGCTGTCCCTGCTAGTCTTTGGAAGCTTTGTGGGAGAGAGAGAGACACTTATAAAAAGCAAGATAGACATGGCATTTTGTTCCATCTGGGATCTGAGAGCATTGCATCAAGGAGTCTTCAAGAGCTGCAGTTGCTATAGTGATACTTGCAGTGGTGTTTTTCAGAACTTATTTTCTTTGAACACATATTAAAAGTAAGGCTTAAGAAAATAAAAGTTGACAGCCTAGGACTCATTTAGCTTTAAACTGTGGCTTGTGGGAATCTTTTAAATCAATATATGAGTATCAGGAAAGCTGTTTAAAATGGAAAGAATATCTGTTCTTTTCCTCCTGCTGCCAAAAGTAAGTTCTTTTTTTTTTTTTTTAATTACAAGATCTAGATTCTTTTAATTTACTCCTTGTGCTGGTGTAGGATTAGAGTATGCTTCAGTAGAAGGTGATAGAGGTGTGTGCATAGATCCCAAGGGAATTCAATTGTTTGTAATGCTTTATAAACAGGCGCTGCTATGAGGAGCATAAAAATGCTAAAATCAGTAACAGCTAAAATCAGTAGCAAGAAAGTGATGTTCAGTTTAACACACATCAGCATGGGGGTTTTGTTGATGTTTTTCTAATGACTAGAAAAGGGAGTGAACTCATTTCCTCGTGATAGATATAAGTTGTGGTAGAACTGAATGAAAGGTGGCTTGGTGATTTGGCAGTCAGTCTTAGAAATCATACTGTTCATGCAGAGAGTGACCTATAAAAGGTGACTTGTGGGAGAAACTGGCAGCTGCTGTCAAGTGCATCATAGGGGAAAAGCAAGGAAATGACAGATGGAAAAACAAGTGAGAGACTGAATGTGGTAGGGCTTTGAAAGCAAAGTATGATGAAGAAATGAGACCTGTTCAGAAAGGACATGATAGATGGTATATTTTGGACAAAGAGAAATAATGTTATGAGGTAGTAAGTAATAATAACTTTTTTTTTGAGTGTTTGGACCAAGTTGCTTTTCTTTCCCAATAAGTATGGTCAACAAGACAGAAAGGACCTTACTGCTTGAAGGGTGCAAAGGTGAAATAGAAGGGAACATAATAATGAACTCTGCGCTGGAGAGGAGAATGTACATTTAAATATTATGGGACAAGACCTGCACTCCTGGTTTCCGTAGCATTTAAAGTCCAAGTACTGCTCTTATAGTACGGTATTTTATGAGTGTTTTCAGAGATTGCTGAATTTTGTTCTATTTCATTTATATTGTCTGTATCTTTTCCAGTAATTTTGCAAAGCCTGTGACCGGTCATGTCTTGTTAACATTCTTTTTTTGACGTTTAAAATACCCTCAAACTTGATTTCGATATTGAAAAAATGTTTTTTTTTTTTTTTTTGTTTAGGTCTTTATTTACTTTTTTTTTTTTTTCCCCTTATTTAGCTTAGTAGTGGATTGAGAAGGTTTCAGCTGAAGGGAATGGTGGCTTTCTGCTGGAAGACTTTCATAGTTTATGCAGTCACTAATTCTGTAGAGAAATTATAGCCAGTACTGAATTGAATTATTTATTTTTTTTCCATGGGATGCTCCTGTTTCCCTGTAAGTGGAATTCACTCCTTTGCTGTCACAGATGAGAATGGTTGTACCCTAAACATGAGCTGTATTTTTCTAGTTTTGTGTTCTATTTTTCCTTTTACAGAGAACAGAATTACTAGTTTGCCAGTGTTTTCATTATTTTACCTCTGATTTTCCATCAATACTTGTGTTGTATGTACTTCACAGCTCAGTGTTTTCAAAGGGAACTTATGTCACACTAATTAGGAAAAAAAATGAAGCTGAGTTTGAGATACTTTTTCTCCTCTCTGAAATCAAGCTGATTGATTTTGTTTGTGAGTTTCTGCATTTTAACTTCTGTTAGTATTTAATGATCTCTGAAAAATACAGTGACTAGGTAGCTTTACAACCCACATGAATCAACGTATTTCCTGTTTCTTGTCTTCACTGTCCTCACTGACATGCAGCTATAATTTAGAAGAATAAAAAATAAAATAGCTTATAAAAGTGGAGTTGTTAATTAAGCTTGGAATTAAACCTTTTGTGGACCCTCTTAGCAATCTTTACTTGTATAGATGGATCAGAATAAGGAGTTCAAAGAGCTTTTAGATTAAAGTGTGAAAAAATTTGCAAGCTTGAAAAGTTTACCTTTTAGTATTGTAGCATAAGGACAACGGTAAGACTTAGTGAAATAACTTTTTAAGAAGAAATGGCTGATGATAAATCTCTGGTAAGCTTCTTTCAACTACTCTGCTTCATTGAGGCAGACAACTTACAAACTGTGAATGGCAATTATTTCCTCTTCTAGGAAGATGTTCAAAGACTTTTAAACCTCCAAAGGTGATGGAAAGAAGACAAGCTAGAGAAGAAACAAGTAAGGAAGAATTAACTATCTAATCTAAAAGCTTTCTAGAAAGCTGTATTTTGAATAAGTAACTGGTGCATATTTGTACTTCTGCAGTTACCCCAAGGCAGTCAGTTTTTTCTCCTCTGACTGAAATTCTGACTTTAGCTGCTTCTTTTGAGATATGAAGGCCATATCCATATCAGTAGCTAGTAACTGTGATCAAGATGTTTATTATTATTTTTCCCTGGAGTACTAGCATTCAGTATCTTATTCTGAATGACACAGACTAAGCCACTTTAGTCAAAGTACAGCTTTATTGTCCATTGAAATTACCTGCCGGAGGCATTAATTCAATTCATTCTTGGTCTTGGATTTGCTTCAGGGTCATCTGAAAAGGGGGAAGTTACCGGATAAATGAATCACTAATATAATTTCCTTCCACATCTGAATTTTCTTTGTAGTTAATAAATTGTAAATTTCCTATATAGATGTATCAAGTTGGAGTGATGCAATCGTTCTGCAGCTACCAGTATTGCAACTTGTAAAGATAACATTGAAAGAACATGACACTGAAGTGTTAATATGATGTTAGTAGAAAATCTAAAGATGCTTCCTGCTTTGGGTTAGCAGTGATGTAAATACTTGAGTATCTTGTTAAATGCTGGATTCTGCTGCTTTCTTGTTCAGTAGTAGCTCAGTCTCCAGGCAGAAAAATAATTATTTCTCATAATCTTTAATCTTAAGGAGTGTTTGGGCATTTAGGTGCCATCATAGTATTTGAACAGTTCTTAATATTAAGGATGCTTCATTTGTTGAGGGGTACTGGAAATTTAAATTTTGCATTTTTTCTACACTTGAACTGGAAAACCATTTGAGAACATTTTGAATGCAATTCTATATTTTCCAAAATGTACAGTTTTAGTCTTTCCATTGTTGTATCCTAGAGTCTCACAGGACGTAAGAGTTGGCATTGGTTTTATTTTTAGTGAGACTTGGAGAAAAGTTCGAGAAGTCAAACCTTAATGCAACCTGACAGTGTTCAGTATTTCTCTTATCTTGTTCATTTTGTCAGCTTCCACTGTAAATACAGTTTATAATACTTTCTAAAAGTGAGTGTAATTTATATTCCCAAAGTTCCTTTTTTTAATGTATAATTAAACAGAAAGTTAATATCACATTTTTCTGATGTACCAGTTTCTCAACAATGGAGTATTTATGAAAACACTTTCCAAATAAGGTAGCCATCTATAGTTACGGTAATCAGCTGTGATTGTACAGAGGCAGCTGGTTTCTTAATACCTAGATTGCAGTATTAGTTTGTCTCAGATTCTGAAAACCTGTCTGATCCTGTTAATGTGTTTAGTGAAGTTAGTGAATAAATTATATATTAAGACTCTAAAACACATGCTCAGATTATGAGCTGTTTATTTTCACTGTGCTTGTGGATTTTTCCCTTTTTTGATGGCTTTTTTTAAATTTAAGTCATGTTCTAAAACTGTTTTTCAAAGAAAAAAGGGAGTTACATCCTTATAACATTGGAAGGATTTGTAACTTAATCACCAGAAATAGTTCTTATCTGGCTTATCACAATGTCAAGTAATTTAGACTTAGATCAGGATCTATTAGCTAGAGAGAGATTGCAAATAGGATTTCCGTTATACAAATGATGCTTGTATTGGAGTATTCTGTACATCTATTTTGTTTAAGAAGAAACATTAACTTTAAAAATGCATGTGGAACATGTTTTGCGATGTTAAACGCTAATTTTCACAAAGTAGAAAAAAAATATATAGGAATTACTAAATCTGATCTGAATTTCTTAAGCTGCTGTTTAAATGTCTGTTGTAAGTTACACTACTTTCTAATGTTTTTGCTTCAGATTAAATAGAAAAGTTTTCCTTAATTCATAAACTATTAACATCCTCTGTAGTGGCAGGCATAGTTCTTGATCATAGTTTTCTTTCTAGAGCTGTCTAAACCAAACAACTAATATTTGTCGAGAGTCCCTATATACCACTCTGTGCTTTTGAAAGACTAAGGTATTTCAAAAACATTGGAAGTTTACAGGGAAAAATTATACATTTTTCATGTTAGATAAGGTTTGTCTTTGTTGCTTCCTTCTTTGTCCCAAATGCGAAGATGCTATTTGTGCTTATTGTCTGCCCTTAGACCATGTCTGGTTCAGAAAATGTGTGAACACCAGAGATCATGGGCAAGTGCTCCCTGTGCTTGCGGTGGGGAGCTGGGGGTGTGTGGCAGCCCCCACAGAGTCTCTGTGCTCACTGCCTGTGTGTTCTGGGCTGTGACCTCGCTATCTAATGACCCAAAGAACCTGATGTTTTCTGCTTTTGTATCTTCAGGATGTCTTAACCCATGGTATGTGAGCACAGGTGTGGGCTTAGGATGATTTTCAGAGCATAATTGTAGTCACCATTCTTAGGTGTGTAAGGGAAAACATGAAGTGGACTGATCACAGCCTTGTCTTGAGGTGTCTGTTTTTGGGAGTGCCCTCTTCTGTGTTACATGCCGTTAGCATGGGAATGCTGGCACAGGGAATAGCTGTGACAGGCATCAGGTGATCAGCTAAGTGCAAGGACCTTCAAACGGAATAAAACGACGACACAGTCAACTAGGATCATTAAAAGCAGTCTTCTTGAGGAAAATCAGTGGGGTTTTTTTGTTCTGTTTCCTTCTCCCCTGTAGTTTGTTTCTGTGGTGCGACCCACAGTACTTCAGTTCCACAGACAGGAAATCCTTGAAATGACTGTATTCAGTACTGGCTTGTCTGCATGTACCAGCTGTTCCCTTTTTAACTACATAGCTTTAGAAGCCAGAAATTAAGGAGGAGCTTGTTTTGACTTGACACTAATTTTTCTTACTATACAGTGTTTGCTAAAGTTGGCTTTTATCAACCTATTGGCTGATGTAGTTACTGGTATAAGAAAGATTTAATTATAAAACAATTAATGTGTAAAGAAAATGCATGAATCTATTTAAAATAGTTTGGTGCTGTGGCCATAGATTTCTAACACCACAACATAATACCAATAAATATATGAACAGTGCCTCTGTTCAGCGGGCAGATAACTCCAAGTTTGTCAGAGGTAACCATTTTCTGGTTTTGCTCATTTCAACAAGCGCATTAAGATATGTAAAGTATCTTTACATCTTATGAGCTTGCAGTTCTTTCAATACCTCCTGTCAGGTAAGGAAGGTAGTGCAGCAGTGTTTGAAGTAAGGTCCCAGTTCTTGCAGCAGCCTGCAGTCTTAGTCCTTATTAGCAGTCAGCTTTCACCTTACATTGTCTGTATTTAAGGTGCGTAGGGATTTGCTGTGCTGATGGTTTGTGGATGTTTTGTGACACACCATCAAGTGCCTTGAAGGTATAAGCTTGGGAGTTTTTAAACTTGCAGATGTATTTTTTTAGGAATTCCAGAAAGTGAGAGCCTTAGCACACTTGGAAGGCAGAGCAGAATGGAAGCTTGTTTCTGCCTTCTGCTCCCCTTGTCATTTGTCTCAGGGCTTAAGGCTTCAGAGCCAAATAGACTACATTTTTGGAGTAAGCCAAAAGGTAATGTAATGTATATTACTGAGAGCAAAATACGATTACATTTTTGGATCTTAATTTCTTTGTTCCTCCAAATCAGAGAAAGTTTTTCCATTTTAAGATGTTTCAGTTTATCACCAGTAGTGTAAGCTTCCTACAGATGTTATAAGGAGGAGTTCTGTAACATACTGTGAAGAACAGACAGTATGGATACTGTCTTACTTCAAATTGAAAATACTGAAAAGTATTCTGGAAAATCTTTACCATAGTATACTCAGAGGAAAAGGCATCTGAGCTTGCAAAGAAAGTGAGTATAGTCACAAGGGCACTACCAAGTAACAGGCTTTTTCATTGTGATCTGAAATAGACTTTTGAAATAATGGATTTTGCTGTGAAAAGTTTGTTAGATCTTACTTTGGGGCAGAAATAGCACATCATTAGTTTGCTTTACTGTTGCTTTTGCTGTAGTTTCCTGTGTTATTCCATGCAGATACTTCAGTTTGACAGCCCAGATAAACAGAAGCCAGACGCTCATACCCAGAAAAAATCCCTGAACTCCAGTCTAGGGCAAAGATAAAGAATCCAGGCTCTTTCAGCTCTGTGAGTAGACACTGACCAGTGGACAAGATTATGTGTGACTAAGGCTGTGATGTTTTCTGTTCTGACATAATTGCTTAACAGAAACATTAATATACTTATTATTATCTGAATACAAACATAGTTATTTAGGAAGCGAATAATATTAAAAAGAAAGGAAAAAAGTCAAGAAAAGATGCTAAGTTTGTTTAAATCCTGTAACGTGCTGTTTCATGCTTTCAGAAGATTAATGTAGGCTGGGATTTTTCCAGGGGGCCTGGAGTTTAAAATCCCATGGAGTCAGTGAAACCCAGCTACTTACTTCCCCATTTTTTTCCACAAATCTAGGCTTAAATGGACTGGAATCTGTGTTGTAGTAAGACTGACTTACGTAATGTTGAAGTTATGTATTGAAATTGGCTTACAAAACCTTTTTTGTTGAAATTATACTACTTTCTTTTGACCAACATAATGAGCCTGTGAGCAGATTCTTTCCGAGCTGACTGATGTACATGCAAAAACTGGGATTTCTGTCAGCTCCTAAGGTGAGCAACTGTTCCATGTTGAGTAAAGGTTATGGGAGAACAGAAGACTGTGAGGATTGGACAATTTGATTTGAAAACATTGGATTTGAACACCCCCCAGCAAATCTACTTTTTCAAATTTGATTATACTGTTAAAGTTCTAAGACTGTTGCAAAAAGGCAATCATTAGGACTCCAGAGCAATTTTTCTTGCTTTGTCTTCCACTAATATGTTTAGATTCCCTCATAAGTGACTGTTAAACATATTCCACGATTTGATACTTCTACAGTATTTAATGGTCTAGTCATTTAAATGTTGTACGTTTCAATATTGAAAGTTTTGACAAGTCCTCAAAAGGTTTTTTTCAGTAGACTTGGATCCTTGCATTGGCACATAAGATGTGCTGACTATAATCTGCTTTAATAGGGAATTAGAAGTTTTTTGGAAATTGCTGTAAGCTGTCTGCACTTTTGAGGCAGTGAAAGTGAATGTTAAAATGTTATGACTTTTATTTCTTAATCATTGCAAACATAAACAAAAATATGAAACAGAAACTCAACAAAAACATGTAAAGCCTTTAATGTTTCTTAAGTGAAAACCTGTATATTTTCTGGAGGAAGTTGTTAAGGGGGGGTGGGTTACATTAGTGGGCGAAGTAGAGATAATAGAAGGTCATGTTTATAGGTCTGTCATTTAAACTTCAGGGTACCTGGCTTTAATTCTTTAGAATGTCCTCCTGTGACCCTGGCTGAGTCAATGTGATACCTCTTCATTAGATTTAGCTTGATTTCATCTCATGCCATATGAAAAATGCCACAGCGTTGTGATGTAATCCATGAACCAGTATTAACTCTGCTGTTTCAAATTTGCTTAAAATGATTGATTTTTGTCTCAGCAGTTTTTATGCCAGAACACAGGCACTATTAGCTTTCTTGCAACTGTTGTGTAGGCAGTGTAAGTACTGTATTCTGTGCTAATACTAGGTGGATCAAAATGAATTTTGTGTTAGTTCATGGTTTGCACAGCAAGGTGGCCTGGTCCTATTGTCCTCTGAAACATTTTTTGAGGAGATAAGGCACTGAAGCAGTACATGGGCAGTAAGCTCAGGTCTCCTGTATAAAGTCTGCCAGTGTGTGTGGACTACATAATGTCAGCTGCTAGCAGTAAATCTCTGCTGTCCTGTCGCTCTCCCTCGGGGCTGCTCACACTTAATCTGGATTCTTCTAAGGAAGCACTTCCTTTTAGAGCAAATTTGAGAGAAGGGAGAGCAAAGCATTCATTGAAGAACTTTAATTATTTGGACTTCTTGGCCGATCCATGCTTCCCTATTTACATCAATTCTAATTCATGAAACCCCTTGTATGGTGGATGCATACTGCACCAGCAAGATGTAAAGGGAGTGAGTATTGGTGGTGTGCTGGCAATGAGGCTCTCTACAGTGGGTATCCCTCAGGTCAGCTCAGCTCAAGGAGAGGCCCTGGCTCATGTTTTTCTGGTGGTGGTGCCTGAGTGGGAAACAAGCTGAGAACTGCATACACAACATGCTGCCAAGTTCTGGTTCTGTTTCATTCCTTTAGTTACCTGATGGCAACAGACCACTGGTACTTCTGAGTGCAGTTGATACACCAGCTTGTGCAAGGACTGTTTAAGAATGCAACAGGAAAATGTTGGCGTCTCTGTTGTTGCTGATAGTGCTTATCAGCAGACAACACTGTGTTAGAAAGCAAATAAGAGAAAAAGAGATTTCGAAGTTAGTTTTTTCATGACTAGATTGACAAAAGTGAAAGACTGAAGTATATACATGTGCAGAGAAAATGCACTCAAATTTTCTAGTGTCAAAAAATTTTAATAGAGAAGGGTCTTACAACGAACACAAATGATTTGATCATATGTGTGCTCAGTTACTTAATCACTTGAAAATAGATATCAGATAGCAGTTATTTTAGTTTTGGCACCAGTACTCAATCAAAGCCTGGCTTCATGTAATTGCCAGCATTTGAAACTGATATGTTGTACAGCAAAAGCAGAGAAAACCAAAACAATATTGTAAATAGAATATTCCAGATTTTAACATGAAGTATAAACTGTCAGGGGTTTGTTGTCACAATGTATTTTGCAGTGTATCTTGAGGTACATACTATGTCCTATAAAACACTGAAGGAAATATCAGTGATTGTGATGTTTATTTCCTCATGTTTTTTGAAGGAGACAGAAGCTTATAACTGTAGATGTAACCTTCTGAGACACCATCTTTACTTTCCTGCTCCCCTCCTGGTATTTCCTTGTATATTTTCTCCTTGCAAGTTTCTGTTTCTTATTGCTTCTCTTTAAAATACTGGTACAGCATTTGTGTTTCTGGCGCCTATGTGGAGAGCCAGTAGAAGTTCCCCACAAGTCAGTGGGCTGTGCTCTTCTGGCTGGTTTTTGCATGGTGCTGCTCACGACCTCTTGCTCAAAAAGTCCTCAGGCCATTTCTGGTGGTTTTAGACCTTTATGTTCACATGTCTAGTCTTTAAGTAGGCAATTTACTTCTCTTCCTAACCAGTTATTCCAGAGCAGTACTACTGTTTGGTCAAATGTGCTGAAAAACAGTGTACTGAAAATGTAAATGCATGAATGATTGCAATCAATTCAGCTTTTTTCATCCCAGTACATTAGTGTTACAGATGGTCTGACTGCAGAAGAATGATTTGTTTCAAAAGAAGTCTGCACATGATGTTTTTATGCAAGTGTGTACACATTTAGATATATTTGTAGTTAGTCTCTGAGGAGAAAAATATGAAAAAGGCAGCAGTAAAGTGCTTGCTAGGTGATGATTTCTTAAAGGTTCTTTTTCTCCCTGCATCACATCAGAACAGAGCTGTCTGTAGTTGAAAAGATACTCTCAAAGGAGCCTCCTGGTATACTTTAAGGTGATATTTTAATTACCTTTTTGCAAGCTTGCATCCTAATGACACGTGCTATTTCATAATCCAGCCTCTAGGGTGAAGATGCTGCCCTGGATTGTACACATGAAAGAACTTCACAGAGGGCTGGAACGACTGAAAGAAAAGAACTTTTGTGTCATTGGCCCATATGATTAAAATCTCACTAATTAAAAGGACAACTTACAGAAAAAAAAGTCTTAATCATTTCAAAAAAATCTGTTGCATCCTAATGAGGTTCCCAGTTAAATCTGCAGTGGCCTACATTTAAAGAAATCCTATTAAAAGCAACCAAATGTTCAGAACCCTTTTCTTTCATTTTGATTTAGTTTTTTATTTCCGAGTCCACGCCTATGTGGTCGCAAAGGCAGTTGGACTCAATTACCAAAATTGTATCTCTGTATCTCTGATGCCAGCGAGTCTGTTTGCTGCAGTTACATGCAAATTTAACTTCATGTAACTACCTCTGATTCTTTTATTCGTGGTTTCAACGTTGTGAAATGCATTGTCTGACGTTAATTGTGGAGCTGAAAATTTTGGTGTTGGTAATTAGAACAGGGAGTAAAATAATTCTCTATAGCATTTTTTTCCTTTCCCCTTCCCTTTGCACTTGATATGAGTTCCATATACAATGTTGAATAGATGTAAGGACAGGAAATGTTGATTAAATACTAATGGAACCAACTTCCTATGCTATTAATAAAAACATGAGTCATGTTTTAAGGATTTGCAGTTAGATTCCTGTAACTTCTGGTATTTCTTTGTAGTTGTTTTCAGTAGTTAT
Source organism: Cyrtonyx montezumae (assembly GCF_038088225.1). Taxonomy (NCBI): domain Eukaryota; kingdom Metazoa; phylum Chordata; class Aves; order Galliformes; family Odontophoridae; genus Cyrtonyx; species Cyrtonyx montezumae. The sequence goes on along the minus strand of NW_027072078.1, from coordinate 17,654,532 downwards.
GTTCTCCAATAACACAAGATAATTTCAAAAGACTGAGTGTATTAACACATTATAAGCAACACCAATGCATATGTTTGTTTAAATTCATTGTAGTGTAGATGCATCATTCATAGCAGGTAAGATTTCTGACACAGTAGATACACTTGTTAATTTATTTTAAATCTTTTCTGTCCAGAAATACGTCTTCCCACTGCAAAACATAGCGAAAGTAAAAGAATGATCAAGGGATACTATTGTTTATTCACACTTCCTTCCGAAACTTAGAAAAGTAGCTTAAGTTGGTCTGATTCCCCGTTCTTCTGGCAGAATATGACAGTGGGATTTTGGTGCCTTCTAAAAGTTAAGTCTGTTAAAACTGTGTGTGATCATCAGGTGCGGCAGTAACAATAGCTGAACAAGAAAGCTGAGTACACGTAGTGTTTCTTAGATTACTTATTCAAACACCCAGTTTAATGTTGCTCATATTTTAAGCATGAAATTTTGAAACTGGCTTTGTAAAGTTCATTTTTGCATGAAATAGAAATGTAAGATGGGCTGGGAAAACCAACTTTTTTCTTCTTTCCCTTTCTGTGATAAGGGGGTGTAAATCACTTGCTCCACTTTTTGGGAATGGTGCCTCTCATTCTTGTTTTTGTTGGAAATCCATCCTGGATGAAAGAATTGAATTTTGAGGTAACTTAATTATTTTTATTAAATTATTTTGTTATGGTTTGTCTGTCATGTAAGTTCAAGAGAAATGGAAAATAGGCATTTCATAATAGTTCTTTTTTAGTGGTTGTTCGAATTGTACTCTTTTGGCCCTTTCAGCATTAGCCCCATCTATTTCCAGTTGTCTGTGGTGGCAAATTTTTCAGTAGTTTGTGACATGTAAGCACTCAATTGTCATTTGTTTAAGGATGTCACTGCATCTGTTATTGAAAGTGAATTAGGAAAGGTTTGGATGTATGAGTTCCATATGGCAAAGAAATATATTTTACTATAACATTCACATTTTTTTAAATAGTGTAAGTCTCAAAAATCCTTCTTTCTTGTATGCTTAAAAAAAAACCAAAAACAAGGTGTTTGTTTGTTTGTTTGTTTTCCCATTTTGGAGGTAGCCTTTAATGTGACTTACTCCTTTTCTTTGTAATTTTAGAAATATGGAAATTATTACTTCTATTGCATACCGATTAATCAGATAGTTGTGATTTAAGTACAGTGAACTCTCTCCAGAGGAGTCTTCCCCTCTCATCTCTCAACCAAAAAAAGCTGTTCATTTGATCCAGTAGGTTTAGAATCTTTGGAAGAATATACATGTATTCGGCATTCTTTTCTCTTTGTTTTGTTTCAACCCTGGTGATGGAAGAGTTGTTGTAGACTTTCTCATTCATTAGAAAAACTGCAGAGTAGATAAATGGTTTTAGTGCAGTTGTTTTCTTGATGCTTAGCTTGTATAGGAGTAGGAAGATGGAAAAAGACTTGAAGGGGGCTGTGGCAAAGTTGCTATGTGGTATCTCTTCATGAGAGCAGAGCTCTGAAAGATGACCTCAGCAGTGCTACGGGCACCCTTGGTAGCCTGTTCCACCACTTGCTTTGGTGCTAGGTGTCGGGCTTGTTAGCAGAATGCAGTGCTGGGCATTTCTAGTCTGGGAAGATGCTGCTTAGCTTGACCTGTGAATGGCCTCTGCATTTTGCTGGTTTGAAGATGCAGACAGGTGCCTGAGGCCCAGCTCAGTCTGCACCTGGCTCAGCTTTTGGTTCCTGAACTGGCTGAAGCTGACATATGGGGGTTGGCCATGAGGAACATACCTACAGACAGAGGAGCAGCAGCATTGAGCTTGAAGACTATGAGTTCCCTTGAAATAGAGCTTAGAATAGACACCCAGCACCCTTGTGTATCTTTTTAGCAGTATCTCCATTTTTGAGGAAGGAAGGTTTTAGGCAAACCCACCTATGTTAGTGACTGCTTCCAGGGCCTGACTTCAAGTTTTCCGATACTAGAAGTTTTTGGAGCTGACTTGTTCCACTGACTGGCATAGCGAAACCATATTACTAGATTCCCAGAGAAGGAATGTGCAGAAACCGTGCAAGGAAATTGAAGTGACTCATCTATTCTGTGGTTCTTCCGGATCGTTTCTTGAGATCTGAGTGTCCCACCCAATTCTCCTTGGCATTAGAGCTTCAACAATGAACCTACAGAGACCATAGAAAGAAACCTCCTGTTCTCCAGATGTTCCAAGCCATCAGGGAGGGGGCAGAGGTCAGCAGAGTATTGCGGTGGGTACTGCTCCCATAGGGGCTGTGCTATTCTCAGTTATAATCGAAGCATGAATGTGCAGAGGTCAGGATGAAAACTCTAGTTCGTGGGTGCGTAACCTTTATTTGTGTTGGAAAAGTTTCCCACTGAGATCATCTGACATTAAACTGTGGCAAGTGAACTTGCATCCTTGTTGGTGTGCTAGAAAACTGATAAAGACAGTCGCTTACATGCTATCATTTTCTCAAGCTTACCTCTTCCTTACTATGCAGATATTGTGGGGCAGTACATTTTCTTCAAATCAGAAGTGCCTTTGGTAGTGATGATCATTTGATCATGTTTTGTAGTGAGTGGTTGGACAGCATCAAGCGTAACAGTTAACCACTTGTGTATTTTCAAGTCATTTCATCAAGTTCTTACCTCTGAAACATGATACTGATAGATAGCTAGAAAGTGGAAAGTCCAGAAAAAATGATAGTTAAAGTGATCTGTGCCTCAGGACGTGCTGCATATAACTATACCGTATATATCTGTGCATGGAAAGCAAAAAATAAAATAAGAAAAAATTCCCCTTAGTTCAGGGAAAGGTAGTTGTTTTTTGTTTGTTTGCTTGTTTTTTGTTTGTTTTGTTTTGTTTTTAATCAATTGAGGTATTATGAAAGTGGACTTTTCCTGGAATTCCATAGAATTTTTGTTTTCCTCCCAAAATTATGTTTAATAAACAAAACAACACACAGGAAAAGAAAACAGGCTTTTGATAACCAAATACGTCTGATTTTAGTAACCAAATTACTTTGTAATTTCTGTCCTTTTTAATCTATTTTTCCCAATAAGGACAAATCATAAAAACTCAACTTGTAGCAATTTGAGCAGTCTGTAAACAGCAACAACAGGAGTGACCTTCATCCCATTCTGCTATTGCACTCAACTGATTTAAAAACATTCATAATGTCCCTTGGAGCAGATACATGGTGTTTCACAAGAAGCTGTAGTACTGTCCCATTCCCTCTTGAAATTGATAATCTCAATGATAATCTTTTTCCTTTTTGATTTTTCAAGTTAAACAACTCCTCTTGCTGTAGTGGACTGCTACCCTTTTCTACATTGTTTCTTGTCCAGTCCTGTGTCGTGGAGCAGGGAATGTAGGACAGATGCTTCACGCCTGGCATACTCAGCTGTTCCTGAGAATAAAACTACTGCGTGCTACTGGCAAAGGCTGCTTGAGGCAGCACATGATAGATCTTAAAATATGACCTTCTTGTCCTCGTAAACTCAACTAATTCTACTCGTTTAGGAAGAAGAAGTTAGATGTGAAATTTGTGCAACTGAGTTTCTCAACGTAAAATTCCTGCTTTGTAATCAATGTTTATTGCCTCAAAACCCAAGTTACAGGTGTAAAGGATATATTGTACACCAGCCAGTGCATAGTAAGGTGGATGAGTAACGTGGCCTAGGTTACTACTTTATGTGGAGCTGCAAGTGATTGAATTACAGTGGCTTAAGAAGTTCCTCTTCCCTCCACTGGGAGTTTTACTGCTACTGAACTGATGTGCAGCTCTACTGATCATACACGCCCTACAGACCATTAAAAAAAACACTATGCTGTGCTATTTTAATTACTGCTGCCGAAGAACAAGCTAGGTGTTGCTGTCAGTTGGCTTTTCTTGGTAGTGTAGCTATTTATAGTTGTCTCAGCATAAGAGAATATTGAGTTTTGACTCTTTAGTGAATAGCAACAGCCTTAGAAATGAGACGCACATCTTAATCTAGATCTCTTGTTTTGTCTTTCTGTTACTAAATCATCTGCATCAATAATACAATGAAACAGTATTTTTGCAGTAAATCTGCCTTGCTGAAACACGGCATCTTTGGAGTTGATGCTGCAAAATGACAAAACAATTAAATTCTTGAGGAAATATTTTGCACGTATCCAGTATCTTTAGTAATTGACAATAATATCCAACAATTTTTCTTTAAGTTCAGAATCACTTTTCCAAAATTATCGCTTGTCACCTACTCAACCTTGTATCTTTCTACTCCCAGTGCTTTTGTGTGAGTCTAAGAACATGATGAAGTCTAATCATTGAGATGTGTAGTATGATTTCTTACTGAGATGGGGACTTTGCTGAGCTGTACTTCTGAATAACATTTACTGTGTTGTAGTTACACATCTAATTTTCCAAGCATTTTATAAAATAATATCCAAGTGAAGAATGAAAATCCTCTAAATAGCATATTCGCTACAAATGTGGGGTTTATTTTTCTTGGACTTATTTTTCTAAAAACTTTGTAGTTTGAATGTGTTTACTTCCTAGATAAAAGATGATAGATGTGTATCAGTTTGGTTGAGTCTTTGACTGAAGGCAACATAAAACAAAAATCCCCACAATAATTCTGTGTGCAAAATGTCTGAATTCTTAAGATACTTGATTAGATAATCAACAGGTGATCATGTGCACTAACTTTTCTTCTCTTTTTGTACATAAAATGTTCCTGCTGGATGTTCTGTGGAGAGAATCTATGTACAGCTTTGCTCTTATTTACAGTGTTCCACAAATGCATTGGTCGGAGTTGTATGAGTTTAATCAGCTGTTTGTATTTCTGTTGGTCGTTGTGAATGTTGTGTGAAATAGCCCAAATTAACGGGTTGCTGAGGAAAAAGAAGTCAGTGCAACAGATGGATAAAATGTGGAAAAAAAGAGAGATCAGTGCAGGGGGAACATGACAGTGTGATAAGGTAACACTGGGTTGGATGCCACTCTGAACAAGGTCAGCTTGGTTTACAGCCTAGAAACAATTAAGTAACACATGCGGTTGCTGAAGAAACCAGCTAATGTGCATAACATACGCTTGTGGACAAATGATGCAGGCTATGCAATGACATTTTCTTCAAATATTTTCAGATTAATTTTACAACATCTTCTTTTTGTCCTCTTTATAAAAGTAACTTCAAGATTTTTATTTCTGACTGTTGGAGTACAGTTTAAAGAATGAACATTTATAGTTCAGGATGGCGTGGAATATATTTTTCCAGAAGACTGTAGTCATCCTTTTATTAAAGTTAAAATTGTGTGAAGTAAGTCAGTGACAAAAAATATTTTTTTTTCTTTGTGTAAAGCTGCACAGAGTGAGGAGCGGCTGTGTGCGTTTAAGGACCCATATCAGCAGGACCATGGAATCAGCGAGAGCCGAATCTCCCAAGAGAATGGCACTATTTTGTGCATGAAAGGTAGTACCTGCTATGGACTTTGGGAAAAAACACGAGAAGGAGACATTCATCTCGTAAAACAAGGTATGTTATGTTTTGTTCTTAGTGTGGTAGTATTTGCTACTTTTCAGCTTTTTGTAATACAGCAAATAAAACTGACAATGCTGTGTTGCCAAATTGGTTTTGTTTGTGCATTGTACTAATTTAATTTCCCATTTAGCGATTTTGAATATGAATAGAAAGTTAAAAAAAAAAAAAAGATTTCTAAAAGAGATTAAAGAGCCCAGTGTACAGTTAAGGTTTAAGAAAACTCATATTATTCTTTATGTAGGGATGTCCTGCAGATGATAACTGTCTTTAGTATACTTGTTGATATTATGATAAATTCAAAAGTGAATCTCTCACTAAGTAAAAATGTACATTCATGTTGATTGGATGTTTGTTAACAAAGGGAACTGCAGCTCTAGATCAAAACTGTGACAACTGACTGTCCATTCATTATTTTCTTGCTTGGAGTGTGATGACAGGAAGGGGTAGATTGTCTTGCAGTTGCTGAAGATGAATTTTGATTTCCATTCTCAGGGTCTCTGCTTGGTTATTTGGGTACAAGTTAATGTAGTATAATGTATGAACAGAATGAAAACTAGTTAACCAACACGTACAGTTCAGTTTGATGGCTCACTTCTGCCCCTACACTACCTCCTTGTATCCCAGGCATTTATTAATAAACAATGGTTAATTGCCATTGGCCATATATGAGAAAGGACAGTTGCTGTAGGAGGAGAAGGCGTGCACTAAGCAAGTTGTGTTAGAAAATTCCAGTAAGTGTCCAGTTGACGGTGAGGAGGATGGAATTGTTAGAAATTATGCCAGCAGCACTAAATTATAGATGTGCTCTTGTTAGATGACTAAGTCACAGTTTTGTCTAGACTGTAGACCAGATGGTGGTAGTGTTGTCTTGGTATCAAAGAAGTGAGGAATGGGATACATCTGCTTAGAAGGCTCAAGAACGGAGGTTTTGTCATACTGAGGTTGACAGGTAGACACTTTTGATGTTGATCTGTACCACTTCCTGTGTTTCTTCTCCTTCTCTATTGTAAATTCTGAAAGAAATTACACAGTTGTTTGTTTAAAGGTCGGCAGTGAAGTCGTGAAGCAAATTATGATAACTGTTTCCACTCCACTGTAACATTTAATTCAGTATTATGTGGTACTGATTTCTATAGGTGTGCTTAAATTATCCATGCAATAAAATTAATTTAACGCCTCCTTTACAAGAATAGTTATTTAATTTACCTCTTTTTACAGGATGCTGGTCCCATATAGGAGACCCACAGGAGTGTCACTTTGAGGAGTGTATTGTTACAACCACTCCTTCTTTGATTCAGAATGGAACATATCGCTTCTGCTGTTGTAGCACTGACTTATGTAATGTCAACTTCACTGAAAACTTCCCACCTCCTGACCCAACTGATACAACGCCTTACAGTAAGTTAGAGATTTCCATTTCTGTCATCTCATGGTTGAAGTCATTTAGAGAGTGATTTTTCTTTTATGCACTGTAAAATATGAAACGTGACCTTTCTAACTGTATGCAGCAGAAATGGCAGATAACAGATCTTTTCCGTATGAAGTTTAATGTGTTTATTTCTTCCAAGATGCTCTGTAAATAGTGAGTTAACTGCTTACAGGAGAAGTATTTGTTCAGGGAACTGCTGACTGCATATTATGTTTTCCAAATGGTCTCTAATTTGGGTACTTGGGTGTTTGGATGCCTAGCTTCAGAAACCTGTGGGGATATTCAGGAGAATTCACACCGATCTTAAAATTGAGCCAGGAAGTTCATTAAAATTATGGCATGTTTGGAAAGTCTGCCACATCTATTCAGTCCTGTTTCATGGATAGATTTGGGCAGTGGAACCAGTCTGAAGAGAAAGTGATCAGGCCACAGAGATTCTAACAGTCTTATAGTGCTTTGAAATCTGACTTTCCTTTTGTATATGGTAGAGATCTGGTAGAGGTTAACTTGGACTTAACATTCAAAGAGCGCTAGTTTGAGTGATTTAGTTTTTGTTCAAATTAGATTTTCTATTTATTTACTTTTTTTTTTTATATTAACGTATTACATCAATCCAAATCAAGATATTAGACCCTTCAGCTTCTATTACAGAATGAAGGTCATGACTAGCAGACACTCTGTGCTGCTGCCTTCCAAGCATTAAGAAGCATGGTTGTTTAGCCTAATCTAAACTTCCAGATAGCCTTTTCTAAATACAAACTGTGAAAGAGAAATTGAATAGTGGTAGGCTTGTAAATGGACATGCAACAGCTTCAGCATATTGAGAGTTCTTTGTCATAGAAAAGTGGTTTGGGAAAGGAAGATGGCTTAATGGGATGGTGTTTACTGAATGTGAAAAAAATAGTTTGTGTTTGGGGATTATAATTCAAAGAATTCACTTAGTGATGACATTGATGCTTTCAAAAGTAGTTGTAGGATAGAGTTTTTATAAGTAACCTTGGTCAAAATGAGGGCTTGGCACGTGAACGGGGAAAAAAAGAGAAGTAACCTTTTATTGGAAAAATGCATTGGGTAAAGGGAGTTTGGTATGTGTGGTGCCTTTTGCCTGATAATACTATTTGTGCAGTAAGCATCACTGTTTGGAACCTTTGTCAGAGCTCAGCACTGTGCAGTGCTAAACAGGAACTACTTGACTTCTGTAATAGCTGAGTGATAGAGCTCCCCAAATGTGACTGGAGTTACTATTGCATGGAAAATTAAGACAGGAAGGAAAAAAAAAAAGCATAAAGGTAGTTCCTTTTTCCTCTCCATCCTTCCACAGTAGGGAGACAAAATTCCTATAAACAACTCAGGTTTGTGCATCTCTGAGGGTAGAAATTACAGTCTTGAGTTAATTTATTGCATGATAACATCTCCAAATAGTTTTTATATTGAACTTCTAATACTGAAAAATCTAGCCTGACTTGCAAAGTGAGAGTAAAAACATATTAAACGTGTAACACAGTCCTTAATTCACCCAACTGTAATGGAGTGTTGCAGCATACATTTCTACTGACTCAAACTGTTTTATGTTATGGTGTCGCCTTCCATTTTCATAATATGCAAATTTAGGCATAAGCAAAGTAGGTTGCTTTCTGGCACAGCTGTTCACCTACATTTCCTGTGCTAGAGATGGAGATTGGCTGTTCCAGCACCAAGAATGGCCTTATTTTCTATTCTGGTATTTTATTTATAAAGCTCTTCTGCGGCGTTTGTTGGAGACCAGGCTGCTTTTGGCAGTGTAAGTTCCATATACACTTAGCATTGTGAAGGTAGATGTTCTAGAAAGTTAGAAGGATGAATCAAAAAAAAAAAAAAAAAAAAAAGGTTACCCCAAAAACTCCTGCAACTTCACTGAACTGGAATTTGACTGTCCCTTTCCCAGCCCTCTTGACTCTTTCTATAACCCGTTTTGACACTATAAGATTTAGTTTTGCTGCTTCAATAATGAGGACAAAATTCTTGCATGGTCCTGTGGAAAATCTGGTTATTTCAGCATAACCTCTGAACTGTGTATATTCGCCTATAATTTTGATAAAATATTAAAAGAATTGTATCTGGAGAAGTTCTTCTATGACAGAAAATCAGCTATTAGGATTGATAGAACTGTATTTATATTAATGATGCTATAAATTTCGAGGGATGTTTGAATAGAGTGTGGTTAATTGTGTGAAGTCTAATGATTTCAGCCAATTGTTAATGTACCAACCCCAAGAAAAAGAATGAAAAATAACCTCATATAATCACTTGGTTGTGATGAAGGGAAAATAACAGTGGTGCATTGAAAGATGTAGCTAGAATATAAATGTTTCAAGAAGACTAAAAGTCAGTTAATTAGCATTTTTAGACATGTTAAGTGCAACAAATCATTGTTCTCATAAAATTCAGGAAGTCTTCTCACAAAAGTTGCACTTAATTTTTATGCCTTTTAGGATATATTAAAAAAGTTTGTATCATAACCATATCTTCGTGGAATGGAGTACATTATTTTTGTGAAGGTTAATTCTCATTTTGTCAAAACACAAATGCAGAAAATCCATCCTGTCTTGTTACAAAATATTTAGAAACATGACAAACAAGATCAAGGTCAAACTGGTTTTTGAAGCCTTAAATTTAATCCTTTTTGGTTCTTAATTTGCAGGTGGTAGACAATCATATGTCTGAGTAGTCATAATATTATTTTGCTCTATCTTAAGAATAATCCAGAAAGATTAAAGTAGTTATTGGTTGATTGGCTGTTCCTCCAGCTAGAACTTTGCAAATGCTGTAGGATGCTGTGTAGTCTAGAGCTCACAGTCTTGAGATATTAAAACTGCAAAGGTTCAGTTAGCTGATTTCTGAAGTGCCAGAAATAGAGGTTGTGGCTTGTTGTTTGTATCAGACCTGAAGATTTTATCTGTGTAGTTTAGGGCTCCTGAAATATAGAAGCTCAAGAACGAGCTCTCAGCCTCAGCTTTCACTTTTCAGTCAGAGTGGGTGGAAATACTTTCTTACGCTTTGCAAAATTACCCCTGAATAAATTCATTATTCTTACATCTTCAGTTTTCACAAAAAGAACCCTGCCATCTTAAGATCAGATAGTACTTGTATATACCCTTTAACATCTCTTAAAAAGGGCCAGCTATTTCTTTCTGTAAATGTTTTGAGAAGTGTATTTACTCTATTGTCTTTGTCCAACATTTATTTTGAGACTCTTGTAAACTACTTGCCCCTTGTGTCTACAGAATACTTTCCAAATTCTGATTTAATTTGAAGACAACATATTAATTCTACATTCATTCATAATGACCATTTAAATAGAGTTTAAGCAACTAAAGAGATAAATGTTCTTCCTCGTTGGTCATAGATACATTGTTGTAATTAATCATTTAAGTTAAAATAACATCAGGATCAAAACAACAAAGTCATTTTTAATTATGGTTTCTTTTTTCCTTAAGGCTGCATTCCTGGCATTGTGCATAAATTTATCTCACAGCAACTGAGCGTTAAGTGTATGTCTTTGCATGATGGGGAATGCATTTGCAGGATACATGGGAAAAATCCCTGGCAATGAGAGCTGAGCATTGCTGGTTCATATTATTGTTGAAACAGTGTAGGTGTTTTTTTCCTCATAACAACAAATGGTGGCTGTGATTTTTAGAGAACATAAAAACTTATATAAGAGTACTGAAATTTGGTTATAAGGAAGCTTCCTGCCTCATGCAACAAAGGAAGCTGGTGGGTTTTTTTATTCTAAACTGATGATAGATTGATTTATCTTTCTAATGTACCTGGTCGCTCTTGACCAGCTTTTTGGTACAAAAAAAAATTTATTTCTGTGAGAACTTAAAACCAGATTTCTGTGGAAGCTTAGCTAAGGAAAGCTATCATTTTAAAATAATATAATTAATAAGGTGCATGGTGGAGTCAGGTTAATTAGGATAATAATAGAACATTTGGATTTAGCTATTACTTTCGAGAGGTAACAGTTAGACTCGCGTTGTTGTGGGCATATGGCCCAACCTATTTCCACTGAAGTTGAATTAGATGATGTCATGCTAATTTTGGAAAGTTGTAACTGTGTTCTCTCTCAGTTCTTATCTTGGATTGCTTGTTCTGAGAGAGTAGCACCCAATATTAATTTGTAGTTGAAGTGTCTTTTTTTTTTCAGCTGGGTTTTTCTTGGCAAGTGCAGAACTTGGTCATCAAAGTTTTTAGCAGCTGTTCATTTCTGCATCATGTAAGAAAACACTGAAAATGAACATTCTTCCCTGCTTGTGTGATACTTGTCCTTCTGATAGTTTTGATATATAGAAAATGGAAAATTACAGACCTTTGTGATGCGTCTGATCTTCTGTTTTGAAAGATGGAGGCAGGAATGATCCACATGAGGACTACCCTTAATACCCTTGAAATAGCAGGGAATAAATCAGACACATCTTACACTGTTAAGGGTTAAGGTGCTGTATGTCATCAGTGTATCTTCGCTATGTTATGAGGCATGGAAATGTATGTGGGAAAGTAGCAGTAAATATTAAGACAGTAGTTAAGGGCTTACTTCTTGGTGTGTAGGAGGACAATAACATGCCTCCTAGGAAGTTATTTATTGGGGCATTGAAGAAAATGAAGTTATGAGGGCAGAAAAAGTAGAAGTGAAAGTTTCTATGGGGAACAAACAAAACAGTATTATAACATTTAGTAATCTTTCTAGATGGTTATATAGAAATTCAAGTGAAAGCTTTAGTTTCTGTACAATCAGTGGAAGGTTTTGCAAGTCACCCAAGATAACAGGTAATGCTTGTTGAGTAACTTCAGTACAGTGATTCTCATTACTAACAGATATATCAAATGCAGAATCTCTTACAGATTGTTGTTAGCGGCACTTAGTGTTTTAACTTCTAAGACATATATTCTTTTGAGATAAAACTGGCGTCTATACTGAATTTAAAATTAAAGCTTTGATGTACAATTGGAGCTTGAATATGAAGGCGAAGCCTACTTAGAAAGCTGTATGTGTGAAGTTTTTCTCATACAGAGACACTTAATCAGGAAGGTAAAATTGGAATGTTTTACTTACACTGAGATTGAAATATTTTGGAAATGTTTCAAAGCTTTTTCTTTGCACCAAAGTTAGAAAATATAGAAAACTATATTAAGTAAATGTTCTTATTTTAAATTGGAGAAACATTTCAAGTACTATTTTTACTACCAAAAAAGCACAATTTTTATACTGTATTCCCTGTTGCTTTGTCAATCTTCTGTTTGAAGTCCTCCAGGTAGGAAAGCTGTGCAAGGTGACTTCAGAGCTGTGCTAGCACAAATCATTTTGTTATGACCTGGTGATTCAAGAACAAGAATCTAAAACAAACAAACAAAAAAAACCCAATCTTGAAATGTTGCAATAGTAATGCATAGTAGACAGTTGTGTTGATGTGTTTTTGAAGTGCTAGCTCTATAGCTGCACTTGGTTTCAGAGGGCTTAAAGCATTTTACTTCAGAGTCTATAGAGAACTTAACTCTTCAAGTAGATGTGGGCGTAACTTACAGTTGTCTGAACAGCACTGTTGTCATCCTTCACATGTCCTGCGTATTTCTAGTACCACACAGCAAGTATTTTATTTGAGTTTCAAACCTAAAATGAAGACAGGACACATTTTTTTCTGAAGCATACATAGCTAGTGATTTTTTGCCTTCTTCAGAGATAGTGAAAAAAATGTGTTATTAATTGACTAGTATCTGTAAATAGGTGATTCACGTTTCTTGTATTGTGCAGTTCTTAATGCTGTAATTTGCATGTGTACTGGAAATCAGCTCGTTAGAGTTGGCATGTTTTATGCCCTTCTCTTCAGAGTTTAAAATATGCAGATATCTTTGGTAATACAAATATTGTAATATATGTTCCAATTTTTTTGAAATGCTGACTATTTTCTGACTTTAATAATATGATGTAATTAGACTATATCTGTTGTGACAATGCATTTTGAAGCTTTATTGTAAATACCTTATAGATGCAAGGCAAAGGTAGATAAGACTGATGAGAATGGAACTCAACATGTAAATAAAGATTAGAAAAAGGTGGTAGATAAATTTTTACCTCCTCTCTTCTTAAAGTGAAATGAAGAGCAGGCAAGTTTGCTCTATTTTTTTGTTTGTTTTGTTTTTATTAAGATGCTACTATATACAGTAAACATTATTCTAAACAGGAAGGTGGTTGAGAACTCACTGGAAGGTGAATGGATATAGCAGGATGCTTTTTGCAGACATTCATGATCAATGGGTTTTCTGACGTAGTAGTAGTAGACTTCTAATAAATAATTTATCCACAATTATTAATAATGAATACTTACTAATTTCTAGCTCTTTTATTTCCATACCCCTAAAATTTTAAGATTGCATGCTGTAAATCTTAAAAGATCAGATGACTTACATATGCTTATGATTCAGTCAGGAGTAATCATATCTGGTGTATTTAATTGCTGAGAATTGAAGTTTTAGTATAAAACATTGGAAAGCACCAGCAACAAGTTAGGCAGTTTTCTGTTCCAGTGTTCTGTGGTTTTAAGTTAATGACACTGCACTCAGTGAAACATTACCAAAGTGGGTTGCCCTAGCAAATTATATTGACTAACTAGCCAAGGTACTGTACTCTGTTGCCATTTTCAGTAAAATGTGATGTTAGGCTGGTCGCGTTCCTCCTATTTGATTTGTTAATTTATTTCAACCATAGGTTCTACTCTGCTTTCTTTTTCTTAGAAGGTTGAAACAAGTGGAGTTTAGATGAAAAGGAACAAGAGCTCTGCAAAGCTCAGTTACAAAGTGCTGCTAGGTGCTGCTAGAAGCTACAGATAAATTCCCACCCCCACCTTTGTCTGTTCCTGATACAGGGCTAGTGAGAAAGGTCTGTGTCCACAAACAGCTAGAATTGTGAAAGGCAGGCTTAAGAGTACAAATGCTAAGCACAAAACTGAACATTGCTTATAAATACTGGGTCCATTATTGACTGTTCAGTACTAATGAACTTGTATGGATTAATATTTAGATCACAAAAAGCCTTCCATGTATTTTTCTTACTCCTTAGTTGAACATTTTCTCTAAGCCTCACTAGTTACTGTCCTGTATGCTAAACTGGCTAATGAATCACCTTATCCTGTGTCCTAGGTTCTGCCTAGGACAATTTACACTCTCAGTTCTGAAATCAGTACAGTTCTGAAAGAAAGCTTTAGGGTTTTGGCACATGCAGTGTGACTGAAACAGTCCCCTGTGAGCTCAGCTACCTTGCAGGCTACCCTGCGCTGCATGCATACATCGGCACCGGGGAGCTCAACCTCCCAAGCAGAGTCAGGCCTGTGGGGTGGGTACAGGGATGTGGGCTCTGCAGAGCTGGTCTTTAATCATTGGTCTTCTGTGGGCCGTCTTTGGTCAATAATTTTATCTGGAAAATACGGTGAGCCTGAAAATCTTATACATGTTAATTTCTAGGTCCTGTCATTATGAAATGACATGCAGTGTCTCTTCAAATGGGAGATTACCTGGAGGTAAACCAACAGCAATGTTTTACAGTCTGGTAAATAAATCCTCTAGATTTTTAGTAATTGTAGTAAGCTGCTCCTAGGAGCATCTGAATTGTTTTTAGATGAAGTGTTCTTAAAACAGCTTGAATTCAGTCAGTCAGATGTCAGCAGACTGCCCCAGAGGCATGCGTGGAGCAGGCTGCCTTCCTGCTAGGGGTTGGGGGCCACCGCCAGCAGCAGCTCTGTGTCCAGCCTGCCCAGGTCTTCTGTTGGGAGTATAACTGAGGGTAGGAGCTGTATTTCATGGAAGCTAGAGTTTGTCTTCTTCCACCTTGTCAGGCAAAATCTCTTTAAGTGGAAGGCTACTGAGAATCAGGATTTTATTTGTTTCTTTATTCCTTCTCTAGAAAGGCTTACATCCTTTCCATTAATGGAGTGAATGGCAAATTTCGAAAAGTGCTTCGGGTATGGATTGTGAATGAGCGACCAGCTATACAATTAGAACATGGAGTTTTATCACTGGGTATCTCACTCCTGAAAAGGTGCATGTGTCATCCTGACTACAGACATCTCTGTTCTGAGGAACTGAGCTGTCCAGGATGCTCTGAAGTCACAGATCTGAGATGTTCTGTTGGCATTCTGTCTAGCAGGAGCCATGGGCTTGAAAGAACAGAGAAGAGTTTGTAGAGCACCCAGGGGAACCCACACAGACAGGAAAACATCATGTTGGTGTGCTCCTGATTTTTCAGTTCAAATGCTGTTGTTTTGTTGCTATCTAAACAGGAGATGATGACAGTATACTCACTGAAATCTTCGCAAGGACACCAGTGAATGCAATTGTGCTGTTGAAAGGGATGTAAGATGATATGAAAAACCTATTTGTTTTGATTTTATAAGCAGGAATGCTTCCTTTTGTTAGTAGGGCAAATTAGAGCGAAGGAAATTCATGAAAATGTGTGTAGTAGACATGTATGAAATATGAAGAATAAGTTCCTCAATCTGTAATTTTTACTGTATGTCTGTACTGAGTCTTTCTGTGTTTCTTTGCTTTGAAGCATTTGCATTCTACTTACTGCTGAAAAGTAGCAACATTTGATTTGTTTAGCACATAGTCTCTATACATGTAGCTAGCTATGGTAGAGCAGTGCTCTGGACTCCTCACAAACCTTTCATGGATTTAAAATTTTATAGCAAAGAGTTGTTCAGAAAGAAAAAATAGAAAAAATATTCATAGTACAAGCTGAAAGAATAAAGTATTTGTATGCATTACTCTTTTCAGACGTATTGTAGTTGGGATGTTGCTTCTGTATTTTTTGAAATAGTTGTGGATATAAATCATGCATTATTTTTTTCACTTTCATATTTAATAAATTAAATTATTTTAAGAAATAAAATTATTAGCAGTGCTCCATTGCAGTGGACACTGGTACCTAAGCATGAGGGAATCAACAACTGCTAATTTAGTGTAATCTGCAACTTTATTAAGTGTACATTCAAGTCCTCCATTGAGATCATTTATAAAAATGCTAGAGAGAACTGGGCCTAAAATGAAGTCAGAGGAACTCAACTAGTGATTTGCTGCTAGCTTGTTGTAAAACCATTTGTTCTAGTCCTTGGAGCCCAGCCCATCATCCAATTGTTTTCCCATCATATTATATATTTGTCCAGCTTTATGCTGGACATATTGTCAAGAAGGGTACTGTGAGAAATGGTACTGAAATTCAAAGATATTTCATCAGCTGACTTTTCTTGGTTGCCTAATTGTGTAACCTTGGCATTAAAGGGAATTACATTAGTTAAACAGGACTTTTCAATTGTGAACCCATGCTGGCAATGACCAGTGTCTGTGTTGTCTTTCAGGTGTCTTGTAGTAACTCATAGAATAATCCTCTCCATAATTTTGGTACACCAAAGTGAAGTACTCTTCCCCATCCCTGCAGGTTTACGTGTTCAAGGCCAAGTTGGATGAGGCTTGAAGCAGCCTAACTTATTGTTTGGCAACCCTACCCTGCTCATGGCTATGGGGTTGTGACTAGGTGATCATTAGATCACCTAGATTAGAATCCTTCCATTACAAGCCATTCTATGATTCCATGTGGGGGGGGGGGGGGGTGATGGTGTATGTTTGTGTGTGAGAAACACTTTCTCTTGTTGCAATTCTCATTTTGACTCAATTTATGAGAGGAGATACAATTTTTAACGCCACCTGTTGGAGGATTGCAGAATATATGATTTTGGCTTTTATACTTTCAATACCAGAACAGGTATGTGTCTTTTGATTCTCTTTATGATTATTTTGAATAGTGAGTGTAATCAGATTTGTGTAGAAAATTCACGCATCTCTTGGTCAGAAGCCTGTTTTGATCGTCTGTGTTCTCATTTGGGATGTTAAGATATTTATTCTGCAGCTGACTTATTTGATAGCTTGAAATGAATCAATATATTAATTAGTATTGTTTCTATTCTAGTTTATTTCAGTTAATTTGAGTATTACACTTCTATATGTTAATTGGCAGGAAAGAAGTTAGAAATTCTATTTGTAACGGCAAGTAGAGAAATTGTAAGTGGGAAGACAGTATTGCTTTAGCTTTTTATTTTAGCATCAAAGGAGATATTTGGCATTTTCAGAAAGGAAGGTCTTAATTTTCTAAGATGTGATACAAAGTTGCGTTGAGACTGAACTGAAGCATTTAATACTTTTAAAATGCCTTTAAAGGTTTCATTGGGGTGGTTTCAGTAGGACTGTTTTATGCATCTTAAAGTTCAATCTTCCAAAGTATTGCATGTATACTTCTTGGTGCTAGGCCAGTTATTTCATAAAAGTTTCTGAAGTATTTATATTATATGGCTTTTTACTTTGGCCTGGATTTTGCCTTTCTTTAGGCTGGTAGCATGAAGCTCATTTAGAAGAGTCTGCGAGCCTGTAAATATTTTCCTAGGCTAGCAAAAAATTCCTTGTTCCAGACATTCATATTCAAACTAAATATACTCTGAGCAAGGGCAAGGCACTGCTGCAGCCTGCATAAAAGCACTTTTCACTGTAGTAACACTTGGAACAAGAAATAAGAGTGTTAGATGATTCTTTCCTATGCAGAACCAAAATATTCCCATTTATCATTGGGTGACAATTCAGAGCCGTGTATGTCAATGTGTGCAGAAACAAGCAGGATGTGTATATCTGAGGAATATGTGGTGCTCTAGCTAGCCCTAGCCAGGCTTTTTGTTTGGAACCATTAAGATGACTGTTGCTTGGTCATAGTTCTATTTCTCCCATTAAAGGAGTAACTCACCATAAGTGTAGTTAGAAGTAGAGTTTTAAAACTCAGATTAGTATGAATGTATTAAAACACAAGTGTGAACTCCTGGAAGGTAGGTTTCTAAACTCCAGTGCATACAAACTGAAATACTTTAGCTGGTGTTCTTTTTCCTTCCATTTCTGTTCTCTGTGGATATAATTGCAGTGAATAAGGCAAAATAAATCGTGCTGATTGAACTATTGTCAATTACATGTAGCAATGTTCTTCCTCTGAGTGCAGGTCCAGACGCTGCTGTCTTCAGGATAGCATGGGAAAGCAGAGAAAACCTGGTGAAAACTTATTGTGAAATTAAGCACAGAAAAACACCAGCAGTCAAGGCTAGACGAATATATAGAAAATGTCTTAATTGTTTTTTGTTAAAGTTTTGAAATGACACTGCAGAGTAACTCAAACTTCTCTGCCTTTGTGAGCACTGCCAGCGCATCAGTCACAAGCTCGCAAGCAGTGCTGATGCAGATGGGAAATGTTCACCACCACGCATAGGTTTGGGTGTGCAGAGCACTGCACACACCCACATTGGGCACTCCCAGCTGCAGAGCCATTCATAGCGTCTTCGGAGCAAACGAAAAATGTGTGTGGGTGAAATAAATACACGCTGTAAACCAAAAGCGTTACGCATCTCCTGAGAGCAGTGCCAGGAGCTTGGGGAGGCGTGCTGTCCTCAGGCCTTGCAGCTCATGCTGAGTGCTTGTACAGGCACACTCTTGAGAGAGTGCCGTGAAAGACGTGCTCAGCTTTAGAAATAGGAGACTTCTTACATCCTGCCCTAAATAGAGTACTTAGTGTATAAAGGCAGTAGGACATTCAGCATCAAGGAGTTGTTTGTAAACTGATTTGAAATTTCAGCTACATACCTCAGACATGCTAATGTTTTTCTTATTTTGATACAGATCAGTTAAACGTGATTTTTGTTTGTTTGTTTTTACAAAAACTGTCAAGCTCTGCTGTGGGGAGAAAGTTTTCACAGTAGGCTCAGTGTTAAATAACTGTTAATAAGACAATAATGTTTAAATTTTTCTGATGGAGGAAAACTCATCAATTGTAAATCCTGTATTTTGCTGGCTATTCTGAAATAGATAAGTAAACTAAGGTACCAAGATATGTCTGCACAGCTGCTCCCAACTCTGCTGAACTTGGTCCAGTGTTGAATTAGTGTGTGATTTAGAGTCTGTAGCAGACTTTGCAGAGCAGGGAACAGATGTGAGCACAGTCCTCCATTCAGTAATAGTCCAGCTGGTGGTGGTCCCCCTGTTATACATGCTATGGAATAGAAGTTTCCAATAGCAGGGGATGTGCTGAGCTAAATAATTAGCATGCTAGGATCATACTTCATTTATGTGTTCATCAAAGACATGTTCATTTTATGACTGCACACTTGCTTGCTAACTTGTGAGTCAGTTGGAAGGTGAGCATAAGCTGCTAAATTCTGAGATTTTGTTATCAGTCTGTGTAAGAATTCAAGAATGCACATAATTCAGTGATTTACAGTTGCTACTCAAGCAGGACCTAAACCATATTAGTATCACGGTGATGTCAAAAGTATGCTATATGTTTGTCCACTGTGGTATTGTATTTGTAATTGCTGTTATGTTATATCAGTAGCAGTGTCTTAATTCCCTGAAGTGCTATTGGCACAGTGAATTTCTGTGTTACGATGGAGCTCTTGAGTTTCGTGGGTAAGCTTTTCCATTCTTTCAAGATTATGATACAGTCAAATACCAAGTAGCTGCTGCTAACTGCGGTTTTTTACTTCTGGTGAGCAAGTATAGTGCCTTCTGAAATTTCAGTATCTGCTTACTGCTGAAATGTAGCTATATTTGATTTGTATAGCACATAGTCTCTAAACCTTTCATGGATTTGAAATTTTATAGCAAAGAGTTTTCAGAAAGAAAAATAGAAAGAATATATATAGTGCAAGCTGAAAGAATAAAGTTGACTAAAGTCCCTCATTTCAATTGACAGTTATAGATTTAGCAATATGCAATTCTGATTTCTTTTCAGACTAGTGTGAGAACGATGGGCAAAAAAAATCAGAAGTCTGTTGTCTTAATTTTGAGTGACAAATACATATTAAAAGTGGGCAAATTTAATAGTATCTTTGAAATCTAAAAGTCCTTTGTTGCCCAGCTGGGAACCAGATGAGTCATATCAAAACCTTGGCAATGGCTGCTTGTGTTTTGTGATGTATTAAGGCAAGCACACCTGTCAGGAAAGAGTAATTCTCAAGTTTAAATTAGTTTTCTCTAACAAAAAAGATTTGTATTCATTTTGTGGGACTTGAGTTTTTTGCCATTCATTTAACAGGATTTCACGGTACGTTCAGGGTTTGAGTAAATCAGATTGACAGAGGCCTGCTTTGTATTCATTTTTAAAGAAGCTGTGTTTCCCATTCTGGTTTCTACCTTTCGAAGCAAACATTTGTGTAAATGTATCTTCTTAAGTTACCAATCTTAAAATTGAATTGTACATTGTCATTAAAAGAGTTAATTAAAAGATCAGTACACAGGGCTGTGGCAACTTTAGGGTTTGATTTAAGAATTCTTATAATTACATTGAAAACATGTTTAAAACAGAAGAACTACAGATATGGTGTAGTTTAACATACAGAAGGGTTTTGTTCAGTCTCTGAAAACAATTTAGAAATCATACAGATTCCAGCATTGTTAAAACATCCGTTTCATAAGATTGTTCAATGTCTCCACATTACCTATTTGAATTTATGTTGAAATATTTATTCCTGGTTTGAAACGTCTTGTTACTGTGGGTCAGACAGAACATGTTATACAAGTGAAGTCAGCTGTATTTCTTGTATGCCCGTGTTATAGCACAAATTGATGGCTTTGATAGCCGCCTTCGCACTGGATTGATGTGTATTTGTTTTGGCAGGGGTGTTGCCTTCCAGATCTTCCTTCCTTCCCGCTCCCCGTGATCTCCCTGTTGGCTTTCTCACCCAGCTCACTGCTCAGCATAACTGTGGTTGTACTGTGCAGGTGGTGGCACTGCTGGGGTGGAACTCTGCACCTGGAGCAGAAGGCAGGGAGTGATGCCTGAGCTGGCACTCATGCTGCAAGAAATGAACATCAAACAATGTCTGCATTTCATTTGAAATCAAGCACCCAGATCTGTAGAAGGATTTTGCATAAGTGCAAACTGAGGATTGCTATTTATCATTATTGACTTTTTCATCTTTATGTTATTTTAAAATAATCAGAATATCCTTTGAAGTTAGGGAAGTTACTGTTTTTACGTTGTATAACTGCCCAAACTAAAGTGCAGAGAAACAAAGTAACCTACCTAAGATCAGGTTATTCAATATCAAAGCCAGCTTTGTAGCTCAAGTTCTGGAAAGTGCTTCCTCCCTTGAAGGGAAAATAGTTGCATTGACACATAGATAACATGCACTTGTGTGCCCTCACACGAACTGTAATGACCTCCTTATTTGAAGGAGGACACTTCAGCCGACACTTTGGAAACAGAGGCTGTGTCAGTGGAGACTACTGATTGTGCTGGGGTCTGCCTGAAGGGAAGGCCGTTCCCTCAATGCATCCTTGTACCTATTGCCCTTCTGCTGTGCTCTGTTGTGTTTGCAGGTTTCCACATCCTCTTCTGTTCTTCTCTTAGTTTCCTTCTACTTAAGGATGTCCCCAAATAGCTGCATCTTTTGTCTGTAAAATGTCTTTGAGAAGGCAGTTCTTCCTGCCAGGAATTGGCTGAATCTCAGCGTTAACCAAGGGTTGGAGGGAAATAGTCTTTGTGAAGGTCTCTTAGCTGGGGAGAAGACGTCTTTCAGTAGGAACCAGGGGAGGTTCAGTCAGTTATTAGCCACAGGCACACAGGCATATGCATAGGTGATGTCGTAGTGTACTCGCGAGAGCAGAATGAGGAATGGGATTGTAAGAACAGAGAGATGCCAGTGCTGACCGAGAGTTTCTAGGTCTCTAGTAAAGGTAGGGAAGAGAATGTTTGTTGCATTTCTCAGGGACGTTAGAGCAAGGGGGAGAGGGATTTGAGGCTTTGTGCTTCATCACTCAATTCCTTCTTACAGTAATCTGGTGAATGTTAGAAATTATTTGGCCCTGCAGAGAAGATAACTGAGAAAAGCAGGCAGTGTGAGTAAGGATTAAGGGGGAAATGGAGCATGCATTTTCATGTTAGACTTTGTCTTAAGTCATGTTAGGAGAAGCTGGAGCAGATGCATACTGTGGAATACCACATCGTGTTTGGATTGGCTTTAGCCAGACAAACACTGTCTTTAGTAACTATGAATGCTGCTAAAATATCAGACAGGCTTACCTCTTTTCTTTTAGCAGGTACTTCAAAATCCAAAATTACAGAACTAAGAAGATCTAAATTCTAATACCAGAATACTTGCTAAACTTAAGGATTACAACATTAAGCTGATTTAGGACAGTAATTTTGAAAGACTGGGGCAGAAAGCAGAAGTGTTATGAAGGGTTTGGTCAAACTCTTTGTTGCTGTATCATTTTGTATTGATCTTGGTTTTTCACTTGAACAGATTAGCTGCCTACAATTGTGCCCTGATCAGGGTTTTGTTGCCTGGTTGGGGCAATGATTTTGGAACATCACACCACACAGTCACGTCTGATAAATCAGTTTAGCTTTCATTGCTTCTTACAAAAGCTGACAGAGGAAAAACATACTGACTCCTCCCTTGGTGGTGCCCAGCTGCAGTACCAGGCCCAGAGCCTGACGATGCCTCCGCAAGCAGGGCAGGAACAGCTGGGCAAGCAGCATGGCCTCGCTCCCTGCAGCAGCCCCAGACAAAGCAAGCGTTGCACGGAAGCAGACAGCGTGCCTCCAGCCTCGGCCGCGGCCTGGCTCCGTTCTCTGTAAACAGCAACATCCGAGGCTCCGGCGTGGCAGGCAGCGGCTGCCCGGCTGGTGTGTGTGTGCAGGAAGCGCCTGCTTGTACAGGCCCGGCTGTGCTGCTCAGCCCTGGCATGGCCCTCCTGCCAGCAGCCGCAGGCTGATGGAGCAAGGCAGCACCCCCAGTTCAGGGATGGCCATCCCGAGCTCACAGCTATCGAAGATACAGAATTGCAGGCATGCTGGATCACAGCTGCCTCCTTTAAAGGAATTTGCGGTTTTGGGTTCGCATGCTCATGTGAAAATACACATTCGGTGTTTTGATGTCATTTTTGTGCTTTATTTTTAGTACAGCAATATGCCTGGGAACATTAAGAATATGAAATATGTAGCTACTGAGCCAGCTGGATTTCAAATAACTTTAAGGAGGCTTTATGAAGCATGTTTTTTTCTCTGTTGCAGCACATACGTTTGTTTTTATTTTATTGTTGTTGTTCCAGTTTCTACAGACTGGGGCCCAATGCCTTCATGTTGCTGCTGCTGTTAGCACTTGGTGCAACGAGGAGGAAGCCCTTTGGGTCCGAGGGTTATAGAAGGGGATAATGTAGATGTTTTTTTCAGCCTTTTATTATTGAAAAAAATCATGACTATTTTATTTTCATATGGAAATTGTTCCCAGTACATGGTTTAGTGTTCAGATCAGCATTTGGTTAAGCTTGAATGCAGGACTCAGGTCTGTACTGAAGTGCCATCTGCTTAAAGAAAGATATTTCCTTTCTTTATTTAGTTAGCAAATGTTTCACTGTGCCTAGGGCACTTCAGAAAGGTAATCTAAATCTGGGATTGGCTTTGAGTTGCTGTTATATTTACATACATCATGATTCTAAAGGAGTATTCAAGCAGCGGCAGAAATGACACAGAAAACACAGAAGAAAAAGCAAGGAGGTTGATTGGGTTTTTATCTACTCGAGTTATTTCTTCAGAAAGGTGACAGTCTGCTAATTTGTGTCCCTTTATCTAGTCATCAAAGGAAGAGCTGTAGGAGATTGCATAACCCACTTCTATGCCAAAGAAATTACCACACATGCTTAATTCTTAAATTTCATGTATCAGTGCAGCCTTCAGTTTTCAAAACAAACTTGATGAATCCAATATGTGCAGCCTGGACTGCTGGCAGATGCTCTTCCAGAAGAGGATGGGGACTGGGGAAGGGGGGTTCCACCTCTGACCACTTAGGCGCAGGGAACTCCCTTTTAGATAAGGCCCAGAGAGCTCTTGTCCAATCTGCGGACGAACAGCAGGTTGGACAGAAAGTTGTCTGCTTGACTGTAGCTGTAGTAGGTGTCCTCTGGAGCACACTATTGAAAATTACAGATTTAACAGCTTAAACTGTATATGTTCAGGCATTCCCTGAGGAACTCAGAAGATCTGTAATGCATTGGTGCCAGGTGGAGATGTTACTGCAGCACTCATGAGCATCTGGTGCTTACTGAAAGCCCAGCATGTGGATGCCTGCAAGGTTACCTGAGATTCTGTTCACCTCTGAAACATGAACAGAAATGTTAGCTTTCCTGATGTGGAGAAAAAGATGCCTTAAAGGACACTTCATAACCGTTTATTTATGATTTTATATGCAAATATGATACTGAGTGCAAACTGGAAAGATATTGGTGACTGCTTAAGCCTTTTCTTCAAGTAATGGAATGACTGGAAATAGTACAAACTTTCTGCTCCAGCTGAGCTTTTTAGTCTGCAATAGAAACCAAGGATTTGCTCTTGAGTCTGGGCAAGAAACATTCATTTTCAGTTATGAAAGAAAATTGCCTTAGGTTTACTGCTTGGCAGGGTTGTTTTACTAAGGAATGTCACACCATCTCTCACAAAAAAAAATAAAATACTCTTCCCATTGTGCTTTTCTTCTGTGCCAGCACCACACGCTCGGTCTTTTTCCTCAGAAGCTTCATTGCTAACCTCAGCCATTGTGTACTCAGACACTTAGATGTGAAATAGTGTTTCTTACTTGAACTTTGCTTTGATTATTCATGGTGGTCACAGTGATCTGTATTAGATATTTACATTCTACACTGTTTTAGGTTATTACAGAATTTTGACGTGGATTTAATCTTATTGGTAATTTGTCAAGTGCTGGCAGAAGGATTCAGTCTCACTTCAGGCAGTAATAAGATAATAGTTGTTTTAAAGCATGCATCTGTAAAAAGCTTAGGTGCGTGGAAAAAAATTGCAGGGAAAAAAGAGTTTCAGAAATACTGTTTATTTTTCCTTTCATTATTTGCAGCTGGCCATATGGGCAGCAGGGTTGCCTCGGGGAACCCAACCCATGGCGGGGGGGGGTTGGAACTTCCCACCTAAGCCATTCTGTGATTGGATATTTTTATGGAAAACTGGAAATAGTTCTTGCTGGAGTTCATTATGGAGGTCTGCAGAGTATAATTCAAAAGGTATTACAACCCCGTGGTACCAGCTTAACTGAAAATGTGGGTTTTAATGCATTTAGCTGTGTGGCTGAGTTTCTTCTTTGCATGTTGAAAAGCCTACTGTGATATCTAAAAGGCCACTAATGTATGTTTCTTTCTTAGAAGTTCTCTGCTTAAATTTTTTCTTTCGTGTGTTCTTCCCTGGTCTGAATGAATTTAAGATTCACTTAAAATAATTGAGTCATTTTTATATGTTGTGTATATTGGATATATTCTTTTTACTTACTGCAATGTGCTGAAGACTGAACTCTCACATTGCAGGACAGTGGATCAGCAGTGAGGTAGTGGCCGGTGACAAATGGTCATCGCTTATATGTTATGCACAGATGTTCTATAAGGAACCACGTGGCATTTAAATTAAAAATAATGTAAGTGCAAGTGAATATTTTTTTCTTTCCTTAATGAAGAAACTGGGAGATAAACCATACTCACCATGACATCGTTAACCTGTCAGAAAGTACAAAGAAGTTTAAGTCAGTGGGCTTGTGGAATAGTTGATAATTGTATGTTTTATCAGAAAGCTGAGACCTTATTGTCATAGAAGTTATACGCAGCAACTGTGAGAAGAAATGGGACTGGAAAAGCAAGTAGATTTAATCATACTTAGAGAGTCCCTTTTACAATTTGCAGAGCAGGTTTGCAGTCATGTACAGCTGTAGGCCACATTGCCTACATGCTTCAGTCTTTCCTCTTGTGTTTGTGATTTAAATGTAAGGATTCCCTCATGCTTCTGATCTCATCCTTAATATCATTAACATTCCTAAACAGAAAAGCAACTTTCGTAACAGTCTGGCAATGAACATATTGAATTGATCACAACAAAGAAATAGTTGTAGGATGGCGTTAAGAGTCCGCTTCTCTTTAAAGTGATCTGCATGGGCAGATCTCTGAGTCCCGGTGTAATCATGCTGACGTTGATCAGAGTCCACGCAGCTGGAGATCTTTAAAAAAATGGGATATTGCTGTACTGTGAAGGTTGAAGGATGGTTTTCTTATTTTTTTTGGAGACTACCCTTACTTGGTAGTCTCCTTGGTGACTACCATAATTTGGTAGTTACTTGGTGAAAAGGCAGTTAAGTATTTTGGTACCAACTGGAATGCTACGTGGCCTCTGAAAAGTACTGATACCAGAAATTCTGTGGGAACACAGGTAAATTTTTAAAAACTGGTTTTCCTTATAGACAGTAATTGTAGTGTTTCTCTAACATGCTGTTATATAATACTTAACCAAACTTAGACACACATGTATTTTCTAGAATTATTTACCACTCTGTGACAAATGCACAGCTGTGAGTAATTTGCTCAAAACTGGGCAGCTAATTTTTAAAAATTTGAAAGAAAAACTTTAATAGCAATACAAGGGTCTGGCAGAAACTGGTTTCATATATGAACATCCTGTATGATGTGCCCACCTCCATTTCCAAAATGCAGTCGTCAGAATACAAATGTTGCTTTTACAAATTTTATTTGGGGTTGTTTTCATACGTGTGTACATACTTCTCTAGAGTGTGTGTGTGTGTATCTCTATACTTGACATTCAAAAATTTAAAAGTCTAGAGTTTCATATTCAGTCATTTAGAGATTAGGAAACAACATAATTGCTTTTATTGTTCTAAGGGCATCTCTTTGTTTGTCTTTATGTTGTGATTCAGTCTTATTTACATAACCAAATATTTCTCCATGGGATTCCTAGTTTTTGAACATGGCAAACACTCGCTGTTCTCATTTCTTATACTAACAGTGACCTCTGCTCTGTCCTAGGTTTGATGCCTAGGGGATGAAGATCTTGCAGGCAATGACAATGATCTGTAGCAGCTTTGGGGCTTTCTCCTCCTGATTTTCCACTCGATACCTTGCACTTTCAGTAACAGTTTTAGTGTCAACAGTCTGATGCACTATGAATTGGAAAATGTAGCAATTCTGTGTGGGTTCCCATGGTCTCTCAGCCAAGACTGGAATGTTTTACCTTCACACCACAGACTTTGGCACTTGAACTGACAGTAATGTGGGTGGTGGTGGATAGCTGAGGCTTTATCACAGAAGCATTGAAATGTTTGAGTTGGAAGGGCCCCTTAACGGCCGTCTAGTCCGACTCCCCTGCAATGAACAGAGACACCTACAGCTAGATCAGGTTGCTTAGAGCCCCACGTCTCCAGGGATGGGGCATCCACCACCCCTCTGGGCTCCCTGTTTCCAGTGCCTCACTACCCTTAGTGTAAAAGGCTTCTTCCATGTGTCCAGTCTATTAATCTGGAGGGAAGATGCACTGGGGGCAAGGGCAGTGAGGGGACAGATGGCTGGAGGTGTCATGGTGTTCGCTGTCGGAAAGGGAAGGCACAGGAATCTTGCATCTTCTTTCTGGCTCCAAAGGAAGAGTAGTGTAATGTTTACAGATGCTTTTGCCATTGGCCATTGTTACCTGGTTTTGTTCCAGTTTCCCTTTTTTCTCAAAATGTTCTCTGGTAATAGGGTAAATGCTGACTTTTAAAATATGGAAACAGAAATCATGCAAAAGAGGCTTTCATTTTGAAAGTGAAATTACAGAAAAATAAAAAGAAAATTTTTCAACTATAGATACAGATCGCAATACTTCAGCACTAATTAATATTACGAGCTTATGTTTATAGTGGAAAAGGTAATTGGAAGGAAAAATATTATTCCTAATGATGTCATTAGCACCGTCGTCATTTTTCTTTCATTGACATTTCTGAGGAAAGCTAGGAAAGCAGCAGTAGGAAAATTGTGTGTGTCAATATGGAAGCTTAGTTTTAAAATCTGATTTACCAAAGATACTGTAGCAGTGTTTGGCAGCTATTATGGTAAAGATGTTTTAGGGGAGGAAAGAGAAATGCCTTAATGTGGTAGCAGTGTGCGTAGGGAGTATCAGAAGTGCAGGGCCAGGTTCAGCCCAATGACTTGCTTCTGACCAAGCACTGGAAGTGTTACTCTGAAATGACTTATTTGTGAGTGCCTTTAACAAAGTTGTCTCCCTACACAGGGTCTGTTGCACTTCGGGTTTGGAACATAGAAACAAGCTTTGTGCTGCTGGCAGTGTCAGCAAGCTGCAGGGAGCAGCGCTCTGCCTGTTACCAGCTGCTTCCCAGCTAGCATGAAGGCATCTCTATTTTAATCACTTGTGCTGCTTTTTTATTTTTTAAACGCTGCTGATATTGTCTGTCCTGATATTTCTTTGTGATGTAATTGGTGGACTTCAGAAAATATCACATCAGAATTACTGGTAGGATTGTTTTAAGACAGAAGGGCTGGATGGCTTCTAAATGGCACAGGCACTGGTTACATTTTGTTTCTTTAAGCTGCTGCTTGAAGAGTCGGTAGCCCTGTTCTCCCTTTCCCACCCAAACAGGTTGGCTCTGGTGGTGTCTTGGGCCTTACAGCAGCTTTTGGTGACTTAATTTCTTGTTTCGAGCTGTTCTTGGGAAGCTGAATTAGGAATTTTTTTTCATTCTCTCTGCTAAGTAGAAATAATTCACCACAGAAGAAGCAAATATGCTAATCTCTGCTTACAGAATGTAAACTTGAGGGAGCTTAGCTGATATCTTGTGTACAAGTGTGGGTAGACTTGTGCTGAGTGATTGACTCTGCAATCATTACACTTCCTAGAGACTGCAGCTCATCTTCTCAGCCTGTCTTCCTATGAACTTGAACTACAGGGTTGGTTTTTTTTTAATGTGATACAGTGGTTTGGGAATAATACTGGGATATCAATATTCTTTGTCTGAAATTTGAAGGTAGTGTCAAGCAGTTGATGCAGTTCCTTCTTTTTGTCACTGAAGAAATACCCAAATATTGACGATGATACCAAAAGATCAAATCAGATTACTGAACAGCAGTTAGGCATGTTCAGAGCAGTGTTTTACCCACCCATATGAATTTGAACTGCATGTTACCAATCCATTGAAATATTTGGTTACCCTCACCAAGGAAATTATCTATTTTTAAATTTGTAGATATTGCTTGACAGTCTGGTAGCAGTAATTCCAACTGTAGGACTGACTGTGATTATATGAATAGTTGACAGCATTGTTTTAAAATGTTTATAAGAAGGACAACTTGGTTCAGGATAAGCCAATGTCATGTTTTGTTAAGAAACAATTTTGCTTTAAAAACAAAAAAAAAAGTTTGTTTTCCTGTTTAACAGCAGGAAAGCTCTTTACAGTTATTTGGCAAATGCAGAGATACCACTGAAGATAAAAAGTTTCCAGAGGGAATGGTCCATCAAGGAACAAGAATGCAATGATCGTTTTTCTCAAAGTGTTTTTCTACTACTGATCTCCACAAAACATTTGGGACTTTTTGTTGCTGCCAGGCCCCATAATACATTTACTCACATGCTTCTAATGGGAGAAAGCCAGCATACAAATGTTGCCAGACTCTCGAAGTAGTTGGTGCAGATCAGAATGCCCTTCCCTGGCCCATGCTAGGAGTGGTGGAGGAGCAAAATCCTGTTTCAGAAGGCTGGAAGGCAGCAGGATGGTGCCCAGTGTGGACTGGGGAGTGCTGTCAGCCCTTGGATTTTAAGAGTATTGAGACTGGAGTGATCAGACTTGGGCATTAGATAATGTTTGGGAAGCAGTTGTGGAAACTACTGCTTTATGTAGGGCGATAGGAAGGCTGTAAATGGCTACATGCTGGCTATGTGGTCCAGGAAATACAGAAGAGGTTAAAGCAGGAAGCTCAACCTCTCAAAACCTGCATTTTCTTGGTGTTAAGATGGTATCTTAGTACCATCTCGAACTGATGGAAAAGAAAGCCATTATGTGTAAGAAAATATATATATATATGTTTGTGTCTGTATTTTTACAGATAAGCAATAAATAAATAAATAGATAAATAAGCTATTCAATTCACAAAAATAGATTAGTCAGAATTATGACTTTCCTGACAGTGATTATACATTTTTGTACACTTATATAGTATTTTATATTGATTTCTGTCATATAAGGTTCCTTTAAGTTGCGTTTTTTAAATATACAGTGTGTGGCTGGGTGTATGTAGGTACATAGCTTGAATTCATAGTCTAGTTGAAAACTGGAACCTCGAGTTTTTAATCTCCAAATGATAGAAATCCCAACTATTATTGCATAGCGCAGCACTCTGTGGCAATAGTTTATTTACCTGGTGAAACCCTGTTTCACCAAAACCAGTAGTGATGGTATTTATTTTGACAGAACTACTTGAAATTTGATAGTGCCACGATTACCACAAGCTACCTCTTACTTGTGTAGTTTCTCTGATATGTGTTGCATGTTATTTTTGATGGGTAATTTTTCAGGTCAGTACATAATGTCTTATATTCTTTGTTTGGTTTTTTGTTTGTTTGTTTTGTGTGTGTGTGTGTGTGCTTTTTGTTTGTTTGTTTTACCAACTTTTTAGTAGTTCTACTTACCAATACAACTTTGTAAAAACAGAAGCCGATGTCTTTCACACTTAATTTTCTTTTTTACTGTTTCTCCAGTGTTCATCCACACTGGGAACTGGAATAAATGAATCCTGTGTAACTTCCTATAAATGCAGTTTAAGGAGTGAATTTGTTTATTCAGCTAGTGTAGACTGGGATCAATTTTATTTCAGTCTCACCTAAGAATTTACCCAGTGTTTAAGCCTTGTGTGCATTATATATTTTGTGGTTTTAGAATAGTTAGGTCTAGTTATGAGTCTTTTAAGGAGTACTTTTAGCAGTATATAAGACAAGTTTAAACATAGCTCACAAACTTGGTTTTAAAGCCAAGGTAAATGAGGTCTTGTAATGCCACATTCCAGTGATTCTGACATCAGAGAAATATCTGCAGTAAGAAATTTCTGTGTTAAAGTGGGTGAATATTTACATGCTTGAAAGAAGCAAGATTGGGATCTGATGTGGAGTACTGCTAAGGTAACCAGTGAAGACAATAACAAATGTTTGCATTAAAATGCTTTTCCCCTCCCTTAGAAAACAGTGCAATGCATTTGAATCAAATCCAATTGTTGTAGGAAGTCTAAAACTAGTCCTTTAGTTTTCAGTGTTTTAGTGTTGTTTCAGGTTGTTTGATATTCTGATGTTGTTTTAGGAAATGTTTGTCTGGTTTACATATTGAGAATCATGCTAAAAGTGATCTGAGCACTGACACAAATCATAAAAAACAAAAATACTTTGATGTATTGGCACAAAAGATATTGCATCTAACATATGTATTGGTGTTTGAATACAAAATATTAATTATTCATCACATTGCAATATTATTAACCTTTTTATTTAATTTTACTTTTTTTCCGAGATTTTTATTCTAGTGGTGGAATAATAATAGTAATTTAAAAAAGGGTTAAAGTTACAAGCCTCATTCGAAACAAGAAACTTGATGAAGAAATTGCTAGTCAAGCAGGAGTGCATCAGTTTGGCCTTGGATGGCTGCGCTGAGCTCTTCTCTGTTGCCTTTTGATGGCAGTGAAGGAGTAGGGAAAGCTGCAGATCAGCTGGGCTTCAGATGATCAGCTCTCCTGTCATCCTTTCATTTTAAGAGGAAAAAGTTCAGTGCAATGTCTTATAATACAGAGCATGGTTTTTTTTTCTCATTGTAATAACATGTTTTTAAAGACCTGACTTTTTCAAATTTACCATTAGTCTTCATCTTGTTTTCTTTCAGATTCTTCTCGTTCTTTTCATCGAGATGAGACGATAGTTATTGCCCTTGCATCTGTGTCCGTACTAGCTGTCTTGTTTGCTGCTCTGTTCTTTGGATACAGAATGCTTGCAGGTAGAGTTTGATGACCCTGTTTTTTTAAATATTGTTCTTTAAACTGTTGAAATTACACTTTTGTTTTGTCTTCTCCCCTAATCTCTCTTACATGTTTGTATGTAGTGCTCCTTTTTTTCCTCTCTAACACTATTTGGTGATATCCCTTTCCTAACAGTTCAGAGAGATTTATGATTCTTTTTCCAAGTTGGTGTTTTGGGACCTCCTTTTTCTCAACATATCCTCTACTCAGCACACAAGTATTGTTGCGAACATGCTTTACAGTTACCTGCAGTGACATTCAATTATCATAACAGGTGTGTAGCAGGTTGCTTTAAGTTTGTAGCTGTTGCTTTCAGCACTTTCACTACTGATTTTACTAACTTGGAAGAATTTAGAGGATTTCTTTCTGTTTACCTACACTATGTGTTAGTGTCAAATCCAAGGTGAGCTGCATTTTCACTTAGAGTTATGACAGAGAAACAGAGTGTCTGATTCCCTTCCCATCCCTTCCTGTACAGGAGACCGTAAACAAGGATTGCACAGTATGAACATGATGGAGGCAGCAGCATCAGAGCCCTCATTGGATCTGGACAATCTTAAGTTACTGGAGGTAAATGTTTAGCTGTTTCCTATCTTTTTCTTTCCCAATGTAAGAAAAAAAATAACATTGCAGCTGTTATATTTTGCCTGGTTTTGTTAGCCATATTGGATTAGCTAGTGCACATTCTATCTTGAAAAGAAAATAGTAAGCACTGGAAAGTGTCAATGGGGGTGAGGGGAGTTTAAATGTGCTGTATTTCAGCACTCCATCAAAACTTTGTTTTTTTTAAATCAACTTCAGTCACTTTAAGTACAATATCCTATAGTAGTCATCTGAAATGCTTTAGTAACACCTATTGAAGTATAGAATTTTCTGTAGATAGGGCCATGTATTTCCATAGTAGTGCTTTTATGTATTGTCATTAATCACAGTGGAGTACTCTCTATCTCCATGGCAACTAGGGGCCAACTAGAACCTTCCACTGAGCTTGGTGTCAGATGCATTGTCAGAAACCCAACAAATGTTATACTTTCAATTAATATACTTAATAGAACTTGCATAAAATTTGTAAAAGCATTTTGCTAAAAAAAAAAAATATATATTATATCAGTATAGTGACAGTGAAAGAGACTGAGAGGTTGCCCATCAGAAATAGCAATTAGTGGTGATGGGTGCAGGCATGATGTCCTTACTGCAGTATGCTCTGGGCAATGGGAAAAGGAAACTAACCTCCAAAGAAACTTGAGTGGCCTCTGCCAACAAGAAGTACTTAAGGCAAAGTTCACAAGAGTACAAAGGCATACGTTGTACAAGCGTGTAAAGCCTCAGATGAAATCACTCATACTGATTGGTAGCCTTGGAAGAAGCATCAACATTGTTTGAGAGATCTACTACAGAGTCTTCAGTCTTCTTCCTCAAATGCTGGTAGAGATGTGAACGTATTGTATGTTTATACCTTGAACTGACTGACTGCCACCTTACAGTCCACTGTGAGGACTCTGACATTGGAAGACGGAGAAATGGAAAGTATTATCTATTAAATGATACTTTGTTAGACAACATTATCGTTTTTAGAATCATTGTAATCTCTTCTCTTTTTTCTTCTTCCTCCATTTGTAAACATTTATAAAAGTAAAAAGGTACTTGTCTGTGGAAACTTTACACTTCCACATTCAAGTCTCGGTGTAAACTGAATACAATAGACTTAAATTCATATGTAGTTAGAGTGTTTTGAGCTTTATAAACTAGAACTCTTCTTGAAGGTAGTCCAGTATTCTGGTTTAGAGCAGAGATCGCATCTTTCTTCTGTTGCCATGGAGATGGAAAAGGCTTTTCTGTGAAGGCAGTCTAACATTGTGGGAGGTAGAATGAAGATTTACAGGTAGCACAGAATTGATTATTCCTTCCTATTAAAACCCATTTATCTCCTTTGGAATGTGTTTTGCACTGCAAATGCATGTAGAGTCATTATTAACCTAAAATACATGGCTTGTAAAGCCATCCTACACCTAAAATGGGCAGCTAGAGTTGATTAAAATTGACCATGTAAAGCTATAAATGTTCAATAGTCAAAAGTTTAATAAGAGAATTATCAGCATAAAGCACATGGATTTATCGATGCTCTATATAGAACAGCTGACTAGGTTACTTACAGTTTATTTAATGGGTATGCAGACTATAGGTCAATTTAGTAATACAGACCTAAGTGGGCCTGACCTAGGATTTTCAGCTCCAAAATAGTTTTTATGACAGTATTCTGATTCTGGTCTTCAATACAAAATCTTTGCTATTTCCTACAGTGTTGTTGAGTATAAAAGTTGGTGTATAGTCATTGTAGAGTGAAAACATTGATTTTGCCTTTACTTGTTATTGAGTGAGCTTATTATTTATTTATTTTTTTTTTTGCAGTTAATTGGTCGGGGACGATACGGAGCAGTGTATAAAGGCTCCCTAGATGAACGACCCGTTGCTGTGAAAGTATTTTCTTTTGCTAATCGTCAAAACTTTGTCAATGAGAGGAATATTTACAGGATTCCACTGATGGAACATGACAATATTGCCCGCTTCATTGTGGGAGATGAGAGGTTCACTGCAGATGGGCGTATGGAATATTTATTGGTGATGGAATATTATCCCAATGTAAGTGCTTCAGAGAAATCAATTGGATTTATTTAGATTCCTAAGAATAGCCTTATAAAAAGGATGTACTTCAGCCTCTGCCAACTCAGCTCTTCTTGCACAGTAGTCACCTTTGCTTGGTGTAATGTAAAAATGATCCATACGAGGTACAATTTTAATGAACCATAGTATGGTTTCCCGTAATACCCTTCAAGGTTACTCAGTTACTGCTACCAAATATAGTCTTAGAAATTCGCGGCTGTGATAATTTGCTCTTGATTATATTGCAGTTTTTTTGAATCAACTGTGGGATGATCAAGGGCAGGATTTGAAGAATTTTTAGTTAATAATTAATGAACTTAAACTACTTGATATTAAAGTAATTACATCTCCACCAAGGTCATTGCAACCTCACTCAGTAGCTGTAAATAGTAGGGGTTTTCTACAACAAAACATAAGGCATCCAGTGTTGTTGTTTGTGGCACTATAGATCGTGAGCTGCTTATATGCTGCTACCTACCTTCTTTAAAGCTTCCTGTGGCATACCCTATTTGTTTTGCTATACCATGTATTTGATGATACTGAAGAAGTCTTAAAGCAATGTTACTTTGCAGAACCATATCTTCAGTTCTTCTGAGCTAACTAATGCTGCAACCCTCAAACTCGTTGATCTGTGTTCTGAGTACTCTGTGTGCACATGCATGTAGGTATACATAGAACAAAAACGTGTTAAAAATGTTCAGCAGAAAATGCGAACTGCTTGTCATGAAAAGTCATAATGTGTATGAGACATTGTTTTCCTGTTGTATAGAGAAGGACTTTAACTGCTTGAGTAATTCATACCTCACTGAGCTTTTTGGTCTCAAGTAAACAAAGGCACTGTTTTTATTCCAGTGTCTAAAGGTGATGACTATAGGTTGATTTGTTACGTGGAGTCAGTAGGACAAAAGCTGCTTATTAAGTAGCAAAAAGAAACAGAACAGCAGTAAATAGCAGTAATGATGGCTTCCTCCTTAAGATGTTTCAGGTTCTATACATACGCTCGTTTTGAAAATCAAATGCATACATGTATATAAATACCTAAATACATATGCAAATTTAAGAAGGCAGCATATCATTTCACAAATATGAAAAGTGTCCTGACTGAAACTCTTAAAAGTGAGAACACACTTGATTCTGTCAGTTTATAAGAACTGAAAATCTAAGAAGAGATTGCAGAGATGAGAAATGAAATAGGAAAGCTCAGCTGTGTCTGTACCATGTGTATGGCCTACATATGGTGACAGAGCAGGCTTACTTTCAACTAAGTTAAGTGAAGTCATGGAAGTAAGTATTCTCTTCCTGAGAGGGCATGGCATAATTGTCTTTACATGTGATATGGTTTTGCTCATTTATTTAATGAAGGATTTTTAGTTGATACATAATTTCATGGGAAATTACTTTGTGTCTTCTATAAACAGGATCTGTTAACGATCTGCTTGAATGCACAAATGAGGCTTACAACATCATATTATCAGATTCTTTCCTGATATGGTGTTGAAAACAGCAATATTAGCCTGAAATCAATCCACTGGTGGTTTGCGAGTCATTGGAAAAAGTGCACAGCAGGTGTAATTAATGCACAGTATGGTCCTTAATTCAGTGAGCAGATGTTCCTCTGTATGCTGAGCTACCAGCAGGGAAAAAACCCTGCTGTGGAAGCATTACTAGAAGGGAATGGCACCATTCAAAACGTAGTCATAAAACTTGCTTCAATAAGAGGCAACCCGTGCAAGATGTGCAGCTGAAATACTCCCCATCCAAAGCATCATTTTTCTGGAAAAAAGCTCTCTTCTTGTAAGTAGCAGTTGTAATAAATAACAACACGCAAAATAGAACATTTTGACAAAGAAAATTGTTTGTGGTGTTGCTTGGGTGAAAGCAAGACAGATTAGATTAAACCAAATCACAATAATATCTGAACACCAGACAGATGAATGCATGGGAGCAAGTAATAAAAGGCGGGAAATGTGTGTTGAGTGTTGAGATGCTGCAGGTAAATGAGTAGTGCATAACTGGCAAAGGATGGTAGAGCATGGCATAGATAATAGTCACAAAATTGTGCCCCTGGTGCTCAAACATTTGTATCTTTTTTAGAACAATTGAAAAATTTTTGTAAAATTTCCCAGTTAGACTGTAGCAGTCTTGTTGCCTCCATTAGAGTAGGCTGGAATAAAGGATAAAGTGGAGATTTATGCATCAGAAGAAGATATATGATCCATACTGGACCATGCAGTCTACCTTCATATAATTTATGTCTATACATAAACAAACCATTTTATCTGTGTATTTCATATTTTACAGCTTTGCCTTATCACACGTGGCCTTGAGTAAAGAGAAGACTATGCCTGAGATTTGGCATAGTGAAAAAGTTTATTTGAACTCCTAGTTTCAGATTTGGGGTTTATTGCTGTGGTCGAAATGAAAGAAAGCTAGTAGGAGTTTTTGTACTTCTTACAAATAATTTCACTTTTTCCTTATTGTTTATAGCTTTTACCTCACTTGTAGATGAATTTTCAGGTTGTTGTTATCAAAATCTATTCAAAGTTTGTATGACAATATTTTAAAAATTTTTAAAAAAATTCTCATCCAAGTTTAAAAATGTGTGGTGACATTTATATGTTTTCACCAAGGAGGTTATCTGTAAATGGATTCTTTATTCCATACAGTCTCAATCTGAAAAGCTGTCAGAGTTTCATAATTTTACTAAGGAGTGTCAATAATTGGCTTTTAGTTTTAGCATTGGATTAATAAAAATTTCTAAGGCTTTAGTCATTTTAGATGTTGGTATCCATGTGCATCAATCTGAATTGTGCATGTATTACATACCTGAATACTGACTCCAAATGGACTCAAATGGCAAATACTTGCTGTTTTTTTCACCAAATGTTACTTAACCGATGGGTCAATCAAGTGTTCATTTGCAGCTATGATAGTAAGATGCTACATATTAGTGCATCTTTATGAATGAAAATTTAAACAGGCCAAAGGTGGTAGTCACAGTTATAAAAAACAAAACAAAAAACAGTATATATGCAGAGAAGGCTGGACCTCTTGTTCTTTATGCTTGGGGATTTGCTTTGTTTAAACTGAGGATATTGTTACTGAGGATGGCCCATAAAAATGCTCTAAGGCATCACAGTCATAGGATCTGTCCCTTATGTCATATTATCTGTGTTTCTAAAATATTTCACTGTCACAATTGACACTCTGTTGTGATTTCACTGTGTGATAATTTTTTTCTTAAAAAAAAAAAAAAAAACACACACAAAAACAGCTATTTGTTCACATTTAAATTATCTTTTTTAAAAAGTATGAAATTCTCTTTCCCCGTTTCTTCAGTGTACTTTGGCTCGCTGCTATTCTGAGCCTTCTTTGGGCTTTTTTCTTTCAAAGACTGAACTAATCACAGCAGGTGAGATGCCAGTGAGAGATGTTCAGTGATCTTCTGTAAATGCTGAAGGTTCAAAGTCCACTAATTAGTAACCGTACCTGTTATGTCTGTAGGTACCTTTCTCCTTCTGTAGTTCAGTAAGAAGTTTTTAAGAATAAAAGAAATTGGTATTTAGCTTGTGTTTTCTAATACTTTACTCGTAAAGGCAACCTCTATTATTATGCAACATGTTACCTTTTCTGTTCAGTTTCCTCGCATAAACTGAACAACACCTCTGAAAATTAATGAAACTTTGCTCTAATCTTGTGTTTTATAGCATCTGGGTAAACACAGAAGCAGCTGCAGGATTACGGCTTTCAGGAGCAATGGTTAAAACATCCTTCTTAAAGGTTTTGACTTGATTATTCATTTTGCAACTTGGTAATTGTTTCAATCCAGTATTTTTTATTTTTTATTTTTTTGTAGGGTTCACTGTGCAAATATCTGAGTCTCCACACAAGTGACTGGGTGAGCTCTTGCCGGCTGGCACATTCTATAACCAGGGGCTTGGCATACCTGCACACGGAGCTACCTCGAGGAGGTAAGGCCAAGAAGGGATGCCAGAGTGTTCAAGAGGTTGCCGTTTATGTCAGGTAGAAGATCACTGCCTTTTTTTTTTTTCATTTGTGTTGGTACAGTGAGTAGGAAATGATTAATCCAAACACAGATTGCTCACAACTTCAGACAGGTTTTTCCTTTTGAACAATTCCCTGTGGGCTGTGCCAGTGATGCTTGCATGAAAACAGGGAGTAAAAGCCAGCGGTGTCCCAGGGACAGACAAGAGGAAGAGGCAGAGCTGTGCAGTGCTGCTGTATCATGGCAACAGATTACTGAAGACCTGAAGCACTGGATGTCTGCCTAATAGAGAACAAGCAGATGGAGCATTCTATTTGTTTACTGCAGTTCTGACACAAACCAGCAAAGCAATTTTTAGTTTGTGTGAACTATATATGTGAAAAATAATTACATTTCTTAATTCCACTGTAGTTTTATCGTATCTCTTGATTTTTGTTGAAGAGTGAAGTCCCGTTCTTATCTGTAGAAATGATATTGCTGGATTTTTAGTGATTTATTAGAGCACTGGATCTGACAACATGTTAATATATCTGTTTTGTCTCTGCTCCTTTGCTTCAGCCCAGCCTTACAGCTAGTGAAGTATCATGATTATATAACAGGTATTCTGTGCTGTAACAGGCTGCGGAATGTGGCCTGGCACTGAAGCATTAGCTTTTTGGCAATAAATAAACGGATGGCAATATTAATTCTACATAAAAGTGCTAATGTTGAGATTAAAGTCCTCAGCTGTATATCTCAAATGTTAAGCACAAGCTCAGCAGAAGAATGAATGCAGGACATTGTTAAGAGACTGAAAATACCTAAATAGGTATTCCTATGTGTGATTGAAACTGCAGCTATCATCTTAACATCGTTTATAAATGTGCAGACAAGTGTGTTCATTAGCAGCCAAAAAATTTGTAAACCTTCCATCATAAGGGAGACACAGGCATAGACTGAACTGTATAACCTAGGAAGGAACTCATGCAGTAAGAATAAAATGGCATAGTAAAACTCGTTCTGTAGTTATTGCTGTTTTACTGAATAAATTGCATATAAATGAGGAACAACTGAAATTACTCTTTGGAAAAGATGAAATCCCTTGCAGGAATAACATATACAGATTCTCTGGAATAATACTGTCTACGTATCTTTTGAATAGGTGCCAATCCCAGTTATCATTTAAGTAGCTGGTATTACACTTAACAGAGGACTGTGAACATGAGAAAGAACATTTGGAATGGCTGTCAGGGCTGTGGCAGCAGGTCTGTGTTTAAGTACATAATATCTTTCCTGCCAAAATCATGCTGCAGTATCCTTTGGAAAGAAGCTTATTGGCAAACACTAAAACTTTATGTAATGGTAACTCTGTATAATGTATAAATGCAGTGAAGCTATGAATGCTAGTCAGTTTTCTACAGATAGCATACTGCAGAGCTCATTATAAAGAAGCAACTATATTAGATTTCTACAAGATAAGTTGGTTTTCTGTTTATAATAGGTGAACAGACTTAATGAGGTTCTCTCATTTTGCCAAACAGTAGAACTGCTCAAATAATAACAAGTACTTCCATATGTCCAAATAGACCATTACAAACCTGCAATATCCCATCGTGACTTGAACAGCCGCAATGTACTGGTAAAGAATGATGGAACATGTGTAATTAGTGATTTTGGGCTCTCCATGAAGTTAACTGGAAACAGACTGGTGCGCCCAGGTGAGGAAGATAATGCAGCCATTAGTGAGGTAAGTACAAATGAAGATAAGCCAGCATATAAATAAAGACAAATCAGTATGGGAGTAACATTGAGAAACCGTTGTTATAAGACGAATATTAAGTTGGTACAATTCTTTTGATGGGGAATTGCTATAGTAGGAGAAGTGGCTGAAACATTGACAGGATGAGACAAATTGTTATTGTCAGAACATTAACACCTAGCATTTTGAAAGGTGATAGATTGGCAGCCCTGGAGATGGAAGCTTTGTGCATGCGAGAGGATATATACAAAGTGGGTATGATTGCAGAGCTTACAAAGATGTGGGTGCAAGCCCTGTGAGTCTCATGATGCAGACATTACTTAAGCCCAGACAGTCTTCAGAAATCAAAGTAGTTAGATTTTTCTTTTTTTTTTTTCTTCCTTCCCCTTCCATGTCCAAGAACCATTTATTTCTCTGTGTGTCATCTGTAATTTGATGGACTTTAAGTAGATATAACAGGAAAAAAACAAACAAACATATGTAGAAAGGCATGGAGCAATTGAGAACAAACTAGGACCAAATAATGGGGGGAGCTTGAAGGAGTAACCTATGAGAAAAGATTGAAATAATTAGGGTTGTTTAGTCTAGTCAAGTAAAAATGTAGGCAAGTCTTCAAATATATAAACAAGTGCTACAAAGAGAAAGGAACAACCTGTTTGCATTCAGTTTGAATAGGAAGAAAGGTAATGGGATTATTTTATAGGTGGGAAACTTTAGGTTAGTTGTGAAGGAACCTTTCTAATCTGCAGAAGTCAGGGACTGCCAGGGAAGACTATAAAATTTGCATCCTTATGTGGTTTTAAGGAACACATTGGAAAAGCATCTTGCTAGGAATGGGTTAGAATGGTTTCTGGGCAGAAGAAGGAAACTGATTTCTTAAGCTTTGTTTTCTATGATGCAATGATTCAGAAAGTGCTTGCTTTTCCTTATTTTTTTCAATAAGCATAAATGCACTGACATCTGATTGTAGGCTACTCAAGTAATAATTTAAACAAACACTGAAGAGTCCCTACTGCCTCAGGATATTTGTCATCTGTGCTGTTACAGTGAGTCTTTACATTTTATTCACAGAATGCTTCACAGCGCTAATAGCATCCTTTAGAAAGCAAGTGTTACAGTAGTAATATCTCATGCACTAACACTTTTTTTATATATCCTCTTGCTGAACAAAGGAATGGAGAAAACACTGTTTAAAATGCAGGGATGTGGAATAGTCCTTTGACATAATACTGTCCTGTAAGGATTGATGAAATACTGCTCTAATCTAACATAGGTTTTATTAAGACTAGGCCACCGATAAGAGTAGCAGCTGAGGGCACTGATTAGAAGAGAAATGCATTTTCCATCTTAGCTCCTAGAAAACATTGAACTATATTAAAAAAAAAAACCACCATACACACACACATACACACACACAAAATAGATAAAGAACTCAAAACCCTTATAGTAAATTGAATTTGAAAATTACTTCTTGATTTAAAGCTTTGATTTTGCCTTTCCAGGTCGGTACGATCCGCTATATGGCCCCAGAAGTGCTTGAAGGAGCAGTGAACTTAAGGGACTGTGAATCTGCTTTGAAACAAGTAGATATGTATGCACTAGGCCTCATCTACTGGGAGATATTTATGAGATGTACAGACCTCTTCCCAGGTAACTAAAAGAACTAGAAGAAACAATAGCAGAAAAAAGGATCAGCAACTCATGTTAGTCCCTAGTTGTAGCTTTTTGAAGTGAAGTAATTTATTGCTTTTTTTGCTGTTAAGCCAATGCCATCTAGTGTTTGAGATGGTTACTGTTAACAGTACACTGCGTTAGCACGCGAAGTGTGGATCATGCTGACATACTTCATATTGCCTGTTAATGTATTTTGCAGGCCACATGGCAGTGCTGTTTGAGCACTATCATTATTGTCCAGAGCTCTTGGACACTGAGAGTTGGATTGATGGTGAAAGCAGTACTTTCAGTACTTAGGCCTGATATAGTGCCCAAATTTTCTTTCAGACCTTCCTCATGAACAAATAGATGGAAAAGTGCTGTAATTTAATATGGTATTTAGACATTCATACTTTTCTTTATGATCGTGGCATGAAAAACTCAAGCAACGTCAATCTTGTAAAATTAAACTAAGGGGAATAAACTGTTAACACTGAGAAAATATAGTAACCTTCATCTTCTTCCTGAGCTATAGCATACAGAGTTAATCTGACATGCCGTATTCCCTCTTCAGTTAAACAGCCGCATAGTGCATGCAGGGACTTGTAATCTGTTTGGATTTCCCCCCAAACAAAGTATGCTTACTTGCTGACATTTCACAGTCATTAGGTGTCATCCTCGGGCTCAAGGACATTCTGGAGGTGCCCCTTGGTCAGTAAAATTTGAAGGTGTTTTGAGAGGCTTTCAAATAAGACTTATTTCATTTGCAGTTAATTCAGCTTTTCTGGGAGAGAGGGAGGGAAGTGGAAGAGTGTGGGTTTGAGAGTGGAGTCAGAATATCCTGATAGACAATGACTTTGATGCTACCTTTCATCACTTGAAAGCCCTTGCCCTGCCTTTTTTTGGTTTTTGTTTCCATGCCTCCTCCACCAACCCCCCCGCCCAGATCTGTGATTTTGTTCGTTTTTTCTTTTGCTAACAGGAGAATCTGTGCCAGAGTACCAGATGGCTTTCCAGACAGAAGTCGGAAACCATCCCACTTTTGAAGATATGCAAGTCTTGGTGTCCAGGGAAAAGCAAAGACCAAAATTCCCAGAAGCGTG
The DNA here is from genome assembly GCF_038088225.1 of Cyrtonyx montezumae. Lineage (NCBI taxonomy): Eukaryota > Metazoa > Chordata > Aves > Galliformes > Odontophoridae > Cyrtonyx > Cyrtonyx montezumae. Next base: position 17,611,466 of record NW_027072078.1, on the reverse strand, counting down.
GAAAGAGAACAGCCTGGTGAGATAGAATAAGTACCTAGAAACAATCAAGCCAGCTGTACAGTGGTATCATTTCCTAAAAGCAATTTTTGTATTTGCATCAAGTGCCCACATATTCTCTGATGCTGGATGAAAAATATTTTCTGCCTTTTGAAATCTTACAGACTAGTAATGCACTTAAATAGTTGGAAAAATGTAATCTTCAAATACTGAAATTTCATAAGCATTGTAATAAACTGTTTCTGAAGAAGTATGGTCCTTAGAATTTGCAGTGGCTACAGTTTATAGCAATTGTTTAATTATAACTGCATTCAAAGTTTTTTGTGGCTACATTTGATCTGTAATTTTTATTTGCAAAAGTATAAGCAGAGTAATGCTGTTTGTTGTTTCAAATTAGCATTGCACAGCTTAGAGCCTTGCTTGCTGTTGCAGGCTGACAAGTTTCTGCAAGTCAGCTGAACTCTGTAAGAGTCTATGTACTTGCTTTTACCTGCAGCAAAGTGAGTTAATGCAACTCCCCTTAGCGTAGTGGGGGTTGTTTCTTCTTAAGCAAAGTGTCAACAGTCTCTGGGTTCCACCTCATAACATGGTGGCTTATTTAAGCAAGTATGGAAATTCATATATTTGACTCATCTAAAAAGACAGGTTTAGGAATTAACTTTCTCAAATTATGCCTTTTAATCTTCAGAGACTTTGCTAGTTGATATGTAGCTACTGTGCAGATAATGGGAAGCCTAAGGCCTCATCTCTGCTGGTACTTGTAAATATGTATGAAACCATTTTCAGAGAGGAGCATAGCCTCTGGTATAACAGTGTTATAAAACATGTTGTAACTGAGTTCGGAGCTTCATAGAGAGCTTTTCTTACTGCACAGTTTGGGCCAGTCTTAACAAAAGCTAAAAAATAAAAATCCACACCCAAACTGTATAGGAAATCAAGCAACTTTTAACTACAGCCATGTTGGCAAATGTGGTCTTGGAAGGATCTAAGCTTCGTAGCTGTTTTTGAAGACAGCTGAAACAAGCAATTTAAGGTTTGTTTTGTTTTGCAGGCTACTATTTTAAATGCCAATTATGTTCTTATAAATTGATAAACTCCAGAATTAGTAGAGACTGACCTAGTAATGATCTCCATATTTAAACTGTTTAACAAATTCTTTGTGGTGTCACTAACTCAGCTTTAAGGATGGATGTATATCATCACTTTAAGAGAGAAGAAAAAAACAGTAACCTGTATTTCTCTAATATGTATTAAAAAAAAAAACAAAAAAAAAAACCACTCTACCCTGTACTAGTCTAGGATAACATCTCAGTAAACACTCTAGAAGAGATGTCTTAGAAAAATAATCTCACCCTGGACCCAGGTCCTTACCTCCTGTATCTTAGGCATGAGATAAAAGGCTTCTCTCCATTATTTAAAGCTATGCTGACATGTTAGATTAAAACACTTCCATGCATATTGATATACTAGAGAAATGTATTAACTTTTTTCCTTCTAGAAATACAAATAAAAAAGAAACTGTTTAGGTCACATAATTAAGGCATTCTAAAGATGTCGAGTCCTCATTTTAGAAGCAGTCTCAGTCTGCTTGAACAAATGTTATGATATGGAACTTGATTAGTGGTATTGTTTTTCACAGTATGAATCAACAGTCTGAGCAGTCTGTGCATAAATATAATATCAGGGCTATAAAATGAGTTGGGCTGTTATCAGCATTTCTGTTTGACTTGCGAAACCCAAACAGGGACTAAGCTTGATATCAATGGTTGAGACAGAAGGATAATAGTAAAATAAGAATAATGCAACTTGCTAACTTTCATCTTTTTTATGAATTGTAGGATTTCTCGATGGTGGATTTTAGAGTAGATCCCTTTGAACCTGAAATTAATGTAAAATAAACTATGATAAATATGAAGCTTTAGAACTTCAGTCTTGTTAACTACCTGTACTGTCGTCACTGTGTGCCTTTCAGTATCCTTAAAACACTGAAAGAAAAAGATTTGCTGGAAGAGAGACCAGTACATTTATTAATGATTACATTTACAACTGGTGAAACTGTAGGGGAGAGCTTTACATAGGGGCAAGCTGGGAGAGTAGGGTGTCCACTACCTTAATGATGCAGTGAGATTGCAACTAACTGAAATACTAAAAACTGAATGCAGCCTTTTGTTCTGGTAGAGAAAATGTATCCGGTACTCTATCCTGACGTTGTTTTCAAACTTGTGTCCCTCAACTGCAGGTGGTTTAGGTGCTTAGCCTCTCTGATTGATTGTGGGGAGATAAAATATTTCCTTGTGCGGGAGCTCATCCCCACCTATGCAGCCATTGCTGCATCGCTGAGCAGCAGTGACGTGCCAGATGCGAGTGTTGCCAGGAGTCTGCTCTGTGGGCGAGGAGCTCTTCACTAGCAGGCAGAGCTACCGCTGGCTTTTCCTGCCAGAAGTGAACAAGGCAGTTCTGGCACAGAAACAATCAGCAGGGCCCACTGAATGCTTTAGTGCCCAGCTGGGACTGTTCACGGTTGCTGGTGCTGGAGAGATTAAAGCTGGGCTGAGATGTGAGACATTTTGCCAAACTGTGTGCCGTCAGTGGGCAGCAGGGGCCCATAAACATATGCCTGTTTTCTGTCCCCAGGATGCTGTAGAAGTAGAAATGTTCAGTGCTCGTAATTTCAGTTGTCTCCTCTCCAGGTCTTTGACCATATGGCAGCAGGGTTTGATGGTCTTGAGCTCTAATTCTGACTGCCTCATTCACCCCACAGTGTGATCCCAGGGAAGTGTGTTTGTTCCCATTTCTCCATCTGTTAAACAAGGGCAGCAAAATCTCCTCCTATAGTGCAGACAAATTCATTGATATTTATTAGATATTTGAATGTTATAGTAGTGGACAGAAAAATGAAAGCCTGGTGAACTGGGCAAGGCTGTGTCAATTGCATTACGGTACAGGGCAGCAAAACAGAGACCATTAGCTGAACTGTGAGGACAGGGTTACCAGAGCCACCGTCAGTCCTTAGTACACAACTTTCATAAAGCAGGGAGAATGAGCATGTGTACAATAGCAAGGGCAGGCTGGAGGTTGCATGAACAACTCTATTTCTTCCTAAATAATTATCTTTCCAGTTTGTGCATGTGAGGTATGATAATATTAGTCCTGCACCATTGTTGTTACTAGAGTAAACTAGCATTGAGCGGAATTGTCTTGTGTATCTTCCATTTCTTTTTCTCACCAACTTGTGACTATTTTCATCCATGCAGAGTGCTGTCATAGAACAATAGCACAATATAAAGGGAAAATAATTAAAAAAAAAAAAAAGTGGTTTTGTTTGTCTGTCTCCTGGCAGGCTGTGAGGTCACTTAAAGAAACGATTGAAGACTGTTGGGATCAAGATGCTGAAGCTCGATTAACTGCCCAGTGTGCTGAGGAAAGAATGGCAGAACTCATGATGATTTGGGAGAGAAATAAATCAGTTAGTCCAACAGTCAATCCGATGTCAACTGCCATGCAAAATGAGCGGTAAGAAGAGAAAAAGTCAGTTTTAGTCGGCAATTAATGTCCAGTGCTTAGCTCACTCAAGGAAGCTAGAGCACACCATTCACTTAATGTTTCTGCATAATGTTTAAAGTGTTATGGGAGTTAGTCTTCATATGGGTTTTCTGTATGATCCTGAATGTTTTGCTTTACATGAATTCACAAAATAAACATTTTTATGGTTTTGGATTCTTACAAGCATACCTTGTATGTAGATAACTGTTTTTATCACAGTGAGGCCTGTTAAGCTGAGTTTAGACAAACTATCCAGTCAAGCTTAAAAAGGCAGGAACGGGCTATGAATTGTGTTTAAAGACTATTTTCTAAGCCATGCGTTGAACTTTGGTTTAAAATGTTCTGCTAAAAGCTATCAGTGTTCAGGCAGTAAGAGTTCCGGTAATCACCAAGACTCACATTTGTAGCTATCTAGTTTAAGATCTACAGAGCCCTTGTTAAAGTCGTGGTTATTCTGACCGAGCAAGAAAGGCAATGTGTGCACCCCTTCTCTGATTATAAATGATGCAAGAGCGAGAATTTGCAGAACTGACATTAGTGGTTAAATAGTACACACCAGAGATTTGGATTTGAGGGAAGGGTAGTGTTGGCAAGGTTTGTCATGAAAAATTTCTGTTTGAAGCATGGAACACCTAAATTGTTAAAATTATTGTACATTTTTCACGGTTTAGGAGCTTGTGACTCTTTCCTAGCATCATTTTCTAGCATTTCCTATGCTCTTGTATATAGTTCTTGTTTCCCTTCTTCATTGTCACTTCTCTGCAACTACAGCAGTATCTTAGCAGTGAACTGTGCAAATACAAGTATTGGACAATTAGAAGAAAATTAGTGTTATGTGATTTACTTGTGTAAATAACATTTGTGACAAAGCTGCTGTCCTAGTAAAATGGTGAAAAACCCCAGGATTTTTCAAATAAGATCTCAGTGGTTTTTTTACTGTATCTGTCCTTAGTTTATGCATAAAAAGAAGCAGATATTCATCTCTTTTAAGTTAGAGGCTTTATAATATATGGCAATATTTACATGCATGATCTTAATATCACTTATTTTTTCTTAAAGGAACCTGTCACATCATAGACGTGTGTCAAAGATAAGGCCATATCCAGATTATTCTTCTTCTTCCTACATTGAAGATTCAATCCACCACACTGACAGCATAGTGAAGAATATTTCTTCTGAACATTCAATGTCCTCTACACCGCTGACTTCAGGGGAAAAGAATAGAAACTCCATTAACTATGAGCGGCAACAAGCACAAGCTCGCATCCCTAGTCCTGAGACAAGTGTCACCAGTTTGTCCACCAATACTACTACCACCAATACAACTGGCCTCACTCCTAGCACTGGCATGACCACCATATCTGAGATACCTTATTCAGATGAAACAAACTTACATAATACAAATGTCATGCAGCCAGGTGGGCCCACACCGGTTTGTCTGCAGCTAACAGAGGAGGATTTAGAGACAAATAAACTGGATCCAAAAGAAGTGGATAAGAATCTGAAAGAAAGTTCTGATGAGAATCTGATGGAACATTCACTCAAGCAGTTTAGTGGACCAGATCCACTCAGCAGCACTAGTTCCAGCTTGCTTTATCCACTGATAAAACTTGCAGTAGAGGTGACAGGACAACAGGATTTCACACAAGCTAGCAATGGTCAAGCATGTTTGATTCCAGATGTCCCATCTGCTCAGGTCTATCCTTTACCCAAGCAACAGAACCTTCCGAAGAGGCCTACTAGCCTTCCTCTAAACACCAAAAATTCAACGAAGGAGTCACGGTTAAAATTCGGTGGCAAACACAAATCAAACTTGAAGCAAGTTGAAACAGGTGTTGCCAAGATGAACACTATCAATACCGCAGAACCTCATGTGGTGACCGTTACCATGAATGGAGTGGCTGGTAGAACCCACAGCATAAACTCTCATGCTGGCGCAACCCAGTATGCCAATGGGGCAGTGCCATCTGGCCAGACAGCCAGTTCAGTAGCACAGAGGGCCCAGGAAATGCTTCAGAACCAGTTCAGTGGCGAGGATAGTCGACTGAATATTAATTCAAGCCCTGATGAGCATGAGCCCTTGTTGAGGCGGGAGCAGCAGGTTGGCCATGATGAAGGTGTTCTGGACCGCCTAGTAGACAGGAGAGAGCGACAACTTGATAATGGCCGAACAAATGTTAATAACAATAACAGTAATCCATGTCCAGTGCAAGACACAGCTACACTCAGTATCCAGAACGTAGCCAGAAATCCTGGGCAGACTCAGACTAGAAGAGCACAGAGGCCTAATTCGCTGGATCTATCTGCCACAAATAGTTTGGATAGCAGTAGTATGCAGTGTAAGTGCCAGCAGAACTTGAACAAGTTTCCCCAGTGCATTTTTTTGCTGAATAATTACGTATATCTGCCTGAAAAAACTTCTGTGTCTCCTTTCACTCCTCAAAGCGTGCCTAACAAATCTCATAATAAATTCAATTTCTGTCAGAACTATTTCAGTCTTCTCAATGAAGTTCAGTGTTCTGTCTTCATCAGAATGTTTTAGGTCACTATCTTCCCTCCACATACGTGGAAAAATATCTGTCCCTTTCTATTCTGTCTTCTTGGATTCAGGGAACGGAGCAACGGATTGAAATGTCTCCTGTTTCTTTCTTCAGGGACACATTGTATCATCTTCTCCTTATTTTTCATCATTCATAAGAGTAGCTGGCTATAAAATCATTGATAAAATTATTTTTATTGTATTCTTATAGATTAATAACTTTAAAAGCAACTGATTTTACTGTATTAGTCCAGCCTAGATGGGCAGTCAGGCATTCTCTAGTTTGCTATCTGAGCTTCAACAGTTAAAGCAATCCTTTGTCAGTTCACTAAGTACATATTAAAAAATAGTCAAAGTAGTTAGAGAATGAATTTGAGTAGAATCCCTTAGAAAAATCTGCCTTAGAGTTTTAAGCCTAAAAATGTAAGAAGTTACAATGAGAATCTCTTTATCACAGTGAGAATGCAGTCATAATTATAGTTGAGTACATACAGTGAGTTTCTTTGGAGCCTATTGGAAAGACCTCCTAGATAACGTGCTCCAGAATATACTGTGGTCATCAAAAGATATTTGCAAACCTCTGACTATGTTTAGGTAGAGGCTGTCATACTAGCAAATTAACCCGGGGTGCCAGGCATCGCATGCTTGGGAAGAAAAAGTTTATAAACGAACTAGAACAGATCTTTCAGGGAATGTAGTTGAATATTCAGGAATTGAATATGTAAGCTTTCCTTTTAAGCAGGAAACCTTATTTTTTGTCTTTACTTGTTAACTTGAGTGGAAATTATATTGAAGTTAAAAAAATTAATGCAGTAACTTTCTTTAATTGAAGGTTAGGAATGCAGTAACTTTCTTTAATGAAGGTTAAGAAAAAAATAAGTTTTGAAAGTTAAGATCAGACCTCTATTGCTGAGTTTTTGTCCTGTTTGAAGTTGACAAGCAAGTGTTTTTCCCAGTTTTGCAATGCAGCATCCCAAATCCTGATTTAGTATCCTAACAGAGAAAATAGACTATTTGCCTCCTAGCAAAGACCTGAGCTCTTGCCTGGGGTTCCGTGTGTAAATAACTGCTTTGTGAGGCCAAGTAGGATTAGGGGATCTGTGATTTAATTGTGCTATTAAATGTTTAGCCTTTGCTGTCCTGTAGTAGCTACATTTTTTTTTTGTGCCTTCCATTACAGGTAATGTAAGATACTATGATTGCAAAAGCCCCTCAAATATCAAATGCTGATTCTGCTGTTTGATGCCAATGTGCATTCAAGGTAACACAAATTACTTCACTGAAGTAATTTCTGACAGAGAACAGAATCTGCCCCCTTGTTTTAGTGGCAGCTACTATACGCTGTCATGTCTCTGCCATCCAGTTGCTTATTTTAGTAGGATTTTCTGCTTTTTGTTTTGTTCTGCATGAGTAACGACCCTGGACTGTTCAGTCTATCATTCCCTGTAATACTATTTTCTACTGTTGCTTTTTTTTTTTTCTTTCAGTAGGTGACTCCTCACAGGATGGCAAATCGGGCTCAGGAGAAAAGATCAAGAAACGTGTGAAAACTCCTTACTCGCTGAAGCGGTGGCGTCCTTCAACATGGGTCATCTCCACTGAGCCGCTGCACTGCGAGGTCAATAATAACAGCGGTGACCGGGCAGTGCACTCCAAATCCAGCACTGCTGTTTACCTTGCAGAAGGAGGCACTGCCACCACAATGGTATCTAAGGACGCAGGAGTGAATTGCCTGTGAAGTACTTTAAAAGCCGACAAATGACCTTTTTCTTTTCCTTTTTTTTTTCCCTCCATTATTTGAAACAAACATACAGAAGACATTTTAAAAAACTGCTTTCTCCTCCTGTCAGCAACCCCTATCGAGGACTCGCTTTAAATAGATTTCAGCTATGCAGAAAATTTTTAGCTTATGCTTCCATATTTTTTTATTTTGATTTATTTTTTGAACGTTTTTGCACTTTTATTTAGTATCGCTAAAGTTAAGTCTGTCTGTTTTGACCACGGAATATATATATGTGTATCAAAAATGTGGTCTCAAAATATTTTTTTAAAAAAACAAAAAAAGATATTGCTGATAATCAGTTTGGACCAGTTTCTTAAGGTCACTAAGATCATAAGCAGACTATAAGACAGGTTTGACTGCAGTGGTGTCTTGTAACCATGTTTTGATTTCTGTGCACAAGGTAGTCTGTATATTTCTATGTTACAAAGTGTATTCTCTTTTGCCCCTCCATTTTTTTTGTGTCATGTTGAAATGTGCAATAGTCTATAGTTCACAGTATGCTTTATTGAAAAGTGTTTCTAAAACTGCCACATGTTCGTGTTTTTGTCTTTGTTTTCCCTGACAGTTGAGCAGTCAGCCAGTTGTGACAGTGAACTTTGCACACCGTAGCCAGCTTGAAGCTGCTGCCTATATCACTTCGTGCTCTGAGGTGACAATGTATGAACTTTCCCCAGCTTGAAAGGGCTTTTTAAAAGGAACAAAAATTGAGTTCAGTACCTTTCCTTCGATCCTTCTCAACTGAAGTGAGTTTCCTTAATGGTAGTAGATTCCAGCCTGACAAGTTCTGAGTAACCAATTGTTGAACAAATGTAAGGAAAAAGTGTCAGCCATTTTTGTACTTTATTTTGTGTGCTGTTTCACCCATTGTATTTTATGCAAAACCTTGCTTAGATCACTAATAATGTACATTGAAAAATGCAGTTTAACCAGAAATCTAAGTAGCTGTCATACTTAAGAGCTCTAGTGAAGATAGTTTGTTAGCATATTTTGTTAACAAAGAGGAAAATTATGAATCTTACTTGGCACAAATCTTTCCTGAGTGAACATCTTCCAGGCAGTCTGGGTAAAATTGGCCTGATGACCTTTGCAGGTAGGTGCATCCTGATTGGTTGCTGTTGCTGAGCTGAAACTCTTATTCCCCTCACATTTTCAAAGCTCTTCATTCATCTTGGTAAAATCTTATTGCTTGCTTTTTAAATTCATGGGGAGGAAGGTTTGTTTTTTTTCTGGTTACACCCTTCTTTCAGTTTGCACGTAATGCTACATGCATTGATTTTAGCTGTCAGTGATTGTGAATCTATTAAGTGTTGAGATGATTACTTTCACCGTCATATGTAAATCTTACTTTTTCTTAGAATAATGATTGTTACTATCTACTGAAAGAAAACTAATTTCCTTACTAGTCAGGCCTTCCTTTCACTTAAGAATTATCCATCCACCCGAGAAGTACTCTGATGGAAAACACTTCAGTAAAAACTATTTAAATTAAATATATATACATATATATAGTGTGTGTGTGTGTGTGTGTGTGTGTGTGTAACACATGTCAGTCTTTGGTAATGAGTCAAGTTTTACCTCAGAAAACTGGTCACGTTCAAAAACTAAAATAGAATAAACTCTTTGCAGCCATCCTGCCAAACTCTTATGGTAGGATACTGGCAGCAGACAATTGCCTCTCCCAACCTATCTTCTCACAGTCAGAAACAGATGTTCTCTGCTTTCAAGCTTGTTTGTTTCCTTGCTATTGTATTATTTGTCCCTATGAGGTAAACTTGCCAATTCTGTTTTGTACATTTGATATGACTGATATAAATTCTTCCTTGCTACATCCGATTTATGCTACTTCTCAAAAGCTTGCTTGTGCTTTATTTCTATGATTTTCTCCTTCAGTGCTTATTAAATGTTTCTTAGATTCTTGTAAGTATCTCCAAGAGATAACTCAAAATCCAAATTTTTGTTTAGTTAATTTAGTTACAGAAATACAAGCTATGAAATACAGGGCTCCCTGTGCTCTTTAGGCACCAGCTTAAATAACAGCTCTGAGGTGCAATTGTTATCTTAATATATAAACACTTAACTATACTTTTCCTCTTCAGAAAATGTAGCCTTTCTCTGGTTTTACTTTTAATTCACTCCCCAGCTTCCCATCTGCAGCAGTCTTGCATCCCAGATGTTGAAAACCTGCCAGTTGCTCAGCTGGGTTTCAAGACCTCAATCAGAACTTTTGGCATTCTCTTCATAACGTTGGCTGCGTTTTTCATCTCTTTTGGACTACATTTGAAGTACAGTATGTTGTCTTGTGATGATTGCTGTATCATGCATATTGAAGATTCTTCTCTTCTTTTCCAATGACTTTTTGGTTTCCCTGACATATGTATCATCCATCAGCATTTCAGAATGTGAGCTGAAAGGCATATTTAGGAAACTTTCCTAACTTGACAGACTCTGGGGAAAGAAAAGTTATTTGCTCTGACTGGTTCTCTCTGCTAAGACAGATTTGCAGCAATATTCTAGCCTTTCTTTTCAGATCAATCCTTTGTAAAAAATCCAACTTCTTTTATGCTTAATGCAATCAAAATAATTTTTATACCAGATGAAGATCCATGTGCAGTTTTTGTTAAACATTTTTAAACCAAGCATAAGAATTTCCTTTATCTTTTTCTATCACTTCCTGGAAAGCCTTTTGGAGATGAATTTCAATTAGTAAAAGGTATTGGATTTGTAACCTACCATGGATAAATCTAATTTGTAGCACAACAGAAATGTGTACTTTATGACAAAGTATCCTATAGAGAAAAAGTATTTAGTTGTGAAGATCAGTCAAAACAAACTATTAAGTGCACAACAAAATATAGTAATTCTGCACAGCTGGATGAGATCAGATTAGTAGTTTGTCTTTAATGCTTATTTTACTAATGTCCTATTTTATTCTATTTTTTATTCACAGAGCATAATCCAGTCTCCACAGAATACTTTCTCTGTAAATTAAATGATATTGAATTTCATCTCATGTCTTGAGGAAACATCCTTAACCAAATAAAATACATGTAAGAGAGAATTCTACAGATCAGACTCATGGATAGGTGGTAAATGTACTGTGATCAAGGAAGACAAATTGTTTTGTTTGTTTGTTTTAGGATAATGATGAAAGTTGATAATATTTTATCAACATCTTGTGTATATTGCAGGCAAGTTAAAAGTAGAAAAAATGAAGAAAAAAAAGAATGATAGTGTAAATACCTATGAGTTGTGCTACTGTCAAATAGGCAATAGTAGAATATTTCCTATGTAATTTATAATGGAATTCAAGTAAAATATTACTGCAAACATTTGTGATGTTTGTATATGTAACCAAAATCCAAAAGCTTATTGGTTTAAAAAAAATGACATGCTAGAAGAAGTTGAATGAGTTAGTTAGGTTAATACAGTGTCCCTTTTTCTGTTTCCTGTAATAGAGATACTGACCAACATTACATGTTTTTTAGAATGTGAATTCTAACCATATGAACCATATGAACATGTAAGCATAGTCAATATTATTCTCTTTTTAAATTGGAAATTTGCAAGTAAAAGTATCTGGAACATTTTCCTGACTTTGAATTTTCATATATTTTCAATATTTTAAATAGTTTCATGTGCTAAACAGTTAGCATGTCTTTCTTGTAACTCAGAGATGCACTTAAATTGCACAGGTGAAAGATATAGAAATTCCTAATTTAAAAGAAGACCAGTTAGTATCATCATCCTTAGAACATTCTCTGAAACAACTTTTTTTTTCTGTATTTTGCTTTCTTACCATAATTCATGTCAGTCTTGTTTCCATTTAGAAAATAACCTCATTTCCAAAGGCAGTCAAGATAGGATTTTTTTCAGTACAGGGTACAAAAAGCAATACAAGATGGATGATGTCAGGTTTCGGGGGGGGAGGGGGGGGGGCGGAAGAAACCTTTATACATCTTTATAAAGTGGTGTGTATCTTCCCATCTGTTAACTCTCTTAAAAAGAATTCATTAATTCTGCTTGCCTCAGAAAGGAAAATAAGGATGTTCTGTATTTGTGTGGAATAGCAAAATTTAACAATAATGAATTGCTATGTAGAAAATACAAATGTACAAGTATATGCCATAATTTCAGTGTTCAGTCATCTTGTATTTTTCTTGAATTATATTCCTTTAGTATTTCTAAGTGTTCAAAATAACAACAGAAGTCCACTAATATAACATTACTAAGTCTAACGTTCAGGCAATAATTTTCTTCTATTAAAAAATATTCAAAAAGATCACAGCCATTCTTCCATTGAGTCATATAAGGGAAAGTTACAGCTGAATTAAGGATTTTTTTTAAGTCACATTGCAGTTAATAGAGGAAAACTGTATCATACTGTAATTTTTACTTATATGAAAATGATAAAGTTCTCAATGCTGAAAATGAGGGGTTTTTTTTAAGTCACAAAAATAATAATTGCCTAGTACAGTAGTATATGCATGACTTGTGTATGAAATTTGGAGCAGCTTACTAAAGAAGATTGAAATAGGTTTGATTGGTCTATGAAAGTTGGGTTATAGAGTGGATGGCTTATATTTTCCATAAATTTGCATCATTTGAACTTTTCTCCCTGTTTTCCCACTATGCATTTTGCCAGGTAAATATATTAACCTCCTTTTTGTTTTTTTATGGACTTACTAATTTTTGTTTAATCCTTTCTTCGATGAAAAATATATTGCAGTGGAGACAAATATATATATATATATATTTTTATGTACTCTCTGTATGTATTTAGATGCATGTGTATGTCATGCAGAAATTCCAGGATTAAATTCTGAGTTACAGCATCAGACGGTAGCACTGGTAGCAGGTATAATATTCTTTTTCAGATTTCATTCTTAAATTGTCTTAAATTGGGCTCAGACTGTGACATAATCCAGCAATGTAAGATTTCCCATGACGTACTTGTCACTTTGTCACTGATTTAAGGTTCCTCCTTTCAAGCTGAAGAAAAAAGCCCTCGACATTTTTAATATATTATAATTTTTACAAGATTTTTTATGCAGTAACTGCTGTAGTTAAGTGTGTGGTAAGCCTTTAAATGTAGGAGGAGGTTTAGACCATTAAGTTCAACTGCATTTTAGGCTTCTATGTAGTCATAGAAAAACTCAAAGCTGTAGACGTGCATTTATTTTATTTTTTTATTTATTCTTTCCCCCTAATTATGTTTGATTTTGATGTGAAACGTAAGAAATCAGATTTCTCATTTTGAGATGTCTTTTGTGCTGACTAAAACTGGTAGTGGAACTTCTGCTTCTGCAGAAGAGATTTAGGCACTCGTTTGAATCAAAATGGGAGTCCTGTTTGGCACAAATTTATCTGGGACGTCAGCATATCACCAATATGGAAGTTGCAAACAAGCTGGTGCTTGAGCCGAATGCTGTTGAAAACAAAGAGGTGCTTCCATAACTTAGGAGCAAACAACAATTGGCATTGGTTTAAAAACTTTTTGAGACGATTAGCTCTGGGAGAGCCAATGTGGAATGCTGGGCCACGTGGGCTAACCCTGGCTGTTGGTATTCTGGGGGCTGCTAGCTGGTGACTTGGTTCAGGCTTCCACACTAGGGCAGTACCAGTTCAGCTGTGGTTACTGTTGAGAGATGGGCCTACACCAGTAGGAGGGATAGTGCGAGGTTTTCAGATAAATCCTCATTTACACCAGAGCCCTTCGATATTTATCTGGGCTTAATGCAGGTCTGATTTAGTGGCTGTTGTGGTGCATTAGTAATATGGAATTACTTTTGTGGCCAATTCTATTTATTTCACTGTAGTTTAGTTACATATGTGCATAACAATCAAGAACTAATTGGAGTTATGCTAGTTTATAGTGTAGTAGTCAGATTTTTTTTAAAGCCTACTAATCAGTAATTGTGTGACGTTGCAAGGCATTCAGTTGGTGAACTTCAGTGCGTAGGTCACACCCTAACTGTCACAGTAAGGAAGGATTTCTGCAAAGTTCTTGCAGGCTTCTGCAGATAGATTACATCTGTCAGGACCATAGATCTTGTCTGGTAGCTATTTTAAAGCAAAAATAACTACCCTTATAATTTACTAGTTTTTAGATCTCCCAAAAGTTAATTTTTGTAACTCATTCACTAGTTCTTAAAACAGCAAAAATGTATGAGGTTTATATTTCTAGAGCACTTGATTCACTTTTTTCTTTTGTGCTTCAGAACTGTATCATGAAGTATCACACTTCCATCGTGTTTATTCAAACGAAAAGAAAATAAAAAATGTTTCTGTAATATTTAGGTCAAACACAAAGAAACGGGCAAGTCTGTGTTATTGCTGACTTTCATTAGTCACTTCTGAATTTCTTGATTTTGTGACTCCTCTCTTTCACAGTCTTGAAATGTATTTTAAAAGGTTTGTCTGTAATTTTTCTCGTCTGCGTTTTGTCTCTAGAGGAAAGTGTGCTCTATTCACATTTATACAAGCTGGAATCTTATTTTACAATCGCTGTTGATTATTTTTCCCCAGTATGCAGAAGAAAAGAACACAGCAAAAACTGATTTCTAGGGTTTGGTCTTCTGTAGAAGCTGAAATAAGGATATGTGAAACTGACATTTTCCTTATTGCAGACAGTAAAGAGAAGAGAGCATTAATTTCTGAGCGAGCTTTTCTGGGGAAGAGGGGGAGAAACCCTAGAATGTGGAGTCTCTTCAGAACCCTTTTGTTAACGGGTATTTTTGTTTTTTTCTCTCAAATGATTGAGTAAATATCATGTATGAATTTATAAATATTTGCTTTCATTATTTCTTTTGTATAAGCTGCCCAATACCCTTGCTATGCTGTATAAGTTGTGTTTCATGGAACAGTGTGAGTATGAAATAAAAGCTAATTTTTGTTTTTTAATCATCCGTGGATGCCACTATGAAAGCTGACATTGTTAAAGCCACTACAGAGTTTTCTATGAATACTTGTAAGAATTGCTTTGTTATATATAAACCTAAATAAAAAGATTGTATTGATACAGAGACATTGGATAAGAACATTTAAAAGGCTATTCTTTAGGTCTAAAAGAAAAGGCTTGCTGTAAAATGGTGCATTATTCCATTTATTAAAGATCATATTAATGACAAAAAGCATGGTCTTTTGTGGGTTTTTCGTGGTGTTATTGGCCATGAGTAATATGTGCTCCCAGGAGTGGAAGTAGAACTGTTGCAGTTCTGTTTTGTTGGTGGAAGGGTGGGGACCCACTTCATTACTGAGAGCTGAAGGAGACTTTGAGATACCTTGGGCATGTGACAGATGATACTTTGCACTGTTATCAGATGACTGTGAAATAATCAGGACTTGCCTTTGCTGTGTTAATGCAGTGTCTCCTCTTGCTGTTTTGCCCATTCTCACTGGTCAGCACTTAAGATGCTTGCATTGGCAACTAAATATCATTTGTGTGCATTTCGGAGTGCTGCAACAGGCATCTTGCACCTTGAAGTGCCAAGCAGTGTATGGTGAGATCTCACTGGCTTCAGCTCTTCCTTTTATGTGGATTGGTGGGGCCCATCCGGCACCTCAGTTGCTTTGGTGTTTACATTTCCTTACTTAATTCTTGTCAATTTATTTTCTTGTACCCATTTTTGCAAGCAAACGAGATGGTGGTGCAGGTCTGACATTTCTCTGGCCAGATGACTTCCTCCAAAATGCAAATGAGAGAGATAGCATGAAGAGCTTTCTTGCCGTCGTAAATAAGGATGAAGCAACAAACTGAGGCAAGTAGTGCACGGGTTGAACACCTGCCTATACTGCAAATCAACTCAGCACCGCAAATGAATTCAGAAACCCTTGGCTACAGGGAGGGACCATTACAAGCCTCACCTCTCTTGTGAGCAGGAAGCAGCCTCAACCTCCCACGGTGTTCCAGGCTGGATCTGCAGCTCCCCGGGGGGGGTTCTGCATCAAAAGGATTAGGAGATTAGAACAGTTATTGACAAAGGAGAAGGTCCCTCCTTGAAAGACAGCACTCTGCATGCAGTGGCTTGCTCTTGGCTCAAGATAACTGAGCAATCCAGATCACAGGAAAGAGAGAGGCTAGCAAACCAGATTTTATTATCTACATTTAAAGCTTTAAGGACAGGCTCACAAGGCTCTTTTTTTATCCAGGTGTCTCAGTGACAACGATGAGAGCCTGAGATCTCTTAAGTCCTCTCAGGATGAGCTCCAAGAAATTGATGCGTTCCCATCAGGCAGTAGTCACAAAGAGTCACTGGAGGCCACCTGGAGCTCTCATATGCTGAGAAGCGCACAAAGCTCATTCACTGTTGCAGGCAGGCCCCTTTTCTGCTGCTTCACTTTGGGTAGCTGCTCTCCTTCTGGCACAAGGAAGAAGCTAGTGGCAGCTCTTCAGCAAGTCAAGAGGGATGCTGATCATCAGCAAAGCCCGGAATTCTGTCCTCCAGTTTTATCTTTGCTAGTGCCCTGGAAGGCTGGGAGCATGTGTGTGGGGCAGCCATGTGAAAGAAGTAGATGCCCACCCCGCCCCCCCAGCAATTATCACTCCTTGCAGACAGCAACAGCAGTCAAGTCCTGCCTTAACCCAGCAGGTGTGGCTGAGTCTTATCCTCGGGGCATCAGAACCCTTGAGTCAGCTCTGCAATAACAAAGTGTTACTGGTGAGTTTTACTGATATATTTTTCACTGGGTGTGTGAGTTATTCAGTGCTAAGAAATAGTCTCCTGAGAGATTTCCCTGCGGGACCTCATGTGCACACTTGAGCCAGCTCTCTCCTGCAGAAATAACCACTTTCATTCGGCTTTTGCTTTGCTACTGGGAAATGAAAGTAAAACAACAATAATTATATTCTCCTTTGTTCCAGAGCCACAATGCAGCTGCTGAATGTACTTTGTGGAACACAGCCACATCAGTCTTTTGCTTGTTTCCATTCAGGTTTCCACATCCCCCCCCCCCCCACACACACACACACTTCTTGCTAATTCTGATGTTATGTAAATTCTCTGTATGCAAGAGATTATAGACAGCTGCTCTCTGGCATGACACAAAGCACATTCTATTGGATAAGAAGGTTAATTTTACACAGATGGAAAAACTCCAGTATAACAAAATATTTGTATGTGTATAAAATCTCCTTTTCACGTTAGCCTGGTTGTCATTCTCCTTTAAATTAGTTAAAATGTTTTGATTTCCAGAATTTAAATGGTACCCTTAGACCTACTTTTATGTCAGAGGATGTTCCTCTCTTCCGATCCCAGTACCACAGGGAAAGTCTGGGAGACTTGCACAAATGTGGACCTGAATGCAGCTGGCAGGCTCTGGGGCAGCCCTGTCTGTAGGGAGGGGGTCACGGAAGATGATTAAGGAAAGCAAGACTCCATTTACTAGGAAGCATTTGAGTAAAAAGCATTTCTAGATGGGGATCCCAGGAGCATGGGGCAGAATTCAAAGATGCAAATGAGTAAGTCTGGAAACAATGGATCTAGATGCATTTCAGTTCCTGATGAGAGAGAAGGACAGCATCTTCCTAAGGCAGCTCATCACAGTCCAAGCACATTTTTAGAATGAGCACATTGAACCCTGTACGGACCCCACGTAAGTTTGGCTGTGTGTTGGATGAGGGGCTACTAGCTGCACTGGGACTTGGAACGTTGTCTAGCTTTGTTTGATTTTCATTTTCTCAAAGGCCATATTCTCTCTCTGGCTGTCCTTGAGGCAAAGTCAGGCTGAATGCAAGGTGTGATGCATGAGGATGGAATAGCACAATTGAGACAAACTGATAGATGGGACCAGGCAAATTAAAAGCTCCCATACTCCTCAGGGCTCAGTGCAAAGAGGCTTCAGAGCACTAATTGATCCTTGCTCTCTGAATAGGTATTTTCCTTAATCAGAACATCCCAGACCCCCACCCCATCATGCACTATGCTAATATAAGTTAAAACTATTTTAACAGCAAGGTTACTATAGATACGTGGAGATAAAAGTCATGTTATTTCAACTCTCTTCCTCAGTGAACCAATTTGCTATGCTAGAATGCCTTTCACAACTTCTTGAGCTTTTATAAATGTTATGAAAACAAACAGAAGCAAAACAAGTTTGTAGACCTGAATGAGAATAACCTATCTTTCTTCTAGGTTTTAAGTGAACAGTGTTTATAGATCTGTGCCTATTAATCACATATAAGGGATGTTTATTATTCTGTAATACGGACATAAAACATACATTACTGAAATATTTCCATTTACCTAGTTAATTGATAACTTTGACAACTGCAATATAAATATTTTAAACAGTAACATGGTTCTATTATACTCACAGTATAGAAATTGTGTCTGTGTCTTGTGAGAGCACTGTTTGATATTCTTAGGTCAAGGGTTTTCTTCTACAGTTCATACGCATTGTTCTGCCTGTGGACTAGAAATACAGAAATGTTACCTCTCCATACACAATGCAGATGTACACAAACCTTTGTATTATTTTACAAGCTCTGTGATTTTGTGCTATAAGGTTTTGGAACAATCTTTTTTAAGTTCTCCTAAAATGAAGGAAATATTTGTTGTTGGAAGGAAGGAGTTACGTGCAACGTGTTGTCTTAATGCTAGTGAGGGATTAACACCTCATGATATTACTTTTAAGAGTGTAACCTCATAACATGTGGCAAGAGTGTATTTTGCTTTGAGTTGCCTTTTACTTACTGAGGCTTGACTTGTGTCCCAGTCTCCATCTGTTGTTTTTATTGTTTTAATCTTAATACCTTATTTTCAATCTGCTTGCCTTCCCAGATCCCCCAAACATTCTGTAGTATTAACTGAGACCTTAAAGGCTTTGTGAGAAGCAAATTCTATTATATTTGTCCTACCTTAAAAAGTCTTTTTCCCTTGTTGCTGTTGAGCACTCAGAAAAACAAAGCTAACCCACTTTGCAGGGGAGAGATGGGAGATGCAGCAAAATATCCTGGGGCATAATTTTCTGTTTAGATTAGGCTCCTAGAATCTTTAATCTTTCAACCCTCAACATTACTTGCAAGTACTGTAGGTGTAACAATTATAGGCAGAAGAGTGCTCCTTTATGTGTGCTGCTTTGCATTCATTTAATTTCAGAATAAGACAAGAACACATTTGAAGCTACTTGGGTGCATTCATTTTTTATCAGCTTTGCTCACTACTGATACTTTTAACAGTACATTTTTTCATATACATTATTATGAGCAGTAAGGAATTCTACTTATAAACCTTCAGTCCTCAGGACAACAAAGTTCCTTAAACAGTAGTTGCCTTTGTAGTTAGCACGTTGGGACTGGGGCTTATGAACTAGTTCTCCAGTCATTGATTGATGAAAGCACTGGGTTGGGAGATGGTGGTAGAAGGCTCACAGGCATTGTAACCATCATTTTCAATCTTTTTTTTTTTTTTTTTTTTTGATCCCTGTTGGCTCCATCACATTAGGTGTTATGGGCAGAGTAAGAGCCACTGATGGGATGAATGCACAGCCAACAGGTGCTGCGTGAAGATGTATGAAGTGTGTGGAGTAGATGGCCCAGGCACCCTCCAGCAAATCAGAATGTGGGAAGCAGCGTGACAGCTGAAACAAGCCCAGCTCTGGGAAAACATGCACACTTCAAGAAAGGTGGAGCATCTGGGTCCAATTCACAGCTGGAGGGCAGCATTACTTCCACTTTTGTGTTATCAAGAAAGTAGTTTCTAAACTACTCTAAAATAATTCATAATCCTGCTTTAGTTGTTTTTATTTCCATAGGGTGTAGGAGTAAGATCCTGTTGCAACACATTTGTTAGTTTAAGCAAATTAATGTATGAAGTGCACACAGTTTGATTAGGTCTGAGTACACGATTTTACATGTTGGATGTTTTTGAAAAAAAAAGAGGTTTTCTGCTCTTGGCTGAAAATGGCAACAGTGAAGCAAAGTATACATCGGTTAACCTGCTTCATCTCCCCTGGTGTGTCCTGGGCTGCAGATGAAGCAGCAGCAGCAAGGTCTGCTTACTTCTCCAGGCACACTGGCTCCTGTCTGCCTACTTTGCAAGCAGTTACCTGCAG
This sequence comes from Cyrtonyx montezumae, assembly GCF_038088225.1. Classification (NCBI taxonomy): domain Eukaryota; kingdom Metazoa; phylum Chordata; class Aves; order Galliformes; family Odontophoridae; genus Cyrtonyx; species Cyrtonyx montezumae. The sequence continues at coordinate 17,591,553 of NW_027072078.1, read as the reverse complement.
AGCATTACAAAGCCTGGGTTCTCTTGGGCAGTATGTGCATGGAGTTGCTGCAGAAGTTAAGAGATCCCTTCACCTCTACTGCCTGCTGTCTCAGCTGTTCCTAGTGAGGCAAGCAGTTTCCTCGATGTTTCCCTAATTAAATGACTACTTGGGATTATGATGCTTTGGCATGCTGTTCTAGCAGTACTCATGATAGCTACAAGAGGAGGACTGTGAGTGGCCCTCCATGTGCTGTTCATAAGGTGACTTAATCACTTACATGCTGTAAGAAGGAGGTACAGCAGTGATAGCACTCTGCCAAGTTCTGGCCTTTCCCCAACAGCCACTTTCAAGGGTAGCCCAGGACAGTTCAACACCGGGCACAGCCGTGCTGCCAGCTTTGGCTGACCTATCTGCTCTTGTGGAGTCTACATCACCAGTATGTACGTAGCCTGTGAGCAGGCATCGTGAGCTTTGAATAAAGCTTAATTACCTCAGTGCACAAGAGCTGAGTAGCTTCATAACAACCTCCCCCAGCAACGCATCAACTGTGTTGCCTTCTGCTGGTCTGATTTTCTGTTCCAAAAATCGACTGCCTCTTCCAAGGCTTGACATAGACCTGTGCCCAGGCACTGTTACCAAGGGCCTGCACCCACGAGCTTGCTTTTCAGGCTTGTTAAAAGCGTCAGCTACAAGAACGAAGCTGTGCAAAAGGGGAATGGGGCTTTTAAGTGTGTGTGTGGGGGGCGGGGGCTTCATTCAAGAACAGTATCAGAGAGAGAAGAAATAAACCACCTGCCCAAGGGAGAAGAGCATGTAATTTGTTGTCACACTATTTGTATCATGGCAATGGTACTCAATTGAAACACACAAGCTGCAGAGCAATATTGACTAGAATTTAGCATCTGGCTGGGGACAGTCCTCCCGTTCCGCCCAGGACTGGCGCTGGCAACAAAGAAGAGAGCCGATCGATTCCTCCGTGCCTGAAGGTGCTGAGGGCCGCTTGCCTCGCATCAAAGCGACGCAGCGCGTGAACGCAGGCCTGACACAAAGCTGCATTCTCTTCGAAGGACACGGCGGAGTAAAGGGATGCCCGCAGCTACCCGCTACCTTTAAAATACCGAGGGGAAGACGCAAAGAGCGGTAAACAGCGATTAAGCGGAAGGACGGGCAAATCTGCCTGGATATTACCCACACATCAGTAGCGCTAAGCTGGTGGCGAGGCGATTGGATAAGCCGCCGCTGAGCCCTCGCCCTTCCCCGCGCCGCGCTGGCATCGTCCCGCCGCCGTGCAGCCGGCCCCGGGACGAGCTCCCGCTCTCGGGTCACCGTTCCCCGCCGGGCCGCGGGTTCCCCGCGTGACAGTTCGCCTCGGCGGGGAGCGCCCGCATCCACGACCCCGCGGCACGTGCCGGGGCGGCGCGGGGCCGCGTGTCGCTTTAAGCGCGGCCCCCTCCCGCTCCCCGCGCAGGCCCGGCCGCTCCGCAGCGCTGCCCGCAGCCAACGGGCGCGCCGTAACTGCGCGAGGCGAGCGGCGGCGCGGCCAATGGGAGGGCTCGCGGGGCGGCCGGGGCGGGGCGGGCGGCCGGGGCACTATTGTTGATGAGGCGCGCGGCGTGCGGGGCTCCGGGCCGGGCGTGAGCGGAGCTCGGCGCGGCGGCCGTCTCCGAGGCGTCGGATCCCCGCGAGGACCCGCGCGCGCCCCGCTGTCTGCTTCCCGCCGGCGGAACATGTCCCACCAGCGTGTGCGGCGCGGCGGCTCCCCGACCCCCGCCGCTTCTCCGGGGGGAGGGGGCGCGGCGGCAGCGGGCGGCGGAGCGGGAGCGAGCGCGAGCGGCCGTCTCCAGCCCATGCGGGCCACGGTGCCCTTCCAGCTCAAGCAGCAGCAGCAGCAGCAGCAACATGGCAGCCCCACGAGGAGCGGCGCCGGCGCCCCGGGCGGGGGTCTCGCGCGCGCGGCGGCCGCCTCGCGCAGCATCAGCCCCACGCGCGCGGCGCCCACAGGCGGCCGGGCCGGACCCGCCGCGGCCACACAGACGCCCGGGGGAGGAGGCAGCCCCACGCGCGGCGGCGGGGCCAGGGGCAGTCCCCCGCGGCCGCACCAGCCGCCGCCGCCGCCGCCTCCACCCCCGCCGCCCCCGCCGGCCGCCTGCGGACCTTCGCCGTGCTCCTCGCCGCTGCCGGAGGGCAGCTCCACGGCGGGCAGGGCCCGGCACCCGCGGCACTCCCCGGAGCGGGGCAGGAGTTCGCCGGAGAGGAAGAGTCCCGGCTCGCCGGGCCGCAAAGGTGAGCGACGCTGCGGGCGCCTGGCGGCCGCTACCTGAGGGGGGCGCAGTCCGCGGGGGCGGCGCTGCGCTGCGGGCTCGGGCTGCGTGGGAGCGCGGTAACGCCTCAGGCGGAGCCCGCCGGGCACCGCGCGGGGTGCGGGACGGCCCCGGGAGGGCATCTCCGGGCGGTTCCTCTCGGCCTGAGCCCCGCGGCACGATGTGCGCATTCGGGAGCGCGGACACGCGTGTGTTGCGGTGAAGGCGGCGGTAGTGGGGGAGCAGCGTACGCTCTGTTGAAAATGTCGTTTCTTTAGTGTTTGTGAATAAGGCGTGCTTCCTGAGCGCACTGTGAGCAGTGTGTGGCATCTGGGTCGCGATCGCGTAGTGAATCCTTGTTCTTAGCAGAGATGTTTACTTAGAAGCATGCGAGTAAGGTTTTGTTAACATCCTCAAATCTGGAAGAAGTGGTGGCTCAAGAAACCGAAGCGGCAGCAGCCATGGCATGAGATCATCCACGCTGCATTGAGTAATGTGCCAGAATCTTTCATTCATTTGTGTCTCCTATTGTGTCCCTTATTTAAAATCACATTTATAACCTCACTATACGTATATTTCCGATCCTGGCCTCCAAGGAGGAGTGCTGCCAGATTCCCTTGTTGTAAACCCTTGCCTCTGTACTTGAACAAAGTCTCACAGGCTTTATTTTTATTTCACTTTCTATCCACACTTACTAATTTGAGAGTTGCGTTTCAGTGAAGCAGTTATCTGGTAGAGAGCAGTGCCACAGAGGCGTTTAGATTCTGGTTTAGATCTCCAGCTTTGCGGGTAAGGTTTGCTTTACTGAAGGTTGCGTTGTGAGAGTCTGGATTGAAGAATGTCTGCATCCATCATTGGAGGCTCTTGTTAATCATTAATCTTCCTGGAAACGTTATTGAAGCTCTCGTCAGAGATGCAGTCTCCTGACCTGGAAAATGAGGAGCAGGACGGGTTCTGACATCCAGGTTCAAACACAGTGCATGAAGGTGTGCATCAGGCTGCTTAGGTGCAGAAATCGTACTGTGTGCAGGTCAGGATGTCAGTCTGCTGAAACCATGAAGTTTAGTGAACTTCTTTACTGTGTCTGAAAATTAGCTTATAGAAAGAAACCAGGTAACTTCACCCCTGATGTGCTCACAGAACTCCTAGCTTCCTACAAGATGCACAGAAACTGATGAGTAGTGTCTGTCATTTCATGTAAATTCTGCCATGTGATTATATTTCTGAGCAGTACTCACGTGGACTCAAAAAGCAAATTAAGTCTGGTTCGTACTCCTTAATATTTGTCTTGTGTAGTCCAGTGCCTGACAGAGACTGTGTCAACTTTCCTCATCTAGACGAGAAAACGTAGTGGCAGGCAGGAATGTGGAAGTGGAACTTCAGCTTTGCACAAGGCTAGAATTGTGAAGCTGTGCAGGCCACTTTAGGGTAGCATTCAGAATTTACTAGAGAATAACAGGTTTTTCTGTTGCTTGTTGTCAGTTTTTGATGGCTTCTGTTCCTATAGCTGCAGCCATGTTGTGGTTTTGGGTTATTGTTTTTGTTTGTTCCCTTAGATTGAAAGGAACCTTAAGGTTAGACAAAGGTTAGTAGCTGCTTCTGAACTTCAGTACTGATTCTGTCAATTGTATGCTTTAGGCTCAACTCGATGGTTTTCAGGTTTTCTTTTCTAGTAAGTGGTTGAATAGTTTTGAACTTGGAGCTTTTATCATCCTCCTTAATGTATAGGAACTGCAATATGCCAATGTAGAAATGTTGATTTAGTAGGTTCTTTCTCTTGGTGTGTGTTTTCTGGTTTGGTTTGTTTCTTTGTTTTAGACCTAGGTGTTCTGAGCAGAATTGCAACTAAACATTTGAAAGACTTAACTGAATTTGCTATTGATGATGGGGTAGCCATAAGGTGAAGGTTTGGTGGCACATTCACTACATTTATGTTTTTCTTGCTGTTTCCTTGCAAGGTAAGGTCAAGAGTTTAGATCTCACAACTCATTACTCATTTCTTCTCTGATATTCTCTCCCTGCAGTCTCCAGTGCTGATTTCACAGGCTTTAGCTTCTGCTTCCATATTAATAGGTAGCGATTTTTCAGTTTCTGTACTGTTGTTCCTGTCACCTGTGCAACTACTGACTCCTTTGCCTGTTTCTGTGCTGCAAGATGTCTCCTACCATCTCCAGTTGTAGTTCAGTTCTTGCATAGGCATCTTTACTCATCTGCAAGCCTGTTAGAGGAAGTTAGTCATGTTTCCCCTTGCTTCTAGCACATGTTCCTTTTCTACCGAGCAAATTTGGCATCTGTAACACCTGTTGACTTTCTTCCCTTTCTTTACTTTTATCTCAAACCACATTGTATTTTAATTATTTATAATAGCACGTGAAAAGGTGATACAAAAGCCCACTTGTGTGAAAGGAAGTGAAGAAGACTGTTCAAATAGGACATCTGATGTGAACTTGTCCTGGAAGGAGGGAGAGGACATGGAACTCCATCACACTTAGATTTCACTGTAGAGTTGTTGTCTTTTTCAAAACATAGTTAAAAGCAAAAATATTGTAGCAGACCTACTGATATTAATTAACAAATGTTGCAGTTGTTAAAAAAGATACGACTGTAAGATAAGAGAGTACAGAAGGCTTTGTGTATCATTAGATGACTGCTTTGCTCACGTGAGCTGTTCAGCAAATGATATGTGTACAGAAAGTGAATTCCTTGCAACATCATAATTTAGATATATTGTGGACAACACTGCCAGGGTGTGTATTTGAATTTAACTTTTAATTAGAATTTTGAATTGAATCTTAATTTAACTTTTTTGGATAAAAGTGTTTTCATGCTCTGAAATTAAGTAAAGTGAACATCTTGGGCTTTCTGAGTCTTGGTTTCATATAGATTTCCCTGAGGTTCGGTTTTGTGAAACAACATTGAGTCATTTTCCCACCTAAGGATCATTTTGAGTTGCTAGAAGCAAATGAGTGAGTTGTTCTTCTACATCTATGGGAAGGTAATAGCCAAGACTGCCTTCTAGAGGGAAAGTACACCGTTACGCTGCAGTGAGTCGTGCAGACGCAGTAACTACTTGGTATTTTCCCATGCTGCGGACTTTGTGGAGTTGTGTTGTGTGTGTCCTGTTTATATCTCATTCTGTTATTTTGCTTTGCTGGAAACCAGCTTGCAGAAAGGCTTTGTTTCTAAACAGGTTTATTTAGGGCAGTAGGGGATGGGTAGGAGGGTTGATGCTTTCCACAAATACTAGTTTATGGAGGTAATCTGGGCAATTAGAACAGATCTAATATTTAAGAACTGCATGTTTGATGAAACATCTCCATTGTTTTTCATCAGCCACAGCTGTTCTAACTGTTATCTCTATGGAGGCAGATCTCTCGTTATGTAGGTCACATCAAGGGAAAATAGCAGCTGAACGCTTGAGTGTTGTAGAGGAAAACACGACGAAGGCGCTGCGTGTGTTTCCACTGAAGTGTTTTGAAACAGTGTGGAGTAGTAGTGTAGCAATTTGTATCAAGACATGGTGAGAGTGGAAAGGAAGTAAACATGTATCCTATTATCCCTTACCATCTAAATTAATTTTAGGCAGTCCTCTGAAACCCAAATTCACTGAAGGAAAGTCTTTTTCATTTAGAATATTTATAGGTTTTGTGGCTTGAAATATGCAGCCTCCCTTAAACTTAAATAATAAACAGCTTTCATCCCCAGTTTGCCCCGTCCTCACCATTTTGCTGGGGGAGGGGAGGCAGTAACAGCTTCTGCTTCTTCAATTGTGAAGCTGTTGCAGTTGCCTCACAGATGATGTGAGTGACTACACGTGCTTCCTGATTTTTTTTCCGCATCCTTTCTGTTTCCCCTTTGTAAAAAAGAGAGACACTTCTTGAAGAGGAAGAACAATCATAGAATCATAGGGGTTGGAGGGACCTCTAGAGATCATCGAGTCCAACCCCCCTGCCATAGCAGGTTCCCTACACCAGGTAGTGATAGATAGAGAATGCTAATTCAGAAGAAAAATAAGGGCGATATGGAGCTATTTCTCAGAGAAATAACATGCTTGATATAACGTGGAAAGCAAACATAATTTGTAAGGAATTATGTGTTATACTGGCATGCAACATTTTCCCATGGTGCAGACAAAAGGAATCATTTTGAAATCTTCTGATACAAAGAGGTGCTTTAGTATGCTGAATGGTAGTAGTAGTAGTAAGAGACTTTCTTTGATACAGGAAGCTTCAAGTGCATGGTGACTTGAAAACTGAGCTTTGTTGCTACTCCCTGAGAGCAGATCAGTACACAGCTCAGTACAGTTTTTGATCTAAGTTGGTGCAATTAGAAATAATAAAGCAGATGAAGTTCCTGGACTGCTTTATATTAATGGGGATAATTATAGTGCTCATGGTTTTAATGTGTGTTCCTAATGCAGTGTTTGTATGAGGATACTTAATACAGAATGTCGGTAGACTTGCATTTAAAAGACTGGCATTCCAGGAGGCTGTGATGTCATCCACACCGCTGAAGTCTGTAACAGGTTTTATTAGTCTCTGTGTATCTTTAATACATTGAAGCTGCACAGAAATTGAATTCTGGACAATGGTAGTGTTTTTATCTTACGACTGGCAGTCTGACAGTAATCAGGCACAGCTTCTTTGGCATATAAATGAATTTATATAGAGTACAAATTGCTATGGTATTTCTGCTTTTAGTACAGAACTTGTCCAAAGACACAATCAGAAGGATGTATGACTGAGTTTTTCCAGTGCCCTTCTAAAGCATTCATCTGGTCTCTGTATGTTGTTTGCTGTGTTTATACACTTGTCTTAGGCTTCTGTATTCTTAATAGGTAAGATGAACATCGGTTCAGTTATAGTGACTCTGCAGGTAGTAAGTAGATTGGTAGTAAACTTCAATCATGATGATTTCCGAATTTGGATTTTACATCTAGAACAAATAGCATACGAGAACATACGTATATCTAAGGCCTAGGTCTTTCCTATTTGTAATTTTCTTTAATATAGTAAATGTCACTTCTTATTTTGAGGAACCTTTCTGTACACAGTTGGCACTTACTACTTATAGACTATAGCATAGACTTATAACTACAGCTTTAAAAATACTGTTGGTGGATGCAAATTTCTTTTAACCATATTCCTCTACCTCATTTTATTTCCTATCTCTGTTCTATTCAATCTTTCTCAGTGAAGGTTCATGTTAGTGTCTAAATTGTTCTGAGAAATGATATCAATGTAAACATAAAAAATGTTTGAAGAGTTGCAGAAGGTGTAGTGTCAGGCAAATATTCATACAGTTACCAAGCAGTGTGTAAAGGGAAGAAATGTGCTGATTATCTTGTGAAGTGTAAATCATTACCTTATCAAAGCTGACTTACGGAACTGAGGGTAAGATATGACTCTTCACAAATATGCTGTGCGTTATATGTTGGGCAGTTAATAAAATGTTTCAGCTACAACATCCCTTGAATTCAAGGGAGGGGCAGGGGAAAGAATTAATGCAGTAATTTGAAACATTAGACTGAAGAAGTGTGGCACAAATTTTCTTTGTTAGTTATGGGCAGGTGTGAGGAAATGTAGCTGTTTTTAATCTAAGCCTTTGTCACTTAATGACTGTTGCACCTCTGAGGGAATAACTGGTGTTGCTTGAGTACTGATGCAGTTTTTGCTTCATAAGGATGTTTTCCAGGGAAAACCATTTCACTAAATGTTATAACTGTGTAGAAATTGGAAAAAGTGAACAAATTTTCCACTAAAATTATGCTTTGTGTATTGAATAACATTGTAGTTCTATTAGTACTATAGTGTATAGTAGTGTTTAGTTTTTTTTATATGACTTATTTCAGGCAGTTACAATAATTAAGCATTTTTTCTTGCTTTCTAATCAAATGTTATTACTCCAGCAGACAAATCAAGACCACCTTCATCAAGCCCCTCAAGTATTATTCGCCGGACTTCCTCATTGGATACGCTTGCTGCTCCCTACCTTGCTGGACAGTGGCCTCGTGATAACCATGGACAAGCTGTTCCATGTATGAGAGACAAAGCCACGCAGGTAGGCCAGGTTTCTTTTACTTCAGCATATTTAAGTGTAAGGACAGTGTTTAGATGCAAAAAGGGTATTCCCTTCGGAACATTCACCTTGGCTTTCTTGCTCACAAGCTCCTGTTTGCTTTCAAGTTGCAGAAATTCTACCTTTGCAATGATGTATTTGGGTTAATTGCATTCTCTGAGAGAAGACCAGAAACTGTGATACATTTTATGAGTTCCACTTTTATTATTTCAGAGAGACATTTGAATATTGCACATCTGTTGAGGGAGTTGGGCTTGTTTATCTTGGAGAAGGTGTGGGGGAGACCTGATAGCAACTTTCCAATATTTAAAGGCAACTTATAAGCAGGAGGAGAATCAACTTTTTACCTGGGTAGATAATGATAGGACAAGGTGGAATAGTTTTGAACTAGAAGAGGGGAGATCTAGATTAGTTGTCAGGATATTTTTCACTGAAAGGGTGAAGTTCTGGAACAGGCTGCCTATAGAAGCTGAGGATGCTGTATCCCTAGAGGTGTTCAAGGGCAGGTTGGATGGGGCCCTGGGCAGCCTGTTCTGGTGCCCAATCTAGTGGGAGATGACCCTGCCCACAGCAGGAGTTGGAACTGGATCATCATTGAGGTCCCTTCCAACTCAAGACAGTGTATGTGATTGTATGATCTGTTTTTTTCACTGTTCTTACTGCATGCAGGACACCGGGTTGCACTGGTGTTAAATACTACTTAGTCTTAATTTATGCAAGGGAACTTAAAATGACTCTTTTATGTGTACATCTGTCTTCAAACTTAATAAAAAAACCTTCTCTAGTAAACCTTCTCTAGTGCTATCGTAGAAGTTACTGTAGCCTTTTCTGTGAAAGGCAGTTGATCTTGTGTCTTCAAAAGGCCTTTAATGTTCACCTGAAATATATACACATAGTACAGAAGCGCACGCGTTGTGAAGCTGCCTCACAAGGGTGTGACATTGAAGCGTTCTGGTTTTCAGTCGTTCCTGGTGTGCTTGATAGCAACCATTTAAGTTAGGTTCAAGTGTCAAACATGATTTGCAATTGTTAGTTTACCTAGATGGCATTGTCTCTTCAGTGGTATTATCTGGTGTCTCTGAAGGTGTGGTGTTGTGATAGTGTCACTTATGACGTATCTTGGGTCCAGTGTGTGATTTCAGATCTCATGAAGTCTGTTGTCACCTACTTCTTAGGGTCAGTGTGTCTAATGTGGCTTTTTTAGGCATGACTCCTTGAATTCTGACTAGCATCACAGTCTGAGTCATGGCAGCACAGGCGTTGTTGTCAGTATGTAACAGATGGATGTACACACCCAATTATATACCCATTTACAAGCATTTGGAAATTGCTGTTCCAAATACAATGCTTAAAACTCTTGTGTTTCAGATTGTGTGTGAAAGGAATGACTGCAGGTACCTTCATATTCTCATCAAAAGAATGTCACATCTGGGAAAAGTTAATAGTTGATAGTTAAAGCCTATTTCTATGTGAACAATGTGGCTGTGCTACTGGTGGGACTCTTTCAGCAGTATTGTCACTGAATGAGATGACTGTGTTCAGATTTCAAAACTTCAGGGAATGTGAACTGAGTCAACTAATATGGAAGATTTTCACGTTGAGTAAGCAAGGGATCTGGATTCTGCAGGTTTATGGCATTGAAAGTAAAGTTATTCAGGGAGCAGACTGGGAGGAGGCAGCAATTAGCAACATACTTTGGACTTGAAGACCTTTCTGTATGCCTGTAGGTCATAGCTGACAAAATGTGTAAGAGATGAAGCAGAGACTGTCTATATAACAGTGTCTATATAACCAGGCTGTATTATGTACATGCAGAATGTTACTGCCTGATGAATATGATATTACTGAGCATCTTAAGTTCTAGTTAGAATTTGTAGATGCAGGTATTGTTTTAAATACTGCTAGAACAGGTATTTCTAATTTCTCTGTCTTTTGCTTTAAATTGGACCAGTTTGACTTTGCCTGTAGTTGTTTGAATTAAAGCTATATCAAAATACGGCTTAACATGAGACAGTAGTTCTGGATTTATTTATTTATTTTTTAATTCTCAAAAAGTACTTGGAAATCAAAAGTCTTTAATTGGACTTTTTTTTAAGTGTTCTGGTACTTGTAAGAAATAGGGAGAGAATCAAGATTAAAGCTTAATTCTGGAACGGGCAGAGGGATGTTATGAATAACAAGAAGCACATGTAGTATGTTAAGGGCTTAGAGAACCAGGAATGTCTCTCTGTGTCTATTGGTCTATGTTTCTTGAAAATATATATAGGAGGGAAGATATAGAAAATCTACTAAAACAATATTATATTTCTGTCTTACCAATTTATAGAAAGCCTTTCAATTTCCTATTCCTACTTTTGCTCTAAAAATATTTCTAATCAGGTTCTGAGAATGAGCAGGAGAGAGACCTTTAGGCCTTTCAAATGAGTCAGACATTAATGTATGAAGTGTGTTGAATCTTAAGCCAAAGTATCCAATATAAACTAAATGCAAAGACTGATTAGAATCTAATGAGATTCCTGTAGACAAGGGTAATAGTTATACTGAGCTGGCCAGAATTAATTTCTCCAGGAGCTAGAGGGTAGGATGGCACTCCAGATTTTACATTTGGGAATTGGCTAGATGGGGAATGTTGCTAGGTGAGTTCATAAATAGGATTTATCAGTGGTTCTGTTTTAATCTCTTAGTTTCTGAAGTTTTGAAGTGTTTATGAAAAATAAAAGGCTGAAAGGATGATCTTGTGATAAAGATGAGGGATTTCTGAAAAACATGGTTTCTAATTTTTCTATGAAATATCAAGCAACTGTACTAACTTCATTATTCAGATTCATTCTGGTTAGTTTTTCAGTTGGAATGATGAAGATGAAAAATGTGGAGGTTTCATGTACGTGAAACTTATACCTTAACTGAAGTTGAAGAGTACTGTAACCTGTATGTTCATAGTTAGCCCTTTGTCTTCCCTGCAAAATAGGGATTAGTACTACAGCTTCAAAGGCCTTGCAAGTTTGTGTTCTCAGAATAGATGGGATAAGTAAGGTTAGCTTGCGTGCTGTTCATCTCAAACACAAAAGCAACTGTTGCATGTGATAGATGTTGAGGCTTTGAGGACATAAAAGTTTTGGTTGGTGAAGTATCAATGTCTCCCAACACTAAGATGGCTAGGTTGCCACTGGATCCACTGCATGCCAAGACTTGTACTGTGGCAGTGGCATTTTAAGGGGATTCACTGTCTCTTTCACTATGTAATCTGCTTTCTAAAATCCATCCCCTACTTCATTAGGGATTTTTCTTAAGACTATGTGAAGATTCACGATGAATGCTATTATTCCTTAGAGAATTTACATTTTGCTCTTTGTGAAGGCCATTCTGGACATTGTTAGGTAGGAAGATGAACTTTGTTCTTATAACATGCAGTATTACCATAGGCTCATTAGTGTGTTAGGTTACCTTAAATCAATAGCTTGTCTTAATGATGCTCAGAATTTCTTAGAACCTTTTCACTGTTGTATGTTTGCATTTTTCTTTATTAATTGTAAACAGCTATGTTGATTTTAGTGAAACTGGCTTGGTATTATGTTGGTTGGTTTCTGTTCTACCTGAGACAGCTACGAACCTGAAGCTCTTTGGGGCAGTATTTAAGTCCCTTCTTTGCTGTAGCTCTACTGGTGCTCAGAAAAGATACCTGCCTTAATCTTCTGAGGTTGAAAATGATATTGAATGTGTGCTGGTGCAGGCTTTCTCAACTTTTAAACTATTACTGGTGATGCATCAGAAATAATGAGATTAGCATCCGTGTAGGAAATTACACCTGCATTCTGCATTGCTACTGGTTCTTCAGAGCTTTCTATCAGCTTATGGTGCATCTGTCTGTTAATACTACCTTATTGATTTTCAGTAAAGTGGGAAGGAAACTAGCCTATATTTTTGCCCTGGAGTAGGTCTGAAATCTCATAAATAAATAATTTCATTCCACATGTTCATATTTTACTTATCGTAAAGGCTTCTAGACAGTGATAGCTTTTTACTCACAGCTCAAAATGTAGCAAATATTAACACTGTTCTCTCTTGTAATTTTTCTCTTTTTATTCTTCCAGAAAATAGAAATTATGTATACAAACATATAAAAATAATCTTGTTATCTTCTTGCTGCAGACCGAAAGTGCCTGGGCTGAAGAATATTTGGAAAAGAAGAGAAGCTCACACAAACGTTCAGCATCGTGGGGCAGCACAGAACAACTCAAAGAGGTCAGAGATGCTATTATTTGAGGTCCATTTGGATTAATTTAATACTGGCACACGCTGTTAACATGAATTTTCAGGGAGGTGTGAATATTGTACTTCTTTATCATATAATGATGGGACTTGATAGAAAGTAAAATTTATCTATTCTTGTGATTCTGATTTCTTATAGAAATGCAGAACTATTAAAACTTCTAAGCTGAAGAGAGGAAGAGTGTTATTTTCAGATAATATTCTTTGTCAGAGGAGAAATCCAGCAGTGGCATTAACTTCTTTATGTATTTGAAGTACTTTATTAAATCTCTAGACATACCTTCTGGGATTGAGATGAAATGGTAAATAACACGTTAAATTTGTTAAGAACTTGAGCCTAATTTTGTACTGCCAATAATCATTACAGTTGTGGTAGTAAAGAATCTTATCTGGGTGTTAAGAATAAATTAATGAATTTCTGTGTAGCAGAATATATGTATATATATGGTGAAGTCTAATGTGAATTTTTTCTTTAATTAGATCGCAAAATTGCGTCAACAGTTGCAGAGAAGCAAACACAGCAGTAGACATCATCGGGATAAAGAAAGGCACTCTCCTTTTCATGGTAACCATGCAGCCATTAACCATAGTCAGGTAAGGCTGTGCTCTGTTTGTACATATTGGGTAGATACTGCTGTTTTTAGCTTAAGGCAAACTTAGAAATGCCATGTGCTTTTTAATAGGTTGTAGCTATAGGTGAATTCTATTAAGTAGATGCATTTCCTATGACTGCATGGAGCAAAAGAGGTCCCAGATCGTTTTATTATCTGGCTAGACTAGCTCTGGACTCTGTCTGTGAATTTCAAATAGTTAGATCTTTCCTTAAAGGACGCTGTGTACTCTGCAGCCTCCAATAAAGAATGACAGGTAAGTTTAATCTGAAACCAAGGATGCTTTTTTAATATTTTTTCAATTAAGAATTGCTGTAACAATTATGAATTTGTATGTTGAATAAATATAGCATGGAGCAAACTGGCAGTAAAATGGTATTGGCTGAAAGTTGTAGTTAATGCTGATGGCGTTTTGTCTAAACTGTAGCACATTTTTAATCCTGTAATGAACAGGTTTAGAGAGCTGACCTGACAAGCGACTGCAAAACTTTTTTAATGTACTTTATTAAATTTTATGCTCTTAATGGATGCATTCAGACCTTGTAAGACTTACTTTCAGCAGTTCATTATGCTTTGAAACTTAAAGTAGTAATTATTTCAAAAATTGAGACGGTTACACTGCCACGTGTTCATAATGCAAATGTAGTTTTATGCTGAGGCTGTTGTTGAGATCGTGTTCACAGGAAGGCAATGTTTCTAGCTAAGCTGATATCAGATGGGAGGTAGGAAGGAAGGGGAGGAATTGCATGCCCATATACACACAAATCTCTCTTTACGGTCTGTTTAGCTTGAGTAAGTATGTTTAAAGAAAAAAATCAATAGGAGAGTTAGATCAATTTCTTCCACATTAATATCTCATTAATGTTTATTTTAAATGCGACTCATTTTTTACAGTTATGAAAAGAAGAAATACCTCATGATTGCCTGGCAAGTCAATGTAGTTTGAAGAAATTGTGGAGCTGTTAATATTGTAAATTTAGAAAATACTTCAGCTTTGAAGCTCCTATTTAAACTTAATATTCCCTATTGCTCCTAAAATGCAGTTAGCTTTTTTTTTTAATAAATACAGTATTTTGTTGACTTTCCTTTCTGTCCTTCCGTCCTTCCAGAAATAATTCAGGTCTAGGAAGGAAACTATTGCAACATCTGTGTAAGTACAGGTACTCGCCCATTCTAATAAAGGATGAAGTGAAAAGGGAGAACTGCGTGTACTGTCTTGAGGACCCAGGTTCTTTTATGATAAGGAATTGGGTGCCTGAGTGAATTTATGCTGCTCCAATACTGGAAATAAGAAAAAAGAACAGTGTTTTGAATTTCTAGTGTTGTTTTCAATTCCTAGTTTCTATAAAAATTGATAACAGTTTCTGAGACCTTAAATTATTTCTGCTGTATTTCCTTTAATAGAGAGTCATGAATTTTCAGGACATTAGTGCACCTTGAATTTAGTTTGTTATTAGGTCAAATTCTGTGCTACTAGGAAGTATTTTATTTAGGATTTTTTTTTACTAGAGTTATATTTTTTACATAATTTAGGAATTAGTTCTACAAACACTTTAAATTTCCATACAAAAACTTTTCTCCTCCTCTTTCATGTAGCAGACTGTTAGCTTATAAGTTAGACAGGAGAACAGTTTGAATTTGAAACAAGCTGTCTAGTACAAATTCCTACATTTAGATCCAGTTTGCTTGAGTATGGATGCAATAGAGCATGTTGCTAAATTTAGTGATTACAGTGACTCAAGCCAGAACATTGCAAAATGATGAAGGAAGATAAAGAAATGAGCCGATTCCCATCTAGGAATTTCTGAGGAAGCTCATGATAATTGGTGAGCGGCTTCAAAGTGTGGACGTGTATATAACATATATGTGCATATGTGCTATATATGCATATGTGTGTACAGAATACCAGGTGGTCTGTAAAATTTCTTTGGATGCTGGTTTTATACTTGTTAAGAGAACTGAAACATTTTAACAACAGTAACAAAATTAAAACTGAGAGACGTTTGGTGTAGGCATTTCACTGCAGTGCTGAATTAATGTTACCTGACAGGTTTCCCTTGGTAGTTCACAAATCCATAAATTTCAGATTACTAAGCTATTATCACTTTGATGTAAGTGTATTTTAAGCTGTTTTAATATTGAAAGTGACCGGTGATGCCTTTATTTTGAAAAACACGAAATGAAGAAACCTAATGCAAAAACTTTTGGCATCATAATGATACTGTTCATAAAATTTTATCTTCTGCACAGAGAGACTTTTTGCATTCTGACAGATTTTAAAGTATGTAAATAAGATATTGCAAAATGGATAATTCATTTTTGGCCTTGTGAAATGGACTATAAAATAGAAACTGAAGTATTACAGCCTTTCCAGCATTGTGTTACAGAACAAACCATTGTTTCTTTAGTAAATTTTGTGCCAGCTGTCATGAGCCACTTGCAAAGGGTGGAATTTACAGGCAGCTTCAGAAAGGGCAAGCTAAGGGTTACATTAATGGCATTTAGAGGCACTTTATAAGTCAGAATGAAAAATCTGTAACTGCAGGCTTCAAGGCTGAAGTTCATCAGCATTCTGGTTCTTTTCTAGAGAACTACTAAACTGGAATTTCTGGCAGCAGCTCGTTTCCTTTAGCTTTTGTGGAAAGAATTACATAGAAACACTTGAAGTTAGTTATTAGTCATTAGAATATTTAGATTTTACATTTCTGACTTGAAGGAGAATTGCAGTTGTTGATTCTGTAGGGTCATATAAAGTTTTCTGACCTCAACTAATGGAATTCCTGATATAAATGAGAAACAGTACTAGAGGGAAGTCTCTTTGGTAGTCTCTTTAGAGGCCATGTGAACTCTTTATCTTTTTGGAGATAACTCTCTGAGTTAAAATGGAAAGTAGTAGTTCTAGTCAATCTATTTCATCTTTTTCCCCTGTTAATAATAACGTAAGTTTTCTCACAATTTCTTGAGTTTTAACAGTGTTTTTAAGAAAACCATACTGTCTTCTTGGAGTAACATTAGCTATTTCTGTCACTCTACTCAGAATAAGGAAATAATTTATGGCAAACTTAAGAATTTACTTTTTTGTTTTTTCAAAACCAATTCAGTGGGCTTTATTTTTTCTTTGTGGTATGTAGTTGTTCTTTTTCCTTAATACCAACACTTTTTCATACTGGAAGTGGTGTTTGCAGAACAGTTGCATCCTTCTCAGGGTGCTTCTGAGAATGCTGGATTTTCAATGTATTACATGATAGTGGATCTGTTTTAAAAAAAAAAAAAAAAGAGCCAAATCAGTGGGATCATCCCTTATTCTTAATGTAATACAGAAACTAAAACGGAGATCAGAAGTGATGCTAGATAGAAAAATAAATTGATTAGGTCTTTTAAAATAATACAGATTTTCTCAGTGCTGTTAACTGAACTTATGCTGTTACTTGATGGTGTTAAGCCCTCCTTTCACATATCTGGAAAGCATGTTTCCTTAGTGTGCCAATAAGTTCATCCTAACTGGCTATTAATACTGAGATCAATTACACGTAGTTTGCAGTGGAGTTCCTGTTTACATATATATGTATAATCCTTAGCATCTTATGTAGGTAGAATGTTGTAGGGTGGAATGTGATGTATTCAGACTCAGTGTAGTTTGATGTTTATATACAGAACTATCAATAAACTTTGGATTCTATTTAAAGTTCTGATACTTACTGAAAAAATTGGAAGCACTTAGATCATTTTTCTAAAACACGTGTACAATGTGGATTTGTTACCCATATTTTTGTTATTTCATGGTCTCATGCCATCTCTGAAAGTCTCAGAACTCTGTTCTGCCCCAAGACTCCTGGACAGTGTATTAATATCTGAGCACTGTAGTTATTATCCTGTATTTAGCCCCTTGTTTTGTTTTGTGAATTCCAAAACCTGCAGATGAATAGTCAAAAGCATTCTCTTGCCATATGTGACAGGCCAACTGTACACAGACACTTGTTGAAGGCAGTATTTCGAATATATAGCTTCCTGCTCTGAGGCTGGTTGTTTCAGTCCTGTAGCAATGCCTCCTTCTGATTCTACCCTCCAGGTTAACAAGTTACCTTTGGTCACGTACAGAATGTTATTTCTTTTGCAAGTATGACATAGCATATCAAAGTGTAATGAGCTATTTTTGAGCAATTTGTGATTTCTTTTTATGTTGACCTCCTCAGATAGTGCTGTGGCTCCTAGGAGTTTCTGTGGTAGATGATTGTGGTTAAGTGATAGAGATGTTCTCCTTTTTACTTGTTGAGAAGATCAATTTCTCATAGGAATGCCTAAATGAAATAAATGATTGCATAAACAGTCTTCATTGGTGTCTCAACTTGTGCTAATTTACCTGCATTATGAATATATATTAACCTGTATTAGTTCACCTGACAGTTGATCCAAGACTTTGTTTGGAACACAGTTAGTGTGGTTGGGAATTTTTTTCTGCTCATATATAGTGGTTTCTATTTTCTCTTCAGGAAAGACTTTTCAAAGTCTTTTGGCCACTCTAATAATGTAGAGATTTTGCTGGCATCAACAGTGTGTCAAGAGAATTTCCTGAATATAAGTTTTTGCAGTCCTTATGCAAGTTCCTTTTTATAGCTATCCTAATGTTACAGTAAAGCAAATCCAGTGTAATTAATATTTCTCATGTTAGAGATCTATCATTGTGAATATGCCTGTTATGATACATATTTGCATTTAGAACTCGTTTGCATTCATTTTTTCTGAAGTAGCCATTGTCTTCCCACTGTATAAATTTTACATGCTTTTTGTCATGTCACATTGGTTTGGTGTATGTTACTTAGGGGGGAGAGGGAGAAAAAAGCTTTGAAGACCACGGTAGGAATCCTTTTTAACTACTGCAAAGAGTACCTTAAAAACTAAGGGCAGCAATTACTTAAAAATAACAAATAAACCTTTTATTTGGAACCAGGGAAGAACAAGATTGCCATTGTTTCTTGTATTTGGTGAGAAGTTAGCAAAGTTCAGTGTAATTTCCAGAATATTTGTACTTCTACCAAACTAATAGGTCAGTCTTGCATATAAACAAAAATGAAAAAGCCTACGTTGTAATAAGTCTCTATTAACATCAAAAAGCTCCTAAACTTTGTACTGTAAAAGCCAGCAGTACTTTCAAATGTACTGAATTGCACAGAATTCAGTTTTGGTTGCTTTATAATAATACGTTTACAACTGCTCACTCAATATTTAAAAATAGTATTATTACTATTATTATTATTATTACTATTATTACTACAGTAATGCATGCTGTATGTAACACATTGAAATGGTGTTCAAGGCTTCTGCATGTAAATGAGATAGATGTACCCAGTAAAATAATTCATTTTAAAGAAAAGAAGTAAGTTACAGTAGTTTTTTATTATTAGAACACAGTACAGTATGCTAGGAATTTTCACTCTATTTGATCAATGTTTTGAGAGATCTGGGAATGTATTTTCTCCCTGAGAACTGACTAGATTGAACTAAGGAGGGAAAATAAGTGGCTATTTCAGGTTTTCATTTTTAGTATAGTGAAGTCTTAAATTTGTAGAATAATTTTTCCTCCTGCATTTGTCATGGTACTGTATGTGATGGCAGACTTTGATTAAAACATACTTCTAATGAAATTACAAGTAATAGATCCAGAGGGGGAAGTGACATTATATTGCAGTTCACATCAAAAGAGATGGAAATATCTTTTAAAGGCTTCAAGATTACTTACGTGTCAGTGTTCACTGTTCGATTTTCACTTGCAAAGCAGCATAGAGATGAAGGCAGATGGTATCAAAAGAAGTTTTGAGACTAGACAGTTGAAAGCTTTTTCAGCTAGAAATAACAAAAATTAGGATGTCTGTGTCTTCTTTTAAGTTATGCGTTTTAACACAGTCACTAGAGCTTTAAGTCCTTGGTACTGGAGAGTAGATATGTTCTGTTCAAAGGTTTACTTCTGAGTAGAAGTAAATGTCATAAGTAAATCTGTGTTACTTTCTGCCTTGCTGTTCAGGCTCCAATCCCGAAGAGTGCTCTTGTTCCTGTGATACCTATTACCAAATCGACAGGATCACGATTCCGAAACAGTGTAGAAGGACTAAATCAAGAAATTGAGATAATAATTAAGGAGACTGGAGACAAAGAGGAACAGCTTGTTGTATGTATCTGTCACCAAGATTGCTCTCTATAATTATTTTTACTTTGAAGTTATAAGCTTTATTTTGCACCATTTCTTATTTTAAAATTGTCTGGATTTTTGCTTTACTAATAAATGTATTTGAAAAGTCTCATGGAAAGCAAAAAGAAAAATTAAAGCTAGATTCTAAACATCTTGTGATGACTGTGATATAGTTATTTACAGTAAAATCAGAAACTTCAACTAAGGAGGTAGAAACAGACCTTTTATCTTTTTAGAGCTTCTCTAAAAATTTTTTCTTCCCTCTGCTAGCACTAAAGAAGCATCTCCATCCCAGCTGAGCATAACCTAGTCTTTTTATTTTATTTTTAGGTTTTGGGTTTGTTTGGTTTTTTTTTAGAGATAAATTTAATAATAAAACAAAATACCAGAAATAAGGGCTATGAATGCAATTGAGGGACTAGAACTATATTTTGTACAGAGATTGAGAGATCTGAGACTGTTAAGTCTGGAGAAGAGGAAATTTGGAAACCTTATATAAATATATAAGTATATAAATATCAGGTGAGAAGGAACAAATGAAGGGGGAGCAAAACTCTTCTCTTTATTTTTAACAGCCTCAAGACATTCCAGATGGGCATCGTGCACCACCTCCATTGATTCAGCGTAGCAGTAGTACTCGCAGCATTGATACCCAAACTCCTGGTGGAGCAGAAAGGGGTAGTAACAACAGCAGCCGTTCCCAGTCCGTATCTCCAACCTCATTTCTTACCATCTGTAATGAGAGCAGCGAGGAAAGTCCTTGTTCAGCTGAAGATCTTATTGACTCCAGAGATAAAGGTACTTTATAATGTTAAATAATCAACAGTGCTAAACTGCAACTCATTGCTATGTAGGTGAACACGTAGCAACAAAGACTGTTGTTTCCCACATGCATGGAGAAATGGTAGGACTTCTTTGTAAATGATCTAATTGTTCTGTATTGCTTTAAGTACTGTGCATGCATATGGTGTCCATAATTGATTCTGGATAGATAGGTGAGCAGTGTGCTTCCCAAGTAAGCTTTTGTTTGTATAATATATTCAAGAACTTTAATCAAGATAGGGATACAAGAATGTCCAGTGACAAATGGAACAGCAGAATAGATCAATCTTGGTAATTCTGTCAGGTAACTTTCATGATTTAAGACAGAACAAGCACTAGCCAACTTTTTGTATGTGCACCTCTAGAAGTTTGATTATTTGTTTGTTTTTAGTAGAAGTGTTACAAGATAGAGCAACAGAAACATGTTCTGTGGTTTTTTTTTTTTGTTTTGTTGGTTTTTATTTTTGTTTTTTAAGGCATATGACTGCTTATTTCTTTTGGCTAGACGATAATTTACCAGTCCTTAGACTCAGGTCAGCAGTTACAAACTGAAAATGTCCAGGAATGAACAGTTTGAGTAGTCTGTGTGTGATGTAAGGAAATGGGAAGCAAGAAAGAGATTGACACTAGAAAGCTTATTTGCAGGTGAGGATTTGGTAATGAGTTAACATTTTTCTTAATTTTATAAAATTGATAACAAAGTGAATTTTTTCAATTTAAGGGATATTTTTTGGATAGTGATTATAGCTTTTATTAGGGATTTTTATAGTGTGATATATTTAAATAATCAGTTACTCTGTTCCTGCAGAGAATGGGAATAATTCACCTTTGCCAAAATATGCTACCTCACCAAAACCCAACAACAGCTACATGTTCAAACGTGAACCACCAGAGGGCTGTGAAAAGGTGAAAGTCTTTGAGGAAAGCTTGTAAGTTGATCTTTACTACATAAGAAATAACGGTTAACATTTAGGGTTACTCATCCGTTCACTGACTTTCATGTCAGGTGAAAATTACTAACCCAGTTACTAAAACTGCACTAATAACATGGCCTCTGTTTTTTGTGACTGTGTACTAGTATGTATGTGTGTATTACAATACCAAGATTGTGTGTCAAAATCAGAACTTTGGCATGTGGTCTAGGGGAAGGGAGTTGTTCAAAGGTAATTTTACAAGCTGCTGGCTTAGGACTCTGCTGTGTTGACTTGTCCCTTCTTAGTTTTCACAGTTTATCTGAAAAAATTACTTACACACTAGCTCTTTGGAAACTTAAGAGTGAGCTTTGTTCCAACCTTTTTTATTTTTTATGGCAAAACCAGCACAGCTTGAAAAAACTCTCTTACTTGGCAATTAGTGGGGGAAAAACTCTAATTCACAGAGAATTTCTAAGAAGCTGTTAATGCAGATGCATTGACTGGGTTACGTTACAGGTTGTTGTTAATTGTGCATCAGTGGCACCAAACTCTTTCAGAAAGAAGTGTAAGTTTTTACTCTCAACTGTCCAAAGCCTAAGGAGGTCTTTTTAGTTGGGGGTAAGTCCTCGCAGGTTCCTTCATTGTAAAGACTCAGTTCAGGTTGAGATTGACCTCCTCCTGAAATCTCAATGCTACTCCCCAGAAAGATGCTTCAACCTTAACATAAACCCCCGTCATTCCAACTGAGCATTAAACTGCGCCTGTGTAACTTGATCATGCATTAGAAATGGGCCTATTTATTCTGCATCCTTAGACTATCAGCATCTCTACTTTATTCTAGGCAGTGTAATGCCATCTCTCCTCTCACATCTTGTTTTCCACCAAGTTTATAAAATTAATCAGGTGTTGTAGAGACTATAGAAACAACAGCATAGTAGTGCACCTTTCCCAAGACAGTCCTTTATGCAGTGGTGTCTGAACTCTGCCTCTGAGATCCTGCTCCAAGCTCAGCTCAGACACAGTCTGGGAATATGTTACTTGCATTGCTGTAGTGTTCAGATGAGAGCCTGTTTGTTCTTCCTACATTTGAGTCTCCTTTCAACATTGCCAAATCTGTACCCGAGGAGGCCTGGGAGAAGTTTGCTTCTGATTCTCGCTGATTGCCCTGATAAAATGTGTTTCCTCTCAGGCTGACCTTTATGCACATAATAAAGGAAGTCTGTAGACAAACTGTAAAGGTTGATTCCATATATATGTGTGTATGTATGTATTTAACTGACTTGTTTATTGGTTATTGTTTTTTTTCCCTACGGTTTCCAACTCTTATACAAAATTTAAAAAATTATTAGTATTTGTTGAATTGATGATGGTTGATAGTAAATAGCTGAAAATGCATGCTGGATTTTGAACGCTTCTGTTTAATGTGGACAACATTGGCTAGCTGAAGTATTTAATGTTTAAACCTTATCTTGCCTCTGGTGTCACGTTTAGTGGTACGCATACCTGCCATTGACAGAATTTGGTTATTCAGTGTTGTTTTAAAATTATTTTGTGCATTTTATTTATAGGCCAAAGCCGTTGCATGAAATTCCAGCCTTCTACTGCCCTGACAAAAACAAAGTGAATTTCATACCTAAAAGTGGCTCTGCTTTCTGTCTTGTTAGCATCCTCAAGCCACTTCTTCCTACGCAGGATCTTACACTGAAGGGCACTACACACAGCCTGACTGTCTCATCTAGCATGACACCCAGTTTGTTACAGCCCATTTCTATGGCTTCCTTGTCTGCAAACACAGATCAAGACAGGATCTCTCGTGGAACAAGCACAGTAATACCACAGAACTCTATACTCCAGCAATCAGGACGTATTGAGGAAGCTGAAGGATAGATCCTACTGTTTTGACATTTTTCTGGGTGACTACTGGGGAAAAATTGGAATCAGTTGACTGGATCTTTCTGATCACACTATTTGCATTGTTTTAACAACATACGATGCTGTCATAATTGAACTGTTTGTATAATTGACTGGTACCACATTGAGAAATTCAGGATGATGCAGCAGCTGATGCTTTATTGCACTTCCTGCTTATGAAGACTTCAGTTTCATTTACCACCTGATTTTATTTTATTTTTTAAATACTGGTGAAAACTAGGACTGTTGTAATCCTCTGCCATTTACAGGACCAATTGTGATACTGTGTGTCCTTTGACTGTTTTTTTTCCCACTAAAAGAAAAATACCAAGACCAACCAGCCAACTCCATTTTACCACTGTAACCTGTGGAGAAGACAGGCAATCAAGTGGTTTTGCAAGATGTCTTTTGTATGAAAACATGTATTTTATAACAGAAACTTGCCTTTTCTGATGTGTAGTGGGTAGTGTTTAAAAGATACTTTTCTGGTGATAATGCTCCCATATTCCTTCCCCCTCCTATTTTTTTTTTCTTTTTACAGTAGAAAAGCTAAGATTCTTTTTACTTCACTGTTTTACAGCTGCTGGGACCAAAAGATTGCTGAAGGATTTAAGCAGTCTCAAATTATGTGACCTTCATGAACAGCCTCTGCCCTACGTAGGACAAGTTAATGTGTTTGAAAATTTAAAACAGTAGAATATCCAGAAAACAATGTTAATACGTAGTGTATTTTTTTCTTGATATTATAAGTATGTGCTTTGAGTAAGTCGCATTCTTAAAACACCTTCCTTCACCCAGCTGCTGTCAGTGTTGGTTTATTGGCTGGAGAATTGCATTTTAAAGCATTTGTCCCAGTAATGTTCCATTTGTGCACGGAATTTTTGTAAGGAGTGGGAAAAAACATGTTATGTTCTGGTTCCCTGTTATTCCAGAAAATGTGCTACTTAAACTTTCATAGGTTTGCTTTGTTACTTACAGAGTTGCTCAGCATGAATTGTTAATCACTCTTGGCAAAAATTTGTTCTGATGTGACTCTTTATTGTATTATAGACCCTGGCCATGTGATACTGAAATACCTGTGCATGATTTCCTCTCTTTTTGTCATAGCAGTGTTTTCTGTGTACGTTGAAGGTGATGGCTTGTCAGCTGTGGTATTTGTCAGCCATGGTATTTGTTACACAGCAGTTTACTGCAGCAGATATGTTCTCCCTTTTTGACTAGCAATTTATGCTGGCGTGTAAAATGCGATTTTTTGATGCTTTTTCTGTCCTCGTATGCAGCAGTTTACGGTTCCTTTGAAGTTATAAGGGAAGGAGCCATTTCAAATGGAAGTTTGAAGTCTGTTCAGGAACTTCAGTGAGGTTTCTCTTGTGTTCCTACGGTCCATTATGTGTTTGAGTAAATACATGTAGATATGTGCAAAAAAACCTGTAGTGACTTGAATGCCTATGTCATATCATATCCTATAAAATGTTTTCCTTTTAGCCTCTTTTACAGAGGTAAATTCAGCAATTTCAAATTAATTTAATTATAGATATTTTGAGGGTCTGAATATTGGTCTGCTAAGCATGAGCCCTTCCTACTGACTTGCACATGCTTTGCTTCCATGTCTGAGTTGCAGTCTTAAATCTCTCCCTAATTAAATCTGTCTAAATATTGTACTGTAAATATAGCAACATTGCTCATTGCTTTATATGCTGAATTTGGTTGCAGACATCTCACTAAGGGAAAAAAATTATCTTCATACCTTTGCAGATAATAGTCATAGTTCTGATGCACGCTTACTGTTCCTCTAAATTCAATGTAAATAACTGTCTGATAGCAATAAACTTTACTGAGCAGGTTAGTGTAAATCGCAGTGGCCTACATAAGTCCTGCGTTTAGAGTGTATGTTGAGCCCCTCTTTAAAACATTATGTAGAGGTTCAGCAAATGAAAAATGTTCCAGGAAGTGTGAAAATACTAGATCTGTTAAATTAGCAAATGAACATAATTTAATATGCCATTTTTCTTCCCATCAAAGTAAGTAGGATCATGCAGATGGGACTGAAGAGCTCTTGGTTTTGAGTGGCAGCTCAGATTTACGCTGAATAAGTTGCTGGAGAGGAGAGGACTTTGTGCACCAAATTTGTGTAATATGATCAGTTAGTGAGGCTTTGTGGTATTAATCATTGTCTTCTGAAACAGTTCCAGTGATATTTGAAGACTAGTATATGCTGCTGTAGATAGGTTGTTTAAAGCTGGTATGACTGGATTCGTGACAGATGGGACCATTCAGGTGAAGGAAATTCTTGCAAATCTATTTTTTCTGTAGCAGTAGCATGCAGAGAGCTTCTCCATCAATACCAAAATGCATAGTGCTTTATCAGGAGATCTTAACTTTGGTTAAGAACTGAAGGGCTAAGGTTAACAAATAGCCTTTATTATGGCCTTGAGACTTAACTGATTTAACCAAAACTGCATTCTGATGTTTTAATCACAGAGCGTTTCTCTCAAATAGCAGTGAGCTTTCTTAACCTGGATCTTTTTCTCTCTTGTTGTAGTACTCAAACATTTCTGCAGTAGCTCACGTTGTATATTACTGGACTGTGTACTCTGTAAATTACTGAGCTGATCTGTTAAAAATACTAATAGAAATGTATGAGGAATTTGCTTTTTATCAAAACAAATTGGATTCAGGACAACGTTCAATAATTTTTTTTTTTAATGTACAGGACTATTCATTGCTGTGGCAGCTCTACTTTAATGTGAATCCACACTAAGGACTCAGAATTAAGAAAATGTAACAGCTCTTGTTCCAAGACCAGCTTTTACGAGTATGCATTTAAAATTTAGCCTTAAACTTCCAATGTGCTGTCTTGTGCCATAACAGAGCTGCCAGGTAAAGTATTTAAAACAATTTAAAAATAGCTTTGAGGGTGTATATAACTTTTAAAAGAAAAACAGAAGTCATTTAGGTATAGAGTTGAGATACTCAGTTTTATGGGGGGTTAATGTATGGCTCAAGCACAGTTATACTGAAAGATTTCAAGTTCTTTGGCATTCTTCAAATCCTAACTATGCATAGACCCAGTCAGTTCCTTGATTACCTACTTTGTAGCTTAAATAGATAAAAGGTCTATATTTGCATACAACTTGATGCAATTGATACTGTTTTCTTGATATTTTACACTTCTTGCTCAGCTTGAAGGCTGTTCAGTAACACTGACAGTTGATCTTTTGAGATGGACTAAATAACATTCCTCCAGTTGTAAATTTCACATAATTCACAAGGAAGTTGTTTTAGTGGAAGTCTATGCTGGAAGCTATGACTGTTGGATCTTTATTTTAAAAATCTGAGGGCAGAGGAAGAGGACTTCTTGTTAAACTGTGACGTGGTTTACCTGTTCATTCTTTTCTTGGTTCCATAATCACATAGCAACAAAAGTACATGGAAAAGTAAAAATAATAAAATACAAAATAGACTCAATACATAGAGCTTGGTAGGAAATTCTTGATTGCATGTGCATATCCTGAGAGAGAGAAAAGGGATTGCAAATTAAATGTAGCATACTATGGAAGTAAGTGCTGCATTTGCTATTTCTTTACGTGAATCAGCTCTTTAAAAGTATGTTTACTCTCAGGGCTGTTTTCTTTTGTTTGTTCTAAGATGCAGTTTACTGAAATTGAGAGCTTAAGATTTTTTAAGAACACTGAAGCTTGAGCCTTTTGGGAAGAAAAAAGCTTCTAAAAATAGGTACTTGCAAAATTTTATTTGCTGTAATATATGGAAATGTTTTCGATATTAACATAGAATTCCTGGCAAATATCTTTTAAAATTCATAATTCTACCATATAAAAAGCTTACTACTTCTGATCTTGATACTGAGTTAGCTGTTACTAAGGTAACTTTTGAAACAAGGAGCAAGCAACTTTAAGAACATGAGAGGGTGAAAATGCAAAAAAAAAACGTCATATCCATTAACTTTTCCTCTGCCTCAGGCCTAACTTCCTGTTTATTGAGTTTATTCAGTGGTATGATAGTAATTTCTTGCTGAAACATGATCTGTTCTCTCTTCACCATCTCTGAAATGTCTTTTCCCTAGCAGTGAATTACTGTAATCTGTTTTCATGTGGGAATATCTGTCAGCTTCTCCATGAAACTCTGAAAGGGGAGCGAGGCCAACTCTTAAGACACCAGTAGTCTGTAGTTACAAAGATCATTGCTGCTGGGTGACTTCTTAGATATTTTAATTTCCATTGTCTCACCGTGTGTGCACACAGTCTGCATAGGCCTGCCTCTGTGAACTGTATGATTTGATATTTTAGAGAATCTTTTTCTATGGACAGATTTTCAGAACTTTACTCATACAGAACTGATACATAATTTGAATACGAGTATCTTCAAAGCAAAGCTTGTCTATTGTTCTTGTTATCTTGAAATTAATATAACATTAATATAGCCCACAAAAACGATCCTTTGCTATACAAGCATCCAAACACTTGAGAATGTTGGGACTGTGCTTACCTCCGTGTGGTTCTGTAGTTAAAGTGCCCTTCATCAAATGTCAGAGCCTAATGATGTTGTGGTGACTTAGACCCAAGCAAGTTGATGTGTTAAAACAAAAAGTTTATCTCTTAGAGAGGTAATAGAAAGTTCATCTTCCCTTAAATTGGGGGATGAAAAGTACTGTGGAGAATTTATTTCTTTATGATTGAGGTGTTCATATGACATTGTTTTCCTTAACCTGAATATTTAGGAAAACAAAATGACTATTCATTACAAGATGTACCTGTACATTTTCTTGACGTGAATTTGAGAGTGTTCAACAACACTGGGAGTCAGTCTTGCTATTGAACTTGTATTTATACAAAGGATGATCTAGGTGCATCATTTTGACTCTCCTATGTTACTTGTTAAGTTGGGAAAGAATGCTAACTATTCACGAGTATTTGCTGAAATGCCAGTCCCACATTATCAACTGGACTGAAACAGTCTTTCTGAATGCTCCAGATGTAAATGGTGTCCTCTTCATTATTTTCTTGATTCATTGCATGTCATCAGTAAGTGCTTAGGTATGATCTTTGCTTAAAAGTTCTTCACTGGGATTTGTATTTGACCATGGAGACTTTTGTAGTGTTGACAGTGTTCTATCTGAATTGCAGAAGAGGACTTGGCCTGAAAACACTTCAAGTTTCTTATACAGATTTATTGTGATAGAACTCTTTGGAAAATCTGGTAGGTTGAAAAGCAGAAACTAAACAATCCTCTCTGGACTCGTTCACCCTAATTTTCAATGGATTAATAGTCAAAGAAGAATATTGCTTGGCTTTATTCTGAATTATCTTTCATTTGTTGAAATGTGCAATGTTTGAGGTTAACAGTTAAGGGCTGTCCAAAACTGCCATTAGATTGGTCTTTGTATGAAATTGGCTGATGTGTTTTCCTCTGTTACACTGTGATAAACTTGTGGAGGTCTTCTTGTGTATGTTGTACAGATCAGTTACTTGTTGCATGTAAGGATATTTTTGTAAGCAAGAGGAATTCCAGAGATGTTATGCATAAAAGGCCTATTCTGAAATGATGTACACTGGTGTGAAACTGGAGCGGCTCTACTCGTTTCAATGGAATTCTTGATTTACAATAGTCTTTGCTATGTGTAGTTATGCCAGTACTACTTTGCACAATGTTGTTTTAAATCTTGAGTACTGAATTGTGAACTGTTTCCACTAGAAACAGTAAACATTTTTACAAACTGCAATAGTGGAATGTTTTTGGGATTTTTATTTTTATTTTTTGCCTAAAATAAAAAGTCATCACTTCCATCTATGGGCTAATTTTGTATTTGTTTTTAGTAGTGAAGTTTTGTGTGCTTTTGAAGATTTGCATCAAAATTTACTCTTAGTAGCTGTTTAAAGAAAATATGCACTGTCGGTCTTTCACTTTAAATTCTTTTCAAACCATATATTACATACAGGTAAACTACAAGACATGTTAAGAAGAGATGAAGATAATCTGTGAAAACAAAAGGAGTAACTCTGCGTGGTGAGCAGTGACAACACTGTTTTCATTGCAAGTTTTGTTCTTCTGTTAAATAGCTGTTCATTTTCATTCTTTACATAATGAGAGAACCAGACAGAACATTTGCTGTGAGAGTTCCTCAGGTATCTCTGGTTCTTTAGAGTTAGGGTTGAATGTATAGCAAATTAGTGTAGAAATTACAATGACTGCTTTTGTTTTGTCCTATTCCCTTGTCATTTTGCTTTATGTTGTACCTTCTTTTGCAAGTTGCTACTCTTTTAACATATTTTTTTTTGTATAGGGTATTTACAGAAGCACTGCTGAGCAGCCATACATGAATGGAGTCCAGTGCTATGCAGGGTAAACTTAATCGCAGAATATGCTGGAGGAAATAATTCAAGTTATATTCTCCCACACTTGAAATAGGATGGATTCATTGCCACCGTGTGTACCCTTTTCCCAGTATTTACTTGTGCTAAACAAACCTTATTTGCTGCCTCCTACGTTTTCCGTTTACTGAACCCTGTTTCCTGTACTTGTGCTCGAGGGAGTCCTTGAACACTACACTGCCTTGTGACTGGTGCTTGTTTTGATACAGGAACGTGTCTGTAATGAATAACGCTTTAATGCTGTGGTAACATTGCTTTTACAGAAAAGGGAAAAAAATCAGTATTAGAATAAAAAGTAATTACTGCAAGGAAAGCAGAACACTTCGTTAATTCCTACATTTGAGTTTGAGTGCATATGCGGTCTGATTAAGCTGTTCATGGAGAAATTTTGTTACACAGTACATTATGGATATTTTTGCTGACACTTTGTGTTGCTGATCAGTGTAAACACATTTAACCATTGATTGATACGGCAATTAGAGGCGTTTCCTCATCTCCTACCAGCAAGTCTTATTAACATCTGTGAATATGAATCTAAGGCGATCAGGTAGCTCGGGGCTTGAGGATGTGATTGAGCACCTGGTGACGGGGTATGGCCCAAGGGGCACAGGAAAATTGTTTGTATCTGTGCTCCCCACCTGGCCAGAGGGGGTGGATGATGCAGGTGGAGCCCCTGGGCTCATATAAGGGCTAGCCACTGAGATAAAATTAGTTGTGCACCTGTGATGTTTTGTAGATACTACTGAAATTTTCTGTAGACTGTAAAGTTAGGAAGCCAGAGAAAATGGCTCTCTGAGTTTGCAGTACAGTTTGCATTCCTTATATTTATTCCTTTTTTTTTATTTTTTAATTACACGATTAAGAATAAGACTGTCCCCATTGCAGTGCTGTATGAATACCTTAACTCTTGATTTATATTGCTATATAGAAGAATTTATCCCCAGTGTGAAAGTACGGTCTAGAGGGAAAGGTAATTTTGTTCCCTTCACTTAGACTTCAGGCTCTGAATACAATTTCTTGTGTGTATGGTGTCCAGACTCCTGTGCTGTAGGAAACTGTTATGCAAACATAGATGCAAGTGTATTACATTTAGAAGTGAGATTGAAAGACTGTCTAACTCTGAAAAATGTAGAAGTGTATTCTGTGTTCTCCTCTGATGTATTTAATGTTTTTCCTTATATTTCTTCACAGTGAAAATATCTTTGTGTGTGACTTGATAATATGATGTCTGGAATGAGTACCATGTTTACTTTCTGAATGTGAAGACGTGTGCATATGTGCTCTGTGATTGGTATTCCCACCATTCCCACTGCTTCCTCCTGAGAGATGCTAATATGTTTCTCTTTAGTAGAAGCACGTGACCCTGCAAAAAGTATCCTGCTTGCAGTTGATTTCTTGTAATGGTGCTTCAGCCATTTTTTCTGGACTGCACTGGCTTGCACCTGTGCATGGTTCAGCAACCCTTATTCATTCTTCTTTTTTCCGTGTTCTCTTTGACATCTCAGACTTCTAAAAGAACAAAGAAATAAAAAATATCTAAACCCCAAAATAAGCAGAATAGCCCTCCTGTCGGCAAGTTCTTGCTCTTCACATGGTTTTCTCATCTGCACATTATGAATAAATATATTCAGTAATTTGGTCACGAGACCAGATTCTTTCTGTACTCTTAGGAAAGCTGAGAATTTACTGCTTGTCCTATTCATTCAATTTTCTAGTTGTTGATACATGTGGAAGATTTTTACTTTTTTTCCTATAGTTCTTGTTTTCTATCCTAGAAAACATAACAATTAGTGAAACAGGACAGTAGAATGTAATGTCTTTATCTATAAGCTTATCAGAAAACTATAACTCACTTGAAGGAAGATAAACTATTTCTTATACATGACGTTTTCGTCTGGTTGTATTACTGGATTTCAGATCACGTTTCTTAAACAAGTGCATGTTCTCATTTGAAAAGTCCAGGGTTTTTAAGCTATTTTTTCATGCTTTGATTAACGAATTCTGCAAGTGGTGTACAACTAGTTCATTGATTGCTACTTGATAAACAGAGCAAATTTTGTTCTCTAGCACTTTTGAAGCATCTTAAATCATAGTTGGATTCATCCTAATGTTAGGTGTGCCTGACATGTGGTAGTTGGCTGTTTCTTTTGCAACAGCTTAACATAGGTGCCCCTGATGGAAGGCATTTGAAAACGTATCCTGGCTTCTCAGCTGGTGCATGCAACTCAGAGACTAGCAGGCTGAAACGCTCCCTCCTGCATCACTTTGTGTAGAAAATGTTACTGTAGTTAATGTGTTTTGCTATGCTACAGTTGAGTATTTCAAACCATCTGGGCTGCAGGTGAGGAGTAATGATTTCTATATCTTGTGTTGCTGTGTACATTAACCCTAGGGAGTTATCTAAGTGTGATCTCAGGAAATAAACTGTTCCATCTATAACAATGATCTTCAGAGAGCCCTCTTATCTGAAGAGTAGTAACAAGAAATGTCAAAAAGTAATTTGAGTACAGGTATTTAAAGCACTTATGGTTTCCTAGTTGTTGTTTTTTTTTTTTTCCGTACATTTTTCTGTGCATAGAAGCTGAGAATCATCAAGTTTGCTTATCTGCACGTTGTTTCTTCCTTGAACTTCTCTCTTCTGAACTTCTGGAATAACTCCAGAAATAAAAATAGGCCTGAGTTGAAAAAACACTGCTAAAAGATCTGAAAATTAAAGCCATCCGGCCAGAATAAATTCTCAGATAAATGTGTATGCATGGAGTGAGTCAGTTACACTGTTATTTCTTAAAGAAATAATTTTATAGATGTGAGATGATGAAGTATTTGCAGTGATATTAAGGTTATTAAAGGTTATACAATTCTTGCACAAATTTTTAGAAGTTCCTTTAAAGAGGATAATGAGAGTTTTGACTTTGAGTCTCCATTGTTTATAATATCCTCTTTCAGCATGAAAGTATTTTCCGTTCCCATCCGTTTTTGTTTTGTTTTTTTTCTATTTGGCAAACATGTGTATTTTCCCTGAACTTTAAGTAGAATTAAAAATCATTATTTATGTTGGCTCACAAAAATTGCAGCTTCCCCTCCAGTAGGACTGGCAGATTTATTTCTAGAGTTGTTTTTACGCGGTTTCTTAGTGAAAGTAGACTATATGAGTTCTAAAACAAATAGTTCAGAGTCCCCTTGCATGGCTTGACAGTGAGCTGTATATGTCAGACAATATAGATCCTTATAAATGTGTAGTAAGTTTTACTCCATGGTTACACAGCTATCTGCTTAGTGCTTTTGGCTTTCTCCATCTAATCCAGCTCCAAAGGGACTGTTTGCGACATTCCAAACTGCTGAGCAGCTTTCCGACAGCTGCCATCGAAATACGAGTAAAAACAGAACTGTTTTGTCTTCCTCCCAAGCATGGTTTGGATGAAGATAGACCCAATTTTTGCATGTGCCAGCTGTATCCCTGCTGCTCAATTGCTGGTTTGGGGGCTGCTACATCTCCTGTGCAGCTGTCCACCTAAGAAGAGGACCAAAGACTGAGTTACTTTGAGAGTAAAACCAGACTGGTTATATTTCTGCAGGAAGATGATGATATGCCAAAACGATGGTACTAAGCATATGATACTTGTGTCCAGACAGTTATGTTTGTGTTTTTATGTAGAAAAGGAACATTGGAAGATTCAAGAGTGAATGAGCACACCAATTTTTATTACTCACTTGAAGGAGGACAAGGAACAACAGGGCTCAGTCCTTCTCTATGCTGTCTTCCAGAAGGCTTTTCAGAATATTTCAGATTTTATTTTTCAAATTCAAAAGAATTTCTAATATATTTAAATAACTATTTTTTCTCTTCTTGTATTAGATGTGTGGGAGTGCTGTGTTGAAGTGGTTGTTTCAGAAGATAGACAGATACTTAAATTTCAGGAAACTTGCATAGGCAGCAGATTTGAACCTCCCATCATAAAATCTATGCTCTGATATGGAAGACTGGGGAAGGCAGGTGAGCAGAAATGACTTGGTGCTTCATTTGATTGACACATTCCCTGATAGATTTGCAGGGAATGTAACAACGTTACTGTTACTGATTTTAAAACTGGTTCACCTTCTGAGGAATAGCCCTTCTGCACCTTAAACTCCTATGTGGTACCCTTCCTTGCATCTGTATCTAAAACCATGGAAGTGGAAGCATGTAACAGCAAAAGGAGTTCAGTCTTTCATTATACAGTATACTACCTGCAATAATTTTGGATTACGGAATCTATACATTCAAATCAGTTTAGGTATCTGTAGGATTGTGATGTTCTGTTGCTATGAGATTGCCTTACATGCTAATGTAAATAAGGTGATTGTTTCTATCCTATAAAATGTGACCACTTCTTGGAAGGAAAAAAAATTAGAAACACTGGATATTAATCTCTTCCTAAATGTGAAAAATTTGAAGACATTAGAAGTAATCTTGTACAGTCTCCTATCAGTAGACGTCTGATTTTGACTTTTATTCATTTCTTTTACAGAATTTTAACTCTGCGTTTATTACTGTAATCGATGTCATCCCAGAGGAGAATGTTTTGAGCACAGAACAGAGCAGGAAAGTTGTTTCATGGTTCCTCTTTCACGTGTTGGCTTGATGGTGGTGATAAGGTCTTCTTTTGTTTGTTTTATTAACAAGTATAGCGAACAATAGGTTTGTCTTCCAGGTGTGGAGGAGGTTATCTTTTGTTTGCTGAGCCTGTTCATGAGATATAATGGCAAGCAGTAACTAAAAGTGTACTAAGGTGACATGCTTTTATCTTCACTTCAATCAAGTGAACTGCAGTAGTACTTCTGGGCAACCAGTACTTTGTGAACTGTAGACAGCATAGATGAGTGAACATCTACTGTTTGGGATTCCTCATTAGCTTGCAATTGTCAGGATACAGCTCCTGGATTTTCACTGTCATTTACAGCAACACTTCTTTCTATTCCATGCAGGGCAGACTTGCTCCATATGGTATCTGTTGTTTCTGTCCAAGTTGAGATAAGGGCCAATATGAAGATAAGAGACTAAGGAAAAAAGAAATATATTCATGTGTATTATATATATATATATATATATAATACATAATATAAGATCATAACAAATAGGATGTTCTAGGAAAACATGAAAGAAGTGAACTGACTAACTGCATTATACTTAAAACTAAAACAGTAGTGTTTGTGGTTATCAGAACTCTTGTGAGCTGCCCCTCGTTCCCTTCTTACCTCATAGCAAGAGCCGTGCACCAACATTGCTATGAATCTGTTGTAGTAATAAGCTCTGAGCATCAGGTTTGTGCATAAAATTGATTTTCTTCATTTCTATTTCCTAAAGTGTAGAAGTACTGGCAATGCACATTCCATGAATGCAGTTCTTTATTTGCAACAGTAACAGGAAACTATTGGCACACTCAACTTACCATGCACTCAAACACCAGCTTAGTCAACTTCCATTTCCTCTTGACTTTCTATGTGAAGAAGCAGAGGAAGACTGGGAGCATAAGGGGTGAATGTACATGAAGTTGTTTTATTTATTTATTTGGCAATGTTCTAAATATAAATAGAATAAAAATGTAATAATGAATCTTGCCAACTCTTAATAGATAAGTGGATGAGGGATCTGATTTTGATAGCAAGGTGTGTGTCTGCCCAGCAGTAGAATTGAACTTGCCTTCAGTCTCCTTTCAGACTGAAAATGTTCAATAATGGATTGAGTATATAACAACAAATACTGTTTATGTTGCTGTGGCACTCCCTCCTGCATATGGCTTTGCCAAGTGCTAGCACATCAGGCTGAAGTGTTGGATTTGAGCTATCTCTGGATGGGTTTATATTAACACTCTATCTGGGTTGGATGTAAACCTACTCTAAACAGGAGAAGGATGTGTGGGAAGGCAATAGATCAGGCGTGAAGAGAATTAGCTGGTGGGGAAGACAGAAGGATTTAGAGCTCCCTGTTGTCACTTGGTCATCAACACTTGCTATTTTACATGTATCATAGTTTAGGAAAGTGGTTTTCTCTTCAGGGGTAAAATAACCATTGCTTCTGACACATGTCTCTCCAAGTTTCTTTATACCAAATACATATATGTTTTCTGAATACCTTCAAGTGATTGAACAGCAGTGCACATGATGTGAACAGGGGATACTTTAAAAAAAAAAATTCTGAAAACCTTTTCTGAGCAGAGAGGAGAGATCCTTCCTCTGACATCCATCTTTTTTCCAGCTTCAATTACAATCTGGTTGTCCTGGAACATGAATGAAAGCTCCAGCTTATTTTCTTCCTAAGATATGACTATAAAAATAAGTAATTGAAAAGCAAAATATGTGACAATTCCAACATATTGACTCTTTTTATCATGAGCACACTGGAGGTGGCAGAACAAGCGCATTATTCGGACCAGTAAAGTTCATAAATAGGCACTCATATTTGGACTACATTTGCAGTTGTAAGTGATGTATGTGGTGCTGGGGGAGGAACTAATTAAAAAGAATGTCAGTAATGTCCAAGTCAGACTTCATATGGAACAATTTCAGGAAAATTGCTAAGGGATATACGGAGTTACTACAAAGGAAGGTGAGTGTGAATATTGTGCCACGTTATTAAATGTATTTGTTGATGGTGTTCTAATTAAACACTTAATTGCACTCTGGGGCTTAAGGTGGCAGCACTGGAGGTGTAACATTTCCAGGAATTCTAAAAAAAAAGAAAAAAAAAAAAAGGTTTTTCTGATCTTTTTCAACTTCAAACACACACCTGTAGTACTTGCAATAATTATTTACTCATACTGTGTTGTGTTTCCTAGCAAACAAATGAGTAAGCATGTTTTTGTACCTTCTATAGTAGTAGCCCTACAGAACACTGGCATAAGTTGAAAAATGTAGTAAGGAGGGAAGATCAGTAGGAAGAGATAAAAGCAATACTAAAGCCAGCTAAGCGAAACAATTAGCTTCAAACACTTCTGCCAGTGTAGAGAGATAAAATCCATACATCATGAAGCTGAAAATATTTTTCAGTTGCTACACTACTGAGGCAAGCTGAAACAAGATTAGAAGCAGATTTGTTTTCTTTCCTTGAAACAAATTTATCTGGTACATAGTGTTACATTCCTAGCAACAATGATCTGATCAGGTAAAATTGGTATCACATGTTTACCTCTAGTAAGCAATACTATGATACTCCAAGGATTCAGGAAAGTGCATGGTGAAATAATACACAGGTTCTAAACTTCTCTCATTGCAAAAAATAACAATTATATATACACACACGACATCTTTTAAACAAGACATTCTAGATTTGTACATTTCAATCCCAAACTGATTAGACAATAGTGAAACTGGAATAGGGAAATTGTAGTCCCTTACTGTGTTTGCCCTTGGTGAAGCTGGATTCCACGGTGCCAGCATCACAGGCAGTATTTTTCATACTGAATGTCTGTTGTTTTCCCCTATTGAAATAGATTGGATTAGAAGGGAAGAAAACCATCATCTCTCCCCTTTTCTAAAGCTTATCTTCTTCCAGAACAGGCTTTAATTAAATGTGGTATTTGATTATTATTATTTTTAAAGCTGGTTCTGGCTCTCCATTTACTAGTGCATCAATGTACCAGATCAAATTAATTACTGTAAATTACATTCAGATACTCCTGTGAATCTAGAAGCCCAGTGGTTTTGATAGCTTCACTGTCTTTAACTCATTCTGTAGGACTACAGTGGTGTAGATGAAATCAGAATCTGTTTAATCTGTGCTGTTTAGGTCTCAGAAACATGTAAGTTGATATTTTAACTGCAGGAGGTAACTGCTGACCATACTGCAGTTTTCTGTGAGACAAGAGGGACCATCCATTGAGGGTGTGTTCTTAAACTGGTTTTAGTGGCAAAATCCTTTTATTTAATCCTTTAAAAGCCAAGAACAGTTCTCCAAGAAAATGACTACTTGCATGTTGATGCAAGACATATCTTCTGTGTAAGCTCAACTGTTGTACTTTATCACTCTTTCAAGTATTAACCTACTGTCAGCAAATTCCAAAACCTCAGTGTGTACAAGTGAACTCCAAAATAATGAAATAATATCTCAGATCTGCTGAAATATAAGATTCCTCAAATGAAATTGACTGTGGAAGATTCAAAGATCACTCTGGTCTCACAACAGATTTTGGTACCATCAGGTGCTCATAAATTTACATCAGATCTATATTAATTTATTTGTCATCATAAACAGTTCCCAAATTTAGATGAAACTTCAAAGATTCTGGCTAAAGTTGATGCAAAATCAAAAGAAAGTATGCGTGAGATGGAAATTGTGCTTTTTAAATTAGAAAAAAATGTTACTGCATTTACTTTAGCAAGGGATATTAGGAAACAGCTATTTATTGTGAATCTAGAATGCATTGGAGTATGAACAACTCTTCCCTCTTAAAGCACGTGCGTGCTGCACCTCCCAGGCTTTTGTTCAAGGCACACATTTTCAGCAGATGCCTCTGGGTGTACACGTCCACTGTTTGATGAGCAATGAGCCTTCAGACTTCAAATCACACAAACTGAGGTATTTGTCACCCTGCAGCCTTCACTGCCATCTGTATTTTAAAAAGAGAGTGTAGCCCTCAGCCCCTATATAAGCCCTGTCACGTTAGCTGTTGATCTGTCTGGCAGAAACTTAATTGTTATACTTTGGTTAATGCAGGAAACTTGAAACTGGTGGTATACTGTTGCCTCAATGTTAAGTGTATGCAGAAATCGATGCACAGGCAGTGCAAGGTCACCATTAAGAGTAAAGAATAACATCTCTTTGATGTTGAATTAGCTCAAAAGCCAATAATGCAATCCCAACACTAGATACCATGTATTGGCTTTTTAAATAACAAAAAATGACTGAGACTGCACAGTTGAAAATAATTAGTAGTTACTGACAGAAAAAATGATGCCATTTTCATATGTTTGTATTCTACGCTTAAATTCCTATGGACACAACTTACAGATGCATGGGTTCATCTCCAGTTTGTCATTCAGCTTTGCATCAGATGTTGCCATATGTTCATCTTCATTCATTGGTGAGCTTGCTTCAGTTTCCACTTTCTGCTGCATTTTGCTGACCCCCAGTCTTTTGCATTGTATGCAGAAGTCCATGAGATGGGTGTATGTCTAAGAAACAAACTGCAGTGCTTTTCAATAACCTAGGCAGCTGATTAGACAATACAGCTAACAGAGAACAATTAAGTCAGTCTGCATTCACTCAGTGATCCTCTAAGTGATCTCAACTGTCTGTTGCATGTAGTTTACAGCAGCTGTGTTCTGTCTGAAGATCAGAACTTCTGTACTTTACATTTAAATCACAGACAGTAGAGAGCATGATGAGAAGGGAACTTTTTGGATAAGTGGCTTAGATTATTGAAGTATTCTGCTGTAATAAAAATTGGCATATTTTGTCTTTTCATATGGCTTTTGCTGAATGCTAATTCATATTATGATGTTCTTCCAAACATTCAAAGAAATTTCTTGGAATAAATTACATGGTGAAAGTCTCAGTAGCAGTCCCAGTGTGCTTATTTCAATGTTTGTTTGATTTTACAACCATTTAAACTCATACTGAGACTCCCTGAGACAATGCACCATGAATTGGTCATGGGCTACTAGTTGCCTAATGGAATAAATTGCAAAGATATGCAAAGTTGACGTTTGGAAGTTCTGAACATGAGTATTTCATCTGAGGCAGAATTCTGCATTTTTATGGTCTGAGTTGTGCTTTTTACATTCCACGGTGTAAGGCTCCTGATTTGGATGGCTTGGTAAGACTCATGCAGACTGAGCAGCTGTCTTTTCTCAAACAGATTCATCCAGTTTGTTACTGGCAACAGAAAAACTGTCCATTCCTGTGTTCTCAGAAATTACAAGACTATTTTAATTGGTTTTCTTGACTATTAATTTTAATCAATAATTTCTCCCTAATTTGAGTTCTGTGCCAAATGTTTCCATGAAATGTAATTGATGGTTCTAACTTGATTAGAATTTTTTTTATGTGTGGTTTGCAACATAAGCTACTATACGTAACTTGTTGCTGCCTAACAAGTCTGCAGAGCTCTTTGCACCTTGTAGCTTCTCTCACCTGAGCTGGCCAAGCAGGAGTCAGCTGCCAGCAAAGCTGAATGTAGCACACTGGCCAGCCACTGTGCTAAACTGATAGCGTTAGTGTTCTGCTGACCTGGGTATCTGGACAGAAATCCTAGGGTAGCTTATAGCTTTTCCCTCTCAGAACAGGATGTTCAGCATTTATTTCTAGTTATCCAGTAAAGGAAACTGTTTAACAGAAGTGCAGTGGGGACAGGACAACCTGCTGCATCTATGGTGTTCTCAAAGTATACTTAGCAAAAACTTACAGATAAACAGTATCTAATCTTACTAAACATTAATATATAGTTTCCATTAGAAGTAAATTATTTTATCTAAATACGCTATTCCTTCCCAATTCTGATATATTTTTATGTTCTATAAATCATTCCAAGCATATTTAGTTAAGTGTCTTGTAACATACATGTGCTGAAGTCTAATGAAAGTATGCAGTTCATACTGGAAATTTATCTGCCTGCACAAAACTAACTGAAACTTCAAGTAGGATTATTTTTGTTGAGGAAAACCCTCACCACTACTAGCAGCTAAAAACAAAGTTTAGAGAGAGGTTTGTATCTTGCTCAGTGTTTTATGTATGGGTATGAAGGCAGAGGTGCTGATGATGTGAACCAAGGTGGGGGCAGGAGCCTGGTGGTTCCCTGGGTTAGAAAAGGGAAATGGAAACTGTGCTAGCTCTAGGCTGTGTCAGAAGAATTGTTTCCAATGGAAGTAAGCTATCAAATACAGCAGGATGTTAGGAAATTTATCCCAAAAGCTAGTAACTGATCTTTTTGAGGAAAAGCTACTTGATTTTAAGTTAAATGTATTTTAAATGCCCAAATGCTAGATTATCTCCAGAAAAGATGGTTGCAGGAACTTAAGAAACCTGTATTTTCATGGCTTCTTGGTAAGTCCAGTAGCACTATATTCTCAACGTTTGCTGGGATTAAAAAAAAACAAAAAACAAAAAACCATAAAACCCCTCACAGCTTGCTTGGAGTCTCCTTGTCATATGCATAACTAACAGCGTTATGCATTGGCCAAGAAAGCACGCTTAAACAAAGCCATATAAAACTGCTGTCAGGCTGCAGTTTAGTAACTGAAGCATTCAAGCTGTGAGAACAGTTAAAGAAACATGCAGAACTTTATTTGACGTTATAAAATGGCTTCGGTTTTGACTCCTTAGAATTTCTGCTTAGGCTAACTTCAAAAGATAAGTCATTTGACTTATAGCTCAGTTTCAAAAAAGGACTGGTAACTGGAGTGATCTTATTTACAAAAGATGAAAATTGAACTGTTTTTCAGTTTAGCAGAGGATAAATGGAACCAGTTAACTCTAGGGCTGAAGTTTATTAAATAGTGAAGATGATTAAATAATGAAGTGCCATGCTGTATTGTAACGTTTTTCCATTAATTACTTTTTATAGGAATTTGTTGCTGATTTTTCCCACATGAAATCATGACATTTTCTTATGTTCCCAGGCCAGTTACTTCAAAAATAGTTTTATGGCAGGATCTTTATGTTGAAAGGGAGGAAGGAAGGGAAAAGTAATATTACGTAGGTTGTTTCTGTGAACAGAAAGTTGTGAAATTTTCAAGGCAAGTCTTCACAAACAAGTATCTAATTCAACCATATGGTCATGAGTTACATAGTCTGGCAGTGGGTCCTGTGCCAGCTTCATCCTAATGTTCTGAAGGAAGTTACTGTACCATGAATTAGGTGCAATTTCTTATTAAAAGATTCCTAAGTATGAACAAAAACTGCGTATCTCCTGGAAATACTGAAGGTTTATGTTGAAGAATGCCAAAATGATGTTTAGACAGACAAGTTGCTCTATCTGTAAGCAAATTACTACAGGCTTTGGCTGGTCTCTTCTCCTCAAGGAGGTATTATTTTTAAAGTAACTCCACCTTGCATTCTCCCAGAAATGGCACTGAAACTGGAATAACAAGTTTTACATCCCTGTTTTTTCAAATAGGTTGGTTGCTTATTTGTCTTGAAATACTTATTTTTAATAAGTAATAATTGCATTTATCCTATTTATCCTTGAGATATTATCTGTAAGATAGAGTTCTGCTTGCACAGTTTAAAAAGCATGATACAGATTTTAGATATTAGAAAATACCACGTATATCTCAGAGTATATTTCAGGCTCAGATTTTAAACCATACTGATAGTAGTTTAGATACAAGTTGGTTATAAATAAATGGGTAGCTGACTTCGATCAACTAATGTGAAATTTAAAAAATTAAAAACAAAACACCAATAATTAACTGAAATTATCTCGACTGTTCTGCAGTAATCTAATAGTAAAGCTAGTTCAGAATTTGTTTAGCCATCTATATGCACACTGCAAGCATGCTAAGTCTTATCCCAAAAAGTAGACTGAGTTTATCAGTTAAAGAACTAATCTTAAGAACTGCCAACAACCCTACAGAAAGCCTGATTTTTATCTGAAGTGAGGCACTGAAACAATGACCTTAGATAAAAGCTTTATTATTTTTTAAGGGAAAGCAGGTAAACAAAAAATAATTTAGTCCAGTAATGTTTGCCTAAGTGTCAGTAACAGGTTACTGCTAATAAGAGGGCTATTCAAATATCCATTTGAATGATTTAAATAGAGTCATCAAAAATGGGAAGAAACACCCTCTGCTGTATCACAGTAAGCACAAGTGAAGCTGCTGGCTGTTGTTCTACCCTTATAAATAGGGATACAGGTTACCAGTACTAAAATGAGAAACTGTTCCCTGAACTTCAGAAGTCTTTGTTCAAATCTGGCGTGTGTATATGGATGTTAACAGAGTGACTACTGTGAAATTTAAAATGATAAAGTTGTCTAGCTGTTGACCTTCACGCTCCAACGTCAGAGGCTGTGGCTGGGTATCTGTAGCAATACAGTTTGTTGTCTGCACCACCACTCAATAGCAACTGATGACAGAAAAAGAAAATTTTAATTAATACCAGAACTATGCAAAATACCCTAACAAATATTAAAATTTTTCATTTTTCTCTCCTCTTAAGACATGAGCAGAAGTAACAAATAATGAACTGTTAATGCATGATAAAACGTCAGAATCCACGCATGGGAACAGCTTTGTCCCTGGCTTTCCTCCCAAAAATTATACATTTTTGTGGAAAACATGTAAAACTCTTCCTGCCTTTTCCTGTTTCTAACAGGAGCTATGTCAAGAGTTCTTAACATTACCAAAATGTTTTTATTCGTTTATGCGCGTGTGCATCATTGCAGCAGCAGAACAGCTTGCTATGGAGGATTATAAAGCTCTCCCCTTCTACTTGTACTGCCATACCTGATGTCTCAATTCTTGTTGCTGCTCTAGTCTCTGTGGCAGTAAATGGTACCTTGGAACATGTATTTTCTCACTGATCTGTGCTGCTGTTTTCACTTCTTGCTCCACGTGGAACATGAATGTAATGCCCTACAGCTAAAGAGCTTAAACTCCCATCCTACCTCCTTTCACAGTTGTATGGGGAAGCACTGCAGTGCAATGACAGTAACCTTTTTTACAATGACCTTTTTTACCCAGTTTCAAGCAAAGCAACAACTAAAACTTATTCTTAATA
The DNA here is from genome assembly GCF_038088225.1 of Cyrtonyx montezumae. NCBI lineage: Eukaryota > Metazoa > Chordata > Aves > Galliformes > Odontophoridae > Cyrtonyx > Cyrtonyx montezumae. The sequence goes on along the minus strand of NW_027072078.1, from coordinate 17,548,397 downwards.
GCATAAGAGAGCAAGAAGGGGAAAAATACACTTACTGACTACAACATATAAATGAGTAAATTGCTCTTCAGATTCTTACCCCTGCTTCTGTCCAGTCCACACACAAAACCTTATCTTCATGGGCAGCCAAGTCATACAGAGGAGCTTTGCAACTGGTAAAACACAGGTGTATAGTCACATGTTTGAAATTATGGGAGCAGTTAAACTCTTATTTAACAGTCTGTGGATATCTACTACTTGTGACCTTTCCACTTCATTCTCCATTGCTGATCACTTCGGTTTTAAACTCTTAGATCCCAAAAGAGAAAAGCAGCAGCATTTTCACCTGCTTGCAAACTACTTTGAGACAGAAGGTTAATGAAGAGTTTTTCTTCCATGTGGATACTGTTTGACTGTATTATTTTTTTTCTCCCAGAAAAACACATTTAAGTTTCCTGAATGAAGGCCATTTCTTTCTTTGAAATTTGTATGAGAAGCGTGAAAACAGTAGCAAGTGAAATGTCATGAAATTAGGGTCGTTCTTTAGAAATGGCATATTTTGTTCCTTACAGCAGAGAAATGTGAAACAGACCTGCTCTTCTTAACACCAATAGCAAAGTTAGGGGTCCTGCCTTATGTACCCTTCAACACTGTTGTTAATATCAGTGATGCCCTGTGTTGGAACACCAACTAGCTCTCATGGTTAAAGCCGTATGTACTCAGATTATAAATATTTTTCTTCATTATATGCTTGACTCATGAATCCTAACAGATTTCCACAATTACCACAGGAGTTTCCAATTAATTTCTAACACTGATTCTGTGATTTCATTAGGTTAATAGATGCTGTAAGCTTACATGCCTTTTAACTGGCATGGACTGTGTGTTTATCTTACCTTCTTGTGTCCCACAGCTTCACAATGTTGTCCAAAGAACCAGAGATGAGCTGATGCTCGTGAGTGGGTGACCACTTCACAGATGTCACCCATCCTGTGTGTGAAGTCAGAGAAAGGAGAACCAAGGAGCCGTCTGGATAGGGAAAAAAATAAAAGCTACTCACAGCCAATGTCAATTGTAACAGGCCCTTTGAAGATGCATACAAAATTCAGTCAGCAACATATTTGTGTTTGAGGTAAGTGTCTGTTCACAATATTCTGCAATTATCTCAGAAATCAAAGTGAATGCAAAAAAAAAAGTCACGCTAGTTCTGTTAAAAGGAATTTAAAAATCTTTCACTAAACTCTTTTTCAAAGATTCTTGAATTAAAATCCCAACCGGATTTATAGAAGCTGAATAAGTAAATGTGTCTATGGAATATATCTAGTTGGCTCAGTTCTAGGTAATTAGCAGTACTGTGTGAGAAGACACCACAACAGAGTAACAAAGCGGCTGCTATTTCACTCAAATGATGGTCCCATCAACTTGAGCGTGGCAGCTTAAGCAGAGGGACTGAGTCTTCAAAAAAAGTAAATTAAACAGTTCATTTTTGCAGCTATGCAGTTGAATATATGTTAAGGGTTTTTTGTTTTTTTTGTGAAAACAAGCTGAATTAAGTTTTCTAAATTACTTGATTAGAAATCAAAGTTGTCTTGCACTGAGTTACAGAAATTAAAAAAGAAATGTCTGTGTTTAATCAAAGCCCCCAAAGGGCTTATTTCTAGCAGAGGCAGGAGAAGACAAGTTTTGAGATGTTTTTGGAAAAATACCTTCACGAACCTGCACGTTTATGAACTCACCTTTGCTGCGAGGATCCCATAGTCTAATATGTCTGTCAGTACTCCCAGATGCTAGACGTCGACACAGTGGTGAGTAAGAAACAGAATTAAACACTTTGTTTCCTGTCTGTCAAAAAAACAACAAAAAAAAGACACAATTACACGAGGAGCTACTGTTTGGTTCTGCAGAGTTATTTTTGTTTAAGCTGGACATATGAAATGTTGAACATATGAAATGCAGTGATCTCACCAAAGTTGATTTGAGAGCCCCAGTCTCAGCATCCCAGAACTTAATGGTGTGGTCCCATGATGCGCTGCAAATTTCTTCAGTATCTGACCACAGCACAGAAGAGATGGCTTCTGTGTGGCCAGAGAGGGTTGCCAGGGGAGTCTAGGATTTAAAAGTGAGATTTAGTTGAGTATAATTTACACATCTATCTTTCAGTAATGTCTGATCTACCTCAGACACATCACCAGAGATTTTCTTGTACAATAACTATTAAGAAAGAGGAATTATGTTCTATGGCTGCACTTCAAAATCTCCTACAAGCCTGGAGCTCATCTTACCCTTGTTAGTCCCAACTGTTCTGTTTTCTGCTTCTTCCGTGGTCTGTTAGCTGCTTCTTCCATTTCATCCTCTTCATCTGTAGGGACTGTGACAGAAGACAGTCAGACTTGATCTAGAGGTTTCTGATGTTCCAACAGAATTTTTAAGACCATTCTTGATGGAAAATCCCAACAGTAATTCAAGTGTGTGGTAAACACAACCTTTCCTTCAAAAACAGCGCTCACACATATAACTCCCAAACCAGAAGAACATGTCTTGTAACAGTTACAGAAAACATTCAAATTAGAAAGTTTAGTCTACATTACTAAATAATACCTGACCATCTTACTTTGCTCCATGCTATAACAGACCAGAAAAATAACCCATAGGCCTTCGATTTACAGTCTAGACACAAACCTGCATGTTTATATAAATCCATTAAAATAAATGAAACAAAGTTCTGTGTTCAAAACAAAATAAACAGTGGCAGGCAGTTCAAAGCCGTACCTGAGATTGTTACCAACTAAAACAATAACTTAAGAATGTTATTCACAGTCTTGCAAAGCTATTGCAAAGAAGTACAGCTTGCTTTTATTAATAAATTTCCTTAAAGAAAGAAGTATTCAGGTATCCATCATTCAGGTTACTGCAACCACTGTTCTGAACACGGCCAAGGATCTCAGCTTAGACTTATCTTACCTGCAGACCAAATCTTGAGCATCTTATCCCAAGATCCACTGCAGAACTGAACAAACAGAAGAGTTTTGTTAACAGTAGTTCCTGTCAGACCTTGCAAGCCATACCAAGTACAGTTCCTGCTTGAAAAATTAACCAATGGATTGTAATATAACAGTGTTGGGCTCCTCAAATAGGACAAAACAGGTACAGATCAAATTACTTTTTCCTACCTTTGCAGGAAGAGTAGCTACAAAGTCTCTCTCATCACCAGTTATTTATTTTTTAACCTGTCCGACAGAGTCAAGATGAGAGGCAGCTCTACCTTTGGTATGAATGATTCTAAGTGCTCAAGTCTTGCATGAAGAGAAAGTACCTCTCCCACCATCAGCTTTTTCTGAGCACTGCTGTCTATATGTCTGTCTATACTGCTGAAATACTTTTTCTGATCCAAAATTACTGTTGAAATTTAGGCAGAATTTGAAAATAGTTCATTATAACCCAAATTCATGTGTAAAATGCAAGGTTTCCTTAAAAGTAAACATTCAACTTCACTCTCAGAAATCAAAAGCAGCACTAGCTTGTGCTATTTCAAGTCCCCTTCAGCTTTTTGTGGTTATTGGAGTAAGTGCATTGCTTTGTTTGAAAAGAAGACCTAGTGTTCATGTTGCACTCCTAGACTTTTTACTAACCATCATTTATAACAAGAATGGAAATTGATCTGTTTGAGTCACAATAATATGATGACTATCACTAGACAGAGAGTAAAGAAGTTTCTTTCGAGTTACAGATGGCTAACATCCCAAAATTCAAATATTTCCTTCAAGGAGTCACTCACTTTAGTTCTTGTGCAATCAACTGCCACAGAGTCTACGCTCCCAGCATGTCCCCTGCAGCAGTGAAGGGCTTTAACTTTGTTCTTCTCCACATTCCACTCCCAGAGGAGGATAGTTTGGTCCATAGATGCACTGATTAACAAGCAGGATAAACTATCTGAGGAAAAAAGAAGGCATGTTCACCCTAATCTCTGCCTTCTTAAGTTTTTATAGGAGTTCTTCTAGTTGAAGAAATAGTAGATAGAAATCCTATCTGCCAGCAAGGTGATGTAAACATACCTCAGCCCACATCATGTTACTCTCCAAGTAAAACTCACAGATAAGTCTGGAAGGATGATGACAGTCTGTATATTCATGCATGGACTGTCTTACTTGCACCATTACTTGGTTTAAAAAAATAAAACCAAACACTGACAGAGGCTGACATAATTTAATACGCAGACTACTAGATACAGTCCTGGCCAACCTGCTCTACATACTGCTGCTTGCATAGGGTAGTTGGATCTTAACCATTCATTCTGTGATTACTGAGTACTCATGACTGAGGAATGCTGATATTTCTCTTGCAATAAATTGAACTATTATTGCTCTTATAGTATATACTGACCTTGCTTCACCCATGCCACGTCCTTCACTACTTCGGTATGCCCAGCTATTGTCATGATGGATTTTCCTTCCAAAGACCAGATTCGAGCAGTCTGATCATAGCAGCCAGTTAATATCCTGCAAAAGACAGGATTTAACATTCTTGCCTTTAAAGCCAACATTTCTAAAAAAACAGAAGAATATTAACATAGTATCTGGTTACTTGAAGTGGCTTTGTTGAAGCCTGTAAGTGGAAAGCTATGAGTACAGAACAAAGAATGGTAATGGTAGTACTGCATATTCTAGTAGGTGAGACTTTAAATTACTTTTTAAATGATTTATGAAACATTACTGTTCATAGTGTTAACAGGTGGGTCTTGGAGCATTTCCAGACCATATATTAGTATAGAAATGTGGCCTAGTTGATTGGAAAATGAATCTAAAAATACAGTACTGAAGGAAAATTATGTGTTTTAAAGAAAAGTTCTGCACAAAGCTATGCAGATCTATTTGTTGCTGTATACCCATCACATTTGAAATCAAAAGGATTTCACTTTTAAAGTAGATACAGAAATCTTGTTTCCTTTCAGAGATGGTAATCAGCATTTGTATTAACCATTTCTGGTAAGAGCCCTGTGTTGAAATATTTGGCTTGTTCTGTGCTGACTTAAGTACAAGTTCCAAGGTGTTAAACTGCTTACAAAAGCAAATAGTTGATGGACTTGCTAGATTAAAAAAGGAAAATGAAGTCAGAAACAGATAGAGCAAGCATTGGAAAAAAAAAAAGAGTTTAGTAAAGAGGCAGAATAGCACTCCATTTAACATTGTAGAGTCCTGTGTGTCCATCAGGTATAAGACAGAATGTACTAGTGGTTTAGTGTGGTACCATTCTTCAGTGGCCTGAACTGAGCTGATCCAGTCGTCGTGGAAGATGCACTCCTCAGGCTGCGGGGCCATGTATTTCTCCACATACTCTATTTCCACCACTTCTTCCTGAGCTCACAAACAAAATATTTATTTCACGAGGTTTTATCAGTCAATAACAACAATACTTAATTGTAGCATGGTGTAAATATACAAGTTTATTGGGCATAGCTCTTGGTACCAAGAATTCCAGGTTAGTGGAACTGATATCTAAAGGTGATGCTGCTTCCCATAAGGAATTACAGTTAATAGCAAGATGAAAGCAAAAGCCGTTATTCTCACTCGTGTTACTCTTCTGTTTCTGCTATTTAAAACTGCTGTTTAAAATAACCCACAGGGCATGGCTTTCTGGAGGTGATGCTAACTTACTTCTTTCTTTGCCTCTCAACCTAAGGTCAGTTGCAGGGGCCTAACACAAGCGAACTGTGCACTAAAGTGGCAACAGAGAGACAAGAGATGGGGTAACGGTGTTTCATTACCCAGAACTACCAGCCTCGCACTCTGTTGTTATTTTGCAGCTCAGAAGGAGTTTAAACATACGAGGACTTTTGGGTAAGTGAGAAAAGCAGAAAAGCCGCGGGTGTGCGTGGGGCGCGGCCTCACCGTGGAGATGTTTTCCATCTCCATGTGCGTGACGAGCGGCACGCGCAGGAACTGGCCCTGGATGAGGAAGTCGAACTCCACATACTTGTGGTCCGCTGAAACAAAGCAGAGAGCGCAGCCGGTCAGGGCGGGCCAGGGGCCCCGCGCGGAGCACCGAGCGCCCGCGGACCGGGCCACGTGTCGCGGCACGTACCGCCACGCGCTGCCAGCAGCTGGTTGATGAGCCGGCTGAGGTCGGCGGTCTCGGAGGCCGCGGGCACGGAGAAGGGAACGTCCTCCACGGCATACCTGCGGGGAAACGGCGCCGTCAGCGGCCCCGCGCGGAGCCCTCCCGCAGCCGCCCCTCCGCCCCGCGCCTCACCTGGGGTTTTCGGTGCGGAACCGCGCCGTGAGCTGCGCCATGCTGCCGCCGGCACCGCAGCCCCCAGCAGCCCGCGCGCCGGCACGGAGCCCCTCCCACCGCTGAGCGCCGCGCGTGCGCCGAGGGGCGGCCTCCATGGCGGCGCCGGCGGGAGCCCCGGCGAGGTGGGGCGGGCCGGGCGCTGGGCGCGGGCCGGGGGAGGGGCGCGGTGCGGCGTGCTCGGCGCGGGGTGGCGGACCGGGCGCTGCGGGGGCTGCCTCTGTGCCCCCTCGCCGTGAGGAGGCGGCTGTGAGCGGGGCTGGGTCGGGGGGGAGGGTGGAGGGGACGCGGCGCGGTGGCTGCCGCCTGCGGGACCCGGTCCCCGTCCCGCCGCGTCCCGCGGGAGGAGCCCAGGGGCGCCGCCGCGAGCACCCCGCGTCCGCGCCTCCGGAGCAGCGGCGTCCGTGTGCTCTTCGCAGGCACCGGACGGCCCCAGCGTTTCCCGCTTGCTGTGCGCGTTCTCCCGCTTGTAACGAGCCCGTTGGGGACGTTGCCGTGCACTCACCGCTCCGTTTACTGCGACTCACCTGCTGGAGAAGCGTCCTCAGGGGCGGCTCTGGAGGGAGTGTTTGGTTGCGGTAAGCCTTGTGGTTTTAAGTCTCTTTTATAAGACCTTTGCGTTGCTTTATAATAATGGTCCTGGAACAGGACTGTTAGCGAGGCCTCCATCTGTGCATCTTTCTTGCCACGAAGGCAGAGCGGGCAGGATTGCTGCCAGGCTTTTTTCCTTCTTTTTCACACGGGAACGCACTGAGGGTCTGAGCGGATTCCCATATGTTAATGTAAGCCGAGTGCTTGTTGTCACTCTGAGCTCATCTCTTTTTGTTGTAGTTTAGTTTTCTTTCTGAGACAGCCATCCCCGCTGCTGTCTCAGCTTTAGAAGTTAGAGGTGCAGGCCGTGGCACCTCTCTGGGTCTCACTGCTGGGACAGAGTGGTGCCTGCTGCTGGGAGCACCTGCAGCCCTACCTGTGGGGCAGTTGTGCTTGTGGTGTGCAGTGTTACACAGAAGAAGGGCTTGGAGCAGCTGGGATCTGCCTTTCATAGAATCATAGAATGGGTTGGAAGAGGCCCTTAAGATTGCTTAGTTCCAAACCTGCCACTGTAGGCAGGGACATCTCCACTAGACCAGGTTGCTGAAAGCCCCATCCAGCCTGTCCTTGAATGCTTTCACAGGGGGCGTGTGCCGCCCCTCTGAGCAGCCTGTTCCAGCATCTCATCACCCCCACAGTGCCAAGTGATCCACAGCTATCAGCACGTTTGTCTCTGGCACTGATCTGGTAGTAATGCTGTAGACTGAACTGCAGTGCATCATGTTATTGCTCTTGAAAATCCCATTTGCAACACTGTTCTTGATGCTCTGATGATGGAATTGTGCTTGCCTGTGTGTGCTGCGGTTTGTGGCTGCTTGCTCTCTTTGTGAAGCTAAGGCCAGCAGTGGCTGTAGATAACTGCTTTATTTGAAGGAGAGTGCTCCCCGCGTGGCAGGCAGGGTAAGGGAAACAGTCCTGCAGGGTTCTAAGTGCTGGGCCTGGGGCTGGGAGCAGCCCGGGGCAGTTGGCAAGGAGCACCTGGGGTGTGCTGCCACTGTTCTTCAGTTCTGTGATGCTCTTAAGCTCCTACATCTCTCCTGGGCTTCCTGGTAAACGTGTGTCACTGGTGTGTTATATTGAAATTGTTGTGTAAAACATTTGAGAGGAGATAGTTGTGTATTATTTACTCACTGTGACAAAGATCCATAGATAGACCTATACGCAGGAAACTGTCTTGTTTGAGTAACCTGTTAGCAGTATTTGTTTAGCTATAAAGTGCATTATGCATAAAGTGCATAACTATGTATATGCTTTTAAGCATCTGTAGAAGTGTATCTCTTTAGGACAAAAAAAAATCATCTTTTTGTTTGGGATTGCACAGAAGTGGGCTCGTGAAGCCTGGATGATTACACCACTATGTTCATTCTGAGAAGATGAGTATGCCCCTGGTTTTCCTGGATTAGAGCAGTGGTTAGACAGAGCCACCAAACAGGGTTAGACTGAGTGCTTCCTTAAAACACAAAGGTACCATTTGAGGCTCGAGGTATTTCTGGGCTGTCTATACCAGGAAGCTGAAAGGATATTACTGAGTGTGTGCTCTCCTACTGTTATTTTTCTCTGGGCTTTGTTATTAACCAGCCTGTGAGATGGAGGATGTTGTCTACTCAGGCTGTTGGTCCATCCTGATGCAGCCGTCCTCGAGCTCTGCAGGAGGGTTGCAGAGTGCTCAGAGCATGCCGTTGTTCTCTTCAGGTTATCTCTAAGAACTGAACATGCTGCTTCAGCTAAACTGATGTATCTTTTCTTCTTAGCTGAGGGAAACTGGTTGAGTGATGTGAGCAGTGATGAAGTCCAGCTCTGTCTGGTCTGGGTTTTATTTAAATTTTTTTTTTTCATTTGCTTTCAATACGCTTCATGTATTTAAATTGAAACATCTCATAATTGTTCTCAGCTCTGAAGCTCCAAAATACTTAGTAAACATTAGTAACTTTATTTAGAGCTTGGTTTGGAATATCCTTATTTGAAAATTGAATGGAAAATGGAATCTGCTTTAGATTAAGTATTTATTCCATTGAACATATGAGTAGCTTAACTTTACTGTGTTGTTCATATTAGCAGGATGCTTTCTTCATCTTCAGAAGCCAAGATGTGAGTTTACTCTGCCCATGATCTTCGTATCTTTACAAGGTAAACTACAGTTGTGCTTCCAGGGTCATACAGCTCTTTCCAAAAGGCTTTCAGCCTTTTACATTTTCTTCAGTAAAGCTGTAAGTGGTTGAAAAGCCACAACCAAGGTGGTCTTACTGAAGATGTTTACTGTGTTGTGAAGAACACATACAGCTGTTAGGAGTCACATACTTGTATAACGCTGCCTGTTTTTAATATGAATACTGGAGGAAAAAACTAAGTGCCTTTCTCCCTCCTGCACCCAAACTTCAGGAATTAAGTTGTCTTCTCTTCACTTTGGCATATGATGTATGTACTGGAATATATACATGCTTTAGTAAAGTCGGGGCCAGGTGAATTTATTGTTTTGTCTAGTTGCTTATAAATACTTGTGACTGGTCACTGCTTTAAAGGCTGTACTGTCTGGGTCCAAGCCTTAAACTGTGACTGTGGCAGGTTACTGTCTAATATTCTCTGTTTGCTAGAAGTTTTGCACTTTGGGAGGGGAGGTAAGTCTCCCAAGTGCTCAGAAGTCTGTTGTTCCGACCTTCATCCTTTGGTTCATGACATACTTTATTGTGGGTTGTTGGGTTTTTTTTTGTTTGTTTTTTCAATATCTGATGTTTTTCCTGCCCAAAGCTTAGAGCTGTGTAGGCTAACAACAGTAATGGTCTGTCACTTAAACTTTACTTTTTTACTTCTTTAAAACAAACACTATATACTCTAAGATGGCTGCGTGGCACCTTTGGGTCATTGAAGTCCTGTGTGTTATTATAGGAGATGACTAATATTTTCATTAAGCAGTGCTGGTGTATCTTTAAATATCAAACATCTCAAGATGTGTGGAGATAAGTGCTCATGAACAAGGTGCAAAGCAGAAGAGTGCATGTTTGTCTGTATACACGAGTCAAGCAAATTGTCTCACACAGAGCTAGAACAGACTCCTGGAGCAACACAGTGAAATGTTTCTGCGGCAAGTAATAAAGTGATAAAGAAGCGAGGGTTTTTTTTCTTGAGGATTTTGTTCTCAGCAGGCAGCAGGGCTGGAAATTGTCAGGCTAGATTTTTAACACCAAAAAAAGCCTGCAGCAGTATCTTGGTTGAGGCAAAAGTACTGAAATAGTTTTGTAACTTTTCCAGGCCATCTTGTAATGGAAGAAAATGGACCATGCTGTCGCTATGGAAAGATCTAATGTTTTGTTTGTAGGCAACTGCAGCAGAACTGGGCAGTCAGAAACAAGCAGTTGGGGTTTCCAGGTGAAATACCAAAGTCCTGGTTTTAGGGGTCCTTTCTTAGCATCATCTCTGATTAATTTATAGAATGATATATCAATATAGCATCAGTGAATTTACTGCTCGCTTTGTACTAATGCATCATCTGCCTTTAAAGAGTACAGTACTTCCTTCAGTTGTATTCTTGTGCCATTCAGTTTTGAAGTGATCAGTATCCAGATGCTGTATGTCATGGTAGTAATTGCATTTCTTAACTACTGTTACAGCGCTGAAGAAATATTTCATTGTGATAATGAAGTTATTCAGTAAAATAATGCTTGGTGTGTCTTGGCGTAGAAGGAGTTCAGATCGCTTGAAAATCTGGTCAGATTGTTTAGTCACCACACCTCGTGTTTAGTTGTATTTTCAGCATGAAAACAGAACAGAAATAGTTGTTGCAGTGTTAATGGCAGCCTCCTGCAGAGGACGTAGAACACCATCTAACACGTATCCTGACCACTCTAAATGCTCTTTTTTGTTTTTAATGGTGACCTCTGCTTGAGATTAAAGCGCTTTGTACTGTTTTTCCCCTGCAAGTGTGTAACCTGCATGGATTCCAGGGACCTGCCGCTGGGACAGAGCGACTCTCCCGCCTCCTTGCCGATCAGCATCCGCCTCCTGGGCAGCTCTGCGTCCTCAGCTGCGCCTGCGCGGCCGCCTCCACCTCTGTCTGCAGAGGAGCTGCACCTGCTGGAGCCGCACGGCCAGCCGCTCTGCGAGCTGCAGCCCCTCGGCGTGCCCAGCGCACACATGGTGAGTGCTGCCAGACAGAGCATGTGGTGAACGCATAGGTGATGGAGCTCTGTGAAGGACCCCTAGAAAAACGCAGTGCTTTTCTTATAACAGCAGCCTGTTCGGTCCTGAGCAACAAGGTGAAACTTTTCCGTGGTTCAGTTTATGCTCCTGTCACCCTTTTCATGTTGGGAAATCCTGCCTCCAACCATACTATTTTTATTAAACGGCCAACAGCACCATTTGTCGTTCAGCATTTGTTGTTGTGTTCTGAAATCTCATGCTGCTGCTGCTCTCTCTATATCTGCTGGATTTGTTTCTTTTGTTTTGTTAGGACTGGGGTATTAGCAATAAGCCAACCCGTTCTGTCAGTCCTTTTCTTTGTTGGCTTTTTTGAATTAATTTGCTCAAAATTTCGATTTGTAGTTCTTAGTTCTCTTGTTACAAAGTCAGTGTTCTTTCACTCAACAGTTATGGTTGACATGAGCTGTACTGTCATTTAAAGGCACTTCACCCATTTGAAGTGTAGTAATTCAGAATCAAGGTTATGTTTTGTCATTTACGATTTTATATTGTTGCTGGAAACAAGCCCTAGTAGTCATGAAAATATTTACCGTAACAAGACTTTTCAGTTTTCCAGAGTTCTAGGAGATTTAAGTCATTTATTTGTTAAAGTCTGACAGCTTTTCTTCTGTCTGCTTTTGTGTAAAATGCTGCCCATAGAACTCAATTTCTTAGGAGTAAACATCAAAGGTTTTAATATGTTGTGATTAATTATACTACCCTGTGAATGGGGTCGCAGCAATTCCACCCATGAATGGCTTTCAGGTTTTTGAGGTCTTTCAGTTTCAAATAAATGTGTAATTCTTTGTAAAATCCCCTAAGGTTTGTTTTTGTGGGCTTTTTTTTGTCTCCTTTAATCAGTTAAAGGGGTTTTTTTGAAGGTAGAAAACAATTTTAAGTAACTGATAATAAATGGATGGTTTTCTTAATATGTGAATTCAAGTTAATTTACATATGTACACACACACACACACACACACACACACACATATATATATATATTCTAGCCAAATATTTCCTGTTCTGCTAGTAAGCAAAACCGGTCAACCTGCATCCTGATCACTGTGCCAGCTAGCACCTCTCATACTTTTGTGTGATCGCCGTACAGATGATTGTTGCCAGCCAGTCAGAAAATGGCCACGTGCTTCACGTCATTCCTTCTGCCCAGCCAGGGATGGCCCAAGTGATAATTCCTCAGGGTCACCTTCTGGATGTCGCCAGCACTCAGGGTGAGTTCAGGTTGTGGGACTTGAGGGGTTGTGTTCCTCTGACTGAATGTACTCCTCATGATTATTTTATTTTGTTGTGTTTTTTTTCTGAACCTTTTGTTTGTATGTTTCCTTTCCTTAGCCAGTGTTAAAAGACAAAAATACATACTTAAATTATCTGTTTTCTGATTACAAATCTGGCATACAGTGTTTTCTTTTGGACAAAGCCCTGTGAAATAAGACTTATTATGCTTACTTTAAATGTGTCATGGGTAAACTGAGAAGTCAAGGACAAAGGTGCTGCTTACTTTGTTTACCATTAATAAGTATATTTGTGCTGTATCAGAGAACTGTGTCATCGGCTTCAGCTTTTTCCTATTATCTTGATTCATTTTTGAGTCGAGGAGTTAGTTCAAGGAATGCAGATAGGAAAATTTGTGTTCTGGTCTGTGTCAGAGATAGCATGTGGCGAGGCATCTTCTGTGAAGCCAGAAGTGAAGTATCTAAGTAGAAATGCAGTTCCTCATGAAGTGAATGGGTTGTAACTTTCACTTACTACCAGCTTTTTGCCCTCAGTGTGTGAAGTGGCACATCCTAAGTATGTGCTGAGGTGTGCAATACAAGCACAAATTTCAAGCTCATCTCTAGAAGCGTTCATCTGTAAGCCAAGCTGGATGGCCAAAGGCTATGTACTAGTTTGCATTTAGAGAATAAAACTGAAAATTTATATATTCCTGTCTGTCAAAAAAAACACACACACACAAAAAAAAAAAACAATTAAACAAAGAGCTACTGTTTGGTTCTGCAGAGTTATTTTTGTTTATATATTTACTATATTTAAATAGTTGTCACATTTTGTCAAACTCTGAAAAATCCATTAAACTGGTCTGCATTTTCTGGAAGATAAAAATCTCAAAAACGAGTGAGACCACTATTTAGTTAGTGTAGTCTTACATGATTTTAAGCTGGTGGTGATCGTTTAGGTACTGAAGAATTGCTGCTACTTTTTATAGGGAATAATTTTCAATGCTTAATAATATTTTAGCATTCTCATTTTTCATCCTGTGTGGTGGTCCCTGTGCAAATAGATCATTTTTGCAGTATTCATATACAAGTTCTGCAACAGTATTACTGAGCTTCCTTCCTTTTTCTAGGCACTTACATAAAAGATTTTGTAGTTGTTTGATCTTTAAAATACCACTAGGAAGACTTGTCAGAGATTAAAGGGGAAGGAGAATGGAGTGTAAGAACTTGAATTTCTCTTACCTGCAGGTAGTGGTAACAGGTAAAACGGCACAAGCTTCAGAGTAGAGCTTAGGCTCTTGAGGGTGTATCTGTTTAGAAGGAATCAGTGCTCCAAGCTTTGACCCTGAGCGATGTTACTCTGATATACATGTTTATGAATCTTCTGGTATGTAGTGAAAATGCTAAGTCACGGCCTGAAACAGTGACTGAGTGACTAGTTGGAAGGCAGGGCCAACCTAGGGGAGCTCATGTGCATGCAATGCATGCATGAGTGACTGGAACGGGTGGAGCCAGAATCCATCCCTTCCCAGACCACATTTAAGGGTTGGCAGGGGAGGTAAGGGTGGCTCTTTGGAGATCCCTTCCTACCTGAGGCCTTCTAAAGGTGAGTAGCTTTTTTCCTTTGCTTCTGTGTCTGCTGCTTTTGGGCTTGTCCTCATTTGCTGCAGCTGAAAGCTTTGCCGTCGTGCTATTATCACTGTACTTTCCATCCCATTATAGCATGATATGCAGAAACTGTCCAGTGGACTGATTTCTCTACTGAGTCAATAACTTCTCTTTTTCTTGGAGCTGGGGAAAGAAGCTTCTTAATCGAAGGGCAGAAAACCCATATCTAAAGAGAGCTCTCTTTTATTTGTGCTGAGACCAAAATATCAGTTGCTTACCTATATGCGTGGGCTTCAATCCAATACTGTTTTTTGGCTTATGGATTGCTTCCTGGCTGAAACATTTGTTGTAATGGTGTGTTGGATTCAGTTACCAGGGAGACTTTAAGTCTCTCATGCTGTTGTTTTTTTCTTTAAATAATGTAAGTTTTGCTTGTTTAGGTGTTCTTTCTAATTACAAAGTAGAATCATAATCTTTCTAATTTTAAAACCAAGTAGTGTGATTCAAAATTGGCAATTCTATATGGATTTACGAAAGTGTAAAACATTTTAAAGTTCTATTTATTTACTTTGTTGTGGGGTCATTAGCAGTCACACAAATACTGAAGTCTGTAAGTACAAGCAACCTTTCAAGTCTATCTTTATATATGTTCTTAGAGCTGCAGTTCTCCACAGTTTTTCTTTTGGGCATTCTCTTTATTTCGTCTCTTAAGATGCTTGTTTCTCCAGCACACAAGATTTAATTGTGGTCTGTGATTGTCTCATTCTGAGTTCACATGTTAATCCAGGGGGATGTTTTATTTTTTACAAAGATGCTTCAGAAGAGAAGTGCAGTGATGGGAGCTTGCAGACTGTGGCAGTGGCTGCTATAGCAGACAGTGCAAGCGGTTACATTCTCCATCCACAAGCATCTCTCACCGTATCAAAAAAATCAGCAGCCAGGTAGGTCAGGAATTGAAGAGATTAGCAGTCACTTTGACCTGCTGGTAATACTGCTGAGTTTTCTTACACTTGTTTGTTTGTTTTTGAGGAGGCAGTGATTATCATAAATTACCACAGAATAATTCAGTGGAAGTTTTGAACTTTTAGAATTAGTGAATGATGTGTAGCCAACTGTTTTTGCAGGAATCACAAGTATGTGCTGGAGCAGTGGGAAGAGCATTCAAAGTACCTGTGTTCCAGAGGAAGTTGGATTTATCCTGACTGGAGCGATAGGAGAGTATTTAAAGTAGTACTGTGCAAATTACTGAAATTACTTGAGACGCAGATTCATAACTGTATGAGTTGAAAGTGATTTAGTGAAGAAGCCAGAGGGAATGCTGAAGCTTCCTTTGATAAAATGTAAGAGAAGATTACTGCTAATGGTGTGTGTTTTGGTGAAAGACTTAGGCAGATTGATTAGCAAAGCTTCTTAAATTAAAGTAGTTCAGTTATTCTTCAGTTCTCTTTGAAATCTGATCTTTCACCCTTGCTAAATGATGATTAGTATTTTAATTGTGAATTCTGTGGGAATTCCTCCTCCAAGAAATTCCTTGTTTTACTAACTACAGGCTTGCTTTGCATTGCTTTATTCTCTTTTGAAACTGAGAAATAGTAGAGATTAGAATATTCCTGGCACTATAGCAAAAAATTGTTTATATTCAGGCAACATTTAAAATGAAGTTAAATACTTTATGTATGGATGTCGCAAATGTACTTTGTATGTGTTAGATCCTGGAAAGGAGGTTCTTTTCTGTGGACAGATGGTAATGCATTTGGGTTTTGGAATGATTAGCACCATAAGCTGCAACAAGCTTGCATTGTTTCCATTCCAGAGTTTAGGGCGTGAAGAAAGTAGATACTGACTTCAAATAGTTATCGGAGCTGTTTGGGTTTTTTTTTTAATATAAAGTATGCTAACATATGGTCTTTAACGTGCATTGGGTATCTGTTTAATCATCGTAATACTACCATCAATCTGCATGAGAAAGTTTTCAAGGTACTCAGCCTAAGTGTATTTCACAATATTTTGGCTGTTATTCAGTATTGTGAGAGTACTGGCTGCTCAGAGGACTTGTTGAACAAACAAGAGAGTTATTAAAAATAAATAAAATACTTAATGGTGAATTATTTTAATAGTGAAGCAGAATATGGTGAAAATGAATCCCAGGTTTTCAAGACAAGCTGATATAATATCTATAGTTCGGTCATACACTGTAAGAATTTATGTAATGCACTGATTTGATGTGTTAGCAATAGTTAAAGAATTGCTTTTTTGGGTGTCAGTGTACCATCATTGCACTTTTATTTTTCAGGATGTTAGAAGACTCCTTTTCCATCCCTCTCCAGCCTTTGCCAGCAAATACACCTGCGTGGGCACGCCGTCTCTGGAACTGTGAGGTGAGCTGCAGGGACTTCTGACTCGGTGTCTTTTTCATCGAGATCAAGATTCTGATCTTGTTTTATGACAAAAAGAATGTTTATGGTTATAGAAGTTGTGTTCAATCTTTTGGGTGTTATGAGATTAGACCAGTACTAGCTGCTACTACTAGTAGATTCCACGTGTAGAATGTAACAGTTTCTTTTCAGGAGCGTCCACCTGTCAACAGCTCCTGAAGTATAAATTATGCTTCGAAATCTCTCAATGCCATGTGGTGCTGGGAAAAGGCCCTGATCCCTTTTTGCTTGTTCAGTGTTACTGAGTTCATTCATGATACAGAAAAAGCTGTTGTCTTCTGCTGAGCAAGCTGTTTTTCATGATTATTACTGGCTTTAGGATTTTCTCATACTGTGTGGAAGAGTATATTTGGGTAAGGCTGATGCCCCTTTTTCCAATTACACATTAAGATACTGTAAAATGATCTTTTTCTCCTGTAAATTATACAGATAATTCACCACTCTAAATGGAGAATTTGCATATCTGGTGTGAATGAAACTCTGTCTTTATTCCTTGTCATGGCATTTGACATAAACAGAACTCTCTATTTGGATATACAGGAACGTTTCTATATGATGGCTGGGATAATATTAACAGCTAGAATGCCTCATAAATCATTTAAAAGGAAAGACGAGATGGGAAAGACCACCTGCCTCATTTTCTTGCTACCGTGCTCTTCCTGATGGATATTTATTTTACTTTCTCTTAATTCTTTTTTGGAGGAAAAATCATTATATCTTATTCACTTCTTCAGAAATCATTGCTGCTTAAAGATTTCTCTTGTTGTTTTGGCTGCTGGTAACTAGAAATTGCTGCTGCAAGAGATTTAGAAATGAAACTTCTTTCCTTATCCGCTTAAAATAATTTTTAAGTTAATAAATATATACATCTATTCCTCCTTTTGTTCTGTCTTTTATTTCATATAAATACAAATTGTCCAACATTATATCCACTTAGACATTCAGAGATCACAAAAAGTGCTAATATTAGTCCTTCCATGTTGGAGATTCTCACTGAGTAAAGGAGCCACTTCAGGTGGCTGGTTAGTTGTTAAAGGCAGTATGATGCATAATTGCTGTTACTCCGACGCATATGTACTATGCATGTACTATGGTCTGGTGTATCTATCTGAGTCTTACAAGAAACTTCATCTACCGTGTTTAAAATTTGCAGCAGCCACGTTAGTGTAAGTGTTTTCACTTTAAACATTGAAGAGTGGTCAGTACTGCAAGCACAGGCAAACACAGAACAATAAAAGCTGCAACGGTCCAAAACTAGCACTATGTTGTGTGCTTAGAGCTGATTCCCTGGCTGCTTTGAAACACTCAGTTTACACTTGCAGTGCCTAGATGGTGTAATGCTCTAGCAACCTACTGCTGCTACTTCAATTGAGGAAAACTGCCGTCTTGATATGTGTACTTCAGTGTACTCTTGCTAGGATGAGGTCAAGGAAGAGAAAAGAAATTACTTATTTTTTTTTACTTGAAACTTGGCTGGAGTTAAAGGGTCGGAGAGAATCCCATTACTTCAATGTAACTACTTTGTTAACAAAGAGTAGATTTTAAAAAGTTACAGAAAATAACAAAGTTTTCAGTGGTCTGGTCAGAATGCCTCTCCAGCATGTGTCAGCATACTGAAATAAGGCATAATCAGAAGTACATTAATTAATCAATGATGCACAGTTAAATTTGTTTGGAATGGATTTTGTATGTCCATTAGTTCCTGCTTGAGATACTCTTAGGAAGTGGGAATCCTGCGTGCTATGTGACTTTCACTGCTGTGAACGTTTTGGGAAGATGCTATGTTTTGTGCAGAATTAAAGCTAGAACAGGAGATGGTACCCTAACTGGTAACTTCTGGCATGAGTTCTATACGTTTTCTCTCATTTCCCAAGAATAAAGTCAAAGACCTGCTTATAGTGACCAGATAAGGAAGATATGGAAAGATAATTGCTGGTTATGCAATTTTTGCAATTCCTCCCGTGTAAGGGGATAATCCTAGGTCTCTTTAAGGATACTTCTGTATCTTTCATATCTTTTCTATATGTTTATGTTGTGTATAATCTCTGGCTAAGCAATTACTAGTGTTTCTTCTTCTCTGCATCTGTGTGAATGCAGTGTATGCAGATTGTTTTACATACTAGAATGATGTGCTTACAGCACAGCGAGCTGCTGCTGTGTGAGCAGCTGGTGCCTCAGACCAGCTCTTGCCACCAACATGTGCATACCCTTATCCCACTGTTCTTGTGCTAGCAGCAGCACTGTGCTGCCCTATTTCATTTGGAAGGGGCTTGTTTGCCCTTTGTTGATTTGGTGTCTTGTTAACCACAAAGCTTTGTTTTTCATGGGAGGTGGTTTTATGCAGTTGTCGCTGATATCTTTTTGGGACAATAATCTTGGAGAAACACTGCGGTTGCTTTTGTTGTGTGCATTGAAATACCTGTGTGCTGTGTCGCTGAAAGTGGCAAAAGGGATCCATCCAGTCCTACTATTCATTCCCTGTGTGTTTGTCCCATGGTTGTGCTGTAAGCTGGCAGACTGCTCTGGGTGTTATTGTCAGCTGCTTGGTGTCCTGATCCTGTGTTGCTGATGAACTGAAGTGAGAATTATGTTCTGGATTCAGATGGCAAGCTTGCTGCTGTCCCAGTGCTTACAGTGCTCGCTGGGTGGCCCTGGTGTGCCAGCCAGATGAGATGGATGGCTCTGAGTGGCTGAACAACTGTCACAAGAGGTGTTACAAAGTCAATGCATTGTCATTGGTTTCGTTGGCTTTCCACTGAGTTAAATCTAGATGCAATTTTTCTGGAGTTGCCCACTGCTTTGGAGAGGTCATTGCAACCATAGCTGTTAATCCAGTGGCATGTCTTATGTTTCTGTATGACTGAGAACTGAGAGTGCCTTAAACGCTCTATGACACTGTTTAAGTCCCTATGACACTGGGAGTCTCCATGCTTCTATGACACTACAAGGCCCTAAGACACTGCATGGCTCTATGAAAGCTTTGAAAAGGGGTTACATGAGTTGTCCAGAGATAATGCTCTGAGTGGGTTAGGCAGTTGCTGTGTTACAAGCAGGTGTATTCTGTCTTGACTCACAACTCTTTGTATATTGCAATAGATACATAGACAGTTTTTATCATTTCAGAGATCTTCTGTGGTATCAAGTGAAAATATTCACCTGAGATGAATTTGTCTAGGAGGCGACTGCAGATTGAAGTTGTCCTCTGTAAATTAGTTTTGGCAGTAACTCTAACTTTTATTGGGATTGCTGTGTGCTTAGGATCTGACACCTGGTGCTAGAAACAATGGTAAATGTGCTCGTGAGGATACTAGTGTTGGGGAAAATGTACAAAGCACCAAAAACCTGAGCCTGCGTCCTCACATGCAGAGTCCCTGTCTGCTTTTGCTTTCTTGGGTAATGCAGTGCAGTCAGCTGGGTGAATAATCATATCATTTCACCTCCTTTCCATGCAGAAAATTGGGGACTCATACCGCGGCTATTGTGTGAACGAGACAGAATTAGAGAGAGTTCTAACGCTACACAAGCAGCAAACACAAAGTGTGTGGGGGACACGCCAGTCTCCAAGCCCGGCCAAACCCGCCACACGGTTGATGTGGAAATCTCAGTATGTCCCATACGATGGGATCCCCTTTGTCAATGCAGGTAACTAACTTCTTTTGTTTTAATAACTACTTTGAAAAATCTCAACATCATTTGCCAGCTGGCCACGAAGATGGGTCCTTGCGCTGTTCCTTAGCATCAGTAAACTCAAGGCACAAACAAAACAGAAACCAACCAAACAAAATGCAGCTTGGGTACCTCTATGCCACAGTGCGAAGGAGCTTGTTTCCCTGAAACCACAGGCTTTGTTGTGTCTCTTTCCCTTTGTTGTTTAGAAATAAATTACTTAAGTAGCATTTGATGGTGGTTCTTGTGAATGAGTTCTTTAGATGGAGGTTCCATCTGCTCTGTCAAGACTTGGAGTTTCTTGTAAGGGTTAGAGCTTGTTCCACTATTCTTGCTGTACTTGGAGATCCTTGAAAGTGTCTGTTCCACAGGATCCAAAACGATCTAAATGTCCCCCTTAAAAGCAGAAATGAAAAATAAGTTTTAAAAGAGCATCAACATCTGTCAGCAGACATATTTTTTTACTGGATGTACAGGTTTAAGGATTGGCAATGCATACTTAGCTCACACAATGCTTATGTGAAAGTAAGTTCATTCAAATACAAAATTAATATGCTTTAGTTGTCACATGTGAATGAGTGGGGTATACATTATATGCTTATTTTTTCCTGAAAATAACTGAGAAAGTGAAACATTATTAACTGAGAGAGTGAAACATTTGTAGCTTCACCCATAAATTGTAAAGTATAAGGAGGCTGAGAAAGAGCCAGAATCTGTGTTTTTATCAGCACCAAATGCATTTCAAACTTCTTTAATTCTTTTGTAAGATCTGCTTAATAAATGTGTTGTTCCCCCACAGTAAGATATTTAGAACAAAAACACATGTAGACCATTTCCTTCTTCAAGTGTTGCAGATTAGTAGAGACTGATTTTTAAGTTGCAGTATTTTTAACTTTGTTTAGACCCTTGTACAAGCATTAAGCATACATCTGTGTTGTTTTTCCAACACATTTAGGTATAGAATATAAACTCTCTATGAAGGGTGTTCATTAAAAAATTAGATCTATACACCAGGTTAACTGAACTGCTGTTAAATCCTGGCTAACTTCATTCTAAACTGTGCAGAGAAAAGTCTTGCTCTCCAGGAATTTACCCCTTCTGCCAAAGTGGAGCCAGTCTGTAATGCGTTCCCTGCTTTGATTCTGTTTCTATTGGGAGGAAATGAGGCAGAAGAAGAAAAGTTGGGTACCTCCTTATATACTGTAAAAAGTGAACTAATCATCAAAGTCTTTACTCTTAATTTTCATAGGAATTGTAGATAGCTGATACCTTTGTAAAGGAAGATTCACTAACTTTTGAGATGCATATTAGTAAGAACTAGTTTAAAGGTCTTGAAGTTTTTGATCCTAGGAAATTGCTTTTAACAAACAAAACAAACAAAAACAAAAAAACTGAAAGGCTTGAAATCTGTTTATTTTACATGACTGCCTCTTTTAAATTTCCCTTCTCTTTATATGCATTGATGTGTATATGTTTTTTTAATAAGATCACACTCTCAGGCAGTAAATCATTGAGTATCTTGTGGAAGCAACTTATGTTGTTGTAGTGATACCTTTAAAAGGTTTTGGTTATGTCATCTGCTGTATAGGCAGCTCCCTGCCTATGTACTGCAATATGTAAATTATATGTAATAGATAATTAAGTGTGATTTGGGGGAATTGCAAGTTCTGTTCTTGACCACACGCGCTTGTTATGCCTGTTAACCCTTTTGTAAGTGGTCTGATTGGAATAAGCCATGTATTTGAATGAATTTTAGTGTGAAGCAATCTTTGTTTAAGCCTATCTGTTATTTACACGGTGTTATTTAGACAGTGATATTTAACTGATAAGGTAGGTCACATTTGGAAGTAAGAATTTAAAAGGCAACATGGTCTGAAATACTGATTAAATACCTTTGCTTTCAGCTGTGAATTTTCTTGGTTACTTTGTAGATTCTGTCTCTTACTGTGTTTATTATCAACACTGTTCTCCTTTGGTAACTAGTACAGTTACAGTTCTCCTTTGGTAACTAGTACAGATACTGTGAAGTATTTGGTCAGGTGAGAAACTTATCTTTTGGCCCTATGCATCTTCTAGGAGCATTGTGAAGTGTAATCACTCTAGGAAAAGCTTTCAGAATGCTCCATGTTCCTCATGTGCTGTAAAAGAAGCATTTGCAGTGTATTTGAATGCTTGCTACATTTGAGTGTTCTGTTGTCTAACTAGTGTGATATTAAACAGAAATAACTTTTTCAGAGGTTTTTGTCTTCTTTGTAGTTGATGTTTTACTATAATGTCTCCTATGGTTGCTTGAATAGAGTGAATTATTTTCTGTTCCCAGGAAGCAGAGCCATTGTAATGGAGTGCCAGTATGGGCCAAGGAGAAAAGGGTTCCAGCCTAAAAAAGCTGGTGAGCAGGAAAGCACTTCTGGCTGTCTGTACAAAGCCACTTGTCCAGCAAGGTAAGAACTGGCTATAAAGCTATTTGCCATCCTAAGAAAACATGCTTCTCGTGAGCCTTGACAGCATGTAGTTTGGAGGTGATAGCTGATGTCATACGGTATGGTTCTTGCTTGATGCCCTTGATAGCTTGAGGAAAGGAGGAAATGCTGTCCTGTGACGCTGTGTGGGGCTGAGACTTGACAAGTTGCTTACATGCTAAGTACCAGTACATCAGCAAGATGTATGTACAAGAGTGAATCGTTGTCTAAAAAATAATGAGGATATCATATGGTGCTATATCACATATCAAATAGTGACCATATTTGATGCTAAGACAATGTTGTCTTGGTTTTCCTTCAAACTTTTAACTGCAGTTGTATTAGTAAATTGTCCAAATTTAACAACTTCTGTAAATAGAAGATCTGCTACAGTTCTTCCTGTTCCTTCTTATCCAACTCCAGTGTTCTGCATTCATTTTGCATCCTTGAACATTCTCCTGGGTTTCAGTACCACGTTTGTTCCCTCTTTACAGAGCTAAGAGTCTGCTTACCTGGATGCATGCAGTTAGATATGTGTATGTTCAGCTCGCATTTCAGGCAGGGTAAACTCCAACCTGTCTGGAAATGGTGTTCTGCTTTTACACTACTAGAGAAAGAAAATTTTTGCTGAGGCTCAAGACTCTGGCCAAGTGATTTCTATACTGGACCAGATGTATGTGTATTTGTACCCACCTGCATCTTTTTCTATTCATATGCAGTTTTTAATCTTCAGCTCTCTTAGAGGCTCCTCATCCCTTGAAACACTCTGCTTGATTTTTTTCTTTGAGAGTATCTGATATGAGGTAGGTGGAAATCTTGCCTTCTGACTGAAGCAGACATTTTTTTTTCTGTTTTCTCTTATCGGCCCCATGGAAGGATCTATATTAAAAAAGTTCAAAAGTTTCCAGAGTACAGAGTTCCTACTGACCCTAAAATTGACAAGAAAATCATAAGAATGGAGCAGGAGAAAGCATTCAACATGCTGAAGAAGAACTTGATAGAGGCTGGTGGTATCCTCAGGTGAGTTTTGCACTTTTTTTCTTTATATTGAGAAATGATACCTAAGGAGCAGTAATTTGCTTCATTTCCTTTATGTCCTTGATTGCTTTATTTAGTCTTATTGACATTGTAGGATTTTTTGTTAATAAGACTCGTGGCTCTGGATTATTTTACTTAGTAAATGTGTTAAATACTGAGCTGTGGAACTTCAGCAGATGTTTCCATACAGGGCATAGAAAGAAATAGTTTTACCATTAGGGAGTTTGACACAGGTTATTTTGTATCATAAACCCTGAGTTCTGAAGAACAGTATCTTCCAGCTCAGAAGATTTAAAGCTTAAGTCACACTAAATGATTCATGTGATTGTCAGGCTTTTTCCTCGAGAGATTCATTTTGCTGCTATTGCTTGAGAAATTATAAAAACTTTCCTCCTTGCCAGGTGGTATGTGCAGTTACCCACTCAACAAGCCCACCAATATCATGAAATGGAAACTTCCTGCCTCCCTTCTTCACCCTCCCATTTTTCTGCTGCTTTTCCTGAGGAGGAGGAGGAGGAAGTTGTTAGAGATGAGAACTGTACTCTGCCTTCCCGCCTTCATCCTCAAGTGGCAGACAAGATCCGAGAATTGGTGTCTCAAGGAATAGAGCAAGTCTATGCAGTGAGGAAGCAACTAAGGTACAGAACTGACTGTTAGTGCTCTTAGTCTATGCTATACCTGGTTTTGCATTTAATCAATTTGATTTGTAAGTAGATGTCAGTACTGGTGCATAACTGAATGCGTTTCCAACATGTTAGAATTTTTCTTTTTTTATGGATTTTGCCTTCTCTTGCTGTTTTATTGTAGACTGTGATAAGAGCTGCTCTTTTCTTTAAAGTTTGTTGAGGAGATGGGTGTTTTTTGGTTTTTGGTTTTTTTTAATTCCAAACTCCAGAGCAGATGCACAGAAAACTGGATCCAAATATCTCTTAACTTGCTCTTATACTGTCTTTGCAACCTGGAGAGGAAGATGGTAGCAGCAGTTGTCGTAAGGAAATAGCACAATAGGTCTTAAATACACATATTTTTATTTTAATATTTTTGTCCTTTAACATGTGACAGAAAGTATGTGGAAAGAGAATTATTCAAACCTGATGAAGTGCCAGAGAGACATAACCTATCCTTCTTTCCCACTGTGAATGACATCAAGAACCACATTCATGAAGTACAGAAGTCCCTGAGAAATGGTGAGGTGGTATATAACTCAGAAAGCATTCCAGCAACGGTATGTTGGCCCTAGTGTTTGTTTTTTATTTTTGGAGTTAAATACTCTAAGTCTTATTTGACTTTTACTATTCAGTTGCATTATCAGAGTTCTCTGACCTCCTGTTTCCTGCAGCAGTGTTTTCAGTGGAATCTCTCACTGAGCAAAACTGAATTCAAAGTGAATCAAACCTTTTGACCATATTCAGTATTCATCTCATTAGATGGCTATTAGCTGAGTAATACATTATGCAACGCTCACATGATGACTGCATGAATGAGAAGGCATGTGGTAGAGAAAAAATGACATGCATCAGAATGCTATTAGTGGCTTTATCCGGTTGCTATAGAAGTTACTGTTAGTTTTCCTCATCTGAAAAGTTGGAATGAAGTCTGCCTCGTGTGAAGCCTAAATTAGAGCTTGTACAATTCTGTGAGTGCACCTTCTAGCAAGTGAAGGAAGTCTGAAGTAGATACTTGAGAATGTTGAGCAGCTCTTACACGTTGTTCCTTAAACTTCTTCTGCCTATTGAGCACTAAGAAACATACAGTGATCCTTGTTTTCCCAGTTACTAGGTTTAATATCAGCTTTGCCAAGCTATAGTATTAAGTATTGCTGTGTCATTGGGGTTTTTTCCATTCTCCCTAAACTACACAGGCCTTTGGTGAGCAGGTAATGTTTCTTGGCCTATTCTGGTTTGGCTGTTTTTTTTTGTTTAGTTCAGTCTTCAAGTTTTCATGAGATGACGTTAACTTTCTTGGTTCAGTGCATGTTAAAAATAGTGGTTCTTTTTTATTTTAAATGAAGAACTCTTGAAATTCATAATACTGGGGGAAAAAAACAAAAAACAGAAGCATAGCTTCATGCACTGTTTTCTCGCATGTTCTGAATTGAGCCTATGTTTCTGCAAGACACAAACTTTAACCCTTTCTGAAAACTAATATTTTTCCTTTCAGCTACAGTGGACCACAGACAGTGGGAATGTTCTTACAGAAACAGTGACTGTTACGTTTGCCTCACCACTTTCCGATGGTAGGACTGTATTAATAACTTCTTTCTAAATGAGGTCTGTTTTGTTAATGTCACAGAACTGGCAACACTATTTCTGATACAAGCCAGGATGCCATTGGCCTTTTTTGGCCAGCTGGGCACACTGTAGGCTCGTGTTCAGCCTAGCATCAACCAATACCCCCAGGTCCATTTCCTCTACACAGTCTTCCAGCCACTCTGCCCCAAGATTCCTACTGCAGAGGTGTTGATATCAATCAGGGCACACAGCTGGGACTATCTGTGCTTTGCACATGCTGCAGATAATCTTGCTAAAGGGAGCTTGTGCGTGTTGGGATTCCTGCTTCTTAGGAAGTCATTGTTAATGGTTATATTAATGTGTGAAGCCAAAGTAGCATCTCTTCCAATAAATTGTTGAGCTAGTTAACAAGACTTCCTCTCTCTTCGCTACAAAAACAGTGTAGATTAATATAGAAATTTATTTTATCCATATATTTTTTTTCAGAAGCTAATTATGCTGTGCTTTCTTTGTTAAAACTGCTACTATTACTTGGACTTAAAAACATTTACTAGAACAAATAAAGGTGTTTTGTAAGTCTAATTTCTAAATGCCACCCAGGTTGTTAGGATTGCACATAGATTGAAGTGTTCCAACAGATCGTGGTGAGCGGTAGGAAATGACATTCTCTCCTTTTTGCCTAGATTTCAAGTATATTAATGTTTCAAGGATATTTTGCCCAGTGTGGCATGAGAGAACTTCCCTGGACGTTTATAGATGCTTTTCCCATCTGTTGTTTAACAATGATATGTTATGAGACTCATTAGAGAAGTTGATGGCTTTAGCAGGAATATGATTGCAGCAAGGTGGATGAACTTAATTATCTCCACATGTTCCATTAAGAAACTTGCTGCATTATCTTAATGTTATTAATCTCAGAGGCGCTGCCAGCTTGTTTTCTCATTTATCTGGAATGTGGTGTTTGGTACTTTTCCAGGCAGCTGGTAGAGAGTTCTATAGGAATCAAAGGTACACTGCCATTATTGTCACAACTGTGGATCTGTCAAAGTCAAAACTTCAAACTCTGTGGTTCTTTCTTGCAGACTAGACGTGTTTGAACTTCTTTCCTCTCTGTCCCTCATCACTCCCTGACCTATTTTTTTATTTTTAATCCCAGCAAAATTGCTGGGTGATTTCTTTCTTGAGTAATATATACACCAATGCATTAGCAGTTAATAATAAGACTAAAGTTGGGCTTCTGTTTTGTTTCTCTCATTATCGTTTTTGCTGCAATTAATCTAATTGAGCAGAAAAGTGTCCTATGCACTTGCTGCTCTTAGAGCAAGAACTTTGATGTTGACAAATGTTAGAGTACAAAAGGTAAATTTTTAGGCCCAGTTTGAATAATGTTTTTTTTTTTTAACAAGTCTTGTGTTTTAGAAAAGGAGTTTGCACTTTGCAATATAAACAGACTACTGTGTTTAAGCTTGCACACCTATGTTAATTTTTCCATTACTTTTTATGCTCTTATGGAGAGAGACAAAACAGTGCTGGTTTCAATAGCTGTGGTGGAGCTCAGCAGGGATAACTTTTGGTACAAACTATCTGAATGCTGATGAAAGTTCAGGAACATCAGTTCTTGTTATCTTTCACAGGTATCTGGTAGGCTGCTTTGCCTTGGAAAAACTGTAAACCTCCATTCAGAGAGAGACTGCTTTAGAGGAGGTTACAGTATTGGATGTGTTCGGTTTACTGCATGTGTGCGCCAATTCAGTTAATATAAGCAGATGTACTGGAATTAGATTATCTTGTCTCCATTTAAATTTGTGAGGATGAGTCTGCACACATTGCAAACACATGATTATATTACAAGTCTGTGTGAAAAAAGAATCCTGACATTGAAGAAATTGGTTCTCGTTGAAGAATATGAAATGGTAGCAAAGGGGATACAACACTGACTTCTCTAATTGCTGTTTGTACATGTGCCTTGTTTTTTATTTCAACTTGTGCTGTGTAGGAACAAATTTACACTGAAGAAACCAAGCAATAACAGAATTAAAACCCAGATGTTCATTTCATTTTCCATACAGAACTCTACACCTCTGTCTAGAATTGCAGATATATGAGGAATATCCTTCATCGTATGATACTGCTTTTTGTTTCTTTACTACTAGGTATAACAATCACTGTCACTGTTTGTGTCTCTTAAGTTTGTGTTCCCTTTCACATCTCTTGTGAAATATACTGACAAGTGAAATAAAGTACCATGTGTGTTCAGCTTCTGGCATTCATACCAAATATCCATGCTGGATAGAATTTGATTTAATCTATTAGATTTATACCTAGGCTTATTGGAGTAAAGTATAGTCTCAGAGAAGAACTGCTGTCTCTTCCTACACGTGAATATTCATATATGCATGTGGAATCTCTGTATAGTAATAAAACCCACTAATTCTTTGAAGTGATTATATTCAAGAAGTCTAGAGTTTTTTAGAGCTTACAATTTGTTATGTATGATGAGATATGTATTTCAAGTTACTCAGATAGAAGTGTTGTGTGATTTTTATTTTTTTTTTCTAGAGATCTTTTTGAAATTGAGTATTCACATTTTTTTTCCATTCAGTAGATTAATCTACATGCATAGGGCAAACTGTTCTTTCACACTTAGAACAGAAAAATTGCAAAATAGAAAGCTGAGCAATATCTAATTGTATCAGTATAATTCTTAGCTGAAATGTCCTGGGTATCTCATACAGGATTGGAATAATCCCATGGGAATTTTTTTTTTTTTGCAGAAATTGCTGTGGGTGAGTCTTGATTTCCCCCAGTCTTAAGGAAATAAAGTAAATTATTTTTGCTTTAAATAAGAAATTTGAGAATTTTGTAATCTGTAGGCATTACATCAGTGGTCTTTCTTTAAAACTTCACCCGATGTGGTATTGCATTGAAACTTTGTTAATTCTACAAATGTGCTTTGGAATGCATGTGAGGAATTGCAGGGTTTCCTGTATGTTTTTATTTTGGAAGCCAACCCTTTCTTTTAATGCCTGTCTGTTATTGAGCCCTTACTGAACGTGTCTGTGTGGTCAAATTATTAGATTGCTTTTTTGATAGAAATGTTTCAACTTTTATTTTAGAATTAGGAATTCAGCACACAGAGTAGGAAGTAATTATGTTGCTGTCCAGAATTACTTCTTTTTCATTCTCAACAGACGTGTGCTATCTTCCTGTAATATTGTTTTCTTGTAACCAACTTTTTTCTTTAGCATCTAAGCTGTTCTGCAAAAGAGAAGAGAGTGTATGTATATGTATATATGTCTTTTTTGCATTTATATTGAGACAGAAGATTTTGACTCACCCCATTCATGGGGGAGTCTTTTAAACCAGGAGGAAACCATTGTAATTTTCTGTGGTCCTGCAGGGAGCTCACCAGAGGAGTCGGTCATCACCAAAGCAGAATCCAACCAGAGCGGAGAGACTTTGCTGTCAGAAAGAGCTCAGCTCTTGTCTTCTCTGTCTTCACTTCAGCCCAAGATATTTGCACAACTTCAGGTACAGTCAAGTTTTTTACAGTGTGTCAGGTGTTCGATGCTGGGAGTGCTGAAGGAAACTATAAATATCAAGTTTCCTCTCAACGAGATCCCGGACACTGGCTGTGAGGGAACACAGACTTCAAAATAGTCTCAAGTCCTGCTTTGGCCTCTCTTATATTGCACAACTAGCATCTAGCTGTGGTGCAGGTGGTCCCTCTGTGTCTTTGTTTTTATGATCTCTTTGTGAAAATAAAACCAAGAAGATGTCAGAAGTGGGTTTCTGCCTCAAACCAATCACCTTTATTATTTTCCGGATGTTTCAGTCATTTATTGATGAAAACACTGCAGAACTGAGGAAGGATATGTCAGTCATATTCCCTTCTTTCTCCAGCCTCATAAGAAAGTCTGTTAAAATCCTAAAACTGCTCCCAGATCAGAAATGTAAAACCATCAGGTTGCAAAGGCAAGGTGCAGGGTTAAGAGTACTATGCCAAAAGTTTCTCCTGAAGTTCATCTTGCTTTCAAACCTGTCTTTCTTAACTCTCTTTCCTAAGCTACCTTTGTATCTCCTGAAGCTTGTAATCTCTTCCATAGACATACAACCCGCACTGCAGTGCTGTTCTGCTTGCTGTTGACTTCTCTTTCTGAAGGTAGCCTTGACTTCACCTCACTATCCTTTAAACCAGTATACTTTGAGTGCATGTCCCATGTGGGAATGGATAGTACTGAGTAAGGATTTGAAACTGAGTATCTGTCCAAAATTAGACTTCTGTGGTCATTAGTAGTTTTCTAGATGCTGCTGGACAGCAGTCTACTAAGTTTCCTGAGATGTATAACCTACAGATGCTGAAGTTGACACTTCAAAAGTGATGATGTGTAGAAGGTTAGAACCTATCCAGTTCCAGTACTGAAAAATGTGTTATTGAATGTAAACTTTTCCTGCTTTAAATGCCATTGTGTTTGTACTTCTGCTTTCTCTTTTACAGGGATTACAGCTGCAATCAAACTTTACCTCCACAAATGGATCAACAGCCCTGATAGCTGTAAATAACCATTCCCATCCCAATTCTGCAAGTCTCTTGGACTCCATAGGGAGTGCAGTAACCAGCCATCCTCCAGTACTCGGCCAGGGGCACAGTCTGCAAAAAGGTGCTGGCTTAGCACAGCACAGTGCTGCTGCCTCTGCTTTTGGGACTCCTCCAGGCCCTGAGCAGAATCTGGTCGCTGTGGGCCAACTGGTAGCACTTGATGGGGTAGAGGACTCCAGAAGCCTAGAAAGAGAAGTCCACCAGGTTCTCTTGGGAAATGTACAAGCTATTCCAGTACGCATTGTGGAAAGCCAGCCTGCACTGAGTAAGTTGTGCTCTTCCCAATAACACAAATATAGAAAATACAGTGGATTTTGTTCCTTGTGTCCTAAAACAAAGTAGATAAATGAGCTAATTGGGAGGAGCTCAAGTATAGGTTTGTTTCAGCTGATTCTAATTAATATTTACTATAAAACCACAACGACTGTAAAATATGTAGTTTTTGCTAAAAAAAAATCACTTAGTTGAACTACATACCATCACTTTAGTTGACAAAATATCAGCTTGTAAAGTTTTGTTTTGCTCCAAATCCCAACTTTTTGCTAAAATGCTCGTCTTCAAAAGTACAATTTTGTAGGAGAAATAAGCATATAAAAATAACAAATACTGAATTTTGTTAGGAGTCTTTGGAAATAAATGTTTTTTCAGATCTTTTAAATTATTATTAGGCTATTTTACTGTGTCAGTATTGTCAGATTAAATTTAAGAATTTTTTTCTTGTCTGCATTCAAATGTTTCTGTAGCTTGTCTTCTTCCTTGTTAAATAGGATTTCACTGTTCTGCTGAGAAAATTTTCCTTCTGGGTAAAGGCTATTTAAGAGAGGCTATCAAATATACCATCTTCACTCAGTTGTTTAGCTCATTTGTTCAATCAAGATGTTGATGCCTCTTAAATACTAAGTTAACGTTTTAGTATACATTTTAAAATAAATACTAGTCTACGTACGCACAAAATTTAAGTTATACAACTGTAGGAACTGTACTTGCTGTTCCTCTGGTATCTCCTTCTTCTCAAGGTATCAACCTATCATCTCTGTCTGGATTTAGATATTGTAGGATATTGGTACTACTCCTAAGTTAGATGGAAAACTTGCCTGTAAAATACACTGATTCTCCTCTCCCCTGTTCCAGAGTCCATTTCTTTGTCTGGAGAGCAGGAGAACAAAAACAAATATATTTTGAAGAGCAAATATTACATCCCTTATGTGGATGAAACACTCACCAGTTCAGTCAGTGTATATTTCAAGACGCTTTTTCCTCTTGTGTGTATACATGCACTCAGTTAAAGTTACTTTGTACGTTCTAGATTTTAGATAAGAGAAAGTGGTAGCTCAACAATAAGCTATTTCCTGATAAGAATGTATGTGCAGTCCCTTAATAGTGGCCAGTCATGCCTGTTCACTTCAGGTCATTCTTTAAATCAACATATTTTATTGTTTGTTTGTTAGGTAGTAACATGTCTATTCCAGCCTTCGCCAAAGAAATAAATAATCATAAGATGGTAGGTTTATTTTAACATGAGGATGAGGAAGGACATTTTGGGACAAATAACATTTTAGGGCTTCAGACAATTTTTAAAGAATATTCTTATGGTGATACTTAACTGGTGCATATTGTATCTGGCTGTCAAACTACTCATCAGCTAAGTTCGCGAATGTCATACCTATTAGTTTGAGTTTCTGAATTTTTTCTTTTAAATGCATACAGTTATTAGGACTGAAGTGTAACCAGTGGTATTTGGACTTTAATGTTTTGTTTTGTTCTCCTTTAAGCTGAAGATAATACAGAGGCTGGTGTCTGCATGAGCGAAGTTAAACAAGAACCAAGAGAAAAAGCACTGTCTGTGGAGCCAGATAAAATCAGAGACTGCCAGAGATCTTCCTCTGTTTAAATCTGCGAATACTGTAAGGATTTTTCAAGTCAGAGGACTCTAAATGTCTTGGAAAGAAAGGCAGGTACTCTCAAAATAATGCCATTCTTTTTTAAATGGTATTGTGGCATTCAGACTGGACATATTTTACAGTAGTTCTGAAGACAGCTATTTTGATTTACAACTGTTGTGACTCACTGTCAATTCCAAGTCTGTTCTCCACATCTCTCTTCTATTTTATGTTTAGAATAATTTGGATGCTATCCAAATGGTCCATTTTGGCCAGCATTTCTGAAGGTCTTCCACAGTTAGTTTTAGAATGTGGATTAAAATGCTTGGTTTGCTTTTCTCCTTGAGACCATGAGCTGTTACAGCACTACACAGTTCACGGAATCTGCCACCATCCGGACCGTGGAATCCAACAGCAAAATTCATCAACACAATAGTTTTGTGACAAAATGAAGGTCTGAGAGACTACGTTTCAAAGTGATGAAGGACATGGATGCTAAGAAAATGCAACTTTGACCTGGTTATGTTAATGGTGTGAAGAACAAGGAGAGAAGAAAGGTGAGGTTGTCAGGTGAACTTAGTTGTATCATGAAGAAATATCTGTGAATTGTAACAATAAATGTTTTCAGCTTATGAAATCTTAAAACTTATGCTCTAGCTTTATATAATTGTTAAGATTGGAAAAGTCCAAGATCATCAAGTCCAACTGTCAACGCATCACCACTAAACCATGTACATAAGTGGCACATCTACACCTTGCCACCTGCAGCCTTTGCAGTGGTACTGTAGCAATAGTTCTTCATAACATCTAAAAGTAGCTTTGGGTTTTTTTCTTTTTTTTTCTTTTTTAAAAGCTGCACTTCCAGCTTTTCTACTTTTTGTTTTATGCACTTAAGGCATCAGCTAATAAATATAATTTAACTTGCTACTGTTCATGATTGTGAGGCTTACATGTACATTACTAACAGAGAGGCCCAAGAAAACAAAGTAATATAAATCTAAGCAACAAGTACTGTCACCATAGCATTCAGAAAACAAATTGTTTTCTTCGGTATTAGCAGCTTCTAGAACTGAACTGGGCTGTAGTACTTAAGAGTTACCAGGAATCTTCATAATGCTGAATATGATTGGGTAGTACCTTTTGACAACACTTACTCTAAAGCTATAAGAAGGGATTGAATTGCATGATTCATGATAGACAAATTTCTTTAAGCAAAATAAATAAATAAAATTAGAATCTATTTGAAGCAGTAAGTGAAAAGAAACTGTTGCAAACATATATATCAAGTTAAACAATGGCATTGGTTTTTCAGATGCTGAATTTTTAAAGTAGCATCCAGAATATTTTGTGTACTGCAGTTTCTTTGAAGTGGTTGAGAAATTGACCATAAAATTAGATATTTTTCTACATGCTGTACAAGAATGCAGGTGCAAGACTTCCTCTTTTCCACACTAAAAATAGATTAAAAAAAAAGATCAGGTGATTTTTGCTGAGAGAAAATTTTAGGCATATTGTATATTTATGAATGTAAAGAGTTAACATTTTGAAATGACTGCATTTATTAATATGCATTCAGGGCATTCACAAACCTCATTTGAATAGTGGCCATTTGAAAACTATTTTTTTCTTTTGTGTGTTTAAAGCTAAAACTTCCAAAAGTCACAGGTTGAAACTGGAGTCCTAACATCCCTATAAGCAGCTTCTGTTAGATAGTTGTTATACTGTAGTCTTAACATGAAAATATATTGACTTCTATGAGGTTAATTAAATATTGCTGTTAATACTGTTCATTTTAAGGTTAATGTTTATGGATTAGCTTGAATCTGAACTTTCCAACAGATCATAAATGCTTAAATGAATGCATAAAGAACCAGTGTTTCATCATGCAAGTGTATAGAGAATCTTCAGATATTTGGAATCTGATAAAGTGTTTCTACATGGACTGTTCTGTGCTATGCCTTACTCATTTCTGGGTAGGTAAATCCCATGAGGTTCACCCTTTTGATGGTGTGTTTTTGTTTTTTTGGGTTTTTTTTGCTAATTGTGGATGTTCTGTGCTGCAGAGTTCTGGAGGCAGCGGTCATCTTTTCAAATTTAGTTATTATTTACCAGGATGGGTACCCTATTCCACATTGCTCAGTGACCCATCACTGTCTGTTTTTCTTAAATTAATACATTTCAAAGTATGTTGCCTTCCTCCCCTTTAAGTTTTTTTCTCTTTTTTATGTTTTTTCCCCTTTAAGAATTGTTCCTCACTTTGAGTGCTTAATCTCAAAATAAGTTACAGCTAATGTGCAATAGGTTATTTCAGTTTTGTTTTTTTTTTCAAAGGAAGCAATGGACTTGTGGCTGGTGTGAAAACTTGAGGAAAGAAGTTTTATTTCCAGTAATTCTTGCTTTAGTTCTCTAAGTTAAAAAACAGATCTGTTAATGACACTGTTCTTCCCACCATTTAGCTATAAGGTAATCCTGTGCTGAACAATGTTTCTGAAGGTACTTCTATTTTTATAGGTTAGTGTTCATATTTTGTGGAAATTTCATAGTCTATTTTGTATTACAGGCCTTGAAATTAATTTTATAATCTAGCCTGATTTGCATGATGCCTTGAAAACAAAAGATGAAAAAGCTGGGAGAAATGTGAATATGATGTAGACTGTTCAAAAGCTTGGGATGAAAGTTGCAATTCTGTTCATAAGAAAATTTTGTTTGAAATACTTTGGCCAGTAGTTTTCTTCATTTTTGCATAGTTCCACTTTATCTTTCAAATGCATATTCTAGTTTATTAGTGAGTTGTCTTTTAAGTTAGCATTATGTTTCCTGTTTGAAGAGTATGTTTGCACTTGCTTTGTGTGTGTTGCTGATGGAAAATACGAGCTGATCACACATGTTCAAGCATCTGTATTCAGATAAACAATTTAGTTCATTTACGTCCGCTTAAAATTTACAGAAAAAGATATCACACATACAGAAAAAATCACAAGTAAACAATACTACTTTCAGTGCACTTAAATTTGAATAGAAAGCTCAAGGTTGTTTTTTGTTTCTCTGAGAAAGCTGTGTAGCTCCATTGCAAAGTAGTTATTTGTGGTGGTAAATTGGATTTGCATATGTTTTTCTGATGTTTACTTTGTTTTCTTGTGATTGTAATATTCAAGTGTTCATTTTGCAAACATAGAAATCCTGAGCTTCCATGATACTGTAAATGAGCAAATTCTTTTCTCAATTTATTCTCATTCTTGATTACTATAAGGGTGGTTGATTGGATTGACAAGAAAGGCTGTGCTTATGTATATGCATGCAAAAACATACAAAAGAGGCAAAAAGGCACATATCTATAGCTCTTACCAAGACTGGCAGCCTCTTGGGTGGAAAAGCAGTAGTGTCAATGGGTGCACAGATTTGGGTTTTTTTTTTTTGCACGGTTCAAAACCCAAATTTGGTTGTGTGGTATGAAGATTGTAGCAGCTTGTACAAAATCTAGCGACACAAATGTCTGTATGTGTATATATATATCTATTTATTTACTAATTTAATATATAGTACTTTTGTTCAAATGTAAACTACTTTATCTTTTAAAAAGTGGTCTATGTTGTGATTTTGGATATTCATGGGGAGAAATGTGAAAGTTAACAATGGCAGTAGTTGCTGTGTAGTAATGAGAACAAGGACGAGTCCAAAGAGACTTGGTGGAAGAAAGTCTTGCAGGTGTGAAAGGAGAGGTTCCTGTAAGGAGGGCTGAGCTGGGGCGAGATCCTGATCCCGGAAAGGAGTTGCAAGCCCATCACAATGGTTCAACGCAGCTTCAGTGTCTGGGGCAGTAAGGGCGTGAATATATTTCACAGAGGGGAAATATACTGGTATGGAAAAAAAGGAAAGCCTGTCTTGCCCTCAGAACCAACACTGCTGCTTAAGTTTTGGTGAGTACCAGAAGCAAATAAATATCTTCCCCTAGTCTGAAGAAATTCCTCTTAGGTTTTAAACTCAGGATTAGACTCCTCTTCTTTAAATGTTACCAAGGAAAATGCCTCTTCTTCCCAAATGAATTAACTTTATGGTTAACTTTTTTATCCTTGCTTTGTGACTTATCATCCATTTTGGTGTAGATGTTAGCTGGCTGTTGGCTTGACTTTGCTGTTGGCAAGCTTAAAATATGCTCTCTTAAGCATATTCAGGCAGATGTGTTCTCAGAATAGGCAGAAGGAATCTGGGATAGGAAGTGTGATGTAGCTGAGGATAAGACTTTGGAAAGGCACTACTCTTCATGGAACATTAATAAGAAGATTCTTGCTGGCCTGCCCTTCCCTGCCAAAGCTTTCTTATGAGTAAACATGAGCGCCTGTTCCATCAGTAATAATCGTGTTGATACAACCTATTAATGGATGAAAAAAGCATGTGTAAAATACACTGTGTTGTTTTTTTAGGTCAGAAGCTATCCAGCAGGTCTATCCAACAAGCACAAACTAAGGTATGATTTGTGGGAAGAGAGGGAAGGCAAAAATCACATCACATGACAGGAGTGTGGATGGGTTGATTTTCCATTGCTAGTTGTTGCATCTTACTGTCATTTCATTTCTAACTCAGCTTTTTTGCAGCATCACAGTGTCAATAGAGCGTGAGTAACACTAAAATATTTAATGTCTGTTCTTTGCTTAAATATTGTATTCTAGAACTTTGCTTCTGCTCTTTGTAGAATAATCTATCTCTACATATTATTTAAAATGTAATTAAGACAGTCAAATGGTAGTAGGAGGGACAGAAACAGAGCTCTGCGTGTTAAAGGGAGATCAGTGGGAGAAGTGCAGCCCCATATGAAAATTGGTGTGTTTAGAGTATGCACAATAAAAGCACAGCAACTGTAAAAAGAAATGCACAGTAGAGTGGGAGGGAAGTGATTGACACCAGAATCCTTACCCTTACCACCTTCCCTGTCACAAGAGGGCACTTCCTTTTCATTTGCATTATCTGTTCTGGTCATCTAACAGCATATCATTGACAACATTTGTGAACTGTAGTTTTGTTTATGAACAGCTGGGTTGTATCAAGTCTATAGATAGTTAAACTGGAAAACAAATTTTCTTTACCCTTTAAATTTGTATTCATTTAGTGAAACCAATTGCATCGTAAAGGGTCAGTTCTCAAATAAAAGAGAAAAGAGGAAGTCTTCAACTGTGAATTTGGTCATGCAGATTTGTGGCCTAACTGAACTAGGGACTAACCCTGAGTCTGTGTGCATATCTTGCAGTACTTCTTGAGCAGAGATTTTTTTTTTTCCAGCTCCCAAGAATGTCAGTTGCAGTTGTGTTCTTAGTGACTGTAAAGCTCCTCACTTTTTTGTCTCCTCAGGTATAGCTTTTGGAGTGTTTTCTACCAAGAGGTTAAATGGAAGTAGTCTTATATGAGATGTGATGGACTGTGTCTATGCTGGGTGAACTGACAGCTTGTAGGACAGCCATCCTCAAACATGCTGCATTTAAGCTATGTTAGGAATGGGAGCTGAGAGAAGGAATAAGCAATCAAAGAATGTAATGTTAAAGGCAAGCATCCTTGCTTCTCACAGTATACCCTTTTTAATAAACAACATGAGAAAAATTACTAGTCAAATCTTGAACTCCTTCACTGCCCTCTCATCGCAGGAGAAAAAAAAAAACCCCACACACACGCACACACAAAACTCAAAAAAAAAACAACCTTAAAGTTTAACTGTGAGTTTGCTAATTAGTCAGTAATTTTACCTAGAAATTACCTAGGCTAGATCAGAGTGTCAAGTGTTTATTTCCTAAAAAACTATAGTAAAAATTAAATTGTACTTTACTGAGGTGCTGTTTTTTCAGAGATAAATGTAACAATTTTTCAGGTATTTATTCTAAAGCTAAAATTAGGTGAGTGAGTGAAAATTAGAAATTATGTATTTCTTAGAAATGGCACTCCAGTTTTCTGAAGAGTGCAGGTGCTTCCTCCTCGTCTTCTACTTTGTCTCTTAGTTTACTAGATGTCGGATGTTTTCTTAGGATCCCTTACCTCTGAGAGTACTGCAGTTAAAGAAGCAAGATTCCAGCAAGAACGCAGATTGGAAGAGGAAGTAAAGTTTGTACAAAGCTGCTTGCAGGAGATAGAAAGCTATCAGAGATGCAGCTCAGGATTGCAGTTTCTTCTGACTGAAGTGGTTCACTTTGAATGGTAAATGCTTTTATGGTAAGCAGTTGTTTATAGCTGGTCTTGGTGTTATTTATGCTATGAGGTCACATGTAGTAAAAGCTAGAACGGTAACCACGTGTATTTGCTTAATTTTCAGTGTGATAGTTATCTTCTGAATGCAAGCTAGTGTAACATCTGTCTTCTTAATTGTTGACAAAGTTGCTACCACATCTGAGGTTTTGTACATGGAAAGAAATGGGCAAGGTGAGAACCTTCTTGACTTCCTTCTGAAAAGAGATCGTCTGAGGAATGAGGGCTTTACCAGTTTTAGAACTGCATGGCGAGGTGGGAGGATGTTGCATTAGTTGATATTTGTTTCTTGCTTTTCATATCTGTTTTAACTGGCAATAAATTAAATTTATTTTCTCCAAGTTGAGTCTGTTTTGCTCATAACTGTAAATGGTAAGTGATCACCCTGTCTTTGAACCCATGAGCTTTTTCAGCCTGTTTTCATCCTTGTCCTGTTGAGGAAGATGGGAGTGGAAGAGTGGCTAGGTGGACAGCACAACCTGCTAAGCTGCTCCATCATCTGAAATATGAACCTCACAGTATTCCCTAAGCCAGGAAATGGTGGTCTGTGGTGATACAGGAGGAGGTCCTACTTTGATACGAGTGATGTCTAAACTGTTTCAGATGGATGAGACTAATGAAAGTATTTCTTTGAGACAACTACTAACCTGGAGTGAATTCTTACCTGATTATAAGGGATTTCTGGCTAATCCCACAAGCACTTGCTGAAAACTTGGTATTTGATCTCTAGTCACAATGGCAAATACTGATCCCTTTGACTGTTGCAAACAAATATTATTTTATATCCTTTAAGCAAAGCACAAAATTGATCACGTTTTACTTTTTAAGAAGTCATTCTGTGTCTTGAAGGGAGTGTGCAGTATTTGAATCGGGGCTTGTATTTCTGAACATGTTCTTTCTGGGCCTTTCAATTTCTGCCTCAATTACTATTGTTTCACTGTAGTAAATCACAGCTATGGCATCAACTAAGGACTATTACATTACTGCTGGAGAGTATCAACCATGTTTATGTTTTACAGGTTTAAATGTAGGGGAGGCATTCTTAGAAAATTAAGCTGCTGCAGTACTTTCTCCTTCATCTACTCTGGTAGTGTTGCTCTTGCTGATGATGAGGATGGTAGCAGCATCTTCAGAGCATTATATCTATGCTTCAGGAGGGGATAAAGCTTGGGGTGAGTGGTATTTTTGGTCAAAGTACTGTTAGGCCATGCACTGGAGAAGAAATAATCAGAGTCTGGGGATGAGATTTATATCCCAGTGCTTTTCAAAGAGCATTTTCTGCTTGAAATGAGAAGGAAACTTCCTTGGAGTGTAAGTTTTGTATATGGGTTCTTAATGCCACCTACCAAAAGCACCAGGTACTTTCCACTAAGGGTGTCTAGGCTGCATAGTAGGTGAGGTGGTTCACTTGCTGATTTCTAGTAGGGGCACTGCTTGTAACAATAGAAATCGATGGATAACTTCCTACCATTAACTAAATTATCTTTCTTCCCTTCCCCTTTCTCCTCATCCTACTATGAAAGGAAGATTCTCTGTTAAAAGGAATGTGGCAAATTATTAGAGCTGTCTGTATGAAGGATGTAAAGCTATCTGTGATGGACAAATGGGACTTCTTAGCTAATAAATGGGAGGAAGAGCTTCAAAAAGGATTGCACTGTCATTGTAACTTCAAATAATTTCTTCCAATATCATTAACTTTTGATTATTGCTTTACTATTTACTTAATATATTATTTATTTATTAAATTTTCCTAGCTATGTCAAGGCCATAGATGGAAGTGCATGTCCAAATTATTTTGTCTCTTGAGGTACTAACAAAGGGAAGTTATTTCTCCATATTGCAACTGTCAGGGTCAGCTGTGGATAATTAGCCACCAGCTGCTCTGGAATTATATGTGGTTGTACATGTTCCCCATCTACCAAAAGTCTTTTGCACTGAAATACTCCAAAAATTTCTGAACTTGAAGCAGGCAGAGTGACTTTGCTTAGAATGCTATAGTTTGGGTCATTGAACTGTGGTACCTTTCATTTAAAAAACAACTACAAAGGCTACCCTGGAAACCCTGCTGATAACCTTCAGCAGCCAGGGCCTAGGTTTATCAGCTGCAAACAGTAAAAAGAAGAGTAATATTTTCATAGAGAAATTGATACACACATATATTTTTTCAGTTAGCTCAATCTATGAAAAAAAAGTCTCTATTACTTCTCTTTCAGATGTATGAACTTCTTAGCAAAATGATCCGAGGTATCACTAGTGAGATTAG
Source organism: Cyrtonyx montezumae (assembly GCF_038088225.1). Taxonomy (NCBI): domain Eukaryota; kingdom Metazoa; phylum Chordata; class Aves; order Galliformes; family Odontophoridae; genus Cyrtonyx; species Cyrtonyx montezumae. Next base: position 17,507,732 of record NW_027072078.1, on the reverse strand, counting down.
CTAACAAATGCAAAATGGAGCTGTTTTGCTTTGGGTAGGTGATAACAAAAAATATTGCAGTCAGTCAGCATAATATTCATTACTAAGGTTAGGTCTTTTGAACATTGACCAAAGACTAATGCTTCTGGTGATATGATGGCATTTATCCTGAGATTACAAACAAAAGCAGTGATTAAGACATTGCAGAAAGAAATGGTAAATAAAGCACTTCATAAAATACAAACGTGTGGTGGATTTGATTTTTCTTGGCTTTGTTCTGCTTTTATTTAGTGGTCAACTGCTTTGCACACTTTCTATGGGATCCTGTTTTATCTAGTTAGTAGTTATCACAGTAGAGCATAATATACAAGTTTTTCATGGAAAGATATTTTACCTGTTTGCTAACAGGAATGATTTGTGTTCAAATATTGATGGTAATTATTGAAAGACACTAAAGAGAAACCTAAGATGTTCTGTATTCATTCTTTCATTTGTGTTTTGCTTTTGTAATTTTGGAATTCCTATTTCCTTGACAGTAGTTTTTAGCACAGAAGTGACTTTTGAGTCACTATGAGATCTGGAATCCTCACTGCAACAGAATGGCTTTGAGTAGAGAAACCTGAATCATGCTTGATTTGGAGTACACAGAATTTCCTGAGAGTACTGGAGTCACATCTGGACTCAAAAAAACATTATAATATGCTTCAAAGGTAAAGATGAACTAGGTTTCTTGAAGAGCTTTGACTGACACACAAATACAGTATACTTAGGTGCTGTGAGTCAGTGATGCTTCTTACTTATTTATTAGGTGCTTAAAATAATATTCAGTCTTCATTGGCTTCCTAAACGATGTACTACCTGGATGATAGAAAGCAGAGTCCTCAGTAACTGTTTTGCTTAAACACAGAAATAGGCACAACAGATATATGCATGTGTGTATGTCTGCATTTGTATACTATATGTATAAAACATCTACACATATATGTACTTGTATGCATACACATAATTATGCTTCTATAATTATGTATTGTAATTAAATTGTGCATATTATCATTTTTCCCTATTTTTATCTGCATTTGCTTGACTTCATGTTTTGATATAACGTATGAGAATAACAGATTTTTTGTTTTGGCTGGTGGATCCTGATTGCTAATTCAGTTTGAAATTCTAATCTGCATTTATACCATAATCATATACAAGGGCAAGCGATGTCAGACAGGATTAGGGGACTAACTTAAAACAAGGTATCCATAATCTTCAGATGCATTTCTGCTGAGTTTTAGTCAGATTTTTTAAATTATTTTATTTTTTATTTTTGTAGCAGTAGGTAAGTGACTTAAGTAGGGTTTTTCAGACCTCATTCTCTCTTTGAAAGGTCTGTGCCCTGCTGAGTGTTTTGTTTTGTTTTTTCTCATCTTTAAGGGATGGGAGGAGCTAATGAGACAGGCTCAACGTATTTGGAAAACAACAGCTAGGGAGCTGTTAACTGTTGGCAGGGAGTCCAAGCATCATCCCTGTATTCAGCAGGTGAGAGAAGGAGGAAGGAAATGAAGATGGTAATGAGCCCTACTTTTCTTCTGTCTTCATATTAGAGCAAAAGTCTTCTAGGAGAATTAGTGAGCAAATCTGCAAGAGAAAGCAGAGGTGAAAGCTTGGTGTTAGCAGCTGGTTATACTCCTCCATCATCCAGCTGTTTCTGGAGTGAGAAGTGCTTTCCCAGTCTTCCTTCAGACTGTTAGAAAAGAATGTGTTTTATCCCAGCCCGTCCCTTCTCTAGTACCGGGTTTCTGGGGGTTCTGTTTGAAAGGGAGTGCAGTATGGTTTGAGCAAGGTCAGATAACATTAGTAGCATTTTTTACAAAGTTGTCAGCTCTTTTAGCAGTAGGCTCCTTTGTATTAGGCAAATAGCAAATTTTGGGAAGTATTTATACTTATGGAATCTGGAAAAAAAATATAGTCTCACACAGTGCACACATGCATTGTTATACATAGTATTTTTGTCAGTTATTTGTTGGTAATACTTGCTATGAACTACTGTACAAAACCATTTTGAGCAATTTGGTAATGCATAAATGATGTGATAGCTCTTGCAGTTTATGAAAAAAGAGCCTTAAATCTTTATAATTTATACAGCTGTTTTATGAAGGTACTCACTTCCTGAACTAACTTTGTGTGTTGAAAGAGTTTTTGGTATTTAGCATGGTTACTTTGTCGTGCTTCTTCTGTGCCAGTCAGTCATTGAAATCTACATTATGGATTAGTCACAGACTCACTTGCAGGTACCATGCACGATGTACTATTTAGGTACTCCTGGATGAGCTAAAGGGGTCTTCTGTTCTGCTTTCAAATGCTGTAAAATGGAAATAACGATTAGAGAAACAATACAAGAACCCAACCTGAATATTGTGACCTGAGATGCTCTACAGATCTATTTCATCTTTTATTATTTATGTTCTTTTTTGTTTTCCTCTTCTACATCTTTCTTGCTAACGATACTTAATTTGCAACGATCACAGCAGTCTCCTGCCATGGAAACTGTTGACAAGAGTCGTCTGCACTTGCCTTGAGAAAACTGATGACCAGTATGGATCTGTGCAATTGCACCTCTGTTTTATGAGTAAACATGTAAAATAAGATCCTACATTTTCCTGCCCTGTACATATGTTTGTCTCTTAATTCATATGTCTATGCTTAGCTATGTGAACACAACTGACTCCTAGGATATATTTTGGTCAAAAGTGAGAAAAACAGCAGAATTCTCATACTTTTCTCATATTTCTTTACTGAATTTTTCTCTTCATTTAGCTTTGCCTAAGTTCCAACTGCATTATTATTCTTGTGGTGCTAGAGGGAGCTCTTGGCTTGTGCAGCCAGTGAGACAAGACGTCTTGGACAGTTCTTGAGGAAACACAGATGGAAGTGACACTGATAGCTATAATGTACCTTTTTCCATCAGCTGCAAAACAAGGGCTGAATTTATCCGCCTAGGAAATTACACATCTGGCTTTCAGGGGCTCTCAGATAACAAAATGTTGTCTCCTTAGTTTCTTCAGTGTCTGAACACCTCTCTGTCATGGCTGAACTTATCTTTACAGTCCCTTGTGAGGATAAGCCTTCATATCCCTATTAATACATGGGAAACCATAGTACTTTGCAGTGTATCTTTCAGGCTACACCTGACTTAGTAACATCAACTGAACATCAGTCTTGTAGACAAGCAGGAAAGTATGACAAACATTTCCTTGAGAAGTCCCTATTAGCCATTCCTCTGTGCTCAGTCAGTTTGTTGAGGTGCAGGAGCAGTATTGTCCTTCCCAGGTAGCCAGGCTTCAGCTGTGAGAGAGGCTGCTGCATGGACAAAGCTTATCTGGAGTTTACACTGGAACTCTCTGAGCTAAGATGTGTGCTGCTTAAATCTAGACTGTGCCTTCTTCCTGTTTCAGGTTCAACCCATAGCAGTCATCAAGCTGGAGATAAACTGGGGCTGGGCTTAATGCTTAGGGTCACAGGGAGCTAGCAGCAGGCATCTCCCCGCATTCCTGGGTGACAGCTCAGCTGTGTTGAGCTTTTGAAGCACTGATAGATGTGTACATCTTGGACTTGTTCAGGTCTTCTCTGAGGTGATGGAGGCCACATCACCTCAGGAATACTTTGGTGAACCAAAGGCACCCCAGAAGTGCCTCAGCATGGCAAGCATCAGCAGCAGGCTTCAAGAACCCTATGTTTGCTGGTGAGGGCTGAAGAACAGCTCACCAAGCATCCACAGAAAGCATCAGCTGGAATGGAAAAGAAGTTTGGTGGGATTTGTACCCTGAAGAGTCCTTACACGGGCAGGAAGTGTAGAAATAACCTAGGCGGTATGGCAAATATTGCTGTGTGCACAAGCACAGAGATGCATGCAGGCACACTACATGTGCACAGGAGGGCAATTTTCCAGAGCACTCAAGAGGAGACTTGGAGTGTTGTAAGGAAACATCCTGGAGTGTGACTTCTTTAAAAAAACAAATTTAATTTGTTATAACCATTTTATCTCTTGCAGTTCTTGACTTGCAAACTGTTCATCCTAGCGAGCGCTACCTACGTTGTGTTTAATTGTTTCAGCAAGTCCTTATCTAGTTAGCAGCAGCTCAGCCATCGCTGTGGTGCTCAGTGAGGTTACCGAAGGTGTCGGGGCAATTCTCAGTAGGTGGACAGTCGTATTCCTTCAGTGCCTGAATAAAGCGCCTGCTTGGCTGGGTTTTGGCAGCCCGGGCTGCGTGCTGGTGCAGGCGCAGTCTGTCCAGGAGAGGGCAGCGATGCACAGCTGCCGGAGGCTTCCATAAACACAGCCTGCTACAGCCACCTCCTGCACGGAGCCCCACACTGTTCTTCTAACTTGGTTTATTCTAAAAGTGTTTAGTGCAGGATAAACACGTGTGATTTCACAGTACGGAAGCGTGAGGCTTCTTTGACCCTTCTGCTTCAGGGGTGGGAAGCCTTCAGTGTCGTGATTTTTCTCTGTAATTCCATGTCAGCAAGGAGGAAGTAGTAGCCTCCTGAGAGGCTTTTGGGTGCTGTCAGGACAGCATCGATGCAACTGGGGGTCTTCACCGTAATTGCCAGAGTGGGGAAAGTATGATATATTGGATAGAAAGGGACATATGGGTCGGCAGGTATTAGATATCACACAATCACTGTTCAAAGGCAAGTCACAATACGGAGAGTTCAGTGCAGTCTTACAGCCAGTGACATGCTGTCATGATGGAATAGGTGTTGTTCAGAAAGCTCTTACAGAGTGCTGAAGATAAGACAATATTACAGCAAATTGACTTTGTAGATACCCAGACTTGAGTATAGTTTTCTAAACAATAAGTGCTGGTGATTGCCATGATAAATAGCTGAGCTTGATTTGTGGAACAGAATGTATTGGATTTACCTGTGTGTGGAGGACTGAAGTTTTTCTTCTTAATATCTTGCTAACACAGTTGCATAAAGCAAGGCTACTTGAGCTCTATTCCTAAAGGATGCAGTAAGTACCAAGAGATGCAATTATTTGCTTTCTTATAGGTGACACTGTAGATAATCTCTGGCCAAGGCAGTCATGTTCCTTTATCACCCGAGTAGTTCATCACCATGGTCACCAATGGCATCATTTTTATTTAGAAAAAAGAAAAGCTGAGCCTATTATAGTGTGCACTATTCAGGATTTACAAAATGATGGATGTCCTTTGAGCGTGAGTGTGGTGATGGATGGATACATGAGGTAAAAGGGATTTTGGCTCTCAGGACAGTATTTGTATAGGAGTTGCAAGTCATGGCAAAGGTACCTGTGGGATACATTTATGTTCTTGCTCATATAGCAGAGAGAGAGGCTTTTGGGCTGCTCTAATTCATCTGTAACTGCAGCTGCACCTGAGTGGCTACATTAGCAGAGGTCCCAGGAATGCAGCATCAACCCAATCTTTCTACTTTTCCCCAGATGTTGTTCACTCATGAGATTAGCATTAAGCAGAACAGTCACTGTAAAAGAGTGCAGAGTCAGACACTGAAGGTCTGGGTGTAACTTCACTTATGAGGAGAGCAAGTCCCTAGTAGCAGCAGCTAAGTATGCTAGGTTTATTTCTTTATTAGAGTCAGCAGATTGCTTTTGTGAGAGCTCTGACATATCAGGTTCTTCTAGATGGGGTCAGTTTTGAGTCTCTATCCACAGTACTGAAGTGTCAGTATTATTCCTCATCCCAAAACAGGCAAGATTGGTGCTGGCTTATGTAGATATTGTGTGTTGGTGTAAATATTCCTCTTGTCTGCTGGAAAGCCTTTAATAGGCTTTGCAGGGACAGTAAGAGACCAGGTCAGGTCTGTGACTAGGGGAGCTTCCTTTGGCACCGCTTGCTTGTTGAAAGGGCAGCAGGAGTACAGAGAAGGGCAGGTGTGACAAATGCTAGCTGAGGGGGTTAAAGGGAAAGGTTTTTGCTAAGCTGGCAAAGCAAGATGTTTTTTAGAGAAAGAGATGAAAGGATATGGAGACAAAGCTGGGAAATTACTCTGAACTAAACCAGAGTGTAGTTACAGAGATTAATATCTGCTTCCCACCCCATCTTTCAATATGTCTTCTGCTCACAATAGTTTGAAAACATACAGATTTTTCTGGAAAGGCATATTTTGACCTTTCTAACTCAGTTTCATTTTCCCTTAGATTTCAAGGCACAGATTCAATTAAAAAATGGCTCAAATGTACGCTGATGAGCTCAAACTTAGTTCAGGGCAAATGCAAAATTGTGCAGCCAGCACAGTCCTGTTTGTTGTGGTTCAGATTGGCGGGGTTCCTGTTTGGTGGGGTTCAGATTAGTTTGTGACAGCATAACAGCACCAGAGTGAAGTTTTGTTTTTGTTCATATCTCACGTTAGCATACACATGACAAAGCTGTCTGTGTTATCTTTAGTGGTAAAGAAAGATAATAGTTACTGATGCTCAGAGGCCAGGTCCTGTGCGTTCTGTATCAGTGTATTAACTCCCTAATTTAGACTGCAAAATCCACAGGCAAAAGCAGTTCCCCTGCGCATGTATGATTATTTCTCCAAAAAGAAAAAGAATATCTGAACGTTAGCTGTCATTAACATGAGGAATTACAAGCTAAAAACTGGCTTCTTTTTCAGGAGTGTGATCCTTGATACAGAGTGCTTTGAAATAAGGATAGAGAATGCCACTATTGCAGAACACCGTGCTAAGGCTCTGGAGAAAGAACTGTGTCCACTCCCCAGCTGTCTGACAAGAGTGGCATCAGGTATTACCAGTTAAGTTTCCCTGTGTCTCAGCCTCCTTCATGTGAAGTGTGAGTGCTCTCTTTGGCTTGCAAGGGTGTTCTGAGGTGTTTTGCTCCCATGAAGGAGATAGACCACTTAAAAGAGTGTTGTTGTTGTTGTAAGACACACACTTGCTGGTGAAATGCTGAGAACAGCCACCCAAAACTATGAAAATTTCAGAACTACCAACCCCTCACAAAACAAGGGTGAAATACTTTACAGTCTGCTTCTTCACACACAAACCTGGTTTAAGAAGTGAGGGGTTTCCATGTTTTTTTGTTCCTCTGCTTATGGTGAATCATTGGCATCGGGACATTTGCTTCAAGAGAGGGCAGGGTAGGTGCCTGTATGGAAGCATTTGTTCTGTACCTCATCTGGATAAACTCATTCCATTTAATGAGAGACAGTAGTGGCATCAGCTGTGTAACAGGTACTTTCCCTGAGGCTGCAGACATGCATACGTGCAGGTGTGCAGGCCCTGCTTTGTCTCTGCAGTCCACAGGCTAGTTGTGCAACGCAACCATCCATTTAGGGCTGTGGCATCTGAAGATGAGCTGGAAATTCTATTTCAAAGAATGGTGAAGTTCAAGATTTGGCTTTAGTTTATCAAAACAAAAACAAAACCTTGCTCAAACCTGTGGGAATCGTTTGGATATTATAACTGAATATTATTTATTTTCGTATCTGACTAAAAATGAGCCCTGCAGTCCTCAGCCCTGTATCACCAATGCTTTTTGTGTTACAAATGGAAAGAGCTGCACTGTTCCTCTGGTTTATTACTTGTGTGCCATTACAGTGTGCTGTTTAATTGCTGTCTTTTGCAGAGAAGTCCCGAGACTTCTTGTCCTCGTTTCCATGTTGAAGCGACCGCTGTGTGCCTCACCCCGCGATACTGCAAAGCGTCTCTGAAACGGACCCCTCGAACCTGGCACTCGGGACAGTCTGGATTTGTCTGTGTGCTCTGGCGAGCAGCGGTGCAGGATGTCGGGCTGGAGGTTCACGCTGACCCTCCCTCCTCCCCACCGTCAGGTAGGAGCCGCTGTCCGCGCTGGACTCGGCCGCGGTGCGGGATGCTCGGGGAGTTGCCGAGCCGTAGCACCTCCCGGGTGCGGGCAGCAGCCCGGGCCTCTGCTGCGGGAGTTCCGTCTGGCCCATTACAGCCGTCAGCGCGTCGTGCCCAGCCGCGAAGGGTCACAGGGTGACATGAGAGAGGTCGGGCGGGCGCAGCGCGGGGCCGGGCAGCGCGGGGCGGCTCCCCGGAGCACAGGCGGCTGTCGGCGGGCCGGGCTGGGGGCACCCCGCGTGGTCCCGGGGTCAGCCCCGGTACGGCAGCTCCCGGCCGGCTGTCAGCGCCCATCAGGCCGGCGGGGCTCAGCGCCGGGGGAGGGAGGCGGGGGTTTGTTTAGAAGCATTAGCCCGCCCCTTCCCCGGCCCCATTAGCGGCCCTTATTAAACCAACACAGACAAAGAGCAAAGATGCCCTCGTTAATGGAGAGTCTCCGATAATTACTCTGCTCTGCCGCTTCTTTTAGGGCCTGAATGGCCTTTGAATAATGTTTCTCTTGCTGCGGCCGCAGACAATACCCGCGCAGACCGCTTTAAGCGGTGCCAATCCCATTAGCAGAAGAATAGCGGAGCTCTCGGGGCCGGCGGGAGGGCGGCTTCGCCCCGCTCCGCCCGGGGAAGGCCCGGCACTGCGGGCGGGGAAGCGGCGCCCCCGGGAGCACCGCCCGGCAGAGGGCTGAGGGAGGGGGCTCTGCGGGGGACGGAGGCCCGAGAGACCCTGAGGTCGGGTCGGGGCTGCGCTGGGGCTTTGCGGAGTCCCACCGCATCCAGGTGCTCACGGGGCACGAAAATGGCGGAGCCGGCTGATTTCGGGAGGGTTAATTCCGCGCTGCACCCCCCGAGCGGGGCTAATTAGTGTGTTCAATAGGCAGCTACCAACCCGAGCAGGAACGGCTCTACCTGAGCCACTCTCTTTGATCTCCTTCCTGCACGATAAGTGAGAACAGCGTATTGCTGGGCTGGCTGTGGTGTTTAATTTAATCATCTGATGATATTTATTTTCACAAGCGTGAACTCAAGGAACAATTATCGGAAAGATTTCATCTTGTGCTGAATGTGCCAGTTAGCAGCATTTCTGCGAGGTAATAGCTTCCACGTAGGGAGTCCGTAATTAAAACGTGTGAAAAAAGGCCCTGTTTCAGAGGCGGTGGTCTAACGCCCAGCTGGTGGGTCTTCCAGTATGGTAAACTGGCATTCATCCTTCTACATTGTGGCAGCCAGAAGGGTTCCACAGTGCTCTCTAGTTGAAGAGGAAGATGCTTGGGACTCTCATCAGAAGGAGCCAAACTTGGTAGCCCACAGTCCAACAGTCTGGGGTTTGGAGGAGAGTTCTGCAATACTTATGGGAGTCGTTCAGATCAAAGAAAAGCAACTCAGTCCTGCAAGCTTTTGCGGAAGTAGACAGCAGCTGAGTTACACTTCCAGGATCACTAAAATGAGCTATGTTCTCACTCTTTTTGCTTTGACTTTAGACTTCCAGAACCAATGATGAAAGCTAAGAGATAGTCAAGTAGCAGGAAAACGACCACGTGTGTCCTCATCAGGTGGGCATGCAGTTTGTTTTCTTGTGAGGTTTACTGCCAGGGTTCCAGATGCTGAGCACGATACCAGGCTGCCTGCTGATGTCTGCTGAGTGAGGGGACTGAGACAGACATCAAGCTGTCCACAACAGCCACTGCCAGGTCTTTAAAAGGAGCTGTTGCAAGTTATGCTCGAGTTTGGCAACATCTTTAAAGGATGGGAAGTGCTTCCTCCTAGTAACCTTAGAGTGAGGCGCTGATAGTTAGACTAGATAATCTTAGTGGTCTTTTCCAACCTTAATGATCCTGGGAGTCTATGATCTGTTATTTATATTTTTCAATATGTTAAGTTACAACAACGACATTTTCCAAGGTTCAGATTTCTTCAGAATAGGAGTCTGTCATACTGCAGCTTTGAAGGATAAGGCTGGCTGTTCATTCTCCCCTGTGTCATGCAGACTGCAGGAAGATGTCTGATGCATTAAGGAAAGAGAACATAGAGCCCCTTGCCCTGGAGAGCTCTCTTGTAGAAAGCTGTGGCATTCAGAGATGTGAAAATCTCATTTAGAAAGAGGATGGAGTTTTCTCCTCCTTCAGGTAAAGTGGTCATCATTGTGAAAGTTCTTCTTGGACAGAATGGAGAATTAAGAAGCTGAGTCCAAACTGTTCCCTAATGACCAGCGTGAGAAAGATGCACACTGATGATTGGACTAGGTGATCTTTTCCAACCTTAATGATTCCATGACTATTTGGTGGAGTCATCATCCCTGAAAGTATTCAAGAGCCATGGAGATGTGGCTCTGAGGGCCAAAGTTTAGTGGGCAATATTGTTGGTAGGTGGATGTTTGGACTTAATGATCTTTTCCAAGGTCTTTTCCAACCTTAATGATTCTATGATATTCTATTCTATGATTCTTGTGCAAGGCTTCTGATGTTCCCCCATTGCTTTCTTAGCAGTCCTCTAATGAAAGGTAACCTCACTCTGCTGGCTATGAATCCCCACTATGGGCTCAGTTCAGCAGTGTGTATTGGTGCAGCAGTACCTTGCCAGCCCTGCGTCCATGTGCACAGCCAGGCATGGGGCTGAGGTTCTGGGCTTCTCTCAGGTAATTTTTTCAGGTTATTTTTTTCACACTCTACGTTTTTGGGTGGTGTCCTGCGCTGCATTCTAACGAAATGAAGGGCTTATGGTTGCTTTGCAGCTTGGCTTTCTCTGGGTTAGGTTGCACCGGGGATGCCCTTACTACCGCGGGCAACGCTCATTGCACCGACTTGTTCCAGCCAGCAGCCCTCGCGCCCCGGGCGCTTCGCGGAGCCGCTCGCGCCGCTGCGTGCCTCGAGGCCGCCCAGGTGCGCGAGCCTCGGCCGCTCCCCGCGCTCAGACTCGCGGTCCCTTTGCCGAGGCCGGGCGCGGACGGCCCCGAGGGCGGCGGCAGGAACCTTGGTGCCGCGGCGCCGTTTCCCGCGGCGGCCGGGCCGGGATTGCGGCAGGACGCGGCCGCGCCGAGAGGGGCCGTGCCGTGCCGTGCCGTGCCGGGCAGTGCCTGCGCGCCGGCGGCTCCGCTCTGCTGCGCTGGGGCCGGGGCGCCGGGAGCCCCTTCTTGGCAGCGCGGCGGCCAGGTAAACCTCGCGCGTCCGCGTGCGCTGCGGCTCGGGCGCTCCGCGGGGCCGCCTCCCGCCGCCCGAAGCCTTCCCCGGGCCGCGCGGGCGGGGGCGAGGCCCGCATGCTGCCGGCCGGCGCGCACGGTACCGATGCGGCTGTGTGCCGTGCCACCGGGGGGGAGAGCCCCGGCCCTGCATCTCTCCGCGGTTCTCAGCGGGCGTTACGGCTTCGCTCTGAGCGGTGCGGAGGCTGACACGGTGCTGCGGTCTTCTCGTGTGTCACTGAAACCGCTGCTTTTGCGCACAGGCAGCGCTGAGACCTCGGGGGGCGCGGGCCGGCCTGGGGCACTGCGGAACGGCTGGATGAGCCTGGCAGAGGGCTTGCTCTGCTCTGCAGTTATGTGCTTTCTACACTAATCCTGCGAGGATTTTCAGACAAGTCTAATTTTAGGCACTGCATCATCCCACTGAGTGACTACAACTAGTTGCTGTATGTAGGAGCAAAAGCATCTGCCTCTGAGTTGAACCAACACCCACTCAAAGCAAGAGTTTTAATCTCATCACTAACATGTCTTGTTCATCTTGCATGGAAAAATTATGCGCGTTAAATCTGAGATTAAAGAATCAGAGATTTAAAACACAGAACGGCACAGCGTAGCAGAACAAAGAATGTAATTGGTCTGGGGTGACAAGATGCACCATTTCTCTTGAGCTATATCCCATCATCTTGTTAATGTCTCAGTTTGATCTGATGTTTTGAGGTTTCTAGTAGTTTTCTGCGAAGATCTCTTGTAATAAAGTTATAGTTTGGTTTAGAGAACAGCAGGTGTTTGGGCTGGAGGAATCAGCTGATGAGAGCAGCTGAGCTGAAGGAGCTGGGGCAGGGCAGCTGGGTCCAGGTCACTGTGTTGCTGCACCAAGCGTTCTTTGTGTGCTCCTTCTCCTGCACCTCATTCCCAGAGATAAATGTGCCAAACCACAGTGGTCCTAGCTATCTGAAAAATAAGAAGAGGGCTTAGATTTAGGTTAGAAATAAATTTGTCATTAAAAGCACTGCTCCATCAACACTGACATTCAGCTACCAGTAGTTGTGGGAGACCAGATCTACCTGTGTCTGCCTTGTGTCCCATCAGAGCTCCCTGGGTACCATAGCAAGGAGTTGATTGTCATTGCAGATTGGGGCTGCTTGGAAGGCAGTGTGCTGGATGGGTTTGGAATTCAAGTCTGTATTTTCTTTTGGCCTTGCTATAAGCTCAGAGAAGACATGTTTCCCATGTTCTTGTGGAGATGCTGTATTTCTGGCCCTCGTTGTGGCCTGTGGGCGGTGGCAGCTGTTACTGCCAGGTGTGGGTCATGCAGGGCTGTATTGGCTCAGCTGGGGCCTGCTTGTTGTTCTTTGCTTGGTGGACCTTGGAGAAACTGCTCTGCAGAGCTAACTGAAAGTTAATTGTGTAGGCTGGTGTAGCTGGCAAAGGATTCACTTGCTGCATTACTATTTATACCAGTTAGCGTGCCTCATCTAAAAATGTCCCAAAGCTTCTTATTGTCCCCTTGTCCTACTTACAAGGAGATAAATATCTTTATCTGGCAGCCCCTCCTTGTATATGTCCTTCATTACTTAAACATGGCCATCTCCAGGTAGTAGGGGAGGCATGCTGGGCAGAACATTGCTGCACGCAGCAGCTGACAGCTCAGCAGCCTGATTTCCAGCAGCCTCTGGAAATGAGTACTAGAGAGCAACATTCATGGGAGTGACATATGCCTTTCATTTCTGTTCAGAGCTCATGGGGACAAAACAAAAATTCCTTCATTTTTGATCACTGTTAAATACATAAAAGACAAGACGGGTCTTCTCTTCAGTATAATTCTTCTAGAATGTATGGACTGGAGAGATACTCACAATTTCAGTTCTGTTAAAGTGCATTAAAAATCTTTTCTGTCCTTTGTCACATACTAGTTCTCCCATTTCCTCTCAGCAGATGAGCTGGTACATCATGGTGGCAATGTCTGTTTAGCCATGTGTCTTCCTGCACAGGTGGAGATTTGCACAGTGCCTTGTGTACCCTGCTCTTTGTTCTGGTGTGCTCTCCTCAGCTTAGAGTTGTTTCATTTTAATTACTTTTCCCAAAGGGCAGTTAAAATTAAAGGTGTACTACAAGCACTGTTTATTATTAATATGTGCTAATTTCTGGATAAGATGTTTATAGCTGTGGTGTGTTTGTTTGCTGTGCAAGGTCAGGATGCATGATAAAGCAGTGGGGCAGATTGGCAGCAAGGAAGTCTGTGCTTCCACAAAGTCAAACCTGCATACCTTCATCTAAATATCTGCTTCCTCTCACAGAATGTGACATTCTCCTTTCTTCCTGATTTATCCTCTTTCTTCATCTCTCTTTTTTTTTTTTTTCTACCTTTAGTGTGGAAAAGCTATCCTTCAGGGAGACCATAGCAAACAGATGATTTTGTGCCACAGAAATGGTTGTGCTTACACTCCGTTACATTCTTGAGCACCTGGCCCTACAGGGAAGCATTCCTGGCCAGAAAGCACCTTTCTCCAGTTTTTGTAAGCTTATCCTGAACTTCTGTGGTTTATGCCTGATTGTAAATCAAAAAACTCTTCATAGGATCATCATAGGATCATAGGATCATCATTCATCACAGGATGCTGTAAACTAGAATTGTCTGAACATGTAATCTCTCAGTTGGGTACTGGGGGAAGAGGCTTTTCAGATGGTGCTTTAGAAATGTTATAGAAAGACAACTCTTCAGGCAGTGTATGACTGTTGTATGCCAATCTCTTTGAAATTCTAATTGCCTATTGCATATGGAAAAAAAAAAAACAACAAAAAACCTGTAGTTGTGTCTTCTTTTTTTGTGAAGCAACATAGATTTAGTTCAGTGATTTAGATGATGAATCTAACAAGCTTGCATGCTGTGTTACCGGGAACAACACTTATCTTTTGCTGGGGGAATGAGAAAGCTGGTGGTCAGAAGACCATCAGAAGTGTTTGCTGAGTAGGTCTTGCTATACTGTAAACAAAATATCTGCTGTCTAGTTATAACAGCAAGATGCTGGAAGGATGGCACCATGCAGTACCTTAAATTTTGCTGTCTCAATTTTTCAGCTTCATTTTGCAAGCAATTAGTGCCAGCAGAGTATGAAAATGGTGGTTTTTGATAGCCACCTGTATATTATCACCCTCTCTTCTAGCAACTCAAGGGTGCCTCCTGACAAAAACAACTTCTTAATTTAGAGGTAGCTACGAAGTCTTCAGTTTCATAATGTTTTTATTAGGGATTCTGCACAGCATGCTGGTTTCCAGGTAGTCATTGACCTAAGTGCATCCTATTTAGATTCTGTGCAATACTTGGCTGGTGGGATCCTCGCAGCTAATGCTTGTAGAGCAGAGCCCATAGGCTGTGATTGTTTAAGGTGTCACTCGAAGGGAGGTTACAGGCTTAGGTTGCTTGGAGTCTGATTTGATATCATTTGATATCAACTGCGCCAGCCTCAGTGGTTCTATTCAAAGTGGTTGTATGTCTGTCTTTTCTTCAGATAACCTCTTAGTTCATGTCTGTGACTAGGCATGTTAGCAGTCCGAGTCTGCAGCACACTAGCAGTAAAGGTTCCTGCGGCTGCTTGAGTCTGCTCTGCTGCCAGATTGTTACCAAATGTTCCAAAAGAATGTTCCGTTCTGTTTTCTTGCTGGCATAGAGGTTTCAACCCAACAGTTGCTATACAGCATGAGGTAAGCATGGCTGGGTTCCCTCAGTGGGTTCCAGGGTGCAGAGAAGGAGAGAGATGAGGTGATCTCTCCAGGAACTGAGGCACCACTGCTCACTACAGACAAGTAACCTGTGAAACTCCTCTTGTGGTCTGGAGAGAGAGTTCTCAGAAATACCAGATTCTTTGCCATGAATTTGACTCTAAGAGTGGTAAGGAATCAGTGAAACAGTGTTACTCATGTTTTTCTATCTTTTGACTGGCTTGGCACTCCTCTTGTTTACTTGTTTCGTCCTTTCAGGATGAAACATAAAGTGATAAGTTGCATGTTGTCAAGCAGTATTTTCGATTTTCAATTTATTCTATATTTCAGTATTTTCAATATTTCAGTTTATTTTCAATATTGCTTGTGTATGTCATTGATGCTTCCTTTCTAGTTTTCTCTCCAAATACAAGAGAAAAAAAAAAAAAAGACCCCTATTTATCTGTTGCATATAACAGCAACTCATCACTTTATACACCTCTATCACTTGCTCTCTGAGGAGGTCCTATGAGCACCAAATCCAACCTGTCTGCTTTCTTACCAGATCATGTCATGTCTCATCTCTTTTCTCTTCTGTTTCCTGGTGTTCTCAGATCTAACGCTAACTCTTGTGCTTGAAGAGACCTAGCATTTCTGAAAAGGAAGAGGGACTGGGTCTTGCTTACCTCTTTTTAGCGAAAGTGCAAATTTTCCCATTTCCTGTCCAATATTTAACAAATGTGAGACCTGTGTATATAAGGACACTACCATACCACCACATCTAGTTGAAGTTGCCTGCATAATTCAAAGGAGAGAGAAGGAGATCAACTGGAAGATAGGCAGGACAGTGGTAAAAAGCACTTTTTTCTTAGTCAACTAAGCAGAAAGATGTGTGATATGTATACTTCCTGTAGGGTTTGCAGAGCAAAGTAGATCTTTGTCGTCACTGGTTTCTAAATGCGTGCTGGCTCTGGTTTTCTCTCCTCCCTGAGCTAGAATGAACGCTTCTGGTCATAATGCGTGAGCTGGAGGTGCACAGTGGGTGCTGTCATGGAAGTTTGTCACATGCAGGATTATTTTCTGCCCTTGCCTCTTCCCTGCTTGTTATTGCAGTGTGATGCCCAGATATTGGTCCTGGAAGATGGGGATCCAGAAAACACATCAGGAATTGAAACGATCTGTTCCAGTGTACATTCCTTGGCATTTATCCATGGTTTTCCTCTATGATCAGATTGCTCTGTCAGCTACGTTGGCCCTTGTGGCTTCTTGAGGCTTTGTGTAAACCTAACTAAATGGGAGCTCTGTGTCTCATGTGGCATGACCAGCAATCACTGCTGCTTGGCTCAGCCATGAGTAATGTGGCTGTTATGCACTTGTGTACTATCAGATTTATGTTGTGCAGCAGTCAGGTAATGAATGCTCACATTTGTGGACAGAAATTGTATCTACAGTAGATTTTTTTTCAGCTGCTACAAGCTGATGTTGAGCAGTTTTTGCTAAGAACAACATAGCATCTTCACCAATTTTGGTTAAAATGAGCTTCTTACAGCTGCCTGTAGCTTTGGCAGTTTTTAGTAGTCTGGGCTGATGCATCTAACCTTGTATTTGCTATCCTAGGCTGAATGTCCTTGGAAAACTTCAGGTGTTTCTGAGAAGCAATATATGGAGTAGTAACTTAAAAGGAGTTCATCCTAACGTTTTGTTTTCCTTTTCTGCCCTTATGTGAAGGGAGTGATTTCCACTGTTTTCTCTTTTGGAAGAGATTTGGATGGATCTGTTGACTGGCAAATCAGAGCTTGCTTTCATTGTCATGAAATCCCTTTAAAAGTCTGAAGGAAATCTTTGCTGAATGTCACTGTCAGATGCCAACTTGTGCTGATAGAGATGTACTGAATCCTGGTGCTGGGGGAATCACTGCACGTGGCACAGCTCTTTCTCTAACCTGAGGAGGCTCTGTGTGATATCTAGGTGTGATCTGCCTGCCACCACCGAGGTCACATTGCCTGTAACTATTGTGCAGGACAGATGAGCAAAGTTGGGGGGTGTGAGTGTTGCCATTTGCATACCATGTGATGCAGGGCCTGTCACCTTCTCATGTCCTGGTGATTCAGCATCTCCCCGGACATGAGGTCAGTTGTAGTTCTACAGCACTATGTGTGGCTGCATGACACTGGTAATTCCAGTCTGTAGGATCCAGAGGAACATGCAGTTGCATGAAGCACAGCCTTCAGCAGTTAAGGATAAACCTGTTACATGTAAGTGTCAGTTTTTTTCTCCTGTCCCTTTTCACCTTTCCTGATGATAAAAGAACTGAGCAGCACTGCATCTGTTACCACTGAGATTCTTCCTCTTCAGTGCTTCAGTGGCATGTTACCCTTTCTGAGAGATTGCTGCTCCACTGCATGTGTGGGAGCAGGGCTGTGTCCTCTGCCAACTCAGGAGGCAGTGCCTTTGTGTGGTCAGCCTGCAACTCTGATGGCATGAGGTTATGCTGGTGTTCTTTTTATTTAAGTGAAAGCCTTTTTCAGTTTTGCGATTTCTAAATATCATTCTTACTTTAAAGACAAGCCATGGGAGGATGTGGATTAAGTGGATGAGTTGGAACACGTTTTCTTCAGCCTGCTGGAGCTCTGAGGCACCATGAGCAGAATGCTGCTCTGGGGTCAATGGCAGATTGATCTATGAGAGCAAACTTCATGTTCTTTAAGGCGACAATATGGATGTGGTTGGAGCAGCTTCATTTCCCACTGACATCAACTTGTACTATTGCACAGCTTTGCAAGGAGCGTTCCAATATTGTTCTGATTTGAAAACACTCTATAGTTGTTTTGTTCAGCACTCCATTTTGGTTCTGGCTCTGCCATTAGTGTCTCTCTTCATCTGCTTTTTGAAGCTGATCCTAGTCCTGATTTGTTGGTGAAAAAAGTAAAGTGAATCCTAGCAAAAAGATGGGGGAGAAAGTTCTCAGGGTTTCCAGAGTTATGTGTGTGTTCATTCATTCATTTATTTATTTATTTAGATTGGAATGTGGTCAGAGAGTTGGTGATCTGAAATGCTGATCTGTTACACAGGAGGCTGAGCTGCTGCTTTCCAGCACGGGAGTGTTGTGACCACAGCAGCAGGAGGGAGGAGGCCAGTGGGTGCCTGTGTAGGTTTTGTGCTCCTGGACTCCTGTGCCCCCTCCCTGGAGGATGCTGGTCTCCTTCCTCCCAGTGGCTTAAGGAAGGAGTGTCTATTTAAATGACTTTCCTGATTTAAATTAGGGTAAGGCAAGTCGACTGTTCTTGATTTAAAAAAGAAAAAAAGCCAACAAAACCCAAAAAACTTTAAATATAAGCATGATGTGTGTTTGATGCTGCTTAATAGATGTTTCTCCCTGCTAAGTGTAAATCTTCGTGGGTCTTGGTGGCGCTTAGCAGTATTCACAAGCTAATGAGCTGCTAATTATCAGTCCTGTCCAGGCTAATTAGATCTGTGAAGAGTGTATTAATCTAGGCAGAGCTCTGAGCTAATGCAGCTTTGCTGCTTCTAGGCCTTGAACTGATTGTGGTCAAAACACAGATATCCTTGACTTCTGGCCATCCTGCCTGTGCCTGCTCCAGGTGCTGTGAGGGCTGTTTTCCATCTGCCATCAATTGCTTAGGTCCTAAGAATTTGCATGTTTGGTTTTCCCTATTTGAAGCGAGCTTCCCTGCATGTCCCTCAAGTGCAGCAGCACTGTGGATGGAGCTTCAAGAGGTTAGAAGGCAGCAGGCATGGTGAGACAGAAGTTGGCAATGAGACACCCCTTATTGCACCCCAGGGAGTTAGTAACCCTCTCTTCCTTCCTGTAGTGAGCTCAATACAGCTCTTCAATAGTTCCAGTCTTAAAGCCATTCTCTATTATGTTTTGCCAAATCAGCTGCTGGGAAGTAAATATCTGATGCTTCGTGACTGT
Organism: Cyrtonyx montezumae; assembly: GCF_038088225.1. Classification (NCBI taxonomy): domain Eukaryota; kingdom Metazoa; phylum Chordata; class Aves; order Galliformes; family Odontophoridae; genus Cyrtonyx; species Cyrtonyx montezumae. The sequence continues at coordinate 17,489,103 of NW_027072078.1, read as the reverse complement.
ATGGGTTATGGTTTATTTTGTTTTAATCATAGGATGTGTTATCCTTATGGGATTCAGGTTGCCTCACCATTTCATGCAGGTTCCCAGCAATACTCTAGAGAAAAATGTGCAGCAGTCACTCTGCAGCAGCCTATTAGCACTGATTTATTAAATATCACAGTTCTGTTTATGCAGACAAGCAGCAAAGTAGCTGTTGTAAACTAGTGTCAGTCTCCAAAAACAAGGAATGCAAGCGATTCAGGAGAAAAAGTTAAAGTAGTTGGTTTGCTTTGCAGCCTGATGGGAACCTGTACTAAGTTCCCTAGGTGGCTGCATTTGCAGTGTTGGTCGGTACTGCCTTCCAGTGCAGCTCTCTAACGTTTGGTTAGCAAATGGTATCACTCTGGCTACTGTTTATCTAGTGGCCCACTCTGCTCACTGTTCCATTTCAAGAAGAGATAACACACAGTGGCTGTGGAAAGAGCAGTGCGTATAAACACTTTTATCTGGGAAAAAGTCCACGCTGACATGGTGCTTTGTTTTGCTTTACAGGTGACCTGCTATCACTGTGAGCATGCTTCCTAGAGGGGCTACAGCCAACTTTATCAGTGGATGTTCAGTCTCACACCTGAAGAGAAGGATTGGTTGGATTCCTTTCTGCCAGTAAGGATTGTGATTGGTGCGTGGACTTGTCCTACCATCTCTGAGTTAGTGGTCTGCAAAGGGCAGATGTGAAGCAACTGTTTTCCTTGGGCCCACTGGCAGCACAGGACATGGAGGCTCTTGAAGTTGATGATATTAGCCCTGCCTTGGAAGTGACTGAAGACTTCTTCAATAGTTTTGATACTAAGCTTGAGAAGATTGTGCAGCCCTCTGGGGTGTTTGGTGTCCAGCAGGTGCCCGAGCTGGTTGGGCACGAAGTGTTTGATCAGATAACAGAGAGCAGGAATCTAAGGAACGTCGCCTCCTTAGCCAAAAGTAGCTTCATTTGGGATCACTGCAAAAATGGCGTCTTGGAAACCAAAGCCCAGACAGCATTCTCTGCCAAAGATCAGCACGTGGTGCGGAGGGGAACAGCTGCTGACAACCTGGCTTGGGCAGGGGAAGGGGAGACGGCGACTTTTAACATCTTCAACATCTGCCAGCGGAGGAGGGACAGGCCTCGGTCAGTGAATGACATCCTGGTGCAGAATGAAGAAGCCTCCACGTTCAAGCCAGGGCACAGCCGCTCACGCTCTGATATCAGCCATGTAAACTGGGGAGTGGTCTTCACTGGAACCTCTCTGCAGCAGCCAGCTCTGCCGGGTCAGGACAATAACTGTGCTCTGCTCTCCTACCTGGCACTAACTAAGGGACAGGACATCCAAGGAAACACAGGTTTGTATGGATATGTTATTGTTTCTATTGAAGTGGAGACTTTCCTGTTTGTTTTTTATCTCTAAAAGGAGCTTCTTGTCACAAAGCAGTTAAACAACAAGAACAAAAAACACGCAAAAAGAACCCTATGAGCTAACTCTTAGGATGATGTAAAACAGCATGACTCTCTTATCTTTGATCTGTCTGTTTGCCTGGCAAAGAGGTCAGTGTTTAAAACAATCTTGACTTCTGTTTGAAAAACTAAACTTGTTTTACTTTTTTCTCCTATTTCACTCATTCTGACTCAGGAAAAATCACTTTTTATGTATTTCTAATCATTTCTTAAACTAAAAAAATAAAACAGCGTTGCATGCTAAAGCTATCAGTAAAGTGGCAAATACAAACAAAATTAGCTTTTATAAAGTATTTCAAGAGCAGCCGTTAAGAAGAGGATAATTATATGAAGCTTTACTATAAGGCCTGAGGTCTCTGTTCTGTTTGTTTAAGAAATGCTGGCTATTCAGTCTGTAAACAATTAACAAAAATTCAAGCGTGCTATTTGCACCTGTCAATATTAAGGTTTCTCTGTCAGCTTTGTGTGGGGTACAGAAAGTCCTGTTATCAGATTGAGGCAGGCATCCCCAGTGAGCTGCATGAGGTGATGTTTCAACAAGTGCTATTTTTTCCTTTTCCTTTCTCGAGCAGCACACTGAAAGGGGTTCTGCTCAGGGCTTTGGAAACATACAACTACTGTATCCATCATTATGATTTATTTTGTGAATGTCAGAAGTGATCTGGGCTCAAAGCTGTATTCAAAATGACTTTTGTAGAGGGGACTCAGTAGGGTTGATTCCTGGGATCTCAGAAGTGGAAGAAGCATGGGTGGGAATAGGCTGATAAGAGTGGCTGAAGAGCTTCTGCCAGAACCCTGCTGCAGCCCAGCAAGTAGTACCTCTAAGATGCTCAGCTAACTGTTTGTAAAAAGCAGTAGGAAAGGTGTAAGGCACTTGTTAGTGCTTGCTGTGTGCTCTTCCAGAGCCCTTCTACATGGGGTGTCTGTCTCAGGGTGATGGTACCTCCCTTGAGAAATGAGGAATGGACTGAAAATGAACGTGTTTACCTGGTGTATTCTGTTCTGCTGCTGTGCAGGATTCAGATGGTAGCTGTGGTATTTCTTCCCTTTGTGTTTACTGGAGAGCCTACTCTAGAGTTTGCTGCTGCTTTGAGCTGAGCTGAAAACAGAAAAGCAAAACCAAGAAAGTGTTGCAGGAATGTGTATCCGGACTGGTAATTGTACCCCGTAACAGACAAAAAAATGTATTTGCAAGTTGGCTGAATGCTTCTGGGGTGGTGGAAGAAGTCACAGAGGCCTCAGCTGGTGGAAAGGTCTGTCTCCAGGGATTTGATGCAGATTAAACCAGTGCTATAAGGTACTGAGAGTAGCTTGCAGCTGTTCCTGTCAGTCCCCATGGTGAAGGACTTCCCTCTGGAGCCTGCAGAGGTCTCCCCGTCTTCTGTGGCTGGCCAAGTTGCTGCACAGATTAGCTCTTCACAATCACAATGATTTTGTGATTTTTCATTATCTTCATATTATATTTATTACTCTGAGCTTATATGTTCCTGCTGCTTTTTCATAATACAAATAAAATGCAACTGGATCCATTCCATGTTCTATGAAAGAAAAAGCTCTGTAAGAAGCCGCAACTTTTGGGACTGTATGTCCTCAGACCTGCTGGCAGCACAGCTAGTGTATAAGAAATGAGCACTGCTTCTGCTGCAGAGTGGTGTCAAGCAGTAAGTGGAGCTAGAAAAGAAGAAAGTTGCAAGCAAATTCAAGGCAGGCTTTTGTATTTCTGGGCATGTAGCCTGGAAAACAAAGGGAGAATACTGCTCCTGTAGCATCTCGAGAAAGCTCGCTTAGATCGTTAAAACACAGTGCATGAGTAGTTATCCTTGACAGTCATGTGGATGTTTTCATTCAAGCACAACTAGTTCCAAGAGCGTGGGGTGCTATAGTGTTTTTTCCCAGGTAGCTGCTTATTTTCCCTGCCATGCCTGTGAGCACGGCACTGAAGAGCTTTCACTGAGTGGAGGAGCACCTGTGTGCTGAAAGTGTCCCAGCTGCAGAGAGCTGATGGTTTGGTGCCCCTCATCAGCAGGCTGTGTGGGTAGGTACTCAGCCAGCTCCACTGATTTTGGTGGTACTGTGTCAAGATGCTGCATCTGTGGGTAGGTTGTAGTGCTGTGACATGGCAAAATAGGTATGTTGAAGAAAATGAAAGCCTTAAAACTGGCTAATAAGGCCAAAGACTACTTATTGATTGGGAGCAGAAATTCACCTGTCTCTTTCTCCTGACTGATTTACTATATTTTCCCTCTCTTCACATCTTATTACCTGTCTGGGAGCCTAGCCATCATTAGGAACACTGCAAAGGTCTGATCATGTCTTCAGGAGTAGTACAGAGAATATTTCAAAGAGGTGTGGGCTGCAACTTCATGCAACTCTTGGATATCTAGAAATGCTAAGTCACTGCTTGATTGAGCACCTGTTAGGAAGGCAGGGCCAACCCAGGGGAGCTCAGGTGCTCCTGAGTGACCAGAAGGGGTGGAAACGGGATCCACCCCTTCCCAGACCTCATTTAAGGGCTGGTGGCAGAAGTAAGGGTGTCTTGCTGGAGATCCCTGTGTACTTGAGGTCTTCTAAAGGTAAGCAGCTTTCCTTTATTTCTGCTCGTGGCTGTTGCATTTGAGCAAGCCCTTACTTGCTACTCTGCTGTCATTGCTTTCTATCGCGTTACACTGGTAAACTTCTCTAGTATATTTTTTTTTTGTGGAGGGAAAACATATCTAAATCTGTATTCAAGAACAGCACAGTAGTGGTTCACAGACTTGAGGACTGAAAGTGGTCTTTTGATTTTTACAATGCTGCTTTATCCTACTTCAGAGATCACATTGACTTGAGGGATTTTATTTTTCTACTCCAATGCTGACGTTACGTAGCATAAAGCAGCCTTGATTCCATCTTGACCAAATGCTGCTGGACATGTTATGCTCAGCCACTGGGTGAGGAGCAGGTTGAAGTGATGCTGAAGAAATGCATGTGAATTGGTGAGGGACATTATCAGGGTTTTTGGTTGTTTTTTTTTTTTTGCCTGAAAAGATTGCTTGTGAATGAAGAACATAAGTGCATTATTGTGGTGCTAATGTCATTCAGGGAAGCAAGTACAGCAAGCGAGCTCCTGGATCTACTGATTTTTAGCAACACTTGCAATTTGGATTGAGTAAGGTAATCTTTAAGCGAATTAGTTGATTTATATCTCACCACTCTTTGACATGGCTGTGGAGTGTGATGGAGCTTGGTGGTGGTAGAGTCTGTACTGGAAATCAACAAGTTTTGTTAAGCGTCATTTGCTGAGGAATGATATTGTGTTCAGATTATGCCTGTAAGCACTTTCATATGCAAGTGCTTAATTTTATTACAGCCAGAGGATGCTGAAGTCACAGCCATAAGCACCTGAAGGATCTGGCTTCTTTGAATTGCAAAACCACATCACAACGGAGAAGTCCTTGGAGCCTTTGACTCGGTGCCATTGGGAACTTGACACTGAAATTGTTCTTCTATCAAAAGGAGAATTTCTTTGTGAAATTTAATTCTTAACTTTTAATGCAAATTGACAAAAACCTGATCCTAATTCATCTTTCTTCAGCTTTATTAGAAAATAAAATTTGAATAATGTGGGGATCTTTAATTTGTTTGCCAGATATCCTTGCCTGCAGCGGCAGTAGCTGGCACTATCTCTGTGCCTATGTTGCTAGCTCTTGCAGCGTTTAGTTGTACGTACTGCTTTGCTGAGCAGGTTCCTGTCAGTGGGTCGCAGAGCAGGAGATGGCAGGACTGTCAAGCACCACTGTTGTTCTGCTCAGGAAGGAGCCTCCAAAGACAATTAGGCAGAAAACGGAGAGGTTGTGCTTGGTAAGGGAGCTGCTGCAGAGTGGAAGTAGACAGAGATCCTGAGCAGTATGAAATGCTGAAGGTGTGATGTGGAGCCCTCACACTGATGCAATGCTGATGGCCACATAAAGCCTGGTTCCTTTCCGGTCCACCAGGGAGTTTTGTGAACTCTAATTACTATTTGTGGTTTTGCAAAAATGCTCCATTAGCACTGTCTTTTGTCAGCAGTAAGTAGAAGTTGTGCAGTCAGAGCAGACCGATTGCTACAAGGGTAGTAGAGCATTATAGCTGTGTGGTATTGTGTAGCCATCCAAAAGGCAGATGTGCGGAAACAACGCTTTGCACTTTCCTCTCTGGAGAGCAGGAAGCCTCAAACTACTTGGAAATAATCCCAGACAGCATCCAGCCATTTGGAGCATCCAGTGCTCCCAGAGGCCAATCTATTTTCAGCATGAAAAGGTAGGCAAGGAGGAGCTGTACTTGTAGAGGTTTGGAGCCTTTCAAGATTTGAAGAGGCACAATTGTTTAAAATCCAATGCAAGTTGGATGCCCTCCACTGGACTGGGGTCTGTCAAGTGCTAGGGGCTGTTTCTGCATCTAGCAAAGGACAAGCCCCTTCTCCTAAGAGGTTACAGCTTAAACAGACCCCACAATAAAGACAGCAAGACTGAGCAGGGATGCAGAGGGATGGGGTGAGGTGTTTTGCCTGAGATCAAACAGAAGTGAAATTTAGATCACCTCATCTCATCTGTTAGATAAGACTCCTCTAAGTGCTTTGGCTGATTTGGAGGGTGCTGCACTTGTCTGCTGCAGGTTCAGTTCTGGTTGCACATTGGGAACCCTCTGAGCTGAAGGGGCCACAGGGGCTGCCAGAGAGCAGCACTGCTCTGTTCCCCTGCCTGTGGGACAGTGGAAGGGCACAGAGGAGAATGGAGAAAGCAGTGCTGTGGGAGGGGGAGTCATGTAAAGAAACTGGTAGTACAGGAGGATTACAGTAAAAGGCACCACTGAGTTTGGTTGGGAGGGTTATGCTCTATTGTGGCTCTGGAGTTACAACACTCCATAAAGCTTAATAGAGTTTTTCATCTCCTGGGGCAGTGCTGATTGCTTCCACTGATGTTGTGATGACTTTCATAACTGAATTTTCATGTTAGTTGCTATTACAGTATGTAAGACTTTTCTCTTAGTGGTGTTAGCTATCTCTGGTAATGTGAACCAATGACTCTGTTTTTGTAGCTTTGTCAGTTACTTTATACTCTTTATTCCTTCTTTTTGAAGTTTTATTGAGTGAATTTATGCAAAGATGAGCAAATGCATCTTCATTTGATTTTTCTCACTACTTTTGCCTGCAGAAGATATGTCTGCAGAGCCAGGTGGAAAAATGGATGGAAAGAAAAGATGACTGTTTTAAGTAAGAGGGCAGTGGACGTCACAGATCTTAGTCGTGCTGGCTGAGGAGCAGGTAGGTCCTAATCCTGCAAGCATCAAGGAAGTCCACTAGTTGAGTTAAGGAGGAGCTCATGTATCTAATTTATTTTAGCACCAGCAGCATGAGGGTGTTCTGTATGAGGGCTTACGGAGAGCTTTGAGAACAGTGTGATCAAAAACATATGGCTTACAGGAGAGTGGACAGAAAAAAAAATGTGCAGAATGGAGGTAAACAAAAAGTACAAATAAATGTATTGGCCAACTTGACTTACAGTGTCAGTGGCAGAGGTGGGAGTAGGACCAAGAGGCATTTTCTAGTTTATATCTCTGGTTGAGACTGCCATGCCAAGACTGTGCTTGAATTGGGAAATTACTGGAGCAAAAGTGGTTTTGTATTTGAGGTGACTTCCACAGGTTTCAGCTGCTTTACTCCCTGACAGCATGTCTGACTGTGCCATATCTCTCAACTGTGGAGCCTGTGGGACAGCAATCCATCCTGACCTGAGAAAGCATTTCAGGTTGAAAAGGCATCTGCTGATTTCTATAGGAAATGATGAGGACTGTTGGCGAAAGATCTGTGACTTGTGCTCATCTCTGAGCTGGAGAATCCAGACAGGAATGCCACCTCAAAAGGCAAGTCCTTCAGAAATGAAGCATTTCCAAGTTATTTGGTATTGCCGAAATCAGAAATGCTTCTGTGGACATGTTTTCCTGGGGCACAAGTACGTCAGTTGTTTGGGAACATGCATCTCCTGGATATGCTGAGACAACATCTGGGCTCCCTCATCTACCACCAAGCATAAAAAATGGTAGATGTGTGCGGGGTGCCCAGCTGGGTTGAGGTGGGAGTTCTCAAAGAAGAGGAGAGATGCTGAAGAGTATATTGCACTGTTGTTAGATGCTGAGTTTCTCTGCTTCCTTCTGCCTCCTTCCCCCTCATTGCTTGAAACTATAACTCCAAGGCACAGGCCATTTACTGTTATTTTTTCCATGTTTTTTTAATCCTTCCTCAGTTTATTTTCCATGGCTTTGTAAGGAGGAAGAGATGCAAAGGTGCAGTTTCTGATTCGAAGGTGGATGAAGAGGTGGGAGCATTTGCTTGTTGAGTTGGAAAGGCATTGTCTGTCACACTGCACATGGAGGAGACCTGGGAGCGGAGGGCCATAGGGTTGTGTGTAGATTCAACACATCTCTCCCAACAACTACTGCCCTGACCTAAACAATATGAGACATTAGAATGTTAATCAAGTTGGCTGCTGGTTTTCTCTCATTTAGAGGGTGGAGCTGAGCTTGAGGGGTGAAGAAAGAAGGGGGTGACTCTGTGAAAGGCAGAGAAGGAGAGATAGCCTTTCTCTAACTCAACAAAAGATGAGCAAATGCGTGTGCAGATGAAGGAGGGGTGGCTGGGGGAAGGTTATGAGTTGTCTTATTATGGAGAAGCTTGAACTGTCATCTGTACTTGATGGAAGCGAGAGAGATTGCAGTTGGAGCTGCAGAAACGCTGCCTCCCTGATTGGATTAATAGAAAGGGAAGATGACTCTAGAATGGATGCCCATTATCTGCACTACAAAGGGATTGGTGTGGGTTTCAGATAAATTAACGGCTTTTGAGTTAGCGCAGAAATACTAATGAATGTCAGGGCTGGAGATGTATGGTGAATAAAATTGGCTCTCTTTTAGTGTGGGTGCACACGTGTGTATTCGTTTAGGATTATGAGAGCATGCTTTTTCTCTACCTTTTTAGATTGGGCTTTCAGTTTTCATATTTAGTTGAAATATTTTCGAGTAGTGTATTTGTCTGCAATATACAGTTATGTTCTTATTTTTGGCCTTTTCATACCCAGTACCAAAGATTTTTAAATTGTTATGATTTTTGTTTTTATATGCAGAAGATCTTTCTAGGTAAATTTAAGAATGCTTTTTTGAATGTGGCGTAAAGTGTAGTTTCTGTTCTATATGTATATGTGCTACATGGGGAAGCTGAGGCCAGGTGGGTAAAGGAAGTCTTAAGTATCTTTTTTGTTTGTGTGTGTGGAAGGTAGCATTCTTCCTTCATTTTTAACTGCTTGTCTCAGGTTTGCGTACTCACATTAAGTGTTGCAAAGCATTTAATTCTCATGGATGTTGAATAAGGTTGTCTAAAACTTGTCTGCTTTAACCCTATAAATGCTTACTGTTGGGCTTCACTGAGGGCAGTCCAGCCAGCCCTCCTAGGAAGCCGGGTGGAGAACCTCAACGCAGTTACATCCTGTGCAATTTTGCTCCCAAGCTCTGTCCAACCCAGGTACTTTGCTCTCCTAGCTCTGTGTTGAAGGCATCCTAGGCATGCTCAGAAGTGGTCACGTTTTAAAATTGTGTGGGCTGTTGGCCCAAGCAGTAGCTGGCTCAGTGGTCCTGCAGTTCCTGACAGCTCATGGCAAAACTCATGGCTGTTCCAGTCGTGGGGAGGTGGAGTCAAACAGAGCAACAGCTCACTCTGCTGGGTTTTGCCGTGCCAGACGATAAAATTGCCGTTAGGGTGTGATAGTGAACTCTACTGGATTTGTACCGGGCCCCGCCATGATGGGCAAGTGCAGCCCAGGAGGGAGTGCTCGCATCTGCCGGCCCTGCGGGGAGCACGGCTCGTCTGCAGGTGCGGGCCTGCCCCCTGCTGGGCGCGGCCGCTGCCGGTCTAACGGTCGCGCAGCTGTGCCCCTCCGCGAGGCGAGGCGAGGGAAGGGCGCGGCACTGCGGGCGTGAGGGGGGGGCTGCGGGGGACTGCAGCCCGTGGAGGGCCTTCGCTGGGGCAAGTTTGTCCTCTGGGAATGAGGCCATTAAACTGAACCTGGGGAAGCTGGGTGGCAAGGTGCTGTTTTGATTTGTCGTTGTTGTCATCTTGTTGGTTTTTTTGCTATGTTTTTGATAGTGAGTGGCTATGTTTTATAATTATGGCATGTTGTCTATTTCCTTGGTCTTAGCCCCTGAAAACATTGTATACGATCAGAAGAAACATGTGAGCCAGTGTGACTGAGCAAATTGAAATGTTGTTTAAAATGAATCAATATTCTCGTTTTGTTTCTTCTAGAACACAAGCCAATGTTCCCAAATATTCTGAAGAAGGGATATTTGGAAATTAGAAGAGACGATGACAGCTACTGGCAAACCTGTTATGCTGAGCTCTCCCCGTACAAACTGTACCTGTACTGCCTGGACAGCAGTGGCAACCAGACTCTTCCCACTGTGTATCCGCTTGTGCGTTTTCAAAGGGTCACTGTTACTGGTAGCATGGAAGCCAAGGTGGTGGAGACTGTCCTGTCAGACAACTCTCAGCTGCAGCTGAAGGCAGAGTCATCATGGGAAGCTTTGGACTGGGGGCGGAAGCTCTGGGAAGTGATGCGTGCTTCTGTGCCTACTTTTATAAGACAGCCAGAGCAAGTGAAGAATTTGCCGAAGCCTGACAATAGCAGTGACCCTTCTCAAATAAATGGATTGGTAGAGAAGCCCATGGAACTTTTTCTGTCCATGAATTTGACTGAAAATACTAGAGGGTACCAAAATATTCTCAAATCAGGGACTCTTTATAGGTTAACAGTCCAGAATAACTGGAAGGCATTTACTTTTGTCTTAAACAGGTCTTGTCTAATGGCATTCCAACCTGGTAGGCTTGATGAGGACCCTCTTCTGAGCTACAATGTCGATGTTTGCCTGTCGGTCCAGACGGATACTCAAGATGGCTTTGACTCGTGCTTTCAGGTCATTTTTCCTCAAGATATCCTCCGCCTGCGTGCAGAGACCCGTCAGAGAGCACAGGAGTGGATGGAAGCTCTGAAGACAGCAGCCAATGCCACTAGAAGTCTAGGTCAAAACCCACAGGTCATGCTTCGAAACAAACCTGGAGATCGGCCCTTTGGAAATGATTTCAGGAAGAGCAAGCGCCAGTCTGTGACTACCAGCTTCCTCAGCATCCTGACCACGCTGTCTCTAGAGAGAGGGCTCACAGTTCAGAGCTTCAAGTGTGCAGGTAAGCAACTAGATGGCAGCTTCTGTACCCATTCTTCCTCTGCAGAAACAAACAGAAAATCACCTGGAAAAGCTTACATTTGTTTTAGCAGCTTACAGCTCCCTACTTCTTACTACAGCCATAGGCACTTTGGTGTATTAGTCTTTCTTTGCTCTTTAAAATGTGGAGAAAAATATAAAAGATAGGCAAGGACACTCCAACATTTGATGCACGGTTCTGAAGCATTAGATCATGCACACACAGCATATACTATGTGGGCCAGGGCTTCTTTATTGGGCAGATGAGTTGTTTTCAAAGGAAAGTGGACAAGTGTTCCAGAATCAGAAGGACCTGAATTCTGGTTACAGCACAAGTTTCCAACATCAAGCACTTGTGTCTTATTAATAAGTCTCCTCCAAATTGTCTTTGGAACTCAGTTACAGTGCTGGGCTTTCTCAGGAGTCTCCTTAAAGCAATGTATATGTTTTCCTGACGTACTATTGTTTGGTGGCACATATTTTAGCAGTGGGATCCTAGCGTGAGCTTATTTGCTCTTTATTTTCCCTGAAGCAGAGATGAAAACATGACCTTAAGGTTCTGCATAATTGTGAATCTCAGTTCATTTAAAAGGTGACTCTAGTCCTGGGCAGGAGAGTGATTCTATCCTGATTGGGAATTATGTGGAAATAGAGGGGACCCATTTGAGTGCAGTTCTTTTTTTTTTTAACTTAAGGCATCTTTGTGGAGCAAATTTGGAACCTTGTGCTGAAATTGTGCTGTGTGGGCTGGCTTTAGTTAGTTATATTCACTTAAAATGGCAAGCTGCATCAGAAATAGCTTTTTAGACTGTTTTTATCTTTTGTTGTGGAAGCTGCTAGAATCCTGCATTCCCCCTGGGGTGGGGAGCTGTCTGGTTTGGGGGTTTCCTGTTGCTCTAGAACTACACATAGCTTTTTGGGGTCTGTGCAGGGCCAACTGGCTGGCCTGAATTCCTGCTGGAGGAGATCTGAGCCCCTGAAAACCCTTGCTGGTTGCAGAGCTGGGTACACATGAAGCTGGCTTGGCTTCTCTGTGGTGATCACCTGCAGATATGCCTCCTGCTCACCTCTCCAAGGTGCATGACTCTTCTGTGATTGCTGGAGCATTGTAAACGTTTGCCTCACAGTAGTTACCAGTTTGGTCATGCTGCTGGGGCTCCTGCTTGAATTCAGTTCTATTCTTGGCTATGAACTCTGTAATTTCATGTCTTGGTTTTTTTTGGGACTAATTATGTGTTGAACTCAATTGAAAGTGCCTGGGTACTGCAACAACTCTGGTTAACTAAATACCATTGGGTACCTAAGAGTGTAAGCAAACATCTGGTACCTCTAAAACAGGGACAACAGAGATGTCTTACCTTTAAAAACAGTTGTGAGAATGAAAGCTGCCAGGAGGCTGAGCTTAGTCAAACAAGACTTCCCAACATGGAGTCAGCCTGGTGTAGTATCCAGCAGACAAACCTTGTGAAGGTCAAGAAGTCAGGAGAATTAAGTCTCATTTTTAAGATAATTTCCTGGGTTGTATTGAAGCTCTGTTCCTTTCTTATCTCTTTTCATTTCAATCTTGGAGGAATATTTTATAGTTTTGCTTCATTCTGTGACTGAGGTCCAAATTTCAAGGGTCCATTTCCATCAGGATTGGATCCTATAAGGGCAGGAAAATGTGTCTGCAATGTGAGATTTCAGTGTTGTTTCATTGTATGGGAAGAGATTTTTGAGTAGGATGGGTGGATTTCCTCTAGAAATTTTTGACTTTTAGACGGAACTCATTGTGTTCCCCACAAAAACAGTGTTTGGACAGTGCCAGTCACATTGTATCTTTTCCTGATACATGAGAGACTTTCCCAGTACTCCCCTGGGCTCCTTTCAGTCTGCCGAGTGGAGCAAAAGCTCAGTTCTCTCTTTAAGAAATGTGAATTGTGAAGAGCCGGTAAGAGGCATGGCACCTCCTGGATTTCAGAAGACACAACTGAGACTACCTGTACCCAAGGATGGAGATACGCAGTGTTTACTGTAGTAGCATACCCTTTGCTGATTGCCATGGGACCCTCAGAGTTGGTCTGTGAAGTCAGCTGGTACTTCTGTCTGTTAACAAAACACAATCAATTTTAATTATAACGGGGAGAAACTGAGAAATCTTGTCTGGCTGAGAAAAGTTGTGCTGAGACTTTGGAGACGCTGAGGCTCCCTCCTTGCACCTTGCTCCCTGCAAGCAGTTTGTGCTGTTCCCTGCGCGGCTGCTGTTTAAAGTAAGGGGCCTGCTGTTGGTAATTACATTGCAGGCATTAAGAGCCGTTTTCCCCGGGGCTGCAGGGAAGGGTAAGCTTGGAAAAGGATGAGGAGGGGGAGAAAGAAAAGTTTTGCTGTGAATTCTTCAGCCATTTAGTGCAAATTCCTGTAATTACCGTCTTTGTGTCCTGTCCCAATGGCACATAATACAGCAGAAGCCTTTCCTAATTGAGACCTTACAGGAGGTACAAATCCCTCCTTTGTTCGGTCTGACAAATTAGTGCCAGAAAGTGGCAAGGTCCGAGTGGGAATCAAAGGCAAGCAACACAAAGATGGAACTTAAGGCTACAGTAATAACCCTCTCTAGTCCTGCAGGGGTGGGAGGGAAGGAAAAGTAATGACCAATGAAAAATGAAGGTTTTTTTTTGTTATAAATTCCCTTGACATGACAGCACCTCAGGGCTGCTTTATTTATTTAGTAGAAGTGATTAAATAGTAATACAACAGGGCAGACCATTGTCTCTCAGGCTAGCCCCCTTCTTACAGACCCCTGCTGTCTTGGCTAATTGATTGACAATGAACCTCTGATAAAGAAGGTTGTTGGGAGGACCTGATGGGGAGAGGTTGTATTTTTGTGGTTTTTTCCCCTACTCTTCGCAGTCTTTGTGGGGTTCCCTTCCTCCGGTGTTTTTTTTTTTTTTTTAGGTTGTTTGTTTGCTTGAATTGCCCTCTATCTCCCTTTTTCTTTCTTATTTAGTAAAGGCTTTTCAAGGGACTGCTCCCAGACAAACAGCTGACATTCACAAGCAGGTAGGGAAGAATGTCTGCACTTCTCTATTGATGAGTTTATCTTTGAGTCTGACTGACACTTTTCAACTCGTGCTATAAGCCAAGGCTGTAGTGTCAGATGTAGTCGTGGGGCAGAGACAAACTGTTATAAATTAGAGTCAGAAGGAAAAAAAAAGTCATTTTCTTGTTCAGTAGGTATAAAATCTTTTCCCAACATTTTTAGCTTTCTGCTACTGTGGAAGACAGGGCATTAGTTCTTATTTCAAAAAATGAACTATCAGGCAACTGATAAATGTGGAGAGGCATGTTTTATAACCTATTTTTCCTTGTCTGCCACTGGTTATTTTTCTGACTTCAAATGATAATGCATTTAGAAAGCTGAATTAGCTAGAAACTATTGTCAATAGAATGGCACCTTCCTCCACCCTTCATATTTTCACATAGCTGCAAGTTTGCTCCTGCCATCTTGCTGTTGTGTAGGGTGTACCACTGTTCCTAGGGGAGGTTCTGGGGCTCTGACCTAGAGTGACATTTCAGGTGGGACCTCTTGTCCTCAAATGGGCATGAAGTGAATGCTGGTTGCAAGTGCAAACTTGTAAATGTTAGGTTTTATGACTTGAATATATATTACCTACTTTATAAAAAAAAAAATGAGACATGTTAAGGTGATCTGTTAGTTGGTTTTCTCGTCTTACTTACTGTACCTGGATTCAAGAGGAATTCATTCCAAACTGTTCATATTACAGATTTGAGGTGGCTTCTGTCAAAATGTGCTTGGCAGGTGCAATGCCTTTTAGGCAATGGTAGCCAGCACGGGCACTGCAGAGGCACTCCTTTCTACCTGTTGGGTTGTCTCCTGGGGAAGGGAAGCTAGCTGTCTGCCCTGGAGAACCCTTTCAGGAGGTCAGTCAGAAGTAGAATTCCACAGCAGCCCTTGCCATTTGCTGTTCCCTTGGCTTGTACCTTCACTTTTCTGTAGATGAGAAAGGTAAACAACCTCTATCCCTGACTCCTGTTTTTTGCCTAGCTCCTGTTCTTAAAATGTTTCTTTTTCTTTTCACATTTTATTTTTTTTTCTCTCTCTGTCCCTTCATTAAAACAAATGTTTTTTTTTAAGCAGTCAGTTTGCCAGGAGCACTTGTTGCTTTGGCAACAAGTCCTAATGAATGTGGGAGTTTCTGCTTTCTGCAAAAGGTACTCTACACCCTTTTGTTCCTCTGTGTGGCTTTCCTCACACCTGTTTCAGACTACCTTCTGTCTTTTCTTCTCTGCTTTGTCTTTGACTTGTCACTTGACAGAAAAAAAATAATATTGCCATTATGGCTCTGCTGACTTAGCTGGCTGAACTGATCACTGGGAGCAGAATAGCCAGTGTTAGTAAATGGGCTATTTCTTGAGTCTGCAGCCCTGTCAAATCGAGCAGCAGGTGGAAAGCTTCTGGCTTTCAAGGAGTCAGTCTGCCTCTAGTGCTGTAATCATGTGTCTAGATGGGGAGAGCCCAATGCAATGCATCCAGCTCATGCAGCCACTGCTCTTGCTCACTCCCTTGGTCTAAAACCGGCTCCAAGTCTGGTAAAGTAAACTCGATCAAAAATGAAGTGTGTTCGTAATAGATTGCAAGGCAGCAAGTATAATTAAAATAAAATAGATTAATTGTATGCAATGTTGACTTAGTTCAACTTCCCAAAAAGCCACATAACTGAAAAGCCAAGGATGGTCCTTTGAATTTAGCTTATACTTTATGCTTGTTTTCATTTTGGTTGATCTATTAGGTCCAAGACTTCAGCAACCCTTTGTCTTCCCATTACTTGAGTCTTTGTAATGTCTCCTAAGAATGTGTTTTATATGTAAAAGTTTTATTACTTATCTTTACTTTAGAACAATCTTCAAGTCTCGTATGTCACTTTCAGACTGTGTTTCTATTGATTAAGAAGTAAAACTTCAATTGATAATAATGGTGTGTCTAAAATCTTAGCTAGGCCAAAGCTAGCTGAGCAAAAAAGACCTTGTTGGTGGCTAAAGTAACGTTTGCAAAATGTGTGATGCCTAAACAAAGCCACTGCATTTCTTAGGAGGTGTGGGGAGAAAGTTTCTATGCCAGGACAATTTCAATTTGTTTAGCAGATGAACTATCTGCTATGCACCTGCATGTTTCAAAACATGAGGTTGCTGGTCTGCAGAATCTTTGATCATATAGCAGCCCATTTGGCTGGTATCAGAAGACAATACACAGTGTCTCTTGTTTGCTTGAATTGATTAAATCTCTTATCAGTGGTCAGTTATGCTCACAGAAGCCATTGCATTTTCAGAGGTAAAGCACTCTTCAGTTCTAAGAAGGCTCGACTGTGGGGAGGTTGCAATGAAAGCATTAGCTTTGGGTAATCTCATAGCAGTTAGGTCCTTCACCTTCCTGCCATTTGATTGGTACTTTGGCAGAGTGGGTTTTTCCCCTACATTGGCTTTGGTTTGAGATTGGTCTGCTGCTGCCTGGAAAGGCAGTTCAGATGAGTACCTGCTCCGTTCAGTGCCTGTCCTGTACCCTTATGTGCACTTTGTATTCCTCTGCTGCTGTTTTACTACTTTGCATCAGCCCTGGAGGCAGAACAGCTGGTACACACAGGTCTTGGCTAATAAATGTTTTTCTCCTGGAAAGTTTAATGTATACCTTTACTCCCTGGGCTGGGATAGGTCACACTGTAATTCTAATCTTCCTGTGAACAACTCTTCAGTTTTCTAGCAAGTTGTAGGGTGTTTTTTTTTATCCTATCTAAAATCTGTTTTTATTTTTGTTATCCATGGTGCTGAGAGAATGAGCTCAGTTTAGCTATGGATGAGCACAGGCTCTGTGCTTCTCCTTGACAATGTCTTGTTTTCTCCAGGCTTGTGAATCCTTAGAATTAATTCTACTGGCCCCAAGGAACTCTTGACAATTTTTTTGCTCCGTTTGTCCATTGAAATCAGTCCAGGCATGTGTCTTGGTGAATTAATTAAGATAAAGTTTTAGCAGAAGAATATCAAGACAGGAAGTCTAAATGTCCCAAGTCTCATCTATGTCAAGATAGAAGAAACTACACGTGGAAAAATGGAGATGTTTTCAGCTCTGAAAGCTCCAAAGTCCCCAAATTCTTATCTGGGGAATATGAATCATGTCACAGGAACTAATTGCATTTGCTGGGTTAGCATCTTTCAAATCAAGCGAGTCAGCTCATATGTCAGTGCAGGGTATTATTGGCAAAACTGCTATGTTTTTATGAGAACAGAAGAAACTTAAGAGAAGTTAGAGGATAAACCATATGCTAGCTGCTGTTTCAGATTCTTCATTCGGCCTTCTGCAATGTTGATTGGCTTATACATACCTGTGCTATGTAAATCTGAGAAGTGGTGTGCAACCAAGAAGAAAGTCAGCTAACACTGGTGAAGAATGTATAACCACACTTAATGCTTCATAATCTCAGGAAAGCACTGCATAGTAGAGAGAATAACTCTGTAAGGGCATGGGGAAAGAACAGCTAATTAGTTGAGGTGTGTACTATTCTTCATAAGTGCTGTGGTCCTGCGAATAAGAAGAAAGGAGTTTTTTCTAAGCACTGGGGAGGATGCAGACTGGCCATCTGCTAAAGGATTCATGAACCATAACTGCATGTGAAATACGTCTTCATTGCTGTTTTTAATTCCCCTGGAGCAAGTTCCTTGGGAAATGATGGTATCTTGGCCCTTCTCAGCATTTGTCTCTGAGGGTAAACCATATTCTAGTAAAACTGAAGTGCTGAAATCCAAGCAAATGAAAAGCCAGTTTCGAAAATTAAAGTTTCATTGCAGCCGCTTGATGCACAGCTGGTATTTTTTTCTCCTAAGTTATTGATATAGTCTGTATATGCTGTCACCTGGCTTTTTTCCACTCTTGGTTGTTTCTTGCATTGTTGATCATCTTGGAGAGGGTGATAGATCTGTGTGTTCAGTATGACTGACCTAAAGGATGTTGTTTACTACACCTAGCTCTGACAGTCTAAATATTGAATGACTGCATTAAACCAAGTTTCACTGACTGGAAGAAAGCCTGGGTGCCTAGAGGATGACTCATCTCATCTGCCTTGGGGAGCTGCTGTGTGTATGTGAGCTGTCAGCACATGTCAGCTCACATGCACATGTAAGGGACACAGTGTGCTTCCCAATCCATCTGCCCAGCTCAGGCTGGGGCCTGCAGCCAGCAAGCCTGCCTGGGGTGGGTGACCAAGTTATCTGTCACACCATGAAATAAAGTGTTTGATCAGCTCATCCACACATTAGCTAATTGTGGTGACAGTGTTGAATAGTGTTAAAATAGCGTTTTGTAGTTGAGAATTTGCTTTATCAAATAGTGTTGTGTTCTTTTTATCTACTGTAGTTTCCATGAAAGTAAATAGGAAGCATTACTTTTGGAGTGACCTATTTAGTAGGTGAGATGAGCAGATCAGACTTTGGTTGGAGTTTTAGGAGTTTAGATTATTTCTTTAGAATTACTTTGATTAAAAAAAAAAAAAAAAAGTAATGCTGTGATGAAGAGAGTGTAGGTACAGATTCAAACCTGGGTAAGTGTGGGCTAACTGAGCTTGATTATTAGTCTGTCTTCCTCTCAAGTGTGAGTTTTCATAGTAGAGTGAATTGGGGGTAGAGGCACAGAAACACAAGATCAGCAGCTGAAGTATAATTCTCTCTTTTCCTGTTTGTGCTGAGAAACTAGAACAGTGTTTTACGTCTGATCTAACACTTGAGAATTTGTTGCTGTGCACCTTCTGCTTAGTCTGTTTTATGGCCTTATCAAGCTAAAAGCTTTTTGAAGTTTGTGGGTCATTTTTCTTCTTCATATTATATGTTGTTTCTAAATAAATGAGCTTCTAAGCTAATCTATTACAGATTTAATTATGGTATGCAATCATGAAGGAGTTGCTTTCTCCTGATACTGAATAAATAACTTTATTGAATAAGGAAAACAGTTAACAGGCTTATTTTGAGTTTGGTCATCTGTCTTTTTTCTTGCTGTACCTTGCTCCAGTATGTTCTTGATAAATGGCTAAAGAACAAGATATCTGAATAAGGAGTGGTTGTATCAGTCATGACCGTAAGAGCTTTATGACACCCAAAAAGTGACTGAGTGGGGTTTTCTACCCTTTGCAGAACGGGATGTGTATTATAGCCTTGAATTCGTCCTCCATGTTACACCTCAATTCACCACCACCTTATGTAAAGGACAGAGATTTGCTATGACTTCTTAACCTTTTCTTTTTGTAATTCTTTTCTCCTAAAGTCTTAGCATTTGGAGATGAGCTTCTTCATTGTGATACCCCTGCTCTGCTCTCAGAGGTATTGTGTTTCATCTGTGTCCAGCAGCACTTTCTTGCTGCTATTCTTTTTCTAACCTCTCTTTTCTCTGCTTGATTCTAGTGTAGTTTTGTTATATTTTCTGTGATGAAAGGTTTAGGATCATTCCTTACCTCAATTTGCTAACAGTGTACAACAGCCACACTTCTTCCATTTGTAGCTTGCTCTGTAACACCCTTTAGGTAGGGATGACTTTGGGGGTAATAGTAAATGTTGGAATATTCTTATTCTTGACTCAGGATTTACCAGACCTTTGTACAGAAGTTTCATGGATACTATTGTGTGAGCATTTAATAGCTGTGAGGGAATTGGTGAAGAGATAGTGCTGCTGTTTACCCCAACCTGTTTTCTATTTTTTAGGCAAGTATTTTTTTTTTCTGCAAATGTAAAAGGACCCATCTCCTCATGTAAACTTATTTGCTGAGTTGTGTTACCAATCTATGATATGGCTGGCTGTATCTGACTATCTTGTGGGGAAAGATACTGAAGAATTTAAGCCCAGGAATCTGTACTAGCTTTGTTTTGGTGAACATGATGACAAGTTTATGTACCTGAATGGATAGGTGAAGAATTTCCAAGGGCATTAAACCGTGCACTGTTTGCTTCTCCTCCTTTTTTTTTCTTCTTCCTCTTGCTCTTTTTTTCCCCATCTTAAAGAAAAAAAAAACCTAAAAAAACAAAGTAGCATAAGTGATCTTTGCCATGGAAATATGTTTGTCACACTCTGTATCACTTTGAACTGCATAACATCAAAGAAAATCAGTGCTTTGATAACTTGATTTGAAAGGATTGTAGAAATAGCCATCATTATGAATCACAACAGATAAGAATGGTAAGGATGGTGATTTTCCAGCAGCAAAGCTTGTAAGCTAAGGGGAAATGTAAGGTAGGTGCCAGTACTGCATTCTCATAAAAAATACCCAAACCTTACAATTGTTGTGTAGCTTTGCAGGATATGGTTGACTTGAGGATATGAGGAAGATTGGGAAATACTGTGTAAAAATGTGTTTCTGAGAAACAAGGAGATGAGCATGGATGCAGAGAAGTACTGGAATAAGGGAGAATTGGCTGCTTGGGAAGGCACTTCTCTCTTCTCTTTATTAAGCTACCCCTCCTGAAGGGAAAGAGCTTCAGGGTTTGCTTATCAAGACCCTTTTCACTGCAGAGCCCTTCAGTTCTTCTGGGCTGGATGCATTCCAGGAGGAGAATGTACTTCTGTGCTTTGTTATTCAGCTCCTGAGAAAGGTCTCCTTGTAGACTGGAACAAGTTTCTGGCTCTAGGAGGTGGCAAGGAAGGATGTCTAAATAGTGCCTTCTCATTTATAAATATTGTAACTTGGGATGGTGACAATTCAAATCTAAGAAACTGAGGTTTAGCATATTGTTGCCTTCAGTCTGATGGGGGCTAGACTGCTAAGACAAACCAGCAGCTTGTGGAGTGGCACGGAGTGAAATTAATATGTGCTGTCCCATTCTCATTCCCTAGGAAAAGTGTTAGATAGCGGGGAACATTTATAGAGGTTTTAATGGTATTGAGCAGGAGGCACCAGTCTCATTCAGTCATAGCTATACTGCTTGTACTGCATCAGCTGGTCCAAACACATTGAGCTAGAAAAACCCAGTGTATTATTTAGCAGCTTATTTCACCTAATATGAGGGGATTGCTGTTTGTAATGAATGCTACATCTGGAGTCAGTTGAGGTTTCAAGATCCATGCTTCGTTGCCTTTATTGATGATACTTTAACATCAAAACGAAACTTGCAAGGAGAAAGATTTAGACCTTCCACCACTTCTTTTTACTATGCTGGTACTTAAAAAAAATGAACAAGTAATAAAAAAGCTCTATTGATATACTATGACACAAACATACTCTCTGAGGACTTGCTTCTATTTAGCTTGGGAAGGGGGAAGAAATGCTATCTTTCATGTAGTCTTTGTCTTACTCCACGAGCAGAAGATGGGTCATATTTTTCTGTTTCTTTTACAGAGGAGCAGGATTTACCTCTGCTATGCTCTTAAAAACATGGGGCTCCGTAGCAAGTGTGAGTGCCTTTTGTGAGCATCTTCAAGAGTTAATAGATGAATATCTCATCAGATGAACAGGACTGGTTATCTTTTCCACTGTTCAAAACCTTCACCTTTGTGTGCTAAGGCAATTTAAAAACAAAAATGAAAGTTCTATATGTACTCCAGAGTACTGATACTAAGCTTACCACCAGGTTTGCCCGCTGACTTTATCCATGCAGCATTGTAGACTGTATGGGAACTGCATTTCCTAAAAAAAGAAAAGAACAGGCAAGTGTATGCTTTGTGCTGAAGGGAGTACAAATTGTAGGATGGGAAACAATAGTTGGAAGGGACATTAAAAGATCATCGGTTCAAGCTGCTGGGGCCACTTCAGGCTACCCAAAAGATAAAACATATTAATGAGGGCATTACACGCCTCTTGCACACTGGCAAGCACGGGTATCAACCAACTTTTGAGGGGGCTGTCGGCTTCTAAGGTATGATCTCAAGCTTCAGTCATACATCATCTTGTTTTATAATATGCTGCTGGATTTCTTGTCCTCTTTTTTTACCCATGTAAAGGCACGTCTTCATTCTCTCTGTCCTAAAACTATTGCTCTGCAAAAAATGGTGCTACTCTGCACCACACAAAAATTATTTCAGCAATGACAGTAATATGCATTCATAATATTTAGCTTTTCTGTTTGATGATATCAGACTAAGATGAGGTCACCTAAGATGAGATCACATTTTTCTATTAGGTATCTTGAGTAATACCACTTGATATGTGCTTACATTCTGATTTTATGACTGGTAAAGGGCATTAGCATAAGTATTTCATCAACTGAACTCTGTATGTATTTGCTGTTTTTAAGGAAATGTGTACCCTCACTTCGGGAGGGGGGGCGGGGGGGAGAAAAGAAAAAACTGAGAGAGAAAAATCGGCAGATCAGGTCTTTCACTGATTGCCTCAATAGTATGTATTACGGAGAATCAGTGGCCCAGTGGCCCAGAACTAGGGGTGTGGAGGAGATGAACTAAATGTGCTGGTCAGGTTATTCTAGTAATTTTGATAAGAGTAGAGGGGATATAATAGTGTGAACTAATGAGGAGAAGGAATTCAGTTTATGGCTGGAGTTAGCTGAGCAATAAGCTCTCCCCAAGTAAAAATTTCTACTGGGGGGAAGAAAACTATTATCTCTCTGAGACAAGTTACATAATTATACAAAACAAGATCAGTTATACTGACAAAAGCAGCTGTTTGATTCACTTCTGCCTGTAAAACTGTGTTTAACCAATATTTTCTTCTGTAAAAGTGATGTGTGAGGGCTTTGCTAATCAATGTTAGTATCTGGCTGACAGCTTCCAGCTGAAACTGTCTGAGCCTTCTATGTATGTCAGTGGGGCTGTGGTGCTGATTTGTCTACAGCTGCAATGGCATATGGGGACACGAGCATTTGAAATAAAAGCAGCAATACTGTTGTGTGCTGTGTTACAGAGGTGTTAATAACAGCCACAGATATCTCATTGTATCTTACCCAAGCATTTTTAGCCTTGCTTCCTGAACACATTGTTTCACGTGACTATGTTGTCTGTCTTCCAGCCCTCTATATTAATATTATTTGAACCTCTTGGCCCATTTTAGCTGCAGTTGTGAGAAAGGCTGGAGTGTCAAATATGGTGAGTTTGTGTGTTTTTTGAAAACAGGTGATCATGTGAAGAGAAGGGTCTTAATTAGTTGCAGCAAGAAACTTCGGGAAGGCCCTACAACTGGATCTGAACGGGCTAGATTGATGGGCTGAGGCCAATTGTATGAACTTAAATAAGACCAAGTGCTGGGTCCTGGGCAAATTGGCTGGCAAGCTGGATGGAGGAAAAGGACCTGGTGGTATTAGCTGACATTTAGCTGAACGTTAGCCAGTGATGTGCTCAGATGGCCAAGAAAGCCAAATGGCATCCTGGCTTGTATCAGAAATAGTGTAGTCAGCTGCAGCAGAGAGATGATCATCCCCCTGTACTTAGCACTGGTGTGCCCACACTTTGAGTGCTGTGTTCATTTTTGAACCCCTCACTATGAGAAAGGCATTGAGGCCCTGGAGCGTGTTCAGAGACAGGCAGTGAAGCTGTGAAGGATCTGGAGAATAAATCTTATGGAGAGTGGCTGAGGGAACTGGGATTGTTCAGTCTGGAGAATGAGGCTCAGGGGGCAGACCTTATTTCTCTCCACAACTGAAAGGAGTTTGTAGTAAGGTGAGGGTTGGCCTCTTTTCCCAGGTAACAGTGATAGGATGAAAAGTAATGTCTTTGAGTTGCACCACGGGAGGCTCAAGTTGAGTATTAGGAAAAACTTCTCAGAATGAGGGGTGAGTTTTTGGACCAGAAAGGTGGTGGGTAGAGTTCACTGTCTCTGGAGGTGTCCAAAAACTGTAGATGTGGCGCTGAGGAATATGATTTATTGGGCAGGGCAGTGATTCTATGGTGTTGTTTTTTTTGTTTTTTTTTTTAATGGCAATGATTTTTAAGTGACTAGTATCTCAAAGTTCCTTTGTTTCTTGGGAAGAGCTAAGTACTCTTTGACTGCTGTCTGAACTCTGTTCTACATGCTCAAGCTAGTGAAAGTTGTTTTCAGCACTAGACCAGGGATGTACTTATTTCTCTATTTCTGAGGAAAAAGTGATTGTGGAGGCTTTTGGTTTGTTTGTTTGCTGTTATGTGGAGGTTGGTTGGTTTTGTTTATTTTTTGTTTATTCCTTCATTTGAGGTCATTTACTTTCCTGACTTTATCTTGACTGTACACCTCTGGCATGCTGTACAAACACAGTCTTCTCTCTCCTCCAGGCTGTCAACGCTCCATAGGCTTGTCCAATGGGAAAGCCAAGGTGTGTAGCTACAGTGGATGGTATTACTGCTGTACCTGCCATGTGGATGACAGTTTCCTCATCCCTGCACGACTAGTTCATAACTGGGATACTTCCAAG
Source organism: Cyrtonyx montezumae (assembly GCF_038088225.1). Lineage (NCBI taxonomy): Eukaryota > Metazoa > Chordata > Aves > Galliformes > Odontophoridae > Cyrtonyx > Cyrtonyx montezumae. The sequence continues at coordinate 17,465,009 of NW_027072078.1, read as the reverse complement.
TACAAGGTAATCTCCCTGTAAGTTGATTTACTAGTGAGCGAACTGAATTGCTGTTTCTATCTAAACACAGACATTTTACCACATGTTGAGGGCTAAAGGCATTGTCTGCTGATAGTATCTGCTTTGTCTTGCTTGCCAGAATGACCCTGGCCTGACAAGTCCATGTACTCTCAAGAAGACAGTTATTTTCAGCACAATTTCCGTAGCCAGGTCTATTGTGTTTCTTCAAAGGAGCAGCTGTACTTCTCTTCTTGGGGGCATCTTTTCCATCATTGCTTAATCTAGTTGTTTGAGAGACAGAATGGCTGAGACTACAGGTTGGTAATGCTTAGTGATGGATACTAAGATGGTGGAAATGCCCACTGCAAACAGGCATAACCTGAAGATGGTGCTTGCAGCCAGGGTGTCCCATCTCTTGGCACAAACATTTCCAGAATGCCAGGACATTGCTATATCACTTGTTTGGACTGGACACTTGAAAATAACATGAAGAGAAAATTCTATAGTTGTTTACTTGCCACACAAGCAGCTTTTCTAAAACTTCAGTAATCTGCTATTGCTACTGCTTCAATGGCTGGTTACTGTATAGTGGAAACTGATTATATGCCTCCAAGTGTCATGCCAACAAACATGTTAGCAGTGTTGTTTTGCAGTAACAGTGGGCATGTGCTGAAACAATGATGAACTCATAAGGAAACTAGATCATACTAGGGCTTCAAACCTTGCAGCCACTGTTAGGAGAGAGGCTGTTTGATGTTTTGTGTCTGCGAATATTATTATGATGGGCTATTTGAAAAGGAAAAAAATAACTGGTAAATGCTCTATTAGAGGAAAAGCAGCTCTCTTGAGGAAGAAAATTTGACAGAAGTGAAGATTATTAAAAGGTACCCAGAGCCTACCATCAGGAAAATGATGGTCTTGAGGCATGAATTGCAAGATTTCTCTGAGCTACAAAGCTCTGATATGTGGAAACAAAAAACCCCAATCCCTCCCTTTCCTATAAGCTAAGAATAAATATTTAAGAATTCTTTTTCTAGATCCTTTGCTGAGGACTAAACTTGCTAGGCTAGGAAATTACAGATAGCCCTCATATGGAACAGGTAGATGGTAAGGTAAGGAAATCTTATATCAAGGTGTCAGTGATATTGCCAAGAAAATAAACTTTTGGTTTGGTTTCTAAGCTTGGAGGGTGAAAACTATGGTCTGTGCTCTGTTTCCTGTGGTCTAGGTGTAAGCATCTGAGGGAAGAAATTAAAATGGGACTTCCAAGCTTAAGCTTTCATTGAAAATCTAATGTACTGCAACTCTTACAGTGAGGAATTGCTTTTCATTTTATCTACGGCTGTGTGAGATGGCTTGGGACCACAACCAAATTCTGTGCCAGTCTGTACTTAGTCAGTTTCTGTGCCAAAACACTCAAGAGATGAATTTAAGAAAGGAAAACCATTTCTTAGTTTGGAAAACATGACAGCATCTCTAACTATTGGGTGAGGAACTGAGACAGGGAGAGAGGGTCAAAGGGTCATTATGAGCCACAGTAGCAGTGTCGAGTCTGAGCTGGGATCACCAGATGGATCTCCTCAGCTCAATGCCATCCACATATAGGATTATGTTAACACATAGTTGTTGTTACTTTTGGGAAATCTCTTGATTTTTATTTTATTTTATTACCTTTTCTGTTCAATTCTGCATTTGCATGCATTTATTTTTGTCCCTGCTCTATGCCCATGTTGACTAAGCAGTGCTTTTCTGAGTTAGGCCACGTATTGCCTGCACTTTCATATTCTTATCTCTTTCTGCTTTTCAGGGGCAAGATTTGATGTTCCTTTTTTTCTGCATGGTCTGAAATGCAGTTTAGTGTTGGCTGCTGCGTTTAATATTGGTAATTAAATGGCTTGATTCCTTAGCAGTGTATTGATTAAATGTGCTGATTTCCAAAGGCAGAGATTTTGTCCCGCTTCTTTGAGGTGATCTTGGTGGTAATAATTTCTTTTGGGGTCATTTTCAAATAAGATCACTTAATTAGCCAGTATTTCACTTCTAATTGGCCTTTGTGCCCATGTGAAGACATGGCAATTTTCCAAAGTAAATCTTAGCAGCAGAGCTTCTCCTAAATGCACAGCCATAGCCCTTGTGGGTAGTGCAGTGATGTCTGAAAGTAGAGGTGCTGCAGTGGGTGCCTTGTTCCCCAACCCAGAGAGGAAGCGAGTGGATTAAGCACGAGCTGCATTTGATGGTCAGAGCTGAAACAGGGCCTTAGTCTTTAAAAACTTACTATTGCACACAGACTAAAATGTGCCTAGCATTTCACTACGTAGAAGGAAAGTGAATGAAGAATTTCAGAAACTACATTCTTTCTCATGCATCTTCCCAGTGCCTTTTTTTTTCTTTCCCTCTGAGAGGTTTCTGGTGTCTGTCATACCTGTCTGAGGCAAAACGAGCAGCAGCATATACTCTAGGACATAGACTTTTATGGTGATATAGTGTAATTGGACATGTTTCTCTTCTGTGTTTTGTGAAGTCCTGCTCAGCTGAGTACTATCTTGCATCAGTTAAGTTTTGTAAATGGCTCTTGTCTTGCTTTTGACAAGACAGGACATGGAAAAAAAAAAACAGAAGCAGTAGAAATCTGTTGAGTTGTCTTCTCTTATTGCATTGGAAAACAACAATGCACCTAACACCTGAAAGCACATGGATGAGAAGAGTTCCGCTGGCTGCAGTAAAAGCTTTCAAAGGACTTGGCAGTTAGGCATGTGTCTTCTGTCTAAACAAGCAGAAGTTCAGTCCTCAGGTACACTTTTTTTTCCCTATCTCCCTGCAGTTTCCTTTTTTGTGTTTTTCATGCCATGTGAGGGGAAAAGGTGGTAATTTTGTGAACGTGCCTTCTTCCTTCCAGCTGTTTTCCCAGCTTAGATGCTAGTAGGTTCTGCAGTTTGGTTCAGGCTGGCTCCAGCTGGTGCAGACAAACATAGCAGGAAGTGAACTGTCTGTGCCAGAAGGACTCGTGGAAGGCTGGCTTCTGCTAAATTGAGTTCTGAATGATACATCTGCAGCCTCTAGAAAAGAAAAGTCTGGAAATATTAGTATTCACCCTTCTGTGATGCTTGAAATTAAAACTCTTCAGTTTGCCCCTTATCTTATACTGGCTTATCAATGTGTTTTCTGTCCAGTATAACTGGAGTATTGTGAACATGCGTATACACATATTAGTATATTGGCTGATAGCATTGTGAATGACTGCTTGACCATTCCCATTATATGGATGCATTTCAGTGTCCTGTAACTTCGCTATGCTTGGTAATGTTTTACATATGTGCCTGTGTCAGACATGCAGAGTGAAATCAGCACCCTTCTGTAAGCTGATGATGCTGGGTAAAGCTGCTTTTTTTCTATAATCAGCGCTCTGCAGGTACATTGTGTTGGCAAGGAGAAAGGTTCACTTTTCTCCCCTGAAAGGCTGCTCTCAGGCTGTGCAGTGTCAGAGCTGAATGGTAGTAACATTTGGTCCTCTGGAATTGTGCTTTGTGCAATAAAAAGGGCACAGGGCTGCGTGCTGAGTGATGGAGAGGAGCTGCTTTTTGTTCAGCTCTGTGCAAATATGAAGGAGAGCTTCTATGAGGAGGGGAAAAAGATTAAAAGGTAATTTTAAACTTTGTTATCATAGTCCATATGTATTGCAGTCACACAAGTGATTGCAGTTCTGGCGTTTCTTTTGTTTCTGTACTCTTAAAGTTGCAGCCTCAGGAGTGCTCCCCTGTGCAGGGGTGAAGGTGTGCACAGGCATGGGTGTAGTGCTTGGGCAGTCATCTCTCACTGGTTCCTGAGGTAGAAGGACAGGTGGATGAGGAAACCCAAACACTACAGAGGCAATGCTCCTTGTCCTCTGCATGGGAGGTGCTACTTGCTCTACCAGGCATTCATGTGCCTCCTAGTGTATCGCTGAATATGTAGCTTCAGTTTCCCATCAGTAGGTAAGGAATAATATTTATGGTAGATACTGTGGTTGTCAGTAGATAGTTGAGGTTTTACAGCCAAATAGTTTAACGGTTATAAAAACAGCTTGAAAGTAGTTGTTTAACTTTAGTCTCTTCTGTATACCGCAGTGCATCTGAAAACATTAACGATGTTGATGTTTGAAAACTTGATGTAATTATAGACTCTTGGTCTGTAAAATCCAAGTTGCCTGTGCTGCTTCTTACCCAGCATGTCATTTGTGCTTCCATTCAAATGGCACAATTCCTTGTGCATGCATTGTTTTGGAAAAAAAAAAAGAAAGAAATGAGTGTTTACTAGACATAAGTGAGCTGTGTGATGCAGCTTTGGGACCTGGGAAATCTGAGCAGTTACAATTTGCCTTATTTAAAATTATCCACCTTGTTATCTGCGTAGTTATTGGTGGTAATGTTGTCCTTGACATTATTATTATACTTCATACGCATTGTGAAACGGTTATAATTAAAGCTAGTTCTCCTTAGAGTGATGCTTTTTATAGGGATATATGAGGGCTGCTCTGAAAGTAATGCCTCTTCTTTTATTAAGTTGGCCCATAATGTCAGAGGCAGATGGTGGTGCAATGACTGTAGAGACTGACCCTTCCTGCCAATATTCCATTACATTTTTTTGCCATGTGACAGTTGTCAGTGGAGGGTCAGTCTGACAAAATAGTGTCTGACATGGACATGCAGATGAAGCAAAGGTGTATCACTGAATTCCTTCAAGTGGAAAAAATGGCACCCATTGGCATTCATCGACACTTGCTGAATGTTTATGGAGATGAAGCAGTAGGTGGTGCCTTTCAACAGTGGCAGCAGTGACTTGAAAGTCAAGCTACATTGTGCATGTCACACCATGAAAAGTAAATTGTCTCAGTCAACTAATTCCTGCAAATCAGCAAATTACAACCAAGGAAATGTGTACTGAGCTGACTATTGGTTTCAATACACTGGAAATGATGGTGGAAGTATTTGAATATCCCAAAGTTTGCACCAGGTGGGTCCCACAAATGCTCACGCAGGATCAGAAAGAAGACCTTATGCAAGTTTGTCAGGATCTATTGAACCAATATGAGGCTGAAGGTGGCGGTTTCTTGGATCACATAATTACTGGTGGCAAGAAATGGCGTTACCATTGTGAACCAGTGTCAAAGCATCAGTCCCTAGAGTGGTAATGTGAATTCTGCATTAAAAAAAAAAAAGCTCAGGACACCATTCTCAGAGTGTCCATCACTTTACACAGACTTTTGGGATAAGAAAAGGGTGATCTTTCTTAATTTCTGGAACCTGGACAGACCATCAACTCTGACAGCTACATTGCTGGCTAAGCTGAAATCTTGAACTTCCAGGGTAGATGAGAAGACAACCTTTTTCTTGCAACGTGGTAACGCAAGGCCCCATATCATTTTGAAGATGGTGGAGCACATTGCTGGTATTGACTGTCACACCATGCTCACCATGTAGTCTAGATTTATTGCCTTCTGATTTCCATTTGATGAAAGATGGACTGCTGGACAACTTCTTTGTAGCAGTGATGCCATCATAACAGCTGTGAAGTTGTGGGTCACCTGTGCTTATTTTTTTTTTTTTTTTACAAGTGTGGTATGCAGGCTTATGTTCGTCACTGGCAAAAATGGTGATGGCTGTGATGAAAGCATTTTGTAGCTGAAAATTTTCTTTGTCAGGTAGTGTTGTTGTGGTCTTTGCTTCTATTGAAGTTTCCATGAAAATAAATAGGAGGCATTACATTTCAAGTGACCTATGTGTACTGCTTTTACCAACTTCCTGCCTTACAACTCCAGTAGGAGAATGATATCCTAAATCTCAAGAGGCTATGGTGTGCCCTTTCTCATTTTAACTTTATAGGAGGTAGCATAGTTAGCCCTCCTTCAACTCAACAGTGAAAACACTGATGTAAAGATCCATGAGGATTAAATTGATTGTGGAACGTGTGGTATTTCTATAGCACAGTTTCAAGTGGTTTGCAGCTTATTTCAGATAATCCCACCTTCTCTTTTCCAGCTGTGATAAAATGCAGAAATAAAAAAGTGTTTTTTGTCCATCTCAACACAAAAACAGTAATATCTTTTCTAGTGGGAATGAAACTGATTAATTTACCAGGATCACAGCATCTCTGTAGAGGTAGAGATAGAACAAAGCACTCTCATGAAAATGATGTTAAAAAATGTTTTTGCAAATGAAACATTGCAAACGAGTAATACTGGTAAAATTTAAATGTGTTTATTCAGATGTTAAAAAACTAAACAGATGTGCTTCACAGGTTGTTGTTTTTTTCCCTACATTATTTTAGCCACACTGGCTGAGCATGTAGCAGAGGGGAATAGAACTTTATTCTGGAGTTCAATATCTTGGGACAGCACAGTGTGATTGAATCTGCAGTGTATGTGCTTCCTTTTCCAGTGTTGTGCTTTGGCACTTAAATCAATCATTTGCTTCTTTCCAGAAGGAAAACAAGGATTAAAATATTAAGGGAAGAAACTTGATGATCATAGTTCTAAGAATTAAGAGTACATGTAGTGAGCTGTGTTATCCTGCAATGAAAGCGTGTGGCTGCAAATATTGCTGTACTTTGGATAAGTAAGCAATTATCTCAGGCGTTCAGCTTTGATGAGCTTGATGAAGTTTGAATTGGCTATAAGCAAAGACAGTTGGCTCTCTCTCAGCTCTGTTTTCATCTGTAGTCGCTAACAGGATGATATTTCAGATGCAGAAAATGACTGACAAAACACAGAAGGGGAGATCTGCTTAAAAAGAGTTACGAGGAAAGCCTATATAAACTGGTTGCATGCTTTTCAGGTATCAAAGCAAGCCAAAGAGTTTCTGGAATATGTGTATGAGGAGCCACTGATTGATATCCAGCAGGAAAATCCCATGTTGTACAAGCACGTTGAATCTCTGGCAACTGTCGTCCGCCTGAGACAGCAGCTAAAATCTCTGCGAGCCTATCTGTTCAGCTGCAGAGCAGCAGTGGCTGAAGATCTACGTAGAAGGTAAGAGCTACAGACAACATGTAGTGCAAAAGTGTAGCTTCCTTGACTTGTCTTTTTTTTTTTTCCCTCATAATCTACTTCTGAAGATGATACCCATTTAGAAAGGTTGTTGTGCTTGGATCTGACTCCCCTGCGCAGCAGCTATCTACTGCCAAAGGAAATTATTCCAGTAGGTTTATAATAGTGTCTGAGTATCTGAAGTTGTTCTTGACGACTATTAATCCAGGGGCCACACTTTGTGGTGAGCATCTTTTACTCCTGCTCAGGGGTCTTGACTGTGCATAGATATCTGTCAACAGTTTACAGGCAGGTTCGGCCTGGTTCTGTGGCGATTGGTGCGGGGGAGCCACGAACCCACGCCCCAGGAAAGGGGAAGAGGGAAATGGGAGATGGGCCTAGAAACAAAACAGCGGCAATGATCTGAGGAGGAAAGCTAATTTACTAAATAGACATCAGAAAGCAAAATAACACAGTATAATTCAATATAATTGGAATTAAAGCTAATAAATCAAATAAAATGAGCAAGAAAGAGTGTCTGATAAACCGAAGGCCTTACGCTAACGCTGAAGGCGGATGGCAGCGAGCACCCACTGCTGAGTCCATCCCAAAGGAAAGAGAGCATCCTGTGACTGCAGTTTTTATCTTTCCCTCTGAGCGGAAACATGTAAAAATGCAAAGCATCGCACAGTCCTCTGGGGAATGTAGTTCTTCTTCTCTTCTGAGACAGGTATACCAGGAACTATTGATGATCCATGGAGCTGGAGCATTAACTCTTTAACTCTAAATGCACTACATAATGTTATGATGTGGAATACCAGTACCAAAAATCATAAAACCATGACAATATCTTTAAGTCAGGTATAGTAACTCATGCTCCCTGCCACAGGGTCTGCCTTTCAAGTTATCCAAGTATGGTAGCCACTGTCAGGAGTTTGAACTAGCTCACAGTATAGCAAAGCTTAATCAGTGGTTGAATTACTGCCCTCCTTTGTGATACATATGATTTCACAGAAATGCTGAGGGAGATGCGAATGACTTGGCTCCTGAGTTATGTGATGCCAAAGTAATAATGCTCTTGTTTAGTCTCTTTTCCATGCATTTCTTGTCTCTGCGGAGTGCTTTGTTTGTTGGAAAATACACGGTCACAGCATTGATACATGTACAATGATCAGATCAAAGATCAAATGATCAGATCAATGCTGATCAAAAATCAGCATGGTACATTGTTCCCTTGAGGGAAACAAGCTAAAAATGAATGTCTCCTTAAAACCTTCAAAATGTAGTGGTGACCTTAAAAAATCTAGGTTCCTTTTTCTCTGCGTTTCCTAAAGAGATTAGGAGATAGCTCTTGCCATACTATGTTGTGAGACAAATGGTTCCAGATGCATGTAGCTGAGCCAGTGGTAAATACATTGGTTAGTATTTGTGACTGAGGCAAATCCACCAATAAGAAAGCCACTATTTTGAAATTATCAACTTCCAAAGCACAAGAAAGCAGGTGCCATCATTGACTGTGTTTTGAGCATATATTTTAGGGATGTGGGGATCTGAATTCTCAGAGTAAGAGGAGACAAAACTAGTATCTTTATCCCAGGCAAGTGTGAAGTGAAGCCTGATATTCAGTGGATAACCATGTTGTCTCTTGAGTAACCACATCGAGAAGGATGTAGCAGCAGGTTTCTAGAGAGAGCCCTACTAAGTTCTTGCATCAGACCTGCTGGATTGTCAGTATGTGTTTGTATATGTATTACTGCGTAATCACCATTATTTGATAGGGCAGCTCACAGCATTTTAAAAATTAGGAGTCTTTTTCTGTTATTTCAGACTATACTATTATCATGAAGAGCTGTCTTACTCTTCAGCTACAATTATTTTCCTATGCCATCCTCTTCAACTGCAATAAACCTAAAAGGAGAAGATGATTTCTGAAGGCTGCTGTTAAGAAAAAGTGGCAGAAAAGAAATTGCATCCTCTGATTAATGCTGAAGAAAAGAATGCCCTAATTAAAATGGACAGGAGGAGGCAGAAGTGGGTGAAGGTACTTAACAGAGTGAAAGAAGAGAGATCAAAGGAGGTCTAAACAGAGAAATCTATGACCTAGAGACAAAGGGATGATGGAAAGCCAGGAGAAGATTTGAAGAGCTGCAGCTGTGAGAAGATGATAGGGAAGAGATCTCAGGAAATGAAGAGTTAATAAAGAAACTGAGTCAAAGGTGGGGGGCGTGGGGCTGCAGCAAAGAGTTGCTTCCAAAAAGTAGAGGTGACAAGCATGGAAAAAATGGAGAGAGCGTATGAAAATTGTCACAGAAATCTGTGTGAGATCTTTTCTTGGGGTGGTAGGCATGGGGAGAGAGAAATAAAAAAAAAAAGTCACAGAAGTATCATGATAAACATTTAACACCAACTCTGATTAGGAAAAAAAAGAGCAAAGTAGCAGCAGCATGGGCAAATATGTCACCTTCTGTTTTGTGGCTGTAGCTGAGTGATTGTATTAGCTGGTCATTACTGGAGGCTTGTTCCCTGTATCAGAGTGAAACGCCCAGGAAAGTAGGAGGGGAGGATGAAGCATGTGCTCCATTTTCTTATTTATGGGTTCCTTCACACTGTCTTAGATGAAAACTCTGTGGCACAGAGAACCTCAGCCCAGGAAGGGTGAGAATATTAAGGCACTGATTTTGTACAAAGGAAGCATCTCCAATTTTATTGGATTTGTTAAAAGCACTGTAAAAGTCACTGAAGAAATGTTTTGAAAGCGCAAATTCACCTGAGAGTTCAGCTTTTTCTCATACTGTGAAGTCTCCATTGGGTGAGTTTTGGTACTCAGTTGATTCTTCAGATCTCCTGAAAGTCATTTGCAGAAATGTAGAGAAGTCCTTTTCCTAGAAGCAGGTATCCCTTGCTGAGAACTGGTCCCCATGTCTTTGTTTGGTATGTGTAGTATCACAGCTTGCAGACTCTCACTATCAAAGTAATGGCTTTACAGAACACAACTGACAAGTAAATAAATGACTTTAATTTACCTTTGGTTCATCATGTGGGCAAGAAAAGGAGGATCAATGTGATGAGACAACATTCCTAAAAATAATCCTGTTTCCCAGTTAGAAATAAAAGAAGGGAAGAGAGAATCCAGTTATCTATCTGGCTCTGAAAACATTTTTCTGCTTGGTCTTCACCTTAGTATGTGAATGACTATTAATCACAAGCAAGTGAACACAGCATCTTGGAGACCTGTCAGGCCCATATAAACAGACTGAAACAAACTGTTAATATTGCTGTCTAGGGAGAACTAAAAACAGACTGATTAATTGTATTGGCACCTTGCTGACTTTGAGACACTAATAGAGCCTGCCTTTTTAGGGAAAAGCAGATCACTCTGAGGTTTCTTTTATTAATACTATTTGCATTATCATCATCTTTAAATCTATACCTTGCTCTTGAACTCAGATCACAAAACGAAGATGGCAACTCCTGATGTTCTCTGGGAAGACAAAACTGTTTACAGTGCTTACAAGTCATTTTTTTCTGAAGAATTCCAGATGGCTATAAACTAGGAAACCAGGTTAACTCAGGATCCAGTTCATTTAAATGTAGAAATGTTATTTATAATGTCTTGTGTGCAAAGATAAGTACTTTGGCAACTTTATGAAACTTGGCATCTGGTAGGGTACTCAGGGCTGGACTTTGAAGAAGTAACTAAGAAAGACAGGAAGAGAAAAAGGAAGATAGGAAAAGAAGCAGAAGAAATGCTAAAAGTAGCTAGCAGTCTTACTTTAAAACAGTGGTCTTGATCATTTATAATGATTTGCTCCTCCAGATTCTAAACTTTATATATTTACAAGGGGGGGGAAAAATAAAACCAGACTTAGCTGAGAGGAGAAATATAAGCCCTCCTCCCACTCATCCATCTCAGCAGGCCAATCTCTGGGGAACACTGCTGATGACACAAGCCACTTGGTGAGCACCCTGTTTTACAGGGGATGTTGTTACACCTGGTTTGTTGTGGCTGCCGCGTCAAGATTGCAACAGACATAATTTGCCTTAAATGTCTTTACTTGACAAGTTCTCACTTGTTTTGATTGCCTTGCTTGTGTGAATCCTGTTCAGACTGAAGCGAACAAGATGAAACCAAGAACGAACAGATTTAGTACAAGTGGAGCTATACAAATCCCACCACAGCCTGCTGATTCCAGGGTGATGCGAATAATGGCACAAGCAAACAAGATTGCATCAATAAAGTGGGTAGGTAGGAAAGAGAGCAAGAGTCCCCAAGTCCATTGAATAATTAGATAGTTCTCTGAAGCTGTGCTGAATGGTTCAAGCATTATTCTGTTTTTCTTCCTTTTGCTTCAGAACAAGCTAACTGTGTTCCTGTGCCATAGTCTGTCTTTCTCTGTTCTCATCATTGTTGAAGGCTCTTCTGGTCAAAGATCTGCCAGAGTGGTTTTTTTTAGGGTAGTCTTCCGGTGCTTCCATGTCTGCTGTAGGGTAGTGTAACCTAGGTTTACTTTGGAGCACTCTCTGAGCTACAGACCTGAATTTGCAGTGTTACTCACCCAGATGTTATAGACAGGTGGCAGTGGAATGAGGTAAGATATCCTGCAGAATCTATTGTAGACTGTTAGTGCTTATCCTAATGTCCTCTGTCTGCAATCGAATATTCTGTATATGGTGATGAGAAACTACTTGTAAAGACTTGCCAGAGACCAGGATACACTGCATACTGTTTTTTAAGAAAAACTGAATTAGAGCTTGCTTATGCAGGAGGTTAAAGGTACACCTCCAGTGCTGCAGCCATGTGGTCCTGGCTGAGCCTGCTGGTCTGTCAGCACAAAACAGAATAAGCCCAAATTCAGCTATAGTGAACAATAGCGTCCTGTCGCTTCCTACAGTGTGGTCTCAGGCATATAACTTCTGACACAAGGATAGATTATTTTAAAAATATTTGTGTGGCAATTGGGGAACCTGTCTAAACACATCACGCAATTCCTGATTGATCTTATGCAATCACTGTACAACCAAATAACTCTCATATGTGAAGCTGGGGCTATGTCAGGTGTCTTTCAGACCAAGAACAACAGAAGGTGGTTGAGTCATATCCAGACTATCAAAAAGAGAGTGTTTTTCACCATTTTCTCTGTGTTGGGTAAGCCATTTGGAGAGTGGAAAATCCCAAAGCAAGAGAACAAAGACACAGCTTGTGAAAGCAATTGACTACAAAAAGAAAATTTGAGGAGAGCAACAGAAGGATGTGATTTCATAGTACAGGGCTCTGAGTTGAAAGAAAAAAAAAGGAAGTATGTTGTGCAGGTGATTAGGAGGAGGGAGGGAGAGAAATACATTCAAATATGGTATCTGGATGTCCTGAGAGGATCAAATCCTAAAACCAAGTGACATCTAAAAGGAGGGAAGGATAAGGAAACAAATGCAGAGAAGAGTCCTTATGCCTTTGTTTTATGTAGATAGGGCACACGTGATCATTGTGCTAGCTAAAATCAAGCATGCCTGTATGTGGAGCTCTTGGAAACAGGCTGCTTCTTTGCTTCAGTTCTTGCTTTTTAAAAAAAACAAAAGCAACAACAAAATGTGTTTGCAGACTCCTTTCAAGTTAACACCATAAACAGTACGTTGGGCTAAAACGGTGGAGGGCTTAGTATGAAGTTAACAGCAGACATCGAGCTTTCATGTCAGCTTTGTGGAGCAACAAGGCTGATGCCAGAGCATCTACAGGCAGAAGGCAGTACTGCAATCTGTTTAAGTCAAGGGTAAATTGAAAGCACCCACACCAGTGCTCTACTGTAGTAAGCATCCAGCTGAGGAGCGAGCCAGGACACAAGATACATTTTCCAATCATCACATTAGCATTTTCTGGTCTAAGGGCACATCTGCACCTCCTTGTCAAACAGATCAATAGTATTAGATTTCTTTCAAAATGATAGTTTTCATTCTCTTTTTGAGACTTGTTTACTTTTAAAAATAACATACAAATTTAAAAAGAAGTTCTGATTAATTGTAGACACTGCATTAAATATTACTTGTGCCATTTTTGTTCCAGTGTTTTTTAGAACTTACAGTGGAAAACTTAAGGATTTTTCCTCATTTGAAGATGATTTTCAAGCTATTTTGAATTCAAGATGAAACTTGTGTCTCTAACTAATTCTTTGCATCCTGCTTTTAGTATGGATGTCATTTGATTCCTGAGTCTGATCTATAGTAGTAATTCTTGCCTTTCACAATGTTACTGTAACCTTATTGAAATAACCACAGAGGAGAGAGACTTACTACACTGCATTTTTGCTGGAAGTTTATATCCTGATTCAGGATTGCTGACGAAAGATTAGCTAGTTTAGAATGCTCATGGGGAATTTCATGACAACATGAAATATGACTTTTACCTGGCTATGCTTGGTTATCAGTCTAGCACTTAGTGTGTGTTGAAGTTATTTAGGGAACAGATGTGCTCAGAAGAGTTCTGTTGTGAAATTGAAGTAGTTCAGAAAGGCTTTTTTAACCAAAACCCTATAATTGGGGAAAAAAAAACAACAAGCACAACACCCTAATCTTGTGTGAATACCTCAAGAACTAAATCAGTGATACTTTTTACATTTTATTACTATTTTTTTTTCTTAATTTATTATTAGCTTTTGACTTCTGAATCACTAGGTTTCCCAGGACCTCACTTCCCTGAGTAACCTTTTTTGTTTGACTGGAAAGTTGGGGTTCTTTTCTCCCAGTGTACTTCTAGGTAGGAGCTGGGGTTGCTAAGGATCTGCAATATACAAGAAGCCTGAATAAAACTAAAAGAATCAACAATGCTAGGAAAACATTGTACTTTTCCCCCCTCATCTTTGTTGCTGTTCTGTAACTTAAATTAATAGACCCATATATTTGAGATAACTGACAAATTACTTATATCCCTCTTCTTAAAAAAAGCAGTTCAGAAAAATTTGAGGTGCAGTCAAAGAGATAAGAGCACAAGATTCTCCTACCTGCATGCTGCATACACAGTCACAGCTGTCAGAGGTGCACAATGCAAGGGTTTAAGAGGTTCTGTTGCCTCTTGTCCAGGGGGTAAGAAATGTGTTCAGCCTAGCAGGAATGGCAGAAATAAGCATGTGCTTGCTTGTCTGCTGGTGCAGGACCTTAAAAGTAAACTGTGTGTGGTGTAAGTTGTAGGGCTAGGCTGCGAACAATGATGGCTGAGGAAATGGACTCAGTACAGGGTGCTGTGCCAGCTGTGGGTGTAACAGCTTCCTGCAGAGGGGTGGAGAAAACTTCAGAATGTGGCTGTGTGCTAGACCTGTGCATCTGCATCTCCCATGAATCAGAGCTCAGCCATGCAAATCTTAACCTGGCCAAACAAGATGCTCCTGGCTAGCAAATGAAATCGTGGTGCCAGCTTCCCCTTCCCTCCCTGCTCCCATCTCTGTTTTAAGCAGGCTTTTTGGTACAAAAGAGATTTGATTGTGCCCACCTGCCAGCTGACTTGATTTCTTTTGATTGTGGTGTAAAAAGAAGAGTTCGCCTTGCTTATCACATTTGTACTTTGGTTGTAGTGTCAGGCTTGAGCAGATTAATTGATTGAAGCTTTAGCCAAGCTGTCAGGGTATTTAACCCACTGGAGAAAAATGACCCAAGCTGATGATAAACAGGCTTTAAATGCAGAGCAATTACTTAGTGCTAACAAAGCACCATGACTACACACTTTGTCCAAATGTGAAAAGCAAAGCCTTATCCGTGCTTCTATTTGCAGGAGGACACTAAAAGATAACCCTTATTTGTGCAAATACTTACGTGATAAGATCTTCTGAAAGGAAACAGATGAAATTTCAAGTTCTATCTTGCCTGAAGGCTAATACATATCAAACAAGAAATAATAATAATCACAATCTTAGAATGCTTAATTCTCTGTTTTAGTTGGACACAAGTCTCAGAATGGTGAGTTTCTTTCCTGCTTGCACCAATTGCTCTCATTCCTAGCATGTTACAATAAAGCAATTTAAAGACCTTTAACCAACAGGACTTTGACTTTCATTGTTCATGGGGATTGGCAAAGCTAAAGGGCTGGTTGGCATTGAACTTAGTTTGTTCACAGCAGACTTAATTCTGACTGGTAGCCAGGGTTTACAGCACTGCAATCCTGTGACTCAGAACTGTTCTGTTTTGCATCAGTGATGAAACTGGACTGGGAGTTTCCAGACCTCATGAAAGCTTAGAGGTGCTTTTAGTGCGACATGCACTCGATACCATTTGCTTCTCAGGGGTCACAGGTCACATTCTGAAGCAACAGAAGTTTGAGTTTTTATTGTGATGAGTCCTAACATCTTGTATTTGACCTCTGCCTAGCTCACTCAGTTTTTTTCTGTGCCTGAAGATTTGACTGAAAGGACACTGTTTATTGAATACTTTTAATTGAACTTTAAGAAAAAAATCAATTCCTCGTAGAGCATCAATCAAAAGATTTACAAAATGGGCATATTTTGCTTTCAAATGACTTACAAGAGATTTCCCATTTGGTTTTTGTGAAGGACCTTTATGTCAAAGGAAAAACTTGAAAGTACCAAATGCAAACACATGTTTTGGTCTTTTCAGACCAAGGACTTGAATTAACCCAAACATATTCAAAGCTCCCTCTTATGTGGAAAGCAGAGATGTATTTTCTAATGAACTGTTTCTGAGTGTTGATACCCCATTCTGCTCTGCAGTCTGTTACATTTTTAACCACAGATGTGATTCCAGGTTGATTTGGATGCCATGTAATACTTTGTCCAGATGCTAATGTGATGGTGCAGTGATTGTGAGTCCCATCTCACCTGCTGTACTCTGATGTCTGGTTTCCTGCGGTCAATTTCAATTACTGTTGGCAGAAGGATGAGGATGAAAGACTTGAAATCTGCATGAGAAGAAGTATCTTGAGACAAGAAGGGAGAGACATTGAATTATTAAATTATTCCTGTGTGCCCCGACTGCAAAATATGTTGTATGTGCCATCATCTCTGTAAGTTCAGAAAACCTTTATGGATAGGCAAATCCATGGAAATGCTGGATTCATTTTATTGTTCGTGGGACTGTGTAGTCAGCATGAATTTCCTGCCGTGATTTACCTGCACTTTACAGTATTTGGTTGTTGTTTTCTTCTAAATATGCATTTGTCTGATATTATAGTACTTTTTGCTCTTGTTCCCCACCTACTAGAGGCTGACAACACTGGTGATAAATTTGCATTTTCTGAGGGGTGGCTTCCCAAGTTACAGCAATTGCTCTGGAAGTAATGCCTCCTATTTTATTATTTTGGCTTGCAGTGTCAGCAGCAGACGTTGGTGGTATGGCAGTAAAGGTTAAACCTTCCCACCAATATTCCATTAAATTTTGTTGCTCAGGTCACAACAGGTGAAGACATATCATTTAAATTTTAGAAGATCAGGGATTGAGCTTTTAGACCAGTTAAGTGTTTTCATGTTTGCTCTTGTCTTTTGGGGACATAAGCAGGTGGTGAGGGCATGCTTTGCAGCACTCCAGGTATTGGAACTAGGGACCAGTCGGGTTGCTTCCCAAGAGGTTTTGCAAACACTGTTATTTGTGCAAGTTCTAACTGCTCAGCTGTTATTCTGTGGCCTACTACAAACAAATTTTGATTTTTTGAGTCCATAGAAGGGCTGCAAATCTGAAACCATATCATCAGTACTTACTGACAGTTTTTTAAGGTCTCAGTTTCCATAGCATTAGAAGTATTCCTTTTGCTGGAGTGTCATTTGTGTATGTGTTTCTGTGCCTTGCACAAGACTGTGAGAGGAGCGCCAACTTCTTTTCCTGGAAATGGTTTGAAAGGGAGGAGGAGTACTGGGTGCTGGATCTGTGGAGTTGCTATTGTACACGTTTTAGAAGGGGAGGTGGTTACAGGGAAAGGTTGTCCATCATCAGGGCCTGTGCTGGCTGAGACCCTGGGTAATGGTCATCAGTTGATCCTTGGTTTGCTCTTCATCAGCATGCTTTTTAGAAGTTAGAACTTGCAGGAAATAAAATGCAGTCCTTGAAGGCAGGGGAACATGATGTTAGTCACTGATATTACTCATTGACTGTTCCTGCTTTACAGGCTATTCAGGCTACAGACTTTCTGTAGCCTAGAAAAGGAAATCTTTCATTAGCTAATTATTTTCCTTAGCAGTACTGTAAGGGTGTCAGCAAATAATACACTTCCTGGCAAAGCTACCATGCTGTTTAGCGCCTGTGTGTGTGATCAGGGGAGAATAAAGGGGAAATTGTAATGAAATAAGTTGTATGGGAGCTGAAGAATACTAAAGGCGTTGAAATGCTGCTCAGAGTTAAATCTTAGCAATCAGTTTTAATAATCTTCGCGTAAATGAGGAATCCATCCAAGTCTCACGTGTTGTCTGATACTTGGATTTTGACTGGTTTCTAGCAATCTTTGACACCATGCCAAATGTATAATGAAGGCATGATGCAGCAGAGCCACTGAAACACATTCACCTCTGACTGAAGCAATGGCATGGCATACAGAACTGAAAGGGGAAAATCCAGTAGCCTAGTGAGACAGCAGCTGAGAAACAGCTGGGTAGAGTGGATGTCCTTGGTGAATTAAGGAACAAGGGCTCAATCTTGCTCCAGAAGAGTTCTGTGAAATTGGCAGTTCCCAGTTGGCAGTGCCTTGCTTGCAGAACTTCTTCCTTCCCACTCCAACAAAGGTTAGTTTTTGTTGTTTTTTTTTACCAAAACACAAAATGGATGATGAGATTTTATACCAGTCACTTTAACAGCAGTGAAAAGTCCTAATCCTGAGACAGCTTTGAAAGCATCACCTTAAAATAGTTGTTTAAACACCTGATAAGCAGGATGAAACAGGGTGCTTCCATTATTTGTGAGATTCAGTGGTTGATTGCTGTTGATGCTATTAGGCCTGCTGATTTGTGGTTGAGCTGATTATGTTGCTCCAGCTCCTAAAATCTCTTGAGTTCCTATATACTTTCTCATTAAATTTATCGATCAAATTCATATTGATCTTTCAATATCTTGACTGTTTCTTTTTGTTCACATTTAATGGTCTTTTTGTGCATTCAGTTCTACCATTGCAGACTGATCTTCATCTGAGTTTTGTTCATGTGTTTAATAAGATTAATAATTTGGTTTATGTGTTACCTGAAAACTATGTGATTGTCATAAATGTAGTATGGGAAACTGAGTTCACATACATTGTAAAGTAGTTGTTCTTCTAGGCATACTTGGTTTCTTTTTTTTCCAAGAGTGATATGATTGTTTTCATAGTGGAGTACCTGAGCATGGTATTGTTTGTTCTAGGCAGATGAAAAATAAAGCTGGTTGGCTCGTTGTGCCTCTGTTTGCACACAGACAGACATTTTAATTAGATATACTTTTCCCAATAGATGCATAGATTTTTATAAACTTTTCTTGCTAATATCCACTTAACGTTACAAAGTTGATTTTTCTCTGTATTCTTACTTTAACCCTGTTGTTCATTTTACTGCAAGTCATTCTAAGGACATCACTGTTTCAGTTTCTGTAATTTAGCTTTATTGCATGTCCATCAGATATTAGTTAATGGTCTTTCTTGAAAACACGTTTTATGTAAGGAAAACATAACTTTCTTGAATAAGACTTTGTAAAGTCTTTGTAAAGGGAATCTGTATCAGTCAATGTTATGGTGGAAAGCATGTCAGTGAATGACACTGGTGTGGTATTCATTCTCATTGTGGAGTAGTTATGTCCTTGAGGAATGTTGAAAAGTAGCTGATGCTTATGGGGTAACACAGTTCCATTTTCTGACAAATTCTGTTTCAAACACCTTTGTTCTGCAGACTTTTGGGGAAGGGAGGAAATCTTTTGAGTTTCCTAGTCAAAAGAAACCATCTTTTAGAAGCATGTGAGTGCATCAGTTCTTCTCTTTTTCAGGATCTTTCCAAGAGAGTATCTCCTTCAGCAAATCCATCTTTATTCTCTGGCAGACCTCCAGCAGGTAAGTTGATTGAATTCTACTTTTCTTTTACCCACCAAGCATGTTCAATGCTAATTGTATATTTCCACTTCAAGTTAACCAAAATATAAGTTGCTTTACTTTAAAGCTACCTCTGTGATTTATGGTTTGATATAAAAATGGGTTAACAGGGCCATTGATTAGTACTGAGAGAGAAAGCGTAGAGCTGTGATGTTGAAATAGGACTGGAAATAGGCCACAAGAAAAAACTTTGCTGGGAGAAATTTTAATCTGAGCAATGGAGACTTGCCTGAAGCTCAACTGGAGATGAGTAGTAACAAGTAGTATTTACTTTTTTGCTTGAAAGAGTAGTTCTTTAAGAATTTGAGTTTGTACAGTCCCTAGTGTAACATGCTTATTTAGTAAGTCTGCTAGGTTTTACAACAATATTAAAAAAGAAGAAAAAAAAAAAAGTTCAGCAAACACACTACGCAGTGTTGAGCCAGGGAGTGTTACTATGACCATGGAAGAGACATAGTGCCAGCAAAATGTCATTATGCTAGTGTTGATGGAGCTGAGAGAATGGCTTGCAATGCATCTGCTTGAACAGCAGAATTCTGTCACATACACAATGTAACAAGCAGGATTTGGCTAAAAACTGAAAAGAACAGGGAATCCAAGGTGATACACAGTGAAGGAAGCAATGAGGTAAGATGTGCAGGCTGACCAAGGCGCATTCTGTGTTCAAGTACCTATGCTGTTGTTGATGACACGTAAAACACATTATTTTAAGTTTCTTCCATGATGTTTTATTTATTCAACCATACCTTTTCTGCAAGGTAACAGGCAGCATAGTCAGTTTGAGGTGCTTGCTTGAAATCTTGAATTGATGAAGTTCAAATCACCTTAAGAGCTGGAAACTACAGAGCCACATTCTGTAGGCTTTTGTTGGCTGGTGAAGTCACAGGATTGAAATGATTCCATATATAAAATGAAAAGGCCAGTCACCTAAAACAGATTTCTACATCCTTTCAGCATGTTCTGCTATCATTTCTAATAATCAAGTCATGAAATAGCAAGCCTCTTAACTCCAGAGCTGCAGTCTCCCTGGTTGGCCTATTAGCCCCCAGTGCTTTGTAAGCTGCTTAATCAGTTTCCAACATTGGTAGTAGATGATTTGGAAGCAATCAGCAGCTTATTGAGCACCCTGTGGGAGGGACAGGGTAGAAATCACAATTCATCCATTGATTTAGCAGTTCCCTATAGTATGTTTCTTTGTGTTTATTTGTGTTTGCAAAACACCTTCTCTTCCCCTGAGGGCCCAAGCTCCAGATTTATCATGTTTAGAGGCACTATAATTTGATTACCACTTCTGCTGGGGTTGGTTAAATTGTATTTACCTTTTAATCTACCCATATCCTTGATGTCAGCCTAGGAAGGATTTTTCATGTTTCCATGTCTACAGGTTTGAATTCTGATTGCCTGTTTTGTCAAATTGTAACCAAGTTGGAAAGGGGTGGAAAGCCCTGGTGAGAGAAACAGTAACACCCTTACAAGACCCTTATATGTCCCCCAGTTTGCTCCTCCCTACCGCTTTCTCCTGATGGTTCATCATTTTCCACTCAGCTGCAGTTGGGTTGGGGTGTTTTTTAATCCTAAAAGTTTCCTCTCCTTTTGATTCCTCTACTGCTTATTTCTTAATATCCATGGGCTGCTTTTACACTGTGTCCTGCTGTCATGTATATTGTGTGTGTTTGGAGAATTAACTAAAAGGTTTCTTAAAGATTAATGGAAAGATAAAGCGTGGTGAGTGAATTAGAAAAGCAGAGAGGGGTAATCTGCAGGTATAAGCAACCTTTACCTTGGTTAGTTACAGTTCAATTCTGATTTGTTTCCTAGCCAGATTCTCTTTAAAGATCCTAAAAAACAAGCAATCATTTTCTACCAAGCATTTGGATTTTCTAAATGTGAAGAGGATCTGTTCTCAGGGACAAAAAAAAAAAAAAAAGTTGTAGGTATCAGAAGACAAAGCATCATACAATGCTATTTTAAAAAGGAAACAATTTAAATCTCTTGCCAGGCTTAACAGGTCTCTATGCCTAGATGTTATGGGTGTGGCAGAGTAATTTTCTGAGATGTCTGGGAGTAGTTGTAATTTGAATCCAGTTGGCCAAGGCTCTACTGGGGAAGACCTCAGCTGAGATTTAAAACTGAGGGACGAAAAAGAAAATAGACAAGATGCCATTAGTTTTGTAACCTTGCCCAACTTTTAAGTGAGGAGGTATGTTTTGTAACAGTAGGTGTGATTAGGTCTCCGACCTTTAACCAAAGAGGCAGTAGGTGATGTTCTTTATTCGTGTATATGCGTTTATTTAAAACAGATAAAAACACGCATGCACCCTAGCAATGTTGCATTGCAAACCAGTGTCCTAGTGGCTACAGTGAATTTTCTAGCAAGTCCATCCATGGATTTTATCATGGGGTATTTATTCTTAGCTTCTTGTCCTTGTTGTCATTTTAGCCATTAGCTGAAACAAAGTGTGACAGCTTTCCTATTCTATCCCATTGGTACACTTGTTTTCCTTTCTGGTCCTCCCTATGATCATCTCTCCAGAGAATAATTTGTTCTGTTTCACTGCTGAGCCAGCTACTATAACGTCACTGCTTCCCTGTTAGCCAGTTTATCCAGAGCTATTCCAATCAGCTAAAGTCTTTAAGATGACCTCCAGTTGTTAGGAAGCAAGACTTCACTCTTGAAATTACTGTCTTTAACAGACAATAGTACACCAAGAAAAAACAACTCCTCTTGTTTATGTGCAGCATTGTCCCCTCATCACAAGCCTAGTGGATGTTGGGAACTTTCTGCTGCTGATACTAGTATACACAGGGTGTGTGGATAAGGTACATGTAAGTTGGAATTCAAAAGTGTCTATTCATTTTCCACGGTTTGGAACTGTGTTTGGTGATAAACACTGAATTATATAGGAGCTGACTGAGACAAGAATCTTGCATTTCTTAGGAAAACTAATTACTGCTACTGAAACTACATTCCAGATTAGTGGGAGCTTTACATGTAGAAGACTTGAAGCAACTATTTTGACGAGCTTGAAATTCAGGCGCTTAATCCACACAGAGAACAAATAATATCATGCCTGTTCTTTATGTTAAATAGTAAGATGTATGTGTTTACAACGATTAATGCCATGTTGTTCTTCACATAAGAAAACCATTTTTTTTGTGAAATAGATTTCATCCTAGTTATACTACCTTGAAAAGGTATGGTAAAATAAGGATCATTATAACACCAAAAATGACTGGATGTCAGGGATGGTAATGTTGACTGAGGTCTGAGATTTGAAAAGATAAAGATACATTTACATGGGAATACTTAGGAAAAAATGTTTTAAGTTATGGAACATGGGAATTTAAAATGATGAGTTGAACTATATTGAATTACTATAAAAACTTCAAAATATCAGCAGTTTTCATTTTGCGAATAGAGTTTGATATTAAAGCCATTTTTGCTCTTATTTTTATCCATAAAGGGATTTAATGTAGCAATGATTTATCCATTTTTATATCACAGATAAGTTAATCCATTAACATTTAATTAAAACATCAGTTTAATTTGCATCAACTTTCCTTACTGCCTTGCTGCAGATGAACTTACAATGTGAAGAACTATGGACTGAAAAAGTGGACCGTAGTTCTCATAGTAATGTAGCACAGGTCATGGTGTGAATATGAGATGTGTGTAAAAATCCTTAATGGAAATGCTTCTTTGCAGCACACACAGTGGGCGTGAGGAACTTAATGCCACGGTAATATTACCCGAGGCCAGAAGTTTGTAGTCTTTGAGAGGATTAAGTATCCATAATAAGAATGTCCACTGTTGTACTACATAAGATAAAAAGATTATAAGGTTTCAGAATAGACACGTTACTTGTTGAGGGGATTAGAAAGATGTCTTCCCTATTGACAGATAGATCAATGATTTCATCTGTCTCTGACATACGTGGTAGAGATTACAGTATCTAATTTGATTTTGAACTAGGTTTTTTAACTAGGTGAAAAATTGGTCTAACAGAAGCATTCCCAATATAAAAAATTTGAATATTTCTGTTCAAGAATTTCAATCAAGCTTAAGTGAAGCTTAAGTTGCATCTAATTTGAGCCTAGCATATTGTTAGGAAAGGATTAGAAATTTTTAGAAGAACAAAGAAGTGATTAGGACTGGTGTACTTTTTCAAGCTTTTAACCTGTCCTGTCATTTCTTCATACATCCTATTCCAGTGGGAAGTGTGTCCTTTCTCTGTTTTCCTAGATTGAGATGGGGGAAGTTGGTGATGCTCCTTATAGCATTTAGAAAAAAAATCTGTTTGATAGCTTGTAATGAACCAGGTCTGTGGTACAAAGTTTTGATAACACAGCAATTTCTGCCAGGGAATTGATAGGAAGTGGCACCTAGCAGGCCTGTGCTAGTGAAAGCCAGTAGTATGCATGTGGCTGTGTTGACAGGTAAAACTGGGTTTTGGGTAACATACTTTGGGCTTGGTCTAGCATTAGAATTGTTACTGGACTAGGTGCCTGGCAAGAACAAACAAACACACTTAATGGATTTAGCTGTACTTACAAGAGAATTAGTGCAAACTCAGTTACGTAAATGAGAAAGTCTCTTGCTGGCATCATTTGTTTCATTTGGTGAATCAATATAAGCTGTATCAGGTTAAACATGTATTTACCGAAGAGGCTTACCCATGTAGCTGTACCAGCAGATCCTTCTAAGTTTAGACAAGCCCTTACTTTGCTTGAGGGGCAGGAGGTGGCAAATGAGAAGTGGAATTAGGGTTTTGTCAGACCTGGTTATGCGATCCTGCTGAGATGGCTGAAAAATTGGCTTTCACAGTTTTCTGTGGGAGTACACTGAGCTCAGTAAGGGCAGCAAAATGTAAGGCACCTCCTTGTCATAGCTGCCACGGTTCACTATCCAGCATGGTAGTGAAAATGCTAGCCTTATGCCTCCAGCCTCCTGAGCAAGATGTGTGTCACAGTATGTGGGACAGATGCAAGTCCTGAGAAGCGTTTCTGCCAGTACTCATCTGAATGCAGGCTGGAAGACATTGCTTAGAGTAGAGCTGGCTTAAAGCAGTGGTCAATTTTAACTGATGTGTCAGGTACAGCTCCTGCTTTTAAATATCTGGAAGACTGGAGACAGGAGGGAAGTTTGTGTGGCAAAGTGAGAAACATGTGCTGCTGAAGTTCACTTATGCATTTGTCTAGTTCTCATTCTGAGGCACAGGTGATATGGACTCTCTTCCTGTCTGTGCTGATGGCTTTCTTAGAGGCAGAGGGCAAGTTATTTGTAGTGGGAATAAGGTAAGGTGGGTCTCACTTTCCTATATGGATGTTTAAAATAATCATCCTGGATATGATTAAGTAAAAGGAGGGAAAACAATTTTGGAAGGGCAGTCTATCTGGCCTTTTTTAAGTGCATCTTAGGATGGAAGCAGCCTGCTTTCCTCTACTGCAATTGAAGTGAACTAGGAATCACTGTTCGGTTCAGATTTATGTCTTAGAGTCATTTGTTGGTATCATAGCAAGTGTATTGTGCAGTTTAAGTATATAAAGATTGTGAGGCACCTAGACAGTTTTGTGCTTGAGCTATGTAAGCACTTGCATCATGGACTGTAACGGCGTAATGTTATTGGGCATCTTTATGTCCTCATTTTTAGACCTATGCCTTTATGATTGTGATAACTGCATTAGCAGAAGAATGTGAAAACATCCTAGAGTGGGCAAAATTACACAGTGTGTATTTCCATACCTATTAAAAGGTCTGCTAGCAAAATAGCAATTACACAGTTCGTGTGCTTTTCCTGTGGCTTCTTTATCAGTCATTTCCGTCACTCCTTGGAGTATGCTAGCACTGAGCTGCCTTTCAGCAGAACAGGAAGCACTTCAGGTTAGCTGATAGTCCAGGTGTGTATGTAATTCCACAAGCTGCTGGCAGCTTGGCTTACAATTAGTGGTAATGGCAAGGGTTTTACTGGCATTTCCTTTTTACTGCAGCTCTGCTGGGGAAAGGAGCTGTCATTGAGAATAGCCTGTGGTCAGGTGGAGAGTGCTGCAGAGCTGGCCAGGCTTACGGAGCCAGTGTTTGGGCAGGTGGCAGCCAGGGAGATGAGTTCATCTGAGCTTAATTAGGTGCATTAAAGTCTTGGAGAAGTGTGGAGGTATAGCAAGTTTGTTAATAGATATTTTTCATATCAGAACTAGGTTTGCAACTGCTTGAGACAGTTTTCAGCTAGAGTTATTAAATGCATATAGTGGTTTCCACAGGAATATGACGTTTGTGCCACTTGCAGTATGTGTAGCTTTCTAGTGTGGAACTGTTTGTAACAGCTCTGCAGTGGTACCAGTGGACTGCAAGAGCTTTGAGATATCCAGAGTTCTTGTAATTTTTTTTCAGCCTCTAGAATTGGAAATAGCAACATACACTGCCCCTTTTCCAGTACTTGTTGATGGTGACTGGTTTTTTGTTTGTTTTGTTTATTTTTCCTCCTCACTGTAGAGAATGAAAGGCCCAGTGCTGGAGATCAGGGTATAACCTCATTGCTGTACTTCAAGTAAAATGTCTGTTCAGAGGGGCATCTGGGCCTAAGGAGTAGCATTCCAAGAAATAATTTTTCAGAGAAGCGGAATACAGTCTCAGGGCTACCTGCTTGGATGAAAAAGGGTTAATAGAAGTCTGAATGTAATTTGTACTTGTTTTTTTCTGAGTAATTCTAGCCATTTTCCAAGTTCTAAAATCATCAGAAGATTCTTCCCTAAAATGCACTGATCTAGTCCTCTGCAAAGCAGAAAAGTTTCTGGGTTTGTGATGTCACTTGTGAAATGCCTTACTCAGTAGGCATGTAGATTAAGTTAACGTCTCAGCATGCATGCCTGCTCAGTCTTACTAAAAAAAAAAGAGAGAGAGAGAACGAAAGGAGTACATATACTCTCTGCCTGAATGTGTATTTGCTTGTGTGGGTATACAGTCACGTATGTTTTTTAAGCTGAGGAAAGTGCTTTCTGATCTCTACCAGCCAAATTCCTGGTACTCTTTCAAGCTTGTTTGATTAAAACAGCCTTTAACCTTTGCCTGAATACTTGTTTCTTAAAACAACCTATAATTCATCCCTGCGACAAGATTAGGAGAACTCAGGGTGTGACAAAATTGACATGTAGCTGCCTGGAAACTTTGGGGAAAGGAGTGAAGAGAACTGAAATGCTGTGAGTGCAAAGGCACAGAGTCTCTTTGCAGGGCTGGCTGGGGAGCTGGCACTAGCATTTTCTAGGCACATTGTTTATACTGCGACAATTCCTTCTTTTTCACTCACCAACTTGAACTGAGAGACCTGCTGGATTTTCAGAATTTTCTTCCTTTCTTAGAAGAGTAGATGAGGGCTTGGAGGAACTTTCCTCTTGATATAAATCCCCTTGGACTAAGGGTTAAAATTGGTGTATATGCAGTTTATTCCTCTCTTACCCATGTAAGACTCCATCTTTGCTTGTGCCCTTTCTCCAAATGTGCTTATCACAGATTAACAATATTTGTTCTTGAACTTTTGTTTTTCCTGCTCTTCCCAATGTCTCTAAGAATTACAGTGATTAATTGGTAGAATGTAATTTTAATACCAAGTGCATCATGTCATGTGGTCCTGTTTGGAAGAACTGTGAACAGCAGATATCTCTGCTGTCAGCATGGACTGCCTGGTGCAAGGGAGTCAAAGTGAGTCAGTACTTTCTGTTTATTCATATTTTCACCTATTTCTGCTTCATTTTGATTTGTTTGAGTTTTTTTTTTTTTTTTTCTTTGCAGTGTTTATCACCAGGTTTCCTTTTGGGATGTTTTCTGCCCTGTGTGGGCAACAAGTTAGCACAGCATAACGTATGGCTGTGCTGTGTGTCTTTGTGTCAAGGCCAGCACTGACAAAATAGTGGCACGTGTGTGTCAGAGTCAACGCTTTGCACTGTTGTCAACAGAGTCCTTGGCCTCACTTGCTCCTGTCCACCGTGCTTTCACCTGTGCTACTGGCTGAACAAGCCATTGGGACAGTGAAGCATCTGCAAAGGTAGTTTAAAGGGAAAAGGAGAGAAAGAATCACAGAATTGTAGGGGTTGGAAAAAACCTCCAGAGATCGAGTCCAACTCCCAGAGGGTGGAGTGGTGTCACCGTTACTGTTGGGAGCTGGGATTGTGGCCTGTAGCATGGCTGTAGCAACCAAAGATGTGTTTTCAGCAAGCCTAGATCAAGTCAAACTGAGTCTATATGCAGTCAAAACATGGCATTTCCCCTCCTCATCCAGTTAGCTGCCTATATTGTGTTCAGTTTGAACTCAGGCAGATCACAAGCAGAGAGCTGTGCTCTCCTGAAGTTACTGTTTTGTTCTGGTTTTACAGCAACACATAGATTCTAGTGGGCATGCACACAAATATTAAGAAAGCAATCTTCCCTTAAGTCACTTGCAATTTAAATAAACAAGGCAGGCAATCTGAAAGAGATGACTGGAAGTCAAAGTGGAGCAAGGAAACCTGATCAGACCTGTTTATTACGCAAAGATGGGGCAGAGCTGAGATCTGATATCTGCCTCCCTGGGGCTTTTACCTCATGATCATCCTTCCTCCTTCCATTTCCCTTTCCTCCGAACTGAAGATTAATTGTGCACAGAAATCATAACAAGAACTCACAGAATTAAGAATCTGGTGAACGGAAGGGAAAAAATCCTCAAGGAAATTAACAGTCTAGGAGCATTGTCTGTTCCCTTCGTGGAAATGGCCAGTAATTTCCCATCCAGGGTATGTTTTCCCTTTCTCTGCTCTGCAGTTTGTGTTTATCCTTAGCTAAATGTATTCTAGCACGCTTGTCTTCAAGTCGGTGTTTTCGTGGCGGAAATTCTGTCTCTGAAAGCTGTTAGAGAGTGGAGACTCCATTTTACCTTTTGCATTATAATGGCCAATCTCCATGCTTAATTAGTATGTAAAATACTTGCTTGTTCTGCAGTTAGCAGAGGGGGAAGGCAAGCATTGTAGCCTCCCTGCACTCAAGCTACTCTTCTTCCAGGCGTGAAACAAAGACCATTGGTAAGAAGGAAGTGAATTCATCAGAAAATGCTTTCTGAAGCATATTGCACAATGTAAGGATTGGAGATAGAGCCTGAAACACAGTTGACTGCAGCATAAGAGACCTGGGAGGAGTATTAGGAAAAGCTTTCTGGGTGTTTTGAGTGCTGGAGAATTGTGAAATCCCTGTGGTGAGAAGTTTTTAAGCCGGTCTGTCAGTTGGTTAGGCTGTAGCAGGAGTAGTAAACTGAAGGTTTGGTGTTTTATCCAGCCCTATTTTCTTCAGCCATTGGTAGTTATTTCAAAAGCGTATTTCTCATCTGCCCTGGAGGTGCTGAATGATTATAGAGTGTTTAGTCCTCCTCCACAAAGCTCCCATCGGTGGAATTTGGAGAGTGGTGAACACAAAAGTGTTGAATCTAAGCCAATCTGTTCCGAAGTTTGTTTTTTATTTATTTTTTCATTCAGTGCAGGAAGTACATTCTCTGTGATACTGCATGTAAGGCTGAACCATACCTTGTTAGCAAAAGGCTCAGTTAAAATTAGCTGTTTGTAAATGGATAGAAGGAAAACAACAACCAGGAACAGGCAGAAATCTTGACTTTGGAAGTTGTTGGCAAGCTGTGCACTATCTGTTGACTACTCCTTCCAGTAAGTTCCTTCTTCCAGGCATGCTTTTGACAGTAACTCCAGTAATTAAAGGACTTCATATCCCTTCCACATACAGAATTGGAGAGAGTGAATGAACTTCATGTCTACCACTCCTTCTGTTTTTTCAGTGCCTCTTTGCCTTTTCATGTCCCTCTGCATTGCAATAAATGCCTCCTGGCAAATTGTGTCTGTGTTTTTCAGAGGTGAGTGTGTGTCTGGCCTTGAGAAACAATCATAAATTTTATTCTGTCAGGAAGAAAGGCCAGGGCAATCCAGTTGTGATTTGAACCTATAGTTCAAGGTGTTCTAGCAATTTCATATCACTTAACCCATCCCCTCCAGGCAATGCTTGTGTCTGACATGTAAATCGGACTGGAGGACTAAATAGAACAGATTGCTGGTGCTCCTGAGTAGGGTTATGTGGCAAAACCTGTATCTTTAAAAAGAGGGCCTGCCAATAAATGTTATCTGCAGAGAAATACATCAGCTTCTACATAAGTAGTTAATGTTACTGCTTTGGTGTTGGCTTATAAAACAACTTTATCGCCTCTATGACAATAATGATTAACAACCTGATTTACAAGGGTGGGGTCACAAAGCCATTTGGTGAATTTAGCTTTTCTCACAGTGGCAGTGAGATCTGAGTTGTACAATGTTTTCACCACTTTAACTGGAATACTTAACCTTCATGGTAGGACTTTTAAACAGCAGAAGCAGTAGATACTCCTCTACAACTAAGGTTTTCCTCCTATGTTTCTGATACATGAGGAAAATTTAAGTACAGTTCAATCTCTTTTTCCACGGTTTATTCCCCAGTCAGATATCCAGTGTAGTGACAGTGTTCCTAGTGCCTCTGGCTGTTGGTTGTCCCTTATGTCTGAGCTCCCAGAATGTTACAGGTGTTTGTCATTTTCTTCCTTGCTGTAGAAAAGCCTCTGTAAAATATCCTTCACTTGTTGATCTCCGATAACTTGTGTCTTAATATAAGAATTATTTTTTAAACAACTTCTGATTTTGCTTTCATTATTGTATGTTGGAAATTAGACTGAGTAAATAAGTAAATAAGCAATTACTTTAATCCAGAAACCTTTGATGTGACACTTTCATTGTGTCACTTTTGAGAATTTGGATTTCTTGGCCTTGGCAGTGTTGTATACTGAGCAGAACATTGTATCTGAAAGATCAGCAAGCTGTATCCCCTCTGCCACCAGTCTTGACACAGTCCTTATGTAGGTGATTGAAGATACTTAGGATCTCCATTCTGTGTAAGCATTTACAACAGGTTTTTTTCTTTCTTTGTTTGTTTTTTAAAGAAGTTGATGGGTAATGCACAAGGTTGGAAGCTTGATGACTCTCAGAAATGTACATCATACGGACCCCTGCAGGGATGGGGGTCTTCCTCCTTACCTGTTATTCTTAGTGTGCATTGCTGAAAGGTGTCCTGCCCTCAAAGCAAACACACACTCCGTTGAGATATGTCTGAAAACTGTACTGCTTTTTTTCTCTTGTCCAGAATGTTCACTCAGGATCTGGAGCAAACTCTAACAAATAATTTTGTATTAGGGTTTTTTTGAGTGGGTTTTTGGTTTTTTTTTTTTTTGTCTTGTTTTCCAAACTGTTCAAAAAACTCTTACGTGTAGAATTAGAAGGACTCTAGAGATTTTCTGTCTCTGTACCTTGGCTGTTCACTTTCTCAGTTGTTGTTTTTTTCTTTTTTTTACTGTGAAAATGTTCATATATTGCAAGATTGTGCTAAGAACATTCTTCTTCTGTGGGATTACTTTGTGCAACCCTCCTTCATGCAGGTATGTTCTCATACAAGCAATCTTTGTTGACCAAAAAGGGAAGTGACTTGATTCCTCTCTGCTGCCTGTAATGGGCTCTTTTTTTGGCTCCCTTGTACTATACTGCAGGCTAGGAAAGTTAGGGCTGAAATTAGGGTTTGGGAGGTAAGGGCCTCCAGAGGTGGACTCCTGTTGGTGTTAGGTTCAGCTTGGAGAGCTAGGATAGGAGAGGGAGTCAGGACAGAGCTGTAGCTTGGCGTATACTGGGGAAAAGGAAACTGCCTCTGCTCCGGTATGGGTCAGGTGCAGGGGCTCAGAAATACGTTGGGAAGGAAGGGGGCAGGAATACCAGTGAGTCCTCTGGGCAACACTCACTGCTCCTGAAAGTTCTGTGTTGGCAACAATCCTGTTGTACGTATGGTAGGCTACTAAGGACAATTTCTCTCCCTGTGGAGGATGCTGTGACCTACCCTGTTCTTATTCCCTGAAAACAATTGACCGCCTGCTTGTTTCTGAGAACATCAACTTGATGGAGCAAGGTACATTCAATCTTTTTATATGAGAGAATGAGGGAACCTCTAGGGGCTTGCAGCCCTCCTGGCAGGTAGTGAAACTTTGATCACACGTTGCCCTCATGATTATGCTAATGAGATGTGTCCAAAGGGATTTCAATCTGAACAGTAGCCCCTGCTGTCTTTCATCTTCTCTGTCTTCTTGCTGAATCAGGGAAAAATGTGCCTTTGCATTGTCTTCCCTGTGGCCAGGGCTTGTAGCTACTGCCAATACTGTCTGGTCTGCAACTATTAGGTAGTCCTCATGTCTTCCTTCCTACCTCACTTATACAGAGCTTAATTGTGGTTTATGCTACTACCCTGCCAACCAGTACCACAAAGATATACAGAGAAGAAATCTCAGATTACTTTTATTTGCAAGTTTGTCTTGTATGGAAAGCTGCTGTGCTAGAAATCATCTAAAACCTAGTACCCTTTTGGCATGCGTTCAGATACTGTGCACATCCTTTGATTTCTGACTCTTCTGCAGACATGTCTGTCTCTGCCTTACCTCTTGCTCTCCAGTACCACACGACTTTCCGCAGGGCCACAACTTTCCTTACTTGGGTACCAGAGGCTGGGCAGCAGAGTGGGTTGCTGCTCTTTTGGGCTCTCCTGGCTTTTCCTCTCCCCTCTGCAGCAGATCTGGCACTTCTGCAGGCATTCTCTGGCTAGTGGGATGGCTCCTCCAAAGCATGGAGTTTTGTCCTGTTTAGAATGGGAGATACGTGGTAACTGGTATAAAAAACAGTGTTCATTTGCTGCTTCAAATTGTAAGTGCTTTGAGGGCAGGGCCCATCTTTTATGTATGCATGTGTGGGTGTGTACTTTCATACAATTCCTAACATGTGAGACAGGCAGTCAGTAGCTGCAATGTGCAAAGCCACAGTGATAGCTCAGAAAAATATTTTCCAGATCCACAGAGGTGGATAGCAGTTCTAATTTGAATACTGGGGCTCCAGAGAGAAAACTTTGGGCCCATGCCAAAATGTTATAGCAGTGGTAAGCTAACTGTAGGAGTGTGGCTCCGTGTTTGGAATCCTTTTGGGATGGATTCCATGAACATTTCAGGGAGGATAAGCTATGTTGCACCCTTCATTGACTGATGATCATCTTTCAAGCTCAATTTAGGATAATTATACTGTTGCTTGTGCTAGAAATAATTTGGATTAGTAAACAGACCTTGCTCTTCATGTGTGCTGCAGCATCCGTATACAGAAAATAATCTGAACTCAGCAACATTTCAATTTGGCTTAAGCAAGATGCTAGATACAAGAATGTATTTTTAAGCCTTTGCAAACAGATGTTGGAACTGCATTAAATACAGGGTTAAGTCAGTTAAATTATTAGTTTCTGTTCCTTTAGCACAGTATTAACTTAGTTTTGTGCTAAATTTCTGCATATATTTTAAAATATAATAAACTGTTCTGCAGTGCATAGTATGTGTGGTTTCACACTTTCTCTTAATACTCCTAGGTTGTGAAAATCCTGGGAACTTTACAGGATTGCTTGTAATTTTGGGGAATGTCATTTGTGGGGCCAGCCAATTCCTTCTAGCTTTGACATTGAAAGGATTTTAATTCTTTAGTCCTCATTGGATTAAATGAATTTAGGTAGTTTTGGAGATCTGCATTCTCTCTGAGTGTATCTGATAAACAGGAGATGTGGTAAAGAGGGGGAGTACTGTGGTGGGATTGTGTGAATGGCAACACGTGGTAGCCGCTTTAGCTTGGTCAAATCTAATGCAGCTGTCTTCCAGGTGCATAGGCACTTCCTAACAATGTGAAATTTTGATTATTAAGTCTGGCCTTGTGGAGTAAACATCCTCCTATACCATTTCTTTTGATGTACTTTTCTGTTCATGGAGTGGGTTGCAATTGTTACGGAAGAGAACTGAAAGAATGAATTGTATATGCTACTTTCTAGTCTCAGTAGACTTATTATCTTCAGACTGTAAACATGACACTGCAATATCAGTGCTCCGTGTATAAATAATAGCTGCAGTTTTTAGCGACCAAATTGAAAGACTCTCTTGCCTTACACCCTTTCAAAACCAAAACATAATTTTCTCATGGTTTGCAATAATGACAATTACAGCTAGGCTAATGGATGAGTTTTCCAGACCTACTGTATGCTGCAGAAGAGACTTTGTTGCTGTTGGACTTGCCAATCGTCATCAGTTCCAGGCCTCCATATAAGAGCTGAGTTGCAAGGACTGCTTTTGTTTTTACTACAGTGACCCAAGTTATATGAATAAGCATGAGAGCTGGACAGCTGCATGTCACCTTCCTTCAGGGCCACAGGTCTGTTTTGAGACACTCAGCATTTAAAGCATTGCCTACTATCTTGAAGCTAGAAGGGTTTTCTCTGTGCTCCATATCTGATCTACTTATGGAGCAAGCAGGTTCAAAATTTCAGCTTCTTCTATAAACTGAAGTGAAAGCTTAAGATTGACTCATTGTTGAGAACAGGGATGTGCAGGGTTAGACTGCAAGAGAACTGTGGAGTCTGTCCTTGAAAGCATTTAGTAACAGATGTAGACACAGATGTTGGATCTACCAGGATGGCCTCTTGAGGTTTTTTTTCATGTGATTTTCTTCGTATCTAGCCTAGTGTGTCTTTTTAACACACATATATTCTTGAATCACCTGTATTTCCTTGAAACTTAAGACCTGGTTCCAGCATCAACTGGGAGAATATGCTTGGACTATCATGATGATTCTGGCATGTCAAAACTGACCAACCCTGGGCCTCTGGCTGTCACGAGGGTGCTTAGTCACAGGAGAAGTTTTGACAATGCTGATTATGTCCTGCGCTCCCTTTCCCAAAGCCCTAAAACCAACCACGTTGGAAGCGTTACCATGAAACTCCTCCTGGGGACAAGAAGTAGAAATGTCTGCTTTTGCTTGCTGAGGTAAATGAAGGATTTTTGCTGAGGATTTTATTAGGTGGAAACACGAATGAGAAAGTTGTTTCCTGTACACAGCCTTGAGGTCTCTGATAAAGTAAAATGACACAAAATTTGTAGATGCTAAAAATAGTGGTAATATTGGTTTGATGTTGCATTTTGCCTTCCTCCTATAATACAGTAAAATTGCCTGTAATTCACATTGTAAAATTGACATGCAGAGTTCTTTGAAGATAGGATCTTCATTGTGTGTCTGGAGTGGCCAGAGTTACAAACCAACCCACTACAGTGCTATGACAGGACGTACAAATAAATAAATAGCGTTGAATAGCACCATATCCTCGAGGGCTATCAATGTATCTTGGTTAGATTGTGAACTCCTCAGCACAGGAAATCTTTGTGCTTTGTACAGGCTTAAATTCGCCCCTGGTGCTTAAGACGGTAATAGATTATGTTAATTTGTACATTATGTTATATAAAATGTGAATTTAATCCAGAGATTTAACACTGAAGTCCTTGCTGACAGTGACATTAGTACAGCATTATAGAATTTACTTGCAGCTTTGTCTTCAGCCTAGCATTTTAACTGAGCTCTTATAGCCTGACAGAGGTGGTTGCTATAGTGTGAAAGTCCTTTGGAAAATATGTATGAATTACTTATTATTATAATTGTATGCATATTTCATCCATTACTTCTAAATGGGTCATTGTAGCAGTGTCACCAGCTGTGTCGCTTCACTGTTCCTTTCCTCCTGTTTCCTGAATGCTATCAATTTTGTGTCTTTCCCCTACTCCCCACTTGTTTGATTTTCTGACCCTCTGTAAGCTCTCAAGGCTACAAGCAGAAAAAAATATTTCTTTAAAATGAAAAACAAAACCCAGCTAAAATAGTGTCTAACCATCTGTTAAAAGGTTAGAAATATCTCTACCTTGAACTCTGGCTTCATTTGCAGCATTGTTTATATTCTACTTGAAGGGTATCTTCCTATACCAGGATGCAATAGGAACGTCATTTTTCCTCTAGCATGAGCAGATGTCCTATCTGTAGTACTAGCAATAACACTGTCGCTTCCTGTTGTTGCAGATGCTGTTAACAGGCTTGAGCTGAAAGTAAAGGACACACATTTCAGCTGGTGCCATTCAGTGCCATCAGCACTAATGCTGCCTATGCACCTTTTTTACACTTTTTAACAGTTGATGTCCCAGGTGGTGGACAGGAAATTGCCCCAGGCACAAATTCATTTCCTTGCTACTTAACATACAGGAGGAATGCTTCTGAAACCTCTGTTGTTCTTCTCTGCCTTGACCTTTGCTTTCTCAAGATCTGTTTATACTAAACCCATTTACAAGTCATGTTACAGACTGAAGGAAGAGGTACCTGAACTGAATATGACACATATTTAAGTGTAAATCTCCCTTAGCCTTCAGGGTGCAGCTCTGATTAAACCATCAAACAGCAATTAGTGCATTCTTTTTCATTTTTTACAGGAGGTCACTATCAAATCTTGTGACATTTCTATCACTAATCTGGCATGCTGCCATTCAGACCGCAGGAAGTCCAGGAGTGAAGAATATATACACTTAGGGCCTTATTCCATCTTCATTATTCCATACACCAGCAGAATTCTTTAAAGTCTTTGGAGACTCAATCTGAATGGAAAGTATTTTGCTTGAATAGTGCCCCTCATAGAGACATTGTCACTGAATCACAAATTTAGATGAGTGTTGTGGCTAGTGGCTTAATCTATAGTACATGGCAGTTTTTTCACACAAACATAGGCAGCCTAATCACTTCTAATGGCCTAACAAGGTTGTCTGGCAGTGAGAGACTTCTTGATTTTGAAACCTGGACATTGGAGGGGAAAAAAAACCACACTTCCTCCTATTCAAGAGTTTATCCGAGAATATATTCACATTGACAGTGAGGGAAATAATGTATTTTAATGACTTTCAATGGGAAATACAACCTTACTAAAGCAGGTAAGCCAGGATTCTTCTGATCATGAAAAATATGCAGAAAAAAAATTGACTGTGAATCAGAGGCAAAGGAGCAGAGGCAAACTGTGTATAAAAGCTAACAAGAATTAAAAATCACACTCGTAAGTCAGTATCTGTAGCTGTTGGTTAGGTGTTAAAATGGAACCTTAAATTCTTTCCCTGTTCTATGTTCTCTTCTGTGCTGTAGCATATGAATGCATTGTTGCACTTACAATGATTGCTAGTCTTGCAAGTCACTGCTATATAGGGACTTAAAGAGATAGTACCTTTTCATCTCCTTTACATTTGAATAATTGTCATTTCAATGGCTGCTATTGTCACTTATGATTTCATATAGCAATAATAGTTGGGAAATTATTTTTTGTTATTTTATCAAGCTGTACATAGCTGTGTTTCTGTATTAATGTTTTTCCAGTCTTTCAGGAAGTTCTGGTCATGTTTATGGATTCATATAATGTCATCTTATTTCAGGTTATTGAAGGAAAGCTGGCTCCTTTCTTGGGGAAGGTGATCAAGTTTGCCACCTCTCACGTGTATAGCTGCAGTCTCTGTAGTCAAAAGGGATTCATCTGTGAGATTTGTAACAATGGAGAAATTCTTTATCCCTTCGAAGACATTTCTACAAGCAGGTACTGTAATTAAATTAACATTTGGCTCACCTGACATATCCTTGTGGATTCTTTGCCTTATGACCACTTTTTGAAATAACTGGGATCTGGATTTGACTAATTTATGTTCCTGTGCAGCTGCACAAGGTTCCTGGTCCAGAGAGGCCATAAGCTTATCAGTAGATGGGAAGAACTGCTTACCAAAGCACTGTGAGTTTCACTGCTTGAGATGGGAAGATTCCCCAGTAGAATCACATCATGTGATTTATTTGAAGTTTTCTGAGTTTTCAAACTGTCCTAAAACATTAAATAGATTCTCCAGTGTGATCTGGGACTGATGTTGTAAAGCAATAGCCATCTATTCTGGCATGTTTTCTCTGTGAAATGTTATGGGTAATTCTTCTTTGTGCATACTCGTCTTTGTATGCGTGCTAGTTTTTTTTCGTTTTGGTCTTTTGTTTGTTTTTGTTTTTTTTTCCCTTCTTTTAAGGACAGCTGTTCTCAGGTAGTTATATAATAAATGTAAGTATATGCCCAGCCCTAAGTTAAATCCACAAACATTTATTTCATATTAAATGGAGTACTGGATGCCAGATCAGGGACAGGAGGTGCATGGAAGATTTAAATGCAAAATGCAAGAAATCAGAGTAGACTCAGCAGTGCAGCAGTACTGTTCTTTTTCAAACATATCTTGGATTTTAAATAAAAGGGGATTTTTTAACTCAACAGAAAGACGGTATCTAACAGCACCACATTCCTCCACAGATAAGTACTTTTTGAATGTTTCAAAAATAGACATTTTAATTTGTTCTCCAAAGAGTTCTACTGAAAAGAAAAAAAATTGAGGAGCCACCTTTGGAAACAATCAGAAGCAGCCTTTTAAAAGGGCTTCCTTAAGAACCTGATTCCCCTGTGTGTACAAAGATGTTATTACAAGTAGCCAAAGATTCCTCTCTGGGGGTTTTCAGCCTGACCTGACTTTCAGTGTCTGTTTGCACATTCTTTCTCCAGATTCTCATTCTACAAAATGCATTGACAAAGCAGGGAACATAAGCTAAACAAGGTGCGCAGCTGAGCTCTATAAACAGTTTTCAGTAAAGAATGTATGCGAAGGAGCTTGGTAAGATAGGCTGAATTAAAAAGAGACTGAGATATATAAAGCATCAGTTGCTTATTGAGCCTGTATAAAAGGCAATTGAAGACTGATGAGAAAATGTAAGAGTGTTTGAGAAGACAAGTTTACCGGAAGCATCTGTGTGCTTGATTTGCCTGGGAATTTTTGGTCATGAAAACATTGTTGGATGTATATTGTTTCCCTGCCCTTCAGTTGAGATCAGTCTTACCTTGCAATTACAGAGTTTAAAACCTTCTGGAATCAGATGGCATTTGTCAGTAGTCCAGTGAAAGCCTACAGAAGCTGCTTTAGCTCATTTTTTTATGTGAATTAGAAGCCAGAATGGACTTTTGTTCATGTTTCACAAATGCGGTTGATGCCATGCCAAAGACAACATCTTCTTTAATTGATTGTAATTGAAACACAGTCGGCATGAATGGTTCTTCGATATTTCTCATTTTGTCAGAAGTCATTTTGTTTGCTTCGTTTGTACTTCTTATCGCTAAACCTTTTGTCCTTAGCATTTTGTTTCCCTTTGTTAGTTTTCTCATTGCATTACTACTCATGTGGGTACATGCACATCTATGAAGTAAACCAGATTGTGACAGTTCCATATTTTTACTCTTTACTGCCTTTAGGCTAGAGATAAGTCATTATGACAGTGGAGCTTGTGTGTGTTACTGTGCAACTTCATCATTGCAAAGCACTGAAGGGAAGGCCCAGGAAGAGTTTTCACATTTGTAGCCATCCTACACAGATCAGAGAGTTTTCTGCAGTAGCTGCTCAGGTGTAACATGGGGAAACTAGTTAGACATAGGAGAGGGTCTCAGTTTTTTGGAATTACTGTCTACAGCATTTTACACTCAGGACTGCCTAGACTTGGAATTACCTTGGTTGTAGCTGCTGTGAGTTAAGGAGGAGGACGGGCAACAAAGCTCTGAAGACCCTCTTTCCATGTTTTCACATTTTAGTCATTCACTTCTGAACATTCTGTTAAATCTACCAGCAAGCTGGGCTCCGGATTGGAAATATTCGGAAGCGGGTGCACCTTTTCCAAGCTTCATTTCTATGCTGAGTGCTTGAAAAAGGAAGTCAGTTTGAGTGTGTGTCTGCGTTAAGGTGGCAGTTCTTTTCCTGGTTACCTCCCTTACTTTCCTTGTGTTTTGGAGAGAATAGTGGCAGCTGTCAGACAGGCTAGTACAATTCCGAGGTGGTTATCAGATGGCTTTTACCTTTCTGTCTTTGTGGTCTCCTAGCTGAACTTTGAGATATCATTTATCTCTGAAACTTTCCCCACTTTCCTAGTATAGTCTTCAGTAGGGATTTATGAAGGATGGGTTCTCTTTAGATAGGTGTATCTCGGAAAAAAGGGGGGCCCCTCCTGAGGGCTGGAGTTTCTCGTTAGTCAGGTTATTTGCTTAAAAGTAATTTTTGTCAGTCCTTGAGCAAACAGAGTGAATACCTGGGTTATGCGCTCCTCAGGGTTTGAATACACATATATTACATACCCTTCTCTCACTAATCAGCATGACACATTCCTTTGTTGGCAAAGGTTCCAAAACAAACACAATCAGTTCACTTAATTAGCGTGTCTGTGGGCTGTGCTTGGCAGACTCTTTACATCCTGCTCAACAATACAGAGCAACAGTTTGCTGCCTTGAATGTAAGGGTGGGCTCACAAAGTCATAAGCTTTCTAATGATATTTCCTTTCTGTGGCTTTTCTTGGGAGGTGGCCATTCTGCACAGAGCTTAATGAAAGCCGTGATTCAGTAGTTAAACTATTTTTTTTTAATTGGCCCATCCTTTTGGATGCCTCTACTAATCTGCTTCCTCTGTCTACCACTTTCCTCCTTTGTCTTTCAAGTATTTATACAAATTCATCTAGATTATTCTTAAATTTCACAAATTATGCTTGTTCTGAAGACCTTTAAATCGTGAAGTCTATATTTAAATGTTAATTACACATTTCAAGGAGCAAATAGCCAGCTAATGTAAGCTCTCATCTCTGGCTGTTGATTGCTGGAGCTCTGACAACTTAAGTAACCTCCTGTCTTATATCTTCAATTAAATTTGCTTCAGGCTTAAATTTTCCAAATAGACATATAAAATGGTCTTACTGTGTTGCAAATTTTATTTTTTACAAATGTTGTGAAATGAGCTTAAATATCTCTAGTTATAAACACGTTTATTAGAGCTATCCTTGCCTGTTTGTTAGCAGTTGAGCACTGCCCCTCAAGTTTTCCTAGTATTGCTTGTTTTTCATTATTGCAGTGTATCCTAAAATAAAAAAAAATGGTAAAAATAAAAAATAAAAAATAATGGTAGAAGTGGGAAAAAAACAGTATAGTGATATAGTTGTCTATGATATGTAGCCCCATTTGTTTTTATTACCTAGAACATTCTTTAACAAGTGTTAAACCTTAAAGAATAACAAGAAAAATACCATTGGAATAAGAATGGTATTATTCATTAAAATAGTTTTCTGTGTAATTAAATAATTGGATAATTAAGTGGAGATTATTGCATGCTACTCAGTTAATAAAGTTATGATCTTGCATGTGTGCTTCCCTCATAGTGACTTCCCTCATAGGCAACGTGTTGTGTTTCACTGGTAAAGCTACTTACTAGGTTAAGGCCTGGCGAGTTAATTCCTTACCTTTTATGTTGTGCCTCTGGATGCATGTGAAGAAAGGAGAGTGGTTCTTTTGTGATTGTATTCATTTATCAAGGCTAAACTGTTTTTACTTTGTGAAGTTAATTTGTTCTGAAGATCAGTTAAGACATGTAGCCCTTAAAAGATACAGACCAGAAGACCCAAGTTTAAAATAGGCATGCCACAGAACAGGCTTAACTATATGAACCAGCTTGGATGCCTCTACAATCTTTGGCCACGGTCCTGATAAGTACACTCATAGGTTTTAACTTACATGTCTCAAAAAGTCTTACTGAGGGTTCTGAGGCTATGCTTAGCTTTATACGCATGGCGTAGTTTTTGCAAGATTGTAGCTAACTATGTTGTGGATGCTGTGTCACTGGACAAAAACAGCTCTCAGCACTTGGAAGAAAGTTAGATATTAGTGGATAGATTGAAATACACAGCACAGATTGTTTCCAGAAAATACCGTGGCAGAATTGAAAGTCATCACGTGATGTGCATCATTTTCCCTATTGCTTTGGTTTGTTCTGTGCTAGACAGCCCTTCCCCAGATCCTTTGAGCTGTGCTAGTACTTTAGTACTTGGTTTGTGAAAGAGGTAAGTTCACTGGATCTTGATAATGTAAAAAGCTTATTCAAAGCATCCTGAAGGGATCTGCCCAGCATAAAGAAACATATGCACCTAAGTAGAAGCTAAATTATCTTCATGATGCAGTTTCATTTCAATCTGTTAAAATGGGATGAAATCTGCTGGACCAAATCTGATTTTTGTCTACACAGATCACTGCAGTAACTTTATCTAGAATGCATTAAAAGAAAGTGAATATGCAGGCTTTCTCATCAAGCATTGTGTTCCAGATCTGGATTAGCTTTAGAAAGCAGTTTTTCTTGCCTTTTATCAGATTGGTGTGAATTAGAAGGTTCTGTGTAAAAGCAGGCACTCAATTTCAAGCAGGAAGGCCTCTGCAGTGCTGCCTGGTGCACTTTTTCCCTGGCTGGGCATGGCAGTCATCTCACTTAGCTGTTTCTGTTTTATGACTTCTCTGCTGTGCCTTCTATCTTGTTCTAGATTTCCCACTTGCTGGTTAAGACCTTCTAATTTCCTCTTCCTTCCTCATGCAAAATCCTCGTTGAAGACAGACCTTCACCAACTCACTAGCAAGGTTTCTTGTATATCCAACACCAACTTTTCAAATACCCCTGGAAGCCAACACTACAGCTTTTAAGTATTTGGAAGTACTACGATTACCTTAAGAATTTTAAGTTTTTTTTTTTTTTTTTCCCATCTAGGGCCCAGATAGACATGTCTTCAGCATTACAGCAGAGCTATGAAATCTTAAGTGCATTTCCATTTTTCTTAATAAAAGCATAAATCCTAACGTAATCACAGCGTTCCAAGGCATGAGACACATAGAAAAACGCAATACTGAAGAGTCATGTAATCAAATTGTGATGGTTGAGGGCAATATGTTAATACAACTGTTGGTAGCATTGCCTGGCTCTGCTTTTAGGTCTTCAACCACCACTTGGTGAATACAGTGCGTTAATAATAGGACAGGTAGAGGAGTGTCAGGTTATGGTGTGGCAGCTGGCAAAAGCAAAAGGTATATCGGTCTGAGCTATGTAAATACTTGAATTTCTGTGGCATTTCTGCATCTTCAGTGGTTTGCAGGCAGCACACACGTAGGGATTTTCTCCCTTCCAAAGTGATCAATCTCCACTGACTAAAGTGTAAGCACAGTATTAAAAAATGCATTTATACTGATTTTACTGTCCCTTTACAGACTTCTTGTGGATTGCTGTGTACAGGCCACGTTACTTGGCTTGGTATCTTTGGACATGGACAACTCAGGAGCACAGTGCTGAGGTGGACAATCAGTCCTTAATTTTCCAACTGGACACAAGTATGGAAATATGTGTAGATAAGTGTAGCATAAATCTCTGCAGCCACAACTGAGGGGGAGCTAGGGATGCACTTTCCTCCTTAATCCACAGCAACAGAGCTCTGTAGAGAGGGATCTGAGTACTGCAAGATATCTTTGCTCCTGCTTGACCCCTCTGGCACGCTTCAGTGTTGTAACTCAGTCTTTGTACTCAGCTACGAGGGGGAGGATAGCAGATGGTTAAATCAAACTATTCTGGTTCAGCTCTTGCCTATAGCAAGTTGTTCTGTGAGCACCCAAAATGAAGGACTACTGGGCATTTTCACTCCTCCTTTTGATTTTCTGGGTCTGATAAGAGAGGAGTTGACACAGAGACTTTCTCTGCTGCCAGTCTTCTGTCCTCTCTTGTGAGTTGCCTGCTTTTCTCCTCACTTATGGGGCTTTCATATCTCTGTTCACTTCTGTTGAATGTAGCTGACCTTGGCAGAGGTTTCTGACCTGCCAGTATAAGGATGTGGATGGAGGGCACCATGGGCAGCCAAACTGGAGAAAAGGCTCATTCACACTCCTGTCTGCTTGGGACACTTCATCAAGGGGCTCACTCTGACCCATTCTGGTTATAAGGGACCATTGATGCTGGTCTTGCAGTTTTCATGCAGAGACACTGGTGTAGGGTAGCATGTTATTCAGTAGTCTCAGTATGGTGTTACTAGATCAGCAGCAGTGTTGAGCATGGATATGATGTTAGGCTGTGGTTGGGAAGATGCGTGCAGCTTTTGCAGGGATCCAGACTGTGGGTGCTCTCTTTGGTTAGCCCCATCAGCGCAGGATGGCAATTACTGTAAGCCCCTTGCTAATTGCCAGCTGTAACCAGCATCAGATCCCACAGAACATGAACTGAACTGGTGGTTAGCAGCTGCAGTTATTTATGCTCTTCTGTATGCTTTTGAGCCAGCATGGAACCCAGCCATCCTCTTATAAATAAGGAGCATCTTTAAGCTATGTTAGGATACTAAGAGTAACTCCCTGCCAAGGAGGTATTATAGAAATGAAAATACAATTATGCTTTGGACCACCATTTCTATTCGTGCTAGCTCCCTGAGCACTGAATTAATTGTTTACAGTCAATTTGAATTTCAGATGTAATTATTTCATGTTTCAGGGTCTGGGTAGGCTATAAGTGTGTCATAAAAGGCATTATCCTAACAAGACCCTTATAGGGACAAATCAATGCCATATCACTGCCAGCTTTCTTCTATTCATTTACTACATCGGCGTCCCGCCTTAGGCAGGCTCGTTCCTAGGCAACTGTAATAATATTTTTGCACGTGTGTCTCAGGCATTGATTGCCTTTAAGGCTTTTTTTGTGTTGCAGGTGAACACAGTCTAGTCCATTTTCTTTTTCCTTGTGTTCTGCTGAAGTCTCTTAAGAATTCCAAAGGACATGCTTGCAAAACTCTCAGCTGAGCAGTTCAGAAATACCTTGCAGACATGCGCATGTGGATTGTGTGGCATGGTGTTCATGCTGGAATCCCTAGGCAAATCGTCTTTAAGCTACTTTGGTTTGCTCTCTCCGTTGGTTTTTTAGTAACTGAGTTAAAGGTGGCTTAATATTTATGGTTCTTAGTTAAAGTATAACATAATCTATGGAAAGTATAATGAATAACTTTTTTTTTCTCGTTTGTACTCTGCAAGAGGGAAGAAAAATGGTAATCTGAAGAGTTTGGGCACTGAAGGGCTCCATCCTACATCAAATCCTTTCTGAAATTCCTTTAAAGTAAATACTCAAAGTGAGTAAATTACTCGTTTGAGTAAATGAGTATAAGGCTTGGCACAGAGGAAGTGGCTCTGCCATGAAAAAATAAATTAGTGTATAAAACTGGAAGGGAAAGATGACAGGTGAGACAAAGGAGAGCTCTTTACCCTTCTATTTTGATTGCTTCTGGCTTACCTTAAGTGAGTCAGTTCACCTAGAATCATAGAATCCCTCAGGTTGGAAAAGACCTTGAAGATCACCGAGTCCAACCACAACCTAACCATACAACCCTAACCCTAATAACTCTCTGCTAGATCATGTCCCTGAGCACCACATCCAAACGGTTTTTAAACACATCCAGGGATGGTGACTCAACCACCTCCCTGGGAGCCTATTCCAGTGCCTAAACGACCCCTTCTGTAAGGAAGTGTTTCCTGATATCCAACCTGAACTTACTCTGGTGCAACTTGTGGCCATTTCCTCTCATCCTGTGACCAGTGAGGAGAGACCAATCCCACTCTCGCTGTAAGCACCTTTCAACCAAGATATTGGAAGAGAACAATACTCCCCTCAGCCTCCTTTTCCCCATACTGAACAGCCACAGTTCCTTCAGTCTCTCCTCATAGGACATATTCTGCAAGCCCTTCACAAGCCCTTGTTGCCCTTCTTAACTAACCTGTTGATTCCTATTTGTGAAACAGGAATGGTGGTCTATCTTTCCTCCACAGTTTGT
This sequence comes from Cyrtonyx montezumae, assembly GCF_038088225.1. NCBI lineage: Eukaryota > Metazoa > Chordata > Aves > Galliformes > Odontophoridae > Cyrtonyx > Cyrtonyx montezumae. The sequence continues at coordinate 17,420,315 of NW_027072078.1, read as the reverse complement.
TCATTCCAGGGCTAAACAGTATAGCCATGGTCTGCTTTGATTCCCAGCTTGGTATTGGGTAGCCAGCCAGACTGGTGCAGCCCATGTGCTGTGGTACTAAAGCTATCCTAATAAACCTTGCTCATCCCAGCAGCTTAATCCCATCAGTCACAATGGTTATTGGGCCTACCTGTAAGGTTCCTAGAAGACAAAACTGACTTTCACATTACATTGTGGGTCATGAGTTGATAATCCCTAGTTAATTTTGTCTAAATTGGAAATTCTTTGAGGCAGTCCTCTTTGTTGCACCCCCACTCTGGTGACCTGTTCATACCTATGAGGACCTATGAATAATGGTGCAGTGTGGGGAGAAATAGAAGTATGATCAATTTGTAGAGCAGTATCTAGAATTACTTGACCCATAAGCCTGTGAAATCTGAGGAAAGCATGAAAACATTTTACCAGAATTTACAGGTTACCAAAAATTGACATGCATATGTTTCAAATGTCCAGACATAGATAATAGTGTGGGCATTCTTCAGCACATCAGGAGTGGTTTTGTGTTTTTAAAGTAGAAAGGCTTTTCTTTTTTAACTAGTAATAATAAGAGGAGCATTATAATACCTGTCTAGTTTGTCTGGCTGTATGGAGAGCTTTGGCCTTTTTCTTAACACACTTTTCAATACAATAGAAATTATTTAGAAAAATGAATAATTCTCTGCACTTCAGTTTTCAAACAACTAAAATATCCTTAAAACGCAAAAAAAGCTTTTATAATCTTAAGAGTTGGTAAAGAAAAAGAGAGAAAATACCAAAACAGGGAGGAAGCTGTTTCAGATGCTGTCTGAGGAGGCTGAAAGTCAGTATGTGAATAACAGTCAGTGTTGACCAACTCTTCAGATAATGTTTGATAAATAACAAGATACTATTAATGTGCAGTATCATTTATTACATAAGGAAACTAGAAAAGCCTGAATGGCTGTGGACTCATCGTATTGTTAACTGTGGTATATAGAAATTTCACAAAAGATGCAAAGACTTCTTGGCCTCTAGTCAAAGAAGAAGTCAAGATACAGAAGTAGTACCTGAATCATAAATTACCTATGAAAACAGTGAAGTTTAAGGAAAAAAATGACTCTGTGTAGTAACTACTACATGAGCCTTTTGTAGTTCACTAAATTTATTTTTTTTTTTTTCCAGAAAATAAAAGCATTTGGGTATACTGAGGCTTGAAAGCAACAGTGAAGAAATGTGAAATTCACATGTGAAGATCTAGCTGTGGACTGGTTTTAGAGAGTCAGAGAACAGTTCTTGGTAGTGTCTCAGTAAGTAACAACTGACTGGCAGTTACAGGCAGGAAGACTGACATTTTTCTTCATCCTTCATCAGGGAAGTATTTAGCTACATAAAGGCATCTGTGTGCTTACTTCGGTGCAGGTATCCAGTGTGCCAGCCTGAAAAAAAGCTGCTTGTTATAATTTTTATTTTGTTCTCTACCTTCTTAAAAAGTAGCAAAGGTAGTTCTTTTTTTTTCTTTTCTTTTTCTTTTTTTGTTGTTTGTGGACTCCACCCATGCTATTTTTTTCTGTCAAAAACTCTCAAAAGAATATGAAGAAAGGCTTAGAAATAGCTCTGTGAGATCAGTTTTCAAAAGGGAGTATCAATTTAGAAGCGTATGTGGAACACCCTTTTTTCCTAACACAGGTGCTGCTGTTCCCTTCACAAAGTACAGCTGCTGCTAATCCAGCTCCTGGATTCTTTTCTTTGCTTTCCCCATCATTGTACCCATAGCTTCCTGGTGGCCTTTCAGCAGAAAGGGAATTGGTGGAGCAATTAAGTTGTTGCATTTGGTATTTGAGCTTTCACATGTGTAAAAGCACCAGTGTCATCAAAAAGGAACTTGGAGCTGTGCACAAAAGAAAAAATGTCAGTTTCATCGCAGAGACAGAGCTTACCAATGCCTTTAAGTGCAAGCTCTGCAACTCCAAAGATAGTAATGCAGAACTGAATATGGGATCAACACCTAAGTGCAGCTCAGCACTAATATGTACTTCAGTGCCTGATAAGCCTTATGGAGTGCAGGTTCCTGCACTCAGAGGGATACTCTGCCAGTGTGTAACCATCTGAACCCGCAAGTCCTGCATTTACATCAACTCATTTGAGTGAGAGAGCAAGACTATTGCTGCTTTTCTAGGATTTGTCGTCTTTGTTTCGTAACACATGGAGAAAGAAGCTTGTGCTGTTAGATACACAAACGTATTATTTGAAGAACAGTGCCTGTCTGTCCAAGTTCTTCGTGACAAGGAAAAGATCTCAGAACTCACGATGAAGCAGGAACAGCAGTCCGTTCATAGCACTAATGGCCCTTTTTTGGTGCTACAATGGAGATAAAATTAGACGTCAGGATTAAAGAAGAATTCTACTTACGATATTCTAAAATGGAATATAATTTGGTGGATTTTTTTGTTATCACTGAAAATTTTCTCCCAGTAAGATTGGGAATGGTCAGGATCATTTGAAACAGACTGTATTTGGTAAAATGAAAAGCAAAGGCACAGATACAGATGGCTTGACCAAGGAGTAATCTGCCATTCATGTAAATACGGAACAGGTTCAACATTAGCTCATGTTGACTGACTTTCTTCAGCAGTGAGGAGATTAGAAGTATACAGTAACAGCTCATTCAGACATCCTCTCTTTCTGTCCCTTTGGAGAGCAAAAGGCAGCTTTGCACTTCACCTCAGAGCTGTGTTCTTCAGGCTTTTTCAGGATTCTTCCACATTGAAGCAGTGATGCAGGCTGTGAGTTGCAGGGCTGGCTGTTCGCACTGCCTCTGCTGAGTGCCTCACAGTGTGCAGTCCTACCCAGTCAGAGCTTCAGCTGTTGTTCTACCACTAATAAATAACAGTGCAGACTTCTCTTTCTTTCATTTTGAGTGGAATGAAATAAGTTTGTTCCTTTTTTTTTTCCCACTGTGCTTAGTTCTGAAACATGAATTCATATTAATTTAAACACCGTAAATCATTGTTTTCTCTGTTGATGGCCTTTCATTGGGAGGAGTGGGTGTGCAGACTCCTCTTTGATCCTTCTGGCAACCATTCTAGCAGCAAATTTGATAAGTTTTATCACCTCATCAAGTGCTTTGGAGAAATACTGAATGAGCATAGGGAGTGGCAGTAAAAAAGCACAAAATTACACTGCTCATCAATCATTATCCTCTAGTGACTTACAGAGTGCAGCAAATTGCTGACTAATAAGGGAGAATTAGGTTGATAAAATCACCATTAGTGTCAGGTCAGGATGATGTAAAGTTATAAAGACATGTCTGTCCTCTCTGTCTTTCCTTCATCCATTAGCGTGTCTGTTGGTAGAGATCCCAGTCCAGCAAGGCACATGCTTAATATTACTCAAATCAGTAATCGCAAGTAAATCACTGTGATGCTAGTTGCAAGCATGTTTATGTGCTTCGCTGGATCAAAGCCATGACATACTTCATCATTCGTGCACTCAGAAAGAGAAATACTTCTGTGTGAGCCAGTTTCTTGCTTCAAAAACAATTTCAGACTTACAAGCTGGACACATTAATAAGACAACGTCAAGTTCTAGTGCAACAGAGCATAGTAGTTAGCATTGTACTTAAGTTCTTTAACCTTGCTAGCTGAATTCTGTCAATTTGTGCTAGCTAGAAATCTGTCTCTTCAAATTCATAGCTTTCTCAAAGCTCATCTGTTACTAAAATTTAGACTATATTTGGACCCAGTTGCAAAGCTTAAAGCTAGGTCAAGAACCTCTTTTTAAAAGTTATAGGTGATACAGAGATGTGACTGTCGTAGTTAAAAAAGCAGGTTGTGTTAGTTTATCCCATTTGGTGGGATAAGGAATATGAGGCATTGCAAGACTCCCCACAAAAATCAGCAGTCAGACCAGCACTCTGAATTTATATTTAAGAGCTGCTTGTTGTTTTGTTGCTTTCTTTGTTTGATTACACAACTGTAATCAAAGACTTTGTACTTCTGATGCTGTCATCCATTCATTTATTTTCCTTTGGTTATGGAACTGCAGTAATACAGTGGCTTACTTGTCATTATACAGTTATTTGCAATGAAAAGCTGAGAACATCCATCTGTTCAGCTCTAGCCCACTCCATGGTTGGCAGATATTTCATTGCTCCACAGCTATGTAGAATTGGAAGCTTGATCTACTACAACATTACATCCATTGCTATCTAGTCTGATCTTCTGTGGGACACAGCAGAAAATGCTTCCTCCCGTTCTTTGTTTCATTTTTACCGCATGGAATCACTTCTTTTCCTGCTGTTACTACTTCCAAAACAGCTGACCCCTAGAACTGTGTTAACAAAACCGTCATATCTTGACTGTTCCAAATGCTGAAATGTATCTTATTGGAAATGAATAATGTTATTCTTCATTTACAGACTAAAGTAGCAGACTTTTCTTTTGTAAATCAAAAATATCTATTCTGTGGTAACCTGAATGCTAATTAATAAGAAGATATTAATATTAGTCCTTGTAAGGTGAAGGAGAAGCACTTGGACAGATTCTCAGCGAGTACATATGGATGCAAGTAGTCCTGAGTAGCTTTACACCAGCAGAGATATGAGCAAGATGCTGTCTTTGATACTGCACTCTTGAAATGTGGCACTCTTTGAGCTACCAGAACTGTTTGAAGGAATGTCTGCTGTCCACAGTCCATGTGAAGTCCATTGCATGCTCTGGTCTTATTTTGTCATTCAATTTTGACGCTAATTTGTGTTTGCAGGTGTGAAAGCTGTGGTGCTGTCTTCCACTCTGAATGCAAAGTGAAGGCTGTACCATGCCCCAGGTGTGTGCGTAAAGAATTGCAGAAGAAGCAGAAATCCTTCTGGAGACGACTGAATATGGATGAAAACTTTGAAGAGTCTTGCAACATGTTTGAGTTGTCATATCAGAACACATGAGTTCCTTAATACAGTGGCCAGTCTGAAGAGAACCTCTTCCCCAGCTGCCAGCTCAAGCAACCTCTCAGCTTAGCCAGGCAGAAATCTTTTTTGCAAAATGACATTTGATCTTCTTCAGCTATGAATAGCAGCTGCCAGTCACCATAAGGCCTTGTTGGCTTTGGATTATCGGTGGCTAATCTGCATTTCGCATTAAAGTTCAGCCACTAGCGCTCATACAAAACATGGTTTACTTGAAATGCTTTAAGTCTAGCTAATTAAGCACCTATCTTTTTCTTTTCCACCTCTGGAGAAGACTTTTCCTCAAGGCAGAAAGTATTTGCTGCCATTAATGCATTATTTTTGATGTTGTTCATTTAGAACTGACCAATCATCTACTTATTTATGTGTATTATTTATTATTAGCCTTGGCAGAAGTTCTGGTAGAGTGTGTTACAGAACTCCATAAGGCAGGAATGATTTTAAGCCCACCTGTTCCTTTTGATATGGACACATGGTTCTACTTCCTTGTGTTTTCAGAGAGCTTCTTTTTAGAAGATCAGTGCATTTTCCATGTCACTTTTCCCAGCTGAAAGAAAAGTATCTTCCATCAAACCTTATTCAGGATGTTTGATAGCAGAAGATGCAGAATAATTCCTTTAGCTGTGTTTACATATTTATAACCACGCCAGTGGAATATTACATAAGCAGATAAGCAGGTACTTGCTGCTGGTTTTTGTTTGAGCTTCGTATATCTGTCAAGCTGTATCACTGAAGTCTATTCTGCTTTACACTGTTTATTCTTGATCTGTGTGGAGTCACATCCTTATCTCCAGTAACATGACATCCCAACCTCTTGCTAGTCTCATGTTTGAAGAGGTTTTAACTGTCCACATTGGTTTTGTTTTTGTCAGGTGAAATTTACTTTGCATGTTTCTCTGACCTGAACCTTCTAGACCAATAGTTGGGAAAGTGTTCTTGTCCGAGTTACCTAGACGATACCTCCAGAATTGTGAAACATCAGTTTGCTGTGTTCGTGTGCAATGTGTGTCCTGAGTTCTCTGGGAGATCTAGGGTATTGTATAGTTCTCTAGTAACTTCTCTAGTAGAGAGCAAACTTCCTTGAGGTATAGTTTTGCCTCGTATGCGTGGAACACAGGGAAGTACTAAAAATGATAAATCACATATATCATGAAAGAGAAGTATATTATTGTTGATAGCGTTCACTGTGTGTGCTTTCACTTCCGGCGAAGATTTAGAAATCTTCCTCACTCCAGCTCATATTCCTAACTTTTTCTTCAGACCCTGCAGTAATATGTGTATTACGTACATATTAATTCATTCATATATATACACACACACATATATATATATATATACAGAAAGCAAATATGGTTTCTGAAGAAAAAAAGTAGTCACATGCATGTGCATTTTTCTTCTCTCACATAAGTTTGTTAGAGTGCAGAATACTGTTCTTCGCTTCGTATATAATATGCAGGCTGTTGTATTGAAGGCAGAAAGCAGTCTTGGATCATTGAAGCAGCTCGCTAATTGCTAAGTATTTTAAATAAAAGAGCAGGGTACATCATGCTTACATTAGAGGGTAGAAAGCTACAAACAAAACTGCCTTGTACTGGAGTGTAAGTGGTTGCCTTTTACAACCTCCAGTGAAGAAAGTAGCTGAATCTGAGCTTTCTCAAGTTTCAGCATAACTGCTATATATATAGAAGCATGTTTATATCTGTATACACTAGACAACCAGTGCCTTTCTTTTCCAGAAGTCTTTCTCCCAGTGGGACTCTTTGGAAGGAAGTGAGGGTTTTTCCACGCTCTTGGCAGGGTAGTATAGGGATTCCTATATTTAATAAACTTGGTGAACGGTGCACCTTTGTCACTAAAATTAATACTTCCCTTACACAGGGACATCTGTGTTTCACACAGCTCACTGTTATTCATGTGAAAAGAGTTACTTTCGGTTGTCAGGATATAGTGTTCCTTCCAGGTCTATTCACACATGAAGAACTCCCCTGCATGTTCATATATGCAAACACTGAGCAAGTCTTGTGGAATTAGTCATGTAAACAGGAACTACAGTGGTACTGGCTGAATAAACAGTACGCTCCCACGTTTTTCAGTATGTGTCACTATAGCTGGTCCTGAGGTAAAGCCAGTAACTCAGACTGTTGGAATCTGGCAGGTACTATTTTGAATTAGCTCTAGGTGAAATGATGGGTCATTAAAGAAAAAAAATATTTTTTTCCATGTCAAAATGCTTTGGAATTTAAGATACTTTATAGCACTGGTTCATGTTCTGATTTAGAAAAGCGTTCTTGTGTGCACTGTGGAATAGTCTACAAGGAATCAAGGTTTAGGTATTGCAAAGTATTGATTACTTTTATGGATGCCATGATGTCTAAAGTGTCAGTGATATGGGTGGCTGGCTATTCTAGTTGAATTCTGAAATAACAGTGGACAGCTTTGGAGTTACTCTCAATTTGTGCAGCTATTGCAGAACGTTGTTATCTGAGACTTAGAGGGGAAAAAAGTATTTGTCATCAAAAAACTTGTTGGAATTAGTGGTGAGTCTGCATTTCTAAAGGGAAAGAGCAGAGGAAAAGCATGTTTTTCAATATGCTGGCAACACCCAATGCTTTTTGTGAATGGATAATGTACAGTATACATCAAATTCTTTTATTTTTATTTTTTATTTTTTAATCCAGTGTAATTGTAAATGAGACAGTTTCTAGAACGGATGCTTTTTTCCACCTTGAAAAAGTAATATAGCTTCTTCCTCTAGCTATAGGAGCAGACTGTAAAGTGTATGCTTTCAGGGATGCCTAGCTTCTATCCAAAGGAAGTTATTCCATATGGATGATTAGGATGCAGTACTCTGTTTCTGCCTTTCAAGAACATAAAGGCCCAGTCCTGCCTTCAGGAATTGTTGGTGAAGTAGGGATGTGCCTTGTTCAATTTTTAGGGCTGTAGGGTGAAAGAATAAACAGAAACTGACATTCATGTTGCTAAGTTGTGAAAGACCTCAAAAGATTGTTTTCCTGCTTGCTGGAGGCACAGCCCATGCTTCTGTAGGTGGTTTGGATTCTGGATAACACTGTCTTGAATGGCTGTCTCTGCTGCACTAATGTAATGAAGAGGTGCACACTGGTCCCCAGTGTACTGTTTTCCCATTCTGCAGCCTGCACGTGCTCTGCTTTGCAGACTTCTAGGTGGGCACCATCTGGAAAAGTACCTAGGACCTTTCTAAATGGTGCATCTCTGTCCCCCGCACGCATGCATTGGAATTGGTGAATACGTGCTTCTAGTTTTATACTACTCATGCAAGAAATAAATATGAACAGTAGCTTTTCACTGTGAATCAAAAATAAAATGTCTATTTGTCTCTTCACAAAGAAGGTGCTTCCTTTATTTGAGGAAGAGTTGATCTGTAGATCCAGTTACTGATCCTACTTGGTTGTACAGAACTTCTAAATCACTGTAGAAATAGAGTGCTTCACTGCAAGAGACTGTAGCTTGACTTTACAACTACTTAGAAAATTGCCATCTCTATTTAGTTAGTCTGAGATTATTTAATGTAGGATACTGTAGATAAACTTAGTCAATTCTCTTTTTCCTCTTTAACCCAACCTTCTAGTTTTTCAATGTATATAAAAACCTACGAAGGGGGTGCAAACTGAAGCTTTTTTTGGTATTATCAATCTACAGATCAAGAACTTTGGATCCCCTATGTAGAAATCTTTCTCTTTTCTTTGTCTGTCTTAGCTGGTGAAAAATGATGGCTTTGTGGTGTGACACAGCATCCTGGCTGAGAGGGCTGATAGGAACTGGCAGTTGTGAGGGTTCCTGAGTAAAATGAGAGCAGATGCTTTTTGGTAAGGAACTTGTGTTCTGCACAGTATGCCCTGTCATCAAGAGTACCTCTAGAGCTGTTTGTATCAAGGCTCCTCTTAACAAATAATACTAGGATATTGTGTGAATTATAGTGGATTTACGATAATGTCCTGAAGGGCTTAAAAAAAAACCAAAACAACAAAAAAAAACAAAACAGGATATCCGTCGATGGGGAAGGTATACAGTTGTATTTTGCTTTTTCCTTGTAGCAGCAGAAGCCACTGAGTTTTCTGGGCTTTCCAAGGTCATGATCTGGATTGCAGCCGACTGTCGATCTCGCTAAAAAAAATGTAATTGAATAATCATCATAATCTTATCTCTTGTTTCTGCTGCTCAGCTGCAAGCTGTCTCTGTCCCTGCCTTGGCTCACAGTGCTGAGCCTACAGCTAGGCTTCAGCTTCGTAGCTGATTACGTTGCTTTTGAACTAGTCAGGTTTGATCATTTTCTCCTTCGTAATTTGCCTTCCAATTTTCCCTTCCCAGTAGGAGTGCCTTACAGTACTGTATATTAGTTTCTATCTTCCTGTTTTGGATTTCCTGATTGAATCTGCTGTTTGATTAAGTTGTAGGCTTAAACTGAAACTCTCCTGTGGCTGCACATGCTCTTTGGCAGGGGCAGCTGAATAAATCAGTTTGCTCGTTCTGTCCTCATGAAATAAGCTCTGCAGGCTGTATATACCAGCTCTGGAGATGCCAAACTGCATGGAAAATCCTCACTTTTGCTTAATTTGGTGCCTTAGATTTTCAACAATGAAGAATTTTGTGAGGAGTGCTCTGTCTTGATGCAGTAAGTTTGGTGTTAGAGCTCTAAACCCTTACTCATGGCAGTTTCCATCTTGTTAGGAGTGGTTACCATAACATTTGTTTGCTATCTGTGCTTTGAGAGGGAAATGTGAGAAAAGATAGTGTGGATGGGAGTACTGTTTTTTATTACCTACATTTTGGATACTAGCTGGGCTTCTTTTCATCCACAGATGAGGTTGTGCTAATGTGAGAACATCAGAAGCTGTGGATATAGAGTAATGGCAAGCACTGGGCATTAAAGTGGGATCAGGCGATGTGCAGCTTTGCTCCTCCTGGAACCACTGGCTGGCCTGTGCCTTGTGATGAGAGGCTCCCACGTGGTAAAGCTGGGTTCATGACTGTGTCAGTGAAGGCATTTCCTTAAACTTTGGTTTTAATGCAGCCTTGTTTCCTGAAGGCTGACCCACTGAAGGTTTTGTTGGCATTATCTTAGGGAGAGAGTTAACCTGCTTAAGTGTGAGCATTATTTGCTGTAGTCTGCAGACAGTCTGGATGATAGTGTGTGAAGTCCTTCTTTACCTGAAAACCCTGGTGTACGCACACTGACTTGGGTCATATCTTAATACTTAGGTGTCCTTCTGGTCTCCTAAGGTGGCCATTAAGTCAACTCAGAATGCCACTTGTGGGCAGCAATGGAGAAATTCAGGCCTGGAAGGCTATCGTCTGTCCAGGACCAATGTCTATTAGGTTTTGTCAACATACACAGCTATAAATAGCTCAGTTATTTACTTTTATCTGATGTATGTGTTGAACCAGTGTAAGTTGTTGAATGCATAGCACTGTTCTGGTGGAGAAAGGTTTTATTTCAGTTTTGCTTATGCACTTGTCTACAAAGTCAGTCTTGCTTCAACTATAGTGTTTTCAGACTGATGAGCGGCACTGATACCTCTGATGCTAGATAGGCTTATACCAGGCCCCTTCTGTACTTGAGCTAAGCAACAGTAAGAATTAATGAGCAAAACATGTGTTTGAAGAGGTAAAGGCAGTTTCCAGACAACTGTGCTGAAGCGGTTTGAGGCTGGGGGAAGCCAGGCATGATAGACCAGGGTTTGGTGCTGGCCCCTTTGGCCTGGCTTTACTTCCCACCTGCACTCCAGCTCACCTGCAGCACCATACGTTTTTTGAAAAACATTATATGTGTGTGCTACTCTATCTGTTAATTTATTGGCAATGTTATTGTGTGTGTGTTTCATTGTTCTTTTGTTTATTTTGTGGGTTTTCTTGTTGATTTTTTGTTATTTTACTTTTGACAAGGATTTTGTTTAAATTATCTGCAACTACTAGGCAGTAGTCTTAATTTATTATTGATGTGTAATAACGTAATTTAAATTCATTGAGTTGAATTGCTTGTTGACACTTGAACAGGGTTTATTTGGGTTCACTCGTGACAGCATCAGAGCACCGGTCCCTTCTGTATAAAGGCATCTCTCAATAAACACTACAAAAATTTTCTCCTCTCCTTTTTAATCTGCCTTCTGCTTGGTGCTGCATCATGTCCAGGACAAGTTTTGTAAGAGTGTTAGTTTCCTTATAAATACTTAGCTCCTGATAAAAGTCTCCAAAATCTAAGCAAATGTTGATATTTTTATTGGATGTGAGGCAGAAGGTCTCTGGAAATGCCATCAATGACTGCATCAGGCTTTGTATGTTTGAGTTTACACTTCAGTCATAAGTGTGGTTGAAAGCCACAAATGCCCAGATTTTTAGAGGTGCTGAGCCCCAGCAGCTTCCAGGAAAGCTTACTGGGAGTTGTTGGGCACTTCCGAGTAAGCAGCTCATTGGAGCCATGGGGAGGCTGCTCCCCACTATGTGGACTTCTTCCTGCAAGCTCTAGGTTAAAAAGCCTTGGACCCTAAGTAAGGGAGGTACTTCTGAGCTCACTGTGGGGCCAACTGAAAGACTGGGAGGACAGGATTTTGCTCATGGTGTTAGCACTTCCTCACTTAGACAGCTCTCCATCTGACGGATGGAGGAGCAGGTGTAATTGTTGTTCCTGAGGGCTGCTTTTCCCAGTGCACCAGGGAGAGAGCTTCAGCTCTCCAGGGCTGTGGATTTGGTGTTGAGCTGTGGTAGAGCTTGCAGACATGAGTACCCTAAAGAGAGGACCCACACTGAAATTCACACCCAATCCCATGCCCTCCTGTCTTTCAAAGTAAAGGACATATCCCCTCCCTCACTGCCCTACTGCTACTCTTCGGAAGAATCAGAAGTCCACCAGGAATGTCAATCCTTTCTCCTGCAGGCACCTTTGGACTACATCTCTACGATGGACTGGCTACAGGCAACAGGTTAATGTTTGACCAGGACCACACACAGGAAAAGCGTGTGCAAGACCTTCTCTTCCTCCTTGTTTGCTTTACAAGGTGAGCAAATCCTGTTACTACATCTTTTTCAGCTTTCACTGCCACCTCCCCTCCTCACTTCACTCTGTAAGAAATGCTAGAAAGGAACCATCAATATAGAGCAGTGATTATGGGGTCTAAGGAGCCATGGGAGGAGCAATTTGGTTGTTTTTTCAGGATTTTTTTCTTGGATGGGGAGAAAGGTGTTGTTGGTCCCTTCCATGGCTTTTCTTCTCTTTGCCTCTTCTTCAGCTCCCTGTTTTGCTCTGCTTCAGTGTATGAAGCAGAACTTCATCACTGAAATGAGTTACTGAACGATTGTACCCCAGTAACTGTCACAGACAACTTGAGGTTGCAGTTTCAAGCATTGTTGCTTTTGGTTTTTGTCAGGAGATGAAGTGCTGGGATTTTCCTCCCTGTTTTACATTGATATTACATGAGAGCTTTGCCCTCCGGTGAAGTGCAGCTCTGCCAACAAAACCTTACATTGGCTGCCCTATTCTTAACCCCTGCGCACACATCCCACAAAAGCTGTAGGTTTTCAGTAGTTCTGTTAACCTTCTCTTAGTCTTTTGTGTTAATTTATCAACTCAGCAGGCCACAAAAGATGCCAGTCAGACTGTGAACTGGAGCATGCCCTACAGGTCCTGTGGAAAGTAGAAGCAAAATTAGCGTTTGTTTCTGATGCTGAGCAGTGGGGATAAACTTGCACTCACAGAGTGTCCAACCATCTTGTTTTCTTCACCCCTCATGCTGGTGAGACGGTCAGTGTTGTAGGGTGATCACATGAACTTAGAAGTTTGGGGATGATATATCATGGACAAATCTCATAACCCCTTAGATCTAAAAGCCCTTTAGATTTTGTGCTTTCATGTTCACTTTGCACTTTAAATGCTTTGGAATGGGTTGAACCAGGAATATTGATCATCTCATGTGGTCAAGTCCCATGAGTGATTTTATAGTTCATATCATCTGACCATGCCCAACCACTCTCTTTTCTTAAAGGTTGGGACAGTTCTTTTTTAAAAAGTTACATTTGTAGCTCTGAGACAAAAATTAATAGTATTTGATTCTTTGTAGGGAGCTGGTTTTCTGAAATGTGGCAGAACTAGAATATATCCCTTCTTTCTGGAAATTAAATTTAAGAAGTCTTGAGGAGAGTATCTGAATTAAATAAAATAGTACAATCTCCTTGTCCAAAGCTGTGCTCCAGGCTCAATGAAATACTTTGTTTTTTCTTTTCATTCAGATTTTCAAGTTTTTGTAATGTGTGTGGTACGATCTCAATGACAGCAACAGATGAACCTTAGAAGATCTAGCTTTCTCCTTTCCTCAGGGACGGAGAAGGCCTTTCCAGGCCTGAGGGCCATTGTAACTTTTCAGTGAAAGACATGTTGAGGACAAATGAAAATATTCTGAGAGAATTTGTACATAGCTTTGGACTGTCTTTTTAAAACAGTTCTTGTTTAACTAGACACTCTCTGAAGTAGTGGTGGTTCCATGAGGTGGTGGTTCCATGTAGTCTGAGTATTACCACTATGTGAAGGTGGTGAAAAGCATCTCAGATAATCAGGTGTCACAAGTAAAACCAGACAAAGTCGCCAAGGCAAGTAGGAGTAAATTCCAACCATTTTGAGCATAGATAAATATAAACTTTGTCACTGGGGCTGCAAACATGCTAAAAATCTGGTAATGTTTATAGTGACTCTTTGTTTTCTACATTGAGCCTGAGACATTAGCCTCAGATATTAAAAATGAAGTTATGAGGCTCATCTAGAAAGCAAGAGAAGTCAGATGAGTGTGTGTTAAGGACTGAACTTTAGACTGACTTGAAAGTTCCCAGATATTTATCATATAGACATATTATGATGTGCTTACAGGCAAATAGGAAGGAATTGTTAATAACACTAAACATTGTTTAAATGTGAGAAAGTGCAAGTGACTGAGTGCATAGGAAAGTAATAGATGTAATCAGTGTGCATGGAACGTTTCAGTCTAAATTGTTTCTTAGCGTGAAAGGTTATAAATTAATCTCATCTGTGATATACCTGAAGTATAGTGATGAAGGCTTGAAATGTAATGAGTTTCTCTTCATTGAATTGTGCCTTGCACTATAAGTAATCCTACTGATTTCTGTGAACCAAGGACAGCCCTGTGAAAACAAGGTTAGGGTAGAAGAATTGAGAACCCAGCACCATTCTATTATCAGACTTTGGCATGCAATTGCTTGCAACCCGATTGCTTGGGTGGATGTTGTTTGTTGTGTACTTATTGCAAAATGTCCTGTTTGGGCTTGAACTCTGCACTTTTGAAGAACGTTCATCTCTGATTTAACAGTTGGTGTGATTGATCCTTTAAGCAGATAAAAGTTCTGCAGACTTCAGTGAAAGCTGCAGTTTTAAAAGAACCAGAGCTGAGCTTTCAGTGTTTAGAGACGTGAGCTGTAGCAGTTATAAAGTTGGCAGATTACTTGTAAATGAAGTGACTGCACATGCATTCAGCATAGAATTAACCCTGGGTAATAGCAGGTAAAGAAGCAAAATTACAATAAAAGTGCGGGTCTCTACTGCAGATATTTACACTGTATTGACATTGTTAGGTGTGCTTAGAAATTTATGTCAAGTGTTACTGCACTGTCATAAAACAATAAAGTACTTCTCTGAAGGGCTTAGGGCAAAGGGAAGGCAAAGAAGTCTCTATATAAGGCCCTCCTCCAGCTCCAGTAGTAATCTGTGAGAATGTTTCCATAGCTGTCGACAGGAGCTGCATGGAGGCCAGCTAGGGGAGAGCAAGCAGAAACGGCTTGTTTGCTATGTTCAGAGCAGGTACCAGTGGCTTTGTTTCAGGGAGAATATTATCACTTCCCAGTTTGAGGAACCTAATGACTCTGCCTTGTGGAGATGAGAGTTTCTGCTAGTAGCAGGCATGTAGCTGAACTGAAATACCCTTTTGTGTTTCTTAGAAATGCTAACAAGGACGCGTAAAAGCTGAAAGATAACATTAAAAAAAATACTGTGCTTAAGTATGGCTGTGAAACTTAAGAAGACAGGATTTCTGCATCACACATCCTGGTCTCAGCACACCTTCAGCTCTAGGGTGTCACAGCTCCACTTTCACCCTAGACTCACAGTAGGCATCCTCTTAACATTTTTGCTGCAGGACCAGACTTCACAGCTGAACTCAGTGTTTACATGCAGTGGAAAACTGAAATGCCAGTCCCAACCAGTCAGAGCGCTGAGGAGTTTGGATCCCAGGCACAGCGCCTGCCTGTTCATGGGTCTGCAGCTCAGCCCCTACTCATCTCTACCCTTTTGGGGTTGTGGCAACATTTATTCTCCAAACCATGCTCATATATGGGACCTGTTAACTATGCTGCAGGGAAGTACTGCTGCAGAGAAGTATTGCTCTTCCACTGGACATGGTTCTCTGGTTATATGCTACTGCATGGCAATGTGTTTTGCTTCTACCTTTCAAATGAAGATCATTCTTTTCCACCAAATCATTTAGCAGAAGTGTTCTCCCTATAGCAGTCTCAGCTGTCTGATGAGGGTTGGGAGACTGCTTTCTGACCCTGCTCTGGATAATGCTTCTTCAGAACCAGCCAGCAATAAGAATAAAAACACTTCTGTTGAGAAGGGAGTTTTCAGGGACCTTCATAAACCTTAGTGATGCTGCTGGCCCAGTTTGCCTTGCTTTCTCTGCTGGGAACCAGAGTGCTCCTGTTTTCTGGGATGGCTGGTACAGACTGTTTGCAAAACATGAGTTGGCAGGTGTTGAGCTCTTCAGCATCTGACCCCATGTCTCTCAACTGGTTGAGCTAATTTTCTGCCTAGGCAACTATATGAGCCTTCCTCTCTGTGGCCATACTTCTCATATCCTGCATCAGCAGCACTGTCTGTGCCATTTCCTGACTCAGACCATAACTTTACAGCTGAAGACTGGGGTTGAAATCTGTTTCTCACATCAGATATTATGAGCCTCTGAACTGTAGAGCTGGCTCTCTACACCAGTGTGCTCCAGCTAAATCTGTGTTTAAGGCTGAGAGGAGCTGGTCCCTCCTCTGAGTCCTGGTAGGTGCCAGAGTGGCAATGAGTAGCCTCAGTCCTGTGCCACCTGGTGCCCCCGTCAGTCCTCCAGTTCTCAGCTCCACTGGTACTGAAGATGTGGTCCAGGTGCACTCCCCTCTTCCCTGCAGAGTAGCACAGGCTCCCACTCCTCCGGTCCTCGCTGCAGCCTGGCAGGGAGCTGTAGCATGCCCTGACCTTGCATCCCAGCAGCCTCGTGCGGCAGTGAAGGCTTTGAAGCTCCGTTTCTTCACTCTTGCACATGTGCCCAGCACGGAGTGCTGCAGGCACCGGCTTTGTGTGTGATTCTTTCCCATGAATATCTCAGCACGTGAACTCCTCGGCCTCCGGGACGGTGAGAAATCCTCGGAGGCTGAGAAGAGCAGTTTAGTTTGTTCAGCTATCGCTCTGCATAGCCACCCGTTACAATTATTAGTTTCGCTCTTCCCTGTAGGAATTTCGGGGGATCTGGGGACTGGTAGAGGCGTGCGTGTGGGAGAGCCGGGAGCAGAGCGTGTCTTGCTCCTAACACTGCTTCTTTCTGTTGACCCAGCTCACTGATTGGAAAAGACCCATGTCCCCCCCGCCCCCTCTTCCTCCCCAGCCGCACGATTGTCACCGCCAATTAGTGCATTGTTAGGGAACACAATGGCGCCGTGGCCACTGGAATGGGCCGCTTTTGTGTGTCTCCAGTCGGCCGTAGGGGCAGTCAAGATTCATTTAGGGCCTTACACAACGTGGACAGAAAATACCATCAGAAAAGCAAAAGGGGAAAGAAAAAGGGAGAGAGAGGTAGCAAGAGGAGAAGGGGGGGGGTAGCCTGCTATTCAGAGGTTAGCCCAGCCGCATGAAAGGCCCAAGAAGCAGTGCCACATTGAAGACGCCCCTTGGAACACAAAGAGGAACAGGGCTTAATAGTAATTAGTGGGCAAACTGCAAGAGCGCCGTGGCTCTCCAGCGAATTGCTTGCTGCCACCGCTTCCCCTTCCCCCTTCCCTCCGGATCCGGCCGGCCCGCAAGCAGTGCGGGGATGGGAACTGGAGGTCCTCCCCTGCCCACCGCGCTCTGCGGAGGCCCCATCCAGCAGCTCTTTGTGGCTAGTAACTTGGATGGCATTCTTCAAAGCTCAGCCGAATGCAGGAGGTGTTTAGCATGATGTAAGGTTACGGTTTGGGAATCAACATGTTGCCTGTTTCAAGGACCTTTAAAGCATCCCTGTGTCTTTTTGCAGCCTGGCATGGTGCACATTGCAGCTGGGCTGCATTTGTCCACAGTTTTGCCCTCTTCCTCCAGCAGAGCCTCAGAGATCACCACCATTCTTCCCGTCTGTATCCATTATTTACTCATACAATGATCATCCTTACATTTTTTATGATATATTTAGGCAAAGCATCTCTGTAAGCTCAGTAGCTATGTGGAATCTGCTCAGACCGAGTGCTAAACCTTGCATTTGCTCCTCCACAAAAACCTTCATGGTGCAAGCAACACCTACATCTGCTTCTTTCCACTCATTTCTTTGTCAGGTCTCACACACCCTAAGGTCTTTGCTGGTATTTACAGCATTTCAAGCACATTTTGGCCTAGCATGGCTTGGACTTGCTTTGGGTGACTGCATTAGTGCATAGCTGTATACGTTTACTCTTCTGTAAGATTGTTGCTCTTGCAGCTTGTTGCTGTTACCATTCTCAGCTCATACCCTAAATCCTAGGTTTAGTCAAGAGCTGATCAGCCTAACAATTAGCTGTGTCTCAGGAATATGCCAAGTTAATAGGTTTATAAGGCATGTTTGACCTCATGTAAATATGTTCAAGCATTAAAGAATTTGAAGCATTCAGCTTAAATAAGAAGTACACAGAGACGCAAATTTAGGAATGATACCTTTTATTTTTTCAGAGGATCTAAAGAAAATCCATGGAACAAAACTTGAGGACACAGTGGTTAGTGTATAAGCTGATCTCAGATATAGCATAACAGATGTGTATCTTGGCTTTTTTGGATATAGGAAAACTTAACTATTCTCTTTTAGATTCATCTCTGTATAAATTGACCACGACCCTATCCAACCAAATTTAGTAGTATCTACTGGAAATGTTCCCAAACTGCAGTGTATAAAGATAATATGCATTTACGGTTCTGGACCACAGTCCCTCTTAACACAGAGGCTGAAAATAACTTCCCATCACTACTACAACATTGCTCTTTCTAAGATACCCAAGCAAGGCTGGGAAATGCAGTTACTAACTCTAGTACTGGTCTTTTTTTTTTTTTTTTTTTTTCCCTCATGAGCTGGAAGCCACAGCTACTGTGTACATCTGTATAAAGTCAGTTTGATTCTATCAGGACAGTGCAAATGGGATTCACAACCAAGACTTTCGGTCCATCCAGAATCCCATCACAGGTTTCACACAGAGCCGAGGGTAGCACAGCAGGCATCAAGGACTTGGCTGACATGACTGGGATGGCTCCTGCAATGCAAACATGATCGGGAAGCTCTCAGTGTACATGTCTCACAGATAGGGCTGATTTGAAGACACTGTCTTGCAATACAGAACGTGTCTGTCTCACACCAGCCACAACACATCTTCACTCTGCTAATTAGCAACATCCCTGCTAGAGTCTCAGCTGTAAGGATTAAACTCTTCTCACCTTGTTCTGCCCCTTTCTCGCCCAAGGTGGGGATGTTTAGTCCTGGAAGGAGGCAGCCAGGCAGGCCCAGGTAAGGAGGCAACCTTGTTCCCCCCAGGAATGCATCTCTTCCACAGGGGGATTTTGTCTCTGAGACAGTGAATCTGCCCTGACTGAAGAGAGACCCAGCCTCAAAGCCATGCAGGGCAGCACTGGAGGGGATCAGTCTTACCTGCTCTAGGGGAATGGGAACAGGGCAGCAGGAGCTGGTATTTTTCCAGCTCAGGACCAAGGGATTGATTTCCCAGCTCAGTGTGGTAAATCACAGAATTTTTCAGTCTGTAAAATCAGGGGAATTATTTGTCCTTTCTCACATTTATTATTCCTTGGTTTCTCAGTTTGGGAGTTGTTGGTACTGCCTGGTACCTTGAGCAGCTGGCACAGTGAGAGGAAAATAATGAAGCTGTGTAGTGGAAGCTTGCATGGTAACTTTTCCAAATGCACACAGCGGTGTCCTGCTTGCCTGTGGTAATTGGTAAATGCTGGGGTCTGGCGGTGCCAGCCTATGGCCAGCATGGGAAAGAGCTCCACAGCTGCCTGCCCCACGTAGTGCTACAGTTAATTTCACCAACCTAGGGGAAATACAACAGAGTGAAATCTGCTGCAGACAGGCAGACGTCTCTGAGCTAGAAGATGAATCAAGTTACTCTGCTGTTTCTAATGGCATAAGGAAGGTGCCCCATTTTTGTAGATGTTGAGCTACTCTTTTTGTCAGCTTACTGCTTATAATCAGTTGGATTACATCTATTCAGTAAAAAAGAAAAAAGCCTTCAAGAGTAATACATAACTTGGTCATCAGAGATTTTGGAAACCCTTTGCCAGCACTTGTGTAAAGACTGAAAATATTTTGGAGCACTTTTTTGTGTCACCAGGACATAGCCCAAGCAAGGTAGCATCACCATGTGCTTGACAGTAATGCACACTGCAGTGCAGTATAGGATTTAGAGAACAGATGCCATGTTTTTTTATCCCTGTAAATCTTTTGATGTGCTCCAATTCTGTAACACTAGTCCCTGGTAAAGCTGTTACTTTTTAAGATCGGGATCTGTGGATTTCTTGCATTCCTTAATTCTTCGCGTCAAACTATAGTTCAAATGTGTTTTGACCTGTATATTACATCATCCTATGAATACCTTGCAAAAGAAAGTAATCAAAATGTGTATAGTTCCAACCAGTACTAACTGCCTTTTCATTCAGTTTCTTGTATCTTTTTTACTTGTGACCAGTACGTGTTGACTGTGCAAGAATTTAAATCTGTATCTCATCGTAATTTGGTTCATTCACAGGGAGTGACATGACTCACTAAGCCTTAGCTCCAGATATTTCTCCAGCCTGAGTCAAGCACTTCAAGGATGTCAGAAGCACATTCTGGGAATCCAAAGTGCCTGGTCTTAGCAAGAATGCCTCAAGGTTGGAGAGAGGATGTGGCTTCTTAGTACCTTTCTAGTGTACTATAGATCAGTGGGTCAGGATGGCACATCACAGAGGTGCCCAGTCTCCAGAGGACATTTGTAGCAGTTTCTGAAAATAAAGACCCCTTACAGTTGCCTCAGGAAGGTGCAGAATCAGTGCACTTGGAAAATGGTGATCATAGTGCCTACAGAGGCTAATGAAGAAGAGTAGTTAGAGATGTTTTCTGATTCTATGTCACTTTGCATTCTCAGGAAAGGCCAGGCTGAATTCCTTCTTAACAGCAACGTTTTCTGCCTATTGATAGACTTTTAAGGCCAGAGAGACCGCTGGTATCTGCTTTGTTCATACAGATAGCAGCTTCTCTGTAAAGGGCTGTTCAGTACAGATAGGAAGTTTCTTGGCAACATTTCTGTTCTTTACAAGAGGCAGCTGACCATGCTGCACTGCCTTCTGGCTGAAGCCCACCTGCTTCCCAGAGAGTTCTTGGTGTGCCAGCATTTCTATGTTCCTGCTCTAGGACAGAGGAGGGGACTGATAGACCTTTTCCATGTTGGGACAGGAAACTTCTTTACTTTTTCTGATGCTACAGTTTTTTTTTTTTTCAGAAGTGTGGTCAGCTTGCCCTATTTGGCACAAACTGGTATGCTTTGCATTGTTTTTTAATGCTGGAATTTTCCAAAAAGCAGAAATTGCAAGTTTCAGCCAGCTTCTGTGGAGGCCTCCATTCTGGAGTATTCTCATCTTGGCTATTATGAACTTGCACCCTAGCCCTGATATGTTTGCAGCCTTTTCAGCTTCACATTCCTCTTATAGCCTGTTCATCTCTGGTGGATTATGGAGCTGCTTAGGACCTTTGTCCCCAAAGTAAAGTACTGCAAATGTAACAGATTTTATTTGAATTTGGATGTAGAGCAAACAAATAGAAATGAGTTTCCAAAGATTATGGCCTGAGGCAGGGCACAGAAAGCATTATGTCGAAGCTGAACTGCTTCAATCAGTTTCACCCCGAAGGCATCTCTCAGAAGAGATGGCAGGAAAAGGAGAGGCCTGTTTAAAGATGGCATAGATCAAAACAGGACTAATCTGAAGATAAAGCAAGCAATAATTAGTGTATATTATTGTTATTTAACAGAGGCATTTAGTGGCTCCCACGTATTCCCTGGGATGTTTTGTTTTGTTTTACTTCTGTAGAAGCCAGAAGCTGACTCTAGAGTGGAAGCAGGCAGTGAAGCCACACTGCCAGGAGCCTGGCCAGGGAGGAGCTGCTCAGCCCTGCGGCAGTGCCCTGAGCCAGCACTGGCAGCTCTGCACGCCGGCTGCAGGGATGTGGTGGTGGTGCCACTTCATATGCAGGTAGAGGGTTAGCTGTGCCACCGTGGAAACCACGGCTTCAAGGCTGTTCCGATCAACGTTGCTGGACATTTAGCTCAGACCAGGCAGAGCTCTGGTAGTTTGCAGGAGATGCACAGCTCTCCACTGGAAAGCAGCCTGAGCTGCTCAGACTGCCGGAGGGGCCAGCGCTGGCCCCTTGGTCAAGAAAAAAATCTCAGATTTCATGCTTCAGGGTTGTTCATTTGGCAGCTTTCCTTAGTGTTGGATTCATTTATAGCTGTAAGTATACAAATGGATGTGTGGTACAATTGCTCTGCTAGGAAATCCCAGCAGAGCAAAGTATTTAGCTCTGAAAAGTGTTTGGAATAACTCCTTTGCAATATATAGAGCACTGAGCATTTCAGAAACAGTCTATGTATTTAAACAGTCATTACTGCCTTCTGGGTAAATAACACATGTTTTTAAAATGGTCTCTATACACAATAGGCACTAACACAATAAATCCTAATTGCTCTGAAGGACCCATTAGGCTCTATCAGGTCAAGAAATGGTGGAGGTTTTTTGAAAGTCACTAACCATGTTGTTACATAAGCCACAATTTGAAAGTCCATAAATAAGTATTTGCCCAATGAAGAATGAGGTCCTTGCCAGGGCCATACTAATTTATCATGTCAACTTCACTATGGAGACTGTTTTCTTTTCAAAGGCCAGTGTTAAAAAAAGAGGGGGGGAGGGGTGGAGTACCATGCAATGTGTTTCAAAACCTACATATTTGAGAGGATTCAGGCTGCAATATGCCCACCAGGAAAACCAAACGTAGCATTCCCTGCCTCCTCCTTACCTTGATGCTATGTGAATCATGGTGAACCTGCAGAGCTGTGGGGCTGCAAGGCGCTTGGGGCTTTTCCTCATCCTACTGCCCCCTGGGGCCATGGTCCTGAGCCCCCCTCTGCCTGATGCTGTTGCAGTTGCACCCCCAGTCCTTGTGGGGACTGACAGAGGCCAGCTGTGTATGTTACACATGCCATGGTATGCAGAGATAGGTCACAACAGAAATGTCGAGGTACAGAATTGACAAATCTGGCAAGATGAGCTTTAAGTGAAGCCATTCCTTCCTGGATTTGTTTTATCTTTCCACGTCTGAAATTTTGGTTGCATTTTGCAATGTGTAGCACTCAGGTCAGCTGTTGGTGCTGTTAGAAACCAGATTTAGTGTTAATTCACTCAGAATGTGTCTAGTTCCATGGAGCTTTTTGAATACAACTGCGAGTTGGCATGGCTTTGTTTCCCACACTATTTTGAGATGTGTAATTGTCCAGGTATCTGTAAAAACAAACAGCAGTGATGGAAGTTTGGATTTTCCAGGGAATAGCAGTAAGTCATGGTGAAATGCATGGTGAAAGCATTGAAGTGATTTAAATCCAAATTCCTGTCCCTCCAGTAAATCATTTTGCTCTTGAGAAAATGCTGGCCTGCTGCTGTTGCACTTAGTGGGACTGGATGCCAGGCTCCTGCCCACTGCCTGTCCTGCCCCCCTGCCTGCCAGCCCCCAGCATGTCTTGTGTCTTATTTTGCACTCCCACTGGCTCTGGCAGTGAGAGGAGGTCAGTGTGGGTTCCAAGGCTTGCAGCACTGGTAGCCCACAGCCTTGTGGCTCAGGTAGCAGTACAGAAACATCACTTACTAAACCCCTGGTACAGGATCACTGCACGTGTGATCATGATCCCAGGTGGGGAACCCACATCTGCCTGCGGGCACCAGGAGCTCTTTGCAGATGTCTGCTGAGTTCCCCAACAAGGGTGAGGGCAGTGGCTGGTCTTTACAAAGGGATCTCCCTTCCTCCTTTCCTCAAATCCTTTAGAAGTGACCGTATCCCTCACAAAGGTAGTTTGCCCAGGTAAAAAGCGAAGGCTGACAGTGCAGAGAGAGAACCAAGAGTAGAAACAGTTAACCACCTTCTGACTTTTTGCTCCTACAGGAACTACTGCACAGCCTTGCTGGAAGTGCAGCTATGGGGAAAGGTTCGTGTGAGTGGCCATGGCCATGGCTGTGCCCCTGCCCCTCTCCTTGGGACTGCAGCCTAGCTCCCAGGCACAGCTGTCGACGTGGGACAGCTTCAGGAGCACCTCTGCACGGGGATTGAAGGTAATGCAATTTCCTAATAATGTGTAGAATTTATAAACAATGTCAGAAAGGTGTCAGATGTGAGGAATGCTTCTTTGCTTGTCTCCAGGATTCAGCGTGGTAGGTTTGAGGCAGGCACGGGTCTGTTGCTAACAGCACTGTGTACGCATACGGTGATGTGCTTGTGCCGTAGGTAGGGATGGATAGCAGCTTATTGACTGTGCTCGCTCTTACACCACATTTAATCCTGCTCTGGTTGCTCTGCTGCGTATTCATAACAACAAAAAGGAAACAGAAGCACAGATGTCTACCTGGCTCTTAATTGGTTTTCATGTGTCCCCAGTGTAGCAAATGCAGCATTATTTACAGCCAGGCCCTAAGAATTAGGTGCATCTGGAGCAGTGGCAGAACCCACACCGGGCTGTGGAATGATGGAGTGAGATGCTGCCCTGCTCTGCCCTTCTTGTACTCCCCTGCCTACCTGACCCCACTGTGTGTCAGACCAAACCGGTGCCGCCAGAGGGAATGCTTATAGAAATTAAATACACCGGGAAAAAGGAGAATTTCTGCTCTTGTGCAGCCGCATCAGCATTTTCTAATCATACAGCAATGATGATAATAAAAAGGCTGCCCTCTGCTCTCAGCCGTAATTAGGGTAATCAGCTGAGGGCCATAATGAAGCCGTCTGCGATTTGCCTTCTGCTGGGCTGCGACTTCACAGAAATGCAGTCGGGCAGAATTAACAGCGATGGCTCCTGCTGCAGGGCTGGGCTGCCGTGCGCCAGCGCCCCGTGGCCGTACTTCCCCGCGCAGCCCGACTGCCGGCAGCGCTGGAGCAGGGCGCTGTGGGACCGCAGCGACAGCTTTTTGCCTTCTTTGAAAAGTTGTTCGGCAGCGCCGAGCCGCGCCCCGGCTCTTGCCCGGCGGCCTTCGGAGGCTGCCGGGGAGTTGGGCTGCCCTGGAGGAGGGGAGGGAGGAAGGCAGCCGTGCCGCGCAGGGATGCCGAGAGCGGCCGGCCGGCGGCGGGGATCGGTGTGCTCCGAAGGGGTCGGTTCGGACGGGGCCGAAGAGGGTCTCCGGCACGGCGCCGCGTGCTCGCGGGGCGTTACCCGCCGGGAGGGCGGGGGGGGAGGGGGGTGAGCCGGGGGCGGGGCGGGGCCGTAGGCGGTCCGGGGGCGGGGCGCGGCTCGGCGCGGCGCCGGGGCTCCCGCCCGCCCCAGAGCGCAGGTGGCGGCGGCGGCTGCGGAGGCACGGCCGGTCCCGGCGGGACCCGCTCCCGGCCCCGCTCCCGGCACGGCGGCGGCAGGGCGGGGGCAGGCGCCCGGGGTATGCGGCGGCGGTGGTAGGACGCGCGGCGGCGATGGGCGGCCGGGGGCTGCGGGTCCCGCTGCTGCTGGGGCTGCCGCTGCTGCTGGGGCTGCCGGCGGCGGGGCGCGCCGCCTCCAAGGCGCCGGTGTGCCAGGAGATCACGGTGCCGATGTGCAAGGGCATCGGCTACAACCTCACCTACATGCCCAACCAGTTCAACCACGACACGCAGGACGAGGCCGGGCTGGAGGTGCACCAGTTCTGGCCGCTGGTAGAGATCCAGTGCTCCCCGGACCTGCGCTTCTTCCTCTGCAGCATGTATACCCCCATCTGCCTGCCCGACTACACCAAGCCGCTGCCCCCCTGCCGTTCCGTCTGCGAGCGGGCCAAGGCGGGCTGCTCACCCATCATGCAGCAGTATGGCTTTGCCTGGCCCGAGAGGATGAGCTGCGACAGCCTGCCTGTGCTGGGGGACGCCGAGGAGCTCTGCATGGGCTACAACCGCACGGAGGCCACCACCCTGCCGCCCTTTTTTGGGAAGCCCACGCGCCCGGCCAAGGACACAGCCAAAAGCCAGCCGCCGAGCAGCAGGCAGCATCCCCCGGGCACCGACTGCGGCCGGACCTGCAAGTGCAAGGCGCCGTTGGTGCCTATCTTCAAGGAGTCTCACCCCCTCTACAACCGCATTCGGACAGGGCAGGTGCCCAACTGTGCCATGCCCTGCTACCAACCCTACTTCACGCAGGACGAGAAGACTTTCGCCACCTTCTGGATTGGCCTCTGGTCCATCCTTTGCTTCCTCTCTACCTCCACTACCGTGGCTACCTTCCTCATCGACATGGAACGTTTCAAGTACCCTGAGCGCCCCATCATCTTCCTCTCTGCGTGCTACCTCTTCGTCTCCGTGGGCTACATAGTGCGGCTGGTAGCGGGACATGCCAGTGTGGCTTGCGACCCTGAGCACCACCACATCCACTATGAGACCACGGGCCCTGCTCTCTGCACCGTGGTTTTTCTGCTCCTCTACTTCTTTGGCATGGCTAGCTCCATCTGGTGGGTCATCCTGTCCCTCACCTGGTTCCTGGCAGCTGGCATGAAGTGGGGCAACGAGGCTATCGCGAGCTACGCACAGTACTTTCACCTGGCTGCATGGCTCATCCCCAGTGCCAAGTCCATCACCGTGCTGGCACTCAGCTCCGTGGATGGGGACCCGGTGGCTGGAGTTTGCTACGTGGGCAACCAGAGCCTGGAGAATCTGCGGGGCTTTGTGCTGGCGCCGCTGGTCGTGTATCTCTTCACTGGAAGTCTCTTCCTGCTGGCCGGCTTCATCTCGCTGTTCCGCATCCGCAGCGTGATCAAGCAGGGCGGCACCAAGACTGACAAGCTGGAGAAGCTGATGATCCGCATCGGTATCTTCACCGTGCTTTACACCGTGCCTGCCACCATTGTCATTGCCTGCTACATCTATGAGCAGCACAACCGGGAGGCGTGGGAACAGGCGCAGAACTGCTCCTGCCCAGGGGACTCCCACCGCCCCAAGCCTGACTATGCCATATTCATGCTGAAGTACTTCATGTGTCTCGTGGTGGGCATCACCTCTGGCGTCTGGATCTGGTCCGGCAAAACTCTTGAATCCTGGCGGCGCTTCACAGCCCGCTGCTGCTGGCCAAGGAAGCCAGCAGGTGCTGCCGCATACGGTGAGGCCAGCCCAGCACTGGTGGGTAGGACAGTGCTGCCCAGCATGGCTTCCTACCACAAGCAGGTCCCGCTGTCCCATGTGTGACCAGAGGGAGCCACAGTGACCCCACCATGGAGGGAGGAGAGGGTTGCAAAGACCCAATGCTGCAGCGCAGGGAGCGGCGGCAGAGCCACCCCATGACCCCAGCCCCACGGCAGAGCAGAGCAGCCCAGGAGCGAGCACAGCCCCAGGCAGGGCAGGAGAGGTGCCACCGGCAACGTGGGGACAGAGGGTCAGGGGCTGGGAGCCCAGCACCACCATGATGAGCTAGGACCACTACGAGGTGCTGCATGGGATGGGCAGGTGACAGCAGCCCCACAGCCTCTGGATGGGTCGTGCTGGTTCTGGGACGAGGGGGGGAGCTGCAGCAGGCATGACTGGTGGCGGCCCTATCCCCAGTGATCCCCAGAACCAGAACTGAACTGCGTGCCACAGAGCTGGGGAGCGTGAGAGGAGTCAGGAAAGCAGGTTTTGGGTATCCTGCCTCTCTCCAGGCAGAGGGCTGGTGGCCCTGGCATGGGGTTTGGGCAGCACGCTAGGCACAGGTCTGGGTGCCAGGCTGAGAGGCAGGGGGTGAGCTGCACAGGTGCTGGCAGCACAGGAGGATGGGGCTCAAGAAAGTCTTGCTGCCTGCCCACACAGAGCCCGTCACACTGCCAAGAAGGCTGGCACCGAGGAGCCCCGTGCCCCCAGCAGGAGCACACCAGCTCCCTGGCAGGGCTGATGTTTGGCACTGCTGACTCTGGCACTTTGGGAAGTGGATGACAATTGTGACAGGCGAGTTTGTGGCATCTCCCAGTTGCTGCGTGGGGTGGGTGAGGCAGGGGTCGAGGTACAGCCCAGTATGCACAGTGCATGTGTATCTGTAGCAGGAGGTGTGTGTGTGGGGTCTGTGAGGCAGGCAGTAGCTGTGTGTGTTGGGAAGCAGCGGGGTCAGCCGCCAGCCGGCTCCAGCCCTCCTTGTTGGTTTTTTGGAAGCTGCGCCTCTGTCAGGCAGCACAAGGCTTAGGACTGAGCCGGTAATTCAGGAATAGTCAGCAGAGCACTCACACTTTCCCCTGCACCACAGCTGTCTTCTCTTCCCAGGGTTGGAAAGCAGCAGGGTACTGGCTAAGGCAACGCGAGACATTAAGGTCTGGGGACATCTGGGCCTCGGTCTGTAGGACATGGGGGCTGTGTCAAGGAAGTGGCAGCAGGGTTAGGCTGCTGAGAGGCAGCTGCCTTCTGCCTGCTTGTGAAAGAACCCAGGGGTTTGGGCTGGTTTCCCCTGCCCTAAATGTAACTTTGCAGATATGATTACGTGAGTCCTTTTGTCTCTTGCCAAGCATGGTACCAAGGCCCACCTGTATTGCTCCTGGGGGACTGCCAGGGCCACAGGTTGTTCTCAGTGCCCTCAGACCACTTCAGTCAAGGAGGTTTCCACCCCTTCTAAAACCAAAGCCTGGGAAGCAGGGGACCCTCGGGTGGCACACCCGCTGATACAGGTGGTGCCAGGACATGGCGTGTGTGCAGAGCGGTGCAGGGCCAGAGCGCTCTGCAGGGCCCTCTCACAGCGGCAGGGCACTGTTGCAACAGAGGTTGGCTCGCTTTGGCATGTTGCAGTGCTTCACGTTGGGCAGCATTGCGCCATGTTCTATTACAAACTGTATAGCTGTATATAGCTGTTTTGTATGTACAGGAGCTGGGGTGAACTTTGATACGGGTTTGGGGCAGGTGTGTGCTCAGCGCGGGGCAGGTCAGGCGCGGCGCTGTGGGCATGTGTGTGTTGTAATCCCGGGCATTAAATAGCTCCAACCTGATCCAATCCACGCCTTGCTGGACTTGTCTCTTTCTATAGTGCCTTCTGTAGATACAGCTAAACACACCATGCAATACAGTGAACAAAACCCTGGCAAAGGTGGTGTGAGCTTGTCTGTTTGTTAAGCGTAACTGACTGTGTAAAACTTTTTTTAAAGAGAAAAAGAAATGCGGGCTCAGCTGCAGACTTGCCTATGGAAAAGTTTCCAGGAGGCCACCCTGTTCTCACCTAGGGGCGGGTTGGTGCTGTCAGCCTGGGGCTGAGCCCTGCTGTGAACCCCTGAGTGCTGTGCTGCAGGCACGGCAAGGTGTGGGTAGCTGACATGTTGTTCTGGCGTCGTTGGTTACTGATGCTCTTCAACTTTGTTTGTATAACTGTATTATATTTTGTGAAAAGCTGAAGAAATTTTATTCAAAGAGAAGTATTGAGATTAGTTATTTATGAGGAAAAAGGTGTGTGTGTTTTTTTTCTTTGCTTGTATGCTTATGCTGATCTAATAATTACCACAAAACCTTCCTGTGGGGGAAGGGGAGGAGTGTGCTGGAGGGCTGTGCTGGCCTCTTATCAGCCGGGATCTGCAGGGACTCGGAAGGCAGCCGCAGCAGCCGTGCACATACTGCTGCTGAGCTCCCCAGTCCCTGTGCAGCTCTGCCCTCAGCGCCCCGACCCATGGCAGCAGCCCACCCAGCTTGGAGTGAGTTTGGTGTGCAGGGTGTTGGCAGCGGGCGCTGCTGGCACCGCCCTTGGCTTTGCTGACAGCACTCCAGGGCAGGCCAAGGTCACACCTTCCTGGTGGAAGATGGTTAACGATAAACTTTTATTGGTGTTTCTGCAGTTTGCATGGTATCAGTCCCTCACTCTGCCTTGAGATCGAGTGCTGAAGAGTTGCCCTTTGGTACTTAACAGGTGCCAGCTCTTGGCCAAGGAGGATGTTGCATGCCAATTTAAGTGTCCTTGTTGCCATCTGCTGTACACTTTCCTGCGCTGGGAAGAGCACAAAGGGAGGACAGCAAGGGGTTAAGCTGTCTGTGCTGTGACTAATGATGCAGGACTCTGCTATCTAGTTAGGTGTGTAGGCATACATGGGTCGCACTAGATAGGATCTCTTACCTGAAAGCAGCATTCCAGTGCCCCATGATAAAACTGATGGAGCCAGCAATACACTGACTCATCTGAGCCCTCTGTGTTCAGGTACAGACAGAGCACAGCCAGCAGCCAAGCCTGCCCAGCTGCCATGAGGCTGTGTGGGCAAGCATGAGGACTTAACCCAGGTGCTGAAGGCACCTCACGTGTCTCCAGCTATAATGCTTGCTTGGCAGCAGGGTTATCACCAAGGCTTCCTGAGAAGCCTCTTGTTCTCTGTGCCTCAGTAAACAGGCTGCCATCCGCTACCACCTCAGGATTGATTTTGAGCAAGAGAAGGGCCATCACTGCTGCATCACCACATCATTGTTGGTGAGCCACCTGCATGCAGCCCACCCTGGTGTCACTCACCTGTGTTCTGTGTCCCGTTTGGCCTGTTCAGGCTGCTCTCCAGGCTGATGATGCAGGCTGTCTTGGTGCTGACCAGTGCAATGCAGCAGGAATTCAGCCTCACTTGGTGTGTGGAAAGGCAGTATCTGACAGAACAGGGATCTCCTGGCCTTGCAGATGGGGTTTTATATCACAGGAGCAGGAGGCAAAGCAGTGTTTTTGTTCCTGGTACTGGAGCTGCCTTGCTCCCTAAGGCAGCAAACTAGCCTATGTTCAGCCACGTGCTTTACCCAACTATTGAACTGCATGCATGTATGTGAGCATGTTAGCGCCAACAGTGCGCTATATTGACCACTACCATTTATTTACCATGTATTTTGCCTCTTTCTCAGAGAACATAGTGAACAGTCAGGCATAAGCCCTGCTGCACTATGGGAAGTAGCAGCTTGAGCCATAGGCAGCAGCCTGTCTTGCTCTGGGCTCTGACCCATCAGCCAACAGCACCCAAACAGCTGCAGCCCCCCCCTCCCCTGCAAACTCTGACCTCACATTGCTCTTGTGGCCTCTTCTGCTCACTCGGGTTATTCGTGATGCGTATATTCTTATCCAGAAGCAATGTTCTTGACATTTATTCAGTCTCTGAAGTGCCTGTCCTCTTAACTGCCAAACCCATGTTGAAGTAGCTCTCATAAAGTTCCCTTAGAAACAAAATGCACACACTCCCCATACACAAACGGAAAGGCCTTCTTACTCCCAGGGGCATCACATAGCCCAGAAACACATCAGTGCGTTGCTGCCCACATGGACCTCCAGGACATGCTGCTCACATTACTCTTGATGGGTCATGACATAGCTATTGTGCAGGCAAACTTTCCTACCAGTTCAGCAGTACTACCCTGACACTGAATGCAACCAAGGGCCACCTCGCCTTACGTTTACTATTCACAAACAAGCATTCTCATCACAGGCTGCAGCATTCCTGTTACGGGGTGCTTTTCTGAGGGAGCAGAGGTAGGTAACTCTCACTTTAATGCCAGTGTTCTAACTAACTCTATTATTTTTCGTTTTGCCATTGTATGAAAAATACTGCCAACAAAGCATGGCTCAGAACCCAGCAGACCCCAACCCCCAAATGCAGTTCTCTCTGAAATAGTATCTATCTTTGCTCTTCAACTGCACTCTTCTAGGAGTTTTACTTCATACTGTTTACCTAAGAAATGCTGTAGGTGTGTTTTCCAGGATCTCTTTCAGATGGCCCAGAACATTAAGGAGAGTTGCTATTTTCCCCTCTCTCTCTCAAGAAATCACGTTGTAGTAGACTCTACGTATGAACAGATGAAAGTTGTATTGACAGAATGTTCTGGGCTAAACTGCAGAAAAAATAAAACCAGGTAAAGTTTAGGCAAAAATTAACTAGGAGCAGCAGGTTCCTGGAGAAGAGCACAGCTGTCTGAGTGAGTTGTCACTCACCTGACAGCCAGATCAGCATGACTGGCCGTGCCCTCCTTTGGCAAAAAGGTAAGTGACAGCTACAGCTGAATGGCTGTGTTTGCAGAAACCATGTGCCAGCCCTCAGTGAAGTGAATCCAGACAAAGTAAAAGGCACCTGGTCACTCACAGCTTCCTATTTAGTGCTCAGGGGAGGACTTAAAAACAT
Source organism: Cyrtonyx montezumae (assembly GCF_038088225.1). NCBI lineage: Eukaryota > Metazoa > Chordata > Aves > Galliformes > Odontophoridae > Cyrtonyx > Cyrtonyx montezumae. The sequence goes on along the minus strand of NW_027072078.1, from coordinate 17,388,756 downwards.
CCAGTTACCACCGGACAGATGGGCCCTACTTAAAAGCTCTTTAAGTGCAAAGAAACTGTCAGTGATTAGATAGATATTGTAGGAGGCCGAGTCAAAATCCATATTTAAGCAACAAGTAGAAATAGCTGTGCAGCTGCAGAAGGCTTCTGATGCTCATCCAGCTGAGGGCCATGAGCCATGCTGCAGAGCAAGCAGCTCACAGTTGCCCAGTGACCTCTGCTGTGGGTTTCAGAGACGTTCCCAAGTAACTGCAGCAAAAGGAACAATAGGAGAAGGTACAAGGGAGGCCTTAATGCACATCAATTCTGCAGCCCCCTCCCCCTTCTTCAACATGAAAGAAGCTGTGTGGCATCAAACAGAGGGGGGATTAAATCAGACAACTGTACAGAACACACAATTTACCTTTAACTTTAATTAAAATAGAGTTTATTAGCTTTTCTTTTAATACAAACATGAGAAAGGAAAACCACCTGAAGATGTAGCATTATTTTCAAAATTCAGTTGTGATCAATACCTGAAGTGCCAAGTTCCATGGATTTGAGAGGTAGGGGCTGGCATAGTTGCACACCACAAAAGACAACATGCATCATTTTATCAGCTGAGTGCAGCCAGACTGATTATTACACTCAGACCCCCACTCCTTACTTCCCGCTCTCAAAAGCATGTGGACTCACTGTTCAGTGTGAGTCTCTGGACCTTGGCTAGAAGATGAAGTGCACAGAAACTGTGCCATTTGGAGGGAGATCTGCTCCTAGGACAAACCGCCTAGAATCTATTTGGATCCAAGAAGGGAAGATATTACAAAGACTTGTAACAGGAAGAGCCTAGTAATACTTATCCTGTTTAGAGTTCAGTTTCAGAGCCTGAAAGTAAGGTCCATTCCAAAGTCTCAGAAGGAACAAAACCCCAAGCGTCAAAAGCAGTTGCACAAGATAAAATTCACTTTGGAGGAAAAAAGAAAAAAAAGTTTTACAGAAATATTTTTGATAATTTTCAGTTAATTTTTTTTTTCAATCTACCTGGTTAGGTAGTCCGAGATTCTCAAACTCTATCTTATCATGATTGTAAATCCCTCCCAAGAAACAAAAAACTCAAGGGGAGCCAAATGGATGCACAATATCAGCTTTAGGAACTCCACTGTATATAGCACAAGAGATCTGCAGTAGAACTCGACAAGCAGTGCTGCACACATGCCATTCACCACTGGATTGCTACGCTGTTCGGGATGGTGATGATATTTCCAGACCAACTTTCTCATTCAATGCCTCAGAAAAAATACACAGATTGCGTCTCTTCCAGAGCAATGGTGAGTATTAGAAAATGAGAGAAGCACCATAATTCACAAGAAATGCAGCATGGACCCTAAATATTTGAACAATACAGAAAACCATCTCTCTGCCCCCACTCAGAACATTCCAAGTCCTTCGACAATCCACTGGAGTGAAGTTGGTGCAGAGCTGGGATTCCTTCCTGCTGTGCAGCTTCTTGGTTACAAACAGATCGCCAACAATAGCAGCTTTTAGTAGCCAAACCAGGGAAAAACTGTCAACACATGTCAAGGCTATTGTTTTCAGCTCCAGAGTGGCTCGATACTTTGAAGAGTCCCACGTTGTTTTGTTTTTAACACCGGATGGACCTGAAATACCAATGCGGTGAGACTCAGGCTGACAGGGGAGAGGAGGGAAGAACATTGTAACTATAGTCATGTGGTTAGTGTTTAAACCCTAGAATTTAAAACTACTTGTTATTAAAAATCTCAAGAGTTCACAGCTATAGGCCTACATAGTAAGCAAACATCTGTGGGGAAAAGACGGAGAGAAGTTTGTTTTTGCATCTCTGGATAAATTGAAAAGGAGAGAGTTGATCTGACGAAGATCTTGTTTTGCACCAAGTACGCTCCTCAAGCTCTGGGCTCCCTTGGCTAATTTCACCCCTCCTCTCCTGCTGGAAGACACCATCACCGCTGGCTTGTGTGCATGGAGTGGTGGTATTCCTCCAATTCGTGTGGACGCTGGTTCATGGTGCTGCACCTTTCCCTCTCCTCAGGAGAGGATGGCATTAGAACGGCGGATACCAACTAAATTATCAGCACTGAAAGATCGTCTCATAGCAGCTTTTGACAAGTCTTTGTATTTATCTTCGCACAGCCGGGAGATAGCCTGGGGATCACATCAGAAACAAAAAGAAGGTGCACATGAGAAAAGCTGGAACATTTCAAGGAAGCTTTTACAAAGCCTCATACCAACAGCACAGGCACTCTGTAGCTGTGACACTATGGGCTTTCTTAGCTAGAAAGTCAGCGAAAAACTATTTCTTTGGAAGGAAAATATTAAGGGGGTCTCTTCTCATGCTATCAAGAACCTTATCCATTAGGATCAAGACATTATAAAGGTGAGTCTCATTATCCACTGGAAAACTTGGATCCATTTCAGACTGACAAGTTCACGCAAGGTATGTTCCAAATTGTACCTAGTAGTCTGGTGTTTGGGCTTTTTAATGGCACAAAAATGCATGCAGGCATTTATGAGGGAAAAGGCTCAAGCTGAAATGGTTTCTGCACTCCCTCAAGGACCCTGCCCTTGGTCACTTGGTGCAAGTGAGCCCAGAAAGCAGAGGTGTACGAGGACCTCTATTTTCCCTTTACTTTCTCTGCACCTTCTCCTCCAGACTGCTTTTCCCACCAAAGACCACTCATACAGTCAGATCAGGAAGGAAAGGCAGCACTGCTCAATGGCACAGCAATAGCTGTGGCATTAATACAGCTGTTACATATTTACACGTGGACAACTTTGTATTTAACTGCTTTTTCTGCCACTTACTGGCTTACCTCTGCTCTGCTTATTTAGCTAGTCAAGCTGCCTTTATACTGGTGCAGCCTTTCTAGTACCAGCCTAATTATTCCCCTTATAACACGACTGTACAGAAAACGGTGCGTGTCCCCTGCAAAGCCCGTTTCTGACTGAAGCTTTTAGACATGATCAAGGCAAATAAATAAGGATACCAGTAATAAAAGGCTCAACTGAATTTCAGTCCTGAACATTTACTTCCATTAATAATTTACCACCTATCAGCAGACAAGCTTTTGGAGTGTTACAATCAGCTACAAGCCTACACCTTCCCTTTAAGGCAGCACCCGTTCAGCGCAGCCCAGAGTTCTGGAAGTTCAAAAGGTGAAAAAGCACTCTGAGCATGAATAAACCCCTAAGTGTACTTTAAAATAATTATTTACATTTATTTCTGCCGACCTTCTGGAGGCATGCATTTGGCTCAAGAGTGGCATTCTTTAAGACACTGGCTGCATGAGCTCCCGGTGCAAGACCAGACAGACTCTCCATCCTGTTTTAATGCTAGCACATCAATCATAAGGCAACCTGTGCTGACATATTTAGCCTCAGTCACCCATATGTTATAAATCAGTTTTCGGCCGCTGGAATACTAATTCACTGCTTCACAGGGGAGCCTATCTGCTCCTCCAATACTTCTAGCAGAAAGGCAGAATTAAAAAGTTGAGCGAATGGCTTAAGTATTTATCACATTTTAGAATTAAAAACCAAAGTGTCCCACCTATGCGCATTAGTGTGTTACAGCACATCACATGCTGGAGTGAAAATTACTCTGCTTTTAAATACCAAGCCCCCATACATTAACAAAGAAGAAACAGGCTTACAACCTGTAAATCATCCATTTATGCCACAGGCTCCGAGCAGTTCAGTAAACAATTTCCAGTGGAATATGAACTGCCTTACAACCACATTTACAATTAGTGACAGTGTTAGCTTAAAGTGCAAGTAACAAGGGTGAGACAAAGCAGAAGAGCTGCACTGCTTCACTTTAAATAGAGGAATCTGTAGGCACATCATACCTATCATTCCGAAGGGCCAGGAGGGATCATGCTTACTACCAAAGTTCAACCACCTCTGGGTGGAAATAGAAAAACTGGCACTGGCAGAATTACTGGAGATGGACAACAGAACAATATAAGCCAGTAATCCCACAGAACAATCCTGTCTGAATGGGGCATCAGTGTACACAGGCTGCGTTTAATGCCTTTGTTGACAACAAAACCACATATGCATGGTTGTCAATGGACAGTTGAAAGGCTGCATTAATCAACAGGAAACTTTTGCCTGGGAGCTCAGGTAATTCAGGTATTTTCAGAATGTCTTTCTTACATATATCCACCATAGGAAGAACGTTCAACACTGCTTAAGAAAGTTCTTTAAAATGAAGCCTCCGCATGAAACAACGCTATGGGGACTTAGGCCAGGGCAGCCTTCTCCATTTAGCAAGAAGGGACAGACATCTGTATTTACACTCCTCTGGACATGCTAAAGCGTTCCTAAGAAGCAGATTTTCTAAAAGTTTGTCTTAAAACAACGTTTCTTTGGAAAAAGGTGAGGTTCTAAAGATTGTGAAAAGAAACATTATTTCTGCAGCTGTCCCCCTAACAAATGGTTTATTAAACCGTGAGAGCAGTAAGAGCACTCCCCCTAAATTTAAAAGCAGCTGTGCAGTGGGATGCAGTGGGAAACCTTCAGCTGGTAGTATTAGAAAGGACCAAGTGTGACTGTCTCTCGGTGCTTGGAATACAGACTGTGAGCAGGGAATGGCACACAATCCATTACATATGACACTGTCCTTTCAATCTTCAGTCGCCTAGCTGAACTACAGTTCCCCATAACATCCATTTTATTAAGTGATCTGCTAGACTTCCATCATTTGTCCAGATCTTCCTCAGAGAACTAACTTAGCCTACACATGGTTTTAGAAGTGCTAGCTGCAGCTAGAAAGGGATTAAATCAGCCTGTAATACACTAAAAGCTTTCTAGTTTTTCTAACCACCACTTAATATGATTAGCAACAGATACTCCTGCTACACACACACACACACACACACACACACACACACTCAGACCATTACCTCCAGTTTCTGTGCTCTCTCTTTACTAAGAGGCTCCAGCAGAAAGCTCAGGTTATTGTCATCTGCTAGGGAGCGAAGATCGAAGTAGTATTTGGCGTAAACACTGGCAGGAACATTGATATTAAACTGCAGTAGCTCCAAGAAATGTCTTTCCATCTCATTCCTAGGAGGGACAGAAAACAAAGAAAAAAAGCAACACTGTTATAGCTGCAGAAAAGGCCAAAAACCAAACGAACAACTGGAGACCTCTAGGCTATTTGTAAAACCAGTAACTTTGAACTAGTCATCGAGAGGCCTGCATTATTAGTTTCAAGAGATGGTTCATTCACTGGTACTCGAAACAAGGTGCAGCTTTCGGGTCCTGGCACTTTCAGCTGGGAGAGAAAGGTAGGGCCGTGTCGTGCACTGGCGGGGCTGAGCAGGAGGCTCATTCTTCAGAGTTCCATTAGTGCAGCTGTACAATTCATGCGCCATTCTCACTCTCTCGTACAGCTCTACACTATAGTGATCAGATGAAAGGAATGATGTATGCTGTTTATTAGCTCTGAAGAACTTGCAGACATTTTCACCAGGCTGATAACAGGAAGGGGGTTTATTGAAGTAGAGTCGGACTAACAAAAGCAGTAGGCAGATCACCACGGCAACAAATGGATCTATGAAGAGCTGCTGCTATTATCTCACAGAAAAAAGCCTCTTGAAGCAACATGGATTCATCTCCAATAAATAAATAAATAAGCAGCATTAGGTGGGAGAAGGAATTTTCTCCTCAATAGCATTAGGCAGGATAACAAAGTACTGTGTTAAAGGGCGCTGTCCGGTTTTCACTCACACGTCTGTTTTCACTGGGCAAAATATTTGGAGGTAAGTGAGGAAAGCACTGCGCCATAAAAAAAGGCCATTTCAGCCCCTGTACTGTGGTCAGCTAAAAAAAGATTGTCCTGATGTAAATAAACCAATCAACCTGATGAAAATGAGTGGTACACAAACCACTCAGTCATTGTTCTGCTGGGCACAGATCTTTACAGAATTTGACAACTCTGTAAGCTGGTCAACCGCAAATACACCAGGACATAAGGGGCACCAGTTCAGTGGGAGCTTTTAAAATGGATGTTTTACCTAGCAGAAGGGGGAAATAAATCCAAGAACCATCCAGGTTGTCCCGTACTGGGTGGTGGGTGTCAGTATCAATAGCAGCTTTGTGCTTGTTCCTGGTATAGTGGACTTGAGTACCATTGAACCTAGTGCCAAAATTAATTTCCTGTTCATATGGTCATAAGCCTATAGAAATGTAAATCAGATAATGTTTTGATGATCAGCTGATCAGAGCTTGATTTATCCTGTGAATAAATGCTCTTCACTGCCCCCTTTGTACTCACCACACTAGTTTAATTGTATAAAAATACAATTCTTCATTGGATTAACAAGTCTTATTTATAGTGGTTTAAAACCTGGGAAAGCGTAATTCCCATGTGTTTCCTGTGCTTTATTTACAAATATATGTGTCTGAAAGAATGAACAGCATGTGTCCCCTTAACAAGCAATCATAGCAAGATTAGCAGCTGCACAGTTAATTTTTCAGTGATTATGGATTCACTCTCATCAAAGCCAGCAAGTTTTGACAAAAGATGACTTCCCAATATCAGTTTAATTCCCTTTGATTTTTTCCTCCAATAGGAATATGTAAATAAAACCAAACCAAAAACCCTTTTCAGTAAAAAACAAAACCAACCAACCAAAAAAAGCACCACAAAACTACAACTACGAGAGCTGGCAATTAAGCACTGTGCCAACCATTAATTGAAGGTAGCGTTATAAGCTTAAAACTCAGTTTTGCTGAGTATCCTATGCAGTTTTCCAGGGTTCTGATTGTGCTAAAGTTACCCAATGTGGGTTAAGTGAACTCTGCCCTGTTGCAGCCGTGCAGGCCCTGGCTGGGCACCCGGCCACTGTCAGAGGGGGTTGTGCAGTTTCTGCCCATACCTAAATTCAAACGTAAAAATCGTTTCAAATTAGATGAGTTAACAGATCACAAATAAATAAATAAATCCGACCTGGGGGAGGAGCAGCAGCCTAAAATCTTTTTTTCCCCTACCACCATCACCACCGCTTTGAAAATGTAAGCACCACGATTTCACGAGATCCTGCATCAGCAATAGAGAATAAACATCCTGCTTGTTACAGATGTTTTCAGTGCTATCAGTTTGATTTGTCCCAAGGAGGGCTAGAAGTAGACACATCAAAAAGAGCAAGATGTATACCCTGGCACTCCCAGCATTGCTGACCTCACTTCAGCCATCTCAGAGCTATTTGCAGCAATGCTTCGAGTGTGTTCCTCAGAGAGATAAGCACTCTGAGCCGGGTTGAGTGAAGATGTACACTGTATAAAATCACTAATTATGCCTTCCTGAAAGCATGGCTGGCCTAGCCCTGCTTTTGGAGACAAAGAACTCCCAGACGAGAGGTACCTATAAAACAAGATACTGCATTTGCTGTTGCTGTTTGCAAAGCAAAATAATTTGAATAACAAAACAGCTGTTTTGGTACAGAAAAATCCCCCATTTTTAGTTATTTCCTTTTTCCCTAAAAACTAGAAGGAAGAGAACATTCCTTCTACTAAGAAGTCCTACATTGCTATTGCCCGTTTGTTTGCTCCTGTACTAGAACTGACTCATACTACACTGGCCTGGATGCACAATAGTGTGGTAAAACTCAAAAAGTGAAGTTTATTAAGGCCAGAAAGAGCAATACTAAGCTTACCTAGTATTGCTACCACCATGCTACCAAAGGAAATGCAGAACAAAGCTGGCTAAAAGAGTTAAAGCGAGGGGGGGAGAGGGGGAAAGGGCTCCACAGGAAAGAGTTCAACAGGAAATATTATGGGCCAAATCCACTCCTCACAAACATGCTTCCAGCCCATAGCGCTGGCTTGGAGCCACCAGGATGTACACCCTCTGAACATCCTCTGAAACTGCTGAAGCTCTAGGGCTTAAAGCCGAGTTCATTGAGAAAAAAGAGAGGATTCTGAAGTTTTTCACAAACTGGAACCTGTGTCCGAGACAAGAGTATGTACAAGAAACAGCTCTCCATGAACAAGCAGAAGTAAGATTGGGAAATTTGTTCCCAGCATTGCAGGCAAGTCTAAGAACACACCTGAGAAAGGGCCTGCAGCAGTAGCTGGATGCAACACACACTGCCACAGATACCAACAAGAAATTACGCTTGTCTTCCAGGAGTATCAGCTGAGAATTCAGCCCTTGAAATATATAGCAGACACTTACATCACAAGTTACAGCTTACCATGCAATTTTTCTAATTCTAAGCAAAAAAAGGCACGGAATGAGATAATTTTTATTTTCCAAAAATATTTTTTATAAGACGTAACAATTGGGCTCTTAAGAGTTCTGCCAATGCCATGCAGCAAGTCCCATGGCTCATCACTGCGGGAACGTGAACAAAAACTAACTCTGAAGTTGATCACCTCAGTAGATAGAAATGATAATAAAGATTTGTCTCAAAGAAAGTTTAAAGATAGTAGATAAAGAGACACATTCAATATGGCACTGTCATAACACTGTAGATTTGTAAAAACTTCCAACTTACATATCCTCAACTGTAATGTCCTTCAGTATTTGGCAGTAATCCACATTCCAGACAGCCTGATCATCCCAAACTTTAGAAGCCAGTAGGATAGCTCCTAAGACTATCCTCTTCCAGTTACTAGGGCAGATGTCAATCTCTGCATAGGTTAAAAGCCTTTCCAAGTAAACCTGTTAAAAAAAGAAAACAAAACTGTTTTACATGTGGAATCAAAACCTGGAGATGACTTCTGATCAAACACACCAGTCCAATATGACTATGTATCCCATTATCATTAGGCATCCAGAAGAAATTATTGGTAACTATATAGGTTGTTCTGAAAATAATGCCTCCTATTTATTTCCAGGGAAACTGCAAAAGATACAAAGGGCACAACAACACTGTTTGATAGAGCAAATCCTCAGCTACAAAACACAGTTTTTCAATACAGTCATCACCATGAGCTATGCATTTTCTCCAGCAATTAACAGGAGACTGTATGCTGTGCTTGTAAAAATCTGCACCAGCAGAGGTGTTGCTACTGCTGAAATGCACTACCCACCACCTCACTGTGCTCACAGCCACTGTTTGGTCTCCAGAAATGCTCAGCGAGCATCGGCGAGTGTCAGTGGGTAGCATTTTTCCTGCATGGGGGAATTCACACTTCCCTGTCAGATGCCGGTGTGTCAGACTGCCCCTCTGTGGCCGTCTATCACACGGCAACAACATGCAATGAATACTGGTGGGAAGCTTCAGCCTCTACTGCCATACCACCACCATCTGCCTCTGATGTCGTGGGCCAACACAGTAAAGCAGGAGGCATTGTTTTTGGAGCAGCCATTGTATTTGCACTTCAGAATCACAACTTTCAAGAGCTATGGGTTCCTGGTTTTGTTGTTCCGTTACATAAACCAGGTCAAAGGTCCCAGTGAAACCTCAGATAACCCCGTGGGTCCAGGAAGCTGTTGTACAGGTCCAAGGGCAGCATCAGCCCCTATTTACCAGGCTCTCCCTATGCTTTCTTGCCATCTTTTGCTTGCAGCCTTCAAGAGGACTATAAACCTTCCTGTAATAAGAGAGCCATCTAGTGGTGAAGTCTACTTCAAAACCAGCTCTACTTTTTAAAATCCTTTAGAAATCGAAATTGCCTGGGATTATAATCCTGTTCTGCCAAATTCCTCGCATGTCTTTGGAAAAGCAGCAACTGAGCCTGCTTAATTGGCACATTGTCTTTTGGTGATAATTCTTTTCTGTTCTTTTTTCAGGTTGTTCTGCAGACAAGCCACAATGAAGACTGAAGTCTAGTATGCAACAAGCACAGTTTAAGAGACCTTCTAGTGCAGCAATTGTTTTTTTCCTTTTCCCTTCATGTATCTGTGTGTTTGTGTGTGTGTATGTATGTCTACACACAGGCATATAAACATATGTGTGCACATAAACTGAATAATCAGTATTTTTTAAACCCATCTCACTTTTGGAAAGCAAATAGCAAACTCTAGTGAGATTATTTTCTCTTACTACTGTTCTCAGTGTCCAAGTACCCCAATATCACCTGAGAAAAAGGGTCCGAAAAAGAAAAAAAAAAAAAAAAAAAGGGGGAGAAGAAGGGGGCAGACAGAAAGGTGTCCATGTCTGAAGGACATAAGAAGGAGTTAATCTCCTTAAATTCCTGCACTATTGATTCTCAGCCTCTCAGGGCTTATTTGTGCTGTTCCAGTTAATCCAAATTCAAACATGCCCTCCATACCGCAGAAATAAAACATGATGTTGTGTCTGATCTTAGTACATCCCTCTGTTCATGGTATCTCATGTTCTGCCTCTCTCAAGCTTCTTCAGTGAGTTATATATTATGAAATTAAACAAAGTAATGGACAAGTAATGAAGTATTACACATTCAAATACAGGAAAGCTAAAGATCCTTTTAAGTTAACCACTTCTATAACTACTTGGAAATATTTTCTAATGATCTTGTATGGCGTCTTCATTATTAACATGGTTTCATGAAGTAGTGTAATTAAATACCTCAGGTCAGCCCAGTTACTGACTGAGGGGAAAAGCATCTTCCAAAAGCTTAAGACTCAGCAACCAGGCATCTCTTACCAGTGTCACTATTGCACATTCAGCTGTCAGCTGTGCAGCGCTGAAGAGCGTCCGAACAAAGCGGTAGATGTGCTTGTGATCAGGGTCATGTTTGTAGTAGTCATCCGGAACTTCTTCCCGCTGAAATAAAGTCCTCTGAATTACTGAAAGTTTGTCTTACTATTCACTGAGAGAACAGCCATACAGTTACTTCTTCTCAGCAAGCAGAAGCTTATGCAACCCCTCCTGTCTAAGACGCAAAACGAAATCGTACACTGAACGAAACAAACAGCCTTGCAATGTTAAGTATATTAGAAACAAACCAAAAAACACAATAGCTTTGGCTGATAAATTTGTTGTCAACACTATTTTGACCTGTATGGCTAATGAGAAAGAGCATAAAAAGCCTTTACAGGACTTATTCTTGAGAAATTCCAGGAAGCACGAACAGCTGGATTCATCTCTGATGTGATGCTAAGCTGTTCCTAAATACAGCAAAGAACACAAGTTTAGAAATAAATTCGTCTGTAAAAGCAATGCTAAAATGACTGTTAAGCAATATCAAGGCCCCAAAAAGAAAGACGGTACTCTCACTCCAGAAATCTAATAGTGATCTTAGACCTAAAACCCTGCCAAAAAAAAAGAGACAAGTGAACAAAATACCAGAATTGAATCACCCAGGCCATAGGCACCTGCCCACCCAGGCCATGGGCAGCCAGCTTCTCCACGAGGATGCTGTGAGGAACAGTGTCAAAGGGTTTACTGAAGTCCAGGTATACCACACTGACAGCCTTATCTTCATCCACTAAGCGTGTCACCTTGTCATAGAACCAAATCAGATTTGTCAAGCGGGATTCATGCACCCTGGCTGACAGGGCCTGATCCCTTGGTTGGCCTTCAATTGGTCCGTGATGGCTCCTGAGATTATCCATACCATAACCTTCCCTGTCACCAATCTGAAACTGATAGGTCTGTAGCTACCATGATCATCTTTCTGGCCACAACTGACCACAAAAATTGACCATCCAAAATTGACCACAAGGCAGAAGTACCTGCACACAAAAGCACGTTTTTACTGGCTGAAACTGAGGAGGAAAAGACTAAGAGCAGTATTTGTGATTAAGCCCTGTGACACTACTAATGCAAAAGTTAGTTGTTTCTGCAGTGAGGCTCAATGGAGCCAGGACGGTTACCTGGATTTGGACTTCCTTGTGACCTTGTCCTCTATAGAGGACAGCATGTTCTGCTAATGATTAAAGGAACTCTGGGTACTAAGCACTACTGCTGTAGACACTAAAAGGTAATTTTTACTTTTCCCCTCATAAGCATGACACGTGGCCTTTACTGTATTTCTGTCTATACTGAACTATGATAGAATAAATGTTTACCTGTTCCCTAAAGGATATAGTGATTTCCCTCTATTCATACTCACTAAATAGGAGGTAAGCAATATGATCAGAACAATAGATGTTAAATAAATGCTAAATAAAGGAAATAATAGATTGTCTGAATGATGATATGAGATCATCTTCCATAAATAGTTCTCAAAGCGAATCAGCTGATACAGGCAGATACAACAGTTATACTTATATACTTACTGTGAGAGGATGAGATTTTTCATCAAAAATATCCAACGATCTGTCTGAATCTCTACAAAGTAAAAATCTGTTTTAACGCCAAGACTTCAATGTTAATGCTATGCTCCACTAAAAAGTATTATTCACTGAAGAATAAAGGAACAATTCTTATAGTTCAGCTTTCCCTAGAACAACGGATAAAGTTATATTGCATTTTTGCAAAGTATTTAATGATGAGATCTTACAAATGAATATTTAACAAGATAAACAATGAACCCATGTTCTCACCAGCAAGTTTCTAAATACAGAAGCCATCGTTTATATTGTACTTAGCATACTTCTCCCTTAAACTGTGACACCACCTCATTAATGGCATTTATTATTTTAGAAAGGCAGCTGCAATTTTGAAGCATGTACTGCAATTAGCTGTAATGGCAGCAGTTGTTTGTTCCTTCAAACATCTAAACTAATCTGTCCCTCTGTACTCAGGAAAAGCCAAACCAAATCTAAAGGCTGGTTTGTGGTGAGTTAAGTGTACTTCCCTCACTCTCTCTGCTTTGACTTCTTACGTTTCATTCCTGAAGAAGCGTGTGCCATTGGATGGGCATTTCACTGGCCATTACGTATCAGCTCAAGAGGGGCACAAAGACAAGGCAGATATATCACCTATTTTCCAGATTTTTTCAGCTCCTTTAAGTTACAACTAGTTGTTACTGAAACAACCACAGCCATAACCCAGGCTCAAAAATCAAGTCATTACATTTCAGAGAAACAAACAAACAAACAAAAAAACACTAGAGTTTACTTACCTGTTCTTTATATGGTAGAATATTGCTAATGTTACGCTAAAAAGAAAACAAAAAGAGAAAAAGAAGTCTTAAAGCATATTCTGTGAAGGCCATTCCACTGCAAAAGCTGTTGTTCAGGGTAAAATGTTCCCAATCTATTACATCCTCTCACATTCCTTGGTACCTGTGCCACATTTCTGATGAATGAATTATACCAAATTTTAGGCACATACCTTCACTGCGATTAAGTGATACTCACTGAAAACAGGGGCTATTCACAACTGAAGCATGGTAACAGTTGTATTTGATGTGACATACACTCTTGTAGAGACTCTTGCTGATATTTTAACTTAAGATACATCCTGAACTAGATAGCAAGAGATACAACGTCTAAAAACAGAGCAAAACAACGAATGCCAGCATAATCCAAGGAGGACTCAGATGAGTCAAGTCAGGCAGTAAAGCTGACATGCATCTAATGCAGCCAGACTTCCCATTCCTGCAGTGACAACAGGAATATTGCCATCAAAGAAAGCCATTGTGGACAAGCATTAATCTATTGCCAGCTGTGCAATGCATAGAAATGGCAATGGCATCAAAGGACAAGTGACGTGCTCAATACCTGTTTGAAATCAATTTGAAAGCAGAAAATCATCTTATGTATTTCCAGCCTTTATTAAACTGGTAAGACACTAAAGCCTTCTGGGCCTGAAGCTGCTGTACCTTCCTTTCACTTTGAGTACTTCCACTTCTCACCCGGTATAGTTTATGTGAAAAGAACAGTTTCTGTAGTATCCAATGGATAAAACAGTCATTTCCATTGGAGAACCAAAAAGTCCAAGTAATTATTTTAACTACCCAAAGCAACAAATACATCCGGAAAAAGTAGGCAAGCTGGAACTAAAACCAAAGCCAACATCCTACCTATATCCACAACTAGAGGGCAGACTAACACCATTGGCAAGCAGCAGACAGACCTACAAACTTCCCGAGACATCCTACAAAATCCATTTCAAGTTTTCCCAGATCTACAGTTTGATCACCAAACTCCTCCCAGTATATGCTTTAGAACCCAAAATGCTGACACAACTTCTGCACTGGTTCTGGTTCTCAAGTATATGACAACCAATCTGAAATACAACACCACATTAGGTCTGTAGCTTAAAAAAACACCAACCAACCAACCCTGCTTCAGCAGGCTGCAATTACCCAGACTCCTGCACCCCTTCCACCACCAGTGTGAACAAGCACAGCTGTGCTCCTATCACTCAGCTGTATGGCTAGCTTTGGAACCCCAAACAGATGTTGCAGTCCTACTAAGTCCCTATCAGTAACAAACGGCTCTTACCACTTTATTGTGCTTCTAAGATTAGGTTGACTGACCGTACTGTCATCTATAAATATTGTTGAGCATGAGCTGTACTTTTTTGTAAGCTGTCCTGGAGAAACCTAAGGGAGAAGAATAGGGAAAAAAATCATGAAGATTGATTTTGTAAGCTTGGTTTACCACAGTGAATACTGCCTTTTAATGCTAAAGTAGCTACTAAGGTCTTTGGAGATGGCTGCTCCTGATGTGCATAGTACCTCATAGCTGTCAAGTTGCTTTGGACCCTTTGTATCAAACAGGCTTATAAGCCACCCCTTGCAATATTCAACATGTCTTCAGATGAGTAATTTTCAGCAGAAGTAGCTGCAGCTAAAGCAGCATGTCCTCTGATTTTCTCAGTTCTCCACTCCATTCTTATCGGATCTCAGGTCTCAGCCTTTCCTCTACATTATATATTTTCTTGTAATTTCCTGTATCTCCATCTTCTCCATTCATCATACCATATTCTACACCTTTATATTCTCTGGTTATCCAGCATCTCTCCCTGTAGAAAAGTTTGCTTCTGGGGCTGTGTTTCATTCCATTTTAGAAAACAAACCTTTTCCTAACATTTCCCTCTTCAGTCATGTCTTGCTAAGCACCTGGTGTCTGGAAATAAAGACCATGATGTTCCATCACCTATGCTAATGCATAGATTTAATACTTGAAGAAATTTTCCTGCCTTACTGTAACACTGTCAGGCTTTCTTGAGCAGTTTTAGTGAGCACCTGGAACTCAGGTTAGAACACTGTAACTGAGGGAAGAGTTTTTAATCTAGCAATTGAAGATTAATTGGTTTTGCCATCATCATTTTAAATGCCCTGTCTAAACGAAGGACTCCCATATTAAAAGGCTGATGCCCTTCAAAGTGTAATGCCTCCTGGGAGCATCTCCCACTCCAGCTGAAGTCTGCCAGCAAAAACAACCCAATTCACCATGGTGTGGGCAGAGTGAAGCTGGACTTGCAAGGGAAGAGCAGGGGGGACACAACCTTGTAATTGTACTAAATACAACAGTCTTGAAATAGGGTTATCTTACCAGTAGCTTACCAGTAACTTATCAGTAGACACTTCTGCTAGACAATGTTTCTAATCTTTGTTTAGTAACTTCCATTCTTAGCCCTACTAGTCAAACATTTCTATATCCACTTAGTAATGACATTCCATATTTTAAATCTTTTTAAGTTGCATCAAATAAAAATGTTTCGCATGCAGAAGCTTTGATCACATTCTCAGCTATTAAGTGATCATTTGTTCATGCTGATGATATCATTTGTTCATTATTCTCTTTATGCTGAATACACTTCTTGCAATAAGCCTTGCAGCGATGCCCAAAGAGAGAGTCATTTAGGACTTGTCATTTAAGCTAAGAAATTAACTGTTTTATTCCTGTCTCAAACACTAACAGAGGCAGTTTGACTTGTATTTTGTTCTTTGCTGTTCTGAAATGCTCATGAATGACACAACAGAATCCATTATTATTCTTTTGCCATCAGTCACTCTATGCTATAATATAGCCATAATACTAAGCTTGTTTATTTTTTAAAGACAGGCGAAGATTATTCAGTTTTATCTTGCCAGCAAGGATTTAGAATGTATGCAGGACGATATACACAGAACTACTACAGCTGTTTCTTGAATTTGTCTTTACGTCCCGTACTCGTACGACCTAAGCGGTACGCTACTGCTGAGTTTTACTCACATGGTTGATGTGGTTACTCTTCCTCTTCTCTCGCACTAGAAAAATGGAGAAAGAATATCAACTGAGTTTCTAAAATGCAACCCTGACTTACAAAGTCATTCTATTAAGCTAGTATTCTCAAGTATGTGTATATTAGAAGTTTCTAATTTCACTGCTAGGTCTCTGAAAAGATGAATTTTTAGCCAAAATGCCAAGTTTGATCAAGCTAATAATGTACTGCTTCCAGCTATCCACACATACACTCTGGAAAATTACCGCTGCACTAAGAGGAAAGTTTCTCAGCATTGAAAAAGGTATTACACATCATGAAAAACTGGATTAAAGACAGTCTGAATAGACAATGGCTAATAGCAAACAGGACTTAGAAAACAGAAGGGAAACCATCAGACAGTGACTCTGTCAGAGACACAAAGAAAATGGGATGCCCAGCATTATGTATGTGCTCTCTCCTATTGGATGACAGAAGGTACAACGGTATTTCACTGCACGGAAGATGCAGGAACTGGCAGGTATTATCTGCAATCCATTTGTTTGACTATCTCAAAATGCAACAGACTTCTTAAAAAAAACAACAAAACAGCCAAGGGTTAACTTTCAGCTATGAGAGCATCAGAGAAGTAAAGCTTCTGTTGTGCTGTTAAAGGAGAGCTGGGAGCTGCAGGCATGTAGTCTGAAGAGTGCAACAAGCTGTACATGTGACCTGTCTGGGCAGGTGACTGAACCCCTTCCACAAAGGACAGGCCTTAGACATTTACCACCTGTTAGCAGGGCACATTCTCTTGCATCAGAAGCCCCCCCAGAAGAGGCCTGCACTTCTTTTGGACCATCTCCTCTGGGGACTCACACTTCTGCCCCTTTCCTCTGCTCAGAGATTATCTGAGTGCTGCAAAGCTGATACAAGTGACAATTTCACTGCTCGCAGAAACAGTATTAGCAGGACAGACCACCAAAACAATACCTCCCTGTGAGGAAGCTCCTCCAGGACAGAAGACACTGTGACTTCCCATCTCCCCAAGTGCAACACTAGCTTAGAAAAAATGCTTAAAACCAGAATTAACTAAAAAATGCATATAACCATTATCATACGCTCCTTTTTAGTTGCAGCTTCAAGTCCTAGTATTGTCAGAATTATTTTTTATTTATGCAATATGAAAACAGCTCTACTTTTAAAAGCATTTTGGGTATATAGCTATAGTAATTACTCAAAACAATTGTTCAGAACTTTCTGATTTAAATAAGAGATCTGCAAGGAAAATAAAAAACCCAATACATCCACGTAATTAAAACAGGAATCAAGAATAATTATGCTGCTGAAGCTATTCATACAGCTTCAACCAACATATGCAAAAGCAATTGGTTAGGACTGATGGCTTAGGCTTACAAATTTTTTTTAAACTTAAACTTAAAAAAAAAAAAAAAAGTGTTTTTAAGAGTCCTTGGTCATAAAAGCCAAAGTGAAACAACAACAACAAAAAAACAACACTAATGCGTGAAGTTTGAGTTCCATGTGTGAAGTACAAACACCATGCTCTGAAATCTCCTGATATTTAAGTCTTTAAAACAAATGCTTTCAATCATTATGTAAATAGCCTATGGATGCATTTCTGTGCAAACATGGAAACTGTTAATCCCTATGCTTTGAAAGAATTAAATTAATTCGCATGTTCTCATGGTATGTAATTAAAATAGGCATATTTTTTCTGTTTTCCTCCCTGCATTTTTAATTGGAAGAAACCTTTGCTTACCATCTGTTTGAGACTTGCTCAGGAAAATTGTGCTTGCTCTGGGATGATCAGATGGATTGGATTCCAAGGCTAAATCTGAAAGAGAAGGGACAGAACAGGAGAGGCTGTCAACAGAGGACTAAGATTACTGCAAGGTTCTCCATTCAGCCTGAAAATGCTCAAGTGCAGCGAAGGAATCAAGACCAGAAGCACACAAATTGAGCTCTTACAAGCAAAATCTCTCCTTTGCCAAGATAAACAAGAATCTGACATTTTCATCTCTGAAAACAGCCTGTGGACTCATTTCCAGCACCATGCCACTCTGAAGTAGCACACAGTGTCCATCAGAACCAAGTCAGGGCAGGGAGCAGAGCCTGGGCTCAGCACCAGGCAGGAAGCCAGAACCTTTCTGGAACCAGAATTTATGGAAAAGAGCTTCGTAAGTAACACGGGGTACTGATCAGTATCAAAACATGGATCTGACACTGTTCTTTTGGAACTTCAGTACAACTCTGTGCAGCTAACATATTGCTAGATAAAAACAAAATGATGGCTCTAATCCTTTGCTGCAACAAACTAAGGGTGGCACTTGATGAGGATATATATTCCCTCAGGTTGATAGGAGCGACTTACTGAAAACATCACGATGAATTTTAGTCTGCACTAGTATGATTTCTGCAAGCAGTCGTTTTTGCTTTTGTTTTTGCACACACTGACTTCTGTAAGTGCACAGAACCATCGCTCTAACACTATGACCCTGGAAGGAGCAAACTCTCAGCAATTTATGTTCTGATCTTCACATGTGCTATTTATGCCATGCTAAGCATGAAGGCAAGCAAGCTCACAAACCTGCACGTCAGTGTTCCAAGGCAGCATGCCAGTGTTTTTCTAAGGGTGTGACAACTGCAAAGTTACCTAAGAATCACCATCAACTTCTCATGAAATAAATACATAGATCCTGAAGAGATTTTTATGCACTTGACAAGAGAGCACTGGGTGAACAGCAGCCAAGTATGCACAAACTGTCTTGGTGCTGGAAGCCTAAGCAATGGGAATGCTCTGTGCTGCTGCACTGAGCCACAGCGCAACCATGGCCCTCACTCAGTGAGGGAACATAACTGTCAGACAGCACGTTTGCCTAAGAGTTCCTACTCCAGGTTTCTATTGGTACACAACATCAGTACCTAGGCCTGGATATTCTCCAGGTTACCTGGCTTACATCACTGATGCCAGTCCAACAGCACTGTTCTGACACAGTCCAGGATGCAGACCATCGTAACCCTGAATCTCCAATACAAAATACAGCAGCCATTAAAGAATGTGACAATTCTTCATCCAGAAATTTCCCCCTCTCAAAAAAGGCCATTGTCAGCAATGAAAGAAAATCATCTTGAGCAGATTTTAAAAGCTAACACAAAACTAGGGTTTCTATTCCACTTCACTGCATTTATTCATGGCATACAATGAGCAGATACACACATTTAATCATTTAGTTAAAATGTAAGAGATCTAGAAGTCCTAGAACAGAATCTGCCTTCCCATTTATACCTGAAGTACCATTTGTACATATTTGGCATATCCAGCATACAATATCATGCTGCACCAGCACGTTTTACCCACTATTCATAATACCTCAACAAATAACACAACATGTTTAAAGCTTGTCCATAGCATCCTAACACCAATTTAGCAAAATCGTTTTAAAAATATGGAAACGGACTCTAGTTTCTAGTGTTGGCCTCCATTAAAAATAATTTTAAAAGGCCAACATAAAGAATTCACTAATGATGGAAAATGTTAAGTAACTTTTTGGATTTGAGAAAGAGTTTATTCAGAAATTGAACTATTTTACTAGACCGTGTTCAGTTTTAGGGCCCCCACTCTAAGAAAGATGCTGAGGCCTTGGAGTGTGCACAGAGAAAGGCAATAAAGTTGTGACGGGTCTGGAGCATAAGCCTGATGAAGAGCAGCTGAGGAAACTGGGACTGTTCAGTCTGGACAAGAGCAGGCCTCAGGGGAGACCTCATTGCTCTTCATGACTCCCTGAAAGGAGGTTCAAGTGAGGTGGGGGTTGGCCTCTTCTCCCAGGTAACAGCAATAGGACGAGAGAGAATGGCCTCAATTTGTACCAGGGGAGGTTCAGGTTGGGTATCAGGAAACACTTCTCAGAAAGAGTGGTGAGACATTGGAATGGGCTGCCCAGGGAGGTGCAGGAGTCAGTGTCCCTGGAGGTGTTCAAGAACTGGAGATGTGGCACTGAAGGCCATGGTTAGTGAGAATGGTGGGGTGGGTTGGTGTTGGATTAGGTGACCTTAGAACCTTTCTAAGTCTATGAGAATACCAACGACTGAAACACTGCAAACAGAGCAGGACTGCAAAATGCATAACTAAAATATAGATGATTACTAGCAAGTCATGCTGTTAACAGAGGAAAGAATTTGGTATTTATTTACAGTTTAACTTCCAGAAGAACAGGGTAAGCCAGAAGAGAACTGACCTCAGGAGGTCTCTAGTCTCAGTCTCTTGCTCAAACAGGTTCAGATTCAAGGTGGAACAAGGCTGCTCAGGGCTTCACACAGCTGAGTCTTAAAACTGAGTGCATCCTCAGTAAGACTGCAGCCAACACCAAGCTGGGAGGGAGTGTTGATCTGCTGGAGGATAGAAGGCTACTACAGAGGGACCTGGATAGTCTGGACCAACAGGCCAAGGCAAACTGTGAGAGTTTCAATAAGGCCAAGTGTCAGGTCCTGCATTTTGTTCACAACAATCCCAGGCAACTGTACAGGACTGGGGAGGAGTGGTGGGAAAGCTGCCTGACGGAAAGGGACCTTGGTGCGCTGATGGACAGTCAGCTGAATAAGAGCCAGCACAGTGCTCAGGTGGCCAAGCAGGCCAATGGCATCCTGGCTTCTATCAGGAATGGTGTGGTGAGCAGGACTAGGGAAGTAATCCTGCCCCTGTACTCAGCAGTGGTGAGGCCCCACCTCGAGTACTTTGTTCAGTTTTGTGTTTCTCAGTACAGAAAGGACACTGAGGTGCTGGAGCAGGTCCAGAGAAGGGCAGCAAGGCTTGTGAAGGGCTTGGAGAATACACCCTATGGGGAACAAATGAAGGAATTGGGGCTGTTTAGTCTGGGGAAGAGGAGGCTGAGAGGAGACCTTACTGCTCTCTTCAGACACCTGAAAGGTGATTGCAGTAATAGCAAGATTGATCTCTTTCACTGGTGATGGGTGACAGGACGAGGGGAAATGGCCTCAAGTTGCACTAGGGGACATTTAGGTTGGATATCAGGGATCACTTTACAGAAAGGGTTGTGGATCACTGGCATAGGCTCCCCAGGTAGGTGTTTGAGTCACCATCCCTGAATGTGTTTAAAAGCCATCTGGATGCAGTGCTCAGGGATATGATTTAACAGTGGGTTGTTAGGGTGGTACAGTTTGGTTGAGGCTGGACTTGATGATCTTGAAGGTCTTTTCCAACCTGAGCAATTCTACAATTAAATGAAAATGTGTTTCCTCATAACCAGTTAATGAATTGACCTCAAAAGCACGCATAACAGCAATAATGGGATTAAGAAGTCCTTTAGAAACATTACTAAAGGGCTCTACGCATTTGTGAATTGGGAATAGAGGAAAACATGCCACCCTGTAGCTTCCCCTTCCATAGCAGACAGAGAATTCTAGCCTCCTGTCTGTACTGTTCCCTCTGGACAATGCTTTCCCCCATCAATGGAGAAGTCATATGGTTTGCTCTGTCCAAAGTGCCAGTTTTGCTCATGAAATACCCAAAGGAACAGCAATACAACTAATGAAGGATGTGTAAGACAGGCAAATAAGAATATAAGAATAGGCAAAATGCAATGGGAAACACAGCAAAAGAAAAGCCACACACAGATTATTATCTGCAACCAATTTTGACTCACAACGAAGTATAATTCCTAATACATTATCACAGTAGAAGTCCAAAACCATGAAAAATAAGGACAAGTCTCATTTAGGAGCTAAAGACAGATAGACAGAACTGCCAGAGCATTTAGGCTTCACAGGTAACAAAGTCAAAAAAGAAGTGGAAGTATGGTATGCTACAGGATGAACAGAAGTAACTGGAATTAAATTATGCAGAAGAGGAATGAGAGAAGTGACAGAAGCAACAGGGTGATAATAATAATTAAAACAAACAAACAAAAAACAAGAAAAAACTCCAAAACATTTTATGGCTACCAACTCAGAAAAGTGCGGGTTTACTTTTACTATCAGAACCTGACACTTTGAGAGGTGAGAAGAAAAGATCCCCGGCAGAAATGCTGTCCGTAGGAGTGGCACAGCAATGCCATGCTGCAATGACTCTCAGCCTCTCTGGGAGCTGTATGCCACAACAGCCTTCCACTCCCTCTCTTCACATCTCTCAGTGCTATTCACTCACAGGTACCATCAACCCTGACACACAAACCCCAGAGGAACCTGGGCTCACTTCTCCCTCTCAACATTCCCCTTGGAAAGAACCTGCTGCTGTTCACTTGCCCCCAGACAATCCCAGCTGCCTCTGCTGCAAACTGGTAAGTGCACACGACCTCCAAGGGCCTTTTCCTTGACATGCAATTGCCATTCAAGATTACTTTTACTCATCAAAGTCATACAAGAACATGTGTGGGTTTGGGCAATTCATAATGTTAACTTACCTACTGTTTTACACACCTCCACAGGTGATCTCTACCTAGGGAGAGCACATTTTACATGCTGACGGTGTTACTTGCTATCTACTGAATAAAGCTGACAGTCAGAGGTTGCTGTTACTAAGTAGCAGCCCTTCAGCCATTTCACTGCCTCAGGACACTAAAACATTGTATTTCCTAAGGCAGTTTTATCCCCACCCTTAGCATCAGACAGCAGTAGCGTTTTGGTAGAGCACACACTGAAAGCGTTACAACGTAATTCACAGCAAAGAGACGGCTTTGAGGTTCTTTCTTGCTAGCTCCCATCTGTGGCTGAGTGTCCCTTACTCCGCCACCTCACAGAGCATTCAATATCTCAACTCACAGTAAAAATTTGAAAGTTAACACAAATCAGGCTGTTTTTTGTATACGTGTTAGAAATAGCAGTTTCCAACAGTAACTTCACATGAAGTAGTTCGCCCCTTAAAATTAAGTTATTCTATTTTAATTCTGTTTCTGAACCCAGCACACCAGGCAGCTTCTCACACGCCTGCTCCCGCTGGGTAAGCCAGCCCACACCTCCAGCTCACTGCAGGTGGCTCCTTCCCCACTTTTGGACAGAATGAAAGCAATTCCATCTCTGGATTATTCAGCTCCAACAGATGAGAGCTCCATCCTCTATAAAAAGAGAGACTCAAAATATACAAAACTTACCCTGTTTTGGTAAGCAATACAAGCAAATTGAATACATAACAGACTGGATCTGTCGTACAACAGATTCCCATTAAACACAACCAGTTCTCAGACAGGACTCTATTTTGAGGGAAATTCTTGGTGAGGACATAACCTCAACCAATACCTGCCTATGTATAGGCCCTTCAAAAATACCTCTAACTCCCTATGGCCCAAAGGAAACCAACTATGTATTTAAGCAGAAAAACAAATGAAAACAACCTACACAGATGACACTTGTTCACTGAATGACAGGAAGGCTGAGGCTGACAGGGACCCCTTGCCATCGCCTAGTCCTGCACCCAGCTCCAGCAGGGATAGCTCCAGCAGCTGCCCAGGGCTGAGCCACCGACACTGGGGCTATCTCCTCCTGACAGGGACCTTACAGCTTGTCCAGGCAGCAGGCTCTGAACACACTCCTTGTTCACATTTCTGAGGTTCACAATTTTGGCAGCACTATTGGATAGAGCAAATTCTCAGCTACAAAACACTATCTTTCAATAGTCACCATTAGCCAATTTGCACAGATGAGCTGATCAAGCTGCTCTTTGTTTTGTGGCATGACAGCTATGCATGGCCACCAAGAATGTGGCTTGTCTTTCACATCCCTGTCACCACTGCTGAAATGCACCACCCACCACCTCACTGTGCTCACATCCACTATTCGGTCTCCATAAACACCCAGCATGCATCAATGAATGCCAGTGGGTGTCATTTTTTCCACATGAAGGAATTCAGTGACACATCTTTGCTTCATACATACTTCCAGGTCAGATGCCATCGTGCCAGATGCCACTGCTGTCAGACTGCCCCTCTGTGGCCGTATGTCACACACAACAGCATGCAATTGGTGGAAAGCTTCAGCCTCTGCTGCCACACCACCAACAACCACCTCTGATGTCATGGACCGACACAACAAAATAGCAGGAAACACATTCAGAGTAGCTGTTGTATAAGGCAAGCTTTTCCTCTAACTACATTTTGCGTGCACACTGCCTTACTTCTCAGAAGACATGGTTGAAAAACAAATGAGTATCAGAAATTCCAACCTCTCCACATGTCTACAGGTAACAGTACGACACAGTGTGCTGAGTCCTACGCCAGGGTGGTATATGCTTTTTCTCCTCTTCCAAATGCTAACATAGATGCACTAATGCAAGCTTCACCTGAAGCTCTTATTATAGTTAGCAGGCCTTCATCACGCTTTTTGTGCCATTTTTGGCACAAACCGAAGCACAGTCACCCTTTACTGTGGTTGAACAGAATCTCTGTTTAACCACATTTTGCTTCAACAAAACAATAGCTACCTGCTTACAAACCATGCCCAGCAGTTTGGGAGAAAAATATTTTTTGGATCTGAAGGAAATTCTCATTCAGTAATTTACTATGGAAGTCTGACCAACATGTCTAATGACATGTTGGCGTTATTTTTCATACTGGGAAGAGAACAAAACCATGTTTGATCACTAATGACTGAAGACCCTTTTCAGAACTCCAAACACAAGCAAAAGCTGTGCCACAGACATACAGCTCATCAGGCACTGCAAAATGCTATCATGAGTTTAGTATACACTGTCAAGGTAACACCGATACCTGCATTACCTGCATGTGGAACCTTCAGTTTTATTTATCTGGCTTTACTACACATTTAAATAAATACTGTTGAGCTATTTAAGCACAGTTGCATCTTCTTTTATCCCCTGAAGTGGAAATATTTAAAGCTTTCTTCTGAAAACATGACTTCCATAGTGAAACACTAGTGTACATTTGAATTCTAATTGTAAGGAAGACCAAACAAATAGATTTAGAAATCCCAACGTTAATTTGTTGGCAAAGGCCTACAGATCTCAGGTCTTAAAGTTTGGCAGTGGCTTCTTCCTGCCTCTTAGAGTAATACCCTCCTTTTTCCTAGATGTAGAAGAAATGTTGTTAACAAGCCCTAATTTAGTATGAGATGCTGTACTTAGAAATGCTAAGACATGGCCTGAAACACTGAATGAGTACTGGTGGGAAGGCAGAGCCAAGCCAAGGGAGCTCAGGTGCATGCAATGTACCTGAGTGACTAGAAGGTGTGGAGACAGGATCCACCCCTTACCAAACCTCATTTAAGAGTTGGCAGTGGAGGCAAAAGGATTTCACTGGAGATTCCTGCATACTGGAGGCCTTCCAAACGTAAGCAGCATCTTTCCTTTGTTTCTGTACTCACAGCTGCTGTACTTGGGCTTTACCTCACTTGCTGCAGTCTGGGATTCTGCTACCCCACTATCCTTGCTCTCTTTTCCATCGTGTAGCAGCACTACAAATGTGAATCTGGGAGAGACAGTTTTCTTGCTTTTTGCTAACTCACAGAGCTCCCCATTAGTCATCTTCTCAGTACAACCCCACCAGTCTGGGTGTCACTAAACTTCTGCTGTTCTACAGGAGGAAAAAGAGCAAGTTTCCTAAGAATGTGAGCCAAAAGATGTGGGGGTCCTATAGATAAATTACACAGAAAACAGTAATCAAAAAGTCAAAGTGAAAATGAATTTGGCTTCCTTAACTCTAAGTTTACTTCCTTTCAGTATTCTAAATCATAGAAATCTCTCAGTTATAACAGCTGCTACATTGGAAGCCTGAAGAAACACACTCAGCAAAAAACAAATCAGTGCCCCTCATATATGTTCTGTATCAATTATTCTTAAAAAACCTAAGGCTTGCTTAAGCTTGCAAGCTGCAGCACCCTACAAGATCTGGTAGAGAAAGAAACAGAGGCTTCCTCAGCTGTTAGCAGTACCCACCAGAAGAACAGAAATAGAGATAGATGTTTTCCTCTATTCCCAATTCACAAATGCGTAGAGCCCTTTAGTAATGTTTCTAAAGGACTTCTTAATCCCATCATTGCTGTTATGCGTGCTTTTGAGGTCAATTCATTAAGGCTGCATCGTGCATCCTAAGGCAGCAAGATGGAAGGTGTTTCAGGCTTGCAGATGAGTCAATTCTTTCACATCTGTTCTACCTGTAAGCACTATAAACATCTCTGTAAACAGTTCCTAGTCGCTAGTAGGAGGAAGACAGTGAGAGCTCTTGGGAAAAAAGAAAGAGTGTAAATTATGTGGAAAAGACCTTAGTGGGAATAACAGAAAAGAAGTGTCTCTTGGTTTTCATCCCAAATTTCATACGAATCTAAGTAGACAGCTGAACACTCCTATAAGAAGATAATTCCTTGCATTGTTTTTTTTTTCCCTTCCTCTCACTAAGATTTTAATGAGGATTAAAAAACAACAATTGCAACAGCCACATGTTTATATAGGGGACAAACAGAATTTAAGCCTTCTACAGGAAGACTTTCAGAAAACTTGGTAAAAATTGCAACACAGGTGAACATATATTGGAATACACTGATTATCTCCAACACTGTTTAGCAAGTGTGGCATGCAGACAACTTGCAGCTTGCCCCTTTCAGCATGGAGCAGCTTCTGAAGAGCCAGAGATATTAATAAAAGAGAAAGGTAGGTTTATTGGTGCTTGAAGAGTTAAGATAGGCAGTAGTCTGACCTGCTGAAGCAAAAATCACTCTCTTCTTAACTCTCCTCTACAAAGTCTCCTTACATTTGTTTCCCCATTTAACCCCTGTGTGATTACCATACCCCTCTGAACACTTCTGGTCCTATTTGCTTTGCCCCCTTCATTCCCCACCTCCCAGTTTTTCATGGGGAGGCACCATGTGATGCTGTCCCATCAGACCAGCAGGTCAGCAATCCTCTGCTTGGCCCTGGTGCATCAGGCAAGTCCCACCAAAATCACTGTGCTCAGCAAGCAGCAGCAGTGGATGAAGATAATATTTTCAAGTACAAATGAGAGAAGACTGCCAGCAAGGCCTTGTTCTGGTTTCATCACAGAATCTACAAAAACTAGACTAGTGGACTAGTGTATAACACAGTGATCTGGTGAGCGAGTATCAACTGTAACAAGTTCTCCCTAGAATAAAACGTGAAAATAACACACACAAAAATGTCTCCAACTAAAAATTAGTCATCACACACTTGGAAGAAACAGTAATCAGCACAAACTAACCCAAATGGAACATTAACATCAAAGAGCTGCTGCTACTTCTGAAACTGGAGAGGAAAGCCTGCTGGTCAATCCCAGCTGCACACAGAAGTAATGAACACGATGCCCAGCTGAACACAGAAGTAACGAACACGATGTCCAGCTGAGCAGTCAATGAGCAGCCCTAGGCTCACTTCGGTTTCTGATATTCAACATTAACAGAAGACAAACCTACTGAGAAGGAGCTATTGGTTTTCAAAGTTGTGTTTGTTCCACTTTACATAACCTCCCCTTTGAACATCAAACCATAAACGTAGCCATACTGCTCAATCAGAAAAGTTGTGTACAGAACAGGTTATACCTCAGGATCTCTATAACAATAACATTTAAATTAATCCTTGAGACTCTCTCAGCAGCAAAGCCAACAATCTCTTCCCCTTTGAACCAACTTTTGTTGAAATATTACATTTTCAGTTTCTCAGTATGCTTTATCTCCTTCCCACTTATTCTTCCTTTTTTGCCTTAAATAAACATTACCTCGTAACATCCCTGTTTTAAGAAAGAACAATTTAATTTGGATCCAGGCAGCTGTGAGCAGCAACCTTCTGAAGCCAGCTGACCATCATCAGCCCTCACCCCCTGGGGAGTACTTCAGTGGATGCTGTTCCCAATTGTTTCATAGCCTTAATACTTTTCAGATTAGTTTAGGTTAAATAAATCTTACCTTAGAATTGGAAATATATATCAAAATATGTTAGTATCTGCTGAAAACTAAGCCATGCAACTTAGTGTTACAATTCCTGACTCCAGCACTGCTTGAAGTGCTACTTCACTAAATAAATCCATTTCACACTTACATTCCAGATAACAGTGGGAGTTGGTATGTGTCTAGCAATGAGACACAACAAGTTCAAGATTTATACACTGTATTTCACACAATGTGTATGTCCTTTTAAACCCCCCAAATTAAATTAATGTTCAGAGGCTAATTGTTATGAAATACAGTACCTGCTAAGCAGTATGTTGACAAGTATCACAAAGTACCCCAATAGCTCCCACATAAGAGCCTTGACCTGTAAGGACCACATTGCACTTGCTAAAAATAAAATTAAAAAAATGTGCAAATCACAGCTGGTAACTTCTGCATTCCTGATACAACCAAAACACTCAAATTTAGCAAAACAAGTGGAAAAGGATTATGACCTAGGAACAACAAACATTAAAGACAGATGTAAGGAACTTAGTGTCTCCACAGCACCTGGAGGCAAGCTTCCTGCTATGTGTAGCTGTGCTCCTAGGAATTCCTAGAACAGCACACCATGAAACAGTAATAGTCAAGATGATGCTGACCTCTTTGCCCCTGTAGATTGTTGCTTTTTTCCTAAGTACCCAAGAAAAGGCCAGTTAGGAGTTCCAACTCCTCTCTTACTGAAGAAAGCAACAACTTAACTAGCTTATCATATCACACATAAGAAAAAATACACAATATTTATGCCTAAAACTGAACCCATGAGCTACCTAGCACTATAACAACAACGTGACATCCTGCAGCAGCACAGGAACAC
Organism: Cyrtonyx montezumae; assembly: GCF_038088225.1. NCBI lineage: Eukaryota > Metazoa > Chordata > Aves > Galliformes > Odontophoridae > Cyrtonyx > Cyrtonyx montezumae. The sequence goes on along the minus strand of NW_027072078.1, from coordinate 17,360,047 downwards.
ACAGAGTTTGATATGCTGACAGTTTTTATATCCCAGACCTAACTGGGACAAACACACATTTCCAGTGTGTAAAAGCCACATTTACAGATCAAACAATTTCATAGAAAGTCTTAAATAGACTGCAGTACTGCTGACAAACTTATATCTGCTCTGTAGCACATGATTTCTGGCTCTCCAGAAGTAATGTTTCACATTATGGGGTTGACTACATCAATTCCATTCAGTTATCACTTCATAATGTTCAAAGAATTCACCATACAGAGCAGTACTGTCATAAAACTGTCAAACTTTGATCCTTTCTACAGCCCTAAATAGTCCTATCAGCTAGAAAGCTGCAGACAAGTAGCATTCATCAGCTATGGCAAGTTCCATTGTGCACCACATACTGGTCATCTTCAAAGCCATCTCACACCCAAACCATCCAAGCTGAGCCAGTCTGGGGCTTAGCTCTGGCCTCAAGATCAAACCTTCTACTGCCGCAAAAGTATAGTTTGAGATGGACAACTGGCACCTTATGCTTGGGCACTTTCACCCACAGATGAATGTTTAAAAAAAATAAACAAAACTAGTACTTCCCTACTTTGAGGTAAGTTCTGATGTTTGGATGATTTCAAAGTTAAGCCTAATTACTTAGGTCTGCTGACACGACCACATTGAGAGGGTTCGATCAGATATAACCCTTACTCCTGGGCAGATTCACTTAGCTTTGGCACTTCTGCTTGACTTGTTAGAATTGCTAGTTTAGTTTTGTCTTGCTTAACGAGTGTGGGAGAGTTTCGACGTTTCTGCAAAAATAAAACTTTATTTCTCCGGATGAGCAAATACAGTTTCTCCTACTGTGTTGCAGGGAAGCTGCCCGCTCTGCTGCACTTTGGTCACAGCTGCAGTGCAGTGCTGTGCAGAACCAGGCACAAGTGCTAACTGCTCCTCAAGCTCACGCAGTTTCTCTCTCCAATCACCAAAATGCCGTCGGAGCACAGAGGGGCGGCGGCAGCCGTTACCGGGCCCACCCTTCGCTAAGCCCGTCGGACAGCCGTTTCCTTCCACTCGTTTCTTCCAGGCGCGGGTACGCTCGCGCAGAGGTTCAGCACAGCACCGACTTAAGCCAAGTTGGGAGCGGCAGAGCCACGGCCCCACGTGCGGTGTGCGCGGAGCGGCTCGGGGCGCCGGGAGGAGCCGCGCGGCGGCACGGGCTCACGGAGCGCAGGCCGCGGGCACCGAGCCGCGCCAAGGAGCGCCGAAAGGCACACGGCCCTCGCCGGGCGCCCGCACGCCGGGCTATAAATCACCGCGTCCGGCGGCGAGGTCACGGCACTCGGCCCCCGCGACGCCCCGCTCCCCGTTCCCCCACGCCCTTTTCCTTCCTCCTGCCTGGCCGCTGCCCGACGCTCGGTTCGCCGCAGCCGCGCCCGGCCCGGGGCCTCCCCCGCCCTCCGAGACCCCGCAGCTCCGGCCCCGACCCGCGTTCGTTCGCTCCGCTCGGGGCACGGCCCCGCCGGGACAAAGGGGCGCGGCGGGCGGGGCAGTGCCGCTCCGCGCCTCTCCGCTCCGCTCACCATCCGGGAACTCGCGGTCGCTGATGTGCTGGAGGTGCGGGCCGCCGCCGCCGCCGGGCTCCGAGTCCCCCGAGTCGGCCTCCGCCGAGCCCGAGCCGCCGCCGCTCGCCGCCGCCTGGTACGCGTCCGCCCAGCGCTCGGGCCCCGCCGCCGCCCCGCCGCCGCCACGGGCCCGGCCGAGCTTGGGGCTGGCGTCCGGCGACACGCAGCAGGTGACGGTGTTGCCCATGGAGCTCGGCGCTCCCCCGCCGGGCCCCGGCTACGCGGCCGCCGGGAGGGGCGGGGGAGGACGGATGGGGGGGGCGCGGACACCGGGCTGAGGGCGGGAGGCGGGCGGGTGTCGGCGCTCAGAGCCGCATCACCGTCGCCTCCGCCCCGGCGAGGCGCGGCCCGCGCGCGAGCCGCCGCCTCTTGCGCGCGGCGACCGACGGCCCAGGCGGAGCGGCCACCTTCCCCCGGGCCGGGGGAGGGGGAGCGGCCCGGCCCCGCCCCGATCCCGGCCAATCGCTGTCCGCCGCCTCGCCGCGTGACGCCGCTCCGCCAACGGGCGACGGCGACCCCCGCGCTCCTCCCCCCGCCCTCCCCGGACGCGCGCACGCGCGCGCGCACAGCACCGCCCCTCAGCGCCGCCCACGCCTCACGCGTGGGGTCACGCCGCGCGGAGGGCACGTGCCGCCGACGGCGACGCGCGAGGCGCTGCCCCGTCCGCGGCTGGCGGAGGGCAGCGTTCCTGTACCTGCGAGCCTCCGGCCGACTGGCAGCCCTCGTGCAGAGCTGCTGTGTCACACGAGCGCGACACCCGCTGCTGGGTGCTTGGCGTGGAGCTGCGATGACTGTGCAGGTGGCACTGCAATCTTGTCTGCATGGCGCCGCACGCACCGACTCAATTGCCGTGGCTGCATTCCGAACACCGCCCGCAGTGATTTACTGCCGGTGCCGTCCTCCTTCTGTGCCGTCCTTGTGCCATCCCGCTTGATTTACCCTTGTGAGTCAGCAGTTCCCATCGCACATACGCCAGTTACCGTGCTGGGGTGTGGCCCTGAGGTCAAGTGCAGCAGCTTTGGGATGTTCTACGTGATGCTCATTGGGTCTTTCAAACATGAACCTCGTCTTAGGAAGATAGAAAATGTGCCCTAAACAGAACGCACAAAGGAGCAGCCGAGGGTTTGGGCTGGCACTAACAGCCTGGCTGGTGTTAATGCTGTGCAGGGGCCTGCTGAGCTGGACGCTCCCTGTCAGCACACCAGCTGCTCCGTGGTCTTTCAGTGCTGCTCCCAGAGCTCACCTTTGGGTTTTAATGGCACACAGTGGGGAGAGAGTGTGCTCACTTCACTTTCCATAAACTAGAAGGTAACGTTCTAGAACCTGGGAAATGAATCCAAACAGAAGGCCTCTGGGGAAGTGGCTGTAACTGCCAGGAGAGCTTCAGGCTGTCCCAGGGCCGGGCAGGGCTCCAGGATGAAGTCAGATCACAGTGACAGCAGCAACCTGTATTGCCCAAATGTGGTGATGGAACAGAGCCATGGTTTGCTCTGAAAACACAAAGCACCAAATTCCCTCTTGCTGCACGCATGGGGAGCCCGAAGGGCCTGCTTAATTGGAGCTCACCCTGCAGCTCCTGAGCCGTGAGCCCCAGCTACCTGTGTAACTGTGTGCACAGGGCACAACAAGGGAAGGCTGTGAGGCCTGTCAGGGTGCTGCCTGCTGTGTTCCTGCTCACAGGCTCATAGGGAGGCAGTTCTGCTCTGCTCTTGGCCTGTTTGACCACACACAAGAGTTGCTGCCTGCTGGCACGCCCTGTTTGCAGACAAGCCCTTGCACTGCCCAGCCCAGGCCGTCCCCAGCACAGTTCCTTGCCAGCAGATCTGTGCACATTTGTGTTTGACTCCTGCAGAAGCCAAGTGTTGGAGTGCACGGCCACATGGCTCTCCAGCCCAGGCTCATGCAGAGCCATGAGAAGCTTTATCCCTGAGAGCAGAGCCAGAAGCCATCACTACCAGCTGCTCGCTGAACATATCTGCAGGCATTATTGCCCACACCAACAGCATCGAGCGGCCTGGAGTCTCCCTAAATGTCTGGAAGGACACTGCAGGATTTTCCTTAAGCTATCAGCTTGGCAGTCAGCCTCAGTCCCAGGAACGGAGACCAGCCTTTTGCAGATGCTGGTTGTGCTTCATAGGCCCAAGAATTTTAAACCCTGTACATTCAACTCTTATCTGCACCTTGACTCTGTGCTGCATGTGCTTTCCCAAGGCCATGTGCCTCTTTGCTTGTCTGTGGGGAGATAACGGCAGCCTTGGCCTGAGGCCTCATCCCCTATCCCTTCTTAGAAAGTGTCCTGGCTGCAAGCACAGGAGTGCTCTCCGGCCTGAGCCTCCAGCAGCCTGTGGGTGACTTGGAGAGGAGCCACAGCATTGTCTTTTCCTGGAAACATGGCTGCAGGAAGAATGAATCACTGGTTGGACCTGTGTAACCAACTGAAAACAAAAGCTTGGGCTCCTGCATCTCGCTGCTGTGAATAATGGGGGGAAAAGTGGGCATCCTGTTTTGAAATCCAGCACCAGCTGACAGGATGAAAACACTGCAGGCATGATTGTGTTCTGATGCTGAGCAGTAACATAAGGCTGTGGCCATTTAAAGGGAAAAAAAATGAAACAAAACAGTACTTAGGTAAATAGATCCAATGCTTCTGCTAGGACATGAGTAAAAAGAAACCAGTGGGGCTGTTCAGAATACACAGGGTCACAGGGTGAGGTTTAGTAGCCCTAAATGTTCTCAGTTTTCAGATCCTGTACTATTGGCGAGTGGTGAGGATTGCAGCGCTGGTGTCACTGATCCCACCTATACCTGTGACTGCAGCAATCCAGGGTGTCAGTGCAGGCAGTGCAGATGTTCTTAGCACGTAAGCAGTGAGTGCTTTTTGACCTTCTGAGTCTTTTTTTCAAATTCTGCCTTCATTTTATCTTAAGAAAACATAAAAGTAGCTTTTGCGAGTATCAGAGGCTCAAGAAAATGAACTGCAGCAGTGGAGTTATGGAGACCTTATACCTGAGGAGAGGATCTCAGTTGTGCTGAAATCAAGGAGCACAGCCTGCAAGGCAGAGCTGGCTCAGCTCTTCTTCCGTGAGGAACCAGCGCTGGAAATAGCTGTACTGCAGGCCATGTATGCAATCTTCCAATGAGGAAAAGGGAAATGCTTTCCAGTATTTTAACACAAACATGAACTTGGTATGCGTGCCATCGTTCAGAAACAGCAAACTGCATGAGTAAGTCCAGCCATAGGTTTGTTTAGGGAAAACTTCTGAAGGTTTAATTCCATCCTGGGCCATGAAAAGCCTGGAAGGAGGCCCCAAGGAGCCCCTCTTGCAAGGTGTGAGGCACCATGAATTGCCTACACATGCCTGGTGCTTGTCTATTGTCTGAAGGGATTTGTTTCTGAAGAGTGGAGAAAAGCTGCCTAATACCGTCTCAAATAATAAAATCAAAACAAAATAAAACATTTTTCTTGGTTTCTACTTGGTTAAAAAGGGAAACCTGATGTATCTTCCTGCATGCTCTAGCTGCTGTCTGCTTGCCTATACAACTGTTTTCAAACTGCCCTTAGTTGTTAACTAGTTATAGGTTAATACATTGCATGGCTTCCACTGTAATTTTCCCTCCAATTACATAACTCTGCACCTACAGAACACATCAGAAATGTGAGCACTTAAAATTAACCCTCTGGATCTACATTCAGCCTCCGCCAAAGGTGTTTTGGCAGCACATTTCCCAGCACAGTGTCCCACAGGCAGACCCTTGAGCCAGACGCTCTGCAGCCCCCAGCCTGGCAACCTGCACACCAGAGCTGTGGGTGGGCAGAGGCACCCACACCCAACCTGCCTCCTGCAGCCGTGCAGCCCAGCACTGCCTGCTCCCCATCAAGACCAGCATGGCTCAGCACCCAGCTGCTGGCACACCAATGTGAGGCTGTAGGTCAGATCCACTGAGTGCATTAGCAAGAGCCAGCAGTTTCCAGCAACCAAAGTGTCTCTGTTGCTTACGGAGAGAAGAACTGGCTCATTTTGCTTTTTGTTGGTCAATTAAAATTTCAGAATATTGCCAGCTTTTGGAACTGTGTGGCCTTCGAGAGATCAGTCACGTTAAATCCACTACAAGTGATGTGATTTTTCAGTAACAAGAGATTTTAATAACCGTGGTGATTACGTCTGACAGTTGTTCAAGATGTGAGGTTTATGGAGTGAATGTAATAGTAGTGATGGGAACTACCCCTTCCTCAGAGGCACCAAAACTTCCTGCATTTTAGACCCTGCTTCTGAAATTACATATCTTCTCAACTTTTTCCATTGCTTCCCTTGTTTAATGTAACTGTGTTTATGCAAAGAAAATGACGCAGTAGCTCATGCCGTGCATTCTGTTATTTAACACTTCTTGCAGAACCAGCAAGTTATAATATCTTCAGATAACCTGTTAGTTTCTGCAGAAACTTGGGTTTTCATTTTTAATCTGTCCTGTTGGATTTAAAGATGGTCCAGATCAACGAGGCTTTATTTGGCAACTGCAAGCAGTGATGAACAGAATCTCTGGCTTACTCCCTTTTTGTTTAACAGAAAGCAATTAAGTCTCCCATCTATCTCTCTGGTGTGGAGTCTGGAAGCTACCAGTGAACATGTACATGTAAAAACTTCATCACTTCACTGCTAGTCACTTGAATGGCCACTGCTGGTGGTAGCTAGGAAGAAAGCTTTCTTTTCCAAGTTTTCCTTCATGCCTGGTTTTAGCTAGTGTTTGTTTGGTTGATGGAAGCTCTTAGCAAAGTAGACATTTGTCAAAACTTTCCTTCAAAGAATTGTCACGTTCCAGTGGAAGGACAAACAGAAGTAGCTGATATTTATTTAGATGGGAAAGGATTAAACACATACAACCAGAAATCTCTACACAAACAGTCCCTGGTGCCTATTTGTGATAAGGAGTTGCTGTCAGAGGGTTACCAACAACGCAGGTTCCCAGATAGAGAGTTTTTTAAAAGTATATCAGATTGTTTCTATTTATACATGTCTTTGCCGTGGCAACCAGAGACTGCGAGATGGATGAGGTATTTTCCCCACATTGTGCATGTCTCCAAGATCTATTTGGGACATGCAGTGTCTGCAGAACCATCACAAGGACTGTTGTATTCCTTTCAAAGGAAGGATTTTAAGCATTAAGCAGTCAAGAGAAGATTTCTGAAAGGGATGTACAGTCTCAAAAGAATTTGCTCTCATTTCCATCACATCTATTTGATTCTTTGATTTTCTGAGCATTACAAGGCCCACAGCTGTGAAACACTTCTTTAAGTTACCCCACAAAGCTTATTGGCATCTGAGGGAGCAGGATTTACAGCTGGACACATTGCGCCTCTGTTCTATCAAGCAGTTGAGTGAGATAAGAATGGATTCAAAGCACTGGTTCTTTTTGCTTTAACTCACCCTCACCTTATGAAGAGATGTTTCCTACTTCGCAGATTTATCTAAAGCTCAGATGTCCACATTGCCTTCTGCAGCATTGGAAGGTGGAACTGAGTTATATTTGTTCCAATTTCATTGCTGTGCTAAGCTCTCACCTTGCTGGGAGAAAAAGCACTTCAGTTCTGGACAACTGCCCTATGCATAAAATTATTTGTTGTTGCATTTTCCTTTACTGTAATGAAAGTGGAAAAAAAGCACATCGCTTACTCTACCATCATAATACTTGTGTACTGTAACTTAGAAAACAGACTTGGAGAGAGGAAAAAAGTTAAATGTAGGGCTTTTACTGAGCTTTTAGTGGACTAGATTGCTTTTTAATGGCTTCAGTACCAAGTTATGATCTGGAAAGTAATTCTTGGAAAGTAATCCTTTCTGTTGAATTCTGGAAAGTAATCCTTCTGTTGAAGGCATGTGGAAGTCATTGCCAACGTAGTGTTAGGAGGGAAGAAAGGGAAATACTTCTAGGAAGGGGAGCAGGATTCGTACAGAACCTGCTGAGCTCGAGATACTCTGGGATATGTGTCTTAGAAAAACATATTCTTGAGAAGAAAGTATTCGCTGCATTATTGTCGAGTAGTGGCAAGAAACCAGTGCTTTAGACATAAAACCACAGTAAGCTGAATCATCACACCTGCTCTGGCGTGCTTAAGAAAAGAAGTCTGAGTTGCCGTGAGACAAGTATGAACCAGCCCGGTGCGAGTGAAATTCTGGTTTCCATTCCACTACAGTTGCAGAACCCTAAAAACAAGCTTCGGTTCCTGCTCCCCCTGTGCAGCCTGTAATGCTCTTCCACAGAGGTGTTAATGAATCTACAGCCACTCTGTTGAAATCAACAGCTTTCACATATAACCACACTTGCCTTCATCTGCCAGCCAGCCGTGCTGCTTCCTGTGGGAAAGCGGGGCGCCGTGGCCGGAGAGAGGGAGAGAGGGAGGGAGCGGGGCGGCGTTCCGGCTGCTCCGCAGGAGGCGGCCGCGATGGCGCTGGTGCCGTACGAGGAGGGCCGGGCGCTGCAGGGCCTGCGCAGGCCGACGGCCACGTACCGCTTCGCCGGGCGCACTGTCCGCATCCGGCAGGACTGGGAGCGGCGCGGCGTGGCGGCCGTGGTGTGGGACGCGGTAGGTGCGGGTCGCGCGGAGAAGCGCCCGAGCGCCCAACTGGGTATCGGCGGCGTAAAGAAAGATCGTTTTCCCGTGCGGCCTGCAGCGGCCGCGAGGGCTGCGGGCGGCTTTACGCGGGGTACAGCCCTCCCGAACCGCCCTGCTTTGGGACGGGCGCGGGGCTGCGGGGCTGCACGCGGCTCTGGCTGTCTCCCGACGTGGGTTCTGGCAGAAGCCGCCCTGCACAACGCTCCTGGACGCCGCACGTTACGACGTTTTGGCCCGGAGCGGCTTCTGTAACTCGCGAGACTCCACGCGGCTCAAGGTCTGCAGAGGAGGGCTGACCTGAGCCTTGCTGCGGATGACTCTTCCCATTACCTGTGCCCTCCGTGTAAATGAGAAGTGCTGTGATTCAGCATGACCGAGGTGCGCCTAATTGACCTTGTCTCCCGGCTCAGGCTGTCGTCCTGTCTGCTTATCTGGAGATGGGAGGCATCGATCTCAGGGATCGGTCGGTGATTGAGCTCGGAGCTGGAACTGGATTGCTGGGAATAGTGGCCACGCTGTTGGGTAAGGGTTTTTTTGTTTGCCTTGAGCAATTTACAGCTGTAGTAAAACTGGCATTTTTACGTCTGCATGCAGAAGTTAATACCAAAGCCACACATGTGAACTGTGATGTATCCTGCCTGAGTCATCTTCCTCTCTTGTCAGACTTCAGAGCCTGCAGCATTATTTACTGTACTGATAGTGCCACCACGGTTCACTTTATGGTGGGACCCTGCTAAGGCTGTTGTTACCATGGCAGTCCGCTCCGTAACACTGAGCTCTGCAGATCTTCTCCCTCGGGGGCAAGAGCTGTGCTTGTCGTCTTCCACTTCTTGTGAAGTGCAGCACAGATAAAGCTACAGACAGAAAGCACACAAAGCTGCATTAGCCTATCTTGCAGACAGGGAAACCAAGGTCCGGAGGATTGATTTGCCTCAGATATGTCTGTGGGTGAGGCAGGGACTGGGCACTGCTTTAAATTTGTGCTAACTGTTGCAGATTATCATTGTAATTCAGGGTTGTACTGACAGTGGAAAGTGCCTGTTGAAATAATAAAAACAAAGTAGTTTGACAAACTGTGGTAATGCCGTGCAAAATCACACAGGCATGAATTCTGTCTGGCCTCTTTAGCTGTTCCTCTTCTAATAAGGAATCTGAGCAGGTTAATGGTGACAATCTATTTAACTTTCTTGTCACCGATCAGAAAGTAACTACTCTCATGCACTCTAGAAAACCTTTTTGTTTAACCTGATTTAATCTCCATTTGGAATATATTTTATATTCTTAATTGACTGATGAAGGATGGGACATATGGATAGTGGGCTTCCTGCTTTTTTTCTTTACCAAGCATTTTAGCAGTTATTAGTGTATAGTAGAACTGCTTACCTTGGAGCTCTGTATTCCAGATGCTCTATTTATGGACCTGAAGCATTTATCTGAGACATATATTCCTGTGCTACTTAGGTGCTCACGTTACCATCACAGACAGGGAGCCAGCGCTGGAATTCCTGGAGTCGAACGTATGGGCTAACTTACCTTCTGAGCTACATCCAAGAGCTGTGGTGAAGGAACTAACCTGGGGAAAAGACCTAGGCAACTTCTCTCCAGGAGCATTTGACTTCATCCTGGGGGCAGACATCATTTATCTTGAAGAAACTTTTGCGGAACTGCTTCAGACATTGGAGCACCTGTGCTCAGAGCAAACTGTGATTCTTCTTTCCTGTCGTATCCGCTATGAGCGGGATAACAACTTCTTGAAGATGCTGAAAGGCCGTTTCTCTGTAAATGAGGTCCACTATGATTACAGTAGGGATGTTCATATCTACAAAGCACAGAGGCACAGTCACAAAGATGACTTTTGACTGTATACTTTGTTAATGAACTGCTGATCCTTTTCAAACCTCCCCTCGTGTCTACTGAATACACTTGTTCCTAAGCATATGGTTATGGATGTTGTGTTATTTCACTGGCTTCTTTTTCCACTTGGTCTGAAACAGCAGGGAAGGTTCCTACCTACCTTCTGCATATTGATTTTCTGCTTCTACACAGTAAGAAATGTGTAAGGACTTCTACTGACTTTTTATCAAATAAGTTTTGAAATTGATTTATGTTGCAGAAATCTTCACGTGTGAAAAATGTAATAAAAGCATAAGTTGTTTAAATTCTTAATTTTCCCACTTAGTTTTCATGGAAAAATTATATTAGCGATTAGGTAGGATTTTTCCCTTTTATCTTTTCTTCCACTTTAGAAAAGTGGAAGAAATGTAAACTAAGACTTCAGTTAAAAATGTTTTAACTCTTCAGACCTACATCTTTAACACTGGTAGAAGAAGCCATTCAAAGGGCAAATCCAATAAAAGCAGATGCCATAAATCCGTTCTATTGCTGCCACTGCTAAATTGAGGAGGCACAGGGAAACAAAGAACCTGGGCTGGGGTGGTAGGAGGGGGGATCAATATTTAAAAGCAAGCTGACTTAGAATACTGTTTGTATCTAACTTGCAAGCGTGAAGGCCCTAACTGCTTCCATCAGACTTCTTAATGAGAAGATGCAGAGGGTCTACAGTCCAGAAGTGACGTATTCTGGAAATACATGTGTCATTATAGCTCCCATGAACGAGGCCCAAAGGCCTTGCATTTCACCACTAAAGAATGTGTTGCCTGTTTTCAGCTTTAGTTCTCTGCTTGGCTCTGAACTCCGCCTGAGGGCGGATGCTTTAGAATACACTCGCTTACAACTGTATACTTAAAAGCCACACGGTGTCACTAAAACAGTACTTACTGGAATTTGCTTATCAAACTAGTGATGAAGTCTTTTGAGGAAAGGAAGACAGCACTGTTATTAAAAGCAGAACATGGTATGAGCTGCAATGAACCTTTCTGTCCTATCAGTCGGATGAGCAACATCTGGAAAAATTCACAAGCTCTCCCTATTCTGTTTCTGGCTGTAATGTTTGGAATGTGGCTTCAGTTCTCACCACTCCTCTTCCTTTTCCTCCCCACTAGTGCTTCCTTCTCTCTTAGCTCATCTGTGGTCACTGTGTGTTTTGGTTCCCCTGGGGCTGGAGCTGGCAGAAAGCAGAGTGCTGCAGCTTGTGCCTCCCTGCACACATGACTTGGTCCCTGGGGAAGGTCTGCTACCTGGCTGTGCTCAGCCCCTGCAAGAGGCTGCAGCTGCACTGCTGCCTTAGTAGGAACCTGCTTAAAAAGCCTACGTAGCACAGAATAAAACCTAGTTTAACAACCTGCATGATGTTAAAAAAGGGATCTTTGCTCCATGGCTTGCTTTGATGGCAAAAGTTTTGAATTTTTAAAACAAATCGATCTAATTGCATTGCTTTCTAATTGATTAGCAGTTCCCAGTGTGTGTTTTCCTGTAGCTGCTTTTACAGCCAGTAACCTTCCTGAGAGCAGGCATGTGGCTGAAAAGATCAGCCTTGACTGCTTCTATACACAGGAGTGAACCACACTGGATGTGTAGGACAGGAGGACAGGAGCAATAGCCCAATTGGGTAAGCACTGAGAGCAGCTCTCTGCAATGACATCTGCAAGCCTGAGGCAAAACCAAACTCTGGTGTCCTGACTGATTGGTCCCAGGCAAGCTTCTCATCTAGAATGAGATGATGCACGTTAATGGTTCAGCAGCTGCATAGCAGTTATGTTAACACCCTGCCCAAGCACTTTCTGCCACTGTGTTGATCCTATACTTAAAAAAAAAACAGTGTTGATTCTCTTTTAGGTGGTTCCACTGCATCACTCCTGGTTTGCAATATCACGTGAGCTCAACTGGAATGGAGGACTTGTTTGTGCAATTGTCCCTGAGTAGCGAGGCAGTGCATAAACAGACTCTTGACAGTAAAAAAAACACTCACCCTAGGGGGAGGATCCAAGACACAGCGAAGCGACTGGGTAGATGTGAACATACTGTGAATTTCTGCAGCTGCCTCTGAAACGTGCCATTCTGTGAGGGAACAAACTTTTCTGAAATGTCATTGCAAAACCGGTGCTTTATTAATAAGACAGAGTACAAAATCAGCTCTGAATCTTACAAAGAGCTTCAAAGTGCCTCAGCACCAGAAGAATCAGGTTTATTGGATGACGTACTGACTGCAGAGGGACCTGTGTTACCTGATTCCTTCAGTATGAAATTCAAGACCAACTGCATTTTTACCTTACAAACTAACCTGCTTGGGATTCCCTTCATTACAGGGATGTAGGTTTTGTGAACAAGTATACAAACAACATTATGAAAATGTTTAGTTCCACCTGTATTGAGCTGACCTTTCTTTTTTCCATTGGTGCATTTGCATCAGTGATGGATTTGTTCTGGTTTTTGTCCTAGTGGTTTGATCCATCCTTGCAGATAACATAATCAAGTTGTGATCTCTGCAGTGTTTGCTGCCTTCTCTTCTATTCTTAAAATCATTAGTACATGATTTAAGAGGAATGCTTAAAAGAGGGAAAGACAGCATATTTAAACTGTGAAAGGAGAAAAATCTTTCACGCATCATTAAGCAACAGAACTAATTACAATCAGAACAAGAAAGGAAGTTTAAAAATAAGTATCAGAAGGGGAAGATAAACCTTGTTTTCAGGATTTACCCTCTAATTAATTCGAAGTAATTAAGATTTTAAATGCATTCTATTTTGAAAAATACTCAAGAATACTTACAGCACAGCACAGGTCATGAGGATACCATCGTCTGCTTAAAATGTGCCCTTTCCCATATTCCTATCTAGCTCTGCCTCTCTATCAGTGTAAAGGGAACATCCTGCTCAAAAAAGAGACCTTTTAGAGTTTTTTAAAGCATGTTTATGTGACTGCACATAAATGTCTGTGTAAAAAGGGAGTTATGACAGTTTATACCACAAAGGTTACAGTAAGAAAAAGCACGTCTTTATGACAGTAATTCACAAATTCACAAGAATCACTTTAATATACAAAGCAATTACTACCATTCTGAAACATAAAGCAGCTAATATGTACATAGTGTTAAAATGCATTATAACCCAGTACAGCTTTTTTTTTCTTTTTCTTTTTTTTAAAACACAGATAAAGCACAAAAAATAAGTAAAAAAAATAAACAAACACAACAGGGATGTTTCTAGATCTCTGGGGAAAGGTAAATAAGGATTTATTTTCCCCCAATGATTGATTTTCTTTCAGTCTTTTAACTTCCACAGGTACGTGGGAGTCGAACTCAAAAACCCTGTTCTGTGCTGACATGGTTTGGGTAAAGAACCAGAAATGCAGATGAGGTGAACTTGCTCTTTCCAGCACACAATACAAAGGGAGAACAATAACCCTTGCTCTGGAAGCTTCCCTGAAGAACACCGTTCCAAAACAATTTTAAATTATAAACCCAGAAAACCAGTAACTCATTTTTGAAGCGAACAACTGAACTGTGGACAAGTCTGCGGAGGGGTTAGCTGCCAACTAGCACCTCTTTTTGCCCTGTTCCCCATTGCATCCATAGAAGTCCATATCAGCAGCACAGCATTAAATCTCATACAAACTCGCAGTTCAGAATGTTTAAACTTTATGTTTTAATATAAATAAATGTTATTACACACACACACACGAAAAAAGATATGGAGTGGCACCTGGATAAAACACAACTTGTGGAGAGCATCCATTTACCCTCAGTCCTTAGCGGTGGCCATTTCCAGACAACTGACCAGCTCAAGGCCTACCTTCCCCTTGCTCTCACTCAGCTATTCCCTAATTTAGAGAAATAGGTAGATGAAGCTGAGACTCGATGAACTGACTGCTCCCAAGCAAGGAGTACAGCACGGGGTCAGCTTACAAGAGTGCTAACTGTGGATCACTACGGCTGCTCCCTGGCCTGTTTTCTGTCAGCACACAGCTCCCAAGGACAGCTGGCTATTCCCCCTCCTTGCTGGTGAAAGTGAGACCTAGACTCACCAGTGTGGACCACAAGCCAAGAACTGCACTTGTAGCACCAGAACAGGTCAGTGTCTTCAATTTGTGCTACGCAAAATAGCCTGAGCAAGTCTCTTTGCAGGACACAGCTTAAGTACATGTAAAAAGTACATTCCAAGACAAAACACTTAAAATGCAACCCCCCCTTACCACCTGAATCTGGTCCCTTTCCCTAAAAGATGCACAGATTTGAGCCATCTCCATCCACAAACCCAAACCTGCCACCAGCACACAGCAGATAGAATTTCAGCATCCTATTTCTCTTCACCAGTCCAGCTCCTCCCAGACTGAGCTTCACGATACATTCAGGTTTCTGCAAAATCAGAGTCTTTTATAGCCAGCAAACACAAAAGCTCAGGGAAGTGAGTTCCCAGGCACAATACATGAGAGCCATGAAAGTACTGTATGCTTTTAAAACCTGCTTACTGTGACAGATTTCAGGATTACAGCTAAATGATCATCGTTTCTGCAAAAATGTTAGTTGTGCTTTTTTTCTTTTAAAGCAGGGTGACACACTGTCAACATACCTTTAATTCCTGGTGTCAAAGAATAATAAAGCATTTTGATTTATTTTCTTGGAATGCAGCTTTTCAAATGTGCAGCTAAATCTCAAATTAAGAAAAGGGGAATGAAGCGACTGAGAAAGAGTTGGGCTTCCTTTCTGAGTTAATCTCCCTTTGTCACCTGGGATCCCCAAACCAGTTCTATTCTGCCTAAAAATGATGTCACATACAACCTGTACCTACTGCTACGAGACACCACACTCTTAATTCTTTCCCATCTTCAGTTGCTATGAGTGCTATGAGACACCACATCTTAGTTCTTTCCCACCCACTCACATCTCCTGCCAGTCTGAAGCAGTGCCTGCTGGAAGCCAGGTGCTGATTGGCAAGTCACACTGGTGAGAGAGTCAACTGCTGTGGGGAGAGGAGTGATTGTGCCCAGAAGCTTCTTAAGCAAACCCAATTTTTCTTTTTTTTTTCTTTTTTGTTTCTTTTTTTATTATTATCATTATTTTTATTTAAAAAGTGCACATTTTAATTAAACATTTACAAAGGATACTGTGTAACAAAAATAAATACATGACCTTTTGGTTAGATCATTGGCAATTTTGACATCACTAACCACCTTCAGGGTAAAAAATGACGATAAAAACAGGGTCTTAGAAAACCAATGACATACTCTGTGAATTGTCATGCATTTGCAACCACTGATAATTAACTTGCTGTGATGCAGAGACCAGTCTTTAGCCCACTAAAAGCACTGGCTCTCTGTCAACAATAAGAAGGCAGAGGCCAGTTTTTGCTCACAGATGACTACTTGCAGATGCTGTCTACTGGAAGCCCAGATTTAAAAAAAATAAAACAAGGCTGTAGTACAAATTTAGATCAGAAACTACCAGGGCTGTTTTTCCTTATTAAATCTAACTTTTTTTTTTTTTCCTGAGCCTCTTAATGATTCCACATGCCCTACCAATTTTCTGATCAATGTAAAGTACCAGAGGAGATAGTGGTCTGTGACACAAACACATCCTACAGAACTGCCAGAACCTACAGGAGTCTGTACAGTCCTGACAGTGTGACAGGCTACAATTGTGCTTTCAGATACAAGCAATGGTGCCAGCAACTACCTGCTTCTGGTGAAATCACTGCTTAAATACAAATGCATTGCTGCTACTCTAGGAGGAAAACTGAAGTCTTACCAGTGGTTCCTTTACAAAGCAACACCTTAACAACCATTCCAATTGTTTTGCCTTTGATAAATAGCTGCCAAAGAGAAAAAGCACAAAAGTGAATTATTCTGGGGGGTGGTGGCTGTTGTAAAACAACTGTTTACATCATTTCAAAAATCTCTGTCAAAAAAATAAAGATAAAAACAAACCAACTCACAAAAGCCATGAAAAATGAAATAAAATTACTGAAAATGGATAACTGAGAGACAGCACAAAACAAATCAGTAATAAGCGCTAGAATAATGCAGCCCAGAAGTACTGGGGCAGGGGGAGGCTTTCACACACGCACACACATCCACACACACACACACCCAGACACACACAGAAGTAAAAATCTTTTCTGACCTCCATATACTATAATACTCAGCATTCCTGACTTAAAAGCTCTCAGAGCTGTAGATTATATACTGTGTGTATATATATATATGTACATATATTATACATATGTATTTTCCAAGAATATCTAAATTAAAAGAGCACCTCTGGCAATATCTTAACTGCCTGACCGGTGCTGTAGTTTTGCAAAATAATGACATTACAAAAATTATATTTCAAATCAATTCTCGTTTATTATGAACCTAATGGATCTAGCCCTTTCTAACCCTCTCCTCAGCTAAAACAGGCTATCGGTTCAAGAAAACTCACGACTGTGAGATATAAAACTAACCTTCCCCCCCGCCAGCACTACTGCTGTCCTGTTTCCAAATGGCCTTAGTTTATAAAAGCTGATTACCCCAACCTCACTACTTGATAAGTAACACCCCAGCGAATGCCTGAATTGTATTCTTTCCCCTCTTGGGTCACTATGAATAGTAAAGCATGTATGGGTAACCCTAGCCAGACCTGTACTGAGCCTAATACATTTTTTATTATCGTCATTAAAAATTTCTGTTTAAGAAATTCAAGTCCTTAAATCCTCAGTGCAGCATAAATAAAAATAAAGATTCTTGGAGATGCCTATGCACTTTAAAATAACTTTCTTATTCTCAGTGAAATGTTTGTTGCTATTGCAGTCTACAGTTATAACAGGATAGGCTACTCACAGACCACATACAGACAGATGGGTAATGCAGTTCTCCTCTCACTGCCACACAGATTTGGTTCAGCCATGTAACAGAAGAAGCAGGTCCAGGTCCAGCTGTAGGCTCCTGGTCCATGCAGCTGCCAGACTCTGTGCTGGGACTGCCCACGAGTGCCCACAGCCACAGCTAGGAGCGGCTCCCAGCTAGAATTTCAGTACAGAACCTCAAGCTTTTGCAGACAGGTGGTTCTGCAAAACAAACAGCCTTAATGCAGGCACTCATGGCCCTTTACACAGTGCTCAAATCGGGAGGAACCATTCCATGTAACACTGTCATTTCAGCCATCACAAGCTTACATCTTCGACGAGAACTACTCCTGCACCATTAACATTTCTAGTCTTAGTTCTGGAAACCGTCATATGTGTGTTTTCTGTCTTTTAAGAATCAGACAATTTTTAGGTAAGTGAGGCTGAGAATTTAGGGTCTTCTTTAAATTTGCATTGCTAAACTATAAATTCATCTTGCATTAAATAAAAACAAGAAAATCGGTTTACTATGGCAGATAAAAATAGACCATTTATAAACCCCTTCAAAACTTAATTTGAACATGAATTCTTTCAAATTCTGATACTTACGTTCTCTGATTTGAAATACAAACAATCTGAAATTATTGATAACTCTAGATTTAACAATAATGCTACAAGTTTAACCCTGCTCCTTTAAAAGTCTCTTGGAAACTGAATGCCCTCTCAAATGAGAAAACTACAACTTTTAATACTGCTTAGTTGTTTGAGACTCAACTGCCAAGAGTCCTGCAAATGCTTTTCCGGCAATGTCACACTGATTGTATAACCTTTTAGAAATTCATGTTTGAAATTTATCTTAAAAACAGATAGAGTAAATGGGAAAAAATATGGGCTAACACTTTGCTAGGCAAGGCATTAGTATGGACCACATTCTTATTCATACATCTCTATACATACGAGTTGGACCAGAGGCCCAAAGTAAACTTACTCCATCAAATGACTCAAGTTAATATATGAAGAGCCTGACTCCAGGGGGCCAGGAAACAAACAGAGCGTGATTCTTTTTGACACACAATGGAAATCCTAGTGCTGATTACAGTATTAATTTTAACGTGATCTACTTTTTTAACAATGTAAATCCAGAAAAGGTCATGTTTCCTCACTATACGCAAGAAGTTTGATCTTGCAAAAGTCTGAGGCAGGTAAGTAGTTCTACTTACGCAAACAAACAACTTGATAAATCTGACCCTCTGCATCAAAAAATCCTCAGAATAAATTAAGAATCTATTTAGCCCGGGCAAGTTCAAATAATTAATATTGTCCCTTGAGAAGCAGAAGCCAGTTGGAATATTCCATTCGTGTCTGAAGTCCTCTTCAGTATTTGAGGTTGCCCTGGCAGTTACTATATTGCAATTTAATTTATGCATGGAAAGCATCCTCCAAATTTGAAAAAGAATCTAGTAAACCAGGACAATGCTTCTATCAAGTTCAATAATTTCCATTACATAAGACAGTGGCAGGAAAGTATAAATACCTGATTGCTTAAGAGGACATGAGACCAACTATACTGTTATCAGGGAGTTTGTACGTGGAGTTGGCCATGCTTCAACTGCTTAGTTGTTCTGCATATAAATAGGCAGTGCTTTCATGTGTTAGCCTTATTATGTGACTTTTTGGAACATCACTGCTGTACCTTTTATATTCTGATTTCTTTCCCATTGAAATGTCGTTTGCCAACCAGTAACATATGAAGTTGATGTTTTCTTTCTGTGCGTTCAGAACGCTGAACAGATTTGCACACATACGCTTCAAGAAGCAACAACTGAACAGTGAAGCTTATTTCAATCCATTTGTGTCCGAAGCATGGAGTTTACACTAGTTCAGGAGGGACTAGTAATGCAGATTACTTATTAGGACCTCCTCCTGGGCTAGTTTAAACAAGGTGTTTTAGCTCTACACGCAGAATGTGACTGTGAAGTGCCTTTCATTTGGCATGCCACCTAGACATATATTTTTATAGCTTAAAATAAGTATGAGAAACCACTTTGGCAACCACTGCTTCTTCATTGCACCAAGCGTGCTTCACGTATGTGGCCCACAGCTCCCTGGGCCAAGAGGCTGGGGTAGTTCTGTCTCTAAGGCAATGGAAAGAGCTCAGCACAAATTCTTGAAATCATTACAAAAGGACCCTCCCCCACAGTAGCTTCCCAAGTGACCACTGTCATTCCTTGAAGGGGATGGGAGATGAGAAAGAAGTCTGCTCTTCTTCACGCTGAGATTATTTGATGATGAAAATAATCTTGTAGGGGGAGAAGTGGAGGCAAGTATTTGAACATTCACAGTTTGATGCAAAGCACAGACGAAGTATATTCTGTAGTTGCTTCAGGCAGTTTTGCGCATAGAAAAAAAGAAATGTTTAGAAAATAAAAAGTTTACTTTGTCTTTCTGGGCATAGCCAGAACCAGTCTCTTATCCCACTTCGACAAGTGAAAATGGGAATCCAAAATTAATCTGATTTGTGGCAGTAAAGGTCTTTAAGTGCTTTCAACTCCTCAATCAGTGTCTTGTTTTGGTTTTCAAGCACAGCCACTCGATTTTCTAGACATTTCACATACTCCTTTTTCTTCCTGCGACATTCACGCGCTGCCTCTCTGCAAAGCAAAAGAGGACATTCAAATCCAGAACAATTACTCGCAGACTCTGGCTACTTGAACGTTTGGGTCAAACCCTTATGAAGTACTGTCATTTTTAGAATATGCAGGTACTGTAAGAAAAACTCACAGGTTAGAAAAAAAGGCTGAGTTCACAACAATTTCTCAAGATACAAGGTTCATTTCAATATCTAGATCCCAGTATGCCAGCACCAATAAAAATCTGCTGCTGTGAGAAAAGGATCCTACTCAAAAGATAAATTCCTACTTGCAGAATTTAACTTGGAGCTATTAGTCTGAGTGGAATGCTGGTGTGATAATTAAATTGTTTTTATTATAATAAATAGATGAATAATAAAAATATGGATAAAAGCAGTGTTCATCTACTAATCTCATTATAGTCTCAGCTCTACCTTTTACTGAAGTCCAACCACATAATAATAGTCAGGAAGTTCAAGCAGTGTAAAAAATGCTGCACTTAGGGCATTCATACATTTGCCCTTGAGCAACACTTTCTTCATGTCTGCATCACTGCAATGATAATATACACCACTTAAATAAGAAAAAATGACACATGTGCTAGCAACAGTACTCATTCTTTAGTTTTCATCTGCAGTGCAGAGAACATGGCATTGTAAATGTGCTGAAACAGGTCTTGGGACAATCAAACTCTCCTGTAAAGACTGCAAGTAACTCAGATGGTAGTATAGTAAGGATACCACTGAAAGTACTTCAAAGGTGCTAATGTGCAACTCAGTATCCTGAAGGCAGCCACAGCAAGGAAGAGTGTGTCCTGCAGAGCAACAGTAATGGTGCTGACTTATGAAGTAAGCACAAGGTTAGATGCTGCAGGTTGCAAAAGGTTCTCCAGCAACATGGCTTATCAATGCAGTACACTGTATAAGCACATAATGTACATGTCTGTTTGACCTGAACTGCTAAGTGCAATGCAGAACAGCTTCAAAAGGTGAGTGAGTGTCCTTTTGTTGCAAAGACTGCATAAATTGGTGATAATGTGCAATGTCATCTAGGGAGCTGCTTTGGCAGGGGGGTTGGACTAGATGATCTCTAGTGGTCCCTTCCAACCCCTACAACTATGTGAAGGTAAAAAAGATCCTGTTCCAGGATCTACCTGGTAAGTCAACATGAAAAGCAACTGTTGATATTCCGCTTTGTAAATGAGAGAGAGAGAAGAAAATCTAATTTGTAAGCCCTGAAAGCACTCGGGCATCCATATCTTACTCCTACAAATACAGCTTGACATGCATGTGGCATGTGGGCCATATGCAACATGTGGAATTTCAAGTCATTTTGGGCTGCTACCGGTGTCACCAGAAGATTAACTACTACTGCATTAGGAAAGAGTTGTACTTCCCAAATGAGAGCTACCAAGGTGTTTCCTTGGGTGATAACTTTTGGTGATTTTATGCCAGCTTGGGTTATGTATTAAGCCACCTTGTAGTCTGTGTGCATTAGTTATTCATTATGAACAGCTAGATTTATACTTATTTACAAGACAGCTTTTAAAACATAGAACTAGTACACAGAAACTATGCACGATAATATATATGAATATTTGTGCAGTAATCCTTCAGTATGTGCCATCTCCCCATCTGCTTTCCCTACATCTTTTTTCCCTGTTTCTCTGTGGAGCCTAGATATGCCTTAAAACCTACTAAGCAGGCAGGCTAAAAGCACTGCACACAACATATTACTGTTGTAAAACCTTTTAGTTTAATTAAAGTGGAGGTTAGCTCCCTTGTCTTTTCCTGGCACTTCCAAACAGCAAAGCTTTCTTTTGCTGGACTAAGATTTCTGACTGAGGGGATTCAGAATGTTAATTAATTTTTTTCTCAAATGCAGAGCTTGAACAGGTGAACAATGACATCTACTATTTACTGGTATCAGAAAAATAAATATAAAGGGGAGATGGGTGAGATTCTGTGCAAAGGAAAAAAAATTTAGAACAGTTAGCTCTGTTCTTCAACATTATTTAATTCTTCACTGAAGTCTCTTAAACAAGCACTGGGTCCACTCAGGCAAGGAGAGAAAAAAAGAAAGAAAGCACTCATAAAGAGTGTGAGTTGGCCAGTAGCAAGGAGAATGCATGCAGAAGGCTAAGCTAAGGATTCTATGGAAGAAAACTACATGAAAATTTTAATTCAAAAAAATCAACTCACTTCAGTGTTCCTAACAATGTCTGCAATCAGACAAGTCTCTCACCACAGACTTTTCTCCTTAAGGCAATAAAGGGAAGGGGCAATCTAAACACTTCACAGAAGTACTCTGACTCCGTTACTTAAGGTTTCATGATCATCAGTGGGTGTGTTTCTTTGCTTCACACCTTTAATGACTTAAGAAAGATCAGGATTCTTAGTGCTTAACACTCTTTCTACACAGAGCTGATCAGAAAAAAAAAAAGATCAAAATGTACATGCCTGTTCTTCATTAGACGCACTTCTCTCTTCCGTGCCGCCTCTTCTGCTGGCTGGGTTGGAAGTGCTGGAGATGATGCCATGACTACGCCAGGTGCAATAGTGCTGGTAGGGGCAGTGCGAATCTGGTAGGTCTGCACATCTCCCGAGGCAGCTGCAAGATGAAAAACATATGGGTCACAAAGTCAGTTGGGAGAAAGCACTGTCAGACTTGACGCAGGAAGCACAGCCATTCATCATGCATTCTGAGTTACCACGTGCGATGGATGACCATCATCTGCATCACTATTGATATTATTGTCTCAGCTTAACATCAAATGTTTTAGGCATTTTGCTGAAAAAGTCTTCACCTGTGCTTGATGTTTGCCATACTGCTGTACTTCTTTTTCCTCAGGTACATTCCCTTTTATTTCTTTGGGTTTTGGACAGTCTTAGCAGTTGGAAGAAAATGAAAGATGGCAAACAGTATTTCTAGCTGTGCTCCAAATTTCTATCTGCAAAAGGAGAAACTACATACCTACGTATCTGGGGCAGAAAAAAGGTAGAATCAGAGCATTTACTCCAATAATTGTGTGCAAATTAGGTGCACAACTTTAATACTTCTCTAGAATGGAGAAGGGGGTCTCTGGTTTCCGTTATTTATTTTAATCCATGAGTATGTTATACTTGCCTGAGATCATAACAAATATGATATCACCTAAAGAGATTGCATGTGGCTATGAATACTAAATCCAGAAAATTAATGCAACAATAGTATTTTTTGCATTTATGTATTTTTACTGGTGTCTACAGACCTCTCCACTGGATAACTTTTACATTTTCTGCCTTAGAATCATAAAAGCAGGGGTACAATTTACTGCTATCTTAATGAATATTTTTAATACTCTCCCTCTGATTTCCAGTTAACCAAAACAAGAATTTTAATAAAATATAAAAATAACTTGGCATAAGTCTGAAATCGTCCTGCCCTAAGTGGAGGTCTTGATAAATTACATCGTAAGGCATTATCCTTAAGTATTCTATGATTCTAAGACTCCATGACTAAATATCTGGTGACTAGTTACAAACCCACAACAGAAAGGAATTATGACTTCTAATTGAACAGGGAGAGAACATACTAATAGATAAAAGTGTCCTTACAGAAAGAACATATTAATCAACCCTCCTTCCTAACTTGAATGCTTTGCTTTAAATTTAATGCTGTTGCAGATGACTATCTGGCAGAATTCTGGAGTGTAGCATCAGTTTTTGTACAACGTGTAACAAAAGTCATGTTAAAATATGTAATACTGTTTTGAGAGGTAAACCCAACATATCTATAAGTGTACTGAACTGAAGAGAAAGACTCCATGAAAATGTGACAGCTTTGTCCAGAATTTCCTTTAACTATTTTGGAGACTGTTCTGTGTCAAAGCTGTTAATTCTGTCTCCTGACACATTAGAGGACTTTAGGTTGGCAAGTTGGATCTGTGTGGGGAAAACGTTATATAGAACAACTGACTGTGAAGCATCTCACCTTGTACGACAACTTGATTGCTGGGTACAAGTATCTGTTGTCCATCTGTGGTCTGTGCATATTGTAAAATGGTAGTGCCAGGTTGTGTTGCAGCTGCATTGGTCATAGTCAACGTCTGGAGACCCTGTACTCCATCGGTACCATTGTTAGACAGCTGAATTGCTCCTCCTTGCGTAATAGCAACTGCAGACAAAGAAAAGGGATATAGTATTTAAGACATTAACTTACTCATTAACTTAAAGTAATTAACCTAGACATAGAAGACTACCAGTCCAAGTTAAATCCACTGAACCCTTGTAAGCCCTCAAATCAGATATTTTAAAGAAGGCTTTAAATATGTTTAAAGTAACCATACTTTGACAGTAATGTTTTAATCTCTCCTGAAACTCATATTTTGGGGACACACAAAACCCACAGCTTAAAATACAGATTAGTTTCTCTAAAAATAAAACAATATCACACAGAGAAGCTACAATCCTCCCACGGGAAAATAGTTTTCATTAGTTAATATTCTTCTTGGTTGGTTTAGGTCTTTTCCTTGCCTTTTTCTTCTCATCTGAAATTCCTCGCCTCTTCCATGCTTTACTCCCTTCAGTCTCCTCTGCTGCTACTGCTATCCATCTTGTGTTTCACTTTCTTCTTGCTGTGGTATTTTTTTCTTCTGATTGTATCTCCCCTTCTCTACCACTTCCTCAGCACCTTTCTAGCAGTGTTTTCACTCACACAGGTCCAGTTTCACACATTTTTCTTCCCTTCATGCAGTCTTTGTTGTTTTTTTTTCCTTTCTCTCCCTCAATCCTGCGTATTGAGGTGTACTGAGACATCACTTCTCATTCCTACTTCCACAGAATTTCACTGTGTTCCTATATATAGACATATCAAAGTCTGAGGTATCCGCATGATCAGTTTATTTTAAAGTTATGGTAGGAAAGCAGAATTAACATCATTTCAGTGGTTAGGTAGGACACTGTCAAAGTGGCTAAGGAGTAAACAGAAACAACATTTCAAAGAGATTTTAAGAGAAAGACATGAACAGAGAGTTTGTTCTTTCTCTTGAACATTTAATACTCAACATATTTGTGTGAGGCAGCATGTGAATTCCAGATTTACTGTCATATTCTCAACCCTTTAAGTCAAAGTAATGTATCTATAAAATCTAATGAATAAAGGTATTGAAAACACAGAAACTTTTTTTACTACGTGTTTCAAATAAGCTTGCCGAAGTCCTTATATTTTCAGGACTTTCTAAAAAGTGCAATGGCAGACTAATGCTTCTTCTATTAACTAGGTAATGATTTAGCGAGCCTGAATTAATAGGCAGCAAAAAAAAGGAACTACTGAATTACCTCATCTGAATCCTCAAGTTAGAAAGTTTGTAACAGCATTATGTTTAACAGCATCATATTTTGCCTCTGGAAGCATTAGCTGCACTAGCTGGCAAACAGTCTCAAATCATTAATTGAAACATTTCAAATACTAACAAGAGGAATGGCATAGCCATCAAACACAGTAATCTTATTTTCACCTCCTGCTTTACCCTAGTCCTAACAGTTATACAAATAACAGTTCTCCATCTTTTCATCC
The DNA here is from genome assembly GCF_038088225.1 of Cyrtonyx montezumae. Classification (NCBI taxonomy): domain Eukaryota; kingdom Metazoa; phylum Chordata; class Aves; order Galliformes; family Odontophoridae; genus Cyrtonyx; species Cyrtonyx montezumae. The sequence continues at coordinate 17,334,933 of NW_027072078.1, read as the reverse complement.
CCACTTACTAGCACCACTGAGAAATTCAGACTACATACTGTACTGCCCACTGCTGGTTTGGTAAATGGGAGTTGGCACCGTAACAGTGGCGATGGCAGGTGCTGCTGTTTCCTCTTCAGACTTTTCCTCTTCAATCCTTGGCACTCCCGGGGCGTCTGATGACAAGTCATTCAAAATTTTTCTGGCAAAGACAGTATGTTGTAGAGATTTTAATAAAATCTGGGAAAACATCTTTTTGATACATAATTATTGGAAAAACTGGGAAGTGCAGTGAGCCAGCACTGCTAATATGGTTGCAGAATGAAAAACCTGCATGAAGGGAGGGCTGAAACTAGATGATCGCTGAGGCCCTTTTCAACCCAGGCCATTCTATGATTCTACCTTCAAATTCTTGTTGGAGAAAGTTGTTCAGAGTGCTATGCACAGATAGGTAAGGCAGCCAGCAAAGAGCAGCACAGCTGCTTCTCAACCACAGACAATTGCAACCTTTCCTTTTCTTAGAAACATGTTTGTGTCTCATGCATTTTGACTTGTTTCCTGCTTTTATCTGCAAAATATTACAAGAAAGCAATATATGCAAAAACAATCTCATTCACATCAGAGAAACTGCTCCCTTGCAGAGACCATCAAGTCCTCAGCCAGAGAGACAAATATAAAAGAAGACTGCAGAAATGCCTGTCCGGAGTGACTAGCTTTTAACTGAACAGCTGCCTGGGAGACAATGCTCAGTGTTTGAGCGGCACACTTATGTTTGCAGGAGAGGTAAAAACTCTGCCTTAGAAAGCTGTGAGATTAGCATGTGTAAAGAAAAAGCGATTTGTTAACTATTTCCAAAGCCCAAACAGCTGAAACACTCCAGCCACAACTGACTGTGACTGTAAAGCTGACCATACCAGTTGCTGCAATTCGCAATGTTTAGACTAAGCACTGTCCCTCAGAGAGTGGACTACCAGGCCTTTTTTAGTGCTGGCACTGTATTACATCACTGCAAAATGCTACTTAGGTGCAAAATAACTTCTTTTTGAAATTCTTCTCATGTGTTTCCTTGAGGATTGTCTCTAGAACTCAGTGTGATGAAGTAAACACTGTTGTAGATCCTAAGCCCCAACACAACACTCATAGCTTAAATAAGGCTTCTAAGGCTTTGGGAAACAGAACATCTGGACTCAGCTATGTCGGGAGTCTGGTCACTCTGCTAAGCAACTTGACAAACAGAGCTTCGCTGTTACTATTTCAGCTCTGCAAGTGTGCAGGAACCCCAGCATTGCACAAGCACTCCACAGTGCCAAGTACCACTTGGACAAATAACAAATTCCTGTCCAGAGAATTTGCAATCTAGGTGTTGGATGAGAGAAGTTAGTAGACAAAACAGATTAAAAATACAGAGAGAGCAAACAGGATGAGGAAGAATGAAAGAAGCTCAAAATAGAAAAGAAGAAATTACAGCTCAACAGCTGTAATTCATACAGCTTAAATTCATCACATACAATTTGATGATTAATACTGATCTTTGCCTTCTTTAAATTTAAAATAAAAGGTGCTAGCTTTACAAATATAAGAGATATGGACTGACATGGAGAACAAACGATGCATACTAGGATCAAAGTGGAGTTCCTGAGGAAGAGAAAGCTCTTCAGTTCTGTACCTTTCTGCGCCAATCTTGCGTTCAGGGCTATTTACAGCAGCTTGGATAAAGCCAGCTGGGAACTCTCTAGATACTGCTGCAGTCTGGCTCAACCAGAAAGGCTGAGACCAGAGGCTGAGCTGGATATAAAAGCTTTGTAAGTTCTTCAGTCACCAGGGTCTGATCTGAGAGACAGAGGAGGCTGTGGCATCAGTGCAGGTAACAGAGTCCACCTGAATGAGAAGTTAGCATGCACAAGTCCCCTACTCTCTGTTTTGCTGTTTATTTAGCTCTGTTGTCTCATGATTTTCAGCTATTCTTCCATACACAGTAGAAGTGTTTCACTGCAGCAGCAGACTGCAAGGAATTCTGTGACAGTCTTAATGTTAGCAACACTGCTCCTCATAAATAACAATATTTTTACAGATCTTTTATGGCTAGGGATCTTCTGCAGCGATTTTAACTATCTCCAGCAAGGCAGCCTTAAGGCTCCTGGAGAATGGAGAAAATAATCTGCAAGTTCTAAAAATACAAAAGGGTTAGATATACTCAGGCTATAGTCTGTCTGTATTTCTAAGGCCATGCTCATAATGAATTTTCGGAAGCAGCAAGAATCCATAGGTCATTTTAAAAATGCTGAACTCTGTAGGTGATCCTTAAAGCTATTCAGTGCATTTTACAAATGAAAAGTGAGATTTAGTACAGCCAGAAAAAGCTGAGCAAGGGCTTAATTAATTAAGTGAAATGCAACAGATGTCTACCACTCCATGACACTCACATTCTGAATTCTCTAATTTTAAACATTACTTTTAACATAACCTTGCACAAATAGGAATTCCTTTTGAGCCACAGAACACCACACGTTCATGTCTCATGGGAGAGAGGAATTAAATTTGATGGCTGCTAGCATTTCAACAATACTAAAAAACAATATTCGATTTTATGCAGATTACAGATTAAACAGAAACAACTTTCTTGTAAAGTTTCAGCATATCTATGTGTTAACTATTCATTAAAGCTATCTCTAAGGTACCTAGCACAACAATACCTCAGTGTTTCACAAATTTTGCAATCAGCTTATTCTCAGCTTGTTTCTGTCTTAAATGGGCGTACCAGCTGAGTTTTCTTCCTCCTCCTCCTGTTTTGTTATCTCTTTATACTCTATTCCATAGAAAGACACTGAAGAAAAGAGATTTCAGTAAATCTGACAAGAACCATAGAATCCCACCATTCAGCTAACCATGTGAAGAACACATCCACCAAGCAAAATGCTTTTGATTTTAACCTGCTTACCTGTAGGAGGGTCGTCTGGAAAGAATTTCTCTCCGTTTCTGTGAGTCTGTGACACTGTCCACTGATTCCTGTGAATCTTCACTTTCTGCTATAGTTGAGATCTGAAAATAAGAACAGCAATCAAATTTAACAGGGCTACTCCAATGCCTTTATTTTAAGGAATTGCTGACATGATGCATGTACTATACACTACTACTCCTATGCAACAAAAAGAAAGGGCAGGCTGCTGAGAAGTAACAGATAACAGTGAAGAATGACCAGAGACAGGTATCTACCCAGGAGAATGTCTCTAAGAATTTAAACACTACAGTGAGAGAATACAAAAATTAGTCCCAAACGGTTTTTGTTTTTCATTTCTTCCTTGTTTCTGTCTATTTTGAGGGAACAAAAGAGGAAGTCAGTCAGATTTAGGGAGAGAAAAACTAAAAGCAAATTAAGAAAGGACGCAGAAAGGTTAGAAAAAGCAAAATAATTAAATTGAGAAACAACCATTTATAAATCATTGTATGGATATATTACACAAAGACTGCTTTTTCTTTTGGGAAATCATCAGGAAAATGCTATAAAATAATGCAGTGCTGCAATTCTGAAAATTGGAGCTAAAAAAAAAAAAAAAAACCTTGAAAAGATTTATGAGGAAAAGTTAAAATGTTTCTAAGAACTGTAGTTCCACAGTTTTAAATTCAGTGTTCCAAAAATATTTTAAAAATCTCAAATACATAAACTCTTGAGATTGTTTTCCAAATAGTTATATTCATGTTACAAATATACAAAGGTCATTGTGGTGAACAGAAAAATGCTTATGTGAGAAACATAGCTCTCAGCCTGATTTTTTAAGCATGTTAGGGAAGATAGGATCCAAAAGCTTGCTTGCGCCTGAATGTCAGTTATCAGATAGAGGGCCTGGATGGGTCCAAGGCTGACAGTGAAATACTATGCTTTCTGTATCACAGCATTCCATACACATTTGTGCATTGCAATGAGTCAGGTGAGTCCCAACGATTTCACTGTCAGTCTCTTATCTTCCACCCCTGGGCTAGTAACATGCACACTTATCTGAAAACTGCTTGCTTCCAATAGATCAAAACCTTAAACTTTTGACTCCATCAGCTGAAGAGGGCAGAGCTTGCCAGAAACTCATCTTTAAAGCTGACGAAGAGTAAATAAAGATTACTATCTGAATGGCTGAGTTTTAAAATATGCATGCCTTACTGTTTTTAAAAGAATACCTAACTAGGTATCTATCAGTCTAGCTCTGTGCAGCTGCCCTAAATAATTCCTGTGTTCAGTAACATTGGAGTTTGAACTGTTCCAAAGAGAAACAAAATAAATGATTATGGGTTTTAAGATTTCAGATTACTTTTCTCCTAAGTCTTCAAGCTCTCAATTCATACTCCATTATCTTTCTTGTTTTATGGAAGAAAAATTACATTCAACTGGTAAATTTAAAAATTATTTTTATGAGGAGACCAATAAGTATATTTTAAGGGCCACAAACATACAGATGTATTTTGTAAACCAATATAAGTGTTTCTTGAATCAGCACAGACTGTCATCCCAGAATATCAGGCTCACTAATGATTAGCAGACAACATCATCAGAAAAACTGTTCTTGTTCACTTCAGGACAATATTAACTCTTACACTCTTATTGTACAAAAATGAGTAGAGGGAAAAAATTAAGAAATACTGAAAGAAAAAAACAGTAACCTGTTAAACTCCCCAACCAAGTTCTAGAGGGAAATGAAACTCAGTGATGAATTAAAGTTAAAAGTGGTTAAAACCAGAAAAGAGAAACGTCACAGAGTAGCAAATACTGTAGAGATTTTGCTTTAAAATTTGTATTACCAAAAACATAATTCAAGACATGTACCCACTAGAAACCAACAAACTGGCAGGACCATTCAGAAGGTGCAATTCGCGTATTAGGAAGTTCTTCAGCAAGTACCTGAACTGTCTGGACCTGTGGAGACTGAATAACTGATGGCTGGGCAGCCTGAATTACGCCGTGCACTTGAACTGTCTGCCCATTGGGCAGCTGAACTAAGGTCACCGTGGGTGCAGAAGATGTTGCGTGAGCTGCCGGCATAGATACCTGCAATGTAGAGACAGTGAACAAAAGTTAGGTTACTGCAGAATCTTATTTCACTATAAGGAACATTTTCCGGCAAACAAATTACATCTAATCTAGACACCAGCAATATGACCCAAATGTTTCAGAGTAATACAAAAAACCTCAATTGTCTATGCCCAACACATGACCTTTTTTCCAAATTAATCTACTACAGAGTTTCTGCAGGATCAAAATATCACCTCTAAAACCATTGACAAGAATGAGAAAAACACAACTGCCTCTATTCTGAGTAACCTAATGAAAACATTAACCCTCAGTAACTTCAGTTACACACTGCTAGGATGTAGGTGTACTCCTACTAACACTGCTGAGTCAAAGGCAGAAACGTATGGCAGTGGAACTGTGTTTGTTTTCACATAGGAAAATGCAGTTATTTGCCAGATGTAAGAATTTGTAGTCATATCTTTCAGTTATTAGAGACTAACCCACATTGAGTAGCTGGCAAAGTCCATTTAGATAAAGAAAATTAACCACGTGTTAAGATAGAAAAAACAGGGGGCTGATGAGGAACAAAAGATATGCCGGCAGTTATTTTCATCCAGCCTAATCAGTTGACACAAACTACTCTTACAGCTATTTCTTTTATAAGAGGAAAAATGGCCCAACTCTTAAAACCTCAGTTCCTACACACCATCATTTCTAAAGCACAGAGCTCCAGGCAGTGGTTATGCTCACAGCAACGTGCCAACTGTGCAGTGTGGAGTGTGGCACTGTGCATGCAGCCACACAGCCCTGCACAGGACTCGGCCCCATGGACAGTGCTCCCCAAGCAGAGCTGCTCACAACCACACGGAGAAGTTTCACTTCTTCACTGTGCCAAGTGACACAAACCACAGTGGGTGACTGGCAAGCTGTGCACTGGGGCTGCTCCATGGCACCCCAGGACCCAGCTGCGCCTGTCCCTGGTCAGGTGCCACAGTGTGTGCAGTCATGCCTGGACTCCTGGTGCAGAGCAGTGCCAGGGCTGCCACACCAGTGCCAGGGCTCCAGGGTTGCTCTTTACTTGCCATCAGGGCCCTTGGTAGGAGCTCACAGGCTGTGCTAGTGCGGGGGTTGCTCAATAACCAGCTTGTGTCTGGATACCTACATTTGCACAAATGGAATCTTCTAGTGCATAATGGCATTTTCAAGAAATTCAGTCTATTTAGCTACAGTCAGAGAAGGGGATCTACTGCCATCCTGCCTAACCCCAGCGAACTGCTGTATGAAGACCGCAAATTCTATGCTGTCCTCGTGGACACATGGTTCTCAAAATACTACAACAGCTGATCTCTGAATCTCCATAAACATCCATCAAAGAAATATTGCTCAACAACAGAATTAAAGGGAGTTTCATGTAGATCTCTCTCCTCCACAGCTGTCCCTCCCTAATCCAGTCTGCATTTGCTGTTACCCTCATTTTTTATGAAAATGGCTGCGGCATTACACGGCCATACTTAGCTCACAGGAGAGAAACTGGGACTGGGATTAGCATGAACACGCTTCCCTCTGGCAAATCATATTCCTTCACCAAGTGACCTTTTTTAATACTGCACGTCTGACTGAACAGTCCTTGGCAGTGACAGCAACACTGATCAACTGGAGGCTACGCTGCGGCTGCACAAAGCCAACAGCAGAACGCAACTTCCGCAGATGTCTCTGACTCATACCTTGTGGAACTGGGACGAGTTTGCATCTTTTGACTCCAAAAACTACCCTGAGCTAGCTAAAAACACAGAATTTCAACTAAGCTCATAAGGGGGTGACCTTTAAAGAAGTAATGAAAGATTAAATTAACATAATTAGTTATTTAGACTTGTTTGAGTCTCTAAGGGCACTCCCTAATGCCAAGCACTGCTGCATCACACATTAAACTTATCTTATTAATGTAACACTGTTAATCAGAATGAGACAAGGAATTGTGTTTGGACTGTTCAGTCTCCTCCACTAGGAATATAAAGTTTGGGAAATAGCCAAAATGGAAATAATACAGTGAATGACAACGAGAGAATTAGGAAAACTATTACATATTTGCTTGTGGTTCACAGGGGTTTTTAATAATAACTGCATAGCCTTTTCTTACTCAAAAAACCCCAATAACCTCATTCAAGCCAGGCTAATTTTCTCCAAGTGAAGTAGGTTCATAGGTACATTTGATCAACTACATACTGCAAGTTTAGCTACCTGGAAGTGAGTATGTCAACACAAATGTAAAAGACACTTGCTTCTCCATATGAAATCTTAACACATACCAAGCGGGAAGCAGCTTACTGGTTTTCCAAGAGAAATAAATGACTTTCACTTAGTTGACACTGAAGTGTTATTCACACCACCTACATTCTGTGCCTAAGTTAGACAGTGAGAAAACTGCCCAAAGAGGCAAGCCGGTGCAGGGCAGCTGGTGGTCTGAAAATTCACACTACAGCTCACTGAACAAAAAGTGCCCTGTGCATTTTAACAGCTTGGACCCCTGTGCTATCCCTTGAATGGAAGTGCACTGAGTGTACTGAGAGGTGTAAGGACTTCTTAGAGATACTAACCATCGATAAAATCGTGCAGAATTCAACACCTGTGCCATTCAAATGACATCAAATTCCCCACACTACATGATCTAAAAAACATGCTAGCACTTTGCAGACTGCAAATACTTATAAAATGAAATTGCTGAAGGAGAGAGATGAACAGATTCTGTACTCATTTTACACAATACAGTTACTTCTGCCAGCTATCAGCATATCCAAGAATGACATTGGATTCCAGAATTAGAGATGTAGCTGGAATTGCATTATTTCTTCTCTCTCCAAAATAATTTGGGGATAATAAATGACCTATTTCTGTCTTTCTATGTGGTAAGCAATTCTGTGAAATTCCATAGGATAAGACAAGCTGTCAGATGCCAGGTAGTTCCATTTACTTAATCCTAATGTTTACAGTATTCATCCCTCCTCACATGATGTTGTATTTTCTGTATTATTTAACTGGATTTTCAGTTTGTTTCCTTCAGAATTAAACTGATTGTTATAAACAAGTTTCTAACAGAAAATACAAGAGCAAAACAATCCAGTCAATATCAAAAAAGACAATAAATTACATATTTTGAATAAAACCCAACCTCTCAGTGTTACGGTTGTGGTAAAGAATGATAGAAATAATTTAATTAATATAAAATATGCTGTTAAAAATACAAAGTTTATACACACATACAGTTCTTCAGAACTAACATTGTAGAGTGATGTGAAGTTGAAATTTTCTAATGCTACAAAAATCTGAAGACAAACATTAATGGAACTATACATAGCACCTGTTCCAGAGTCGCATCAACAGGACCTTAACTCAGGCCCACGAGCAGACATTATCCCTCTTAAAAATTTACCCAAAAGGTAAAGCTATTATACCATATCATTTTATACCTGGGCTAACGTTGCAATCTGTGGTTGTGCCTGTACTGTCATCTGTTGGGTTTCTGCCTCTGTAACGGCTGCATCTCCACTCTGCTGGTTCTCTGCTCCAGATTCCATGGTCATTTAGTTACCTACAATCACAATATTTGTCATAAGTCTGTGTTGGTATGCAATTCCATTACTCTTAGTGGATCTGGTAGCAATCACTGCATCTGAATTCCCATTACTACATACTAGTTTCATTGCATAATGGTGCCAAACTATTAGCATTTAGGCAAAATTTTGCATGCTATGCATCTGCCTCAGGTTTATTATCCTATGTGTAATGTTTCTGAAAAACTGGTCCAGTTTCCTCCAAAAATTTGGATCAGAAAAAAAATGTGTTTTGTTCATGTTAAAATAATTGTTTGGGCAATTTTACTATGATGATCTAGTACCTCTGTAATTTGGAACAGTGACCCACAGTTTGTCAGGAAGCCCCACTGCCCAGGTGAAAATATACCATAATTAAGTCTTAAAAGCATTCCTGCTACAGCCTTCCCCTCCCCATCACTACAGTTTGCAGGTAACCAACAGCAATTTCTGTGCTGGGTACTTAGCTTTCAGTCTTCTCTTTAAGCTAAATATGCAACAGCTCCATACACACCTTTTACACAGCCAGACTGTGCATGGGTCTATGCCACAGCAACTAAAGCTTTTCCACCCAGCAGGATTCAGATCAGTACACATAATGATAGAAGCCAGTGTGTGAAAAGCCTTAATGCAATTGATTACTTTTAAATTAAGAGGTACACAGTAGTTCATCAAGACCTATGTTTTGAATCCTACATATTTTCCAATACACTTATATTTTTAAGTGATAACTGAGTAAGTCTGGATCACTAGAGAACACAACTCTATAAAAAGAGGTTGCATAACTCCCAAACCCCAGCACGTAGGCAGAGTGCAATGAATGCTAAATTCTGCACTGATCTCTGAGAATTACTTTTCAGTTCTTCTTTAAATACTGATTAAGTAAATATTTAAAATGTAATAAAGAACCTCAGAATATAAGGAAACCTTTCCATCAGGGATACAGTAATACAATACTAAAACACAGAACTCCCAATACCAAGTAAGAGGAATGGCCATTACCTCCACAGCCACAATACCAATCTCGTGTACCGCTCTGTGCTGCCCAGTTACTCAGGCCTCTCTCTACCCAGCGGCACCACAGCTCTCCAGAGCAGGAGCAAAACCACCAGTTGAGCATTTCTGCTTTCGGGAGGGCCTGGAGGCAGAGGATGCTCAGATCAGTAGGAAGGTGGGAAGAAGGAGAAATCCCCCTCTCCCTCTGGAACTTTACTGGCCCTCTGAGAAAAAGACTTAGAAGAGTCAATATAGATGGTGGCCATGACCACGTTTTTGAAGCATCTTTATGAGATACTTCACCTTCAGCTTGATCTCAGAGAAATGTACATTTTAATGCCAACTAGGCTTCAGTATTACAGCAGTGAGAACACACACTCAGAAGACACATCGCCTAAAGCAGTAGGATCACAATTCAAATCCCAGAATAATATGAAATTCCCATCTTAGTAAATGACTGTTAATCAGTAAAGACAAAACAGAATTTAAAAGTAGTAGCTGCATCTAGCACAAAAAGAAAACAAGTCAATGTATATAAAGCAAAATCTGTATACTTATTATTGAAAAAGATTGTTCAGACAGTGCATATGTGTGTGTAAAAACAACAAAATGTGGTTGTGCGTACCAAAAAATTAGTTCCAACATCAGTTTATGAACCCTTAGGAAGTGAAAAGAAGCAGAGTAATTAAATTTGATTTTCCTTAAAAAATGAACAATGAAAAAAAAAACATTTTGGAAAATGAAAAGCTAAATTCTTCCAAGCACTGGAATTCTGTTCCGCCCCTCCCTCTTGTCATGGTTTTACATTCCACATAAAACAGATACCAGTTTGACAAATGCCTACAGATAAAAAACACTGACTATAGGTATATAGCTGTAAACTAGTCGTGAAAGAAATTCATTATGAACTCACTGACTTTTGAGTACTGTACGTTACTATTTTTATGAGAATGTCAAGGATAGCCTGCATCCATGCAAACACTCCAAGCCCATTCATCCCAGCAGCACCCAATCTCTCCCACACTGCATTTCATCTTCCAGAAAGCACAAAGCAAACCCCCTGTGCTATTAATATTTATAACATACATTACCAAACAGTTCTTAAAGGTGTCCTTAATTACATCGTTTTAAGTGTTTTTCTCTAACGAGTTTTATTTTGAAAGTTTTAGTCCTCCCTGTCACACATCCTTTTTATTTCAGTACTATGCTTCCAAATCAGAGTATTGTAGGTTTCTCTTTGATTTTTATCATTTTCAGAGAGGCATATAGTTTGATCCCCTCTTTTGTGTGTATATCGGCCAGTTTGCCTAAGGTAAGCAAATCAACATCTTTCTCCCAATTCAATACATATCACAGGGACCCCAGCAAAAGCCCACTCCACCAGAAATGGCAGATAGCATACAGCAGCAGCATCTCCCAGGCAAATACTTAAATAGAACTTATGAAGACTAAGTTTCCCAGCTATGAATTCAAGTAAGTCATGAAACTAATAATGGCTTTGCTTGCTGTTACAAATTGTGACTTCAGCATGGAGTCAATTGCTACGTAAAAGGGATTAGAAACAGATAAAATGCAAGAAGTTCCTTGGGCCTTACCAACGTTCACAAAAGTAAATGTTGCCAGGCTCCTGTTGATGCACGTTTTTGAATGAAAAATATCCCATCTTCTCATACATTATTAAGGAAAAGACTTCTGGTTTTACAAGTTTGGTTTCTACACTTGTGATCCTTGTAGTGCTCTCTCCTCTGAAATACCAACATTTTGAAAACCAAATTCTTAACCTGACTTGAAAACACCTAAAAGGAAGCTCCTCATAACACACAGTAAGCACTAAGCAATGCAGGAAGCTGCCTGCAAGATTTGCATCTCAACACATGCAGTTCGAGCAAGTTTCAGGGGTGACCTGTAGGGGTTTTTTGGACAAGCCTATTCTTATGCTACTTACAAGTTCTAAGTAATCCTGAACTTGACTAATTTACCTTGCTTTTACACCTCAGAGAAATGGTATTCTAACATCTTCACCACTGCCTTTTACAATAAATTGTGAGAAAAAGAAGGAACTATATCAGTGAGCTTCATATTCCAGATACACTGACAGTTTCACTGTTTCACATTTGATTTGAAAGTACAGTATTAAAAAATTGCCAAGGTATACAGGACAAGGCACTTAGAATGTAAATACTCATTAAAAGTGCATATCACTGTTTCAAGCGTGACTGGTTGCAGAACTGTTCTTCCAAAATTAATTGTTAGATATGTCTATCTAAATGAAATGACCAAGTCTTCACATAATGCAGCCACCAAGACTATAATGGCTATAAGACTACAAGGTTGTCAAATGCCTATTAGTTCTTGCAGTTCACAGCTGCAATTCACAATTCCTCCCCGCTTCCAGGCTGCTTTCCAACTTGTTAAAAAAGGACTCACACTTTCATGTTCAGAAAAATAGTCCTTGTGCATTTCATTTTGAACTAAGCATTCTTAAATGAAACAAAAGGAAAAAAAAAAGTTATCTGTTACAACCAGAATTGAAAAAGTCAGGACTCTGCTTGCCTGAAACACCCTAGGAATGAACTCTGAACACAGGTTAAGAAAAACTGTCATGATTACTTGGTTAGATATGGTTTAACTCAATACTAATATTTAGTAGATAATTTTCTTTATTAGTTCAAAAGAACTAGTATTATTTAATGTACATACTAACAAACTGAAATTCTGGAGATGAATAGCTAAACAGCAAAACACGCTGACATACTGACACCCAGTAATTCATTTTAATCAAATCAGGACTGGGAGAAAGAAGCCTGGGAAAGGGCTCTGAGCACTACTGCCTCAAATTCATCTCAGGTTTCTGCTTGACATGTACCTATGACAAGAAGAGCTAAAATGTTAGTATGCGACAGTAATAAGGTGCAGCGTAGACTTAAAACATTGTGTTTGTGTACGTGGGCCCTATCTATCAGTGGGAGCACGGTGCAGGGGCTGGCAGCACACCATGGAAATGGGTGCTGTGGAATTCGGTTGTTCAGAGAAAGCAGGCATTTGGGGAATGAAAGCCTGCACCTGCTGTATTCGGAGGCTGCAAAAAACTGTTATTTACCTCAGAAAGATGAGCTCCAAACATTTCAATAACAGAGAAAGTAAGACAGAAACATTTACTGCCTGAATATAAAATAGTAAAGCTAAAGGGTGGCAAGTTTAAAAGTACAAAAATAAAAATTAAAAAATATTTACTATAAAAAAGGTGAAAATTGGTGCTTTATGTACTGCACATAAAGGCCACTGATGCTGATAAGTGATCTATCAGGATTCAAAAAGGGTTAGACATGCATAAGGACAACAGTAATATCTGTGATTAAGGAGAATATTTCATACCAAAAAAAAAAGTGCAGAACTGAAAGGAAGATAACACTCAATGAGTCAATTTTAAATTAATTTTTAATCCTTAAAGAATCATATAAAGACTTTCATGAGGGGGCAGATTAGTTCTTGCAGTTCCCTGTACTGTCGTGAGGTACCCTATGATCTCCAGTATCTTTGACAGGATGCTGACTGAGGTAACCTGCAGATAACAGTAATCTCTGAGCACCAGTGCTGTATATTCAGAGTATGAATACAGCCACCTCCCTTCCTGTCTTTAAACTCGGGAAGATATAACTGTCATCTCACATATTTCCTGTCTTTTTCATTCCACAGTACTCACCAATTGCCAGTCGTTCGGCCTCCCTGGTATATCTCGCTTTCTTACTCCTTGTATCCTTGTATCTCATACCCCAGATACCCCTACAAACTCCAGCAGCATCTCTCCCAGATGTGATGTCCCACCCCCTGGTCCCTGCCCACCCCTTGGTACCAGACCCTGGCTTGCACCTACCGCAGAGCTTTCGTGCTCTGCGAAGATGGTGTGTCACCATGCAGGAGCAGACTGAAGGAAAGAAGATGGAGCCAGCTTCCCACCCACCGCTAAGTCCAAGAAGCGAAGCACCAGTACTGTGGCTGCTACAGCAGATACAACCTTCTGCAGGTGAGCAAGGTCAGCACAAAGCTGCGAGGCAGCATGGATCAGCCTATGGCCAGGAGTCACTGCTGCAGCCTGCTCACAGCAGGGATGGCCAGCACCTGGAACTTAACTAGGCCACACATTTCACAACTTCGAAAGGTTCTTTCTCCTCCACAGCTACAGGATGGCTTTTGTTTTCATTTTCTTCAAGTACCCAACCAGATTTTGAAGAGCATCTCAACAGCTTCCACCACCAGCAGGATGCAGATCTGACAGACCCACTAGCCCAGCACATGCCATGTCCAGCCAGGAGTTTATCCGGGCATCTCATCAATGTCACTGCCACAGCCACGCTGCTCCAGCACCTGATCACTGAGCTGTGTGCAGCAGTGCAGGGCCAGGCTAGTAGCTACACACAGAGAGGTCCACATGTATTAACAAGAATAAACTCTTTCACAAACACGTTCCTTTTACATCCACTGCTTACAGCTTCTTGTCCCAAATGTGAGTGCAGTCTGTCTCCTGCATTCCCTTCATTTTGTTTTCAACATCAATCTTTAGCATGAGACAGATTTGAGGATGTTCAGACAAGAGAATAAAAATGGGAACAATTTTGTATGGTGCTTTAACACAAATGCTGCACACATGCCAGTCCTGATTTCAGCAACTGTCCTGAGCTCTGAAGGCTCCCCCAAAGTGAGCACGTCAAGTCTGTTCCTCAAGCAGTGCTTACTATGGCCTATACTCCAATTTGTTCACAAAAGGCATACTAGCACCACTGTTCATTAAGTACATACATCTCCGCAGAACACATTTCCAGGAATTCAACTCACTCTGTATTTACTACATGTGGCTTCATTAAGATACAGATCCACCATGAAAGCACTGAAAAGTTATCAAACACCACTCCTGTGTGTTACTATTTGTTTTCACCTTTTCAGTGTAATTACTGAGGACATTCACTTGCAATCCATAAACACTTCCACTGTTACTTCACAGTGTGGCAGCCTTATCAGCTGCTGCTGAGCAGCTGCTCTATGAATTCTATTCAAACTGTCAGACTGAAAATGTTCACAGAAAAATAATTTTATTTACTGCTAACACGAGACTTCAAATAACTACTAATATATGTGCAACGTAACAAGACAGGCCCATAATTATCTCTCTCAGTCACTAATGACTACACACAAATTGCAGTTTTTATCTGAGCTTCACTGCCACCCTAAGCTGTCACTGGCACTGCCCTCAAGTGCTTGTTCCTGTCCTGCTCTCTCCTTTTGGTGACAGAAGACTCTGCACCACACTGTGAACAGAACTTAGTTTGCTGATTCTTAAAACTACTTTCTACCACTCCCACTAACCTGTTCACCACACCATTGCTCATCATCAGGCTGGCTCCAGGTCAGGGCAGTACAGGGGCTGGGAAAGTAAACTGGGAGTGTGAGTACCAGAACTGCCTCTATAACCACCTCTGTCGAAAATGCCAAAAATTGATGATTCCCCAGATATCTGCATTCAAGCACAGCAATCTGGGAGGCAAATGGAATAAAAAGCAGGAAAAATTCTTCCTGTCACTGTAAATAAAATATTTCTTACAAGAAAAACTGATTCTCAATTTAAAAGAGATCCTGCACGAAGCAGAATCATACCATCAGCTGAAGGTAATACTTGTGGTCCCACTTCTATTTACATCAATGTGACACAAGGGGATGACAGAAAACACTATGCTGATTGAATGTAGCAGCCAAAGTAAGGTGAAAATATACCATTTTCATATAGGCTACCGAAAAATGCATCCAGGGACCTTAGTTCTGCTTAACAAACTTTTCTGTCTCATGATTTTTCAAGTAGAACTAATGCAGCTACATTTTCAAAGTCAGTGACATTTCTCATATTTAAGAGATTTAGATATCTAAATGACTGTTGTATTAGTACAAAGGAATTGGTTTGCATGCTCTATCTCTATCGCTAGAGAAAAAGCTAAGACTCTTTTAAAGAAGGTGGAAGACCTAAAACTGAACTCGCAGATACAGAGTTGAGTACCCAAATGTGCCATTAATTCTAGATTCCATTTTATTGTGTTTGTGTAACACAATAAAGCTGACATTTACCAAGCAGAGGTGAATGAAATAGCACTTATACAATGTATGAATGAATAGTGCTTATGCATTCTTCAGTGCTGGATTTTCTCTTGGCATTGTACTAGTATCCAGAGTTTCTGTCTTCAGGCTTGCTAAAAGGAAAAGAGACTAGAACATAATTAACTGTAATTTACTTCTTATATCATAAAGGTACAAGAGAATCCAGCAAGCACTGTACATACGCATAATTTATTCTTAATCTATACTGCCTTTTCTTGCTCGATATAACATAATCAAGGGACCTAACTGAACTACAAACTTTCTTCTTAAGAATAGGAAACAGGCACTAAAGATAAAGGTGAACCCTCCTGCTCATCTTAAAAAACAAACAAACACCACAAATATATTTACATTCAACTGAACAATATGAAAAAAAAATCTATTTAAGTTGAAAATCTTATCTGGTAGATGGGATAGATACTGTGTGAATACATCAGTTTTGCCAAGGAGCCCTTCTAGAAGCCTGGGGGAAAGAGATGACAGTAAGTATTTCCTAAGACATTAACAATGAAAAGAAACCAAATGCCTCACTGCTGTCTCACACTTTTCGGTCAGAAATCCCCCTCAAAACTGTCAGATTTAACTTAACAAAAGAAAATGCCAAAACAAATTAGACAGGCTACAAAGTCATTTGGTGTCTATTATTACTATTGTTTAAGCCTCAATCCATAAAGATGCTTTATTTATAAATGTTCAGTCCTCATACTCAGTGCACCTTGAGTATTAAAAGATTAATTCATATGCTTTATGTCTGTCATTTATGAACACCTTTAGCAAATATGTGCAGTAAAAAAAAAAAAAACACAACAAAAAACCTTCAAAAGGTGTCTGCAAACTGAAACTGTAGAGAAAACATTCTTAAGGATGACCTGGGCAGTATATTCTATCTATACACAGAGACTTCAGGAGAACATGCTTGTTTCTAAGAATTCAACACATCTTGTAGTTCTCATACATTTGTTGCCAATGTTATTTATACAGTGCATTTACATCCTAACTGACTGTAGCTTACTACAGCTTACTGTCTTTTCTCTGAGAATATTTTTAGATGACAAAAAGCACCTAATTTTCAACCTGCACTGAATTCTTGTAATTCCTGCAAGCTGTAGAAAGTTTTCCTCTCACAAAGGTGAAACTATGTAAAAATATCAATTGATACAGATCTTATCTCATTGTGCATACTGAAATCTCTGTGGGTTACTTTGCAATGTCTGGTTGTTGGTAAATCAAGTTATCACAACATTATATCTGAACACTATTATCTGTGCGCAGACATCTTCAATATAAGGGCATCAAATGATTTTTGTTACAGTGTTTGGAAGCCAATGCTCCTGCTGACCATATCATGAGCTCGAGAAGCAAGCTGTTACCAATTGGTACAGGTCTAGCAAATTAATAATAATAAGCATAAATGCTTGTAAGCAGGTTTTATTTCTTTCTCAGCTGCGGGTGGGGAACTGAGGATTACAAAGGCCATGAGATCTGAGGCTGACCTCTCAACATAACTGATGTAACAATTATTCCAGACAATTTTTTGCACTTTTAGTGCTAACTGTGACTAGACACTAACTTGATGGAAGTTTTTTAATAAAAAAGGAAGACCTCTGCACTAACACTAGTGAAATCTTTTTTTTTTTTTTTTTTTTTGTTACTCCAAAGGTCTCTGTGATACTGTTGGATGCTGCAGATAGCACCCCCTTCAGCAAACAGGGGTATCTGATGGAGGTTTTGGACTGCATCTGCTGAGTACATGGTGAAAGCTCACTGGGCATGAGCATCTAAAAGCTATGTGTTGTATTAACACAGCCTGAACCCAAGTACTGTGTCTACAACAGTAAGTATAATGAACTAACATCTCTGTTCCGCTCACAACACCCTGTGTCCAAGCTGGAACGCCCTACCTCCCTCTTAACAGGGATTATTAGTTTGGAATCAGCACCACATGAAAGGAGCTGCATGATTCCTGCATAGGAAAAAAGGTTGTACCTGACTGGCACAATGAGCAATTCAGGAACTGTGCTCTGGTACCACTCAGCCACAGAGATGCCCAATAAATAATGAAATACACCATGCAGGTCAACAGGAGTCAGGATGTTTCCTGCCTCCCTTCACTGCAAACACCAGCACATGAATGTGTTCCAGCAGAGGAGCTAGGGCAGTCCAGAATGACAGAAAGGAAAGCTCATTCTGCAAGCAGATACCTCCTCCCTCTCTAGTGAGAGGGAGAAAACAGGAGGCATTTGAGAGATCTGTGTCCATACCAATGATGAAAGCAGTATTCATAGCAGAAAGCGATGCCAAGATAGTAAGGTTAAGACTCATCTAAGAAAGTTCATGTGATCTTTTTTCCCACTCTGCAGACCTGTCAGGACTTGAAATTTCCTCTTGACCTGCCACAGTAATTCACACAGAATGCATTTGTTTTCTTCCATATGCCTTTCTGTGTCTTATAGCCTTAAACTGCCCCAGCAGTCATTCTGGCAGAGCAAGAGCAACCTAACTGCTGCAGGACATATTAGAAAACGTGGATGTGTGTAATAAGGCTCTTTGTCTATATGCCAGGCAACCTTTAAATGTCCCAGCTCAGAGAACCATGCTGGTCCCAAACCTGCAGCCACACAGAACTCTGCAAGGAGAGACTCGATACACACTGGTGCTCATTGCACAGCTATCTCTGTAGTGGGAAAGGCACTGGAACTTGTTCTTGGCAAACAAGTACAGAGCAATAGCTAGCTGCTCAACAGAGAACTCTCCCAGAAAAAGTTCAGACAATGAGGTGCCTGGGTGAACACAAGGGTGTTTAATATCAGGCTCTCCTGCACAGGCTTTGCTCTAAATATGCAGAAGAAATTTGCACACGTCCAATCACTGGGAACAAAACAAAGGCTGAAGTGAACAAGGCTATGGCTCTTTTTGAAATTACATAAGCTTCACCCAGCTCTCTTTTGGTCTCAGAGAAGATCAGAAGTGACATGCTAAAAAAATCCTGAGCGTCACAGCAGTCACAGCAGTCTGGTGAACTCAAGCATTCCAGGCCCAAAGACCAGGAATGCAACAATTAAGTAACCCTGCTGCTGTAACAGAGAATGGAATGGTCTCGCTACAGGTGCTTCTTTCAGTGTAATTATTTACATTATATACCAGGTATGACTTAACAGAAGCATATGTAGGAATGTGAGATATGTCTATTATTACTCAAAATCTTTCACTTTCAAACGAACTCATTTCCAGAGTAACTGGGTTAATTTTTTTAGTGTGAAAATATTAACAGGCATTTCACATTTATCAGAACAGAGTGCCGTAAGACTAGACTCAAGCTGCTTAGAGATTATACTGATTAAAGATGACATCTAATGTAATATGAATGTAACTTTATATTACGAAACTCAATCTGCTGGAAAGTCCCAGAAATTCAGGGTACTTTCCCATGAATAAAGTATGTATAAATAAAGTAAATGTTTCCCATCCTTATAACAATGGAGGGCAACTGCCAGTATTTAAAGTTCATTATTTGGTCACCTAAAACATTAAATTAGACACCCGAATTTCATCATCCACTTGAGGTTTATTTTTCATGCAAAAATGTGTCAGAAAGCCTGAGGTTTAAATCCTGTTGCCCTTGCTGAAGTCACCTCAGCAGAGTACTGCAAACTGAAAGGGGCCAAATGTTGAAATTCCACGGTGGGAGATGACCTTCTTTTTCTCATCATTCTTCTGTCTCAGAGAACTGTCAAATCAGTAAAGAAATTGAGGGCAAGCATGGAGAGTTTTAGGTAGAGTCAACACACAATTAAACTTGACAAAAGAATTTTATGTAACAATTTGTGTCCGTGCTGAGATTCTTTTTGTTGGTGAGAATGGAGGGCTCCATTCCAAATGCTTCTTTTTCCTCTTTTGAAAGTCAGTGCTAACTTTAGATATTTAGGCTGCAAATTCTATTGGTATAAACCTTTAAAAATACACTGTTTCTTCAGGTCGATGCTTGTAACATATGTCTGTAAGAGCAGAGTTAATCCCACAGGACAACACGAAGTTCAGTAACATGGTAAACACTCGGAAGTCTTGTTAAGAAAACACCACCACTTTTAATGAGTTCAGAAAGAAAACACAACAATACTGATGTTTCAGACCAATGTTTTCACTGTTTTATTAATAGAATATAATTAGAACTGGTCATCTGAAAGCAAGATTGAATGATTTATACAAAGTTGACAGTTACCAGATATAAAGCCAAACGTCTGAAACAATGTAAAAACAACCTGCATCTGCAAAAGCAACATGGAATTTGTTGTAATAGCTTTGTTTCTCTCTCAAGAGACAGTAAAGACTAACTTTTGCTCTGACGCTGCTCTGCAGTGGAAACCTGAACTGACTGTAGTTGGAGTGTTACAGTAGAATATGCCCAGGAATGCAAAAGAAAAACAGCACTTCCCTACAAACTTTGTACTCTTCCAACTTCTGAATGCTTCCAATTCACAGAATGCATTGCAACATTAAAACTGAAAGGCTTGGGGCTTATGCCACAACTCAGACTTGGAAATACTTTAAATCCTGAAATTGCCCTGCCTGAATTACACTGACATTGTTGCTTGGTCAGTTGGCACTGCTCTTGAAGCAACAGAAGATATCTTATCTTGACTAGTGTACCAAAATGAAATCTGTGACCCACTCTCCCTAAACACCAACTGAAACTAACCCATGGACAAATTCTATAATAAGTTCATCAACTGAGTGGGTGCTATCCTATTTTTCATCCATTTTTTGTACTTGCAAGGACACTACGGGAAAACTAAAATAAGAAAAATCTTTCATATGCCTGCCAGGCAGATCTGCTCTGTATAAGTATCATCTCTATAACCAAGAATAGTTTATCTTGGTCCTCAAATATCTGTGTGAATTTAAGATCTATCTTAGCAGAGGGAAACACAGCTCTCTGGATGGAACAGAGATGTGACCTGCTGGTAACTCTGTCTTGAGAACGATGGATCTAATAAGCAGCAGAAGCCAGCACTGAACCAGAATGGGCCACAGAAAGAAACAGAATCCATACCCTGCTTTAGTACACAAGTGTATAAGCATACAAAATAAAACCTGTTTTTCTTCCTGCAGTTTGTCTTAGCTGGCAGCACCGCTCCAGCTCCGCTTTCCTCCTTGTTCCTATTTGTTTCTACTCTTATGCTGCCCATGAAGCTGTGCAGTAAACGGGACTGGGGAGCAATCTGGACTACATACTAAGCAGAAGATAAAACTTAGCTTTATTCTGGACTTGTTCTCTGATAACTTCACAACCTCACAAGCAGTTGTACTGGTGCTGTTGCCATGGGAGCAGGAACACCTAGATGAAGCATAGTTCACCCTGCTGAAGCCTGCCCTGCCCAAGGGAGCAAAGCAGATCAGATCATGGACAAAGGTGTCATAAGACTGCAGGACATAACAAAGGTGCTGAAGAAAACACAAATTCAGTAACATGAAAATGGCTGTTTTATTGATAACTCTCCTTAAAAGTGGGAAGCTAAAAGCAGATATTATTTTTTAGGTATTCAAGGTAGGCTTGCTGAGGACTGGACAGAGTGCTATGTTCTTCAGACAGCTCCACCTCTGAGAAAGCAGCTGCCTACAGCAGGTACCATGCTTCCTCCTCTGCCACCTCAGGATACTGTGCACAGGTTGTACAATCCAGCAAAAACCTTTTGCTACAACTTTCCTGCTAATAGTTTCAGCCACAATTGTTATCTTAGAACCCAGAGGAAATGCTGCAGCAATTATGAACAGTAACAGCACAACCAAAGGCAGCCCAGCACTTGCTCCAGCCCCGGTGCCCCCAGATGGCTGGCAGGACTTACACTGACCTGTTGGGCCCAGACCCCTTCTAGATCTCTGGCTTTCCAACGAGGCTTGCTTACAAGCCATCAAATATAATTTTCTCCATCTGACTGGGCACCTCACAACCAGAGGTCAAACCCACCAAATCTCTGGAGAAGACTGAAACCCACCTTTGATGAGGAGGAGCTAGTTCAAGCTTTCAGGTATCACTGGGCTTTCAAAAAGAAGGCAACTTTCAGTTTTCTTTTTTATTTAATTCAGCTGAAACACTTGCTGTACTACAACTTTCCCAGACACAAAGATAGAGCCCAGCTCCTCCTGTAGCTCACAAAGATGTGCTGCAGCTCCCTGGGACAGGTCAAGGTCTGAAGGGATAAAGCTGTCTTCCTCTTTCCTACAGTCTCACTGTGAATTTGCACCAGTGCTGGTACTAGCAGTATCTCAATCACCAACTCAGCTCATTCACGCAGAAGAAAACTGACCTGACAACACTTTTTTCCCATGTTAGTGATTTGAACCAGCTCACTAAACTGTACAGCCAGCCCTACAGCCTACATCAGCGGTGGGCAAGCATCACGCAACCAGGAGCAGGAGAAAGGGAAAGAGTTAGATGTCTGTCTGTTGACAGCCACATACACTTGTGTCAGTTCAGATGAAATGAGGGCAGTAGACTCCTGCTGGTACCATGCTGCAGTGTTACTGCACACCACCCTTTTCCACACCTTCCCTCTCTTGGTATTGCCCAGAATGTTCCTATCAGCACAGAAGGGAAAAATTTGGATACGTTTCATGATGGGCAGAAGCCCTACTTTTGTCTAATGCCCCAGGATTTTCTCAAGAGAAGGCTCTCCACAACATATGAAGGCTTTAATTTACAAATCCTGCATATATTCCAAGTTTCTTGGAGGAGTGGACAGGCACCAGCAGAGTTTGAGTCAGGGCCAACTATGCACTGCCAGAGAGAGTCACCAGGGAAAGGCAAGAAAATACTGCTTCCCATCTATCATTCTGAGGGGTATAAAAGATCAGTTGTATGGGAAGAGATTTCACATTCATCCCTAGGAAAGGTGCAAGGGAAAGCAAAACCAGACTGCTTTTGAATAGCAGTAAAGAATGCGAAGGATCTGGGCAGTATCTACCAGAAAAATGCATGCAATACTGGAGCCAAAATGTGACAGGAGGTTGTACTGTTGCTGGAGAGATGGTTAAGAAGATTGCAGCAAGGCGCTGCAGAGAACAGGAACAGGAGGTTAGGAGTTTGAGCACATGAACAACAAAGAACAGTGCTGAGGAAGTGAACACAACAGTTGTTAAACACACAGGAGGTGCTTAAGCGAAGTAAATAAGTAGTGTGACAAACAGTACATGGACACAGTATTAAAGTTTGGGATCTGCTGCTGCTCACGTTCATTTCCTCTTACTATCTAACAAATACAGAAAACTTAAACTTAAACCCATTTGGTTATAAGCTCAGCAGCAATCTAAGAACTTTGTGCAGGCTGCATTTTCTCACTTAGCAGTGCTGTTGCTCAGGCTGCCCCTCGCCTGCTTCTCCCAGCGCCGTCCCTCCCCCTGATGCACCGGAACAGCCACTGTGCAGCCTTGCAGCAACCCGGGCAGGGCACAGGCTTGGGGAAATACAACCCAGCCTGACAGAAAAGGAAACCACCACCCAGACTTACAGTTCTTCCAAATGAGGGAGAAAAAGGTTTTACTGATAGCCTCTCTAACCAACCAAGCTGCCACTAGGACAGCACTTACAGAATCAAAGGCATTCGTACACATCACTTCAACTCTCTCCTCCAAAAAGTGTGATAACATCAAGGGCAGACATTTTAGTTTCATATTCCTGCCCAAAGGCAGCTTTAAACTAGCTCACTGCAAGGCCTTCTGCAGCTTTACCTAAAGTGGCCTGTGCTGCCTGGTCTGAGTGACAGTAACAGAAGAGCAACGGGAAGGACTCACATCTTTGGAACTATGGTTACATTTTTCACCCAATGGTTTCAGGTTCAAAGCAAAAAATACATCTCAAAACATTCTCATGTATGCTTATTATCTCACAGGGTATTTCTTAAGGGGTGAAAGAAATCCTTGAGCTATGCATTTGGCTTAGAATCATTGAGAAAATCTACCATCGCCTGTGCTGCTTTAAAACTGCATGTATTTGTGTTTATAAGCGTGTAGAGTAACAGACCTCCTTGAAATGCTTTACTCACTGAATCCTGAGGATGTTCTGGACCCAAGGGTTCCAGAAAGAGGTGGCAGTAAAATGGCATGAGCAAATTCCTGTCTGAAAATGCTGTTCTACCTGGCAAACCTGAGAGCAAACAGAGCCAGGGGCATTTCATCTGTGCAGCTCACACAGCAGCTCCAGAGGCATGCAAAGCCAGAAGGTGTTGTGCTTCTTCTCACCTTTTTAACCACAGTACTACCAATGGTACTACCAAGCAGCTTACAAGTTTTGAAGAATAAAATAGGTGTCAGTGCCTTAGTGCTGGGAGAGGTGCAAAGAAAATCACTACCCAGGAGGTGTTCGGGTTTTTATCACCGTGAAGTGTGACTGCACAGACTGCAGATGAGGCCACACAATTTTTGATTTACAGAAAAACCAGGGCACTGCCATGAATCTCCACCTGCAAGCAGGCAAGGAAGCCAAGAGCTCCAGCGCGACTCAGCAGGGTTGTTTTTCTCACTGAGGATTACTGTCTTTTCCATGAAACTGACTTTAGATTACAAGCAGAAAGCTGGCAAGGCCTTCTCACTGCAGCAAAGCCTGGAGAAGTGTGGCATGAGTAACTGATCTCCACTTGCTAAGAGATCCTAAAATAGAGGTGAAGTGTGAATATCCCATTTGTTGCACAAGGGTGTCAACAGAAATTCCCCACCAGGGCCTCAGCTGCCCAGTGGGCTGCAGCTGCACACGGGCAAGAAGTGCTCACCTCTGAGTGCAGCCCAACTGCTACTTTCCAGAGTATTTTATATTTGATATCAGGACCAGCAATAGCTACACCAGCACAAGCTTCCAGAGAACAGGCAGATTGATGACTTGACAGTCTAAATTAGATGCTTCTAAATTTTTGTATTAACAGATCACTCTCCCGTGTTCCCTCCCCATTCCTTGCACCCAGGGCAGCAGGCACCTTTATCATCAAAACCATGGGGGAGGATCATATGCAGACACAAAACTGGGAGAACTAATTTTAACATTTACATTCTATCAAAGAAATTTTAAAAATTATTATATTCTTCTTTCCTGCACTTAAATACCTGATCTTGGGTCACCTGACAGTGATGTATAGCAAACACAACCTCCTGCCTGCTGCTCTTCCCAGCCTCACCTGCAAGCATACACAGAGCTTGTGAGGATACAGTGTATGTGTCAGAAAACATGGATACAAGAGTCCTCCACCGTTATGAAACAGCATGTCTGGGGGACAAACAAAGCACTGTGTTTCTAAAGCCACAGAAAGCACTATGTAAGGATTTACTGTCACATTTTTGTATTTAAAACAAAGTGCATATTCCATCAAACCAAGAATGAATGAAATACACCAGCCACTACAAATCATTTAATCACCACCAATAGCTATGCTGCCCGCTGACACCCACAGATGTCTATTGTTCAGTTACAGCTTTAGGAACCCTCTATTACAGAGACTGAGAAGTGATGTGGAACACCCTTAGCATTTACGTTGAAAGCGGTGGAAGTGACAGAACACAGCAATCTGCACAGGACAGGCTTTGAACAAAAATTTGTTTTTGTGACTTACATTTTACTACAAAAACAAACATACTTGTTGGTGATGGGTAGGGGACCAAGTACAGATGTGATATTTCAAAAGAGAGTGCTTGGTGCTTACAGTGGGTTTGCAGTTGCTTAATGAACCTAGTTCAGTCTCTAGTCCTTTATTGAAGAAACAGGAAAATTGTTTCTAACCCCCAGGACAAGATGTTTTTCATAACAGTGTTATTCCAAAGGCACTGCAATACTTAAGTGAGGGAGAATTGGAAAAAAAAAAAAGTTAAAAAAAAAAGTTAAAAAAAAAAAAAAGATTCTGGAAAGTAAAGACATAACGTCTGCAAAAAAAAAAAAAATATATATATATATCTCCTTGTATATACTTGAGAGGTGTAACAACCTACGGTTAAAATATATTTTTAAGAAGATCCTATTGCCACGTCAATTTTACTTATTGCTGTGCACAGAGCTGTGGATATCCAGGTTTGGAAGCGGGAATAGAGTCCTCTATCCCAGGTAACAAGGCGGGAACGGCCCGCAGCTGCGGCACCGGCGGCGGGCGAGCCGGCGTGGGGTGGGAAAGCGCCGTCGTTGACATTTGCGATTAAGGCACGGACAGAGGTCGGATCCCGCCGCTCGTGCGGCACCCGGAGCCGCGGGGCGCTGGCACCGGCAGCTCCCGAGCGGAGGCTGACCGCCGCGGCCGGGCTCAGGTTCGCTGCGGGTTAAAAATACCGCCGGGGCGCCCGGCTCGGCTCGGAGGTGTCGGGTGCCGGCGCGGGGCCTCCTGCAGGCGGGCCGGGCGCGGACTGCATCGGCGGCGGCGGCGCCCCGCGGGACGCGGCGGCGGCTCTCGGCTCCGGGCGCGGGGCCGCGGCCCGGCCCGGCCCCGCCGGAGGAGGAGAGCAGATCAGCGCCGCCAGCGCCCGGCGCGGCGGAGGGCGTCCCGGGGAGCGGCGGTGAGCGGCCCCGCGCTCCCGTGCTCGTCCTCCCGCCGCGGGGCCGGGCCCTCCCCGCCGCGCCGAGCGCCGCCGCTGGCTGCCGCCGGAGTGGCCCGGCCGAGCGGCCGCCGCCGGGGCCGGCTCCCATCCGCCATTATCCTTTGTTCGCGGCGCGGCGGCGGCGGGGACGGTGCGGGGCTCGGCTCCATCTTTAAGGCGGGCGCCCCTCCCGCGGGCGGTGCGAGGCCGGGCCCCCGCGTCCCGCCGCCCGCCGGCTGCCCCGGTCCCCGCCGGGCTCCATTTCCTTCCCTCCCCCCCGCCCCTGTTCGCTGGGCGCCGTCCTCCTCTTACCGGTTGCGGGCTGCTCCGTCACTGCTTTCGTTCGCGCCTGGGATCTCGCCGCAGTTTTATTCTCTCCCCCACGTAACACACCGCGTCAAACTACACCTCCGCCGCGTCACTCACACACACACAGGCGCTCCCAGCCCGGCGACAGGCAGGCAGCGGCCGACTGAGGAGCGCCAGCCAGGGAGCAAGCGCCGAGCGCGCCGCGGCCCGCACGGAAACCGCCGAGCGCTCACGGAAACCGCCGAACGCGCGGCGGGCGGCGGGAACGGCCGAGCGCGCCGCCGGCCTTCGCGGAAAGAGCCGAGCGGCCGCGGAAAAGAACGAAGCGCCCCGGAGGGGTGGCGGAAAAAGCCGAACGGCCGCGGGAAGGCGCGAACGGCGCTTCCGCCCGGGGCGGCCCGCGGGGCAGGCACGGAAACCCGGGGGCGCGCACGGGAACGGACGAACCGCCCCGAGCCGGAGGGGCCTTGCGGGCGGCAGCCGCCCCGCAGAGCGCGCCGGGACCCCCGCTTCGCATTCACGGCGCCGAGCACGCGTCCCGGGGTTACCTCGGGGCTCGGGAGCCTCCTCGGCCTGCGGGCACCCCCACACCCAGCGTCTCCACGAGCGCAGCACGGCGGCACGCGGCCCCAGGCGGCCCCGCCGTCCCCCAGCCCGCCTCGGGGCGCACATCAGCCCGCCGCCACCAGGCCGGGGGGGCACAGAGAGCAAGGCGCCGGGCCGGGAAGGCGGAGCGCCGGCAGCTGCGGCAGGCCGGGCGGACATTGCAACCTGGCAGCCCCGGGCTCCGCCGCCCCAGGGACGGACGGAGCTCACAGCGGCTCCTTCAAGCACTGCACGGGCAGACCGTGTTCTCGGGGCTAAAATGCGCGCTTCGTCCCACAGCAAGGAGAACCAACTTCAACTCCTACAGCCGGATAAAAGCACAAAGCGGTCTCATAAAGCACTTCCGTCTCACGGAACCTCAAGATGGCACTGCAGAACAAGATTTGAAGTACATCCCAAATGGACACCGAGGTGCCCCCATCCCTGCCGCTCAGCGGCTCTTGCCGAGCCGTGCTTTCCCAGGAGCGCCAAAGGGATTTCATTTAAGCCGTTTCATGTAGATCCATCCAAAATTAAAAGCTGATGCCGAGAAAACAATTGCAGGCTGCCATTCTGTTTGTTTATGTTGATTGCAGATATTTTAAATTAACTTAAGTAAGGCACAATGGGCATATTTTAACATGGCAGCTCGTGTTAAACTGACAGTGTGTTGCTGATAACCCCAGGCTTGGGCTGCATCTCGTTTTCCATTCCTGCTTCACTTGACCCATTTGGACTGTCTGCAAGGGGATGTGTGAAGCAGAAGCTTTAAGGCTGAGAACCTTACATGAGAAAATGCCTACAATGACCAGAACAGACTTGGTGATCTGATGTCTCCTTTCCACTCCTGCATTTTTTTATCTGCTTTCCCAGTCCTCTCCTCCCTGTGTTGATCTTGGTGATGCATCATCATTGTTCACTCCCTCTGACCGGCAGGGTGGACTTTCTCTACACGTGCCCATTTCCCAGACCTGCCTTGCTTACTGTGGGGCAGCAGGCCCTAAGGATCATGGCAGTAAGCCTTCAAGAATAAACTCCAGTCCTCGAAAGGCAACCAAAAGGCACTGACAAAACAGGCCTCAGATAGTGACTTCCACCAGCAGCCCTGTCTGCATGCTCAGCCACAGCAGCAGCAGTGCTGCTGATGGGACTGCTTTACAGCTAGGCTGTGAGCTACGTTCATAGCCAGGCAGCTCCTTGCACATTTAAGGTCTGGACTCTCCTCTGGCATCCTGCTGGCCTTCCCTAGCCCTGTGCTCACTTGTAGCTTTCAGCAGTACTCTGTGTTTCTGTCTGCTCAGCTGCAGAGGGCATCTTGCAGCGGTGGCTGCTCCTTTGCCAGTCAACATAGGCTCCTCATAGCACAGATAGCTCAAGAGGGCGGTTTATCTCAAACTAAAACAGATGCCTTGGGTAGGTCACATGCCTGGAGTCATTTGAGATTGTGCCAATGCTATATTTCTGTGGTATTTTCATCTCTTGCCCATGGCTGAGGCTAAGACCATATGTGGACTGGAGCTGGCTTCAGCACTAACTCACACCGATTCAGTGGCAAGGCTGGGAGAACATCTCGTGTGCAGCTGCTCCGAAACATTCTGGCAGCTGTTTTGCATATTCTTCTTTCCCTTCCAGGGTATTTGTTTTTCTCCTCTCAGTCAGCATCCTGACCAAAATCAGAACACTAAATAAATCTGGAACTTCTTCAGGAGTGGGAGTCTGAGCCGCAAAAACTCCTTCCCTCACTAGCATCTGTGCATTCCTTTCACTGTGGTCTCTTGGGGAATTTGGATAAATCAGGATGATAATGATGTACCAGTTACCCACAAAGTCCAAAAGGGAGAGATTGACTTGGGGAGTGAACTGGAGAGCTCAGCAGTTTTCTTCTTCATCAGCAAAAGTTTGCTTGATGATGAGTGAAACCCAGCAAGATTAATTACTTTTCTCACAGTTAAGCCTCAGGGGTAAATTCATTAGCTCTGCAGCTGCCAGGCTGATTATACTGGGCAGTGGATCCTTGTGCATGTCTTTGCAGGTTGATTGCCCCTGGCCCAGGGCCTGTGGAGGCTAACGGGTCACACAGAGATCCTGAAAGGTTGGCACCTGGAGCATGAGTGGCACTCTGGAGCAGTCAGAACTGCTGATGCTGGTCACGCACAAGGCAGTATTTATTGTGGGAACACAGAGAAACGTGCATTTTAAGCACTCTGGTCTACACACCACTGAGAAGAGTACAACACATAGTTCCTAAAGCCAGCTCTAGGATTGATTTATAACAAAATCATCTTTCAACATTGCATACTCACTGTCAGTTTCCATAGGACCAGCATGGTCTGGCAGTTCAGGGACAGAGGGAAGTTGTTTTGTGCATATGTGAGTTAATGTACAGCATGAGTATTGCTGGGGAGAAATGAAGGTAGGGTGTGCTCCAGGGCTTCACAGCCACGTTCACTAATGGATGTTCTCCTAAGGAAAGGAAGAGACAGAAGGAGATTGCTTGCAAATAGTGAGTGTGGAGGTAGGCAAATGTTACTTTAGATGGTCAGCAAAGTGTCCAGCACATTTC
The DNA here is from genome assembly GCF_038088225.1 of Cyrtonyx montezumae. Classification (NCBI taxonomy): domain Eukaryota; kingdom Metazoa; phylum Chordata; class Aves; order Galliformes; family Odontophoridae; genus Cyrtonyx; species Cyrtonyx montezumae. The sequence continues at coordinate 17,305,235 of NW_027072078.1, read as the reverse complement.
AGTATAACAAGCATTGCACTGCACTGATTTAAAAACTGATGCAGGGGAAAGCAGGGATACCTCCATGTCTCAGTGATGGACGGGGCTGTTGAATAGCACAAACTGACCCAGTGATGACTTGTAAGGCAGAAAACGGAAGGCGCTTTTCTGAAACCCAATGGCAAAGACTCGTTAGCCCTCCAGTTTGGTCTCTGCATCTGAGATAGATGGAGGCTTAGGAACAGAGCAGAGCAGTCTTCTATCATTTTATAGCCTCTCATGACCAGTTAAAACTGCTTACTCATCAGGATAAAGACAAAACCCTAGAAGTTTAGTACCTGCCAGGGAGAAGAAGATTCACTGGGCTCCCTGAGCACTTTATTACAGAAGTAGGTCTGAACTCACAGGTACCTTAGAACAGAGTAACCAAAAATAGAAACGGTTTTCCAACATCATCCCACTTAAAGTTAATGAACTGGAGCTCAGTTCTGCCCTCCCTGCTCTTGGACATTAATCATTGCTAAAAGCAATAAATCTTCTAGGCCAAATACAGGCTTTACAAGCAGGCAGTTTGCATGCTCAATTAGCCCAAGGAAATTGGTCGCTTGGCTTAACCCCCACTGTTTGAAATACAGAGTCTTGCTGCTGCACTAGTCACATTTTTCCTGTGAACAGAACAGCCCAGGAGCAGAAGTCCCTGTCCCTTGGTAGGGACACGCTACTTCCTTTCTGCAAGGCTGTGTCCTTTGCCCTCATCTCAGTGCCACTTGGCAATGCAGCAAAGGTGGGTTTTTGACTGGGTGCAGCAGTGAAGGCACAGGTATGCCCTGTGCTGCTTTTCTTGCATTTGGATCAACAGGGAAATGGCCTCACAGCACCTTGGTTATCAGAGTCGTTGCACTGATAGCAACTCCCTCCTGCCAGGCATCAGCACAATCTGGGCTCACATACAGGCTTTGAAGAGCATCTTATGTTTTCATGTGATGAATTGGCATGCAGAAGGAAGAACTGGAATGAATTGCTGGACAGTGAGGGGCTTAGAAATGTTACATCTTTATGCTCTAAACATGGTGACATTTTTCTTGTCTATTAAGCTCCTTTGTCTCATATTTCATAACTTGTGGGCATAACCAAAACCCTTCTGTTGCTTTAAGAACTACAACAACTGATTAATGATTTTGGCAGCACTTTACTAAAGAGTCAGGCACCGTAAATGCAAAGAGGACAGGTCTGCAGCTGAGATACCTTGGACTGGGATGTGGCTGCGAGGTGAGTGAGGCCAGCCCAAGGCAGGAGAAAGGAGCAGGGGCCTCTCAGTGGGAACTTGTCCTTCCCTGTGGGAAATGGAGTTTATCTGCCTCACATGAAGGAAAAAAAATGATGTAGAAGGCCTGATGGAAGTCAGTGCTGAAATGAAAAAACACACTAAACCCAGTAACTGCTGTCAGATTGAAAATGGAGCAGAGGGGAGAAATTTTTCAGGGAATAATTTTGGGAAATACTCTCTGAGATTTGGCCAGCTTTAGCCCCGAGTGCTTGCTTTGTAGTCTGAAACTGGCTGCCAGGGATAATCACATTTCTATCGGCATAACCTGCTGCTTTCGAGTCAGCTCCCATCATATAGAAAATGTTATTTTAGGGTGAAACATTTTAGGTATAAAACATATTTATAAGGGTGACTTCCATACTTTGAAAATATAAGCTGTCTTTCTGCCATGTGAGAATCTAGCAAGCATTCATCTGGTGAATAATTTTGGTGATGGCAGGAAGCTGCGAGTCCATGTAAGTGGTGTTTGGTTTCAAGATCAGGATCTTACCATCTCACTTTAACTAATGTCTATGTATGTTGAGCTGCTCCAGTTTTTAGCATGTCCATTTACTATAAAGTTGAGTTGCTGGAGTTGTGGGAAGAAGGGGGAGGTTTTGGGGAAAGAAAATACTGGTAGAAACACCCAGAGGGTAGTGCAGGCTGACTGGAACAAAACAGACACAAAAAAAAAGGGAGTGTAAGAGCAGAGGAACAACTAATGCTGACTTCCTTAGTTTTTCTATCACAAGTTTATGCTATCTATTGCTAATTTAGCTGTACAAGGTGACCACAATTTCTTTAACACATGCCAGACTCCAATCTTTCTCTCAGCCTGTGATATCCAAACAGTAAATTGTGTCCCAGTTGAGCTGTATTTTTCAGCTCAATAGAAACTGAATTTCTCTCTTTTCAGTCAGGAGGAAAGCCTTGTCAGACAACATGAACAGAGAACAACATGATCTCCCAAGCTCCTTGCAAGCGATCAGTTTCAACCATTAGGTCGGTACATCCCCACTGTCCATTGTGCATCCCCATCTTCCCTCTCTATCCCCACTGCCCATCATCTGTGCCCACCTCCCATGCCCATTATCCATCTCCATCCCCATCACTTATCTGTGTTATCATCACCACCTTTCATCCCACACCATCATCTTCAGCACAACTAACTGCTTTGACCTCTGCCCACATGCACTGATCTAAGTGAAAGTGACTGTAAGCTGGTTTGAATTGCAATTTAAATTGCAAGAAGGAACTCTGGATTTAAATAATGAGGTTTAGCCTTTTTTTTTTTTTATTTGTTTCTGCTTATTGTCTTTCAGGTCAATTCTCATGGACTGCTAACTATTAAAACATGGTGATTTGTACAATACTTCCACTGGCCTTGCTATTATATGTAGGTGAGAATGAGATACTGTATCCAATCACAGATATTTATTTATCCAATTACATAACATATTTACTTGTGTGGCTATATAACATATAATTTAATTTGTTCAGTGAAAATAGTGTGCCTTCCTTACTAGATTTGTGTCAAACCATCTGAACATAAATTGGAATTCAAATAAAAAAATCACATTACTTTAAAGTATTCTTATTTAACTATTGATAAAATAGCTCAAATGAGCACCGTGTAAATGACAGTAAAATTGGTGTTTACAACAGACCTATTAGACAGAGGAGAATTGGACTGAGAAAAACAAATTGATTTTTTTTCTATGCTGCACTTGATGTAAAGACTGTATGCATGGAAAGGATCTGCTGATTTAGAAAATCCTAATCATGGACAAATGCTCATTTCTTTCCTTCTGCCTCTCACTTTGGGGTTGATTTCCAGGGGTTGGGGGCTCCTAATGCTGCAGTGCACATCTTGTGTCTGCTCCCATTGAGCTGCTATGAAATCTTGGGAAATGGCCCAGGGCTTGCTGCTGTCTGTGTGAAAATCTGTACAAGCGACCGGTGCCTGAAGACCAGATCCTCCTGTTCAGCTTGAATAAAATCTATTCTGTTGGTTTTTTTTGAAAGCTCCTGCTCTTGCAGCTGTGGCATCATACCCTTCTGCTTTGCTTTTGAGGGTCTGTGGGCACACAAGGCTGTGGCCAGGTCAACAAGAGGAGATGACCTTTGCTTGTTGATAACAATGGATATCAGGGGAAAGTTCTTTATAGAGGGAGTGTGAGATGTTGGAACAGGCTGTCCAGAGAGGCTGGGGATGCTCCGACCCCAGAGGTATTCAAGACCAGGTTGTATGGGGCCCTGGGCAGCCTGGTTTAATGCCAGATCTGAAGGTTGGTGGCCCTGCCCATGACAGGAGGGTTGGAATTTGATGATCCTTGGGGTCCCTTCCAACCCAAGCCATTCTGTGATTCTATGATAACAGATGGTTGTCAAATAAAACCGGGAACAAAACCAGAGGAGAAAATGTCAGCGTATTGACTTTGGATCTCTTTGTCAAGATAAAGATTGATGACTTCTCTTCCCCTCTCCCTTAACTGTTAAAATCTGATATAAATGAACTGCCATGCAGAGCTATGTACAAAAGGATATTATATGATAGGGAAAAGCCAAAGTCAAGCATTTGGCTGAGTTTAGGCTGCTCTGTGTTTTTCCAAGCACGCTAAAATTGACAGTATTATCTGTGTGTGGGCTAGCACTTTTGGAAAGCTAATGGTGTCAAAATGGCAAAATAAAATGAGAATAAATTTGGAAGGAAAGCAGAACATTACCCCATAAGAAATTTGTGTTTTGATTTGAATGGCTGCACATTAGGAAAACTCTGCCCTGGCTGGCAGGTGTTATCCTGAGAAAGGCACCACCTTGCCTCCTTCCCTCTGTAAAAAAGGATTAAGGAGGGAATCAGCAAGGAGGCTGATGGATAGTTTTATCAGTGGAGAATATTTTCTCATATTTAGCTTCTTCAGCACCTGGGCAATCTCCAGCACCCTGGCCACCACACCAGCCCCAAGCTGCCCAATGTAGATAGTTTTTATGGCAGTAAAAGGAAATGAAAACATTGTAAGTGTCTGCAGGAACAATTTTGTTTTGCTCATGGATTCTTTTAGCACTGGAGTAAATCCCACAGTGTCCACCCAGCCTTTCCCCAGCCATCTGGAGTTCTGGGTGAAACATGTCTGGGTGGATCTTGATTTTTGTAAAATGGGCATAGAGTAGGAGAACTGTGGCTTGCAAAACCACAGCCAGGTCTCCCACTGAAGCTCCCAAGTTAAAGCAGGTCTTCTGCTCCCGAGTACAGAATTTCAGCCTCCTCCTTTCAGGGGACTGCCTTCAGCACCACTTCCACTTGGCAGCCTTTGGATTGGTGTGATTTGTTGGGAACAGGAAGGATCACAAGCTGTACAGTAAGAAAACACTGACCACAGCCCAGTCTCATTTCAGTGCCAAATTTTCACGGCTTGGCTGACACAAACATCTCAGCAAGGAACAAAAGCAAGAGCTGTGGAAGACCAAAAATGCAGGAGGAAGCACAATGCTGCAGCATGAGCTCCTGGGAACTGTGTTTCTTTACGCATAGTACAGGGCTGTGCCTTGTCCAGGAGGAACAACCCTGGGTAAAGGGCAGCAACTTCCCTGCAGACTTGTTGGGCTGTGGAAGGCAGAGGTGCACTAAAGAGATGGAGCCGTGCAGAGGGTGAGTGCCACGCCTGGGACACAGGACTGCTCCTGGCAGAATGGGATTTTTCTAAGGTTTTATTTTTTCTTGTAAATCTTCCCAACAAGAACTTATGTGCTGCCTAAGCAAAAAGTTCCAGAGCAGCAGCTAGGAGAGAAGAGATATGACTGTGTATAGCTAATGGAAGATCGTAAATGACTGGTGATGTCAAGACAGAGGTCTTCAGCAGAGAAAGACTTGAAATGGTAGCTGCCATTTGTTATCTGCAAAGAAACTAATGGAAATACTTTTGTGTGATGACTCTTTTATGTCCAGGTCTGAAGCTTTTCCTTATTGCTGCAAAGCAGACTGCGCTGATGGAAGGGAAAACACCAGCAGCCATCTGCTGAGAGGCAGATCATGCTGGGAGGGCAGCTGGGATGTCCCCAGGATACTTCTTAGGGGTTTCTCCTGACTCAGCGTGAGGTCAAAAAAAGTAAAATGCTAAAAATGGAGGCAAATTTCTGTTCCTCTTGCTCCTTCCTTACTGTCTGTGTGTACAATACAGTCTCAGGAGAAAGCACTGCCAACACATGCTTCAGAAACACATGGGTGCTGGCAGACCAAATTACCTCTGTCCTCTTTATTTGCTTTCCCATCATGAACTTCTCCATCTAGGCCTGTGCTCATAATGGAAAGACTAATTTCTTGCTGTGTTTTCCCTTCTGCAGTCTGCAGAGTCACATAAACAGTGTGTTTTCTGACCGAGACAGGGAAAAAGATGCAGCAGATTGTGCTGTCTGATACAGACCTTTGTGTCTTTCACTATTTTCATCCTTTCTTAAATAAAATAATAATAATAATAAAAATAAATAGACCTATATACAACCACCACAACAACAACAATAAAAAACATGTTTTGAAGAAAAATCATCTGTTCTTCACATTTCCCATTTGCTCTGTCACTCTGCATTCTGGCTAGGCATCCTTTAAGTACTTCAAGACCCATTTCTCAGAGCTGATTTCTGTGCCAAGTCCATTTGTCATAGCTTCTGGTTCCTCGTACAGGACCGGACGCTCTCCCCGCTGCAGCCAGGGAGGCTTTGGAGCGGGGGCTACCCCAACACGGCTGCTCCGTGGCTTGTGCATTCTCGGGGTAGAGCTGAAGATGGCAGCAAGAGTTTGGTTTCATTCCACCACCTCGCTTCTCCATAGGAAGCGCAGCTGAGCAGGAGACTGCTGCACATCACCAGCGGTGTCAAGCCGAGCCTTTTAGGATCAGCGTGTGGAGCCGACGTGAGACTTGTTTGTGGGGCTGCTGGCCGTGGGGCCGCTGCAGAGGCTGGGGAGAGGACACTGCTAGCAGTGCTGGGTGCTGGGCTCTGCCTACCCACAGGAAGGGGGGAGGTTTGGTGCTCGACCAAGCACAGCTTTTGAACTGACAAGACAGCAGCCAAGGAAGGCAGAAGGAACTTTATTATGCATCCTAATTTATAGATGCTTCCTTAAACCTGTCACAGACCTCATCTGTTTGAGAAATCAGGTTCATATGTCAGCTGTAATGCCTCCTTCCAGACAAATAGCACTGCAGCATCTGCAATTTCCATAAGTATGTTGCACTTTTAAGATGGAGATACACGAGGCACTTCTGTGCAGGTTGCCTTTAAGTGCCTGAGGATTTGCCTCACTAACGTAAAGGTCTATTCACCGCTCAGCACGTGCTTGTGTTAGCCTGAAGTTGCTCAGATGCATCAAAGGCAGAAAAGTCCTATGCTCTGGGAAGCCACTGTCAGTTGTTGTATTCATTGCCCAAGTTCTAATTTAGGAGGCAGAAATTGAGAGAAGGCCTCAAAAAAAATAAAAATAAACATAAATAAAAAGAAGAAAAAGAAAAAGAAAAAGAAAAAGAAAAAGAAAAAGAAAAAGAAAAAGAAAAAGAAAAAGAAAAAGAAAAAGAAAAAGAAAAAGAAAAAGAAAAAAAGAAAAAGAAAAAGAAAAAGAAAAAGAAAGAGAAAGAGAAAGAGAAAAAGAAAAAGAAAAAGAAAAAGAAAAAGAAAAAGAAAAAGAAAAAGAAAAAAGAAGAAACCATAAACTTTACATAATTTCCTGAATTTCATTCATTTTGCTGTAATTTTACACGTCTTCACATTAAATGCTTATGTTGTCAGAGAAGCACTCAGGATAAGTAATATCACTCTGTGAGCCATAAGTGGAAGCCACATCAGCTGGCATTGCAAAATGGATCTATAACTGGCTTTTTGTCCCTCGATTTGAGATGATCTAATTTGATTTCTGTGATTTACAACAAGGAGGAGAATGCTTGCTGTCCTCCTGTTCCCTCTGTGTGCCCTCACTCCATTTCTTCTCATTTCTGAATATTCTGAGTTTTGGAAGTCATTAGTCTCTGGAAGGAGACTGAGCATACTTCTTGCCCAAACCATTTTCTATACCTATCCGTGGAAGAGTGATTTTTTTTCTTCTGCCCTTGCTGACAGCCTGAGATAGCACATATCATTCATGCCAGTCCTGAATTTGGATATCATGGCAAAACTGCATTTGTAAGAGAAATGTGTGAGGCATTTGGGCGAATTATGGAGACCTGAAAGAATTTACTGCTGTAGCATGGTGCTGCCCATTTCAGTGCCAGTGCCATGGTGTGACAGCCCCCTTGCTGCACCAGCAGCTCGAGTCTTGACTGCGGGGCTGGCTCGGCATCTCTCTGCCTGGGGGCTCCCACGGTGCTTAGCAGGCTTTGGGTCAAAGTTGTGTAAAAATGAGCCATCTATACAATCTCACTAGCTGTTGCTTGGGCAAGGAAAGAATCAGGCTTAATGTAATACAACTTAGCAAAACAGAAGCTGTTGCATCTCAGCATCAAATAGGTAAATGCTGGGATGGCCATGCACATCAGCACAGGGCCAACACGTTGATCTTTGTGGACGTAGTTTGTGAATGCTGCAGCAGTCTGCATTCCTCTCCCATGCCCGCACCAGTCACTGCACCTTTCCTTCCCCTCCAGCATGGCCACAAGAACTGTGCTGGCTTTGTGAACCAAGGTGCATGGGAAGAAAAATGCCTGTGCTCTGCTCCCCTGAAACTGAGAAAAAAATGGTGGTGTCAGGATGGGCCGGGTGGGTCACTCCTGGCTGCCTGGCATCCTCTGCCCTCACTGCATCTGGAACTCAAGTCATGAATAAAAGCATTAGCCACATGATAGTCTTGAGCAAACATTTATCTTGCAGAGCAATGGCCGCTGTTAGAGGCTGTGAGGATGGATGTGTAGGAAAACATGTCCACTGGAGCGTGGCGCTGGAAATGAGGACGTTCTCACAATAATTTTTTCTTCAAGTTAACAGTTTCCAAATAAGCAGGTGAAACGGTCTGAGGTGATTAAAGCAATAGAGAAGATTAGTTTTGTTACATATAATCACCTTTGCTTCTCTTTTATGCATGGAGTGATTTTCTCAGCAGGATGCATTATCTATTTTAGTGAATGCCTGAGTTTTTTTAAGTTTTTTTTTTTTAATGTAAATCAGGTTTTTAATCTTTTTCTGTCAATTTGATCGACTGTAATAGCAATTCTACTTGGTAGTAGTTCCCTCCCTCTCAAGCACTTCTGTGCATTTAATTGCCTTAATTGTTCTAATTTGAATAAATCTGGGATCACACCTTGGCTTTCTGAACCCTGCTGAGGACCAGAGGTGTGGGCCTGTACCTCTCTGCTGGCAGGGCTGGAGCAAGGAGCTCCCATGCTCACCCTGTCCCCTTGGAGCCAGGACTGAGCTGCCATGTGCTTTGGCTTAAAGCCAGAAAGAAAGGAAGGTGCAATTTGGCATCCTCACGTGCTTTATTAGTGTGTGAAAGGGAGAGGGAATCAACGTTGCCTTTCTCACTGGGAACAAGGAGCAAGCAGATGGCCGCAGTTACCTATTTATTTCATGATGACCACTGATCCATTTTCCACAGAGAGCTGAAGATGTAAGGAAAGTGCTGCAGCACCTGGGGACTGATGCACGCGACCTGGTGCTGTGTTTGCTGGGATTGGCAGCCCTGTGCTGCTCCCTGCAACACACCCAGCAGTAGTATCTTGGCATCCGTGCTGGCTGCTCACATGGGAACGTTAAGTCCCAGTGTTATTGGGAAATAAAGAGGAAAGAGCTAGGTCGTTATCGAGGAGGAAAAAAGGCTATAGTAGAGAAGGAATTAAGAGAAAAAAAAATAACATGTTGACTATTATTAGGAAGGGAGATGCAAAGAGATAAGAGATGGGGGGCCACAAACATCTCATACAGTATATTAAACTTTGGCGCGGATGTAAGTATAAAATGCTCCACAAGTCCTGTAATTGAGAAAATCCATCAAATGTCCTGACAGCTGTTCCAGCATTTCCAGAAGCGATAAAACTTGAATTTATTTCACTTCTGGAAAGAGGGCAGTATCACCTTCTGGCGGCTTTAATGAAATGCCATAAAATTCGAGGAAAAACTGTGCTGTAAAGTAATAAAAAAGGGCGTTCGACCACGGACTGTTTGCTGAAGCACTTTTGGAGGGGACGTGGTGGCCCCGCTCCCCTTGGCACTGACACTGCTGGATTCCCACAGCCTACTCAGTCCCCATGCCATGTCCCTGCTATCCCTAGTGCCAGTGACAGGCAGCCAACCCAGGCGGCTTTTACAGGCAAAAGTCCTAAGCAAAGAGTGAGCCCTCAGCCATGGCTCAGGGACGGAGCTCAGGGCTCTGCAGGGGGAACACGAGAGCATTCTTAAACATTCCTTTGGGTCCCGTAGAATTTGTCAACATATTTTTTTGGTCTTGGCTTCAGAGGATTTTCTAGTGACTGCTTTCTTGCTATTTCTGAGCAGCACTCTAAGATCTCTCTCAGCATAAGAGGAGGTGAGCTGCCACCGCTCCCCACCATGGTGGCAGCTTTGGCTGCTCACAGTGCCCAAGCCAGTGTGGGGCTGGGCTGGCTGAGCTCGGGGCAGGAGCAGGAGCAGGGACACGGAGTGAGGCTGCAAGTGTGGGCATATTCATAACTACATCTATACAGTTTTCAGCTACACTGTATGGTGATGGGAGAAAAGGTAGTCACTGCAAAATGCCTCCTGTTGCACAATAGCTGCTAGGCAGCGAGCTTGCTTTTCTATTTAATTTGTTAATTGAAACTAAATTTGTAATACAGCATTTAACTTACTTGAAGAATCCCAGACTCTGTAATTTAGACTTAATTTGTTGGCAAAAGAATGTACCTTTTGCATACATTTTTTCCTTTTGGCTCACTATCGTCCCTCACATAACTGCTGACACTGTTTCCTTTCCATTGCCTCACTTTATGCAATGCCGTGGGCACCCTGGGATCCAGCCCTAACCACGGAGTGTTCCAAAGGCAGTGGGGGAGAAAGCCCAGCACAGCTGAGGGGGATGGAGCGGCACTGCTGCTGCTGGGGAAAGGAGCCATAAACCTCCTGGGGCACCGGGCAGAGCTCTGTGCTGGGCACCGTGGGTCTGCCAAAGCTCCTGGGAGAGACTGCTGCCTGCAGCCAGAACCAGGGGGTGTCCTGGAACAGGAATTATTTGAGTACTGTGAAGGGGTTTTCCTGAGAATTTGGTGACTTCGCATCAGGAGCCAATACCAAAACACCCCCTGACCTGCCTAGGGCAGTGCTGACCCAGTGATGGGGAGACATCTCACTGCTGCCCACCCACAGGAAGGACCCTCCCAATTAACCCAAAGTCAAGATTTCTGTGCGGAGGTTCCCATGGCAACCAGGCAGCAAAGATTAAATATTTAAAAATATGGAAGTGCTGCCGGCTTGTGAGACAGATGCAAGCATGGGTCACGCCATGCCCACAGCAAGGAGGTGCCAGCATGCCACACCAGATGGGATGAGGCTGTGGGGTGGCAGGAGTTCCAGCCTCCCCACCCTGGCTCACGAGCCACTTCTCCTTCCCCAGGCTCCTTGTTCCCCTTTCTGGTTTTTCACATCATCAGGAACCACTGCTGTGGCCGCAGCTTAGCCAAGAGGAGGGGCGAGGCATGCCCCAGGCTGGGAGGAGGGCTCCAGCTCCAGGGGCTGCATCCAGCACTAGCAAACACTCAAGAGACCCAGAATGAGGAAACTCTCCCCATGTCTGTTCCATGCAGGGCAGCATCACTGGCCACAGCCCACACAGAGCACCTCCTCATCCCTACACCACAACAGACTGCGGAGCATGAGGCCAGCCCTTCTGGCAGCCACCCCTTAGCTACACTCTGAGTGAAGGAGCAGGGAAAACACAGTTTAAGGAAAAGAGCAAGTCTTCCCCATGCCAGAGGAATGTGATCTGTGAAGAATGTCAAAGCTGTTCCCAGCAGTTCAGGTAGAGGGGAGCAGACCAAGCAGCACTGTTGGTGTGCCTTGGTTATTCTGCACTGCTCTTCTGTTCAAAAGTGCTGAGCAGAGAAAAGCAAATGTTCTGGAGGAAGTTATCAGCTCCATATTCTGGTGGAAAGTTTCTAACTCACCAGAAATCAGTGATGTGTTCTGTGTGCCTTGTTTTGGTTCTGACACACTTCTTCCAGAATACATTGTTCGGGTGGCGTGGACACTCCTTATTTCAGTAAGACCACTTCTGCTGTTTCTCACTCAAAATGCCAGAGAACTTGTCTGCCTGCATCAGGGCAGGGAGGCCCCGATGTCCTGCTCCATGAACCTGCTTGGAAGCACATGGCATGTTTCACCCAGTGAGCAGGGGTGCCACAGGGCAGGGTAGGGCTCAGGCACTGGGGCTCAGGCATTAGGGACTAGGGACCAGGACAGGACAGCACTCAGTGCAGGCAGGATGGGCCACCTATCCTGGTTATTGTGGTGGTTCCAGTGGTACTAAGCAAGGAGGTGCATGCACTGGGGTATCTGTAGAACAGCACAGATGGCCCTTCCTGACATGACGGAGATTTAATGGCACCAAAACTTCATCTCTTTTCTCCGGAAAAGAGAGATCTCATCTTTGAAATCATCGGGAAGTTACAGAAGTTGAGCTTTTAACGGCACCCACTATACTCATGTTTAACATTTCAGCCTTGACTCTAAGGTAAAAAGAAGTGAAGCTCATTAGAACCCTTCTTCTAATTAGCTGCCGCAAACAGATTTTCTTTTATAAATGCTGGAATGTAAAGTTATTTGTGCACCTAATTTCTTTTTTATGTTACATTTATTTTTAAGTGTAATTCACTAAGGCTTAACATTTGTAATTCTTGCAGGGGCATTACAATGAAAGATGCACATTTATTACAACCCCTTAAATTGCCGCATTTTATTTCCATATGCTTTTGAATTGCTGTTGAGCTTGTTTTGTGCTCTTCCCACCATTAAAGTGTATTTTTTTATCGTACATAAATGGTAAATAATTGATACCTGCCATCTGGCGCTAATCATCCTGCCAGCCCCGTGTCTCCACCCTGTCCCTTTATTCCTCGCTGCTTCTCCCCGATCAGCTCTTCTTCTCCCTCCCTCCCCCAGGTTTTGGCAGCTCCACACTCCCGGAGGCTCTCGATGCAATGCCCACAGGCATGCTCCCCTTGCCCTCTGTGCCCAAGTGCCCAGCTCCACCGGTCCCAGCCCACAGGGTCCTCCCTGCCTGGAGATGCTGGCCCCAGGCACTGCAGGGCTTTGCTCTGCAGCCCTGGTCTCGTTACTTTTAAATAGATAGTATTGCTGCAAGCATTTTCTGCTGTGTTAGCAGCAGCGTGTAGGGATCTGTGTGAGATATGAACACTGAAGTGCAGAGCTGGCTTTCTCTCAGTGCTGGAGAAAAGCAGCCGTACATTTCAGTATTTAATGGCAGCAAACCCCAAGGCCCAGTGGCTCCAGAAGGAAAAGCACTAAGCTAGGAGGCCCAGACACCAGATGATGTGACCACTACCCGCTCCATCGAGAAACAAAAAGAAGTCGCTCTGATTTTCCAGGACTCTCAGTGAGCAACTATGGTTACACGCACTAAAAAACAATTGCAAAGTATCCCGTTGCCATATTGACATAGGAATACCTTAGGTTTGACTGGAACCAACATGTGGCTTGGATGAGCAAAGCAACCTTTTGCTCTTAGCCTGGATTGCATCCTTCCATAAAAACAAAGAACCACAAACCCTTAGAGGCAGATTCTTAGGATGGAGAATTTCTCTCTAAACAGTTAAAAATTGAGCAAGGCTGTGGGTGACCAAAAGAAAGATTTTATGGTGGGAAATGCCAGGGAAATACAGCACCCAGAATTACTGCCAGCCTAGCCCATAATGACAGCCTGTGCTGTGCAGAAATGTAACCATCCATGCTGAGCTAATTGATGGTAAGGACCCAGGAGTAGCAATGAGCCCCAGTGGGACTCCTCTCATGGTGGAGGTGACCAACTGGGGGGAGATTGGCACTGCAGGATGTGGCCGTGGGTGCAGGACATGCTGGGCCCATGGGGTGCTTCAGTGGGTCCAGCAAAAGATAGCTGGTACTTCAGCCCTCATCTTTATTTCCACTTTACAGCAATTTTGCTTCACTGATGTACCCAGCAGTCAATATTTAACACATGGGAAGAAGATCTGGTGAAGATCTTCTCCTGGTGAGAAGCATCAGCCACATTCAGCCCCAGCTTCCTGCTGTCCTTGCAGTGTGGAGCTGCCAAATCTCACCATCACACACACACGATGAAGTTCATCAGCCCCAAGAGTGCTCTCCCACAAAGCCCTGTCTAGGGGTTTCTTCCCAGGCTGGTCCATGCCTCTGAAACACTTAGCTAATGGCATTCATGCCTTCGAGGGAATTCTTATAGTGAGAAAGCCCTGTATGGAGCCAGGCAGCACCAGCTGATTGATGGCAAGTGGTGCGGTATGCAGGTACCAGCAGGGGGGCAGAAATGTTCTTTTCATTCCACATGTTTTTGGCACGAGCAATGGCAGTTCTTTCAAAGCTTTTCCTGAAAGCTGGCTGTCTTGTGGGATTAAAAAATAATGCTGCGTCAACAGATGCTCTTGCATGGAGCAGGTGAAGAAGCAGCAAGTGAGGGAAAGCTGCAGGGAGCCATGGCAGAGCAGAAATCCCCCTGGCCCAGACCCTCCACCACAGCCACAGTCCGGTAGCATGTGGGAATTGGCAGAGGTGATTGCTTCCCATGTTGTTGCAAGGCCCAGGACCCCGGTTGGTCAGGTTCAGTGACTTCTCCTCCTGCACTTCCCTTCACATTATGTGCCATGATGGGCTCGTTAGCACTAATTGGCATTTCTGGAGCGTTCAGGGCACTTTGGAGGAAGCACAGACAGTGGGGAAGAGGAGTATGTTAACAACATTTTCACATAAGTCTTTCCAGCCCTCTCATTTTTCAGTTAGCCCTGGAATGAGTCCAAATATCTGGGATTTCAATGTAATTAAAAGAAATTGGACCCCAAAAAACCCTGAAAAATACCAGGAAAGCTACAAATGGTCGTTCCCTTCCCATCCATCCCCCACGCCATGTGGGATGGGATGCTGAGAGCACATGGTGGTGGCACAGAGTGGCTGTCCCTGTCCTCAACCACCATCCCCACACTGAGTGGCCACCCTGGTCAGGTGTGCATGATGTTCATTGTGAACTCGTTCTGTAGATGTGGTGAGAGCCAGTGTTAGGTACTCAGCATCCTGGGGCATTGCTCCAAGAGCCATGGTAGCTGGTGTGTATTCATAGTGAGTCCACAGCAAAACGCTGCCCTGAGCTGCACCCAGGCACAGCATCCCCAGAGGGACTCTGGAAGATTTGCCACAGGGAAGTAAAGCTCTTTGTGTTAATAAATAGATAAAGATAGGAACTTGCTGCTGGTTTCAACTCTTGCACTCTCTGATGTTCTTTGCAAACCAGTGCATAGTAAACTCTTAACTAGCATGTTGGATTTTCCCTTGGACTGGCAGCATAATGAGCTCCGTGGCTGGGAGTCACTATTACATTGTAGCTGTCCCAGCTACTCCTGCTGAGCAGCGCTGGCACATCCACATCTCCAAAAGATGTTTCTATTTTGTGCAACGTGGCAAGGGTATAATTCAGACACAACCAGAGCTCTGCCTGGTACCATCTCAGCCTGAAAATATACACTGTCTGTATTTTCCACAGGAATCCTGCTTAGCCTTTTGATTTCCTGGGTTTTGACTTGTCTGCCTTGTGAGTGGGAGTTCTAAGAGGAAATAGCTAGTAGAAAGAAAAAGAGCAGGCTGTGCTGAATAACCACTTGATTAAAGGCAAACGTGAGGAATACCGAGTAGTGAAGGCAAAGCCTCTGCTTTGTGAGCTGAGCAGCAGCAGCCAGCAGCATGTGCTGAGCACGGATCCCTGTGCCTGCTGCCATGAGTTTAAGGTTATTAATGTTCCTTAACCTAAACAAGAATAGATGGGAGGATTTTCCTCCACCACAGCTTAGTAAGTCAGGAGAAACCCAAAATTCAGCAGAAATAATCATAGTCATTTCTATTGGGGTTAGATTTTCACACTGAATCTCAGCTGCCAATTTGCATGGATAATCTCAGATTAGTTTTAGTCTGTGGCTTATTTTTTTGCTTTGCTGCTTTCTCCCCCTCCTAAACAAGCACACTTCTGCATCCACAAAAACGAAGACCGGCTATGACATCTAAATAACAATGATAAGAAAGTCCATCTAAATGTGAGCAGCTCAGCGCTTTTGCCCCCCCCCCCTCCTCCTCCCCTCTTCACTATGCATTATTCATAGCAGAGACAGAACCAAATGTGTCCATTCCCTGTGCAATTACCAGGAGAACACATGCAAAGAGTGCTAGTGCCTCACAGTGAAAGGAGACGTGCAAGCACTGATTATTTGCAAGGCATTGTTATAAAACCTACAAGTCGGACCTCCTGGCAGCTCTCATTACACATCCTGTGCAAGCTGTGCGAAAGCACGGTCGCAGTTCAGTGTGCTTACAATATGCTTTAGGACACTGCAGCTGGAGCTGTTGTCTTATCAAAATGCCTGTGGCTGAATGACAGGGCATCAGCAAAGCAAGACACCAGCACGTCACTCCATCCAGTCGTCACTGAGGTCTCCAGCACTGTCACCATGGCTGCTCTGGTCCTCCCCAGCACAGGAGCTTTGAGAAAGACCACCTGCTTCTCATCCCTTGGAGATGCATGCTCCTTTACAAACAACTTACAGTTGGACTAGATGATCTTAGTGGTCTTTTCCAACCTTAATGATTCTATGATTCTATGAATTCAGAATCACAAAATTCAATGTGGATTGTGGCATCAAGGCACCACCAAGAGCATCTGGGGCTACAAAGTTCCACTCCCAGCCTGTGAGCATTCCTGTGGAGCTGCTCTGTGCATGGGCTGGCAAAAAAGGGACATTGGGAGCATCAGCCCAGTCACCCTGCTCAGACACAGACCCCGTTAGGGACAGATTCACCATACCACAGAGTTTGGGGAGTTTTGGCTGAAGCCGATAAATACAGATGATGGAACTTCTCTAAGTGGTGAACTGAACAGTTGCCACCAGCAAAGGGACTGAAATGAGAAGGAGCAGCAAAGCGATTGTGCCTCCTGTGCCAGGTACTGGCATGATTTAGGCGGCCATTCAGGCCATGAAGGGGCTTAGCAATTTGGAGAATGTTGAAATATACTACACCCTCATTATGTTTTTTTGTTTTGTTTTGTTTTGTTTTGTTTTTTCTTTAATAAATACTTCTTGCAGTACTTTGGATTATTGTTCTCTTCCAGTTTGCCAGGCCTGGGAGGGCTGACACAAGCAAAGATCTGGTGTGGTTTCCATGTGGATCCTTAATGTAGACGTGCTGCAGCACTGCAAAGGGAATTGACTTCAGCACAAATCAAGCAGGGCCTTAAGTGCTTTGTTGAACAGCAGCCGAGCTCTTTGGTAATGAACACCAGTGACAAAAGAAATAAAGAAACAAGATGTGATATTCTAATGTGGTTGCAGTAGGGTAACTGTTGTGACGTTTTCTGTGCTGTAAGTCAACATGTGAACATCATCCATCACTGCACGCTGTTGCCATCTTTCACCAGAGGCTAGCTTAAAAACCTTGAAGACTTGACAACTGAGAGGACTTCTAATTGAAACAGAACAACGGTAGCATTTTAATTGCTATGCAGCTCCCCTTCAGAGTGTCACAGTCTAGAAGAAATCCATGCTTCTACACAAAGGTTTAAAAGCATGTTTTTAAAATGGTACAGAAATTATGTCATGCATGCGTTTTGTCTCAAGAGTGGTTTGCATATATGTGGATGGCCTCATTACTACACAGTACTAAATGTGCATGGAGGGATAGAGAACATGCACTGCTTCAATAGGATGTGTTTGCCCTGTACACCATTGTGTTGGAGGAAAGGGAGATGAAATTCTGTACAGGAGATGCTGGCAGTGCTGGTGTTGCCTGTGATGGTACCCAGGTCTGAGCTGGGCAAGAGCTGGCAAATACAGGATGTAATTTATTAATACATGTTCATAATTCTTTCATTTATGAGAGCCCTAAGGCACGCTGCAGCAGACATCCCTGCTGATCAGCTGAATAAAAGCTTTTCATGAAAAGATTTCACACTGTGCAGGGAGCTGTGCAATACAAAATCAATATGTTGGATGGGAACTTTCTGCAGCAAGCGGTTGAGGGTGCTGCTGCTTCACAGCCCTGGTCCTTGCTCAATATCAAGGCAGATGCCAACCAAAGATCAGCTGAGTTGCTGGGTTTTGATGCTAATTGCTGATTCCGGGCTGGATGCCACTCAAGATACAGAAGATGTGGCCCATGCCCATGCTCTGTGCAGACCACATGCAGCCCCAGCCCCACAGGAGCCCTGCTGGTACGCTTGGTCTCACCCCCTCACCCCACATGGCAGCAGCAAGTCTCTATGGTGGGAAGTTATGGAGTAAAAGGCTCCATCCACTGCTGAGGTGTAGCTAAGTCTGGAGACAGAGATTGTAGCAGATAAACACACTGATCTTGCTCTCAGCAAAAAAATGGCCACTGGAGGACTTTTTTTAACCCACTAAGTAAAACCTTTATAGCTAGTATTAATAGTTTTTATCCGATGAAAACATTGCATTCATCAGGGATGGGCTTCCATCTTTCCCTGCAGCAAACATTTGAGGAGATGTTTTAATTTTTTTAAAGCTGTCATTGATTTTTCGGAAGCAAAAATGGACACGATCAAGCAGAAAAAAAATCTATTTGGTTGCAAACTGATTTTCATTTGGGAAAACACTTCACTGCATAGTTTTCAGCTTGGCCTCCTAGCTCACTCCCTGACCCACTCTTCTGTGGGTCAAAAGGTTGTTGTAAACCAATAAACACTGCAAGTAAGTGAAATTGCTTTAATCATAATCAAAACGTTAATATTCCTTCCCAGACAGCATTGTCCCTCTGATTTCTGCAGGTTGGCCTGAGCCACTGCTGCACCAGGGAGCTATGTGGACGTGGAAGCTCACGTGCAACAGACCAGGGACCTGCAGCAGCAAGGAACACTGAGCGATGCCCCATGCATATTCCCTCCTCGGTATTGGCAGCCCTGTTTGCGAGCCAGACTGGGGTTGGCTCAGCATCTCATGACCGTTGTCTTGGATGCGGTTTGCAATCGTATCTGCTTTGTACCAACTTGAGGAAAACTGGGAAAAGGTGAAAAGCAACGAAGCTGGCTCCCACATTGTTCGTTTCCAAATGAGATAGCAAAGCTGCTGCTCCAGTCCGCAGGGGCACCGTCTGCCATGAGTCAGCAAGCAGCCAGATTTACTGCCGATTGATTAAATTAGCATTTGTTACAAGCCAGAGAGGGAGGCAGAGGGAGAAATCCTCTTCACGGCTCTTGAATTATTTATGCCCTAGAAGCCTCCGGCGTAGGCTGCAATGTACCCACACGGGGACACGTTGGGACTTTGTAGTGCCCCGTGTCCCCCGACAAAGTTCGGTAGTGAGGTTGCCCTGTGTGCATGGGTCCATCACTGCCGCAGCGCTGCAGAGGGCATCTTGCTTCCCTTGTTTTGCCAATGGACTTAGTTTTCCCCATAATGGCGTGATGGATGGAAGGGAAGCACCACTGTATTTTAAACGCCCTGCATCCAATCAGTCTTTATTTAATTGTATCAGAATGACTGTAGGTTTCTGCAAGGAAGCTCTGGTTTTGCTCTGTTCCCTTGGCAGGAGGCCAAGCATGGGGAAAACAAAGCTGAATTCCTACCAATTTGACGTGAGATCTTTTTCCTAGGTACTGATAATTAATCTGGATGGAGTCAGCCAGGCGCTCTGAAATCTCAGTGTAGTCTGTCTGCCTTAGTGCAGCACCCAAGACTTAAGGTAGGCTCAGATGGGTGCTGGAGCACGTGCATCCACCTGCAGGGGTTGCTGGCTGGGCTGTGCATGGCTGCTGGGATGAGAGAATGAAGAGATGCTGAAAAACATGTCTTACAGGCAGGTTGCTGAGCAGGCAGGTTGCGCTGTATGAGAAAATCTATGCAAATCTGGGCATACAAACAGCCAGAGAGTGAGGAGCAGGACCACAGGTCTTTCATTCTTGCTGTTCTGCCTGATTTAAGAGCAAGCCAGACCTGATCCAGACAATAGCACTGACCACAATGTGCAGTTATTTGGAGAGTTGGCAGCTGGCTTGAGTAAGAAATAAGGAAACTCTTCTATAAACCAATATCCTCTGTGGAAACACCATCAGGATGTGTTTCCTGGCTTGACCATGTATGGGCCCCACAGCTTCTTGCAGGGGAGAGGAGAGCAGACCAGACCAGACCAGTGCTGTCCCCAGGCAGGGGACAGCCAGCACACCTGTCCTGGAGAATGAATTTAGGTATTTACATTCCATGTTACAGTCAGCCGTCAGATATTCATAGCAAGAGATAATCTAGGAGAGGAGGGGTGGTTCAACTGCAGAAGGGCTGATAAGGGAAATAACTTTTTACAGCTGTCCAATTAAGTTAAAAATCTTGTTGCATCCAGGATTTATTTTATTTGTTCTCTGGATGTAAGCAAGGGGGAAGCAAGCAGTTGGCCAAGATTTAGGAAGCAGTGCTGGCATCCTGTGGGAGCAACACTTAGTTCTGCACCTGGGGTGCTCATCATGGTCCCAATTCCCTCAGGCTTGCAACGGCATGGCTTGAAATTTTGCAGGGGAAAAAAAAATCTTTGGAGGATGGGAAAAGATTGACTTGTCCAGGGCAAAATCCTCACGCCAAAATAGGCCTTGTGAGCCTGGCTGACTGTGCGGCAGCTCTCACCTAGTGCTGCACAGAGACAGGGCCCAGGAACAGCTTAGGCATCTTCCAGCTGCTGCCAGCAGCTCCAGGCACCAGAGGACACAAGGTCAGCCTCCCTCCTTGTCACCTCTCATCATTCCTTCATGTAGAGGACAGGGCTTTTTCCTTGCAAAGGTCAAGTGCATCTCAATACAGTGAGTTCGCCATGATGAATGGGTGTCCAGAGCCCTTTCCCAGCCAGCCAGTGCAAATTCCTGGACAACACTGTGCTGTGAAGCTCCAGATCCTTGCTGTCATGGGACAAAGGAACGCCGAGGTGAGCACAGCCATTGATGATGTTTCCAGCCCTATTCTATTTTAATACTGAGATCCTCCATTTGTTCAGTTCCGAAAGGTGACCCACAAAGGAAAGAAAAAATTGGGCTCATGCCCAGTGTTCACTTCCCTGTGCTGAGAAAATAAATAAATAACAAATCTGGATGTATGTATTTTTACAAAATTACATTTCATTCATTAGAAATTTGGATCCCTGCTTAACATCAAGACTCTAGGGAGACAAAATAACTCATAAACAGTTTGGTTACACTGGTTAGACTGCGCACTGGAAAGGTGACAAGAGCATGCTGTTTACTGTCCAGTGTTCCTGTTTGGTTTGTTTCTAACACCATTAACACCTACTGCCAAAGAGGCCAGATCCTTGCAGTTACCCCTGTAACACCCACTTATCCCCGCCACATGTCCTCCAGCCACCTGTCTTACCCAGACAAGCAGCCTTCATTGTTCTCTTTGCGCCCATTGTCTGAAGCAACGTCCTTGGGCCTTCTTCAAAAAAAGCCCCCAGATTGGAAAGCTGCTGCTGCAGCTTATTTATAGCACTTGTTCACTACAGTTCTTAACTGCAAGGGGTAAAGGGCAGGAGAAAAACACAGGTCGGTGACCATTAGAGAAGGGTGCAGTCTCTGCAGGTTTGCTAAATCCACCAGGCATCCACATCTCACATGTCATGGTAGGGAGGTCCTGGGAAGGCAGATGGAGGACAGCACAAATGTGGATGCTCCAGATCTTTGCTCATCTTCACCAGGATGTGGGCAAACCCATGCAGGATGCCCCTGCTCCCACCTGGGAGCAAGACAGTGGCACTCATTGTGATAATGCCTGTGTTAAAAGTTTGAGATTCCCAGATGCTTAGGCAGCTGGGGACACACAGACATCTCAATCTGAACCACTCTTTGATTTCTGCTGCTCTAGTATGAGAGATGAGCTCTCACCAGACTCAAGCCAACTTGATCAGGCTCTGCTGGAGCCAGGTTCCTTGTTGACATCAGGAGGATCTGGACCAGGGCCCATCTTTCAGAGGAGGCAAATCCTTCACTTGAATTGCTTCTGCTGTGGGTGGTGAGGGCAGCATAGGGCACTGCCTCCCTGTCTTGGTTTTCTACTCACATGTGCATAGCTCTTCAGCATTTTGCAGTTTGTTTGACCAGATGTGGGCAAATCTCCATCGGGCAGTAAGCTCTCTGCAGAGAGTACCCTGCTTCTGTTTCTGGAGTCCTGCTCCCAGACAGAGGCTCATGTGCAGCACAGCAGCATAAAAGCTGCTGAGTTTCCTCCTCACTCCGAGCTGTTCAGCTCCACAGGAGCTCCCTGCCACTTCCTTGGAGGCATTCCATCAGCTCTTCGCTCCTTCCCACTTGCCCTCTGCCAAACCAGGGTTGTTTTCCAAACCCATCAAAGGTGTTTCTTGGGTTTCACGCTAAGTTTAGTAAAGGCTCTTTCTTACCCTGGGGATTTTGCTAGCGTCTCTGTCAACTCTTCCTTTGAAAGCTTTCCTACTCATGCTCACTAATAATTTACCGCTTGGCTTGTGCTTGGCATCCTACTGTTCTCTTGGCTCCAGCAGTCTCCCTCCTGGTTCACTCATCTTCCTCATGCAGGTCTGTGAGCAGGAACCAGTTAATACTTGATTTCTTCCCTGCAGGCCACGTCTGGCAGGCATCAGGGGACCAGCCACAGCCTCCCCCAGAAACAGCATAAGCCCCGGAGCCAGGCACAGCCCTCCCTCGTCTCCTTGGCCGCCTTTGTGCCTCGGGACGCCTGGCCCCGCTCCCCGCCCCACACCCACCCCCCCAAGGGCTGCTTCCCCTGTTGATAATCCATTATCTACATTTAATGCCTCGCTGACGTCTTTCCCTTTGTCTGATGGTGAAACCTCGACCAGATGTGAAGCTTCTTCTGTTACTAATGGCAAATCCTTTTGCAATAGCTGTTTGGAAAATGGGGAAGCTGTTTTCACGAAGTGAAAATTGAAACATTGGAGTAATTTTCATTCTGCAAGCCTCACAAATAAGTGATTTTTATTTGAGGTCATTTCTATTTTTTTTTTTTCCAGAAACCAAACAAAACAAAAACAGAAACAAACAAAAAGAACCTTGTAGTTCAGAAGATGAGTTTGTGTTAGTGCTCTCATGGCTAAATGTCTCTTCTGTCCCAGAGTAGTTCCTATTACTCACATGTAAGACACACTAGGCAGTGTGAGCACAAGACAAACTAATGCTTTAACAGGAAGTGGTATGCATAGGAGTACAAACACAGCACGGGCCAGAAAAAGGAAGAGCAGGCAGGAAGATAAGCTGTGAGAGATGGCTGCTGGGAAAGAAAAGGAAGAAACGAAACAGTGTGATTTAGGATCAGCAAAAGCCATCCTGGAGCTGTGAGCTGAGAAATACTACCTTGTGATTTTTCTCATGGAAGCTAGCAGCAGAACATGGAATACACACAGACAAGAGCTGGATGTTTCCAAGGGGATGTTCCAGCACCCACAGGTTTTGCAGCCAGCAGCTGTGCTCACCTGCTTGACAATTAAAGCAAACCCCGTATCCCAGGGCAAAGGCACTAATTGCACGCAAACACTGCCTCTGTTGTAGCAGCTCCTGGGCAGGGGAACAGAACACAGGGGTCTGTGGACAGAAGGTTGGTGCTGGCACACAGCTGTAGGGATGAGTAGCGTTGCTTCAGAGAGAGAAACACAGACACAACAAGGTGCCTACTTAAACCTCTGCCTCAGCTGCCTACTTCCCACTGGAGTCACCCACGGCCACTCTTTCCACTGCGGCTGTGCCTGGGCACCTCTTCAGGTTCCTTCCAAATTGCTGTGAAGTATCTGGCTGTGTCTGCCCTGCCCTACTCTGCCGGGGAGGAGGGTGCAGCACCAGTGCATAGTGCTGAAGTCCCTGAGCAGGATCCCTGCTGGTCATCATGCTGCAGGGGACAGATGTGGTGCTGCTGGTTGGCACTGGAGAAGGATGACATCATAGCCATGCCGGGAGGAAAGCTTATCCCTCTCCTTCTTCAACCTGCACCTACAATTTTCCCTTTCAATCTCTCTCCAACCCAGCTGCTCCCACATGGGTTACTAATATAGGGCACGCAACGGGGCTTCTCCCCATCCAGCCTATCCTCATCTATTCAGCTAATTAGCTCGGCTTTGCTGGAGGGGGATGTGGGGAAAGGGGGGGAGAAGCAATGAAATGGGAGGGGGAAATCTTGTCCAAAATCCACACTTCTGCTCCATTTTTCCTAATCCCAGGCTGGTCTCAGCTCTAACGCCACATGCAGTGCCCTGCAAAATGGAGCATGCTACTGCCCGCAGGCAGCAAGCATTTGAGTAGTATCGCCCCTGCCCTAGGGAAATAACAGCTCCCACCTGGCCAGCGAGGTGCCACAGAGCTAACAGCAGAGGATTTGTTTTTTTCTTCCCCTGATCCCTCCTGCAGCCCTGGCTCAGGGTGGACCAGACACAGATGAGTGGTTTAGGGTTGCATCACCCCCTGGGAGCACCCACCAGCACCAAAAATACCTGCAACCAGATCAGTGTCATGCAAGCAGCTTTATGACTCCTTTAGTGGGGAATGAGTGGTTAATTACCATGTGCCACTGCTGTTAACCTCTGCAAATAAAGTCTAATTATCACAGATTAATGAACAGAACAGAGGCACGTCCAACAGGCCACTGCTGAGGGTCTTGCAGGGCCACATTCCATCATGTTCCTGAGCACTGCTGTCCTTCCTCCTCCACTGTGCTCCCCTTTGTGCAGATCCCTGCCACATTTGGCCTTGCCACCCCTGGGCGGTTGTACACATGGAGAACCTGCTGCTGGCCAGCACTGCTTTGAGCTGTCCCTTGCTTAGAAATAAGAGGTATTCAGCAAAATCCAGTTTTGAACAACATTTTTGAATGTTCTGCCTTTCAGTGCAGATTATCCATCTCCTTTTCTAGGTTCAGTGGAATGAGAGGTGCCAGATGTGACTGGCTCCATCCAGCCATACTGAACAACTGGACTGCATATATCTGATTGCAAATATCTAGCTGAAAATTGAGATGTGCACAGGCAAAAGCAGAGATGCCAGCACTTCAGAGCTCTGCCAGAGCAGAAGAGGGCTCCTTTGGAGGCTGAAGCCCCAGATAGGTGCAGGGATGGTCCTGCAAGGACTGTCACACATCATGGCTATCTCATCCCATGGTTTCATCAGGAACTACTGCAGGCCAAAAGTCATCCAAGTCTCCCATCTCCTCTGCGAAAAAAAAACAAACCCTAAAGCATGTAGTTAGCTCTCATGGTTGCAGGGAATAGCTCATGAGAGTCTCATAGACCGAGAAAGCAGGCAAAGAGCACAGTTATTGATTTTTTTTAAACCCACACCATCTTGGGAGTCCCATGCCCAGGAGGACTGGAGCTCTGACAGTCACATGTGTGGGGCTGGCATGACAGTGCTCCAGCAGTGCTTGTCAGAGCTGCATGGCAGGATCAGTCCCAAGCTGAGGCATGGAGGGCAAGGGGTGTAGCTTCAAAGAGAACAGCATTAATAAATTACAAGATTTTATGATCATGTCAGGAAAGCCTACATTTCAGGCACCAAAATAAATAATGAAATACTTTTTTTTTTTTTTTTTTTTTCTATTCTGGCTTATTTTCAGCACTTGCTGAGAGGCTGATGCTTTGTCATGGTCTCTTGCCCAGGGACCAAAAGTATATTTTCAGATTTAAATCAGTTATCCAAAGCTCACCACAACGAGCAACACCACCATGCACACATGAGATTGCTGCATGATGGCCCCTGTGCTGCCAAATTGCTGGGGCCTCTTCCTGTTACTCAGCCTGAATCTAGGTTGCCAGTCCCATCTTCCCATGCTCTGAGTCAGGAGGGACATGCCAGCAGAGAAAGGAAATCCATACCCAGGGATGTGCTACTGTTGCAACCGATGCCTAATGGCCCTCGCAGCAGAGCTCTGGCAGCCTCAGCTGTGCCAGACTGAACATTTCCCATTGTCTCCCTGTGGAGACGTTGCTGCTGAACAGCATAGAAACGTCCCTGGCCAGGCTGTGTGTGAGCGCTCCGACATGCTGCCGCACCAAGAAATCAGCAGATGCAGAGGAAGCTGAATGGGCAAATGAATGTTAAAATAATTGGAGCCACCATTTCCGACTTGATGAATATGTTGCTCAAATTACAGCTCTGCCTTGAAAACAAAACAAAACAAAAACTCCAATGAATGTAACATTAATTCAATAATAGCAAAACTTGTAAATAATGTAACATTCATTTAAATGGTTGCTCATGCAAAATCTCTTGAGAGGAGTGCAAGGGATGTTATAATTTTGGGGATGGGATGCTGAGCTCTCTAAAATGCATGTTTTATTGGTGGGCTCCCAGCAGTATGTGGTCGAGGCACTGGCACTCCCCAGCCCTGCTGAACAGACGGACCCTTCCTGCCAGGCCAAGGGGCATGTCAGGGGGTGGCTGTGCTGGATCTCCCTTGTGAATGAATGGGGCATGCTTTCCTTCTTTCAGCAATCAGTGTGACCATTCCCACAAGCCACGTACACACAGCTCTCAATACACAATTCCTCTCTTCCTCCTTCACGCTGCACATAATTAAGGTAAAATCCCAGTATTTTGGTTTCCTGATATACACTAGTCTCTCCCCCAACCCACAACAATTACAGCAAAATCACCTCATTCTATTCACTTAAGGAAACGCTTTGCTCCACACCAACAACCCTGTCTGCAAAATAATTTCTTACAAGGAAGCTCCTTCCTCCTGCATGCACCCATGGGGTGACCAGGAGGGCTGGCACACGGGTGAGCCATCCATCCAAGCTGATTGGTGACAGCCACTAGAAACACAGCACGCTGCTACGGACTATGCAAAGCCCACGTGGCTGCGGCCTCCCACATCCCATCCTCCGTGGCCAAGCATCTCTGGGGACTGACCTTTTCCTTCCTCTTCCTTTTCCTCTCCTCTTTGCTCAGCTGCGTTGCAGGCTAAAAATTACTGTTTGGAAAGGCACATGCATGCCTCCTCCTCACTGGTCCCAGGGTCTCCCCAGCACTGCCCCGTGCCTGGCTGCAGGGTGCTGGTATCTCCCATCCCACTGAGCAGCACTGACACAGCCCAGATGTCCCCCCTTCTGCTTCGGTTTCTATTCAAGTATTCCACTTCTCCTTCACCCTCCACCACAAGGTGGAATTACATTCACAGAAACAGAACAAAAGCAGTCCAGGGTCCAGCTCGTAATTACCATCCAACCCAGAGAAAAGCAGAAGAGAGATATTCGATCCAAATCTTTGTCCTTTCAATTTTTTTAATTTTTTTTAATGTTGCCCCCCTTTTTCTTTCCTGCTGTAACAGCCTATTGCCAGCATCTACAACCTCCTTTTGCAAAGGACCTCTGGGTTTTTCCCTGCCTGCTTCCTCTGCTTTATTTATTGACATATTCAATAATTCAGAGGAATCTTATTTTAAATGCACAGGGCAGAACTCGCCCCCAGGTTTAAAAAACAAATCCTGTCACGTTTGGCAAACAGCTGCACACAAAGACAGACATCAAACATATGTACCCAAATATGCAAATTCAAAGAATCAATAGCTGGAGAGCATTCTCTATTTTCATTTTTCATTTGGAAATAGAAGCTTGTGTGTAACATCACAACCATATTGCTGCGCCAGTGTCCTTGGGGTGAGGAGTATCCCACAAAGTGCACCCCATGAATAAACTCTCCTTCCACAGTGAAGGTCAGCCTGCTGCCACAGGGACTGTTCCTACACAACCAAAAATACTTCACGGAGAACCGATCTGCAGGGCTGGGCTCTAACTTAACACGACAGCCTCCTCCTCCTCGACCCAGGCATTGCTCTGTGCCAGCCAGCTGCAGACGGCCCCAGAGCACCAGCACTGAGCACCGGCCACCCCACCTCCGTGCTCCCTGGAGGAGCACCTAGCCCAGCTGGGGTGGTGACACGTGGACTGAATGCGGATGGACGCCCAACGCACGTTTGCCCTCTGGTCTGTATTGAGCCTGTGCAGTAAATTTATTCTGCTCCACTCTGCTATTTGGAAGGTTGCAGCTACCTTTTTACCACCTGGAGTGCGTTTATTTATTTTTCACTTCTCCCGCGCCCACCACGCTGCACAGTCTCACAGTTGACCAGCTCACTCCAGCCATCACCTGCCATGTAATTGCCATGGTTTGTTTATAGATAATTGAGAAAGAATTGTAAACGCGCCGAGATGATTAAGATATACACAGCTGGTGTCACCAGAAACCAGGAAAAATGAGTATCGAGGCTGCATGAAAGAGTAGCCTGTGCTGCTTCACAGTGACTCATCTAAGACCGTTATCCTCCAAACGATGCCAAAGGCAAAGAGCCTGCATTGCAAAACCGCCGCTCTGTGCCTCTGGGATTTTTTCGTACATTATCATTTTCATCTCACTGCTGTCAGTCGTACAATAAATGTGTACATCAATACAGTAGGGGCAAGCAGGAGTCTGTTTTGAAGAGACGTTGGCATTGTCTTATAAATGTCAGCAGCTGAACAACGCAGGGCTCTGTCACCTGCTACTGCTTTTATCACTTCCCTTTTATTAAAAATACATACTGACAATAAAAGCTCCAGCTAAGAAGCAGAGCCCCTCCCCCCAGCAGAAAGACCTTGCTCTGCTCTTCTTGGAAAATCTTTAAAACGTGCCCTGAAATGTGACCTTACACATCTCCTCACCTCCTGTGAGTGCCATTGAAGTACACTTTTAAAATCTGGCAGCAAAAAGGGAGGCTCCCACAAGCATTAGAATAGCCAGGCTTCCCAGAGCCTTGCAGGAGCTAACGTTGGAGCTTTCTAAAATACTGCCTCTTGTCCAACCATTTGCTGTTGCTCTGCACTGCCCCTGCACCCGTCCTGGGAGATTGGGGTGGCAGAAGCAGGGCTGGAGCTGCTGGGCAGTGCTCCCATTGCAAAGAGCCACGGAGCTATGAGCTGGGCAGGTCTGGAGGGGGTTTTTCTCACCTGGCTCAAGCACTGCAGGAGGCACTGTCATAGCTTTGCTATGATGGCAGCTTAAATGATTTTCTTTTTTGGTAGACAGGTAATTTTCTAATTGAAAATTATTTTCCAAAGTGAAAAAAACCTTTCCTTTTTAAGTAATGCAGGAGAGAGAAGAGAATTTCAAAAAGCATCCTGTGAAAGCAAAGGAGCTTTTTTTGGGCAGTCACTGCCCAAAACCTCAGTACATCCAAAACCTCATGATTGAACTAGATGATCTTATTGGTCTTTCCCAACCTTCAAGATTCTGTGAAGTTGTCTCTTTCTTACCATTTTCCTTTACCAGAATAATGGGGAAAGAGTGCCGGTGATCCTTAGAAATGCTCACTGCACAGCCTGCTGTGTGCTCCAGACTCCCTTGTATCTCCATTACGCCCTGGAGATGCTGTTAGACAACTATTACACCTTCAGGATACACCTGTTTACAGTTCTTTATCATCAAATAAAAAGCTGCAAGCCCCGATTCCTTCACAGAAGCTCCAAAGGAAACACATTCCCCAAACACAAAAATATAAACATCTCCACATAAACATCAATCATCATGAATCTTAACCGTTGGCCATTTCTAAACTATCTGACTGCAAGTCTAATTGTTTTATGGTTAGAGGAGCGTTTAATATACTATGAACAGTTAAAAGTTAGCAGTTTGTATTCAAAGTGATTAATGGCACCATATTGTATTTCAATTACTATGAGATACTTCCCCGTAATAAACGATGGCAATAATATTCACATTAAGTCAATAAAGAGCATCTTCAAAGTGTGATGTATAAATGCCATTATCGCAGCATAATTTGGAAGCATCACACAAGTTAGCAACATTGATAACAGAGATCCCAGCACCCAGAGCTAGCTGTTGTCCCAGTGCCTAGAGAGTTTCTACCCTCCCGAATGCCTCATAGCCATGTGCTTTTGGCACAGTGACCCAAGCACGAGGCAGAGGTAGCACCCTCCCATGTGGGAAGCAATCACTTCCAGCTACAACTTCATAAATGCCGGGCTGGGAGCTGATGAGCTGGGGACTGTGAATGTGAGCACATTCTAGTCATTTCCTATGTGCCACAGCCAATAAGAACCACACAACAGGCCACACCAAAGCCTTTCATCCCATCTTTCTTCTTCCACGTGAAACCTCATTAACTGAAAAGGGAAAATATTTCTGCTCAGATTGTTTTAACCTTTTCCCCTGATTTTTAATTGCTAGCTCTAACTAAAGTGCCCAAGAGCATATTGACTGTCAACAGAGATGCTTTGTACACCCTGGAATATAGATGCATTCCCCATTAGGAATAGAAAAAATTAAAGAACAGGTGTTCTTTTTTTCTTTTTTTTTATTTATTAAGAAACAAGAAAATTAATTTTAAGAAATAGTGAGTTGTTTTGCCTTGGCACCTTAATTTCATTTTGTTTCATTTCACTAAAAACACACTTGGCTTAGATGTCAAAACAATGGTATGTATCAAAGTTAGATACAATATTAAATATCATATAAAGATAATGATAAATCATTAAAAGTTATGAACAGTATGTTTACACTTAGTAGAAAATAAAATAAAATCAGCAGGAGATAGTAAAACATGTTGATATCACAGAAATGACAATTCTGTCTCTATCAAAACAAGACATTTTGACATAAATGAAACAAACCAGAAAAGCCCAAATGATTCCCTTTGCCTTTCCTGTTGAAAATAATGCTCAAATCAGCATGTTCTCATAAAATGCCTCAAAGTAAAAGTAATAAAATAAAATTAAAAAAAACACATTTGCTGAGGGAAACTCAGTCCACCTGGAAACCTCTGCAGCCCTTTCTGCTGAGGGACTGGGGAAGAAGGTTCCCCTGGTCATCCTTTGGCAGGTCTGTCCCTCTGGTAGGGATTTGGACCCCCTGCCCTAAGTCCCATGCATTCCCTCCATTTTGTGTACATGGGCCTTGATGGTCCTATTTCTGAAGTGAAAAGTAAGTGGTTTGTATTCCCACATCATAATGTTATAATGTCATCCCCAAGAAACAAACAATGCACCAAAAATCGTGGCACCTCATATAAGCCTTTCAAGAAAAATACAACATCCTTCTTTGCAGGTCAGCTCTAATGTATCCAGTATGAGGATCACAGGAGAGTGTGAAAATCTCGGTGGGAGCCATTATCTGTAGATCACTGCCACAGCAGACCATAAAGGCCTCTCCTGAGCTATTAGAGGGAGTTGCTTCAATAAGCATTTATCCTGCAATGAATGACAAGAAAAACAGTAGTGCCCTTTCAGACTCCCTCTCCTTCAGCAGACATGAGGTGGCCTTTGGGGGACATGTCCCCAGTGACATCACTGCTAGCCGTGCCACAGTGTCCTGTCTGGAGCTTCAAGCATGAACCTATTCCTGTGGTACCTGTCATCAGGGCTTGGGAGTCTTGGATGCAGAAGCACCCCATCCAGTGCTGACACTGGGTGATGGTCCTGACCTCGAAAAGAGTTGTGTGAGCAGTGACAGCTTCCTCCCTAGACATGGCTACAGCAATGCTGTCCGTGCAGGCAGCTCATCCAAAGTAGGAGCAATACATGCAAGAAAAACAAAAGTATTGTGCTTGTTGACACACACTCCATCTAAACCCAATTTAAAGTGAAAATTACTAGTTGAAAACAAGGAAACCTTCACAGTTCATCTGTTCCAACCCAATGAACGCTCATAATCTAAGTTACCAATAGTATGGAGCACTCTTCCATACAATTCAAACTCATAACACCTACTGTGCAGCTGAGAGATGGAGGCTGAACATGCTGACTTTCTAGGTCAACTCAGGCCGTGCCTTGATCATACAAAACTTGGAAAGGAGAGGAGCAGTATTATTCATTTCCGTAAACACATGTTCCTACTTAAGCCAATGGGAAACTTGCCATTGACTTCAAAGCAAACCAGAGCAAACTCCTGCAGCAGTTGGTCTCCTTAAGGAGAATGACTATGCATCCCCAGTTTTGGCACAGTGTTTGCAGTCCTGCCTGTTTATAAGGTCATGGCCACACTTAACACTGCAAGAGCTGGGTGAAAGTTTTTCAGGAATATTCTGCTAAAATTCATCATGTCCACTGATGAACAATGTACTCAAATGTGTGCAGAATTCAGTGAATAGGTTCATAAAAATGATTAAAAATATATGCAGGATGTAATGGCTCATCCCAGAAAGGGGTGAGTCACCATTTCTCACTGCAGTGGGACAGCACACTTGAAAACTGCAAGGGTGCAGATGTTCAGCCAGGCATTCATGCTCCCAAGTTGGATCCTGGTAAGCCCAGGTGTACCCAGGATGGAGCAGCTGAAGGGAGGCAGGCTCATGGCTGAGGCTTTCTCAAGATAACACTGTTTGTCACTCATCCCAGCCATGCAGACTCTTGTGACTCCTCTGTCAAAAACACAGTGATGTCTTTCTATGTTGCCATGGAGAAGAAGTGATGTCAGAGACAGAAGCAGCTGGTACTTTCCTGCTTCCAGGAATTTGCAGGAGTTTATGGAGGGACGCACATTTCCCTCTTCCTCCACTCCTCCAAGGCTCTGCATAGTTTCTTAACTCTTGGCTTCAGAAATCAGCATGAATCCAACATACACAATGACACTTGGCTTTGACTTTACAGAGCTCTGGCAGGAATGATTGCACCCAGCATCTTTATCTTCAGCCACCCACAAAACAGCTCTCAAGGCAGGGAACTACAGAACAAGACTCAGATCTTCTCAGCTGCCACTTGTCACTTGTTTTACCTCTTTGTTACTTTCCTCGGAAAGAATAATGTCCCAGATCACCTTCTGCAGGTATTTACCTCCCATTACAGAGGAAGGGAGGCTGTGTTGGTGACCTCCATTTTACCAAATGATTTCCTCCACCCCTTATAAAATAATCTCATAACATTACCCATAGCTTTAATAGTAATAGCCAATTACTCACTGGTGGCAGCAATTGCTATGGGTAGAAAAGGCAGGGATGACAAACTGCTGGCTGCCCTGCTGAGCACTGCCCTGGAGGAAATGAAAGCTCAGCAGGGAGCTCACAAATTGCTGGGGGGAGCCAGGAGTATTCTCCCATCACAGAAGGCTCCAAGGGAGCAGGTACAGCATCCACAGGACAGCCTCCTGGTATTCTGCAATTTGAGAAATCCATCCTTTTTTCTGGATTCTGAATAACTTTGTGACATTGGACAAAGCTTTGTCTCTATTGCATTTAACCCATGAGTACCAATTTGCAACCAACACCCCAAGATTTAGGGAGCACTCTTGATACTACTGTCTTTTTACCAGCAGCCAGGTATCCACCTGGCCCCCTGCACAACACTGGCTGAAACAGTGCAAGATGCTCAGCAGAACACCACTGACCTTCAAGTGAAATCAAAAGAAGAAAAAGCACGGTGGGAGCCAGGCCAAGGACAGGCTCTCACTCTTAAGCAATATCCTCACACTTTCCTTTCAGCAGTCCATAGTGGCTGAGGAGATGAGGACCGAGCTCTCAGAAGAGCTTGGCTGTGTGCAGCTCTTCTCATTGTCTGCAGGGTTTTGTTCAAAGATCTGATGGAGAAATCCTGGATATGCAGTTGATACTGGGATGGGAAGGGTCTGACCAAAGGAAGAACCATTTCTCTCATTTAATTTGACAGCATTCACCAAACAGATGCTCTATGGAGGGAGAAATGCTGTGATACTTAGGTGATGTCTTTGTGTCACAGCAGTAAAGCCAGCAGAGCCTGGCTGATAAGCTAGTACTGAGAATTTGGCCTGCAATTGAGTTTGGCTCTGGTCCTCACTGTTTACATGGGGCTTGGTCACTGTTGTGAGCTGTGCTAGAGTCAAGCCAGGTATTCTGTTCTTCACACACCCGAGTAGCTGCAACACCTGTCTGCATCCACGATGACCCACCCTGAAAAGTGAGCTCAAAGCCTTGATTTTCACTCCTTGCACTGACATATTTTCGTGTTATTTTACACATCCACGCTTTATTGTGAGAGTCACATCTTCAGTAGCTATTTGTAAGGAACAGATCTAGAAAGAAACCCCAAGAGGATGTGAAAATGGCACAGTAAGAGTCGTGCAGCCTCCTGCTGAAGACAAGTTTTGTTTTGAATAAACTCAATTTCCTTCATCTGTGACAAGACCAGAAAGAAAAATCCAGCAATGCTCCGTATCCCTTGCTTTCTGGACATTTCTCCCCTTTGTACAGGCACCAACTGGCAAGGGAATTCCTTGTGGTGCTTCTCTGCTGCATATGCTCTGTGCTGCAATGACAGCTCTTCTTAAAAAGGGCTCTTGAAGGCTACAGCAATGGCAAACCAACACTTTGTTCAATGCAGTGTGTATAATAATACAAACCCTGGTTACAAGCTGCTGAACAATTCTAGTAATGCCTCCAATTTATGGTAAGGGTTTCTACAGATTTCCCAAGTGGAATCCAACTCACTCATTAAAAGGCGACCAACCCAGAGATTCCACTCAGAAATGTCTTTCTCATGTTTAGCAACAGCCACTCAGTATCTCCCATAGTACTGTATCCTATTGTCACGTTGCAGGCTGCAGCAGAGGGACAAAGATCCTCAGCCTCTGCCCAAGGGTAGGGTAGTACCTCTTCCCACTCAATCCATGGGGAGAAGTTCTGATGCCTTCAGCAAGATCATCACGATAACCAAACCACCAATACACAGGAATGCATCCTACTGTGCTTTCAAGCATGCTACTCTGGGCTGAGGACAACCTTCTCTTTCATGCCTAGTGCAAAGAGACCTTGCCCCCAAGCCACTCTTTTGAGCAGTATTGTGGCACTGTCAGCAACAGTAGCTCAGAAGTATTCACAAAGTATCCACAAAGTGGACGTCTCTCATCAGGTGGGAGCCATAAGAGCCTGAGCAGACAACCAAGACTCAGTGATCTTCCTTGCAGCTCATTATTATTTATTATTTGTACTGTAGAAGTACCTAAGAGCCTACTAATACGATCAGAGACTGTTCATGTCAGATGCTGAGCACTGACAGAATAGCAATGATAACTGCCCTTGCAAAGAGGTTCAGAAACACAAAGATCACCTTGAGCAGAAGGCAGAGGTCTCTGTTTTGCTTCTGTATGTGCTGACCTTTCTCATCCCCAGAGGCTGGAAGCACAGTACTGCCAGAAATTTGAGAACTTTACACCTTTACACCTCTATTGCCAGTCTGCTTTTAGATGATTTATAGATTCGTAGAAGGATCTGGAGGGCAAGAGGAGTGAGGAGGAGGGTTACACAGCCATGTTGCTTCTCTGGAAAGCAGGACACACAGGTGGTAAAAGGCTCAGAATTTGAAAGACAGAAAGCTTCTTGGTCAGAACTAGATCAGGTCTGTTCAACTATTGTTTCAAACCTTCCCTGGAAGCATCAGTCTTTGTTTTCAGCTCAGCCCAGAGAACTGAACTTGTTGTGTAATATTTCTGCTTCAGGATGGTATGTTTTGCTTTCCCAGCAAACATCTGCATCTGGCCATCAACCAGCTTGCAAAATCCACCAAGTCTGTTGGATGCCCTAAGTTATGATTATGGGTTAAACCCATTAATCTCTAACCCTGGAGGGTGCTCATTTTCTGCCCTGCAATTAAAGCCATTGCATTGTCCATAAGGCTCTGATTTAGAAGGGAAGGGAGTCAAATGGTGCTTGCTTTTAGGAAGAAGGGAAGACACGGGAACCTGCAGTGCTCCATGCTAGTCACCTTTCTATCACTGGAGATTTGGAGAGCAGCTCGCAGGCAGGAAGCACCTCCAGCCACACAGGCCTGGTGCAGAGACGCAGCCACCCTGCTTCACACCCAGCAGTGCCAAGTGCAACACGAATGTGATGACTACATATTAGAGCTTTGCCTACCAACTCTAGCAGATGCCACAGCTATGCCAGCTCCCATGGATAGAGACAGGAGGGGAAATCACTTCTGTCCCAGTTGTCCTTGGCATGCTGTTTTTGAGCTGCACTTGCCAGAAGATGAAGCTTATTTAACCTTAGCTCTAGCTTAAATTTTTCTATTGAGATCTACCTTCTTGGCAGTGCAGAACAGGATTGCAGCACCAAAATTTGCTTCTCTCTGATGTATCTCTGTCTCAGTTTTTGAGTTGACCTTAGGGGCAACAGTAAGCATTCACTTACGCTTTCCCCTCACAGACAATGCAAACAAGAAAATCTCCCCATGCACCAAGAACATCTGCATTGAGAGGAGCTGTTTGAAAACTGTGGACAGTGGGGAAGAGTGATAAATTCAAGGTGGGAACACACATTTTTACAGACACTCCTGAGTAAAGCCTGACTACTGCTCCCCAGTGAGCCTGACTGGAGAGGAGCAGCATAGAATAAATATGCTGGAGAGGTGACCAACAAAATGGTATCTGTGATGTAGGATGTAACCTACATATTTTGCTACCCACATTATTAAAATAAATAAATAAATAATAATAATAAAGGTTCTTCCTCATGCCCTCATTATGCTTTCCCAGGATGAGCTGCTGAAGGGAAGAGATGGGATCTCCAGCATCCTCCCTCCAGCTTGGCAGCATGGTCACAGTTTATAGAGGGTTTAGAGAATTTTGAGAGATGTGAGATACTGAACTGCTTTTCCCATTAGTGAAACAGTGCTGTGCAGGGGCAAGAGGAAGACGTGGGGCCAACAGCAGAGGCCTTCCTCTAGGAAACTGAGTTCTGAAGCTGGCTTTAGAGCTGTCCAATTGCACCTCTGGAAGCCTCCTCCAGCCATGCCACCTGGTGGCTCACCGCCCTCAAAATGAACCTTGACAATAACTTTCTGCAGCCACACCTGGAGAGGCTACAGCTGCAAACTTAGCAGGCTTCTCAGTGCCAGTCCTTCTCTTTACTTTTCACAAGTGGCTTCAAAACCACTAATAGCCTCAGTACAACCTTTGTGCAGGCCCAACCTCTTCTTCCTCAGGATGGACATTGGCTGAAGGACTAATGCTTTCAAACAGCCTTGTTGCAGGCTGTAAATCCAGGAAAGCTGTGTTAACCCTAAAACTCAAATGGGGGAAAGGAAGAGGTGCAGATGGCAGGACAACACACAGATATGACAGTAGAAAGAACCCATAGCCTACACACATAGAACAACTTGTCCCTGCTGGAGAGGTGCTTCGGTA
The DNA here is from genome assembly GCF_038088225.1 of Cyrtonyx montezumae. Lineage (NCBI taxonomy): Eukaryota > Metazoa > Chordata > Aves > Galliformes > Odontophoridae > Cyrtonyx > Cyrtonyx montezumae. The sequence goes on along the minus strand of NW_027072078.1, from coordinate 17,268,624 downwards.
GTTTTGCCATCTTTGAAGACCATCGGGTTTAAAACTGCATCCTGAGCTGTGTACAGGGGATCTAAGTATAGCTGTTTCATTGGTACCAAAGGGAATAAATTCAGTGAAATGTTTAAACCATAAATTGATATACAACCATATGGCTTTATGGCACTTCGTCACTGTCCAGTTCAGAGCAATGAAGCAAACATCACCACAGAGTTCCAAGCAAATCAGCCTTCCTTGCTGGGTCCCCATTACGCACATCCTCACTATCACTCCTGGGCTCAGGAGGGCTAGAAATATGACAAGGGAATGCAATCAGACTGAACAAAATTGTGAATCTCACTGCACTGGTGTATTGAAGAAACCTAGCTGAGCGCAGAGGGCAATACTGCATTCCCAACTCAGTGAGAGCAAGAGAGATTGTTGCCAAAGGTCCTGTGTCAGGCAATGAGAAATTCAAGCTCTTTCCAGAAAACGGCAGTCACCTCTACTCTTTCTTCAAAAGAGCAGAAGGAACAAGGAAATGTTTTCTTTCCTTTCACAAGGACTAACCACTCCCATGGCCCTGTAATGCCAAAAATAGAAGCCCTTTCCTCTTCCCAGGTGCCAAGCCCCATTACCACCATGGTATGGTCAGCCATAGCACCCCTCTCGTCTGCCCAACATTTCAGCAAGTATAGCAATGATGAGTTTGGGTGCAGCTAGCCTAAAAAAACTTCCACCAGACGGGCTATTGTCTTTACCCATTTCAGGACAAAACTGAGCAAGGGCTGCAATGTTCTTCCTTACACTTTCTGCAGGTCCAAGCATGTGCCCTTTACCTCTGTGTTTGTGCAGATCTCAGTGCCCTCGAGCCCATCTGTGTGATGGTGGAACTCCTCTACCACGTGTAATTGCACTGCTCTCTGATGGGCAGCATGGTTGAGCCAGAGCAGGAAGAGTGGCTATCTGCCAGAAGTAAGGTCAGTGCATCCTGGAAAACAAAGGAGTATGGCAAAAATTGCTTTCCATTACTTTTGGGTTAGCACAGGTATATACTGCCCAAGATGCTGGACTGAGAGCATCACACCCAGTGTATCACCACATTCAATTTTTGTCCAGGCTTTTCTACTTCTGCCAAATGATAACCCCATTCTGCTTTCTCGACTGACCTCCAAAACAGAATATCCAAGACAATAAAAATGCAGTGTCTGCCTGGAAACCACCTGGGCATGCAGCCAGATCTGTAGCCCAGCTCTTCACCTCACGGCTCACAGCCAAAATCCTGCCCTCAGACAATTTCTCCTGAAGCCAGCAAGAGCAGCAGACTAGCAGCTGCTCACCAGATCTGGCCATCAGTTACAGTGCAGCCTGCGCACAAGCAGGGATCTTTGCTGGTGCCATGAGCTGGTTCCACTGGGAACAACCTTCACTCCAAAGGTGGAAAAGAAGCTGTTCCTACAGGGGCCTGCCTTCAGCAGGAAGTTCAAAATAGACAGACAGAAAGATTTTAAGTGACAATTCAAACCAGAGCTCTTTGGTGGCAAGCATATGTGACTGTCACAGCTGAGGGGACTCCTGGGCTGTACACAGCAGCTCATAGGCGCAGAGCTTTCCAATAAACCTAAGCATGAGCAATCCACAGCTCACACAGGCCACTGTTCTTGCACCAGTGTTAGAGGGATGACTTGGCAATCAGAGCACTAAACAGCCTACTTAATCAAAGGGTAGTTATGCTTAACAAGGACAGAATTATAGCACCAAAATGTTTTTCAGCCACAGGAATTACAGGATTTGAACATAAACCGTATGTTTAAGTAGCTTGCACCATAAATCTTTACTGCTTTTGTCCTGTTTCCTTGCCTAGGTCAGAGACAGCTTCTACATATGCATATGGCCCTGTTCTGACAAACTCTTAAGGAGTGATGCTTTTTGAAAGCTTTTTCTGAAACAGCTATTTCTTGCAAAGCCTCTCAGTACAGGAGCTGTGCTAAAATACCCAGGTACTTTTCCTTACCAGCTCTGACCACCATAGATGAGCTCTCTGCTCTTCAAGGTGTCCCAGCAAAGCATTGCTGTGCCAGCTTGAGGCATGTCTGGAATCAGTAACGACTGCCTGTAGGACCTTCAGCACAATTCACTGCGCTAACCTTCCTTCTCCTCTTCCTGCCGACAAGTGCACTGCCACCTTTGTGGGTGTATTTATGAGAAAGAGCAATTGATTATTCACGTCCAGCTCTTCTGCGGAGATGAAAATGCTAGAGATAGCCTCGCACAAGACAATCAACAGCTCCTGAGGTGCAGTGTGAGAAACAGGCATCCTTCTGAGCTGGCCTCAGCCTGTGCTGAGTTCTTTGGTGGGAAGGAGCACGAAGCCAGGGGTTGAAGCCTGCACCCGCAGACAAGCATTTCTGTATAGGTGTGACGGTCCACTTGAGAAAATGCCCCCTGCTCAGTCTCCCCCAATTACTGTGGAGTAGCTTCACTTCTCACCCTTTCTCCATAGTTTGGCTCTCGAATACAAGGGTGTAGTGCTTGCTTTATTTAAGTAACAGCAGTGCTCTCCATCAGCAGCTTGGAAAACACACGCAAAGCACAGCCATTGTCCAGGCAAACAGATTTATTCTTAGAAGCATCCGTCATGTGGGGCTTCTCTAATTGTTAACACGGACTCAATCTCGGAAAAGGCAATTTATCTTCATCAGCAAGAAAGAAAACATACCACAGACTAATTAACACGGATGACTTTTGCTGCCTCATGCTTTCACATCACACCGGGCAGGACAGCGTGTGCCAGTGGCCCCGCACAGCTGAGGCCGTCCTGCTTCGTGCCGGGTGCTGCACGCCAGCAGCTGGAAGCCAGCAGCACATGCAGAAACCTCGGTCACGAGGAGCAGCAAAGCGACTGCAGCAGAAGCGGAGGTCTCCGCACGGCAGCACGCTCCCTTCGCTCAGGGAGCATTACACTCAGCCACACTGGGCGCACCTCCTCTTCAGAGGCCCCCGACATGGAAGCGGCCCAGCCACCTCAGCCTTCCCCTCACGCCCAGCGGCGGGGAGTGGCACGGCGGCCGCCCGCCCCACAGCCGCTCAAGAACGGCGGATTTCTGCTGAAGGCGGCAAAAGCCACGAGCCCCAGGCGCGAGAGGAGCGCCGCGCCGCCCCTCGCTCTATCGCCACCGCGCACCGCCGCCCGCTTATATAGCGCCCTAAAAATAGCACGCCGCGCGCCGCCCCACGAGCCGCGGGGGAGAAGGCGGGAGCCTCGACGCCAGCCAATCGACGAGCAGTCGGCGGCTAATCCCCGCCTCCGAAGCCCTCCTCGCACTTCCATTGGGCGGTTGTGACTCCAGCCGCGGCGCGGCCCCGCCCCCCCCGCCCCGCCGTTTACCCTACATGGTCACGCGCTGCCTGAGTGGGCTGCGCACGAGGGGTGGGCGGGGCGGCTGCGAGGCGGCGGCGGGCGGGGGGGGCATCGGGCTGGGTTTGCTGAGGGAGGGCGAGAGGGAACTGGGAGGGGGGGGCCCGAAAATAAAGCGGGGAGGGGGCGGGGAGGGCGGTCCGAGCGCGCATGGCCGCGGTGGTGGGGACGGGGACGGGGACGGGGACGTGCCCCGGTGCGGCGGGCGCGGGGTGCTCGGAGCGCGGCCGTCTCGGCCCGGCCCCGCGTCCCCTCCGCGCTGACCGCCCGCCTCTCTTCACTCGCTCTCTCTTTTTTTTTCTTTTTTTTTTGAAGTGTGACTGAAACAAAACAAAGCAAAAGGGACGCTGGATCTATCATTGGTTGCTTTTCCTCCTCTTTTTTTTATGATCCCAAACACCCCCCTCCAGAGCAAACAAACACACACAAAGCAGAGCAGGGGCCGGCCAGCAGCAGCATGGATGTCTTGGCTAGTTATAGTATATTCCAGGAACTGCAGCTTGTCCACGACACCGGCTACTTCTCAGCTTTGCCATCCTTGGAGGAGAACTGGCAGCAGGTGAATGCTTTACGTTACTCCTGTAAATCTCTTAAGTGCAGGCAGTCGGTGCCTCGGGGCTGCGCTTCTGCCTTTATTTCATTTTTTGTTCTCTGATTCAGGGTTGGTTGTTTTCCTTTTGTTTTTCATTTTTTTTCCGTTTTCTTTTTTTTTCTCTTTTTTTTTTTTTCCGCATGGGTAGAGCTGTACATCTCTGTCCTTTTACCGTGGCCAGCTGAGCAGCCCGTGCAGCTCTGCCTGCCCGCAGCTGTCCGAGCACCTGAGGCCCGGTGACACCTGCCAGGTCTGCCTTTGTGACCACTTCTGCTTTTATTTCGTTTCATTTTTGAGCCTAGTTGTTTTTTTTGTTTTTTTTTTCTCGTTATTTTTGTTCTTTTAAGTGAGGCTGATCGCTTCCAGCCAGTGCTGACAGCTGGCAGCTGGTGGAAACGGAGTAGATCATTCTTATTTTCAGGTAATTAGTACATGTCAATAAAAATCCTAGCTTAAAGCAGAAGTGGGGGCGGGCAGGTGCATGGAGGCGAAAGCTTTGAGGCTGAATTCTGTAAGCAGGGGGCAACTCATTTTTATTCTTTTTTTTTTTTTTTTTTTTGGGGAATGTGAGAAGTGCACGCTTCTTGCTGTGCCTTAAGACAATGCCGCCTCTGGCTGGTTCCCATAAATCAGTGCCTTCTGGTTACATGCAGGAAGAATCAGAGTACTTCTAAAGGTGGAGATACAGTATTATGAATGCATTGAAATGATGATGGGTGACAGAAAGGAGCCGTATAAAATTAACGGCAAGCCCAAATGCATAGACCTATAAATACTTGTCTGCCAGGAAAGGGAAGGCAGCATTCCTCCCTGTAGCCCTGTTTATGGAGGTGATTTTCTGACAGAAGTGACGTGCCAGTTGGAATCCTCTAAACTGGTGTCTCTTTAACAGAAAAAATGTGCTCGTGGGTAAGAATAGTGGAGTGTAGCTGGAATGACATGTGGTGCTAATGCCATGCTCAGACCGTGGCACCATGAGCTCAGAAATAACGAGCCACTGGGTTTTGTCTTGCAAGCACTCACATTAGCCTTGGCTAGTGTAAGGACAGAATGTGTTAGTTCTCCATCAAGTGACAGCGTGGAACGTTCATTTAATTTTCTTTGCAAGCATGTGTGCAGGGAGAAATGTGGCCAGTCAGGCTGTAGCTTTGTCATCTGGCTGTGCTGTGGCTGGATCTTTAAAGGTTTGCCCTAGTAAAATTGTTTTGGCTCCAGCTTTTTGTGCACACAACTACAGGAGGTTTACTGACAGCTACGTGTGAACACATCCAGGATTTAATGTGCAAAAATGACCGATCCAACTTTGCTTTATCCTCCAAGGGGGGTGGGGATGCTTTTGGTTATTAATATTCAGCTTGACATCCATGGTGGTCACATCTGCTTTCCTTTCATAATTTTAACATGCTAATTAAACTGAAGAGATTGATATAATTTCATTTAAAAAATAATTTTCCTAGCATCATTGTTGTTGGATCGGTTTCATATTAGTAACAGCCCAGGAAGTCCAAAGCGAGATAATCTGTTGACATAGCCAGCATGCTTTAGGCAGTACTGTGTGTGATACTCTTGTCTCCTGCTGCCTTCTTTTACGCGTAGCAGAGCAGTGGTTTGTTTGATAGGGAACAAAGTACCTACCCAAGCCCGCTCTTATTGTTAAATGTGACACTTTCCTGGTTAAACTCCACTGACTCTCAGTATATTTGAGAAGCAAAGTTGAGAATAAATTACTGTATTTTCCCTTGTTTCCCTCAGATCTTCCAAGCAGTGCCCAGTGTTTCATAATACATCCTGTATTTACAATTTGTTTTTCTGCCCTGCTGCTGCCTGGACTCTCCTTGCAGACAACGGGGGAGCAAAGCCAGTGGATTGCTGGTGGGAGCAGCTGCCGTTGCTGTACAGAGCATGCTGCCACATGGGCTTGGCAGACCTACTGACACAGAGACCCTGATTTCAGTCTTCTGAATCACCTGTGAACAGAGCCAGGTCTTAGGGCTTTATTCACTTTGGGCAAACCATAGCAGCTTCAGGATACATTACACGTGTGGCTGTGCATCTGAAGGCATCCCTTAAAACTGTCATGGTGCAGTCAGTCCTAGCTGTCAAGGTAGTGGCCAATCCCTGTGGGAAGCATTGAGGCTGGGAGCAGCAGCTTTAATTCTGTGCAAAGATGCTTGAATAGGTCTTGTCTCCACTCCCATGAAGAGCTCTAGTGCAAGACCTGAGCTCCCTGCTGGCTGCAGAGCAGTGCTTCTGGCAGCAGCAAAGCCGTGTCCCCAGGAGATTACTTCAGAGTCTCTTAAATGGGGGGAAGTAGTTATGGGGGTCAAGAGCAGGCTTCCTGGTTGGGCTGTGAGCTCAGGTTGTTTTGTGATTCGCATGCTGTTGGCTCTCTATGGGGAAGGGTTAGTCCATGCCAGTTGCTGCTGCTAGAAGTAGAGTCCCTTGTGTTACAGTAAGTGATGCATGTGCCTCATTGACAACTTGAGGAGAACACTTGGGGGTAAGAGTGTTGCCACAGTCCCCAGTCACTGGTTGTCCTGATTCTGGACCATGCTATTGTAGCTGCTGACTGAGGATTTCACAGCTGGGCAGTTGCTCATATTTCCGATTGTGAAACAGCCATCACTCAGAGAGGGCACTGACAGGTTGCTAAATGCTCGCGCGTGGTCAGCTGATCTTGCCCTTTTTCCCTTCCCACTATGAGAGAAACGTGGGCAAGTTTGACATTTGCGCTTTTGACAGCATTGGAGCCAAATGAAAGCAGCCCAACAATATGTATAACACAAGTAAATTTTGTCATCTCTTCTGTATGTTTTCTTTTCAGGAAGAAAAAGTAAAAAAAAAAAAAGTCACTCCATCCCAGTCATAGTTTATGTAGTAAAAGTAGGAATACCTGAAGTGAAGCTGGAACTGAATCTATGATGTGTTTTGCATTATTTTAAAACAGATGTTGGTGGGAAGGGAGGGATTGGGTTTTAGGCAAAAAAAAAGATGCTTTACTGTGTCAGTTTTGGCTGTCCTCCTTCAGCAGAAGCACTTGTGAGGTCAGGAGTGTTTTGGAGTGGAGAGGTCAGGACCTCATGAGCAGCACAGCTTCAACAGGAGAGGGAGAACCTTGTTTAGTCTCTTTCAGCAGCATTGCAAAGCCCATGAGAGAGATAAAAGAAAGAGGTGGGATGTGCTTTGAAAAATCAGGCATTTGCTGTACACCAGCTGGCTGGTATCTCAGTATCTGTCTGTTTCTGCCTGACGCTCCATCCTTGTAGTAATGTGAACCGTCTGGGCTGCCCTTGCTCCTGTGAGCTGACTCCGCAATTCAGAATCCATCTGGGGGTAGATTTCAGCACTTGTAGGGCTGCTGCCCTGCAGCATGAGGAGCTCTGGTCACAAGCCATTCCTCGGAAGAAGGTGTCTGATGGCATTCCCGAGACTGGGGCCAGGCTGCAGGGAGAGCAGCACAAAGCCGGGGAGCTGGCTCTGCCAGAAGGAGGCGGGCAGAATGCTGTTTTCGAGGGAGTGGCTGCAAGGAGTGCATCCCGTGGAGCTTCACGTGGTCCCACTGTGAGTGTGTTGGGTTGCAAAGTGAGAACTGGCGGGGGCTGGACATGGGGCTTCAGCCTGTTCCATGTGCTGTGCCCTCACAACAGTGTTTGAGGGTCATTGAAAGATCAGCGTGTGGGGGGCATCTTCAGTAGTTGGATACATCTCTTCTAAGTGCAGCATTTCAAACAGACCCTAGTCTCCTGTCCCTTTGGAGGTCTCTGGACTCACCATCCCTCTGTGGAGAAGAGGTCTTGTGGGGATATGTTTTGCGGCTTTCTTCATTTTTGGTGCTGGCTGCAAGAGCACACTCTAGCATGTGATTCCCAGAGCACAGCAAGCAGGTAACTGCATGGGGCCACTGTGCATGTAGTTGATTCAGGAGTTTAAAATTTGCAGGGTTTGAGTGTCATACTCAGGCTTACACTACAAGACTGCCACCCTTTCCCATATGTGTCATTGGGCAGAACAAATCTTATTGGTAAGAATAGCATTGTATTGTTGAACTGATAATGCTTCCTCTTGCCTTGGCTGACCCAGTTGCTCTCAACTGCAGCAAGCTCTGATCCTTTGAAGGGGGATGTACATTTCCTGACTGCATAGAATCAAGGAGACCTTTGTTTTAACCTTGACTCTGTGGTAGAGCATTCTTTGTGTATTTTTAATCAAGTCCTTAAGCCTCATTTTATCTTCTGAAATGGCTGACACCAGCGATGCTGAGACATGGTCTTAGTGGGATGGGGAGGTTGAAATGACCCATCCTGGCAGTGGGCCTGGAAATCCCAGTGTTGTGTGAGAGCAGAGAATCCCAAAGTGACTAATCTAGTGGAACCCTTACATCTTAATGCTGACTTCTACTTGGCAGATAGGATCATTTTCAGGCCTATAGGAAAACTTTCCATACTACTGGAAAGATATAAATCACACTGGAAAACATTCCTGCCTCCCCATCGTCTCCATTGTTCTAGTTTAATGGCATAGTTGGCCACTACATAATCTAAAACATCTCTTTTAATATTGCTATTTCATCTTGGTTCCAGTCACAGTGCAACACATTTCTTAAGTGCTTATAGTGCTTATACATCATGCCTCCTGAGAATATCTTGCAGAAATGGTTGACTTCCAAGAACAGCCACATGTGTAAGGCAGTGTATTTCAGACTGGAGCACCAGTCCATGCTCTCTGCTTGCTCCATGTGCTGACAGCAAACTCCTGTCACCCTGTAGAAGGAGATGGAGAAAAAGGAAAGACAAACTGGAAACTGCTGTCTGTACTGTTTTGCGATCCCCTTTATTACAGAACCTGTTATAAATTACTAAAGCATTATGAAAGTGTAGAGCCTTGCAATCCATGTTACAAGTGTTAAACGTGTGTGGCATATGAGTTTGAGATGGAGTATATACCTGTAAGCAGTGCACAATCATGTGGATTCTAAGCTTGAGTATGCTTCCTCTTATTTGTTTGAGATGTTTTAACCCTCAAACCTCTCAACCCACATGTCTTTATATTATAATATGCAGTGCATAGACTTGAGTAGGCTCCATAAAAATTGAGAGATACAGCTAGTGTATAGCAATGCGATACTTCCATGTGGAAGTGTCAGAAGCTCTTCAGTACAATACAGTAATTTCACACTGAAGTTTCTGAGGTAGGAAGACAATATTTTTGGGTTTTTTTCTTCTGGATACTGACGTATTTTTGAGGCCTTGTCCAATATCTTTCCACTGAGAAGCATCCAGTGTGCTGGTTCTCCATTCTGCACTGGAACATGTGGTACAGGAATGTAAGAGGAAGCTGTTTCTGTATGACTCTGTAGCTGCACATGACCAACCTTGATTGCATTTGTCCTTATAAAAAAGGGATGTTGCTCACTGGTGGAGAAGCGTTGGTGTTCAGTATGTTAAACAGTTGTGTAACACCTCATACCAAATCTGTCACATCCTGCAAAAGGGAAGAAATACTTTTGATCATAACACTCAAAACCTCCTAAAATTTATTCACAAGCATTGTAATTGGTGGGAGTTTTCATTTTAGATGGTAAAGCTGAATTTTGGAGAATTAATGAAGGTTTTCAAGAGTGATGCTGAGTCCCTCTTACTTTCCTCTCTGTTTCCTTTCCTCCCTTGTTTTACTAGGTAGAGGACAGGCTTGGCGTACAGATCTGATTACATTGTTTTCCCCTACTTGATGCTGTTGTATTTGAGACCATCCCAGTTTTCTGTTGACTTCAGTCTTGATAGACACTACACGTGTTTGAGTGTCTGAGTTGAGTACTCTCTTGGCTGTGTTTCCTTCCCCGCGTTGCCTCTTGGTGTTCAAAAATCATATGCTTGGTTTACAAAGCACTGAGATGGTCTTTAAAGACATAGGTTTTTTAAAAAGCTTTCGTGTTCCTTCTACTTTTCTTGTTTCTGAGCCACTGAAGACTTACTCTGTGGTCTTTTGTTTTAAAAAATATAAAAAGCTGGTTACTTGATTCCACTGGCATTAAGAAAATGCTTCTATTGTCTGAACTCGAGAGACAGCAGCATGGAGATATGTGCATGTCCCTGCATACGCCTGTGCTTGCCACCCCTGGTCTTGGCAGCAGCTGGTGGGGAGGGCTGCCTGGCTGCATGTGAGAGCAGGGTCTGCATCTCTTCTCCCTTCCTAGAGGAAATTGCTTCAGCCTTTGTGGACCAGGGTAGTTAGACATCTTGGATTGCATCAGGGTGTCAAACCTCTCCTCAGTTCTTCAGTTACAGGCTGTTGGTAGCTCATTGCTTCTGCAGATGCTGTGAGGGTTGCTGTTAGAGGCTTGGAATGTTAGAGGCTTACGGTGCTCTGGAAGGTGGCTGGGGCAAGAGGGGTTGCAATGGAGGGGCAGGCAGTGTCACAGACCCAGCCACCCCATCCCATGGGGTGAAAGCACTGTGCAGCTGAGAGCCCTCTGCAGATGTGGGACAACCTCTGTGAAACAGTGTAGATAAAGAGCTGAAAGTTGACCTTAACCCCTTCCTCCCTGAGGTCTGTGCATAGTGCCAATTCTACTCCATCGTGGTTTTTAGCAAGTGAGGCGAACAGGAGGGTTGGGTGTAGGAAACTTGAACAAGAAGGCAAGGGTTTGTTTATTTTTAGTGTTTCAATGTTTTTCACTGTATTGATAAGCTTCTCTGATGCTCTTAGTTATTTTAAGGGAGGTACCTGCTCTCTCTTTGTTCTCACATGAGGGATCCTTTCCAATCTAGAGCATTTCCGCTCAGTGCAAGTGTGTATTCCTTACACGTGTTGTTGTTTAGAGAACTATTAAGATGCATGTGGTATACTTTACAATGTACACTGAAGAGTCTGAGTCACGCACAGACAGTGTACTAATGCTTGGTGAAGGTCCCACAGACGTACGCATTTACGTGTCATAATGGTTTTGAACACGGGGCTTACAGACCATGTCTGACACTTCCTAATCCTGTTGGTTATTTGCCAGTGTTACGGACCTGCGTGAAAAGATGGGGCTTAAATCACATGAGGATGCCAACAGCCCCTGCTCAGCAAGGGGTAGGGAGGTAGCCAGGAACAGAAGCAAGTCTGGGAGACAATGTGATTGATGGGGGGGCATGCAAAGGAGAAGGACACTGCCTTATGAGAGGCTTTTCTGAGAGAGTCCAGTTCGTGTCCTGATTTACAAATCCTGCCCTTAAATTTACAGCCTCCCAAGGTCAGTTTTAAAGGCACACTGGCATAAGGTTGACATTTGACCATGATGAAGCTTGTAAATCAACATGCTTTGACATAAACTGCAATCACTGAAATTATCTCCATCTATATAATTAAAAAAAAAAAAAAAAGAGGAAGAAACAACATGTTGTAAGCAAGGCTTGTGCTTTTTGGATGGGTTCATCTTGCCCACCCGCTGTCTTTGCAGCCCTTGCAGTGCAGCATTCTTCCCATGCAACTGAGTAAAGTGACTGGAAATCAAAGTGAAAGTGACTGTTTGTTTGGATTGTGCAGTGAGGAAAATGCATGCAGCGTGACAAGTAAATTAGATTTTCAAAATGCTTTCACTACTAATGGCACTACTAGGCTACTATGCTGTTAGGCGTTTGGTTTTAATCCTGACTCTTCAGTGGGCATGCTTTGTTTTCAAGATGAAGGAGAGTTCTTGCATTGCAAACATTTGCAGTTTCTACCCATTGCTGACCTGTCTTGCCTCCAGCCTAGGAGGGGAATCAGCATTGTGCTTTGTACTGGTAGGGGTAAGGTAGGGGACTGCCTTTAATTACCTTCCATTTTTCACCAGTGCTGATTGGAAAACCAAGGTTCCAGTAAGCAAAGGCCACAGCGAGAATGTTTGATAAGTGGAAGAGCAGAAGGGGAGAGAACTGCTCCTGTCTGCTTGCTTTTTGTGCTCTCATCACAGCCTTAGGTGTGTTGTTAGACTGAGATTTGGATTGCTTTTCTGCTTGATTCAGGTCTCCCCCTGCACATCATTTCTTGGGTGCATGAAACTTTAGGTGATGATGTGGTGGTTGCAGAACTCATGTATCCTAATAAAACACTTCAGATTAACAAAAATGTCCTTTTTTTTTTTTTTTTTTTCCAGCTGGTAGACTGTTTGGTAGCAAATGTTTGAACCAGGGTTACTTTCTAGAGGCTGTCCCTGTTTCTGATGTGAGAGACTTGGTTTGGCACCTTCCGCTTTGTTATCTTGTGGCCCTAAAACTTGATTCATTTTTCCCCACTAATATCAGTTTGGCTAATAAAAGATATCCTGGCTCATTGCAGCCTGTTACTCTTGCATTTTTTGAACACTGCAGCCACAGCACCATGTGACACCATAAGCAGTGTCTGACTGCTTCTGGTCCGTAACCTGGAGGTACAAATCTGGTGAGGCATACAGATGCATGAGGTGTGCAATAGCAGTACAGCCACGTCTCCATCATCTCACAGCTGCTGGTTACTCTTCTCCCCACTCAGCTCTGCTCATATGGGACTCCTCACAGTGAGGTGCAAGGTGCTCTGTCATCTGTTGGATGAGGCTTCTGTGCTTGCCCTGTCTGGGTACCCCTGGCTCATTGCTGGTTCTGAGGTGCTTCACATCCTAGGGTACAGCGGCTTGGGGGCTTTAATCTTTTACTTGTGGCTGCACAGTTGCTTAAAGGGTCACAGCCCTGCAGAGTTTGCTGTCTGCTTCTTACTAGTGAAAAGCACTTCATGATCCTTGTTTAGAGGTTGTTTTCTTCTTTTCTTTCTTTTGTCCTCCCTTGTCAGTCTGGAAAATTTACACTGCTCCGAAGGAAACATTCCACTCATCTGCAAGCTACTACAGCTGCTGCATGAGTAATAAAATAAGAAAGGGAGGGAAAGAGGAGAAGAAGGATGGGAGCTGGTGTTTCATATGGAAAACATCAGGACAGAAATGGCTTTGTTTCCGACACGTGGACAGCGGAGAGGCTGCGTTTGCTGCTCAATGGAAAGGCTGTGCCAGTGAAAAGAGACCTCCCTCATCAGTGACTAGATCAGTTTGGGAGGAATGTCAGTGTCTCTTTTTAAAATTTGTCTACATTTTATAATAATAAGGGAAAAGCAGTGGGCACTGGAATGATGATGGACAGTATGACCGGTTTGGGCAAAGCAGCTCTTTTCCATCACTGTGTGCTGCTGCTATCCCAGTCACAGATGTTCATAAGCTATGCCAAAACCCCAGAATGGATGTGAACATCGAAAGGTTGCTGTACTTCAGGCAAGGTGCACGTTGTTTTTATGTGGTTTTGGTTTGTGGTCTTTTGGGATAGTGTAAAGTTGTGTTCGTAGGCTTTCCTAGACATTTGAGAAAGCCAGAAGCTTGTTTTTGGTGTTGAGAAACACGCTTCTGGTGTAACCAGTAGCCTCTAGTGTTGGAGCTTTATGAAACAGGTGAAGGTGCAGGAGGGGTTGCAGCACATAGTGAGAGGAAGGGACGTTTCCATCTGATCAGTCCAGGAGAAAAGTATCAGAGATCTTGAAAGAAGAGGTTGATGGCTCCAAGTGCTGACCCAACCCAGCGAAAGGGACTGTCAGGTTCTTCTGTTGCGGCTGGGGGACTTCAGGATAAGTGCATGTCACCTGGTATTGTACAAGCACAGCCTAGGGTAGGAATACTTATCTTCTGAGAGTCAAATGCCTATTCATATGGATGCTGGATAATTCCTAGGCTGAAGACTCCACTAGGGCAGTCTTAGATGGATTTTCTTCATACAGTGAAAGCTGGATCAGCTGCAATGCCTTCTTATTTAGGATTTTCTTTGAGCAAGCTGCATCTCTCAGCAGATGTTACACTGTGAGAAGGTGGGAATTTCTTTCTCCTTTCCATTTCTGTATGTTGGAAAAGGTTAAGAAAACCACTGACATCGAGTTCTGAACTCCTTTTTCTTTCTGTGAAAGGGAAAAATAGTTCTCACATCACATGAGGGTTTTGGATCAGTTGGTGAGTCAGATCCTGGCTGATGCAAACTGATGCAGCCCTGCCAAAATCACAGTGGTGATACGCAGATTTACACTGGCCCAGCATCTACAAAGTCACTTGACACTTTGGAGGAGAATGGCCTATACAAATCCTGAATGTTGTCAGGATGTGGAATAAATACCAGGATGTGGGCACAAAACAGCACACCCATTTTAATGATTTGATTAAAACAATATTACTGCTCTATGGCTCTCATAAATGTGCTTCAAATGTTATCAGGAGGAGGAGATAGTCTCAAGAGCTGTCATGAGAGGATACATTTGTTAAATGTTGTGCAGTAGGCCATTAAGTTATGTGCTGATCGTACTGGCTTATTTCTGTTTTGTAGTGACTGTGGCCATAGGCACGTTATAAATACTGTTTCTTCCCCTACTTTCAGCTAATATATAATGGAAACTCTGCTGGAAATAAATTGTCTCTCCATCAAAAAATGTCTGTCTATGAAACAGGATGCAGCATGGTTCATTTGCTTTGTTTTTTTCAAATGAAGAAGGCATGGAGGTGAGAAGGGAAGAGATGTTTCTAAGCTCTAAACATGCTCTCCCCAGCACTGCAAGGCAGGGTGATATCTAGTGTGGGATTTGCTTCCCCTGGGACAGCAAAACACAGACAGGTGAGAGAGGTCTCTCAGCACTCTCAGTGCATGGGAAGATAGAAGGATCCCACTTTGATCAGACTTTCATATTCAGCAGTGGAAGCCAACCTGAAAGTGGGTGTAAATGATCATCTGCATTCTTTTGTGTAATTCCATGGGCACTTTCATCAAGGGATCAGATAAATGAGCGGAATGGTATTTTGAACTTATAGCTAGCTTCTGTCAGTAAATCTGTCAAGGCCTTTTTGCTGTGTTTTAGTCATGTCAAAAAGCTATGGTATAAGCATGACTTACCTGAAGGCAGGGCTGTGTGTGTGCATGTATGGGTGGCCAGAGAGGAACCTCATTTGGAGAATCCACTTCATATGTATGGTGTGCCAGGTTGGAAGAGAGGCCAGACTGGTGGAGGTGGGGCTTCCTCCTAGGCTTACTGAAATCAAAAGTGAATCTGTGTCACGTCATGTAGTGCCATGACAAGGAGAGAGTGTGGGGCTGAATTCTGACTGCAGATTGGCCTCTGAGGTTAAGAAAGATTGCAGGAAAGCTAATGTTTAGCGTGGAGGGGGATCTTAATGGCAAATTCTGAAGGCACATGGGGTTCAAAGCAGAGTACACGTGATAAAAAGGCATTTTCAGTCACTACCTTCATGCAGCATCCGTTAATTGTGCATATAAGTAGATCTGGTCCACTGCTAATTACTGATTTTCTGAATTGCTGATTAGCAGTTCTACTAATTCAGAAATTTCTAATCCAGAAATGAGCACAGAAAAAAATCATCTCTGTTACATCATAAAATACTTTTGCCTGGGTGTCATTTCATACTGCCTTGGAAGCATAGGCTAAAACCTCATTTGGGGGAAGAATATCTAAAACCCTGTTTTCCTTCCTGCTTGAATCTAATTTCTCGCTGTCCTCTATTCTCTTCTTTGTCCATGAGCAGCTCCATTGCTTTGTTTGGTTTCATATCCAGTCCATAAAAGAACGAAGTGATGCTTTTCCCCATCTTTATCTATATTAACTTTCAAGAATTTTCATCTAAATGTAAAGTGAGACTTCCTCTCATTGACTGGAGATTATAATACTGACTATGCAGCAGACATGAAAATTAGTAATAATTGTGCATGTCCCTTTCAATTTTGTCATACCTTCCATCTTGGTGTTCCCTCCAGTTTTCCTGTATATGAGATGCTAAGAATGTATCCCCCAAACTGTAGTGGTTTTTGCTGTCTTATCTGCTCCGATCTCTTCAGCCTAACTCTATCTCAGCTTTGTAGTTAGGGTAAGTGCTCTGCTGGTATTTCTTCTATAAATACATTAATTTATCTTTCTCCAAATTCAGCCTCAAGGATTTTGTTTCCTGCCCCTGTGTGTGTTTCTTTATATGCTTTCTCTCTCTGGTGGCATCACAAAAAAAAAAAAAAAAAAAAAAATCCACCAAAAATAGATCAAAACTCAAGTCGATGAAGTAAAAATGGTGTTAATGATTGGATGTGATGATAACTGATCAGAGTGGTTATTGATAGCAGGCAGTGGAAAACCTCAGAATTTTAGAGCCTAAAAACAAGTACAGGTATGGTTTTGAAAACTGCATGGTTAGTAGTGATGGGAAGAGTAATGCTGCCATGAGTTGCTGCTCCTTGTTCTGAAAACAGCATACGTATGCCAAAAGCTGAAGTCCACTGGTTTTCTTGATCATGGCTTATTAGAAAAGCTGTTTTAATTTCTGCAACACCTGACACACCTCTGTCCTGCCCTCAGCAAAGGGAGTGGTGTGGACAGGTGTATGGGAACTGTTGAATCATAGCCTGAACCACTGATGGATCACCTGAGGTGAGCACCGAGTCAGCCACAGGGGCACAGGTGAAGGTGATGTACCTGTGTGATTGGAAGGGGTGGAGTCTGGCTCCACATCTCCCAGACCCCATTTAAGGGCTGACCACTGCCAGGGAAGGTTCTCTTGTTGGAGATCCCTCCCATGTGGATCATCGGTGAGCCTCAGCTATCGTAAAAGGTGAGCCACCCTTTACTTATCAGTAGTCTGTGTACCATCTACATAAAGCCTTACAGAAATATCCCATCCTCCGTGATGTCTCCTATGAATTGCATCCTTTTGAATTATCTGCCCTACAACAGGGTCCCAGCACAGCCCCAGTGAGTAGGAGGTGGCCCCATAGGGCTGTGGGAGAGTATGTTGGGCCTGCAGCACCCTCATGCTGATACTGTAGCAGAGAAAAGTGTCTCACTCATCAGTGTGAGGAGCTTGGAAGGCATTGTTTGGAGTGCACGTTTTCCTGGACTTTTATGTGGACTCACCCAGTGAAGCTGTGAACGTGATTGTGTGCTGGCTGCCTCTAAAGGTTCTTCCTGGTGTTTTCACCAGCTTGCTGCATAGCCCCAGTCCTTGCAACACAGAAAGGCACTATTTCCACCTCCTCTGCAGCTGTTGTTGCTGAGTCAGTGCTGGGCAGGCAGCTCGGCCTTGTCCCAAGGCTCTTGGAGGAAATGGAAATAACTCCCTCGCATCCAAGTGGGTTCTGGACTGGACCCAAGAGAGGCAGGACTGGTAAATCCCAGCCGCGCCACCATAAAGGAAGAGTTGAGGAAGCTGCTAGCAGGAGGCATGCTTGAGATGTGGGGAAGCACTATGTGCCATGGGTTGCGGTGAGCTCAACTGCTCTCCTGCACTCAAGGCCTTCCTGGACTGTTGTCCACTTTGCTGCTTTTAACTGTTGCTGCTCCTTTGGGGCAGTTCAGGATGCTTGCAGAGGAGGCTTGCAAAGAAGAATCCTGGTGTTTTGGAGGATGTGTGATTCCCCTTCCTTCCTGCACAGGAGGAATGCTGCTCAACCCAGTGTCTGCTGGGGTTGTATCAAAGCAGTGGGGCCTCATTTGGTAGTAATGAGCTGCACAGCTGGTTGTGGGCTGCAGAGCCGTGATGGTTTTCTCTATGTGCCTCTGTGAAACTGTTCACAGAGACTGTAATCTTTCTTCTCTTTTTTTTTTTTCAGCAAGCTTTTAAGAGAGGTTGTCCTTGAAGAGTGTGAGAGAATACAAAATAACATGTTAATCAATGCTCAGCTGGCTTGTGGGGCAGTAACTATGTTCTTCTAGAAGTGCAGGTATCAGGTGTACAAAACAGGATCATGCCTGGAAATTAGCGGCTTTCTCAAGCACAAATGTTCCATGAACAGCACAGAGGTGAGCATCTTTTAAAAATGTTTGTGCTGAACACAAGTACTGTAAAAAAAAAAAAAACAGGTTCTGCACAATACACTGTTGCAGATGTTCTTGCAGACAAACATGCAAAAAGCCAAATGTTTTAATGAAAATTAAGGAGTAAAAGAGAAGAAAGGACCTGCGACAGTTAGGCACCACGTGACATCGTCCTTATTAGCTGATGGCGTGATTGCATTGCTCTGCATCCCTGGTGTATTATTCCACTTAATGACTTCCAGGTGGAGTTGAAAAAATAAGTGTGTGCAGAAAATCCACTTTCTGTTGGAGATACTAATCAATACAGAAGTTTAAGTTCAGAGATGAAATACGAACAAGAGAACTGGCAAAGCAGTATTCTTTGTGCATATCTGTATTTCAGCGACAGGGATCAACAGTGAGGAAGGACTTTCTCCTTCCCCCACTGTGCCAGAGGATTTATGTGGTTTGGGGCAGTAAAATTCCCTAGCAGTACCCTGGTGAGTCAGAGGACTGACACCTACAGTCTTTCAGAGTTGCCTTTTTGAGTCTCAGATTTTCCAAGAGCAATGACAGAGCTGTTTCAGCAAAGCAAAATGCATGTGCTTCCATCCAAGACCCAGTGTTTTAGAGCATTCAGAAGTCTGTTTGATACAATGACTGAGCTTTGAACAGATAGGATGCTTCAGTCATTGCCCTTAGAGAGCAGGGAGCTGTAGGTGCCCATTTTTCTGGCTGGGAAATTGGGGCACCCAAATACTCAGTTGTCACTAAGGGAAAGACGAGTGTGGAGCCTGAAAAGCCTACTGGTTCCTTGATTTCTATTTTAATTAAATTCTTTTTGCAATTGTCTTCCCTGGCAGTTTAGCTGGTGGAATGTGGTCTAGCAGAGGAATTTTTGGCTGCAGACTTGACAGGATTATTTTTCTGGGCCAAATTCTTGCTTAGTGTAAATTAAGATAACTCCACTAGCTATGATTACAGTTCTAGTGATTTACTCCTCCCTGTGAGAATCTGTCCCTGGCTTGCAGACAGTGGGCAGTGTCATATAATTTGTTCTTTTTAATTTTATTCTGTCTAGACACTTGTACAGCACCCCTTTCTGGGAAAGCTTTATGCCAGCAGCTCTGGAGTAGCACCACACTTTTCTGATGAGAAAACCTTGGTAAATACAGTGTAGAGTCATGCAGTGAGTTCAAGTTCAGCCTTTTACCTTCCTTGTACAGTATTTACTTTGATGGTCTTTGTGTTTTTATGTCAGAGAGGTGGCAGGATTTCTTCCTGGTAGAGGGGCAAATGAGTCTGTTGTTTTCCTCATTTTTTGACCATGTCCAAGCTGAGTGTTGAAGAAAGATAACTGGTGCAGATGCAGCATTTCTTGGTGCTTTTTCTTTACAGCAATGGCTGAAACCCAATTTCTTTGGGTAAGAAGGTCTTTCTCGTGGTTTTAAAGGCTATTTGCCATCTTGTGTTTGTTATTACAGTCACTCCTTCCTCCTATGCTGTCAGTATTTACTGCTCTCCTTTTAGCTTTTGTCGTGTTTTTCCCTTCACAAACCACCTGGGATGGTGCAAATGCACATTGCTGCCTGAGCGATGCCCTTCCTCCCCACTTGGCTTGTTGCACATACAAGGCCCCATTTTACTAAATCCTCAGATTTGCTGGCCATACTTGAGCAGATGATTAGCTATATGTGTTTTTCTCCCCTTCTGTTCTCTTGCCAATTCCTGAGCTACTTGCCAGGACTGTCTGTAAACTCTGTGAAGAGCCAGACACAGAAGGGCCATGACTCCGACCAGGGCTCGGCAGTGATAGCAATGTATACCCTTCTTCTACCGTTCCTTCTTTTTGAATCCAAATACACCTAACTCAGCCCCTAGTCCCCATAATATTTTTACAAGATTTGCTATTCATAAAGTCCAACCTTCTGCAGTCACATTATTGTTAACTGCCTACGTTTGTGTCTGTCCCCAGCCCACAAAGGCATTTCATAACTGCAAAGAAAAGCCCGAAGATAGGAATCTTAAAGCAATTAAAAGTAAGATTTCTTTTAGAAAAACAAAAACAAAGAAACCCAACCCAACATACAATGCACAAAATATGTATGTGTTTCCACCTGAGCTTGATCAATACTGACAAAGCAGAGTTCTCCCAGAAATGCAGTTTGCATAGAAATGGGTAAGAGATTATTTGTGCAGTCTAATGATTTTGAGAGACATTTCCCCTGTGAACTGCTGCCGAGTTTCCACCCCTTCCCCCACAGTCGGCAGAGGCAGGAACGTATGACCAGCTGTGTGTAAGCCATCTCTGTGTTAATAATGCTGCTGTATTGATCAAATTGGGCTTCTTTGTCACCAGGGACGTCTGGGGGGATTTGTTCAGACCCTTAAGGCTGTGCCTCCTGAAGAGCATTTTCAGTCTTTTCACTGGGCGAATGGTGTGCTGTGCTTTTTTGCTAGCCGGCAGAACAGTTTTGACAAATATTTCATGGTGTCCCACCACCCATTGCCTCTCTTCTGCTCTCATGGCTTCCACCTCATTGCTGCTCAGAACTGGCCATGTCTCAGGCTTCAGAATCTTTTGCAGTAAGGTCTGATTCTCTGCCCTTGGAGAGCTCCTCGTGGCTGTAAGCACCACTGCTCCTGGAATGTGAATAAACACAGACTTACGGGAACAGGAGAGGCTTCCTCTTTGCTTAGAAAGTGAGCAAAACATCGGTAAGAATGCGGCAGGGAAGGAAAACATGTGGAGGGTGGTTTTGTTTCTCTGCCTCCGCCTCCAGGCTGATATTCATGACCTTGTTAAGAAGATTGGTGGGCTTCAGAGACTGCACGTGGTCATTTTTAAGTGTAGGGAAAAATGGCTTTTATTTTCCCATCTGATAAATCGCCAATTGCAGTTTTACTCACAGAACATTGAGTAGGCTGAGGAGAACACAATCACCTTGATATTATATTTATGAGTAAAAGTGGTATGGAGCAAAGAAAGCTCTTGGCTCACATGTAAAGAGGACCTTTAATGCAGTTTTTGCTTCCAGGAGTGCATCATTAGTTGTGGTGGGGTAGGGGCACATTAGCATTTCCAGAGGAGGACCTCAGGGAGCACCCAGGCAAGGCTTGTAGAGTCGATTTGACTTCGTGCTTCTTTGGCATATATTGTGCACTCAGTGCTATGGTGATGGGAGATCTGCAGAGCTGGGGATGCCTGTGGTCTGACAGGAAGGGTTAGAGATGTAAAGTGGATGAAATCCTTCTGAGCCTTTCTCTCATGATGGGGAACATCACTGAGGTGCTCATGCTGTCCTCCTGAATGTGTCTATGTGTTGAAAAGGGCTATGTTGACTTCTGGAGGGACTCAGGATGGCGAAAAGTCATGAAATATTGCATCCTGGATATGCAGGCTGTGCCAGCAAATAGCATTAGCAATAGTTAACACAGCGTGTTTTGAGCTTGTTTCTCTTTCTGAATCCTGGTTCCTGGACTGTGGGACTGAAGCAAATCTCTCCGACAGCCCCAGTTACCACCACAAGGAATTCTGGCTCTCACTTCAGCACTGATATCATTGCAACTGCCTGGGAAGCGGAGTCGGTGGGAGGAGAAGCAGCAAAGGCTCTCAGGATTGTTCCCTGCAAGGCAGAGGCTCAGCCTATGGTCTCTTGTGCAACTCCTCCTCGCCTGGCATAAAGGTTACCTTTGTGTGTTTATAACCAAAATAATATTGCAGCTCCTGAAAGCTGTAATTTGTACATGGGGGAACGTGATGTTTGTGTTTATCTGTTACAGGGATTGTACCATAGAAGAGTGACAGAGTTCTGAAAGTGTTTGGGATTATGATAGCTGGCAACAGACCCTGCCTGTTTGAGGGCTACTAAAAATGACTTCACTCAAGCAATATTGATGATAAACAAAATGATGGGGAGGATTGGTTGTCCTGCAAGGAAGGGGACACCACTGCTGCAGCAGGAGAGTTGTTGTTCCTCAGGAACAGAGCACATAGCCTTGCTATTCCCCTTCCCAGAAACCAAGCCAAGAGAGCCTGGCTGCAGTCTTCCAAGTCCATGACAGTGGAGACTTCCCATCCGATTGCAAAAAGGCAATAGAGGGAAGGAGAGGTATATAGCCACCCCACAAAAGCGGACTTATGTTAGAAGGTACAATGTATCCTTAAATAAATATAGAAAAGGAAAATCAGGGAAAATAAGACTCATAAGGTAAACTAAGTTTTTAAAATTTCTGAGTTGGAAATATACCCAACAGCATGTCCACTCCTGGGATTACAATGGCCACAGTGTGTTTCTCTTTTCCTTCTTGGTATATGGGTTTTGTTTGTTACTGTTCTGGAAGGTGGTGAGAGAACAGAGTATCCTGTACCAAACTCTTTGTTTGCTAGTGAGCTGGAGCTGTGTGTGATGGTTCAATCAGTAAGGCTCTATGCTGAGTGTGCCATCTTCTAATTCACAGCAACATCATTAGGGCCTTTTGATCTTGGAGGAAAGCACAGTGTCAAGTTTCATGTGGTTTACTCAAATATAATACTTAAGGATGAGGCTGGAAAGCCAAAGGTCTCACTGAGATCTTCTGAGCAACAAGAAGTTTTTGTGTCAGACAACTTTCCAAGCAGGTCTTAGTCAGGTCCTCTCCCATCCTTCACCTCTTTCACCTGCTGCTGCAGAACTTCAGTATCTCCTGATGCTTCATCAGAGCACCCAGCCTCTGCTTTTCACCAGCCTGCCTGCAGTAATGTAGTACCACTCTCTGGGACTTTGTGTTGTAACCTCTGCAGACCTGGCGTTCAGCAGGTATCCATACTGGGCATTTCTGTGAAGGATGTTATGATTGCTTATCATATAGTTAGATCCCCTAATAAAAGAGCAAGGCTCTTGTGCACAGAAAAATCTTCAGTTGAACATGTTGTTTGCTTGGATGCTGGGAAGTTGTTAGATCTTCCAGGAATATCAAGACACTTGCATTCCTTCTAGGCTGCTTTCTGGCTGCTACTACTATTAATAGCTTTGTCCTGAAATAGCACTTTGATATGGCAGCATATTAAAATCCACAACAACTGGGTGGATGTCCACAGTTAATAGACTGAACGAGCCAGAATGAGAACCGTGCCTGTGTAAGTTGGCTCACAGAGGTATTCTGGCTCTGGGCTGCTGGTGATGGGACCTGCTGAGCCTTCTCAAGTCAGTCAGTGGGAGGGCTCTTGGTGGCATCTCCCAGCTGTCCATCTTATGCAGCAGCTGCTAGCTGTACAGCCTGTTGGAAACTATGCTAATGCAGGGAAGATCTCTTTCATGGGCAGAAACCACTACCTGGTCTTGGTCTGACAGCACACCTTGAGTTGCCAAAAGCATTCACAAAAGGATGTGCTAGATTCCCTTTTGTTCAGCCTCAGGCATTTTAAGGACACAGGTCTCCTCAGGTGCCTGTGGGCAGCTGCCTGTATTGCTAGTGGGAGGCTGGGCTGACTCTGTCAGATTCTTCTCCAGAATGCTCCAGCAAATGGCTTTAAAAAGAAGACCCTGCTGCTTTTATTGGGGCATGCTGCAGCACAAGTGCACTGTCTGTGAGATTCAAAGCTGGATCAAAATCCCTGATGGCTTAAGGTTTGGCACAAATGCTTTGGCAGTGCAGCATAGAAAAGGAAAACAATGGGAAAACATTCTTGGCAGCAAGGGGATATCCTTTAGAGAGCACCTGCTGTTGAGTAAGAGACAGGTTTACCTGCAGTGGGATGCATGAAGACTCTTCCTCTGCAGATGGAAGTCCTGGGTAGACGTGGCAGTAACCAGTTAGTGAGTACCTCCAAATAGACTGCTGGCTGACATTAAGAATCCAGGCATGAGGATGCCTGAAGATGGTGGTGTTTTTAAATTCTTCCAATTTTTCCTTTGGGGTCACGTCGTTCCTAGTAAAGAAGACAAGATCTGTAATGTAAAATAACAATCTCCAGCCATCAAAGAACATGTCAAATTCTGCTTCACGTAAGCTGGAGTTAAATGGTGCTAACATAGTGCAGAATTTCATGGAGTTTGAGTGTTGGCAATGTCCTTGGCTGATGTAAACAGGAACAATGAAATCAGTGCTGCTCTGTGCTGATTTACCCCAGCTGAGGATCCGGTTGTGCTTCTCATCACTTTGTTTCTGGATTGAGTTTTTTTCTCAGTGTGATGGTGAAACTTGAGGCTTCTGTCTTCTCTTTTCCCTTCCCAGACTGGCATATTTATCACAGCAGCATATGCATCTTCTTGCTCTTGTAAGATAACAAATGCCCAAATTATTTTTAAAAAAGGAGAAAGAAAAAAGCAGCAAATGGCTTTTGTAAGCCATCAGACCGTTGCTGGTTCACATTAGAGTTTAAACTTCAGCCAAGCAGCACACTGTTCCCTGCATGGCTTGAGGCAGACTTTGGTCCTATATGTTTATTATGGTTTAGAAATTGTGTAAATGCTCGTTTATTCTTTTTCGTTCTGACCTTATTCTGCTCCATATTCCCCTGCTTCCTCCTGCTTCCTGTTTCCCAGACAGGTCCCCACCTCTTCCTCCCCACAGCCAAAAACAATACAATGTACAAAAGGTCTTTCTGAGCCATGAGATGTGACAGTGAATGAGCATCGTGTGTGGAATAGCTGCGGTAGTCCCACCACACAGATGTTGATCACACAAATTTAAGCTGAGGAATCACACGGTTTAGGGTTAGGAATTCATTGTTATGCATCTTCCTGCTGAGTATGTGTTTAGGTCAGAGCAGAGGTAACTCACAACCCTCACAACCAAAAACACCCCCTTATGAAATGTACCACATGTCGAGTGTATCGATGACATCTCCTCTGAAGATTTTAGTTAATTGTGAATAATTGTGCTTGCAAATGTGTTGTTGCCTGGGCTTGTGAGAGCACAACTGGTGTACACATTTGTGCCAGCCAATGAGGGGGGATATGTTAAGCTATCTCTGGATGTTAATGAAACATCTCTAGCTAGTACATTTTTTTCATTCGTGATCCAATCTGGACTAATTATGAGGAATCCAGTTCTGCTCTGTAACCCCACTGCAGTGCTTCATAGGGATGAATCTTAATTGAGGATCGAGACCTAAAATATTGCTCTACTTTGTACATTTCACAGCCGTCAGCATTTACTTTAGCATATCCATTTCCTGTGAGAAGTTTACCACACTCTGGGGCATGCTTTGAACCTGATCCTTTGATTTCAGTGGGAGCTAGAATGGGCAA
Source organism: Cyrtonyx montezumae (assembly GCF_038088225.1). Taxonomy (NCBI): domain Eukaryota; kingdom Metazoa; phylum Chordata; class Aves; order Galliformes; family Odontophoridae; genus Cyrtonyx; species Cyrtonyx montezumae. Next base: position 17,243,603 of record NW_027072078.1, on the reverse strand, counting down.
TTCTAGGAGCTAATTGTCCCTTTTTGCTATTTATAATGCTAAATTAAAGCTGCTTCCAAGTGGGACAGCAACAGGTTAAATACGTACTCAGTGAAGTTTGGAGGAAAGTTTGTAGTGAGGGCCACTAGCCAGCTCACTCAGCCATGCAAGGTTGTTACACAAAGAAGCAACCTCTTGAGAGTGATTCTGAAACACACGTTATATTTATACGTATCTATATATAATTGCTTAAAGGGCTTTTGTATGGCTACTGTGGTCTGAACTGTGTGGCAGCATGCAGAGCATGCTCTGATGTGTAAGCACACATGGGTTTTATCATACTTTGGTACTAGCACAATGGGCTGCCTCCACTGTTGAATTCTTCATTTGGCTGTCCTTAATCCTTTGCTGACACTGCTGCTGTTTTTTGTTGTGACTGCTTCAGATATTTTTTCTGTCATTATTAAACAGTCAAAAAAAAAAAAAACCAAAAAAAACCACAAGCCCTCCAAAGCCCTGGTTCAATGTTCACAGATTTCTTTCATCCATTTTTTAATCTAGATGCCTATCAAATTCAGCCATGCTTAGCTGCAGTCCTTTGTTCAGTATCTCACAACTAGTGCACTGAAGCTGTCTATGCTTAGAGCTCAAATACCACAGACTTTCAGTGAACAGTTATGTTTTGTCCATTTACAAAAACATGAGATTTATAAGATTTTTTAAATTATCGCTTATTGGGGAACAAATCTTGACTTTGACTTCTTGGTTAGATTTGTGGATTGTTCTGTTCAAGGGATTTGTTTCACTGTGCTAGTGGAAATAGCTAATTTATGACAGAAGTGTTTTTTATCCTTTGAGCTTTAGAAGCTGACTGTAGTCTCTGATGACCCTGGTTACATCATGCCCCAGAGCAGCAGGAAGATGGCTTCTGTTTATATGAAGGTAGTGATGCTGCTCCTGAAGTAAATCTGCAGACCTCTTACATTAAATGGTGTCTTTGCTTAATGAGGTCGAGACTTCTGACTTCAGTATCTTTTATGGTCAGAAGAAAAATGCTGTGAGAAGAGTGCAGAGAGAAAGCCGCCAGGGTTGTGATACGGGAACATTCTTTGAGAATGTTTTTGTACGTGAATAATAGTGATGGGCTGGTTGGGCTAAATACATTTCCTTAAAAGTTCACTCTTTGGGCTGACGCCAAGGGGAAAGAACGGACACTGGTCATAATTACCATGAACACATTTGCAAACAGAGGCGTGGGTTCTGTGTAGAATATTCCACAAAAATGGCAGCGTTATCAGAGTCGCCATGCCCATGCTGCTGGCTGCTGAGACTCGCTCAGCCACTGTGAGTGTGCTGGAGTTACCACAGGAAAACAAGGCTTTGTTTATCAGCTGATCTTCGCTGACCATGTGTGTGCCTGATTTTGCTCTCGACAAAAGCCTGCTTGTTGAGCATAGAGTTAACTTGGATTTGCCTCGTATATACAGGGGGCTAAGAATGCATGCGGATTTTTACCATGAGTTAGCTGACTGCATGTAGCTTATTGTTGTACTTTAAAACTGTAGCTGTTTTTTTCTTAAGGAACTGTATAACATTTAGGCAGGATGTGCTGGCACAGGAGCTTTGCCTTTCTTGTCTTTGAAACAAATTATCTGCTGTTGCCTGGCTGAAACTTTCTTACTATTCATTCATTTCAGAGTGCAGTTTTCCCTTTTTTTCGGAGTGTATTTAGTGGAACTACTTACTTAAATACTAAAATTCTGTCAATTTTATGCCATCCAAAATGTTGGGCTTCAGATGTGCTGCAGCTTTTGACAACTAGCAACTGCCCTGTAAAGGTTGCCAAGAGGAAAAGCTGGAGTTTTTGGCAGCTGGCTGGAAACAGATGACAACCTTGCGATAGATGGGCAAGAGTATCAGGGGTTTTTGTTGTTCAGGACGTAATGAAGGCTTTTGGCAGCAGGGAGAAGATGGAGCTTTCACACCTTGCTTTAGGGTTGAGGGGAAAAAATAACATGACATTTCAGGGAAGGCAGGTAAATTTTACTTTTTTTTACTCCTCTTAATTCAGGGCTGTCTCACAGCATTCTGATCAATATCCAGGAACCAAAATGCAAGTGCCACTGCAGCTGAAAGCTTTTGCTTTTCTGGTGAACAGTGACATACTGCCACCAGGCACTGGATCCAGAAACAACATGACATAGTCTGGCCTGAGTGAACTGTGGTAACCCTCACCTTAGAATTATTGTTTTGGGATGCTTTTGGGTTGAGGATGTCTTCCCTTCTGTTGCAATCTTGACACTTCTGTAATTGTTTCATGTTACAAGCAAGATCCATTTTTTATGTGCCGGTGGATAGTGATGAAATTACAATGGAGGATTAGCTATTGCATATATAATTCTGCTTTGCACCAATAAAAATTTGCTGCAGGAAGAATCCTTTCAAGTTCTGTAAACAGAGCTGGTAGATCAGACCTGCTTGTCAACCACATTTGACATTTTCATTCTCTGTCACAGCCTGATCTAAGTATCCAACTTCTTAATTAGGTTTTGGATAACTTCCAAGATCGGTGCTTGATGTCCCATTTTATCTGCAGTAAAATGGCACTTAGAATTAACTAGCACTTCCAGATGAGAACTTCCCATAATCTGCTAGAAAAATTCAGAATCGAGATATTGGAAAATACTTCAGCATCAACAAAACAGAGGAACCCATTGAATGTGTTATTAGGTGTCTTCCCCAGCTGTCCTCAAATCATTTGAAGTGTTTGGGCTTTATTTTACCCTTGTCTGAACTTCACTGTCACTGCATTGACCTGTCTTTGTCTGTACGAAACATGCAGGAGCTTGAAAGGCTTTCAGCTGGATGCAGTTAGGTGAGTACTACCCTCTTCTGAAAATGGTACGTGTATCACATCTCCACTCTTGTGGAAGCATGAGTGTGTTTCTTTTCCACTGCATTTTATAAGAAGTAGGTCCTTGCCAGGCACAGAGCAGCACTGCAGTGGTTGTCTTGTACTGCCAGAAGGATGTGGTTCTGTGTGTGGAAGTGTTGTGGTGCGTTCTACTGCTCTGCTAAGGAGATGGTATGGTGTGGGGAACAAAGAGATGTAGCCAGGAAACACCAGTCACTGTTTGTAGGTGATGAAAATGTACCTCTGTTGGAAAAGTAAACAGGAGCAGCCTGTTTTTACTTTTACTGACAAAGGGGTGAGCTTATGTGGCCTAGAAATTCTAAGTCTTGCTGGAGCATGAGTGAAGAAAACAGGCTGCATTCAAAACTCAGTGTACTGCTCCCTGGGCAATTCGGGCCCGAGTGAAGGCAAGGTCACATAAGGTTCTTGGCATATGCCAGGGAGTGCATATGGGGAAAGAAGCTTCGTTGTACATGCCGTGGCCTGCCTCGGCACCAGATAGGGTCTGGCAGGGCTGCCACAAGGCTGTGGCCTCAGCCCTCCTCAGGCTTTGTCTGCCATGCAGATGAGATGGAGGTCTTCTGGCACAGCAACGCTCAGCTTCCCCCTGTTGACTTGGTGGAGGGACTGAGGGGGCTGGTGTGTGGGAGGGAGAGAAGGAGGGGCTTCATTATATTGTTTCTTGGTGGGTTTTTTTTTCCCTTCTCTATGGGGAGATGGGCTTGATCCACTGGTTTTGGATTTCTGAGGCAGAAGGCAAGTCATGACCAGCTGGTGTCTTGAAATGGCACAGGTGCAATGGCTGCGGGAGGGGGGAGCCAAGAATAATTACAGGTTTCTGAAGCATCAGGCTTTGCCTGAAAAGGGCTCATTGAGAAACAGCTCTTTATGGAAAATTAATGGTGAAGCTGGAAAAACTGTCAGGCCTACTATTGTTGTCACTGGGCTAGTAGTGTCTTAAAGGAACAGCATCTCCTGCTTGCATCCATGGGCCTGCGGAACCAATTTGCAGCTTTCTGGTCCTGGCAATTGAAATTGCCTGCCACTAGTGTCACATTTAATGGCCTTGAGTCCCAGTATCTTTTTTTTTTCCACTTATATCCCTAGTTTCTGATTATGTTTATGCTCCACTTTGGAAACCTTCTATTTATTAGGTCTCCGGACCTATTTCTGCCCTGCTGGATGAAGGCTTGGTGAGCCAGGAAGCCCAAATTAGGTGATGTGTATTTAGTTTTGTGTGTGGGATCAGTCCTGAAGAAATGTGGGGTTCACTTGGAAAGCTGCCCCAAAACCCATTAGGATTCATCCAGGGAGAGACCAGATCCCCAAATACAGCCATACTACCAGTCCCAGAACTGCAAGTTAAGCAGCACACAGGCTTTTTGTGTCCACTAGAGCAGCTCTCCATTGTTACTGTGAGCAGCCCCAGCATGGCTTCCCTCATTGCTGGTACCATGGTGTCTGCTTTCCTGGGGGAGAAGGGTGAGCAGTCACTAGGTACTGGTGCCACAGGGACAGCATGGGGGCTGTGTGCTGCTCCATCAGGACCTAGTTCAGATGGACCTTCAGGAGCAAGGGGACACCTGAGTGAAAGCTGAAAGTTTTATCCCATCCCTCTGGCAAAGTCTTTGGCCCTGAGTTAAGGTGGGTTCAGAGTGAAAGCTTCTGCTGTCACACAAGCCAGCAAGTTTAGGTTGCAGCAGAACCAGATGCTGTTAAATCCTGCTGTGAAGCTTACTGCTGATTCCCACGATTTCCAACTTTTTGCTGTGCTCAGGAAGTGGGGTAGCCTCAGGGGCAGCCCAGCGGATGTACAGGACCAAGTCACATTGTTGCAGCAGGAAATAGGAACGGATCCAAAACTTTCAGCTGAAGGAGCAGTGAGGAAAGGAGAGAGCACAAATGAGTGGTTGCTTGTGATGCTCGGAGCAAGGATGTTGGAGAAACGAGCTGGCAGCCCCCAGGTGGAATCCCACAAGTCACGGATGTTGAGCTTGCACTGAGTTAGTGTCCACATCATTGTTCTTCAGTCTCATTCAGTTTAGGAGGTGGAGCAGCAGGCTCCTGATGATCTGGCTTCAGTTTTTGTCAGCTGTTGTCCATTGGAAATAACTGCTGGAAGAAAAGAGGATGGGTGGTTGTTGCAACCCCTTGGTTTCTTGGGGCAGTGCAGCAGTTTAGTGTTAATCCAGAGCAGAAGGCAGCAGAGTGCCCAAGCTGTGGGCTGCAACTTGCCATTGCCAGTTCCCAGGTACTTCTTGGAGGGCATACTGGTTGAACCTCTGCTTGCCCAAAAACTTGCCAACTTCACCTTCCAGGGATTTGTCAAAAACAGTTCTTCAGGGATCCCTTTTGTGATAAAGAAGTGAAGCTCCCTGCTAAGTTGGAGCAACTTGATTGTTTGGTGGTTTGCTTAAGGCAAGATTGCAGACTAATAAGTCCATACGCATTGAATAGACAGTGTCATGTCACTCCACTTAAGAATAGCACTTCTCACTTGCATATATTGTCATTTTTTTGCTTTTAGCTAAGTTCATCGCTACAGCTCGGGCCTATGATTGTTTATTAAGTAATCAAATAGATAACTGACAATCTTTCTGAATTCAGAAATTCTGGAAGTCATCCCATCAAACTGTTTGCAAAGTGTTGCTTCCAGGTTACACTGAAAGTGATAATCCTGAGTTTGGTGGTAGCTCCCAGAAAGCTGTGAGAGGAGCCTCTTTGTGCTCCTATTGAGGCTTGTACTCAAAGGACAGGAGCCTCCATCTCACCTCTGGTGGCAGGAAGCGTTTGTTTCTTGATCAGATGTTGGGCTTTCAGGTTGAGATGTACTTGGACCATTAGCTCTGTTAGGCTGCACTGAGTATTTTTACCTAAAATCCCTTTTTTTATATCTTTAAATTGTTCCCTCAGGAGTAGTTTTCAAAAGTTTCAAAAAAAATTCTCTGCTAGTATGTGTGTTTAAGTCCTGTAAAATTGCAGCTGGTATTAAACCAGCTATCCTTTCAGGCAGCAAGAAATGAAAAACAACACTAATAAACTCCATTAAAAGCTCCTGAAACTATAGATAACAGCTTTCTATAAATAATAAAAGTCTATAATGTTGGGTTTGAAGAACACTGGGCAGCATAATGGTGCCTGGAGGCTTTATTGGTGCTAGTGCTAGCTTAGGGCAAATCATACAAGGTACAGTCAAGTAGTAGGCTCACTGCATCCTCATGCTGATAATCACTGCTATGGAACTGTAGAACATGGTTTTTATGCGGCAGTATCTCTGCCTGCATCTTCACCTACTTTTCAAGATGCTGTGTGTGTGCTTGTGTGCAAGTGTGGTGTTCTGTGTACAGGAGGACTGCCTGTTCAGATGTGACAAAAATCCTCTAAAAGAGGCACTAGGTCCCCATTTTCTTGTCACATCTTCATCTTCTCTCAGCCCCTTCAAACAAGCTATGCTGTTACTGGGGGATTTTCTCTGTCTCCTCTTTCTATCTTAAAATACCATACTTCAAATTTCTGCCATTTTAGAAGAAGACTGGGCCTCAGCCAACAATGCAGAGTTCAGTTTGGAGTGAAGCATAATGTGTGTGAAGAAAGAGGAAGGAATTTCTTGGAGAGGTGATGTTTTGTTTGTATGTGTCCCGAGTTTGGGCAGTTTGAATAGCTTCATGTGGAGGTGATTGTTTGCCAGATTACATCTGAAATGCGGTAGTGTGCAGATTTCCATGAAAATTTAGCAGACGCTTTCCAGTTGTTACTATCTTCATTACCATAGTATCCTATTCTGTACGTGGATATTCCCATACAGTGTCTGAGCAGTTTCAAGCAAGTGCCAATCCCCATGCCTCCCAAAAAGCAACCATCTTTTAAGAAGGAGCTGCTGCACAAGTGCTGTCTCTTAATGGCTCCAGACCGCGTTGTTCTCTTGCCCTCAGTGGGAGCTGTGCTGTGATCCCTGTCTAATAGTGATTTCTTCCCCTCCCTCCCCCTCCTGCAGACATGCCTCGAGTTGGAGCGATACCTTCAGACTGAACCGCGGAAGATCTCTGAGAGCTTTGGTGAGGAATTGGACTGCTTCCTTCATGCCTCCTCAGCTCCAGATGCAGAAGACAGTATCCGGCGGCTGGACCCCATCCTTTTGCCAGTGGAGACGAGTATGTGTGACAAAACCACCAACATGGACATCATCCTCTCACGGGACAAGCTGCTGTCTGAGACGTGCCTCAGCTTGCAGTCCACCAGCTCTTCCACGGAAAGCTACACAGCCGTCAACCAGGCTCAGCTCAATGCAGTAACCTCATTAACACCTCCTTCCTCTCCAGAGCTCAGCCGCCACCTCGTAAAAACCTCACAGACTCTCTCGGCAATGGATGGCACAGTGACTTTGAAATTGGTGGCCAAGAAATCTTCCCTCAGCTCCATGAAAGTGAGTGTAGCAGCAGCAACCACAGGGACGATAAAGAATGGGCAAAGTGACAGTGAACAAGGAGGACCAGGGGTAGAAGCATCTCCAGAAAACAAGAAGAGGGTTCATCGCTGTCAATTTAATGGGTGCCGGAAGGTTTATACAAAGAGCTCCCACTTAAAGGCTCACCAGAGGACTCATACAGGTACTTGTGTAGGATGCTTCTCTCATCTTGTCTCCCTGCCACCTAACTGTAACCATCTCCTTTTCTTTTCCTTTAGAAAAGGGAAAAAATCTTTTCAGAAGAGTTCAAGCCTCTCTCTATGAAACAGGGCAATGGAAAAATATGGCAGGCCAGCAAGTATATCCTCTTTTCAACAGAATGGAGGAGTTTGCTGTCTACCATCGATATGTTTAGTTTTCATGTGTATTATGGGGCTTGATGGAGAGTAATTTTAGGATGCTTAAAGGGTAGAAGCTGTATCATTTATTGTAGAACTGTGGGCATGCCAATTTGGGTTTTCTGCGCTCAGTTCCCCAAGACAGCTTTAAAAATGTTAATTTTAGTCAAGTGTTAATTGCTTCAAATAAAAAATACCGTGGATAGGTTTTTGCTGCCTTTTGTGTAGGGGAAAAGAAAAAGCGTATTTCAGTTCTGAGATGCACAGTTTGGGAATAACGTTTGTGTGAGAGCAAGCTTGTGTGTAGATGCAGATGTGTGCATACACAGATGCTGTACCCTTGAGATCTCGGTATTTTGGGCTACACTAGTGATGAAATACAAGTGAGAGCAAATGGGAGAATTGCATGGAGTTCGGATGGAGTAGTGTAGGTAGAGAGGGAATACTATGTAGGGAAAGATACCAGGCAGTTATTTTGGATAGTATTGATTAATGATGCATATAAGCTTTACTGTGTAAGCGTCCTGAACCATACCAAATTGGCTTCACTTTGGCTGTTCAGCATCTCTCCTCTCTTGTCGTTTGTTCATAGTCCCCAGCAGCTTTTCGGCTGGCATTCATTGGCAGTAATAGCCGTGCAGTTTGCTAGCATTGCTGCTTTGTTCTAAGCCTCACATGTGAGATGATAAATTCCCATTAGCACTATCTTATCATGTGATTATTCTTGTTTCCAGAGGGATTGCTGTAATCAGTTTTCTCAATTTTACTGTAAAATGTGTGGTCTCTTACAATAACTGCACATTTAATTCATGATCTTATCATGCAAGCAGATTCCTAGAAGTGAGGTTGTTCTTGCAAGGTAGAAAATAACGTGTTGGACCGATGCAGTAAATCAAACAAATGTGTGGGCTGTTAAGAGAGCTGCATCCATCATGTACTAGGCAGCACTGTACAAGTTACATGGTCTGAAATATAAATCATGTTAAGACATAAAGGCATTGTTTTTGATCTTTTAATATGTGCTTTCTAGTGCTTTTACTGGGGATAGCCACCTTACCAGGGGCAACCTCCCTTGCAGTCTGTGATTTTGAAGCCAGTGAAAGTAGAGTTTTTATTTTAAAACTTGCAGCGGTATGGTCAGGAGACTCCTTGTGCTGCCAGTGCTGCTGTGAGGGTAACCACGGAGACACAGGCTCCACCCAGGCTGCCCCCGAGGACGTCCCAGAGGAGGCGTCCCAGTACGCAAAGCAGGGTTCTCTGCAGCCATAAGTCTGGGCTGTGAGAGTTGGCACCATTGCCTTGTCTGTTTGGATGTGGCCCCTGCATTCCTCTTCAAGCTGCAAGTGATAGTCTTACATGGCTGTTCCTGAAGTTAGCCAAGGATGTGATATGTTCACCTAGGTGGGATAAACTTGTGGAATTCCTATGTTTTTATCACCCAGCAGGTGGCAATGGGGACAAAGAATCCTGAGAAAACTCTTGCAAATACAGCTGCTCTTTCAAGGCCTCCACCCTTTGGAGTCAAAATCGTGCAAGATTTTTCATGCTTTTGTACCCATCCTTAGGTCTGGTTGAATTTTGGATCCTTGCTCTAGATAACATCAACATGTCAGATCTTGTGTTTTACAGTTGTTCCATGATAAGAAACATTTCTCACTGGCACTGTGATGCTTTTACAGGTAGTAGACATGAGAGGAGAGAATCCAGCCCTCCTCTTTGCAGCCAAATAAGCATCCTATACCCAGTTATGTCACAGCTGTGTAGAAAACATGGTTTTATTTTGCAGCATGGTCTTGATACATCCTCACAGTTAAAATAAACTCTTTGCTGCAGGTGCTGGGAGCTGGTAGGAACCCGACTCCCATTGCACTCAGAAAAGTTCAAAGTATCTGAGTATCTTTAGGTTGCATCTTGGGAGCAATCTGAGTGAGTGTTGGGGAAGCACGTGTTAAGACTATGTAACTAGCTAATTTGGGTCCAAGCACGAAGTCATTTAGACTCTCTGTCCTGTTTCAGTGCTCTGTTCCTTTGAAGTCACTGACAACAATCAGAAGCAGTGCAGTCAATACTTTGTCTTTTTACTGTGACCTCTGCGGTGAGGTCACCCCACAGGGAGCTCTGGAAGTTCGGTAGAAGAGAGGGATAGAGGGGACTAGCTGTGGAAATTTGGGATTGAATTGCAAATGGCGGGATTGCCTCCTTTCTCATGCATGCTTTGGTGCTAGGCACAAGCAGCCCTATTCTCCATCAGTGCTTTGTTTTTTTTGTAGCTGGCTCAGAGCTGCAGCAAGCCGTGTGTGCTGTTAAATTTGAATGCACCCAGCAGGGCTGATAGCTAGTAGTCACTAGGCTTAGTCAGTGACTGAGCCAGAGGGTCTGAAATTGACTGCAAGATATTGTCCTTTGGCTGGTAGCTTGTTAATGTCAGGAGGGAACGTTCTGCCAGTGTGGGCTCTGTGCAAGAGGGCATGAGTGCTCCAACAGACAAGGGGCTCTCAGTGTGGGGCGGGGAGGCAGGTGCAGGTTGGTCACTCAACTTGCATGTGCCACATCCACTTGCTGGATCAAAGGGATTTACTCCCTGCTCATGAAGACAAAAAAAGCCGCAGGCTGGGGAGCTGTGGGATGGAAGGCAGCAGAAGGAGGTTGCATTCCTTTTGTTCGTACATAACACTGAGCAGAGGCTGGCTGGCCTTCCTCACACAGGATGAGCCAGACAGGGCTGGAGGCAGTGCAGACCGATGGTGGCTTGCTGGGTTGGAACCCAACTCGTCCTGCAGCTTCACTTTACTGGGGAGCCAAGACGGTCATCTCACATTGCTTGGTGCTGTGCAAGCCTCCCTAGTTATTCTCCTGCATCTCATCCATTCAAAAATGAGGACAGTTCTGTAAAGCCCATCAACAGTTGAACTGGTTATGAAAACACCTTCTCAATGACCTTTGGAGAGGGAGAAACAATTATCTTTCTGGGAGATAATTTAATCTGGATGGGAAAGGGGAAACATTGTCTGGGTGGAATGGGAATTAAAAACATCTGATTGGATTTGAAGAAAGCTGGAACATCTAAAGTGAAGAATGTGTAAAGGAGCTAGGAACAGTGTCAGAACTGTCTATCAGGGCAGCAAAGAAGCCATGCCAGGGTGAAGCAGTGGCTGTGCTTGAAAACAGGAGTAAAAGGTGAGCTGTAGGATTGGAAAGGCTGTGCTACCAACATGGGGGTGAAGCAAAAAAAAACAAACTAACAAAGGAGCCACGAGGACTGGCATATAACTCAGCTCTAATGCATTCTCTCACACTTATTCATGGAGCAGACATCAGTGTCTCCTTTAAGAGGCAGGAATTCTAGTCCAGCCAGGACTGGAGATGAATGGAGATGAGAACAGGCATGGAGATGAATTGCCAGTGTAATGGAGAACAGAGGGAGAAGGAATTAGCACAAGCCAAAGAAAATGTATAGTCATCAGTACTTCCTAAATTAGAAAACAGGATATTGCTGGTGAGTATCTGGATGCAAATATGTCTAAGGGGGAGCTGACCTGTGACCTATGGAAAGATTAGTCATGAGGAAGTCGCTGATTCCCTTGGATCAAAGACCTGTGGAAGAGATTTCTATCTCCTGACCAAACAGCTCACATCAGCCTTCCTTGCTGTAATGTAGAGAGGAAAGTATGAGGCGACATGGGTACCTGGTGGCCAGAGATAAAGCGTTATGTACGATCTAACCAGGAAATCCTGAACGCTGTGGTAATGATAAGAAGTGACCCACAGAGTGTTTTGCTGGGGTTTGCATTTTGTGAGGAACAGGTTTTGAGGTTTTTTCGTTTATGCATCTAAAACCAGGATGTCTAATACGTCCTAAAATCAGCTCAAATCAATATAAGCTTGACACCTCACTTCTTTACTTAGGTTTCTAAAGTCTAAAACAAGCAGGAGATGCCCATGTAAATAGATAGCAGGAGTCTACCTACTGTCTTGAGATAGCACTTACTTAAGTGGAGTTTGCTTCACATTACTGTGATGTCTCATTTTAAATTATGCAGCTCTTTGGTTCAGAGTACTGGGTGAGAGTAACCAAAACAAATAAATCCACCCTGTAGGGAAACACATTACTGGGTTTGAAGGAAAAAGACAAAGAGATACACAAGAGTATTAGAAAGAGCATTAAAGAAAGCAAGGATTTTGAGGTGGGATTTAAAATGACAGAGAAGAGTTTTCCAGAGTTGCTGGGGTTAGAAGTAGAAGTGTCAAGAATTTGGAAATGATTGGAAAAGAAAGAATTGAGGTGGGAAGGATGGATGATAAATGAAGAACATTAATTTGAAGTGAAAGAATAATAGAGGAAATAAAGACTGTTGGTGATAACCCATGGCTGGGAAGTTGCAGTGCTGTGTTGTGCTAATGAGGTAGCAATGGCGAACAGAGAGCTGAGGATGAGAAAGAAAATACAAACGGCCAAGCAAAGCAGTATTTTTGCAGGATGCAGGCTTCTGAATAATGAGTACTGAAAAAGCAGTTGGGAGAGCAGTATGTCTAGAACAGAAGAAGTAAAAGCCAGGAAAGGCCCAGGATTTTTTTGTTATACAGCAAGAGATCCACAGCTTTGTCAGTTTCTTGGCTCTGCACGCAGGGCTGGGGCATGGCAAAGGGACAACAGAGGATGCTGAAGCTCCCATGACAGCAGCTGAAACAGTGGCTGGATGCTGGATGTGCTGCTGAAAGCAAGAGCAAGGGAACTGAGGCAGTAGAGGTATGTGAGGGAAGACCTTCATTCATGCCTGGATTTGTTCTGAGTTATAGTTGTAGTTCTGTTTTCTTTTTTAATTTAATCTAATTAAAGCTGATAAAAAGAAGCCCAACCTGATCGTGAGCTCTTTAAAAAGTTTTTTGCTTTGAAGCCATTTAACCATTTGGCAAGATTAGAGAGATGTCTTATGATTTCACTGTGCTGGGCCGGAGCCTCATTTTGTTGTTACAGTGAGAGCTCAGGCTGAGACAGTGCACTTGGTGAGTGACACAGAGGGCAGGAGAGGCCCTGCCAAAAGCAGCCCTCAGCATTTAACACAACCGTGCTGTTCATGGATACCATGGTTGCTGGTACCATAATCTCCAGTCTTGTGTCTCTTCTCCATCACTTGCCAATTCAGTAGCACAGGTGGGGAGATGGTCTTAGTATTAGGGCTTGAAAACAGAAATAGGTATTGTTTGTTTGCCATATGAGATGATTTTTGGTACAAGAGAGACCTAGAAAGTGATGCTTGCTGACTGTTAAGCAGCTGTGGGAGGGAGGGTGCAGGTTCCTCCAAGTGCTACAGCAGGCCACTGCTCTGTTGTCACCTGGTGTTCTCCATCCATCCATCCTTGAACCTCTTGGAGTCACCTGGCAAAGGGGATGGAGGATGTGGCTCACAGAGTACCACCTCAGAGGAGTGGATATATATGGTATAGTCTGAAAAAGTGTATTTAAAGGTAGGTGAAGGGCAAGCATAAGATGCAGCCTGGAGGGCAGATTTCATGTGTGAAATTGTCAGTTTCAGTTTGGAACTCAGGAGAAAGTGTCAGTGTCTTCAGAACACTTTTGTCTGACACCGCTGTCAAAAGTCAGTTGGTTACCAAATGTCAAGCAGGAAACGGTAGTGGGCAGCTGTAGGCTGAAATAGTATGAAACAAGAACTTCAAGTGAGGGAGTTTTAAAGGCCTGTGTAGCCCTTTTGGAAAGGGGAGGATAAAATTCCGTGCGGGACTTTCTTTACCTGCAGATCTCTGGGCATCCTTGCTCTGATACGCATGGACTCACTGCTATCACCAATGGAGAGAACTTAATAGATTAGTTGGACAATTTTGCAATGTCATTCTAGTTTTTTTATGATGACCTTAAGTGACCATTAGAGCACTAGAAGTGCATATTAGTTCTTGGAAATGAATGTCATAAAAATAGAGGCATTTGTACCTGCATATGCTTCTGTTCAGTACGTAACTGTGTGGAACTGCATTATGGTTAATTCCCCGTGAACTTCCGTTTGGATGCCTTCTGGTTGGTCACCTGCAGCTTAGCTAAGCTTTTCCTTGAAGCTGAAAGTTTCCACGTTTGGTAATTTTCCAGTGTGGTTGCCATCGTTAGTTGAGAAGTTGGAGGAAAAATATTTGTTTTTTAGGAAAATATGGCATGTGTGCTGGGGATGGGCAGGGAGAAAAGAGCTTTCCTCAGCGTAACAAGCTGAGCTAAAATTTGGCCTACGTAGTGGGAAATAACGGCTTTTGAGTAGAAGACTTCTGTGTGTGAATATCTGGTTGAAAATTAACTTGAGTAGACTAAGGTGTGATCTGTCATAAAATGGCTTGCATTTTATTGTTAACTCTCTGCAAAACCCGGAGAACCACAAAGGTGATTCTTTTGCAGGGCTTTGTTTGCCACTGGATGTGTGTTAGGAAATTTGATGTCTTTAAAGATATCTCTGTGAAGATGCAGTGTCACCTGGTAGTGGGGTTGTGTAGTACATTTGTGTCGTTCTTCATTTGCGCTCCTCTGGCAGCACAAGTAGCTTGGGTGACTTCCAGGAAGGGGAATCATTTGTGCACCTCCCAGTCAAATCGAATATTTGAATCAATGAGAAGGCAAGCTAATCTTTTTTCCTTTCTTCTTTTTGTTCTTGTCAAAATTGAGAACCAGAACAATGGGGATTATTTTCCCTTGCTTTATTCCTGTGCTGTCTTTGCTACTCTGCATTGCTTCTTTTGTCACCTTTCTCTGATTTTTTCAGTGGGCAATGGGCAGTAAAGGAAGTGACATGTAAATAGAACCAACCATGCTGCGGTGGTTTGAATAATTGAGAAATCACATTCATTAGCAAAAAATGTGGAGCAAAACCAGTTTAAAACATTAAGAGTTGGGAAAGTGGGTGTCTCTTTTTGTTTTGGTGAGTTCTAGTCTTTGATAAATATCTTGTGTTTACCTTTGTTATTTGCTCGGTATTTCCCAGAAACTCTTGGACTAATGCAAGTGTCTGAGGAGCAGATCGTTGCTGCTTGCTCTGCCATAAGTACACATTCACCACATCCATGAAGGGCTCTCACCACTGTTCACCCCCTCCTGTAATTTACTAAGAAAACCAGAGGGGAATAAAGTCTGTTGTGGAGTCCTTGACAAATCTGACCTGGTGACTGCTGAATTATCCTACTTTTTATCTGCTGCCACCTCGCCTTGCATCTCTGAGCTCACAGAGCTACGCTGAATTTGAAACCAAAAACCCTCAGTAGAGATTTTTTTTTAAGTTCTTACATCTCTTGGGGACCGAAGCAACAGCAGCCTGAAGCAGTGCAGAATGTGTAATTAGGACAGGCAGCAATGCCTTGCTGGTGGGGCCAAGCAGGAGGAGAGGAGGGGAGATGTGCGGTGCTCTGGCTCGCACAAAGCACAGGGTGCTGACAGCCCACCCGGGTACCAGCCCTGCTGCACAGCTGCTCTGCCCTCGTGTTGCCAAGCAACTCTATCCATCTCTTTTTCAAAACATTTTAATTTTCCTCCCCCCTTCTCACTCCTTCTGGAGGGCTCATTGGGGAGCTGTGCTGTCGGCGATGCTGCTGGGTGCTGCCGGCCGTGCCACCCAGCTGCCGTCCCCTGGGCTGGCAATTAGCAGGCAGGTGCTCGGGTGTGCACCCAGGCTGGTGCCAAGGGGATCTGAGATGGAGGCGGTGTTTTTGGGGCTTTGTTGCTCAATGGGAGATTGGGTAGGGCCTGGGAGGTAAAGGCTGGCACCAGCCACCCCACGCGTGGTGTGGGGCACAAATTGAAGCTGGGTTTGTTACAAGTGGCCTTGCAAGTAGGATAGAAAATGGAGTATTCCCATCTCTTTGTGTGTTGCTGCACGTGTTGCTTTCCTCTGCGTTTCAGTTAGACAAGTAGGCTTTGTAGATGTATGTTATGTGCTTGTGTGTTTGCAAGAAATAAGGCTGAAAAAAATCATTTATTTTCACATCCTCTGCAGCTGACTTGGTGGAGGAGCTTTGACAAGGGCCCTGGGGACTAATCCAGAGCTTTGAGGTTCGTAGAAAGACTGATTGGACATTGGATCTGGCTCTTAACCTCTTTTCCCCCCATCTCTAATATAGACATGATTAGAGCCATCTCTCTATAAGGGCACTTCTGACCTTTTTGGATGAAAGGAGCTGTTCTTCACTCACGGAAATGTACTTCTTTTACACTTGATCATCCCTGCTTGCCTATAAATAGGTACAACCTTCTCACATTGTATTTTTCACAATTCTGTCACATTCCTCTCCAGCCCTGCACTGTCTGCTGCCAGCTTTTCTCTTGTGCTTTGTCACCCTTTCAAAAGCTTTTCCATCTTTCCAGCAGGTGGCAAAACTGTGAATAAAATGTTTTTTTTCCCCTTTTTCCTCTTTTTGGGTAGAAAGCATTGGCAAGCCACTTAAAATACTGACCATGGCCCCCCTTGCCTTCCTTTGTCATAATAAAAATAATAATTACGCTTGCTATTTCTCCAACAAAAATCAATTAGGAGTATATTGAGGAATGAAAGGCTCAGGAAAGTATCTGAAATTGATTTTTATAATTAGTTTTACTGGTTAATGGGTCACATGTACATACACTTAAATAGTGGCATTGACTTCCAGAGGATGTGTGTATTAAATAGCCTGTTCTCCCTTTTTGCTGAAGGGATGAACCTTCTGATCTTAAAAAGAGGGTGATGATGTGTGCTGAACTGCAGTAGCTCTGTAGCTTTTCTGTAAAGTCTCCTGCAAACCATTGGGAGCCTTGTGGTGGTAACTTGCTGAATTTAGTGTGAAAGGAGAGATATCTGACAAACACCACATCCTGGGCTATTCCTCCTCTGTGTCTAGTATTTGAGGGAGTGTGCATGTCCAAAAAGGGAGGACAGACACAGGTGTAAAGGAGACCTATTTGCGATGGGAGATCTCATCTTTTCAAGACTCCTTAAATCTGAATTTCCTTCTGCAACATGCTCCTGTTAAATATCACGTAGCACTTTCCATATGAAGAGAGGTGTGACCAGTCACATTTTCTGTCGTGCCATGTGATGTGCGCTGATATTCAGCTAATTAGAAGAATTATGGCTCGGCTTCATTGGTATGCCACGTATGTAGCTTGTAAAGCTCTCAGGGACCCTTACAGATGAAGAGTGCTACATAAATATAAAATATTGTTAATGTGATGTTCCACATTAGGCTTCCTATTGTGCTGTGGCAGACTTTTGTAATAAACTGTAAAGCAAATACAAATGTCTGCCTGGCATTTCTGTGCAAAGCAACCTGGGGGGCTGCTTCTTGTTGCCTCCTGGCTGCTGGTGTTCCTGAGCAACTTCCTTTTGCATGGACAGCACCCCTAGCACAGGGCTGTCCCACCAGTGACACTGCAGGGGTGTTCCCAACCACCTGCCCATGAACAGTAGGTCCCAAAAGGATTTCTTAGAAAGGGTGGCAAGGAAAATTATTAAAACACTCTCATAAAAAGCCAGTGGGACTGCTTGATTCTTCACACATTTCTTTATACAGCTCAGGCTCTCAGAGCATCCTTATGGGGAAAACCCAGGCGACAAATCTTGCATTTAATTCCTCCCAGTTGTAATTTGCAGTTTCTCTGATTCTCTGGGAATGCCAGTCTTAGAGAAAACATAGCTAAAGCTGTCTCTCAGTACACTGAGGCTTTTTAGAACTGGTTTCATTTTGAGTATTATTTTTAATCACAGAATTTAAAGATGAAGGTGATGTCTTGAGTTTCTTTCATAAAACTTTAATTCTGAAACTGCATGTAAATAATTCACAGAGGATTAGAACACATGGTGATTTTTCAGGAGGTGCTTATTTTTTTTAAAGACTCACATATTTTTTGTGTGCATCTCATATTAAGAAGCTCTTATAGTGTAGCATAACAAACATCCTATCTGATTGTCCTCCAAAAGGTGCGTGCAGACAGGATGTGTTCTCTTCCTCAGTTTCTTTAGGACTGAGTTAGACAAAAAGGTTTACTGATAAAAGAAACCTCTTAACTGTATTTTAGCAGTGAGGTATCCTAGCAAGATTTTTTGCCTGTGATCCTCCACTGTACTTTTGTGGTTGGTCTCTTTTTGAAGATCATTGCAGGACTGTGGGGTATTAACAGCTTGCTTATTTTACAAAGCATGTTGTAGTCAACATGTTTGTGCTGTGGTGTTTAAGTTGAGGTGCATGGGGTGCCAGAAGGAAACAAGCATGGATAATCAGGATATGTTTCTTACAGTTCTGTAAAGATGTGGGGTGAAACTTGAGCCTTAATGGGCATGGAGCCGGCCATTGGCTTTCACCTTGCAGCGCTGCCAGCCTACGTTGTCTTATGTACATACCCAAATCTGTAGGGTTTTCTTCTGAAGTCTTCCCTTCTGAAATTCAGGGAATAGAGAACAAACTCCTTTCTCTGTTTAGTTGGCTTTTGCTTTGTTTTAAAAACTAATGTTTCTAGTTGCAGGGCTGCCAAGAGAAATTTAAAATCGTGACCCTGGGTTATCTCTAAAGCAGAAGGCAAATTATCTCTAATTATTATTGCTCTCTTCTTTAAAATCTCATTATTTTGGGGGGAGATGGGGTTCAAAGACTTTTTAAACCCTCTGGGTTGGCAATAAATAGTGCAAAGTGTAAAACGTGTAATACGCTAGCATCTTCCATTGTGTACTGTAGCTTTGCGGCTGTGGCAGCATCCTCAGCTGATCTTGGTTATGTACCACCATGTACATAACGTTTCTACTAAGTGATCTCTTGAAAACACCTTCTGAGATGTCTGTAATGAACGCTCTTTGTACTGTAAGAAACTCTTTGTACAAAAGACATACGCCCTGCACCCGATAGTTTCTAGGAGATGTATATGGCAAGAACGGGGTCTGTGTATTTTGAGGAAAAGAGACAGCATTGCCTCTACCTTGTTTTGAGAGAATATTTATTGCTAGGATTATGTAGGGCATGCAGTCTGCGTATATGGGAGAGAAAACCTGCTAGTCTGCATTTTGTGCCTGGAGAGCAAAGATACAGCCCACCTAGCTACCCCATACAGTCAGAGAGGAGACATTTACTTCCAGCTGTAGTCTTACTGGTCTCTGATGTGTCATGCTCCACACATTCCTTTGTCTCTCCGTTAGTTTCAAAAGGAACAATAGGTGATTATTTCAGATGGCTTTCAGGATGTAAAATGGCATGAGATTGAATTCACCAAAATGAAAAATGACCGGTTCAAATCAACCCAGGTCTACCAACAGCGTTTGCCTGGGAATCTGCTGTGTGTTTACCATGGTGGTGGTACTGGGACTGCATGCTTTTCTATCTTTTCAGATGATAAACTTTTGGCTTTCAAGACAAACCTATTTCACATGTAGGTGCCTAATATTTAGTTGTGCATTTGTCTTAGTAAGGGAAAAGCAACTCAATTTCAGGGGTGCCAAAGTCAAGTGGCTTTTTGCAATGACCTTCTCTAAATTTTACCTTTTATCATTGTGTGCTTCCTATAAATTTATGGAATTCTTTGTTCTCCAATTTCCAGACTGGACTAGGGTGGACGACATGAAAAGGGATGCAGGGCCAGGCTGTTACTGCAGTGTACTTTTGGTATAGTTTCTAGAAGGAGGTTATGTAAGGTGCCATAAACAGAAGTGCAACAGAGAGCTTCTTCCCCAAGTGGACCGATATCAAGGTACAAAAACATGCTTTGGGAAGATGAAAGGATAAAAATGGTCTAAGGACCAATCAGTAGTTTTCTGCATAGCTGTCCGCATGCTTGTAGGCTGCTGCTAAAGCATGGTACCTGTGCAGCTAACGACGTGTTTGTGTGTTTTCTGCAGTTTGAAATTCCAGTTTGGGGCCAATCTCTGCTGCCCTCCTTCAGAGCACTGTGGTTCAGCCTAGGGAGCAGACCCAGAATCACAGTATCGCAGAACCATGGAATTGTAGGGACTGGGAGAGACCTCCCCCCTGCTAAAGCAGGTTATGTAGGTTGCTCCACTACTCCAGGTCAGTTGTAGAGTTTTTCCATACACAAGTGGGACTTTGTGTTATGCTTGTCTCAGAAAACTGTATAATCTGACACTTAAAATCTGCGATGCTGGCTTGCTGCCGTCCCCAGGCGTGCTTGTGGACACGTAGAAGCTCAGCCAGCCCTGTGGTGTGGGGCACATTCAGAGCAGAAGCTGCTTTTAGCAGCCACACAGTTGGGTATCGGCTTCTTTTTGGGTGTGTGCTGCGGATTGAAGGATTTGTGTAAGCACTGTGCAGATCCTTCTGTTGAACAAAGGTGACTTAAGGAGCAGAGCACCTTCCCAAGAACGGCTCTCAGACAGAAGGTTTAAGTGCAGTTATTAATTTTGAGGAATTAGAACCTGAAAACTGTCAGTATGGCATAGCTCTGTGATGTTCCTACTTTTAATTGGATTTTAAAGCTCATAATTAATTTGCTAAAAAGCGGGAGATCCTCGTCCTATGGAAGTGAGTGGGAGTTTTGCCATTGCTTTCAGCAGAGGAGGATTTTGCTATCTATCCTTTTATTTTTGCAAATCTTCTACAACAGCAGCAGAGCAGCCTGGCACGTGAAAATGAGCGTTCCCATTTCTCCTGCCTGCCATTCCAGTAGTGAGGAAGGAGGGGCCTCTCTCACGCCCACGTTTCCTACAGTACACCTTGGCAAGACAGCTTTCATTTCATCTGCGAGTAAGATGAAAGCAGCCATTAAAGATGCAGTTTGTTCTTTGTGTTCTTGTGCAGAGATACAGAGCTCTCTCTCTTCGTGCCCGCTTGGACTACGGAGTGGCTGCAGGAGAGCAGGATGCTGCCCTCTCTAAGGTTCTTTGGGTCAGGGACTCTACAGGGCTTTAAATGTCACCGTGCTCCTGTGTCTTGGCTGTGTGCTCTGCACAGCACTGCACACCAGTGTGCTCTGCTGTCTGGGAGCACAGGGAGGTGTGCTGACATTTTGTGTGGCTTCAGTTTCAGAGGAAAAGCATCTGAGAACAGAACTCCGCTCAGGGCAGTGCAAGCTGCAAATTGAGAACACTTGAGAGAGGAGCCCCTGGAGCAAGCAGCAGAGATATGTGGCATCCTGTGGGTTTACCAGTAATCGTGCTTGGCATTTTTGTCTCTCCTAACCTATATATAGCACTATACGTTTTCAAAGCTTTTGACAAATGTTAATAAGCCAAACGCAGCTTCAGTCCTAAT
Source organism: Cyrtonyx montezumae (assembly GCF_038088225.1). NCBI lineage: Eukaryota > Metazoa > Chordata > Aves > Galliformes > Odontophoridae > Cyrtonyx > Cyrtonyx montezumae. Next base: position 17,222,698 of record NW_027072078.1, on the reverse strand, counting down.
AGCCCTTGTTTCACAGAACCCTGTGATTCTTTGCCTTCACCCTTCTGCTTTCACACTGGCCGTACCTGCCAGACTTGGCTGGGCACTTGTCTTTCACCTTTACAGCATGTGTAGCAAACGGGATGCAAGGTGCTTTGTCTGCCTTGCTGTCTCCTCTCTCAGGTAGGCACTAGAGAGCATCAGAGATCAAGCAAGCTGAATTATCACTGAGGCTCATTTACTGAAAGCTTTCTAAAACAATGCACAAACTGCTCACGTGGAACTGCTGCACCTTCACAGATGTGACCAGGGCAGGGGAAGTCCTTTTTCTCTGACAAGGGGAGATCAAATGCAACGTGCGTAGTAGGGTGTCATGGGCTGTTGAGACAGTGCCAAACAACTGCAGCTCTGGTGTCTGGGGCAGTGCTGGTGACAGTGTTTGAATTGCAGTTGAGCAACCAGAATAGAAACAGGACACCAGCATTAGCTTACTAACAAGAAGTTTCTTACTTTTTTTTTTCCTGAAATGTATATGTGAATATATATATATAAGTCACACTGAAAACCATGCAGGTCTGCAGAGCTGATCAGTCAGGCACAATGTAAGCAGATTGTTATTGTCTTGCTGGGTATGTCCCCATGGTAGTTTGTGACACACCATAGAGACATCCAGGCTGGCTGGCCTTTCTTGTTTCAGGGACTGAGAGGACAATTTGATATTCTGATGAAGTCTTGCTGGCTGCTGCTTCCTCTTCATTGCTCTACCCAGTGAATCCTTTAATTGAGTTACTGTGTTTAATGTCTGGTAAAGTGGCTCAGCTCCAGTTAACACCTCAGCCCACTCTGCTGTCCAGGGTGGGTGACCACTGTACAACAGAGCTGCCTTAGCAATGAGAAGTCTGCAGACTCACAACAGAACATCTTTTTATTATTATTATTATTATGTATTTTGATGCAATTCTCTTGCCCTCTTTGCTTTTTTTCATTTGGCCTTTCCAATTTGTCACCTTGAAATACATAGGTCTCCCTTAACGAGATCTTACTTCTTTACCTGCTGAATAGACGTGCTAAATATAGAAATCTGTGTCTCTGCACTGAGACATTTGCTTGCTGTAGCCAAGAAGAGAGGTCATACAGATTGCAGCTTCAGTTTGGTCAGTGGTGGGTTCAAGATTGCCTGCTTAGCAATTTTAAGAATAAATAAGTAATAATCCCTTCTCTGTTTATAATTGCTGGCTTAGGATCTTTGTAGTGCAAGTGACTCCTTCCTCTCCTAATGCATCTGCACTGTGCTGACTACGTGGGGATCAGTGACATTGAATTTATACAGGGGGAGAAGCAATGGAGCATTTGCTCCTGGGGGAGATGATAAATATGCATGTACAGGAATACTCTGAATGAGAAAAGGGGAGGTGCCAGACCTCCATCATTAGGTGTGAAGGATTCCGTGGATGCTACACCATGGGGGATTGATTCACAGACACTGCATAAGATAGGTAACTGTGAACACAGTAGACCAGCCTCACCCTGACTTACTGCTGCACCGTTTCACTGCTTCAGTGATAAGATTATTTTGGGGGTAGAATGACAGCCCCAAAAATTGTTGGAAGCAACTAGAGAAAAGGTGCAGCTTTAGGAGACTGTGAGCATGGAAACTTGGGGGAGCAGATGTGCGTCTGGCCATGCAAGGGGGAGCTGCAGCCTGGAAAAAGCACACGGTACAGTGGTGGTGGTTGCTGTCATTGGGTGTGCAGGGGGATATGTGACCCGCTCCCATCTGCAGGGCTGGTACAGCCAGCACAGGTACCATATCAATTAGCCAGCAAGAGCTGAGTGAGCTGCAGTGTTGACTGAAAATCAGGCTTTAGTAGCACAGGGCAGAGGATTCTGGGGACGTGCTGAGGGTTTCATTGAAGAGCAGTTAACAAGCTTTGTTAGAAATGGGAGATGAGGTATAGGGAGAATTTTAACAGATGTGAAGTTGAAGCTGGATCCATCCACAGTACAATGTGTCATAAGCCCTAAGTTGTTTCCATTGCACTCTGGCTTTGATGGTTTGACTGACTGTGCGCTAACCTGCCTGGGTGGGGAAGCGGTGAGGTGGAAAAATGGGACTTGAGTGGAGTGCTCAGTAATGCTGCTGTTGTGCTGACTCTTCTCTTCTCCCCTCTGCAGGTGAGAAGCCTTACAAGTGCTCGTGGGAAGGGTGCGAGTGGCGTTTTGCACGGAGCGACGAGCTCACAAGGCATTACAGAAAGCACACGGGTGCAAAGCCCTTTAAATGCAACCATTGTGACAGGTAATGCAGCCTCCTAATAACGTGGTGTTTAAGCAAAATGTGGTCCTTGTGAGTGGTGTGGAGCTGCCAGACCCCTGACAGCAGAAGCCTGGCCTATCGAGGTCTCTTGTCCCCCTGCCCTAGTTCCTCCTCCAAAGGAGGACACAAAGAAAGAAGCAGGGCTGATAAGTCTTACTGACACCTGTCATGTCTTTTGTGGTCGCTGGACTCAACTCGATCAAAGGGCAGCTTATTTCAATACTCCATAATCAGTGAGAGTCCAGAAGGCCACAGACCACTTCAGTGACAGACTTACTGTATCAAAGTAGGTCCGCAAACTATCTCCACAGCTTTCCCTCTCCCCATCCTCATAGATCAGTGTCCTCTAAAAAGCAGAGCTCCTTCCCCACCTGGCTCCCTCTAGGGCTATCCCAGCCACCTCTGCTGGCTGCTTGCATGTTGGCAGGGTGCTTCATTTTCAAAAGCACAGGGCTAATTCAGGTACATCTGACTATTCAAGTTCATGAGATTGTTTTGTGTAGGATCAGTGATTGCTGCATATTCTTGCTAATGAGTGAATCTTTTCTCCAGTTCTAAATTTCAACCTTGATGTCTGTTTGATGTGGGAAATACTCTGCCACTTTGTTTTGTGTGGGCGCAGATCTAAAAGCTGGATGGGGGTGCCTAGAGCCAGGATTCTTGAAGAGCTTAATACGCAGCAGTCCTTCTCTGGACCCTCAGAAATGAGGGGCCAGGTTTGCCTGGAGATCTGGGAAGCCAGCAATTCCCACTGAGAGCGATGGGAGCTGCTGCTTGCTGCCCACTTTTTGCTGTCCTTGCCACTTTAGCTGCTGAATGAAAAAGCTCGTCTGAAAAATTGAATTGTCCTTGCTTGGTGCTGAGTGCTTTTGAAAGCTGGGTTCTTTGAGCGCAGAAACAAAACCAAAAGAAAACACTCCTCCCTAACCCCAGTCACAGATGATAAGAAATTAGGGTGGAGCAAAAGCAATTACCACTGTAATGACTCTTGACAGCACTGACAGGATCGAACAATGAGCACTTCTCCTCATGCCCCCCCCCAGCTGGAGGCTGGCAGTGCCCTGGGTAAAACCTGGATCCAGTGTACAGCAATCAAATGATGTGCTTGCATCTGAACATGTTATCTGGCTAATCCTATTTGTATATATATTTTAAAAGAGACTTAAGAAAATTACCCATCTTTTTAATGCAGCACTAAGGTTCTTTGCTCTGATAAGGAAACATTCTGTAATACAATTTGGAATACTCTAGGAAGCCTCTGGGTACACCAGAACAGCACAGAACACACATGGAGAGAGGATGTGTGGGACATAAACAAGGGACCCCATCCTTTTATGGGAAGGAAATTTGATCATTTTCACATCCTGCCTTTCCAAGTGCTTCATCTTCTTGAGCACTCTTCTCCCCTTCTCTCCCTTCTTCCTGCCCACCTTTTTACTCAGACAGCTTCCTCTTGGATTTTATCCCTGGATCTTCGTTTGCTGAGAATGAGGGACAGGATAAACCAAATAGAGACCTCTGGGGACATGCTTTTGTATAAGCACCTCAGTGAAGGAGGACATTTACGTTCTGTTTTTAGTGTTAAGGCATTGCCTTTCTCTTTTTTTTTTTTCTCTTAAGGAACAGAGTAACCATTCCCAGCCCCACAAGCACACTGTCACAAGCAGTGCAAAACTACAGGGTTTCTGTGTTAGAATCTTTAGCAGAGATTAAAAGAAATACAGTCAGTATTCTCAAGGTCTCCTTCAGACCTTCTTTCAGTATCCTTTTTCATACTTCCCGTAACTATCTAGGTTTTTCTTGCTGGCAGCCAATTCAGTTGCTGCAGGTAAAAGATGTATTTCTGCAACTATTAATAGATCTGCTTTTCCACTGATCTGTAGGTAAAAGAAAACAGTATTAGTAAGGAAATGAAGAATGCTGTAGTTTGTGCACTGTTGAACTCCATGCACGTGGTGTTTGAGTGTGGCAGAAGTCAGGTTCAGCTTTACTTTTCCAGTCAGTTGTTGTAAGCTCACAGAATGGCACTACCTGTTCTTTTAGGTCACTCTGCCATACACTATTTTTCCTTCTTTTCCCGTTCATTGATCTGTCCGGTACCATCTATTGCAGGTATCACTTCAAGTGAGAGCTGAAATGAGCATAAGTCTGTCCCTAGTCATTTAGTCAGACATCTGATGTTGAAGATGCTCCTTCCTTGGCCTGGGTTTTCAGATGGAGAACAGTTTCTTCACATCTGAACTGCTGCCTTCTTTTGCATCCACTGTTATTGACATAAGCCATAGTCACTCCCCCAAACATCCTGGCTTGATAAATCTTTAGGAGCTTTTTGGAGCTACTTTTTGCAATGCTGACATCACAGAATTGTTTGGAAGGGATGGCCACACCTGAGCAATCAGAGCATGAAAGTGGTGATTGAAGTAGCAAAGAAAAGGAGCTCTGTACAATTTGCCTGCAATTCCCTTCCAGTCTGTTTTCAGAAGTAGTTGTATCTGTGACCTCCTGGCCACCATCACAGAGATATTCATGTCATTTTTGTACAGGACCATTCTAAAGTAAAAGAGATAGAAGATGTGATTGTGTTCTGCTGCTGTCTCAGCCCAAGCAATGTGCATCCCACAGATCTCATCAGTAGCTGTAGATGTTAGGCCACCCTTGGTTTGAGTATCACCGTATGTGCTGCAAATGATACATGGTTTGGTGGCAGCAGGGGAGGATGAAGAATCAGCTAAGGTGGTGCAGAAATCAGTGTACGAGTCCCTCATGCCTCCCAGACACAAGGGGTGCGCTGTTTATTATCATTCCCCAGGAGTTAATGCTCTTCAGAAACACAGGGCAGGTTAATATACAGCGTGAGCCTTCACTCCAAGGGAAGAAGATGGCAGAGTAGTGACACTTGCTTGTGCCCAAATACAAGTTTAGTGCCTGACTATTGGAGCATGTGTTCAGTGTCCTCTTTGACAGCAAGTTAAGAATGTGCTTTGCTGGAATGCACAAAAATCCCACAGTAGGGAATCCACAGCTGGTAAGAAAGATGGTTGAGCAGTACGTTCTCTTCCCATTATTATTACCTTCCCTCTTTCTCCTGCAGAGGCTTCAGTGCTGAGCAGTAGTGTGTTGCTAGGGAGATGGAGCAAGAAGAGAAGGGAGTGAATTGTGTTTCAGAGTGGGGAAGTTTTGCGTTGTGCATCGCTGTGTGGCTTTCAGAATTTAGGGTATCTTAACCTGGAATAAACTGTCCTTCCCAGTAAGAGCTGGATTAGGAAGGGTGATGGGTCCATGTACACCACGCTGTGTGTATGCCAGTGCTCGTCTAGAACTGGAAGAGGTGCAGAGCCAGAGTTGTGGAGCAAGTCACATCCTATCTGGCAAGCAGGATGAGGGACTAACAAGCTGCTGCTTCTTAATATGTGGGAAAAGGAACTTACCTTGTCAGTTCATCCTGTGGAGCCTTCTTCACTGCTGGCTCTTGTTCCAGCAGGGAGAAAATATGTCTGCTGCTCAGTAGTAGGTTTTTTTGGTTTGTTTGGTTTTGTTTTTTTTTTTTTTTAAGCATTTTAGCTGCAGCATTTGATAGAGACTGCTTTACTGTTGAAAATAAAGGTGCACATCTACCCAACCTTACCAATAGGCTAGAACTAACCAAATTTGTCAGCAGGAGAATGTGAAGAATTCATACTGTACCATTTTATTATCTGCAAATTAGCAAAAAATTATGCCATTTTATTATCTATAAAAATATTACAGAGCTGAAAAATACACTAGATGCTAGTATTATGGTAATTGATGTGAAACTGTGGTTTAAATTCCTATTTTTTAACAGATTTTGCTGTGTTGTGGCTCTGCATACGTCTTCCTGGGACGCATTAATAATAAAGACAATTGGAGAGGAAAATCCGTTCTTGGGTAGTGGTCTTATGACTAGTCCTAGGCTAAGTGCCAGCTGGTGCTTGTCTTTTTGGCAGCCACTCAAGCTGTTGTTTTGTTTTGGCAGCCCTTGTAGCCAGAGCATGCTGCTTTCTCTGTTTAGACTGACGAAAGAAACGTTGGTCCAAGGGTGTATTTTGGCACCCTGAGGCTAGAAAATTCTAGCTGTGCTGAGCCTGCTGTGCTGAAAGCCAAGTGCCTGTTGTCAGACCCTCGACTGGGTCTGCACTTCATGCAGGAGCTTGGAGGAGTACAGCCACTATCTTATACTGAAGTCTTTATTTTTTGTCATTCTGTTACAGAAAGATACTAACCCTGGTGTGAGATGATACAAATCAGTAGAGAACAGCTGGTATGAGCAGAGCTGTTCTCATCCACAGATCATGAGTATCTAGCTTTTCTTGTGAAAGCTGCCTTCTTACAAGGTTTCTTTGTCTTAATAGTTTACCTTTTGGTGACTCATCTCTGTATAAATGGAGACAGACTGCTTGTACAGGACAATGCTGCCGGCAAGATGGAAAAGATCCCCAAATTATTTGTAATCTCTCCATTTTTATTAGTTCTTCAATTTTTTAGCCTTTTTCTACTCAGGGTGTTTGTTCAACGTGTTTGCCTTTAGATTGAGGTAACTTATTTTCTTTGACTGAAGTTGAATTTGTTCTTTTACATTCTTCTTTCTAAAAAATACTCAGCTACTGCCTTTTTTGAAATAGACTTACTGCCCATTTATAAGCTATGCAGATTCTCGTAGTAAGTCATTAGGATATTCTAACTGGTATATTTCTGTATTCTTAATCTGCCGGGCAATGGAAAGACATTTCAGGCAAATCAGTTCTCAAGGTAGCTTCTCATTATGTCCTCAGAGCCTACAACGTTTATTCAAAACCCACAGATGTGTCCTTTTGTGTGATATTTATAATGAACGTTTCTTGCTTTTACTAAGAATAAATGTGCCGGTGTCTTATGCTTTAGGGTGGAATGAAAGCAAGCCAAGACTGTCAGGGAACTTGGAAACTTCCCATTTCTGAGTGTTCCAACTTGAAGTGTGTAGTAGAAGTTTGATGTATTAGGATATCTCTGTATTTCCTCACAGTTGAGCTCCATCTCAAGGCTTAAGGGTAGGCAGCCAGAACAACTGCTTGCTTGTCCAGTAGTTTGTTCTCTGTTGCTATACATATCATTCTGATACTATGTTTGAAATGGATCGATGCCTTTGATCTCATTTCTAATGGGCATGGAGTTGGTAAAATATTCTTGCTTACTGTCAGTCTTGATAAAATGGGATTTGTATTGATTGACAGAGAAGGAAAAAGCACCTGTCCACTTGAGAACCCCTAGTCAGTGAGAAGATATTAGTGGTGTGAAGTCCCAGATTTTGGGCTGCTGTTCCTGCTGCTGTGAGTTCCCTGCAGCATGTCTTCTAGAAGGCAGTTGCTTTAGAATGGTAATTCCTGATTAACTCTTTTTGGGGTTGCTCTTCTCTGGGAGGGTGTTTTATTCTGAACGTATTAACCCATTTCCCAAGTGGATTAAGTAATTTCAAAAGAAGGCAGTCATACGCCTTTAGAGAGGGAGTTCATCAAGAATAGATGCTTCATTTTAATTTTATGCCCTTCCTTATCCTTAATAGTCTTCATGTTTAGACCAGCCCTAAAAGCCAACTAGTTCTCTAGGGTTGCTGCTCTAAGACCATCTCATCAGAATCCAAAAAACATGTTCAGAATGTTATTTTGCATGTTGAGATGGAAGAACGATAGCTTTGTGGACTAAGAACAGAAATTGAAAGTGGAAGTCCTGGCTTTTTAATTCTTGTGTGATTTACAGTTTCCTTGCCTTTTTGTGTTTAAATTTTCACATTTACAGGGTGGGTTTAATAATAACTTGTCTTATCTCAACATAATTTAGGGGGATAGCATTTGGCATCCACATATTACCACTGAGATTCCCAAGAGAGAAAAGGAAAGATACATAGCCTGAAGGATTTTCAGCCTACGAGCTTTGAACTATTTTCTTTCTAATTTGGATTTAAAAATGAGAACTTAGTTTTCAAAACTTACATTGGTGTTTGTTTAAGGTAGCAATATCAGTTAAAGAAAAAAGACTAAGTAAAACCGACTTGTTTTATTTTTTAGCATACGCACAAACACTAAAAATTTCATTTTATTCTTCAGGTACATATATGAGCACCCTTCCCTGGTATTTCACTCAGTGAAAGAGGAGGGAAAGAAACAGCAAAAGGAGGAGAGTAGTCTATTTAGCTTTCAGCTAGTCTATTTCAGTTTTCAGGAACCAGGTTTTTTTCCTTTCCAAAATCTTTATTTCATTTCATATTTGCTTTATTTTGCAGATGTTTTTCCAGGTCTGATCACCTTGCCCTCCACATGAAGAGACACATCTAAATATCGGTCAGCTTGGCATGGATGACATCTGAGCTAGGTGTTGTGAGATGAAAGTGGAACTCAAGTTATAAGTGCTGCCTTGCAGGAGAAGAGAACTCGATCACATATAACCCTCTGTACAGAGACCACACACTCACTCACACTGTCATACTTGCAGTTATACTTCAATACATCCATCGGTTCTTTATGCCTTGCCCCAGCTGGATGGGAGAAGATGCAGGAGGAGGAAATGCTATAGATGTGAATTCAATGAGAAGGAACAATTGCTTACTGTACTTCGTCTCTCCTGAATTGGTTTCCTGGGTTTGCCAATGGAAAACAAAGGAAATGGAGGAGGCTTTCCTGCAGGTGGACGGCAGTAGGAGGGGCTTATGTAACTTGCTTCTCAGTGCAACTCAATAGGAGAAAATGTCGTCTTGAAGTTGCATATTTGTAGCACTAACTTTGTTTTTAAATAGATGGGGGGAAAACAATGACCTAGAAAACCAAATCCCAGTTTGGTAGCCAAATTAACCTCTTGGTTCATTTGTTCTTTGTCTGAGGATTCCTAATGTTCAATGCATCAGACTTCTCACAGACACTTTGACCTGTCTTGGTTTTGGTTCTTCTTCCCAGAACTGAGCTATTGAGATCCTTTTAAGACAATACCAGTGGCCTTAATGGCAGTAGACTGTGGAGTGACACTTGTTACACAAATATCCTCTCTTTGGCCTGAGTTTATGTAGACTTCACGGAGGACTATATTTTTTTTTGGTTGTTTTTGTTTAGATTTTTGTTTTGGCTATTGCACAACATATGCACTAGGGACTCTGGAAGCTGCTGCCATGATGGTTAAGTGGCCAAGGGATACACCCTGAAAAACAGCACCTAATATCTCTGTAGGCCTCACCTTGTTGCCATAGCTAGGACTTCTTGTTTATCTGTTGAATGAAAACTTTAAAAGCTTATTTGGAAGCTTAAACCTTTTTTCTCTTTTCTCTACAAACAAGTGATCTTCAGAACTCCTTGTCTTCACCTGGATATCGGTCTGGGACTGGCCACACAAGCATGACTACAGGATTCCTTCCACATCATGTGAGCGTGTTAGCCACAAAACTCACAGTGACTTAGTGATAAATTATGTTGCTTTTTCTTGCTATTCTTCTAATAACCAATCTAAAACATTAGACTTTTGTTTGGGTAAATAGCACCTGCAGATATTTTAAATTAAACTTGATGTTTTTTGAACATACACGCACGCACACACACAAGCCAAAAATCCTGCTCCAGTCTGAGTGTGAAATAGAGAACTTCTTCCAAGTACAATGGCTTCATTCAGCATTAGCCTTTTAAAGAAATGATGAAAGTCCTCCTTTTCCATTTATCAAGTTGATGCTGTAGCCTGCTTCTATGTGTAACAGTGTGAACAGTAAAGGAAGGGTTGGGTTTTACATACAGCAATGAGACTTTCCTGAGTGATTGATCTAAAGTACTAATAACCTTGAGGTCTGTTTTGGCCTACTGTGTGAACCATTAAGGGGAAGTGAATGTCTCATGCTCACCCTTCAGTCCTATTGATAATTTGATTTTGTTGGGCTCAAAGTGGATTAAAGTCTTTATTACAAAAGAAAGGAAAAAAAAAAGCATCTTACAATAACTTGTTTGAAACTATATGGCGCTGGCCCTGACTCCAAAGACTGCATTTAGGACCATAAAGATGGTTTGTGCAAGCAGGTGTGTGGTCATTAGATTGTATACTTTGTAAATTCTGGGACCATCTTTACAAGATGTGACTGGAAATTAAACAAAATGGCGCATGGTCCACAAATGGTTGCTGCTCTTTTATACTGTATTAGCCAGCTGCCCTTCTTTGACTGTTTTGACACATTGACTGTTAACTATTTCCCTTAATTCATGTTTTGGGAGTTGAAACTGTACTCTTGGGGAAAAAGAACAAACAAGAAACTCAACAGATGTTTAAGAGCTGTCACTGGGTTCCTTGGCACTTGAGTTCTCAAAATTTTGCAACGTTTGGTTCTAGTGAGAGATTAAATTTACTTGAAGGATGCTGGTTTTCCTCACAGTTTTTGCAAAGCACTGTGACTGTCAACTGAGCAGATTTGGGAAGGGGGGAAACACATTGTCTGGCCCATATGGCATGGAATATGGACCAAAATCTAACCATCTTTTAGGGGCAATGACATAACATTCATGATGAAGGAGAAAGCAAGAGCGAGTGTGAAGAAAAGAAAGGTAGAAAGAGAGAAAGAAAGAAAGTTGAGTTTATTCCAAAGATTTTAAACTAACCATACTATATATACATATGTGGAGCACTGCTTGCTGACAATCTCGTATTTCTCTGCTTCTGTGTTTGCATACTTTTTATGACCATTCCATCCAGCTGTTCTACTGGGACTGAGGGCCCTAGAATCCAATTTGTATTAGAATATATGGAGCATCCTGCCAGATGTCTAATGGGATCTGAAACCTCAGCTGTGTGAAACTGTAGAACATCCACTCAGTGCGTTAAATTAGAAAAAGGATAACAGAATCCTAGAATTTCATTACTGTAACATCCTAAAGTATGTGCTCTCAAACTTACTGCTGTGGTACTTATTGTCTGTGTACCTGCATAAATATCCTTCTTTGACCTCTGAACACACCTGCCTTTTTAGACATGCTAACAGTAGTCTACAAATCATAGTTCAGTGTCAGTTTAAGTACCAGTTATTCCCGTTTTCATTTGTGATCTTGTTGATGTCTCATTTAAATATGGCAGAACAAGGGCCCAATTGAAAAAAAACACGCTGAAATATCTGATTATTTTGTTCTGGGGACAGGCTTATGTTTAAATCCTGGGTCTATATAGCTATACAAGCATAAAAGAAAAGAGGATAAGAGACTTAACCAGATTTTAGACTTAACGGGCTCTTTCTGTTGCAGGTCTTGAGATCTGAAGCCAAATGTTGGGCTTGGGGACCATCTTTTCTGTTTCTTAAGGGAGGTGTTTTTCAATGTATGTGTTGTGTACTCTGTCAGTCTCTGCACTTCAATTTTTGGGCCTTCATTTGCAAGTGTCTTAATCATTACTAAAATTTCAAAGCTTGACTTGTATTTTATAGGAGTCTCAATTTTGGAAAGGCACATTCCAGGAGTCATTTTTTACAATGACAGATATTTCAAGCTGTGCACTTCAAACCTGAGTAATGCATTATAACTAGATCCTTTTTTGAGCTATATCTCCTTGGTAAAGTTGTATAGATATCCTCTATTTATAAGTTTGAGTAGAAGTATGCTAATAAGAAAAGGCATATCCTTTCTATAAGTCTTCTGTGGAAGCAAAACCATAAACAGATGACTTGGTAACAGCTGAGAACAAAGTTAGCAAGCTCCAGAAAGGAGAAGCTTAGGATTGTGTCCTTTACGCTGGACTTACACCTGTTTGCAGAACAGAAGACAGACATTTCTGGCTTTTCTGAAGAGATTCAAATGTGGTTTCCAAGGCCATGGAACTGTAGAATGAGAACAGATTGAGACAAATATCACAGAAAACAGTATGCATGGAAGAAACAGCTAAAGGAAATGTCACTTTTTATGAATAGTAAACAGTACTTTGGAGCAGAGCCACAGAGTCAGTCAGAGGAGAACGCAGGTGGGAAGGGAGCTTCAGCGGTCATCTCAGCCAACCTTTAACTAGAGCTTAGGGCTGAGTCCAGTCAATCTCGCAGTGCTACCGAGGATGGAAATTCTGCAGCTACTCCGTATAAGCTGGTCTGGTATTTGACCACTTAAATGGTTAAAAATAAAATAAATCTGTTTGTCAAATAGGAATTTCCCATGTTCCAAATTGTTTGCTGCCTCTTCCACTATGCATCGCTATGAAGAGTCTGGCTTCATTTTCTCCATGATTTCTGTAGGGTATTTGTAGACAGCGATAAGATCTGTTATTTTCTCTTCCTAAGATTTAACTGTGTTCTACAGCCTCTCTTCAGCTGTTGTGTGCTCTGGCCCCTGATCTTGGTGGAGTTCTGCTAGACTTGCTCCAGTTATGTCAATAATTTTCTTGTAACAGGGAGACCAAAACTGGGCAGAATATTCTGGATAATGATGTACTTCACTTGTTACAGTGTTGAAAAATCATTTAGTAAGTGCCAGTATCAAGATTTTCTTATCAGATTTACTGAATTTACAAGTTAAGTTTATGGAAATACATGTTTTATACTGCCAGGTTAAGACCTGGCAAACAAAACTGTCTTTTCTAACACAATCACCATTTTTTTTTTTACTTCAGACTGAAAAAATGTTATCACTCATATCAAACATGGAGACACATTGTATTTTAGTCACTTTTTAGAACAAAACAACACTTCAGTGCATCTTTGCTCTGCTGTATTTCCCCCCTTAGGAGAAAAATGACCCAAATAATCATAGGTATTTTTATAAAGAATTCTCGGGGTGAATTATTTTTCATTGTCCCTGAATTTCTCTTTCAAGAGCCAGTACTCAGTCTAGAAAATTATTTCATCTAGATAGACCAGGCGAAGGAACAAAAATCTTTTTCCAGGACTGAAATCCCACATTTATTCAGCCTCTTGGACAAAGCCCTGAGCAGTATGATTTAATGAAACTGAATTATTTTTTGAGGGTAGGATTAGGTAACCTCCAGCAGTACCTTTCAACATTAAGATTTCTGTGTTAGTGATTCATATCAGAGCTGTCTCTGATTAAATGTGTACTGGTTCTAGTTCTTGCTAGTCTTGCACTGGCAGAACAGACTGTAGAATGGGCCTGTAGGATTTTTCTCAAACTCTGATAGTTTTATCCTTATTAACTTTATAATGTTTTTATGAGAGGAAGATGAAGAAAATCTTGAAGAAGCAAAAATAATAACAGCAAAGCAGTTTGAAGGAGCATCTTATCATGAGATGTCACAGCTGCAGGGACCAACCAAAGATTGTGAAAACAAGCTTGCTAGCCTGGAAGACCCATGTGAGGTATCCAAAATGATTCCCAGTACCTGAAATCTAAGCCAACTAATATTTCTATAGAAGTAAATCATAAAACCTTTTTTCCTTTACCATTCTTATTTTCCTCAGATATTTTGGATTTTGGTTTACTGTATTATTAAAATGGCACATTTTCACTTAATACCTGGAAAATGCTGACCAAACACTGATCAGATGGAAGAACCTAAATGCAAGAGGAGCCTCCAGTCCCTTGCTTTTTGGAACTGTTTTACTTTCAGGTCTGAAAAGTATAATCACAGGGATTATGGCTAAAATTGACTTGAATAATTGCAGTGATTGAGTGTATTTTGTCTGTGACATTTTATCTACAGAATCAGGCTTTCTTCTTCATCTTACCTGGCTTTAGACAATTTGGGCTCTTGTAGTCACGTCTAACACAAAGGTGGTTCTTCCTGTTTAACATACTTCATTTGTCTGTGTACAGAAGAGGTCGTAATTGGTGCTTTTGACAAAACTGATGAAAATCCAGCTATCTTAAGAGTTTCCTTTTCTTTCTTTCCCTTACGGTGTCAAATTCTTTAAATTGAAAAAATAAAAGCAGAGGATCATTTTGACATAATTTATTGTTACCTGGCTAGCATCCAGTTAATCAAGGGCTTTTATTCTTGCTTTTATTCAGGACTTAGCACATTTAGACATTCCATCCAGCAAGACTGTTTTTAAGCTTTTGTATTTCTGGGTGACACCTTTAACCCAGCATTCTTTTGAAGTACTTTTTGCTGATTTCAGATAGAGTTGCACTTGCAAAGGTCATCACACATCAAGAACAAAAACAGTGCTTGACTAACTCTGTGGATTTGGCTTGAAAAATAAAAAATATTTCCTCCCAAGGTTTTACAGATGCTCATAGACAAATCTTGCCTGTCTTTAATTCAATAAGGTGTAGACTTTACGAGAATGATTATTTCCAGATCGAGCCTGGGTATTTTTCTTCCTTGTGTCACATTTGCGTCTGTTCTTATTGATAGAGACGGTTACTGCAGTCTTCCTCTTCCACAAATCTACGCTGGCTTCAACAGCAAGATTTAGCATAGCAAGAACTGAAGGGTCTCGCCTACTGGGTACTAAGATCTGTCTCACAAAACTGAGACTTTTCTCCTCCCTTAGAGGAAGAGGTCCAAGACATACTTGTATTATATAAGTTATATATATAATGAGGTAGTTGTATATATAAGTTATATATATAAAAACGTGGAGATGGTGGGGTAGGCTGCCTTTATCACCTCAAAAATAAGTTTCCCTACCAGAAAATTTTCAAATGCAGGTGTCATTTGCAAACAGGGTTTTATAGTTTTCCTTAATGCTTGTTAACGGTATTTTTGGTGTGATAGTTAAAGTGGAAACTCTTCACAACTTTCAGAATGAAAGCTTTGATGATTTTTTTTAAGTGCTTTGGTCCTGACTTCTATATACTGCCAGAAAACAGGTTCTACACCCTTGTCTCTGTGTGAGTGTGGCGGTACGACGGTCTACTGTATATACCTACACAGAAGAGGAGACTGAGCTACTGACTTACAGTGTGTAGTAGCCAACCGTGCCTATTGCTTACATTTAGGGAGGGCACTTATTGTTGCCACTGCATTTTAGGAATCATTTCAGCTTCTGTAGGGAAGTTTTCAACAATTCTGGGAAATACATGTTGCTGTGTACTGTGAATGGATAGGCTGCAAACTGGGGATTGGGAGGGGAGGTAGGAAGGGGGGGAGATGTGGGCTTTTCATGTACACACTGAAAATTAACTAGAATGGACAGAAAGGTGACAATTTTAGCATTTATTATTGGGCTCTTGGGGAAATAAAAAAGCTAACTTGCAGTCTGTGAAAAGCCTGTTGTCTGAAGGGTTGATCTTTATATTTTGCAACATGCATTTTTCCCATCTCTCTGTATTTCAAAAAACAGGCCTGTCAGATTCTAGAAGTAGATCAAAACACTGGTTTGCACACTACTTTGTTACCAAGGCCATGTCTCTACCAGGGAAGTTGCTCTACCTTAAAACAGCAGTCTAGTTAAGATCACTTCGTAGATGTACCCAGTACTCAATTTGCCTAGACTGTGTTTGCATTGGCATCCCATGCAGTTAAGCTAAAGTGTAAGAAAAGGTTAAAACATTTACAGCACATGAAGGTTCTTGCACTGATTTAAGTGTATGGTTTTGTAGTCGCTGCATATAAACCGTGACAGCTTTTCTCTTAGAAACAAGGCCTTAGTTTAGCATGTCTGTTCATCTGAATTGGAAAAATAATAATGCAGGCTGTGAATTTTTTTACTGCTTTGCAAAATGGCCTGTTTTCTTACTTATCCTTTCAAACCTTTCTTACTCTCTACTTCATGTTAGACTTTTGTTTGGGGGATTTTTTTTTTTTTTAGCAACAACAATGAAAAGTATGAATGCTCCTGATTTAAATATATATATATATATATATTGCTTGAAGGACTTTCATTTTGCACTATATTTTTTCTTTTACCAGATGTGTCTGACAAGTGCATTTTGGAGATGCCCTCGGTCACGTTCTCTCAGGCCTACTCTGGTATTTCTAATATATCACAGAAGTACCCAATCTTGTAGCCCTCAGTTCTGCCTTTTTTTGACATTTTATTTTTTTTAGGCTTTTTATATATATATATATAAATATATTACTTTGTCAGTTTTTTTGCTGTACAAAAGTCTTAAGATTTAAAAATATTATTTGTATTATATGATGGTGGTATGTTAATGTTACAAAATTATTAATGAAGAAAAAATTTATTTTTGTTACTGGTCTGTTTCATAATTCTTTTTTAAATTGGTATATTGTAAGATATCTATGCAAAAATGTTATGTGACGCATTTTTATTTAAGAATGTAATATGTGTAATAAACAGTAGAATGTGTTTGGCCCGACAATGTTTAGTGTGCCTTGTATATTATTTCTTTATGAAACTTCTGTGAACAGTGAAATCATTTTTGAACATCACTTAAAGCTATGGTTCAGTAAAAATACATGTTGGCATAAAATACATAACTTCTAAGTATGCTTTAGCTTATCAGAATCACATTTTTTTATTTAAATAACATTTTTAAAGATGTGTTTTCTAGTGACTTAAGTGTTGCTTTTATCAGTGCTGTTGCACATGTTGCTTTTGGAAAAGATGCACAAGAAAGACATTTGCATTCTTAGAAGCTGACCAGATTTCCAAATTTGCTTCTGCTGGAGTCAGTGACTTTTTTCCTTTGTCTGCTTGCATTGGTTCAAGATCTTAGCCAGTATTATTTTTGTAAAAGATACAAAGAGCACTTGCATTGCGTTCTCCATGTCTATCACAACATTTGTCAGTCAGTGGTCAAAACAGGACTAGACTTTGAGGCTCCTAAACGTTAATGAGGTGCTCTAGTCCGTGTGTCACAGTCTTGAAGGAACTGAGTGCAGTATTTTTCTCTTTCCCCTGCCTCTGTCGTTTAGCCTCCGTTTTTAATGTCTACAAAATTGCAAGCACAATTGAATTCACCTGGATGCTGAAGTACTAATAATGTATTTATGGGGTATAAATACAGACATTCTGAGCACTATTTCTTTGCAGTGTCACAGAATAAAGTGAAATGACTGACTTTTAAAAATTGGTCTACATCCCTTTAAGTTTTTGATGTCTTGTGCTTATACATGGCAGCAATCTAAATGGCACCACATATGAACATCCTTTAAGGCTCATTTAATACAATACAATAGCTTTTATTCCTGCAGCAACATGCCTCACTGTCACTGTTGGAAGACCTGCCAGGACTGTTCATGGGAGGCAGAAGGTAGGATTGCCCTCCTTTCCCCTGCATCTAAAAATCAGATGACCATTCTAACCAAATCATTTATACTCCCTCTGTAGCTAATGAAGAGAGAGAGATGAATACAGAGGTGGCTCACTCCAGGGGATTAACTGAATGCAAAAGAAGGTGGGGTGATGTCAAGGATTTCTAGAAGGTACCATGGTAAGTCGGAAGATAAATGTTCCAGCGATACACATGGGAGCTCTGTTCAGTCAGGTCATCCCATATGTTGAATGATGAACATAATTTATAGAGTGCAGCAGTGATATCTTGATGTCACTCACAGAGCTTGAGTAACTGAGGCTGTCATCAAAGAGTTTGTAGCATACTACTACAAACATACGAGGCTGAAAAAAATGGTCTCTTTTTTTCGATGTGGATTTATACAACGTAGATATGACTGGAATTAGACACAAAAGAGAATTCCTTCTGCACACAGCTTTAGTTTTAAAATCATTGGGGTTTTTTTGTTTGTTTGTTTGTTTTCTTGTAAAAACAAGTTTCTGTTGTTCCACGTTCTCTCTTCCTTGAAATAGTCTGGAAGCTTTTAGCATCTCACCTACCTTGAGCTTTCTTACAGGCTGTGTGTCTAGCCTAAGATGCCTCTAGTATAAATTAGTTTTCTGCACTCCACCTATGAGAGATACTTGCAGAGAGCTCTAGAAAAACTTTTATGAAGGTAACTTGCAGGCAGCATGGCTGGTTCTTTGGCCTGTGTTCAGATGGCTTGAATTAAAGGGAGAATAATCAATTACAGGTAATCATACAAACTGTTTGTTTTCCAGGAACTTTCAGTGCTTTACACTTCCTCTCATAAACAGGTAGGTTATTAGTCTGCAGGATCCACTGTCAGACACTTTTCTGGGCTGGAGACCAGAGAATGGAAATACTGTGAAAGAACACCTTCTCTCTGAAATTGTTCAGGTTGCACACAGTCACACACCTTAGGCAACTCCCACTGTTGAAGAAAGATTTCATGGACGGCATATGAGTATCTTGTTGGATGATGCAATGAAGCAATCATTGTACAATCTCATGTGCAAACTTTGCATAATTTTCCAGACAGTTCCTGTCTTTCATATGCACCTGAGCTGAAGCAGAGAGGAGTAGTGGTAAACCCAGGGCAGAGGATTTCTTACACCTTTCCCTGGATGACGCAGTCTGAGTGAGCTCAGCACTTTACAGGCAGGAAATTTGCAATGTGTGGCTATCTAGCTATTCAGCCAATGTTTGGGGCTCATATTTAATATTTCTAATTTACTGAGGTAATCAGGAGCTAACCTTGCCTTCAGGATCTAGCCTAAATGGTGTTAGCAAACCTAGCACTAGTACTACTCCCGTAATTAAAGAGAAGTATGGTTGAGTGATAACATTTTAATAGTATTTTGGGGTATTCAGGAAGGAGAATAGGAAATTTCCTACCCTTCAGCAAAAAAGACCTCTTACCTTTTTGGCAGATTACTACAAAATAGATGGAGTATTATAGTTCAGTGATGAGAATCCTGGCCTTCCGAAATGAATATTTTGGTCCCTAAAATATGCATTTACTTCCACCTTCTTTACTGTGACCCTGAGATACTGTGTCAGGCTGCTACAACTAAGGTGATTTGGAAGAGGAAGGATGGAACTGTCCCCCTGATCAGAAGAATGCTTAATACTTTGGGAAATGGTCTAAATACAGTTCATCAGCTGTGGCAGAGAACTAAAGGTTTCAGATTCAGATCTTCGTTTCCATGTAAAATAAGGTGATGTCATTCGCTGATCTCCACAAGGGATGAGAGGGCTTTGTGTCTATCTGCATGACACCAGCCCTGTGTTCCCAGGCCCTGGGCATAACACAGCCCCTGAGAAGACAGAGGAGACAAAAATGCTCCTCCTCACTCCCCAGATGATGCTGGGAAGGACAGTCCAGCAGTTCAGTGCGGCAGGGACCAAGGTGGAGGCGTTTCAGACTGCTGCAGTGCCAAAGCCCTGAGGAGAGACCCGAAGCCCCTCAAAATGGCGCCTCGCCCCTCAGGTTTCCCGCCAACGGCCATTCCCCAGTGAGCCGCTCCCTTAGGCGCCTTGTGGCATCGACTCTTAAGTGTGACACTGCTCAGAGCGGCCTGTAAGGCCAAGGAGCAGCAGGCTGAGGGCTGTTCAGCCCATCCCTGGGCAGCATCCATGAAATGCAGCAGCAACAGCATGAGCTTTAAGGTTGGGAGGAAGCATGTGAAGAAATGTTCTCCCTGTCAGGTGGGTCTTTTTACGGCACAGGAGAGCCATGCTGTTCGCTCCCCACACAGCCGTTCTGTTACCCCTTCTGTCCCCTCCTCACACTTCGTGTCTCATCTGCCAAGTTAGCAATGCTTTCTGGATTGCTGATCACCAAATAATTATAAAAATTTTGCCATTGGACAGATTCTTCACAGTGGGGATTGCTGTTAACCCCTTGCCTGCTTTTCTCCCAGTATTTCTGTTGCTAGGCGCCTGCCCCCTTAGGCCACCACAACAATAAAAAACAAGCGCTAGATAACCCCACATCACATTTTCAGTCATAAACCCAGCAAGGCCAGTTGTCCATACAGTCTTGTTGCTGGTATGGCCACCCCAAAACCTTCCTTATGTTGTCTGGGATTGGGCTGTGCTCAAAGTCAGGCACTAGTTCAGAGATTGTGTGGGGATTTGGGAGATCATGTAGAGAAAGATTTCAGACGCAAAAGATGTGAGCCACACTGAGAGCTTTTACTTGTCCCTGTGAACATCACTATCACTCCCACACAGTGCATTTTCCTCTTATAGGTGCTGCTGGGTTCTTGATGTGGTCACAACTGTCTGAGGAGAGCACAACAGGCTGACAGGGAGCTGTGTCATTGAAATCAGGTATTGCCTAAAATTAACTGATCTGCAGGGTGAAGTGGTAGCTGTGTTTCTCCTCAAATGCGGCCTCTGGCAGCTGAGCCTCTCTGGCTTGGTGCCCCATGTGTCTACCTCGGCGCAGAAGATTCAAGATGAAGGCCGTGGCAGCAGTGGCTGCAAAGGCTGCTGGGCTTGGATAGGTGTCTTCCTCCTTCTCTTCGGTGTTTCCATGCAGCTGGGGGTAAGTGCGTGCTCTAGAAGAAAGTTGGCCTGCTGTAGTGGGCAGGTACACAAAAACATCCATGGTCTGAGCAATTTTGAGCAACAAAAAATCAGCCCTCACGTAGTTGCTGCCTGACACATTTAAGAGGACAGTTTTCCCTCCATAGAGAATTACACTGTGCATGTACCACAGGGAGAACATTCCCCTAATTATTTAGAAAATACAGGCAATGAGTCTTTGTGTCAGAAAGGTTTTGTCCACTTGTCCCTTACTGTTCAGCAGGGCTGTATTTACACACGGGACTTGCATGGAAGTGACTTGAACTGATGAAAAGCAAACAACTTGGAGAAAATTACCTGTATGTTTATGTCAATTTAATATATATAAATATACACTCAGATATAAATGTTTTATTTATTAACAGAAGAGAAAAAGAATAGAACACTCAAGACAAAACATGAAAACAAAACCTCAAGTCTAGTTTTAATATATTGGAAGATGTTAGTGGGGCTGTATGGCAAGGAATTGTACCAGAATTTGAAGGTGTCAGATTGTACCTGTACCACAGCAGATATTTTACATAAACTTAACCATATATCATAATCTTGTATTGGTTCAGTTTGAGTGATATGCACACCCTTTTCCCCTATGTGCTCCTATGTAGCAGAAGTAGAGGCGTGCTTGTGGAATTCACTTGTTCTCCTGTTCTAGCAGCCACACAACAAAATGTGAATGTCTCTATAAAACATTTTGCCTGAGTGATTCTGCTGTGAAAACTAATACTGGTTTCCACTTTGTATGAGGAAAGCAGAGATGGCCCACTTAATAGAAACTCAAAAGTTAGGGATAAGCAATGGGGAGACTGCTTTTCTTGACAATGTAGTCAAGCCCAAGAAAGATTATTTGAACTGTCATTTGCTATTACTGAATTCTGTGCCAAATTGAGATTTTAGGAATTGTCAGCCTAGTCCACCTAGTCTCTCTGTCACCAAAACCAAATCCTGCTTGATACCACCTACAGTCAAATTATATCCTGTTGAACATCAGCTTCTCCTTTGGTGACTGCCAAACTATGAAGTGGTATCTTTAGTAGCGACACCATGACATTCAGATGCAGTAGGTGAAAGTACTGCATTGTCATGGATTTCCATCTCCCCTACCTTGCACTCTCTATTGGCATTTTGTGTGCTGCATTAACAGTGGCTCTCTGTTCATTCTGGGAAAGGCCAAGCATACCTTTATGAGCTGTATGAGTTCCCCATTCAGTAGGACTTATTTATCATCATGTAAAAATGTGTACATTTAACAGAGCACATGCATTTGAATCTTAACTGATGTCATACTGATATATGTTGTGTGATACTGATCTTCTGTGATGCCAGTGTACCTTTGCTCTTCCACCTGGAAGCAGGTAAATATTACTAAGAACATCTTGTCAGGGTGACCGTGAGGATCAAATGTTTTGAGGGGACTATATAACTGCTGAGAGTATTATTTGTTTGCTATTAAGCAGACCTTTTTTTTGCTGTGTCCTTGAATGTCTATTGTTATATGAGGCAAAAATGTATGTTTCTGTAAAGAAGCTCAAAGACCAGTGCTAATACACTGTGACCTGTTCAGGAAAAATAGAAGATACCTCTGAAAGAGGCTGTATGCCGCATATCCTTGGGAGTGCTTAAGAGCATCAGTGCACACCCTAGTCTCTTCCTTTCTTGAAGCGTTGTAGGTTTCAGGCATTAATGTTCATGGTCCAAAAATACATAGGGGAGGAAAAGGGAAACTGAAGTATTTAAGGTAGCAATTATCCAATCTGATAATTGTGAAAAGAGAAGATCTCCGAAGAGTGAAAGAAGTTCAGTTCCCATATCTCTGAGGAGATAGGTTTGGCTTTTGTGGATCACTCTTTACGGCAGAATACATTAAAAAATGTCCTTTTCTGAAAACATCTCAAGCCTAGTGTTTGATCTAAAGACAGTACAGCTACTTAGTATATTTGCAGCTGAAGTGGAGCTTAGACTGCAACCTTAACTCTTAGTCCCGAGTACAGAGATTTTATTGATTTATGCCAACTCTTTCTATTGCATCATATAATAGATTTAAAAAGAAAGCAGACCCAAAACACTAACAAAAATGTTAAAGGACAGTCAATCTAATTACTGTCTTAATGTTGGCACTCTTTCTTTTGTCCCCAAAAGGAGCAGACCCCTGCCACAGTTCTGCTCTTCTTTATAGCCTTGATTTTAGTAAGAACAGAGGAGTCAAGTGGAAATAGCTGGGGGAGTAGTCCATGCCTCAGCATTAATAATGTAGCAAATTAAGTGTTTCCCCTAAGAGCCGCTGATGATAGACCAGTGTTTCGTATTTCCTACAAAACCTTTTATGACTAGCGCTCTGGTCAGATTGTATATATACATTCATGTCTCAGATAACCAAATAGGAGTAGCAGTGGGGATATTTTCCACGCTTTACACAATAGTTTTCTTTCTGCTTCTCTTTATAATATCTACTTATCACTCGACCTCAAGCAGTTCTTTTTACTCATCTTGTGTGTCACTTACTACCCCGCTCCCCCATCACGCTGTATGCAGTCTTCCCATCAAGACCTAAAAGCATGTGATATCCTCTTGCTCGCATGTTTTATGTGAAATCTCAAGCTGAGAGAGTCCTCGGTTTAGAGTGCTAGCTGATGGGGATGGCAAGGCAGTCAGGATGATGTAGGCATGCAGAACTGAGGAACCAGGGCCACTCAATATGTTATTAATGAAACTAATAAATATAGCCATTGAATGAACAGAGCTGACTGACATGGGGAGTTTCCAGTTCCCCCTCCTGTCTGCAGCCTTTTCACATGCAGAACAGAGGAAATTTAAAACCAAACTGCCACATGTATTTTCCAAGAAATGCTATGCAAAATTGCCAGCAAAATAATGGATAAGAAAAAAAATTGTTCGTTTTCTAAAAAAAAACTTCACACGATTTTTTGATGTTCTTTCCACAGAAAAGAATCAAACCTACTCTCACTGTTTCCGCTGAGCCAATGGAAAGATCAGTAATGGAATAGCTGAAAAAATTCAAAATAGAAATTGTTTTTCATTATCGTTTTCATGACAGGGAAAAAAAAAAAAAAGAAAAATCAGTTCTGTGACTGCTTTAAGAAAAATAGAAAATAAAAACAAATAAATAAATAGTAGGGAGCCTTGAAATGTCCTGATGATAAAGAGGGAGTGTTTCTAAGGGAAAACATAGCCCAGACCTAATTACAGAACACACTGCTCTGACCTCACCGCACTGTGCAGGACCGGGCAGCGTGTTGGCTAGCACTGGGTTAGAGGTGCGTAGTCAAGCCTGGGTGAAAGAGTCTACTTTTCAACATGCCATCTTCTTTTTCCTGCATCAGCAGTAGCCGGAACAACAGTGGTCTGTGTGCTAGAAGACGGGAACAGGAAAGATAGATGACCTTGAGTATAACTAAACTGAAATCACAGTGGTGTATTTTGAAGTAGGGAGCTCAGCAGTGAAGTTGTTTAAAAATAGGTAGATGGCTAAAAATAACTGCCATCAGTGTGTTCCACAAGCTTAATAACAGGAGAAAGCAGAGTGTACAACAAAGAAGGAGTACTTAATTTAATGGGTATTTCTGAAGAATGGGGCAGAGTCAAAATTCAAAGGAATATTGAAACCCACTGCAGTGGGTTGCAGAGTTGGGGGGAGAGGATGAGAACTCTAAAGCTGCAAGGCACCATTGGATCTATAAATATAAAATTTTATAGGTAAAGAAAACTAGATAGTAAAACATGTCTATTAATGGTTAGCAAAAAGTAATATGTATTATGTATTAGGATAGAATGAAAAGGACCAAGCATGACTCAGACCAAGCTCCTCTGGGGAAGAAGCATAACAAAGAGTAGCTTGCCAATATTAAAATTTGGAAAGGGGCCATTTTCTGGTAAAACACACAAAATTGCATGGAGATACTGGTCAACAAGCCACAGAACTGCAGTTAAAGATATTCATAGCCTTAGGCTGAGCAGGGAGGGCTTTTTTCTGAGTAACTCACTGCAATTACGAACAACATACTGCAGATTTTAAGGACTTGATTATCTAATGCTTGCTTCTTTACCTTCCTATCTCACACACGGATGTTACACTGAAATGTTTTCAAAGAAATTCTTCATCCTGCTGTTCCCTTCTATAGCTCCCTCACTCAAAATTGTTGTTATGGTAACAGTCTGGCTGTTTTCTTGCTGCTGTGAATATATGCAGAAGATTCCCACATCACTGTACAGATGATAGCCTAGAATTGCTCAAAGTGTCCCTGAACTGCTAAACCTTATACCTTATGCATGCTGAAATCAAGGAATCTAATTAAAGTTGCAAGGGAGAGGGGTTTGGAATGGACACCGTTCCACAGAGATTTAAGTCAAACATATATGCAAATCTCTGTAGAAGCAGAGACTCCAAATTCCAAATAAAAGTTAGAAAAATAGCTGTATGTCCATATATAAAACAAAAAGGTTATTTGGATTTGAAAAAATAAGTTTGCCAGAGCCTGACTTGCAATTGCTAGTATTTTTATTCTATAACTAGATTAGTCTTGCTTGCTCTGTACTGAATCCTAGAAATATCCGAATTAGACTGAAGCCATTCAGAACAAATTGTCTGTAACTCTCACTTCTTAACTCAGTAACTAGTTACATGGTGTGTGCTGTGCCGAGGAGGCAATGGAGCTGAGCTCTGACAGGTCAACTGCAAATGCATAATCCAGAGTCAGGCCCCTTGGTATCAATGTGTTGGTTGTTTTTTTTTTAATTATTTGTTTGTTTTTTTAAGTACATAAGAAGGATACAAGGAAAACAGAATCAGTGGCATCCCCCTGAAATATTTATGTAATTAAACATGTACCCCAATTCTTTCCTTTTTCTTCGGAACTATCTTTTCTGTCAGGCAGTTTTAATCAGATGAGTGGTTTTAGTAGAATCAGGCAGTTTGTGCAATGGAAATTTCAAGCTTGGATATCAAGTGGTAGTCTTCAGAATTAGTGCCTTGTAGGGATTATTAAGCTGGAGATCTTGTGATAGAACATATTTTAATGGCTAACCCTCACAAGCACATGAAATTATCTTTAAGAAAGTGGCAGTAGTACTATTAAATATTTCAAATGGGATGCATCCAATCTTCAGATTCTCCAATTCATGAATCACGTTTCCAGAACTGTGTTTCCTGGAGCTCAGACCAAAAACTAGCACTTCTTTCAACTGAAATTTGGTCACAATTCTGTGAAAATCAGAATTGTTGAATTGGCTTCACAGGCTCTAAATGTCCTGTTAAAGCACATGGTTCTTCATTAAAGTATTTTAAAAGTATTGGTAACGTTTTTCCGAATGTGCAATGTGTTGAAAGGTACTATATAGTGTACTCAAACACACAAAACTAGGTAAGTCTTTAAAAGATGCCCTGGTGACGTAGCACAGATAGAGTTTTGTACGACAGATCTATTCCTTCTTGCTTTTCTTTTGTTCTGTTTTACCTTCTATTTGTAAGGCTATGTGGTGCTTATTTATGACTTTCAAAAACATCATTAAGTAGTTCATTTATAATGAAAAACATCAATTAAAAAAGCCAGGCTCAGTCTTATGTGTACTTTATCTTCCTGCTTCCAGAGAAACTGAAATGATTCAGAAGAACAAATTCCTGTTAGAAGGTTGGGAATGTCCTGCTATTTTTATAAACCATTCCCCCACCTTATTTAAATAGCCGTCTCCTGCAGTCCCTTGGTCACCCACCGTGTTTAGGGAAGACAAAAATTTTGCAAAGTTATATTATATATGACAAGAAAAAAGAAAAAGAGGGAAAAAATAATTTAAAAAGAGGAAATAAAAAAGCAGAAAGGAAAATAGGAGGTAAAAAAAAGAGAAAGAAAACAAAATTAAAGAATGCATTTGTTTATAGAGCTGCACCAGAGAGGAGAGAGCCTCCTGTTCAGGAAAGACTTCCTGTTCCCACAGAGGTGATTAATCACGTGTTTGAAGTGAAGCACACACTTATGTGCCATGCAAAATGAGGATGTAAGAGGAAATTATGTGCTGAGTGAAACATCTTCATTTTATTTCACAAAACCTCTTCTTTTCTTTAAAGATCTTGTCTGTTCTGTCTGACAGGAAAATATATAGTCACGGGATAAAACAACCTAGGCTCTGAAACAACTGATTGCCAGCGGGTCAGCTGAAGCATGTTCTGTGCTGGGGACTAATTGGAGTTCTGCAGTCATTGAGGAATATGCTGGGGAAGACTGTGAGACCCAGCAGTTATATTTCCATTTTTATTAGCACAGGGACAGATACTAGGAACAGATTATCATTCTTTACATTCATCCTCAGTTGCAAGTATCTGGGTCCTAGAAAAAATATAATAGATTCTTATTTATATTCCGTACTTTCGTGTAGCTTTGGGTAAAAAAGCTTTCATTGTTAGAATCAAGAAAATAATTGCACTGGATTATAAAGTGGCAGAAATAGCTTTTCTGTACGTGTGAATCTGTCCCCAAATAGAATAGCACTACTGAAAAATAAAGTGGTGAGAGAAGCTTAAATTCAGGCATGTAATTGCCTTGCAGACATTCATCATTCAAAAACAGGAAAAAAAAAAAAGCAGGAAAAATATGACAGTCTGATACATTGAAACATTTACCCCCAGGTAAATCATGAGTAGTCCTCTTGAAATCAAAAGATTGGTGTAAAATGAACGTAGAGCAAGATAGAATTCTGAGATAACATTTGCTCAGGTTACTTCCTTTATTTTTGGAAGGATTGTCAGCCTCAGCAAGATCTATTCAAAGCTGCAGAGGGAGAGGATAAAGGCTGAAAGGGAGAGTGCTTGAAAACTAACTAATTAACAAGTTACCAGCTGAGTGACTCTCATTATTTTGAAATGTAAATGCTTTTGTTGATTAAATCTGGACCATTAGCTCTGCTCTGTGATCAGATGAGCAAAAAGAAGAAGTAAGGAATTCTGTTGTTGTGATTGGCCATTGAAGTAGCTGATCTTGGGAGAACGTCCCAACAGTGTACATACAGCTGAAAACAGGAGCTTTTGTGCTTGGATTTATGCTCTGCAACTGGAACTATGTGCGGCTGTAGTTCTCTTCAGATTACACAGAAAGGAAAAACATGGCTGACATTGACCAGTGGTTCACAATCAGCTTGATAACAAGACAAATTCCTGTTCACCAGAATATTGATAATATTTCATGACTTCTGAGTTCTAGTGCAGAACTGATGGAAGTTTCTTCTCAGATCCTTACTGTGAATTTTTTTTTCTACTCTAAAGGCCTGGAATTGCCATTCTTGAAACCTCATTTCTGCACATGTGAAAAGTCACGCGTAGTTTTATTTATACACCTTCCCGATTAGCTTGTATAAGAGTAATCATCTAATTTAAACATTCACTGAGGGGCACATTTTTGGTATATATAAGGTCAAAATCTACCCTAATTATAGAGTAGGATAAAGGAAAAACATTTAAGTTAGCAAAACAGCCATGGGTAATAACACTGTTCTTTCAAAACTTTTGGTCCCGTGTGGATTTTTAGCTCTGAACTACGCAGTCAACCTCCAACCAACCTCTTCTTAACTCGTAGCAGGGAGCCAAGACCATAGCATTTGGATTTTGCAATCCGATTTTTTTCTGTCTTCTTTCCAAGGGCAGCAGGAGACTCTCCAGGCATTTCCTTACCAGAAGTCACAGTGATCTTCTGTCTAGCTCAGGACAGTGTTTTGTGAAAAGTAATTATGTTTTGAATGATGAAAGAACTACTAGGATAATCTGAAGTATTATTTTACAGATATGCATCTCAGTCGGTGTGTCTGAAGCACTGTACTCTGTGTACTGTTAATAGTGAACAGTACTTTTCAAAAACTTTCTGGTGACGGCTTTGGATAAGTTGGCCAAACTTGCAGTTATGGAGTTATCTCAAACTCTGCTGCACTGATTATTGCTTGAGCTTTTGGGCTACAGTGAAAATCTATATGCTATTTGAAAAGATGAGGCCTGGAGGTATGGGAAAGCCTTATTAAATATTGGTTAGAGCAGAATTCTTGTTTAGGAATAAACTGTTGTGTATTTTTTTCCTCATTGTGCTCAGATGAATAACTAGGCCTTTTTTTTACCCGTTCAAAAAACAAAGCATTCACCTCTAACATAAAAATGTGGGTTTGTGTCACTGTAGCACCAAAAGAGCTAGTTAGGGGCAGGGTGCCCACTGTGCCAGGTGCTGCATGAATTCTGACTGATAAAAGTGTTTGCTTCTAGTTTAAGACAAAACATCAGCAGACAAGGTAGAAGGGGTTGGGAATTTTGTGGAGTGCTTGGTTAGAGAGACCAGCTATGTGAATATAAAATGAGTGACAATTTTGAATTCTCAACCTCTCTGAACCTATGGCCCCCCAGTGTGAAACCATCAGGCCAGCAACATCATGAGTTCTTTTGAAATGCTTTGTCTTGTCTTTCGGCTTCGACAACTGACGAGCAGTTGTTTCCACTGCAGTTTAATAAAAAAAACAATGTGAAAAACAACAGAGGCTAAGCTTACTGGATGCTTTCCATGTGTGTTTAATAAAATACTAATAGAGCATTGTCTCAAATGACTTATACCTTCTCAAACAATGACAAGGGAAAAGCAAATATTGGCACTCCAGTAGTGTTTGCCTAGCAATCAGTGAGGAATATGGAGCATTAGGGGCATCTTTGTTACAGTAATCAATTAGGAAAATGTAGAATTGAGGTGCTCCAATTAGAAATATACCATAAATGCTGAGATTACTGAGAGAGTGTACGTTCTGCAAATCTATGAAGCTGTGCATTTGTCTGCTTCTCAGTCAGTATCACTTAAAATTGTCATTCTAGTTGATGACCTCCCAGTATCTGAGCTGTTCATTTTAGCATTATCTTCCACATGTGAAAACAGGTAGTTTTCACTGTGTCATCCCACTATATCCACACAGCATCCACCCAGTCCACTGTTCTGCCTCCAAAAATGATCAGTACAGGCTTTGTCAGAGGACAGAATCCCGAGGCTGAGGAGATACGGAAAAAATGTCCCATAAGAATATTTTACGGGATAGAACTTGCAGGTGAAATTCACTGTCCACTCTTTGCAACTCCATCAGGGATAAATTGTTAGTCTATCTCCTGTATGCTATTTTCTGATTCTGTTAGCATTTTAAAAAGTCTCAACATCTAGCATTTTTTCATTACAAACTCTGTATATTATCACTGCAGGACAAATATTTGCTGTGAAAGGGTTTATCTGATTGGTTTGATTTTAAGACCATAGCCTTGCCTTTTCCTTCTTTGCTGATAGTGTCATTATTTTTGTCAGCTGAGTTACAAGAAGATGTTACACAAAGTGTATTTACAGTATAATGAGATTCAATGGAGTTGAAAGATAAAGTTCATTAGTCTCACATTTAAGACTATTAGAGCAGAGAGGCTGTAGTGAAGCACTGTGTTTGTCATTTGCACGGTGTTTCTGAAAATCAAACAGCATAGATTGTCTGGACACTTACTGCCTTCCTTTCTAGCCTTGCAGCTGATTCTCATTTACAGCAGGGTCCAATATTGCAGAATGGAGATTGATGGAATCATTCAGAGCAGTGTCAGCAAGTGTATGTAACTTCTGCTCTGACCATCATCAAAGTTACTGGGAGAATAAATTGAAAACGGTTTTAGCAGGAGATGGTGTCAGTACCATAGTGAACGTGCAGTTGCTAAGGATGTGATTGATTAGCACTCTGATTGCAGGACTGGAAGAGTTAACTGCTGTGTCCTCATTCCTTTTCTCTAGGGGAATACCTACTTGCCAATTATGCAGGACCAAAAATACCCCACCTCTTGATTTTTACAGCATCTGAAGCCAGCACCTGCTTGACCCTGAACATCTCCATTATGAAATGTGAACGCATAACTTTATCCAGTAACTGCAACATAGGCAATGTTCACAATTGCCTGTTGTTTTTAGCAATATTCCCCCCTCCCATACACAGAACCCACTTACTTGCTCACCTTCTTCTGGAAGTTTGAGAGCCATTTTTTGTGTGTAAGTCTGAAATTCAGCTATTAAGCTGACAAAGGCTCAGGGAAATGAACTGAACTATCTAGTGAGAAGAAAAATGGTACTGTAAAGATGGAATAAAAAAAGAGCCTAAGGTAATAGAGATTGATCACTCAATCTGTCCATGGCCTCAGATAAAACTGATTGAATTTAACATGCTAGGTTACAGTTAAGAAGCTGGTTTGTCTCAGTGAGTATAATATCATTTCAGATTATCACGGCATTTGTGAGTCATTTAGTCAGTTCCCTTATGTGAGCGAAAATACGTTTATTTTCCCACTCCCTGCTGTTGTGTATTCTATTAATATCATACTAGTTGAAATAGATGGGCACAGTAGAAACTATTTGGTGTTGAATTTAATTTTCGGATTTCTTTATTCCTACTTTTTTCTTCTTCAGGCACCTATTTTTATAAACTGATTCAAAAACCTGCAGGTATTTTTAATACAAGGTTAGTTCTCTTCCATCTCTTCCCCTTTGGCCTTCAGTAACAACCAAAAAAGATGCAGAAGCCTATGTAAAGTCTGTGATTTATCTCTTTCAGAAAAGGTGGAGATGACACTGTATTTTCCATATTTTCCAAAGCAAAGTATCTGACACTCAGAAATGGCTCCAGTTTAGACTGTCTCTGATTTAAAAAAAAAAAAAAGGTGCCAAAAGAAAATCCCAAGTTAATAGAAAAAGAACATTGCTGTGAGATATACGGCCCCCTTTACTTTACTAACAACCATAATTAACATCTTCCTTCCCTCACCCAGGTCATTCCTGGTAGTTGCTATGATAGGTACTCTTGCCTCCTTCTTCATGGCAGGAGCTATTGGAACGTTGGTAAATTTGGCCATCTTTATGCTCCCCATAACTTCTCAGAGTTGTTCCTCTGCTCTGCCCTTACCATGGCTCCATTTGGACTCAGTAAACCATGGGCACTATGAGCAGGGATTTGGCACCACGTCATGTGCTTTGTACATGCTTGCACCATGCATGGCTTTGTACTGTACACACAGACCACAGTGAAACTACTGAAGAGCTTGGTATGTAAATAGATGAGGCAAAATGGGTTTCCAAAGCTGAGTGATGCAGAAAATGTGAAGTGTTCCCAGTTGAGATGAGTAGTTCCCAACAGAGGGAGGTGACAGAAGAGAGCTTGAAGTCCAGTAACTTGAGCAAGATCTGACTTTCAAATTTGATTCAGCTGTTTTAGCAGATGTTGAGGTAAAGGAGCATCAGAGTGCCTGTACTTACAGGGACAAACAAATTGTACTGGGGGCACCAGAGAGTTGTCTGGGACTTCTGGACTCATACGTTTTCTGTAACAGAAGCAGGATGGCACCCAAAATGAGATGCTCTTCCATCCTCAGCCAGCATGACCCCATTAGCTTGCAGTAGACATCTATCAGAATGTTTGCTTCTGCCTGTGACTGAGCAGCATGCCTGTCCTAGTGCCCCTGTCTCAGCTCTTCCTTTGCCCCCCATTTGTCTTCTCATTATGTGTCTCTCCCTCCTTGTGCTGTGTGCCATCTAGATAACAAAATATGTGCACTGCAGAAGAGGTGCTGTCTATGTTTAAAATGTCATTGTCATGCCTTGTCCAGCATGGCCCTGACCCATTGGCATTAGTCTATAAGAACTACAGTAACAGAAATTAATACATAAATCCTCCCACTTTAGCAGTATAGGAAAGGTGAGGTGGTCATGACCCTACAATACATATTCCCAACCTCTCTGGGAGTCTTTGAACAAAAGTTGTCACTCCAGGAGGGAACGTGTATTACCATCTTCTAAGTGTAACCTCATAAGCTTTCACCTTGTGGGAAAGTGCCTCTTTGTTCTTTCTTGATCATATGTTTTGGTTCACATGCATAGCCTCTTATGTCTTCATTTCTGCCATTGGGGAGGGCGGTAATTTTGAAAGGGCATTAGTGATCTGCTGTTTAGTACAAGCTTCAGATAGATCAATGAATGTGTCAGTTTTCCCCAAAATACCATAGAACATGTTATATATATTAGATTATGTTATATTATGTTATATAAAGGTAAAGAGCTACCTATACTGCTCCACTGGCATAAGCAAATAGGTAAGCAGACATAAACAACCCTTATGAAGGGGCAAGCTAAGAAGACCAGTCACAGGAATCAATAAATACAACCGATTGAAGGAGGAAGCTTGAAATTAAAAAATGGTTGTATTGGTGTCAGTCCTACTTTCAAGTCTGAGGGAAATGTGTCAGCATCTGCAAGTAGGAGCATGATCAAGACATGAGAACTTAGTCCCTCATTAACTACCACTTGAATTGAAAATTCAGGTATTACCTAATTTTTCATTTGCCTTATTCAGCTGAGGAAACAAGCCTGGTGAAACATTTCATTGTCTTTCCTAGAATGTGTCCACTGCATCTGAGTGTTTCTGACCTGGGACAGGATTTTCCTCTGGTGCTACTAGTAATATCATTGTTGTCACATTATGAGTCATCTTGTGTAGCAGCAGTTTTTGAAGATGTTCTGCTTTCAAATGCCCTGTATTATTTAATTATTCTTTTCCAAATTCCTCGAGCTCCTAGAAAGCCAGTTAATAACACATTTCTTTTTAAATACATGTGCCAGAAACCCACACATTCGTCATGCCAAGCACTGAGGCTTAGCATAAGTTCTTAAACCTTTGGCTGAAATCCTAAATATAAGCACCAGAATTTTCAAGAGGGATGGAATCTAAAGAGCTTCAACACCACATTAAGAAAGGATGTATTTGGTCTTTTTGAGAAGCCAGAATATAACAAGAGACAGGGATTGTAGTGCAGGATTCATTTTCTAGCCTTTGTGAAGTGTGCTGTTTCTTCGGTAATCTTGGGATTGTACACTGGTTTCTCTTAAGAGTGATGTTCATGCATTAGAAGATTGGAGCAGTTTTCAGTAGCTCTTATTATTGCCCTGTTCTCTTGGCTATAGTTTCACATTAAATAAAATGAAAGATGGAAAGGAAGAATAAAAATGTAAGGGGAAAGGAGGAAATTACGGTGACCTGATTTATGAAGCAGATTGTGATCTCCTGCTGAAAATGGAACGGAAGAGCCAGCAATTGCTGAGGTACCATATTTATGTATACAAACAGGCTTTAGTAGACTTTCCCCAGGGAATACTACAGAATGCTACAGTCCTGAGTGGCAGGAAAATTGCATCTATGTTCTATGACTCCTTCATGTAACGAACCCTCTGCCCCATAAATCATTGCCCAGTTACATTGTTCAACTGGAGAAACTTCTGTTACTGCCCTGAAAACATAAAAAGTAAATCCATACTGCTTGGCTGTTGGAGAGCAAACGCTGGCTGTGCCTGGGTATTTTCTTCCCTGGATGCTCTTTGTACTAACAAGTCATGTTCTTTATGCGCTGGCAGATCCCATGTGTCAGACATTCAGCATTTGTTAACCTGGGATCACACTGGCAAGAATAGGCCTAATTTTTTAGGTTTTGTTGTTGTTTCTTTCTTTCTTTTTTTTTTTCCAATGACTGTCAGTCTCCTAAGCAACAAAATAGGTAGGAAGAAAAATAGCAACTAGGCTAATAACAAAACTAGGGGAAATTCCAGCCTGAGTCGTTGTAGGAAAGGGAATTAGCAGTCCCGTTGAGCCTTGTGACAAATACTCAACAGAAAATATTGTTCAAGGTTATCATCCTGCCACCTGGTGAAGACAGAGGGTATATTCTTACTATCTCTTCCTGAAACTCCTGCTTGCTTTTAAGAAAGCAGTATTTTAAAAATTGAAGAATTGATACAGTCCTCTTTCAGCAGGAAAATATGCTGCCTTTGCTGTAAACACCCTACATGTTCTTTCCTTGTTTTTTTTTTTTTTGCCTTTGGTTTTGTTTTGGAGGACTTTTATTATGCACATTTATTAATATGCAGTATAAGTTATGTGTTGATAGGCTCTTATTTTGTATGACTACATACTATGTATTACAAGGCTTCTCAGCATTGAAGCTTCTTTTTTCAGCACTCTCTTGCAATGCGATTCAGGTCTTGTATTTGTAAGGGAACTGTTATGTTGTGGCCTGAACTGATGATTGAGCACCTGGTGAAGGGGGTCTGGCCCAGGAAGCACAGGTGCAAGCAATTCACCTGTGCTTCCCTCATGATCAGTTTAAAGGCTAACCTCCACAGGGAAAGCATCTCCTGGATGAAGTTTATTTTCTGGAAAGGAGTGCTCTATAGCTAGAGTTTGTATCATTGGTTAGGTGAGTCAATTTTTTTTCTGTATATGATTATTGGTATTCCTAATGGTCCTTTGCCTAGTATTGTGAAAAATTCTGAAGCAATTTCACTGCTTCTGAAGACCAGTGCTATTGGTAATGCAGTCAAGTCTGCTTTATCTATTAACTCTTATAGTTTTCACAGAAGATGGGAGGACAGCCAAGCAGAAAAGCAAGAAAGACTAGTTATTTCTGAAATTATGTTCCTACCCTGTAACACACTTCTCAGGTTCCATCACCCATACTAAAAAACTCTCGGAATTATTTCTGCTCTTCTCTTAAGGTGTCTGTTCCCCTAGCTGCTCTTACAAAGACCTAATTACTGACCTTATTGTATGCCCCTTTCCCTCTTAAAGGTGATTACATGGGCTTCTCTATGCTATGCAACCAATTCTTGTTTTTTGGTCTTATGGGAACTTCTGATGCCTGGGATTTTTCTCACATTCCCAGTTTAGTAGAAATCATCCGACGGGTTCAAGGATTGAGAGGCTAAGAGATACTGTTATTCTCTTAAGCCATATTTCTTCCAGGAAGTGAAGGTAAAGGCACAATATGGTAAAAGCTCAAGTCTTTTTGTCAGTGCATATGGGTTTTTGAAGGCAACTTCATGGCACAGAGCTGGTGATTGTTTATTTATTTAGGCATTATTGTATACTCCAGCATATTACTTAATCCTGATACTGAACCTGATCCAATAAAACCTGAAATCCAGTATTTTATAGTGATTGGTGAGAAGATGTTGTAGTAGAATGTTTTGGAGAATAGTTAATTTATCTAGTTGGCTGTGGGAGGCTGCATTTAACAACTCCCTTCTATTTTAAGCTGCTTGGAAGCTTCCAGAGGCTTTGTCTGACTCCCAGTTGCCCTCCCCTACTGCTCCTTGTTTTCTCAATTGGCACATGCTGGCAATAGTGCAGGCTGCCCAAGCAGTAGATGGCAAGGCTTCCTATTGGGCTGTCAGTGCAGGTCTTTTAATCAGTCAGGAATTTGTTGCTGAATGAAAGAAATCTCTCTGACACATTTCAAGTGAATGGTCTCCACAGAATTCCCAGACTAAGCTACCGTGAGAAACTGGGTAAAGAGGTTTTAGAAATCAGGCTAATGTTGAGATTTACTGAGTCAGATCCTGCTTTGCTAAGGGCAGAAGTTCTACTATGGGTTTCAGTTTGTGCAGGATTAAGCCATTACCATTTAGCTACCATAGTGACAGAGACCTTATAATTTTTTGAGGCATTGTTGTTGTGCTGGACTAATTTCAAGCTTAAATTTGGAACCATTTATGCAGTAAGTTTAACATTCCCTATTAAATAAAACTGTTTTTTCCTAAAAACAGTACATAAAAAAAAAAGCATATATATCTTGGAGGTACATTGTGGTTTTGCAAGTTCTCTTCCTGTTTCTCTAGAAAAAATGTCTGGTCCACAGAGAGGATGATTTCATGTTAAGGAGCTTCTGTTTCCACTCTTGTTTGGAAAATATTGCTGCTCTTTAGTAAAGAGCCCTCAGAGGTTTGCTTTCTGTGAAGTCAGAATGCCTCAGTGACTTGCTGCAGATTTTTGCTCACACATCATCATAGTGATGTTCCTTCTAGGTTTCTCTAAAGCATCTGTTTTGAAGCTGAAGAAGAAATGGAGTAGTGTAGCAGTGTGTTACTATATTTTTTTTTTTTAGTGAAACTTATGGCACTTATAAAAATCAAAAGCCTGTGTCAAAAAAAAGATGACCTTTAAGCAGCATGTATTTTAGTAGGACACCTATTCATGGTACTTGCAAGTGCATTTTATGGTTTTTCTCCAGAAAAGCAAAATGTGAAATCAACAATACATTACTAAAAATAGTATGTAAGACAAATGCTGTAGACAACTATACTGGTTAGCTCTAGAACATGATGCATTTTTAAAGTGGACCTATACTTAAAAGCTTTTTATTTGAAGCCATTTTTTATTATAAACCTTGGTTGGAATGTTGTGACCTAATGAGCAGGTTGCCAACTGAGGCTCAAAAGATCTGGGCTCATTCTGTGTTCTGCAGTTCATCTTGCAGGTATCCTTATGCAAGCTGTTTTGCCTACCACTCAGGGATTTTGTGAAGTAGTTTCTCTTGCCATTAAGAGTAAGACTTGCAGTAGATGTGTGTTGGCCTCACTCAAAGTAATACTGGATGAGGTACCATAATTACATGACTAGATCAGTGGGACTGACCAGCTTGCCAAATGTGAGTATTCCTGAGCATGGAATGGATGTTGGATTAGACAATTTTTTCTCAATGTCTGTATTAGGTTGGAGTTCCTAATTTTCCTTGGAAGACAGTCAAAGAGCTTAATCTCTGGCTGACATTATAAAGCAAGCATGCAGTAGATAACATCAGATTCCTGGTAGCCTGGATGAAACACTCACTATAGCTGGAAAGGAGCACTTCAGGATTATCCTATCCATGCAGCCTGAAGGGTGTGACAGTTTCTGGAGCTTGCTCTTTTCCAGTGAAAATGGAGAATAATGGAGGAGGAGACCTTGAGGCTTTAATCGAATGAGAGAGTCTCCCACCAATGTACCCCAGAGAGCAATTGTACAAGATGGACAGTTTTTTTATTGGCTTTTTTATTACTTTTAACTTCTTTGGCTCTATGTATTTCTACGTCCCTTAAGAAGAGCAGGATTCCTATAATGTGTTGATCTCTTTTCCTGGTACACACAATGACAGTCCTCTGTGCACACAGAGCCTTTCACTGCCTTTTAAAAAAAATGTTTGAACTGCTCTTGAATTCAGAGCATATTTACCCTCATCATTCTGCTACCTCTTCCTATTTCTTTGCTACTTACATTGCTCAACTTCTCTCCTGTTTCTAAGAAACATGCTTTATTTTATAATGCTTCTCATATGCTTAAACAAATACTAAGTCAAGCAGTTAGCAGAGCTGGAGATCTAACCTTCCTCCAATTGGTACAGTCATCATGTAACAGCCATCATGTTACTTTCAAGTGTAGATTATTATTGCTGAGCATGTATTACCTTGGCTGCTTGCCCAGCATGTCCTTGATAACTCAGGGTCACAACAAATGAGTAACGCTCTGGATCTACTCAATAAGACATAGGATCAGCATGTTTACTGTAGCCTTAGTATTCAAGAATCCATTAAATTTGGTGCACCAAATTAAAATTTAAAAGTAATTTAGATTCTTTTCATGATTAATTGCCTTTAACCCTTGTTCTTCTTGCCTCTTTCCAAAATTCTTACTGATTCCCAGTTGCACAGATGCTAAGAGCATCCTTGAACAATGTATTGAGGATTTCAGGCACTAGCAAGCTTATTGAAGTAATGAGATTATTTTGGTAGCAGTTAGAAGACAGTTGGATAGATTAGTGAATAGCTTGATACCTGCCTCTATGTCGGAAGTAATGTTAAGTAAGGCATTTTAGTTGTGAAACTCGCATATAATCTTTCTTACCAATGGAACTGCATTCTTCTTATGGGAGGACTTTTTATTTTTTTATTTTCTTTACCCCTGAGAATGACTCTTGCATAGTATTTCCTAGCAAGCTCTTCTGTATCTAGGTAATGATTTCTTTAAGCGTTTTCAAAGTAACCCTAGTTGGTTTGGGTCAGTGTCACAGGTGACTGAGCAAACAGCAAATTCAGAGGGAGTTCCAGAATCACAGTGTTTGGCCACAAGGATTTTATTTATTCCAAACAAGATTCATTTTTCAAGTAGAAGCTAAAGCATTAAAGAGGCTTTGTGTCTTTGTTTCTAGGTGAGCTAACCTGGGGAAGAAGAAATTGCAACATGTTTCTATATATTCTCTAGATTTACAGTGGCTGAAGTGAGAATTTGGAGTAAAACAGGCTTCATTGTTGACTCATTTCTCTGTTTTGTGGTTAGGATCTAGGAACATGATATCGAGACTTCTTGTTAGAAGACAGCAGTGGATAGGGGATCTTTGCTACTCTTGATTGATTATAACAACTGACCTACTTGGTGCTATCAGTGACTGATAAAACACTTGTACTGTGGTCTCAGGAAAGAAACTTATGTGGCCTAGGTACATAAAGCTTGTATTTTCAAGACAAGGTCTGTTGCTTTCCAAGACTTGTGCAGAAAAAACTAAAGCTAGAAATGGAGTTAATCCATCTGGGAGCCATCCATTTCCTCTTTCCCCTTACTGAGGCCTTTGACAGCAAAATAAACTTCCATTATTTTTGCAAATGTTCTCTCACTGAGGCATTTTCCGCTGCAGTCAGTATGAAGTCTTAATCCACTCTCTTCCTTGTGTTGCCTTCATTTGAGGCCTTCTCCCGTAACAGAGGGCAGCTGTGATGTGTAACTTGTGCTCAATACACTGAGGGGAATTAAAAGCTGTGAGCATGACACTGCATTTGTTCTTATTGCTTGCCACAGGTTATATAGCACAATCATACTTCTTGCCAGCTTTCAGAAAGAAGCTGTTTTTATGAACGTCTGTGTTCATAAGCAGACACTGTGATTTGGCAGACAGATGCAAGAGATGACAAGTTGTGATCAAATTATTCCTTTATATTTTATACTGACAAGGATCGTCTGGATTCATTGTAAGGAAGATACAGGAAATACAAAATGCATTTTAAAAATACTTTCAAGTTTGCTAATTCTAATACCCAATCATTTGAACCTTAATGTTATTTTGATTTTTTTATTACATTTATCTCTACTTTTAATCCCCTTCCAGCTTAGTATTGGTGAGGGAGGGATGAAGGGGAAGCAGTTTTGATCAGCCATTTATGTAGCAGGAAGTCATGTGCACTGCTTGCCATCAAGGCAAGGGGCTTTGCTGTATTTTTTTGTATGTATGGTTAAACTGAAAACCTCATCTAGTTAAGGAAAGCAAGATCTAGATAAAGTTAAAAGAAAAAGAAAGGGGGGGAGGGTAAGGGAGTGGGACATGGGGAGTGAGACAAAGCATATCAGGACCATGAATACCTACAGGTTGTAGTTAGAACCCAAGACCAGTTCAGGACGCTTTGGTTTCCACTTGAAGCTTGACTGTCCCACCTGAAGCTGGTCCCAGTCTACTTTGGAAAAGAGTTCTGGCTACAGAGATTTGAGACAACACAAATTGTTAAGTCTTCTGTTCTAGGAAATCAGTGCATTCCCATCTACGATAATGCCTGGAAAACACTGAGACCATCTTTCTGTGTTTCTGAGCAAGTCTGTACTGGCTGCTTCCTGTTCTGGTTTACTGTATACTCCCAAGTCTGAAAGCTTTGTTTAGAGCCAGCTTCTTTTTTTTTCACTTGGAATAGAACCTGTACAAAAGAATAGCATTTGAGTGGACTTCTCCCCCACCCCCCCCCAAAAAAAAAATGAACCAACAGAGGTGTTCTTGCACTCCCTTCAAAATGCAGGTTTTTGATCTTTCATTATGTGAAGCTCTAAGAAATGAGGCTACATGCTTTCATTTAATAGTGTAGTTCCCTTGTGGTATCTTTCTTTAATGAGGACAGTGTTGCTAACTTGTTAGGAGCCTGAGGACTGTATCAAATTAACATAGCATGTAAGAGAAATTAACAGAGAGGAGCTCCTTGCCTGAAATTGTATGAGATCATTGATGGCCCTTTATTCAAACTTTATTTCTATATTAAGGAAGAAATATTAACAAGGATAATGCTGAACACTTACTCAAAATGAGGATGCCCTTGTTTTTGTTCAATAACTGGAATGACCAAAAGTAATTAATCCTCTCAAAACCAATTATATCAGTAAAGTAAGCATGAGCTGGGTGTTTCTCTATGAGGGAGAAAGAAGGGTCATGGGTCTTTACTGGGGAGAAATAACAATCAATATAATAATTGGTTTTGCATGATAAGTTCTGATGTGTTTACACGAGTTAGAGCAGAAGACAAATTGTCTCAGTAGGATAAGACTCAACTTCTGTGAAGGAATTAGAATGTGGCTCTTACACTTCATGAAAAAGTGAAATCAAGGAGTTGAGGCTACAAAGGAATATAGGAGTGACAAAGCCAGGCAGTGGATTCATGAAAAAAGAGAAGTTTCAATAGAGACATTCATGTTTGTTTTTCTTTAAAATTTTTTCTTTGCAGAATATGGTTGACAAAACGCTCTCTCTGCAGTCATTTGTCAGCCATATGTATCACCCTTCCACAAGCACAAAAGGTATACAGAGATGTCAGCAAACTGGGAGGGTGTGTGAAATATAAAGCCCATATAATGTTTGTAAAGAGCGATTTGTTGCAGCCTTGGTCTTCTAGTGATTGTAACTTGCTTGTGCAGCAGTGGTTCCTAAAAGGAGATGTAAGCACTCACTGTGGTACATTTGTGCTGTAATGACAGTGAATGCAAGGTATTACTTCTACACCTTCTTTTGTAGTTTCTACTATGCAACACTTTCTACTATGCAAAATCAGTGAGTCACTGCTGACAGATTCAAGGAGCTGTATGTCCAGGAATGATCAGTGCACTGACAGTAACAAGGCATTCTTCTAGGTAATCATTATTGCAAGTATCTTTTTTCTGGTAAAATTTTCTTCTCCTGGAGAGAGTTCTTGAATGCTGGGAATCCTTTCAGCCCCTGCCTAGCGGTCATGTGCAGGTGTATCTTTCCCCACCTGCTGTTGGTTATTCCAACAAGGGGAGCTAATAAAGGACTAAGCCACCCCACAGGGATCTGCTAATTAACCTTAGGACACACTTGGTTGCATTTTGCAGCTGCAAATTTCTATCAGAAAGTACCCAGGATCAGCAAAGTTTTTTGCTTGTTTGTCACAAGTCCCTTCTTCTGTCTTGGAATGTCTCTGAATGCAGTAAAGTGGTCCCAGCCAGCAGTGGTTTTGTTCCAGTGCAGTCATGGGCTAGTTCTAGAAAGTGCTTGGTGGCAGCCCAGGCTTTGGGCTGGCAAACATGCAGGCTTTGGTCCCCAGAGGGCATTACCTTCTGGTGCTGACTGCATCCCTGGTGGGACTGAAGAACTTCACTGCTGCTTACTAGCAAAAGGACACAAAATGCTAGTTATCAAAACTTACTTGCTTGAAGACAGCACACAGCAGTGGAGCAGATGGGTTTGTCTTGTTTCTTACAGTTCAAAAGACACTATACAACCATAAACATAAAGGCTTATGAGTCACATCCTAAACTAAACGTAAGTCTGGAGAGTGATGCTCCTGTGGGGAGAAGTGCTAATTAGTGACACCTGTTACAGAGTCCAGCAACAGAAGGGTCTTACTGTAAATGAGTGGGTTGGTCTTGGAGGACTATGCTCCAGGGAACCTGCAGGAGTTAGATTTAGATCATTACAAATCAGTGTATCTATGGACAATGACAGGAGCTAAGGTTTGACAGCTAAACACATGGGAAAGAAAACTGTCAGTAAGTTGTGCTTTGGAAAAATGATTGCAAGGTTTTGTTTTTTTATTTCTAAGGGTATTGTGGTTAAGTGATATGCATTTTTCTCTTGTTGGTATTGGAAGGGGATTGGTGCAAAGAATTTCCTAGGTTATGCCACATACTATCTATGAGATCTTTGTCAAGTTTTAGAGTCTCACTGTATTTTATAACTTGGTCAGCAATATTATAGTCTTTTCCATGTTGTATATTTATGACTTTTCTGTCAGAAGCTTTTGATGTATATTTGTCATCACAAGTTTTCAAGTAGTCATTACGTAATAAAGCATACAAACAAGACATTATCTACCCTGAAGTCTGAAAGATTTTGTTGAAAATCTCTTCACAGCACACTTTAATTTTTTATGTGGAAACTTGAAATTTGCAAAACAAAAATTCAGACTTTGCATGCATTTTTTTTCCTGAACTCTTCATTTTGTATCTAAATAAATAAGACTTGGCTATTACAGGTAATTTTAGTTGTGAATGTTTGTTGGAGATGTAGAGCTCCTAGATTCAAAAGCAGGTAAACAGGTTTAGAACAGGTTTTCTCTATTTTACTGAATGCCATGCACACTCTGCAGTTGGCTGTCACAATAAAGAAGCTCATTTCTCGTTGTTTCATTTCAAGCAGCTCAGGATGTTGTTGATGGTTCACTCTTCAACTGCCTACAATGGTTCCTGTTCTTGAGAGCTCTGTGGAGGTTCCAGCAATTGAGGATGCAAATAAATCACTCTCTAATATGCTCTGTGATGTAGGAGGAATATCACCTCATCTTCATCTTTCTCTTCCTTTTCCCTTCATATTTATTAAGTATTTGGACAAATTCTGTATTCACTTATATGACTGGTTCTCAGTGATAGGACCACATGTCCTGTCTTTTCTCACATGACATTTCAACCCTTCAGCTTGTTTCTGGCTGCTCTTGATGACTGCCTGATTACAATTATTCTCTGCCTCCTAAGACTGTATTTTCTGATAAGTTCTGATGTGCTAGTTTAAGGAAGGAAGGAGAATGTCAAGGAAGTTGACCAATTTTCTGTAGTGAGAACTGGTGATATTTAAGGCTCGCATGCATCCCAGTAATGCCAGCAAGACCCAGGAGTCAGCATGGTCAGGAGGTGGAGAGAACTGGATAGGGCAGGACTGTGGCTGACAGAAGGATCACATAGGTCCAAGTGAGCCCCTGATGACACGCTCAGTAACAGAGTAATGGTGCTCTGTTTCTGTGTGTACTCAAGCTAGAGCAGAGTTAGAACGTTAAGAAAATGAAGCTTGGGAAATTGCCACAGCTCTTCATCCTTTCCTCCTTCCCTAAAACATAGCTATTAAAACACAAGTGGATGCTTGTATTTTCTGGGATGAGCTTTTATTGAGATACTTGACATTTTGTTCTGCTAATGTACTTCTGTCATTTCAAAGAGATATTATGCCTTGCTGGGCATTCTAAGGTGTCTTTAAGAAACAATCAGTGTAAGTACAGCTGTCAGGCAGAGGTTCAGGCCCAAACTAGCTGAGGTCAGTATCATAGCCTCACCTGGGAAGTACTTCTGATCAACATAGTCAATAATAGTTGTCACAGCCAACATAGTCTCTTCACATGTGGGCTGGATCTGGTCAGCAGGTAAAACAAATCCATAAGTACCCTTGTCTCGAAGTTCAAATGTATAGGAGAAAGGAATGCCGATCAT
Source organism: Cyrtonyx montezumae (assembly GCF_038088225.1). Taxonomy (NCBI): domain Eukaryota; kingdom Metazoa; phylum Chordata; class Aves; order Galliformes; family Odontophoridae; genus Cyrtonyx; species Cyrtonyx montezumae. Next base: position 17,178,799 of record NW_027072078.1, on the reverse strand, counting down.
GTGAGCCCAGTCTCGTGAGGAGCCTGAGTTACTGTCTGTAAATTTAGAAAAGGAGTGGAGATATAAGTATTACGCACCATTCTTTGAAAAAACTTTTTACCATAGTTAATGCAAGGTTGTATCAGAATCCCTGAAGTAAGCAGTAATCGTACATCACTGTGACATTAAGAGCAGTGTTTCCAGGTGATGACATTCTTAATTATCTTAAGTCTTGCATGAAGTTTCCTAAGTGAAACTCTTTTCTGTAAGATGATATTATACAACAAGCACAGAACCTATGGAATTCATCTCCTGCATAGCATTTTGCCATGATTAGTGTTGGATACAAGGTAACTGGACATTCTTCTGTTCTGATACTTCATTTCCTACATTGGCACTGTTTGGCACTCGTGTGTGTGAATATATATGTATTTTGTGTAATTTTGTTAAAGCCTGAAAAATTTCTGGCTGCTATTGTTCATCTACCTCATAGATCTTGTCTTTTACTCATTTGCTATAAGTCCAAACCCTGGTAAAATGCAGACTTTGGCATGGACAAGTTACCTTATATTTACATCACACTGCTCATGCAGAAGGTGACTCATGTGACTAGGGGACTGCCATAGGCAGATATGAGTATGCAAAATATGGGCACTGGAGCCAGCTACTTACTGTTCTGGTGACTTGTGTGACTTATTTATTACTGAGAAAAGATTGTTTTTTTACCAGGCAGTCTCTAGGGCCCTTGAAGTCTCCCGGGCACCAGCTTTGAAGGTGCATTCATAATACGTCTGTTTTGTAATTATGAATGAGTCTGAAGCCAGCATATTCCACACGGAACTGCAAGCAGCTGCAGTGTGTGAATATCTGGTGGAGTAAGTGTAGACCTGATTGGGATTTTAATTTTTGCTTGACTCCAGTGAAGACAGATAGGAGTTCTGCTGCTGATTTCAGCAGGGTCAGAATGATCTATCGCCAATCTCTTTCTGTCCGTTGTGATGGATCTGTGAGGAATTCATGTGAGAACTGACTTCTGATCAATGCTTCCTTCCTTCCTGTAGTCAGCTTTAACGTACAATGTTATCTTGTATTCAAATGACTACTCCTTCACGATTTCACTGAACCAGTCCATTAAATATTACTCAAAGAGAGAACTCAGCAAAACAGCACTTATTGATGCCTGTGACACAAGAGTGACTTTCTCTTTGAAAAAGAGAGTAATCAAAGGGAAGAACAAACTTACATAAAATCAAAGAGGTTGATCCTACTTCATAACTGGTCCCATATTTTTCCATCAGAGCAGCTGCTGCTGTCTGTGCAACATGCATCTAGAAAGTGAAAATATATGAACAGTGTTTTCTCCAGTACCAGTAAATTTGGCAGTTGTTCTGTCTGCCAATTTATTTCAGCTTCAAGTTTTATTAGTATTAGTTCAAGATGTTAGGGAAACCCATTACAAATTACTCGGTGTTCTTCCTTTTTATGTAATTTTTTTTAAATAAAAAGATGACAGCTGTTAGGTGGAGAAGGTATTTGTTTTGTTCTAGTGTGAGAGAGCTGCATTTTGGAAGACTAGAATCAATGCTATATAGCATACAGATACTGCTTACATCAATAATGATCTTTTACACTTCTGTTGCTGTAGACTGTCTCACTGTCCTTAGAAACTAAACCATAGTTGGACTGAATGACTAGTTTAGTGTCTCTTAAAAAAGCTGAGCCCAACTTCCTCATGTTCTTCACTTGTGCAACAGCTCAGTAATATTTGAGAATACACATTTTATTGAACTTAAAACACTCAGTAACTGAGGGAGAGAAGTAACCAAAAAGTAGGTGCCTGTTCTGCTCCCGTTTTCTTCTTGAATGCATTTGGAGTGCCCCTTCTGAACACAACCACGTGCACATAATCTACCAGCATCCTAAAATACAAACACATTCTAACACAGTGTTTGATTGCAAGCAGAACACTGATGCTTTTTACTTGCCTTGCAAAGAAGTATGCTATCTGTAACAATTTTTGAGTTTAAGATGAAGGATTAGGATTCATTAGATTCATTCTGAGACAAAGAAACCTTGCGATGCCACACATACAACAGGTAGACAAGGAAGATGGCCTGCCTAGGGAGGTGGTTGAGGCACCGTCCCTAGCGCTATTCAAGAAGCGTTTAGATGAGGTGCTAAGAGATTTGATTTAGTAGTTGGGTAGGGATAGTGATAGGAGGATGGTTGGACTAGATGATCTTGTAGGTCCTTTCCAACCTTATGAACCCATAAGATTAAAAGACCAGAACCCTACACAAGATAAATGAATATGTTGAGACACTCAGATATTCCTCAAATGAAGTTTTCTTTGAAGAAAATGCAACAGGACAAATAGAGTTTTGTGTGTACAGCTGCCTGTACTAGTTCTCTACTAGTATAGAAGGTGAATGGTTTCCCCTACCAGTTCTTCATTGTTACTTGGAGGTTTGGTTGTTGAACCGTATGGAGTGAGGATATACTGTCCATAGGAGTGAATTGTTAAGTAGCACAAAATATCACTCTTCTTGCTTTCAATAAGCTGGACCACAGCTCTTGTCTCAGGCTCCGATTCTGGTGCAGACCCACAGAAGATTTCACTGTTGCAGTTATAAGAAACACCAACAGCTGGAGGAGAATACAAGAAGTAGATCAGATTAGAGGCATATTAAGTCCAGTTCCAAGGGAAGTTTACCTTGGAGTGATAAAGTGTGTGTGGGCAGGGAGAATAGAGGGCCAGAGGAGTGTAACTCTTTCTTCTCTTGATAGCAAATATGATTTGAAACTTGTGAATTAACTTGTACACTTCCAGACTGGACAAATACTGGTGTTTAGCTGCCTAGCTGCTAATACTGGCGGTTCTTTCACCTGCAGTGAATTAGAGGTACAAAAATGTGAGCAGTGATCTTCATCTTGTAAAAGGAGATGGCAGTCAAAAGTTGGTGATGGTATTTTTACATATATTTTGATGCCAAAGCATTTCTATTGTAATCTATTGGACTTCATCTTATTTCAGAGACTAATCTGTTATTGTTGCTTTACGTTTATGTAGTTGACCTAAAATACTTGAAACTTACTGCCCCAGGAGGAATTAAAGTTTCGGTTCAGATCTGTCCCATAGCAGGTACCATTCATATGCAGAGAACGGTTTTTCCTCCACAAACGAGCCTAATCAGAAATAAATTGAGTAATAACAACTCAGTGATCTGAAGGGAATATTGATAGTATGCTGTTCAGACACCTTTGTTTTAGACCTGTGTTTTTGAGTAATTCTTACATTGTAGGGGACTCTGTGTTCAAAGATGATAAAACGTAGTGATAAAGCTTTACTTTCTACAGCCGTGCTGACATCTTCCACAAACCTTCCTGCATCTTGAAATGAACCTCCAGAGGCTCTTCCAAAAACAAACATACATGCAGTTTCTGTTGTACTGAACTATTTCTACTGAGCATTGCACTTTTAAGAAAGATTTGAATATGTCTGTGTCCAAAAGAGATTATAGCAGATTTTATCTTTTGCATCTGAAAAGAACGTAAAAGCTTTTTTGTCATCTAATCTTGCTGTTCTTTGCTTCTCTGTTATACTTGTACTCAGTGCTGCACCTGGTTCCTTGCAGAACTCCTTGCACTGTCTGTCTGAGCCTCCTGACTGAACTACTAATGTATCCAAGTACAGAGTGTGGCATGCTCCATTACTCCAAACCTTGCTGGGAAGCAACCTGGAGATGGCAGGTCCATATGTCAGTGGGCTGAACCTTTTGGGATCCAATAAGGTCCTGTGTTTAAAAGACATGTTATCCTGGGCGTGTGTACCTTATCAGGCATGAAGAGAGTTGCTGAAGATCGGCACAGTTTGTCATTATTCTCATTATAAGAAAATGAAGACTACTTGGGGGCACACTTTTATTTCAGAACTAGATTGCCTGATATTTGACCAAGTCTCCTCCTGCCCCATGCTGCAAAGGTGCTTAGACTCATCTCCTAGTTGAGGTATTCTGCAAAACACAGCTTAGTCCTTCAGACATGCTTATTAGCTCTGTCTTCCAAGCCTCGACTCTTAGCAGGGAAATGAGTCAATTCCCAGAAGCAGTGGATCCTATGGTTTTGACTTTCCATCTTCCCAAGGCGCTTGACATCTGCTAGGAATTCTTAGTCTTATGATCTCAAGTGAACGCTATTTTACCAGAAGAAACAAACTCACTGCAGTGAGAGGATTTGTGTTAGCAATGATCCTGTCACTGTTCTGTTTAAATATAATTGCTATGACTATCTAAAATTAAACACATTGTACACATCTAAATATCAGCTCAGTTTTGAATTTTCACTACTTACTGTGTCCCAGGAGTAGATATAACCATCAATATTGAGGACTGGCAGAATGTACAGGTCCAAATTCTGAAGAAACTTCCTTATTTTTGGGTCAGACTCATAATTTTGCAGAATCTGAAAAGAAAAAGTACAAAGGATCAGACAGAACATAGAGATAATAGCCGGTAAGAACTAACTCAGAACTTATTTCCAAGAACCACTCACTTGCTGTTATAACCTTGGTATCCAAGATCCGCTGGATCCGTAGTTACATTGTGTACCTTCAGACTTTAACAACTGGGTACACTATCACTCTGTTATGCGTTATATATGGATACAGTCTTGCAGGTATGACAGCTGTATGATACATTAGGCGTTGTGTACAGGATTCCTTTAGTGTATGTGGAGCATTGCTATACTGTATCTTAGGGTTGTTTTTAATTCCAGGAGGGCTGTGACTTTGTGATACAGACAGTCTAGATCTGAGAGCCACTGTAGAAAATGGAGAGTTTGTTGTCTAATTTGGTGACTTAGGAATCATATCATATGACAGAAAGAGTGCACTAATAGATGCTGTTCCATGTCTCAAACTGTGGTTTGAACTTGGATCGTTACCGGTTACTGTACAATTAGAAATGCTGAAAATCATGTTTAAGCAGAAAAAGCATAATGCTTGGGACCACTGTAGATGAGGAACTGAAATATCCATAGCAATCCATGGTGGTGTTTTATTATTTAAGTGGTAAATATAGGACTCACTTCTTTCACAAACCACTGGCAGAAGGCTGGTGAGATCCACTCCCTGGCATGAATCCCACAGTCCATCCAAATTATCTTTTTGTTTTTATCTGATGGTTGACTGATCTAAAAGAATGTAAAAATGGTCACTTGGAAAACTTGTATTACAATAATATAGTCTAGCCTGATACAGGAAGAAATGGATGTTCCTTGATATACTGTTCAGTTATCTAAGGTAATAATTATTACTGACATCATTATGACAAGCCCTCCTTCCTAATAACCTTATATGTTAAGCATATCAGAGCAAGAGTCTTAAAGTCTGTTGAGTGGATGTTTCAATGAAAGACTCTTCATTTATATTAGTCATTCACAGGCCTGATTGATCTTACACTGAGATCCTTTTTTAGAAGGGGAATTGCAAAAAGGCAAGGATTCTAATTTTACTCAGTAATAGGAGCGTATTAGACAATAACTCATCCAATTATTAAGATACAGTTTTTGCTGGAGATTCCAATAGCAGTATTGTGACATACTTTCGGACAAAAATTACATTCCATGAGAAGTAGTAAGAACAGCAAAAAACAAAACACAATTCTTGATCCTCACACATGGCTGTTTCCAAGTTAGTTTCAGCTTGATTTGTATTTCTAAATAAGATTACTGTTAAATTGACTGTTTCCACTGCAGAATAGCAAGGTTATGGCAATGGTGTATGGATATTGGGAAAGCTCACTCTACTGTAGAGGAGTAAAACCACCTCCCGTTATTTTGATGAGCTGGGATTTGGACTGTCCTAAGGATTATCTGAATCCTGTCTTCTCCATGTACTTTCTTCTGTACTTCTCTTACATAAAGTTACGTTTTATTTTAGTAAAATTCCTCTCTTACCTGCAGGTAATACATAGTTCGATTCTCAATTGTCTTCCCAAGGTAATGCTGAGTCACCAGCTCACTGTTGTTCTGAATGTGAGCCATCCATGTATAAATCTGAAATAGTCATGGAGAACTCCTGAGGCAAAAGGGAGTTTACTTCTCTTACCCACTTCAATTTCCACATTTAAAGCATTTTCTTTTGCTTGGGCAAACAGTTTCTTCCTTAAAGTTAAGCTGTGTCATCAACTTGTTATATTATTTTCCTGTTATGGAAGGACTTTCACTTGTCTGCGAGCAAAACCGTGGCCTCCTCTCATTTGGATGTTCACTACAAAATGACACTGATCATGATGAATCTCACTCAACATGACCATTACATCAAGTGTCTTTTTGCTGTCTTTGTTGAATATGGAGCCAGACCACCAAATCTCCAAAAGAGCATTGCAGTATTTTCTGTATTGGTACTTATTTTCTTCATGAAAGTTCAGTGGGAGTCTTATGGTAACTCAATATACCACAAGAAAATATTGAGGATTGACTCTGCATTCTTACTTCTATTGCATAGCTTGAAGAAAGGATGTCACTGAGCTCTCCTTTGTCCATCTTTGCCTACATGATGTTATTCTCTTTTGAATCTTTCCTTCCTCACTGGGATGCCAGAGATAAATGGTCATTGCCCATCACATTTGCCCATCACATTTGGCCAAATATAATGGGGATTAAATGAATAAATACTGAACATTATGATAAGACGTAAGGCAGAAATGTAGGAAACCAATCAATTGAACCCTAGAATGTTGCTGGCAAAATAATATGGCTGCTTCACACAGAGCATTAAGATGTTGGCCAGGGTGGAATTGAGGGATTGATCAAAATCAATGGCTAATACACATTCAATTTATCCAGGCCAGGATTCTACTCAAAGTACCAAAGTTGGTGCTGACCCTTCAGAAAAGACCGTGAAGCAAAAAAGAGCTTCAGTGACTTCAGTAGAGCTTTCTGCAAGCATGGAGTTTCTTTCCTTGTTATATGCAAAATAGCAGCAAAGACAGCAAACGGACTTCGGTTCATCTGTACCTCTTCCATTGTATGATACTGGGTATAGTTGTAACTTTCTGGGATCTGTCTGTTGCTGCTCGTCTCTCTTGGTGTGCTCTGGTCCACAAGTTCCTGCACATCATGTATTAGGATTCTGAGAGGAGGGGAAAAAGGAAATAAAAAAACAATTGCTGCAGAACTATCATGCCATATGCACAGTATTACATCAATAAATAAAAAGATCTAGACCTTTATGTTGTGGGCTGCTGGCAAAATCATCACCAACAGCAAAATGGTTACTTTCATGAAAGAGGAATCTTGAAGTACAGAAGTCTTGTGGCAGACTTTAAAAAATAAATAAAATTGAAGGTCTTCCTCTTCTTTACCAACTCTGTTCATGGTCCACTCTTCAAAATACCACTATTCAGGAAAGTGAAATTGTATCCTTGTATGTATACAAGGATACAAGTATAATACATTTTCACTTCGCAAAACTTTATTTTTGCAAAGCATGCATTCTCTTTAAGAAACTCTACCTTTTAGCTACAAATTAATTCAGAAATGAGTGTAGCACAGGACTAACTCCCTGATCTAAGGAGTCAAAGCCTTTTCCTTAACTTCAGAGGACTTTGGATCAGACACTATGCTTTCTCACTGAGAACAGCTCCTTGTAACACAGCCACAGATTGTGTTTAATGTAAATGCTTCTGATAAGACAATTGCAAGGGTAGCTTAAATGTGATTTCAAGCACTGTAAGCGCAAATAGTTGTCTCAGCAGAATAACCTATCAGCCAGCATTTCTGTAAACTGCAAATATAACTTTTAAGTATGGCTACAGCTTACTTTCTTTCTGGGCCTTGATTTTTGTTCACATCTGAACTTCAGACTAAAATTTAGCAGTGCAAATACCTATGGACTGAAACTACATGCAAAATGCCTCGTCAAAGCTCTGGCAAACAGAAATCTCAGTGTCTGACACAGTTAGAATGTTGATGTCCTGATTACAATTTGTCATGTATTGCTCTATCATTATTCATCTGACTGTCATGTTACCTTCCTTGCATGTCAGCTACCTACTGAAAGGTGTTTCCTGCTTTGACTCTGCTACAGGAACTTCAACTATAGCATTGCCTTATTCTATATTTCAACCCCCCTACAATACAAAGATAAAATTTCTGCTTGATCTTTTGATTACTCATTTTCTTTAGTACTGTACAAGATGTGGATATGGTTCTGGCTTCACTCCCCACCCCCAATGCAACCGAAGAAAAAAAAATTAAGATGCTACCTGTGATTTAGTATTAAAATTTCTAATAGATTGAACTGAAACCATTAGAAAGTTAAGAACCTTCTTATAAGTAAGAGGTTTAATATCTTGTAGAATGTCATCTAGGTCCTGAATGCTGAAATCTGATTCTAGATCGTTCATACTGGCTGCCACCTCCGTTCTCTCCTTGCCTGGTTGCCAGGCTTCACACTCACTAAAAACAATTTGTCAGTCAGGGTATCAAGATCAGCTCTAACCTTAAATTACACTGGAGTAACTAGCTTACCCTTTCTCTGGCAAATGAAAGTATGTGTCCCTAGGGTGTTTGTCGTCAGTCCTGAATGACTACAGGATTGGTTATGTGAAATGTCTCTAGCTACTTTTTATTTGAAAAAGTCAGTTCCAAATGGGACTGTGAAGAATAGATCTTATTTATTCCCTTTTAGCTTTTCAAACACTCTTTGTTCTGAATTAGATTTTCTGTTGAAAGCCAAAGAGTGGCAGTTAGCAGATGTGTTGTTAAGCAGGTGTGATGAAGCATTTGGGGGCCATTTGCAGAAGTGACTGATCTCACATCCGTGTACAGTGGAGACCTGACAATGGGACCTTTGGTCTAGGCTAGGATTTCTCTATTGCACTAGGTGGTGCTAGGAAACTTGCACCCACCTGGGCAGAAGGCAGAGGAGGAACAGTTAGGAAGACTGTAGCTTTGATTAAATTGAAAATATTTTGCTTTGAAATTGCTCTTCTCTAAAACAGTAGAGCAACAAAAGGCAGGGAATGGAAATGGAGAGCTACAGTGGCTCTGCCTCTTTGCTGTAAATCTATGAGCTCTTCAAAACTGGGTGGACCCTGTGTCCCAGTATCCATCCTTTCCAAGAAGAAAGCATACTTCTGTCAGTAGTGGTTGTACCAAGCTTTGACTTTAGACAAAAGAACTGAGTCGCGTATCTGAGAACTACTCTCTGCCACTGAGGAGGCAACAGCAGGGAACAAGACAGATTGGGCTGTCTCAGCTTCACCTTCCAGGTCCAGGTTAGTTGGAAGAATAATCAGGATAAAGGGGAATGTGGTTTAAAAGCTGTGCATTGGGCAGGTCAAGATGAGTTGGAGACACCTGAACAAAGGCTGGGTATTATCATCACTTGCTGACTGTTCTTCTGGGATGGCAATGAAGATTGCTAGAGTTGGCCTTTCCTATCAAAGAATGAGAGAGCATACTTATAAGAGATCATATGCTGATCTAAGCTTTCTTTCACTTCCTGCACCAGAGGAGCTGGGACCCTTATGTGCAGATCTTCTCCAGCCTTCATGTCTTCAGGCAGCAGAGGCTTCCACAGATCCAGCTGGGCATAGGAGAAAAAAAGAAATACACAATTCAAGCTTTTTTTCAGAATGAGAAAATAAGATAGTGTAGTTGCATATTAAGAAAAAAAGTTTTTCTTCTAGTGTTCTTCCTTGTGACTTTTCTTGAGCCATCTCTTTGCAGAACATGCTACCCAGAGTTCATGTTTTCATTGCCTTGGACACTGCTGGTAAGGATCAATGCCTTCAGAGAGCCACACAAGAAAACTAGCTTCTCCCCATAAATTCCTTCATCAAATGAAAGGTTAATTCAGCCTTACTTCAAGAAATTATATTAGATAAAGATTTTTGAAGTTTTTCACTTTCATTCCTGTCCAATCTTAAATGCAAAACTGTTCTGCAAGTCAAGACCCTCGAGTGCTTTTTAGGCATACATGTTTATTCATACTCACCAGTAAAGTGCTGCAAAGATGCTGGAGATGCTGGACTTGCTGAAGTGTTTCTGGCACAATATATAAGACCTGATCCCTGGAATTAAAAAGAGAAACAAGATCAGTTTCTGTATCTATTGAAGTATCCGTGAATTCCATAAATCAAAGGGAGATACTTTATTATGTGGAAAGAAGATAGAGCATGTAACTGAGTGGTGTTCTAACAAAAGTATGTATGAATGATGAATTCCTGGAATGTTTTAGCTGCAAATAGGACTGTGTGAAGTGAGTTTTCTATTGCTGGGGAGTTAGGTTAATTCTGTTTCCTTGTCGATGACATTCCTTTATTCATCATATCAGCTTTACTGAAGCCAATTTCTTATGCAAGCCTGGTGCGTGTTTTACCTTTGCAGGCCCACAGCCAAAGCAAGATCACTGATAAAAATCTTTTTTAACTCCTATTAAGGATTTTTTCAATTATTCCAAATAGACTTTATGCTTTGCTGATCACTTCAGCATGCAAAAAAGTTTAATACAAAAATATTGCCAATTGACTGAGACGTTATTTTTCCAGAAAAGACATACAAACCCAATATTTGGGAATATATTTTCTTTATGTTTCACCAAACTTTATTTACTGAGGGCTTAAAAAGAAATTAAGGTGTTTGGAAATACAGAAAACAAATTTGTATGCTCGTAAGAAAAATCGAGAAATAATTACAAATGCTTTTTTTCCCCCCACTGTTAATTCAGATGAGCTTTCCAAGCCAGATAACAAATGTGATATTTCTAATGAGGAGCAGATTTTGTTGACTATGTTACTCAGAGGTGAAGTGGCAGTTATCCACTACTGATGTAATTGAAAGGGGAGAAGGGGAAACCTGGCAAATGTTCTTATTTACTAGTAACCAATAACGACCACTGCTTCATGATTGTCTTCAGCGACTTCATTGGACTCTGTAGTCTTCACAAGTCAAGCACAAAAAAATTTTACATTTTAATGCTTGTGGCTAACTTTTGTTGCAGAAGCCTTGCGTGCTCGAACATTATCATCATCTATGTAATGTGCTTTCATCATTTGAATTGCAACTACTATTGCTTGTGTTTCCATATGCAAACGTACAACTGTCGGCTTAATAGACACGCAAATAGAATTTACAATTCATTCACATTATCCACTGAAGAGTGGGAGACGGGGGATTTTTCTTCTATCTCTCCAAAATATCTCCTTTACAGATGGTCGCAGAACTTGATAGTTAGAATTGGCTGTTTACTACTGGTTCAGGAAATACTTTTAGCATATAGTACCTTCATCTGTGGGGCAAAATGACTATGCCTGCATTGCTAATAATACAACAGCCATGACATCTTTGTAATAGAACCTTGTAGATGGGGGATAAAGATCTTTGCTAGGAGAATAAACATCTCAGCTGCAGTTCAGAGCTCATTCTCCCTAAATGCCTGGGTTTGCTTTGCTTTTTGTCTGTCAGGAAGGGAAACAATATCCTGTAATATCTTTCTATCCTCATTGACATTATGTCTTAATTACACCAAATGAAAGAAATGCCAGACCATCAGATTGCTGCCAGATGGCTAGCTCTTATTTACTGATAAACCTTTTACAATAGCCAGTGTGGAGACAGATCATTTTTAATAGTACACTAAGATTAGAAAGCACACACTCATTTATGTTTATGGACTGGAGTTCTCACTGTAGAAATGCAAAGTCATCCCATTTGACATCCTATTTGACCACGCAAAAGCAACAGTTTTTTAAATACTACAGTTAAGTTTTCTTACCAAACTAAAGAGTCATTCTTAGTACAAGCTATGTTTCCTTGGATGTTTGTAGATCAGATGCTTTGGGTATTTAAGTTGTTGCACAGAACAAATGACAATGAAAATGTTAGCCCTACTGGGCTTTACCAGTTTTTTCATCTTTGTGCAGGTACTGCTAACCCAAAGTCACACTGACCATTCTGTTCAACAAGTTTTAAAATCCTGTGCAAGTACTCAAAAGGTCCAGACCTGGGCAGCAATTAAAAACAAAGATGAACACTACATTATCTAGGGTCCATTGATTTCTACCCAGTGAAATCAATGGCCTCTGAGTAATTAAAGTAATTAATTAATTAAATTAATCTAGAAGTGGGCTACTTCCTTTTTTGACTTTAGAAAATTCCATTTATAAAGATATATGTGGATAGATGGTCTCCATACTTTCTTTGTGCCCCTCCTACAGCCCACAAGTGCTATAAAGGCAGAGGGTTACCTATCATTCTGTGTAAAATGGAGGCTGTATAGAGCACAATTATTTAGGTCAGCAACGAGTGATAGAAAGTTATACTTTTGTTGAGGAAGCAGAGTTGTGAATGGAGGTGATAGCATGCTTTTCTAGCATATTTCACACTGTATGTTTGGCAACCTGGTCTAGGGAGCCTGCTTTGGCAAGGGGGTAGTACTAGGTGATCTCTAGTGGTCCCTTCCAATCCCTATGATTCTGTGATCAGGAAAAAGTGATAATCTCATTTTGTGAACACCTTTGTATAAGCATTGCCTGGACCATTTCCTTGGCTTTTCTTGTTGTTATTATGGATCTCCAACAAGATTCCAGCATCTGAGCTGCTTTGGAGGCACCTTCTTTTCTCATGACTGCAGACTTCTTTTATTAGTACATATAATTTTGCTCAATCATTTTGTACTCAGAAAAGATATTTTATTCCTATAGCATCTGATTTCAATTGTTCCTTCCAAACTTTTTTTAAAGATAATTAAACAAATGATTTTTAGCAAATGGAAGTAGAGAAGTGTATTGCAGGGACATTCTGTGTCTCCTGCAGTTGTTTTTGTTGGTTTATTTCAACATACTCTTCCTTACTTTCTCCTCTTTCTGTTTTCTTTCCATAGCTTACAGACTTAAAGATTAACTATCTTTCCACATTTTCATTTCAGAATTACTACTGTCATTTTTGCACAGTTCTTGAGAATAATAGTACATGCACAATTATTCATGCCCCCCTTCACACTCACCCATCATATTGCAGTTTCAAGCTGAGTTTTCCAGGAATTAGAATCCCCAGAGAAAAAAACATCCCAAGAAAAAACAACATCTTTGTTCAGAGAATGCAGAATAGTTGATCAATCTGGACTGAACTCTCAATTTGTGCAATTATCATATATAACCAGACATGCCCTTATTTAATGATTAACTTCGCTTTGAAGTAGTTGTACTTTGTAATAATTCTGCAAGCTCTGTGTTCCACACCCCAAACTACAAGCATATTTAATCAGCAACTTTATCAGTGAAGCATTTCTTTCTCTGCAGGGACGCTCTCAACAAGTTCTTCTGTCTGCGTGCATATCTGGGATTGCCCTGACCTGAGTGCAACACCTTGCACTTGGTCTTGTTGATCATTGGATTCACACAGGGACACTTCTCAAGACTGTCCAAGTCCATCCTCTGGATGGTGTCCTTTCCCTCTATTGTGTCAATTGTATCACTCAGCTTGGTGTCATCAGCAAATTTGTTAGGGGTACACTTGATTCCACTGTCTACATTTTTGATAAAGATATTGAGGAGCAGGACAGACCCCTGAGGAACACCACTCATGACAGGCCTCCACCAGTACATAGAGCCATTGACCATAACCCTCTGGCTGTGAACATCCAACCAATTCTTTATCCACCTATTTGTCCAGCCTTCAGATCCATATCGTTCATTTTAGATATCAGGATGTGATGTGAGACCATGTCAAAGACCTTGTACTAGTCCAGGTGGATGATATGAGTTGTCCTTCCTTGGTCCACTGATGCTGTTACTTCACCATAGAAGGTTACCAGATTAGTCATATACCATCTGCCTTTGGCAAAGCTGAAGTCTTGGATTACTTTCTTGTACTGCACATGCTTTAATATCTCTTCCAGCCGGGTCAGCTCCATGGTCTTTCCAGGAAAAGATTGCGAGGCTCACTGGCCCATAGTTCTCCAGGTCTCTCTCCCCATCTTAAAAATGAGAGTGATGTTCCCCTTTTTTTCTAGTCACTAGAGAGTTCACAACTTTTCAAATATGGTGGAGAGTTGCTTGGTGACCACATAAGAACCTAGAGAGGATTATAAAAATTACAGGGAACAGTGGTAAAATAAGTTCCATCCTTGCTATCTTCCTGTGTTTGTGTCTCTGTGGAATGCTTTCTTGGCCTTTTAACTGCTATTCTGTCATTTGAATAGGCATAAAGAGGATATGAAAGAAACAATCAACGTTCCTTTAGAAAGGAAATATAAGGATGCCAGTGTTATGTAAACTATATTCTGTTGGGCAAGATCATTTTCACCACAGACTACCAACTGTACACTGACAAGAAGTATTTTGATGTACTCAAATTGTTGGGTTGCTTGCTATCAGATACTTCATTTCTTCTTTGGTTAATATGTCAAGTGTAAGTCATGGAATTTCTTCCTTAATAGAATACAGTTAGAATTGTGCTATGTATCTATAGAAAGAAATATTCTTACTCAGCTTCTCTCTTGAATTAAAGCCTTCCCATTATCATTTAATGCAGCAGACTGCATGGATTTGGGGTGAAGATAGTCCAGTAGGTCAGTTTGTTCACATGTATGTGCAGTAAACTTTAATTGTTATGGTATCCTTCTCAGCAAACTGAAGTCCTCTTACTTACAGCCAAGGCTGTCATCAAGGAAACAGGCTGCAGAACCAGTCAGTTTGATTCAAAAGCACATTCTCACAAAACTGGGCTGCAAGCAAGAGAAGAATGTGATCTTCATAAATCATACCTTTCACATATTTTTGTCCCATACCATAACTGGCTGGATCCTGAAAATAATTGTTTCCTCCCATGCAGATATCCAACCTACAGTGTCTTCCAGAAGAACTGGAAGAAATCTGTCTAAAAAGATTCCTTCACAAATGAAGTTGGCTCTAATAAGAAAAACAAACTCATGTAGGAAAACCATGTTCAGTTCTGATGGTAAGGGCCTTTGCTCAGTTAACTTTTCTTTGTGCTTCCTTTGACTTCAACATTGCTAAACAAGGTAGGCTAGTATTTTGAAGTATTTTTCTGTAGTGTTGCTTGTTCCCTTTACCAGAACTGGCTGTGAATGGAGTTTAAACCTTTAAGAGGGACACAGAATCTTGAAACAAGAAAAATGGAGACATGATGAAGCCTTTTTTCTCCTTTGTTTTTTTTTTTTCCTCCTAAAAAAATGGCACAAATTGTGACGTACTGAAATTCAACTTTACCCCAAAGCTTGCATCTTCTCTCTTAATGCAGAAACTCTGTTCTGTGGTGAAAACATTACTCCTCTGACGCCAAATAGTTATTAGGATAGATAGGGTCATTTTGCTTATTGGGTACAGGATTTAGAATGAATGACGGTTGCTTGCTAGGCCTTTGATTCAAATTCCTTTGAAGTCTAGTTGAATTTAATGGGCCTTAGATGAAAGTTTGGTATAATCAGGGACATTTCTGACTGGTTTCTAAAAACATAGACTTGTTTGGGGACTTTGGCACAAGATTTATTCTGAGATAAGGATACTTAAGTTTGTACTTAATGTTCAGCTTGCAAGAAGCACAGCTAAATTCAGAATAAAAACCATAAGAGATGTTATTCTGCCTCTAATATAAAAGTATGTTGGGACAAATAGCATCAACAAGCCAATTGCTCTCTTGGGCATAAATATGCCTCTCTCACTAATAAAGCTTGTTCTTTGGTCAGGTTCTTACTGGCAGCGGTTTATCTTTCTAGCAAACGTGGAATGCAGATTAATCCATTTATTCCCTTCTGGAAAATCATGTGTGAATAAGCATGGGATATTCTAAGATGAGGAAATGTCATATGTATATGGCTATGTGAAATCATGTAGTGTCCTTTCTTCCAAACAAATTTGCTTTCTGGATCTTGCCTTTGTTCTTCCTAGAGCTTCAAAGCACTTTTTCAGCATCAGTTTAGCCTCACAACTGCCTCCTCAACAAGAAAATATTATTTCCACTGCTTAAAAGATTAAGAAAGAAGGAGGAAAAAACTGAGTCCCCAAGATGACATAGGAACATTGCTGCAGAGCCAGGAATAGAACTCTGATCTCCTGATTCCCTATCTGGTGCTTCCTTAAATATATGACCATCTGCTCTCCTATTGGAAGTATAGATACTATATGCTGATTCCAGCAAACTGGCTACTAAGCCTGTTAGTTCATCCTCTTTTTATCCCATACTGATATCATCGCAAGCTAAGCTTTTGGCATGGTGTCAAAGTGATTTCCAGTGTTTGACTGATTTGACCTGCTTATTGCTGTTTTAACCTTGCACCACGCATATGCTCAGCTATTTGTGACTTATCCCCATACTGTCTGTTTAGTGACAGCCATGAGCTAGAACTGTACTGTTTAAATGTTCCATACCAAAGCTTACCACGTGTTTTGAACAACCATCATATAGTAGTGGGTTTGATCCTGGTAACTGCTTGCTTCCATATTTTCTCCCGAGCTTCATGTAACTTTCAAGGACAGCAATCTTCTTAATAAGAAAAGCCATCTTACACACTTGTATCTCTCCACAAACATCAGTTCACCACATCAAGCTTTTCCAGTTCCACAGCTGGCTTCCACACTGACTCCATCTGGACTTAAACCAAACTAGAACTAGATGGACTTCAACACTGTCACTTTTTTCTTTTTTAACTGTCAGCTCAATTCTGACAGAAAAATATCTTCCAGTAAGTCCCCTGTCATTGATTTGGAATGCTCATTGTACATCTTCAAGTCAAAATCATCACTAAGCAGGATCAGTACAGTAGCATGCTTACTAACGTGCCTTAAATACTGGTCTTCTGCTCCAATGAATAAAGGGGTTGGATAATTTAGCTGTTTTACTAAAATATCCTCTGTTTATCACTGTCGCTTTACTTTGAGGAAGCACACAACAAATTGATAGTTCTGTTTCCCATTGACTTGTCATAGGAGACTCTGTATAGTTATTGCCTTTTTCTGAGAGTACAAAAAGATTTCTCCGTCTTTCTGAGCAACGTTCCAAATATTCCAGTGCAGTACGTTGTTTGTTCTACAATCCAAATCAGTACACTAAATCTTCAGCCTTCTTGCTTCATTAGAGAGAGGTTTTTTTGGAAGCTTTTTGGAGCTCATTGTGATTTGGCAGTGCCAGCAGTTCTCAGACTGTAATATTAGTGTGGTTGAGAATATACTGGGGAGTCTTTCTCTATTTCTCTGAGATGGCACAGAAAACACCCTGTTAACCTTGCATTTGGTATTTAAAGCTATTTTAGAAAAGATTCCAGCCAATATACAATAGATTAGAATGTCATTGCCAGTAAACCTTAAAATTAGTTCCACTAAGCCAACCGTGTCTGGCAGATCATCAGCTGACGTAAGACTTAAGCTTTAGCTCAGTGAAACTATTTTGACAATTGGTTTATGATCTCATATTTGTAAACATTTATGTCTTAAGACTACTTTAAGGTGTTCCAATAGTTCTTACTGCGCATATACACAAATTTTGAGCTGAAACTAGAAATTTGAGTGTACTGTGTATAAAATAACACCTATCTTTTCTCCCGAAGTCCTGTGATACAGCCTATAGACAGCTTTGTTGTCTCACAAGAGTGTCAAGTACCCATTCAGTAAGCAGTTCCTTATGGAAGCAAGCTGAAGCAAACTGGCAAGATCTGTATTGCTTTAATGAGGCTGGCAGAGCAGCTTCCTTAGATACCATTTTTTCCTTAACCAGGAAAGGAGGATATTATTAGTAAATTGCCTTTCCTTAGTAACAGTTAGGCTGGGTGGTTTTTTGCCTTCATCTTTTAGACAGCAAAATGTTACTGCTAAGGAACCTTTAGCTGATCCTTCAAAACAGGATCTGAATTTTGGACAATGTTTATAAGAAAGAGGCAACAAACACTGTTGCTTCAGTTTTTGGTGTTAAGGGTGATCTGCCCTACTAGGACTTGTGCACAAAATCCTGCAGTCCTTATGTAAACACCATTTGGAATCTTATCTGAGTAAGGACTGTGCAATGTAACTTAAAAAAAAATAAAAAAATACTTGTAGTGTATTTCAGGTGCAGTGGTAAATTATTGAATTCCAAGTCCATGCTTACAAGCTGGCTGCCAAATACTGCCCTTTTAGTTTGAAAAAAGGAAAGATTCAGTTTACTGACAGTTTTCTGTGTGTCTGAACTTGCCGTTATAAAGATCAGCTAGATTTTCACGCTCATCTCTAGTCCTGAAAACTTTTACTTGTAAGAATAACTCCTGATGCTGTGATTAGATCTTATGATCTCAAAGGTATTGCTTTAGGGCAAAATGAGTTTCAGAAGTGTTTGGTCCCTTCATGAGTTTGAGTGAGTAAGAATTAGGTAAGAATCCTTGATGTTTGTGAAGATGCCAAACTTCTTTGTTGTCAAAAGATGTTATATGCTTATCTTACTCATATTTTTAAATGCTGTAATGACTTTTGTAAGGAAATAAACCAATATTACTTTATTACTCCTAGCAGAACTGCAGAAGACAGCACATAAGCCTCTATTACTGCTTAATGGTTAAAAAATGAGCTTACTGCACTGCGTTTTAGAATTACCAACATCATTTTTAATGAGTTCTATTACAAGCCCTAAAATACTGTATGAGCTATTTAAGCATGCCATGAATTATTAAGTGCAAATAGCCTTGAATACAGTTTCTTAGACCCAAACAATATATACAATATTTACTTTAAGTTAGACAATTAGCTTTTACAGCTATGAAATATTTTCATATTAACCTTTGGCCTCAGTTCCAATAACAGTGATACCCAATACTGTGTTTTCTAGTTATTACCAGCACCACCAAGCATAACGATATTGCTAGTGTGCACACAGTTATATATGTTTCTGTGCAAGGTGAAGAGTACTACAGACTCTTCAAACTGCATCAGAATTTGGTAGAAAGGCTTATGATGTCTCTGAAGTATCTCAGTAATGATGAATGAAACCAGCAGTACCTGGCAAAAGATTCTGATGCAGAACTTGTCCAAGCTAGATAAGTCTAGTCAGCTTGTATTTGGTAGAATTCTTGGTGTATTCTTGCAAAAGAGCTCTGAAGAATTTATAAGCCAGGATTGGAGTGTGTTGTGTCTATGAGTATGACAAGCAGTATAAACTTGCATTTTTGGTGTTTGACTTTGTAATAAATGGATGCTGCTGGTACTGTCTGAAGAAAAGAGTGCTTCATGTATCTTTGAAGCTCTTGTTGTGAGAGGGCTTTGCAGTAAGGCTACTGACTTGGCTGATTTGCACTGAATAGTTCTAGCCATGAGTGTTGGGTCTCTTTAGTGAAGAGAGCTGGTGGGGTTTTTTTGTTTGTTGTGATTAGTCAAAATCTTCTCTACATTCATAGCTGAACTGTCACTACTATTTGCAAAAGAGACATTTAAAAACATCAACCAGTTCTGCTTGAGAGAGCAGTCAAATTCAAACACATCAACATCAGGACATTCCCATAATGCAGGTGGGGAATGCAGACCCTGGGCTGGACTGTGATTGTATCTCCAATGTCAAACAGTATTCCTTTGCATTAATGCTGGGTGTGCCAGGAGAACCACATAAGTGACCTGCCATGAGCAGACAGTAAATGGGGGCAAGCAGGGAGCTGAACAGAGGTTGCCCATATCTGTTTATACCTTGGGGTCAGGTGATTTTATGCTCTATTTGGACAGAGTGATTTAGATACCTTTTATTGTTTTTCTGCTCTTTTCTCTCTCTTCAAATGCAGAGTTTTCAGGTTTAAGCAAATGAATATCAAACTCAGGAGCAGCATTGAAAAGTTTGGAATGTTCTTTTGTTCTGCATGCGCAGAAATCTAGCCAACCTTCATCCAGCTCAGTACTTCCTTTCAGGGGAAATACTGACTCTGCTGAGAATGAAGTCTTCTTGCTGACATCAGAGAAGCATCGATCATTTTGTTGTTTTTTCAACCTGGACATATACAGATCAAACCTCCAAATGCGCACATATTTGCATATTTTTTTCCAACTTAACTTTTCAGATCACTGTAATCTTCCAAACACTTATACAAAAGTGACCCAGACTGCTTTACCAGATGGTATGTTCCTTGAACAAATCACTCATATGCAAAATGGAGCATGTTCTAAGACAACAGGGACAGATGCATTAGCAATCTTTACCTCCTCCTTACCACATACACCACAGTGTACAAGGGGCTTTGGTTGCTTTTCTACTTTTCAGAGAATTTCCTTTGTGATGGAATAGTCTGTTGTACCACTAAAGCTAATTCCGAATTACCAAGCCAGCACAAAGGGTGAGCAAGAAACCAAGTATTGGTATTTCATGTGCGTATTAAGAAAAGGTTGAATAGTCATTTAAGACGTGACTGACATGGTTACAAATGTGAGCTTTGTGCTTGGTCACTTCTCCCTTCCTAACTGTTCTGTCCAGTGAAGTCTGATCATACAGATATGTAATCTACAACAAGCTGTATCAGTACAAATCAAGACTTCAGTGACAATTATCACCATTTACGTTAGGCTTCATACAGTGAGTTACAGTCACCAGCTGTTTTCTGTTGCCGAAGAAGAAAACTGTGCTAGCATAACAGTTCAAGTTTTTCTTTTGAAGATGCAGAGCCAGAATCTCAGCTGACGTACATTGCTGTGGTGCATTAAATATAACTTAAGCCAGATGATGTGCTGCTCCCTTTTACACCATGCACTACCCCACCTTTAAAAGTGTGGTTGAGTGCAGATGACATACATAGAGTAATCTGTACCATGAAAATCAAAAAGGCAAACAGAGAAAATTTAGCAAGAACCCTTTGTGAATTGAACTGATAAGAGTAAGCCATGGAACATATTCAGAAATGACAAAAGAGTTTTTAGTAAATTGCCTCTGGCTGGAGGCATAGATAGAATCCTATACCTATAGCAGTGAAAACTGAAAAGAAATTCTCCTGTTATCAAAATTTGCATCTCACTACATTAAAGCAAGAGCATATCTGGGTTTTGATGGGTGCCATGGCAACAGTGTTACTGGAGTATTACATGAGAACAATTTCAGAGAGGAAACGGGGTGAGATGGGAAGCTCACTGAATGTCTGTGGACACAAAGACTTTTGCTGCAGTCTCAAAGACAGCTTATCCTCCTTATTGTTCCTGGACTGTTATTTACAGTCACCACCACACACATATTTTCACCCTAAGGTACCAAGGGTTATAGGAAATGTGGTTACATCAGGCTGGCAGCCAGTCACCAGTGAGGTCCTACATGGCTCCATTTTATTGCAAGTTCTCTTCAAAATTATTATCAATGATTTGTATATGGGACTTGAAGGTGTATCAAGTCTGCAGATGATACTAAATTGTGAGGAGCTGTCAGCTGCCTCGAGGGTAGAGAGATCTTGGCAAACCAAGGGGCTGGATGGTCACCAACCGCATGAAGTTTAACAAGATTAAGTGCTGGATTGTACACAGAGGAGCAGGAGCTGATCTCTGCTCTCTGGTGACAGTGACAGGACCTGAGGAAACAGCATGGAACTGTGTCAGGGGAGGGTCAGGTGGGGGTTAGGAAAAGGTTTTTTACTGGAGAGTAGAGGGCATACAATTGGCAGTGGGGGGCATGGCCCCCAGCTGCTGGAGTTCAAGGACAATTTGGGCAGTGCTCTCAGACATTGAGTCTGGGCTTCTGGTAGTCTATGGATCCAGGAGTTGGACTCACTGATCCTTGTGGGTCCCTTTCAGCTCAGGAAATTCTGTAATTATTCAAAAGTAATGAAATAAAGAACAAAAAACTGCTTATACTAGAAGGACAGATCTTAGAAGTAGCCATCTGCCATATTTGCATCACATAAAAGAACAGTGTAGAACTACTAAAATGTGTGGTTACTAGTGAAGTGCTGGAATGAGATTTTGTTTTCAGTAAAATCAATTCTTAAATGTATGCCTGCAGAGAATAACAGATAACCATTGTATTCTGTTTCTGATTTTTACTGACTCTACTTTTGTTCTGAGAAAACTAGCTACAGTACATTTGACCTAGGAGTAAATATTCTACATTTTTGAGTTCTGTAGTATACCTGCAATTCTTCTTGAATTCAGATGTTCTAGTGCCAGCAAGAAGGAAGTGAAACTGATACCTCACTCACACCAGGTTATGTGCTCTGAGACTTGTGTGGAAAATGAATAATTCAGCATTTATAGATGGCAGTATAAAATAATTCCTGTTGCAGTGGTCACCAACCATATGCACACAAAACAAGCAGGAAAGCCTTATCATCAGCTCTGAATATTACAATTTTCTTTTTAGAAATTAAGAGCCATGTCTTTTATCTTCTGCATATAGAGCATTATTCAACTTCTTGCATATACAGAAACAGTTGCAATATCTAAGAAACAGACTTCCATTCCTGAATTCCAAGATTAAATTTATTTTGCTTCTGATTTCTTTAACAAAAATTGAACTCTTGCAGTGTACTGCCAGTCCCTCCTTCCTAGTCACTTTTGAACCAATCTGAGAGTAAGGTTGATGTTTTAGAGACAGTTCTGGGATGTTTCTCAAGAATAAGTGGTTGAGTTTTCATACTGCCTTAGAAGAATGGAGGAAGGGATGGAATGTGTTTTCAGACAAAAGCAAATCCAAGAAGGAGAGATAAATGCAGGTCATCAAGGTCTGCAAATTCAGCTGCTTGTATTTTTTTCCAGACCCTCACTGTTTTCATTCTGCATAACTTTACAAACTTTGTTTCATTTTTGCTCAGATGGTACTTGTTTATTTTCTGTTCACACCAGAGCTTTCTTGACCCTTGTAGCACACATCTGCTCATCACTTTAGAAAATGGTTGATATCATCCTTGGGCCAGAGAAGTTTGCTGTCTAATGTATTTGTAAACTCTTTGCACAATGTTTTCTTACTAATTATATGATGTATGCCAGTGACTGGAGCTTCTTCCCCTTTTTTAATGTGAATACTTTTCAAATGATCTGGAGAACTGAAGAGGTGAATAGTCAGTGCTTACTCTAAGGAAAAGCCCGCTTTATCATTGCATTCTAGTATTTTGTAACAAAGTAAGATTTGTGCATCAAAAAATGTCAAATAGGACATCTCAAAAAACAATGGGAGTCGTAACAGGCAGTATCTTTTCCTTTGAGATTAGCAGTATAGATACTCAAGCTTGGTATTTCATAGCTCAGACAGAAGGAAATATTTGTGTGGATCTGGTCTACTTTTCAGACTGCCTTGCAGATCAGGAATAAAACATGCTGCCTTTATATATGAGTCTGTTTGAATGGTTACTCCATGCAGCTGACTCTACTATCTTTAACTCATAGCTACATAATTACTTTAAGTCCTGTAATTGCTTTATCTCCTTTAAATAGCCTTCAATTCGCTGAGGATCCTCCCATCCGTGAGCAATTTAGTTTACCTACTAAATAATCTACTTTCATTTCACATGGGGTTGAGAACTTGCTACAGATTGGATATACCCCTGAAATATCTTTAGTGAATTAAACACCACAGCAAGTATCTGGGTTCCATCTGTTAATAAGATACACTTACATGCTGTATAAAGTAAAGCCATATTCAAGCTTCCACATTCAGAAGAAATTTTCCAGCTACTGAACTTAGAAAATGTTCTGAGTGTGAATAAAGGTTAGAAACACATGCCTCCTTAAGTCTGCAGGCAGACTGTGAAAGTGGTAACTAAAAAAACGGGGGGGCAGGTCATATCCCATTAGCTTCACTGGTGGGTTGGCTAAATACATCTATTTAGGCTAAAAAGAAGGGGGTTTGCTCCTTTCACACATGAATCCGTGTAGTAACAAAATCTAAAGCAAAGTTATTGTCAATATTTTCCCTCTGACTTTAGTAAGCATGATTCAGGGAGAGGTGAAGCTTTTAAAATACATTCTGTTGCAATAACCACATCTCCTTTACTGTATGAATAGGACACTAAGAAATCTGGTTGTATTTAAGACATTGAAGCAGAACAGCTCTGAAGCAGAAGTAAAGATTCAGGAAGCTCACATAGCCTGAGACTTAAGAGCTGTATTGCTTCTAACTTTGAATCAGTGTAGGTGACAATAAAAAGTACTACAGTAGTGTAAAGTGAGATATTTTAATAAGCAAGGTGATCATTAAGGTAGACCACTATACTTCCACACTGCTTGCAAAAGTATCCATCTATCTGTAACATGTTTAGAAATATGAAAGTAAAGATGATCAGCCAATTCAGTGTGAGGTGCTGTGCCACTGTCTTGTCAGCTTCTGTCCAGGCTGCTGGCATCCAAGGTAACTACACTTTCTTGCCTCTAAACAGGTGGAGTGACGAACCTGTTACTGAGAGCCTGACTTTAAAGCCTGAAGCAGAGGGAGCAGTTCCCCTGTCCAGGTAAGAGCCACAGCTGACACTGTAGTAGCTTAGTTTGCAAGGCTTCACCTTTGAACAACACAAAATGCTATCTCAAACACAGCTTTGAGCACCACTCTAGCACAGACAAGTATTTTTCACCTGTTCCAGTGCCAGCTGTGATTAACTGGCCAGCAAAGAGCATCAGAATGGTCCTCCATCTGACTTCCAGATGTGTTTGTATAAGCAATATTTTCTTCAAGCAGCAAATACAAAAATAGCACAATAAACTTAAGTTACAATTATTAAGTGTTGCAATTGCAGAAGTTCTGTTTTTCAGCTCTTGCTGCATTTCATGTTCAACTGAAATGTTGAACAGCTATCTGAGCTTTATATGCCAGACTGATATTTGCATTAATTTTCTTCATAAATGTGCATCATGCTCTTATCTATATGTTCTTTCTAAAGCTGCAGTGATTTTTTTTAAGCATTCTTTCTTCTCATTGCATCTCATCATTGTAGTATTTTATCCACGTGTGGATCCTACTTCAGAAAGACAAAGAACATAGTTCTTGTAGCTTATCAAGTGAAGCAAGGGCACCCCCTTTGGGTAACATGCAGTCACTGCTGAAAGTATTGTTTCCCTTCATGATTTAGCTGTGGTTATGGCACAAGAAGTTGTGACTGAAGATCTGATTGTGCTGCAGGACAAAAAAAAAAAAAAAAAAAAGCTGTTGCTTGCAAATGCAGTTATGTTCAGACTTTCCACTCTTGTGTTATGTACTCCAGCACGATAGAGGTATTTAACCTATAAATGTTATCAAGAAAAGAGAAGATGTACCAGTTACTTCTGCTCTGCCTGTTCAAAGGTCTTGTTTTGAACATGTAGGCCTCTGCCAACATAATAAATTCCACCGTGCTATTTTCTTTTATTACACAACAGATCAGGTGCATCACAATATACAAACAACAAACTGGAGTACTGCAACACCACTTTAAGAAGTTGTGGAGATTACTGGAAACACAGAGCTTATAAGGACATAAACACGTTCTGAGGCTAGATGCCTCAAAATGTGTAACAGGAGCAGTGGAGCAAAAAATTTCAAAAGAATGAACATGCAACTAATTGAACCATTTTTGCCCAAACTTCTGAAAACTGGGTGTTGATTTCTTTAGGAACTTTCAATGTAACTTTGAAATTTTTAAATACATCCCTAAGGCTGAGTTATTTGCTAGAGCTCTTCATAATGGTTAATGCAGAAGAAAATGTGGAAAGGATGTTGGAGAAAATGTCTCTAGTGCTTGCTTGTAGGCTAGGTTCCAACTGTGCTTGAAATGGTGATTTCAAAACTCTGAACTTGCTCATGATGGGAGAGTTTGACTTGAAACACAGAAAGAGGAAGTGCCTATAAAATTATGTTACTTCAACAGGGATAGATGCCCAGGATACTCCTCAGATTAATCAAGTAGTTGTTTTACTAAAGAAACCTCCTACTAACAGCACACATGGCTGACCTAAAGGTTTAGAAGTTTAATTCTTTGGGGTAGGCAGTTATGCCAAAACTGCTTATATCTTCTATTTAAATTAGCCTACTATTTAAACAGGAAAAAGACAGACACCTAAAACTGTTGGTTTACTTTAATTATTATCACACACATTCACTCCAGAAAAAGGAGAAATGTTTTCAGCATAGATTTTTCCTTTCAAAAATTCAATTGCACCTTCATTCGTCAATGCTTGAAACTTCTTGTTTAGGACCTGGAACAAGGGAATACAAAAGGAAACATTATTTTTAGAGTCTTCAGCAAACAACCCTGTTCATAATCCAAACCTTCACTGACATCATGGCCACAGGGATTTAATGTAGTTTGAGAAGTTAATTTGAAGAATTAATTCTGTTAAAACAAACAACAGCAAAAAAAAAAAAAACACCCACAAAACCCCCCCATAGAAATAAGCCATGGATTTTTAGCTACAAACAATTCAGTGGCTAGGCCTTATTTTTTGTTGTTTTTTCATTCTTGAGCTAAGGTAATATTTATTTCACTGCCAATACTAAGTGGTACTTGTCTTTCAGAGCTCTTCTGTTCTTTACGACACAGACACCTTGTAAGTAGATATGCTACACGGTTATCACTTCGGATAACCATCATTCCCAATAGAGCCTGTTCTGCCAAATAAACATACTCATCACTGTGCTGATAACATGATCTAAACAAGAGAAAACAGAAGGGCTCTTCTTACCAGAATCACATGGTAGCCCAGTTTACTTAGGTGCCGCTTCTTCATTGCAAGTTTCCCTTGGGGGTGTGTTGTACCCAAACAAAAAACAGACATAGGAACAAAGAGAAAAGCCAATCTACAACCAAGAAAAGTGTAAGACCGTGATTCAGTATTATCTTTTAACACTGCAGAATATATAGGTATCTTTCTGAAAGGCAAAATATTAAGACCACGCACATTTTGTTATCCCTTTTCTTTCTCCAGACTTAATTTTGACTTTTTATATTTGTGAGCTTCACAAAAGTACTAGCATCTACCCAGACTCCTAGAGCAGAATTAAGTCCTTAGATCTCCACTTCCCCCATAAGAAGGAAATAGCTCACTCAAAATTCCACATTATTTTGACAGCTTGTTCATCTACTTTTATCATTTGCTAATATTCAGGATCAGTTACTTCTTGACATAAATCCTACTTAGAAAGGTAAGAAAAGGAATACCTGAAAAACAATTTTCATTACACAATTCACTAGCTAAAGCAAATGATACAAAATATATTGCTGTACAGTGATCCAGAACACAGGTGTTAATATTACCCAATTCTAGTTAAGCCTTACTAGAATGATGCATGTCCCACTTCAGTTAGCAAAGGGTCATCTTTTCTCACACAAGATGATGCTTTTTCTTCAAATTATATTTCAGCAGCTGAATTCATTGCTAAAATATATCACTGGGAAGCAAATTTTGGGGACTTAGAAATATAACTAAATTTTTAATTGGACACAGAAATACTTGGAATTTTACACCATAATTTTTTTTCCCCAATTTTAATCATACTTCAAAATCTGTATCTATTACAAGAGGTTGAGACTATCCTTCCTGTGAAATTTCCTGCCTCCTTCTCTATAATGTAATTAGCCTCTATCAGAACAAGGTAGTGAGCTGGATGGGTTGTTTTTCCTCAGCTCAATCAATGCATGACAATTTCTGTACATTTCTGTGAGTACAAATAAGAAACCATCTACTTTGCTTCCGCAAATCAGTAGAAATAGTAATTGGATAGAATAAATAAAAGCAAAACTAGCCTGCTAGAAAAATTATCCAGTTAAAAAAAGGCACCTTTGAACACTTATGTCGGTATGACTGTCTGTTGCAATTACTGGGAGCACTTTCTTTCTTCCTGAATCCATACAGATTTCAAAATCTAAAAAAAAAAAAAACAACCAACAAAACATTAAACACTGCAACAGTTTATAATTAACAACCCATGTAGCTTCTTTGAAAAAGTTACCAGATACTGTCACTGCTGTTTCCAATCTCTGTTCTCCAGCAATTTAAGTTACTGATGGCTTTTCCTTCCCTGCTGTCAATCTGAACAGCTACAGCTTTCACACCTCCAGGAAAAGAGGGTTTTATTTTGAAATTGTGGACATAAGTTTATGAAAATGAAATCTTAGTTTAAATAAACTAGTTTGGATCTGAGTCTGTCACACCTACTCAGATTGTCCTTTAGTCTGATTCCTAGTTAGAAATGCTTAAGAAAATTAATACAAATATCACAATAAACCTGATAATCTGGGTTGCTGCAAATGTAAATCAAAATGTAAAAGAAACCAAATGTTATGAAATGATCACCCTTCAAAGACAATATCCCATTTCATAAATGAAAGCTGAACCCACACATTATCCAGAGCTTAAAAGGAGCAACAAGTCAGAGAACAAAAGAAGGTGACTTTTTGTTTTAAATTTAGTTTTAGTACTAAGAGGTCAACTATCTGAAATAGTTGGATACATTGGATGCAGTTAAAATCTGCTTGCTGATGCTCAACAAAAAATCCAAATCAGTTTTGTAAACAAAAGCAATCATGTTTGAGTAAACTGACATTAACAGAAGTACCCTAGAAAATAAGACTGAGCAGTCAAGGAAATCATCTTTTAAAGACTTTCTTCAAAACTTAACCTTTTACTCATCTGTAATCTATGCAGATTTGTTACCACCTTATTATTTTAGAGATCATAAATCTGCACTAAAAAGTAATGACATATGACAGCAATTTGGCTTCATACCGATATGATAGTCATATGGCAGCTGGACATTTTGCCGAAACATGTTCTCATCTCCCAGAAGCTCTAGCAGTGCCTCCCGAGCCTTTCTGAGATTAATAGATGATACTAATGAGGAGAAATTCTCTGTTGGCAGAAATGCAGGCTGCAAGAAGGAAGGGCTATCAAGTTCCATACACGTTCTCACACAGCGAAGCATCGTTTCCCTTTTTTCCTTGTAAAGATCACCTGAGAATGAATAAAAAAATTTACATTCAGTGTATCACCCCACAGCATTTTTCATTTTGCAGTCTGTCCAGAATCTGTTCAGATTCCAGGTACTGAAATTGGTTTACAAATGTTAAGATCTCCCATGTTTTTAAAAATGCCCGAATATCTGCTGAAGATAAGAACCCTTACCTCTCAGCACACTTCTACTATTTTGACCAATCTCACATTCATTTGTGCAAACTATTAAACTGTAGCCACCATGGAGCCCAAGACAGTAAACTTGATGCCCTAGTACATAATTAGAGAATGTGGTGTCACTTAGATCACAGATACTACATCAGTTTTTTTCTTGCAAATGTAATGTTTAATGCTAATGGTGTTTGTCTTAAGTCTAAGTATAAACTTTAGCACTATTAAAACAATTTATTTATGGAGATGCACTATGCTTTTAAATAATACGACAAAGCAAGGCCTGACCTGACACAAGTTCTTCATAGTTTTCCTTTTTCAGCAGCTGATCGAGTGCTCGATGAGGAATATATCCTAAGATGCAAAGTGAATACACTGCCTTCAGCAGTTCTGCGTTGGAAATCTGGGGAAGGTACTTATTCAAGCAGCTATGAAGAGTCTCATAAAACCTTCAAAAGCAGAAGAAAAATATCTAAATACACAAGTAAGGCTATATAAGATGTAGTTTTCAAAAATGCAACCTAGAAATCATTATTTCCTTGTATAATCCTATGCTGTTTAATCCACCACTAGCATTAGAATCTTTGAGGCTACAGTTGCCTATCAACAGATTTAGTAGCTTCATCAGTCTAGTTCCAAGAAAGTATCCATTTTCAGGTATAGAAAACCATTCTTATATAGTATAAAAAAAATACTAAAAGCACAGCAAATTTACCTTACAGATTAATAAATCCAGATATGGACTTTTTCACAGTTGAAATCAAACACACTTGCCATTCCATATATTTCCTATATTACTCTATATTGGCTATGTAACATAAGGCATTCTCAAATGAAAACCTACAAATGATGTTGGTCTCTGGGAACGTAGTTGAGCCGTGAATACACTCGAAGAACAATCAAAAGGCTTTTCAAGTCCAGAAATTCGGAGTCTTCTGTAACTTTCTCAGCAAGAACACCCATCAGTTCACTTGGCTGAAAGCCAAGTGTCTCAAAGGCAGAGAGAAAATGGATAATCTAAAACAAGACATTTTTATAAGGTCAAGAAAGCCAGTGAAGTGGATCTTATCTTTTGTTTTCAATAAAAAGTATTTTTAATGAAAGCAAACTTTTAAAACCTTAACATAACCTTTTTATTTCTTAATTTACTCTGTAAGTCAAAGAAAAATCTATGAAAATTAACTGCATGAACTTCAAAGTGGAATTCATACAAATCTTGTTTTCAGAGACCAAAGATATACATGAAAAAGGGTAAGAGAACAAACCATAAACTGCTCATTTTACTGCTATTACTACAAATGATTTGGTCTCAAACTCACCTGTCTTTTGTCCAAAAGGCAGACAACAGAATTAACATAGTCTGCAACTGCGGAAAACAGTTTTATATTACGGTACTGGAGACTGTGACAAGCTTCCAGAATAACAATTAATTGCCGAAATGGAGCATCATGAATATTCTCTGTAACATAAAAGCAAAAAAAGAAGAAATGATACAGATCAATGAAAACCTGAGTTGAAAAAGATGAAGTACCAAGAAACAATGCTCTTTTTGAACTCCTACATTGTTTGCTGCAATGAGTGACATGCATGCCATAAAAGATAATGACTGCAGGAGAAAAGAGCACAACTGCAATTGTACAATCATCAATTGTACACTTCACTGCTTCCCCTGCCAGAGGACTGAAGACGACAGCAGGAAAATAACTGAATTCACATCCTCTGAGTTGTGCTCAGTGGCATCCTAGGCTTAGCACGAAACACCTCATTTCTTGAAGTGCTGAGTACTGACAACTGCAACTGAAGACAACAAGCTGCGCATTCGATGACGTGATTTGTAATACTAGTTATAGGCCAAAGGAATCTTGTATTACAGGACACTTAGATCTGAATTTCCGTCTGCTGAGTAATTAGAAAATGAATATCACCACTGGGTCATCACTGCTGCAAAAATTAATTTAATTTATGAAATACACAGTTACTACAATTATGGTCAGGTCCCTAGATACGGAAGAGGGCACTGTTTTCTTGAAAGTCCCAGCAACAGAGCAGATCTTGTAAAACCTGCTAGCACATTCCCTTGCACCATGGGACCTAAAGGATGCCCCTCTCTCTTCTTCCTATTCTATCTCCAACTCTGAAAGGGTTAGTTTCTACCAAGAAATAAATCAGTGTGCCCAGAGCATAATTTGCTCAACATGCAGCAAGTCCTGAGAATATGCAGAAAAATGTACTGAGTAGCTGCTGACCCTGAATGCCATGTAGTCTATGTCTGTGTGGTAGACTCCTATGGTAAAAGGCAATATATCAGAGTTAAAGACTGCATCCTAATTCACAGAACAGATAAAGACTGTAACAACCCAAACATTTTTGTTTCCTAGTTGTTAAGAATGTTGTTTTGCTATCTTAATGGTTTTTGAGACACATTCATATGTATTTTAAGTGTGAATCAATACATCCTGACTCTGTATAGCATTGTAAAGAGAGCATTAACTTTCATTTAAATTTTTTTAAGCTGCAGCATGAGGTCAATTATTAATCAGCATTCAAGAATGAAATCCAGTTAAACAGGGAAAAACTATATTCCATTTACTTTATCAATAAATTGCTCTAGACCACTGATCTATCTTTTAATATCTATTTCCCATTCAGATTAGTTTTAAAAGCTTATCTGAAATCTACCTTGACTTCTTTTTTCCTAAATAATACATACAGGAGAAAATCAAAGAAAAATATATCATTCAAGAAAACGTTAAAAGGGTAGAGACTACAAGAACTATTTGTTATCACTATCCATCAGTACTTTTCTGTCCTGACACTTATGAAATCACTCTGCATTACTATCTTATCCTGTAAAAAAAGGATGTTTCCCGAGTTTTAAAGGAAATCAAGAAAGGTATGTGAAACAATAATGAGGAAGAACTTGGCACATGGAAAGGAAATTTAATAAATGCTTTTTTTTTTTTTTCTTACCCTGGATCTTTTGACTGCAGGCATTCAGGATTGGAATAGAACAGTAATTCATTGCGACAAGACCCAAGAACACACGGTGAGCATTCGGGTAAGTCAGGTGGTCTATTTCTCTCAAAACTGCCATCTAGAGTGAATTAGAATTTATTAAATCCTTCATTCTCCACATGCACTACCACTATTTTCTTAACAAAAACTTTTCACTAAAACTTCCCAAATTTCTTAACCTGTTCAGACTTTACAAGAGAGAAAAAGGAACAACAGAAAGAAAAAACAAAGTAACTTCTTTCAGTTTCTCAGTACACAATTAGAGTAGATCAAGTTTTTTAGATCTGTCACTGAGTTCACAGCGATTTACCTTCATATGGATTTAAAAAAAGTCTCATTAAAACTTATTTTCAGATGCTGTGAATATACACATTATGCTAACTCTTAAAAAAAAAAGTAGTAGCAGAAATATAATTAACACAGTTGGCATTTACATTACTGCAATTACTAGTTTGGATGTGTGTGAGAAATGTAAGTCTCCAGCATGATCCAACCCCATACTAAGTAGCATATTTTTAATACAAACATCCAGCTACAGATGTGCACTGAGACACAGAAGAGTAGCTCTATTGCCACAGAATGGACTTCATTTATAGAAGTAGCAATTAGACTAATAGAAGTGACAGTAAAAATGAGTCTAGCTGGATATTAAAAAAACAATATTCTTACTGCATGTATATCGAGGTAAACACAAAATGCACCTATAATAGACATTGTCTGCAGTATTGTCAGTCTTCCAGCTACAGGTTGGTCAAGGGAATCAGGGAACAGCCTACATGTTCTGAAATACTATGTGGCCAACCCAAACGAGAAGCAAGGGAACTGCTATTTTACTCTCAACTCGTTTTGTGCAATTTCCATTGCTTTTTGCCCCTTTTCATGGGGTAATACTCCCAGCTCCAAATTTAAGTTCCTTTTACACATATATTGCAGGACCATGGTTCATACACCAAAACCTTTGTGTATTTATTTTGTGCACCTGGAAGGAACCATACACGATTTATAAAATGATGCAAAAGCACAGGCTTTATGAAAGTAAAAATGAACCCCCCCACAAGTTTACCTCTAATTTCTTTTTCAGGAAGACTGGAACATCCTTTCCCATACATTTCATCAAGTTTTGCAGTATAAAGATATCTCTGATGCTTGTGATTCGCTGCTCCACTAGTAATCTGATGAAGAAAGAAATGCGAGGCCTTGAGACGGTTTCTTTATTTTCAGCCCAACAGGTAGGTACACTCACTCTTCCTCATTAGTATATTCCAAAAGTTAAAGCAGTAATTCCTTGTTCCTCTTACACCACTTACTTGCAAGACTAGCACAATTTTACATGATGGGGCTGCATCACAGTTGGAAATAATTATACTGGTTCATATGTATGTTTTGCTAATGCTTCCTGATATCTAAATGTTTTCCCTCACAAACTCTGAATTATCAGAAACACCTTCCCTGGTACTACATGTGAATGCTAACGTGCATGCTATTAAGCATTAAGGAATTAACACTTCTGTAGAAAACCATACATGTTTTATAACATCCAGGAAACTTACAAACGGACATGGACAACAGCCTGGTGCAAAAAAATGAACAAGCTGTTCTGTGAGCTGCAGAGACAGAAGGGGATATCATAACACATAAGCTCATGATGAAGGCCTTTTCTCGCTCAGAGAGAAGTACTGTAATTGTTGTCTCTGAATCAACTCTCAAATGTATCTACACAACTACTGAAGTATGAAGTGTCACTGTCTAAGGCAATATATTGCTCTGAAATTCATTGCTGCAGATGCTGCTCCCTCAAACGGACAGAATAGCCTGTTGGTAGAAAACAGGAGATCCACCTACCTACAAGAACTGTGTACCTGAGCTTACAGGAAAACCTGCATTCTGCATGCCACTAACACACCCATCTTTTCAGAAAAGGTCCTGACTGAGGACCAAAAGAACTAAACTACTGCAAGTTTTGTGACAGCCTCAGTAAAAAGAATCACGTGAGTCAGAAGATTGGATACCCATGCAAATCTCATTGGCCTAGAGAAAATCATTACAATCAAATAAGTTATTCTGACAAAGCACTTGCAGGAAAGCTCTGCTGGATTCATAGATAGATAAAATCAGAACTTGTTTTCATCTTAATTTTTCCCTACTAAATTAAAAGGAAATAGTCATTGGCTATTGAACAATATTTTTCATGATAAAAAACCCAAATAGTTTATAATTTAAGCTAGCTTCAGTACCTCCTTTTTACACACAGGTAAAACAGAGGCAAGAGAGGGGACTTGACCATAACAAAATACAGTGGTGGAGATACAGTCAGAATACTCATTGCTGCAGAGTGGTCTAACATCCTGTGTGATCAAAAGTCTTCCTGCTTAGAACTGAATAGACAATGGCAAAGATACCCACCTTGTACAGCCATTATCTTGTGTAAGAGACAGCTTTAGATCCTAGAACTACTATACATCTTTTATGTACAGACTTAATAATCCCTCGATTATTTTTAAGACACATATATTCAAACAATATTTAAATACTAATAACGTGTAAGATATTTTTCTCACTGTAATCCAGCTTGAAGAGCGCTCACATTCTTGTCTTTATCCATCTCTGCTAACGTAGTTGCCAAAACTGACATGCAGCGGTTATCCAGTTGGTTGAGCTTTTCCTGTTAAAGAGTTTTCACAATGTTAGATTGATTACTTCAAACCAGTAAAACTTTCTGAAAAGAATAACTTTAAGTCTGTACCTGCCATCCTGTCTTTCCCCTACAGTTCAGCTCATAAGCTTAATTCTCCATTGACTTCACAGTCTCCTACTTCATCTGAAAAGGGTAATGATTTTTCATAAGTCTCTCGGTTATGTGCGTGCAATTAGCCAGTGGTTTAAAAAATGAAGGAAACTAGACTTGCACGCAGATTAACTTATTTTCTAATTAGTTTCTAACTAGATTTGTCATTTTCCTCAGAATATCAGACTAAAACAGAGACATAACCCAAATCTCTCTGACACTGTACAGCCTCAAAAAGCTAATGGTAGTGTTTTAGCCCAAACTTCCATGGAGGTTTTGATACTTACTTGGCACACCCTCAACAAAGTCTGGACTAAGAGAGTGTTCTGAGGAACACCAAGTTTCACCACAGCATGCAAACTGAACACCAGGTCACCCCGTGTCATCCTTCTGGAATCCCGCAGGAGCTGCTGACAAAGACTGACAAAGGCTGGGTGCTCAAAGGTGAGCTGCTTCTCGTAGCGCCGCCGGTCTTCTGACATGTTTCTGAAGAGCTTCCACATGGTGGTTAAACAGTTCGTGAACTGCTTAATGCAGACAGCAGACTCAGCGGCCAAGTCCAGTACGTCGCTAGGACAGGTACACTTCTGGAGGCTGTTAAAAAACTGCTCATTCTGATCCAGCACTGCCTTCACTCTGAAGCTCTGAGCATCACCCTCCAGCATCTTCAGTTCCAAGGAGCTGTGCGTAGCCTGCTCGCTCACCGCAGCCTCTCTACTCTTGTCTTGCTCTGCTTCATCACCTGCACTGAAAACATCCGCCTTCTGAGACAGAAATCGAAGAGTTGATCCATGTAGAGAGGGAAAAGGATTTGGAAGCAATTTCCTGCAGTTCACATCGTCCAGGCGATCCTGGTACGGGCCGCACTGCGCAGCGTGCATGCTGGGAGGCACTAACGGCCTGGGCACAGGCCTGCACCGACATAAGTACCTGACTGTGCTCAACAAATACCCGATTTTACTATTCATTTTTGTAAACGTCTCGCACACAGATGTAAAACGCTAACTCAAGGTGAGGGACCTGATGAAATTCTACCATTGGAAAAAGGCCTGGAAGAACACAAAAATAAATTACACGTGAGGTCAAGTGGAAATGATACACAACAGACTTTCAGGCTTAAATAATTCAGTAATACCGGCACGAAAAAAAAAAAAAAAAAAAAACAAGCAAAAACCGCGGCTGTGAAGCGATGTGCAGAGGGACCGGGTCTCCTGCACGTTAACTCGCACGCTCTTCCTCCGACCAAAGCCACCGCTCCAGGAGGGAGAACCTCCTCCCACCGCCGGCCCGGGACGGCCACACTGCTGCCGTGCCAAGCCGCGTGCCGGCGCCCCGCGGACAGGGGCCGTGCGGCGGCTCCGCACAGCTCGCGGTACACGCGCGTGACTGCAGAGAATCCGGCTCCGCCGCCCAGGAGCGTTTACCGCGCTCCCCACGCCGCCATAACACCTATCCGCTCTCGGCGCGCACGCTCTGGGCAAGCCTCGCGAGAGGGACGGCGCGCGCCGAGGGACAAATGGTCGCGGCGCGCGACGCGTTGCCGTGCCGACGGCAGAGCTCGCGTTCGGGGTGGTGCGCATGGCCAAGCTGGTGCTGGCGGGTGAGGCGGCCCTTGCGTGCCGTGTGCTGCGCGAGGCTGTGGCGGTCTCTCTTCTCGGCGGGCTCTGCTGCCTTTCTCGCCCTTGATGTCTCTTAGCGCGCTGTCTGTCTCACGCCGCCGCAGCCGCTT
Source organism: Cyrtonyx montezumae (assembly GCF_038088225.1). Taxonomy (NCBI): domain Eukaryota; kingdom Metazoa; phylum Chordata; class Aves; order Galliformes; family Odontophoridae; genus Cyrtonyx; species Cyrtonyx montezumae. The sequence continues at coordinate 17,142,261 of NW_027072078.1, read as the reverse complement.
TCCAGACGGCCCCGTTACCCTTTGTCGGGAAGCTTCTGCCTCTCGTGCTCCCCGACACTCGCGCGGTGAAGTACTACTCTTGTTGAGATGAGGATTGCTTGGCCCCTGACATTACCCTTTCGTAGCTGCTTAATGTACTTGCTCTGATGCTGTCTCGTGTGGGACCGGCTGTTACACAGGCTCTGCGTGAACCTGGAACCGTGCAAAAAGCATGGGACATGTTTTTATTAGTCACCGCGTTCCTTTAGCCGAGCTGTGCTGCTTTCACAGGCAGGGCAGGCTGCCCCCAGTACGCCGAAGCCGAGCTCCTGGCCGACTGCCTGCAGGCTAAGCTGCCAGCCCTCAGCGTGCACAAGGCGGTTCTGCACCCCGACAGGTGGCAGGTAAGGGCCGCTGATCCAGACGTGGGGACGTGCAGACCTCTAGTACGTCTTACTGTGCTCTGACAGCGACTGGGTGTGCGAGCACGGCCGCTGCACGCTTCCCAGCCTGAGGGAAAGTTTGAATGCTGCGAGTCTTACCGCAGGACAGGGACACAGAACGAGAGCCACGTGTGCTTAGTTGGTAAGAAGCTGAAGTTCGTCATTTCTTATTGAGAATATGTGGCTGCTCACAGTAATTTCTTGCGTTCTCTGACTTTCACTGTCATTTTCAAGAGGATTGCTGGCATTCAAGGGCTTGGAATTACAATGGAAGTATAAAATTAAATCTCTCGTATTTACAGTATGGACAGACCTTTCCGGGTACTTTGCTATATGCTCTATTTTACATATTGCTGCATCCATAGTGTGGTCCCTATTAAAAAAAAAAAAGAAAAAAGAAAAAAGAAAAGAATTTGCAGTATTACTTAACAAGACAGACAGCGCTGTGATGTTTTTACCCATTGTACTTTGCTTGACATCTCAGCCAAGTAAGTCAAATAGTAAAGTGAATAGCAGTTAACTTCTGCAGCCTACTTCCCTCCCGCAGAGGTTACCCACTTCTTCCCTACTCACCTGCTTGAAGAATCCTGAGATTCCTTGCTGATTTGCAATGGTTCTGTGTTCAATATCTCTAAAATAATAGAGCAAAACTACAGCAGTAAAGACAAGTGGAAATTACTAAAACCTTTTGCTCTGCTGCTGAAATATTGTAGTACATCAGTGTAACTTTGTGTCAATCTGCCATTTTTTGCACGCTGGTATGTGGGTAAGTCTTAAACACTTTGTAATTATGTATTGGGAGGAAATAATGTTTATAGCTGTAACACATAAATTCTAATGTGAACAAATATTAAAATCTTCTGGGATGATGTTTTCATTAGCAGTGGCTTCATGATGTTTGTGAAAAGAATGGATGGGAGCACAAATGGTCTCCAATCATTTGGAGAGAACTGTTGGACCGTGGAGGCAAGGGTCTGCTTCTGGGAGGACTTAATGAATTTCTGGAATATGCTCAGGTAATGAGCTACTTTTAATACAGTAAACCCACCATTTACGTCTTCTTATAACTTTGCTCATTTTTATTTCTCCTTCAGATGTAAAATAAAGCTATCCTTCCTAGTGTTCCCTTGCTGTGTTTGAGCTGTCATTTGATTAGAGAACGTCTGTTTTTGTTCTTAGCACTATTATGGCATCACCTCAGTGAAGCTGACTGAGGAAATGTTAGACATTGCTGAGGAGAACTTACAGGCACACATGGAATCTGAAAAAGAGCAGGAAGAGATTAGAAGTCTTATCAACCCTTTGCAGATCTGGATCACCAGGTTAGAGTAAAAAGAGTATCTACGAATTTTCACTCTGTTTTGGAGGAATACAATTTTTCTTATCACATCAGGTATAACGAGCTGAGGTCATACATGAAATCATATAATTTATTGTTTTGAATTAGATCCTGCATCCCTCACTATAACCATTCAGTGTGTAAATTTAAAATTATTTCTATTTTCGTTGTGTTTTGTTCCGGTTTAAGTGTCTGAACAGGTACCAGCAAGCCCCCCAGATCACCTTGTGGAAAAGCAAGTATTTACAAAACAAGCTAGGAATTTTGTACTGCAACTATGAAATATTTTTGGGAATATTTAAATAAATAGTCTTTTGCAGTTCTAGCCACAGAAATGTATGTGTTTTCCCTAGTCTCCAAAAAAAAAAACCTAACCTAAAATACCTAAAAAAACCCACAAATTCATGGTTCTTTAGTGACACTTATTTTTTAAATGACATCACTTGAAACGTATAGGATGAAAACCTTCCAGTGAAAGAACATTCCAACTTCTTAATTTTTAACATGTTTAAATGGGAGAGCAATTAAGGGTCCAAGCTGTATACCTTTTTAAACATAATCGAATCCAAAGGTGAGATCTTTGTGTTTACTGATGTAATACTTTTGTACAAGCCCTGCATAGTGGTTAACTATGGTTTGTCTGTATCCTTTTGTCAGTGCATCGGCTCCAACCTGCTACCAACTTATCCCCCTGTTGGCAAGTGGTGATGTGTTTGGAATGACCACGGAAATCAGTATCCATTTGCTTGATGCTGCCCAGTTTAAGGAACATCTTTCTGGTATTGTAATGGAAGTTGAAGACATGGCGTTCCCACTCCTCCGTGGTATTTCAGGGCACACTAATATCAACAAGGCTTTTCTTCAAGCTGATGTTATCATTGTTCTTGATGATATCCTTTTCAAAAGAGACACTCAAACCCTTGAGAACTGCATTAGAACAGTGAGTGAGATCTGTCGAGTGTATGCTCCCCTGATTGAGAAGAATGCAAAGAGTGAAGTCAGAATAATTTCAACAGGAAAGACCTTTGTAAACCTTAAGGCAATGATGATTATCACGTATGGCCCATCCATTAAGCCTGAAAATGTCATTGCTGTTGCAACATCCTGGGAAAGTGCAGCTAAAGCCACGCTGGCCAGGAAGCTTAATATGAACGTGGCAGGTGAGTATTTGTACATTCTGGGAGCATTTGGGGAGGTCAGTGGATAGACATCCTTGAGAGCACGTATTTCATAGAACAATACAGTTGGTGTACGTGCAAAACTGCAAACACAGCAGTGCACACACTGAGTTACACAGCTGTACAGAATGCCAGGGTGCGACTAGCAGGTGCTACCATTCTCTTTGCTTACTGCTACATGGATCTCTGCCTGATCCCATAAAAGTCAATTTTCTTGCCAGCTCTTGTAGGCTGCCCATCTATTGTGCCTATACTATGTTGGCAATATACTAAGCTGAACTGAGCTGTGGCAGATCAGGATCTAAAACTTGCATTTGCAATCCCATTTATGCTCTGCAGTGCGTTACTTTGCTAGCTGTGAATAAAAATGGCATCAATGACAACATGCTTCTGTGTGGACAATGAGAGTGAAGGAAATCTGTGTTGTAGTATTATTTCTGGGTTAATCAGTTCTCCTTCTTGGGTTAGTTGTCATAGCTTGGCTATATTTGCAGAGTTCTGGGCTGCACTGCAGCACTGTGTTCCAACGGTCTGCTCAGCGTCAAGATTCTCTGATGTGCTGCAGTGGTATGAACATCAGTGACAAGTGTAAATATTTGGGAACCTGATAGTATAGAATGATAAGTTAGTAGGAAGAATTTTCTATCAACAGTTTATTTAAGAAATTCATTTTGTACTAAAGCTATTACATTTTTGGAATATTTTTAATAGATTTCTTGTAAATGATCTGTATTTGCTTGTACGGAACTTTAAATTGAAAGTTGTTGTATGTTTGTCATATGATTTGTTTTGTTTTCTATCAGATAAATGTTTACTAGGTTTTGTCTGTTATATATAATAACATGATATTAATTTAAGTTCCTTTACAGATTATTAAAAGGTTTCATATGTTTCCTAGAACTTTGGTGCATTTTTCAGAGGTAAACATTGTTGCTATTTAAAATGAAACAATGAAATGGAAAATAGTTCATTTTCAAAAGGACTTCCAGAATTAATCCAGTTCAATCTATACTGTAAAAATATTTGTTTTTCTCTTTGTCCATCTACATATTTTCCTCTGTTGCAGGAGTTAAAGATGTGATTGTTTGGGGCAACGTTACTGGCTGTACCTACATTGATTTGTCACATGCAAAGCTTTACAGATATGACAGTGCTATTTGGGGCCCAGCTAATTTTTCACGTCCTTTGTTGAATTTGATTTATGATAGGTATGTACAGTACACATTTGTTTCTTAAAGTAAAACTAAATAACTTTTCTACATCTGAATTTATCTGAACTTTTAAATGAAAATCAAGAATGATGATTGTTTTCAAGATTTGTCTTTGACTAGCACTGTACATAAAGGAAAACTTAAGCTGAAGTACTGAGTTTGCAAAAAAAGGCCTGGAAGAAGAACACAAAAATCAATTACACGTGAGGTCAAGTTGAGTAGTTCCTGCTACTATACGTAGGTCTGATTCCCTGCCAACTTTGTACACAATTATATATTCCTACATAGTAGTCTTTAAGAATGAAAAGCCACATAGTGTATTAGATGTCTAGAATGCATGAAAAAATTTTGAAACAACAGTAGACATATATTGGCGTCTTATATCTGAATTACATCGAATTTATGGCATGAGGGAACTGATGTTGTCGATTTCCCATAAGATATGTTAATGTGTGTTAGAAAAATACATGGCATCTAAATAGCTTCTTGGGGAAGGAGATAGCAGAGAAAGGATGTTAGGAGTGAAAGGGCAGCTGATGTTGCAAGTACTCAGGCGTGAATGTGCAGAGCTCCAGCTCTGCTTCAAGTCTTCCGGTGTCTACTGGATAGCAGATATTTCTTTTGTTCTTTACAAGTACTGTGCCTAGCGGGGATTATGGTGCATGGCTGGATTCTTACATAAAACAGTAACAAATATGAATAGCAATAATAATAGAGGTCATAACTTGAGTAAATGACCTTTCATAGACAAGTAATGCTTGTTGTCTGCTCTTTAGCCACTTTTTACTATACTTATTTCCTGCCTTCAATTGCGTTGCCTTCAGCAAATTCTGAATAAAATGCAACTATTATCTTCACTTGATTCTAGCTCTGTTGTCCTCTAGAAAACTATCTACAGTCATCTCAGGGCTTCCCCTCTTTTTCCTTGTCAGCAAATGGATCAATTCAGAATTTACATCTGCACAGAGTTCGTTAAGGTCCCGTGTCTGCCATTGTGCAGGAATGTTATCTGCTCATGCAATAGCCACGGCACTAAGATACTGGTTTCATGGTTCTCCTCCTGGAGAGATTGTTTCTATGGGAATACTTAGTACAGGTAAGTCTACTTCTGCTTCAGATATTCTTTAATAGCTTCCTTGTAACCTTCCCCTATTTCTATAATGTTACATTTTTCATCCTTTATTTATTTATTTGTTTGTTTGTTTTAAAAAAATCATAGTTATCATTGGAGATTGAGAATTTTTTTCACTGTATGAGCCTGCAAATCTACACAATTATGCTATTTTGAGCTCATTATTTGACATTCATTTCTTAAATGTGTATCTTAGGCTAATATCAGCTTGTTGCAGATTGTCACTTAGTCTTTAAAATTATATTTTTCATGTATATGGTTGGAGATGGAATCTTTGTAATTGTTAGAGCCAAAGGTATAAAGGCATGTTCTTCTTGTGAAGATATGCACACCAGTAAATGGAGTAGTACACAACAGCCATTTAAACCTTGTATGAAAGAAAAGATTTAAATTGTCCACTTCTTAAAGTGTATAATTATGTGTCCATCAAACTATAATTCAGAATTACAGTCAAAGGGAAGCCCTTTAGTCCTTGAATTGTGTGGTCAGTCAGGCTCTATATCGAGATCTTGCACAGTCATAGACAATTTGTAGGGCTTATTCTTGACACTGCCAAAAATGTGATCTATAATAATAAATAAATATATGTGGGTAATTTTCATTCTTCTGCAGGTCAGTTTTGCATTCCTGAAGGGATTGTCTTCTCTATGCCAGTGAGGTTCCAGAATGGTACCTGGGAAGTTGTGACAGAATTAGAAATTAATGAAAAAACACAGAAAGTTCTGGGAAGCTTATCCTATGACCTGATACAGGTGACGATTTTGTGCATCTGATAGTATGCCCATTGTGCCACCTATGGCTACACTGCAGTATAAATCAGAGTGCTAAGACCCTTACTGAAGATGATAGTTTGCATATGCAAACCGTACACACGTGCTTATGTACGTAAAATTGAGTATTAAAAAAGAAAATGTAGTATTTATGTATTGAAATGAACAGAATATTGTTCTGTTCCCCAAAAAGGAGATGAGAAAAGAAGTTTACATATCGAAATGTAAAATTTGCACTCCAACATTTGCAGGCTTTGTGCAAACTGAAATATTAGCTTTAAAGCTTTTACATTCTGTGGTGCTGATCTTAACTTTGTGTTTTATTCAGAGTAGTTCTGTACCAAGAAACATGTATTTTGGGAAGCTTATGGCTGTGTCTCTCTGTGAATGAAGGCCAGACATTATTATAAAAAAGGAATTCCTCAGCAAATACAAAATCAGCAAGCAATAATTCCATTGTTAGCTGTTTTTCATTTAGTGAGAAAGAATTTAACTTGATTAAATATTGAAATTACTAAAAAGACCGGTACAAAATTCCATATCCTAGCATTGGTAAAATATTGGTCATCTTCAGTCACAGTAGTTATGTATGCCAATTATCTTTGTTTGAACGTATTTTATTTTTTGTGAGAAACTTGAGTGAATAACAGGAGTAGGTGGCATTAAAGCTGTTTTTTTCTTTTCATTCAGGAAAAGCGCATTGCATTAAAGGAAATAGAAGAAATTCATCCTTGTTCAGCAGATAAATTCACTACTGAAAAAGATTTGTTTCAAGGTGGGTTTTTTCCCCCAAACCTTAAAATCAAGTTTTAAGTGAGAATTTAAGTAATGGATTCCTGTTTTATGTCCCTTTCTTTTAAAATGGATATAAAATCATTCAGGGAGGAACATAAATAACAGGTGCTTGTCTGATATATCCTGGACATGCTACAGGAAGGACAAGTCTGAGTGGAAGTTGCTTTATTTTTATAAACATCTTTCATATCATTCACAGATAATGAATAATATATTCGGTATAAAAATACTAGATTTATTTTCCAGTCTAAAGTGAATATATTTTATTTTAGATTATTATTGAATAGAACATATTTTTAAACCATGTGACTATGATAAGAATAGCACTTCCAGCATATACTTTACCAAAGGTTTTTGAAACTATTCTTTACTTTCTTTACCCTCAAGGAAGAGAGGTGAATTTCTAACAGAGAAAGAAAAATGTAAATTGGAACTCAAATTCCTCATTTTTCTGTTTATCATAGTTCATTTAATATCTTTAGTCTATAAGCTAGTCAGAACAAAAAAAGTTTGAGATATCCAAAGAGAGCAGACAAAATAAAAAGAGAGATCCCTTCTTGGTACAAGAAAGGCAATCTCAGTAAAGGAGGACTCACATCTATCACTTCTTCCAATTACAATAGATGAAAGATCTTTTCAAAATCACTACGTTATTGACCTATTTTGCTTTGTTTATTATCAAGTGCCAATTTTATCATTTACAACGCTGTTTTACAATATGCAATGATATGACAGTTTTCAACTAAAAACCTATTGAACAACTCCAGTATCCATAGCTAATATTAGGAGCGTGTGGGAAGTCTTCAGGCTGCATGATACAGCTATGGTGAATCTCCCTTGAATCCGTGATCTACTTTTTCAATGCAGAATGAAAAAACCCCACACTTTCTCCTGTCTCTTTTGTGCTGCTTTTCCTGCTTGTTTTGCTTTTCAGTTGTTAGTCCTCTTAAGAATGTGTAAAGGAAAGAATAATCATTAATCAAAGTAAGAACAGATAACAGTACATTTTATTGCTTTTTTTACTTTTCTTTCTTTTTCCTGACTGTTCTTTGATATCCCACTTGTGCCTTTTGTCCTTTTATGCAAATTAGCTGTTTCTGCGCTTATCCCTCTTCCTTTGTGTTATCCTTATGTATTCCTTCTATCTTACTTAGTTTGGACTGTTTTTCATTTCAGCATAACTTCTACTATCTTTATAATCAGATTCCCAAATCCATATATTTTCCAGGCTTTCCCACTGTTCTAGCCTTTCCTTTCTACATCCAAATCCCACAGCTCTTTTTTTCTAGTTTGAGGGTTGGGGTTTTTTTTCTGTTTCTCTTTAGAATTCTTTCCAATGCTTTTGTCCCTGCACTTACTATGTGTTATCTACCTACCCAGTGATCGAATGCATGAAGGGACAGGCTGAAGAATGGGGCACCTATTTGGAGGTTGACCCACAGAGCCTTTAGAGAGCACATTGGCCCTTTTATTATCCATGATTGTTTCTCAGAAAAGGACTACAGATGCAAGATGATTTTTCTGACAAATGCACAATGTAATTATTCCTCTAGTTGTAATTTTGATTAACCCAGACAGATGATTCTCAGTTAGATAGGTGTGTCCTCTTCTCTCTGCTTTCTCCTTGTGTGGCACTCCTTTTCTAGAGCTGCCCTGATCTTGTAGCTGTTTTAAATACTAAGCAGTGAGCCCCTCCATTGCTGGCAACTGACGGTTTAGTTTTGACTTACTCTTCTGACATTATCACCAAAGGCCACATTATTCAAAAATTATCTAAGTGCCCTGCTTATCTCCCTGCAGTTTAAGAATTTTTGGATATTAGCAAAAAAACATACCACTTTTGCTTTTTGTTTTTACAGAGATGGAAACTGTTCCTACTGGCTCAGTTTAGCAAGACTTGTCTTCAGGAGAAAACGGTGAAAATTTGCATGCTAAAACAATGTTTTGATTGCTCTACAGAGTAAACTACAAAGAAATGCTAAACGTTGTCATAGCTTTTATTGTGCTGTCTTCATCCAAATCTTGGAAATCAGTAGGTGGAAAAATATCTCAAGAGCGGTATAAGTGGAAGTCTTAATCTGGAGACCAAAGCAAAACATTCACTTGCTTTAATGAGTCTAGAATTTAATTTATGTCCACCAACTTCTTCACATGAATGAACTGTTTTGAAAAAATCCTTCAGTGTCTGAAATGTCCATGTTAGGATGACTTTCAGCAAAGTTATCACAGAGCAGTGGTTTTGTAATTCCAAATTCCCACCTCTTCTGGTGGTAGTAGTATGATAAACAGCTCTTGTGTGAAAATATTTATTCTTAGGCAAGATTGTTTTTTTAACATAACAGTTTAACTGCATGCACCTTCTTGGTGACAAGAATATTTTTATCTCTGTTATTTTATTTCATTAGTTTCCTAGGGACTGCTCATACATTTCAAGTCAGACATACAATTAATTAGGTCCTTGTCTAACAAGGGTTGTTGAAATTGCTTTCATTTTCATGCCTTCAGTGTCTTAAAAGATGGGGACTATGATAAATGAACTATGATTGTGCTTGCTAATTTTTTGTCCTTTGTGAAAGTTAAAAGCAAAAAAAAAAAAAAAAAAGTTTCCTATTCTTTGAATTAAACTTGTGCAATTGGAATAACTCATTTTTTCTGTTAAAGTAGAGCTTCAAACTCTTAGCAGGGATAGCTTTCATCTTGCAGAATTCAAGAGGAGTTTATGTGTTCTTTGCCTGCTGGGGAAGGAGGAGTTCATAGAAAAAGGAGCTTAGGATACCTGGATTTCACAAGGGAGTTGGAAGTAAGAGTGTAGTTTTTTACACAAAATGTATATGGGAGAAGCAAGGTTTTTCATTGGTATGGGTATTTTCATGGAGAAGTTCATGTGGAAGTTGTAGAGGCAGGAATTGTAAGAAGGCTTGAAGTAAGGGGATAGGAGTCATTAATTTCATTTGGAAATGGTCTCCAGAGAATTAGTTTCTGGAACTGTATGCACAGAAAATTGGTTGATTCTTCAAGAGAATTTGGAGTTGTCTTGGGAGACCGATGGGAGAGAATGCTATCAGTAGTTTTTACAATCTACACTTGATTTGTTTCTTATTCTAAGACAAGAACTTCTGTAAAATGTATTTAAATTTATACTTTTCCATATGGAATATAGAAAAATCTTTTTAAAATTTGAATTCTTTTATTTTTCCTATGGAGATAATAATTCTAACTGCATTTCATGCACAGCTGTTAATGAGAAATATATTGTAGAAATGTGTTGTTTCTAAGCAGTCTACTGGAATTCTGAGTTACTTCCTGAGAACTACAAAGAATCTCACCTCAGAGATTTGGAGGAGAATGAGAAAACAAATGGCTCGGATGTCTCTTAGATCCTAAATTACTCTAATTAGTAGTTACTAACTCATTTGTAGTAATTAACAAGTGGCCTGCAAGGAAATTCAGATCTTTACTCATGGAAACATAACAGAACAGAAATTTAAGTTTCTTGACTTTTTCTTAGGACTGTATGACAGAATAAAAATAATAGGATAGGTAAAATATGATAATATATTCAAAGTTGATTATATCACATTAGACTTAGTCATATATTGACAAATGTGGCTTTTCTATAAGAAATAAGTAATTTCTTGTACATATTTTTTTAGAAGTTACTGCTGGGGCTGTGTATGCAAGATATTTTTAGCTTTGTAGAATTCTATATTGAGAAATGTGTTCTACACTGAGAAATATATGAGAATGGCCCTTAAGGTTAATGGATATATCTTAAAAATGTTATATATATTCTCCATATTTGGATCTACTGAAGAGTGTGTAAGCTTTCTGTGTAATTGAAATGTCCCTTATTCTAAGACATTGACACTAGGGCTTACTATTTTTTCTCTTTGTGTAGTTGCACCAACTGTTACAGCCTGCTTTCTGCCTTAGTGTTCCAGCTTCCACCTTTTTTTTCGCTCTCTATAGCAACACTGTTTCTCAGCAACTGGGAGACGCTTAGCCCCCTCAAATGAAAATTACTGCACTCCAATGATAAGAAAAGTTGGCTTTGAAACAAAGATCAAAGAAGTTTTATCTTGAATTATTAAAGATATTTATTACTAATTAATTAGTGTTTTCTGTTTTGACTGCTAAGACAATTACCTGATACTTTGATCTGGCTGTTGCCAGGCATTTGTTGAGAACAGCATTCATTTAAAAGCAAAACCTTTAGAACTGTGTCTTGAAGTCAACTTTTAAGTGCTACGAAACTACTGGACTTTTCTGGAGGTGTTTTCTGACCTATGGTCTTTTAGAGGTAGCCGAAATAAAGGTAAGAGCTGTTACTCTATTTACGAGGAGACAGTAATTTCAGCCTTTGAACACAATGTGGAATGTTTTCACCCTTCTAAGGAAACAGAAGTAATTGTAGTTTATTTTATACATATTTTAAACACTTCTCATGTGTTGTCTGTCTGATTTCAAAAGAAGAGAGACTTCTGTGATCATCTGTTGATCTATTGAGAGATTTCTGCCTTACTCGATCTGATCTGTCTTTCTCTGTATTGTAATTTAATTGTACAGTGTTTAAAAATGCATTTTATTTGCTAAAGTACACATTCTGGGAAACTGTATGGACATACAAAATGGTGGTTACAGCATGTTACTTTTCTTGCCCTTTATAGTAGGGTGCCAGAATAAGGCTACTTCACTTAACAGTAGTTGTGTTAATGGGATTAGAATTTATGACTGTAACATTTCTTTCCTGTACATTCGTAACTAATTTTATAGTTCCTTTTTTGTTATGGGATTGCTCTTAGATATTAGTGAAGGGCACATACAGCCAAAAACACTGGCTGAAATAGTTACCAGTGACCATTATTAACTCAGATGTGATGTTTTAGTAGACAGATGATCCTTTTCCTTCATATTGTATTCATTATGAGGTAGATATGCTAACAGTGGAGTAGATCCAACTCATTTCAGCCAAACAATCCTACTTCAGTCAAGATCTGAACCATCTGTAGAGTTTTGTATACAAAAATAAAGACTACATATGTTAATAATGTCTTTCATAAATGGGTATAACACATATGATGTTATAGTTGCATCATGACCACTAGTTGAGTAAAACACTTAAGCACGTACTTTACCTTGATACCTTCTTTGAAGGTATGTATAATGTATTTATCTATATGAGTAATTTATAGGGTAAGCATTTCACTGTACTGGATGGAGAGCTCATTATCCTACGTAAGTATCAAGTGCTAATATATTATGGATACTGTTCTTACTAGAGCGAGTAAACTGAATTCTGACTTTAGCTTGTGCATTTTTATTTTCATCTAGCTTTATTTTACATACCTTTGGTAGAGACACAAAAGGAGGAAAAAAGAGGCAAGTTATGTATTTTTACATCTGTCAATAAAACATGGAGTTTAGGTTGCTATTTGTGGCTTATGTTTAATTCATTGTTTAGGATCTTCTGATTTCAGTCATTTCCCTACATAGATTTTTCTGTCAAAGTATGCAGAGACATATAATGTTGCACACATTTTAGTACTAACTGTATAAGCAAACTTGCGTGCCTATGTAGGTGTTGGGCAGAACTGCAGTCTTGCAGAACTCAGTGTTGAATCCAAGCTGTAAACCTTGCTAAAGGAAGAAAATAGAGTGATGCTGAAAAAGGAACAGTGGTGTTTCTTTTAAAGAGGGACTTTGATAAAAATGGTGGCATTGTATTCTATAATGAGGAAGTAATAAAAGCAAGTCTGAATCCCATCATTTTAAATATTTATAGGTTATTTAGGACTGAAACACAAAGTTGCTGCATTCACCAATTAGAATGATGAACAATATATTTGTGATTCAATAATTATAGATGAGTAAATTTTTGTGCTTCATAATTGACCAGTATTCTATCATGTTTATGGCAAATGATCAGTGACTCACCGTAAAAATGTCAAGCAGTGAAATTTTGGGTAAGTTTTGTATTAATACTGAATTTATTTTTAGGCTTCAAATAGTTTTCAGTTATTTAATTTTTATTTCTAATGAGTTTACATTTCTTTTTTACTATAATCTATGCATATATGTGGATTATATCTTCATATATATATGAAGATACTAAAGGTTACATATATATATATGTATACATATATACATACGTATGTACATATATAACCTTCAGTATCTTCAGTAGCTTAGGCATGTTAATCCTAGTATTTTTCAACTGTAATATTAGCTGGCAGATGGTTACTATACTACATTTAAATTTATATTTTTACATTTAAAAATATACTGTAGTTTAAAGTCTTGAAGGCGTAAGTTCTGACAGAACTTGTGTTATTTTCAGTGACACAACTACTTTTGTATTCAGGGATGCATTAGGAAGTGGATTCATGCTTAAGCTTTCTTTTTCACTTCCTTCTGAGGACAAAAAAGGAGTACTGTCACCTTACCTGAGCACTTCGGTTTGGAAATTTTAGAATATAGACTGGCAAGAAATTGCAGTCAGTCTATCTTGAGAGCAGTCTGATGTAAAGATAGACACTAGCTATCTTGAAGTTATACAGTACGGACTATGTAGTAATTGTATATGTGAACACTGGACTCCTGAATAGTCAAAGATCTCATTTCCTGTTCTTCAGCTGCTTTGGGAACAGTTTTCTCCTTCATGCAATTTTGCAGTTTGTACAGTTACCCCTACTTTATCCTGAGCAGAGATCATGCAAATTTCTGGTGTTTCTCCACACTTGATACCAAATCTACTATATTGTTTTATATAATTCTGTTTAATTTAATCTATGAAATGCATTCTATAATTTTTTCAGATTCTAAGGTTTGATTGGAATGGTTCAGTATGCCTCAGTAATGTGATTTTGCACTTTGACTTGTTTTATTATAGAATGTCTAATGCCATCTGCCCGCTTAAAATGAATCCAGACTTGCAGGGTAAGGATTTATCTCATTTTTACCAACTTTTCTCTGGAGATATTTCTGTATCTGTTTACATGGAAACTACTGAATTGTAATGATGTTGTACAATTGTCAGGATCTCTACTATAAAAGTTAATTGACAAATTACCCAACTATGTTGCCATGCCCGATCCTTGATGATCCATATGCTCATATATTTCCTATAGATGTAAAGATACTTTTGTCAGCAACAGTCATTTATGAATCTTGAGGTAAAATTTGACCTTCTGCGGAATGATTGCACGCTGGTTTTCAATCCAAGGGAAAAGTTCCATCCCTATGAGAAATGTGTTTAATTGTTCTGTCTTGCCAAGTAGTCTCTCCTAAATAATAATCTTGAAATATTTTATATTTACTTTGGGGTGTTTTGGTTTGGTTTTTGTTTGTTTGTTTGTTTGTTTTGCTGCTGACTTGTGTGCTCTTGCAAGTTAATGCTGAATTATTTCTTGACTGGCACAAAATGCCCTACTATGCTACTTAGATACTAGATACTGCATATAAGAATGATCTTCAATTACAGATTGATAGTGAAAACAAGTTTATAGCAAATGGCTATTGAAACAGATTCCCCCTATTTAGAAAGCCATCTTGCATGTGGAAGGTATTCAAGATGGATCATGTGTGTGTTTCAAATGTTTTATATTCTTTCTTGGAGAAAGAAAATAAACATTTGGGACTTCATCCATAGTCTACTGAAAACTGAGAGTCAGTATTTTTTTCAAAAAAGCTTTGGATCACATTAATGAAGAAAGAGAACTGGTACTACAGAGTAGTAAAAACTCATTTTTCATATTGTATGACATGCTATTCTTGATCTTGAAATAATATCATGAAACATAATGTGACAAGAGCAGGAGTAGACAGATGGTATGGCAGGTAGGGCTTATTTCTATCTGCTGCATCTGGGAACCAGCAGAGCCCATAATTTGCTGACTATTAACATTAGTCTGGAACATTTGTATGGAGCCATTGCACACAGATTGGTCCATTTCCATACTAAACAGGTAGAGAATTACATAAATTATTTCTGCTCGTTTATGCATATTATTTGTTGCTTATGCTGTTATGATCAAGCCTTTTTTTATTTTTATTTTTTGCCATGCAGCTCTAGATATGTGTGTAAAGGCATAAGTCAAGTTCTGAAACCCTTACTTTCCACTCAGAAAATCATGCCTTAGTGATAGGAAAAGAATGAGCTGAAATAATGTAAGGTCATAGGATTTTGCTGATCAACTTCAGTGAGATTACTAAGCAGAGATGTCAAAAACTAGTTGTTCTGGTAAACTGCTTATCTCATGAGACAATTCCAGATGTTGGCATAAAATTTGTTTAATGCTTGTAACAAAAGGCATCCGAAACAATAACTCTGCTGTACAGACTGACAAACTGTTTTGTGTAGATAAGCATCTCTTCTCTGATTAAGTATTTTAGTATTAATTTTAGTATTAATTTTAGTATTGTTTTGCCTAGAAATACTGTTTCAGTGTGATCTTAACTGAAAGTACACTTACTGCATATCCATTTTCCATAGACTTGATTCCTGAAGAAGCAGATGTGCTTTGTCTTTTAGATACTATCTTTGTGACTCATCATGCCACTGGCAATAATACAATTTTCCTCACAGAGCTATGGGAAAAAGAAAGAGTGTTTCATTTTTATCAAAATTTGTCAGAATTTTCCTTGAAAAAGTACTGTTGTTTTTGACCATGTCAAAATATTGTTATTTTTGTTTTGCTCTTTATTTTTTTTAACTACTCTATTGTTTTTTTTTTTTCACAGAGGCTTTCAGGAACATTCAGAGCTCTGTCTACAGAACAGCCCTCAAACTACGCTCACTACAAAGTCTGTGCCAGTGTTAGTAGATGAAAATTATATGCTTTGGCAGGAAGAGGAATCTAAAAATTCTATTTTGCTGTCACCCTGAGTTATTATGCTACTTTCCTCTCTCATTTTCCACCTGAAAAATTCAGAGTGCATTATAAACGCTTAAGAGCTAGATAGTTCTTTGTATACAAATCATTTTTCTCCCTGTTTGAATATACACTGGAATATGTTAGTAAAATTCTAAACTCATGCGAGAACTGAGGTATTATTACTATCTACATTGTTATATAGACATCACTGGCAATTAATGAATCCTTATCTGCATATTGTCTGTAGGAGTTGAGTTATTGGAAGTAATCATGGATAATCAGAAATGTGTTTACAGGCACTAGAATTACTAATGAGAATTAGTATACTACAGCATTATAAATATTATTATGTGCATATATTATAATATTACAAGTATTAATGAGAAATTTTGTAAGTATAAATGAGAACAAACCAAAATACGACAGGCAGAAAACCCCAGCCTAGCACTCGTTCTCCCTGGCTTTGAAGTAAGAATTCCGTGCAAGCAAATGTACTGAAGCCAAGGATACCTAGCTTGCTTTGAAATAACTGGGTCTAAATTCCATATTGAGATAGAAAGCATAGAAATCTTGAATTTTCCACTGTTGATTGTCTGTACCTGAAAACACAGTCATTGCAGGTGAGATGTTTAGGGGAACATAGAAAGATGACTAGTTTGTTGGCTGTGGCCATGTGTATTAATTTGAGTATGCTCTTCCATGAGCATATGTAGCTGGATTTCAGCCCTGACCTGCCTGGTGCTGTGTCACAGCATAGAGGTGCTAACTCACAAAGGCACTGGTTTTCATTAGCTCTATTGCTTAGACCTCCATGCTGCCTCAGCTTTCATAGCAACAACCCCAGTTATCCTCTTCCTTTAACACTGGTGACCAGAATTACACTCAGATAGAGCTTCACCAGTGTCTTGCAGTGATACTTTCAGTCTTCTCTGGAAAGACTATTGGTGATGTGATCTGGGGTCTTCTCTCCTTCAGCAGCCTTATTGTAGTGAGAGTGGTGAGAGATGAATACATACATACACTCAAATCTTTAATTATTGACTCTAATTAATCATGCTTCTGTGGTACTGGTTGTGACCTTTAAGCAGTAATAGCTCTTTCTTCCCATTGGGTATTAGTTATGATACATTTTATACATGTTGTACTATAACATATTAGCAACTTTCTTGGCCAAAGTATATTCTTTCTCTTCGTATCTGGAATGAGAAGAGCCCCACTCCAAAGTACACAACGTACACAAGTCCTATGAACTTTGTTTTGAAGTAGAAAATGGTGCACAAATTTATAGTATCTCTATCAATGAAAATTAGATCTATAATTTGGTTGCACTTACTGTGCTGTTTTCATTTATAATTTGCATGCAGATAATTTATGTTATTTTCCTTCCCCTCCTAACTATTTCAAAATCTCCTCTAGTGAATTTTAGTTGAGCTATTCTATCCTTTTAACCACACAACTTGTGTTGTATCCCTAAACCCAGCAGGACCTTTCCCAGTTTCTTTCTTTTTGTGTCGCACACTGTTTTAGACTTAATTGTCTAGACTTATCTTAATTAGGTACTCTTGATTAAAAAAAGGACAGTCTAGCTTCCATTCAGGAGAAAGCAGGAATCCTCATTTGTTTCTTCCTTTGTTTTCCCACAGTGGATTTGATTGATGTTTCTCTGATTCAGCACGTCTTATCAAGTGAACAGAAACAGAGAGAAAAGCAGATTTCTCTGAAAGTGCCGCAGCTCTCTGGAATGCTGAAGGAGCTGTTTGAAAGGGCAAGATTAGAAAAGCCAGGCCAGGTAGATCCAAGAGCTGCCAAATTCACATTGAGCCTGCTAGAAGCCATGTATGACAGGTGAGAGAGAGCACAAATATATAAACCCGTCACAAAGTACTGCTAGATCAGATCTTTCTACCACTTTCACGTCTCTTCTGTATTAAAACTCTCTCTCATGATGATAGTATTTTGTTTAAGTTACACACAATGTATTTCAGATACAGGAAGGTAGAGCACAAAGTGTTAGCAGAGAAGCGGTGGTAAGATAATTCCAAAAAGTCCAGATGTCTGCCTGCCTATACTAAATTTTTCTGTGAACATCATTGCACAAAGAGAGGCTCTTCACTTGACAGCCAGGGCTTTTTGATACATTTCTGAAAAAAAAAATCCTTATTTGCCTTTGTATATGCACAGGTCAAGACTTTGCCAGTCACTTCCCATTATTCATTTTTCTCCAGCTTATTCACAAACAATATGGATTAATTCATTAATGGCAGGATTGATCATTATTGTATCAGATTTAAAAGAAAAGACTTAGTTCATTGTTGAGTTTATTCACCAGGGATGAAATTAATTACCTCTTTCATCAGAGCAAAGCTTATTTACTGAGAACGTGAGTAAGATATAAATGTTCTACAGAATTCTGTGTTGAATTACTATTGATCTTATGATCACTACTATTTAAGATCCCACGTTATTCATTTTTTTTACTTAGAAAATCAGTTAAGTCTAAGAATAAATAGATGTATTTCAAAACAGATCTAAAACCATCTAGTGTATTTAGTGATTTTCTTGCTTTAAGTATCACCTCAGGAAAATCATTTAGAGGAATCTCCTTAACAGGACTGTCTTGGTCTTTTTTTCCTGCTTTGCAAGGACAGTGTAATATTTTCTTCATGCTGTACTATCTTTTTATAAATCTGTTTTCCCAAGTTTATTTTGTTTTCACAGGCCATATATGTATATGTATAGGATAGAAAAAGCATCTTATGATTTTCTTCAAAACATGTTTTCTGTGTGCTGTTTTCTACTTTCCATTACCAACTGAAAGTATTTCAAGGCAGGAGCATTTAAGTGCTCTACCATGTCTGTGTGGTTGTTTAATTGCATACTTACATACAATTTTATAAAGGTTTTTGATTGTATACTTCATAGGAACTGTCACAAATATGTTTTTATGACATGTTCTATTTGAATTGCAGTGAAGTTAAAGGAAGTTAATCCAAGAGGTAGGTGCAGGGTAGATCTGGGGCCGCAATGAGGTTGCCTGATGATATAGTACAAAAACCAGATTATTGTCCTGCTTTCTCTTCCATATTTGGCAAGGCCTTCCACAAGTGAAGAGTATGATTAATTAATTAATTTTAGGAGAAGTACTATAAAAATGAAGTTATGTTTTAATTAGAATGTGAGAACTTTTAAGGAGATACTGCATTTTTGTTTTAAGTTTGCATGGTATCTTGAACATTGTAGTCATTTTCAGTCACAAACAGTCCTAGACATAAAATATCACTACAATGCTACATCTGCTGTCTACTTGCAAAAGAATATGAATGTTGAAGTTGTCTTAGAGCATAACTATTTTTTTATTTGGAGCTTTCAGTTTTTATATTCTTGGTATATATAATGTAATTGATTTCATTTTTCTAGATCTGGAACGGGTTATATCAAAACTAGATCTGCTGCAGCTGCCCTAATTGCCCTTTCTGGAGACATTCTACTTGCTAAATACAGAGGTTTGAAATGTACCATTTTATATACCGTGTAAAATGCTGAATGTTGAGAAAATGCTGATTTGGTTTTTTTAATGTTTATTGTTTATTTTAAAAGAGTATAAATCTGAATCTGAAAGTAAATTATGTGTAGGAAAAGGCTGATGCAGAGAAGTAATTTTTCATCAGTGTTCATATTCATCTCTGCTAAATGGTTGAAGCTCAGTAATGAAGGCCAAGTTCTGTTTGCCTAGTGGTAAAGAACAGGAACACCTTGTTTTAAATTTCACTAGAGCTGAAAACAAATATATTTATCTGATCCAGGAAGTCATTAGGGCTCTTTTAGTTTAAGACAAAAAAAATGTTTAAATAATTATAACAGATTAAGTTAGCCCTGTGCATAGAGCAGCACAAGGGGTTCCACATGAATTGAATGCTCAAAAAAGAGAGCAAATGAACTTCAAGAGGCATGTTGACTTCATACTGTCCCATTGCTTATTATGTGTTTTCTTTCAAATTACTTGGAATTGACAGTTCACCATTTAAAGAGGACATGTTTAAGTATGTTTCTTTCTGCCATGAAAATGAAGTTTGTGTTTCCTTCATCCTTCCAGTCTTAACTGTTAGGGATAAGAGATTGTTATTGTTTCACTCTTAATTTACTTTCATACTTTTTCCTTTCCCTGTTGGGGAAAGTATAGTCAGGAGTGACTGAGTGCCTGCTGGATTTGACAAGTAAATGAGAATTTTTTTAGAAGTTCACTTGATACTTTGTAATAGTCATGCAGATATTTTGAGAATAAATAGCTAGAAGACTCTTCGAGCTCTGCTAGGATTCCAGTTTCTTTTCTCTGGTTGTTTTCAGCTTTCTTTGAATTTTATGCTGTTCCTGATGGTAAGAAGGCTTTGATTACCCGCAGTGCTCTGCGATGCCTGCTAACAGACTTGAGTCAGGTAATGCCACTGCAGTGCTTTTTGGGAACAAGTCTCAAAGGCGAATTCTAATCTGAAAAAAGAACTTACATTGATGATACTTTTTATGTTTGATTATGTTATAGGCCTGATATCAGTAGGGCACTGTATGGACTTAGTGATCTGCCATGAAAAATAGGCAAAATAATCAAATTCTCTAGCTATTCTTAGTCTGAATAATGCCTGACATCAGTATCTATGTGTATTCATTTTGCCTGAGCTTAACGGTTCTGGGAACAGTTGCATGCAGCTGTTGCTAAAGCAATTTCAAACTTCAGATGCTTCTGCTCACTAGAGTGGCTTGCATTTGCAAAATAATGCCTTAGCATGCAAGTATTTCCAGCTGAACTGGTGCTAAAAATGGGGTCTTAAAATGACTTCTGAGGTTCATACGTACTATCCTTCAGTATTCTAACATGGCAATACAGTATATTGATCCATTAGAATAAGTGAACTAGAAGCAAATCACTCTGACACATGTTGAACTCTGAAAATGCACACTGATGGTATGAATATGAATAGCTTTTTTTGAGGAGAGTGTATAAAATGGCATTTCTGTAGATGCTTCACAACTGGTGTGCTGTCACCATCTCATCTGAGCATGATGGGAGCATCTGTTTTTTATTGAGATGCTTCTAAGCCTTTCTTCTTAATGCAGATCCCAGCCATTGTAGGAGAAAGCTGCACTCCGTCTTGTGTGGAAATTGCTACTCACAGCTGTTTCCATGAGGTGAGTGAAATTCAGATGTCCTGGGAAATTACTTTGAATGTTGATGATAGATTAAGATTGCAAATGTATCACCATGTGTCATACACCAGTATATACTTTTAAGAGGCAATACTGTTAGTCAGTCTCACGATATAGAGGGAGTGATATCTATAGAAAAGATGCTCAATAAGATACTACTGAAGACTTGCATTTATTCCAAACCTTTTAAACCCAGTAGCATTTTATATGAATGAAGAAATTGCTGCTAGCAGAGTCTAATATAAGAGCTTTTATTAATAACTGTAGATGAGACACTAGTTCTTTTCAAGTAGATGTCTGAACTTGAGGCGTGTATTTTTTCCAGGTTCTAGATTCAGGAATTGTTGAAGAAAAATTCCTGTCTTGGCTGAGATCAGGACCTTCTTTTCTGCAATGGCTCCCTACGTGTTACAGATTATCAGCCACAGAAATGGTTTCTCACCATGTTAGGTGTAGAGTCTGCAAGACTTTCCCCATTACAGGCCTCAGGTATGTCAGCAACTACTGTAGACTATAGCATCCACGTAGAAAGTTTTCACTACTGTTTGCATACTCTGCAGGCTTTAACTACTGTATGAAGCAATAGACATGGGGCATATCAAGTCAGATGTGGGAAAGAGGGGACTGTCCCAGGCCAGTGCTCAGGCTTCCATCCTGTTCCACTTTATTTCACTGGCACAGGCATTATTATGGACACTTACAGAAAGTGAACATGCAGACCAGTAGTAAAGACAAGAATTAAACTTTTATAACTCATTTTGTAGTTCTTTTTCTATGATCAGTTGGGCATATAAACTGACTAGTTAAGTTAGCCATCTAGTTGGGCATATTAACTGACTAGTTAAGTTAGCCATCTTACTACCTTATTCATCTGAGTAAAAATGCCTCCTGATAAAAAAATAGACATTACCTATGGACCAGAATGCATAGAACAGCATTTTACTGTTAATGTCTTCTCACTAATAGTAAGCTTAGAGGGTTTGTGTTTAATTTTTTGAATTTTGGTTTTTGTGAAGTTACAGATTCTGCATCATTAATGTAGTAACATTACAGTTCAATGAGAGAAGCAAGTAGAGTTAAACTATAAGAAACGTGTGAGGATGTCATCACATTTTCAAAAATGATACTTGAACAACTGGGTTTTTTTTTACTGAATTTCATTGCAGCAAATTGGTAATACCAAAATCATAACAGGGTTCTGGAGATTACTCCATTATCTCATGGGCAAAATAATGCTTGTTACTCAGAAAATGGTGGTGAAAATCTTTATTCTAACTTAGGTGGTTCTCTGCATTTCAGAATACAGGGATGTGAATTTCTAGGAGTCTAGCTCACTTACACCATGATCTCAGTTGCAAGGAAGTCATTTAATCCTTTTGTTTACTTTCACAGGTATCGCTGTCTGAAGTGCCTGAATTTTGACCTTTGCCAGGTCTGCTTTCTCACTGGCTGTCTCAGAAAACCACATAAGAGTTCACATCCTGTTGTGGAACACTGTTTGCAGGTAGAGTCCTACTCCTCTATTCTGGTTCTTTATATGGGCAATTTGACAATAGACTCTTGAACTATACTGGTTATAAAATTGTGTATATATCAGCCATGGTACCCATGAGGCATTGGGATTTATTTATCTGAGAACAGTGAGACAGGGAAAAGAAAAAAGAGAAGACTTCTAACTTAAGAAAGGTTCTGTTCTGAAATAACTAAATAGAGCCATGAAATGTCATACTGCAAGTCCTCTTCCCAGAGACACGTATGGGGGATTTGCCATTTGCAGAACTTTCTGCAAACATGTGGAAATAGCCTTCATTATGTGCCAGTGCTCCTTCCTCCCAGTCCCAGCATTAATTTCATTCAGAAATTAATACTCATACTGAAGTTGTGCTAACTCCTATGTGAAACTTCATTTGTTTTGGAGCTTTTCAACTTCACTGTAAAGCTACAAGATTCATTTGTCTCTACCAATTGGGAACATGGCACAGAGAGACAGCATAGGCCCAGGTAAGCTCCATCGCCAGGCCATCACACTAACAGTGTGCTTTCATCACACTAACAGTGAAGTTCAGTACTGGGAATCTTGGAGATTGGAAGATCAGTTTCTGCTTTGGGCAGGGGATTCCAGATCTTGCCACCAACAGCAGATAGCTTTTGTGGGTCTGTATAGCAGTACATTCTGTTCCAGTGAATGAGCTGGAAGGCAGCCATGAAAGTTTCTGTAGTAAGCTAGACTTCATGGTCACCATACTGAAACCCTGTGCTTAGCATGAAACATACCTGGGCAGCCTCACATCTATACCAAAACTAAAGAATGCTCTTGCAAGTAGAGAAAACATTAAACTGTCAGTACTTACTTCATTGCTTTCTTTGTTAACCAAATCCTACCTTTAACAGTGTGAGAAACTATATTTAGGTGGTTAATATCATCAGTAAAAATAATGTAGAGATGTTCATTCCTCCAAATATCCTTCCTTATGCTCCATGAGAACAGAACAATCGAATGACATCTCCTCATGTAGAGATTTCTATTAGAGACATTCAGTGTAATGTGAATGGTGAATGCATTGGAACGTTTGAATATTGAAGCACATGAAGGAAGAGCAGGAGGGATGTGTCAAATTCATAAAATGATGCAATCTAGATTAGTTGGTCAGCAAAATCATAGCCCTTCCATACGCACAGCTTCTCAGGTCACTCAGATTAGGAAAATAAAAAAAAACAACCTGAAACCAAGGACAAAGCCATTTGAAAATGATAATGTGAAAGTAAAGGACAAGAGTTGTGACTTTAAAATGTCCAAGGAGACAGAAGACAGCAAGTAAATCCTTATGACCCACAGAGCTGAGCAAAGATGGAGAGACAAAAGATCAAGACAGTGAGTTCCTAAAAGAATTTAAGGTACATCCAAAAAAAACAGCACAATACAAGGAACCCAGGAGTCTGAAGGAGAACTGACATCTCTTTTCCTCCATGTCAGTGTAAGTCACTGTAGTCATACCATGCGGATACATACGCCTTGGTATGTGGATGCTGGAGAGACCTGAACACATGTACAGTAGTACTTTTGAGTGATTTAGTGTGAGTGAGTGAAATAGATTTGGGTTTAAAATCAAGTCCTCTTTCTCTCTTCTACTGTATGAGTTCAAGTTTTACTATGTTGTTGCTGCAATATCGGGACTGAGTTGCTGGACTCAAGTTTCGTAGAATGGGTTGGGTTGGAAGGGACCTTTAAGAACATCTGGTTCTAACCACCATGCTATAGGCAGGGCCACCTCCACTAGACCAGGTTGCTCACAGCCCCATCCATCCTGGCTTTGAATGCTTCCAGGGAGGGGACGTTTGCAACCTCACTGGGCAGCCTGTTCTGTTGTCTCACCACTCTCACAATAAAGGATTTCTTCCTCATATCTCATCTAAATCTACCCTCATTCTTCTTTTTTTTTCTTTCTTTTTTGTAAATCATATAAGAATTGGTAGTAAGCTCTTTTCCCATACATTCTTATTTTAGCAGTCCTTGGTCAATAAAATTTTCACTTTGTCTTTACCACGATGTGGGATTCTGAAATGGGTTTGAAGTGTTGGCACTGTTTGTTCTTTACTGTGCTGACACCTTGTGGTAATGTAGCCATTGAGAAATTACTGGTGTGCGTGTTGTACATTTTCTTCTGTTTTTCTGTTCAGCCTCTTAAGCCTTTCCCAATGTCAGTCATTTTCTAGGGAATAATTGATTCGTGTCCTGCCATAATATACCTGTGGAACATAGCTGTTTTACCTGATGCTGCTGTGACAGTTGGAATTATGGTTTTCATTGTATTGTACAAGGGGAGGATGTGAAACACCGAAGGCTGTATACATTAACTGTTCATACAAATTTAAAAAATATTTTTTCTATTGTTCAGAAGAGAACTTATGAACTAGTTGGACAGAATTCTTGTTGTGCCTTTGCAAAAACACTGTACTAAATATTTCCAGGCAGCTTGAGTTTGGCCCAGGTAGTGTTTTGTTTGCATGAAAGAATTGGAACTGATCTTGCCTGTGGTCCTGCATCATCATCCACTTCAGCTCAATTTCTCAGACAGCAGCCACGAACCTCTTCAACTGTTGAATAGCTGGATCTTTGTTTGCCCTTCTTGCCTTTGCCTTGGGCTATGCCTACTTTTGGGCTACACCTGTTTGAAAATTCACTCCCTTCTCTGTTACCCCTTATTTCAACAGATGTCAGCAAAGGCGAATGCAAAGCACTTTCTCTGCACTATTAGAAACAACCTGTTTCAAGACTGCTGTGGAAGAAAGGAGGCTCAGAGAAGGAAGGTTCTGGAGATAACAGAGAAAAGACATTTCCCTACTCAGAAAAAGATTCTGTGAGTTCCTGTTTTCAGTGAATTCATACTCTCTGAATAAAGTGTCAGGATGTAGGATATTGCTTAATTGTGTTCTTTAAGTAAGTGACTTTTCCCTAAAAAATTGAGAACAGAAATGGGAAGTTGCTGCACATTGTTCTGTTGCTTAACTATGATTACCATGCTGACAACCTAATGACCAGTTGCTTAAAAAATGCAATGTGCTTGTGTCTTCCTTCCCTGCTTACTTATGTCATCTCTTTCTTTCCATGCCATATCTAATGCTCAGACTAAGGTCAAGCATTGCAAATATTTAGTACCTGTCTTGGAAAAACGATGTGGATTTTTTTAAGCACCTCCTCTGTGACAGATTCATTGGAAATTAACTGAATACCTCCTCCATGTGACCCACAATGCTTTCACTGAGTAGCATTCTACTGAAGTCACAGTGATTAGCAGACCTTTGGGGTTACTCACTGTTCGTGGAAAGCTAATTTTTTGCATCACCATTCCAGTTCTTTTAGGTCAGTTCTATTTTGTCTGCTTTTAGTTAATCTGTAAATTCATTACTGTATTTCCACAGATAGCAGGGGTTAATAATAAGCATTAGAGGTTGTGTTAAGATTTTATGTGTAGTTACTCCTTTGCTCTGGGATTTTGGTTGTTATTTAAATGTAGAAACTGAAGAGAACAATTATATGAGATAAGCACACAGACTTGCTTGTTGTGTAAAGACCTGGCAACTCTTTTGCATCTCATGAGACCAGAACAGAGAAAAAAGGTCACTCCTTTCTAAAGGAGTTGTGTGTATATATATATGTATGTATATATATTTCATCCTTGTGGGAAGGAATAGAAAGATCTGGTTATAAAACTTGACTATGCTATAGTACTAGGTAAATATATTGCTATTAGAAACTGATTTTTTATTTACACTATGATCAATGGATGATAGTAACAATGATTGTCATAAAGATTATTATTTCAAGTGTTTGTTCTTTGAAATGCGGTGAAATGCAAAACATTTTCCATTGCTAATATATCCCCACTTGTACTCAACAATGATACGTTTCTTCATTTTTTGAATATCATTTAATCCTTCTGTGAGCAATCAAGATTTCTCTGTGATTCTCTGTGGTTTTTGTTTACCTAATGCTTGGATAGCAATGAATGAAAAAGAAGCATTTGAGTGTGCTATTATAGGTGTTGCTGTATGGCTGATGGGTACCTGGGCTTTCCTAGCTTAGAATGACCTGCACAGCACATCATTTTGCTATCTTTCTTTTGTTGAATTTCCCAATATATTTAGCTTTCGATTAATACCTAATGTGAAAAGTAGAAGGGACAAATTGCACTGATGATAAATGGAAGAAAAATCTGATTTCAAAGTTCTGTTAAAAGAGTGGGATTTGTTTTAAGGAATTTCATTCTTTCAGACAAAATCTGCCAGTGGACATAGCCAGACCATACCTCTTCCTTTAACCAGTAGCGAAGCTGTTTGTCTGCTCACAGTACATTGGTTTTATCTCGATCATTAGTGGTATCAAAACCATAATAAGTTTGATCTTTTCTCTGCTCAGTATTTCTTTGTTGGTATACAGCCCCCCTGCAGAGCTCAGTGCTTCACCATTCCATAGATGTGAAAACCTGACTCTCCCAATGAACAATCCTATTCTGGAATCACCCGAGTTTGTATCTGAAAAAAGAACTGTAATGCACAGGAGTGAAAATAACAGCGAGACACCAGAGCAAGGCAAGACAAGAAATCAGGTTAGTGAGACATCAAGGTGTAATGGAACTAAAGCTGGGAGGAAGGCCTACCGTGTTAACTATCTAATTGATGTCTAATTACAAATGCAAAAGAAATGTAATGAACAGCTTTACCTTTCTGTTATTTTCTCACTTTCTAAAAGAATGAGAAAACTGAAAGCTCAGTAAACAAGATTAGTAACTAGTGCCTTGACTTCCATGACTTTTGGAAGAATTTGTAGGAATATTTGCTTTGTTAACTTTTTTCTTTCCAATGTATCTTAGAGCAGCACATTAAAGACTAGTTAATACTAGAGCCTGCTCTCTGTTGTGACAGCAAAAAAAATGCCGTCACAACCTCAAACTGAAAGCATCAAGTAAGGGCATCTTAATTCTTAATAGGCTTAGATGTTTTTGTCACTACAGCAATGTAAGAGGACAGTGTGGGCCCTTCTTAAGGATTAAGTAGTGTCCACTCCAACTGAAATAGCTCATGCATAAAAGCTTTCTACCAATGTATTTCCACGTTCCCTGAACAGAAGCAATACTAGAGGAGAGGAAAAGATAGTGCAAATAAAAATAAGTACATAGCAGTTCTGTGTTTCTATATTTATTTGAGAGGTTTATAGCTCTGCCCACTCAGAAAATATGGAACACTGGGTTGTGTTCAAACCAGATTTGTCATCTACTCATTCTGTTCCTCCCAGAAGTCAAGAGCACGGTAACTGCAAACTACCCTGTATGGGTCAGGTCACTCCCTTGGCTGCTACTCCTGCGCTTCTCCTTTTGAGGTAGAACTGTCAGTGTGAGCAGATAATGCTTAAGCATGTCATTTTGATGGTTGGCACCATCATTTCAGAAGGCAGTGAGACAGGACTACAGCAGTACTCTGTCAATTGCATTGCTGTCTTGTTCAATTTTCCTTTGGGTGGAAATTTTTTGGAGCAGTTTAATACCGATTTCTAACGATAGTTTTAAAAAGTAGTGCTTAAAAAGATGCAAACTGTAAGTCCTATGGTAACTTCTAGAAGAATCTTGAAGGTCCTAGGATCCCAACTATGGGTTTCACCTAGTTGCCCATTTTCAAGACCAGTTCATACCATGCATCTAAACCAGCTTATCTGGAAAGGCTTTGTCTTTGTTACTTCTGGAACTACTTTTCTTCATGGCCCAGAGATGACTACTTGCACCCAAAGACCAGAAGTTTCTCTTCTCTATTCTATGTCCAGTCTGTATTCCTACATCTTCTTGTCCCAAAGCTGTTATGTGACTTGGGAGAGACTGTTCCCAAATCAGAATATTTTGTTTTTCAGGATTTTCAAAGAATTCGATTTTTTTTTTCTGATGGGAGAGGAAACATATTCAAAAACACTCTGAATGTGTCATAAAACGAATAATTTGTCCTATATTGAGCAAATTTTTCAGTCCATTCTAAAAGCCATTAGAAATACATTGATGTATTTGTTAGTTGCAGTCAGTTGACTGAGAAGTTAGCTAGTAAATCCATAAAACAGGTCAAATCCCCAGATTGCCATGCCCATTTTTAACTGAATTTGCATATAAAATAAAATTTTATTGCTGATAACGTTATGAACAGATATTTTTCTCTGTTTTATTATAGGCTGTTGCATCCTTTGAAGCAGATGTGTTAAAAATGTGTGATTCCATCAAAAGTATTCACACTAAGAGCAGGTAGGTAAATGCCTTTTTACAGTGACCAAGGTCTGCTGAGCAATTGTGGTTTAACCTCTTTAGATGGCTCAGTACTGAAAAGATATTCACTCCCCCTCACCCTCAGTGGGGTGGAGGAGAGAATCAGAAAAAACATAGAACTTGTAGGTTGAAATAAAGACAGTAAAATAGTACAGAAAAGGAAGGAGAAGTAATAATAGTATACAAAACAAAAGATGCACAATGCAGTAGCTTATGACCTCCTAAATCCAAAACACAGTGCCGTACCAGCTAGTAGGAAGAAAATTAACTCTATCCCAGCCAAAACCAGGACAGCTGTACTGCTCCAGTGAATGATTTTGAGATTTTTAAATAATTTCCCATCAAATGGGGATGAATGAAAAAACTCAGCAACAAAAGTTGCAAGTGAAGATTACTGGAAAAACAGTTTCAGGCAAATAAAAACACTTTGACCCAAAGCTTATCATAACTAGGTGAATGAACTGCATTACTCATGGGAAGCTAATGTTCCTGTAGTCTGTGTAAACCAATGAGTGTACAAAGGAAGTGAATCAGATAAACTTCTGGATGTAACTAAATGAGACATTATTAAATGAGACTTATTATTAAATGATATTATTATTATTAAATTATTAAATGAGACTTCTTAGAGAGATCCCAACTCTAGACCAGAGATATGGGTGGTAGTTTTAACATGCTGTGCTCTGTGTAGGTACTTTCTAAATCTTCTCTGTGTGTGAGAGAGTGAAGCTTCTAATCATGAAAGTCTCAGTATCATTTCAAGGGAAAATTGCCTGCGCAGGAACTGTTGGTACTGTCAGACAAGCTTTACAGAATGACAGGAGAAAGAAGGAATTCAATTAGAGAGGGGGAGGCTGCTTTTATTCCTATGATGCCTAGAGAAAAAGGCTGCAAATCTTTTGCAGGTCAGATATTTGCCCTAAGAATTGCTGGAGAAGTTTGCTCCTGGATAAGGGGACTGCTATTCCTATTGCAACTATCTTTATAGGAATGGTAAACCTCAAGATGCAAGACTCAGTCCTGGCAGCACTTCCACTCAGCTTGCATCTTTCCCACAGTACATTCCTGTTCTTGATAATTCTGTGTATATATCCCAGTTCCTGAATTTCTGTCCTCTTAGCCAGAAGCTGAACTAATGAAGAGAAGAAAGTCTGCTCTACAGTGTTTGCTCTTTTCCATGATTGGAAATTTGCTAGATCCATTATAGACACGCATAACTTCCACACTCCTGTCTCCCTGGAAGGTACATGGAGAAGCAGTTCAATAAATGGAAGAACAAAACACAACTTCTTCATAACTGCCAGGAGGATAGAAGCTTTAAAATAGAGGCAAAACTCGAAAGCCTGAGAGCAAGCCATGAAAACCTGCAAATGGAGCTGCGTAAAATGAAGCAAGAAGTAAAGGTATAGTGATAAAATTAATGAAGAATGGTACTGCTACTTTTCTTGCAGACCAGTCAGTTCCCTTGAATCTGTTTAATGCATTCTCTGCTTATCTTCTCAGTCAGCTCCAGTTTTTGTCTTCATGGAGAGCAGATAGGCTCTTTGTGGCAGGAATTTTCTTCTCATTCTAAGTATATTTAGCACCTAGTATGGATAGACATGTCTGGGATATTTAGATAATATTGCAATAAAAATAATGAGGAAGAGTTCCAATAACAGTGGGAAAATGTTTCCCAGCAGAAGTATTAGATACTTCACTGCAGTTGTTGCTTTAGAGATGAATGTTATATAGGCGCAGAATATATAAAACAGTTCTGTCATTCCTAATCGTTGTCTTGTACTGGGATGTAAAAAAGACCTCCTAGAGAACATATTTTTTTTCTTTTCAGTCACATTAACTCTGGTTCATTTGAACTATATCTGAGGTTTTGAAAAGGTTCTGTGTTACAGGGAACTCACACTTTTGACTACAGCATTCTGTGGCATTTTCTTCCATGTAACTTTTAGGTTTTTTCAGGTCAAACATACAGGAATACCAGACACATCCACAGTGCACAGCTTTATATCACTTGCACATTGAGTGACCTTTCATGTCCCTATATTGTGTGTATGCTGTGACACTGTCCTGTACACATCATGTGGGATTGGCTGCACACATGCAGTTAAGTGCCCAGTGCATGCACAGTTAGTTCAGTGCCACCCAGTTAATTGGACTCAGTGTTCGTGCAGTAATGGTGTTTGCCTTCCTGATATTTATAGAAAATTCCAAATGGAATTGTGGCACGAAAACCGGCCTGGTTTTGGAATTGTGTATGCCAACTGTCATGATGTGTTTGATATGTGCTTAATTCGCATATATGTTTTTTCCCTTAGCTTACTTCCTTTAGAGTGACTTTCTTGCAAATTCAGTCTTGAAACATTATTATCCTCAATTTTCAATGTCATTAAAGCATATGTCTTCAGATTGGAACTGTGGGAAAAAATGACCATGTAGACTTAACCAAACTTGGAGTTTTATTTCACTGCAGGCCAATATTTTATTTGTAAAAATAATTAGTTTAAGTACACCAGAAATTATATATATATATAATATTTCTGACTCCAAATGATTTTTCCCACTTGTTTTAGTATTACCAACACACAAAAACATCAATTATTTTCATGATATATTTTCTGTGTTTTGTCTACTGTAGACAGTGTTACAGTCAACAGCACATCCTTCATTTTCACTGTGCCAGAATATGATGCCAAGAGATCAGCATGTTCTTCAGGAAAGCAGAATGCGGGGTGGATTAAATCCTGCTGAAACAAAGCCCATTTCCAGAACAAGAACAGATTGGAAAGCTTTGAATCACCTCAACTTTGCAAATAGAATACAGGTTTTAGAGCCACCTGAGGCTCCTGCTACAGTGGACTTCATGTTCTCAGAAGACCCACCGAAGTCAGTGTCCTTGCAGAGTGACAGAGTTTTTGTGGGACGGTTTAACAAAATAAAAGCTAATCAAACATATCTGCCTGAATTGATGGAAAACTACCACAATGGCATCGTAAGGAATACAGCTCTTACTCAAGCTGCAATACAGATACCACCTGATAAGAAGGAACTCTGTGATGAAGTGGAACTGCAGCAGCTAGTGATGAAACTGACAGATGCATTGTCTCTTCAAGCCCAAGCAGGTACCAGTTCTCTCAGTTATCTAGACACTGTCTTCTCTCCTTCATCCAGATTGCTTTATAAATCCCTCAGTCATTTAGCTTTCAGAGGAAGCTTAGAATCTTGCCCTCACTGTTGTAAAAGTAGAATATTGCTGTAAGGTGCAGTATAGGTGTACCGTAAGGTACAGAACTTACTCCTTTAAGGTAGAATATAGCACCTAATACTTGAATAGTTTCAAACAAGCATGTAAGGGGAAGTCAGTCTCAGCAGTCAATTCAGGAACAAACTCATACTCATGAGGGCACTGGAGGTCTTTTCTTTTGTCAACAAATGCTGTGACACAGTGACTATTGCTACAGTCCCAGGCAAACTCTCAGCAGTACAAAATGCTTTTGTAAGCAATACTCTTTACTACAGCAAAACTTTGTTCAACACTCATGATGATAATAAGGATGTAATGAGGAGAGTGACAAAAAAAGCTGTTGCTTCTAAAGAATTCTGTAATAGAGAATTATGAAGAATATTGTAGAGCTCTGGCAGCAACCAAGTTTTCTGAAAGAACTAAAATCTGTTGTCCTTTCAGATCAACAGTCGGCTTTGAAGCAGCATTTCTTCTCTACAGCTGAACATGTTTGCAGATCATTCTCTGACCTCGTCAGCCAGGTAACTTTGCCTGCTTGGAAGTGACAGAAACTGGTGTTCACCATTCAGCTCCAGTGAACTACTAAAGGTAATTAAAGCCATGTCAGACTCTTTAAAGTATCTCAGATGTTGCGCTATAGTAACTGAGCCTAACAGTTTTCTGCAGTGTTAGAGGATAACATTCCTTTTCCATTACTTGTTTCTGGTTCCTGTACAGCAGATACAGGGACAACTGATTAAAATGAATATATCATCACTGATGCTACACTGGCTTCCACAACTGTCCTGTCCTGTCCTGTACTCTCTTCTCGCTGCTATGTAACTGATAATGAATTGTTTTCCAGAAACATTTATTTTCCTATAAAAATGGCTTGAGGCATGTGGTTTCAGTGATATATTGACATCAAGTCATGTTTTCTTTGTCCAACTGGAAGGAATAAATGCTTTACAGTCAAACATCTCAGAACTTAATACTCAATAGTCACATTATTCCAAACTCAGAAATACATATTTAAAGGAAAAAAAAAAAAAGCTTTGAACATTTAAAGGAATTTGATTGCTCTAGAAGAGCCATTCCATCATTGATTGATATATACATATAGTAATATAGAACAGTTAATAAGAATGTAATGTCTAATACAAAATGATTAATAAGAATGTAACATTACCTACAGCATCGAAAATGTGTGAGAAGTCATTTTTAGTTGGTTGCTAGCATTGTATGAATCTAAAACTTCCAGAGTATTAAAAATACATGTGAAGCCTGCACGTGTATGTACAGGAGTCCATCTGCCTATGTGAGTAAACATACAATACTGTGTGGAAGTTTGAAAGTAGGTGATAGGCTAATGGTAGTAGATTGCATTTGTTGACATAAACTACAAAGGATTTATTAGTCCTCAGCCACAAGTAAGCTGAGATTTGAAGAGAATGGAATATATCAGATGGAAGAAATACTGCTTTGGTACATTCATACTATAGTCAATGTTAATTTCTTATAGTGATGAGTGAATTAAAGCCTTTGAAAGAACTTAGATCCCAGGAGAAAAATAGTAGGAACTCCTTGCTTTTTTTTCATCACTTCTTGTTAGCTGCTTGTTTTTACAGCGTACAGCACCAGTGATTTCAGTGAGATACACTGGTATAATTTGTAATGATAGAGAGTGTCATAGTTGCATGTTGTTTTAGTAACAGCCATTCTGAAGGTTAATGAGTGAAGATGGGGCATGGTAAAGATCTGAATGTTATTATCAGGTACTATATGTCTTTGGATTGTTAACTATTTATCGTATGACTGAATGAACTAATGGCAAATTTACTGGTGTGATTCTTCAGCAGTGCAAGTGATTTTCCGTTTCTCTCTCTTAGTTGTTCATGAGCCTTGCTTTAGTTACTTCGTAGGAATTGTGCTGTATCTCTTCAGGGTGACAGCTACAAGGAAAATATTTTTTGCTGATAGTACATGGACTAAATAAACATCTGCTTGACCAGCAGTGGTATTTCTCACTTTCTGTTGCTGTCTGAAGGGAGGAGGAAAGCTGCCAGCATCCCTTTCCTAAGAGATTCTCTTGTTTAGGAGGAGCATATGGAATTTGGATGCTGTAGCCCCTTCCCAAAGGGTGCTGTGGAGCAGAGTCTAACAGTACTTGTTCAGATTCTGGCTTTGTTTGTTTTCTAGAGCTTGGAAGCATATGGGAACTCATGCTTCTATGGCTTCTGCGCCAGTGCGACACCAATCCTACTTGGCTGGGCAACCAGCCCATAGCATGCTTTGTTGCTAGTTTATTAACTGTAGGGACTGTGAATGAAGGCAGTCTCTCTTGTGTTGGTAGAAAGCTGTTCATAACAGGGCTTTTAGATATATTAATATCATTTAGATAAATAACAACAGTAAAATGAGAGTGAGCAGATCTGTTGTATCACTTCCCTTACCTTCTTCCCACATGGTAGCAGAGCATTCTTACAGGCAGCAGGGGCATGCTCCTGTACTCTCATTACTTTCATGATCCTCCTCCATTGCATGTTTTCATGATTTGTTAAATGCTCAACTTTAAGCACTTATTCAGCCCCTCTGAATTTGGTAGGCATCTTGAGGTTTGCTGTCTGCTTTTGTAAAATCAGTATTCCATCCAATGGAATGATGATTAACATTTATTTTATTCAGGTCCAGTAGCCATTTCAAGATTTCATTTACACATTTTTTCTATTTGAACTTACTTCTACAAGCTGCCGGACACCCAAAATGCTTCTGCAAATTAGTTTTTATTTGGATATTTTGTGAAGAAAGAACAAATATTGCCATATGCTCAAGGAAAGAAACCTTGATTGAGCAACTAAATGGAACTTGCCCAGAAAGCTGAACTTTGTATTTGCATACATCCAGCATATCAACAATATAATAATCAACAATATAATATATCATAATTATATCAAGTTCCCTATTAAGAGGGATTGAAAACAGTCAGAGAAAACTGACTTGGTTGCAAACAGCTTGCAAACTAAAAGAAAAAAGCAATTTTAAGTCATGTATGTGAAATCCTTTGTTTAAATACTTTGTGAGAACGTTACATTTTAATAAGCACTTGTATAACTAGAAATCTAAGGATATACCATAAAACTATCCTATGAAAGCAAACAGAGGAGCTGGTGACACCTGTTAACACCTTTCATTTTGCTTTTTGCTGGTAAATTTAAGTGTCTTTGGGATATATTTTTAATAGAAAAATATGTACTACTTTTCTTTAGTAGGATGATGTCTTTCAGCAGTGGTTGCTTTATATGCATGTGCAGCTACAGATACAATAATGGTGATGGTAGAGGTTTGGGGCAAGTTCCTGCTCTGTTTGTCTGTGTTGTTGGAGGACTTTTTTCCTGCTTTGGCACTCAAAAGAAAATAGTTTGAGTAGGTCACATGCAACACAAAAAGCCTCATATACATATGGTTTGAAGCAGGCAACTGCTTATAAACCACACAGTTTATTAAGGAGACTAAATTCATAGGCACTTAAGAAAAAAACAAACACAAAAACAAAATGAAACAACAACCTATAATTTATCAGAAAAAGTATTAATTACAAGCATTTTTCCACCTGTAAATTAACAGCAGTGCAACTTTGAATGCAAAAATTAAAGAGAAACAGTTAAAAAATATATTTACCAATAGAGATCTTGAATTAAATGTGTCATTTCCTCTTTCTCCCTAGCTCTCCAATGTTTCTTCCAAGTAATGTAGATCTACTCATATGCATGTGCTTTTTTATTACATCTTCAAATAAGTCTTTCTTCCTCAGAATTGGTGACCTCTGAATATGAGTGAACATCCCTGAAAAATGATATTAAAAAAATATATAAGCAATTAATTTCAAAATGACAAAGAGCTGCTGAATGCTCAGTTTCCCACATCCATGTTTCCTCTATCTTCAGCTGTTACATTCTCAATATTTTCAGTAGTAACTACATTTTGTGGCCCCAGACCTCTCATTTTAGTGATAGCTATCTCTTTTCATCTGCTAGTTGCCTTTCAATGACAAACTGCTCTAGTCTTCCCCTTCATCGCAGGCCTTTCTTTCTAGCTTTCCTATAAAATCTTTTCACTTGTAATTAGCGGAGTTAGAGCAGTTATTTATTGGAGTCTACTCAATCTTACAAACTCATTGGCTTATTGTTAACCTTTCTACACAATGAACAAGATCTCTCTTGCTATTTAGTAGCAAGTTTATTATTTTCTTGAGGAACTACAGGATATTTTCTTAGCAATAATCTCCGAAAGCCAACAGAGTGGCTTTATTTATTTTAGAGGTAATAGTCTTCTGAAAAAGTATCTTATTAAAAAAGTATACATTTACTCACCAGACCTCAAACACTTAATACATCAGACTTTGCCATAGTTCTCTCCTTAGCACCCTAGCAGAACTAGGGCAACAAACTGTGTTTGTCCCTGGCAGCTAGGCTATGTGCAAGAGCTCATCTGAGCCTAGTTATTTGCACCTGTGAGGGAGGTGTGTACAGCTGTGGTCACTTTGAGTGATGAGATAGAGACTGCTGGGTGAGGAGAGTAGAGGCAGAAAATTAGGTAGAGAGTTTTTTGAATTTATAATTTTCAACTATTTATGCTGGCATTGTGCTACATGTTTCCTTGAGGAGGGTCTTGTGCAGCAGATCTTCATAAGGATTTACTGTAAGTACAAAAGCTTTATTTTCCTTGTGTGGTTTTTTTTAAAGTTTTAATTTGGCTTATTGAAAGTTGTTGTAACTATGATGTATCTAATTACTCTGTTGTAACATATGAAGTGTTTTTCTTTTGAAACCTTTTTTTCTTGCAGTGCTTGAGTTTTGGGAAAGGAAGGGAATGGTTGATTAAAGATACGTTGGTCAAATAACTTAGTTTTCCCTGCTTAGTTTAAAGGTAACTAGTGCTTCTCTGTAGACTATCTAAGGAGTTTTTATACAGTTAGTTTAAGTAGGTTTTCAGCAGATGGAGGTAGTCTGTCATGAAACTCAAATACAGCAATTTTGATTTTTTGTTTGTTTGTTTGCTACGTTTTTTATGAACTGTGTAGAGTTTAGAGTATCTCTAGACCTGTTGGTAACTGAGCTGTTTCAGAAAATTGTGTTTAAAACTGCAAGCCTGAAACTGAGCTACTTCTACCAGTATCTTAGTATGCAATCAGACTTGATATTTGTCAGAGGGCAGAGTTTGAAGAACTATGGAGGTGCTTCTTAGTTGTGGCAGAACAGTTCTGTTCATTGTTACTTAAAAGTTTTACCAAGAACTTTCCTAGTTTCTTTGGCTTTGCAGGTAAAACTAGGTGATCTTTAAGGTCCCTTTTGTCCCAGGGCATTTTATGGTTCTGTGTTACTCAGTCTTCATAATGATCTCGTGGGATTTATTTTCTAGTTCAGCAATCTGATATGATGACAGTGATAATACTTTAACACTAGCATTTCTGTGCCAAGTCCACTTCTGTCTTGTTTTTCTAGTTCAGTGTGCTTCAACTACAGTGAACATAATTTACAGATCATTCCTGATTTCTGACAATTTACCATTAAAAAAAAAAAGTTGCACTTGTAAATGCTTAAGAGGTATAAGATGGAAAAACTTCAAATAAAGAGTTATCAACAGTTGTAGAAGTAACAGTACTGGTTGACTCTTCTAAAACTAGCCTACTGAAACCAATCCATACCTGTCCATGTAGATGTGGAATGAAGAACAGAAGGTCAATCAAATGCAGTTAATGCTACTCTTTGAGATAAGGAAACAGGCTTGTATGTATCTTTACACATAATAGGTGGTAATTCTATTTCTCATCACTTGCTAGGGTGCAGTTTATATCTGTGGTTATTAACAATTGATTTCTGCTTTCACTAAGCAAGGTGGTGGGGTCAAGGACTACAAAGATTAAAACAGCTGGCTTTGTTAAGAAACAGGGAGACTTTGAGGAGCTATCTAACCTCTCATTCAAGATATAAAATTTAGTCTGATAATGCTATAAGCTACTGCTTCCAACTGATTATAATCAGTTGTACAGTGAAACCAGAGCAGCTGGTTGCAATTTACAAAACAAAGAGGTCAGTGGATGGGAGGGAAGAGGAGGGTGAGTTCTTGTTTCTCTTTAAGTGTGAATATTCAGTAATATCTTAAGACCCTCTGTGTAAGAGTAAACAAAAGTTGGTATTAATCACAAAACAAAAAAAATTAGTACTTGAAAGGACATCGTGCTGTTACCCTTAATCTTGACTGCTAGTCTTGAGGAATAATTATTTATGAAAATCGAAGTGTGATATGAAGAACCAGTTGCAAATAAAAGGCTCAGGGAACTTAGGCAACAGAATTCAAAGCTGTGATCCTGGGGAAAAAATAAATGACAGAATTAATCTGCTGCTTTAGCTTGATGGTTCTCATAGCTTTTAATAGATGTATGAGGCAGCAATACTAAAGCTACATTCTGCTTGCACCTAGAAAAGTGCGTTAGCCTGATTGGGACAGTGGTTTGTTTCCTTTGAGATAATGTTTGTTTGATTCAGTTTAGAAACTGTTACTGCATGAGTTCCTCTTCACTATGGGGGATTGATTCAAACCCAGCTCCTATCTCCCACCTTAATGGCTAAGATACATTTTGTAGGTAATGGGTGTAAAGACCTCTTGATCCTTCTTATTGTTTCCTGTGTTCCAACACACACACACACACACACACACACACACACACACAGAAAGTTAAGGTCTGTGAGTAAGAGCTGGACTGTCCAGTGGTATAGTGTCACTGGAGCAGGGAAATGCTAATTTCATGGCCCTTCTTCGCTCTGATAGGTAACTGCCCAGAAAGGTTCTTTATTGTTCTATGGACACTGACCCCAAAATCCTAATAATTTAAACACTGATCTAGAAGTGGTGATAAGGATCTGAATCCTTTCAAAGAGTAGTACTGTCCCTTTCTGAAAGATGATATTTTCCAGGGAAGGATGCACCTACTGGTAGCACAATTAGAACTGAATCCTTGTAGAGGACTGAGGTTTAGGAAAAGCTATGCTGTATCTTTCCATTGGGAATGGGGATGCTAAGTGACAGGTGACCTTTTGCGGATCCTACTATGACGTACCAGCTCTTGCCTTACTGCCTACTTTAAATTTGTGGATTCTGCTCTCAGGTAGAGAACCTAGAGATTAGGAATTGCAGCACTTCAGTGTCATAGAACCTGTTCTTCCTGAATCAGTACCTGTGTCTGAAAGCCTGCTTGCACCTGAGTGCTAGGTTTGTTCCCATTGCATGTTGGACCGAGTTACCTAGAAATACAAACCTGTAGTGGTTGACTACTAAATGGCAATTGAACCTATCCTTACTCCTCTGCTGGAAGAGTGCTGCTCTCCCCAGCAGCACCAGTGTGACTGTTCCTGGAATAATGTGCTTTTCAGAGTGAGGAACTTGGAACTAACCTGTCTGTGTCAATTTAACATTGGTTAAATTGCTGGTGCTGAAGAATATCTTTGCTCAGTTGCTGAGCTGCTATCTTTGTTTGAATCCTCTAATGTTTTATTTTCTACTCCTGCTGCCTTTTCTGCCCAACTCACATAAAAAGGAACTCTGACAGCTTTTACATCTACGTTATTAGGAAATCACATTTTTACAGTGATTGCTTTGAATTTTGGCATAGTTTTGTGTCAGATTGGTGGGTGAGCTGTGCAGCACTGTCAACTGTTTGCTATTACCACGCAGCAATGTAAGACTGTATTTTCTTCCTTTCCTACTAGACTCTGTTTACTGCCTGTGAGACATATTAAAGGAGTTAGTAACCTTGGTTTCTCCCCGTGAACTGAGAAGGTAGAGTAGTGATCTTCTGTTGAGTTTCTGCAAGCTGTCTTCTTCCTAGGCCGTGGGTTCTGGAGAGCACGCAGTCCACATAGATATCCCAGAAGAGCTGAGCCAGGTCCCAGAACAGAGCCCCATGTTTCAAGTTTTCTGATGATTTCAGGAAGATCATGAAGTCCCAAAAGCCACTGACAGAGTCAGAAATGCGAGGCTTCCTCATCTCCAGTAAGACAGCTGAGGAGGATTCCCAGCACTGAGGGTCTGCTCGCCCAAGAGCCAGTGGATCAATTTGGCTATGGCAGAGGAAGGGTGTCACACAGAACATTCCCATGACTAGCAGAGAGTAGGTGAGCCTCATGTTGCAGCGGATTCACCCTCTGTTACCAAAATCTGTTGTGTCACTGAAACATAGCAAAACCAAAATAACGTAAGCTTATCACTGTTAGATTCAAGAACAAAAGCCCTGGTACCTTGCACTACATAGAAGGCACTAGATGTTGATAATAGTTTATCTGTTCTTTAAAAATCCAGGTATGCTTTCTTGTATAAATACAGTGAAACTGGATTATTCTGTGCTGCAGAAGCACGTGTTAAAACTGTTACAATTGTTCTGAGATCCCTGTGATAAACTCCTTTATCTCTAAGTTCTTTGTATTGAAAGTTTTTGGCAGATTTGCGGATCCTTAAACTTTTCCAGTAAAGATCCATTCTTTTTTGCAGTAAAGTCTTGCTTTTCTCCAACTACTTTAAAATAGTCTGCAGACTCCCAGGGGTCTGCAGGTGCAGGTAGAAAACTGTTGAAAGCGTGTTCTAATGAATTAATGGGTGATTGGATCACTACCATTGAGCAGGGGTTTTTACCTGCTAAAATGCAGAACGATTCTGAAAAGAGGGTACAGCAAAGCCATAGTACAACATCTGCATTGTACAGCATATATATGTTCATGTATATAAATGTGCAGATGATTATCACAGATCAGTGACAATTGTCTGTTTCACACCGTAAAACTTCACAAGCAGCAGCTACAGAGGGAGAAATCCAGAAAATA
Source organism: Cyrtonyx montezumae (assembly GCF_038088225.1). Lineage (NCBI taxonomy): Eukaryota > Metazoa > Chordata > Aves > Galliformes > Odontophoridae > Cyrtonyx > Cyrtonyx montezumae. The sequence goes on along the minus strand of NW_027072078.1, from coordinate 17,101,450 downwards.
ATAATCTTTTGGGGACAGAAAGTCTCCATCAGATTTCATTTACAGTACCTGCTTCTATTGCGTATTTTCTAATGTGTTTCTATTGTTATTTATGATGTGGAACAAGTTTGGGGTTTGTTCTTAGTTTAGATCATGGTGTGTGGAGAACATCCTGTTTGTAGAACTAGCATCTGAGATCAGTGTTTAGGACAAACAATTCTGTTTGAAGGCAACAACTCAGCACACATGAAGTGGTCTTTGATTGCTTGCAGAGGGTAACTGGTTGTGTGTGGGGTTGAAGTTTTTTTTCTATTAATGGGGAGGGAGAAGATACCTCTCTTAACCAGCTTAACTTAGTGACTCTTCCATGAGTGCTCATCAAAAACAAAAGCAGTATCTTTCTACTTTGTGAAGAAAGATGTCAAAGGCAGGATGTGTGCATGCAGTGGGATGATGTGTGTGAAAGTAGCCTGGACGCAGCTTGTGTGCAAGAACAGAGAAGGCTATGCTGCTCTTTTGAGCATATATTATTGCAGGTCTAATGGACTCTTCTGTGATTTTTAGTCCTGATAGTGTTGTTCTTCTTTAGCCCCATATGGTTCCATAGTCAAGTTCTGGGAAGTTTGGAGGTATTTAACTGTAAGCAGTTGGAGAGTAAAGTCTGTATTCAGTTTGAATTAGGATCCCATGAGGAAAGTTGACTTGGCAGCCATGGAAACAAAACTTGTGTTCTTATCTCCTCTTCCTTAAATACATTTCCCATGCTGTTCGGACAGTTGTGGTAGTAACAGAACTGATCTTGTGCTAGCAAGATCTCCAGAAGCATCATTTCCCTGTATCCTACTGCTCAAGGCAGGTTTAGATTGCTTTCTGAGAGGCAAATCTAAGGACAAGCTGAGAGTTGCTACTCCATTCTTCCTAGAGTGTGCATCAGAGCCCTTCCAGTGCACATCAGGCACCTGTGTCTATGCACCACCTAAGATATATATATGCTTACTTTCTCTTTTTAGAGGGGCATAATTAACTTTCTTAAAAAGAAGCTTACTAAGCTAAAACTTGAAAGAAACCTAACTTAAGAATAACTTAAAAGAAACAACGCAAATAGTTCAGGTGAAGGAGTTACACTAAAATCAATTAGCTGCCATTTGGATGGGCTATACCATTGGTTACTTCACTTTCTCTGTCCCATCTCCCCCCTCTCCAACTCCCTTTTGGAAGCTTTCTAAGCTAGAAAACTGGGCAAGACAAGGAGAGACTCTTCAGAGGCAAAAAAAAAAAACCAAAGGGGCTGATGTAGGCAGGGAGCAGGGAGGCTGTGCCAGGCGAGGTGTGGTGTGGGCAGCACTGAGCAGGGTCGGCACCCAGCGCTGCTGCTCTTTGCTTGCTGGCTGAAGTTGAGGAGAGTTTATTTCAGCTAGCCTTCTGCAAGCCTCAGGATTTATTTCAATGGCCAGGAGCTGCGGGATGCTCAGGAAGTAGCCGTTTTCATTAGTGCCTTACCTATGCTCATGGTGTATTCTGCACTCCAACTATTAGGATCAGTCTGTCCATAAATTTCTTCTGCATGTGTGTGCTGTTTACACCTGGCGGCTCTTTTGTTCTCCTCTCTAACTGACCCCCCGACACACAACCCCCTCCAACCTGCGTAACGAACAGTACCATACAATAAAGGGAAAAAAGTTAATTAGCTCATGGTTATCATCGTTCCCCTTGGTTGGAGCTCCCAGTTAGGACCGTTCACTCGATCCCGGAGCTTAAAGACGCCGCAGCCGGTGGCATAGAAGAGATTGCGAGGGGACTGCCCGCGGTCGCTCCCCCCCCCCAGCCGTGCCCTGCCGCCCCGCTCCCCCCGCCCGCTGCCGCCCGCAGCCCTTACCTCGGCGCTCCGGCGTGCAGGGAGGGCCGGGCAGGGCGCTCTCCGTGCCCGCCGCCGCGCTCCTTAAGAAGCCGGGGCGGGCATCCCGGCTTACTTTCTACGTCAGGGCTCGGGGAAAAGCCCCCACCCCCGGAGCCCCGGCCGCTGTTCAGAGCACACGGCGCTTCTTCCCTCCCCCCGGCGAGAAAATGAGCTGCTTCTCTTAGCGGAGCTGCCCCTGCTGTAAGGTGTGCTCCGCTCCTCTGCCCCTCCGAAGAGACTGTCGGTGAACTGTCCCTGAGCCGATACTTGCCCGAGCGGCAGCCCTGTCCTCCCCCAGTAGTGATGCACTGAGGGGGCAAGGGTAAAAAGGGGGGTCCTCGTACTGGAGCTCCAGTTGCCTGGACCAGGCTCAGTTGTGTAGCAGCAGGTCCAGCTCTCCTGGGAACCCAGGTGGAGAACCAGAAAAGATCCCAGTAAAGAAATAAACTGCAGCCACAGAACTGAGCTGCTCATTAAAACTCAATTCACACAGGTCTATGTAAAGTAGAGCCACCCAGGCTGCGTGTCTTCCAAAAGGGCAGGACTCAGGCTTCATTTTTTCCACATCAAATTAATAGTTATGTGGTCTACTGCTGTTGTGTTTCCTCTCTGTGAGCTTCTCAGCTGTATCCCCTGTCTACTGTGCTCAGCTCTGCAAGTGGTAACTCTACCCACGTTCAGTGTGTGTGCTGTAGCTGTCCCATGACATGCATAAACCTCACAGCACAAAGAGCTGGGGCTCCAGGACCCACTACTGGTGGGTGTCCAGCATTACTTGTTCTAACACTAGCTACCTGAAGTAAATAGGGCAAGTGACACCGCACTTTTTCATGACTGTGCTGTCTACAGCACGCTGCTGGCTGTCTGAAGTCAGTGCAGCTGCACCAATCCATACCAGGTGGGAAGCAGCACAGTTTTTCAAGACTGACTGGCAACTCACTTCTGTCATTGTGCTTTTAACCACAATCCTTTCTCCACGAGGTACCCATGTCTCAGTGGCATTAGGTTTATCTTTGAAGTCAATGGGGCCACACTAGTTTATACCAGCTCAGAAGTTGCCCTAAAACAATGATTTTTTTTTGTTACTTCTCTGTAAATTTATAATTTGCATATTTCTGTGAATCTAGTTAATATGAACGAAGAAGCATGTTCTTCTCCGAACTCATGATTTTACAATGTCTCCATAACAATAAAAAGTTATTCTTCTGGTGCTTTATTTCTTATTCAATCCATATGAGAGTGAATGGTGTGTAAATAGTATTACATTTTAACAGAAGCAAAAGGAATTTCTGGGGAGCAAGGAAACATTTGACCTGAATCAGTAGTTAACTGTGATGTAGGACTTTGACAAATTTCCAGATATTCCATTTATGTTTTCAAGGAGTATGGAGTTAGGAATGAGGGAATGGGGAGCACCAAACACTGAGCACCAAATATGCTGACAGACTTCAAGAGGAAGTGAAGAGTGCAATATGCTGCCTTTGAGAAACAGCAGAGGGAAGTCCCTTATTCCATGAAGGAACTCCAGTATTTCTGCTTTGTATTATTATAAAATACAGGCTATTCCAGAAGCCTGTCTTCTTTCAGGTTCTAGGAATAAAAGGATCCTTAAGCATTTTTAAAGCCAGTCCTGTAGGAGCTGACTTTAGGCCCTTGGGCTATCTGGAGCTCCATTAGCAAGTAGAAGAGTTGAGTAACAAGTGTGTTTCTCCTAGCCTTTGTGTGTGAGGGTTGAACTAGTTACCTGAAGATAGAAAGCACTGCTGTTAAGACATGGGTGTTGTGATGCAACTTGAAGGCAGCTCCAAAGTAGAAAAGGTTCTGAGTCTGCTCGTGTTTATGCTTGGCCTGGGTACTGGAGGCCAGACTAGTGCAGGGCTAAGGTGCCATAGAAGTGTTTTTTGCTTGCTGTTGCTGGGTCTATGGTGAAGTACTCCAAGGGCTATAATTTGTGCTGTGGAGTATAAAGCAAAAGGCTGCAACTGTAAAGGAAAAGTCAAAATGTTTCTTCAGAGTTGATATGTTGATATGTTTCTGCCAAGCTGGAACCTTCATGGATTCACTGTTAAGAAGTGAGTAAATTGAGTTCCCTTCTGGGGAGCGCTTTATCTAGTTTTGGATCAAGAATGACTTGTTTCATTCCATTCAGAGTCCTTCAGGTAGACTCAAGGGTGCTGAACTAGGTGTTCTCAGAGAAATGAGAGTCACTGCTCAAGGGAAATACTGCTACAGATAAAATACTTGGCTCCACAGATACTTCCTGAGCCTGCTGTGTTCTGTTCCCTCTGAACCAGAGCACTCACATTCTATTTCTGGGAGAGATGCTTTTGTTAATTGGATTCATCACCTCAAACTTCTAGTGGAGAAGAAACAGAATTGAATGAGATGGCAAACCCTTCTATGAGCTCTCAGTAAAGCTTTCTGTGCCCTTTTTAGGCTATGAATAATCTTTATTTCCCTGTACATCACAATGTATTCCCCTGACAGCCAATGTTCATGTCTTCAGTGGATCTCCATATCTTATGACTGGATTTAATTCAGATGGACTGTAGGTCATATCCAGAGTCATTTGCAAAAGGTGACTTTTATTAAGAAATGTTTCTTCTTGAATGCATAGCTGAAAGGTATTTCAGATCCTGTAACCCTACAGAAATAATGTTTTATAGAATTTTTTTCTCCCAGGAAAAATACCAAAATAAAATATAAGCTAAAATGATTAGACTATAGGAGAAGGGGTAAGAATAATTGAGTGGCATCTCATGGATATCTCTGTTTTGAATGGAGTAAGGGCATAAACAACTACATATAGTGCTGTTCCCTTCTTGCTTTTGCTCCCTGCAAGCTCTTCAGTGTGGTTTAGTGTTGACAGCTAACAGACAAGGGTTTATAGTTACTTGAGTAATAGAAGCATTTATACAGATATTGCTGAATGTAATTAAATATATATATATATATATGAGCGTAAGAGGCAGGCAGCAAAGTATGATGATACTCACACTGCATCCCTTGCCTGTAGTTTCTATGAGCAGTCACATGTAAAGCCAATATTGTATTTTATAAGATGATGTTCAAAGCAACATGTTTCATTGCTCATATAAGAAATTAAGAAGTACTCTTATCTGAAGTTTCATGTTTTGCTTCTCTGGGTTCCTTATTATCCAAACTTTTGTATGAAATCCAGTCAAGTGGCAGCAAATGCTAAACTTGTGATTCTTTTGGATTTCCTCCCCTCAAAGGTCTGTTGGTTTTTAGTACATGGAAGAGACTTCTTTGTCCTCTGCTCTCTTTCAAAATCTTCAAAGGCAAAATGGGGATCTAAATCCCACTTACATCTTCGCAAATTCTCTTTTAAGCAGTAGATAAAAATTGGCTCCCTGACAAAAATAACTAAGAGCTTCTTGGAAATGAAATACTTATGCTCAATCCAAAGTCTGTTTGTGAATATTTTTTATTAATTTTTAAAATGTTATTTAGAGGGCTTCAAGTCAGGACACAGAGTTTCACTACAGCCTAGTAAAGGACAGTGAAAGCCTCTGAATGCAGAACTTGTTTGAAAAGTTGAGTGGCTGTTCAAAAAAAAAATTTTTCTGCTGTAAATTCATATAGTAAGGAGCCTATATTAGCAGGAGATTGAGATTCTGTAAATGGAAAAAAAAAGGTCAACAGTGAAAAAATTCTTCATCAAATGAATTGCTTATATCTATGTCAAGTGATTTTTTTTTTTTCCTTTCCTGTACCTACTTTCAAAATGTGATCAAACATACCTGCTGTATATACACATAGACAAACTGTTTACAGAGGACTGTGCTTTCTCTGGTTGGTTGATTATCAATGTGTGCAGCAAGGTAACTTGTGTTTAGGGCATGCAAGTATCACAAAGATGCTTTATCTTCCAGTCTAGTTAAGGAATAAAGGGCATACTATAGTGTCCTGCTGAGTTCTGTTCCACTATACCTGCAGCATTGCATGAAATAGGAAGTGCCTGAAGATGATTTGTAATCAAGTTGAGAAGGCCGTGTATCTGTACTTGCAGACAGTTATAAAGAGATGTCTAATTCTATCTCCCTAGAGCAAAGTGCCAAGGAAGTTGCTTGCAATAAATGGTTTATGTGACTACTGAAGATTTTCCTTTTTGAAGTTGTAGAGGGCCTTGTTGTAATTGAGTCTGTGACCTGTCCTAGCTAAAGCCAGCTGTCAAATTCCCTGCGTGGGTTTTATCCTGTCCTAGGATTTTTACTGGAAGTTGACTCTTGACTACTGGTGCATGTAATGCAGTACTGGTCTTATTTGTGGGCTTTCTTTGTTTATGTCCAACTCATTTTGCTCAGAGTTATGTCTTATCTTTGATTTCACAGTAATCTCATTCTTTCTGCTCAGCTGAGTCCTCTGGATACAGCAGCACTCTTCCAGTTTTGTACAGTCATGGCAGATCACACCAGGGACTTTGTTGCTTACTCTTTGCCCTGTCTCACAAAGTTATTATTTAAAGCCATTATCAGGGCTAGGCCTAAGGACAGTGGGGATACAGCCTTGTCATTTATCTAAGTGCAAGTATCCTGTGAGCATCCGTGAGAACACATTTGTCATCTCTGTCAGCAAATGACATAGGCTGGGATCCCCCGTATCTTACTTTTTAAGCTATTAGAAGTCACATTCCTGATCAATTCCCTAGTTTCTCCTGCAATGCAAGCTGATGGATTGAATCAGCTAGCACCATGTGTTTCTCAACCCCACACTGCTCCCACCCACTGATCCTCTGGACCCAATTCTCTGATGAAGTGGCCCGCAGGAAGGGCAGGAGACAAGAGGTCGTGGTGTGGACACTTGGCTTGAAGCATGTCTGTTATTAGCATCAGGTCGTCAGTTGTCTTTTTCCAGCTGAGTCTTGAAGGTCTTCACAGGTGAAATTTTAGGAGCCTCACTGGCTACCCGTTCTAGTGCACTGCAATGCTTCCAGTGGACCCTTTTATTCCTGCTATTTAGGCTGAGTTTCCTAGTCTATTGTTCTCTTGCCCCAGTGTAGCTCTATCAAGAAAAACCTGGCTCTGTTATCCTTCTAGTTACTTGAAGGCAAGTTACAGAATTAGATCATTAGTTGCCTTTGGCTGCACCTCAGCCATTTCAAAATGGCAACATTCAGGTATTTCTTTCCTGATGTACCTTGTATCTAGGTATTCTTGCTTGTAATTTTTGAAAGCGATATTTTCATTGCTGTTAAGCCCCATCTTTAAAGCATCCTAGACTGTACAGTCTAATTTCATGTTTAATTCCAAGATTATTTGTATGTCTAGACTTTTGTGACACTTAGAGTTTAGAACATACCTTGAGTTACAGGCAAGTGTTTGTGGTATTTGCCTTCTATATATCTTTGTGTGTTTCTGGTTGCTACTAATCAGTACTTGCTTGAATACTTGGAGTAACATGCATGCAAATCTGTGTGCTGGTGTTGTTCGTAGTGCTTCATGTAAGCAGATCGGGTCCAAGCTCATATAAGTTTTATACAACTTGTGTTTCTTGACCTCGCTGGATAAATCTGATGCTAGGTGACTATCTGTGTGGAACGCAAGCTCTTCAACCTGTTTTGTTTGTCTCCCTGTGGAATGATATGATGGCAATAGGTCCAGTGCAATCAAGTAGATGTTACAAAAGAAGGGAAAAAGAGTGCTCACTTGCTCTCAGGATTGAGGCTTGCAAGGGAAAACTCCACAGAGGAGGGTTCTCCAACAAGAGATCCTTCCTCTGTGGCAGTCAGCATTTAAATGTGGTCTAAGAGGGGTTTAGCCTGGCTGCACCCCTTCTGGTTGCCCAGGTGAATTGCCTTTACCTGTGCTCCCAGAACCGACCGGGTCTTTTCTCCAGGTACTCAATCAGAGGTTCAGGCTGTGACTCAGCAGTTGCCATACACCCTCTTTGTCACTGTTATCAGTTGTGTTCCTATGCTTTTTTTTCTTTTACTGTGTGATATGTAACACTTGAAGGTTTAACTTGTATTGCTTGAGCTTCTCATCCTGTTCCATCAGTGTGAAGGGACTCTGGTTATGAAGGCCTTTTGAATCGCTGGAAGTTGGAGCCGTAGTGCAAATGGCTGGAGCATGCATTCAGTAGCTCCTTATTAAGAGATCTGTCTTTAGTAAAAGCTTGTTCTGTCATCTTATCCACCAGCTGTCAAATTTGAGCAGCTCTGTCACCACAAGTGTGTTTGGGGCATCTTCCCAAGAGCAAATTTAGGTGGTATTAGTCCTATATTGAAGTGTCGTCTTTGCTGATGCTGACTATAAATTAATTCATGAAAAAGATATTCCTTGTAGAAAGTGTATTTAATGTAAACTCTGAAAAGCCATCCAGAGCAGGTTATTTTGTAAGTGCAAGCTAAGGAACGTTGGTCAGAAAACTAATGTGTAGGCTGATCTGAAAGTAGTGCCTTCTATTTATTTACATAAAATCTACAACAAAGAGCACAATAACACTATTTGATAGAGCAAATTCTTAGCTACAAAATACTGTTTTTTTTCAATGCAGTCACCACCATTAGCTGTGTATTTTCACCAGTGATGAACAAGAGCCTGCATGCTGTGCCTGTAAAAATAAACAAACAAATAAATAAAATAATAATAATTAAAAAACCCTGCACCAGCAGAAGTGACCTGCTGTTGCCACTGCTGAAACTCACCACCCTCTGCCTCACTGTAGTCACGTATGCTGTTTGGTCTCCATAACTGTTTAGCAAGTGCTGATGTATGTCAGTGGGTGCCATTTTTTCCTCATGGATGAGTTCAGTAACACACCTTTGCTTCATATGTATTTTCATGCCAGACACCACTTTGTCAGACTGCCACTCTGCTGCCATCTCTCAGACAGCAACATGTAATGGAATATTGGTGGGAAGGTTCAACTTCTACTGCTATACCACCAACATCTGCCTGTGATATTGTGCACCAGAAGAATAAAATAGGAGGCATGACTTTCAGAGCGGCCCCCATATATTTCTTTCAAATTGTTATTGGTGCCACGTGATGCTAAATGCAAATAACCTTTGTAAAGGACGTGACAGTGGCTGTCCAATGTTTCATCTCAGAAATGCATTCCAGGAGGTTGCCATGCTGCTGGGAAGTGTGCCAGCTTGGTAGCTATCACTCTCCTGGTCAGTCAGGTGTGATGGTGGGAGGCTGCCTGCTTGGCTTTGAGACTGTTTGGGGAACTGGTCTGCATGAGTGAACTGGAGCAAACTTTTAAGGGCCAGGAAGGGAGTCATGGGAGGCTCTGGGAAGAATGAGGATATCTTGTTTCATGCAAAAAGATGGGCTAGCAGAGTCTTCAGCTTTCCTTTGTTACCTGCTGTAACCAGCAAACAATCCACTTTATTAATCGGTTTTGTTGCCAGTTCTAGCCTAGGGTTTCTTGGCTGTTATAAGGTACATACATCTCCCTAACCCTGAGATTCCTTAGGGAGCATTGTGACAGAGGCAGATAGATTATTTATTTAATTAAATGATTTTATTATTGTTACCTAGTAGGCTCTGTTTGCTCCAAGGAGGCTTGTGAAACAAGGAAGCTTTGTTTTTTGTTCAGAAGTGTACCCTTTGAAACCTGCTTTCGAAGGTATACCACAAAGGTGACACCAGAGCAGAAATTCTATGTAGCAAGTTTATCTTTAAATCAGCTCTTGAGCATTTGGAGAGACTCTACTCTGATTCAATGAGGTCTTTTCTCTCCTGTTCTATTCTTCATTAAGCACGTCTGAGGAGCAGCTTACCCTGTGAAAAATGACTTCGAATACCATAGTGCAGGCTTGTCAGAACCATTTTGGGCAGCTGCATAAATTAGAGCCCTCTGGTCTAGGTGCTGAAGGTCATGTTTGAGTAAGATGGTTCTTGCCCTAGAGATCTTCTGTTTGAGGTGGAGAATACTCAGCGAAGTCAGAGGAAGGAAAACTGATGCAAAGTATGAATCTTTTTGTCTATCTGTCCAGCCCTCTGTTCCAGCAGCATGCAGATGGAATTCTGCTATGTAAGGGAATTGTTTCTTTTTTTTTTTTTTTTTTGAATAATGCAGTTTTCTGAGTCTTGAGTTCAAAGCCTCATCATTAAACGAAGGACTATTAAAAAATCTTTAATTTCCTGAAGCTTTTAGCAAATGGTGGAGGGTACTATAATAGTTCCAGTTTCTTGGAACTATTCATGCTTTTTCATTACACAGAAATCCCAGTCAAGCATGTATTGTCTGTAAACTATGTTATTGTTAGCAGTAACTTCAAAATGGAACAAGTCTTGCAATAGTAACGTAGGGTTCGGATGTACCTGAAAGGAAATAGGGGAGAAATGAATGATTTCAGAACAAACAGGCTTGCTTGTGCACTTTGTCTGCATTCATCTGATTTCTTTGTCAATGTGCCCCGCTCCAAGGGTAATATAACAAGGGAATAGGTCTGGAGATGAAACAGATGGCCAGAATATGTCAAATGCCTACAGAAATGTACAAGAGCAGTACTTAGGCTTAGTCTGTGGTGCTTGTTTATGAAAGTGATTTGAGCTTTCTCCTTCCAAGGGTTGATCTGTACTACTTAAGGGTACTGCGAGTGTTGTCCTGCTCAGTCATTCTCTAATTACGTAGTTACTGGTCTGTTTTGGAGCAAACCACTGCTACAAAGAACATTTCAGAAATAAGACTCTCGCTAGGAAGATAAACGGATCTCTGTTTGCATAAGCTGAAGAGATGAGTGGAAGCATACTTTGTGTGACCGCTCTAAGGATGAATGTTCAGGCTTTGCCAACCTTAAGTGCTATAGATGGTGGGAACTCTGTGTCCCTAATGCTCCTGCCCCACAGCTTGGCACAAGCACCAACACAAAGCAGGGGTGTGTTCTGCCAGCACGTTCTGGGCTCTTCTTTTGCCTTGACAGCAAAAGGTGCCATTTGGTACTGGTCCCATCACCTTAGTGCAAGTTGTTGCCTGCATTGGACACTGGTGGTTGATCTGTGTGTTTTTCTGGAATGTTGAATGCTCCTTTCTGGGAATAGTAAAGCTTTTGTGTAATAATTGGAGCTGTATTTCAATGCTCCGTGGATCCTAATATGTATTGAAGAGTCTCTTTTAAAGATTGGGTGTATAGTAGTTATTTAAAAACTCATCTTAACTGTCCAAAGACCAAATCAATGGAAAACTGTTCTGAGCTGTTAAGGTTAGTGCCTATTCTGTTTCACAGCGAATTTTCAAATTTATACCTCAGATCTAACGTGTGCAGGCAAAGTGCTGCCAGTTGGCAAAGCAACGCTCAGGCCAAGCACTCATGCCTGCTTCTAAGTTAAAAGCAGAGTTTTAATAAGCTGCGTTTCTCTCATACTTCGTGTTCAACTTTTGTGCAGGACTCCAAGCAATAAACAGTCACACACATTGCAGGTGAAAAATTCTTGCTTCTTGGTCCTGAAAGCAAATCAAGAGTTTATAAATTTTGGTCCGATGACTGAGGAAATCTGTCCATCTAGGACATGAACAGTTAGAATTTTTTAGGTGTTGCAGTGTTGTGCTTGTGAAGCCTGAGAACTGGTCTTCAACCAGGCTTGCTGTTCTGGTTTCTGCCTCTTTGTGCTGAAGTGTCACAGAAGTGTGTCCCTAAAAGGGGAGCAATTCCCCTCAGTCAGTGCATTGGACCAAATCTGACCATTGGCAGGACAAGGAAGTACTGGGAGACTGTGACAAATCCCCAGCTGTACCGTGGGTACTGACTGGGCACAGCCACGCTTGTGAAACAGGGACAAAAACCACTTAATTGCTTCATGCTTTGAGTTAAACAGATTTGATGGGGAACTCTTGTGCTGGCTCAGAAAGTGCACGCTACAGCACAGCTTGCTATGCTAACAGTAGTAAGATGAGAGGTGTTCCCCCCCCTTCTGACAAGCTGTTGTAAAGGAAAATGTTAATGATAATTAAATGGACGGGCATCTGATTGCTGGGCTTCTGTACAGCTGAGCATTCTGAATTACGTTGCCTTCAGGAGTGTGAAGTCGCTCAGTTTTATAATAGGCATTAAGTGAATGTCTGTTCTGCTCTCATCTGAGGTCCTTGTACTTAACAGGACACATTATATTCTCATGTTGCATGCTTTGACTGAATCACTTTTCCAACACACCTGCTAATATCTGGCCATGTGCTGCTTTGCCTGCAATAGATCTCTGTATGGAATTATAATGTGCAGTATTGAGATCGATCTGATCCTGTGGCTTTTAGCTTTCAATAGTGTTGGGTCTGGTGTCACTACTACTAAACTTTTTAGTTACTGAACTTCATTTTCCAGTCTCCATTGTTTCTGATATTTCACCTTTTTTTTTTAACCTCTTTTCAGTAGGAATCTGCAATAAGTGCATTTGGAGTAAGAGGGATTTTCTGCTATGTATGTGACCAGTTGTTGTAGCGTTGATTTTGTTTTAAATAGTGAGGGATGTAGGAAGGTTGCTTTTCAGTATCTCTTGCTCTAATAGTGAAAGAAAGACCTGAATTTTTTTTACAATTTATGTCATCTTGTAAAGTTAAAGGCATATGTGATGCTACACTCTTGCTTTTTTATTTGTATCTTAGAAAAGGCTTAACTCCTGTTTTAAGGAACGTGTCCACTGTGATTATAGCCAAAATGTTTGCATGCTAATATTCAGTTTATAGACAAATCCTTCTGTGTTCAAATGGTAGGAAATAAAAGTGAATGATAGTGGATCCATTAATTTATAGTTCTACATGCCAATACAGAATGCCAATAAATGCCAATTCCACATATATATCTCTGGGAGAACTGAGACAAAGGCTAGCTTGTTTTCTAGTCTGGAGCCTGAGAAAGCAGAGTAGGTCTGATAATAATGGGGAGAAAAACAAAAGAACAAAACCAGCAATTGAGTTCCACTAAATCCACTAAAATGATGACCACAGTGTATATTAAGGCCTTCAAAAAAATTTTTTTAATAGTTGCATCATTTGGACTTTTTGCATTCCACAAATCTGAATGTTTAAGGCTCCCCTCCGCTAACTGCTGCCACACGTCTCGTTCCCGTCCCTGCAGTCAGCAGAGGGGACTGACACAGCTCTGCTCAGCCCCTGGTGCCAGGCAGGGAACCTCACTGTGACGTGGGACAGTCTGAGATCTTTGGTTAAATTCCTGTCATTTTCCCCTGCTAGAGCTGTGATGACATCTTGAGCAAATACATTTACAAAAACAAAACAACAGGGAATAAATAAGGAAAAAAAATGAAAATTAAAAACTCCTCCATTCCATGTTCATGAAGTTTTTTAATACTCACTAAGATGCAGAACAAAGACTACTGAGTTTCCATTGACTAGCAGCCAACAAAGTATGAATATTCAAACAAAAACTGATTTCTAACATCAAGTTGTGCACTTAAAAAATAATTACAAATAATTTTTAAAAGAAAGAAAACTAGTGGAAGCAATAATGAATATAAAACATGACTGAGTAGGCTTAAAGTATAACTTCAAGTATTCTATGGCATTTCCTCAGACATTTGTCCTAAATTTGTGCAATACCCATCTTTGCATAGTAAAGAAAGATTTGTTAGGCTCCAGCCTTAAGCAATCTTTTAGCATGCACCTATACATCTGTTAATTTGCCTAGCAGTCTTCTCTCTTAGGAGGATCACATCCATTCAGTGAGAGCATGCAGCAAACTGGAATTAGCTGTACAGTTACCACAGTTTCTTGTCCAAGTGAATAGGTAAATAATGCAGCAAACATACAGTGGGTGAACTGCAGACGTTACCGACTGTGTCTTTTGATGACACCATGATGAACAAATTAAATGCATGTGTACTTTACAAAGCACAGCAAAGGCATGACATAGAAAATGAGCATCTAGCTACAACAGCTTTTATTGTCTAATGCCACAGAAAGCACTTCAGCCTCGACCTGCTTTGTGCTGTATCATCACTTGTGTTCTGTACACGTGGGGCAAAGAGCCAGCGCGTTCTTCCACGTACAGGCAACAGCTGATGAGTGGAGTGTAAACTCAGTCAAGAAATCATAATTCCTATGAAGCTGCTGGGGTAAATAAAAAGTTACTCCAGCACTGACTGTATGTACATAGTAGTTGGGGACCACTGTGGTCTGATTTAAAACATCACATCGCACATTTACAATGCTGTTTGTGAAATGATTCTCAAAGGTTTATTACACAGGTAGCTTACATACATCCAGTTGATTTTATTGATGTTAATTTTTGTAACCGTAGTATTTCCGTTGTGGTTACAGCAGAATTCCAACAAATTTGGGAATTGTGTTCCCAAGCAAACTAATTTATAGGGCATTGATATATTTGCAAGGATTTTTGGTTTGCTTGAGGTCAGGTAGGAATTGTTCAGAATATGACTTAATGTGTATAAATATTGACTACCTGTGTGCAGCACCTTTCACTCAGAATGTATTAAGTGTTTAATGTGATTATTAAAGCTGTTCAGAAACTTTTATTAATGACCGTCAACCAAAACAATACATCGTAGTTCTCTTGTGAGACTGTTGGATTCAACATTATCATAAGAAATATAACTGAAATGAGAAAGATTACTTTTTTTTTAAGTCACAGGAAATCTGCAGCATTTTTTCCAATGTTTTTTCCAATGTTCCAACCCTTAAAGCTAACTTTAGATGGAATACATTGTGTACCTTCAGTTCCATAGTTACTAATATCTAACCTTTAAATACAAAATTGCAGAAGTCTTTAATTCCGGTTATCAGTCGCAGCAATAAAGTTTCTAGGTTGCTTCACTTAAATCATTTACTCCAGGTATTTTTTTAAGTAAGGATAAACAGGATGAGCCAGATCTCACAGGCCTATTAGGGAGTCCTAAACTAGCTCTCTTCATATCTTTCTCATGTCAGACATATGTAGGTAGCCTGCTTACTGCAGGAGCAGTACTGCAGCCCAGCGCTTTTCTGAAAGACAGTGGTACACAAGGTGTATCTAAATAATTACAACACACAACCCCCTGAAATTATATGGATTTTGCATATTTTAAACTAGCTATCAGCAGCAAAGTGTCAAAAGATAGAATCTGCGTTATACTTGGAAAAGTGGAATGCATCACAGAGATACAGGGAGTGCGTTAGAAACATCAGTTATCTTTGCAAGTTGCTTTGGGTAAGCAGAAGGGAATTAAAAGCTATTCTGAGCTTTTAACGTTTTGCAAGTATTTTAAGGCTTATTGAAGATTTTATATCACAGGTTCTAGACAAGTTGAGGAAAAAAAGGCTAATGTTAAAAAAAAAAAAAAGAAGCTTGGCACTTCTGTGATTAATTTGACGGTGTTACTTTCTTACATTATAGTACAGAAAATCTGCCAAAATCAGCAAAAAAAAAAGTAATTCAGACTTACAGTTGATACATAGTTATGCATTTATACATCTTAATTGTTTTTGGTCTTGAGTATACGAACTTCAGATCTCATCTGTTTGGTGTTAGAACTCCCTGTGTCTGCATGCTATTCTCTGCCTTTTTTTGAGCAAGCCCAGAGCACTGGCTGTGAAACATGCGACAGAATAAGAGGGGAGCAAAAGAAAAAAAACAAAAAAATACCAACATCAAAAATAGATTTACATAAAGAATAGAACCTTTTTATATGGAAATCCTTTTCTGTATGTATATATATATATATATATAATTTATATTCTGTGAAAATGATGCATCAAAATCTTATTTCCATATTTACACTTTTTCCTTCTTGGGAGAACTTCATCCATCTCTCAATTGCTCCCACATCCAACAGACTCCTGGCCCAGCAGACAGTGAGCTCATGGAGCAGGGAGCTCTGAGGCCTGGTGACAAAGTGCACCGCATGGCCGGAAGATCTGTCAGAGCCTGGTATTGGCTTCCTGGTGGTTTGTAGTTGTTGGGCTGCAGGTTCTGCGTGGGGTCAGCTTCCTAGCTTGGTTGTTTATAATGTAAGCCATGCAGGTTACCCTTTCAAAATTAAGCTTCTCATGCCACTGGAGTTTGTTAAGAAAAAGGAAGTCATGCGAACACAAGTGAAGTTAAGAGTGCCCGTAGGCTGGAAAAAAATCTGCTATTTCATGATTTTTGACAAGTTCTCTTATTGCACTTGGTCTTCGTCTCCCCCTTGGTTTGAGAAAAGAAAAAAAAGAAAACAGCTGATTTTGAAATAGTTTGCTATTAACTTATCAGTTAACAATAACCAGTGAAAGGTGAATGGAGAAAGTATTTTCAATTTATCTCCAAGAAGGATGTTTTTTTCTCTCCTCAACATCTCAACATTGTGGTTGTAGCTATTGTTTATGTTCTTCCTTATTTAGTTCCTGCACAGCTACGGCAAAGATATCATACCCAAAATCCAGTAGTGAAAGAAGCAGCTCTTCAAATAGCATTTTTTCAGATAGGGCCTTGTTGACTTGGATCGAACCTTCGTTTTTTGACATTTCTTCCAGGTTGCATCAAAAGGAGTTGTTAGGGGGAAAAAAAAGGGCAGATTGTTAGTTAGATATAACAAGAGCAAAACCAATGCCATGGTCATAGTAAAGTAAAAAGCTCACACTGAGACAACACGTAATGTTTGCAAGAGGTAATGTTTTAAGGAATTTGGTTGCATGCTTCCTGTAGTGTAGTAACAAGTATTAATTTCTTTATCAAGTCTAAAGATCATGATGGTGTACGTGTTATTTCTGTAGTACTTCAAGTGGTCTGAAGTTGTAGAAATGCTGAAACCAGAGTAGTTTGTCTCCACTAGGCCAAGAAAGCATGCATATGCCTAAGTAGAAGTGAGCCAAAAGTAAGTAGTACGTAAGCACACACAGACTTGAGTTCTCATAGCAGGTGCTCATCTTTGGTTATATCAGAATTTAGTTTGCATGTTCCATGTGAGGAAACCTTGAGTGCCTCTGTGAGCTCTTATCACACTATTGACCACAATTGCTGTGAATCTCAGTAAGGTGCAAAATGCTGACATTGCACTCGAAGGAGACTGGACAGTTCTGTTAAGTTGTATGGTCAGAATTTAATGTTAAAAGCGGATAGCAAGCTGATAGGTGATATCCAGGCTCCTACGATGCTGGTATCTACCCTATGTCAAACAGCAAGACGTCACAAAGCAACAACAAAAGTTAGGTGCAACCTCCCCAGTATCTGGCTTTATGTGGGGCATCAAGCAAGGGGCTCATGCATTTAGTTCTCCCACTGGGCATATGCACCACTACCGCCACCAAACTGACATGCAAGAGATACGAAACAGGAATTCACAAATTCCCTAAAAGCTACATACCATCCCCAGGATTTTCTATTTTCTGCAGGCCTGCTAACTACTATGGTTGCTGCAATATTAGTAAGTATACTATTCGCAAAGTTTTCCTGGTGGTTAAGAGACTATGGATGTGTGCGAGGGAAATTCTTTTAGAGAAGACAGCCAAAGACTGGTAGTTCCTGGGCATCTTTTCTTTTGTTGTTTTGAGTACCCCTGTCTATTTTTTGTAAGGTGCACACTGTGTGAGAATTACTGGTGTTTAAAATATCACTATGTTCATCTCTCTAACAGCTGCCCTCTACAAGGACTGTTATAACACCCATTAGGATGACGCTACTTCAGTATCTCAATGCATCCTCTCTGTACCACAGGTAAATTTGAGGTGAGCAAATACTTTAGTTTTTTTTCAGGTCAACTTGCAGTAACTGCATAGGGTAAGGAATATGAATATAATGCCCTCCCAATGCCTGCATTCTGTGATCTGACCAAATAACGCTCGTTCCCTAGTTTCATCCAGCTGAAATGTGCACTTCAAAGAACGTGATGCTAATTTTATTACTGCCTTTCTTCGCTTAGGATATCCTACTAACAGTGTTGTATGAGGGGGAAAAAACTTAACACCTGAGACACTGGAAAAACCTGAAACAGTCTCTGAAATGTTAAAATGTCAGGTATGGGGTGAACAAGGCAGCATGGTACACATGTGTAGAACGTCAGTGAGAGCCTGCCACATCTTTCTTTTGCAATCTTAGTGCTTTACAGAGCTGGACAGTGAGGTGCTACCCAAACTTGCCTTACAACTTCACCATGAGTTATCAACCATTTTTATGTTAAAATGAAAGCAGTATTTTTTAAATCTGCAAATAGCAACTCGTTCTATCTTCCTGTAGAAAATTACAACAGAAAGAAAAGAAACTAGGTGATTATCACATCCTGGGTAGCTGCAGTCAGCACCATTTTGCAGCCTTGTGTTATAGTAGCACAAGGTTCTCATACAGCATTAAGCTAAACATCAAGTAAGCTTCTGCTAAATCTCTATGGCTCTGATCCAATCACATCATCTAACTAGATACTTCTCCTGGGCCTTTTTTCCTACCTGCCTAAAACTTTGGGCCCATAGTCATGCCTAGTTTCATACAACTGAAGTATTTGAAGAACAGGAGCTCTGAGCACATGGCCCAGGATGCACAACAGTGCTGCTCTGCACTACTACGTGCTGAAAGCTGTTTCAAACCTTGCATAGTTAGACCCTAAGTCACAAGATAAATTAACTCTTCCCTTAGAAAATCAGTGGAACATTTTAATGTATAGCAGTATTTTCCTGTGATACACAACTGAAGTATTACAGATCTCTATCTAAAATTTCTCTAAACAGTGCAGTAAAAGCAATTTGTGAGCTAGGGGCTACAAGGGACCTGCAGAGACCACAGAGGAGAGTGCTGCATTTCTTTGTTGTTTCATGTCAAAAACCTGTGAGAATATTAGCTTCTTTTTGCAGTTAATATTTTAATGCCTGGTTAGGTAATGATAGCCTTTCAGTCTGTAATCTGACTAGAAGAGGAACCTCTATAACCAGAATTTTAGACTATTCTGAATCAAAAAAGCATACTACACTGTAAAATGATACAGCTAATGCTGTGTAATATGATCGTCTTGACAAATGAGAAGTATTTCAGTATAAATATTTTTTAGAAGGCTGAATTTCTGCAAGAAATATCTTTTTGTAATCCTTAGCATTTTTTCCCACTAATGAGTAATATGGTGACACAGTAAATTATTTGCATATCCTTTTCCAAACTACATAACCATTATTTAATCATTTTAAAATAACCAGTGTTTTCAGAAGCATCCCTAAAATGGGATTCAAATACTGGTTAAGAGATTAAATAGCGCTTTTTAATAAATAATAATAATCCCCACCCAATACCTGATTGAAATTAAGAAAACAAGAAGCTAAAGTTAGCAGCTTAAAATGTTGGCCTGGTATTTGTTGTAATAGCTCAAAAAAAAGTGAGAAAATACATTGTGTGATTCTAACACTGATGTTCGTGTAGGCAATAGCTGCAGCCAGGTCATCCTACATGCTTTAAGGAAGTGCTGGTAAGGGACTGAAACCTCATTCCTCAACAGGAGTCTTTTTTTGCATAAGCTTTAGGGGGGTCTACGTGCATCTGCACGGACCAGGTAAAAACGTAGCATCTATACAGTGTGCACATCTTTGGTCCCACCACTAAGCCTCCACTTAAAAACAGAAAACTTGAGCTCTAGACAAGAAAAAAAATGCTGAAACTATGCAGAATAGTACCTGTGACAACGAGAAGCAGCTTTTCATGTTCCCTCACCTGACTTTTACTAGCATTGCTCCTTAGCAGCACTGCTTCATTACTGTTTCATTACTTGCCTTAATACTGGTTAAAGTCAACAGCAAAAGCATTTAATTGGCTTGTATTACTGCAGTGGCTTTGCAAAATTGAATATACGCCAGAAAAATAAGCAAGCATATGTCCCTGAAATTGATATTGCACCCAATGCGGAAAGCCCGCATAGAAACTACTCTCACTGTCCTTTCTCAATCAGTCCTGTATAAAATGCCATATACCAAAATCTTGCACAGACTTGCCACATTAAAATTAATGTCGTGTTTCATAAATGCTGTTATTTCTGTATACTGCTCAGTAGAGTACAGATAGAAATATGTAGTGCAATTTAAAATCCAGCAGCTTTAGAAGTACTATCGAGGGCTCAACTGAAGTAAAATCTACCTCCTAAGGATGTTTCCTTTTAGAGCTGTGATGAGACTATGTCCCTGAAAATTCAATCAGTCAAATTTCTTCTTCCTTATCCTATCTACATATCAACTTGATTAGAAAAATTAATCTAGAATTCGTTCTTGAAACTGCAAGTCTTAACCTCATTTCTCTAAGCTTGCATCAAGCCTTCTTTGATGTTTCCCCCTCAAACCTCCCCCCACCCCATCTCAGTTCATGAACAAAGTTTGCTTAGTTGCAGCTTACGTTTGATTTGGACTTGACACCACAGTACCGTATGTTCATATGAAAATCTGATAACCTGTGAAACAGAAATCACATCTCCCAGTTTGTAAAGCATTAGCTACCCTCTCATATTTGCAGAGGCTAAACATACCGCTTGCTTAAAGAGGACACATTAAAATCCTCATCTGTCTCTCCAGATAGATTTGAAGCAAAGTATGAGAGGGTCTACGTGTGCTAGCCCTCTTTTGTACACAAGTAGAAAAGCCACCAACCCCCAAAAGAAACATGCACTTCAAGCTGTGAGCTAGGCCAGGCCAGTGTACTTGAGGTTCTGCTACAGAATGAATGCTTGTGTCTTGCTCTTTTAAGAAGAGCAGCTTTGAGAGACTTTTTTTTTTCAGTACAGATTCTCTGTAGGGATAACAAGTTTCTAGAAGTATGTGGGCAAAGAACTGACAGCAGGATGCAAAGTGGAACGTTTGTGAGAGGAGCCAAAGGGATGGGGAGCACAAAGGAGAAATGAGCAGTCAGTGCCTGCACTGCTTGCTCAACTGCCAGCAGCTGCTGCAGAGGGGCTTCAGTCTGGGCTGCTGGTTGCTAAGGCACCAGCGTGCTTAAAAGGGGGAAGAAAACGCCTAAAGTTTTTGTGTTTTAATGAGTTGTAGTGTGCTTTAAACAAAGTGTTTTGCATTACAAATTTATTAACTAGGGGTAAATACTCTGTCAGAAAAATATAGATGTTATTAACACACATATATCTGACAGCAAACAACGACCCAAAAGTAAAACCTGTCATTCATTTCCTCCAGCAAAATGTAGTTACTGGTGTTCCTAACGTTATTAGTTGAGAAGTCCATATAATATAGTTCCCAAAAATGAATGATTTTAACTGAAATGTTAACACGAGTGTTGCAGAAAATTTGGTTCTATTTAGTTAAAAAGCTAATTACAGCTAAGTGTTAAAAACAAACAACAAATCAGCTTGTGGCATCTAACCTGATTTTTCTTCTGCATTGTTGATATGCTCTGTTTAGGGAAAAAGAGAATTCTTTCCTATAACTTAGCATCTTATGGGATACGGTTTAAAAAAAAAGTGCATCACGTGTGCATGTGTTAGTTAATGCTATAGAATATGCCCATTGTGTACTGAAATTATGAGGAAAAGCTCAATGCCCAGACTGCACCTACACATAAAGACATCTTTCAGTCTATCAGTTTCAGTGTCACCCACACCTGAATCCAAATCTGTCACTGCATAATCTGAAGTACAGACCTCACTGAACTCTCTTGCTTTGAGCATGCATATGATGAAATAACACAACAAATTAAGTATTCATAAGTATTTTTTAAAAGTTGATTATAAATATGGAACAATATTAATCTCAGAAATACTATGAGACTACAAAATGTACAAGGGACTATATTAAAATGTTGTTGCCTTGAGACACACCCTGGCAACTGCACGTACTGGAGGCTGACCCGGGGGTATTTCTTATACAGATGAGTTGAGAAGAAGCTGTAAAAAATAACCAAACAAAACCAGAAGCTCAAGGTAAGTCTATCCACGGGTGTTAAAAGATAACATACCTATGCTTAAAAAAAAAAAAAAAAAAAAAAGAGATTGACAGAGGTTTCTTAGAAATTCTGTATGAGATCTATTCTTCCTGAAGCAGACGAGGAGCCCGGAATGCCAGTGCTGCAACTCCATTACCGCCACGCAGCCTGCAGCTTGTGCCAGTGCCAAGGGGACGTGCAGGGAGTGCTGCTGCCCACTGCTCCCCCCGCTCCGCTGCACCGCACTAAGCCCACAGCAGCGCTGGGAGAACCACCTGGAAGAATGCAGCGGGTCCTGGGTCCTCCTGCAAGCACTGAGACTGGAAAGCAGTGCAACATCAAGTAAGAACTGCCTTTTTCAGGAAAGGGCAAACTGCTCTCTGTTTTCACCTGGGCTGAGAGATGGTTAGCTTTATTTTTCTTCTATATGCATGCATCATTAAGGCTGCCAGATCCTAACAAAGTGAAATAGTCAAAAATAAGAGAGCAAATGTTTTTAGGTGACTCTGAGAGTGAATCAACAGATAAACAGGCCTGATCGTTATTTTCTATTCTGATAACCTTCTGAATTAGGAAACTTTTTTTCTTTTACTTAACTCAGTCATAGAATATGAATATAGACCATATATTATTTCTTTCATTTATTCTATAACCCTGACTGTTGAGAAATTACAGTTTGTCATAGTATGGCTTGCTTTTAATTCATGTTATTGAAAAGCAATAGCAACAAATACTGTTAGAATTTACCTGTTCCTGTGCTTAATGCTTCCACGATTTCTAAGGTGAAAATGACTGGTTCTAAATGTAGGCCAAATATGGACCATGTGGGCATACGGACTTCACACCGACCGAGAAATAAGAATTTCTGTACGAGGCTCTCATTTAACAATCACAAGTACAATGACTGTTGTGCTGCACTCAATAATTACAAACGCATTGAATTGAAAGGTTTTCATTTTTCAGGAGACACTTCAAGCTCTCTAACCTGAGCTGATATTCTTAAAAAAGCTGCGAATTGATAATAATACTAATAAAAATCAGCACTGAGAGCCAAAAGTTAGCCCTGCTATTTCTGAGACAGCTGTTTCAGTAACACACTTTTTTTTACTGAAAACTACTCACCTACTGCCAGTACTCAGCATTTTCACATAAAAGATTTTTGATTACTAAAAAAAAAAAATATCAGTTTTAATGTACTATATCATTCAAAACAAACAGTCCTCAAGAAAAGAATCACTGAATCACAGGGGTTAGAAGGGATCTCAAGAGATTGTGGAATCCAACCCTCTCCCCCCTCCCCACTAAAGCAGGTTCCCTTTTGCAGGTTGCACAGGTCAGTAACTGATACTTGCTCAGCCAAATCCAAAGGGACAGGAAGGCTTTGCCTGCTACAGAGGGAAGGTTAATCTTGAGGAAGCCACAGCTACGGTGAGAAATTTTATCATTTGGATTTTTTAAACCCCTATATTCAATTTCTCTTGAAAGAAAATGACACTAGTAGCTGGAAATGAAAACAAGAATTTGCTTGCTAATTGTTAGGTAAACTGCATATGAATGTTAAATTGTTTCTTTTACTGTTGTTCAGCTTTGCATCCTGATGACATTGGCTACTTTTGAATCCGTTTCCACTGCTTGTTCAGCACACGTGTAACTTGCTATCTTTAATTTGTTGTCAATTGTGCAAAGTTAACTTAAAACTCTTGTAGCAGGAACTCAACATTTAGTGATGAAAGCAAGAAATAGAACTGCCAGAGCCACTGAAGAGAAGACATGCGGCATTGCTTACTTAAAGCCCCATCCTGTCCCCCCAAGGACAATAGCTGCTACCAGGATGGCACCAGCGATGGAGCCTATAATAAGGTTGGTGGCACTAGGACCTGTGATAAAGGATTACGGTAAGAAAGACATAAGAACCAACCACTTTATTCACATGAAGTGAACGAACTTAAAGTGTAGTCAGCAAGTCAAGGAATATACACAGCACACAAGGTGATGCTTCTACACAATTTCAGGAGGCCCAGCTTACTTTTAACAAGAAATCTGTTGGTCTCTGCACTGTGTGCTAAGTTAACTTCTACCGTAGATAAATGTCTAATATAGGGCAAATTCCACTGTGACTTTACTGTTATCTGATGAATTAACTTTCAACTAAGGAGGTCACTGAGATATTTGCTAATAATTCCTTAACTTAAAGGTAAAAGTATAAATGCCATACATTTTATGACTACAGTAAATGGAAAAAAAATCACAGCCCCCTATTTTTTAATAGAGATTGTGAAAGGTGGTAGATACTTTAAATTAAGCTGACAGCATCTAGCACCACTTGCTAATCTGAGTCCTGACTCCTAATTACGTCAATGCTAAATTTACAAACAATGCTTGACAAAGGAAAGAATTACATAAGGAACAGAAGTAAACATAAAAGCTGCAGTCCCATTAAGCTTCCCAAACATCAAAGCATCTCTTTATCATCCTCAAGAAGCTACTTAACAACAAAGTAAGGAAGGGTGGAGCAGGAAAAAAAAGCAAGGAAAAAAAAGCAGCAGCACAAAACATATTTGTGCACATTTCTGAAGAGGAAGAGATCATCCAAGAAATTAATAATTGACCCAAAGGTGCTCTATTTACACAGGGTGCTACAATTGACTATTTTACCATTTAAATTGCTCTGCACAAAAAAAAAAAAGCCTATTGAGCAGTCTTTGATGTAAAGCTAATTGCGTCTAAGCTCAAGGCAAATAAAACCAACACAACAGTTATTTTGTAATGTATTGCATACTGTGTTTAAACAGTTAAATATTCAGGAATAGTCTTTAGATACAGTTCTTAGCTCCTCCTATCCCAGCCTCTCAAAATCAACACTTCAACGCAGTAATAAAATTAAACTGAGTTCTGAATGCCATAGGACAGCTAATATAAGGAAGAAAAAGGAGTAGCCAGAGATCAGCAAAGGAAGGACAGTGGCTGTAATTCAACATTTTAAACCTAGTGCCAGGTCCCAGAGCTGTGACCTAAATTCACTGTATCCATGCTATGTTTACTGTAGCAGTGCTGTGGGACACATGAGTTGCTACAAGAAAACTAAGCCCTCAGATTTTGTTCTTAACGCTAATCAGAATGAAACAGTTATTCTGCAAACGTGTCATGAATTGATGCTGAAAATAAGTAAGATTTATTGCTATAAATTAGTATGCATAAAATTCAGGTATAATAAAATAGTACTTTCCCCTCATCTTTCATGGGGGAAAAAAAAACGACAAAAAAATCCACCCTATATTTTGCTGTGAACTTCAGTAGAATACTTTCTATCTAAGGACTACACATGTCTCAAGAAGACTGTTTATTTGCTACAAGGAAGTACAGCAAAATAATAGACTGAGGTTTAAACATTATCCCAAAAGCTTGGAAGGATTTGTTTTAAAAATTGCTTCCTGCAATTCATACAAAAAGAGTATTTACAAATATTAATTTAAAAAAACTGAAAAGAAATAGCGTGAGCTTTACAGGTATGAACAGTACAGTTGACAATAATTAAAAGGTAATTTTTCACAATTTAGAAAATACCTTGCTTAGACTTACCTTTGAAGTCACACCTGGCTCTAAATTAATAGGAGTGAGCATGGTGGAGGGTAAATGAATGCCATTTGATGGGCACTATTCTCCTAATTAGGCTTGCTTTTAACATTTTGCAACCTAACGAGCTACTGTATCCAACTTGGATGTAGGACTTACTCAGGATTTTATCAAATGATTGCACACAACAAAAGACTGTAAACACAGAAACTAGTTTACCTGTAAGAAATTTTAGAAACCTTGAAAAAGTCTAAAGCTGATTTCATCCCAGCCATAGAATGCTATCTTCCCACCAAAAAAAAAGTACAAGGATTAGACTATAACTTAAATTAGATAAAAATGTACTACTAAACCACCACTTTTTAACATCTATTCTCTTACTTTGTTTCCTGATTGTTAAATGTTTGAAAAAAGACTGAAAGAATTTGATGAAAATTCAAACAGAAGAGATATGAGACAGGTTAAATTAATGGACAAGTTACTCAACAGTGTTAAATAATAGAGGAATCCTAAATAACTATTTTTCATATAATAGTTAGGGTTGGAAGGGACTTCTAAAGATATCATCTGTCTCCCTGCAGTGGGCAGGGGTGCCTCTCACTAAGCTAGGTAGCTCAAAGCTCCATCCAACCTGCTTCTGAATGCTTCCAGGAATGAAGCATCCACCTCTTCCCTGGGCAATCTGTTTTAGACTGAAAAAGAAATAGATTTTTACAGTCTAAATCTACCTCCTTTTGATTTTGAGACCACTGCCCCCCTCATCACGTTGCTACAGACCCTGGTAACCTTCTCTATCTTTCTTGAAAGCCGTGCATACATATATAAAAATCAAATAGCTACTGCTAAAATTGAATTAGTAGGCTAACACTTAAGATTCCAGTTCCCCAAAATTATGAAGATGATAAGAACTACTTAAATGTATTCATATATGAATTCTATACTTCAATATTCTATGTCACAAGGTAAAGAATACTAGAATCAGAATAATTGGAAGCTTACTGTGGAACTAGTTATATATTCTGTTATCATCAGCTTTCATTTTCCTGTCTAGACTGTGTGAGTTATTAGACTAAAAGCCCCCAGTAACGTAACAGTTTATGCTTTTTATCAAATAGCCCAGGTTACCCTGATTCTGTTTCGCAGAAGAATTACAAACTTACATTTTATTATTTTCTGAATTTGGCATAATGTGAACATTCAGACATAATTTCACCGTGACAATGTAAAAATTCACAAACTCATTTTTTTTTATGCCCCACATTATCCCAGACAGGAGAAGGTTCAACACTGCATGAGCAAATCACACGACACAGACACAGTCAAATCACAGACAAATACGATCACCACATGACAAAGCTAAAGGGGTAATGCACAGAGGGCTCAGGTGCGTACGGTTACCTCACACACTAGGCACCAAACATAAAACTCAAACTAAGAAAAGTGCTTACTCTATTCCCCACCCTGTGCCTCCAAAAATCACCCCCAAGGCCAGAATGGTCCCTGCCACTGCACCTATTAGCCTGTTAGTGGCCATGCTCACTGTGTGGAGGGAAAAGGGAAGATTTTTTAAGGAAATGATCACACCATATATGTCTGAAATGAAAACATGAAATAATTCCTCAGAGGAATATTTTACTTTGTAAACCTTTATCTGGTAAATAGTTCGAGCCTTCTATCAAACTTATTTACTAAATACTGTAGCTTTAAAAATTTAGACGTAAGCTTTATTTGTCTCATTTGGATGTCTGCAAACATTTATGGGAAAACTTCTCACTGAAATATAAGACCGTTCCTTTTAGCTTGTGATTGTATTCTTGTTTACTTACTTAAACAGGGAACATCCTCCACTTACTGCTTTAAGTTTAAAACAGCCAAAACATAAATAAATCACCAACAAGAAGTCTTCCTTTTGATCACTGGAAACATACTGTATCCATAGTATAAAACTTAGCAAATGAAAACTGTTCATTTGGAAACAGTTCCTTTGTATGGGGAAAAAAAACAACGAAAGCTGATATAAATTAATCCCTTTACTACTTTGCAATACTTTTCTTTGTAACTGCATTTACCGCTCTCTATTTATATAATGTAAAGACATAAGATACCTTTTAAAAGGTAAAGCCTACCCTGGAATTGTACTTCAGCTAATGTTCTACAACTTCAGAGTGTTCCAGAGCCTGAATATGCTGAGGCCTTATTTTTCATTTCTGAAGGAAACTTTTTCAGACTATCAATATTTCATATTTTGTAAAAAAAAAAAAAAAAAAAAAAAAAAAAAAAAAAAGTTGATAGATTAATTGCATCATAATTGACCATAAACAAGCATATGCATTCTCTAAGGGGAACTTTTTTCAGGGACAAAGACTTTCTAATCTTTGCGCTGGAGGTCTCTTTTGAAACTGCTTCTTAATTTTGTTTGTTTCATATACACAAACACACACACACACACACACACACACTTAAGACATAATTTTTTTGTTTAAAAACAAACAAACAGCATTCCACTAGTCAAACATAGGCCCAGTTCAGTAAACTAAAGCACAAGGAAAGATCTTGTGTGCATATGGAGTCCCGTATGACTTCAAAACTACTTCTCAGCACCATAAAAGAATTCAAAGTTTCTGCAATAGCTGAACACTAACAGCAGGAACTCCTTTTCTTCCCAGAACACCTACCGTCCTGAGCTGCTCTCCTGTGGGCCTGCTGGTACGGTAAGCTGAAGACTTTATGCTAATGTAAGACCTGTGGATTTATGGTAATTAAGGACCGCTAGTTTTTAAATCCTCTCATGCAGAATGGAGTCAAAAGTAATTGAGTGCAGCAGAAGTGGAAATTATCCATTATCATTATAACATATAAACAAATAGCAATACTTCTTTGCTATAGATAGTCAAAAGAGAGTAAGAAAAATGATAGAAGCTATGGTGTGAAAAATTAAGGTTATTTATATGAATTTTCACATCTCTGAAAAAGTATATAACCTCTCCCTAAATAATTATCTGCTCTTATGGCAGGCAGCTGAAACCAGAATAAAGCCCTCAACTCCATAGCATACCAGGGCTACCAACTTAAGCAAATCTTTTCTCAAAGCTTTTCACAATGTACCAAGAGGATTCTGGATAATTTACATTTTTTCCCCTCTTCTATCAAATTATAACAATTTCAACAGAAGTACTAAATCTAATGCAAAGAGCTCATCATCAAGAGGTTATTCCTGTAAGAAAGAGCTGGTGTCTCTTGTATGTAGTATAAGGCATGAAGTAGATGGAAGTAATTTGGATTTATTTTAAAAGACAATTCGTAATAGAACTGTATAAGGACTGGAAAACATTTCCCAGGGTTCTTGTATTAGCAATTTTTAATATATTTTTTTTTACAATACAAAATAACTTTCTACTTTTTGCAGGTGCTTCCTGGGAGATTTCAGTCTGAATCTGTCAAAAATCTAGACTTTTGGCAGTCTAAACAAAATGCACCTTCTGCCCTAAGTGACATTTTTGCTCATGTAGAGATGGAAATCCAACACTTTCTAATACAGAAGAAAAAAAAGTATATTTTCAATGTGATACTTAAAAAACTTGTTCAAATTTTCTTTGCACATAGACATGTTCTTTACGTGTAGAACAAGTAAACCAAAAGTCACTGTTTTCCACTCATGAGAATATAACTGCTTAAAAACTCTCCATGCATAAAGTGCAGTCAGTAACCGTAATCAAAACTATAAAAATGGCAAGGTCTGACACCAGTACCATGGCTATGGCTGTTACCTTTGTCTAGGCTTCATTTCTTGCATTTGCCCTAGTTTAGAAAGTCAGATTATATTCATCCCAGCTTGTTCCTTAGATTTCTGGTCATACCAGATGTCACTCTATGATGCTGGATTTGTTTGAGAGATTATGATGTTCTCACAATTGAATCTATGTTCTATTTTTTTTATCTTTATTTTTGAGGAGACTGGGTGGTCTCTGAAATATAAGAGAAATTCGGGGCTAAGGAAAAACAAGTGCTGATAAAATAACAAATTATTTTAGTATCTTGGATCTTTACAAAACTATAGAAAAATATTTCTGTATTCTTTTGACATCACCTACCACAGGAATCCTCTATTAGCACACCGGAAGAGTTTATAGTAGCTGTCAGTGTTCAGGCTCCTAAATTAATTTCTAGGTGATTCAACATCCATGAATTACTGTAAGAACATACAAAAATAAGTATTCTGAAACTAGATGATCTTTGAGTTCATTTTTCAATCCAGGCCATTCTATGATCCCAAGTTTAAAAGGACCCACAAAGGCCATTGAGTCCAGCTCCCTTGAAGCCCTGGACCTTTTAACGTGATCAATTGCAGTGTAAGCTACTACACCTTTAAGCTTCTTTCCATCAGCTTTATACAGTGAACTGAAGACTCCAGAAATGCATTTTAGCTGCAGAATTTTGTTCAGGTTTGTAATTTGCTTATTGCTTTGTCTGTAGATGTGTAATTCTGGATAAAGGCAGTCCTCATCACAGGAAAAACTTAAAAATCTTAGACAGCCCAAGGCAGAGAAGTCAGACTGAATCTCAAATGCCTTTCTTCCTCTTCAGAAAACATTTTTACATTTTTGATTAAATATTTCCTCAATAACTCCTCATATTCAGCTGAACTGAATACCCCCCTGTATAAACGAGTAAGCAATAACGGCTGTAAGAGTAATACAAGTCCTTAACATTTTTATCTTTTCCTATCCCTTGAAGTTTTGATGCCCAAGAACCAAAGCTGTTGTCACTAGGGACACTCCCCTGTTTCTTGTTTTATTTTTGTTTTTGTTTTTTTCCACAGCTAACTGAACTATGTGAGGATAGCTAAAGGAACTGAAATTCTCTAATAAAATATAAATGCTTGGATATGTAAAATCTCCAAGCTACATTTAGTGAGCTTCCAATCACAAAGAAAATGATTGGAAAGATAAGAAACAAGACTAAAAAATAAGAAACTACATACTAATGAAACCTACTGAAATCTCCCCAAAATGTCAATTAGAAAAATAAGTTTAATCAATCCTCAAAGGAGGAAGACCTACATCATTTAAGTGAAGCAGAATTTTAGTACTTGGCTCTGAACAGGACCACATAGTATTTTTTCTTCTACCACCATGTACTGACAGAAAAAAAATACATATAATGAATAGTTGAAATAATATCAAAACTGAAGTCACACAAACCCTTGGGTCCTTCATCTTTCTTGTTACCAGTATCCCTGATAGGATCATCAATACTGCAGTCTGTACCAGCCCAGGAGAAATTACAAATGCATGTGGCTTCATTACTGCAGACCTGGAAAAGAAAGTAAGTAAATATAGTTAAAAAACAACTGCTGTTATTTAAGCTTATTAAATAAGTAATTAGATAGTTAATTAATGGAATGAAAATTTTTCTGTTTATATATTATAGCAATAGCACTGAGCGTTTAAGAATTTAATAATACACCAGTAGCCTCGAAGTTTGCTTTAACCTTCTAAACATGTTTATATGCTATGAAAAGCAGAAGAGGTCCCAGTGGTTCTGTCATCATTTGCACTACATGCCTGCATAGGATGTAAGATATAACAAATAATAATAATTATTTAAATTATTATTATTATTATAATTATTATTATCTGGAGTCATTAGAGCTTCACTAACTACGAAACCTTTCAGCCTGGATGTCCGGAAGGAATAGAAGCATTCATATTTAAAAATGCTCAAGACCTGGTCAAGCTTTACAGCCTCCTCCCATCCAGAAAAAACTGAAGATTTTTCAGTGGATGTGTCATCTTGAGAGGACATGAGAATTAGACAAAAAGAAGGAAGATTTGATTGTGGGATTCCAAGGGAAATCAATCATTAGGTGTCAGCTAATTATACCTTTTGGACACTGGAACATAATACCAAACAGCCACTCAGACTAAGTGACCCACATATTAAGGATTAAAAGTAGCATCTGTTTGTTTTGTTGTTTATTTTTAAACTTTTATCTCGCTCTGCTTCTTGCAGTATTCACTGGAGAAACTTACCTAGAAAGATGATAACAAATACATCTTATTACAGGTTTGATCAACTGAAGTTTTTTTTTTTTTTTAGAAGAACTCAGAAAAGGTAGCAGAGGTCTCTGAAGTTTAACTTAAGATGACAAGTTGCTTGAAATATGGATAACACTTTACAGAAGTCTTTAAAATAACTGATATAAAACTTTCTTGATAGTAGCAGAACACCACTTGGATATAACTGCAGGACTAATTTGATGATGCTTTAGAAAATGAATTGTCTTTGCTTCACAGAATGGCAGTGTTCCCCAGAATCGTAACGTCTTCTGTTTGTGTTTTGTTTTCAGATCAACAGGTCTCAGGGATACTTTCAAGGTGAAAACTCTACAGGATATGTTAAGATCCGATCTAGCAGGAACAGCTGGGAAGCTTAGCTGCAAACTCCGAGCACAGACTCACCCCATGACCGGAACAGACTTTTCCATTAGAACCAATGGGACAGCTGCTTATGTTCAAGGATTGAATTGGCAGGCACTTTTTGTCCAGACACATCATTTGAGGACCACATGGAGCTCCATCCTCTACATAGCCTAGATCTGTATCATCATCTAAAAGAACATGAGCACCACTAGAAGAAATAAGTTTTAAGGTAATATTAGTATTATGACTGCAGTCTTTTTAAAATATTAAACACGTCAGTGTAGATAACAAAATCCTTGTGACTCTCACGTTCAAGAATACAGAAAGATAAAACCAAATTAAAGTCTTTATGTTTGTTCACAGTACTGACGGTGTTGCAGTAGTCAGACCACAGATTTGTCTAGCTAATGATGTAAACACACAGCTTTGTGGAATAACAGAAGAGTTGAGAATAATGGATCACTCATGTTCAAGCTACCTAACAGAGTATTCTTAACACGACAATAATTTTGCCAATATCTGTTAAAAAAAAAAGTCCAGTAGTGTTCACAGTGAACTAAAACCCATTTACCCGCCCTTTAAATGAACTGTATCTTAAGATCTTACCTGGTCAAAACAACTTAGAACTCCCTTCCTCTCAACTATCACTTTCCTACAGTTATTTCCCTGCATATATTATCTTTAATCTGTGGATCTTTGGCAGTTACAATTACTTTTTCCAGAAAAATATACTGCTGAACATTAAGCTCTTGACCATGCTATTCTGCTACTATTTCAGACAGAATGACTGAGAGGGCAGCCCACTTTTCACCCTGTTTAAATATAGAATGGTTTCTTTTAATCACAAGGAATACCATCCAAATAATAATTTTGCTGTAAGACAGAAATTATTTTTAAATCATACATTTTTACATTTGTCTTTGTTTAATCAGATTTGACAGAATAAAACCGTCTTGGAACGCTCCATTATCTTTTACCTGCAGTCTACTATTCGTCCTTGATGATAAAAAGAATTTGGGATAACTTCTCCTTGAACTTGACCAACTCGTGGAACTTTAGTAAGATTAGTGCAGAGCAAAAAGCCACAGAAAACATCACTGTAAAACAAAAACAGAGGAGTTACTGATGTGTTACGAAGTAAACCTGCAAAAAGGAAAGACTGGATATGGTGCTGCTAACAACAGTAAGTAAGATATTAACATAAGCCATATGACAGACATTCAGAGTGTGAGTTTAGAACTACAGTACTACTTGGTGTAACTGGCAAGAGGCAGAAAATGAGCAGTCATGCATTCTAACGTAACTGTGCACAATATTTAAATTGCATTCATTTATTATGTGAACAACTCATCCATGTTCTAAAGGTAATACAATGGAAAGGAACCAAATTGTCTGCAGCTTCGTAATACCACGCTAAATTACATTTACACACATTTAACAGCTTCAACATTTCACATTAATGTGAAGTGTGAATTTTAATTGCTTTCTATTTCACTTGCAGGAACATAGAAACACAGTCATAATGACAAGCCGTGAGTGTGTTAATTCAGGTAAAGAACCTACTTGATTTGTGGATATTTTATATATATTTATACATTATATATGTTTATACATATATATACACACACCAAATCTCAGGCATTTGTACATAGAAGTGTTATTTTTTGCAGCCTTTGTCCCTCAACCTCTCTGAGACTATTGAAGTTATGCTATATTCTTAAGATCTGGAATTATTTAAAAGTATATTGCTGAGTCACACATGGATTCTTCAGAAACAGCTGTAGTACTTTTTCAAGCTGCAAACCTTGTGAAGGGGAGAAGATTTAAAATAATGCAAAATACTGCCGAAGAATAAATGAAAAAGCAGAAAACACTGAACCAATATGAATCCTTTCTTAAAATTGTAGTCAGCTCTACTAAGCCCCACTTACTGTTTGCTACACTGAATCCATCGGTCTCCATCCTTTCCACAGTTTCCTTTTTTTGTGCCTTCTGTATTAAGCTTCTCATAGCAAAATTTGTCAGATCCTGAAGACTCTGTTGAAGAAGGAAAAAAAGAGGAATGTACTTTCCCCAGGTTACGAAAATCTGCACAGTATTTTATTGCAGCAGTTTCCTGGTATGGGAATACCAAACATACCAACACCACCTACAAAATGGCTTTTCTAAGATAATGTTCAAAAATCTGCTTGGAACTATTCTAAAAATCAACCTCATCAGTGACCGTATTGTTTTCTCCACTTTAATTTATCTGCAGCCTGATTTTGTTTGCTCCTTAATGTCTGCATATAACATTAAACTATTTTTTTCCACTGCCGAAGACAATTAAAAACTAAGGTAAATAAGAGTCATTTGCAGTAGAATCACATGTATAGAAGACAAACCGAATGATTTAAAATATAAGCACATGAGATGCAAAGAAATTAGTTAACAAAAACTTCTACTTTTCTTAATATAATCAGTAAGTGTGGGGGGGTAGCATAACAAGGCATCAGAACACAATGGAAATGTTGTCTGTATCCAATTTTACACTATATGCCCTATCTTATACTGTGTTAAGAGAGACAAGAAAGGGTAAAGCTATATTCTCCCCCTCTCATCCCCCAAAAATGTAGATTCTTCAGTCTCAAATAGGCAGCATCAGCATTTGATGCTATGTTTAGACAAAATACAAGAAAATATTTAGTTCTAGAGTACAGGACATCCTCTGCTGAACTGTCTCTAAGTCATTGAACAGAATATTTATCCCCTGTCAGCTGCACAGTCTACAGGTACAATTTTATCCAACACATCTGGGATTAAGTTTGTGATTTGGACATTTAAATTTATACTACTGTACTATCTTGAATACAGGATGATATATTCAAGACAGAAGGAGCAGCTTTAGCGTGAACCAGTGCTAAGATAAGGGTCATTAAAATGTCACAGCTGTCATTAAAATGAAAGCAACAATAACAACAACAACCAAAAACATCTGTCAGGAACTAAAGAAAAATAATATCCTCAAACCCGCTTTTCCCCCCATAACAACATATCTAAGTTGCTAATCTCACCTAACCCCACGAGGGTTAAGAATTTGCTGTCCTACCCATGTCTGTTACCTACATCAGGTCAGAACAGTCTCAGTGTCCTCGCTCCCTCACGCTTGAAATTTCACTTTGTAATCAAGTCAGTTTCACACAGCACTCTACTGAACAGGAACCCTACCCTTACAGTAACAAGAACAAAAAGTGAACGTACAAAGACGGAACTACAAATAAAATACGTTTAAGGTAGTAGCAGTCAACTTACTAGATCCCCAGATATATTTGCACTGATTATCTCTTGTCTTGCATTCACCGTTATAGCAACGACCCTAAACAAAACACAACAGGTTAGCAATGAGAACTGAGGACCGTTACCTTACCTTTCCCCTGACAAATGTCTGATTTTGATTCTTAAACCACATCTTGGGATGTGTAAGTTTTCATGAAAGGGGGCAGATGGAGCACAGTTTTGGCTCAGATCAGTTGATGTCTACGATGCAGAGATTTCAGAAGCTACTTTATACTTCTGATCTACGCAGCTACCGAGAATGTATCTACATGGATAATATATCTACATTCAAAAAGTAGATAAGATACCACATGGATTTCACTCAAGCTACAAATTCTTACTATTCATGTAATGCCTAAACAATGTCGATGTCCAAAAGACAAAAATCTATGCATAAATATGAAAGACAGGATTTGAAAAAAGAAAAATAAGAGGGAGAGAGAAAACTTGCATTTGGTTGATTTGTATGAGTCGATGTGCTGGGGGGTTTTAGAACATTACACACCTGATTAGAATCACAAGCATATCCATCTTGCTTATGAAGATTAGGTGGACACTGGAAAGAAGAAAGATTATACATTAAAAGATCACATACTGAAATTTCCTGGTCTTAAATGACAACTGCAAAACTATATAAAGGAAGTAGGCAACATAATCGCTACAGGAATTTTTATAGCTACTAAAAATGAAGAAATAAACATCATGCGCCATGAAAACAAGGATTGATTCTAATATTCTGCATGTCCCCAGAAAATATTAAGGAGTTGAGGCAAAATAAAAATTAAAACAAACTTATTAACAGGATATTTGGTAACTTATATATGGGGATACGTTTGCTGTCATGCAGCGTTTCCACTGCACCCATTTCAGTGCCACTAAGAAAGTGAGTGAGCAGTTAGTTGTAGCCTACCATTCCACAGACTAGACACGTGTTTTACTATGATCATGCTGTCATTATCTCGGTGTACTGAAAAAAAAATTGGTGTAACTGCAAAAGCCTCAAGATTTCTGAAGCTAAGAGCAGACTAGACTCGGTGCGTTTCTTCATCAAAAAGAGACTGGCAAAAGTTTGAAAAGGGTACGCTGCCACAACATACATCACAGCTAATTCTAGAGAAAGAAAGCCCTCTCTTTCCCCAGCACAGTTATTTGTGAGTATACAATAGTGCACTTTGTTAGCCCGGATTTTCCTCTTGCAAATAAACGTTAACAGTGTGAGCAGAGAAGCTCCTTACATACCTGGCCAGAATCTCCCGTGCAGAACTCTGCGATATCACATTCGTTCACTGCATACCTACAGTCATAGCCTCGTGGAAAAAACTAGAAAACGAAGAATATAATGAGATTACATACAAGCAAAACTGAAAGTTCCTCTTTGGAATGAATGCTCATTTTAATGTTCTGCAAGCACTATGCTCATATGTATTTGTGGTGGGATTTTGTTGTTTTGGTTTTGGTTTGGTTTTCTCTAGTCACAGAATACAGTCTCAAAAACTATTTCAAAGTGATAAAAAATATTTCAGTTTCTTCATCTTTTAAAGGCTAAACTGAAGTATACAGTTTTGGTTTTCTTAACGTAACTGATGTATAAGTAAAGATAAAGTAATTTTTACATGAATACATATCTAATGGAGTTTATTATTCCATTTCTATTTGGGGCATTAGCCACATTATTGTCTGGAATAACAGTCAGTCTATATTTAAGCTGTTACTCTTCATTTTAACAGACTGTAAATGACAACCAGAGAGAATAATAGCTAAACTAAATACTCACAAGACACGACGTATTACAGCAAGGTCCATCACTACAATGAGCTCCATTAGAAAGAGAGCACTTCTTACAACAGTCTGCATAGCACTCCTGAAGAAAATATTAAGTGATCTTTTTATCCATTTAAAATATTTCTTTCTTTCCCGTCTATCTATAACAAACTATCATGTACCAGGACAAAGAATTCAGTTGTGGAATTATACATAACAACTCTTTACTTGCCATTCGGAAACCGCAATCACATTCTTCTCCTGCTTCTACATATCCATTTCCACACTCAGCAGTTTCTAAGAGCTGAAAGCAGAAGAGCACCCCCAGCCAATTAATAATCAGGAAATTAACTCTGTGGTAATTCACAAATTAGACTGTGTTTTCTGACAGTAGAAAGAACGAAAAGCTGAAGATAATTATAAGTGTAGTTTTGTTGGTTTTTTTTATAAAGTAAAATCAAAATTCCTGTCATGCCTCAGGCATAGCATTAGGCTAAAACCTCTAGGCCCTATGAATGTTCTTCAGTTCAGTGGTTCTGACAGACACAGTTAGGACATCAATCAATAAGCCATCAGAGGAATAATTGTTTGTTTGTTTTTAATTAACATATTCTTACTCATTTCTCAATTACAGTATTTATCCTTACTACATTTTTTGCTCGTATATCTGTTTTACACCTCTCCACCCACTCCTTGTTCTCTCAGAGTATCTACTGCCAATAACAACCCGTTACTTTCTGCAAATGCTTTAGGGTTATTACAGGTGAAGTCAGCCAGACAATAGCTTACTCGTATAAAAGTGCTTTAAAACTCCTTAAGAAAAAATAAATTGAGGGAATACTAATACTTCATTTAAAGGAAAGAAAGCACAAAGTACACAGGTGATCAATAGAACAAACAGATTTGGGTACCAAAAGGCAAAACTACACTGAAACAATAAGCATGTGTACTTTTCTTAACCAGCAATGTCAAATCAGAAAATTGATTTGTTTGTTTCTTTGTTTTTTTCCCCTCAGTAAGCTATGGTACTCCTATGCTTCTGCAGAAATGCCAAGATCTGCTATTCTGAACCCAAAATTTGGTTCTCCATCAGACAGACCTGGTGATCTGACCTGCAGCTGGTAAGATAATGAAAAGGGGTCAATCAGAATTGCAAGAAATAAAAAGGAAATACATGTGAGAGCCAAACTAAAAAGTTTAAATTAAAGCTGGCATCATGCTTACTGCTTAACACAGTTATCAACAGTTGAACACGCTATTTTCCACCTCACAACTACCTCTAAACAGTAAGATTCAAAATCATGTCTGATTTTTTTTTCACCCCAAAGTCCTATAATTTCCAAACTGCAAATTACTAACACAGGTAGAATTCAACCATTGTCCTGGGACCATTTTTACTGAAGTAAACCACATTTTTATTCCATATGCAGTCAATCTGATCATCACTTCACATTGCCCTGCTAGACAATTGTCTTATTTTAATCACAAAAGATCAAACACTATTCTTCCTTTCTCCCTACTTTCACTTCTGTAAAATTCTCACATTCTTATTCTGCAAGCAAGAATTACTACTTGAGGTAGTGGTATTTTAATCCTCAAGATTAAAAAACTCCAACAAGCAATATTGTTTTTGTTAATTGTGCAAGGTAGTTGCCTCCCTAAGGACACATCACAGAAAAAAACACTCTTAACAGTCCATGTGACACTAAATTCTACAAGGACAGCAAGTCTGACATGATTAAACAGTATTAATACTTTGGATTGATTGTGCATTGCAAAAAGTGCCACATGGAGCACTGTTACATTACTTGGCTGCTTTAGAGGGATGTCATGCTCGTATCACCTTAGAAAAAAAATACTACCTTGGTAAGCTGTTAACAAAAAAACAAAGGATGATCGGTACAGGTAAGTAGTTATCAATTACATTTTGTTAACCGTACATCTGAAATGAAATGTAAAAACAGAAGCTGCTGCCATCTATATGAAGTAAACTACCGATTTGCCAATTAACACAGTAAGAATTAGGTTCTTCCAGTAACATCAGGCAAAAAGCCCTAGAACTGAGTGAACGAGGGGGATGCAGTACAACCTCCCTTCTGAATTTATTCTGCACTGCTTCCAGCTTAACAGGTAGAGCCTTTATGCTAAAACGACGTGTCGGTGGCTATGCAGACCAACTGCAAAGTTCATCATTCTTTGCAAAATTAAGGATTAATAGAAAGCACATGATATGATTCCTCTTAAGGTTATTTTTAAATGTTATGGAAGTGAACACCCGGTTAATCACAAGTAACCTCAAGAAAACATCCACATTGATGTTTTAATAATCCAAGAACAGATGTTTTAGTGGAACAATTTCATTTTCATTAGGTGTAGCAGCAGTAGTGACAGCCGATACACATATTACCTTTGTTGGTCTGTTGAAAAGACAGGCACCTCCCCCACGAAGTAAAAACTCTTTGTATTCTGCTATGCTGCACTTGGAGAATTTTCTGGAATGATATACCCTAAAATAGGAAAGAATCAGCTGAGTAAATGCCTCGAAACATCAACTGGAAGGGGGCAGAGGGATCGTACCTTGTTTTATTCTTGTAAATCTCTGTTTCTTAGAACCACTGCTGCACAACAGTACATCAGCCTACTCTTACATCTCTAACTGTAACATCAGAACTAGATAAGATTTTGAAAAGAGATCCATATAATAGAGATACAAAAATACAAACTATCGGATGGGATACTGTATTCTTCCATCATCTTAAATAATATGAAAACACATTATCATAAAAGCTGCTATGCATCCTCTTGATTGCATGCAGAATACAATTGTTTTTTCTCACTTCTTTCCCCACAGCTTCAGTCTGAAAGATGGATTATGTCCCAGATCACTGTTTTCATGCCAGGGGTTTAAAATCATTCAACTTTTTTGATCCTGCTAATAAGGTTAATTTTTAAAGCAGAAGTATTTTAGCCATTTGTAACTGTACAGGGTCAGACCAAAGAAAAAATACTTTTCTAAAATCTCATTTCTGACTTCGACTCTAAGAGAATGCACAAGGAAGAGTAGAGAACAGCACTGCACTACTTCTTACAAAGCATTTTTCCACCTTCCAACAATTTTCAGCTCCAAGACTTTTTCAGGAAGTTTTGTTCTGTCTTATTTAGTAATCTTCATTGCATTTTCTCCCATGACTTTTCCCAAATAGATTTAGTATTTACAAGATGTAACAAAATTTCACAACTTAATTACAGACCGGGACAAGAACCATTTCATCCTGACTTTTGCCATCTATTTTGCAGACTTATTTCATGTCTCTCTAGTTCTTACATAGAAGGACAGTAATTATTTACCACACACAGTTTATGATAAGACTTCTCTCCTACTACCTGTCCACCATCTCTTCCCCCTTTTCATGAAAATACATTTTATTAGCCATTTCTCATACAGAAGCTGTGTGATAATTTTGTTCATTGTGTTTTGAGATCTGGGCATTGGAACTCTTTGCACTATGAAAGATGAGGGTAACAGTGCCATGAGGATGTTCTCTATTATTTTCACTTTTTTTTTTTAAAGTTTATCTTGACTGCTACTGAGCTGTCATTTCCCCACCAAATTACTGTATTAAAATAGAAGTTTTCTGACACTAATGAAGTTAATGCCTTTACACTGCAGCTAATTATTTAGCTACTCACTCATCATTTCTTTTTCAGCTTCTGGGTGACTATCACCTGCTCCTGGCAATTTTTTTCTCTTTTACTGTTACTTTGTCTATAGAAGAGGTTTGTTCTGCAAACTTTTCTACTAAAGAGACAGATACTTTGATGAGTTCATCATATTAAGGAGTTAGTATGTATTCTGATCTATGTCTTAAGTTCTACTCCAGAAGCAAACTTTACAAAAGTAGTTTACTGTATTCGTGACTGGCAATTGCAAGCACACAGGAGAAAACACACAATAATTCCGCTGCAGAACCAATTCCCAGTTATCATATATGAACAAACCCAGCTCCTTCTGGATTAGAAATAAGTATTTTCTTCCAGGATTTTTGCAAGCAAACTTTCACTGCAAGGAAGAGTTCTGACAGGAAGGGATTTTCAGATTCAAAAACCTACATTTCAGAAGCTCTCCTTTTCTACTCAATTGCTTACACTTTAAAGAAAAGAATCTTCGGAGGTGTGTGAAGGGAGAGAACATTGAAACCTGATCTTCTGCCATTTAGATGTTCTTCCCCTTCAAACTCCACTGACTATTCTGGACTATTATCCACTGGAACATGAGAAGAGAGATCTGATCACTCCCAATTACAATTTTTAAACATCAATTATTAAAATTATGGGGAAAATAGAAATATCAGTTATCAAAACTGTATTATGACACCTTTCACTTTTGAATTATTTTAAGTGTAATAAAGCATTAAAGATAATCTTCCTTTGTACCTCAAAATGTAGGGTTTTTGAATGTCTTCCTAAAATGGCAATAGTACCAAAAAAGAGATGAATTGTTGACAAATAGAGGTTAGTGGTTTATACGCTTAGACTGTTTCAACTGCTTCCAGGTTTTCATTTATTAGGAATGAAACCCATGGACGAAGTCCAATACAAAAATATTAATGTCAGACTGTTAACTATGAACTCATTCCAGCTCAGTAACTGATAGTAATGACATACCCTGTTTCCTCCATGATGCAGCCACCCCAGGATTCAGTGCAGTCACACTCTTCTCAGACAAGATCAAGATACAACAGAGAAGTAAAACAGTTACAAATACGCTTGCAATAAAAGTCAAGTACTCACATTAAACTGGACCTTGACTAATTATACAAAAATTAACTGACTGCTTCACTATACAGCCCTAAAAAACAGACCAACTGAAGAAATATTAGTGTACTTTAAATTAATGTGGTCCTTTCCCATCATCGTACATGCACACACTTGACTCAGGACAATATTTCAGGCAGTTTACAATGCTAAACATAGCAGGAACATTCATCCCTGTGCACTCTCAGTACAGGCAGCATGAGTACACACGATAATGATGATTTTAAAAGTACAGCCTTCACACTGCTTCCTAATTCATAGATTTCTGAAAGTGATTCCAAAATCAAGTCAACATTATTCAGTTTTACAGAAGGAACAAAGGAGATAATGTAACCAAATTGCTTATAAGATGCAAGTGGAAAAAAAGGAACTTTTCTTTAGCACCCAGAATTATTTTTACAGTTTCTTTTATTATAAATAAGAGGGTTTTTTGTTTGTTTGTTTTTAAGTCTGGCCCATGGTTGTTAAGCAAGCAGTGTTGTTACACAATACATGAATGGTGATTATTAATTTAATCTAACTCAAGACATTGCTGAAGTCATTGCAAATCGAGTGCTAAACTGGAGATTTTTACATTGGTTAAAACCAAATGTTGGTGAGTACATTTCCAAAAACAGAATTGCTTGTTCTGTGGTTAAAAGTATGATGTTCATTTAAAATATTACGAAATAAACAGTTTCTTACAGATTTAGATAAGAAGGACAAGAGTGGCTCCATGTTCATGTACGTACTTGGTTTCCTGGCAGCTGGCTCCCATTGTATTCCAAGGTTCTGAGCGAGGCTTTGTGATAATTCCTGTGCCATGGCTAATGGGAGGCCATACTACATTTCAATATTAAAAACAAAAACAAAAAAAAAGATTACAGTGCCAGCTCATTTTGCTTTCCTGTGCACCTACTGCTCCACAAAGTAACTGTCCAGCCAGTCACAATTATTTGTGCATACACAGTGAAATACCTAAGAGAAAAAGAATCCTCCTCTCTAATTCTGAGGGGAACCCTGTCCACTGGTCAACCTACACAAAACAGTCTGTTTGATATATATGTAATATCATTATTGTATAATATGATTAGTCCATGTCAAAACAAGAGATTTTCAGATTTTCATACTAGATTTAACCCTGCACTGAGATTAATAATAGCAATAAGAAAAATATCAATATACAGGGGGTAGCTTTAATGATTTTAACTTTTAAGTTAAGAAAGAACTTCATCAGCAGTACCTCAGAAGATCAAAGCTCTTACAGAAGAAAAGAGGAGGAATTCCAGTGTTATATTTCAAATATCCTACTTTGAGACATTTGGTCCAGATTTGCCAAACACGCTAAAAAAACCCCTCAAGATTCTTATGAGAATATAATGCAAACAGAGGGGATGCGTTTTTAAATGGAATGCATAGTGAGCAGTACTTTAGTGATAACACAAGAAGGTAGATCGCAAAGAGTCTTTATGAATGATCTTTAAAGTTCTGAATACTGAAACACACGAACTCTATGGTTATAGAAGTTTCTATTTTACTTCAATTTAGTGGTAGAAAAAGTTACCTCATTCACTCCTACTCCTCTGGTCACAGAGCAAACCCCTCCAAAATAACTTAAGCTGCTCCGTTTGTAATGAAATGTCACATTCCTTATGAACAAATAAAAATAAAGTGAGCATAACATGTTAACATTGAGCACCAAGAACTTACTGAAAGATTAAACTTCCACTCATGTTACATGCACAGTAGTGCTCATCTAACATCAAAAGCTGGTGTAAGTTTACAAAAAGAACACTTGACACGAAAAGAGGTAAGACAAACTGCAACAAAAAATACTATTTTTATCTTTAAGAGTCAGTATCAGTCCCAACCCACAGACAAGACAGTCAGAAACAAACCAGGTAGATTCCTAAGAAAATACAACAAAAACATCCCATTTAAAAATATAATGATGAATATTTTGACAGCAGGGAGGTGGCTGTCCCCCTGTAATCAGCTCTGTTGAGGCCACATCTTCAGTTCTGTGTTCAGTTTTGTGGCCCTCATTACAAAAAAAGACATGGAGGCTCTGGAGCGTGTGCAGAGAAAGGCAACGAAGCTGGTGAAGGGTGTGGAGCACAGGTCTTCTTAGGAGTGGCTGAGGGAATCAGGATTCAGTCTGGACGAGAGGAGGCCTCAGGGGCCCTTATCTCTCTCAACAACTACCTGAAGGGAGGTTGTGGTGAGGTGGGGACCAGCCTCTCCTCCCATGTAACCAGCAATAGGAAGAGAGGGAACCACCTCAAGTTACACCGGGCAAGGTTCAGGTTGGATATTAGGAAAAAATTTCTTCTCCGAAAGAGTGGTCAGACACTGGAAGGGGCTGCCCAGGGAGGTGATGGAGTCAGCGTCCTGGAGGCGTTTAAGGATTAGATGTTGTACTGAGGGACAAGACTCTGTGGGGAAAAACTGGTGATGCAGACAATGGTTAAACTAGATCATCTGGGAGGTCGTCTCCAACCTTGGTGATTCTACAGTACTACATTCCAGTTTATTATCTACCTAGAAGGAATTCTGTACTGAAATGTATCACCATTAAGAACTACCATCTAAAAGCAAAATCACTCAAATTCCGGTTTCAACTCCAAGTTAAAATATGGACGTGCTAAGTAAAGTGCTTCATTTAGTGGTTGGCAACCCTGCTGGTGGCAGCGGGTGGTTGGAACTAGATGATAAGAGGTCCATTCCAACCCAAGCCATTCGATGATTCTACTGTCTCAAATTTGGTTCTCACATGAGTGCAGTAACACTAGATTGTCAGTGTTCACTGGCTCCATTTAAGAAAAATGGCCTCTCAAAAATGTCATTTCTACTTTTTCATTTGAGAAATAGCAGTGTTTCAGAACATTCTGGGAAAGATCTTACCAGAAACTCTTATTTTTTCATTTTTT
Source organism: Cyrtonyx montezumae (assembly GCF_038088225.1). Classification (NCBI taxonomy): domain Eukaryota; kingdom Metazoa; phylum Chordata; class Aves; order Galliformes; family Odontophoridae; genus Cyrtonyx; species Cyrtonyx montezumae. Next base: position 17,056,990 of record NW_027072078.1, on the reverse strand, counting down.
GAACAAAATAAGCAGCAAAAGGAATAAAACTGACAGTTGACCAGCATGCACACATAAGATGGGATCTTATCAGATACGCAGTTACCTTTAGGAAAGTCAGGCCCAGCCTTGGGCTGTTTGTTATACTTTTCAGATTTGTCATTAATTTGAACACCCCGATCTTTCATTTTATATAGCAGCTATAATTTCACCTTCTTCGTTACCTCATCCTACCACACCACTAACTTTTATTTAGCTTATTCTGGTTATTTTAAAAGAGATTGTTCTATAAAATATCAATCAACAGCAATTTGAGAATTCAGTTACTGAAGCAGGAAGCAATTCAGACAAGATCCCTGTAGCAGTCTTCAATCACTTGTCACTGCTAAAAGCTGAAATTTACTTTACAAAAGAATCTTGATTCATAATCAAAGTAACAGAGAGTCAGAACATCTATTCAGCAACTAAGACAATACATGCATAAAATTAATTAAAGTGCACATCATCAGTGCTTTGCGTACCTTATGAGAAACAAAATTTGCACTGTGTTTCAACATCTATATTAAGGCAGTGCAGCTATGTGAGGGGATGAAGCATTTCCTCCAGCCTCTATCTTAATCCTCCTCAGTAAAAAATGCATATTAGGAGAATCGCACATGAAGTATTTGTTATTCCATCCTCCATACTGTGGCTGGGAAAAAGTTAAAATCTTTATGCTGCACAGGGGACCACACTCTTCCTCCTCTTTAACTACTATGCTGTGAAGTAACAGATACAGTTGCTCAAGGTTGATGTTGGGGCTAACTATGCAAGCTGCATTTCCCTCAAAAACACAGCGACTAGGTTAAAGGTCTATTGTATCTCCAAAGGAGACCACCTCCTGTTACAGTAACATGAAACTAGTTACATGTAGCAGCAAACGTTCTAGGCAGCACATACTGCTGTCAGTATGCCCACTCCCATTCTGCATTGGGCCTTACAGATCATTAGGTCATAGAAAAACCAAGTGTTCTTAAATGCTCATCAGGAGACATTTAAACTGTTTGACACTGTCTCCAGGTTGCAAAGACATCAAGCTTTCATTTTGCATATATATGCATAAAAATCTAAGCATGACCACGGTACACGCTACATGCATTACAAATAGTTTAATGCACTAAGAGTAATTGTAACTTGCTAAAGCGGGTAGATGTTGATGTAATGAGCAACAAGCAAAAAAGTAATTTAAAGACAAGTAGACAAAAGCAATAGACAGAAAAGTAGGTAGAACTATAATGGTCTTAATTGTATAACAGTACGTACGAGAGAAGGTGCACAGCATCAGCGTGCTGCTTGATGTAGTGTTGCCGGTATCTGGAGAAATCATGAAGCATCTGCAGTGGGTCAGGGTGGATATTAATACGATCTCTGTCTGTCCAAGTTTCCACTGCAACAAGGACCACCCTGGTGTTCAGCTGTTCCTTGTATATCTGAGGGCAGAGACAGGACAGGCACAGGAGTAGAACACTGGGTCAAACATGCACAGATAGCCAGTAAGAGTAAAGCGGAAGGACAAGAGGGATAAATCAGGAGGGAAACATGGGGAAACAGTTAGCTGGCAATGCCTTGGATTTCTTGTAAGTTAATCATCTGATCAACCTAACTTTTGATAGAAAGGGCAAACAAACAAACAAACCATAACAAAATTTTACAAAGTGGTTCTTGTCTTTTTATAATTCTCACATCAAATGACTTAAATCAGTTTTGTACAAAACTTGTGCAATAATCAGCAAAGTAGAAATGTAAGGTACACAGGGTGATCTAAAATAAAATAAAAAAGAATAGCCAGAGATAGTTCTTAAGTCAAGAGTAAATAACCTTCTGATACTTCCAACATCTAAGGCACGGCAAGCTCTTTCACTTACAGTATCATCACTTCATGTAGCTCAAGCAATGCCAGAATTTCATAAGAATATTATATTTTACATTCATTTTTAATATCACTGTAGCAGTAGACAAGTAAATGACAACCAGGCCCTAACAATTGCAAAATATCTTTAAAATACCCATTTTAGCACTTTGCATGGCATCTGCTACAGAAAGAAAACAGCTTTAGGCTCAGGACATAAGAGGCCACGTTTTGCTAACCAGAGTTATCGCAGATCTGCAAGATGTACTCTTTATCCATAACAAACAGCCTGCTGATCTGAAGCATTTCACGGGACACGAAGAACACTTACTGATGAAACATGCTCAGTTATGACCTAAAAAGCTTTTCACATTTAACCCATTAGCTGCTTAATCCATCAATTTGTAATAGCTACTTGGTCAGCTCCTCACGGCACCATATCAAAAAATATGTATTGCATAGCTTGTTTCCAAGTCATACCTGCGATATGCAATGTGAACTGCTAATATGTGGTACTTATAGTAAGCTAGCAGCAGCCAGCACGCTATAGACTGTGGAGTCGAGGCATGATCCTATGTATTTTAAAAAAACATCAGTGCATAATATTCAGAAGCAAAGGAGAAACATACAGAAGAGACAGAGTGCTACCAGACAAGCTCAATTTTGTCCAACAGGTTTTAAAGAGAAAACAATACTAATCTGCTTTGGTGTGAGGGAGACAGGCTGAGGACAGGCACAGGATGGTTAAAATGATAAACATTAAAACTCAGATTATATATGGCTGAATCAATAAAGCCTTTACTTGTGCCTGCTGAGATGAAAACTGCACTTCTTGAAGTGAACAGGAGGGAAAAGATAGCGGAGAGAGCAGAGTAACTGCAAGTCTCTGAAAGCCAGTATCTCTTTCTGAATACTATTCAATAAGCAATATACAGCTCAGCCCCTAGGAGCACGAGGGAAGAACGAGGCAGACATTTCTGCTCTCTTTTATGCTCCAGTTACAGAGAATGCCACTAGGATGACATTTAGCAAGAGATCTACAATGTGACTGAATTCTACACTGGAGAGATGCAGAATGTTTCTGTAAACACACATGGCAAAGAAAATGGAAAAACAGAAGGAATGATCAGAGAAAGGAAAGATGGTTAAAAATAGCTGTTAGAATGCTGAAGTACCTAAACATACTGATCACGTGAGAAAGAGATGGGGCTAGCACCCTTTCTTTGGGCACATGCAATATAAACACTAACAACATTATTTCTATTATTTAGCAATTTCAGATGTTTGCACAAAAATATTCTAAAACACTTTCATTATTTTGTGTATTATAATTATACTCACCTAAATTTCAACATACTTTACATAAAACATACCAAATATAAATAGTGCTTTGCTTCCTCAAAGCTGAACAAACAAAACAAAAAGTCACTGTATTCATCGCTGCCACAAAATCCATCCTGCTTTCACTGCAAACACAGCTCTGTAAAGCAACATCAAGCTTTACTACAAATCTTACTTCTAGCTTGTGTATTCTATGCAAAATTACTTGTCAACAACACAGCTTTGGTACCTGTATCAGTGCTACCCGCGACAACAGCGTTTTTGTTTAAATCTATAAATTTAAATAGACATGGATTTAAAAAGGAGAACATTTTTTATACAATTTTTTCCCAACATGTAAGTGAAGAAATTTGCAGCTTCAACCACTCAACGTTAGATTCATTTCATTAATCTAAACTTGACTAAATCTTATCCTTAAGCAGTGACCAATGCTGAAAGTACCTTCAGGTTTGACATCCACCCTGATAAAGGCAAAGCCAGGTGGACACAAGCTTTGAGAAAAATGCCAAGAATGATTTGTCGGTTTCTTTGACATTCACCCCACGCTATCTTGCTACAGAGAAGCCAACAATGAGTTTTAAAATGAAATTTTTACAGCTGCTTGTTTTTTAATCCTGCTGTCCACTAACGTTAACTTTTTAGATACAGTGCTAAGCCGATAAAACCAGTGATACAGTCTTCAGAAGACACACTGATACTTACAGCATCAACGAGGTTCACCACAGATTTTGCAAAGTTGTTTGTGTACACATTTGAAGAACGATGCTTTTTGAACTACAAGAAAAAGAAGAACACAGTGAGAATGTAAATATTTACTACTAACTTACTATCTTTACAGCAAGAAAGGGAAATTAATATTTTAAGAAAGACTATGGGAAAAACTCAAAACTTAACAGCCTACACTTCATCTTCAAGAATCCCTGGAAGATCAGTTAACCACAAGAAATATTGTATCTAGAAGCAGAGTTCAAACATTCAAGACAAAATTACATATGATAAACTCATTGCATCTCTTGAGCTCATAAAGGTGAGCTTGTAATGAGCAAATGCTGTACCCATTAAAGCTGTGCTTAACCTGATGATTAGGTATCAGGTGGTACCAGCCACATTCCACTGCAGTAACTATGAAACCTGAAGTGGAAGCATTTATCAATTGCCTCATGCACAGCTCTTTGCAAGGGTATTCTTTCTTTACTATAGCACCAGATTTTCATGACAGCAGCATTAGTTACGACAAGGAAAAAGGGAACACGTGGTAAATGTGTGTTTTAAGAGTCAAAAGAGTTAAGGTGACCATCAATCCCTTCTGCTCATTATCAGTTTTTCCAAAGACACTGCCTTAGTGTCTAAGCACGGATTCATGACATCAAAAAACCTACAATTATAAAACAAAATTGTACTACGCAATGATCTGCAGTCCTCAAAGACTCCCCCTCCATATTAGATAACACTTTTTCCACCACTTCACATCTGTTAGTTTTGCACAAGTGAGCTAATTTTATACAGACAAAATGCCACAGAGACAGCATGAGTTCAGTGAACTGTTGCACAGTGGCTGAGACGCATTCATTTGACTGCAGAACGGTGTGTGCTTCTCTCCCACAGATGCACGTCTTCACTGCTGAGCTCCGGAAGGCTGTCTGAGCGCTCCCGGCTGTGGTGCTGCCTGGTGCTTAGCATGCACGCAGACAACAGCGGCCACATGATGAGATCCGGTTTGCTCCCGGGAACCGGGATACACCAGAACAAAAGCAGTGGGGGAAGAGCTGTTTTCTTATGTTTGATTTGACGCAACATCAAACCTTCTCAGATGTGGAGAAGTACAGTCATATGCTTTGAAAGCGTTCTTGCTTTCAGAAAACTATTTACATATCCAAATCAATACCAATATTGGGCACGTCTTTAAACATAGCTCCTAAAGCAGAAAATAAGCAGAGTTATCTGTAAATCATTGAACAACTCAAATTAATACAATTGCATGTGCTTTTTGTGCTAGAGGAAGTGAAAACTTTGTGAAAAGACATTAATCACATAATAAAGCAATGTTCAAAGAGATTTAAGACACTGCTTCCTACATGTTCTCTTCTGCAGGAGAAATCTGCCCTCTATTGGTAAACAGGAAACCTTAAAAGTCCACTTTTGGACTCATGAATGCTTCCTTTAGTATATCTGTTTTATTCTTTGACAAGAAGTTTGAGTTACTGACAACTGAAGCAAATCTTCTTGAGTGTTTGTGATCTTAAGATCCAACAAATAAAGCTTGAGAGGAGACAAAAGTTACCATCTGTAAGAAGCGTAAGGAACAGGATGGTTGTCCTGTAAGCATGTCTGCTCACAAGAGGAACCAAACAGAAACATTCTCTTTATAAGAAGTACCAACCACAGATCACAGGCAAGATAAGAATCACAGATCTCAGACAAATATCTGCAACTTTAGATACTGTACCCTAGGACTATATTCCTAACACGTGAGCGCCCTTCCTCTAGCAGATAGGTTTACAAAGGAAAATGGCTGAAGACATTTTTGTCCAACTCTTCCCACCCTTTCAAATTCCCTCTAAGATGCTGACTTGACAAAAATTAAATATCAATTATTTTCAACCCAGAATATTTGTGTGTAGTTTAGGAAATAGTTCTGGAAAGGTGACATTATCTGCAAAATACTGTGTCCTGCTCTGAGACCGGCTCTTTAAAATCATCCTTCAGTGCTGACAAGAGTCCGTAACAACAAAGATAATTGGGAAAACATGATGCAACATGATAGATTTAATGAGCTTTTATAGAAACCTCAAAACTGTTATTTGCAGATAAAATAATTTGAATTTGTTTCATAAACAACTTGGTTTTTAAAAAAGGTTCTTCACACACAGAAGCAAAATCAAACTAAGAGGCACTTAGCTGCCTCTCAAGTTGGGAAAGCTAAGGAAAAGGGCTCAGAATGAGGCAAAATCAAATTGTTTATGAGGAACTTGCTGTGAGTTGCAGAACAGCCTTCACTGCTAGAAAATTTTTAAACCTATACTTAATATTTTAACCATGTGCTCTGGCTTAAATGTAACTGCTGGACTCCAAGAAGGGATTACTTCAAACAAGTTCTGAAAATATGCCTACCACATTTTCAGAATACCAAAGCAGTGTGGAGTCTAGAAGAACAAAATGAAAAGTACTCATCAGAATAAAGCACAGCACAGGGAATACACAGAACTCTTGCACAGAGACTTAAGAGTTACCTCATAATTCCTACAGAGGAAAAAAATCCTTTACCAACTACAGGGACAGCTGCATTTTAGCAGAAAAAAAAATCACAGAAAATTTGAGAGAAAGGTTGAAGGAGAATATGTAACTTAAATTTCAGACTGTGACAGCAACAATCAACTTTCCGTTCAATAGTTCAGTGGTTAAAATGTTTCAATACTGTGACATGGTATTCGCAAAACTCCCATGGCAATTCTCAATTTTTAACAGGGATATCATAATGGCACTTTGATACACTACCTGGCATCATCTGTGAAAGCACTAACATTTAAATAACAAATATCAGCTCATTTTTTCCAGTTTACCCTCAAGACAAAAAGGGAAAAAAGAAGTAATTCTTTCTAAGCAAATAACAAACACTGTGAATCGAACAGCTTGTACTGGTACTCCAGCCTACGCCTTACAGCACTGTCAGTAGCAGCTGCTGATAAATGAAATATCTGACCCAAAAGGAGTTTGATAATGTATAGTGTCATTCATCACTCTACTAATTAACATCAAAAGAAGTCAGTGAATTCATACACCTACCATTTTGTGGTCATTGACAATCATGAGCTCCAGATATTTCATTTCTTCAAAGACACCACGAGATGCCTGGTGGATTAAAGAGATTCTCTGAGAAATCATGAAGATGGAGGGATTTTCAAAAATAACTGCAGCTGCTGATTTAATAGGATTACCTGTAAATATTACGTAGAGTTTGTAAGTCTGTAAGAACTGGGTCAGACCTTCAGCTATGGTAGATCGTCACCGTTCCACAAACTTGGTGAGTTTTGGTAATTGACAATGGCTGGGAATCTGAGTTGCATCATTTGAAATAAGTTTAGAGTTTACTTTTCAGTTCAGTACGGAAGTCACCACTGCTCCCCTCCTCACTTAAAGGAGAAAAGAATCTTAAACGCCCCAGAAACTCGTAGGTTTCAGTACCATTCATCACAGACTTAAAGAGGAAGTTTCTAAAAATAGATGAGCCCTCCAAAAATAAGCCGTGGATTGTTCAAGTCAGTGAAGAAATACAAATTAATTTTCTTAAACCTTGTTCTTCCCCTTGCTCTCATGCATATGCATGTGTAGATCATGAGAACTGTCAACTTTTGTTCTCTCAGTAACCCAGTCAAATTAGATGTCCTTATTTGGAGTTTTTCTTTGATCGTGCTAGTTAACACGCCGAGTGAAAATCAAGTCGGCTACCTTCAAAAAGCAATACTTCATCCAGAAATAATCTTTATCAAGCTGATTTCAAATCTAAAACTCACCCAACTTTCTAAAGTCCTTTTCATTATTAAACTCCCATTCAATTGATGAATGTATAATTCTCCTTTTATGTGAGTAATTCTATTGTTTGATAATTGTAGTACATAACAATTTTAAGCTACCGAAATATTAATTTTCTAAAGCTTCTGCTCACTCAAAATCCAAAACAGATGGTTTGGGCTTTGTTTTCAGAAATGGTCTTAACTCAGGGTCACATTTCTACTCACTGCTCTCCTTCTTCTCTTTCTCCGCAGCCATGGTAGTTCAGAGATAAAGGGCCATTCAGAACTAGATTCAGTCTCTGTACAAATCAGAATTTAAGAATTTCATGGTGCTATTTTGAACTACTAGCGTAATGTCCAAAAAGAGATTCAGATCACCAAAGTTAGAACAACTTTTCATATTGAAAAGTTAATTCCTGTAAAAATATATACATTATATGGATACATAAAGTACTACTTCATATCGAATCTCAAGTCACTTGGAAATCTAAATTTAGAGTTAAAGCATGCAAGGGGACGTAGAAAAACCGTAGCCTGGGCTTGGGATATATGTTTTCTTTCATTTCTTGCCCCCAATTGCATTCATATCACGGATTAAATTAAATGATATGCAGAAGAAAGCTGGCTGGTCTTCATAGATGAAAGGCTGTCAGCTGCTCTTCTGAGTTCCATTGCAGTTTTTATAAAAAAATAAGTTTAGTATTTATTTTTCAAGTGTTTCTAAATGATCAGCTATTTTAAATACCTCTACTAGCCTAACACTCAAATTATTTGAGTTGTATATACAGTTATTTCCAGTATTGAAAAACCTCATAAGCAAAACCATACCAAGGTCCCGCAGCTGCTTGGAGGCTTGTGTTCCATAGATCCTCTGGATGATATGTGGCCTACTTTTACTTTCCTGTTAAGAAAAATATGCAACGTTTTCTTGCAACTATTGCTGTGGAGTGAAAAGTAAGGCATTTCTTTCAAAATTTCTCATTTTTATTCCACTTCCACAAAACACAACCAACCACAGTACCAATTTCACATAGCAATCATTTGAAGAAATGTTTGCAATCCTAAGCAAATCACAGAGCATTTACTGGCATACAAAACTCAGGTATCAGAAATGTTTTTGAGATGACTTGAAAACAGTCCTTTAAAATCCTTAGCGCTAGAGAATGCAAATCATTTATTCCAATAAATCAAATTAAAGAGCATATGTTCAGATGAAATCTTCCACTCCCCGAAGAAATGTAAGGATACATTTTCTATTTATGGCAAAAAATCTATGGTCTTAATTGCAGCAAAATGGAAGAAACTAATCAATATGGCATCTTCTCTAAGAGGTGTGTGTGTTTCACTCTACGCTTTGAGTACATGAATACTATGAGAAACCTTTTAATGCCTGTGTTGTTTAGAAAGTCTGTCATGCTCCAGCTTATCACATTTCAGTATCACTAGAAGACACTTCTCTTTTCTTCTGTAACACTCCTGCTATAGAGGATGCCAAAACATGCAATTCTTTCCAAAGGGTAGGATGCTACTGCTCTGCAACTCCTGTGAGAGAAACAGGCAATGAACTGAAGGGAATAAGAGCACATTTGTGCTGGTTTTGTTTCTTTTTTTTAAATTTCTTCTGGAAAAAAACGTTGGTTTTATATAGCATCCACTACAGTTAAGGTTAACCAAGCTGAACCATCTACAGTCTGAAGGCTGCAGCCAAGATATTTATCTCACTCAGAAAAATAAAACATATGAGGCTCTGCACATTCTCTGAAGCTGTATTGTTTTGACCTTCAGCATTTAGGAAAAAAAAACAACAACAAAAAAAACCATTAATCCATCCTCTTTTCATTTAGAATTCTACCACTTGAATCTTTAACAGAACTGGCAGATGGTATCTCAGTTCTAGAATTTCTCCTCTGACTGCTGCATGGACACATCGTAAATGTAATTTCCACAAATTTACAGTAACTGTACTGTCAGCTTTCAGCTTTGCAGTCTTTATGAATATGTGCTACACCAGAATGCATTACGTGGCATAACACATGGCACCTAATACAGTTTTTGAGGAGACAGAGAAACATCACTCTTCTTGGATGTAACGTTTTTCAGCATCTGTACAGTTTCCTGCACAACCCAAGAGTTGACCAGCTAGATGATGTCAATTCCTCTGGGTGCCAGTTCACCTTCTTTGAAAGCTTCAGGAGTCAAAGATTTTGCAGATCTTTCCCTGGGCTACAAATTAACATTTAACTGTCACTAAACCACACAAATTCTGCAGCATTATGTTATTTATCATATATGTTAAGTACTTGAGTGAGGTGTGCTTGAGAGCTGTGGTACAGCACATGGAATAGACCCTGCAGACTAGGTGAGATAAGAAATCATCACGGTTTATATCTCAACGATACAGAAACATTCTGCTGAAAACCAAACCTTTGAACCATTCAGGATGTTGAAACCTTCCTGGTTTCATTACTGTCTGCAATGTAGTCAGTTCTATAAACAGATGGTTTTAGGAACAGCTGTGCTATAATATAGTTAACATGAAGTACAAAAATAATCACAGTTATCAGGATTCTTGCATAAATACAGTCCTAAATCCCATATAAATATTTGAATATATGACTATGCCAGATCAAAATAATTTAAGCTAGAGTGACTTCACACACATCTATAGATACTCAGATGTAATTATCTACTTCATTAAGATCTCACTGGAAATATGGGAGAGCAAAGAGCAACTTGGATCCAACTGTTTTCTGAGGGATGACTTCCACATCCTCCTAGAAATTTATGAATTCTTTAGTTTTAGTCCTAGAGCAAACTGATAAACACCTTTTGACAGTGCATAGAGATCTGCTATGGAAAACATCTTAGTTCCCTACTTCCAACAGCTAAATGACTAACAATGACTAGGAAAAAGAAAAATGAAAGAAAAGCAAAGAAAAATGTTACACAGTTCATACCTGCAGATTTCTTGCCTTAAAACACCTGGTTGGACTTCTTTAAAATACTTTTTTTTTTCCATGAGTGCACAACACAGATCACTAATCTCCTGATTGATTCCAGTATTTTTATTTGCTCTTCTTTGAGCACTCTTTCCCAAACCAAGTGAAAATTAGATAAAAATAAACTTACTGCACTGTGAGTCAAATCCACTGGTTCTATCAAGTACACATAAGCACTGTCTTCAAACATGCCACTAGAACATGAAGAAGCAGAACTGACATTAGGATTACAGGAGAATTAACTTGACACGATCATATGATTTTTAGCAAAATAACACCAGAATTACTGCTGAAAGTCCAATCAATATTGAAATAATTTCACATCTATATGGATTACCATCATATGTGGCTAAAATTAAGAATTTTTTTATTGTTACTTTTTCAGAAATCAGGCACAGTTCAACAAACTGACACCGAATGTAATAGTAATTGTAATGACCAAAAACCTGAGTATAAATATTGGACCTAGAAAGGTCCAGGGAGTCCTAAGATATCAGCACCAGCATGAAGCAAGTTACACTTCACAGTAACTCATTTCTTACTTTTTTTTTTTTAATAGTCTAACGAAAAGAAAAATACTTCTGTGGGCTGAGCTTCATCTGCAAATGCTGAGCAAACAGCCCCCTACAGTACAATTCAGCCCCCTACAGTACAATTCTTGTTCGTTCTCCATTGTAGTACATCATTTTAGTGAAATATTTATTGCCGCTTACCAAAGTTTCACGAGACAGAATCAAAAGACTTTAAAAAAGGTGTGAGCAGACTGGCATAACTGGCACTGGTATTTTGCAACTTCAAACATCTCAATGGAAAATTGCAGTCCATCACACATTTCGATATAATATTCAAGAGTAGCAACTGGTTAATAGCCTTGTTTGAAAGATGAGAAAGTGCACTTACTGAAGTCCATTACAAGTTGAAAGAGCAACTCTGGAATCCTTGATACCTCTGATATTTCCATGGTAGTAGCAGTGCTCCCCACCCTATTCACATGAAAAAAAAAATAGAAAAGAAAAAAAGACAGAAAATCACTGATTTCATATCTATTGTCTAAATCGAAGGGGAAACATACCTAACATCTTCTATCAGGTAAGATTTCAGAGAAGGCAGTCTCAAGTTAAACTATATCCCAGTGACTATTACTGGTTAATAGTAAAAGTAAAGCTTGCTTGGTAAAGAATATTTTAAGTCTTCAAATTATAATGTTATTCTCTTGCTGATGTCACAGCACTCCTCATCTTTCTTTTTTTAAATGCATATCTTCACTGTGAATTGATTCTATAGAACTGTTACATAATGCAGGTTACATGAGCTGACTTGTTCCTAGATGCCTTCCAGGTCCACTGCAGTTATAAGTAATACGATGTTCATCAGTCACCTGGCGTGTGTTTGGCTTCAATTTGCATTCTACCAACTCAACTTTGATTTTCTCTCTCTAAAAAAGTATTAATTTAAGCACTATATCATTAAAACGCATATACCAGTATTACTGGTGATGAATAAGCCAGAAAGTAAATGTGGCTTAGATACATTAAAATGCACAGTTAAATTTTTTATTACTCTTATGATCTATAGACTGAAGTCAATTCTTGATTTTAACTACAAAAAAATTAAGAACAGATGCAAAATCTATTTTTAAAAGCTAGTATTTTTATGGTTTCATATACAGTCATATTTTAGACAAGTTCCTGCTCTTAAAAAAATAACATTTAACTTTCCTACATCCATATTTAAATAAGCAAAAACAAATCCAACAACACCTCAACACTCAGCTACACCCAAGACCTCAGTTCTCTAAAGCCTTAATTATAGAAAGTGAGGGAGACCCTGCTGAATGCTGCAGTGCAGGATTTGAAGAGCCAGAAGCTGCAAGGATTAGACAGAACAGAATTAGTGGCAAATGTGCTATCAAACAGGCATTCACTGCAACTCTGGATATATCTGCCAGCTCTCCACAGGAAGGTTAGTCAAGCTGCAGTGTGTATATATGAGGGGAAGAGGTCAAAACAAGATTAAAATGCTACAGAGAAAAATTGGTACATAAAATATTCAAGTTCCAATCCAGAAAAGCCTTACTCATCTGCAACCCAAACTCTAGTGAAAACTGTGTGCTTTCCTCTGAATTCAAAGTGCAAGCTCCCTGGACTCATCCAATTCTTTATTACAGAGCAAACTAAACTGAGCTCTCCTCTCCTGAAGCAATTGGCTCCTGACTGAGCTCTCTCTGAAGTGGGCATAGAAGCAGCCAAACCATCCAAGGCGGCTTCAAGGATGCTGAGAATGCATCTGAGAGACTGACAAGGTCAAGGCCCTCACAAAACACAGTTGCAGTGGCTTTCACTGTTGGTTGTTTTGTGTTGGCTTTTTTCTCCAGTATAAACCAGTGCCATAAAAATGCCCTTCCTCTGGTTAATGCCTACAATGCTCAACCCAAGTTTCCCAGGTTACTTTGAGAAGAATTAATTTGAATCTCCACTTTCCAGAAACATCCCCCATCTCACAAGTTAATGGCTACTGCATCTACAGCTACCATGTGTCACTGCACCCCCTCTGAGTCCAGTAAAACACGCTGAAACAGTTTCATTTTGTAGAAAACTCAAAGATTCCTGAACTCAGAAAGAGGAAGCACAACTCTGTTACCCAGAGGCCGGGAGGCTGCTAGGAAATATGTTAAGGCCAGACTATAAACATTTCAGATTGGAAATTCAGAAATACTTGTATTGTCAAACCACCATCTATTTGCATATAAGATTTGCGAGTGTTAAAATTTTAAATCTGATTTTTTGGAACTTTTTCTATCCTTAGTGCTGGACAGCAGAATCATTAATCCCTAAAATTCCATAAAACACTGCTGAACAAAGTGCTTAGACTGTTCAAGGCTTACAGAACTACTTACTGTGAACAAGGGTAGAATAAACCAGCTTCACGGATTGACTCTTCTAGTAAATAAGTGTATTTATTTTCTATCAGCAGAAAACATCAGGAACAGGACTGTTCTCGTTATAAATGTTTAGAAAGAAACCAAAACACTATTCTGATTTTCCAAAGCATGCTTGAAAGAACTGGTGAACTTAGAAGCTTTTAATTAACAGAAGTTCTGCTGCTAAACATCATTGAAGTTAAAATAAGAAAACTGAATGACACTGGTGTACTTTATTTAAACAGTTGGTCTTTAATATCCATCCACGATAGGAACTAAAAAATCTTCGCAAACAGCTACACAAAAAACCTTTTGGTAAAGTTGCCTTGCTCCCACATCAACTGAGAATGTACCATTCATCATCAAAACAGTCTCAATTCTGGTGTCATACAGCACCTGAATTCCAACACACATACTAGAACCATTTATTTGCAATTATTTGACTTGAAGAATTACCAAAAAATGTAAATGTTTTCAATTATGCACACCAATATTTCCATTTTTGATCTTATTTAATGAGTTATTCAAATTCTGAATGAAATTCCCCATAGACTCCATTCTGTATAATCAAATCAAAGCATTACACAAAAAGCAACTGCTGCGTATTTACTTTTCCATTAGTGAGAATACTCAGAACATGCTTTTTAATGACCAACTGCTGATCATCTTCCTCGCACAAGTAGTGTTCCAATGTTTTTCTTTTTTATAGATTGTTGTTCTAGTGAGGAAATTACTGTTTGTTCTGTCACGTTTTCACTCATTTACTAGAAATCTGTAAAATACAGTATTTTTCATCACGGCTCACATCTTGGCATCCACATCCAGAAGCAGAACAATCATTTATTCTAGTCTAAAAAGGATTACAAGATACTGTAAAAAGCTTAGGATGCAGTCCTCATTTGATCTCCTTAATTGTTTGTATATTTTCTGAACTTGTCATGAAGATTTCAATGCATTAATTAAAAGCTGTAAATTAAAGCTTAGTTATTGTTTCTAAGCAAATAAATTCAGAGATCCCCTAGGAAGTTTGGATCAAGTTGCTGCAGCACGCGAAGGCAGCACGTTTGCTCAGTCTAACGTTCCGATATAATTTTCCAGTCAGATTCATGATTCAGCAACCGCAGTGCTCAGTGCCAGTGCTGCAGCTAACAACTGCATGAGTTGGTCCAAATTCCACAGGGAGTTCTCCTCTTGCATCACTTAGCTTTTTTGCCCATTCTGCACAGTACCGATTCTTAATGAAAGAGATCACTTTCTTAGTATAATGATTTATTTTCAGTAGAAATATTCAGTAGAAAATTCATTGCAATAATTATGTTGCAATGTAATTGTTTCATTTTGACCTAATCTATTTCATTTTATTCGTAATTCTTTATAGCAAGGGCAAAACAATGAAGTTATTTAATTTTGGCCAAAAAAGTCCCCCCTCGCTGAAGGCGTAAATGTAATGTGACTGCTTGCTTTTCTCCACTCACATACAGGCACGTTTCATACATAGTAAGCTCCCAACAAACGTTCCAGCATTTATCTCATCTATGAAATAAGTCAGTCCCTGTAAATGTACTGTGTAATTTCCCTGTGAACCTACCAGTCTTCATGTTGTTAATACAATCAAAAGTTGATTCTGATTTCCTTAGTGCTAAACTATGTTGCATAACTTTATCTCTTGGTCATTGGATCAATAGCTTATTGGCACTGAATTCAACTTAGCAGCCAGTTTGAAAAACTAAATTAATTACACATCATGCAACATGCTAGCTTTCTACTGACTCCAGCGGTTAAGTTTTTCATTTTCTGTTTCCCAACTGTATATTTCTTCCAAAGAAATGTCACTGCAAGTTTTCTGTTTGTACATCTGACATTCCCACTCTCTATTCCTCCTGCAATTTTTGCTAAGTACATGTAATAAAGTCTACACTATCAGTGACTTAAAACCCTCTGTCCCCTACAATTCACAAGGCATAACTGTTGTAGCACTACTCGGATCATCCATCACTGTCTATTCCTACCCCGGCCCAGATGAGCTTCCTGATGTGCCTATAAAAAGGCTTGTGGTGTTTTGACCCTTTTTAAAAACATTATTGGCAGTGTTCCCTCAGAAATGCCAATCTGCTGCATTTTAAAAGCATAGTACCTTAGAAATCTTCTGTTTCCCATCTTCATAGTGAATCTCCACATAATTGGAAGATAACAAATCGCTGTCAAAGCAAAAACAAAGAAGAAACATCAACATGAGAAAAACTCTTTATACAGCCACGTTAATGCTTAAGTTAGAATCTTCAAACCATTTTTTCTTTCCTGGTAAATTAGCTAAAAAAAGCCAAGCAGCTTGTGACCAGGTTTGATTATGCATGAGGAGACAAAGCATGTTCCATCCTCCACTCCTATTTCAGTCTCTCAGTACGATTATCTTGAATACACAAAAATCCACTGACTTCAGAATTTTGCTAGCTGCCCATAACCATTACTTTTTATGTTTATGCTTAATTCACTATTGTTTTCAAACACATTTTATATATATAAAAATTATATACATTATATGCAAGAATGGACAAATATATACACGATTGTCCTGAAGTCAACGGTGTATCTCTATCACCTGTACCTTGCTTGACTTCCCAGCATTTTTAATGTATCTAAGAGCCTTGCAAACAGGAAAGTCTGAGACCGTGAAAGTCGTGAAAGCGTCTGACAGTGACACAGATATAAAAACTACTGCTATGAATAAAAACTATCATTCTGATGAAAGCCTGGTGCAACAAAATAGTTCTGATAGGAATTCACGACTAACAGGTACTTACAGTAACATGTCTCAAAACAAGATACCCTATCAGCAGTCCGGATAACACTGACTGTTAGTAATGGCTCACAAAATCAATTCTTCATCCTGCATTTATCAGGCTTCCTGCTGAAGTCAGTCACCAGTGGTTCTCTTAAAAGTCCTTTCTCAAAGCACTGAGAGATCACAGTATGGGCAAAAGAAACAGCAATAACCATGAATAATTACTGAGGTCTCTCATCATTTGTTTTAACCTTCATTTTGATAGCAGTATTTAAATGCATACACATTTAAAGTGCTGATTTAAAAATAAATTCAGATGCATAAAATCATTTTGACTTTCTCCATATGCATCATAGTAAACAATACCTTTTCTGCAAGAAAACACAAACACTCTGAAGAGCACAAGTGCTTGACTTCAGTACAAACACTCACTGCATTTAATGTGACAAGGTTCGAAGCTTCTAAAGAGGATTATATATACAAAGCACTTAAGAGCGTTGATAACATCCTTTACTTCTTTGTCTTTTTCACAATTATTATAGAGTATAAGAACTGCTGTCCTCAACTACTTAAAGGAATGGTAAAAGCAAGACTGGATGCAACACAAGAGGGGAAAATGGAAAATTCCATTCCAGGTTAAAACCTCGTGCTATCCTGAACTAGAAACAGCCTTAACCAAGTGGTTTCAACTGTTCCCACTTCAATCTCAATCATCCCGTGCTTGTAACTGTGCTCAGTAAATGCTTTGATTAGTCTCTGATCACAGCCAATCACAGCTTCATACAGTAGAGGAGGTTAATCTCAGGAGGTGAGGCTGAACTGACACACAAAGTATAAAACAGTTGTTCTTGCACAAGTCACATTCACACCGTAACACATAGTTCTCCACAGCTGAAAGCTGAAGTCTTATAGTTGCTTATATTTCTTGCCTTATACGCTAGTACTGCATGCAAAAGCCAGAGTCATTCTTTTGATTTTGAGTGTTTGTTTAATACAAACCTCAAGATCACAAGTACTTTTTCTGTTTGCAATGAGATTCTTAAAGGCATTCCTGCTTTCATTTGGAAGTTAATTTCCAAGTTCCATTGGGTTTCCTCAAACCAGTGACAGCATCTGTATTTATCTGCTTCCAAATCAAGGAAATT
The DNA here is from genome assembly GCF_038088225.1 of Cyrtonyx montezumae. Taxonomy (NCBI): domain Eukaryota; kingdom Metazoa; phylum Chordata; class Aves; order Galliformes; family Odontophoridae; genus Cyrtonyx; species Cyrtonyx montezumae. Next base: position 17,039,425 of record NW_027072078.1, on the reverse strand, counting down.
TATTTCTTTAAATCCTCCCACAGCCACAATACATGGCTGTCCTCAGAACGGCTTTCTACTCTCCAGAGCTTTTGGCATTCTGTTAGACTTGCAGTGAGCAGTCCCCTACTGTATCCACAGACTCACAGCCATATACAGCTTAATCACAAGACCTGCCCCCTTAGAATTGTCCCACTGCATGCGATGTAAGAGCTGCTCAAAAGCTGTTTCGTCCATCCTTTGCAGAATCTCTCCAGAACTCAGTGTGATTCTCCTGAATTTCAGTTGGGCTACTCTTGTAACTTAGTTATGTCCTTCTCCACCCTTCAGCTTCACATTACTTCCAGCTATAAAGGGCTCCCTCATCTAGGTAGTAAACAAAGCTCTACAGAGTATCCAACATCATATACTTGTGACAGAACATTCCTACATATATTTCACATACATAAAGAAAGCATGCAGTAGACATGCTTTTCCAGTAGACCATTCACTTCCATCATCACTGACTTTCCAGCTCTACTGCCTTGCGGACCTGCTGGATACAAGGCACATCAATAGAAACCCTCCAAACGCCCCACAAAGAAAGTAGGGGCCTGCTTTTGACGACATACTTCCCAAACACCATACTGTGAACAAAATGCACCTTTAATTTGGGAACAATCCTTCTGTCGAATGCAACGCAATCTACCACCTATTAGTTGGTAGATTCACAAATCGTTCTACAGCAGCATATTTAGCACTTCTGGTGATTATACTTTGTCAAAATTAACCACCAAAGTATTGCAAGGACACTTTTTACTCAACATTTCCCACAGGAAACACTAAATTTATATATACAATTGGAAAAAAACATCTCCTTAAACTAGGAGCTTCTACTTTGGTTGACACCAATACCTACATTTTAATGGTTAATTCATCAAGCATTTTAAAAGCAGTAGTTTGAAGAGTTTTTCAGGCTATTAAAAACAGCATCTTGCTCAGTTTCCACCAGAACTTCCTCTTACCACAGCACTAAAGATCATAACTCTTTAAAAAGCACTACTTGAAAGGCTCTGAAGAAATGAGCTGCTAGACAATATTACAGAAAATGAGGCCCGTAATATGGAAAATTCTTCAGTCCAATTCATTGTGACAGAGTATTCCTAGTAGAGCAATTGACAAAATAAAGATTTTATTTAAACCGTGGTTCGAATTCATTCAGCACTGCATTTTAATTGATCCATTTCTTCCATAATCAGCAGGGAAAACAGATGACTTTGAATTATCAGCATGAATTTTATCACCCTCTGACATAAGGTTGAGGGATGCCATCTTCGTTAGAATGGTCTAACTACTTCCTTCAATTCAAAACAAATCCTGTAAGTTTTTCCAACCAATCCTTTAAAACTCTTGTAAACAGCGTAATATGCACTGTGTCCTGTGACAAGATTTGCATTTTGTCTTTCGTGAGAAGCACCTCCTTTCTTTGATGTCTGTAGCTGGGAAAGGCAATAAACATCCTCATTCTGCCACGCAGATTTTCAGAGCATTTCCTTATTTCCTCATACATGCATTTGTCACACCCCATGCTTGTGGCCATCACAGTCCACCAGTCCAGCAGCTGTAGTCCTATCTCAGCTGACCACCATTCAAGACTGTTTAGAAGTGTCTAATATCCACACTTAATTAACTCCAGGATAAAGAATGCACAGAATGAAGTACTTTCAACACTAAAGCAAGTGCCCTGACAAGAAGGCTAACATTTACAACACCGTGTGCATTTTAATAAGCCAAACAGCACATCCACTCAGCTTTTTGATTGTTAAAACCAAATTCTTTAAGACATCTCAGAGGCTCCCACTATGTTCTGTGCACAAACATGCTTCTCAAGAGCTTTTATATCAGCACTTAAAGTGGGGTTTCACACAGGAAGTAGCCTGAGTTCCTTGTATCCCATTGAAGCAAGCTATAGTGTCAGTGACTTTACTGATAGCCATTCACTGCACAGCAACATACATAGGAGCACCACTTCATTACTACAAAGAAATCCAAAACTTGTGTGCTTGAAAGTCAGGCACTCTAAAGTTATTTTTTATGGCTGCCATTGTAAGTTCTCTCCTATGAAACTTCCATTAAAACAAATGTGCACACACACACTTTATCTTACAAATTTCTGCCAAAAAGAGCGGGGTGAGATGGTGGAAAAACTGAGAACAAAAAATAAAAATATTTAAAAGACTGATTTGGAAAATTCTAGGAGGAATGACAGAGGCAGATGACAAGGAGCTGAAATACTGCTGAGAAAAATGTGAGATGTTAAGCCAAGAAGGAAAGCTCTTGGTCAGTGGTAGGATTGGTGCTGCCTCCTGCTGCACTGCTGGAATAGCAAGTGGTAGAAGACTGCACAACACTGAACATACCCATATTATAAAACACGTTTTCATCATAGCTTTAATGACAGGATCAAAAACTGTAACTGAACTAGTTACTGCTTATTTGTTCCTCAGCCTGCAGAATTCCTATAGGTGAAGGCTCTGTCATGGCTCCATCCCCCAGTGGAGGAGAATCCTTCACCTAGAGGCTCATGCAAAACCATCAGACGAAAAACTACTGCTTCTCTTCCAAAGACAATACAGACGACTGCCCTCATCGCTGAAAAACACCAAGTACATGTCTGCAACTCACTGCTTTTTTGCAGCATTTCTCTCTAATATGTTTTAGTATGACATCAGAACATAAATACTGGTAACTTTGAACAGATCACAAGTTACCCACAGAAACTGTTGGTTTGCTTCTCCTTCAGCTGAAAGACTGCAATTTAAACTTTTGCCTTTCACATGTTGGTGAAGATGGACTGAGAGAAAGCAATTCAGCAGCACCTCAAGCGTTTTCTTAAAGCATCATACAAAAATGAAAAAATATATATTCTATATATTAGATATACCAGATCAGATACACTGGAATCATTAAGTACACACATTCTTTACATAAATTGACAGTACTGTTTGAGGAAAAAAATATTAATTACTGAACATAGTTTCAAAGTTTTTTGTTTCTTGTTGTTTTTTATTTTTTTTATATATATAAATCAGGCATTAGGACAATGCTGTGTCACATCTCTATTTCCCCATAAATGTGCAAAAATGCCCAATGACATCAGAAGCTGCAAAAGCACTTTCATGCAATAATGAAAGATTATTTTACCTATCATTTTATATACTTCTACATTATTTTTAAACTATCAGTGCAAACTTCCAGGGCACAAAAGCTCTCTTCCAATTTTAAGACAAACAGTTCCCTATCTCCAGCTGAGGACACATAAACAGAAGTGATATAAGCAGCTAAACCAACACTGACCTGTATTACACGTTAGACCTTCTTGACCAGAGATTTACCTAAAATTGTTTACTGGTAAATACATTCTAGGCTGTACCTATGGTGCAGCCAAACCACTAGGACTCCCAACTTCATTAGGAACTTCATGATTACTGTGACAATAATACATTTTCCAGCAATATTCCCACATGGCAACTTGAACAATTAAAATAACTTCTACGTGACAGTTCATCACTATCTTATCATCAAAAAAACCAACATCAAAAACAAGAAAATCAACGCCTTTCAAATACTGGTGCTACTGAAATTTCTCTGTCTATAAATGGAGAGTAATAAGCCACTGACATGTACATGCATCTAGTCTTTACGCTTTCAAGTGCACGGTGTCCAGAAATGAATACACATATTATCGTCCTGAATCGGAGCAGACATGTAAATGAAACAACAAGGACAATGGCAAACACCTCTAGCCACAGTCCAGTACGCTGAATGATGTACCAGGATACAAGTAGAAATGCTGTACATAGCGTTTTCTGTAACATTCTGCAAATACAGTGAGCATGGAAATTTTGTACCAATACAGGAAGTAAGTTAGTAACACCTGTCCATCATCTCACTACTACATGTGAAGAATTTTCACTGTACGTTACTGTGGTTTATGGTGTTATCACACAGGTTTAGAAACCATAGGCAGTAAAGTCATCCATTCTGTAACTACTTCTGATGTAATGAGACATTTTTTAAAATCCCACATAAAATACACAAAGATAATGCTATTTTTTATTCTTAATCATCGAGGGTCTTTTTTTAATTAACCAAAAAGACTGGTAGCATCAACTTCCAACAGCCAGCAATTTAATTATGGTTGAATTGAACTACAGATTTTTAAATCCATCATTGCAGCAATTCAATTACTGAATGCGTATTAATATAAAGACAGCTTTACAAATTTAAACATAAATATCAGCTTTAAACACCTTTAACTTTCACTATTACATTCAGGCTTCTGAGGACCAAACTATCAATTTATACTTATCTTTAAGTACCATTATCCCTCCTGAGTCACAAAGTTGTAAAGGCATATTACGGATGTCAGAAAGGGAAATAGCAATCTTGCTTAGGAAAGACTCCATGTTGTTTTATATTAATACCCTTGGACAACAGCATAGTTTTCTGTAGGGAATTTCACATGCCCTGACTTTGTACTGTAAGTTGAAGACAATTAGAACAGGAAAGAAAGAAACCTCAAATAGTGCACTTACTTATTCAAAGTGAGGTCAAGGATGAATTTGGAACCAAAGGCCTCAATCTGGAAACTTGCCTGGGCCAGATGTACAGCCTGTAAACATGAATACACAGCAATACTATAGAGCTTTGCAAAACACTGTAAGTTGTCAGAAAGAATAATTGAGCTTTATATGCAAGAAGTATTTGTGACTAACATCTGTGACACAAGTTACGGAAACCATGCTCATTTTCTCCCAAACAACGAGATTCATATAAATATCTATTTTTGTCATAGCTTGATGGCTGTGTAACAAAAGCCTAAGTAACATAGTATACTGTTCTTTTAATTAGGTTTATTGCATTCATTCATCCTAAAAGACCCAAAATAATTAAAGCATTTGCGATACAAGGCTTCTAAGAAAATTGGGGCAAAGCTCATATTACACATTATGAAGGAGTTACTTCAAAATAATCAATTAAAGGCTTTATATCTGGCATTATAACCAAACCAACATATAGAAGACTGATTCTACTCAAAACAAACAAACAAAACAACATTAGCTAGTCTCACATAGGCAGTTAACCTTAATAATATTCAGTTTTTCACAATTATATGGATGGCATACTTCAGTACATTTTGATGTCACCTTGATGTCACTTACAAGAGACATTCAAAACACCTTCAGCTGCTTTCTAGAAAAATAAGCGAAGGCAGTCCAAGAATTTCTTCCTGTGAAGACAGTGTTCCAGCAGGGAGAAATAGACTGCACCTGAACTTCACTGATCAATATTCACTAATCAAATCATGCTTACTTATATACTAATAAGAAACAAAATAAGTAACTACATTTAGTTGGAATACTGTGCCCTCTAATCAAAAGACCAAAGAATATTACTTTATAATTAAACGCCACAGTAGATACTCAGATGCATCACAAAACACACGAAGTCCTGCCTGTTTATTGCATAACTGAGATGATACGAAGGTTACCTTTTCCAACCCACAAGACCTGTGACTCTGGCTTACCTTTGGAATTTTTTCCATAGATAATGACTCCTTTTTGTTCCTCTTCCATTCGTGCACTATGTGGAGTACCGCTGACTTTCATCTTGTTTTTCCTCAGCAAACGTATTCATATTTTATAAAACTCTTCAATGTCAATTTAAAAATCTATTTCTGAAAGTTGCCAGAGCATCTAAATTTGGCTTTGGTGTTTCCTTTGTTTATCGCTCTTTTCCCCCAGAACTGTAATTTACCTTACAACTAAGATACTTTACAAAGCTTCTTTGAAAACAGGCAAAGCAGAACAAAAGAAAAAAAAACAAAAAAAACACAGATTGTATAGCGACAAAAAGTCTTTAGTAATAAACAGCCCCTATCCAAAGCCTAGGTTGTTTTGTTTTCCTTTTATTAAGAAATATAAAAACTTTAAACAATAAGTTTAAAAGTAATATTGCTAGGTGGTTGGTATCTACAGTAATATGGAAGCAAACCAGTATCGGGCACTGATGTTTTGCTGGTTTTTTTGTGGTTTTTTTTTATCTTTTTTTTTTCTTTTCTGTAATGAAGAGGTTGTCTCAGCAGTTCAGCAATTTGCTGAAATAACACTGGGCTGGCAAGGTGAGCTTGCAGATGCTCTGAATTACCAGGCTGAAGCAGTTTGAGTATAAATAGAAGCAGGAGACTCGATGGAGAGAGTCTGTTTCAAAGATGAAATTTACACAAAAAGAAAAGTAATCCCCAACATTACCCTCAGATTACATTGAACAGAAAAGTAACGTCAAAAGTGACCATTTTTTCCAGGATCAGCTTAGACAGAAATAGAGTAACCTTTCAGTTTGGTCTTGGTGCAGCATTTCTTTCACCTCCTCTAACAAACTAACCTTAACTTAAAATATCTACTCTTCTCAAACACTTGATAGGACAGAAGCAGCATCAAGGCTAAATAATCATCTAAGAGAGACAGCAAGCACTTAGTATTGTACGAAGTACTTTTCTGGTTTTGCCACTACTATTGCTTTAAATGCCAATTATAAACCTAGTAACTAAAACACTTTAATATATTTACTTTCAAAACGAGGAAATGCTTAAGTGCATAGGATAACGTATAAAACACATTTCAAAAACGCTTGTGGCACGTTTGTAATTATGTCTTCACCTTTTGAAATCTGTGAAAAACCTGAAACTTTTGCACAAGATATCACAGATACCAAAAGTTTATGCATACAAGGAAAGAAACCCTTTTAGAATTCCAATCTAAAGATTGGGAATTCTATCACGTTCTATTAAATCCAAATGACAAATTCTGGCCCTGATTCAGCAATTGCTGAAGGATGGGAAAAATCAGTCTAGACAATAGCATCCCACGACCGCTACACCGTATATCCCTCCCTGGACATCTATTCTTCAAGACAGATAGGTACATATCCTGTCTGATCTGCTATAGCTTTATTTGGTCCACTCAAGCCCATTTGGTGATATGTGTAACATTCCTTACTGTAATTTCTAACCCATCAACCATTTCTGCAACTTAAAGCTATTAAAAGCGACTTCTAATCTCAATTGAGAGTATCACCAGAAAAAAAAAAGATTCATTCGGTAGTATTAAAAATAATATTAGTGCTATTTCTGAAAGCAATTACTTTTGAACATCTATTACAGTGCTTCACTTACAATACATGCAAGCCTGTACACATAAGCAATTACTGTAAAGCAGCTGACAAGGTGATTTGGCACCCTGCAGTAGGGCACATTCTCCAGCACACTCAGCTCAAACCATTGGTTATAAAAAGAACACCAGATTTTAAATCCCTGCCGTTCAGCAAAAGCACTGCTTTGAATTCAGGTGAACACAATACTCCACTGCTGCGGTGAAATACTGATCTTGTTCATACAGTTTAATAATGTACAACCACGTATGAAAGCTATGAGCCAGAAATCAGATAAAGGTAATGAAACTGTTTCATCCTGAAACTGACGTTTTTCCTGTCACAGACCAGAACAGAAAGCCACCAGCGAGTTGCCACCAGTGTTTTAGCCACTACAATTGCTGTGTATCATCATGATGGAAGCAGCATTTCAGAAAATTATCTGTGATAAGGTATATACCAGAATCATTTCAAAGTATTCTCTTATCAGCTACTGTGTAATGCAATGCCTCAAATATAATCTGAAAATCGGTGCTCCTTGGATACGCACGTTACACTTCATCCTGCATAACACTTTAATGCACGTTCTTTACTTACGTACACAGGAGACTAACCAGCTCCGTACGTGTTTATTATTTTAAACTCTCTGCAGAGCTGCCTGCTCTGATGGGTGCAGGCTGCCTCAACTGCAAAGCAGCAACACTCAGTGCAATTCTTCTGCAGCAAAGACGTGCTGATACAGGAATGAGCTGAAGAAGGGTGAGAATCTTTAAACATTCTCCTCTCCCTCAGTCTGAGTTAAATAAAAATTAGAAACATATAAGAGAAACATTTTTGTTCACTGATCTAGGTGGTCAGATTACTCATACTGTCACTGTGAAAAAGATTCTTCATATTAGGAGTGCCCCAAGACCACTATAGCTTTTTGTGCAATGCAGCATCTCTGTTTTATTTCCACATCAAAAATCTGTATGTATACATAAAGAATTCCAGTTTCTTTCACATCAATCATTAGCTTTCTGTAAGTTTCAGGATATGAAAGGAGTAGAAGTTTGTAACTGGAGTCTGATGTTCTGCTGTCACAACTCAAAAGCTTGTTTCTGTTAACTGCTTGACCATAATTTGTCCACAATTCCCATTTGCCAGATTTTCAGGAATTGTGTAACGATCATCACAAGAAGTGAACTTCAAAGTAAAACTGCTCTGAATGCAAAAAATACTGAAATCTGCCGTAAGTCTTTACACAAATGTCACAGTATTATTTAACTGACTGATACCACCTATAGGTCTGCTATATTCATAGAGATAACGATGCCCACGTGATAAGTTCTTTATTTGCACGTTGACTGAAATAAGGGCCAAAAGTTCTCTCCTTTTAGTTGCTGAGCAGAGGGCTCCAACATCCCTACTCTGGAATCAGGAATCTAAACCAGGATTTGATCGAAAATCTATCTAAACACTTCTCAATCTAGAACTTCCTTCTGATAGCAGTACCAGCAAGCCACCATTCCCACAGCATGATGCTCAGTCACACACAGTGCTGACACTGGCCTCTAAAAATCATCTCTCTCTCCAGGCTTTGCTAACAAGACTCTATAAACTAGTGCATCCATACCCTGGATCACTTTTTTGTCGTACCTAACTGCCTATAAGTACTAGACAGAACATATACATTTCCTTCTCACAAATATCACAGCCAACATTTCAGCTAGAAAACAAATATGGGAAGACATAAAATGATATGATCCAGGGAACAGTCACATTCAGCCTCATATTGGTTCACTGGTCCTGACAGACTTGCTTGCATATGGTGTTCTTTCTGCTCCCATGTGAGCATTTGCAGGACCCACCAGGTGCAAACTTTGCAATACTCCAACGTTCAGTAGGCATCAATGAATGTCAGCGGGGAGGATTTTTTTCCACATGGAGATTCAGTGACACACCTTTGCTTCTCGTGCACTTTTATGCCAGGCACCATTCTGTCAGATTGCCCCTCTGCTGCCATCTGTCATGTGGCAACAAAGGGTAGTGGAACATTTGCAGGTACATCTCTCCTCTACCAACATCCGCCTCTGAGGTCACAGGCCATCATGGTAAAATAGGAGGCATTTCTTTTGGAGCAACCCTCATATTTGCGGAGAAGTTTGGATAAAGCAGATGTCCTTCTACTCTCAGAAGATGTGAAGACCAGCTTCAACGCTACTGTCAGTAACTCCTGAAGCTGCAGGGTGCACATAAGCCCTTTGCATTAATACAAACTCAATATGGAATCAAAAGACAACGCACACGTAATCATCCACTTGCAACTACTTTGAATTGGAGCTGCAGCACTGAAAATTCTGACACAAATGCAAACATCAGCTGAAATACAACAAAGCCTCCCCAACAGTCTATTAAACTCATACCAAAGCTACATAAAGTTAATTCATTAATTTGATTATTTAAATCAGAACTGTAACGTTTTCAATACAAAAGGATTTAAAGCAAAGACTTGTCCTAAGACAGGCAAAGGGAATACAGTAATTAATGCATATGATTCTCTCCGGATTTCACTAAGACCTCACACAATGCCATCTTTTCAGAGGTTATTAACCATAAATATTCTCCCAAGTTTTATGAAACAGATCTGTTTTCTCCTCAATACCACCTCCTTCACTACGGCTACAATAGGATTGTTTTCCTTTCATTCTGAGGTCGCCTCCTCCAAGTTGGACATGCTACGTACCAAGAAAGTAGCCAAGTCTCACAAACTGGGACTTACTGGTACCTCAACCTTTCAAACAGGGTAAAGGCACAAAACACAGCATTAAGCCTGGCAGAAATATTTTCTTTTTTAAACTACTAACAACTGATCTGAGCAGAAGAAACCAAAGAAATCCCAGGAAAATGGCACAAGATTAATAGAATTTTGGGGGATAGAACTGTCTTCAGAATTTCATTTACTACATATTACTGTTACGTATTTCTTTCAGCCATTATTGTCTTTGCATCTCTTTTCCAAAACTACGCTAAGAATTATGAAGATGTAAAATACACTGCTTCCTCACAGCTTATGATTTAATTCAAGCTTTTTTCCACTCAAAATTTTCTGTTTGCCCTGAACTGTGACCTCAAAACCACAGGTTTTTCCTCTGATCACCATCACAAGGATTTGCTCCTAGCATTCCGTACCAAGTTGTGGCCTGTGCAGTTTTCCCCCTCTGTCCTAACAATCTGTATATGCAATCTGTGCAAATGTATCAAAGCAGTTATCTGGTTCAATCAAGAGTTTATCAAAAGGCTGCTTCTACCTGCAGAAGTTCAGAATGACACACAAGCAGAACACAGATGACTCAGTTTTTCAGCAAGTTTCAGGTTTCTGGCAAGCTTCTTTGGCATGCTTTTATAAAGGTACTCATTTTTTAGCATTTCGCACTAAAAATAACTTCAGAAGAAAAGCCAGCCTTAACCATAAGGAAACAGAGGTGTTCAGACTGGAGAGTCTTCAAGCATCAAGTATTCAAAATATTTTTTTAGTGCCTAAAAAGAAAGTAGACTACACCCTAGAATTCTGTCCTCCCTGGAGAGGGACCGTTTCACCAAGTCAAAGCCACGCAGAACATGCATTTCTGCTCACAGCAAGGAAATGTGCTTGGAAAAAACAAGAATGAACGGGAGAGATTCTACCAACATTTTAGAGTGTGCATGCCCTCTTCTAATGGTGTTTAAACAAATTCAGATGTAGAAGGAGATAGAGCAGATGAGAGCTAAGAAGGCAGTTTAATATTTTGGATTTGTTGGTCCGCTGTTCTATTAGCCAGCTCTTCAGTGAAGTGAAGTGAAGCAGGTTGCAGACTCTCAACTTTATGAAGAGATTTTTAGACAAAAGCAGATTTTATTTCAAATCATTTTACGTAACTGTACTTCTCTAGCTTAGCCTCATTTTCCACACACATGCATAACTTCTACTACTCTCCCCTCCTTCAGAGTGATTCAGCATTTCTGAAGCATTCCAGCCTAACCCCACAGACTATCCTAACGGCTTACATTCTTGACACTATAGTGAAATTTGACACAAAGGGGTCTCCTCAACAACATACACAGTTAGAGAGTATATCTATACCTACAAACCATCAGTATTAATATATCATGTAATGTATATGAAAATTTAGGTTAAAGAACATACAGTTCTAAAAATAATGGAGGGGAAAATATATACACAGGAAAAAAAAAAAGAAAAATAAGCCATCCTGGCATTCTAATTCCACTTCTGCCCAATGTATCTAAGGGCAAGTCTCTCTCCTTTCAGCATGCAAACCATCAATCCTAAATACAGATTTCTTTCTTGACCCAACTATAACAATATTTTTCTTTATATTAGCTGTGTAGGAGACAGTAAAATCTAACAATGAGGATTTATTAAAACATAGCATTTGTTTTAAATCTAGAAAGGGATAAAAGCAAGCACTAAAAAGTTCATTCACTCTTCCTCCAGAAAGACAGCTCTCATGTGCACCTTCTACAATCCAGTAGAAGTAGTGGCACTTTTATTGTTTTGTTTCTGAGTTGTTTTCCCTTGGCATCTTAGAAAGATTTTTTTCTTCCTTGATTACAGTGAATGTTAAACAGGACAAAATAACCAAAATACTTATTGGTTATTGTGTTATCAGTGAAACAGAAGGAGGAGCAAAGAAGAAAAAAAAAACCAAACACACGCAATGACAGATGCAAGAATCAAACTGGGTGAGGGAAAAAGCTGTAGGAGAGAGAGAAGCTCTATGTGGTGCTCCAGGAAGAGGAAATTTAAAAGAAATAAGATAAAAATAACAACAACAACAATAATACAATGGATCCAGACAAGGAATACAATCAACCCTCTTATTCAGTTAAAGGCAACAAAGCAAAATAAGTACTATGCCAGAAGAAGAAAGTCAACATAATGTCAGCCTCCATGAAAATCCAAATCTGAACCTTTCTGTGGGAAGAACCACAGTGTTAGCAATGGCTAGACTTCAAACTGACACTGAGGGGAAAGATCCATTTTACACAACACTCAGCACCACACATACCCAAGGAAATCAATACCAACTCGGTCAGCACTGATTTCTGCAGAGCTTTACCCCAATAAGTAGAGAGAGGTAGGGCACAGGAAGGGAAGGCAATGGCAGTAATGTTCTTGTGAGAATGCTGGATAAGTGAAGAGCCCAGAAGACTTTCACTTCTGTGCGTTTCATGAAAAACGCACACAGAAACATGGAAGGAGCAATGCTCCCAAAGGCAGGCTGCCAACCAACTGCACATCCCTTTCCACCATATCCCTCTCCAAAGAAGGGACAGAGCCCACAGTGTGTCAGCTAATTGAAGAGCGGTCTCACTTCAGGGCAGCTCCCTAGGTGTCAGGGGATGAGACTCTGCATTTCCCCAAAGAAAGGAAATGCTACGGCAATACTCATGAACAGCTTTAGAAAACAGAATTTGGAAGGACCTACACTTTTTCCACGTCTCTGAAGTTTGCATAAACAGAGCACTTTCAGTCTGCACGCGTGCTGTGGGGGCAAGGAAGGAAGGAAGGTTGTTTTTTTTTTTGTAATATAACACTGACACGGCTCACTGTTTCCTAAATAACATCTGAGACACTTTTAAACATGCTGTAAATGAAAATCTCACATGCTTCAAGAAGGTTGTGGTGTAACTTCTGAGGACAGTATTATTTTAAGTGGTTCATTTTCCAACACGGGGACAATTTTTCTCCACCATCCAACGCGTTGATGCATTTAGACCCATCTGAACGCACTGTGTCCAAGAAGTAACCTTTCCTCTCATGAAAATATCACAACTATACAACTATTTCTAACATTATAAAGTAACTCCATATTAATTTCACATCTGAAATGTCACAGTATCAACAAAAACGAACACATACTAAATCCATATTCCAAAACTCGTGCAATTTGATAGGTAAGAACTACACTACAGCTAAGTGTTGATCTATGGTATTGTTGGAAGACTTATCTGCTTTACTGTCTTTTTCTACCATGATAACCTCCTCCTACTCAAACACTCTATCTTCATTTTGCCTTTTTAACTTACTGGAAAAAAATGATTATTATTTTTTTAAATATAAATTTATAAAATTATAATGGAGTAATTTTAAGCGGTGCCTCCAAAGTAATAAGGTTTAGAAGAGGTTTACCTCTATATCAAGTTATTCCAAATGAAAAAATAAAAATAAAACAAAGAATTATGTAGTCTCATGCGATTTCAGAAACATTTCTATCCGTACAAAATATTAGACAAGACTAGACCATAAAAAGACACAAAACCAACAACCCCAAAAAATCTTACATTGGTCTTTGCCCGTCATACACAGGCAGGAAACCAATACTGCATTTATTAGGTAGAGCATGATCCACTCAGCATCAAGTAACTCACATCTTCAGTTTAGACTGATAAAGAAAAAAACTCCATGGAACATTTCTCCATTGCAGAGCAGTTTAGGAAAAATTATGCTGACGATGGTATAAAGTCAAGCTACAAAAACGACCGATGTCCGACCAATTCTGACTGATTACCATTCATTTTATCTACAGTTCAACTACTGGACTGCACTGAAAATTAAAATATTTTTTAATTAAGACATGGGAAATAACACTCTTGTCTAATAACGTTTAATATTAATTCCTAAAAACAACAGTAAGGGTCAATATTAAGTCCTGAAGATTTACAAAATAAAACATATGCAGTTCTGCATTACAAATTACTTCTTTTTTTTTCCTTTTTTTAATGCCATAAAGAAGCCTCATATTACCCCACCTTATTGTGTTTCTGCTGGTGCCTTGCCCTAGTATCCAGGACATGGTAAGGGGTTTCAGAGTCCTTGTTGATGTAATAAATGAGTCTTGAAGGCAGTGTGATTTCTTTCTGGATTGCACTGTTGTAGCTGTTATTTTCACTGTTGCTGCTTTTATTTGGCTGAAATGCATTCTCTCCATCTGTCAGTACCTCCTCAGTTCTGCCTGCTGTTTCATTCCAGTGCAGGTCTGAGGAAAAAAGATACGCCGGCCATAAATTAGATGGCAGAATATGTTTATTTCCATTAAAAATGACACGTGCAACTTGCAGTTTTCTAATATTTAATCAACTTCTAAAGAAAACAAAAAGACAGTTTATTCACTGAGCTAGATCTGATTCATACTCACAAATAAAACGGTTTTGGAAATAACATTAATTATTTAAATGCACATACGTACGTTTCCCATACAGTCACAGATTATAAATATTTCAACACCTTTCAGCCAACAAGGCTGACGAGCCTTACTGGACGCATCGTTATACCGTACAGCCTCCTGTGCTTGCTAAGGTCTCCTCCATGTTGAAAGATACACGTACACACACAAAATAAATACACATCTACAAAAAGACGAAGAACGCTTGTCACCCTTCTAAGACAAACCGAATTCTAAAAGCACACACACGGTACATAATCGGAAGTTGTTATCCACTCCGTTAACAAGAGCCCTGCGCTTCGGAGGCACCTTTTCAGCCGAAATGCTCTATCTTCTCACATTAAGATGCAGTCAGCCAACGTACAGCGTGAAATCGGCAGCGAGGCGACCCGCAGAGCGGCGGCGGGCGGCACGGCTGAACAAGCCGGCTCCCGCTCACACGCGCAGAAGCCCCCGATGCCTTTTTGTCGCATTCCTCAGCGGGCGCTGCTCCTCGCACTGCAGCACCGCCTCAGCGGAGCGCAGCCGGGGAAGCCTTAACGTTTGTCCCGTTTCGCAAAACAGCGAAGAAAGCCACCGAGCGCGGCGCCGCGTACGGAGCAGCGGACGCGTACAGAAAGCTGCAAGGAGCGGAGGAAGAGCTCGCTCGGTGGCGTCGCGCCGTGCGGGGCTCAGCGCCCAGCAGGGAGACCAGGGGACCGGGAGAGGGGCGCGGAGGGCGGCGGACGCCCGGCACGCGGAGCCGCCATACCTACCGTCTGCCGCCGCAGCCCGGGAGCGGGCGGAGCCGTGGAGCAGCAGGAGCGGAGCGACGAGGAGCGGCAGGAGCGCGGGGCGGCCGCGGCGGGGCCGCCTCAGGGAGAAGCTGCCGGGCGGCTTCATGGTTCATAGCGACCCGAGGCGTCCCGGGCGGAGGCAGAGCGAGGCCCTCGCTCCTGCGGGGCCGGGAAGACTGAAGGGGGTGAGCGGGCGGCCCCGCACCGCGGAACCTACCCGTCCGCCTCCTCGCTCCGCCGTGACTGGAGCCCGCTACCTCGGCGCGAGGGCGGGCGAGAACGGCGCGCGCGCGCACCTTCGCCTTTACACCCCCCCACCCCCCACCCCCAAACCGCGCAGCCCCGCGGCAGACGCACGCGCGGCGGGGCCGGGCCGGGCAGTCGCCGTCTGCCGCGCTGCCACCGCCCCAGCGCGCGCAGCCGTTATCGCCTCAGGCAGGTGGCGCGAACCGCCCGCGGTCGCGCTGACAGGAGGACGGAGGTGGCGGCTGAGGCTGTGCCGGCGCACCGTACAGCTGGACGCTGAGCTCTCAGCACGCGTTTTGCCCGCAGACCCGCAGTATCCACGAATGCATGTACTTTATTTAGGCTCAGGTCTCCCGCTGAAGCAATGAAGATGATTCTGCTTTTTGCCTGGGTGTCCCTTATTCATCCCATGGCAACCCGTGCAGCTGTCCAGCAATGCAGGAGTCTCCTCCGCTTCATCTAGCTTCCGTCAGAGGGCAGCCCGCCTTAACACAGACTTCATATCACCAAATTCATTACCACAGCTAATTTAGAACGTAAGTAACTTTGCAAATCATTACCATGAAGACTTTTATAGCAGTAGCGTTACTGATTTATTTTAATATCAAAAATCATTCTGGTCTGCACATGCCCCTTACCTACCAGCACATGCTGGTCAATTCTGAGCTTCCAGTAGGTAGCACATCTAAGTCGTAATTGTAATAAGTTAATATGTAATAGCAGTCATCAGAGAGCAACAGAATGGCCCAGTGTGAAAAAATAGTAAAAAAAACCTTAGGATCACTGTTGTCCGGATCTAGGGAGAACCTATACCAGTTCTCTATACAAACTGGTATTTCTCGATAGCTGCTTCCCCAGGCACTTTCCATACAGCCCAGCTGTTCCACAGCCTCAGACATCACCAGAACCTCTCCAGTAGCACACTTAGTCTCACAATCAATGACTGCCACACAGCTAAAGCTCTGTTTTTTGAAGCTGACAGTTTCAGGTGGCCATGTAGTTTGGAGAGCATAGCCAGCTCCATGTGAAATACCCCACTGTGAATGACAGCTGCCTTTTATTTTTTTAAAACCAGCTTTTGTCTTTGAAAGACACTGAAATAAACCCAAATACATATCAGAAACAAGGATTATCATAGTAACATCTGCATCCAATGGAAGTAACTGAAAACTGTGAGTCAGAGGCATGCAAGAAAGTGCCAATAACCAATGCTTCAAGATTGGCTATGGAGAAAATGGATATTATGCAAGGAAGACATACTTTCAATCTAGATGATAAACAAAGTTTGCATCACAGCTCCAGTCTGTTGCCCAGAGCTTTTAAATTCATTACTCGCTTATCAGGATGGGGGTCAGTGAACACAGATTGAAAATGCAGTACTGCAACTCAAATTGAAAAGACTTCAGATGCAGAACTGCTGATAGCAGCCTTCTCTTTTCATTCTAGGCTCCCATTTCCTGACTGGCTGTCAAGCCTCCACAGTAAAGACGCCACCTTTCTACACAATCAAATCTTTTTCTCTGGTATCACCTGAAAAAAGTACAGTGTCAGTGTATTCCTTGACTTAGAAAAATCTCTATATAGAATAGGTTTTTTAAAGTTCTTCTTACCCAAGGCATAAATAATCCTGGTCATGCTGACTGAACATTTATTATGGAAGTATTTCTCACTGGTATATGAGGAAAACTTCTGGATTTCAACAGCAGTAGAACAACATATCTTCGAATATTTAACAATTTCAAGAATCAAGTTGGACCCTGTAACAACAGAGCAGGTGGGGTATCCCTGCTTGTTGCTCACAGAGACAAGAAGGTTTTATAGAAAGAGAAATACTTCTCTTGCAGACAGAATGCAACGGAGACAACTTCACGGGGCACAAACAGATGACTGCTTCATCAAGCAGAAAACCTTTGCAAGAATAGCATAAAATCACTGACTATCAAGTTCACAACAGTCATGATCATTACAGAATCAAATATCAGAATGGAATATCAAATATTCAGCTTAACGAGGAGTTTCCAAGCACAGAAGAATGAACCGAAGAATGAACCCAGTTACTTCTGTAACAATGAGAACACTATCTGGGTAGTTTAAGACCAGTCTTGAGTGACTGAAGAGTATGCACCACAGAAGGCTGCACCAGGCAGCACAAACAGCAGAGCAGAAGTATCCAGTGCTGAGCTCTGCTGACAAGCGAGTGCAGTAGTCAAGCATGGTTATGACTTACTCATACTACTGCAGTATTAGCGGGCTCAGCCATAGGCCTAGGTCCTGCTGTGCTCTGTGCTGTACAAACATTTTCTTTTGATTTGCAGTAGTGCATAAGTCAGCCAGTGCTGTAAATAACAAAACACATCTAAGAGTCCTGGGCAGGAGGGGGTATCAAGCACTCAGGGACATTGAACAGCAGGACCTCAGTAGCTGGCACATGGCTAATTTGCACGACCTCTAGTGTGCACTCCAGAGAAGGCAATAGCCATTCTCTGTTTCTCAGTAGAGGAATAAAACAAAGCTGCACTGAAACTTCATGCACCTCATATTTAATTACTTTCATTTTTATATGTGCAGTAGTATATTTTATATCAGGTATAGTTATTAATAATTTATACTTAAACCTGGGAATTATAATGAACAATGCAATGCATTAGTATTACCTTTTTGTAATAATTATACATCATGCATTCATTGTCAATATTCAGCTATTCTCAAATAACTCCTCAGTCATCAGTGTGAAGGAGAATATTTCCATAAGAAAAGCTGTTTTGGTTTTGTCCCCCTGTTTACATAAGATGTCCGTGTCTTGGTATGCATCCCTCCATCACAGCAGCAGCCCAGCATTTTGATTTTCCTGTTTCACTTCATTTCATTAAGTACACTGCCTCCCTTGGTTGCTGAAGTGTAAACATTGCAGTAATGCAATAAACACACAAGAGATTCAAGAAACAGTTTTTGCTCTAGATTCTCCTGAAGCAAGCATCACTTTATAAATCTAGCAGCACAGGGCTTCCACTGCTCTTCACCTTGCCACCTTTATTTCAACCTCATACTCTAGAGGAAGAATATTCTCCTGTTACTTAGTAGTTCAAGTTCTAAACACAGCTCTCCCCCTCCATGTTCTGCTGGGCACAGTGCTGTCTTATTATCATAGAGTACAGTAAAAAAATGACATTTTTCCATTAGAATTGCTTTTTTTTTTTTTAACAAAGCTTTGCATGTTTAGCATTACTGCTAGCTACTCCTCTCCACAATAGTACTACACAAATGAGCTCTTATGTGCACCATCTATTCCAGCACTACAGGTCAGAATATACATGGTAATCAGGATACACTTCCCATTCTCTCCTTTCAACATTGTGAAATATTAATGGTAAGGTCAAGTGGAATAAGATGATAAAAACAAATGCATCTTAGCAACATGCAGCAAGGGAGAGAACACGGCTGTGACACTGATATCAAATGAGTCAGAGGTGGTATTAACTGCAGTTCAATTCATAACCAGGTGAAACCTAGCATCAGTAAGCTTCTTTAGTTTGCAGGAAAGATCTAACTTGAATAAAGCAATGCAAACATATTTCAGACTGAACTCACTTGTGAGTGTGCATTCATTAGCAAAGGATTCACAAGCATTTTGTAAGGATTCCTTGACAATGTTGAAACTACTACATGCATGTGATGGCAGTGAGGTATTTTTGCCACCGGTGCAAACATTTTAGTTCTAAAGGCTGCAATTATTCAACATATTGTCCAATTTACTGAAATAGGCACAGCAGAAGCAGAAACATACTGGTCAACAAGGCCACCAAGAACACATTTGTCATCTATTTCAATACAGATATACTTAGCAAGTAAAACATAAGCTGCCAGCAGAAAAAATGCTGCTCTTTTAATAAGCAAGCATTTCTAGCTCTGTCTGCGACACCAGGCCTAGTCCTTGCTTGTTCTTCTCACTCTTGTGTGTTAACATGCAAAATCAGTGTCAAGAAAGAAAGATAAGTGAAATTTTCCCTGCCACTCTAAGTATGCTTATATTTATTTTTAAGCAAGTACACACTTGTCCAAGTTCATATCTGAAGGACTTGCCACAACTGATCAAATACTTACAAGTGGTAGGTTCTGGAAAATACACCACAAAACAGATTGCAGTGATTCCAGTGTGACTTTGCAAAGGGAAGGTATCAACACTCCTTTCTTGACCCATTTGCACATGCACACAGGAAAAAAGGACTGCTAGGAATCTGCTGAGTTATTCAGTCAAGCCCCCACTGGTTATTCCATCACACAATTCCTTTTGTACATTGTATTCAAAAGTAACTAGGGGTTTGGGCCTCCCAGTACCACTGGAAAGCTGCTCCAGAAGCTCAGCGCTTGAATCACTATGTAAATCCTCCTACTTCCAGTCTAATTTTGTTCATGCCTAGCAGAAACCTATTTGTTCTTGCGCCAGCCCTAGCATTAACAGCTTATTCCCCCTGCTGGTAGAAATGTCCAGGATGCTGATGCTCACAACTTCAAAGCCAAAGAAGAAACAAAAATATGAAACTGCAGATGAAACCAGTAAGAATGTTATCTTCAGCACAAAAACACTCAAAATAGCAAGGGCCACATTATCTTGAGAAGCAGAAAGAATATGGCCACACCAGTATAATCCTTGCTCGAACTACTACTCCTCACCAAGAGAAGGAATGTGCTAGCTACAGCTGCTACTGCCAGGAAGCTGGTTCTCTGGACACAGACTTGCAGCACTTATAGAAGTACTACTCTCCCCAAATTCTAGAAGAATCCTGCTCTTTCTCCAGTATTTGGACATGCTGTGGGTGCTGCTCAAGTAACAAATCTTTACAGTCTGATTTTCTACATGCATCCAGCAGAGCTCTGCGCTGATGTTGCTGCCATCACTGCTGTAATCCTACGTTATAAAAGGTAGGTTAAAATGCTGAATAGCAGCAGTGTTCGTCAGGACAGAAAACCTTGGTGTTTCCATAAAATGCAACATTACAAAATAGGAACAAGATAGAAACTGCTACATTCAATTATGCATTCTGCCTTTTCTCCATAGATAAATTTGGACCGATTTCCCTGTTCCTTTCCTAATTAGGCATCAGGATGAATCATCAGATGTGAAATGCACTATCCTGAAAGATTCCTACTTGAGGACATATATAGGATTTGGCACTCCTCTTGAGACCCTAAGTCAATATCAAAGCATCACTTATGATGAATTTATAAAAAAAACTAGTGGAAAGTGATACCAAAGTATTGCACTAGAAGCTTAGGATGTTCCCACATTTGAGTTTCTAGAAGGCCTTTATTCTTTCTTACATAAATGTCGGATAATGTGTTAGATATGGTATATACGGATATATATATGGCCAACAAGTTGTGCCAGGAAGATTCAGATTAGAGGAAAAATTTTCTCTGAAAGAGTGGTCAGGCACTGGAATGGCCTGCCTAGGGAGGTGGTTGAGGCACCATCCCTAGTGCTGTTCAAGAAGTGTTTAGATGAGGTGCTAAGGGATTTGATTTAGTAGTTGGGTAGGGATGGTGATAAGAGAATGGTTGGACTAGATGATCTTGTAGGTCCTTTCCAACCTAATGTATCTAAGAACCTATATATACATACATATATAGATGGATAACATACCAGATAGGTGTATTACCATCCTGCTCCTAGTCTTCCTGCCCCAGCATTCTAAGCTCATTTTCTTACAAGTTTGATATACAGCTACATAACATCATCTTTTGGCTTTCCCCTAGCAGTTGGTCCAGACCTATAGGTTCCCAAATTTTGAAGAGGTCTCTCAGATTTTATGACTCTCAGCACTCACATACCACAGACAGTGCCTGGTAATATCAACATGGCAAATTTGTAGCATCACAACAAAATTATGCACCAATCCCAGTGAACACTTCTTATAATTTCTGCAGTTAATTCCTTCAGCAGATTCTTACTTCCTAAGAGAGCTGCAAAAAATTATTCAATTTCCCAAACAGAGAAATTAATTTGAAGCCAATAATATTTACAAGTTTACTAGACTCAAACTGTCAATGCAGTGAATATTCTAGGGGAGTACTACTATTTTTGTCAGTTTGGTACAGAGGAAAATGAGATCCCATCAGGCTTTCCTAATGTAGAACTCACCCCTCAAACTTTCTGCTTATTTTCTTGATTATCAAGATCTCAGTCACAAACCTCTAGAACACACACAAAATAAAACAAGCCCTCAAAACCATGAGAGCAGATTCCCCACACTCACCCATACAATCTGACCAGGTGGATCGCTACATCAAGGACCAACACTGGAGGATACAAAATTATGCCCTTTACCCCGCTGCGTCCATTCTTTGTTTCACCCACATGAACTTGCACTTAGTCACCCTTCAAAGACCTTATTTCTTTACATGCATATGCTCCCCATGATTATCTGGGGTTGTTTATTGCACTGGTTAACCATAAAGTTTAAACACATAATTATGGGTTGTTATTATGGAAATGTAGCAGGTTTTAAAGACTCAGTGGAAAATGAAAATAGCATTATTGTACTCAGCATGTAGCATCTTTGCAGCATACATGATGGAAAAAGTGCCACTTTCCCTACAGCATACCCTTTCTTCTCCCCACTGTGGGAAATCCACACTATTCTGAAATCATTTTTTCAGTGATTACTTACAAAGCTGCTCCTTACGACAAATTCATGAATTTGCTTTTTCTCTAGAACTCCACCCACATCTTCTGGCTAATAAATGCTCCAACTTTAACCATCTTCCAACTTCTCTTGCATTATCATGCTGCAGAAAATGTTTGCTTATTGTAAGCAACTCCAGAAAATTAGCTGAAGGGGACCAATTTGCTGATAATCAAAGCAATGCAATTATCAAGTTACTGAGCAAGAAGCAAAATCAAAAGGAACTGCAATTCTGAGTAAACTGGGATTCAGACCAAACCCTCTTCTCACAACAAAGGCACGCCTCAAACTTGTATTGTACGGCTGCAAAATTCAAGAGCTTAGTCACAGAAACTGAATTACTCTGACTTTTTATTACTGTTCCTACATGCTGATGCTACATATTGAGCTTGAAGTGCAAAAGAACTTCTTAAATAGACACACTTCAAATGGTAGAGGTTAAAGCATAAAACAGTAGGGAAACAGGACTAAAAACACAAAGCAGATTAATTGCACAGTTTGAAGTACAATCTGACCTCTGCAGACCAAGGTTTGTCCCACTGGACAGTGCTTTCCTGTTTTTACATTATCTTGGCCTCATCCCAGAATTTATGTTGCTCTCCAACACTGCTGCATAATCAATGAAACTTCCATTTACCAAAGAGAGCCTGCTGAGCACAAGATGTCTTTCTCCTTATTCTGGCTGCTGATAAATTGAGTTTACTTATAGAAAACTGTGTCTTAACAGCCACAGCCATCTATTGATTCAGCTGCTTTTTAAACAGTGCAACAGTCATAATATTATGCCACCTACCATTTTGATGAGGGAAATAACAATGGCTGAATTAATATAGCATGAAGTATCAGTGTAATTAAGAAAAAGAAAACAAAATCATGTTTAGAACAAAAGCACTGCTGAGTTATATAAGCTCTTTTGCATTATTTTGCTAAAAAACAACCAAAAGAAACCCATGTAGTTTTATCCCTGCTCCAGAAGATTGGCCACTCGATGGTACAGTTAAAAATCACAGCCTGTTTTATAATAGCTAATTAATCACACTATTTTCTTGACCCCAACAGTTTTACCCTTGTCGTTCCCACTCCATACTGCAGCACAGTGCCCAGACCAATGTAAAACTGCACTGGTTGCTGAGCAGGAGCTAACATGCTTGAAACCCCTCCCTGTTTTCCAAGCATAAACATAGATTAAGGCTGTTAAGACTTTTCATGTGACTTTGAATACTCTGTGGACCTATCCTCAGCAGCACGGCCACCTTCAATTTGCCTTCACTGCTATTTTGTTTCCTTTTAAGATTGGAAAACGCTGGCCACAGCTCACAGAGTACTTCTTCCCCGCTCTGCTGCCAGGGAAGTTGTATTTAGCAATTCCTAGTGTCTGAGCAGCCCTTACAGATGTGGCCATATGACAACAGCCTTGTGTCTGAGCTCAGATAAGCACACAAATTGGCTTAAAGTACCATTGAAATGGTGGCTTCTGGAACCCTTTTTCATCTCAGACATATGTGCAGAGGTAACGAGTTGCAGAGCCAAAACTGGCATCAGTACTGGAAGCATTAATGTGCTTATCCAGTCAGGGTATAAAATGCAATTTGGTTTATATGAGCTGTCATACAGCTGAACTGTAGAGCTCAAATTTAAAATATTCATGACCACGCTAGCAGTCTCTTCTTTTTCTTCTACCCCTCCAAGAGAGCAATGAAGAAACAGTCTCACATTTTCAAATATAACTATTTGTTTTACAGAATGAACATCTTTTGTCGGGCTGCCAAGCTTGACTCATCCCTACAGACTTGTTTCGAGAAGAAGCATGCACATAGAACTGACAGCTGATAGCAAGCTATTTCCTAACTTACATACAGACTTTAAAGGTTTAAAAGCAACCTAGTAAAATTAAGACAGAAACCTTTGCAGTGGCAAATATTTATAACAGTTACTGGTTGCTGTAGTTAAGAAATGTTTTTAATTCAAAGTACCAGGTCACTGAGGAAGTGATATGTTTAAACAGCAGAACACTCTAAATGTACAGGAAGGATAACTGCCAGCTTGCTGCCATGGTTTGGGTGGCCCTGCTTGCCTCTCTGCTGTTCCTGCCATGGCTCAGGTTGACGGACCTCACAGGACTCCAAGCACCAGAATGTGGCAAAGGAGCAGCTGACTCCAACAACTCCACTAGTATTGCTACGTGTAGAAATGCAACCTACCAGCAATGTGAGAAAAAAGAGGCAACAAAGAAGCTCTAGCAGGTGACATGTTATAGTATTAAAATGGCAAACAGCAGGCAATAACAACTTTAACTTCTACAAAGACCAAGCACTAAGTAAACAATCTTTGCTTTGGATTTTTTCACTCACTGGAGATAGCAGCATAATGGTGATTTTTCAACCACTGATTTGAACCAGTGAAGTAACGCACGTTTCATTCTCAGAAAAGGCTATGTTCTGTGATCATTTGCTGACTCTTTAATCAAGTAAGCAGGATGAACCAAATGCACCAAACAGAAAATGCATTCCCTTTCATTTCCTATGTGATAAAGTTACACTGCATAGAATAAGGTTCGTGCTAAGTCTTATAGAGCATGATCCTGCTAGCCCATTCAACTGCAACATAAATTCAGTAGCCAAACTGGCCTCAAGAAAAGCTGCCAGACCATCCTGGTATTTTTGTCAGACTTTCCACTCACTTTGATGTGAAAAAAAGTGCATGCTTACACCAACATTTTCAAATGTGAAGGTTAATATTCACAGTGACAATTGGATTCTGGCTTAGTAATAGAAAATACATTTGCTTCACAATTCAATATGTGCTAAAGCAAATTTCAAATATAGAAGCAATGTTAAGAGCAGAGTCTTAGCTCACATATAGAAAAATAATATTCAGGTTACCTTCCTTTCTAGCTCTTCTCCATAAACATTACCAGTATGGAGAGACACAGGAATGGTAACTGAAACCTTATAATCAAAAAAGTGTAAAAATAGGTTGTAATCTTGAATGTAATTGAACATTAATTTGAATGTTAACTTTCTTGGGGACATAGGAAAATCTAAAATTCAGATACACGTCTCAAGGAAGAAATTTATTTCCTTGGTATAAGTACTAGCCTAAGAGCATGCACTGAAAAACAGCTATGACAAAAGGTACCAAATACATAGCCAGCTGACTACAAACTACATTTTGACATAGACATGTGGCACAGATATACCACTGCCATCAGCCAGAATGAGTCAATATTGCCCACATGATCCACAATAAGGAGAATCACAGAATTGTAGCAGTTGGAAGGAACCTCTAAAGATAAACCTCCCTGCTAAAGCAGGTTCTCTATAGCAGGTCACGCAGGCAGGCATCCAGGTGAGTCTTGAATAACTCCAGAGAAGGAGTCTCCACAGCCTCTCAGAGCAGCCTGATCCAGTACTTTGTCATGCTGACGTTAAATAAGTTCTTCCTTGTATTAATATGGAATTTCTCATGTTCTCGCTTCTGCTCATTGCTCCTTGTTCTATTGCTACACACCACCAAAAAGAGTCCACTCTCATCAACTTGAGTGCCAGACTTCATATAGTTATAAAGAGTTACCTGCTGATCCCCTCAGCCTTCTCTTCTCTGTACTGAAAATCCCAGGTCTCGGTTTTTCCTCATACAGGGGACACTCCAGGCCCCTAATAATCTTCATCACCTTCTGAGCTTTTTTAGATGTCTTATTGAACAGAGGAGCCCAGAAGTGGTCACAGTATTCCAGATGTGACCTCAACCAGGGCATAGTAGAGGGTGAATATCACCTCCCTGCACCTGCTGCTCAGGCTCTTTAACAGACCTCAGGGCACCACCAGCCTTCTTGGCCACAAACTGCTGGCTCATAGCCTACACACTGTCCACCAGGACACCCAGGTCTTTCTCTGCAGAGCTCATCCCCAGCGGCCCAGCCCCTAACCCTCCCAAGCTAGCTTACTGCTGCACGAACATGACCACTGTATCTTGCAGCTTTCAAGACAAACACAGTATCCTTCAGTCTTCCCCATCCCTTGGCTTCTTACTTCCGTGTCTCTGTTGCAATTGAGGCACGTGCAAAATGGGACTTCAGAACAGCATTAAAAGCACCTCCACTCTGCACCAATAAGAAAAAAAGGGAATTCTCTAGGTGCACAGAGGAACATCTCAAGGTTTCATCACAGTTTTCCCTTGTTAGGCAAGCAGCTTTCCTTCCTGGCCTCTTTTTGGATCCTCTGCTGTGACACTATATTGTCACTTCAATGGAATTGAAAATAATGAGACAAGAAGAGACAAATGCTCTTTCAGCAAGCCCCATAGCATGTCTTCCACAGAACTCTATCATGAAAAGACACCAAGAAATCCTTTGCTGCCTCCTCTGAAAATCAACACTGTTTTGATGGAAGATGCTGCAATTTCTTTATCATACCAAACCCAACTTCCATACAGCACAAATCTCCAGTGGGATTTGAATTATGCTGACAAGCTATGTTACCTTTGCAACTAACTCCAGTGACAGCACAGATCGCTGTTTTTATTTTATTTTTTTTACAGTCTAGTTGTCTTCAATTGTGCACAGGGATCTTCCCACCTCCCTCCCCAACAGACACTTCTGTCCAAATATGAAAGTTTACTGAATATCCAGAAGGTTCTCTGCTCAGGGCAAACAGTAATTAGCATACTACATGCCAGGAGAAAAAGGATTAGGCCTTCCCCAGCCATCTGCTGAATATGCTTTGCCAGTGTCAGATGAATGCTTTACTAGATAAACTGCAAGAATACACCCATTTAAGACTTTGAAATTTCATGGTTTTCCATTAAAAATATGATTTTGCTTAGTGCAAAAAGGAGAAGCAGAAGTACACCACAGAACAATAAGATATAATTATGTTTTTGAATCATACATTTTAACTTGAGGGCATACTGACTCATGGAGATATGTCCACTCAATACAAGTTCTTAGAGATTTCACAAATCACCCTCAAGACATTAATATTTGCTGAGCAAATACTTACACGACTAACCATCTGAGTAAGGAAACAAACTGGCTCATAAGATGGATTAAAAAAGAAGCAAATTTATTTGGAGAAGGTAATGCTCTAGGGTCTAAAAGGGTGAGGATTAGCGATCTCCTCAATTCCCATTTGTCACATAACTGAAAATACTTGAAGATAACAGATAAGTTCCACTTTGTAGAAGAATAATTCAATTTGCTAGTGGATTTTTATAATATCCTTATGTTACATTTCATTGCAATCTGAAATCAAACATGCTTATCTTGTTTGCAGTTTCCTACCAGGGTGGACAGAACTCCAGCTCTAGATAAACCTATGTCTCTTCAGATGCTGAGCCACTCAGAAGCAGGTAGACATCATTACAGAGACATCCCTACCTCTCACCCTGCTCAGACTTGGAAATTGCTGAGGATCAGGTACATCTGTATATGCCACGGAAATCATGGAGAGCTTGGGAAGTGAGACCCACAGCAATCCACCAGCTCTGTGGCCCCAGTGCAATTGCCCTGCAGGTGAGCATTCCTCCTGCCAAGCCTTCAAGCCAAACAGCAACTCAGTGCTTCCCTACCTGCAGCTCCTAAAACAAATAATAGAAGAAGCTGGAGAAGAGAGGGGAGATGACAAGCTACCACCACTCTACATCTGAAATCAGGACAGAAAAAGCCTACTGGTAAGTTAAGCATCAAATATCAGCTTTCCTCTTGCTTCAGATTTATATTCAGATGGATCCTGAAACATAATTGAAAAGAACAGAAAATTTCACCAAGAGCTGCTGAACAGCTGCTCTCAAAATCATTACATGAAGTACATTGTATGGACCAAATCTGGGCAGAGCTTTCCCCCTAAGAACTCTCCCTATCTGCAGTTTCTGTAATTCCTTTAATATCTACACAACAGCAGCTCTACTGCACTTCGTGTCACAAGTATTCGCACTGACACATTTTAAAAATAACTCATGAGTAAGATCTTGTTCTCCTTTCTATAAAACCTCTCCTCCCAATGATAAAAACCAGTTAATAATGTAACAAGGTAATCCAACTGTTCTAAAAACGGCACAGAGCCATTTATATTTAAAGAAAGTGTTTAGTTATGGGAAATTAACCTGTGAGAAAGGACTATTATTTTGTAAAGCAAACATCTGTATAAGCCCTTAACATCACCTGCCTATGGATGGCTGTTGGCCATTCATTCCTTATCCTGACTACTCATATTAGAAAATAGTTCCACTGAGAGAAGAGCAGTTGCCTACAGACTAAAATATGATGCCACAAGAGGTTCATGTAGTTTGTCTCATACAAATAAGGTCTTAAGCCCATCACATTAACCAGGCTCTACTGAAGTCACTCCCTGCACTCTTTTTTTAAATCTGAAATAGGAAAGAACTGGAGGCTTTTGTTTCTTCGGTGAGAATAATCTTCAAATCTTGATAATCTTCAAATTGTCAAGGACCTCTATTTATTTTGAATGCCATTTTTTATGTATCAGTTATAGGTCATTCAGGGCTTGATTTCATAAATACCTAGAGAAGACTAGGCCTGGCACCCAGACCACTCAAACCAATAAGAACTAGTAAGTACGTTGATTTTAAACTCAAGTCTAAATTAGTGAGCATTTTCAAAATGCTGCTTTTAAGCTTCTTGCCTCCCTTTCTCCACCTTTAAAACAAGCACAGAACTAGTTTATCATGAGAAAACACCATCAAGAATAATAACCAAATAGAAATGAAAAATAAAAAAGAATACGTTGGGTTGCACTAACCAGACAAGGAAAACATCCTTTAGGTCTCATCTCACAGGGAGAAAGCATAAATATTTTAAAATAATTTGACTAGCACCTGTGTCCCAAAATTTTTAATAATTTACGCTATAACTTGTCTAAACAGTAATAAAATTTTATAACCCAATCTATGGATGCAGAATACTGAACTCGTGGATGACTGAAAGCAAAGCCTGAAAGAAAAATTATGGTTCCAGGGCATTTTCCAATTTGGTTTATAAATAGAAGGTTTTGACATAGCACTCACAAAAATAAAGCTACAGTTAGCATGCCTGAGGCAGCTGTGCAGCTGAGAGAAGTGCATACTCTGGCAACTGATCTGTGCAGTTGCCTATGTTGTGATACATGCTATCAAAACACCAGTTAAGAATACAGCAAGAATTAGCATTTTGACTCAGGGCAGAGTGATGATAACATAAAAATCAAAGTTTGTTTCCCCAATACGTAAACCATCGTACAAAGCAAGCAAATTAAACTCCTATTTGGAAGCAGCAGATAAACTATAACAATACAAACGTTTTTGGCCTTTTTCAAGCAAGACAGGAACATTAAAGTGAACATTTTCTATGGCTGCAAAGCATTTTTAGAATGATAAATAAATGAATTATTTGCTAGATAGGAATTATTCACTAGACAGTCGCATCAAATTAACAGAAATATTTTTGAAATCTGAATAGTGGAATGAATACTCCACTGAATAAGGAATCCTATTTAGGGAATGCTCCAGATATTTCTGCAACTGGAGGTTTTTCACATTAACATCAGCTAATTTCAGATCAGTCACGTGGATGAATATTGTGTCACAGCTGGAGCAGTCTGGCAGTCTAAAGCAGAAGAAAGCTTTCAGCTGAAGCTTAGAAGCAGGACTCCCAGAACTAACGGAAACCTGCTGCTAATCTCTAAGTTGTTTCAAGCAGCAACTTACTGCATTCACATTCTATTATCCTCTGCTGAATGGAGCAGATAGGCAAATCTGAAGTTTATTTTGTATAAAATTAGGACCCGCATCCAAAGCTTCAAAAATCTCAGTTACTTTAACATAACAATTTGTTGATCCACCTTTGAATGAAACAGTTTCTAGCTGACAAATAAAGCCCAGTGTATGCTTAAATTTGAATGGATAAAGCCTCGATGTCACACAATGAGTATCATGAAGACCTTTTGTGCTATATTCAAAAATCCTTTTATCAAGAAAAATATCTCCTTCCCCTTTACTTAGCATCTCTTCAAACACTTTTTCAGCATAGTAGGCATATAGACACATAATGCAATTGCAGAAAAAACATTTTGTATGTGCTGATAGAATATTACGAGGCTGAAAAAGAATAGATAATACTTCCACACACTGCTTACAAAACAGTCTCAAGCAGTTTGAGATCCTACGTAACCTTCACTTACATCAACAGCATTAAATTTAAATATTTACTCAAGTAAACAGAAATTTAAAAATCAAGCAGAAAGCATCAATATCTAGCATGTAAATACACCAGAAATCATCATCCAGAACCAAAAATGTGCGCTTTTCTTGGAAGTATAAAGGTGAAAAAGGGATGAATGGTAGTCCCCTTTGAAGAATTATAAACACAAAACCAAGTTA
The DNA here is from genome assembly GCF_038088225.1 of Cyrtonyx montezumae. Taxonomy (NCBI): domain Eukaryota; kingdom Metazoa; phylum Chordata; class Aves; order Galliformes; family Odontophoridae; genus Cyrtonyx; species Cyrtonyx montezumae. The sequence continues at coordinate 17,008,972 of NW_027072078.1, read as the reverse complement.
AACATAAGGGTATAAACTTGCACTCAATTTCACCACTCAGTCCTTTCAAATCCATATACAGACTGAGCATTTGGATTGACAAGATACTGATTTCTGCATGATATAACTCTTCAAACTCAAAACTCTAATACTTTGCATAAAACTTCCACAAGAGTATGTGTGAGCTTGGAAGTTAATGTCATTCCCTTCCTCTCCAGATGCAATTCAAGAACTCAGTAAGAAACACACAGCATGATGACAGCACATTCACAAGCCTGTTTTAGAAAAAATGTTAATTCTTCCCCTTTTGGAAAGCTGAGATAAACTCACATACTTACAAAGCAGAAAGACAGTACTATCATCCTACCAAGGACAGACCAGGAGAAAGAGCTTGAGCTAATGACACCAATGTGCTGCCATACACAAGCAAGAAAATAAAAACAAATCCCCATTGTAAATTTAAATATAACAACACAGACAATGCAATTAAATGCCGTGAATATATATATATATATATTCAGTTCTCCAATATGAGCAAAAACTTGAAAAATTTATAACAGATTTAGAGGAATGCAATGGAAAAAATGCACGGATCTGTCTGGTATTACTGGCACAGCTGTTCTATAGCACTTTTATTTACATTCCTATCTACTGAAGTAGATATAACTGGTGCCACTTAATGCAGATTGCTTTTTTGTGCCACTGCACCAACCTGCTTTAGAGAAAGTAATGGCAGCAAAAGTCAGTAAAGGAATTACTTTTTAAACCACCTTCCACAACCCATTCTCATCAGAAGCTATTTAATCTGACTACCAGCAGCAGAAAGTCAGAATATAACCTTACAAAGGTAAGCATGACTGTACAAAAGAAACAATACAAAAATAATTTTAAAAACTTTTGGAAGCTGAAAACAAGCCCCAAAGAAATAAGCCACAGCAAGTTACCCCAAGCACTACACCTGCAAAGCTTCATTAAATTTAATTAACACAAAGCCAGTTAGAACAAAATATTAGACATAAGGCAAAGCAAACCAATACAAAAATCTCAAGCAAAAACAAATGGTTCTGTGAATGTGGAGTGGATGATAGGAACACAAGGCTTGCCAAAATACAACTATCAGATTTGATGACAAATATTTTTGGCATATAAAAACCATTACAATCCATGTTTCTGCCTCCGTTAGGAATGCAAGTCTTACAAAGAAAAAAAATGAATATTGTTTTTCCAGGAGAAAGATTGAAAGAATGTGAAGCAAACCACCACAGAAAGTAAATGGATTCTGACAATTATTTATAAAGGTTCAGGCAAAACAAATATTTTTTTTTAACGGAATGAAATCAATGAATAATCAGTACTTTTATTTCCATCTCATTCCTTACAACTGTAAGTCTTACTCCTCGTTTCTCTCTCTAATATCAAAAAAGCAAGTCATACATGCACATCACATACACAAAGGATGAAACATGTCCTGAGGACTAAGCCTAACCTGTTCCTACAGCACAATCTCCAGGCCAGCAGGTAGCTCCAAGCACAAGCTAGCAAGAGTACAACTTGATTCTGCAACTTATTTGTTCAATATTAATAATGACTAAGGTAGAGTGTAACCAGAATTTTCAGGTGCACCAACGTCAATGCAGTGTGACAAGTAAAAATGGAAACATGACTAACTTTAACATGCTAAAGTATTTTTGAGGATGCAAGAGTTTAAAAAAAGCCTATTCATGAATGCTAGTATCTTGGAAGAACTGCTTTTAAATATTCCTTAAGGAAGGGACTTCAACAGAGAAAGCCTGGGTTTAAAAATCACCGAAAACTTAGCATAAGCAACAATGATTTGCAATCATATCTCATTGAAAACACTACAATTCAGCAATTCTTCGCAACTTCCAGAGCTAAAGAAACGATTTTGTATGTTAAACCACCAATGCCTCCAATGAATCCAAAACCAACTTCATCATAATTCTCAAACATTCCAAGGAACTGAATTGCTGTTATACGTGACACTCTATAGGCATATTATGAACTGCCTAGATGCCCCATGAAAGACGCAATCACCAAACTTTAAACTAGTATGATGGTTGTAGCTCCACATTTAGATAGTTCAACCATATCCTATGTATGTAATAAAGTACTATATGACAACACAACAGCATGCATCTAGATAACATAATTCAGCCATGAATAAAACATGACAACCTTTAACAATGAATTGAAAATAGCAAAGAATATCCTGAAATTTTATGACTTCAGGTCTCAAGAAACAACATGCCTGTGCTTTTCAACCATTTATTAATTCAAGTGAACTTAGTGCATGCATCACTGTTACAAAACAGCATATAACAACACGAGGTAATGTACTGTTCAGTAGAACCAAATACAATGCTGTTGTTTTATTCAGCGGGACACATACTGAAAATTCTCAAAAACACAAAACTACTCAACATTATAGCATTTTTGGCCACTACTATTAAGCCAACACTAAATAAAATAAACTTTCTAAAAATAAATAAAATAAAGATTTCCACAGCATTTTGCAGTGTTCTCTCCATAATAAATCATAGCAGCAAGTTTTAAGCTAAATTCTACTTCCAGAATAAAGAGAAACCACCACATACAAATTTGCTCTTTAATTAAAAAAGAAAAAATAAATACATACTGCTAAAGGAACAAATAAATTTGTAACTGTAAAGCCCTAAACAAGCAAGGAACAAAACCTCTCCTTCTGGGCATGCTCTGATTTATGTACCTACAAAGTTTTCTAAAATGTATTATTTATTTCACATTATATGCAGCATTTCAGACAATAAGAAAATAACTAGATTTTAATTACATTAGCAAGTGAGGTACATCTTAGTATTTTTAATCTGTCCCCAAAACATTAAGAATTTAAACAGTCTTCTATTTACAGAATAAATACAAATTCTGATTATTCCATTCTCAAACAGATTTACCCTAGGTGAAAGGGAAAGGAAGACAGCTGAAGAAATCAAGACTCATAATTCCCCTCCCTTCTAAATACTACTCAGTAGAAGAATCCCGAACAGCGAAGCACAAAGATGAACCTGTTCTCTACGCTTCAGATAAGGTTACCATCCACTTCTATTACTTCTCACTAGTTTACTTACAAATGATATATTTTGTTTTACAGTCTAACTCATCCCAGTGTAAACACAAAACACACCCAAACGCATGACTGAGGAAAGACAGGGAACAATGCCTGACACTAAATAAGCTAAGGATACAAAGAAAGAACATGTTACACCGTTACTGGAAATATTTGTAACGTCAACGTACAATTACAAAAACGCACTGTATCAAATGACCACAGGGGCAGTAGAGATAAAGAAGCAAATTAAAGAAACATCAGGCAAGAATATTTCAAGTTACCAGTTGCGAGAACATGAAACCCACCAACATGCATTCTTACTTGGGCACAAATTTAGCATGAAATTTAGACATAACTCCACACTAAGTCAGTCTTAAAAACGCAACTAAATATCTGTATACGTGTTCCAGATATACTTTGATAGAACTACCACATAAACATCAGATACAAATTTAGCAAAAAGAACTAGAAAACTGAGACATCAATGTCCTGCTCACAAAGAAGCAAAATTACATCTAACAGGTTCTCGGTGATACCAAAGTACTTGCAGGTAGGCCAACACAGACAGAAGAATAGCACTCACCCAACTGGTGAAGGAGCTCCCTGACTGCAGCACTCCTCCTCAACAGCAGCCTAAGTACAAGAGATGCTCTCCTCTCAGTGGCTGGTCCCTATATGAGCACAGGCTGCACCTGTGTCCACTCCTTCTGGTCAGATGGGGAGCACAGATGCAAACAATTTTTTGCCTGCCTCCCTTGGCCAGCCACACCTCTTCACCAGGTGCTCAATCACCTCTTGGAGCCCTGACCTAACAGTTCCCCTACAGTCAATCAGAAAAACAGCTGAAGAACTGTGAAGTGCATGCATCAGACATTGAAATTTTGGGGGTCTTACTCTGTTTATGTAGCACAGTTCACAATTGAGATGCACAATACTAAAAGTAAAAATCATGCTGCTTAGAATGAGGTTGCTTTAAAAAGCTGAAATTATGAAATGTATTAAAAATACACATGAATGTATAGTAGGTCAAAACGACACGCAAACTTCTTTCTCAGCCATTATATACTCAGCATCTATTATCAATTAGATAGGTAATAGTGAACAGAATGATTTTGTTCATCGAGTCACCTTTTCTTGCTTTTGTACATGAAGACAGGCAAATATTTTGGCAAATGCCTTTATCCATTAATGTTGTTAAAACCACCAAACCAAAACCTCAGTAAGAAAGTATTTCAGCACATATTTCCCATTGCTGAAATCTCCACAACCACATTTTGAAGTTTCAGCAAATGTGCCGATGTGCCACTTGAACAATGTGATATTCAAGAATGGCAGCAAAAAACTTCAGTGTTAAGTAAACAATTCCTTAAGACTTCAGAAGAATGTCTTTTTTTTCCTTCGTGTACATTTTGAGCATACCTTCATCAATTCTCTTTCTAAGACAATTTACAGTTACTTCCCATACTACAGTTCATTCCCAGCAGTCAGTGAGCATGCATTAAAGGTTTTTGAACAGTCAGAACTGAAGCAAAGAAGAAAATGCAATCTATATAGCAAACCTTTTCACACTGTATACCACAGAAGTATTTCCAAGTTTATACCAGATTTGTTTTCTTTAATAAACATTGTCGGACTTTTTAAAGAAGTCAGGTATGTATATATCTTCTTATACTTCATTTAAATATAACACTAAGAAAAAAAAATGTGAAGTCACACCTGGAAAAGGAGTATATTATTTGGAGGGAGGAAAAAAAATCATGCTAAAAAATTAGTCATTCTGTAGTCCTCAAGGTATTTTATTACTCAAAGTTTCAAGGAAATTTGCATGCTAGACAAACACAAGCTTGCAGTAAATGAGTATGGAAAACAGTATTTTTGAGTGTAAACAAATATACACTAGCAATCTTCAGAGTAGTAAAACCTTATTCACAAACAAAACAATCCGTATTTTTCATGTGTACAATACTATGTAAAATGACACTGAAGAAGTCAGATAGGAAAACATTCTTGTATCATAAAAATATGTTAGAATGGGACATATATAGTTAATTTAAAGCTTTGCTTTAAAACAAACTTTATCTTAAAAATCTTTTTTAAGCTTTAAAACTTTATTCTAAAAATTAGCCTTTCTATAAAAACCATTCCATTAAAATTTTGTTTAAAAAAATCAGTTTTATATTAGACAAAATATTAAATTATACAGGCACAATTAGTTCAGAGGACTATAAAAACTCATAACCCTTTATTTTCCAGTGACTTGTAATACAGTCATAAGATTCTTTGTCAACCGACAACCATAGGAAAACTCATCCATAGAAATCAACTTTTATTTCAAAACTAAAAGAAAAATTTAATAAAATGTCAGACTATACTTGACCTGCAAAGGAATTTAGTTTCCAGCTGGCTTAAGTACATGCACATCTTTTATTTATGCCAGGAAATATGCATGTACATATATTTTGGGGAGGTTTTTTTGATGCACTTTTTAACAATGAGTAGTTTATGATGACAGCTTTTACATTTCTTTCAGATGTTTTATTTAAAAATATAATGCTTCAAAGTGCAACTTTATCTCAAAACAAACTAGTAACCCATGACACTTCAGAAAATCAATCACGAATAGGTTTTGATTTGGAGGGAGGGAATGCACAGGTACAGTATGCAATTGCAGAATCAGCAGGGTCTTATACTATTATGATATCTAAAAAAGATATATTGTACAAGCACAGAACTTACAAAGACTTTTACAATAGGATAGATTATATAATCCATCAAATTGCAGATGTACAAACAAGAGCCCTGACAGTGATGAAGCTTAATTCTCTGCTTAAAACTGAAGACAAATGAAAAATCGACACTGATCTTAAAGCGTACAAACAATTTCAGCACTGGGGTTTCTGTCTGCTAAACACTTTTTAATCAAATAAGCTGTCATCATAAAAACTAAAAGCAAAACAAATCAAAAGAAAAATAACAAAGAAAGCAAAGCAAAAGCAGAAAAACAAATATAACCAAAACCACAGAATGTTAGACTTTTTTTTCCCCAACAGACTAAGTCACAGAGTATCAATTGCCTAACGTAAATTATTACAGAATATTTTATTTAAATTTTTAATTCAGCTTATGTAGATATCTGTTCTAAGCAGATATTTGAACACATTGGATGTCGCTTCAGGTTTGTTTTATTTAAATACTGTACTGACTATTTAAAATAAAGGTTGAACTATAGCACACAAAAATGTAATCAACAGTACACCCAATTAAAATCCAAAAAAAAGTACAGGGTCTCAAAATTTAATGCTGAAACACAAGAACTGATTGCTATTTGTATTATAACATTTCCATCCCCTCCCTAAGGAATGTCAAATTAACCTATGAATTTTATCAATAAGCCGTTTAAAAAGAAAACAAAAGAGAATAAAGAAAACACTAAACTTATATTTTTAGGGGAATTTGAGGATTCAGTATAGCCACCACCATGGTAACCAGGAGGGACATATTTCCTTACCAGGATAGTCCATTATTGCTCGGTAACAGCCCACAGTGACTTTTTGTCCAAAAAAATTAGTTTGGACATTGTTTTGGGAAAAAGGATCAATATAAAACCATGTACAGTTATATTTCATTTCAAGAAAAGCACTGATCTGAATTTTATCATACTGTATTAATCTCAATACCACTCATTCAGAAAGTATATACCATATTATGTATTGAACAAGGTGTGCATATATACAAACACAAAATACATACACAGAATTTACCCCAGATTAATGTCTTAATTTAATTTCTAGCATAACAGAATCATTTTTTGCACTTTAAGAATTATGTGGAAAAAAGGAGAATAGGCACAATTAATTAATACAGCTTCTAATTTACCCTATTATAGTGCACTACCGTGCACTGATAATCTCATTAAAACAACATGATACTATTCAAGCCCATTTGTTTTGATGCAAAGGTGAAGCCTAGTAAATAGGATTCTATCTAAGTGCTTTAAACTCAAATGCACAACTTTTGCAGCTTCACACAGTAGAACAGTGCAATATGTAACATCCCATATACCAGGAACAAGAGTTTAAGGTTGTACCTGTTTCACATTAGACTGGCTTTGTACTTTCTGCAGCTCTAGCACTTCAACTGCTTTGTCTATGGCCTCCTTTTGTTCCCTTCCCTTTTCCAGGTGCTGGCTATTAAAAAAACAAACAAACAAAAAAAAAAACACAGTTGTTTTGGTGGCTAGCTCTCACCTGGTAGAACAATACAGTTTCTAAGCAACGGTACAGCAGAAGTTCTTGAAGGTCGGTTCACAGTGCTAGGGTGACCCCGATCTCCACTTACTTCCCAGCTTCTGACTTTGGAAGAAGCTCGCTCTGGCTTCTTAGGAAAAGATCCTGATGTGACTTTCTGTCTCTTCTCAGGAATACTTGTGACATTTGAGTTCAGAAAAGTCCTTTTTGACTTCTTCCTCACATTTAATTTTTTAGCATCAGGTTTTTCTTTCTTAAGGTGCTTTCCCACTGTAGTTTTCCTTGTTTGGTGCCTATGAATGGGGAAAGCTGAAGATTTCTGAGCACAGGGAGAAAGTTTCCTTCTCATTCCCTCTTTTTGTTGCTTTTTAGTTCTGGAAGTTTGTTTGCCTGTTGTTACTCTGTTTCCTCTCCTCCCAACAGCGCATCTGACAGACATAGCTCCTGAAGCTTTTTTGGAAAAAACTGGTTCTTTATTAGTGCTTTCTTTTCTTTTCCATATTGCTTTTGGATTCTCTCTCTCTAATCGATCACCCCTGATGGAGGTCAGAGGAGTTTTGGTAACTCTACTGTTAAATGGAGTTAATCTACCATCTCCTTCAACAACAGACTGGTGAGAACTCAAAGGGGAAATGACCAAGTGTTTAAAAGAGTTCTCAGGGTAACTAGATGCCAGACAGTCTGTTCTTTCTGTGGAAACTGAAGATATGTCTGCTTTTTGACTTGAGAGTGTATCACTTCCTCTACCTGATTCTGGCAGACAAGCTGCCGAAGATGCACTATAGAAGTCTGACCGATTGAAGGACTTTGTTGGTGTGCTCTCTCTCTGTGCATCAACTAATTTCCTCATGTTTGCATCAAAGCTGAGACTTCTGAACAGCTGTCGAACATGAGAAGGCTTTTTGGCCTTTTCCCCAACTGAACTCTTAGGAGGCATTTTCAGAATTCTGTTTGTCAGTGGGTCGTAATACTTGAAAGAACACTGTTTGTATTTATACCTTATGGAGTCCTTGCTATCTGTGGAATTACGATTTTTCCTCATTTTGGGAATATCCACAGGTTTGCCTTTACATTGTTTCATCTCTGGACACGAAAGTACATACACCACAGTCTTGGGCTGCACAGGGCTCATAATCCTGCTATAGGACTCAGGAAGTTTAAGGGCACAAAGTCTAGTTTTCATGTTTGGAGTCTTTTCATTTTCTGGCCATATGACACTGGCTTTTTGATCAGATGGATCAGATTCTCTTCTGGTCATTTTTCTTTTTGTTACAGGGTAGTTCAATAGACTTGTTTGGGTACCATGGCTGACTTTAACCACCTGACATCTTGAAGCTAGGCGCCACGTCCTCTTCCTAGGCGTTCTAAGAATCTGTGGGTTGCATAGCGTATCTGAAGCTAAAGATGGGTTATCAAAATCAGAGCCACCACTTAAAGCATCATTAAACTCTGGCAGTGCTTTAACTGATGCAGTTTCTGTTCTATTACCCTCGACAGTATTGTTCCTTTTTTCATCTTTCTGCTTTCTTCTCTTTGTTCTCTTTCCTGTACAGTTGGCTGAGGATTCACTGTCAAAGTAGCAGCGAAAACGACCTTCCCTGAAATCACGCACAAGTTCTTCAATTTTTATATCATCTTCATACATTATCTGAGACCAGGTCTTTCCCACAAAAGAAGGAGGCACATGAGGCAGAGCTGGAAGAACAGCTTCTTCAGGATGAACTACTACGTTCTGTTTCACTGTTTCTATTTGCTCCACTGACTCGTTTTTTAAAATAGAAGAGAGCTGTGTTCCATAGTTTTTATCTTGCAAACTTATTTGGACCTCTTTTAGCAATTCTATGTCTTTTATAGCTGCCTTCGGTACATCTGCTCCTGACCGAATAGGTGCATCACAGTCAAAACTCATTTCAGAACCCTCTAAATGAGTATGATCCAGAAGGGATGAAAAAGTTGAACAGAGATTATTCTTCTCTTGGAAATGAAGTTCTTCATATGCAGTTCCATGGCAATATTTCAGAATAACATTTTCAATAGTTTCATCCACTGAACTTGCATCCCCTCTGTTCATTTTCACATTTTTGCATCTTGCTAGTGGAGGGGAAGTCCCAAGACCTAGGGAGCTGCTGATCCCCACAGTATCCCTGAGACGGAAATCAGACACCAAAGTTTCATCCTGAGTTTGTAAACCATCTCGTTTTAAAAGAGATTGACCTGAGGTAAAACGTAAAGAATTCCTGTGGCTGCACACAGGATTCTGATGTAAAACTGAAGGGCATTTTGGGTGAACCAGTTCCAGAGCAGGATTCAACTCATCCCTATTGCATACCTCCATTCCTGTGCTATCACATCCTCTATGCAGAATACGATTTGATGATGATGGACTCTTCACATTTTTTTCTATTTTACGATTAACAGGAGAACTGTGAATTAATGTGTTGACAGAAAAATGTTGAGGTACTGGGCTCACAGCTGTAAACTGGCCTTCATGGCTATGATTTGCAAATTGAGCATCTTTGAGGACATTGCATTTCTCATTGCTAAAATTACCCACAGACATCTGGGATGTTCCTGTAACAAGTTCCTTCTCAGTTTCTAATTTTTGAGAAAGTGTCCGTGTTACAGAAGTTTCCTCTGTGTGCTCATGAGACTGGTATAGAGTAGGAGAGTACATGACACTGATGGACTCCTGGTCTTTGCTGGAAGCCACCTGTCTGCTTCTATTCTTCTTTTTCTCCACCACTCCCGAAGAAGCAATCCTGGCAGGCTCTGGAGTGACGGGGAGTGGCATATCATCATAGGACGGCCTAAGAGTGGTTGAAAAAAGAATCCTATATAAATACTGTACACATGATTAAGATTTTTTTTTCCAACAACATTTTTTTAAAGTAATTGCACCTAATGAACAAGCTCAAGACACTAGTTTTGCTATAAGAACCGTTCCATTAAAATAGTGGAAGAAGGAACATTCCCCAAAGCTAAAGACAACAGTTAGTTCTGTTAGTTGATCACCCTCCTCATGCAAATATCCATTAAGAGCAGCCTAACTTAAAATAGTTTTAAAAACAGAGCAAAGCTTGAAAAACAGTTTCCCTTTGTTGAAAACTGTGAGCTTGTAAACAAGTTATTTCTTTGGTAAAACTATAATGTGTTAACTGATGTTTTTTTGTAAGGAAAAGGAACATTATAATATGGCGTAGTATAAAAATACTACGGCGTATAAGAATACTACAGCATATAAATACCTGTTTCCTGCAAAACACAGCTGCCTGATAGGAACTTTGCACACATTACCAAGGAATTCCACATCCATCGCTTCTCACAGACATACCACAGCTCTGACTTACTTCTCTAAGAAGCTAAGTTACAATTGTCCAGCCTCACTGTGGCAACAAATGACTTTCAGATATTCTAGAACTGGAAGCTCTATCTTCATGATTGCCTTAGATAAAAAATGCTTCACATCTTGCAGAATTAACAGAACAGAGAGATACAAACTACTTCTGTTATGCATCTCTAGAACACAAAAGGTTTAAGACCTTAAAAAATACTGCTTTTCCGAAACAGTGGTCAGGCTCTGGAATGGGCTGCACAGGGAGCTGGTGGAATCACCGACCCTCGAGGTGTTAAGGAACATTTAAACATTGTGTTGAGGGGCATGGTTTAGTAATAACTACTGGTGGTAGGTGGATGGTTGGACTCGATGATCTTGTAGGTCTTTTCCAGCCTTGGTGATTGATTCTATGGTTCTATGTGTAGCAGGTGAAAATAGTTTTAAAATGTAGTAAATACAACTGAAGAGAGAATATAATGCTTTACCTGACAGTTATAATCAGACCTCATGAGAGCCAATCAGATGTTGTTTGAATACATGGCAGATAGCCGTGCACCTTTTGTGGTGCATTCATCTGCTAACGGAAGTATTGAGAGTAAAACCCACTGTATACTAATTTTCTTGTTTGTAAGCATTTAGTAGTCAGCATGTGCAGAAGTCCTTGAAGGACTCGCACATGAATTATGTCCAAGCTTATAAAGTTATTAATAAAGCCAGAAGATACCAAGTATTTCTAACTAGATACTCCATACTTATAAACAATGACAGGCGATCTTCTCTGAGGGTAGCTATTTCTCATTCTTTTACTGAGAAATGAGAGATAAAAGAAGAATTCTCAGATTAGAAGATCTGTTCTATGGTTGAAAAAAATAACAGATATTTCAAAAAACATTTTCATTTTTATTTGAAAGTAAATTCTCATTTGGTCTCTGCAGATTTGACAAGACTTAGAGTAGGAAAAAAAACTAAACCACACACAAAAACTCACTGGATTACCACCAAAACAGAAAAACAAATCAAAAGAAGCTAAAAAAACACACACCAATAATCTAGCATTAAACCACTGACTTCAAGCCCCAAGATAGAGCTCAAAGTTGATCTAACATTAGATTTTGTTGGATCTCTACCAGTCTTCTTCATGCTCTTCCCTCAAGCCAGAAGTAATTAAGAATAATTTTTTTTTAAGACAGCTGCATACTCATCACCATTTAATCTCTAATCACATTTTCTTAAGTTGCTTATTAAGCCTCATAGAGAAACAGCCTCTATGTGGGCTTCTGATAGATGCAACATGACAGATGTTATCAAGATAGATTACTTTTCTCAGTTCAGAAGGTCTGTTATGCTGTCAAAGATAGTCTGCTGCGATTTTTCTTGACTAAACTATCACTCATCAATTCACCCTCTTCTAGATTCTTATGAACAGTTCACTTACACAGTTATCAGGGAAACAGCATAACTTAAGCAAAGAGGTAAGGCAAATAAGTAGGTCCTTTCCCTGCCCCTAGTTATAATTGACAATCTCTACAATTGTTTGTTCCCCAGTTTTTCTAAAACATCATTATGAAACATTCTCAACAAATAACTAACAGCTCCAAAACTCACAACAAAGATCTCACTGGCTGTATAAGTGCCAAAGTATACTATTTATAATGAAGTAATTTACAGAGTATTTTACTTCGGCGATAAACAAATTATTCATCATTTGAGTGATGAAGTGATGTACATACTTACTGACTGCCACTACTTGATTTGAACTAACAAATGTAGCAAACACATTGTTGATGTTTAACTATCTAAATTAGTTCTAGGTAGCAAAACAAAAAACCTCATAGCAACTAAGAGTTTTTAAAGCTGCAACTGTTAAGTTAGCTAAAGTAACAGCACAGTAGAATAAAATAGCTGGAAGAATCTAAGATCTTGCCACCTTCATGGTTTCTGAAAAGGAAAAGCTATGTCTTACTGATCTGTGAACCATGCAATAGGTAGTGATAAAGGTCCCTGAGAGTCTGTTGAAAGCCAAACAAATAAAGAGAAAAAACAATCAAAAACCAAAAACTGGTTGCTAATATAGAATAAGTTAAACAATCACTTCTCAGCATTACAAAAGATCATAAACTGATACCCTCTGGTTCAGATTGTTCTGTGACTTATTAGTCATTTTTGTGAAGTATGGCATAGAAATGATTACAATTATCCTCTGAACACAAAGGAAGGCAGTGGGAAAGTTGAGTTAAATTTTGGTAAACAGAAAGGAATAAAACTTGCAAAACACTTTACTTGAGCCTAAATAGCTGTTATCAGTTCAACAACAGCAGTACACAACTCCTCATCGCTTGAAATGCAAGTGTTTCTTTAATAGGAAATGAAGACAAGATTATAGCACAACGTGTAATATTCCTTCTCTAACATCAAAAATAAAACATTTTTTCCTCAGTTAAAGGTGTATAATCACATAGAATACAGTGGAATTCTGGATAAAAAAGAAAAAAAGGAATAGAATGAATAGAAGGACAGATAAGTGTTATTAGGACTGACTAAGCACAAGAAGAAATCTCATGTAACACATTAAAAAAAGAGGATTATTATCATATGAATGTGATGTAATCAAATACATCAGATGATCAAATTATGCCAGTCAGCTGAACTGCTGTGCTTGACTGAGGCATGCATCTAAGCTCTTAGGTAAAGCATTTTTGGCTTAACTCCAAAATCTTATAAATCAGATCTAAACAGAAGGCAAAAACAAGTAGAATTTTTTCTTTTTTTTTAATAAAAATTTTGTCACTTTTATTTTTCACACTTTGTCATCTCTGGTTTCTTATTCCAAACTCTGTATGTATACTGGATTATTTCTCTCAAACTTATCATCCAACCTTACCTATATTTTGTACATTATTTTTCTTATTCTGTTCCTTCTTCCAGTAACTTAGGGGAACATGGATAGCTTGGTTTTCCTAAATAGTAGGTATTATTCACTGAATGAAATAACCTTGTATTATCAATACCTCAAGAGATATCTGCCTTTTTCATTTGTGTATTACCTTAAAGCAGAGTCACTATTTTCTCTGTGAGAAATAGAGAAAGAATACTAAAAAAAACCCAGTTATTTATTATGATATACTTGGTTCAGACCAGGGTTTTTTAACGCCTTGCAGAATATAACAAGGAACGAGACTTAACTAACTTTCTTTCAGCTGACCTTCCTACAGAAAGAAGTTTATACTCCCTCTTATCATGCTTAAACATGCACATGATAAATAAAGGGAACACTTTTAGAAATTTGAGCATTAACAAACTGGCCAATTATTGTAGTTCCCACAAATAGTAACTCAACATGAAACTGTGAGGATGGTGAAAAATAAATACATAAACTCTCACCTGACATAATCCACAAACCAGTATCACATTCAAAAAGCCAAAATTATGAACCACTTCAATATGTACCATAAAACAGACTGCAAAATAGATCAATATTATGCCCAGAGGCATCTATTGTAAGAATTTGTAAATATATGTCAACTGTCCACTCTGCTAGCATACTAGCTGACCAATATGTTACTACTTTTTGTTAGGCCTTTATATTTAATTGCTATCAGTGATACTGTATCATAAGCAGTGACACAAAGTTTGAAAGCACAGAAACAACACCAAAGGAATATATTTGGACAATGGTTATGCAAATACATTTATATTGAACACAAGTTAGAAATGAATGCTTCACCTCAAATGGGCAAAATGTACTGGTCAGTGATGGAACAGAAAGAAGAACTCACAATATATGCACTCTACCAGCATATTCTTAAAAAGCAAACAAACATTATTATACCTGTTGTCATGGTATCTGTGGGGATGATGATGCAAAACATCTTGCAGGAAACGCTCCATCAAGCTACTGGTACCCATACGATTCCTGCAGTAAGTGGTAAAGTGTCTGTGCTGGGAGCTAAAAATATGCTGAAGAAAGATAAAATGAATAACTAGTTTTATATTACCGTTAACACAATGATCTGTTCAGAAGAATTACTTTCCAGGCAAAACATTACTGTCACAACAAAAATGCTTCAACAAAAAGAAAAATCTTCAGCCTTTTCTACTTCAAGGCTGGAATTCTATGAAATTTTTGAATATGCATAGGGAGATGTAAATAATACTGAAATGCGTCAAAATCCTTTCTGAAGTGAACATAAATCAGCTGTTCTGAAAGCTGTTCACAAATCTCTTGTGACTGGAACAAATGCTGTAAATACATTTAAACATGATGATTAAGATTATGAACAGTTTTGAACTTCATTTGAGCAAACACCCCATAATTTACAAACTATGGAGTATTTTCATAAGCACAG
Organism: Cyrtonyx montezumae; assembly: GCF_038088225.1. Lineage (NCBI taxonomy): Eukaryota > Metazoa > Chordata > Aves > Galliformes > Odontophoridae > Cyrtonyx > Cyrtonyx montezumae. The sequence goes on along the minus strand of NW_027072078.1, from coordinate 16,993,960 downwards.
AAGACTGAATAGGTTTATACTTTCTAGTTAAAAAGTCTAGAAGACAAGAAACCAACAGTATTAACAACAGATAAGTTAGCAGTTGATCAAAAGTACTCAACTTTGATATTAACTAACATATTAACTGTAATATTTAACGGTACATCTAATTCTAGATGTTAAAGCAACAGAAATAAACCTAATGAGTGCAAAGTATAGTAAGGTGCCACTTCAGAAAAGCAGACTGCAGTAAGCATGCCATTTCCACCAGTTTCTTTATAACAGGTAACGGGTAAGAATTTCCTCTTTGTGCATACTTTGTAGAACTCACTTTTTTTCCATTCAGAGTTGGTCGTTCAGTGCAGAAAATGATGCTTTGTAAGGTAAAAAAGCTTACTAGTACTCCTTGCTATCTGCTGCTGGATTATCCAGTAGCCTTCTTACCTGTTCCAGATTACTGTAGTGTATGTGGCAGCAGTTGCAGTATCCTTGTCTGTTTTGCATGGTGGATACTCCAGATCGAGGATGTTCTTGCCTTCTTGAATGCAAACTGAAAGAAGCAGGTAATATTACCAAGACATTTCACTGAGAAAATGGCAAATGTTGGCTTGATAATTACATTCTTAACATAGAAACTCAGAGTATCCACCTACAGAGCTGAAGCAAACTTAAAAAAATAAATGTTTCTATTTCAGAATTACAATGGCATTCAGGAATACATAGTTTAAGCCACACCCAAGAAAATTATTTCTTAAATGCAGAACAAAGGATAATGGGTATAAGGCACAACCATTACAGATTCTAATGTGAGTTGAAGTAGTCTGAAGAAATCTATCTGCCCAGAAAATGGCAGTCATTCTTTTATTATTCTTCTTTGGTCTTCTGAAATAAACAAACAAACAAACAACAAACTAAGAAATTCTGACACCAACATAATCAGTTTTGGGCACTACAGTGCCCTTTCCCCACAGTTCATAATCTGCAAAAAAGATAAAAGATCTCCATTATATGCTTAATCTACATTGCATCACTATCAATCATTACACAAGAGGATATAGAAGGTTGAAAAACAGATTATTCTTGTTTTACTTAGTGTAAGCAGAAAACTGGTTGTCAGTTAGATTATCACCTTACTCACCTGCTATTGCTGTCCTGTTGTAGTGAGCCTTCAACACCATGTCTTTCTGTTCCCAATATAAAAAAAAAAAAAAGGATTTCATGAAGTTTTTACCTGCAGTCAAGTTAGGTAGTTCCCTTACATTATACTTGGTAATATTTTAAAGAAAGAAGTTTAGAAGTTAAAATAAAAATTTAGAGAGATCATTTCATACTCAAAGATCCTCTAGGATGTTCACAAAACAAACGTCACCCTTTCTTGGCTGAGGTGAGCAGGTATTTTACACTTTTGTCTGAGATCAAGATTAAGCAATCTACATTCATAAGACAGCTCCCTCCACAACCAGAGAGCTAAAAAAGCAGCATGTCCTAAACAGCTTGCCACTGGGGAAGAAAATCCTGTCTGTATGGAAACCTGTGGATAATTTAGAAGTCACTTTTTCCATCTAAGTTCCATACTGAAATTTAGGAAATCAAATGACACAACTGTAAGGTGAACTGATTATATTAAAAAAACCTGCAATAAAAGCATGCGCTTTAAACGTCTCACCTTGTGCTGAAGAAGCGGAAGCTTCATCAGATGGTTTGATTCTGTCAAACATCTGTAAATCAAAAATGAAACAATTGAGATTTAAAAGTACCCCAAAAATAAACAAAATCAAACTCCTCTTCTAGTCCACCTTTCAGCCCAACCTGTTCAGATGTACTTTGTAGTTTTGACTGTAGACAATTCCTTGACTTAAATTAATCTGCATCTTAAAAGAACAACTTCTGCTTTACTAGGTTACCCCAATATCACATTTAGCAATGCATGCTTCCTTTGACGAGGGAACGGGACGATTTCTGGTCTAATTAATGAAACTAAAAGCTATACTTATGAATACAGCTTAGATTGTGTTAGGTTTTTACCAAACGCATTTAATTGGTTAACTTCTTAAGTTATATTTCCAATGAACATGGAAGATGAACTCAAATAGAAACTATACATGACCTACACCAAATAAAATAATCACCCACACTGGAAAAGTAATACTGTTCAGAAGACCAGCAAAACAGTATTTAAACCTCTAATTTACACTTGAAATATGACTGCAGTAACATGCTTTAGGTGCCTATCATCTTGTTAAGTTACAGAATACAAATAAAAAGTCAAACTTTCTAGTACAAACCTTAGTGTCGTCAGCCTTCTGCCAGACAGTTCCAGGCTAGCAAACAACAAATGTCAAACAGCAGGCCATTTGCAGTGCAGAACACTTGTCTCTTCTCATCCTATCTGTCAAAAATTAATTTAAAGTGCTTTAAAAAATAGAGCAAATAACTTGTTTCCCTTGCCCTTAGGCATGTAAATTTTTCTGAACTTCTTTGTGAACAGGTCAGACACTAAAATGAATAAACCCCTTTTTGATGTCCGCAGTACATCTATTCCTTCATTACAGCAGTAGCGGTTCCTCCTAAATGGTAACTGTTCCAACTGGAATAACTTTGTTCATTCTTTCTTCCATGAGGTCTCTACATACTGCATTCTCCTGATGCTACTATTCAGGAAATGAAATTTGCTTCTACAATAACAGAAGGAAAAAACCAAACAATCAAACATCAGTATTAACCAAATTGAGTTTTATTCATGAACCTACTCAGAAAAATAACATTTTCTTTTATTTATGCAAACTCGCAAGATACTGCAATGAAACACTAACTGGAACTTTCACAGGATGCTGGATATTCACAGCATTTTATGAACTCACCATTACATACTCAATGACGTATTACAGTTTCCTTACTACAGACACGGAAAAAGAGAAATACCTCAAGAATTTCCACAATCCCTGTCACTAGCGTCGCCCCAGTCATAAAACGCAGGACTCCACAGTTCCTAGATTTGCTCTTGGCTTACCTTTAATGTAAATGTGGAATAGCAAACCTAAAGATTCAGACCAGTAACTTCTACTTTTTACCATATATATGGTGTGTATCTATTCACAAGAATCATTCCTTCCTTTTTCCTTTGCCTGTTCTCTATGTGGGAAACAAGCTCCCCTGTGAGGCCTGCACTACAAGTCTCAAGCGTTTGAATTTTTTCCAATTTTTTTTGCTCTTCTCCCCTATTTACCTTTTATTATGAAACAAGAGGGCTGCTAGAGCAGTTATTATTGACAGGAGTACCTTAATATCTCAGTGCCAAAGAATAAAACAAAACTTTCACCTTATATCAATAGTATCAATTCACATAATAATATAAAAAGCAACAACACAGAAATCATTAGATAGAATAACACCTGGACAGAAACGATATATCCATCTTAAAAAGAACATAAAAATTCCCCTGGGGCCCTGAAAATCTGACCCAGGGAAACTGCTTACTGATAATTAATCTGATCATCATCTGCTAACTGAGAAAGGCTTTCTTGATATATCAACACATCTGTATGTATCTGGGACCCAAAAACATGAAGAAAAACCCACAGTACTATAATTCATGAATGATGCGTTATGGAAAATAACTTGTTCCTTGCACTTAAAGTCAACTTACTGAATTCTACTATCTGGATATATACGCTCTAGACATGCACAGGGCAGTAAGAGCACAGTGAGCACAGAGGTCATCCCATTCTCTCTGGCTGGTGAGAAACAGGAAAATGGGACTCTCATCCAGAGTCAGCAGGGGCACCACAGTTATCCTGCCCAGGAGATGGGTGACCACACCATAACTCAAAAGGGTCTTGTTTCATCTCAGAAACGACAGACAGCAGAAACTGGAGCACGTGGGAGGGTAACCAATACAGTGGCTCATCACTTCTTTCATTTCAAGGAGTAATTTCTGCAGTCGTGCAGTACTGAGGCTTTAAACTGAGTTACAAGTGTCATAACTTAAAACTGCAGGACTATTAAAAGAATGGAGATGTTCCAGTTTGCACATCTCCTCAGCAACTTTCTACAGCTCAGCAGATTTCCTCACAGCAGAGGGGCACGCAGGGAAGACCTGTAAATGCACAAGCTGCCACTACCAAAGACAAACGGCTGAGGAGAACCTGCAGGGATACGTGAGGAAGCAGCTGACAGGAGAGGAGAAACAAGCTGCCTCCGAACTGAGAACGGCGTCGTTCTGTGAGAGCTGAGCCGCAGCTGAACACAGCTCGTTTGCTAGCAGAGGTCAAGCTTTGCCCAGTTGTGCTCCTCGCTTTATCAGCTCGGAAAAGCCGCACAGGGTTTCTGAGATCGGCGGGCTTTGCGCGGACAGTTGTAGCTTTGTTAGGACTCTTCTGACTGTTAATATCTTAAGCCGTCGGATTAAAAAGTAAATCGCATCTGTGCTAGCATTAGTTTAAACAACCTACCAACGGGAAAAACGAAAAACAAAAGGCACCGAAGAAACTCTAGCGCCACTCTCGTACCGCAACAAGTCAACAAGAGAAGAGCAAAAACGACGGCCCGCGGGGCGTGGCCGCGAGCAGCTGCGAGAGCCAGGCCGGGCCGGGCCGCGGCGCTCCGAGGGCTCCGCCAGGCACGGCCGAGCCCCGCCCGCCGCAATACCGGGCTGCGGGGCGAGGCGGCGGCTGAGGGGGGGCGCTGCCGGCGCCCCGCCCGCGAGCGCGCGCACGCAGGTCCGCCGGGCAACGTGCGGACCCCGCCCCTCCCCGCGCGCGCTTCGGTCGCCCCGCCGGCCCCTCTCGCCGCCTGCCTCCCGCCCCGCGAAGCGTCTTCCCGCCGCTGCCGTGCGCACCGCCCGCTTCGCTCCCCAGCGCCGCCTCACCTCCGTCCCTTCCCAGTAAGTCCTTCCGTGCCACGCCGGGGTCATGGGACGCCATCCCGGCTTCCTGCTCCGGGGCGGCGCTATGGGCGGTGCCGAAGGCCGCGCTGTAGGCGGGGCAGGGGGCGGGGGGCGGGCGGGCGAGGGGTCGTGTGTGGTGTGCTCGTTTCCCGTGGAAATATAAAAGCTTTCGGTTTTCTTACGTGTGAGATTGAGAATGTGGCATAGTTCAAGTCCTCTTTTGCTTCAGTTGTAGGTTCTTAACACTTTCGATCTAATCTCCCTTGGGAAAGTAGAGATTGCACGCTTCGCTCATATTATTATCGCTGGAAGTAGGATGTTTTAAACAGCCGAAGCAGAGGCAAAGGCGATCGGCACTTATATGCACAGACAGGTGCAGGTGGCAGCCATGACTCGTGCAGCGGGGGGGAATGACTGCAAAATTTAGACGGAGGTTGCAGTAAAAAGGGGCTGCTGCTGTGTGATTATGAAACAGTGGATCAGAAACGTCCACCCACACTGATCGAGTAATTGGGCACAGAAAGTCTCACAGAGAAACAGCACAGAAGAACAACAGGAAAAGGCTCCACTTTAGGAGGGAAATTACTTAAATTGCTGTTGAATTCTTTGGATTCTTTTGCTTAGATACGGATATATTTTCATTGCCAAGGGATAAGTAGCTTACGCAGAACTTAAGTTGCCCAGTGACATTTTGTTGCCTGGTTTAATACAGAACTTGGCAAAATTCTTAACTGATTAAATAAGAAGGGGGGGTACAATGGGTATGTATAGCATAGGGATTTTGTTTCTCAAGGCTGACGAGATCCACTAATTTTAGTTACATTTTGTTAGACATAACTCAGTAAGATGGGCTAGTCAGAAGGTGTGTGATTGCAGTAGGAATGTGTGGAGAATCAATCACTTCAGTAACATGGGAATGAGTCTTGATTTCAGAGATGGACAAGTGAAAACCTAGTTTTAGATAGCATCCTGCAGGTTGCAATGGAGATTTGTGGGAAGCAGTCATAAAATCTTGCAGATTTACAGTATTTCTCTGGAGAATATTTACATATGTGAAAGTTCGGGCACATGGCAAAATTATTTCATGTCAGCAGAGTTGCACTGTTTAAAGGTGTATGTTCTATCTGTGGCAAACACACTTTGAAATACAATCTGAAGCCAAACTAGTTTACCTTTATGATGGGTTCACAGCAAGCTTAGTGAGTTACAGCGGATTACCAGCTCTGGATAACTTGTTGGAACAAAGTAAGCTCAGTTACATATCTGAGGCTGCATTGTAGCTCTAGTACTGACATTTCATTTCCAGAATATCTCATGTAAAGCAAAATTCCTTAGCAAAGAACGCTGCAGAATCCATCTTACAATGCCATCTAGCTTATCCTAGGAATATTCCTGAATATTTTCTTGCAAAGATGGAAAGGAATTTTCTGTCTTTTGGATTATTAATCAAAGACAACAGAATTTAGGCATGTGTTGTCAGGTATTTCATGGCTTCCATATTTTTCTGTATTTACAAACTTAAGGCTGCAGACAAACTGGAGGAATGAAGTGATATTCTGTGGTACTTCTTCCCCTATATAATCACTACCTAGAAGTAGTGTTTTCAGAGTTTAAAAAAGAAAAAAAGTCTTCACATGCATTAAAGGATTATATTAACACACCTTTTTTTTTTTTTCTTTTTTTCTGTAATTGCTCTGGATAGTAGATTTTTGTACACATGTACTTTAGAGAATACAGAGATTTTTATTATAATAATGCTGAGCAAAATTCAGTGACATTCACGCTCATTCCAAGCCTGTTGTTGTTGCTGTTTACAGCTGCTGTTGCTGTTCACTTGCTGGCAAGTCATCCAGAAGGAACAGCTGATGAGGCAACTCAAAATGTGTCTCTTTAAACACCAAAAATGTACAAAATGCATCAGAATTCAGTGCTTTCAGAATGTTCCTTCATGATGGGCTACTTCTGTTCTTGTTTACTCTGAAATCCCTAATCTAGTACAGCTCAACTGTTTTGAATCTTTCCAGTAGCTTAAGTTAACGTGTTTTCAAGACACTTTATCCTAAAGCAGAAATTATGAACGGACCTTCTGCAAAGAAATTAAAGCAACAGTTGAGTGGTTTGTATACATTGATCTTGCACTGCCTAAAATTCTTTATTACTGAACCAAGCCTAAACGTGCTGCTGAAGGAATATACATAGAGAAAATGTCTCGGTGTCCTGACAGCCCTCTTGTGGAGCAAAATAAAATTTGCTTGACTTTTCAAAATAAAGGGGATAATAAAGCCTTGGGATCCTTTTCCCATTTGTAGATCGAAATAATGTTTGCTTTCAGAGAATGCATCTTTCATCATGAAGTGCTAAATAGCTTGGTGTTGCATTCACAGTTATTTCTACTCTCTGCTAATAATTGTCCAGCGAGTTCATCTCTCTGAAATAACAGTGCCTGTGTTTTTAAAAACGTGACACAAAGAACAGGATTAGGTCAGGAAGTAGGTTGGGGGTTGCTTGTCATGACTGGTCATGAATTGCAGGATATTCTTTCACCTTCAGCTTGTGCATGGATTTATTTTTAGCTTCAGAAATAACAGTCCCTTAACATTTCTTAATTCTATTTCCCATTTGTTTTATATTCGTTTTCAAAAATAGCATCGTTTATTTTGCCTGTTTGATACAGTTGGATCAGCCCTTGAGAGCTGACAACATTTTCAAGTGCAGTTATTCATTACCAAATCGCTCTGAAATAGACAATAACTTCTGAAATGGGCATGCTAACAAATGCAGTAGAAAGTGATGACTTCATTTGCCTGTGCTGAAGGGAGCTCTATGACCTGAGAGCCTCCATCTATGAAGGAAATGGAAAGAATAGCAGGTTCTAGGATTAACCACAAACAGAAAGCAGGTATGAAACACACTTAGAACAGCATTATTCTCATCTGCATAGCAGAATGTTTTGATTGGCAGATTTTAAACTATCCTTCCTTTTCATGGTATAGGTACGTCACAAAATGAATGCAAGTTTTATATGGGAACCTAATGTTAACATTGAAATATTTGAAATAGAAATCGTAGGTGGCTATTATTCCCTTCCAGCTCACTTCCCTTTCTGTCCTAGTAGGAACCCTGAGATTTTTCCAGGAAAATAAATATTGTCCCTGTTGTTCAGGCAGGGAATTAAGTATTTTCAATAGAGTTAATTTTCTCAAAGCTTATTGGAGATGCGTTCTATTTTTAGGAATGTTCAGTATTCAGGCTTCCAGAAGTTATCTACCTACCTTGACCCCATTTAATATATAAATTAAATGTTTATATATATATATATATATATAAATTTCAATTGAACAGTTCCAGTTTTAAATAGATGTGGATGAATGACCCTGAGTGTAAAATACCTCAGCAGCTTCCTTGTCTGTAGTGTAATTTATAGGAGTCAGGGAGCTGCAAATATATATGCTATTATGTTGAGTCTGTTGATGTTCTGCAGGCAGTTTAAGGTGAGGTCAAAATGTATTCCCAAGGTAGTTAAATAAATACTCTTTTCTTCCACATTGGCTGTTCTAAATTATATTTAATTTTTTCATGTTCCCACAATAAACCACATAAAATATTTTCTTACATGTGAGAGCAAGCAGACTCAACCTTGTTTTACTTTGGGAATCATTTAAAGAAAGATTTCTTTATCCAATTCAGAGGAATAAATAAATAAATAAATAAAGCAGGAAGTTTAAATAATGTGGAATAAAGAAGTTCTGTTTTTCCCCAGGGACAAAACTTGCTTTTAGTCTAGCAAAGCTGATAAGCAACAGTGTCAGAGTTTGAAAGAAACCTCTTTCTCCTACAGTTGGAAAATATGGGGACAATTTCATGGAAAATCCAGAAAATGGAGGAAGAAAAAACAAAAAACCTTTTATGTACCTTTGGTGTTCAGCAGTGTACTATTACTGTAACTGTAATAATTTTCTGGATCAGAGTTCAGTGTCTTTGTCTTCTGGTTCATCAGTAAAACCAGAAGTCTCTTACATGTTGCTAGATGTAGGTCTGAGCTTATAATACAGAAGTAGCTGAGAATCAGTTTCTGCTTTGGACATGAGGTATATAGACTTACTGTAGTGCTCCTTTGCCTTGTTTCTCATCTTGAAATGGAGAAGTGGAAGTTTCCTTCTCTGTAAGGGTAACAGAAATGGAAAGTAGGTCACTCCAAAAGTTGATCCTATTTATTTCCATGGAAAATACAAAAGATACAAAGAACACAATAATATTATTTGGTAAAGCAAATTCTCAGCTACAAAACATAGTCACCACCATTATCTATGCATTTTTCTCAGCGATGATGAAGCGCCTGCACGCTGTGCTTGTAAAAACTTGCCTCTCTGTCTGGATCTTTTACATTGTTCTTGCCACCACTGAAAGGTACCACCCACCGCCTCACTGCGCTCACATCCGCTCTTTGGTCTCCAGTTTGGACTTGATTTGCAATGGCTTTGCACTGGTATTCAGGAACCATTCTCCATTTATGTGCAAGGTGCTACTGTCCAGTTTAAAGCCCTTGCATGTCCATAAATCCGAAGGAATATCAACAGCTAGACAGTACTGTAGAGAGTAACAAGCAGGCTTCAGCGTTCCACACTTGCCTAGAAGTTTCTCTTAAGATTTTGAGCAGTAATGCTATAAAGAGCAACCTTGCTTGATAATCCATATGTTCTGTATAGGCTCCTTGCTTGTTATGCAGGCAGCTTGCTTGCTGTCCTTTATTTTGTATTAAACCTCAGCTTTGCTCTCTATATTTTGCATGTAAGGAGAACTCCTTTTTAACTTCTAACTGCAGTTTGTCAAGTGTTTCAGAGCAGCTCTGTCACAGCTGTCTCAGTAGCTGAGAGAGATGGTCTGGTGGCGCACCAGAGAGGGACTGGCACTCATCCTCTCCTCCTTCATGAACCTGCTGGTTTGCTGCATTGTTAATCGTTATGACAAACTTCAACAATTTAGTTGTGGATTGTTATGGACAATTGCAGAAGGTGAAATTTAGATGACCTCCTGGGTCACAGATTTAGGTCCGCTGTGTACAACCCAAGTCGAACTGTGAGCTTAATCTAAATGCTGGTATATAAAAGATGGATGATTGAACCCTCAGAAGTTAGACTTTAAATAGAAAAAAAGACTTCACTTATTTGAAAGAGTAGATGTAGGTATTCATACTGGTGACTTGGAGCCAAGTAGATGGAGGTAGCAAAAATCTGGAAAAGATATGGCTCAGGTACATCCCTGTGCTTTTATTACACTTCCATGTAAATTAGTGCCCAATATTCATCATAAAACTTCACTTGTTTTGTTTGTGGGAGCTGCATAAAGTGCTGCTTTTAAAAATCTTGTTCAAACTTGTACGCTTATACATACATATACATACATACAGTAATTCATTCCTATGCTTGTGTGGCTTTTTTGCACATGTTGATCTTTTTTTCAACATGTTATACATGAAAGTCTTCAGAATCCCAATATCTGCATAGAAAGAGGATGTGGATCTGCTAAAACCTCCCTTCATCAGGTTGTTTGGTCTAAACGCTGGAGAATGTTGTTGTAGTTACTGACTACGGTATACAGCAGGCAGTTAAGCCGCAAGCAAACATTCACCAAAAGGATAGGCATGAATAGTCATTAGTTTCACGGAAAGGGAGGAAATTACTCTTTTCCTGATAGTCAGGTAGTTAAATTCAGTCTTTCCAGAGAGGATTTTTATCCATGAGGTGTTAATTCAAACAATGAGGACGTCTAAATCCTCAAAAAGTAAGTAGCTTATTTCTTGTGTTGTTCAGCTTAAATTAACCATGGGAAAAACAAATATCTTTTGTTTCATTGAATTTACAAATTCATGATTGGTGCAACTTAATTGATTGTATACACTTTGGATTTAGTCTGATGTGTTCTTCAGTGATGAGATTATCTGCTTGCATTAATGTACACCTTGATAAGAACCAGGGGTCCTGTAGGTGATAAATAATAGTCACAACTGACAGACAATTATTTCTAATCCTGGTAAATTAAAGCTGTTTTGGTTTTGTTACTCAGTAACTTGTGCTTTGGTTAATGCTGGTAAAATACTTCTTTCAGAAGGCTTCTCTGTATTTTTCTTTCCATATATACTGTTTTTGTTCTATAGGTTGCTTCTTTTGTATGTTTGTTTTTAAAGAAAATAAGAAAAATTATGTTTTAAAACGCATTTGCTTTTCAATAGACCTAGTTTATTCACCGCTGTTCAACCCCAAATCTGTTATTTGTATGAGAATGTTCTCCCTTGTTCGTTTTTATCAGATGTAAATAACTAGTTCTCTGCTCTTCAAGTCCTACACTTACCGAAATGTAGAGTAAAAGCTCCAGAACTTCATTAACTTACCCTGTTGAAAAGGAAAAAGACGTGAAAGGAAACAAGGGGTAGCTTTTTCGTTTACTTTCTTCCAGGCATACAACATTCAAAAAGTATCTGAAAAGATCACACTGGTAAAATGATATCAATGGTTAATGTGTTGTATATGCAAAAATGTTGAACTCACCATTCCAGTTTTTACTGTTAGCACAGAAGGAATTAAAACATAGGAAGTTGTAGGAACCAAGCTTGCATTCCTCAGGGATGTGAGATTCCCTTTGTGGTTAATCACAACTGTAGAAGAATGAAGTGATATATTTAGCTCTGAACAGAAAAACAAAACAAAATGTTTTCCATTTAAATGGAAGTTTGTAAAATACTATTCCTTTTTTTAGCTCACAGATACATTGCACATGCAGGTCATACTGTGCAAATTTAGTAATTGTTCAGTAGTGCAGAAGTCCTTCTCAATTTGAAAGGAGAAAATGTAGGTAGAGCACACAGGCAGAAAAAAATATCTTTGAAATCCTGTGACTTGCTAACCCTAGGGAGGAAAGAAGCCCTCCTTTTCCATGAGAAATTGTCTCCACAGAATTTCTTCTGGATCCTTCAGTTGTGATTTTTTGTTTCCCACCATGATAGGCAGAGTGAAGAAAATTGCTGTGTGAATTTTAATCCCCCTGTGCTTCAGAAGAATGAAGGAGTTGAACTATCAACTCAGTACATGTTAGAGCAGTCCCAGTCAACTTAAATTTAAGGTGAAGGAAACAGCCTCTTATAGATAACTGTTCTCCATCTCAAACTAATAGAAACCATTGCACTCAGCAGAATGCTCCCTGCACCAAGAAGGTGAAGAGAAACTGACATGTATGTGATTCCAATTTGCTTGCTGAGGTTTGTCTTTTAGTACAGATTGTGTGTGGGCATTTCTACCCAGTAATTTTCTCTCTTGCCTTACTCAGATAGTGCTGAGCAAGCCTTTGAATTAACTGCCTTACAATAACTGGATTTGACAAAGTATCTACAGAGATAGACTCGTGTACTATTACAAGCAAAATACTCTGCAGATACGCAGTTGAACGGTGCCTGGATTCACCTTATCCCAATATTTACAAGATAACTGCTATTAAAAGAGCTTTTTATCAGCTAAGATTCACCTGTCAGTTACCTAGAAGAAAGAATAAATATTTAAACAGCAAGAAATATTGCCAAATCATGAGGTCTTCTGAAGTCTTTCTGCTCTCTTCAGGCAACCCAGATACCTGTCTATGTCACATATTTATAGGTGTGATGTCCCACCGCTGTCATCTTCTCCAGGTCCAGACTCTGTGTCCTGCTGTAACATAATCTCCGTCCTTCTTTCCTCTGTAGCTTTTTGCCTCCTCATACAAGCTATCAGCGTTCTATGTTATATTGGCAGAACAAGAAGAACTGACTTGGGAGAAAGACAAAACATGATTGTTTTGCTGGAGGGAGTTTCTGGCTCCTGATAAGAGATTCTATAACTTGTGAGCCACAGCAGTAGCACTTAAAAATGATAGTCTTACTGACCGAATGCTGAAATTTCATTGTTTCTGCTTCTCACTAAGTAATTCCCTCATTTTTATTATTATTTTTATTATTATTGTTTTTACTGGAATCAGTAGAGTTGACTGAATTCAATCAGTGTTGAACATTTTAGGTGTTTTGAACTAGTCACAGATAAGTGCAGCAGTTAAGATTGTTCCTTCCACTAGATTTACGTTTTGGCAGGAGTGGGCTGACAGACCCACAGCTGATTTAAAGTGGTATGATGAACGCAGTACCATCAAAGTCAAGTGACACTATGGTACAAAGATACTTGGAGAATAATATTCACATTTTACTGGCAGAGAGGCTAAGGTATGTGGAGAGCATGAGGCTTGACCACAAACACTCAGTAGCCTCTTGACAGAACTGGGGTTCAAGCCAAGTCTCCTAAAGCCCAGTTTAAATGTCTGACCACAGAATTACACTGATGGGCAAGAGGACTAGTAACTCATACTTTGAGAAGTTCACTTTTCTCTTGCATACAAAGGGAGTTTAATAATCCTAAATACAAACTGAAAGTATCTCAGAGTACTGTTAAGAAAATGATGCTTTCAGTGTAGCTTAAGCATCTTTCTGTTCATTCAACGTTATTTTCTATAAGCCAGAGTGGTCAGAAACAAAAGAAGTACTGTTCAAATCCTTCTCTACATAACAAAAAGCAGCCTGCAACTGTAAAGTCCATTTCCATTCATCAGCCACCACATCTGTTGCTTGCTTGGACACTGGCCAAAATGAGTCATTCACGTCTAACATTTATTTTGGTAAAATACTGGGATTATACAGAAGGGCAATATTTCAAAACCCGGTTTAGCAAACCAAGGGAAGTTGGAAACAACTTCCTCACAGCTGAAAACAAACACAGCGTTATATCATTCTGCAGCTTTATTAGGAGGAAGGCAGTAGCCAAGTGAAGCAGCTGGAATCACACTGAAGTCACTCTGAACTCTACAGATCATTCCGTTCTTCCTTCTGCTACAGAGAGCACATCCCTGACTTAGAGCGTGCTTTCATCTGAAAAACTTAGAAGGTGGGTCAAACTTTCTATTAAAATTTTAACCTTTCTCTCCATTTCTTCAGAATAACATGCATCTACATACAAAGCAACACTCACATGCAAATTCTGTAAGGTAGTATAATGGCTAAAAGAATTTCTTAGTATAAAGAATGTGACATTCATTTGTTTCAAAGATTATTTTGAACCAGCCCTGAAGCAAGCAGGGATATGAAAGTAGGTGTGAATTTAAATTTTAATAACTTCTAAATGTGTTTATACGCTGTTTGAGTAATTTAGCCAGCCAAAGAATGCCAGCTGACCTTGGCTAAAATATCTCCCCACACCTTGTGTTAGTTTCATTAGCTTGCTTTGCTTAGGGATGATACATCTCCAGCTATCCCAAATTCCAGTAATATGAAAAATAAGTACATTAGTTCTGATCTAGATTCCAGGAGAGGAACTGGATATCATTTCAACTTCAGATAACAAATTGATTGTTAACAATTGTCAAGTCTGTAATTATTAACAGGATAAGAACATAATTATTTAGAACAGTTACAGTCATGAAGAATTATAAAGAGTTCCGTGTGATCTGAGCTGGAAGGCTTGTGTGTTTTCACCACTATCATGAAGTAAGGTGGAAAGATGTGGATCTATCTGTAACTCTGTACATGGAATAGTGTTTTCTAGGAAGCAACAAGATTTAAAGCTTCCTATATGAGTATACAATAGGCAAGACTGGATTCCACCTCCTGTTCTGCCCTATTGATCGCCACGTCATCGTCCTCTTTAGCCTTCTTAAATACTATTTTGTAAATTCAAACAAAATACGAGAATTCTTTTTGTAGCTTTATAGAAGATGTATAGATTCACTGAGAATTAAGACACGTTTGCATTCTAGCTGAACAAAATTTTCTTCTTGAATAATTTCACATTTAAGCTTTTCAGTCTGTGATCTGTTCTTAAACATCTTTGTGTGTGAATGTGTGAATAAGTCCACTATTCCAAACAGTAAATAGATAGTTTTGCAGATCATTGTAGTCTGTTGAATAAAAAAAGCCAGTAACAAAAGCATTCATTTTGTCTCATGGAATGTGTCAACAGTTCAGATGCCTGTCTCACTGTGGTTGCTGGTTGTCTGGCTAATTTTCACTCATTATTTTTAATAATGGTTTGATTAGTCTCCATTCATTCTGAAGCTAGAAGTTTCATAAGCAGCCTGTGTTGTTGCTGACTTTTCAGAAAAGAAAAGAGTTGGAGGAAGAGTTTCTCATGGCACATTACCAGAAGGAACTGCTGAGACCGGGGTGGCCAGTACCCAAGAGACATTTGGTTTTAGAAAGGAAGATATCATGCATGGATCATCTCCCCAACACTCAATGACTCTTTTACAGTGTGCTTGACACACACAAAAAAAATTGTCCTCAAAGCACTTGCATCTATGCTCTTATTTTCAGTATGTTCCAGATGCCATGGGTATAAGGAAAAGACATAAGGAAAAAAAACATGTATCAGGCTATGACTGCTCACTTCCAGAGAGTCTTTGCTGGTTTGTTGCTGCTCTTTTTCACCTGCCCACTGCTTTACTGCATTACAGTTCTTTAGAGGAACCGAACAGACATGCTTCAGGGAGAATATCTTTTCCTTAGTGGACCCAATGACAAATTAACAAAACCCATTTCTGTAAGCAAGATTTGGTTTCAGAGGTATCTACAAAGGCCAGCACTCCAGAAGACTCCAGACTTTTCCAAGAACTTTAGTATTCAGTTTTCAGTATCTACCATTATTCTCACATTTTTCTAACCCTAAAATCATTCAGAGTTGTAGATGCAGTTTTAACACATTCACAGCCATAAGCCATCTAGTGCTCAGTTATACTTGTATAAGAATGGAAGCCAAAGTAAATTTTCCATGGTTAGCCTAACATTTAGTTGTCTGCTTAATTCTTTCCGCTTGAGATTTTTTTGTTGGCATTTTTTTAAATATTGATCAGGTCACTGCATGCAGAGAAAGCAGAAAAACATGCAGTCTAATGGGCAATGAATGGCATTTTTTTTAGTTTGACTTCTAGAATTCTGGGTTAAACAACAGAAAGATCTTTCAGGAGGACAAGTAACAACGTGTTCCCATCTCTGATAACTTCACTTGTCTTCCTCTAAGCTTTGTCTATTTCTTTCTTCCCTGATATCTCTCTCCCATCCCTGACTCTTCTCAGAAGGAAATATTTCCAGAATTATAAGACACAGTTGTGAAGAGCCAGCACCTTTTCCCCTTATCCACAAAATATATTCGCTTCTTCATTGTTCTGGCAAGGTCCGGGTTCTACCTTCATCTCTACATTTGAATCTACTGTTTGGCTTTAGGCAAGTAACTTCTGTTCCTTTCCCTATTTCTTGTGTGTCTGTTTATTCTGTTTTGAGTATAAACAAGGCAGGAATTGTCTCTCATTATGTTCACGCTGAGCCTAGATGCAGTGAGGCTTTGATCTCCAAAAGCTAGGGCCTTTGAATACTTTCCCAGCACAAAATACTTGCCTCTTTCAGCAAGTGTGAGCCTGGCACAGCAAGTTTCGATCTCTTTTGAAGCTACCTGGTTGAGAGAGACAACAAAACTGTGAAGAGAAAGCCCCTGAAGTAACAATGTAATATCATTTTCAACACTCCCATTTCTTTTTCTGATCATCTTTCGAAGGACTCAGCCTCATATTGTTCTAGTGGGATCTTTCAGAAATGTTAAGAACTATTGTCCTTTTAAGAAAAAAAAAGATGTTTCTCACTGTCTTAAACTCTAACTGGAGTGTATTGTACCATGTCCAGTGGAGTCTAATTCAATGTGACATAGAAGTGATTTGCAAAGGTAATACAGGAAACCTATAAAGCCAGTATTTCCAAGCTTCTAGTTTAACATCTGAATCAGATGCCATCTATTCTCATCACTGTAAGGCAGTGTTCCCTGTACCATATTAGGGAAATAGATAAACATCCAGTCCTTCTGAAAATGTTTTACTAGTATAGTTCTGGATATTTTTTTTCTTTTTGGTTGTTGTTGTTTAGTTTTGCAGGAAAACAGCAGTTAATTTGGACCTGAGTTTAATGTAAAAAACAAAACAAAAAAACCTGTATGAACATCAGCAGTACATAGTGACCTTATTACAAGTCCTCCAAAGGTAATGCTTCCCATTTTATTATGTTGGTGGTATGGCAGTAGAGATTTAACCTTCCCACCAATATTCTATTTCTTTTTGTTGCTGTGTAACAGATGGCAGCAGAGGGGCAGTCTGACAGAACATCATCTGAGATGGAAGAGTGGATGAAGCAAAGGGGTAGAATTGAATTCCTCCACACTTAAAAAATGGCGCCCACTGACATTCATTGATGCTTGCTGAATGTTTCTGGAGAACAAAAAGTGGATGCAAACACAGTGAGGTGGTGGGTGGTGCATTTCAGCAGTGGAAAGAGTGACATGAAAAAAAGCCATATTTGGGATGGTCAGTCAGGTTTTTACAAGCACAACGTGCAGGCTCTTCTTCATCACTGCATAGCTAATGATAGTGACTGTATTGAAAAAGCGTTTTGTAGATGAGAATTTGCTCTATCAAATCATGTTATTGTGCTCTTTGTATTTATTGTAGTTTCCATGAAAATAAATAGGAGGCATTACCTTCAGAGTGACCTACCTTGATTAACTGTGAAGGCCTAGAAGTATGCCGTCTCATCAGCTGGAATGTTTTGGTTTTTATACTAGCACTGCTTGGAAATGAGCGTTCTGGTAAACCTCTGCAAGAGTATGTATCATGAGTAATATAACCATAGGTAGAAGAAACTTCTGTTCAATGAGCAATAAAACTAATATAGAAGAAAGATTTAGAAGGCAGTATCTAACAACACACACTGTTGGAAGTGACTGGAAAATGAATATATAAAACAGATCATTGAAAGGCATATTTCAGCAATTATTGTCTTGCTAATCTTTATTTCCTGGGATTAGCTCTTAATTCTTGTTAAAAGGACAATAAGGATAGCAGATAAGTTGATTTTATGTTATTTCATAGAAATTTTTTTTATCTTGCTGGAGAGTGGTTTTTGATTACTTTTTTCCCCCTCCTGTAATGACCTCGTCCCTGAAGTAATTTCATAATGGCTGCTTTCTAACATATATTTAATTGGCCTTAATCAGTCTGCTGAGACAACCGTTTGTAGTCTGAAAGAAATCCCCACATTCACTTTATTCTGTGCTCATTTGTTCCTTCCTCTTAGGAAAGCGGTGCGATTAATGCATTTGTTTGCTGAAGTAGGACAGCCTATTAAAAACACTGTAGTTGCATGATCATGTAATGATTATATAAAAGCCTATCAAAATCTTCCATCACAAATGTGCAACAGTTGTGACCTAAAAGTTGCACATAACTCTTGCATGAGAAACATTAAAAAGTCACGCTTGATTAGAAATACAAACATTTATCATCTTAGACATCCAGACACTGTTTAGCCAAGACAACAGCTTTAAAATTTTTGAGGTGTCTCCATTATCCTACACATGTAATTATTATGATGGCTCGTAGCTAAAGAAAGTATTGACAGCATTTAAGGAAGAATAGGATGTGTACAAAACTCAGACCTGACAGATAAAGATAAGCCTGGACAGGGATTGTCCAGGCTTATCTTTATCTGTCAGGTCTGAGTTTTGTAGGCTACTTTTTACTACAGAGAAAGCCAACCAGAAACTGCAGGGCTGCCCAGGTAGGTGCTGGCTCCCACCCAAACAGTGGACATTGTGTCACAGGGCAGAGTCCTGTTTCAGGAAGGAGAAGGTATCCCAGAGGTGAAGCTGTGGTTTCTTCACTTCATTGTGAGTGAAAGGATGGTGTTATTTTTAAGAAAGGAAGATTGGACTGTGAAGAACCGGGTGAGGATTTTCAGTTTAGCACCTAGTTTATCAGAAACTTCCTGTAATTCATTCTCAACCTTCTTGTCTGTAAAGCTACTGATGATACTTCTCACAGGAGTCCAGTTTCACTACAGCCTCTGAATACTTAGGTGTTATGACTGGTTATATAAGTTCATAAGTTCATAAGTTCATAAGTTCATAAGGTTGGAAAGGACCTATAAGATCATCTAGTCCAACCATCCTCCTATCACTATCTCTACCCAACTACTAAATTAAGTCCTTTAGCACCTCATCTAGACGCTTCTTGAACAGCGCTAGGGATGGTGCCTCAACCACCTCTCTAGGCAGGCCATTCCAGTGCCTGACCACTCTTTCAGAAAAGAAATGCTTCCTGAGGTCTAATCTAAATCTTCCCTGGCGCAACTTGTGGCCATTCCCTCTCGTCCTGTCATTACTTATCAGGGAGAAGAGGCCTACCCCCTCCTCACCACAACCCCCCTTCAGGAAGTGGTAGAGTGCAATAAGGTCTCCTCTGAGCCTCCTCTTCTCCAGACTAAACAATCCCAGCTCCCTCAGCCGCTCCTCATAAGACTTGTGCTCCAGGCCCCTCACCAGTTTTGTTGCCCTTCTCTGAACACGCTCCAGGGCCTCAATGTCCTTCTTGTAGTGAGGGGCCCAAAACTGAACACAGTACTCGAGGTGCGGCCGTACCAGAGCTGAGTACAGGGGGATGATCACCTCCCTGCTCCTGCTGGCTACACTATTTCTAATACAGGCCAGGATGCTGTTGGCCTTCTTAGCCACCTGGGCACACTGCCGGCTCATGTTGAGCCGAGCATCAACCAACACCCCCAGGTCCTTTTCCTCTCTACATTCTTCAAGCCATTCTGCCCCAAGCCTATAGCATTGCATGGGGTTATTGTGGCCAAAGTGCAGGACCCGGCACTTGGTCTTATTGAACCTCATCCCATTTTGCTCAGCCCAGCTGTTCAGCCTATCCAAATCCCTCTGAAGGGCCTCCCTACCCTCAGGCAGTTTGACACATCCTCCCAGCTTTGTGTCATCTGCAAACTTACTGAGGGTACACTCAATTCCCTCATCTAGGTCATCAATAAAGATATTAAACAAGATGGGCCCCAAAACTGACCCTTGGGGGACACCACTCGTTACAGGACGCCAGCTGGACTTAACTCCATTAACCACTACCCTCTGGGCACGGCCCTCCAGCCAGTTCTCCACCCAGAGAAGAGTGAACCTGTCCACACCACGGGCTGCCAGTTTCCTTAGGAGAATACTGTGGGAGACCGTGTCAAAGGCCTTGCTGAAGTCCAGGTAGACTACATCAACAGCCTTTCCCTCATCTACCTGTCTGGTCACCCAGTCATAGAAGGAGATGAGGTTGGACAAGCACGACCTGCCCCTGGTGAACCCGTGCTGGCTGGGTCTGATCCCTTTATTGCCATGCACGTGTCGTGTGATCTCCCTCAATATCATCTGTTCCATAACTTTCCCTGATACCGAGGTCAGGCTGACAGGCCTGTAGTTCCCCGGGTCTTCCTTACGGCCTTTCTTGAAGATGGGAGTCACATCGGCAAGCCTCCAATCTTGTGGGACCTCTCCAGATAACCAGGAATGCTGATAGATGGCAGAAAGTGGCTCGGCAATCACCTCTGCTAGCTCCCTCAGCACCCTTGGGTGGATCCCATCTGGCCCCATGGACTTGTGGCAGTTCAGATGGAGGAGAAGATCTCTGACCGTCTCTGCTTGAATCACAGGGGGTGCATTATGCACCCCGTCCCGGACTTCCAGGTCAGGGCAAGTACCATTTGGATAACTGTCCTGTCTATTAAAGACAGATGTGAAGAAGGCATTGAGAACCTCAGCCTTTTCCTTATCATCTGTGGTTATATTGCCTGCCTCGTTGAGTAAAGGAGGGAAATTTTCCTTAGTTTTTCTCCTGCTGTTAATATATTTGTAAAAGGGTTTCCTGTTCTCCTTTACAGCATTAGCCAGCCTAATTTCAAGCTGGGCTTTAGCATTTCTAATTTTCTGCCTGCAATATATAGATACTCAGTTCTGTCTGCTATATAGACTGCCTATATATATATATATATACTGCCTGCTATATAGATACTCAGTTCTGTCATATAGGATGTAAGACCATAATTTAAATATTGAAATACACTGTTCATCTCAACTTTTGTCATTTTGTTGATTTTGCTTGACCTTATGTTTATGGTCACACAATAGACTTGCAGATATTAGAGTAACCCTTTATACTCAGAAAAATACCAAAAGAGTTAGTTGTACTTTTAGCTGTACTAACAGAGGGGAATGAGGCAGGAGCTGACTAAACAGTTACAAGGTCATTTCCTCCCAGTGCATATCCCAAATACACCCAAGTTTGTGTTTTCTTTGGAGATGGAAATCTTAGTGCATGGGATCTGCATGAAAAAAGATAAGTTTTTACCAAATGCATTTGCTGGTTCTAGAAATTTTGAGTTACTTGTTTATGGAAATAAGCTGCTTAATTGCAGCAGTTGTCTGAGTGATTTGTTAATTTAAACCAGAGTTACCATAGGTATTTTTCTTATTACAGCAGCCTTTTTAGTTATAGGTTTGATTTTTTCATTTGTTGTTTAACATTTCTGTGGCAGCAGCAGTCCATGTCTGAAATCATTGTTTTACCAGTATTAACTGTGTCTGTACTAAGAGTTTGTTAATCTCACTGCAAGACTCAGTTTGTACAAAATGTTATGAGACTATTATCTGGTCAGATGACTTCAATACCGCAGATAAAGCAGTGTTATGACTAACAGTATCGTGTTCAGCCTTGCTTAAACATAGTTGCTTTTGGCATTAATTTTAGAAGATGTCTAGCTAGGACATTGCATATGCATTCCTAACACTGTTTCAGTGAGAGACATAATGGAGAATGATGGCTATTTACACTTTTGTCTTACCTGCTAGAGCAAATTTATATGCGTATTGTGTACTGGAAACATTTTCAAGACATGGCATACCTATCACGATCTGTTCAAGTTGTTACATTCACAGCAGCACACAAAGTCACTTCATTACTGTATGCCTACTGACTATTAGAACAGTTCTGCATTTTTGTAGAAGAGAAAACATACACCAGCCTTGATTCTGCTTTTCTGTGTACCAGATACAACAGCCAGTTTCCTAGTAGCTTTGTCTGCAGGGTCAGATTTAAGCTTGAATTATACCATAGTTATGATTTAACTTTGTAGTGTGGGTGTACCAAGCATTTCTTGCCATAAGAATGTTCCTACAAGGTGATCATCTTATGTATATAGTTGGCTGACAGTTCATAATATCATCAGTAATCACATCAGTCTGTGAATTTTAGGATCTTAACTTCTGCCTCAGTAAAATACTTTCCAAAAATGTATATATTGTTCAAACAAACTTGCTCAGCCGTCTGTTTTGAACTTCACAGATAAACATGAAATTCACCTAGTAGTTTATGAATTTGAATCTACAGCAACTCAAAATTTGGCACCTCAAAAGCTTGAAGATTTTTCGAAGCCTCCCTCCCTGCAATTAATTCTGTATCCAGACAAATTGCTAAGACACAGCATAACAAGCAGGCTTTGGGTGACCTCTTGAAAAGCTAGCTGTTCTCCAACATCTAACTCTTGCAAATGACAAATGTTGAAGTGAATTAATCAAACAGGCTTTCCTGTAACTACAGATCATATAAGCAGAATATGATATGCTCAGAATTATTCACGAAGACATTAAAAGAAGGGGTTTTGCATTATATGCCCTCTATGAAGCCAACTATTGTGACAGCCAGCTCCACATTCTATAATTTTCCTATTAAGGCCCAACACTGAAACCCTGAACTCAGTTTAGCAGTCCAAAGGCTTTCAGCACAGTTTATCACACTGAACAAGTATATTCAGAGGTGGCCACTCAAATATTTGGTTAAAAGTTAACACAACACAGACAGTGAATAAGCTCTTCCCTTGAACATATCTGTAAGTTCCTAAACTTCCAGGGTCAAACATGAGGGAGAGGCTGCATGGGCTGCAGCCCAAACTCATGGCATAAACTACCAGCGCAATTAAACTGCGCCCCAACTTGCATGCTGCCCAGAGAACTTTGAACCCCCAGGAAGACCTTACATCAAGGGAGGTGAAAGGAAATAGTGACTGTTTTGTTTGTCTTCTCCTATTTTAGACTGAAAACCCAGCCTAATTTCATTCCAAAGCCATTCCACTGACCTCAGGGCTGAGGCATGGTGAGGTCAAATGACTTCCCCTGGTCAAAGAGGATGCACACAGCATAGCCAGGAATAGAGACCTTGTCTCATGTCATGACTGCAAGGCTGTTCTTTCTATGACAAAAGTTGTTCTGTTGTGAGCAGATTCAGACATTTGTCTGAGTGATCATTATGGCTTACCTTTCTAAAATGCTATAATGGTGAGAGAGTACAAAATTCAGGTACTTGTAATAAAAAACTGCAAGTCCGTCAATTCAGATCTTATTCTGTATTTCCTCACTGAAACACAGAAAGTCACTGTGTGTAACACATGGTAAAATTTCTTCCCAGCAGCTCCTAGGCTTTATGTTTTAGATGCATTTATTAATAATCTTTGTTTCTTTGAATGTTCTGAAATGCATTAACACTGAGCATCACCCTGTGATATTCCTATGAAGTAATTTCATAATTGATTTCAGTTTTACAGAAGGGCACAGGAAATGAAACCTCTAGTCAAACATTCTGAAACCTATTTGGCTAAAATTTAACAACTATATTCATAATTAAGCAACTGAATCAAGGAAACTCAGTTTTCAGAGCTGCTTGTGACCTCAGCAAACAGGAACAGACACCAGTGAAAGGACAAATGCTAAGCATACACTTCACACAGTCTGTGCACTATTTAAAAAGATGACAGGATGAAGACTAAACTTGGTTATATTCATCCAAATGCAATATGACACTGTTCTGTAACCTGCAGCTGCCCCCAGGTCCTATTGCCAGGCCTCTGACCACATTTTCCTGTTTATTAAAATTTGTTTTCCTCCCTGTGGCCATTTTTTCCAGATCTGGACCTGCATGGTCCGAGACATTGAACTGCATCATCTCCCTCACTCTTCCTAACAAAGGAAGCCAAATGAGAACTGCAAAAAGTCTACTTTTTTTTTCTCTCTACTGGACCTCTGTTTGCAGACAGGTTCATGAAAGAGTCTTCTCAGTCTGGAAATCAGGCCATCTGGCAAAGATTTTGCAGGAAATCAGAAACAAAATAAGGAATTTCTTCGCTTTCAAGATCTGGATTTGGACTTCAAGATAATTCTGCTTCTTAAAGTATATATTAAGAAACTCATGTTTGGAATAGTGTGCGTAACACACTACGCAGTATATGTTGTGAATGTTAATGATTATTCTTGGAGGGAAAAAAATCTGTGTCATTACAGCTTTAAAACAGCATAGCTCCTCTGAAAATCCCCCTAATGATTATCTTTCTCAGAGCAGCACCTAATTCCATGAATCTTGTTACAGAAGTGCTCTGTATATATGGAAGGTACACACAGAAGCTTCTGGGCTTTCAAATTGAATTAGGCTATATGGATAAGACTTAGCAAGACTGCCAATTTCAGCATCTGTGTCCTGAGAGCAGTGGTAAAGAATGCTCCTTCCACTTCTTTTGCCCCACTGCTAAAGAGTTACAATACTGGAAGACTGGGAGTTAGAGATAAGGAAGAAAGATAACCTTGGAAAAAATATTTCCTCAAAGTACATTGCATTTTAGATTTGTGCTCTTCCAGTGGAAGAGTTTTAAACTACAGGAGGCTTGTAAGTATTTGATATTTAGCTATGTTTTCTTTCTGCTGTACATCATCCATGAGATTCCAAATATTAAATTAACATTGCTGGGCAGAAGGCAAACATCTGTTGTTTTTAGCCCAGTTAGGAAAAAATAGTTCGGGGGTTACACACAGGGAGAAAATGCTTGAACCCAAGTGTTGATTTGTGCTAGCTATTGAGAAACTTAGAAGCAAACCTGATTAATGACTAAGATACAGGATGTTAATCATCAAGATATTGAAAAATGGCACTAGTTTAATTGCGTATTTTCAACTTTAAGGTATAATTTTGTATACAGGCAGACACACTTAAAAATAACGTCAGTGTTCCCTGAAACTGTCCAAATGTAGGGTTGCTCCAGATGTTAGTGGTACTGCTGCTTGTTTATACCATTTCTCAGCAGATGTTATGCTATTTGAAAAAATTACTCAGATGGGTGGTACCAGTATTTGATGCAGAGTCTACCCCCGTGGGGCATGTAATTACATGGATACAGCCCAATATGTATCATTTTATCAGGACAGCAAAGCAAATAGCATTCCTTTAGCTTGATGTAAGTTGCAAGGGGCAAATGTTATCGTAGCCTCTTTATAGACTAGACTTTACTGACTTCTATTGCTTTAAAAAATAAAAGAAAGTTACACAGCTCTGTTGTTATTCCAAACTTATCCCATCTGTCTATAAATAAGAAATAAAATCCTGCCAATGTGTTTCACTTATGTGAGGAAAGTTATGTATATAAATACAGGCATGCAGATACACTTCTGCAGGGCATTTTCTCCTGCTGTCCTTCTGCTATCTTTTAACATACTAAAGGAGTTACGGGAACGCTTAGCCAGGTTCCAGAAGCGCAGGCTGAATCTTAGTTTCTGAGCAGAACTATCACTCAAATATACCATTAAGCTCATCCGTGGTACAGCCAATGGGTTGATCATATCCTGCTCTCAGTGCAGCTGAGGCCAACCAGAAAACATTGCTTTAAATAACAGTAGAATTTAGCAGAATATTTATTTTGAGTATGGCAGATACTTTCATCAGACCACGGTCATTTATGCTATTCTTTTGCTGTACTTTGGAATGAATACAGTGCCTCTAAGTACTTTCTCCTGCTCAAGTGTCATTTGATGATTTCCTATGTGTTTATTTTCTTTCTTCAAGATCTTTCTATTGGTTGATTTTCCTTTTTCACTCCTCCCATCCCTCCTACAGTCTTCCTCTTCAGCTTTAGAGGAAAATTCCTATTTGAAAAATTATGTTGCATGTTCCAGAAGCTTTTGTAACAGAAGAAAATTTAGGCTTTTTTTTTTTTTTAAGGCAAAAGAAAAAAAAACAAAACCACAAATCAAACAATTAATTTCCAGCAGTAGCTCTTACAGTTTATATTATTCTCCAGGAAGCTTAGTTTTCTTTCCTCCATTACCTGTTTTTCAGATCACTAATGGAAGAACATGCCAGTTGTATGTACTGCCACTGAAATGTTTTCAGTATATTTTCATCTCTACATCCTTTACTG
The DNA here is from genome assembly GCF_038088225.1 of Cyrtonyx montezumae. Classification (NCBI taxonomy): domain Eukaryota; kingdom Metazoa; phylum Chordata; class Aves; order Galliformes; family Odontophoridae; genus Cyrtonyx; species Cyrtonyx montezumae. The sequence goes on along the minus strand of NW_027072078.1, from coordinate 16,967,933 downwards.
CATTTTGCCTGGGCTGTATCCCAGGGAATCTAACACTGAGTAGGTCTGAGAATCAGTATTCCTTAACATGAGGCTGGATGTGTGATAGACAGGAATAAAGCCACGAACTTTCATTTGCTGACAAAAATCACTGTCTGTATTTTGTTAGCTAGAACTTGGAATGTATGAAGATGCAGCTTTTTTTTTTTTTTTTTAAGAAAAAAAGCTTCCTGGCAATTTCTTGCTTTTGTAGATGCCCAGTGCTTCTCTGATTTCTAATACAGACATGGTCCATAAAACTTGCTTCAAATGGGATCAGAGCAATTGCAAAACAACAGAAAGTATGGCAGTTACAGCAGAATAGCAAGATCCTAGACTGCAGCACGTAAGGATTTACTCAAATGCAACAGCAATAGACACAGAAATAAAGGAAAGGAGCTGCTTACCTTCAGAAGGCCTCAGGTACACAGGGATCTCCAGCAAGATATCCTTACTTCCACTGCCAACCCTTAAATGAGGTCCACTTTCTGGTTACTCAGGTGCACTACACTGCATGCACCTGAGCTCCCCTGGGTTGGCCCTGCCTTCCTGCCAGGTGTGCAATCATTGTTTCAGGCTGTAACTTAGCATTTCTGCTACAGCAGTAAAATACCAAACCCAAATAGAAAAGAATACAAATCACACTTCAGTAAAACTTTGCAACATCATCAACCAGTGATGTTGTGGTCAGTGCTTTCTTAAATAAAGGCAAGGAAAATAGTTCCCAGACTACTTATATGGAGTTTTTCTTGAAATGTGTGCAGCTGAAATACTTCACAAGCTTTGTAACAGAGGTTGACAGCTAGGAAGTAATAGATAATATGAAACTAAACTCAAAGCAGTTGCAGATTACTGTGTACAACACAGTAAAACAGATCCCCTTTGATTGTTCCATTTCTTTTCTTCCCTAGAAGGCAGCTGGGCAACATGACATTTGAAGATTTTGAGAACTACTCATATTTCTATGACCTGCCTGAGGAAGAAGAATCACCCCAATCCACCCTCAGCATTGCCCATATGATTTCCCTTTCATTTTACAGTGTGGCATTTCTTTTGGGAGTACCAGGTAATGCCATTGTCATCTGGTTTATGGGCTTCAAGTGGGATAAATCTGTCTCTACACTCTGGTTCCTCAATCTGGCCATTGCAGATTTCATTTTTGTTCTCTTTCTGCCCCTTTATATCACATACGTGGCAATGGGCTTCCACTGGCCTTTTGGGAAGTGGCTCTGTAAAATGAACTCATTCATCGCACTGCTGAATATGTTTGCCAGTGTTTTCTTCCTGACATTCATCAGCCTTGACCGCTACATCCGCCTTGTCCACCCAGTTTTTTCCTACAAGTATCGGACCATAAAGAACACCCTCATTCTTAGTGGGATTATTTGGATGTCAGCTGCAATTATTGGTGGCCCTGCCTTATACTTCAGAGACACTGCTACCGTTTTCAACAATGTCACCATTTGCTACAACAACTTCCATGTGCATGACAGAGAGCTCATTTTGCTGAGACATCACATCCTGATTTGGGTGAGGCTTGCATTTGGTTACCTCTTTCCTCTGCTGACCATGGTCATTTGCTACTCATTGCTGATTGTTAAAGTAAAGAAGAGAACAGTGTTGACTTCTAGCAGGCTCTTCTGGACCATCATTGCTGTAGTTGTAGCTTTTTTTCTTTGCTGGACACCATATCACATATTCAGCATTGTGGAGCTCTCTGCTCACCATAATGAAAATTTGCATGACTTACTGCAGGATGGCATTCCCCTCTCCACAGGCCTTGCTTTCATCAACAGTTGTCTCAATCCAATCCTCTATGTTCTCATTAGCAAGAAGTTCCAGGCCCAGGTCAAGACAACAGTCTCTGAGGTGCTAAAATTGGCGCTGTGGGAGGTGAGCCGCTCAGGAACTGTCAGTGAGCAGCTGTGGAGCTCAGACAACACTCATGCACCTGTGCACTGTTGTGAAACTGCTCAGTGACTGTTCATCACCATCCATCTGTAAAATAGCTGACAGATTTGGAGGTGGTGTTGAGTTCACATCTGCCAATGAGACATGGATCTTTGCATATACAGTTTTATATAAACAGCTGGCTTAACTGTGCTTGCTACTTTCCTTTAAATGTTTTTAAAGGACACATCATTTGGGTGTGGTGTGGTTGCAGTGTGGACAGCCTGAATAGAAAGTTATCCAGGTTTTCAATCAGGAATATTGCTGTAATCCTGTTGTTGACAATGCTTTACTGATCTGAAAAGAGCACATAACATTCCTCTGATCACCACTGATAACACTTTAGATCTAGACATGCTCATATGAGATCATGGTCAGACATCAGTGGTGTGTGTCACAAGTATTTCACTGTTGTTTAAAGTAGGAGTCACCTAGCGATATTCCAGGCAAACGATCCACTCTGCACTCGGATAAGTAACTCAATACAGTGAATACTGAATTGCTGCCTTTTCCTTCTAGAGAAGCATGGAAATAATAATAAGCTTTTGTCACATATTTTTTCTGTGTTTAAACTTTCAGGTTTTAGAGAGTTTACAATTATTAGTTGTTCTCTGCTGGCCTTGCAAACAAAGGTTAAGATGCAGTAAAATATTTTGTCTTAACGTCTTAAAAGGAGTAGAGTGAATTTGACAATATTCTTTCACAAACACATAGCCAAATTCAGACTTCTCTACCAAGCAGCAGTCAAATCCAAGATATGAAGTTCACTCACATAAGGAGGCAGTAGACCCAGCTGTCCTGTGTCCTGTTTCTTCAACTTGTTGCCTGCTGTAGAATCAATTTCTGAGGCAATACCACTTAAATGAGAAGTTGTATGTGAGATAAAACTCTGCTAAGAATAAAAGCATAAAGCTTTAGGTAAATTTGAACTAGCTCTTTATTGTTACTGGCCAACATATCTAGAGTAAAACTGGCTTTCAGATAATCTACATGGTAACACATAAGTTGCATTTATACTGTAAATGGGGCCTTATATATAAAGCTATGCATTTGTACATATGCACAAGCACATCCAGTACTGATAGCTGCATAAATGCAACTGCCTGATTGCAGTCAGTTGCTGTTTCTTTGGGCTCTGATCTCAGAGTTTGAGGCAGAATCTATGGAATCTCAGTGTATTTAACTTTGGGTTGGAAAGTTGGTAAGCAGCATTCTTTCCTTTGAGTCATTCACTGCCTGGTACATAGTGACTCGCCCGTAATACTTTGGCACTGTGCAGCTGAATGTGCCTAAATCAACTGTTTGCAGTTTTTCTTCACATATTCCTTGACATCTTTCTAAGAATGATGTGTTTTAGCACTCCTTTCCTGACTGTACTCCAAGTGGAGTAATAAAGCTTTTTTGATTCCAAAGAATGTGCTCATTTGCTTTTCTCAACAGCAAATATGTGATGACTGTTCACAGAACAGCACCTTCCCAACATTCTTGGAAGATGAAAGCAAACCCTGACCTTTTTTATTACAGGAATTAAAGTTTATTCAGTTTTCAACATGCACATCAGTATATGAGGACAAATATATGCAGTAAAGAGCTTGATTTTCAAACAAGAGAATTTTACATTTGCTTTATCTTGTGTACATGATTAGAAAATATTTAACAATGCTTTGCTTGGATCAGCTTTCTAGATTGAAAACATATTGCCAACATCTAACTATCACCCACTGAAAGCCTCCCCCAAATAGCATAGAATCTGGCCAACACCAGTCCTGGTCTGTAGAAATAAACAGACTAACAACTTTACAAGGTAATTACTACTCCCTTTGTACCGCGATCAGCTACCGAATTGCCTCCAGCTCATTGCTGCAAGAGTAATGGAAGATACCACACAAAACAGACAGCATTCTAAGATTGTAAAGAATAACAAAAAAGAAGAAAACAAAAAGCCAATTATTCTCCTACACTGCTTGGACAGAAGAATGCTCATTCAAAGCTCTACAATGAAAACAAACAAAAGCCAGAGGTAGGGCATCTCTCTGATTTTGCTGTGAGATACTGCAGAGAAAGAGGGAAAAAAAAACTTCATAGCAGCAGGTTCTATTCTTACCTGCTCCCTAATGTTTATTCTTTTGAAGATTGAATGCAAGTGTTTCTGACACTTCAGTTAAAACTTTATTTTTAGAGTGGTAACTGGCAGCCCTTTTTAAAATGATGCACCAGCACATCCCCACATTCCCATAGGTGACATTTAAGATTCCCACCTTACTAGGGATCTTGTTATAGGTTACATTTGAAAAAGGAACATCTCCATATAGGTATTGATTTCTCAGAGGCACAGTGACACCGTAGCAAGCTGCACTTTAACAAAGTTACAAGGCATTACCCACCTGCATTAGCGCAGCACGTAAGCCCCGCACGCCATTACTGCCCGCATAGCACAGGGCGCCGTCAGACCGCCAGCGCCTTCCGGAAGGGACACACCGCCCCACAGTGACCAGTACGTCAATTGCACCTCGAGGAGCGCAATGTCTGCCGCTCTAACAGCAGTGCTGGCCCGCGATTTCAGGCGCACCAAGCCCTTCGTATTAAAGCAGGAATTTTATCAACATCATTTTTTTGCTGCGCTTATTAAGAAGCACCGCACCCCCCCAGAAAAAAAACAAAAATGAAGTTATTTTGATTTTTTATTTTTAAACACATCGGAAGGAAAAAAAAACCCTCAGGTCTACACAACAGGAGATGGTGATAAGTTACCCTGGGAGTCTCAAGTCAAAGAGTACATTTCACCACATAATCTCCAATGCTCTGCAATCCTTGTTGCTTCGAAATTCCTTATCTTTGTCTCCATTCCCTTAGTGACAGTTGAACTGCAGCTTTTAAAAGAAAAAAGCCACTGCACAACTATCTGGTTATTCACCAGCCTTTCTATACAAAATTTATATTCCTCTTAAAGTGCTGCAGCCCCATGCTTCTCCCTGAAAGCCACCTCTCCTTCCAGATTAATTACAAGTTTCCAAGGATGCAACTCTACCTAAAATAGAGGAAAAGTCATTTCAGATACTTAAAGCCATGTAGATGTCAAGCCTAAACATATGGCAACTGTCAAGTCTCTGCTCTGGCACTAGGGTACTATGGTGCTAGAACACTCCTAAAATCCAATTTATTAGGTTCTACTTTACCCATCAATCAAATTTCATATAAACTAGATTGCACTATGATTTTGAATTAACAACAGACATGGCCCAATTTTTGCAATTATATTTATTCTAGATACATCAAGACTTAGATCTTGTTGAAAGCAGCTACATCCATTGATTGTACGTAATCTTCAAAAGCTGTTATTCTTTCTTCCAGCATGTCTGTTCCAACTTTATCATCTTCAACAACACACTGAATCTGAAGCTTTTTGATACCATAGCCGACTGGTACTAGCTTGGCTGCAAAACAGAATAAAAAAGCATTAAATACTCCTTGCTTGGAAATGCAAATTGAAGATGTGAGTGGCTGATAGGGTTAATCAACAAGCTTGTGTAATAAGTGTGCTTATTTGAATCTTAACCTTGCTGCTGCTCTAGCAGCTTTTTGACTAACCCCTTTTAAATTATCACTCTTGAAAGATTACACAAAGAAAAACATCAGTTTGCTATTTAGTGGGTGCTAGCTTACCAAGCACCACACATGCACAACTCATGTTACACATACTCCATGGAGCATGGCAGTTAATTCACTATTTTAGCTGCCTATGTTACATTATCAGATGGGCTAACAACAGTCCTGAGACTACCTATTCATACAGTACCCTAACAGATCACATGATCACCATTTCCCCACTTTGAATTTTACTTACAAGACCCCCAGACCAAGCCATCTGCTTGAATACTTCGAACACACTCCTCTAATTTGGCCATGTCTGTCTCATCATCCCAAGGTTTCACATCAAGCAAGATCGATGATTTGGCAACAACAGCTGGTTCTGAGGAAAGAAAAGAAAGAGAAGGAAAATCACCATTGCCAGTTAGGCAGTTTTCAGAAACTCATGAATATACCTGCAAAACAAACTTCACAATAACTTTACCAGCTCTATAAAAAAATTGTCACTGAGACCTCTTGAACCAACATGCATTTCTAAGGGTATTTAAAATATATATCCTGATGCTTTGGAGGCGTATTTCTGAAAAATACTCTGAAGATAGATCAAAAGCTAACACTGTTTGTTACACAGAAAGTCCTTCTTAGAGGATCTAAGAAGGAGCTTAATACTATGTAACAGTTTATCTTCCACAGAGGGAATACTGCAACTGCTACAGTCCTGAACAGTTTCAGACCAGTAACCGTGGAGGGACTTGCACCTGGCAGCCTTCCCCCTCATAACTCACCAACTACTCATCAGCCTTCTTAGGTTAGCCTGCTGGTTTTATACTATGCAGATGTTTCATACTACTTTGCATGTGTTTTATTCAAAGAAAATCCTAGGGTTCTCTTTCTGTAGAGAAAAGGCTTAGCTTCTTTGATAAGACAAACAAAGGTATAATAGGCAGGATGTAAAGTATGCTAAAGTTCAGTGATTTACTATAGGAAAAGCTAAGCTCACAGACAATTCAAGTGAAGCAAACTACTTCTGCTTCACTCCAGTCAAGTTTATCTGTTACAAATACTATTTCTAACCACCCTGTTCAGATGCATTAAAAGGTCAAAGTTATTCAAACACATACTTTTGGACTTCTTTGATTCATACTGGGCCAGGCGTTCTTCCCTCAGTTTCTTTGCTTCTTCACTTTCCTAAAAAAAATAAAATAAAATCACAAAAAAAAGCCCAAACCACTTGATCTTTAAAGCATTAAAAGATTGACTGGCATCTACTCAGGAAAAAACAAATCATCACAGCTGTCAGCCGAAAGATGGTGATTTTTGTTTTATTCATCATGTAACCAGTCAAAGTAGACATTTCAACCCATAATATTTCTTTCTAAAGCAGAGTTCTACAAAGACACCAGAGTTTGAAGATCCTGAACAGTATATGTTACTAAGGCCACAAATTAAAGTAACCTAAACTAGTAAGGTAAACACTTATGTATACAAGAACCACCTGGATAGATAAGATATATACATGTAAATTAAAACACAAAAAAGTCACCAATACCTCTTCATCATCAGATCCAAAAAGATCAATGTCATCATCATCTTTGCTATCTGTGGCTGCACCTGTTGTGTCCTCAACATCAGCAGGACCATATTTCCCCAAAGCCTTCTTCACTCCTGGCAAGCTAAAGGAAAACAGCAGGTATTAAGAAGCTACTTAAACATTTGTAGAAATACTTGTAGAAATATTTGTCATTCATAAGTACATTCATAGCAAAAATGTCATAAAAACAAAAACATTAATTCTGCTACTTGTAAACCTTCCCCAAAACAATGCTTCTGAAAACACCTTAGTTGAACTACAGCAAATCCTACAAAGACTGTCTATCTAATCACTGATGGATCCTATGTTCTTTTGCTGCCTTGCGTGACTCCATGGATATTAAGAGCTTCTATCATGAAATCTGCAATATACTTTGTGTAGGGGAAGTTATCAATTTGTTTCCCTAAGAATACTTCATTTGTTTAAATTAATAGTAACAGAAAACACGTTGATAGTGGACAAGGGACCAAAATTCCAGTAGTTTCCTATTGTTATTGTGAATTGCTGTTATAAATATCATTAAACTAGACTTAGTTTTCAGCAATTAGCTGAAGTTTCCAGAGTGGACTTTTTGAAGAAACTCTCATCACCTCAGTCCCATTTGGGTTTGAGAGCTACAAAAAATGCACTGGTGGCTGAGCATAGAACTTCACAAGAGCTCCCCCCAGAACAGGATTGAGGCACAGAAAGGCAGCAGCGTAGCAGTACTGATACTACCTATGCTGTACCTTTTTAGAGAGGTCTGCAGCCACCGTGGATGTCAATACAGCACCTTTCATGAACACTAATATCTATAAAAAAGAGATAACATTTACTTTTACAGTTCCCCTTCTTTATATGTATTTCTGTGTTGCCAATATTCAATTCAGCATCATCTTCTGGGATCAAAAACCTGAACGAATCACCTTCCTTATTTCTTATCTGCCTGTTGTCTCCAAGCTTCTGTCATGGTTCCTAATTCTAGTGCTGCCCTTATGGAGTAAATCACTGCTAAATTAGTTCTAATTTTCAGCATAGTTACATGTGTGGGGGCAGCAAGTCCCAAGCTTTCTTATAAGCCTCTCCTAGAGCCCCACGGCTGCACAGAGGCAGATTCAGCTTCCTGAACTCTGAGCAGCCCTTGTAACAAACTGGCAGGTCTGCTCTGCTTCTAGACTGGCTTCTGTTCCAAGGAGCCGTCTGCTACCAGGGGAATGTCCCTTCCTCTCCAAGCTCAGAAACAAATGCAACAACTCGCACACGTGTCCGCTTTGCGGTTTAAGCATACCTCGCCTTCTGCTTTTCATACGACTTAATGTGATTGTACCACCGAAGAGCATGGAACAACTCTGCGGGAGGCGGGGCACCGACGGCTTCAAAGACTGCTATGTCGGCCTGGGAGGGCACGTACCTGCAGGAACGAGCCGCGGTTAGCCCCGCACGCAGGACGGAAGCCAACCCCCCCCCCCCCAAGCAGCGGCTCTGAGCCCGCCCACCGGCACGAGGTTTACGCACACGCGCGTCCCCGAGCCTCCCCACTGCTCCCCCATCGGGCCTCGGCCCGGCTCGCCTCCCCTCACCCCTCGATGTAGCTCTTGTCGGCCAGAAAGTCGTTGAGGACCCGCAGTCCTGCGGCGGACTTTAGGTCCCCAAAGCCCATGGCGGCAGCGGCACGCAACGCCAGCCGCGCCGATACCCCGCCGCCGCGCAAAGAGACCCAGCTGCCCCTGCGCTTCCCTTATATAGCGGCTGAGTCGTACGTGACACCGCACGCATGCTTATCCTTCCGCCAGGAAGAGTAAAATAGTTCCGGGCGGGCTAGGCGCCGCTCCGGCGCAGGGCGTACTGGAAGCCAGGCGCCATAAGAGGGGAGGTGGATCAGAGCGGCGTGTGTAGGGGTACGCGCGGAGAGGCCCGTCAGTGTAGGGCTGGTGTTTTAACGCTCCCTGCCCTGTCCCGCCCTTCCCCCTCTTCGCTGAGCCAGCGGAAGTTGCCGGAGCTAGACGACAAAAGCTGCAGGAGATGCGGCACTCGCCGAGGTGGCGCGTTTGACGGTGGCTGAGAGGGCTCAGCAGAAAGGCGGAAATTGCCGACGGGCGCAGCGTAGCGGAACTCCCCGAAGAGCGCCGTTCCGAAGATTGCCGAGCAGCTCGTTCCCGGAGATTGCCGAAGGAGCGGCGGAAAGAGCCGAGGCGATCGCCATAGGGGCCCAGCGGGACGAGCAGGGCCGAGCTGTCTCCGCTGGCCGCCCTGCGCCCGCCGGTAACGGCAGCGGCTGCTCCTCCAGGTAGGGGCCCCGGCCTGCAGCTGGGGGCCCGGAGCCTTTCTCCCGCCGCCGCTCGCCGCGTCCTTGACGGGCCGTGAGGCGGGCCGGGGGCTGCCGGCGGGAGCAGCCCGCAAGGTGACCCCGTGCCGCCGCCGTTACTCCGCCCGTTTTAAACGTGACCGAAAGCGTTGGAAGCGGTCCATCTCCGCGCCCTTGTGTCCCCGCGGAGCACCATGCTGCGCCTGCCTGCCCTCCGCTGGGCCCTGCCTGCGATACGCGGTAAGTGCTGCCCTTGGGAGCCGCGGAAACGGCCTTACATCGGTGCCGTGTAACCGAGGGGGGTGGGGAGGGTCTGCCCGCTCGTATCTAGCAGCCGGGGTAAGGTTTGCTACGAGAACTTTTCCCTGTCTTTCAGGCCGCACGAGCGCTACAGCAGCCGGCAACCAGATAGAGGTGTTCGTGGACGGCCAGCCCGTGCTGGTGAACCCTGGAACCACTGTGCTGCAGGTGCGAGGGCTGGCACGGCAGCGTTTTACTGGGCCTCCGTCTCCGCTCTTTGCGCCGCTTGGGGTCTCGGTTGCAGAGGCTCCCTTCTTATAATCGCGGATTGGTTGCGATTGGAAGGGGCCGTAAAGCCCACCCAGTTCCACTCCTGTTGTGGGTGGGGCCCCAACCTGGTCTTGTATGCCTCCAGTTTCGGGTCGAATCAAAGCTGCAGAGCTGAAGTAATACATACACAGAAATAAGATCTGCTTGAAGTTCTAGCTCTGAACGCCGTCAGTTATGGCAAATTCTATAAGCTACAAATTCTAGCTGTAGACTCTAGAATTCGCAGCAGCTTTCTATTGGCTGAACTGAGTATCATCATCTGCTGATTTTGTACCTTAAAGCGATGAGACACCAAACAAGGGATCGCTTTTGGTTATTAGTTCTTATGGTTTAGAATGCTGTTCCTACCTACACTGCTTTTATTCTTTTTGCTGTGGGGAGTAGCACACCATGGATCTCCCAGCTTACACTCATTTTTGCTGCTTTTCAGGCTGAAATTTCAAGTGGATTATTCTCTGACACTTTCTGAGTGGCCATTCAGTGAGGGTACGGTATAATGAATTAGAACGTGGCCTTTATTTCAAAATAGAACCCTTGCTCTTTGGATTCAAATCATTAAGTGATTAATTGATGCTGACTTCTCAGTGGTGGCACGTACACAGATAATTCTGTGGTGTTTCTCATGTCAGCTGAAGCTGGTGCTATAGCATAGATGCATGAAATGGGGAGGATTTTATGTAAGAAAGGCCTTCATCCATTCTCAGGAAATCTACTGAGTCCTCCTGCTACCACTTCAGACATGGCATGGAAGACTGTTTGGGCTTGAATTTCTGTTGAGACTGAAGATTGACAGTGCCCTAGTACCTTCATACAGAGTATCCATTTTGTTGAGTTATCTGAAGCCATAATGACCTTTCTTATGTGTTTTCCAAATGTTCCTCTTCTATGCGCTTTTCTTCAAATAGTGTCTTCTTTCTTTAATACTTTGTTTTTGCTTCTGGTGTCCTGTCTAATACAAAGGTTTCCATAACCTTTGAGGAAAGAGTGAAAGAAAGGTCAATTCTCATTTCCTTAGCTAGGCCTTTTGTTGAAAAATAATCGTATTTATAATTGATAACTTTACATATTGTGATTATTTACAGTTTTTAAAACTTATTCCTATGAAAGCTAAAAGTTTAGTCAACTTAAGTTGAAAGCTCTGCATTTCTGAGCACTCAAACTGATGTTCTTTGGAAAAAACCTCAGCTGTACATTACGGGATGTTACTGAAAGATGTAACTGAAATTTCATTTCCCTTTGTTCCTTATTCTGTGTAGGCCTGTGAGCAGGCTGGAATTCAGATACCGCGGTTTTGTTACCATGACCGTCTCTCTGTTGCTGGAAACTGTAGGATGTGTCTTGTGGAAATAGAGAAAGCTCCAAAGGTACTGTGTATGTTTCTTAAGAAGTCCTGTTTTCTGCTGTGCTTAGGGGCCTAGTTAATCTTGTAAATTCTTGTTTTGCACAATCTTAAGTACACAAATCACTGTAATTCAGCTCCTTCAAGCAGGTTTTTTCCTTTTCCCACTTTTAAGTTAATCCCTGTATTATGTATGCATTAAGACCAAAATATGATGGGCTGCAGTGATTGTCTACTTTTAGACCTATGATCAGTCTCTCCATTTGGTATGGATTATCTTGCTGCTGGAGATGAGTATTTGATAGCTGTGTATTTTCAGATGTATTTTTATATTATGTAATTCGGGCTTCACCTGAAGATTTTCAGTTGATAGCACGTAAGCAGTACACTTCAGTTACTGTGTGGACTCAGCCATAGGATTAGCATTTGCACGTTTGTTCTAGATAAGGAAAGACTGTAGTTACTACTTTGTGTTTTAGTGCCTTGTGTACCATTGAAGTCCACTGTAAAATAGTAATTAACTTTAGGATTGAATACTGTATTCAGCAGTATTGCTGTAAGAAATCTTGTTAGATAATTAAGGCATTCTTTTGGAGTTAAGTTTTGGATTACACATTTAAATATTTATGTACTCAAATAAAACTCTTTAGCTCACATCACCTTGAATTCAGCAGTTGGAGCTTTGCGTCTCTGGCAGTGTTGCATCACTGCAGTTTGGAATGATGATCTCTATCATCATGTGAGTGGAAGGCAGGAAGGATTCATTCTCTGAGCAGGAATTTTCGTTAATCTTGCCGTAACCTTGTGGAAGTTTTATTCCAAGACTCTTGGGAAATGTATCTGAATAAGTACCTGGTAAATAAATGATGCATGCTTTGAACTTCAGTACTAGAAGTTTAAATTAATAACAGGTGTTTGTATTGGAATTCTGGGAAGGAGGCTGGGATTTATGCCCATACTGAGAAGAAATACGTTGTGCTCATGCTTGTTGTTTATGATGATTGCAGCCAGTAGCTGCTTGTGCCATGCCAGTTATGAAGGGCTGGAACATACTGACAAATTCTGAGAAGTCCAGGAAAGCGAGGTACCTTTCTTTTAGCCTCCTGAGGCTGATTACTTTTTCTGTTTGCTAATGTGTATGGAGTGGACATTAACTTTATTCCTGAACCCAACAGAGAGGGTGTCATGGAGTTCCTGCTGGCAAATCACCCACTGGACTGTCCTATCTGTGATCAGGGTGGAGAGTGTGACCTACAGGTACAACATCCAATTAAATGGCATAGGCATGTATTAATGTTCTTGCCTTGGGTGAAATCGTGCTGTGCAGCAGCCTGGATACATATATTTTTTATTGTCTGTTCCAGGATCAGTCAATGATGTTTGGCAGTGATAGGAGTAGATTTAGAGAGGGAAAACGTGCTGTTGAAGACAAGAACATTGGCCCGTTAGTCAAAACAATCATGACTCGGTGTATACAGTGCACTCGGTGTATCAGGTAATGTCCTTTAATTTTCACTGGGGAGAGTACTTGAGCAGGAATATCTATAGAAATTCGTTACTTGCAAAAGAAACACGAGGGGCAGTCAGCATTTCTTTTTTTTTCTTTCTTTTCTAATTGTACTTAAGAACTCCTGCTGGTAGGAACTGATGGCTGTTTTCCCAGAGCTGCCAGGCAGCTGTCATAGGAAGCAAAGAGAGATGGCCAAAACATGGGAGTGAAGTTGGCGTTCTGTAAGGCAGAACTGGTGACTTCCTCAGCTGTAGCTGCAAGATTTATTTATTCTTGACAGCCTCTGGTAACTATATTTGTGCTGTTCCATAGTCCTGAAATTCACTACCAGCTAACTTGGGCCTGATGGAAAAGAATACAATGTACCTGTCTGCTTCCAGAGAGAAGTTTCTAGATGTGGCTAATCTTAGACTTTGTGAAATTCAGTGACCACTGAATTGCTGTGGTGTTTGAATTTAACTACACCTCATTTTTGTAGCCCCACCTAAATGAGTTTCAGCAGATGTATAGTCCTGCATGTGATGGCACTGCTGAATGTATTGAAATAGTTGTTCTCTTTTTTCAGGTATATGAACTAAGGCTAACATTCATCTTCAGAAAAAAAGCTGAGTTGAAAACGGTGGTATGTTGCTGCTAAGCATTCTAAATTTGTTTTTCAATCCTGGTCTATCTACCAGATTTGCTAGTGAGGTCGCAGGTGTAGATGACTTGGGGACAACTGGAAGAGGAAATGACATGCAAGTTGGTACCTATGTTGAAAAAATGTTCATGTCCGAGTTATCAGGAAATATTATTGACATCTGCCCCGTTGGTGCACTTACCTCCAAGCCATATGCCTTTACTGCACGCCCATGGGAGACAAGGTGTGTGTCTTAGCTTATTATGCAACTTTCTCTGTTTGTTTTATGATTACACTTGATCTGACAATGTGCCAACCTCTGGATCCAAGGGTTTGGGTTTTTTTTCTGATTTTCACTGTAGAATTTTTAGTAGACTAATGTTCTGTTATTGACTTAGAAATCTTTCAAGAAAAGGAGAAAGACTAGGGTTTCTGGATATAGTTCGTAAACTATACTAACTTTTAATCTTTTAGATTATGCTCATAATCATTATGCTTATTAGAAAAGTGTGTATAAAGAAAAATTGAAATTAAAGTTCATTGCTGAGGATATTTAAAATATCTTTGAAACAAATCTCTTAACTGTAAATCTAAAGCTAAACTTACACCACGTGATTATTTTTTTAATATTACTTTTCAGTTGTCTGCTGTTAGTCTATAGAAAACTATAAGTTGTTTGTTTTTAAATCTAAACAGGAAGGTAGAGTCCATTGATGTTCTTGATGCAGTTGGAAGCAACATCGTAGTGAGCACGAGGACTGGAGAAGTGATGAGAATTTTGCCAAGGCTGCATGAAGATATAAACGAGGAATGGATATCTGACAAAACAAGGTGTGTGGAAGGTATTCGCACACGTGCATTTATGCACACACTTAGAAAACCAGCAACCTGCACAGAAGCTCTGACTCCTGATCTTTGCTGTTACTATTTGGAAAGACATAGTGAAGAGTAATTTGTGAAACATGCTTCCAGTAGCTTCAGTTATCATATTAGGCTTTGTGATATTTTCATTTTTGTGGCATTTTCCTTTTTGTGTCAGATTTTATTTTTGCATGGTTTGGAGAAGGAAAATATCCTTTTTTTTTCTTTCTGATCATTGCAAACATTTTGTTTTAAAGTACAGTCTCACCAAGTATTTGGTGTACACAGTTGTCTCCCTTTGCTTTTTACTAATACCAGTGGTGTTTGCTCAGGTTTGCATATGATGGTCTGAAGCGTCAGAGGCTTACTCAGCCCATGATCAAAAATGAGAAAGGACTCTTGGTTTATGCTTCCTGGGAGGATGTGTTAACTCGTGTTGCTGGTGTGGTAAGAGCAATTTTCAATACATGCAGCATGTAAAATTAATTTCTGAGGCTGGACATGTTAAAAATGATTAATGGGAAAAGTGCTATATAGAAAAGGACGTTTTTCTCTAAGGTTAGTAGGGAGAATTTGACTTTGAATGTACTTCCACTTAAATCTCTTCTCTTTTGAATATGGTTCAGTATTTTGTGGATTAGATGACCTGACGAACTTTTCCTTATCACGATTTCAAGAACATACAGGCAGTGCATAATTTGGGGTATTTAAATAGGAAACTAAACAACTCCTTCAGAAGCCCAAGAGGAAGTGCCTTTCTTAAATTACTCTGATCTGTATGAATCTTTAAATTTACTGAAATTGTGCTATCAACACTTTTGCCATCAGAGCCATTAATTCTGTATTACTTTTATCTGAATGGTGCTTGCCTCATTGCTTTCTATGTGCAGTGATTGATTCTGGTGTTCAAATGAAGTGCTGCATGACTGCTCTGGATTTTGATTAAAATTTTATGTGGGTTGAAGTAGAATTGAATAACTGTAATTGAACTTTCCTCAAGGATGTTTCACCCTGTGGTACAGTAGCTGGATTTGTTATGAAAGTCACTGCTTCTCAGATAATGACTGGGAGTTGAATTTACTACCGGAGCTTGTCTAGTGGAGGTTTGTTTTCTGTCTGTGCTGTAGCTTCACTAAAATAAAAGCATTAACTAGTCTTCCTCACCTCACCACACCGAATAAAAGTCAGTCAGATCTGATAATAATTCAAGTGAGAGATGCCCACATAGAGCTGTTATGTGCTTCAGTTGTGAGTGCTGAAGGGTCTTAAATTGCTGCCTTGGAAAAGTTTTACTGCTCATTTTGTGTTCCTCCAGGCTAGTAGGTTGCCTGTCTTTGGCTTGTCCAAATGTAACACACATTTACACGTGTCCAAAGGGGATTTATTTCTGTGGTTTCTTTTGCTTATGTTTATACTTTCTGTCCCTCCAGCTAAAGGCTGTTGAAGGTAAGGAAGTAGCAGCAATTGTAGGAGGACTGGTGGATGCAGAAGCACTAATAGCTCTGAAAGACTTACTGAACAGAGTAAACTGCGATACGCTCTGCACAGAAGAGATCTTCCCTACTGCTGGAGCTGGGTAAGAATCCAGGCAGAGTTCATAATTGTTATGTTAATAAACTTTCCAGTCTGTTAATCATCTTATGGTAAGATTCTGAAGTGACCAAGGATAATAACTTGATTATTAGCAGGTTTTGTTTGAGCTCACATTTACTTATAGAGATTATTGAATGTGAGTGGAGGCAGAAGTCTCCCCTAAAGCAGTGTTCGTGTGCTTCACATCAACTGAGTCTGCTGCAGTTTCTCAACAAGCTACTGAGAGTTAGCTTTGTATTCTGTAGTAAGGTTGATAATTCAGTTGCTCTATTTAGTTTTGTGAAAAATATAGGACAGTAATTGTAAACGTAGGAAGAAACGTCTCTGTTGTAATTCTTACATTTTCTGTTTCTGACACTCAGGAAAAGCAGAAGCTGCTGATTGTATTTGGGTTAGTAATTCAGATTGAAAAATATATTTCCCTGAGATTGAAAAAAGTTTGGGGCATCTAGAATCTTTTTCACTTTTATTTCTTTACTCCTTCCCTGAATGCTCATTGCTCTACTTTGTTACAGCACAGATTTACGCTCTAACTACTTGCTTAATACCAAGATTGCTGGAGTGGAGGAGGCAGATGTTGTGCTTCTGGTGGGCACCAATCCACGCTTTGAGGCACCGCTTTTTAATGCCAGAATTCGTAAGAGGTTTGTATCCATTGGTGAGTGAGCATGCAGATGCATCTGGATTTGGCACAGTGCTCCACTGGAGCCACAGGCAGTAGTTGAGGGCATTCATCCAGGTGGACCCAATGGATTTAGTTCACCCTTTAAGTAAAGGGGACACCTGTAGAAAAAGGGTGTCTCTTCTTCCTGCAGTATCTGGCAGTTTTGTTCAAGTCTCACTTTGACATTTTACAGATATTCAAATGCTTGTGTATTCCTTTCTTATGTAATGCAGACACCTCAGACTTTGTCTTAAAGATGTTTGTTAAAGCATCAAAAAATTTAAAGAATAGTTTTCAGCATCATTCTGATCCTTTTTCTGTAGTTGTTATAACAAACTAACTAGGCTTTCTGATGTAGAAACAATAATTCAACCATAGTGTTTCAAGCAGTGGGGGCCGTTTCTCAGCCTTTTGAATGCTGCTAATTCATTTTTAACAAGATGCACCAGTGGGTGTTGACTGACATTTAAAAAAACCCTGTCCTACCTAATGTTTGGGGATTTTCTCAAGTGCATCATTTTAAACGATGACAACTGTAAAATGAAAAGAAAAATACAATTAAATTTATGGAAGATTTATCTTTTATAAGACTGTGCATTGAGGAGCTGCAAGAAATGAGAATTTTCTAACCAACAACGTTTTTTTGTTAAATAAACAAGTGGATTTCTAAAACTGTCCAATTCAGAACTCTTTCCTTCTATGAAATTTCAGTTCTGTAAACAAGAGTTAAGCAGAAGAGTTATCTTAATATTAGCTGTAGGTGGTTGGGTTTTTTTGTTTTTCTTTTTTTCATTTTCTTTGCTTGTTTTTGCCTAACACTGTAAAAGGTGCCTTAAAGGTGCAGCACCTCATTTTGTGCATCCTTTTTTTTCCCATTAATTTGCAAAAGTTTGAGGGGAGAATTTAAATCAGAACTTCTCACATAAGGTGTGCTGGTGTATTAGTCCCAGAATGTATATAGAGAAACAGCTCTAAAAACCATGAGCTTGCCTAAAAGAGTAATGTGAAACCATGTTTTAATGAAAGAGTGAATGATACTTAAACTGTTTTGAAAGAATTTGCAAGCTGTTTTGGGAAATTATATCAGTGGGTTTGACTAAAATTTCTTTTGTTGTATAATATATTTGCTGTGTTTTCAGCTGGCTTCACAATGATTTGCACGTGGCCCTTGTTGGCTCTGCTGTGAATTTAACCTACACGTATGATCATCTGGGAGAATCCCCACAGATTCTCCAGGACATTGCTTCTGGAAAACATGCATTCTGCAAGGTATGCACTTCTTAAGAATCTGTTAAAAGTTCAGATACACTGAGTAACAATCTCACAGAGTTAGGACTCCTCACAGAGACAGATTTGATCAGAAGTACGTACTGTGCATAGGGTTATTATCTTTTAATCAAATGCAGAGGTGAGGTAGTGACTGGTGTGTGCGAAGTGTGTGTGAACTGTTTTAATACATTAAGATAAAACTTTCCAGTGCAGAAACTTGTGAAATATTTCTTGATGTGAAACAGGCTGTTTCCACTTAAGAGTCTGGAGTTCCACTTAAGAGTTCTGTACTAACAGGGTAGCTTACTGTCATAGTCATTTCTCTTGACTTTATTGCTAAATGAAACAATTACTACTTCAGAACTGTAGTTTTGTATGGAATACTTATGTAGAAATTATGCTATCTGTTACATTGCACCAAGAATTGTCTTTAGAGCCTTGGAATTCATGTCTTGATTCTTAACTTGCACAGGTTCTTGACCAAGCTAAAAAGCCAATGGTGGTAGTAGGAAGTGCAGCGCTGCAGCGCAACGATGGAGCAGCTATCCATGCTGCAGTTTCCACCATTGCACAAAATGCCAGGACTAAGAGTGGTGTTGGTTCTGATTGGAAAGTTATGAACATCCTTCACAGGTTTGCTTTAAAGCTTTTTTTGGGAGCTGTTTCCATTCACTTAATGCTACACAGCACAAGTTACCTTAACATATGGATACATATTTCCTTGTGTATACTCAAACACTTTATCAGGTTTGAAACTGCAGGGAATGTAACTAGCAGAAGCTTAAATAAAAATCAGTTTCTTGACCTGGGAAACTTCTCAGGCTCTTCACAAGATTGTTTGATTCTCTTATTCTGCTATTTTTAAATAAGGAATTTAATGTGTAAATTTAGAGGTCAGAATACAAAGAGAGCTTAATAACAAACCAGAGTGCTCAGCAGAAGGCAGGGCAGACCAGTGTCACTTGCTAAATGGTGGCTTCTTATATTCATGAAGAAAAACAAAATAGCAAATTTATCTAAATAATATGGCCCTTTATATTTCTTTTACTGTGCAGGTTCTTAACTTAGTGGTATGTGTCCCTTACCTTAGTGCCGTTGTTATTTCATTAGGCTAGCTTCTCTCGAGAAAGTCCTTCCCCGCTTGTTCTAAAACTCTTTGACTGTCACACTGACAACTTCTGTGAAGGAAAAACAATTTCAGCAAATAGAGTTGCTCTCAGATTCAGAGATTCAGCAAGGTCTTTCTGTCAAAAGTACCACGGCAAAAGCAATGCTTGGTCTCTGAAGGAAACTGAAATGTAATACCCTACTGTTGAAAATCAAACATCTAATGTTAAAATGCTGATGAACTAAAGAACAATTTTGCTACCTTTGGTACACGTGTTTTGCCAGCCTTCTGTACTATTGTGACTTTCATGTTCTTTACACTTGAGGCAGAGAGATGGCACATATTAAGTTAATGTAACTTATATTCATGATTGTATCAAACAAACATAAGTAGCAAAGGACTTAAAGGTGTAAAAGTCACATTTTGGATTGTTGCTGGGAGCCCAGGTCAAAGCTTTTTGAGGAATATTAATAGGTTAAAAAAAGAGATCTCTATTTTGCATGAAAGGAGAAATGTTTTTTCAGTTTACTTTTTATTACCGTAACATTGAAAGATGAGTACTCTACAGAGAGAATCTTAAAAATAACCCTGAACATGGCACCTGACCGTGTAGGATTATGGAAAAGTAAATTCTGCAAAATAAGAACAGCACTTTCATTTTAAGAATGTTTTGTGTGTGTGAATAAGTGAGTAGCGACGAAGTGATGGTCTTAAGAGCAAAGATGATTTGATGTGGTTGATGGTAGTCTTTCATCTGTCATGTGAGTGCTCTAAATTGAAAATCCTGCTAAGCAAAGGTCATGGCTGAAATGTGAACTGTGGCGTTCCACATGACAAGTTAGCTCTCCCGCACTAGGAGGACTGTGCTGTCTGCCATTGTTCTGCTATCCCCTCTTAAGTAAGTGGGATTCATCAAGAGGAGTTGGATTGGCATCAGCCTGTCAAAAGGCAAAACCAACCCAATATTCTGTCAACTGTTTTGTCAAAATTCTCAGCTGCTGTTATGCTTCAATTTTATCCTGTTACTGTTAGAGACATAGCAGTCCAAAATATTTGGTCAAAAAAAAGTTAAGCCTGTTCTGATGAGAGACTTCTGAAATAACTCGCAGTCATAATGTTTGTTTGTGCAGGGTGGCAAGCCAGGTGGCTGCTTTGGATCTGGGTTTCAAACCAGGAGTAGAAGCAATTAGGAAAAATCCTCCCAAAGTATTGTATCTCTTGGGAGCGGATTCTGGTTGTATAACACGTCAGGATTTGCCAAAGGATTGCTTTATCATCTATCAAGGTAATTAGTGGATGTAAATTTAGAAGTGTCATCTAAAAGCTGGAGAGAGGGCCTACATGCTGTCATACTCTAAACGTATCTGACCCTTTGATAAATGATAGCCTTTATTTTGTGACGAGAAATGAGAATTCCCATATGCAACTGAGACTGGTTATCTATTTCTTAAGTAGAAATAAGAAATCATTGGTGATTAATAGGGGAATATAAACCAGTTTGACACTGTGGAGCCTAGCTTCAAGCCTGGCAGAAAGAAGTTGGTTCTCAGCTGTCCTGTCATACCTAAAGATGGTCTTGCCTTAATTCATTAAGCTCCTTGTAGCAGCAGTAACACTAAATTGAATGGCTATAGAGGCTGAATCTATTTTCTGCTGCTTGCAGGCTCTTCATTTTCCCCAAAGCAATGGGCACATAACACCTCAGAACAGTCAGTAAAATATGCTCTGTGTCACTGATTAAGTGAACCTCAAACTTTTTTCTTCTGTGAACACAGACGTTCTATATTACGTTACTAAAGCATTCCTCCTTATGTCTTGTGGTTTTTTTTTTACTATTTTTTTATTTAGGACATCATGGGGATGTGGGAGCTCCCATGGCTGATGTTATTCTCCCAGGAGCAGCATATACAGAGAAGGCAGCAACATATGTGAATACTGAGGGTAGGGCCCAGCAGACAAGAGTAGCAGTAACACCTCCTGGGATGGCAAGGGAAGACTGGAAAATCATTAGAGCTGTCTCTGAGGTACTGTTTGCACTATAAATTGCTTCTAGTAAAAGTATAGTGAGTGGTTAAGTCCCTCTTCTATTGAACAGTGTTTCCCAAAAGGTATGTTTTTAGGGAAATGTATGCTTTTAGTCTTAAGTAACAGTGTTTCGTATTGAATCCTTTTGTTATTTTGTGAGTTAAATAATACTGTTTACCTTTTAGGGCTAGGACTAATGGTGTAGCTGCTGTATGCTATTGGAATGCATACTGGATGAAGCTTTTTCTGGAAGTTCTGCTGGTCTTCCTGATGTGTTTTAGAGTAAATTGGTGGGAGGACAGAGTTTGTTGCTTTTAGAAATAAAACAATAATGCTTGGGACAGGATGTAGTACCAGAAAAGATGAAATACATGTGTACAAGTCACTAGGAATGATGCATTGACGATGCCACTAACTTCTGTGTTAGAACTGCGTAGAGTTGTCCTGTTTTTTTTCTCTGCTTTTTTTTCCCTTCTTTAAGTACGCTAATGGATTGATAATTAAAATACTCTGCATTAAACACATAGATTTGATGGTGTTTCTTTCTATGAATGTCTTAGCTGGCTGGTTTGACCTTGCCTTATGAGAACCTCGATGAAATACGGAAGCGTTTAGAAGAGGTGTCTCCTAATCTGGTCCGGTACGATGACGTGGAGGAGGCAAACTACTTCAAGCAGGCAAATGAATTATCAAAGGTAACCAAAACCAAAGCACTTGAGTGTGGTTTCATTCTGTTACATAGGTTAATGCTTTTTAAGAAAATGAACCTTCTTCATACATAGTACTGTGAGCATACCTTGATCTACACTCAAGAGTGAATGCAGATTTCACAACAGAAATACTTTGGTACCAAGTTTCTATCATAAAAGCTGTTGTAACTTCCTTTTTTATTTTTTATTTTCCATAGTTAGTGAAGCAGCAGCTCCTTGCTGATCCTCTTGTTCCACCTCAGCTCACAATAAAGGACTTCTACATGACAGGTATGTAGAGGATGGCTTTTCCATTCTGAAACAAGCAGTACATTTTACTTGGCTCTACATTATGACTTTTATGAGGCGCTTAAAGCTTTCCACTAACACATGTTTGACTCTTCATACAAAATTTTCTCATAAAATGATTTGGAACTTGCACAAAGTATAGGGCATTTCTATTTCTCCTCTTTGTATGCAGTTCTGTACTACATATTTTTATATTGGCTGCGTAAATCTGCATATACTGAAAATTAATAGTTTACATACAGGTGTGTTTTTATCTTCTTCTTTCTACAGATTCCATCAGTAGAGCATCCCAGACAATGGCCAAGTGTGTGAAAGCTGTTGTTGAAGGTGCTCATGCAGTAGAAGAGCCAGCCAGCTGCTAGTTACTGATCAAAGTGCTACCAACTCCATCCAAGTATTTGTTACAGTTAATAGCTGTGACTAAAACGTTGTTTTTTTTTCTTTCCAGAATCTATTTGCTAGGCAGTGGTATTTCTTTTTTCATCCACATTTTCATCAGTTCACATAGTCCCATAATATAGGGCTCTTATGGCTGGAGAGAACATGCAGCATTCAGCTTGCTGCACCTAGAGGCTGTATACACGATGACTGTATACAAATAAATTATAATATTAAACAAGCCATTACCCATGTAATTTATAAAGCTCATGCTTCTTGTATGAAAACTCAGTAACTCATAGTTGTTTTGATTTGCCAAGAACAATTTTTTGTAGCCTTAACACTAGATTGTAACCTTACAGAGCATCTAGAGATTTTAAACACTGATGAGGATGTGAACGCTATTTTTGTCATGAACTTTCAGAGCAAGTGGTCTCTCTTTTCAGTCAAATGTACCTGGTTTGCGTCAGTGTTCAACTACCACTGCCCCAGATATTTGGATGTTTCTCTATTTTGTTGGCAGTTGAGGAAACTACTTGATGGGAGAATTATTTTTATGCTGTGAAAAAGAGAGCAATTTTCACACAGCTTTGAAATTTTAAACTTTTTAAAACCTAGCAAAAGATAGAAGGCCTTCCGCTGCACTGGTACAGGAAAAAAATCTCACTATTTCCTCTGCACTGATCTTTTTATAGCAAAGTGAAAGAGGAGACTGGGGTTTCATTTTAAAGCTTTGCAATGACTTCAGAACAGTGAGTCTCTGCTCAGTGTTACAGAACATTGGTAGTGCAAGTTTGGAAGAAGGCTACCCCAGCAATGAGGTACTAGAATAATAAGGTATGGAGGAAGGAATCCTTCCCAGAACCGTGCAGACTGAAACGCTGTTACAAGGTCATCGCTTCCAACTTTTTTAGTTTAATTTTTCACGAGGAAAACCTACGTTTTCCAGCATAGAATAATACTGAGTTCACATGAATGCTGCTACAGAAATCTTAACTTTCAAAAAGCTCTTTCTCCAATGTTTGACATTTTTCAATAACAAGCAGGTAGTATTTGAAAAGTTGTTTTCCTCCTGCCAAGGAAGAAGTCTCTTCTTGGTTTCCTCAGCATAGCCCAGTCTGCCTTACCCTAACAAATCTGAAGTACAGGACCTTGCTCACCCAGCCTGCCTTTTTTAAGCTATCAACAGGGTCAGTTCTCTGGGTGGTACAAAGTAACTATTCACTCCATGCAAATATACTATGTACATTAAGGAGACATCTGTAAGTACTGCAGTCTGTTTTTAATGTGTCAGTTAACAGGTCTGTCCACAGGTGTGACCAAACACAGCATAAAACCTTCCTCTGTCCTTGTGGAATGTTAGTTCAGGGGAAAAAAGGAGGTTGTGGCAGGGACAGAAAAAGAATGTGTATAAGAACAAATGCCAAAAGCAAGACAGCTTGTTCTCTCCACAAGTGGTGGGTTCAAAAGGAAAAGGTTTCTCTGAATCCTGTATTCTGTAGAATAGTTGGTTCTTATGTTCCTTGGGTTAATACCCTTTTTTTCCCCCCTGAAAATCCATATTGTATGTATATACACAAGAGTAATTTCAGTTGTGCAACAACTCAGTCATCAGTTCTTCATTTAGAAATTTATAAAGGCTAAAAAAAATTGACACTTTTTTTCCCCTTAAATAACTGGGGGCACAGGCACATTATTATTACTTCTGAAAGCCCTGCATCCTTCAGTTAGAGTGTATATAGGAGATACCTCTATTCAAGAAGGCACCCAGCCCTTATTTTAAAGAGAGGGTAATTAATATGTGAGGTGTAGCTGTCTTGTTTCTACCCTCTCCACCTGCCACCTAACTTTTTAGACAAATTTGATAATGGCAACAAGGCTCTACAAATTTGACTATTGGAAAGTAGGTAGTAAAGAGAAATCAAAAGGGGCCTGCTTATCAACCAAGTTCATAGTGTAGTCCTTACCTCATTTGCTGTGCTGGCTGGACAGTCCATAGATGTGTGGACTTTTCTTCAGGTATTGATAAAAAGATAAGCAGGGGTCTACACAGAAATGAAGGTGATGTAAGCAGGAGGCGAGAGCTGAGGGAGATCAGTTCCCCAATGCAGCCCTGATCATACCCAATGGCCAGCTGCCACATTTTCTCACTTGTTGCAAGATCTCTTACAGAACAGTAACCTTCGTCTTGCTTTTCCCTTTATTCTCCTGCCTCCACAGATACCATGAGAAAGAATGCATCCAGCAGAGACAGACGGGTTCAGTCACTAAAGCACTCTTCTTTTTTTAATGCAGTACTATGTAAATAAGCTCTTAAATACGCTTTATGTTAAACCTTGCTTTTATGTATCCTTGTCTTCAGCAGAAGGTTGTGGAGAAGCAGAGAAAGAAAAAGGGTGTGCTGATTCAAGGTAAAGCCCTATTAAGCACTTTTGGAGCAAGTTTAGGCCAAGTTAGCACCAGCAGTCAGATTAAATAGCAACAAATTCTGTCCTCATTTCCCACCTCCTGTCAAAATAGTGCAGGCATGCTTTAGACTTAAGTTTTTTAATTGAAATAAAAAAAAAAAAACAGCGAAAACATCTCCCACTCAGTATCCACTTACTGGCAGCCCATGTTCCAGAGGGAGACTGGGCAATTCAGTTAAATTCTTTGATTAAAAAAAAAAAAACAAAAAACAAATAAAACAACAACAAAACCAAAACAAAAAAGGAAAGTCAAGTCAACTGTGATGCACTTTCAGCAAGACTTTGAAACAGACAACAAAACAAGGCCATTAGGAAAACAGATCCAAGTACCTCATTTTTAAATTTTCAAGTGTTAGCAGCATTTCTCCAAAAAGTGAACATGTGGGGTCAGTGCACAAATGCTGTGCTTTTTATTTCTGAGCTACTCATTGTGAGATGTCCCAGACTTTTTCTGAATTTTCTGAAGCATCTTGTACAGGATGCTGTCAGAAATCTGAGAGATCACTAATTTGGTCTAGAGTTGGAATTATCTTCCTAATTTGCAGTGATGACCAAGACCCAGTGTAACCAGACTTTCTTTCAATTACTCATCTGCATTCAGGTAATAAAGCGTGTAGCTTCTTAACAGCCACGATCACAGTTAATGAAATATCAGTAGGCACAAGTGGATAGATAAGGAAAAATGCAATAGCATGCTTCCAATTAACAGTGGCCTCCCTAGTAAAATAGGGCTCTATTAGAGCACTCTCTTGGGGCAGTTCATTTCATTTGTCCCTATTTAAAGAAGTCTCCACGGATGCCTGTCACATACTCTGGACAACTTTCCCACGATTGTAGTCTTACTATTTTTTATTTGCAGGGATTTAGGAGATAATAACACTTATTTAATGCATACTAAAATATACATTGATAATGAAGAACAGGTTAGTAGAGTCTCAATTATTATTTTTGGTTCATTTCACTGTCAATTAATTAACCTTGCAATGAGCTAGCATATGCCTGCTCCCAACTGGTTGAATACTTCTGCAGCCCTATTCCTACTGAAATCCACAGCACATTTCCCACTAAAGCTCCAGTAAGTTTTAATATGGATGCTAAAACTCAGAAAAAGAAAGACAGTCAATTGTTCTTGGTGTTGTTTTGCTGGTTGCTTAATACATACTAGTACAGGACAACTGGAATTGAGACATCCCATAGACAACCACTGCAGTAAACAAAATATCCATGTCAAAGAATTGTTTAAAAAAACCAACATTGTTTAAAAAGTTTAACATGCTGATTTTTAATGGTTAGCTCAATCCCAGAACTCACCACAATCAAATAAACCAACACTACACCAAGATGCTGCTCAAGATCTTACTTAGAGGAATAGATCTTATCAGAACTTTGTTTTTTTGCCACCACTTCAGTGTTTAAATGACTAAAGATAAGATCTCATATGTCAATAGGGCTCTGTATAAAAATTTCTAACAAACATCTACATGCTTAGTTATCCCTCCCCTTTGCAGGTGTTTCTCATGTATTTTAAATAACTTGCTAATCACTTTCACAAGCATTTGAAGACATTGGAACTGTTTCTTCAGAACACATCATATGCATGTCAAGGAATAATACCATAGTACTGCCATAACACGAATTGCTGAAAAGCCAAGACTTTTCATCATGCGTCCAGAGTCTTAAGTTATGACCCAGAGCTGCTTGGGGTCTGTATGACCTTGGAAGAGTCACAGTTGCTTTTTGAAGCAGCCTACTCCAATAACTGGTACACAACCGAAAGCATTTACTTCAGTTCTTTTATTAGACTCACAGGGCTTACTCACTCTTTTGCTGTCCTCTGTCTCACTGTTAATATGAGCAAGACACATCGGTAAAGTATGTCTCGTTAACTTGGAAGTAGTGATTTAAGGAACATTAATTTTCTTTTACCACTCTGTGCTCAAGCATACAACACATTAACTGGCCAGAATGCTTGGCCTAGGCTTCTGGCCACTCAGACTAATTCTCTAATGAGGAAATCAAGCAACAGAATTCCTGTCTGCATTCTGCACAGGGGCGGTTTCTTGCTATGGGCTCACACACCTTCCTTGTGCAGGAGTCATCACCATTGAATTTTTCTTCAAAAAAGAAATAATTTCAGAGCACAGCTCCACTCTATCAAAACAGATGTGACTCCCAAGATATGAGTTTCATCCATAACTAAATTCTACATATACAAAATTCTGCATGACCGAAGCTAGCAGAATTTGCTCCGTAGAACTGTTAGAATGTAACACTTCATTGTGAGCAAAACAATATTGGCAATCTTCAGGAAATAACTGAAAAGAAAATCTTTTGAATCCTTTCAGGCATATAAAATTTTGTTAAATAAATTCCTCTGTCCAAAGCATGGAGATTTTCATTTCTCTGTTGAACTATTACACAACAGCCAGCAGTTCACATACCTAAGATGTAACTAACTTTTCCTCTTTTTCTTCCTACTAAGTACTGCTTATATATATATTAAAAAAAAAAAAAAGCCACTCAGATATCCCTTTGCCCTTTGCCTATTCCCAACTAGATTCAAAAGATTTCTCTTTAGCTTCTGGTTTTGCAGCTAAGACAAATCAAACTGATCTCAGGATGTCACCAAAATGCATAACACTGCTATGATGCATATTTTACCATAGAATCTTTAAGGTTGGGAAAGACCTCTAAGATTAAGTAGTCCAACTGTCCTCCTACCACCAACACTGCCCACTAGACCACTTTCCTTGGCGCTATTAGGCATGCAAGTAATCTGATTAAAGTCAGTATCTGCAAAGTCAAGCATGTTAGCCAAAGAAAGGGTTTATTATTGTTTCTGTACTCAGGCTCTCAAGTGCTTTCTTTCATAGCCTTTTCTCTAACATATATCATCTGCATCCCATTTCAAAAGCACCTCAACACCCCTCAGCACGCTGTATGGGTATTTTCAAGAGCACTGCTGACAGACGCAGTTCAGATCAGCTGTTCATGTTATGCCTCCCTCCGCACAGCACTAACCATTCTCCAATAGCACAGTGAAAAGAACCAACTCAAATTACATCTGAATGATGCTAACCTATTGACTTCCAGTGGCAATTCCGTTCAACACATAGCTAGATACAAGAAATCACCTAGTGTAGAAACTTTCTGCTAGTGCAGAAATACTGTACTACAGCAAAACTCTTATCAACTTAAAGAGTTTTATGCAAGTAAGTATGGAGCGATTCCTCAAACAGCCTTGAATTATTAACCAGGCCTGCAAGCATCTGAAAAACTGGTCTGAGAATTTGTTTCATTACTTATCTAGACTTAAAGGAAACATTAGCTTGCTCTGCATTTTGTTGCATTTCTGAATCCTGAATCCATCACCACAGGAGTATATATAAAAAAAAAAATATATATATTTTAATCATCCCAATTATGATCAACATTTGTAATTGCTGTCATTCCTGCAATGAATTTTAGATACAGAATATAAAATAATTTTTATTTAAATATCCTTCAAAATAACCATATTTCATGCTTCAAATGACACAATAATGACTGGTAAGATTACAAAGTACCCTAATTACACCAATACTTTCATACAATTTTTTCAAATAGTAAACAGGAGCAATGCATTTGATTATTATGATTTTCCTAATGTCAGAGCGGAATAATGGATCAATAATCTGATATAAAAAAAACCTTTGCAGTAACTCCATGGAATGCAACACTGCATTATTAAAACGTGCTAAGTAGACTAACCATCATTTTTTAAAAATCCAGCCAAACAAAAAATATGCAGTTTGACACAAAGACCAACCAACTTTTAATTAAACTTTAATTCAAACTAATTGATCTAAATGAAAAAGCCATGATGAACACACAAACTACGCTCACTATGCTTGCCAAGCAACTGACAAAGTATATTTTCAGAAGGCAATGAAGAAATATATATGTTTGGAAAATATATATTTAAATAAAAAATTACAGTAAGAGAGGTAATACTGAATGTTTTTCAGATTTGACAGAGGAAAGGGAGGGTGTGATAACATTCTAAACAGCTCAATACCCTCATTCATACGACTTCAGTCTGATTGCAGCTCAATTAGCCTACATTACCTGAATAATTTTTATAACGAAAAAAATGTAAATGCATTTTTCCATGTACAGCTTATTAGTTTCCTAATTATTTACTCTTCCTTCAGGAGGAATAAATAGGCATCCCTGCAGTTCCCTGAACAGAGCTGGATATACCCCTATCACAAACAACATTATCATGGGTCTGCTCAATTCAGTGATCAGTGTCCTTACCTATGGAGGCACAGTAAAATCTCAACTGTTTTGGCAGCATTTTATTTATGTTTAACAATTTTATTAAATTATCTGCAAGAAGGAAAAGCACGATGACTATCCTGTACTACAGAGTACTGTCGCATAATTTAACAGCATTTCTCAACCTTGCAAGCAAGAAGTCAGGATCAATCATACTCATAAATATCAGAAATAAAGCCCCCAAATCAAAACAGCAACTTAGAAAGATCCCAAACAGATTTTTAAGAAGTTGCAATGAGCTTTGGAAATATTACAAACAAAGACTCAACTGTTCCCTCCAAATTTCCTCTATGAGCTTTATTTCTCACATCCCTTCCTGAGGGGCAGACAATGCTGAATTTATGACAGATTAGCAGAATTTTTCATGTATCTATCACAGGTTCCACTCACATTAAATCTCCTATGGCTTCTCTACAAGGCCTTCCTACAACATAGGTATATCTGTATTTATATACATAAATTAAAAAAAAATCTTTTCTTACCTGTACATTCAGTATTACAATGCCTTGAGAGGATGTAGTGATACAGTTCTGCCAAACTATCCGGTATCAATCGCAGTTGCACTACTAGCAGTAGCAGCACCACAAAAAGTTACACCGACTTTCACAATTGCACATTAATTTTTAGAACTATCGCAAAACAATAAAAAGCTGCCACGTTTCTAAATTATAGGGAAAAAAAAGTTCTTATTTTTAAAAGAAAAACAAAGTTAAAAAAATATATTTTTTTGACCGTACCTGTTTGTTTTTTTTTTCTCAGAAAGTTGATCTTAACTTGATATAAATAAAATTATTTCTTCAGTCACATACCTTTGTATTTTATTTTTATTTAAAATAATGTCATATACATGAATTAAAAAATTGCTTTTGTCCATCCGGCTCCCTCCCCCAAATCAACACTTTATAAAAACCTTCTGTACTTTTTTTTCCCCCTCCCTCTCTCCCTCTACTACCTCCAAGATGGTAGGAAAGTTGTTGTTTTGGAGGGCAGAGGAGCCGCTCTGTGATGTTATGTCCTCTCGGTGCCTGTAGTGGTGCTGTAGGAGGCTGCTGGCTCTCTTCTTGAGCAGCCCCAGCAGCCCTGCCTTCTTTGCTGGAGAATATATTCAGGGATTCCCCTTAATAATCACCTACCCTCTGAGCACTTTGTAGTTTTAAAATAATAAAGAGCCCCCAAAGCTTCCTTCCCACAAAAAGCAGGATCTCCTCAGAGCCAGGGGGGCAGCAGCTCCTCAGCACAGAGCCCGAGCCCAGTCCCTCTGCTGGGGAGGAAACTCTGATCTGTCAGCCCAACAGAGGGAAAGGGGGGAGAGGAGAGAGAGGAGGAAAAAAAAAGCAGCTGGAAAGGTAAGCCAGGCCCGGCCTGCATCCCCGGGCTCGCGTAGCGCGGCAGGCGGTGCGAAGGGTGCAGGGCGGGCGGAGAGGCGGGCTACGCGAGGCCGGGGATCGGCCGGGGCGGTGTAGGCCGCCGCGGGGGGTGAGGGGAGCCGGGGGAGTTTCGCGGCTTTCGGGCGCCGAGAGGAGCCCCGGAGGGGGGTGAGACGGTCGCCGGGGCTCAGCGGGAGGGTCGGGGCGCGGCGCTACGGAGCCTTTGCCCGGGAGGTGAAGGGCGGTGGGGGAGAACGGGGGCGGGGGGGCGCTAGGCCTCAGCGCGGCGCGGCCTGCCCGCTCCGCTCCGCTCCCCGCCCCGTCGGGTCCCCCACGCCGGGCCCCGGGCCCACAGCGGGCCGAGCCCCGCCGCCGCCGGAGCCGGAGCCTTGCGGGCAGGGGGAAGGCGGCGGGGCGCGGCGGCGGGGCCGCTTCCATCCCCCCACATACCGCGGCGGGGCGAGGTGGAGGAGGGGGGGGGGAAGCGCGGACCGAGGGGTGCCGAGGACGGCGTTAATTTTCCGAAATGACTTTTAATGAGCGGCGGCGGTGCCGGGGGTTGGGGGCGCCCCTTCCCCCGGACCGGTCCGGGGCCGCCACGGCGGAGGCGGTGCCGGTCCCGCGGGGCCGCGGCCTGGAAAGTTTCGCGGCGTTTTTAGGGTGCTCACCCCACTCTTTACAGCCGCCCGCCCCGCCTCGGCGGCCCTGGAGATGGGGCGGGGGCACCCGGAACGCGGCCGCGGCCCCCCCCACTCCCCCCGCGGCTACCCACCCCACCCCCCCTTCCCTCCCCCCCCCAGTCCCGGTTCCTTGTCCGATCGCTCGGGTTATTTTGTCCCATAACTTTTTGAGTGGGAACGGGGGTTTCTTTTGGAGGGTGGTGGGAAGGCTGTTAGGGCTCCCCATGAGCTGCCCCCGCGCGGGGGGCGTACCCCAAAAGCAGGGGTCGGGGCGGGGGGCAAAGCCTCACCTTCGCGCCCTACCATGTGTCGGGGCTGGCCGCAGTGCCTGCCACAGAACCCCCAGGCCGTGCACGGGGCCAGTTGGCTCCACTTTACTGGGGTAGTGCCCCTGACCCTGCAGCCAGGGAAAAGGACCCCCCTCAAAGTCCCGTTCCAACCCGGGCACGTTGGAGTGTGGTCTCCAGCCCTGTCCCACGTCCTCAGTTGTGGAGACGACACAGTGTGGGGTGTAGTTGGGACAAGTGTGAGGTATCGACTGTGACTGCCTCTGAGGTGCTGTTGCCGGGAGCGGGAAGTGAAAGGATGCTTTTTTCCAGGAAAGGGAACGTCTGTAGTTGTGAAGTGAGCCCACTGGAGAGCCAACCAATGCGCTTCGCCCTGCACAGGTGAACCAACTCTGGTTTTTCTTACTGGAGATACATACTTCTGTTCAACTGTTCCTTAAAATGCCTTTTAGCCCAGAAGGCTAATTGCTTTGTACAAGTAACCTTGAATAAATTTTGGGAATGACAGTAACAACTTACAGCTTTATATTACTTATTACACCATCTGATTAAACTATGTAGATCTATAGTTAGTTCTAACTTTGTTACTTAACAACATATGAGGGTTTATTTTAAGGCTGCTCTCGATTTTTGAGGATTGGTATACTTAAAATTGGCAAATTTAGGACAGCACGTCGTTCCCTCCCAGCTGAGTGTCCTGTCCTCTGGGCACTGTTCGTACCAGCAGTGCCACTCTCAGACCGTACCCATCGGGTGCTGCTGCTGATTGGTAAATCGCAGTATCAGTGTTGCCTGTGAAGCTGTCACTTGCAGCCTACTGACATTGTTGCAACCATCTTCAGCCTCATATGTGATTTGTTTGTATTATATACACGTGTAAGACAGATTTTATTAATTGTGAACCTAAATTGTCCACAGAAAGCAACCCTAAATTTTCTTAGTAGGTGTAATTTTGATGTTTGAGTACTTTCACGATGAATGAATGAACTGTTTGTAGGGCCTTGTCCTACGGAGTTGCATGTGCCATACTCTCGCAGTATGGCAGATCCTCAGGAGGCAGAAATTTATTGTAATGCCACATAGAAACTTTGATCACTTATAACTGCTAAAAGGCAGCTCTGTGAGGAGCTCTGCTGCTTTATTTTACTTACTGAAGCAAAAATGATACTTCGGTATTGTGTGAAAATTTGTCTGTGCACCACTGGGACTAAAAATAAGGCAGAAGTATTTTGTTTAACCTCGTACACAAGTGCACGTTAGCTGCTATTTGGATAAACAGAAGACTTGGACTTAGTTTTTTCTTTTCTTTTTAACTCCTCAAGTACAGATGTAAGGTACATTGTAGTATATTTTAGTCTGTGCTTTCTCTTTGGATCATAGCTTAGATATTTTGAGATAACATTTCAGTTTGCATTTTTGAGATGTTGCAATTCCTTAAATGTCCCATTTATTGCTGTGTCTGAAGACCTTTCTGCAGCCTGTCACCCTTGCAGTCCCTGGGCTTGTTTATAGCCATGTTGAAATAAGTGTGCTTCTGTGTGAGCATGAGGATCGTGTTGTGTGGATGTGATTGGAGGACGGGGGCCTTGGACTGGGTCAGATATAGCAATCCTTGTTCAAAAGCCTTTTGAGATAGGGAACCAGTCTGGAGCCATAGGTCAGGAATAGCCCTATTTAGGAAATGTTACACTGAAATCTACAGGAATATGGTCTTGGCTGCAAATTTTGGTAACATATGTTACTACTGACCATCTTTCCGCCTTGAAGTCCATTGAAGTTTCTGTATTTATGCTGAAGTTTATT
Source organism: Cyrtonyx montezumae (assembly GCF_038088225.1). NCBI lineage: Eukaryota > Metazoa > Chordata > Aves > Galliformes > Odontophoridae > Cyrtonyx > Cyrtonyx montezumae. The sequence continues at coordinate 16,934,643 of NW_027072078.1, read as the reverse complement.
TTGTGTAGGAAAACAAAACCAGCAAGTTGCACAGTTTTGAAACAGAAAGTATTTTTCCCCTCTTCGTAGTTATGTTTTCTGTTGTTGACTGGAACTTGTCACAAGGCTGTATGTTATTTTGTTATTATTAAGAATAATACTGAAATTTAGTTATGTATTTATTGTGTTGTATCATAAAGAGTAATTCATATTATCAGTGTTGCTTAAAACATACAGCTGCTTTTTCATTAATATTTTGGACAGCTTTATGCAATATATATTGCCTTTTTGCAGAGTTGAAGTAATAAGCCTTCTAAAAAGGCAGAATGAGGACAGTGTTGCTCCTTCTGTCTTCCTGGGTAGATTTTCACCTGTGAAAACTAGTTCAAAGTATGATTCCAGGTAGGAACTGAAAGTGTCCAGTGAGGTCTCTCATGCTCAATGCCTGCATTCTGGGGGTAGGTTTGTCCCAGTTCTTAAATGTGTGTGCAGTGCCTTCGCCACTTGTGTGGGCTCTTCAGGGGTCTTCCTGAGTGAAGACTGTGTTCTAGTTAATAGAGATGTTCCCGGCAGGAACTCCTGTAGACTTTGGTTACCTCTCAGTGTTCAATCTCAATTTGGGTGTTTTTGCTGATAGGCTAGATTGAGAAGTAAGCCATAGTTGGGGTTAAATCATAGAACAGGGACAGAATTTACAACTCTGTGGTGTCGATGGTGACAACAGTTAGATGAGGTAAAGCTTCTTTTGATAAAACGGAGTACTTCCCAGAGAGGTACTTATCAAGAGTCATGGAGTCATAGAGTGGTTTGGGTTGGAAGGGACCTTTAAGATCATCTAGTTCCAACCCTCCTGCTATGGGTATGAACACCTCTGCTAGACCAGGTTGCTCCAAGCCCCATCCAGCCTGGCTTTTAATGCCTTCAGGGAAGGGGCAGCCTTCTTTCTAATAATACAAGTTTTGCTAGTACTGACTGGAGAGTTCTATGGTAAGGTAGTTTTAAATGTGTGTCTTTTTGTAATGACTTTTATGGCTTCTGTTCCACTTTGAGTGGATTAAATTCCAGGTTGCCAAAAACACGTTAGGGTCCATGTGTTTATTGTCAGTCTCAGCAAAAAGGATCAGGCAATGAGAGCACATGGAAATTTTCTTTCTTGGTCAAGTTAAAGAATCAGCAGAACTGCTATTTATGCTGTTTGTGGAAAATCTTAGGTTTGTGGAGTTCTGCTTTCTCGCCCCAGGGTGATGGTTTTGGGAGATAACTAGATGACTGCACCTCGTCTGTGAGATGTCATGAACACACCAAGCAATTAAATGAACACACAGCATTAAATCTGTGCTGGTATTAACAATTCAAAGAACACAGTTAAAAGTCACAATTAAAGAGATATTATTTGGATGCAATGTGTGAACATCTGAGCTCAGTCCTCTGAATTATATATCTTTTAACCATTGACATACAATTTAATTGCAATTTACTATGAATATGGGGATTCCATTACCTAAATTTGTCTAGGTTGAATGTCAAATTCTGAGCATACATTTGACAGCGGATCTAACCCACATGGTTTAAAATGTTCTCATGTTTTCTGTGCGGTGCTTTCTCAGGGTTGCTGATTGGGTTTGGGGCTGTTGTACTTTGTCTTTAGTAATAGTGACCAGGCCATTAACTTCTCTGTAGAATGCAGGTGATGCCAGGTACCAATTTCTGTATGACACAATGCTGGTACTCACTATGATCTCTCAGAGACTTACCCAAGACTGGCTGTGACGGTGTTTTCTGACCTCTCTGAAGGAACATTGAGCTGTATTGGAAGAGCTATGTTCCTTTGGAGCCAGTGCACACTGTAGGCGAGCCCTTTATGCCTGCTTTTGAGCACTGAAAGTGGCTGGAAGCTGGCTCCCTGCTGCCTGGCAGCAGGCACTGGCAGGTGTGTGCCCATGTATATTTGAGTTCTTTTCATAGCCACTTTGCAGACCACCCTCTGTTGCTGTACGGACCACTTGTGGCTGCAGCCAGTAGCTCTGTGCAGTGGTTATGTCACAGTGTGGCTTTGCATCCTGCCTGTCCTTGTGTGAAAGCCTTGCTGGGATGCGCAGTTTGTTGCCCTTTGCATGCCCAGACATGGCTGTTACCAGAGGGAGGAGATTTTCTTGCAGTCATCTGCTCAGGTGTAAAACATGAATATGTTACCAAATGACAGATGTTAGTGGCAAGCTTGATTGAACATCAAGAGCACCCTCCTGGGTAAGCTCAGGGGTTGATCCAACCCGCTGTTCTGTCTTGGGCAGCAGGAATGACTGATGCTGTTGAGGCAGAGGATGAAAGCCCGACTTCTTTTAGCGTTTTCTTCTTTGACTTCTCCATTGTCCACGTTTGTTAAGCTGGGTGTGCTAGCAGGTGTATCACTGTGTACTTACAGAGAGTGTGACCACTGGTATAAAAACTTTTCTGTTACCCTTCAGTACCCAATGACGTTGCCTGCTCCTGCAGCCACTGTGACACTGAGTTCCAGCAGCTCACTCACTACCTGTGAGCAGCAGCAATAGAGAAGTACTTCTTTCCTGTGTTTTGAATCAATCTCATACTATTTCCCCAGGTACCCCTAGTTCTAACATTGTGTGATCTGTCCACTGTCTGTTCTATAGTCACTTATCCCCTACCATTAGGATTTTTAAAACCTGGGTCATTTGGCAATGACAGATTCCTGAGTTCTTCTGTTCTTACTCTTAAAATGTTATGCATAGTAGTAATTCTTTAAGGAAAATGTAGGTTCCTCCAGTAGTGGCCTCTGGTTTCTCATTCGTGGCTTGTGGCTAGAGCCAGTGTAAGGACATGCTTTCTTAAATTAAGTTTGTTTTGAACCTCTCTGCAGCTTCAGTGTGTATAATTGCAGACACTGAACTTCCAAAAGGTTTTGCACCTGATAGTCGTGCAGCGAAGTACAGCTGCTCAAGCATTTGATTTTCCACGGGAAGTCCATGTTTCCGTCATCTCTGCTGAATCCTGTGGGACAAAAATATTTTCTCTCCACCCACCATTTAGCTAAGTGTAGTTTCAGTTCTCTTCAGTTAAGTGACATGTGCCTGTGCTGTGCTTGTGCTACTTTTTGTGTCGCAGCAGAAAGCTCTGCTGACAGCTCCTATGTTGTTTCTAAGAAAATGCTACAACAGATGATACCAGAGTTGTTATGGAATCATTAAGGTTGGAAAAGACCTCTAAGGTCATATGGTTAAACCCCAGCCCACCCCACCGTGCCCACTAACCCTGGCCCTCAGTGCCGTGTCTCCATGCTTCTTGAACACCTGATGTGGCAGAGAATGAAAAGAAAAGGCTCTTCATAGGCTTGGTGTGAATTCATTCTGTCGGCATATCTACACAGCACCACTGTCTTTCTGGAGTCTGCATAGCAGTCTGCCTGTCAGATGTGTATCGTGGTTTGTGAAGGTTGCTGTAGTTTCCCCACGTAACACTAGCTGCAAGGTCCACTAGCTTTCTTTTTGTTGATTACTCTGTAGTTGCACCGATCAGTTCCTATCAGTATTTTGAACTTGGTTATATTTCTGTGAGCTTCTCTTAGTGTAAATCTAGACCCCAAAATAGGTGTGTGAGCTCAGGGGTTTCCCTGGGGATTACTGCCACTACCCTAGCTTCAGTGTTACATATAGCATGGTGCTTGTGGCCTGTATCTTTCAGACAAGTGAGATGGAAGATGCCGTGCCTGCCTCAACACAGTCACGTTGCAAATATAAGTACAAAAGTAAGACTTAATTATGAGTTAAGCCCAAAAATAAGATGGGGGGCACAGGAATAAATCCAGGATTACAGTGACTGGGAACTGTGAAGGAGTCTCCTTCCCGAAACTTAACTGAGGAACCCAGATATGTGTTTTGTGTTGTTTGCTTTGGAACTGCTCTGAAAAACTCTTTGCTTTGCTCCTTGATAACCTTCAGGCAAGAAGTGTGGCTGCGTTGTTCAAAGGAGGAGAGGTCACTGGTCAGTCCAAAACTCTGCAGAGTGTGATAGCAGCAGCTTAAGAGGTGGTGGTAAACACAGCAGAAATAAATAGCAGCATGTGGATCACCCCATCCTTGCAAGATGGACGTGTTCTGTCCAGTCCTCTGTCCTGCCCAGTCTGTCACCAGAGCAAGCGTTGGGTCACTGGAGAGCTGTGAACTCTGGGGCAGAAGACTTTGTCAGCTTCATTCTGTGTAAGAGATGTAATTAGTTTAGGCTCATTTAATTACTTTTGCTACCGCAGTAATGGAGGAGACTGTCCAGCACGTGGGACTTGCACCCAGGTCACCTCGCTACTACTTAGGCACGGCACCAGGGGATTTTCTTTCCTTTCACATTGTTGCATTGAGGATGAATGCGTTTGAGAAGAGTCACACTTCAGTGATCAGTTTCAGATACGTGGAGTGTACATTCCTGTGCTACCCTGCACTGAGGGGAAGGCAGTGGGAAGTGGATTTGATGTCTGTGCTTATGTTCTCACTGTTTGCAAGTGAAGTTCCAGGGCTGCTCCCAGGGTGCTGCTGGTCTGTGCCCCTGGAAAGGGGACTGTGTGTGGAGAGGAAACACAGGACAGTCTTCCCTGCTGTCAAATGATTGATCAGGTTGCTGATATTTGCACCATGTTTTGTAGCAGATCTCCATTCTGTGTGTGTTGCACTGCACTTACAAAACTATTTAAATAATTGTATTTAATTTTCGGTGCTACCTTCTGTCCTGCTTCTACAGCTAATAGCAATGTCTTCTTTATGCAGTTTGCTGCTGCAGGTGTGGTAGGGTGTTTAGTTCTGCCCCAGTGACTTTAAGGTCCCTAGCTGCCATGGTACTTACCACCTTCTCAAGGTGCTTTTCTGCAGTGAAGAGAAATTGCTTCCCCAGGGAAGAAATATCTTCCTTGAAGAGGCTGGAGCCTTCCCTCCTTGCTATCTTTTCCTTGCCATGTGGTGCCTTAAAAATGGGTTGGTTGAGTTGGTAAGCTGTGCAGTTGTCATACATCTCTCATGTACTGCGTATTTCCTGAATATCACCTCTGTGTGTGTTCTTTTGCTTGGTTTATAATGCGTCTGAAACTGAGAACTGAATACACTGCATATGCATCCTGTGGTTCAGGATGGCCTTCCTAAATGCCTGCTGCCTTTGGCAGGCTGAAGCTGGTGGTAGGGTAAATAAACCCCAAGGATGGTACTCAAAAAATAGTATAGAAGATGGTATATTTTAGTAGGCCTATATAGATGGTACACAGATAGCTAGCAAAGAGGGTGGTTTAACTTTAGGATGATAGAGGCTTGCTGCAGACACCACACAGGAAGGATCTCCAAGAAGAGATCCTTCCCTGGTGGTTGTCAGCCCTTAAATGGGGTTTGGGAGAGGTGGAGCCAGGCTCCACCCCTTCCAATCACACAGGTACATCACCTTCACCTGTGGTCCTGTGGCTGACTCGGTGCTCGCCTCAGGTAACCAATCAGTGGTTCAGGCCATAATTCAACAGTTCCTATAGAGCTGGGTGTAGCTGGGAAGCTGCATGTTGTGTGCACTGTTAGTTGTTACTTGATGCTGCTTTGGTTTTGTGTGTGTTTGTGCGTGCTTTAAGAAGGATGATTGCTGAAGAGTGTATAGTGGTGGGAAATGAAGAAGTACTGGAAGATTTTATGGCTTTGTTATTTTGTTGTACTGTTGGAATCTTATTTGGGGAGTGGGGAAGAAAACAGGCTTTTGCTGAAATGGTTTTCCATCCCTCTTGGCTTCAACGGGAGTACTATCTCTGGTATCATTAATGCTGACACTCCCCTAAAACTTTTGCTTGTGAAAGATGTGGGCGGCTACAAGATCACCAGTCTCTTTACCAGGTGTGATAAAGGCATCTTAAAAAGATAAAAGGCTTTCCTATGCTGCCTGTGAAAATTAATATTTGGTACAGCAAGAATAGTCCTCAGCTTTTTTGTAGACAAATATTCTTGAAGGAGAACCTTTCTGCAATCAAACGAGTTCAAGTTGCATCAGCTTTCAGCTTGATTCCTGAAAGCAGAAGATCTGATTTGTTGCTTAACTTTTCCAACTTGTCGCTCCTGATCATCTGAGGAGAGTTTTGTTTAGCAGGTTTAAACGTGGTGGTGTCAACATTTTTTCCTGTTTTGGTTTCTAAAGCTCTGTTTGTGCTAGTTGAGAGTTATTGTGCTATATGGGTTTGGGTTATTGGATGCCAGCTGAACCGTTGGTTAAGTGGCTGCATCTGGCCACTTACTTATTAAGCAGTATGATCCTATCTGTTTTATTCTGACTTTGACCTTTTTGATGTTTTCCTTAGACAATCCACATCGTCTTGATTCATCGTCATTCCAGGATAGCGGTGTCCTTGGGGCTCTCTCTTAACACTGATATGGTACAGAAGATTTAAGATCAGGTATTGTTTTGGGTCTCTCTTTAGCATCAAACTGAAATACGCAATCTAGAACTGAATGCGTTTTTTTTCCTTATGTGATTTATCTTAATATTTTGGTTCTTTCAGCTGATGTTCACAAGGAATAGAGTCACGTGATGTATGAAGGCAAACACATACACTTCTCTGAGGTTGACAATAAGCCCTTGTGCTCGTATAGCCCCAAACTGTGCAAGCAGAGGCGACTTAACGGCTACGCCTTCTGTATCAGACACGTTCTGGAGGACAAGACTGCCCCCTTCAAGCAATGTGAATATGTGGCCAAGTACAACAGCCAACGCTGCACCAACCCCATCCCCAAATCTGAGGACCGTAGGTGAGTTGTGGTTGCCCACCTGTGAAGTGGGAACTAGTTGGGATGTAGGCATGAGTTTCTTTTAAGATACTGCCTGGTTTCAGGATAAGGGAGGAACTGGCCTGAGTGAATTGAATTCCAGGATGTTTCTTTGAGGGTTTTGTTGTAAGACTAGTAAACTTTATTTTATTTTCTATTGGAGTCAAGTATTCAAAAAGGGCAGTAACTTGCTCCTGAGGAAGTTTTCAGAAGGGTTTGTTGCTTTGCTGAAGTTCATTATAAAGTATGGATCAAATTTGCTGTGCAATATCTCTTGTTCTGATTAGTTTGCTTTGTCACTTAGTGTATGCTATTAAAAGGGCCTGCTTGTTTGACCAACTGTGGCAAAAGCATGCTTCTATCCACTTTTTCAGGACAAACAACTGGGCTTAGGGAGCAGTGAGGGATAGGTGTGAATGCAGGATTACAGCTCTGTGTTCCTGCTTTACTGCTGATCTGTGATGGTATATTATTGAAATAAAATGTGTATTACTTGGTAACAGATCAGTCAGCTGGAAAAGTGCTATTTGCTCGCTTTCTTCTCTGTCTCCCTTTCTCTCCTCATCCCTGCCCAAATGAAGATGCCTTAGGTGCCCAATATGAAATGGCTTGCAAGAGATAGTGCTTGAGTTTTTTGGAGAGCTGGGAATTCAAGCCAGGCTTCCTGAATTGCAGCTCATAATGTAACCACAAGGGCATTTTTCCTTGCTCTTGAAGACTTTTTGTTCACATCTCACTGGTGCTGCTTGGGGTGAAATAGCAGAATTTGTCTGATCCTATCTGCAAGGCGTATGTGACTAATTTTTCACTCATTGCTGCAGGTTTTGCCAGTACCACAGTATTTAATTAACATGTGTGTTAACTACCTGGGGCTTATTCTGTTAGAAATAATTTTTTTTGAACCTAAAATATAAACAAAGTACACCAAAAAAAGAATCAAATCACTCTTCACTGACCTTTCACATTATTAGCTGCCATTCACTAACCTTTTGCATTATTAGCAGTGTTCCCACTGTGCCCTACATATAACTTCCTCCTCAGCTCACAGCTCCCTCTCTTGCCTGAAACAACAGTTGGACTGTGCTCTAAATTAACTTGCACTTCACCTGCCATTTCACTTGTGGAGACTGATGAAGTGAGAAAAAAACACGAGTGTTTGTCAAAAGCTATAGGGCAAATGCTCAAATGGCACAAGATGAATAACTTTAAGCTGAAGTTCAACAGTCGGTGACTCTTTCTTTGCTACAGTACAGTTGAGGCTCTTCGAAATAAACTCACAAAAATGATCATAGAAATTGTTTGAGCAAATGATGTGCTGTAATTTCAGTTGCAAGAGCTGACTGAGCCCAAGTCACTGGTTAGCAGGATCACACTCTAAAACAATAGCAATGATACTTAACTTAATGACATTTTTTAGGTCTCATATGTTCCCATGGAATTTGAGATTTTTCTTTACACCTTGAATTGTGTTCACACTTTGTTCTTTTTGATTTTTCTCAAGTTAAAGTGAAGTGTGGTTGTGACATCTGCTGTATGTTATATTAGAATAATTCGATTGCATGTCGAGTGTCACATTACAGTACTTGAAGAGGACAGCAGGTGTCTGAAGGAGAAAATAAACTTTTAATTTCAAATGAGAGGATGTGATAGTTGGGAAGAATATTTTAAAAGGCTGCTTCTCAGGGTGGAGCTGAGTTTTAACAATGAGATTTGATGAATGCTGGTGATAAGACAGTGCCTGCTCTAAACAATTTTTTTTTTTTTTGGCAGGCAAACCTATATCTGTATCTTAAGAGACTTCTTTCACACTCTGCTCAATGTAAAGATGTTTGCTATGTCTGAGTTCTCTGCTTGTAGCTTTTAATTTTCTGTGTACAAAATTACTGTCAGATGGTCATTTTGTCAGTTTGAGATATTTTTGTGCTCAGAAGCAGGCTGTATGATACTTTTACAGCTACATTCTCATATATTTTTAAAGATTATAAAAAATAGAATGTCTTAACAGGTTGCACACATTATATGCCAAAATCTCCTATTCTGTCCACAGATAATTAAAAATAATTATCCCTTAACCCCTGGCAAATGAGTTGGCATCAGCCACAAAGATGTTTAATATGCTTTCATATTATTCAATTTCTTATTAACCATTAACATTATTCAAATGAAAGCTATTAATAGTGCATGACTTCATTGCCTTAATTGAAGTCTAATTTCTCTATTCTTTTTTTTTTTTTTTTTTAAGAAATATACTGGATGATACAGACACAGGCAATGTATCTCTACTTCCTCTTCAATATGTCTCCTCATTCTTTTTTGTGCAAATACACACACAGATTATGAAACTCAATTTATTTATATTTTTAAAGTGTAGAATGATTACAGTGTAGCTAGGTTAGATACCATTTCATCTTTTAATTTTCTTCTTTCAACGGAGTCTGTAAATAATGTGCAAGCTACTCTCTGGTTTAGTTAGATCTTTCTTTAAATAAGTGACTATACCCAGTGCAAACCTGGGACGTACTGGAAAGCAGGATGCAGATGTAGATAGGAAATGTGGCTTTCTGGGTTCCTGCCTTTTCTGTGATGTGGAAGGCTGTCTGGCTAAAGCATGCACAGCCTATCACCTTTATGAGTGGTGCACTGTGGTAGTGTAATTGATATCAACCCACTGCTCTTACTGTTGACTGCATTTGACCTCACCTTCACGAGAATAAGGGCCTTCAGTACTGAATAAGGAAGTGGAAAGAAACTATATTAGGTACTCAGTGTGATACTGCAAGCTGAGAATAACTCACAAGGTTTTGGAAATGGCAAGCTGTGCCATTGAGACAGACGTGCCAGCACTGGCTGCATACAGGGCCACCTTGGTTTCCTAGTGTCGTGCTCAGGGCCAGACAAAAGGTATGCTGCTGCTTCCAGGTGCTAGCCTGCCTCTATGGAGCATGAACTGCTTCCCTGGCATTGTGTCCAATCTGAAGAACCTCTCTATTGGCTTGGCTGGCCCTTGCCTTGTTCCAGCAGAGCCGCTTACTGCCTGCTCCTGGCTCTGCAGCATGGCCAGTGTGTGACAAGGCCGGCTACCAAGCTGTCCTGGAGCCTGCAGGGAGGGAAGTCCTTGTGCATACCAACCTACATGGGATCTGTTTTTATGTTGTAGCCTTGCAGCTGTAGGTTTATGTCCAGAGGAGATGCCCCTGTAAGATACTGCTGACTTTTGCTGATGAAACTTGGTCAGTTGTAAAAGTCAAAGTTTTATTCTCAGTTACGTAAAATGGAAAAGAGAGTTAAACAAGCAGCCTGAAACTCAAAGAGTAGCCTACTACCTTTCCATAGATTTATTTCCTTTTTCTATATTTGGCTTGCTTTTCCTTTCCAGTTTTACCTCCTTGCTCATGCACAAGCACAAAGTGGCAATGTAAGTTCTGAACAGTACAGGGGAAACATTCAAACTGATCAAAACTCTAATTTTTGTGGCATTAAAGGGAAAAAATCAGTTGTGCTTGTCTTGTCTCTTAATGGCTTTTATTTTGTCCTACTGCAAGTGGTGTCCTAACCTATCTTAGTCTTGTTCAAACAAAATGCTAAGAAAGTGCTTAATTTTAATTACATGAATAGTGCTATTGACTTTAAGCAAAGCTTTGCTGAGTCCTCATTATAGAATTTAATTTTTAGAAGTGCATCTCTCTGTATGAATTTACAGTACTGTAGTCTGTTCCAATAAGGACTTCAGCTTGTCTCATTTATTTATTACTTTCGACTTAGTGTAATGAAGAAATTAGTTAGACAGTAATGTGTAGCAATGTTTTTCAGCCTTTTTTTTTATTTGTAAATCCTTATGGGTGTGGACCCTTGAAGGAACTACCTATATGGAGATTGCTAAAGAGCATATAGAAATTTACATTTGTGCCTCTTATGAACCATTGAGAAAACATTCACATATTGCAGCCTTAGGGGCAGGATGACAAATTGAAAGCCAGTTAACTGATCTGTTCAATCTTGTGGGAGTTGATTTGGCCTTTTTATTTATTTATTTATTTCATAAGGACCAGGAATCACTTCATTTTTAATTTTTGTTCCACAAAACTTAATTTGCTCAGATTATGTCCCTTGCAGGATGCTCTGTTCTACTCTGTCATACCGATAAGACTTTAAAGAATACTTTCATGGATACTTCCTTATCTTGTCCTTAAGTACCATGACATAGACATCACTCTTTCATTGTATCTTTGTTGTCATCTGTAAGCTGTAAGTTGTAGATGGGATCTAGAAAGGGCAGAAGCCTCATAGCTGGGGCATTCTGCTCGGGCAGGATTTTATGAAAGCAGGAAAATGTGGGATTGTGGTACCTATATCTCTATTGCTTGCTTATTTTAAACAGACAGAAATTGTTTACTTCTTTGTATGCGATCTGTGCCTATTAATTGTAACTCTTTCATATTAGAAGAACTTGAAATCTGTGTTTGTGGATTATTTGTGTGTGTGTGTATATATATTCTTGGCATTGTGTAGATATTTCCCAGAAACACAGAATTTCTTTTAAACTAGGTTTTATTTTGAAGTGCACTCCACTAATCCTCTGGTTACAAATTTGTTATGTTAAATTACTAAAACAGAGCTTAAAGATGAAGCTACTTTTTCATTAAGTGCAAGTACCGACGCTTCTTAGCAAGTATCTTTAGTGAGATTGTCCCCATGATAAAGAACTCCCTACTGCAGTGGGATTGGTAATGATGATATGTACATTGATGAAAACACTAACTACTTCCAGGGGAAGAGCAGCCAAATGAAGGAAGTAGTCATCAGTGTATTCTTTCCTGGGAGCTTTCGATGTGGTTTTGCATGATCAGTGAATGGCTTGAGTTCTTTCTTACTCTTTTATGTATCAGTCCACTTGTTTTGTTCACTTTGGTTTTTGGTCGTTTACCCTACAAGAAAGTAAATACTTTGAATATACTGTGAGAGTCTACTATGAATAAGAAATGAATACTTTTAAGATTTCATATTGTCACTTGGGAAAGTTCGTTTCTGTTAGAAAACACCACAATTATCTGTTGTATTCAGAGCTGTTTACAATCTGTGTAAAGTTTCCTGTGTTTTACTCTTAATTTCTCATGTTGTGTGTAGGCTTCCCCTTAGTGAGGTCCGTTTTCTTCAGGTTTTACTTGCAAGAACTGAATTAAGAACTGACTGCTTTTACTTTTCATAGGTACTGCAACAGCCACCTGCAGGTACTTGGCTTTATACCGAAAAAGGAGAGGAAGAAAAAGAATGATCCCATAGAGGAGGTAAAGGTCAGGCACCAGATGGATACTGTGGCCCTCAGTCTGACAATGCCCACCCTGGCCTTGAAGATGCCCAATGGACTGGATGGGATGTCCCTCTCCCCTCCTGGGGCTAGGGTTCCTCTTCACTACCTGGAGGCAGAACTAGAAGACCCCTTTGCTTTCAATGAGGAGGATGATGACCTAAAGAAAGGGGCAACGGTGAGGAAAAAGTTGCAGAGCAAGTTGGCTCAAAACCGACAGCGCCAGAGAGAGACGGAGATTTTAAAAGTTCGCCAAGAGCACTTTAGCCCCCTTCCTGCACCTTTGCAGCAGCAGCAGCCTCTGCAGCAGCAGCACTCCCATCTGCCACCTTCATCAGCTTTGTTAAAGCCAACAGGGCTACCACAGGGCATAGTCAGCAAGTCACCTCAACCTCCAAACACCAGCCTACCAATGCAGGGAGTGGCACCCACCACACACACTATAGCACAAGCCCGGCAGTTGTCTAACAAGAGACCTCTGCCTCTCCTGCCACCTGCTAGGGCTCCTGTCACGGACCCTCCAAGGACTGATCGGGTCCTAATGAAAGCCACAGCCTTTTCTCCGCACTCGTCCTGCATGAGCCGGCTACAGAGACTGGTGAAACTGTGCACTCGAAAACAGCAGCTGGACACTGACCTGTTTCCTCATCTAGGTGAGTAGATAATGCATGCCTTGCCTCTTGTTTTCTTATCCTGAAACCAGAACACAAAAGGCAAATGTCCTCCTGCCTCTATCCTGCTTTCAGTTGTGGTCCGTATGAAGTAAACGTGCACTATGTGATTGCTTGGTGTTTTTGTTAGCCCCATTCTCTATGGAGGGATGTCGATCTGTTACATGCCGTTCATGGCACTTCAGCTGTTAGTTCTTATTAGAGCCTCGTTAACCATTTGAGAAATCAAACTGAGGTATAGAAAGCGTTGCTTGATGACATATGCATTGTATAGAAGATTTGCAGCCTGCTTAGTAAAGGTGCATTGGAGACTAGACAAGATTAAACATGTGACAAGTGCAGGTTACAAAATAAGTGCAAGTAAAAGTTAGGATATTTGGCACATCATTCAGTGCAGATCCAAATTTATGGTTGACTTGGGTAGGAGAGTTGGAGCCCAAGGGCGTTGTTCTGGATCGGACCCAGTCACGTACAGAACTTGGCTCAACAAAAGAAGAGTGTCATTGTGCCAGGCAGGAAATTAGTACCGTTATAAAGGTAGTGGGAGAGGTGGAGTTTTGTCTGCTTGAAATAGTTTCCTCCTTCTTTATTATCTAGAGACTGTGATAATCAGTTATTGCTTGAAAAGATGTAAGTGAAAATAACCAACTTGCTGCTATGGCTGTAATTCTCTATGAAGCTTCAAAAAAGGCAGTTGACCTCGTGGCTTATTTGTCTGGCGATGAATACAGACTCAAGTACACCTTGCTTTCCTTGTCTTGCCCCTCATGCCCCAAAGTTACCTTGCTTTTCTGCTTAGTTTTAGACTCTGCTTTCCTAACAAGTAAAATACTGACAGGAAGAAGGGGAACAGAGGTCAGTGTGTGATATTAGAGCAGGAATGCCATTTATGATGATTCTCTTTTTAAGACTTCAAATAAATCTGGAAGTACTTATGTGAACATCTTACTTAATTGCAAACATCTGTAATTTTTGCTGTTTCAATTAACCTTTTTTTAATTTGCTGTTAAGATCTGCCCTTTGGCACTCACGGGATAGCTTGACTATTTGTTCAAAGATAATTAGCATCCCGTAACATTCTCTAAAGGACATTGTTCTTTGGAAATGTTGTTTGATGGTCCTACATGTAATGCAGTTTTTCTAAAGAATGTTAGCTTCAGAGGCACTTCCCATGTGTCGCAAACTCACAGAGCTTAAAAAATGACCTCTGTTTTGAGATGCTGTAGAAAGATAGCTTTCTGTGTTTAATGTTTCACATTCTCATAAGACGTTTGGGCTGAAGGAAATACATTTTCCTAAAAGAGGAATAGTAGAAAATAGATTAGACATACAAATGTAGGGTTAAGCAAATGCTGTACTAAAATAAATGTGAAAATGGTATATACACTTGGAACATTTCATATTTGGCAAATAGCAAAATTGATGTATTAAATGTGTCAGAGTGAAAAATGTATTTGTTGTTTATTCATAATATGCCTCAATATTAAAGACTAGTTCAAAAAATTTTAGGATTTGTGTTTATTGGTGAAGTAACACTACAGATGGTGGTGCAGAAACCCTGAAGAGAGAAACTCAGTTTTATGTATACGTGCTATTAGCAGCATGTAATTGGTTGTTAGTATAGCTACAGTCTTCAGTGTGAGTATAGCTGAGTCTAGGTTAGATTTTATCCCTTTGTTTCTTCATTGCCCATTGAAAGTGAAAACAACTCAAACTCTGATTTTTATTTTGAAACTTTGAGTAATTTGTTACATGATATTTTTCGTGGTCAGTCTTTATCCACTGATGAAGTTGTATTTCCCTTACTTTATGGAAGGGGGGAGTGTAGAAATCATAGAAAGTATAATTCTGGCATTTTCTCAAATATGTTATCTTAGTTTAGTTCATACATGTATCTTAAATAATAGGAACCAAGAAGATATTTTCAGGATGTTGAAGGTGCTGAAAAATAGTTTCTAATCTTTCTGCCAGAAACATCAGTTCTAAATGATAGAGGGGATCCTGATGATTGTGTGATTGTGTTCCAAATGACGTGTACTTCTATCTCAGAATATAGGTGACCAGTTTCCCAAATGGAAAGCATCAGACTTCAAAATCATTTCAGATAGAGTTGTTTAGTTTATTTTCAGCAAAAATAAAGTGTTCTTTAATTTTGTCCAAACTGCTGTGCCATTTTCAAGGAGCACATGAGGAGATGAAAAAGTAATGACGATGGCTTATAAATGTGGCTGCAGGTTTTTTATCCCACATGCTGCAAGAGATTGTCAAGAATTTTACTGGATGTGGGTGAGAGAGTAGATAAAATTCCAAAAGATGCCCCAGCTAATGTTTTCCACCTGAATGTATCACTGGAAAGACAATAATAGAGTCCATCAGTTTGTCTAACAGAGGCTGTTGATGCAGACAATGAATTGAATGTACTGTATTATAATTAAAGAAAAGCGTGCTCCTTTTTAAAAGTGCACAAGTATTTACATCTCTTGTAGCTCTGTTTTCCTGCTAATATATGCATTTGGCAGGCAATTACAAAGACTGAGCAGCAGAACATCCTGTGTAACTGCCTATCTGTCTCTACCCATGCTGCTCTGTCTCACAGTTTTCCCACTCTCTGGGTGTTTTGGCACAGAGCATTGGTCAGAACATAAGCAGAAATGGAAGTGGCCTATCTAGATCATATAACTTTAGAAGTTACCAGACTGTCAGTTCTTTGTAGTAGGGACTTCACTGTTACCTCATCTATGAGTATTGCAGGTGTGTGGTAGAAAAGCTGTAATGTTTCCTGTAGGTAAGGATGCTGGTGTCTTCAGTTTCACTGCTTATGAGTAAAGAGCCCAGGAAGAATTTTAAAAGGAAAACTCAAATTTGAAATAAGTCAGTGCATGCTGTTTGCACACTGTAATGAAGCTGCTACTGTAACTTTGCAGTCTAATTGAGAACGTTATGTATTTAATCAAACATAATTAAGCTTGCGAACTATGCTACACGTTTATCTTTTCTTCCATAGGTTGTTCAGAGACCTGTGGGAGGTGAGTCCAGTTTTCACCCAACATTCATGTTTTCAATTCTCTTAG
Source organism: Cyrtonyx montezumae (assembly GCF_038088225.1). Taxonomy (NCBI): domain Eukaryota; kingdom Metazoa; phylum Chordata; class Aves; order Galliformes; family Odontophoridae; genus Cyrtonyx; species Cyrtonyx montezumae. The sequence goes on along the minus strand of NW_027072078.1, from coordinate 16,918,832 downwards.
GGCTGGATTGGTCTGAAGACAGTGGAGAGGAATTGGAGGATTCAGAACAAACCTCCCCTTACCAGGTTGCATGGTCTGTCCGAGAAACCCTCGGCTACGAAAGACATGAGTGAGTATGATTCATCTGTGTTCACAGTGGCCTTGATGCAGCAAGTCATGTAGATGTGAGCTTTACTTTCAGTGGAGTCATTGGACCCTTAGGTTTGAATTTGTTTGTAAAGAACTACTAAACAGCTTTCCAGCTTCAGCTCCAGCCTTTACTTAATGTAGACACCTTTGTTCGGTCTCCTATCAGAAGGTTGCATCAGGAAAGAATTTAAGCTTATTAACTTAAATGTAGTTGGGTTTAGTGATGTTTATTCATGAATTTGTGTGTCTTGCTGGATGGAGACATTTCCTGACTTGTATGTAACCAAGAGAAGGGAGTTGTTCTTGGTTTCTTGTCTTCCCTACTGTTTGTGATTAAGCTTGTTAGTAAACTTGCTGCATTTCAGTTGTCTAATGGTAGTTGTGCAGGATTTTGTTTTTAATGTGTTAATTACTAAAAGAAACACTTTGAAAAAAAGAAGTGTTGAATAAACTTTTATCAAATAGTGGGGAGCAGTGAAAGGAGGAAGGGATGTGACTGAGGGATGAATAGAGCAGGTGTCGGTGGTTGGTGCAGAAAGGCTGGCAATGGTCTCATTATTCTGATAAATCATGAATGTGGGCTTACACCAGGATGCCATAGTATGCGTCCTTATTAACATAAGCTGTAAGGTGCAAAGTTAAAGCAAAACATCATAAATGTGTTGCTGTAAAGGAACTGTTAACAAAAGGAAATTGGATGTCAAGATCTGATTGTAGTTTCTATGATGTCCTCTTTCAACATATTAATGGATTGCTTGATACTATAGCTCTCTCCCATTTTTTAAATTCTTTTAATATCCCAGTCAAGTAACATTTAGCATCATCTCATTGTTAAAAAAGAAATTCTGAAACTTGCCAGAACTTCTGTCCATCTCAGATGCGTGTCTGCACAGTGACCAATGGAGCTGTTACCAGGACAGGCAGCAACAAGTAGTGAGAGCCCTTTGTGATTGAAGCTTAATTGCATGACCTTTTTTTTTTTTTTTTTTTTTTTTTTAGGGCATTGGCAGTTAGAGAGTAAACTTTCACAAGTATTTGTTTTACTTAAAAGGTGACTTCTGAGCCAAAATGTTCTAGGAGAACATGAAGCAACATTCAGTTCATCTTCTAAATCACACATAATGTTCAAAGCCGATATATCTATCAAATGACTCCCATATGTGCTTCTCTCTTTGACATTTGAACTAGTTCTTCCATAGATCCCTGTTGTGTTTTTTTCATCAACTTCTAAAGGTCATCTGTGTGTATTTTGTCTTCTATTTCTTAACTTCCTTTGAATTTTTCCTCACCTTTTCTCATATTGATACCTTTTCTTGACATCTTTCTGATCTGTTAAAGCATTTTGTGCATTTTAATTGAACAGTTTATTAACAGTTTAAGAATTAATCACTATGGGTATGTTTTTGTGTAGCACTGGCTGCTTTTGTACTTCATTCTGCCCAGTGTTGGCTGCTCTTCAGCAACTTTCCTGATTTTTGTTTATTCATAAACATTGACATGTGCACTTGCTGCCAGCTTCCTAAAGCTTTTATTTCTGTTATGCAACCTTACGTAGAGGTTTTATTTACATAAAATGTTTTACTTTCATGTTGTTGTACTCTGATCTGTCTGCTGCTGAAGATGAATAAGTTCAAATCACTTATTGGGTGATCTGATTAGTCAAAATGATTCTGTTTTGCTGGCACATCAGACCGATAGCTCCTGATTTGGTCAGCACGCTGTGTGCGCTCTGAGTTTTGGTTAATTTTACTAGAAAAGTGGAAATGGTTGTCCAAAGCCTTCAGGTTCTGAAAGCTTCTGCCTAAAACTGTGGGAATTTGCTTACTCTTCTTCCTAGTTAAGCTGATCAAATTAAAGCCTGTTCTCTCTTCCTTATTTGTGCCTGAGCGTATGCATTAACTATAACCCTCAAGCAAATTTCTTCTTTACCTTCTTCTAAAAACACTCAAGACCAAACTTCTTGAGTCTTCATTGCAGTTCCTTTGGGAAATCCCTCAAAATATTTCTTAGCTTCTACAAGAAATGTCATTTAACTTAGAAAATATTTTTTTTCTCTTTTGTTAGATCAGAATAATTCTTAAATATACATTTCTGTAGTAAGTTAATTGTGTATGCAATTAATATGGTAAAATATTTCATACAGATGGTTAGTTGAATATGAATGTTTGAATTATGGGAAAGGTTATATAATTGTAATTGCTATTTGATATGGTCCCTTAATGCCAATGCATATTATCTAAAAGTATTCTTTTGGAGGGGTGTTATAGGACCCTGAAAACACCTATTTAGCGAAACAGTGAAGTTGGATTTCAACAATGTTGTCACTTCCTTGGTTACTATGTAATGTAGCGTAATAATGTGTCCCCTTCCATTTGACTCCCCTGAAGACAGCAGCAGTAATGATTTTCAGGGCAGATGAGTAGAAGAAAGTAGGCGGCTCCCCATCCCCACCTGCTCACACTACCCTTTTGTTCTCTCTTTTTGCTCCTTTGTTTCCTTCATGAAGTCAACAGTAGTTCCCTTAATACCTATGCATGACAATCCTAAGGGGAAGGGTTGGGAAGAAGCTCTTCTGGTGATTTATCAGATGGTTTGCATGCATTTTCAGAATTCTTTCGAAAACCAAAATGCCACACATTAAATTCTACTTCAAAATTTATAAATGCAGCTTAAGAGTATAGACAAAATGGAAGATGATGAAGTTGCTTATAAAGGGACAAAAGTAATAAGTATCTTTTGGTTTTGATACTTGCCTAAGTTTTATTAAAAAAAAAAAAAAGGTGGGTGTCATTATGTTGTTTTAGGTCTCTGAACGCAAAAATAAGTATGTTTGGTTAATCTAGCTGGCTGGGAAATAACTTCCGAATAGGTTATTAGAAAATGTCTTGAAATAAACTGTTGTTAATTGCAGGGTGACATCTTTCTATGTCTTTTACATATGTCTTGACCTCTTTTATGAGATCACTTTAAAAAAAAAATTTCAATTCAAACTGTATTAAAATAGTATGACTTTTTTCTGTCAATTTCAGTGGGAGGCAAGCTCAAGTTCTCCAATCTACAGATATTTGCATTGAAAAACACTTTCCCCCAGAAGGAAAGACTTTCCTAAGTTAATTCATCATTAAGTAAAGAATATTCCTTATGTAGCCATATTTAAAATTAATATGTATGCATATTTGTTTGAGTAATCTGTCCCAGAGCAGGTAAGGCAGTATTTAAGACACCAGACCTATCTATATGTAACTGATTCCATCTGTATGTTTGCTTTCTTTTAATAAATTAGAAAGAGGAAAATTTGTATTAAATAGCACATCATTTTTTTTTCTAATCAGGTTATTTTTTCTTTTTTCTTTTTTTTTGTAGGCATTCTTTCCTGTGAGTGCTTACGAGTGTGTTTTTTCATCTTCATTGTGAAAACATTTTGAACATTACATACGTTAAATACCTTTAATAGACTGCATGTGCCACATAGCATTTAATTCCAGTAGTTAATTGTTTGCAGTTTACATTTCTTGAAAATAGTCTGTCATCTGTCTTAATGGGCAGAATACATAGTATGTTTGACATGACATAAAACTTGAAAAAATGTGTATTTGCATCCAGACAGTGTGTGCTTATGTGGAGTTTCTGTGGTTGGTGGTGCCTTTTTGAAATAGTCTCTTAAATTTAGGCTGTGTGCAGATGGAATACAATTTTCCACAAAAGAAAGTGGTTTTTGATTGTATTGCCTTTCAGGGACAACAGTTCACTCTGTTGCTTAGGGAGCAAAACCTTCCTTCTGCAAACTGGTGCCTGGTGTGTAGGACTGTTTCAGGGACTCCGTTATTTTAACACATCCCAAGGATGAGTTCATTAATTTGTGATTTTATTTCTTTATTTAATTTCGTTGACATGACTTTGGTGGTCCTCTTGATGTGTGCGTGGACATTCAGAAAGCTCCGATACATGGGAAAAAACTTTCTGAGACAAATGAAGACAGAGATCATTCCTGACTATTGATGGTCAGACTTTTCCCTCAGTAACTTCAGAATTAAAGATTCATTTATCCTGTATGGGTAATGTTGCAGCAAAGGGAGAGCAGCACCAACTGTCTTAAGATCTCCTTACAAAGTAATCACTGGTACTTTCTCCTTGTTCCCTTTTTTTTTTAAACTCTCTTAGAGTTGGTGCAATTTTGGGGAGAAGGCTTGTCTTACCCTACACTGTTCCTGCAGCTGACTGTGATAAAACTGGGATATCAGTCCAGTCTTATCTGTGAGAGATGCAGGGTTGGGTCTGGATGTTCAAAGTCAAGGGACATATTGTGGACATTTCTTATTAAGACTGAAGTAAGTCCATTCCTGCTGTGGGCATGGGATTGGCGTATGTTGACTGCAAGAGGCAGGGAGTGTGAAGAAGCTAGCTGGTTTAGGAGGCAACACTACCTGGCAAAGTAAGGGCAATTGGAAAAGGTCAGCAGTTTTGGTACTTGTTAGAATTTGACCATCTTCTTCGTATGACCTTTCTTCAATAAATTTCCACTGCATGGCTCCCCACCCTAGGCTTTGCTATTAATTGCACTTTGATTTAAGAGTTTGTCTCATTTGCTGAGACATTTACAGTAAATAAAGGTTACCGGTATAGATTTTTTTATTTTGAACAGCAGGCTCCAGACATTTAAATGTGTCAGAGTTGATGATAAATTGATGTAATCTCTAATAATGACATGCTAAGAAGGGTAAGTACCTTTAGAATTCAAACAGGTTCTTATTCTTACCCTTTTCCTGAGCATCCCTGCCTGTTTTCAGCCTTCAGATGTCTGTGGGACTAGAAGATGGAGGGCAACTTAACAATTCTATTAAACAGACATGTTAAACTTTCTTAAAAGAAAAAAAAATTGCTTAAAGCCTCTTTGTGTTTTTTTTTTTTTTTTTTTTCTGTCCTCCAGGTCTGATGATGACAATGCGGATGACAGGAGTTCCAGGGTGGCCAGACTTTGCACTTACTTTCAGCAGAAATACAAGCACCTCTGCCGCCTGGAGCGGGCAGAATCACGACAGAAGAAATGCCGGCACACGCTCCGGAAAGCCTTGCTGCAGGCGGCCAGTAGAGAGCCAGAGCGTGCCGGGCAGCTCATCCAGGAACTCCGGAGGGCGACCTGTGCTCGTACCAGGTGAGAGCCTCCCTGTGGCTGCAGTAACCCAGGTCCTCGGCAGCGTGAGGGTGGGCAGGGTTTCTAGCAGCTGAAGCTGAAATGCTGAACTCTGAAGCTGGTAGGCATGCACGCAGCAGAATAGCCATGACACGTAAATGCTGCCATCAGGGTAAAATAATGGTGCCATACAGTGTTTTCTATTAAAAGAAGAGGTATTTTTCAGTTTTGTGTTCTAAAATGTGGATTGTTTGTTCAGCGGTAGCTGGAGCTGGATTCTTAAATGAGTTAAGACAAGTTAGTGGCCCACTAAAATTTGTCCTTGTTAATGAATGTGTATTTTGTCTGTCTCCAAATATCTGGCACTTTGCTAAGCCCAGTTCTACAGGAAGTGTCCAGTTTGACATGCAGTTTACTGCTTCAATTCAGGTTTTTTTCTGCTTTCCTCCCTCCCCCAGTAGTGCCTTTGCCACTTCTTAATTCTCTTCCCAGCAAATCAGACTTAAGTTCATGCTTTTTGTTAGATTTAACTCAATCCAGCATTAAATGAAACTCAGCAACAAAAATCTTCTAACAGCTCTGAAGGTTACCTTCAGTGGGAATTCTTTCTAGATAATGTCAGCATGCCTCCAGCTCTTGGCGTCCTGAGAGTTGGTTGATTTGTGTGTGTATAGAGACAGAGTAAGTCTGAACCCTGGTGTTATGTCTTGGGTACCAGCAGTTTCCTTTGAATTCCTGGTTTTGCTTTACAGGGACAGGGTGTGTGATTGCGGGTTTGGGGAGGGCTGACATGAGATGAGAGTCAGGCAGGGTACTGAGAGTATATTCTGATGATTAGATGCTTTTGTTCCTGGACAGTGGGCTGGTTTATTGCTGGGGAGGTGGAGTGATGCTGGAGTAGCTGCTTAGAAGTATAATGTAGAGTTACATGACTAGTTTATGAAGCTATATAAATGTCTCCAAACTTCAACTACAGCAAAACCCTTGCCAGAACTGACAAACTGTTAGTGGGCTTTTTGCTGCTGAGGCCTTTTATTACACAAAAGATTAAATTGTTCTCAGAAGACTGCCATAGCCAGGTATGCCTGTCATCACTGCTCTAGTTAAATTAAGTAACTGCAGATTTTTCATTTACAAAATGTTTCACGGGTAATATTGCTAACTAAAACTTCGCTCAGTCAAAGTGCAGTTGATGACAGTAATGGATGAAGGGAAGCAGTCAGGCTACAGACAGCTTTTTGTCAACCTAGAAAACAACATGTACAGAGGTGAAATTCAGCACTGGAACCTCCAGCTTTATCTACGTGAAGGTGACAAATGCCTTGAGAGCAGGCTAACACCAAGTGAGCTGTGTAACACTTAGAGTACTCATCCACACTGCTGTCTGGTTGCCTGCTTGCAGCTCGTGCTCAAAGCACCAAGGCTGTGCTGAGGAAGCACTCAGCTCTGGGCACCTGCTGGTGGATTGAGCTGTAGCACGTTGACGAAGGAGAGCTTTTACCCATGTTGAGCACTCTCAGACTCTGCCACTCTAAGTTTGTCTGAGCACATGCTTGCATGTAAGCTCTGGGGATACTCAGCATGTTTGGGTTTGTGAACAGGCTTGAAAATGCACTTGACTGCCCGTGTGGGCATACCCAATACTTTGTATTCTGAAAGTTGACTTTGTTTTAAGGATCACCTTTGATGATGCTCACCTACTGCTGGTCTGGGCTATGGTGCAGGGTGTAGTAATATTTACATAGTAGCAGCACCGGAGCACCGCTCATTGTGATAAAGGCCCCATCAAATAAACAACAGTCCTATTACTACAGTCATACCATCATCTGTCATTGGCAGGTATCCCTGTTCAGGGCATGATAGTAGATGCACACCTGTCTGGATCATCACACAAACACGCGATCTATAACGTTTCATCCTGCTGTGCCTCAGTCAGTGGAATAGTTGTGGTAGATTACCACCTGAGACTGGGTTTTGGACTCCAAATCTTTTCTGTTTTTTGTTTTTTGTTTTTGTTTTTTTTCCAGCACAAGCCAAGCCAGGCAGAGAGATGCAGAAGCAACGACCTGTAGTGGGACTTCGAAGGGAGAACCGTGCACTAACAAGGCCCTTCCATTCACCAGGCATTGTTTTCAGCGTATCCTCTTAACTGTTTGGAAGTTAAAGCTTTCCTGCTTTAGGGTTGTTTGTCAGGTTCTTGAGTTGACAGACATGTTGTCAAGTAAGTGTTTGTTAGTGTCTCATCAGCTGTGTTGCTATTAGTTTTTCCTTGTGGGTCTGCAGACAGTGGCGATAAGTGGTTTGTTCATAGTCACGTTGTTTTACTCCTGTAAGCTATATCTAGTGGGTGCAAGAAATCTGTATGAAAATGATCATTTTTTGTGGATAACATGATACAAACCATGTAGCCTTCAACTAGATGGCTTTCATACAGTTCTTGGTAGATTCAAGTGGACTACCTACCTATGAAAGTTTTATGGAAACAAGTTTTCATGTGTTGTTTAAAAAGATGACATATGCTGACTGGAAAGGTGGAAATCTGTTATTTTGCATTGTTTAAAGAAACAGAAGAGAGTCAAAATATCCAAATTCTAAATGAGGAAAAACTCCCAGTGCAGGAAATTTCAATCAACATCAGGAAAAATGTAAAGAGTCTATGAGTGAAGCTCACAGAAAGGAGAAAACACATTAGATATGAGGTTTAATTCTGACTGCTGTGAACAGGCTGACCTCTGACCTGGAATACATAAGAATTCTGCAGGCTTGGTCTTTTTATAGATGCTGACTTGGAGCTTTTGTAGGTGTAATTTCTTTTGTTGGACGTTTTGATCTTTTAAAAGACTATTGCATCTCTGTTCCAGTTGCTAGCAGATGGCAGCACCTTTCCAATTCCAGCTGTGTTTTGGACTTTCCTTGTGATTTGGAATAATATTTTATTTTACTTTAATTTTAAGTGGTTTTGTTTGTGGATGAATATGCAGTAGAGTGGTCAAGAATAGTAATTTTTGCATTTCTACCTGTTTTGTTTCTTTTATGCTTTCTTCTCAGTGGAAACCTAAAACAAGCAGTCTGCAATCCAGTCAGCCTTCTTCAGGTTTTCCATTTTCTTTTTTTCTTTCCTTTGCATTTTGGCATTTTTTTGAATGCCCATAGTGATCTTGAGGGTAGAATCAAAAATGAAAGCTATTCAAGACTGAAGGAGTACTTCTAATGTTGCTGAAAAAAACACAATGAAATATCTGCTTGATTTGCTTTAAGACTAGAAACATTTTCACTTCTGCAGGGAATTTTTCTGAAGGAAATATCAGTGAGCTTACGTTTAGATTTACTTGACCTTTGTATCTGATTACACATCTTTTTTCAGAGGAGCAGGAAGGATCTTGAAACTTCTTTGTCGGCGCTGTACAGATAAATGCCAAGAATGTACCTCAAAAGATTGAATTAAGAAATAGTCTTTCTTTAATGTTTCAGTATGGATTGTCATTAGTCTTTAAGGAAATAGTCATGTTGACTACACTTCTTCAACTGGTACTATTGATCTATTGATTAAGAATCCAGGAAGAGGCTTCTTTTTGCTAAGAACTCATTACTGAAATAGCTGCTTCCATAAAAGTATCTCAATATATAGTAAAATCATTAGAGATTCTGCATGAATGTGGTTTTTCACTTTAAAACTTGAGTTTGAGCCTTACCTAGCTTTGAACTTAACAAAGTTAAGATACTCATTAAAAATAGCATCTATGGACAGATAAAGTTGAAGGCTCTGATCTTTACCAGATGTATAAATCAAAGGGCGTTTCTCCATTATTGCCTTGGGTGTTATTCCTGATTCTGAAATGTGCAGATATCTTACTGAACCGTTCTCAGCAGCTCTTCTCAAGTTGTACAGCCAAGTTTGCAGATGGTCAACAGTGCTCTGTGCCAGTTTTTGACATTACACATCAGACACCTCTGTGTGAAGAACATGCCAAAAAAATGGTAAGTACAAAGCCAAAACTTTTTATTTCTTTGTGTTGAGTAAACTCTTGCTTGACAACTGGAAGGTTTACAAGCTTCAGAGCTCATTGCATTTTATTTTCTTAAGAGGGTAAAACATTCCTGGTTAGTGTAAAGTATGCAATAGAAATCTTTTAGATAATTTTGATGCCATAATGAATTGCATATAAGAATATCCTCCTTTCCTGAATCAAGACAAAAAAGTCTTCGTTAGAGGTCCTGTGGCCATTTTATTTGAACTCTTGGATCTGAACGTATTATGAGTTAAAGTATGGACAGAGTACTGATTCTCAAACAGCCTCACTACACAGCATCCCAGGCATTTTCTAGAGGAAGTGTAGATAGCAATTACAAATGTAATGATTTTGCTACTTAATTTACCATTTCAGTGACTAAAGAAGTTGTCTTTAATCTCCTTCAGGGATCTTTGCATCCCAGAGGAAAAGCAGTGGCCTACAACACATTGAGAGAAGGCACAAATAAAGATGATGTCCTCTACTCTCCCTCTATGCCTTTGATCTTCCAGAGCAAAACTTCTCAGATTATGTGCACACCCACTACTGTCTTGCCCTTTCTTCAGACAGGAGGCATAAAACTGCTTTTTTTTGTTCTGTTATTGGACTCTGTTGTTATTTTTTTTCTTGTTTGGTTGGGGTTTTTTGTTTGTTTTTGTCTCCCACTCTCCATAATTGTGTAATACTGAGTTTTCTAGGTTAAAAGGTGATGGTTTCTGCTAACACAAACAGTTATGTATGGGATGTTTTCCCCTCTCCCAACTGTTCTTTACTGTGTCTTTATTTACTTCTGCAGCAGATAAAATCCTCTGCCATTCCCAGCATAATGGCAACTGAGAATTAAAAAGTGTTTGCTTTATTTTGTAAATGGTCACTGGGTTACTCTTAAAAAGCACTGAGGCCATAGTTTCTCATCAACACTCTTCACAAATCCCTAGTCCTAGAGTGGTGTACCTTTTATATGGAAGTAGACACTTGAAGATGCTGTCTGCAGCTGCTACGTTCCATTATTATTGCTTTTCCACAGTGATTTATCTTTAATACTTACAGGAATGCTACCAAAGGTTACAGTTTTGCACAGGTTTGGTTAGGGTTTGTTATGATGGTTTTGTTAATAACACTGTACAGCCTCTTCTATTTACCTTACTTCAAACTTTGGTGTATGTGATTTTTGCCATCAGTGAGGGAGGAAATAGTTTAATTTTTGTGTCTTGCCTGGGTTTAAGTTTGCAGTCCTTCCTGCATTACATATAAATATAATGAGGAGAAAAATACAAGGAAAGTAATACTTGTTCTTAATTTGCTCCTGCTGCTATTATTTTATTCTCAAAGGACAACTTCTTGAGGGGGGACAGCTCCCGTAAAGTTCAGCACCAGCAGCAGAGGAAACCCAGGAAAAAAACGAAGCCACCTGCACTTACCAAAAAACACAAGAAGAAGAGAAGGCGAGGTCCACGGCGGCCCCAGAAACCTATTCCTCCTGCAGTGCCCCAAGGGAACCTCACTATGCCTGCCAGTGTCTCACTGCCAGTAGAGATGCCTCATATACGGTTAGTGGTGGCCTCACCCCACCCTGCTCACTACTATCTTGAATGTTGAGAATAGGTATTATGATAAGTGTGATGTTGCTGTGCTGATCAGCATCTGGATCAATAAGATGCTTTGGGGCTAGAAATCGCATCTCCATGTGACTGCTGGAAAAAAACACACAAAAACAATATACCTTAGAGTCAGTAATTTCAGAGGTGAGAAAATTTGATGGATAAAACGTGGGGAAATGTCCATTCACAGTTGTGTTTGAAGGAATCAGAGCTGAACATCAGGGACTAATGGTTCTTTCTGTCCAGGAGCCCCTCCACCCCAGAGCTGAGTGCTGATGAGCTGCCTGATGATATCGCCAATGAAATCACAGACATTCCACATGACTTGGAATTGAATCAGGAGGACTTCTCCGATGTCCTGCCACGGCTACCTGATGACTTGCAAGATTTTGATTTCTTCGAAGGTACCATTTTATTTTATTCTATGCTAGTGTGAATGAAGTCAGTGAACTGAAGAAACGAGTATTTCTGAAACAGGCATTTTGAGGGGCTGCTTGCCTTCCCAGAGAGGCAGTAACTTCTAGATGAGGAAGAATGCGTCTGCCCTATTGTTTGTTTGTTTGTGAGCTCTGAAGTAAAGCAGTCCTTAAGAAGGCTGGCATGTGTAGTTCAGTGCTTGCTCTTATAATTACTGCTCTGTAAATCCTAATTGGTTTAGCTTTTTAATAATTCATTTTGCATTTTTATTGCCTGTCAGTGTTGCGGTTTAATCAAGCATGTTCTTAGTAATGGCAGCTTTCTGCCATTGAGTGGGGCTGAGATCACATTCAATGTTGGCCTTTGATAAAAGGAGAAGAGAGTGAAAATAAGATCTTTAAATACGTTTTGAAACTAGCTCTTGATTAGCCTGAATTTCTGGATTCTAAAGCTCGGTGACTATCACAGGTAACAAAGAAATTAGAACAGCTCGGAGTTGGAGTATGTAATTTCTTTGCTCATTTTCTGACCAGATAATGATATCAGCATATGTGTTTTAGTTGAAATTAGCCTAAGTTATACCAATTGTGTACAGTTTTATGGTGTAGTGCAGTAAGCAGAATGGAATTTGTAGACAATTTGTGTTTCTGCAGCACTGATGAAAATCTTGCTTAAGCATTTTCACTTTAAATCCAGTGAGACTGAGGGGCACCTTGTACTACAAAAGAGGAGAAAGGGAGAAGGAATTCCACAGAAGAGTGAGGTTTTAATTTCTATTTCTTTTCACACTGCTTACATAGTAAACACTGGTGAATGAAACTTTCTCTATACTACAAGCCATTCTGGAAATGTATACACTGCAGTTCTGTGCCCCTGCATCCTTAGTGTGCTGAGGCCACCTGAGATGAGTGCTTAACTTCTGGTGTCCCCGTTTCTGTAGGTAAAAATGGAGATCTCCTTCCGACAACAGAAGAGGCTGAAGAACTGGAACGGGCCCTACAGGCTGTGACTTCTCTTGAGTGCCTGAGTACCATTGGAGTACTTACACAGACAGATGGTGTGCCAGTTCAGGAGCTGTCAGATAGAGGGATAGGGGTGTTCTCTACAGGTGCTGGAGCTCCAGGAATGCAGTCCTTGAGCCGAGAGGTTAACACGGATCTGGGGGAGCTGTTGAATGGGCGTATAGTACATGATAATTTCTCCGGTCTGGAGCTGGATGAGAACTTGCTCCGCTCTGCTACCTTGTCCAACCCACCTACGCCCCTGGCAGGGCAGATCCAGGGGCAGTTCTCAGCCCCAGCCAACGTCGGCCTTACTTCTGCCACTCTGATAAGCCAGAGTGGCCTTGGGGAGAGAGCCTTCCCAGGACAGTTCCATGGACTTCACGATGGCAGCCATGCCTCCCAGAGGCCCCACCCTGCCCAGCTGCTGAGCAAGGCAGATGACCTGATCACCTCACGACAGCAATACAGCAGTGACCATTCACACTCCTCACCCCATGGAAGCCATTATGATAGTGAGCATGTGCCGTCTCCCTACAGTGACCATATCACATCCCCTCACACCACATCCTTTTCCGGTGATAACCTGGCAGCTACCTTCTCGGCAGAGATACCCATGATGGCACAGCACTTGCTCCCGACTCAGCTGGATGTGCCACTTAGCGGGGTGGTCAACCCCAGAACTCACTGGGGAAACCTTCCTGTCAATCTTGGGGACCCCTCTCCGTTTAGCAACCTTCTTGGTGCAGATGGACATCTCCTGTCCACCTCCCTGTCCACACCACCTACCACCTCGCACTCAGAGACCACACAGCCTGCCTTCGCCACTGTGACCCCCAACAGCTCCAGTGTGCTTCCGGGGTTACCGCAGACCAGTTTTAGTGGCATGGGTCCTGCCTCTGCTGAACTCATGGCCTCCACCTCCCCTAAACAACAGCTCCCTCAGTTCAGCGCAGCCTTTGGGCACCAGCTGAGCTCCCACAGTGGCATCCCCAAGGATCTGCAGCCCAGCCACAGCTCCATAGCCCCTCCCACGGGCTTCGCAGTGACCGGTGCCACCGCTACCAGTACCAATAACGCATCTGCGCCCTTCACCTCCTCCAACTGAGCTTGTCTGCCTGGCTCTGTGCAAGTACACGGGGGGACCTGTGTTTTCTATCTTTCCTTTCTTCCTTTATTTTTTTTTCTGTCCTCTTTTTTTTTTTTTTTTAATGAGGGGGTGATGAATAAAACCCCTGCTTCAGTACTGACCAGGGTTAGCCCTCTGTGAACCTTGCTGTAGCGTTCACATGTGCTTGTTGTGCACCGGTGCTCATATAGTGCAGGCAGGTTCACTGTTTTCCCAGTAATTCCTTAAGGATACAGCGCAGTTACTGGATGTAATTGATCTTAGCAGGAAGACCTAGCAATGGGAAGATACCTCAGATTTACTGATGCATGTTACTGTTTCCTAAGGTTTGAATCAGTGCTTGCCATCCCATTAGCATCTGGTAGAAAGTTTTCCAGTGGGCAGACGTCTTTTTTTTCTTATTTTTTTTCCCCAAAGGTAGCATCTGGCATTGAAAACTTGGCTGCACACATTGACTTGAGAATAGTGCACTGAAGTCCTAAAACAAGACTGTGGTTCAAGGATGAGTTTGACAGCTTGTTAAAATAGTATCTTGACCTCCTCTGTGTGCGTGTGTGTATGTTTGGGGTGCAGGGAGCAACAGCTCTTTTTTCTGCTCTTGATGAAGAAGTAGAAAAAGTGGGAGTTGTCCCCTTTTGGATCTGGTCACTGTTCTTACTGCATGCTGACTTTCATTTTGATGATGATGATCTTTAATTCATTGAGCAGCAAGGGGAACAATTGGCTGCCCGTAAATTTGAAGGCTGATGCAAAGTTAGCCAGGGAAAAGAACAACTCAAAAAACAAACCAGAAACATTAAAATAGAATAATGGTATAGTGAAGATTCCTGTGCAGAAATGCCCTTCCTTGCTGAATTACTGTGGCCTTGTAATGTTGATGATTTGCCTTTTCAAGTGTGGCTTTGTCTCAGACTCCTTGCCTCACAGGCTGACAGGTATTTTCCAGCTGAAACTGGAAGAATTCAGTTGGTATTCTGCCCATCCACACAAGTCTAGTTCAGACCCTTTGGTAAGTTCCAAATGGATGCATTTCTCAAATTGTTTCTGCCTATTGAGACGTTACTTTGTTAGCTTTTTTTTTTCCCCACCAAGCCATATTGAGTTTCTTATGGGACTTGATGCTCTTAACGTGAAGCTGAGTGTGTGTGAGGAAGTAGCAGGTACCTATCAGCAGTCATGACTAACCAAAAGATAAATCACTAAAGCAAAATAGGTAGATAAAAATTCCTTTTTTTTTTTTTTTGTCAGGATATTTTGCTTTTACTGCCCACCTGCTGAAGACCAGTGTTCAAGCTTTTAGGTAGTAATTCCAGTTCTTAAAGAATGGAGTCCACTAGCTTTTAGATATTTTTATTTACTTTTTTTTTTTAATCCAAGGGATAACAGCAGCAGAAGTCCAGAGGTGTTTACGTGTATCTCTTTACTGGAAGGGAAGAAAGGAATTTGCTTATGACTTTATAGGGCTCAGATTTGCTATTATACTTCAACTGTAAAAGTAACTCCTATTTCATTAGTCTCTACTCTTCTTGTTTCTGAGATGCAAAGGAGAAAGAATAGAAAAACTCACATTTCAGTCTCTGACTGTAGAATCGGGATTTCTTTCCACCATAGAGTAAAACATCCTACCTGCATATATTGTAGTCTAATCCAGGAAACTGAGAACCAAGCACATGTCATAGGGAGGCCTAGTAAATTGTTTGAGCAAGGGATATTTGAACGAAGTTTAGTGTCTATAGGAATTTGTTGTGATAGCAGTCAGGCCTACATCAAACTTTGACCCAAACCTCTCCTTTCGTCTTGCTAAAGAACAGAGTTTAAATGGAAGAGGTCTTGTCTTCTTACTCTCACAGCAATCCCTTTTCTTGAAAGGTTTGTCCTCCTTAAACTTAAAGGAATATGGATGATGTGTATATCCTTTATGAAACTGCAAGCGTATGCGGGTGGAGGAAGCAAAAATGATTTTCATGCTTCTATTGTTATGAAGTCCTTATTTCATACTTAGTAAAATAGATCTCAATAATATAAGGCAAATATTTTTAAGTGGTGATTTAAATATGTTTGTAACATTTAAATGTTTTTAAATCATGTAAAAAGTTGAATTGAAGCCTATGAAATCCTGCTTGTGATTGTCCTGCTGATTGAGGAATGCCCAGTGGTATTGTGAAATGAGGCAAATCTGACAAGGCATTTATTTATTTTTGTATTAAGTTCCCCACACTTTGTTGAGGAGACAACTGTTTGATTTGCAGATGATTTTCCTTGTGTCCGTATACTTTCTTCAATGTATTTTGGATGACTGGCTGAAAAAGAGTGAAGAACTAGTATACCAAATGGTTAATTCTTTAATCTACTTGTGTATTTCTGTCACTTTTAGAAGATGTTGATTTCTATAAATCAATTTCAGGACTTTGTTCTCGAAATGATTCTTGTGTCCATCAAATTCTCTAATGAAACTGCAGCTATTGCAGAGTTTAATTGCTCCACATTACATTTCTCCTTCTTAGCAAAAGGAGGGTGGTAAGGGGGGAGAGGACTAGAGGGCCAAGTTCTGCTTGCTCGAATTGATATGAATTTCAGAGGAGCTCTTTGGTTTAAGATCACTGTGAGTTTGTGCTGGTGTAATTCAAAACGGAGTCCAGCTCCTGATCTGTGCGTTAATTTGGCCAGGGAATTTCAAAAGCTATTGAAGTTATGAAGATTCATAATTCTCACTAGAAATCGTTTGCTGTTATGGATCTGCATTCCCATAAGGCAGCCTAGGAAACCAACTCTTCCTCACTTAAACTTCAGTTTTGCATATCCCTTGATGTTTTTTTCCTGAAAAGTGACTAGGTAATGTTTTTCAGTGAACAAACTTAACTTTGCAGTAAAGCTGTACTATTATAAATAAATTTGTGTGCATTGGAAGTAGGAATCCCTCTGTCCTGTGTGATAGAGTTCGGAAATGGGCCACCATTCTTGCCTTCTGCTCATTCACGTCCTGTTTTTTTCACTGCCACTGATGCAATCTGACAAGAACTTAGGGGAATTGATCTTAGGTTTACAGGAGGGATTGTACCAGTGGGCTTCTGCATCTACAGAGCCCGTCGAGTTCTGTTGATTGACGTCCTGTTGCTGGCTATGAGAGATCCCATTGAGCAGCTTGTGCAGCCAGACATTTGGCACCTCTTCCTCTGGGAAGTACTGCAGGTCTGGATAAGGTAGTCCTTGAGGTTGATATTTGTGTAATTCCTGAATAGCATTCATGCTCTCTTCTTGAGGTTTCTGAATATCATCTCCTTGTATAGCAATTAGCACTCTAATTGCCCTTTCACCAAAGAGTCAGTGTAGCAATTTCAGTCCATTGATTTGAGTTGGTCAATATCTGTCATGCCCTTTACATATGAATGGATGAAATAAAGCTAGTTTAACTTAAAAGTTAATTTCCTTGCATGAGATTTGAGTGGTAGAGAATTGAGAAGAGAATTAGACCTAGAATAAAATCCTGTTAGGATTGTTTTTTGTTAATAGCAGCACCTCAATTATTCTTTGTACAAAAGTGCAAGAATTGACAGAATGACACGTAACAGTGTATGGAAGCTGACTGGAGCAGCCTGATGCTGGCCTGGTGTGTAAGGCATTCTGTTAGACATGCTTTCACTTAGGAAGATTTTATGCCAACTTTGAGGGGAGCCGTGTGCACTTAGATACCTCAAGGCTGCTTTGTTCTTAGGCCTTGTCATTATGACAGAAGAAGAAACATCTATGATGCAAGAAGGTAGGAAAGATGTCTTTTTTGTCTCTTCTAGCCTCCCCCTCCCTCCAGGTTCTTGCTTAGTTCTCTTCTCATTGGTAGCAAGCTTCTTTGTGTCTTTGGACATAAAGGTCATTGGTTTAATTATATCAGTAATGCAGGTCTGCCTTATACACTGCAGACTGCACTAGGTTTCCCACTTCATTCAGCAGGTTAGTGAATGAGGATTCGCAGTTCTTGTTTGAAAACATTAGAATGCCTCGAGAAGCTTACAACCCATTAGGCAAAAATCAGAGGTGATATTGGAAATATAAATGTAAAGGAAGGAATGTTAAAAGAGGGCCTGGGAATGAATCTGCAGGCTGGTAGCTACATTCAGTTTGAAGCATCGTTTTGCTGTAACCATGTCTAAATACAGTCTAGGGTTGAATTGGCTTGCCAGGGAAGACAGATCTCGAGAAATAATACTATAGAGGTGTCTTCACTGAGATGTTGTCCCTAGTGATTAAGTATACATGCTGCTACTCAGTCTGAAGCTCCAGCTCCTCCATGGTGCTGTAGCAGTATGACTGTTGTGTTTCCCTGTAGACTTCAGCAGAGCCAGCTCCCTGGTGCTCAATCTTCCAAGACTAGTGGAGGACCGGGACCGCAGCAAGGGGATTTTTCAGCAGGCAGACAGTAGGCAGCTTATCTTTGGTGGTTATTCTACAGTGAGGGGCAGCTTTCCTGATGGGATGTTTCTTTTTGCCTTTGTATTTTTGCCGTGTCATGTAAAGAGGTCTTCTGTGCAGGCTGGTTGCAGCACCCTCTGGTGGTGGAAATACTAACTGAAGGAGTAGGTTTGGGCTGACCTGTTGGCCAGATAATTAGGTTTTTTTTGATCTTCTGACCTCATGATCTTATCTTTTGAGTGACATTTAGTGTTGGAGTGTTGTGGGCTGCTCTTCTTAGCCCTCTCCCCTCCTTTTATGTATTTCCCTCTGATTTCTCCGTCATCCTTTCTTTTAGTCTCCCATTCTCAGATAAGTTCTCCAGTGTAAGTAATGCTGACCGTAAGTCTTCTGTGGCTTGGTCCTGAGCAAACGTGGCTGTGAAACACAAAGGAGGAGAGATTCCTTCAGTTCATAGCATACATTCAGGGTGCTAGAATGACACTGTACTAGATGTGAAATATTTCTCAGCTCAGTGAGTAAGGTTTCACAGTACACTGATAGGTGATGGGCTGGTTGCTGAGGAGTGCACACATCAGCAGTGAATGTGTAGGCTGTTAGTGAGCATCTGCCTTCTCACAGATTTTTCTTGTTTTGAGAAGTGCATCAGTCTAAAATTAAAAAAGTTTTAGATTATTCTCTTTATAAAGCTGCATGAAGAAGCCCAGCCAAAAGTAAGGGTGGTTGGGGGAAAAAACTGTCATTTGAGTGTACTAAGCTTAATCCAAACTTCAAGTGACTCCTGGTCTGTGAGAGACCTTCTCTCTTTCAGCTAAATTGTTGGGAATTAAGAGTCTGTGGGAGAAGGAGGAGTTGCAGGATATTATGTCTGGAAACAATTTTCTTACCCATGTCTTCAGCCATTTAAACACAAACCAAAAAATTAGCTCAGTTTTGGGAGCTTTTCCTTTGCTGGCCTGCAACTTGTCTTTTGGTTGTTGGGTTCTTTGTTTTCCCCTGCTGTGTTCTGCTTCTACACAAGTGTTCTGTGGCTCCTGTGGAATATGTTGACAGTGGAGCATGAAAGAAGTCAGTGGGCTCAGCTGTAGATGGACATCAATAGAGAAGGCTTTCTTTTTCTACCTTCTTAGGAGTGCTGGCACATTTTCAGTCTTCCCTGGCTCACAGAATTTAGTTCGGAAGTGAACAGGTTGAAATTCAGGCTTTTGACCTTAAAACTGTACATAGTTGATGTGGAAAAATGCATTCCTCGTGCTCCTTCCCCTCCCTAGCACCCAAGCACACACACAGTGGGATACACAGAGTATGTGTGTGCTTTGAACTTGGTCCAGAGGCACTAATGTTTTACCCACTGCTGTCTTCACCAGCTGACACCCTCTCAAGTGAGCTCTGGGTAGGTGATGTCCCCAGATATCCTCTGGAAAATGTTAACTTTGGTGCAGATTGCTCTAATGTAGCTGACTGACATGGCATTTGCTTCTGCTCTGGAGTGGACTGATTTACCCTGTAATGACTCTAACCTGCTTTCCAAACAGCGTAGTTGGTCCCAGTGAAAACAGATTCATTCTGAAGTGATGAACAGTTGGATTCTCATGGAAAATATCTACATCCTACCAGAAGGGGTTGAACCAGTTTCTCTGAACAGTGATTACCTTCACTGTACAGTTTTGGGTATGTCTCAGGGATTCCTTGTGGAAATAAGGGCAGTTTAAAAAAAAAAAAAAAAAAAGTAAATAGTTTTAAAAGTAAATAATAATTTAAGGTAGAGCGTCATCTAAATGAGAGTACAAGAAAGAGAAATCTGTGTTCAGTTTTCTAGTCCACTGTCTGGCTTAGGGACTCTTTCTCTTCTCGAGGCTCTCAAGATCAACGTACAAAATCTTTCTCATCACGCTCAGCTTTAAACTTTTTATTTAAAGATACCCTTCCCCAATGAGCTTTCAGAATACTTATTGTAGATTTTAAGAGAAATGGTATATTAATTTATGCTATTAACATCACCTCATAAATTATAAGTTTTATACTAAAGCTGTATTGAGTGTAATGAATTATGTTGCATATGTGTTTTTAATAGCTATAAAATTATATACAAGCTTTTTTGGGAAAACAAACTAGTGAAGCACCTTTTTACACTGGATTTTGCCGTGTCAAGGTGTACAGCTATTCTTTGCTACCTTGCAGATATCTATATCTATATATAGATATATATATAATTAAAATAAAATGGTATCCTGTATCAACAAAGCATAGATTTCTTTTTAACCCTTATATTACTGTTCCTATAACTCTTTTAAAATTTTATTTTGAGTGTTACATTCTGCAATAATTTATCTGTGGTTTGTACCTTTGATTAGAAATTTAGTTACAGGGTAAATAGATCAAATGAAAAATCCAACTACTGTAGCTGGAAATTGTGAACCAAGTTTGTAAGACTTTTGTTTTTTGTTTGTTTGTTTTTGCTTTTTAACGTATTTATTTCCAGTTAGCTCTGTGAGTTGGAATTTGAAAAGTCAGAACATTAGAAATCTCAGTGTCTTATTCAGGAATTTTCCCCCTCCTTTCCTCACAAAGGAATTCCCACTGTGACTTATAAATAGAATTAGACTGCTTGTGTGCATGTATGTATGATATATACACACAAAAAATATGCATTGGGGGGGAAGTATGTGCGATACGAATGTGTATATTGTATGTAGGTTATAGTTTTGTAAAGAGAAAAGTAGTCGAGAGGTGATTGGAATGTATTGTAGAAATGTGATTATTTAGTAGGGGGTTCCTATGTCCTCATTGTTGTATAAATAACTCAAACCTCTACTATATAATCTTCTGTTATAAGGCTAATTCTGATATCATGTCAATTTTACTGTTTTTTAAATGACTTGCAGTGAGCCCTGTTTAAAATGTCATGAAAATACCAAGCTCCCAAAGACAGCCTTTACATAAAATACATGGAGGAGGAGGGATGGGAGAATTGAGTGATATTTTTCAGGAAAATTTGAAATGGGAAGTTCTGTATTTGGTAGGATGATGTGGCAGAGGGATTATGTGTTTTTTGCAAATTAATACCTGAATCTCCTATGGTCTGACTTGGAAAATGTGATTAATCCATTGTACTTGGTTTTTGAATCAGGTTGTAAGGGACACTGGTTGAAGACTGTTCTGTAAGAGGCTCTTGTCTTCAAAGCAGATTCTTTACTTTCCTGCAGGTCTTTGTGTGTATTGATTTTGCTCCTCCATTGCTGTTTTGGGATTGCAGAGCAAAATACACTTTCTGCCCATGGAGTTTCACTTGAACTGTGAGTTTTGGAATTTGATTTTGTCCATTTAGCTTTTTTCATAATTGGAGAAGCAAGATTTCTTTGAGAGTTCTCACTTGAAAGGGTGAAGAATCAGAAACATTCTTACATTTTTGCTTACACTTCATACTGTGCATCAGTTACAACATTTAGGCTGGATAAAAGTAAAACCTTAATTTTATTTGTTCCTACACTTTCTTTTTGCAATGCTGATCCTGGTGGCTTTAAAAATCTGTTTAGATGAAGGGAGCTTCCAATATTGCACAGTCATTTTAATTTTTTTGGAATTTTTTAAAGGAGTTGCAAATCAAACCTTGGATGTTTCTGTACAATCTCTTCCCTCTCGGTATGTCCATGCCCCAGTGCATTTCCTTACTCGCACATCTGCATGTACAAATGAACAAGGCAGAGGTGGATATTGTTGGAGGCCTTTCCTTCTCATTGTTTGGTGGTAATGGGAACTAGCAGCATAAATCTGTATGCGTTTTGGGGGAAAAAATAGATCTGCTTTTGTGTATAACTGTACAGAAAGAGATATCTGTATATGAGATGTTGGTAGCACTTTGCTGAATGTGCTGTTGCCCTCATGATGTACGATAAATAGATATGAATGAAATCAATCTATATATATGCATACAGATGTATAGATGGAATATACGTGGTATCACACACGTGCATTAGTTGTAACACAAGTGTGTGTGTGAGCTGAAGAGAAAGATTACTCATAACCTGTGTGTAACAGGTAAGCGTGTGGTGCCAAACAAGATGGTCTTAGTTTGTCCGAGCGATTTAGTTCGTGTCAGTGATTGGTCTGATCTTAGTCACCACTGATTTTTGTTACCTCAGCCCTCAAAGCAGAATTTCCTTGGTACATTTTTGCTTCTGTGTATATTAATACTCAGTGAGGCCTCTTGCAATGCCAACCTCTTTTTCTTTGCTGCTCCATTACCTCCATTCCAGCTCCTCCCTGTCCTAGTATCTCTGAAGCTTATCTTGCTAGCTGTAAACAGCTCTAATAGCCCAGTCCAGCTCTTCCATGCGTTAGGGAAATTCTCTGGGTGACTGGAGTGGCAGCTGAACTGGGCCCTGAGCCACTCTTTTGACCTTAGGCAGATTTTTTCAGTTACTCAATTGTACTTGACCATGACTGTGATTGATTTGCAGATGAACTTCTCTTAGAAACTGATGCAAAGTTACCTAGCATATTAAAAGGTTAACCCAGCACCATGATTCAAAGGTAAATACTCAAAATGAGAAAAGCAAACCCACTGAAAAAGATCTTAATTTTCAGCCCCAGGGAGAAAAAGGGAGCTCAGTGTGCCTTTCCCGTAAGGAGAGCAGTGAGCAGAAGGCAGCCTTGTGCTTGGTTCTGAGTGGTGGTGTTGTCAAACATATCAAGGGAAACACAGTTTGTTACTTTTACCAATAAATGGATTTTAAAGTGAGCTGCAGAGTTGACCATTAGTATGCAAGTACTTTGCATCTCATTATGCATTGAACCATTTTGCTTACGCAAGTAAATTGTGTCTTTAAGTATGCCATTTTGTTTTCTGGCTAAATGGAGCTCCCCTATCCTTTTAGCAGAAAGCAGCTGTCAGAAGCCTGCTCAGTCACACGTAAGCACAGCTGACATTTATGGCTTGCTTACCTGTGGTTTCAGTGGAGAGCGCAGCTCTGTTCTGCCACTGGGCCTTACTGCACTCCACATTTTTAGACTGGGTATGGCACTGTTTTTCTTGGCCACAGTTCAGCTATGGAATTTTGTCTTCCTTGCATTTCTATTAGGAAAAGGTAACTGATGTACTGTTCCATCTGAGCTTTCATGCAATCGTACATGACGATTTCTATAATACATATGTTCAGGTGTGTGTATGGGTATGGTTGTGTACTGGGTGTGTATAATACATATTTATATGCACACATAGATGACCCTGTTTCAGTTTATGTATGTGGAGAACATACTTGTTGGTCCTCTCCTGGTATATACTCATGCATTCGTATATTAAATATGTATATAGAGTGTAGATGTCCTGCATATACATGTGTATATGTTATGAACCTTGGATGGCATTTTTTTTAAACATTTTGCAAATCTCTGACCCCTATGAGATATTTTCTCTGAAGCTGCATTATATAGAAGAAATGGAGAAATGTGTTATCAAAGTTTTATTTTAAAAAGGAGACTCAATTATCTAAAGCCATTTGTAGTTGTCTTTTGAATTTTTACTATAAGGGTTGTTATTAAAAAAGAAAAAAAAAAGAAAAAGGAAAAAAAAAAGCAAAAAATACCACCAACAACAAAACAACAAGCAGACTTTACTCCTACTATCGCATAAGATGGAAGGAAAGAAATGGAAGTGCAAGTTCCTAAGTGTTTGTTGCCTTCTGAGGCATATTGTAATCATGTTCTGCCCCCCCTATCCCCCCCCCACCTCCTTTTCTAAATAGAATTAATGATTCATGGTTTCTTTTACACAGCTTACCCCGTTATTTTACCTTCTTCAGTCATTGTTCACCTCCTACATTTTGACAATGCTGATGGCACTGAGGAGATCTCGTGCTCTTCTGTCTGAATAATTCTGGTGCATCACTATTGTGTTACATGTTAACACACTCATAGAGGATGGATGTTTTTATGAAGATGTCTGAAACAAGTCTTTAAATTATTTAATGTGAGAAGCCTTCATTGGAATCTATTGTTTCTTTCCAAAGAGTTTTGCTTTTTTTTCATCGCCATTCATTTGTTCCCTTCTTTTTTGATGCCTGAGGTATTAGGGTTTGGGTTGTATTATTGTTTTTTTTCTTTCTTTGCTTTTCTTAGTTTTTAAGTTCCCCAAAAATATTTATCTGCAGGTGAGCAAAACAGGTGTGAGCCCCACCCAATATCCTCTTTGCAATTAACAGTAAATGTCTATGTCTTGGGTTTAATGATAGAGAAGGTGGCAAATGGACAATCTGAAGTGCTTTAGAGGGGAATGGTCACTCTTTTCAAGGTTGTCTCAGAGAAGTTTGTGTTTGGTGTCATTTTAAAGGCAGCTTGATCACACTGATATCAGAAACAGCCTTCTAACAAAGAGCCTCGTACAGCTGTTCAGCCACTCGAGTTTAAAGTGTAAAGTTGCAGTGGGAAAGCAAAGGTGAGGCAGTGTATTTGAACCAGTGAATTGTAGCTTGCAAATGTAACTGATTTTGAAGTAACTGCATGGTAGCAAGGATTAGCAGTCTCTTACACCCCTTCCTTGTTCCCTTTCATCCCCAACATGTATTCAGCATACCGTACATTGGGAAAAACAACAGCTTGCTACAGCAAAGCTAAACCCAATAATGACTGCTTAAAGGGAACATACAAACTTGCACTGCTGCATCCTGTCCCATGCTGGGCACAAAAAGCCCAGCCCTGTCTGCTTCTGCAGATGTGCCGCTTTGGGAGAGCGGGACGTGGGGATGCCTGAGGAGAGCAGTCACTTGTGCAGTGCCAGCAGCTCCCGACGCAGTTCTGACAGCGTTCCAGGGTGGGTAGGAAAGCTCCTGTTTGTACTTCCCTTTAAATAGCATCAGTTGGCTCACATGTTCCTCATACTTCTCAATGAATGTACTGTATTACCATTAAAAAAAAAAAATCAATGAAAATGATGATAGCTTGGTCTCCTTTTGTTATCTGGTCCTTGTTTAATTTGTTTAAGGGTTTTTGTATACAAAAGTTTACATTTTTATGTATATTTTTCTTGTGTAAAAACTGATGTAATATGTGTATAAAACACTGTATGTATTATCTGTATATAGTGTGACAAAATGATTTTCTTTCTTTCTTTTGGATGTATTAATAAATCTTGCTGTGAAGTAGCTGTGTTTTCTTGTGAGACCCTCTTCTCTGAGACATTTCCTAACTCCCAGCTGTATGAATATTGCTTATGCTGAAATCTAATCTAATTGATGAAGTGTGTTTTTTCCTCGATGTGTCCTAAGCACAGCTGTCCTTCGTTTGGGTAGCTGTAGTCTGATTGTGCTCTGGTTTATTCTATATTGCTTTTTAATAACATTAGCTAATTAGTTTTGCCGACAAACTGAGGTCTTTGGTCTTATTCCTGATTCTAATTATAGTGCTTTCTAGCTCTGGATTACTGGCCTAGGCAGCAGATTCTTTTATTTCGTCTTGTTTTCTGTTCAGAACTGCAAAGCTGTGCTTGAAATCCAATTTAAGGGGTTGCATGAGAACCGTTATGTCATGGCCTGAGCCAGTGATTGAGCACCTGGTGAAGGGGCGTAGCCAGCCCTTGGAACACAGGTGCGAGCAATTCACCTGTGTGATTGGAAGGGAGGGACACTGGGTCCCCCTCTCCCTAACCTCATTTAAGGGCTGGCAGCTGAAGGGAAGGAGCATCTACTTGGAGACTGCCTCTTTTGGGAGTTTTCAGCAAGTTTGGATCCTCAGAAAGGGTAAGCTGTTTCTTTTTTCTTGTTGGACTATGGCTGATACTTTGCTTGGGTGACCTGAGAACTGTTCAAAGGAAATATATCTGCTGCCACTTATCCTTACAGGAGTGTGCAACGGGATTTTGTCTTTTGTATCGTAATGTTTTCTGAGACTTTAAAATATGTGTATCTGCTTCGTTACTGAAACTGCTGAGTTCTGCGTTGGTATTGAGGATTTCACTGGGTCTAGCTCAGCCCTGGGCAGAGTGGCCAAGCTGGTCTGCACATGGTACCATGTTTTTGGCAGGGCTCTGACCTAGGAGAAGCCCTGGCTCCTGCCATGAAGCTAAGGCTGGCATGAGCTGTACTGATCTTCCAGTGTGAGGTCTGCTCTTCAGGTGTGGCTTTTCTACAGAGGAGTGAAGAATGTGCTGTTTTACCAGAAGTTTACCTTGGGTGCGCTGCAATAAGTAGATGGTTGCTGTATCTTCTTTTTTGGTATCTGTTTTGTGAAGCATTCTCTTTTCTGACTTGAGGTTATGCGGTATTGCTGTTGTCTTCTTTGCTGGTCTCCGTCTTCAGTGCTTTTGAACTTGTGTTTTATAAGGGAGAAATGATTGTGCTTAGTGAGACTGTGCTCCAGGTTCTGCTTTTCATAGCCTCCTTTAGTGCTTCCCTGATCATCAGAGTAACTATCAACATAGACTGATGAGAAGGGGATTCAGTAATTTGACTTTTCTTTTTAATGAACAGTGGCACAGCCATTTGAGACAGCGTAATTAGAGCTGCATTTTTCAGTGCCTGATTATAATTCAGGCTGAGGGATAAGTGGTGACAGTGAATGATACTTTCTCCCATGCTAATGTGCACTATGAAGCTGAACCTGGTTTGTGCTGTGGTATCTTCCTTTGGGGAAGCAGGAGTAGCTCTTGGAAAGATGGTGAAATAGTGAGAAGTGTGAGAATTCATATGAAAAAAGTAGTAAAAAGGTGCTTGGAACAGAACAGCTGAAGCTGCTCCAGGGTGTAAGACTTGATGCAACAATGAGGAGTAAGAAGATGGAAGCTAAGAAAATGTAGGCTTTTCACTGGGTGCAGCTCCCCAGCAGAAACAGAGCTGCCTGCCCTTGGGTATTCAGCTGATGAGCTTGGTGAGATGCTTCTCTTCTAAAAAGTCAGGAACCAACTGAATCATCTGCTGTTTTCTTCTAGCATTTCTGTGGAAAAAATCCAACAAAGAAATGCTCTTAGAAAATGATGGCATGACTCTCAGCCTGGGACTTCACAAAACCAACCAGTCACTGTTCTAGTGCTGCGTTTCAAAACACGGGTTTTATTTGAAGTGGTGGTTCAGGAAGAATGAGGTGTGTTGTCCTTTGTGTTGTGTTAGTCCTCTTGAGCTCCAGCAGTAGCCTTACAATAGCTGGCAGTTATTTTCTCAGAAAAGCTCATTAAATTTGAACTCGAAAAGCAGGTGGCAAGTTTTATTACAAGAACAAGTGTTGTTCTCATACTCCAAGTGAAGTGATTGGAAGGAGAAACCTTAACTAAACTTGGAAGCCGGCTTCTTGCAGAGGTGATGATAACCCTCTCCCAGGCAGTTGTGCCACCTACAAAAGACAATGTGGCCAAACTTCCATGCTTTCTTCTGGAGCCTCCAGCCCAAGTCTGGGGCAGCTGTCAGATCAGAGCTGGAGATGTGTGATGCTTGGTGGAAAGGCTTTAGGTGATTTTGCTTGCTGCCATGAGCTTCAGCCTAGGCATGCCAGCCTTGTTTTACTGCTGGTGCTAACTTACAGTCTGTGGAAGGTGCCAGTAGGCAGACTCTTGATATCACAGAATCTAATGGAACTGAATTGTGCTAAAATATCCTTGGAAAGTGGCTTTTATATTTAGGTATATTCTTGGGCTTCTGCATGGGAACAGCAGCACAAATATTCTGTACTTACACTGGAAAGACGCTCCTGGTACCAAGAGTCTTGCATGTCTCTTTCAGCTCTCTCCTATCACCTAAGATGGCTGGCAGCTGTGATGGGTGGGCTGTCCTACCACCTGAACTTAGCCTGGCTCCACTGCCTGCTTCTGCTCAGCTTGTGCATCAGCTGCAGCTTCTTACTTGTTTGAAGTGGAGCTCAAATCCTTTTCTCTCATGTGATGGAAGGATTCCTATAACCAGCCATGCAGCTGTCCCAGGGCTGCCTGCAAATCCAACCTTCAGGGCCCTTATTACTGCAATGCCTACATGCTGACATCAGTTATGCTGCTGAGATAGATGTGAATGCTGTCGTGCTGATCAATATTCTGTCATAGCTCCCTTGTGATCCTCAAGCCTGCTTTTCTGGGAGGGTGTAACGGATTTAGCTGCACTGTTTCCCCTTTCCTGTTGCAGCTGCATTAGGTATGAGGGCCTGCTAGAGAGAGCATGTACAACAGCACCAAGCAGGGTGTTGGCTGAGGCACTGCAATGATTGTCAGTATCTCTACAAAGCTCCTCTACCCTTGGTGCAGACAGTATTTATCTAGGATTCCTCCATGCTTGAGAAGTGTCAGTGTGCCTTTTGTGCACTGTGGCTTTGCATGCACCTGGTAGCAGAACACATTAGGAATTGTGATGGGTGCAAGACTCCAGCTGCAGGAGCAGCAGCAGCATCCCTGCCTCGCCTGCTGGCAGCAGCAAGGATGCTAATCTATGTAAGACTGCGGCCAGTACTGTAGTAAAGGTTGGTTTTTGTTGTTGTTTTTTTTTTTGTGTGTGTGTGTGCTGTGAGCCTTCAAAATAAAGCCTTTGCCATGCTGTGTCTTTCATTTCTGGTGAAAAGTATTCTTTGTTGCTACCACATGAGGGTGAGCTCAAGTGGGGTGGGGAGAAAGGTTTGATAATTGCTTCTTTGCATGTCTAGAAGGAAAAAAACATGTTAAATGTGATGCACTTGAGGCATCTGAGTGCTTCTGTACATGTTCGACATTTGAACTTGCTGCTTGCACCCAGAGACCCATGTATTAGCAGCAGAGGATGGCACTCCAAGTATGTGGTCATGTAATTTTTGCTTTTAGCAATTTACATACGTTTGCTGTGTCTGCTTTGGTGAAGAGTTTTACAGTCCAACTGAATTTTCAGAGTCAGTAAAGCCACTTGATTTTTGTCTGAGAGCACTTGGCCCTTTCTCTCTGCCCCAACCGGTTTAATGTCTTATTAAATCCTCCAGAAATTATTTTTCTGTTAACCAGCATTTGCTCAGTGGGGCTAGCCCATTACCTTTCTTATTAACCTCCTTCTTCTGCTCTCCCTTGGGTCCTGCTGTTTAATGTAGCTTCTGAATATTTTCCCCCCATTTTTTATTTCTGTGTTTTTTGCCCATTTCATGCAGTGTTTTGGGTGGGTTTTTCTTTCTTTTTTTCTTTTTTATCCTCTCCATCTTCCCTCAGATTGAAACTCAAATTTCTGCTGAGGAGGTTCTGGTGAGCAAAATGAGATTCCTGGAGCTGGGAGTTGCTCTTTGCTAGGCCTTATCCTCCCGTTGTGGCTCCTCTGTGTCTACCAGTGCTGCCCAGGTACAGGGCCATGCATGGCTCAGCTTCTCCTAGTGCCCCTAGTTATAAAATTAGAATCACTTACAGCCTCATACTGTACATACGTGCTGCTTAAATAGGCTCTTTTGAAGATGATGGAGGTGAGGATCTTGACAAATCATCTTTCCTGCACTTCTAGGAAAATTAGGCTGAACTGCTATTATATTTTGCATGCCTTGCAAAGCTGGCTGCCTGTAGCAAATTTCCTGTCATGACATGCCAGAAAAGATGATGCCTTTATCAGGTACTGTTTCCCATTAAAAACCCTTTAAAATCTAGCAGTGCTGTGAGCACGATTTCCTGCCTTGCTGCACTCATGCAGGCCCTGTGCTGCACAAGTGCTGTGTTCACAGTGACCATGCTTAGCATCTCCTCCTGGCACAGGTGCCCTGCAGGCTTTGCACCACTGCCTTGAGCAAGCTCCTGCTCCAGGGCTTTGCTAGAGGTGCTCCTTGCTGTGCTTTGGCCTTGCACCTAATGCTTTCCCTGCAGCTGGGGTAGACTGTCCTCCACCCTCCTGCTGCCTTATCAGCCCCTGGCCCATGCTGCCCTGCTCGAGGCCAGCTGGCTGCCAGGCCTCTAGCAGGGGAACATGTGTGTTTCTTAGCATTGTGTCCCCTCTGTGTCATGCTCTGGCTCTGTGGTTAAAGTGTGGCCTGTGGTTGTGTAGAACTTAAATACACCAGAGTGAAAAAATTCCTCCTTCTTTTTTCCTTCAGTTTGAATGCCATGAAAATAAATCTGCTCATTCATATCACTCATAATTCAGCCTTGTTTTCCCTTTGCCTCCTGTTTTTCTATCAATGTGGGACCTGCTTTGCTGCAGAAGGTGCCATTTGATGGAAGGGATGTGCTGATCAGAGCGAGCTGCACTAACCTCCTGTACTCGGGCTATTAAGTTTTATGGCTTTCCTAGCACCATAAAACCAATGCATCCTGCTTTTATTTTTCATTTTTGACATAATTCTGTTTATTTTTCTTTTAGGGTTTTATACCAAGATAAGCACTCTTAGAGGGTTTCATTTACTGTGGGGAAAATGTCTTGGCAAACTGAAGTATTACTGTGCAAGGTCTGTGCCCTGACATCAGTTTATAGCTGTAGTTTTTATGTGAAAGGTGCCAGGCTGCTACTGATGGTGAAATAAGTTTTCTACTTCTGTTTTCAGGCAGATAACTTGCTAATTATTTATCTAGGCACTGTTTCTTGCTGTTGGTGCACTGGCCTCCATGGCGTGTTTACCAACATCCTACTGCTGTGATCTGCGCATGATAGGCAAGCTGCCCTGGAGGCTGTAACCCCCTGTGGGGCTCCAAGGGAAACCCCAGGGTGCTGGAGCTGGGCATTTCTCCCACACCCAAGGGTTGCATCCCACAGTCTTTGTGCAGAGGTTGCTGTATGCAACTGATGTTCCCCAAGTAGGAAGAGATAAGGGAAAGCTTGGGGAAGAGGGAATATCTTTATTACTTTTTTTTTTTTTAGGGGAGATTCTCTTTCACTTTTCATTTCCTCTCATGTTTCCTCTCTGTATTTATGCTTTAGCATTGGGGTTGATGCTGACTTGATAGCATTCCAGCAAGGGCTTGCATATTTCATCAGGATTGTCTCTTTGGTTTCCGGGGCTGGAAGTAGCACACAATGTGAAGCTGTCATGGCTACATGCACATCTGGATGCCTCTCATACTCTGCAAACAGGCGCTTTGCTTCATTTCCATTCACCCTCATTACTTAATTTCCTAAAGAGGCCACAGCTCTATAATGCCTGAGTGATGTGTGTCAAAATGTCTCACTAGGCTCTCCCACTGTGTGATAATTCAATGTATCCTGTTTCAAGTACTGAGGAAATACAATTCCTTCACTCTAGCTCGTTATGCTTTAGGAAATTGCTTTTCTTCAATTATCCTGACAGCCCAGGTTTTGACAGCTCCACACTCACTGGGTGATGCTGCTGCTGGTCTTGCAAACACTACTTTTTTCCTTGAGGCTTCCCTATCTGTCATCCATCGCATCCTGCCCAGAGAGGGCCTCGTTCCTGGAGTGTTCCTTCCCTCTGTGGATGGAGGCTAGGTGTCCGGATGGGATTTACAGTGCAGGTTCTGAATATTTACAGAAAACTTTTTGCAGTCCCTTCTGTGGGAAGGCATGGCACTGCTTCTTGGGCTGGCAGTTATCCCCAGGGGTGGACTTGTGCTGTCTACTCCTGTATAAGTGTAACTTTCATGGCTGAGTTTCACAAAAAGAACAGGATCTTAAAGAGAACATTAGCAAAGACAACTGCAAGGGAACTCTTCTCAGCACTTTTTAACTGAAGAACCACCTAACCTGCCTGAGGGCAAACTGTGACAACCTTGCAGAGTGCTGTTGAAAGAGCTTTCAACTACAACACGAACACCCAAGGTGTGCATGCTGCTCTCCTCCCTGCTCTGCTGTTGTTGTGAAGGCAGAGACTCCACCCAGCCCCCTGAGGACCCAAGAGTGTGCGTGGCACTTGCAGTCCTGGCTCCCCAGCAGCTCTCTACTGGTGGTTGTCTATCACCTGGGGTGTGCTTAGATACAGTCTGAGGGGGCTCAGGTCTAGAGGGGGTGACCCCACGCTGGCACCTCCAGATGTCTCGTGGCCACTTGGGCTCCTGCATCTGCTCCTTCATACTGCAGGCTCCATCCTGCCTCTGGGACATCCTGATGGCTCTGAAGAGTTCCATTGGCATATAAGTAGTTTGTTGTCAGGCATTGTGAATTTCTCCAAGTTTCTTCTTGTTTTCAACTTTAGATATGTTCTGGCAATTCCACATGATAGACTGATGGGAATAAACCTTTGCTAGATGTGTGCACTGCTTTCTGATGGATGTCTTATGGTGAAAAACTCCTGTTTGGTGTTGGCCACTTGGGCTGTCCTTTAGGCAAGCAGACAGACCCCCAGCAACATTTCTGGTGTCAATGTATGTCAGGTAGGCAGCTCTTGTGTTTGCTAGAGACACAGCATGCCTGCCCAGCTCTGCCTTATTGCTGTGGCTCTCTACGTGCCCGTCAGGCTGCAGTGCTTTTGGTTCTGGGCTGTATAAGCTGTTTTATTACTGCTTTTCAGCCAGCCTCCAAACCTGCAGGTGTGCTCCTGTCGACAACCCTTTTGCCTGTAGTTAAAAGCATCCACCAGATTGTGGAGAAAATTATTGGCACCTGCAAATTGAGTGCACTTAAAGACCACACTGTAACTTCATTTGCAAGTACAATCAGGTATTTGGGGACTGCAGGCCTGTGCCTCATGCATGTGCATGTCTTCAACTTGCTGGCAGCTGTGCAACTCCTGCTGCAGGGGCATCATGCTGCTGACACTCAGAACTGTGGGCCGTGCCCGAAGGCAGCTCTTGCTCTATCCTCCAGTAGAGTTAGGAATGGCTCTCTGAATTTCCCTTGTGGCTGAGGGCCTGGGAATGAGGGCAGAAGGCCTGACACATATATTGGGGATGGGAACTGCGTTCCAGAGGAGTGGGAGCTGTGTGGTGCCTGGGAAGGCATTTTACCAAGTTACACAGGCCATTTTCCTGCTTTTCTGAGTGCTCGCACTTTTATGGCCAGTTGCGCTTATGCCACACTGCCATACCCTAACCATGCAAAATCCAGTTCCAGTACATGGAGAAATGCATTTCCTCATGTCCAGATGCTGCCCCTAGGCTTGGGAGTGTTTGTGTCAAGTTTCTGGTGTGTCTGTAGAAGGTCAGTGATGAAAGACTTTGAAGTGGTGATGTTTTCAGACACAGAAAACATCTGAGGCTGTTTGGCATCCTCTGAATCAGGCTTCTGCCCTGGAGTTTTAGAGGCAATTTGGGAATGAGATACTCAGTGTTCATCACAAGAAGGTCAATGCTTATTGACATCAATATCTTGGAGCAGGCAGGGCTCTGGCTGGGTCCCTTAGAAGCAAGGTGGGACCTTGTAGTGGTTTAGCTGATGGGCTGAGCATCAAGACAGAAGAGCTGTGTGGAGGAAGGAATCTGTAGCACCACCTTGCTGTGGTGGGTGGGCATGGGTGGTAGCACGCTGGCAAAGCTCTTGCAGACCTGGACTGACGCTTGCTGCTGTCTTTGGTGCACAAGGAATTGTGTGTCAGGTCATAATTCAGTTATGGCCTCCCTGGGGCTGCAGGTCTGTGTGCCTGGCCAATGGCCTCTCCTGTGCTCATCACTGCTGCACGTGGCACCTACTCTGATGTGTGACAGTGTTGAGGGGTCACAGGAAAGTCTTGGCTGTGGATGGGGCTGCTGTTAGCACTCTTTTGGTCGCCTACCATACAGTTCCTTTTGGGAAGATGCTGGCTTCATCTGAGCTCAACTGGAAAAATGCCGATGACTGGAAATGTCATCAGCTGCCTGTGGGCCAGGCTGGCCCTGAGCTGATAAGGAACAGCACAGAATAGAAATGTCAACATAGAGCTGAAGGAACACAGGGGCTGGTTGCACATCCCCCTCCTCCTGCTGCCAGCCATCCAGCAGCTGGACCTCCCTGAGAGCCCAGAGAGGACCTCTGCTCTTTCTTGGGTGGGAAAGAAGTGATGGATCTCATGGCTGCAGAGAAAAAAACAACTGTGGCAACTGGCTGCCCAGAGAGGTGGAGCAGGCATTCAAAGTCAGGCTGGACTTGGCTTTGTGCAGCCTGATCTAGTATAGATCAGTTTATTTTGGGGGGGTTGGACTAGTTGGCTTTTGGGGATCCCTTCCAACTCAAATGACTCTATACGCTTGAGCAGAGAAGGTAGGTGAACCTTGTGGTGGTGTTCTTTGACTTTTAATGTCATTCTCATGATTTTCTGAGTTGGAGCCTTGTTTTCACGAAGTTCTGAGCGGTGGAAGGAACAGACCCAGCCCCGAGCTAGGATCACGTGGTGCGGGAAGGATGCCCAGCCCCGTTAGGGACCACCTGAAACGTGGGCTCCTGCAGAGCACTGCTTTGAGCAGCAGGTCCTCTCACCCCTTTGGTCGCACGCAAAGCGGGCAAGGAGCGATAGCAGAAGTAATCCTGCGGCAGCGGCGTCCCGTTGTCACCGGAGGGAGCGCCGGGGCCGGGGGAGGTGCAACTGCTGTCCCCTGCCGGGCGCGGGGCTCCGGGGGCAGCGAGCGGGGCCGTCCGCCAGGGGGCGCTCGGGGCTCGCGATGGCGCGGGCCGCGCCGGGGGGGGGGGCGCATGGTGGGGCCGGGGCTCCCGGCGCGGGGCGCGGCGCGGGATGCAGAAGCTTTGCGCTGCGTTTCTGAATGGGTAATTTAATCAGTGACGTTAAGTCCTCCCAATTATTTCTAGCCGTGGGTACCGCCTATTTATTAATTCTCGTCGTATAAATCCATCAAGCTGTTGTCACACAGCAAGTAAACAAAAGCACCCCCAGAGTTTTGATTGGGCTGCGTGAAAGCAAGCGGAGAGGTTAATTACCGCTGTTAATTGCTTGCTTCGCGGGCTCGGTTGCACGCGGGGCCGGGCTGCTCGGAGCGCCCAGCGCGATGGGTGCGTCAGGGAAGGCGAGGAGCTGGCTCGGAAGTGCTTGCTTAGGAAGATTTATGGGGGCGGCCGGCTGTTTCATTTGGGGGACAAAGACGTAACAACGCGCAGTGCCGGCAAACTCAGGGTGGGCAAAAAATACGTGGCATCCCCCTTGTTGCTGCGTGAGGTGATCTGATAATGTATTACAGGGATGTGCTGTTTCCATCCGTCAATATCCTTAAATCCAGATGGAAGGTCTTCCTAAAAGCCGTGCATGGGGCCAGGCAGGAATTGTGGAGCTGTGACTGCGTGGCCCTGCTCTTGCAGGAGTTCATATCAAGTGATTTGATTTGGTCCTTTGACCTGGAGGTCTGTCCAAATACAGTAGCTACAGCTGCCGCACGCCCTCTGCGTCCATCAGGCAGTTTGTAGATGAGTTCATCTCTCCCCCAAACACTGCCCCACCAGGACCACTGTGTCACTGTGTGCAGTGGGACACCCCTTGAGTCCCCTCATCCCTTGGAGCACTGCAGCAGCACAGTGGTGCTCTGCCTGGGGCACGTGAGGGTGTGCTGCCCTGTTTGAAATTTCTTGTGTCCTGTGTCCCCCGTGCTCACTGAGGATGCTTGCAGTATGGGGCATCTCCTGCAGAGGATGTGTTTGTGCTGATCTTCTCACTGCTCCTCACCTTGGCAGCCCCTGGAATAGCAGGAGCTGCTAACTTCTGCCCTGGAAAACTTCACAGTTTGGGAGGAGTTCCCTTGCCTCTGGGAGTTGTTCGGGTTTCTGATGACCACATACAAATGTGCCTGAAGGGGGCAGGCACCTAAAGCCCTTGGCGTCCAAGTTCTCCTCTCTAAAGGCTGCTGCAGGGTCTGAGTTTCCTCACCTCTGGGCCCTTGAGTCACTGTGTGCTGTGCTGATGCTGAGCTTTCAGTCTGCTACACTGCCTTGGATTGCTCTTCTCCGTTGCCAAGCCCTGAGGTAGCTCCTTGGCTGTTGTACATTGGCCAGACTCTGCTGTCACTGATCCTGGCTCATAGGGATGTCACCTGCACGTAGAGCTGAGGTGACATCTCTATGAGCATCATCAGCCTTTGTGACAGGTGCGTGGGGGTGTTTGCTGCCTGTTGGCCTGTGGTGCTGCTGGGGTGGCCCTGGTTAAGCATGAACAGACAGCAGGTAAGGGGGCAGTGTCCCTGCACTAGGCCCTGGTTACAGCAGGCTTCCTTGTGGATCCAGGCTTCCAGCATGACTCAGGGTATTGCAGCGTATCCTTAAGATAACGTCTCTTGCTTGCCAACACATAGGCTGCCTGCCAAAGGTGGGGGAGGAGAGCTGGTGTAGTCTTTTGTGTGTGCTCGTAGTAAATAGACATGCTCCCATTTGGATGTGCATGCTGTCCTGTGTCCTACAAGGAGCTGTGAGGAGGGAAGGAGCTGTACCCTAGGCTGCCCTCAGCTGCTGCCCTGAACTGCTGGGTGCCCATGCCTGCAGCCTGCATGGTATGTGCCCAGACATGATGGAGCTGGGAGGTGCCCGAGGAATAGCAGAGTTGGGCTCCATGTTCTGCAGTGTAGTGATCTGCTGATGGGGATGTTGTCCTGCCCCATGCCTGAGCCCACTGTGGGTGAGAGAGTTGTGGGAACCTGGAGCTCAGTGCAGGGATGGGGACAGCCAGTAGAATGGTGCTGGGTGGTGATGCTGTGTAGCACCTTGGGCTGGTGGTGCAGGTTGGCAGCTCAGACCCGGGTCCACGTCAGCTTTCACCTCCTGCTCACTGTTAGGCCCTTAACTTCATGTTAAGCCCAGTACAATGGCTGTGTTTTAAGACTGCCAGCTGAGCTGGCTGTGCTGAAGGCTGTCATTTCCAACTGCTCTCTCACAA
The DNA here is from genome assembly GCF_038088225.1 of Cyrtonyx montezumae. Lineage (NCBI taxonomy): Eukaryota > Metazoa > Chordata > Aves > Galliformes > Odontophoridae > Cyrtonyx > Cyrtonyx montezumae. Next base: position 16,882,377 of record NW_027072078.1, on the reverse strand, counting down.
GATGCTTTCTTAAACTGTTTGAACAAAAAAAAAATCAAAGTTTTAGCAGATAAAGGCAGCCTTTATCTCCAGCAGCAAGGAGAGTGAGTATGGAGGCCTCGAGGTGCCCTAGGATGTGGAAGCCTTCCCTGGGTCTGCCTGAGGCTCATGGGCAGTTGGGGCTCCTGACACGGCTGTTCTGGGTGCTGTGCTGCTCATGGCCCATGTGCTGGCCGCAGAGTGGCAGCCTCACCTAGCAGGAGCAGAGTTCTAGGCACACAAATTTAATGAAGAGCACGCTGTATTTCCAATTACTGGAAAAAGCTGTGATTCCTCCTTGCTGTGTGTTTTAAGACTTTCTGAGCCAAGTGCAACTCAGCTTTCCTGCCTGCTCCCTGTCCCTTGCATGGCCAATGGAGCTGCAGAGCTGCAGGGTGCCATGGGAGGGGGCATGAAAGGACAAATGTCAGTGTTTATTGATCCCAGCTGCCTGCGGGGGACTCCACTCAGTGACACTGCCAACAGCAGTACGTGTGGGAGCTGGGCTGTGGCTGGATCGGTGGCATTAGGAGAATTGCTTTGTCCTAATTAATAGGAATAGTAATATTTCAGCCTCTTCCCTGCAAAGTGCTGGTGGATCATCGAGTGTGCAGCCAGCTTCCCTTGCCAAGTGAACGCGAATGACAGATCATTGTGTTTAGTAGAGCTCTGGTGTCCAAAGCTGCTGTCCTTTTCTGTGTGTTATTTTTTTTTCTCCCCCCTTTTTAAATCACAACCTAAAATCAGAGGGTGGGGCTCTTCCACTTCTTTTGTGAAAAACAGAACGTGTTCTCTGAGCAGGCTCTCAGATGTTAACCACAGCCCCATTGCCTTTCAGATGAAATGACTGTGGCTGTTTGCCGGTGCTTAATGGTTGTTGGCTTTTTTTTCCTTAAAGAGCTATGGGAGGTGGTGTTTTTTTTCTTCTTCTTTTTTTTTTTCCTCTCCAGAATCAGGGCTCTTTCCTAATTATTTGTTAGTTGACAGGAAGAGCAGGTTGCTGCTTTGTTTCGCCAAGTGTTTTGATGTATCAACAGAGATGTCGAGCGAGATGAATGTTTGCAAAAGCAGCTAATGGGAAAGATCAAAACTGATCTGTTCTGTTTTCAGAGGAAGGGGCTCCCTGTCCATGAAACAGAGCAGGGGATGACTGAAGGCCCCAAACACCAGCATTTGAAGCTGAAAGCATGCTGACAAGCTGATGACCAAATTCTTGAAGCCAACACAAAAGCCATGCTTTTGTGTCGGGTGTCTGTCATGTCTGGTCCCCATTTCAGTACCTGGTCTGCCCCATATGGTCCACCTCAGTGCTGTGCTGGGCCTTTGTGCTCCTTGCAGCCAGGGAACTGGGGCTGCTGGTGACCTTGGGGCTGGTCTGTGCTGGGAGTGGGGCAAGCAGGCTGCCAAATCATGCTTACAAAAGGCCTACAAAGCCTTCTTTTGGCTGGAACAACACTTGGAAAATGCATTTCCCATGTGGGGACTTCAGCAGCGATGTGATCGGAGGACATGGCAAATACATGACCCATTACCATGTTCTATGAGGCTGGATCTTGCTGCAGTACTGGTTTAACCCTCTCTGACACTCTCAGGAGCCACTGAGCAGTGAGGCAGCCAGCAGTGAGGTGCAGAACTCCCCAAGGGCACAGGCAGATGGGAGCCATTTAGGGAAGAGCTGGGAAATCAACATTGGGGAGCATGGGAACAGGGCAAGGAACCATCTGCCAAGAATGACTGCTGGGTGCAAGACTCCACCAGGCAGCTGGAACAATGGCACTGATGCTGCTAGGTGTCACCTCTTCCTGAGGTGTGACTGTTGCTGATGGTGCCTGGACTCTCCTGCCACCCAGACCTTCACTGGCAGCCTTCAGCCCTTGTGGTCATCCACTGCTAGGCTGGGTTGTACCATGGGGTCCACGTAATGGTGGATGTGGCAGATCTTGCTTGGGCTTCATACCCAAAACCTGAGCAAACCAACGTGGCTTAGAGATTCCTACAGGCCATGGGTGCCACATGGGTCTCTCTGTGTACCCCCAGGCTCATTCACCTTCACAGACAGGCAGCAGCAGGGCCTGGCAAGCACAGGCATTCCTTGAGCAGTGCTGGCATGTCCTTAGTGGGTTTGTTATCAGTACAGTTCTCTTGGACTGACTTCCATCCTTAGCTGGGGCTGGGAAGGACTGAAGGAGGCTTGTTTGTTTTTTTTCTGTTTTTTTTTTTTTTCTCCCTCCTTTTTAAACAATAAATAACAGCAAAATCCATCTCCTGTCTTTCAAAAGCAGCTGCTTTTTCTGATGGATAGATAGATATAATGAGATTCTCAAAGTCATAAATCTGCTGCAATTTTATTACCTGCATCTGCAGGAGGTGATATGAAGAGAACTTCATAGTGAGAGGACCCTTGAAAGGTTAGAAAGGAACCAGCAGTCTTTGGAAAGACTTCATCTTGAGAGAACCGACACAGCAGAGAACACTTGAGTTGGGTGAGAGGTGTCAGGGCTGAGTGTGAGTGATGCAGGCAGTGTTGTAGCTGGCAGGGCTGCTCCTGGTGCTGGGCCCAGCAAATGTGCTGGGGTGGGGGTGAAGGCTATGACTCTGGAAGCAGAGACTTCACTGCTGCAGAGTGATGTCTGCAGTGTGATGCAATGATGTCTTCATAACTGATCCAGTATTTATTTTATAGTCGGGGAAGGAGAAATCTCTCTCTCCTTGCTGCAGGGGAAGGTGAAGGGGAGCTCTGCTGCTGGCTGCCAGACAGGCTCCCACACCAAGAAGCTCAAGGGGAGCCCTCAGCCTGGCTGGGCTGAGAGGAAATCCAGAGAGCAGAGCTGTAAGCTGGGGGAAGGGCAGGAGACATTTTAAAGCTGTGATCATCTACAAATATTAACTGACCCTGGGCTTTGCAACTGCCAAAAAATGATGCTTGAGAAATGTGGCGCCAGGAATCCTGAAGTCACTTCTGGAGCTTTGGAAAATGCAGCTGCCTTGGGATGTCAGCCCACAACCGTTATTATCCACTGTGCAGAATGAAGCTTCTGTTGGGAGTGCTCACAAAGGCCATCATTCTTTACAAATAGTGGCTGTTTTTATCACCTGGCAGTAATGACACTCTCTGGTCCCTTTAATATCCGAGTGCGGTCCCTCAATACAGCTGGGAAACTCGTCTTGGGCTTGGCCCTGCACAGGGGAGCAGCTCGCGATTCTCTGCCAATGGTGCAGTTACTGGAGTGGAAAGGAGCAGGGTTTGTGCAGTATCAGCCCCTCAGACAGCCTGGGTTCAGCTTCTTGCTGTGGAACAGAGCAGCACGTATCACAGCGCATGCTGATGTGCCACTGCTGGGACAAGTGTGTGTGGACCCCTCCCATGGATGAAGTCAGAGATGGCACTGACCTTGCTTCCAGCTATGGGGAGCTGTGACTTTAAGCATCCTTGTCTCTGTGTCTCCTCTCCTATCTTGAATGTAAAGTACCAGGTGACTCAGGGTGACACATACCCTATGTGCAAGTCTCACCTGCTAGGAAATGGCCTTGAATTTCAGAGCTTGTCCAGTGTCTCCTGGGGATGCAGCCCCCAGAACATGAACTGTGGGGTGTCTGACATCTCACAGGCAGCCTGCATCCCTGTGCAGGCTGCAGCGGTGCTGTGGACTTGACCTGGATGTGCTGGGGAAGTGACTCACGGCACGAAGCCGGAGATGCTCAGCCTGCTTAGCTTACTAAAAAGAACAGGAGGTGACTTAATTGTGTTGTGCGAGATACCTTCACAGGGAGAGGAAGGCAGGCTTTAAAGATATTAGAAAGAAAAAGCTTTCACCGTTCCAGTTTCTTGTCAGATGGGAAGATAAAGTCGTACTTGAGAACCTCAGTGGGAACCAGCAGCAGGGTCTGGAATCGTTAGTTGCCTGACAACACTGAATCATTCTGTGACCTTACCATTCTGTTTATTTGGATGAGCCATCCCTGGCAGCCGGAAGGTGTGGATAGCTGCGGTTGGGTGCCCAGTGGTGACGAGTTGCCTGCTGCCTCTGCCTCTGAGTGCCCTCAGAAGCTGAAGGTGGTTACAAGCAGAATGCTCTGTTAAGATGCTGGTGATCAAGGTGGCGTTCATAATAGTAAAAAAAAAAAAAAAAAAAAAAAAAAAAGATTTGCTTCCTCTTGCAAGTGTTCAAACATGTTTGATCTGTCTGTGGTGCCAAGCTGTTTCTCTCCCTATTTTAAGAGAAAATAAGCTTTCTATAAGGAAAAGAAGCCACAAAAAGCACAGAAAGCCCAAAGTTAACTGTGAGCAGACCAAAACAAAACTTACGCCAGAAAGGTTCCAGCTGCCCCTCTAAAACATCGTACCTCACAGCAAAGGGTATGGGAATAAGTGGAAGAAGAGGTTTGTTTGGTGAGGTATCTCTGTAGTGCAAAGCTGGTCTGAATCCCCATCCCCACCACTGCGGGACTGGGATGTCCCATCTCCTGCAGCAGCCTGGGGTAAGGGGTAGTAGAAGCTGTTGGCCTGTCCCCTTTGCATTGGGCCAGCCCTTCTTGGTACCATATGGGCAGAGGTGAGGAAGGGGAGCGTGAGCCATTGGCTGCAGTGCTGTTGCCGTGGGCAGCTCATGTTGGGCAGCTTCAGTGACGGAAACAGACAGCTAGCAGTGAGCTTCTCTTTGTAGCACATAATAGTCAAAACAGCTTGAAAACTATTCATAATGAGAGCTTTGAGAACAGGCAATGCTATGCACACGCACACACACACAGCATACTGTCATTAAGCACTCTTTGGATGACAGTCCCAGCAGTTCATTATCCCCCGTCACTGCCTGGGGAGGGTGGTGGAGGAGTGAGAGGCATAAGGGTTTTTTTTGTTTGTTTGTTTTTAAATAATGTTTTTTTTTCTAAATAAATTTCTGCTGTAAAATGATGCAACAATGAAGCAGCACAAAGCGTCCTGCCTCACTGGTGCCCTCTGCATATAGTGTGAGGGCTGAGGCCAGGAGCAGCTGGGTGCCTTCAGCACACACCTGAAGTAGAGGGCATTGTGCCATTGGAACTGGTAATGTGTGACTGCGGTGGCACTGTGGGGAGAGGTGGGGTGGCCATTCTGGAGACCACATGGAGCATCTGGGAGGGCACGTTCTGCTCTGTAGCAGACAAATCCTGATGGTCCAATGTTAGGAAGGGGGCTGGGGGGAAGAGCCCAAGTCTCCTTGCGCCGTTCCTGTTCATAGACAGAAATGGTATGTGCCCTGTGCGGGCTGGAGGACAGAGCCAGGAGATGGTGCTTTATAGTCAGCCTGTTCACTGAAAGCAGACATGGTTGTTTTTGCCAGGGACAGAATTACAGTCAGATCTGACTTCAGGGTGGCTCTGATTTTGGAGAGCGAGACAGTGACCTCAGCCTGGCAGAAAGCAGGGTGATGGAAAAGGCGTTCCTGCCCACAGGGCTGTTTCCTGTGCCCTGATCCAGCCTCAGCTCCTCTGTTCATCCCTTGGGTGCCACAGGAAAGTGCGGATTGGGCTCGGTCGCATTTGCAAAAGTGCTTTTCCAGCCTGCCAAATTGCCTGGGTAGCTATGATGAGGCGCTGTCACTGCTCAGCTCGTTCCATGCTGTGTGGTTTATCAGCATTATCTGCACTTCAGCTTGAGTATCTGGGGGAATCATCGCAACTCATTCCCCGGCCAGGATCCTGAATCTCCTCAATTCCGGTAGCATTGCTGTATTTGCAACCTTGTCATTATCCTGAGGCTGATAACCTCGGTGTTCATTTTTTAAGTCATTGAGCAGTTTCCTGCTTGTCACGCTGTTGGTATCTAGAAATACAAGGTACTGCAGCTGTTTCCGCCCTCCCAAACCCACCTGCTGAACTCGGCAAACTCTATTTCTAATCCTGAAGTCAGTGGGATTAACATCTTCCTTTGAAAACAACAGACTATTTTTGAAACACCCTCTAAATGAGGCTCCATCCTTTTCCCTGCCACTTATGGGTCTGGGTGACAGTGCTCCTTGCTGGCACACCCTACACCTGGTCTTGTAGAACTGTGCTCAGATGCCTCCTGCAGCACATCTGGGGGCTGCCCCAGGCAGATGGGGGCATCATGGGGCCCTTGTAGGGCCTCTCCTTTCCCTGCTCCCTGAAATATCCAAGTGTACTGCAAGAAGGGTGGCAGCTGCTGCCTTTGCCCATGGCTGCTTCAACCTCTCCCATTCCCCCCACAGTCGGGACACATTGCTGCAGAAGCTGGGCCAGCAGTATCATCCATGTGCTTGGAGTTCAGGAGCTTGAGAGCTGCCAGAATGGCTTCTCCTTTCCAGGAGGTTCATGGAGCCAGGGCTGGGCTCCTCTTCCTGCTTCTCCCTCCCAAAATCAAACCAAGTTCAGTATTTAACTTTTCCTGTGGTAAAACTCCACCACTGTGGCAGAAAGAGATGCAGAGACCCTTTGGTGCCACAAAGCTACTTGCCCCAGAAGTGTTGTCCTGCTAGTAGGCAGACAGGTTAACATAGGATGTGACATAGGAGCATGCCAGCTATCAGAAGCACTGAGCCTAGTGTTTGTACTGTTTGCAGGCTGCCTCCTTGTCCAAGGAAGTAAATAAGTCAATGAATAAAAATTGCTGGGTGAGACACTGGCCTAGGCCATTCATTAGATGTTCTCATTAATTTGGGCTGACCTTTGCTCACATTTCCACCACGAGCACAACCAAAACAAGGCAGACATTTAACTTTGTTTTGGGCAATGTTACTCTAATGTGGCTTTTTCTGCATAGCTCTCTCTTTTATGGCAATCAAATGTACTGCCAACTTTTCTCTTGCTATGTAGACCAGCGAAGGGAAGCAGATGCTTCTTGTTTTCCTCCAAAATGTAGCTGGAGGTTGATTTTTGTTCAGCATTCAGAGGGCTGCATCACAGGCGGTGTTTCCTAGCACCGACCCTTGGTGTACTCCTACTCAGAGCTGTGTCACCTTTTCCCACCTGGCCACTTCCTGCTAGGGGTCTGGGGGAGCTGTGTTGCATTTGCACCTGTCTATAGAATCATAAAGATTGCAAAAGATCTCTAAGATCACCTAGTCAAACCCTAATCCACCCTGCTATTCCCACTAACCACGGCCCTCAGTGCCTCACCTCCTTGGTTCCTGAACACCTTCAGGGACAGTGACTCCAGCACCTCCCTGGGCAATTCCAATGCCTCACCACTCTGAGAAGTTTTTCCTATTATCCAACCCTGATCTCACCTGGTACAACTTAAGGCCGTTATTCTCTGTCCAGCTATCTGTTTGTCCATCCATCTGCCCATTTATCCACCTGTCCGTCTGTTCATCCATCCACTTGTTTCTTCAGGCCCGTTCTGGGCTGTGCGTGACAAACACACACTCTCTCTCCTGGGGGAGATCATCAAAAATACCCATGCGACCTGCCCTCTTTTGGTGATTTTTAATCATTTCCCTCCTCTACCTCCAGCCGTACTGCTGCTGCTATTTTTGTAATCGCTTCTCTGCTTTCAAGTCCTTATCTTCTTTAGCTTCCCCTCTGCTTCTCACTCTTTACGCCCTAAAATCTTTTCATCACCTTTTTTTTTTTCCTCTTTGAGACTGATTGGGCTTTATTTCTTCTCCTCTGCCAGATTTATGTGAGTTGTCAAGGCCTGCAGCCGTTTGTCTCTGCCTGATGACAGACTTGCCTTTTCCCCCCAAATCAGATTCATGGCTGTTCTTAAGGTCTTTTAATATTTTAATGCTCGGGCCATAAATTTCATTTCCTTTAAGCCTCAATCCCCCTGCAGGCCTTGCTGAGGCCGTTTCAGCTGTGCCCCCCCAGCCGGCTTTGCCTCATGCCTGGCTGTGCTGTGGATTTGCGCCGTGCAAAGTGCGAGGGAAGTGTTGCAGGAATTCACTTCTCCACAAGCTCAGACGTTCTTCAAAACTTGACGGGAATTGACTTTTTTTTTTTTTTTCTTCAAAGCTGTGATTTGTGGTGGACTTGTTGTGCTTTTTATTAAAACGCTATTGCGGAGCGCTCAAAGAGGTTGGCTTTGCAGATCCCAACTTCCTTCTGTAATAAATGCAGCCACGGCTTATAGCTCTCCCTCTGATGTGTCAGCTGGGGACTGCTTAAGTCACCCTGACTTCTCTTCAAGGCACAGAGGCTTTTGGCTTCCAGAAGCTCTCCTTACACCAAGTTAGCAAAACCTCTCCACTGATAGAGATGGCTGCAGTAGAGTGGGATTACCACCACCATGTCCCTGTGAGGACCCTGCATGGCCTCCTGAGGACATGGGGTGCAGTAGCTGCCTCTGAGCACTCCTGCCAGGGGCCCTGCTCTGCTGGGAATGATGGAGAGAGCTGGCAGAGCTGTTTCTTTTGGTTTTGTAAACGCTGAACCAAGGAAATGTGTGCAAAGCCTCATGCAGTGAACGGCTCCAAGCCAGTGCTGGCTCACTGTGCTGTCCTCTGCCCCCCATAGCAGTGTGAGGCAGCAGGGCAATATTTCTTCTCTTGGTTTTTGGCACTCAAGCTGAGTGTTTAATCCAGCTCTTTCCATCTCAGATATGAGTGGTGCAGCCGAGTTACAATGTGGAAGCCTAGAGGAGTCATTCTCTATCAACACACTAAGGATTAGTTATTTTCCTATTTAACTGCTTTAGTCATGGCGAGCTTTATTCCTTAAACACATTGCTGTGCGTGATGGGTGCTGGCAGTGAACCCTGCTTGACCGCCACCAGCAAACAGTATGGGGTGCCACCATTGCCTCCCTGGCCAGTTCGGGGCAAGGCTGCTGGTGAGGCAGGTACAGGCTGTGGTGCTAGGTCTGCTGTCTGGGGAGCTGCAGGAGGGGCACGGTGTGATTTTGGGAGCCTGCACGAGGGCTGTGGCCCCATCAGCACCTGGCAGGTTTGGTTCAGGGCAGTAGATGGAGAAGTGAGAGAGCCTCTGCTTAGAAACAGACTCACCAAAGTTAGAAAAGATCTCTAAGGTCATCTAGTTCAACTGTCCAGCTACCACCAATATTGCCCACTAAACCATGTCCCTTAGTACCACATCTACACAGTTCTTGAACACCTCCAGCACCCCATGGGCAGCCCATTCCAATGCCTCACCACTCTTTTGGAGAAATTCTCCCTAATAACTGACCTGAACCTCCCCTGACACAATTTGAGGCCATTCCTTCAAGTCCTGTCGCTAGTTATGCAGGAGCAGAGGCCAGCCCCCACCTTGCCACAACCTCCTTTCAGGGAATTGTAGAAGGTAGTAAGTTTTCCCTGAGCCTCTTCTTCTCTGGACTGAGCAATTCCAGTTTCCTCAGCCGCTCCTGGTAAGACTTGTGCTCCAGACCCTTCACAGCTTTGTCATTTGCACCTGCCACCAATTAATTAATTACACATCTACTCATTAGTGCAGCCCCATGACTCCTCCTCACTGCCAAGCCTCCAGCTGTCCAGAGAGCAAGTCATTATTTGAGAAGACTTTCCAGTAAAACAGAAGGCAAAGGGATAGCTAGAAAGGGAAGGGGGAGGAGGGTGTGTGTGAGATTGCAATCAGTGCTGGAGGATGTGCGGGAGTGCCTGGACACCTCAGAGCAGGTTGAGGATGGTGACAGGCTGTTCTTAGCCTGCTGTGCTGAGGATTACTCCTGTGCCACCCCTAGGCCTTGGCCTGAGCTGGAGCTGCAGTACAGTGGAAATGTCCCCTGGTGCCTCACCCACACTCTATCAACATTGTGGCTTCTTCTAGGTAACTTGCTGGATATTGCAGTCCTGCTACCTGGCTCCTGTCCTGCTGGCATGCGCCTGCTGCACTGCCCAGCTGTTACCTGCTGCTCTGCTCCTTGCTCTAACGGAGGCACATCTCCAGCAGAAGTGATTTACAGGACAGATGTGACATGATTGAGTCACTTATCTGCCAGCTGCATCGTGCTCCCTGACAGCCACCCCCCCAGGTAATGATCGTCACACTGGTGCTTTACTCTAGGTGAGGGAAGAGCTGTCAGGGCTGCAGCTATATGGCCATCTTCATCTCAGCTGCCAGCTGCCCTTCGTTGCTTAAAGAGCCTCTTTAACGAGCATGCTTCTGGAGGGGGAGAGGTGACAGCAGCAAGATTTCACTTGTTCTGGTGGTCTCTGGGGCTTGACGGATCGGTTCCCATCCACCAGGGCTGGTAGATAAACACATGCTTCATGATGCACGTTCTGTCCCTCCACTCCTCCAGCCTACCTGCAGCCTCCAAAAACAGCTTCTGCAGGTTGCATGAGCTGGAAGGCCCCTAAGGCTGGAGGAAGGAGGCAGGGATGGAGCTGCTATGTGCTGCTCCAGCCGCACATACAGCCCAAGCCATGACCTATGTGGCATCTGACAGAAACAGCAGCCTCCGTGCTGGGGAGGAGAGGCTGTGTTGGAGGGGAAGGATGCAAGCATGCACAGTCTGCGATAGCCCTGGCATCCCCATGTTGCTGCAGGTGACAGGCCACCTAGAGCCATAGTGTCCCATGGCTGTCTGGCTGCCCAAAGACCTCTCAGTTCAGCTTTCTTGTTGTTCTTCCATAAACAAAGAAACCACTGAAACATAATCTCTACCATAATGTTTATTAAATAGTAATTTTAAAAGGTTTTTATACAAATCATATAAACACAGTTTGATTTTTTTCTTTCTTTTTTTTTTTTTTTTTTACACCGAAGAATCACAGTAAAAGCTCTTTAAGTCCATAAGTCCTGGCTCAGCCAGTAAACAGTCAAATACCTTGAACTGCAAACCTTGTAGAAGTTCCATTCCTGCATACAGTTTCTTAATGGTTTAATTCTCATGCTCAGCCCTGGCACCTTCCCATGAAATGAAATCACTCGGCACTACACATCCACACCTTCAGAAAGGGGTGGAGGCCACGGCCCATTTCAGCAAAGGCATTAACACTCATTTCTTTTTTTTCCTTTTCTGAATTTCACAAAGGGAATTGCGATCAGCAAATCAAATATATTTGCAGAGGAGGATGCAATGAGTTGAATGCACTGACGACCTCTTCCCTGTTGAAGTTACAATCAAACACAGTTTTCTGTAGTAGAACAGTAAAGCACCCAGCAGAGGTAAGTGAGGTATCGGCTTTGCAGCATTATCAGCCTGCTCCTGTCCTGCAAGTGCACACGTGGTCCCAACACAGGTTGCCAGGGCCAGTGGGGCCAAGGCAGTGCCAGGAACAGCAGTGCTCTCCTGCCCCAGGTCAAGAGACACAGCAACACGAGTCCCACGGAATAAGTCACATACACAATACATACAGAGAATCCACGTGCGTGTGCAAACACACTATTTCTGAATATATGTATATACGAACTCTCTCTGTACGCCTACTAGACACCATAACGATATCTTTTTAATTATATATTTTCACCTATTGTTTGCCTAAGTTGACTTTTCTACTGTATGGTCCTTTTCCATTCATCCTTCCCCTGTCCTGTGATTCAAAGGGGACAAAACCATCAAGCAGCAGCAGTCCAGCTTTGAAATGGTCTGGTACATTTCCACCTACTGCCCGTGTTCTTTCTGCATAGCAAAGCAACACCTTTGTGGAATTTGTACGTGAAGAAAGCCAGAAGAAATAAGGTGACTGAAGAGGAGAATGTGAGACAGGCTTCTGCTGCTCCTCTCGGGCACACAGCGTGAATTAAAAAAATGAAGGGCCTCATGTGTCTGTGTGTGCGTGCATGGAACGTGGATGTCTGGCTGATACAGCTGCTAGCATCTGCTGCACCAGTAACACGTGCATACTTCTTGCAGTGGGTAAGTCTTTCTTTTTTTTCCCTTAAGAACTTGTCGTCTGACAGAGCTTTTCATGAAACATGAGACAAACGTTCCTATTCCCACCGCAGTGAGAAGCAGCTGTGGCACTGTCCATGTTCCTTTCCACTCCAGATGCTGCTCATCTCCCTGAACACCTGGCCTGCTGCAGGATACGTGTGCAGGGGCTATGCAAGCTGAGCTTCACAGCACATCACACCTACAGTGCTCTGTGGCAATGAAAGAAAATCCATTCCCAGCCCAAAACATTACACTAGGCAAAATGTAAAACCTGGACATTTCAGGTATTTCCAGAGAACTCCTGAACAAACAAACCCAGTATGCAGAAAAGTTTCTTCCTTATGCACGTGCAGGCAATCTCTTTGTACTAAACTGGAATTGAAGGCATTGGTTTGGGGCCCAGCATTTGAACTCTCTTGATCCCTTAGCTTGTTTTCCTGGCACTTCTCTCCCATGGCCAGACCAGTTGAAAGCAGGACTGGGCTCCCTCAGCCAGGCTGTTCCTGGCAGCAAGCCTTGCAGAACAGTGTTTTGTGGAGGAAGGATGAAGACCTCACTTATTCGATACAGCACTGATCATCAGATGGAGGAAAAACACTTCTTCTAAGGCACTTGTTTAAACTAAGACAAAACACAGCTCAGAAATAAACCTTCAGGTTTTTGCTACTGACCAGGAGCGCACCGCTCTACTCTGAAGGGGATGAGAAGATGGCAGCAATTTGGTCCCTATGTGCTGGCGGTGCCTGCTCCTGCCCCACAGCCCTGGGGAACAGAGGGCACGCAGCCAAGCTCCCCGGGGCAGCAGGTACAGCTCTGGCCTACATAATACTTTGTCCTCCCTTCTGGGCTTGGCTGGGAGCTCTCAGCACCATGCCTTGCATCCAAGCCCCAGCCAAGGGGCTTCCAAATGCCCAAGTTCAGGGAACTGGCAGACTGTCTTTTGTTTGCTGCAATTTTCTCATTGCAGCAAAAAAAAGACATTAAAAAAAAGAAGAAGGGGGGGGGGTGGAAATAAAAAGGGCAGTATCAAGAGGGGTGGGAAATTCAAAGAAAGGCCTTCCTGATGAAGGCCTCAGCTGTTTCAATCCAAGATTTGGATTTAATAAATGGCTCTTATTCACAAATCACTTTAAGGCTCTTCAGCTTCTCTCAAAGAGGTGCTTCTACACATAGGGTTCCTTTCTATTGTATTTCTTAATGACTTAGAAAGCACTGTTGTTACCTTCGACACCAAGGCAGCATCCTGCCTCTCCCCCCTGCCAGAACAACGAAAGCAAAAGGTAACACAGGCTTCCACATGCAAGACTGGAAACCGCAGCTTCCTGGGTTTTGTATGAAGTGCACAAATCCCTACAGCCAAAATAATGAGCCTAAAATGGATAGGGTCTCCGTGTGCGTGCATCATCCTAAAGACAGGGTGGCTGAAGGAAGCCACTCAGCCTTCTCAGCAACTCATGAGAGAAAGAAGTAGAAAATAATGATCAACAATTAGTTTCTCACATCCAAAAGGTAAACCAGCCTCCCTTGCCATGTCACATCAGCAGAAAATGAAGACGAACCAACAAACAAGGGTTTTAATGCCCCTCGCCCAGCACAGTCTGGTTCACTGGGCTGCCTGCTCGGTCCCGGTGGAGCCTCCGGCAGGAGCTGGCAGTGGGAGCAGTACCTCCCTTCACTCCTCCCATGCTGCTCGGTTCCCATTATGGCATTCAGTTCCCATAGAAAACAGCAAATAAAGTAACCCCCCACCAGCCCACCTCACCGGGCACAACACCAAGGGTGGTCCCACAGGGCACCCATCAGGCCTCCGAGCAGCACTTCTGGTGGTTCATCTTGACCTTGTGCTTGATACCGTCGTACAACTCAAAATTGTAGTTCTCCAGCGTGGTGGAACTCCGTGAGGACAGCCCCGCGTACGAGCACGTGCAGTAGAGCAGCAGACCAGCACAGATGGCTCCGAGGAGGACGCCGAGGGAGCTCATCGCTATGATGGTCACCAGGATGGGATCCAGAGTGTAGAGCCAGCTTTTTTCTTTGTCCAGCTTCGAGTTTCCTGGAGAGTTAGTAGAGAACAGGGTGTCGTTCTTATCCGATCCAAAGTAATCTGCAGTGGAATGGGCACTTATTATCCAGGGATCACTTCTTTTTTTTTCTGCCCCAAAGCATTTCTCACTTGGAGTCGTTATGGCCTCACAAGACCTCTCTATGAGTATATCTCAAGCAGGTTTCTCTAACCTAGGTCTAGAACTACTGTGAAGCACCTAATTGCCAAGAAAGGTGAGTGCCCCAGTTCCCTTCTACATCTCTGGCTATGTTAACGGCATGCTAGCATTTTACACCCACTGAAACTCTGGCCCTTCAAGCGCCACTGAATTCAGAACTATGGCAACAGCCTGTCACAGATCCCAGACTTAATTTTCTCCATTTACAAGTCAAAATGCCACACAAGCAGCAATTAATGCTTGAAAGATCAGTTCCACTTGTCCTAACACAAATACAATATATTGACTTTGCAAGGTTACCTACTTGAAAAAAGGAAAACAAAAGAAAACTAATGTATTTGTCTAGACACTAAGCCACTACTTCAGTATATGTTCTCAAGCATGTTCTAGCTTCTAAGCCTCATTAAAGCTGAGGTTTGTGAGCATTTCTAAGCAGCAGCTACTGAAAGACAAGCTCCCCTAAATAAACAACTGTCCATGTAGCATCTTGTTACCAACCAGTATCATCGCTGTCTTCAAAGTCTTGCTCAGGGATTGGGAAGTCATCCTCCATTCTTGGGAAGTTCACTAGAACAACAAAATGGGAAGCACTGTTTGTTTAAAGAGGCCTTTTGGAGGCATTATTGCCACCAGTCATTGGACTATGTGATGAAAGAAAACAGCTTAACTACTGCAAAGTTCTTCTTCAAGGAAAGAGGAAGGGTTATTCTCTTTTCACTGTTGGTCAAACTCAATAAATACTCATGCATTCAAGAGAACAGGATCTTCCCACTACATCTTTTTTCATGACCACCAGACGACCAGCTTTTAGGAAGAAAAAGGTAGAATGAAAAGCAAAGAAACCAGATAATCTGAATAGCACTAAAATATTGTCACTGGTGCCTACATAATGGCTATAATTCACTGTTAACACGCTCAAGGGTATTATCCTCATAACTGAATAAGATCTTACTGCCTATCATTACTTGCTACTAACGTTAGATCCACTTAGCCCACTCTACTTTTCATCTTTCCCTGCACATCTTACTGGACTGATTTCTATTTAGGTTTCAGATAAATTAAAAAAAATCTGAGGAATTCATATACCATCATCATATGTTTTAAACCAAAGCTGGTTGAAACAGGGAGCATGGCAAACTGGTGTCTGTATCTAGGCATTTATGTTACATCTCTCTGATCCAAATTCCTTTTAGTGATGCCATTTCTTTGTATTGTTCAGCACAGATTAAGCACTAGTAACCAAAAGCACATGACGTTACCTAAGCAGAAGGGTGGCTGTTTTCTGTTTTCTTTGTGTATGTGTTTGTAGTCTTCCTAGCATTATCTCTATGTATAGTAACCACATTTCAGTTTCAGTTTTCCAAAAGAAAATGCCCCTTCATTTTGATCTGCTTAGATTTCTCAAAGCTGGATGTAACTCAGAGTGCTCAGCTGAGAAAGGACCTTCAGCAGATCAGGAGTGCCAAAAATCAGGGACTGCTAGAAAGCAGTAGATTCACATCCTTAAAATAGTTGTGGTTGAAAACCAAGGATATTTTATGTTTTGCACAGAAATAGAACAATTATAATAGTTTACTTAAAAACAACCAAGACTCAAGAATGTAACTTGTGCCTATAAACTCAATGTGTGATGGAATTATTTGAAACCATGTAAAAGATTATTTGCACACATTGCACAGAGGTTTAGAACTGCAAGAGGCCTCCTGAATCATCAACTCCACTTTTTGCTATCACAGACAATGGTGTGGGGCAGCCTCTGACAGCAATATTGCAAAGTTCACCAAGAGCAGGGCAGCTCTGCAGAGAGCCCGCTGCTGTCAGGAACCTTGGTGGTCATCCTGTCGCCAATTCAATTTGACAGCATCTCATGCTGGAGGGGATAACACACACGACACCCACTGAGCCACATACTATTTAACTCATCTCCCAAGAGTTCTCTGCTCTGAGGTCAGATATCTTAACTTGTGTTGGTACAACTCTAGAAGCTGTGGCAAGCAATGGCACCCAGGGCATGTCATGGGCTCCCCACTGGAGGCTGACGGCAGAAATCCCATGTGCTGGGAGCTTCCATACTTGCAGAATTATCTTGCACTCACCTCACTCAAATAATTAAGGAATTTCTTTGAATTTTCAAGATAATCTGGCAACAGAAACACACATACCACACTTGCTCCTCCTGATGTTGAGCTGCGCATCCTGTAAGTAAGGGAATTAAGGCAACCCTGGGCTGCTGGTAGGTAGCTGAGGAAACATAGGTGCACAAGACATTCTGTATGCCTTTGCTTTAGCAGCGAGTTCACATGGTTTCTTAGCACTTCCAGAGCTGACAGTCCCAGATGGCAACATCTCAGGGCTGGGAGAACTGCCTAAGGGCCTCTTGCAAACATTTAGAGCCGAACATGTGGAAAATAACTTGCAAAGCAGAACACACACAAAGCTGTCTGCTTTCTGGTCCTCAGCCGGAGGACAAGCTGTGACATTCTGCCGTCCCGCTGTCACCCTCACAACCCCGTGGGACTGTAGGTTATGTGAATGAACAGGAGTGGAAGCAGGGCTGTGGGTTGCCAGGGGAGCCATGTACAGGGGAGCAGTGTTGAAAGCCTTTTGCCTTTCTGTATTCTAGCTCCCCTACATTTTGTCTGAGAATGCGTTAGCAATTTGGTGCTTTTTATTTCCCAGGGTAGCGTTGAGGGAAAGGCCAGAAAAAATAAAGTATCAGTTAATCAACGCTTTCGAAAGAACACTGATTCTTCAAGCCTGAAAGAAAGGAGCACTGGGAAAACCTGAAAAAAGAGAATGCTTTTACAAAAAAAAACAAAAAAAAAACAGCCCTGGATCTATTTGCTCCCCTAGCAATTTTCTCAATTCCCTATGCTAATATGACTCCAATTTCTGCTTAAAAGACATCTTCCCCCTCACTGTTCCTCCCTTCTCCTCAGGCTGGTGGCAGAGCCTTGTTCTGTGTTCCTCACGCTGCAATACTGCTATTGGATGGTGGTTGCAGCATGCAGGGCTCTACACTGGCCTTGGAACAACTCGGTCAGTCTTTTTCCATGCTGGGGTTTCTAGATTCATTAACAAAATCAGATCTGGCTGCAGGGCTGTCTGCAAATTGGAGCCGGTGGTCGCAGAACTGATCCTATTGGAGATGATTTTCTATCACAGAAAACAACTTGCTATCTGTCATTAATTAGGATCCTTTGTGACAAGTCTCAGCCATATTGTCACAAGGGGAGCAGGCCGTGAAAGCAGTGTGCAGTCCCTAGGAAAGCCCAGCAAGATACAGGGCAGAACAGGATGAGCATGTATTGCCCCATGCTGCAGAAAGCATCCTTCCTACAAGGCAACTTCCAGGCACAATCTAGTTTGCTTTTAAATATAGAAGGACAAACAAAATTAACAAAAAAACAAAAACGAACAAAAAACAAACAAACAAAAAAAAACCACACTGGAAAAAGGTAGGTGAGATAGCAAAGGGTACCAGTGTGTATTCATGAGGAGGGGTTTCTCCTCAGTGAAAGGCTGGAGGTGAATAGGGCTGAGCTCCCAGCCCTTTGTGCTGAAAAGGTGATGTTAGCTGTGAGCAACCAGATGCCAAGAAAACGCTGCTATCTGTTGGATCTGAGAGCACGATAAGCTAAAGGGCTAATTTATGGGACCTGAAAAAAGGAAGATGAGATTCTAATCAAAGACAAGGAGCATCTTAAGTACCACACGCTCTTCCTATCAACAGCCAGCCAGAAAGCACTGCTCCAGCCCAGGCAGAGACACGAACCTCAGCCTCCCTCTGCTCATTTCCAGTCCCTTTCTCTCTGCAGCCACAGTGCGGTTCCAACTCAGGTCACTTTGCTTTGACACAGCAAAGCAGCCACCCAGGCCTTGCCTCGACACAGCCGTATCTCAGTGTTGCCTCAGGCTGGGCAAGCAGAGCTGCTAAGTGAGGGTGTGTGTCTAGTTGGGCAAAACCCACTCTTTGGATCCTGGCTTCTCCACCTCCAGCTGAAAATCTGCCTTGCTTCTCTCACCCCACCCCTCCAGGAACATAGAATATTTTTAGTTTACAAAACTCTCTGCCAAATTCCAAATTGAAAGAGTACTTTGGCTAGAGATCAGCACTAAAGAAAGCAAACAAGAAACCTCACTGCTGGCCCTACATCCCACTGCAGTGCGGGAAATGCTGTGCCTTGCCCTCAGCACCTCATCCTGGGGCACTGAGGTGCCCTGTAGGCACCTCATGCTCAGAAGAGATGGCAAAGCATGGCAGGACAGGCAAACACCCTGCTGACAGCTGGTGGCATGAAGTCGGGCTGGGTTCTTGCTGTGGAAGCAGTTTTCAGCCCATCCCACCTAGCAATAAGCACACCTCACCCTGCAGACTGAGGGCAGCTCTGGGTGCCAAGCCCAGACCTCTTCATGCCTGAAGCTGCCTGTCGAGGAAACTGCAACCCAGCCACATTAATTCGCATTTATTTTTCTAAACAAAGCGGGCTAATTTTAGCTGCTTTTCTTCCTGCGCTGCAGTCTGAGCAGCACCCAGCTCCCTGGTCAATCTGGCTGTGGTGCACAGAAGGAATAATTAAACCCTGAATGATTCCTCCCTTTTCGTCTGTTTACTTAACAGATTTTTTCCCTCCTTGCCGGGAAGCCAGCAGCCACTCTCTCCCTCCCTGTTTTTTGCATGTGCATATTTGTTTTGAATTTTGCTTGGACAGTCACTGAAGTGTACGAAATGCAAATTACAAGTGCATGGGCTTTGCTGTACAATTAGAGCGAAAAAAAAACCTCAAGACCAAAAGAAACCAAAAAGCCGGCATGGGTCCTCAGCTTGCTTCTGTTTGAACAGCCAAAGTGAGGGATCGCAGCTGAATAATTTTTCTGCTGATGGCCTGAATTCCAAGTAAAGCCAGGAAGTTTCACTGCAATGCTAAGTTCGGCGCCAGGGTAGAGTACGAGACAAGGAAAATACATGCAGGAGGGAAAGAATAACCTCTCAAACTGGCAGCAAACAGATTTCACATGAAATGTGATGCTATTGCCTGCTCTGAAGGGGCAAAAGGTGCTCCTCAGAGGCTGCGCACTGTGCCAGAGGGTGGGCTCACAGCCCACTCCTGCACAGCCTGACACGTGGAGAACCAAAAGGATTTTATGGAAGATGAAGGCATTGCAACCATCACCATTACTTTTCCTAACAGTCTGCCTGCTGTTCATGGTGCTGGTGACTGAGCACAGTGCTTGGTGGGCCAGCAGTGCTCGGCCCTGCACCCTATAATGCCCTTCCTGCCATTGGGACCCACCAAGGCGCAGCGTATCATGACAAGCAGTCAACATCCAAGCAGCACTAGCAAAATTTCAAACAACACCAAGGGTTGGGCTGGCTGCCCAAAGCTTCAATCCAGGACTGTGACCAACACAATGGATCTACAGGCCACGCTGATGGCCCGATCCTCAGAGCAGAGGCAGCATGCAGAGCCATGTGCCCGCGCACTGCAGCAGCAGGAGCTGTGCTCAGCTCCCAATACACAGACTTGTCACCTGCAGCACTGCTTCACTAGCAGCTCTTCTTAGCAGAGAAAGAAGAAGGAAGAAAAAAACAGATATTTGTATAAAAATATCATCATTTTATTACATTCCACACAATACATCTTCAAAGAGTTTCAAATTTCCACAAGGTATTTTTCACACACAGGCAACTGGGCAATGCTGGGGATGTCACAGTTCTAGGTTCGGGGAGAACGGGGAGTAAAAACCTCGAAGTGACCTGGTTTGTCTTTGGTGATTTGAGCTTTAAAGACAGGGTGCCACATTCTCCTCTCTGACACACCAATACACGCTCGCTAAAGCCCATGGGCAGAAGCTGCTTGGCTGCTCTGGCCCAGGGAGATAGAGCTCGTGGGGCCCCCCCAGAGGCCCTGTGCTGCCTGCTCTAGAGGCTGCAGGAGGGCTTCTGCTGAAGCCCACCCCGAAGGTGGCACTGGGGATCAAATGGGCTGCTTGTCCCCATGGACAGGAAGCCCCAGGCACAGTGCTCAGCCACAGCAGGGGCAAGGCTGCAGGCACGCAGCACTGCTGTTTCCACACATCTACCCCGAGATGCCCCAGAGCGCAGGGACATAAGGGCGCTGCGCCTGCATCAGCTTTATGCAATATTCATGGAAAGGAGGGGCAGGAAGTGCTGGCAAGTTTAGGAGGGTGGAGGGAATCTGATCACTCACAACAAATGAACACAAACGAGAGAGAGAACCTTGCTCACTGGAGGTACATTTTTTGCCTGTAAATGGATTAGTCAACAATCCAAACCACTTCTGCATGTCATCATTTAGTATTTATATAAGGCATTTCCATGACAATTTGCTGGTCTATTCAGCAATTGGAGGCTCCCTCCAGGTGCCCAGGTTAACACAGCAGCAAAGGCTGGGTCCCCTAGGTCACCCTGGGCTCTGCTCGCTAGATGTTACTGATGCTTTAAAAAGCCAGACAACAGCAAACACAAAACTAATAGACAGTCTAGAATGTCAACTGGCAGTTTTTATGATTCAGCAGCTATGAACTGGGAAGAGGAAAAAACAAACCCAAAACCTAGGAAGTGGAATCATACTTATCCTTTCAATGTTTCCAGCAGAAAGATAAGGAGGAGCCTTCTCTCCCTTTCCCGTGTAAAAGCAAAATTGTCAGCACCCAGAGCGAGGATACTTACAAAATAAATAAAGCTCAAATTCTCAAGAAACTATAGTATTTAGCATCCACCTTAGACCTGCTGAAGTCTACGTGTTGCCCTAAGGCTGGCTTTAACAGATACAAACTAAACATTCATTATGAGCTTCTCTGATATAAGGCAACTTTAAAAAGATTCTCTTATGGATGGGGAAGAGGAGAGTCTTCCCCACTTTCCAACAATGGCTGTGTTATCATGTTGGCTGTAGAAAGAATTACATTGAGAGATCTTGCTGTTCGAACACCTATGAACCTCTCTGGATTCTTCCAGCCATCTGAGGTGGACATTCCTACTGTCCAGCCTGGTCTTTTTTTGCACCCAAGACATTAACATTATCAAACAAGAGACCCAGCCAAAGCTAGATAAGGCAACAAAAAAGCATTGCTCTCTTCCCCAAGTAAACAAATCAGGGTTTAACCACAAACATGTCCCAGACCTTCCAGAAGGGAGGAGGGAAAGGTGGGTAAATAAAATAAAATAAAATTAAAACAAAACAAAACACAAAAAGCATTCTCTGTGCAAGTAGAAGCAATAATAAGCAAATTAAAAAGGGGCTGTTTCTAAATATACATTCAGTCAGTCAGGCACGCACGTGCTCCCATGCTCGCTCTCACACAGACTGCACACACACACCAGCTGCACACAAGTTTCCAGGCTCACCAGCAAGTTCCCTTGCAGGTTGCCTGCTGGGAAGAGAAGAAGAATAAACCAAACATGCCTACCAAGAAAAAATACTCCCCGGCCAACCAAACCAAACCAAACCAAACACCCCACCCAACACCCCAGCAGTCCTTGACAAGGAATAGAAAGGAGCGTTCACTTCTGAAGTGAAGGGGCGGTGTGTCTCTTCTGGTGATCCGAGATGCAGCATTAGTTAAAGGTTGTAAAAGATTTGGGGAGGGCTGGGGGCAGAGAGGGGGTGGAAATGTCTAAGAGTTCACACGTATACTAAGTAAGGAAAAAAGTGCAAAACTGAGGCAACGTATCGGAAGTCTTATTTTGTCTGTCTGTCTGTTTTGTGTTTTGTTTGCTCTCTCGTTCCCGTTCGGCTCTCAGCAGCGCGAGCTGGAGTCTTGCTCTAGTTTTATGGTTAGGGTGGGCTCCACGGCCACGGGGGCCCCGTTGGCATAGTGGGAGGTTTTGTAGGTGATGGAGTGATCGCTCTTCTTGGCCGCATAGCGGAACCGGTGGTAGTGAAGCACAAGAGCCAGCGCGACGGAGACCAGCACCACAACAGCACCTCCGGCGGCAATAACGTAATACCAGTAGGCTGGGATGGGCTGCACTGACACCGTGTCCACTGTGGGCTCGGTCCCTGGCAGGAGGGTTGCCCCTGGGGAGGAGACACAGAACAGGGTTGCTAGGTGGGAGGCATGCACACGCACAAACAAACACACATGCTTGCAAAGTACAGCACCGAGTGACACTAGGGCCCAGGGCAGCTCCAGGTACGGGGTGTGCTCCTGCAAGGAGCTGCCTGCACTCACTGAGCCACGTGTTAATGCGCCTCTCTCTTTCCTTTTAATTAAGCAGGCTGCCTGGCTCACAATGCAAATTCCATATGTACGCTATTATTACTATTATTTCTGGCATCAACAAATGTTTTTTTCCCCTCTTTTTTTGGCCTTCTCCAGATGAACCGCCTGGTTTTGTCTCTGTATGGCAGATGTTGTCACACAGTGACAAAGCCCATCACGTCCCTAATTGGAGGAAGAGCAAAATCTCAGATGGCCAAGGAAGTTACCACAGGAGATTGGGAAAGAAATTACATGAAGAAACATTTGTCATTCTTACAGCCAAGACAGGGAGCAAGATCTCTTCCTGAAAGTGCTTGGTGCACAGACCTGCTCTCACTAGGTGTCCCATTCACAGACTTACAGATTTAATTATTAAAGCAAGATAGTATGCGTATGATGATGCATGCTGATTTCGTGCATGGTGTAGGCTGTGACATCCCCATCAGAAGCCCATGCTCATGACAGTTCAGGTAAGCCAAGCCCATGGCTGCCTCAGGGCTCAAGGGCATGGAGCAAACAGGCTCAGCCCACGGCAGCACGCACATCCCGAGCAGGTGTGGGTTGGTGCTGGTGTCCATGGCCAGGGAGCAGCGTGGCACTGACCCTCCTGCACTCACTGCTCAGCCCTCCCAGCTCTGCTCTCAGGCTGCAGGGACCCTGGGGAAGGGAATGGCTGCATCACATTTATGTACTGGCTGCTTCTAGGGGCCAGAGTTCCTGGGGAAGCTTTCCAAGGGTCTTGCTCTTCGGCAGGGGCTTCTAGAAGAAGCTTAAGAGGATAACCAGGGGAAGAACAAAATGGTACAGGATTGCATCTGGCCTGAAAAACACAGAGGTATCTGACCACCTCCCACAGCACTACACCATACTAGAGCCACCAGCTGCGTGCTCAGCACCAGGGCAGCTTTACTGCTGCTGCTAGCACAGGAGATAAAGCAAAATGGTACTTCCTTGGCCATTCCCTCCCCTCCTCAAAACCCGAGAAAAGGGAGTGAAAATGAGAATGAAGACTATACCCAGATGCATAATAAAACCAAAAAACCCCAAGAAAAAACAAACATAAAACAGAGAAAAAACACACGGACAAGATAAGTCCTGCTTTTACAAAGCAGGAGGCTGGGAACCACCCACATATTTGTCACTACAGGCAAGCAATTTGTATGGCTCAGGAGCAGCCTGCACCACCCTCCATCCTGTCTCACCCCAGCTGCCCCATCCCTTCCACCCAGGCTGTGCTGGTGTGGGGGCGACAGACCAGGCCAGCAGCCCCCCACCTCCTCCTGCCCCTCTGCCTGCTCCCAGCACAGAGCACAAAGGTATCATGTCCTGGGGCATGGCCTCGGTTCTGCTGAAAGTCTGCCGCTGCCTCCCACACAGATGCAGCCCCAATGGGTCCATACATCTCACTGCCATCCCTCACAGTGCTGGTGCGAGTTGGCCCCTGGGAACACTACAGATCTGCTCTAGGTGCAGAGGTTGCACATGTTTACTCTTGTTGTCAGCCTACGCTTACAACAGTATCTTCTTCTAGTGAGAGATGTGCTTACAATACCTCTTATATGGCTGGTATGCAACAGATGGGAGCATGAGGGTAGATCATGCTGTGGTACCAAGCCTGTGCCCCTGACCCTCCCTACACATCCTGGGCTGGTGGGTGGCCGTGTGCTGTGCCCCAGTGATTCTGCTAGTGGGAAGGGTGCCTTGGAGGCTTCAGCCCAAGCCAGCCTTTGTCCATCCCTGATGGACTCTTGTGCAGGCAAAGAGTGAGCCTGAGGGGCGGTGCAACCCGGATCTGGCCTCAGCCCCTGCTACTGCACCTCACGGCCCTGCTGCTGAGATAGCAGCCGTCTGGAGAGTTCATTTAGCAACTACAGTCATTAAGGAGTCACACTCGCTTGTCTCCAAGCCTTAACGTTGCCAATTCCCAACATTAACAATTGTTCTTCCTTACGCTGTCAGCCACTAAATATAGCTGCCAGTCCACTCAGCACAGAGCTGATGTTATCTGCTTTTACTGGCTCTGCTGCTCGCTGGAAGTTTTCTTTTATACCGTGGAAAAGTTCTCTGCTCAGGGAGATGGAAAAAAAAAATCCATCTTTGTAACTTAATAACTTTTCCATTCCCCTTTGCCTTCCGCCACACACGCGCTTGCCCTTCCTCATCCCCTCACTGGGGCTCTCGCCTTAGCAAATAAATGCTTCTCTCCCTTCCTCTTAAGTCATTGGGTGCACTGGTTAAAGCAGGACGTGCAATGCAGGGCACTGCGATGCAGGGAAACATCACAGGGTGTGCTCTGTGCTCCTCTCAGCCTGGCCAGGGCCCCACTCTGGCAGCCTGACAGGCAGCCACCTCAGAGCTGTGCAACAGGGATGAAAACCCCAAACAAGCAAGAGCAAAAGTCATGCTGGGGAACAAGGAGGGAATCCTCCTCACAGAGCCTCCCAGGAGACTGGCTGCTGGCTGTCACTGCCATGCCACCGTTGTGTTCACCTCCATAAACACTGCCATAAACCACTGTGGACCAGCAACACAGCCAGACTTTTCACAGACGGCACAGATGAAAGCGAATGTTAAACTTGTCTAATTCAAATTCCACAAAACTCATGTGTTGGCCTTGATCCCTTAGCTGCTACCTGTCACTTCTCCAGTAATGTATCCCTGCCTTGATTTCAGGATACCCAGTGTGGGAGAACTCACCAATCCACAGGTAAATTCTCCCTACAGTCTGTCTCCACGCTTTCTGGAAGATGTCTCTTATTTTTAGCCTGCTATTTATCTAACTCCTTGCTGCCAGCCACTTGTTATGCCTTTTCCTTAAGGGTGAGATGCATCAACTCTCAAATGCAGCACAGTTTAAGCACACTTGACTGGTCTTCTAAGATCCCGACCCACTAACTGGAAGATATTCCTCCCACACAACTCTCTTATTATTTGCTTTGTGATCCTTGAGCCTGAAAGGTGCATGTTTTCAGCTTTGCTCCTGAGCAAGGAGAGCAAGGATTTGTTATTATTTTTAATGGCATTTGACTTTTCCAGCTCAACACATAATTGCAGGGGTGGGGAGTGCAGAGCTTGTCAATACTTTCTTCGCAGTCTTTCCTCTGAAGCTCCCTTCTTCCTCTATCCAGGGACTTCTTCCACTCCTTTTACCTGTTCCTGTTGTGCATTCTGTCTCCCCCACATTGCAATACCTATCGTGCCTTCTCCAGTCTTCACCTGTCCTTCATCTTTCCCTCTGCAGTTTTCTCTTTCCCTGGTCTTTCCATCCCTCTGTCCCATCTACGCTTGCCCTGCAGACAGAGAAGCCTTTTCAGCTTTCTGCTGCAATTACTCTCCTGTTGTGGCCAGCACTGGGACATCCACAGGGAAGCTATCAATGGGCAAAGCTTGCCGGGGCAGGGAAAGGACTGTGTGCTGGGCACAGCACTGGCTTATGCTGCTCTCTGTGCTGGGCACAGCTAGCGCTGCCCTGACCCAGCTGGTGTGCCCTGGGAAATACAGGAAAATGGAGGAATGAAGGCAGTGGAGCAGGGGTGGAAGAGGAAAAGAAACAACATGCGCAGGCAGGACTCTGGGATAGATTCAGTGTGAGGTCCAAATTGATAACACAGACTACAAGCCCTAAAAGATGAGGATCCTGTCTGCAAAATAGTTACCAGGCCAGGCTCAGGAGAACACAGAGAGATGGATCAAATGAAGAACAGTCTTCAGTTGTCAGCTAAGAATACTGCAACAGGTTTTCAGTAACACAAGTCTGAGAAGCAGGATAAATAGGCAGCCTATCCACAGGCAAGCCCAAGTTCCTAGTTATTGCAGTTATGTGTACCACTGTAACACTTGGCATCATTCCCTGCACGTCTCCTGCTAGCAGTGCTTCACACCCTGCTTCATGCCCCTAGAAGCAAGCTGCCCCTTGCCTTCAGTTTCATAGAATCATAGAATGAATCACAGAATGGCTTGAGTTGGTCGGACCTTAACAATAATATAGTTTCAACCCCCTGTCATGGGCTGGGTTGCCAATCACAGGATCAGGCTGCTCAGGGTCCCATCCAACTTGGCCTTGAAAGTCTCCAGGGATGGGGCATCCACAGCTTCTCTGGGAATTCTGTGCCACTGCCTCACCACTCTCTGAGTAAAGAATTTCTTCTTAATATCTGATCTAAATTTATCCTCTTTTAATCTAAAATTACTTACCCTTGTCCTATAACTATCAGACCATGTAAAAGGTTGGTCTTCCTCCTGTTTATAAGTTCTCCTGAACTACTGAAAGGCCAGAATAAGGTCTCATCAGAGCCTTCTCTTCCACCAGCTAAACAAGCCCACTCCTTCAATCTCTTTTCATAGGAGAGGTGCTCCAGACCTCTCAGCACCTTTGTTTCCTCCTCTGGACCCACTCCAACAGCTCCATGTCTTTTCTGCGCTGGGAGCACCAGGCCTGGGTGCAGTACTGCAGGTGGGGCTTCAAGAGAGCACAGCAGAGGGGGACAGTCACTTTCCTTGCTCTGCAGGCCATCCCTCTTAATGCAGTCCAGCCTCAATCCCTGCTTTCCCATGACTGCCACAGCTTCCAGCTCATGCACCTGCCTGAGGCAGCTTTGCCCCCTACAGAAATGTGTTGCCTGTAGGGCAGAGCACAGATATATTGAATAGACCATCAGGAGAGCAGGGGACAGAGCGTGCAAGGATATTAATCTCAACTGACAGCAAAAGGTGTGCTGACAAAACTGGTAAACAACTTAAAAATTAAGGGGAGGCCCAAGTTTGCTCTCCATCACAACACAATCCCTGGGTGCCTTCCTGTAGAGGTATGAAGAAAAACAAAATCCAGAAACTACCAATGCAGAGTACACTGATCTTCCCCAAAAAGCAGATAGCTCTTACCACTCCAGAGCAAGACAAACAGCATCCCCACTGGCTGTTCAAACAGTGAAGCATTTTTTCTGAATTTCCCACCTTGTATCGTACTCCATAGGCTAGGACACAGAAATGCCAGTTTTTGTCCTTCAGGCTAATATTAAACTGTTAAATGTATCATTTCACTTTGTTTTCCTTTTATTGATTGTCAACTTCAGAGCTCCTGATGGCAACTTAGTCTTTCACTTCTATATCCAAACTGCTTTCCCCTTCCCAGCCCTACCATACTTCACCAGTAGCTTGAACACCACCACTGCCAGAGCATCCATGAACATCCTTCCCCCACAATAATATAAGCCACTGCCACCTCATTTCGCTTCTAAGAGGCTACTACTTTTTTGTTCAAGTCAGTTGATAGCTTTCCTTTACTCCTAAGGCTCTGCTGCTCTTTGGGATGCCAAATGCCTCCTGATTGCAGGTTTCTCCATCTTGTTCAACCCCGGGTCAGTGGGACTTGTCAGTTTGCTTGCTCTCTGGCACTCAGCAGGAGTCAGAGGGTGCCATCCTCGGCTGTGGCACCAGCAGAGATTTAGCACACACTTGCAATTTCATTGCTCAGAACATCTCAGTTTGTTCAAGCAAGCACTTAACATTCCTTTAATTTAAAAGCCCATGCCAGCAAAAAGAGAAGTACATTTTACCTGTAAAGTAGAAGTTCTCACCTGGGAAAGCTGTGATGGGTTCTGCAAAGGAAAAGAAAAATTCAGAATTAGAGAGGAGAAAATTTGACAGAAGGACGCAGCTTATCTATCCATTGATTTGCAATTTCCAAATGGAGCAGGTGTGCGGCCCTACCCCACAGATGCTATGTGGTGGGAACAGTGTGGGGTTCCAGCCAACTCCACCACAACGGGGAGAAAACCGTGTCTCAGTCAGGGACTGACCAGAGGCAGAAAGCCTCAACTTGGACACGGACTTCAGACAAAAATGTGTAAGGCTGAGGGTCATTTGGATCCAGCTGGTTGGCCTGAGTCATCAGAAGACAAATCCTGACCTGGCTAACGATGCAGTTCTGAAACCCCCTAAAATTTCCATGACTAGTTTGCTTTCTGGCTCAACTCTGTCGTCATTATTTGCTTGAGAACTCTATTGCTTCTGAGTACCATGCTCCTCTCTATACCACAGTGCCAGTAAACAAAAGCAAGTGATTTTTTCTTTCTTTCAAGATACTTTGAAGAAGTAATCTATTACAAATTTCTGGATCTGAAAAGCAATAATCAGTGCTTATTACTGATTACTTTCTTGCAGAAGTAATAGACTTCTGATTATTTTTAGATTACTTCTGCATTATGCCTGTGAGTCACACAAGCAGACTGGCTCTGTTGAGTGCTATGAAATCATCACTCAAGTTCAGAATGCGAAGGACACATCTGTCAAAGGGAAAAATTATTCTGACTTTTTTTTTTTTAATTAGAGTTCTTTCATGCTAAAAAGGAATCCGATTACTTCCCAGGATTATAACAGAAAAAAAAAAACCAGTAGCCTGTGCTGCAGTCAGCTATTCTCACAGCTCTGACCAAGTGAGTGCAGTTGGCGGCATTAGAAATGATCCATAAGTTGTGTTCAAATTTGCAATGGAATCCCTTCATCAGAAATGGTCTGAAATGATCGGTTTTAAGATTCCCATTCAATTTCCTAGAATTTTGTGCAGCAGTTTGGTGTTATTTCTAGGTCTGGCAATGCTTGAAACTTTATAATTTACTCATGCATTGTATCAAAATATTAAGCTTTAGTTTCAAGGCCTGAGATACAATAACACTGAGTTAAGTGAACTGCTGCACTCAAAAGACGTTAGATAGGAAATGCTATTTGTGTTAATCATCCATCTTCTTGCTTCTCTTTAATGCCATAGAAGGCAAGGGATTAAAACACCACTGTCAAACCTTAATACAGGGAATCTGACATATGAAGCATTAGCTCCTTTGGCAGATAGGAGACCAGCAGAGTTCAAAGCATCAAAGAAACTGGGACCTACGGTACTCAGGAGCATCTCTGAGCCAGCCCTGCTCCTCTGTTCTATTAGCAATACCAGTCACTGCGCCATCTTCACCATCACCTGTCTGCCCCCCAGCCTTTCACAGGCACAGTTCATCCTGTGCCTCACTCCCTGAGACACACACCTCAGCAGCAAGCATCCATCCCACTCAGGGTAGGAGGCACCAGGAGCCTCACTCAGTGGTATTTATGAGTGGTTAGCCGCTAAACCTGCCCGTCCCGGGGCAAAAAGAAGGGCAGGGCCTGGCTCCTGTGAGCAGCTCTTACATGAATCCCACTGACAGAATACAGCTACTCCCATCCTCAGCTGGAAAAGCTGATCCACACCCAACCTAGATGGTGAGCAGAGCCATTGGAGTGTGAGTGTGATATGTCAGACAGGGCAGAGCAATGCTCCACCACTGAACTGCTAAAATACACCTTTTTCTCTGTCTACTTTTTTTTTCAAGTCCTCTCTCTCTTTCACATTGAGAGACCCTAACTGGCTTTTGGCCTGGTTTAGGGAATGGTGAATTCTAGGACAAGAATTCCTTTTGTTATTCTGTTAACACTGCTGTAAAACCCCTCTGCTATCTTATTTCTTATTAAAGAAGACTCCGTTTGAACTCATCAGCTCCTCTAAGCATGTAATATTGACTGACAGCTGGTTTCTTTTGTGCAGCACTTTCCTTTTAGATTTGGTGAATGTTCTTATCACATAGAATAGTCCTCAGTCACCCTCAGCTGCTCTTTCAGCTTAGCACAGCAGAGACATGTGCTTCTTGCCTTTCACGCCAACGCAGTCAGAAATCCCCGTCCCCCAGGGACCGATTCTTCCAGAGTTGAGGAGAATCCCAGCTGAGATCCAGGAGCTGCCGGTAACTCAAGGCGCAGAGAAGTGGCAACCTCCCGTGAGCTCTCCAAGCTCATCTGCCCACACCATCCCCAGCCCCCAGCAGCTGCTGCACGTACCCATGCAGTACTCCAGTGGGATGTCGTTGCCCAGCCGGATGTCATCCAGAGCCAGCTCTCCTGCGTGGCCATTGCGTATAAATCCCTCAAACACTATCTGTGGGAAATCAGGACAAGAAACATCAGCGTTAAGCCAGGATGCAGGGAACCACTCCTGGACCTGACGGCAATGGCAAGAAATCTGCTCCTGGACTTTCCTGCACACCTGTGTGGACCTGAGAGCAGTTCTGCTTCCACCTCCTGCCTCCACCACCCTTCACCCAGGGTAAGCTGCTCTGTGGTGAAGAGCTCACAGGGAGACCACTACCTGTCCTGACAGCACTCAGCATGCATTTTGCTCAATTAAATGCCTCTTACGTGGAGTGAATCAATGCTCAGCACTGCAAGCCATCTCCTACCCTTCTGCCCTAACGCTGTGAGCGGCACAGTGCTGACTTACAGCAGCAGCAAATCTGGGCTGTGGTGTTTAATAGAGTCCCACAGCTGGGCCACGATCAGAAAAAGGAAGGGAAGGACACAATATGCACGTGGATACATTAGCTGCAGAGTGCAATTCCCATCAACGCTGCATAAAAAGTACTGAAATGTTACAGAGGGGTCAATTTACTCCTACTTAATCACGGGCAAAATATATTTACAAAAATAAATAGAGTCATTAGCTCTAAGAACTGCTGAGGGAGAGACTACCATTATTTACATAATGATGATGTTATTTAGCTAATGCCTGTATATTCATGTTTAATGCACGAAGTAGTCAGCCAATGCCCATCATGCTTATCTGTAGGCATATTGTGCTTACTAGTATTCTATTAAAAAGCCCAGATCAATACATGAAAACTAGCCACAGAACTCCAGAGCAGAGCTCTGGCTTTAATTCTCCGTGCCTAGTCCTGAGTGTCCAAGCACTCTCCTGGGGCTCATATGCCACAGATTTCCTCTCTGCTCTTCAGGTAGCCCTTCTCTCTGGGGTGCCCACAAGGACACCTCCCTGCAAAGCCACGAGCTCTGTTCCCATCCCTGCTGCTTGGGCACAGGGCTTTGGCTTGCTCCCTAGAGCGGGTGCTGACTCTGGTCAGCCTGGCCTCTCTGATCCTCATCGGGAAGGGGGAAATACACAGGAAAAAATGCGGAAAAAATAAAAGAGGAAAAAAATATTTGCAGAGTGGGAGATTTGACGAATACAAAAGGCAACAGGCTGAACAAAGGCCCAAGTCTGTGCAGAAGACAGGCACTCTCTGAATAACAAACAGTGTCGCTTAGTTACTATAGTAACCCAAGAAACACAATGCAAACAGCCTCTCTCAGCCACATTCCCTAATGACAACGGGTCCTGGCTGCGCACCATAGCATTAAGGCTCTGCTGGGGGCGCACGTCACCCCGCGTCTTACCCGGTACTCCATGTCGTAGCTGGGCAGGATGATGCGGCCCTCCCTCCACTCCTTGCCCTGGTCCTCTGCGATGATCCACAGTGCCTTGTGCTCCTGGCTGGCCTCTCGCCAGACCCGCAGCATCACCCCACTGCTGCCCCACACCTGGTACTGGAACACCATGCACACAGCACTGCGGGGCAGGTAGATGGTGGGGCTGATGAGCCGGGCGCGCTGGCTTTCCCTCCTCCCGCTGCTCTGCAGCCGCAGGTAGCTCTTGACATCTGTTTGGAGAAGAAAACCCATCTATAGTATTTCCACTTGCAACAGGTATCTCACCTCCTGCTTCGGGGGTTTGGCACTGCATGGTCAGAAAGGTGCTGTGGGAGCAGGGTCACCCATGGCAGCTACACAGTCCTCAGTCAGGATCTCACTCACAGCTGCACTGCGAGGACCCTAAAGCACAGCCCAGAGGAGGGACCTGGACCTTGCAAGCAGGGGTATGCACAGATGACATCTGTGTCATCTTGAAGGTGGTTGAACAGAAGGGATTCTCTTCCTTCAACATTACTTTTAAAATTGTGCCATGATTTTTGCCAGTGCTCAGGGAGAAGATCTGGTATACTTGTTATCCCTTGATCTGAATACAGATAGAAGCAAAAAAAGCCAACATAGATGAAAATACCTGGGCACGATAGACTAACTGAGCACCCACAGCAATAGCAGAAGAGCAGTATCTGCACTTTGAAAGTGCACCTCCAAAACTGAAACGGAGAGCCCTGAAAGGCTCCATCCAGAACCCTAGAGCCAACCTCGCCACTGCCACAGTGCTTTGGTAACACAGCAGCCTGTGTAAGCTATGTCACACAGCCACTGGCCCTGCTGCTGCTCCCTTGTCACTGCCAGACAGATGGGCTGGAACCAATGGCTGTGAGATACATGGCTTCTAAAATAAATGCAGGACAAGAGAGCAGAAAGATTTGACATCATTCTGCTCCTGAGATGCATGACTGAAATACATCAAAAAGCGTATCCACTCCATATGAACTTTTAGTGATTTTGCTGCATGAAGGACAAATATGTCCCTGATCGGACACATAAAGAAAGAGCAACATTTTCCAGCACTATTTTCCAGGACCTATGAAATGCACTTGGGTCACTTGGCACTCTGTGCCAACAAACATTAGCAGAAAAAAAGATGAAAGCATGTTTGCCCACTCTTGCTTGAGTGCATCACTTGAGGAAGTACCATGCCGTTCTCTAATGCTGGAGTGTTCTCGTGATTTACCTTGGAGTGGTGGTGGTGCAGGAGGAGATGTGGGGGATAAACAAGTGGAAGAAGGAAAAAAAGCACAAACTGTACTCCATGACTGAGGAGCGATAAGGCATAATAAGTCATCAAGGTCTCCTGAATTGAAATCCTCTTTCTGTAATTCACTACAAGCCTCTTCATAGCAAAAAGCAACAACAAGAAAAGGCAGCAACAACAAACAAGGTGGAAGAGCAAATCAAACTACAATTACACAATTATCTCACAGTTCAAAGGGTCTCAAAGGCAGTCCTTACAGCTCTCAAAGGCAGTCCTAACTAAAAGCACCACCCAGGCTCATTAATGATCAAATTCAGATCCTGTGTTCAGGGACATCCATTTTGGTGCCAGGATCTAGGCAGCCTGATTGAGGCACAGGATGTGAGCCATCCCTGGGTGCATCCAAAGCTCACATTTCGTGTGCTCCCTGCCCAGCATATGCTAGGGCCCTGAGAGCTCTGCAGCCATCCAAAGGGATGTGGGGATGCTGAGGCTTTGGTTTAAGAACCCAACTGCTCACCTGTGCCAAGGGTTTGGGCATCTCTCTTGAGCTCCTGACAATGACCTTTGGAGTGGACAACTGGGCATAAGCAGACATTTCTGTATCATTTGAAGATAAAGTGGCTGGATAACTGTAATGGCCAGCTGCACCTTCTAAGGGCCCCACGAATCTGCTGCAGTTGACTGAGCAAGTGCACTGCAGAGGTGATTATTGGAGCTGTGTGTGGGAGCCTGGTGGTTCCAGAAGTCACTGATACAGTAAATGGAAGGCTTTGGCACAGAAAGGACCTGAAAAGATGATTTCCCATGCTAAGACGCTTGAAGGGAGCCTTGCAGTGATGAGCCGATCAATTCTTCCAGGATCAGAAATGCATTTTCATCTCTTTCCCAGAACTTTGCAGCCCTTGCTCTGGCTCACGCAGAAGTTGCTTCCCCACTGAAGTGGTACTGGCAGTTCAAAACCCTGGCGCAGAGGAAGGCAGGACAAACCTGCTCAGGCATTTTAACCTACTGCTGTTTCTGCAACTGATGCTACTGCATAAATCTCATGGAAGATTTATGGGTTCATCTGGATGTGGAGGAGCCAGAGGAGCGTGAACATGCAGCCATTCCCAGCCAGGAAGCATTGAATGTGTATAGCAGTGAGCCCGGATAAATCACCAGCCGGGCTCTGCAAACAAACCATCTGGCTCACACAGTTTCCTCTTGGCGTGCCCATCCTCTCCTGCCAGCAGGCCATCTGAGAGGACATTGGGGGCAGCGGGGGTATGCACCACAGGTCAGGCTACAGCCAGCAGCCATACAGCCACTCCCTTGCCAAGGTCAGGCATCCTGAGTGCGTGGTCCTGCATACTCCAGCCCCTCTCTGGAGAAACACACGTTCCCTTGCTGGTCTCAGCAGCACATCTGGAGGTTTTCCAGCAAAACATGTTGGGCAGGATGTACACAAGCAATTACCCACATCCCAGGTTCCCATAGCATTTCCCCCTCGCTGGGCATTGCTGACTTACAGCACTGCTCCTATAGAGGCTGCATGCTGCCCTGCCTTCGCTTACACACCTCCAAAAGTCATTGCACTCTTCCTCATTGCAGAGCTTCTTTCAGGGTGTACTTTAGTGACAACACCACAGCCCACCTCTGCTCTGGACCCTGGTGCCTGCACAGCCACAAATGCCACTCTGGGCTTGGGGATGTCAAGGCAAGGCCAGGTCCTGGTCCTGCTACCATGCTGAGGCCGTGACCTGAGGCTGTGTCAGCCCTTGCCTTTCCCTGGAGAAGGGGAGATCTCAGCCTCTCTGTGGCAGCAGTGTGCTCAGGTGCACGGGATGACAGCAGATGAATAAGCTGACTGAGATTGGGTAGTTGCATATTTCTATTTTTTTTTTTTTTGGCAAATCATGCAAAGTCACCTCAAAAAGCTGCCACTGTAATTGTACTGACAGGCTTCTCCTCAATGACAGACTTTCATTTACAAAGGGAAATCAATCCTCTGTAAAACTAATATTTATATTAACTAGATCACTGCGTCTGCTGGAAATATCCCCTCAATTTTGATTATGTGCTAATTAGCCTGCCAAGTCCTTGCCATTTCAGTCTCTAAATCAGTCCACGAAAAAGCATTAAATGCTGCACCTGCCCAGCATCAAGCCCTCAACCTGCCCGTGGAGCCTGGCTAATGGACGGGCCATTACATCCCCTCTCTTAATTAAGCCTCTTGTCCTTCTCAGCGCCGTGTGGCCGCAGTCCCTCAGCCTCCTCCTGGGTGTGCAGGGAGGGCACAGTGCCCCTGACAAGCCAGGTGCCAATTAGCACCTGACATTTAGCTAAGCGGGCTGCTACCCAGCTCCAGCCCAGCAGGCAGTGAGCACTGCCATATGAAAGGTGCACACAGGCCTCCCTGTGCCCAGCTGTGTGCATGCACAATGACAGGCTGAGCAGTACATCCATTGTGCACGCTGCTCGCACGCATCTCTGCTTGCCTGCTCACACACGCTTACCCAAATGAGGCTCTAGTGACTCACGGGCTGCTAAGGCATGGAGTGATGTATGCACTGAGATTTGAGCAACAGCTTCTGGCTTTCCAGCCTGGTTTTACACTTGGCATGTGTCATTGGCTTTTGGGTCCAAAAAGTGATTAGGGGTGCAACAAGATAAGCAAAGAATAAAAGGGGTGAGCCTAAGAGGAATGGTTCCTTCACCCCTGCCTCCAGCTCCTGGCAAGCAAGAGTTTTGCAGACAGTGCAGGGACAAGAGCAACATCAGCCATAACCTGAGCCTTAGCTCCAATCAAGTGCAGCCTGGCCCAGCCTGTCCATCCTCTGTGCCCTGGGTGTCACAGGGCCCAGCTCCACTATGCCACAGAGACAAACGATGTCAGGGTGTGCTGTCCTCATTGTGCAAACATGGGAAGGAGAACTGTGTTCAGCTCTGCTGAGATGCAGTCTGCACTGCACACCACAAAGCTCCCTTCTACTTCAAAGGAGACAGGATCAAGCCAAGAGGTCAAAATATGCCCCCAAGGCATAAGCCCTGAGAGTGAGCCCTATGAGAGTGCAGACCAAGCCCAGCTCAGTTCCATTAGCACCATGAAAACCTTTCTGATGGGTTGGATCAAGGCCTTCAGGCAGAAATTCTCATGGACTGCAGGAAAAATATAAAATTTTTCCTCTTAAGGATCCCATGGGAAAAACAAAGGAATGGTAAAGGGTCACCACCAGCTTAAAAACAACTCGGCATTTGTTTTCCTTATAAAATAAGCTCTTATGAAACTTCAGAGCACTAAAAACATTCCCCTGCTGGAAACACTTTGAAACAAATAAACCTTTCCTCACAGCGCCTGCAGCCTGAGGAGCTGCATTCTTTGCTTCGGGGCCAGCAGGGTCACATCATCATCATCAGCTCCCATTGGGTTTTGCAGCCTGGCACAGGACCCAGCTGGCCAGGAGAGCTCCAAGGCTCCAACTGCCCTTCTTGTGTGCACATACACCCGAACAGTGTGGGGCTCACAGCTCAGCTGCGGGCTCTGACCAAACAGAAAGCAGGGTGTGTGAGGGATGCAGATCTGTGGTGCCTTCCTTGGACCACAAGGTATTCACAAGAACACAGGAGGGAAAAATTGAGCAAAGCACACCTAATCCAGCTTCTGATTATGGCATATTCATGTGGCACCACTGAGAGCAATGCAACTGCACCTGCCAGCTGAGGTTGTGACCCAGGTCCTGTACACCCTCCTGGTGAAATTCAAAGAGCTGCCCAACTCACTACTCCAGGCTTATTTTCAGATCCTTAAGACCTCTGTCTTGACACTGATAGCACACTGCCATTGCATGCAGCAGGAGAAGGTATGAAATCTCATTGAAACCTGAACTTGCTGCTGAAGTTTGCTAAGTGCAGTAAAGGAAAAACATTTTACAGATGGGAAGCATCTGAAAATTCATGGAGGGAAAAATCCTGGCAACCTCTCATGAGAGCAATGGAAAAGGGAGTAAGAGCATTTTTCAGGCTTGCAAAGGGCAGGGCAGCAGCTGGACCCATGCTAGGTTTCTGCTGAGTTGGGCACTTTGGGTGCACACTCCCCACCAGGGTCTCCAGCCGTGTAACGGGAGCCTGCAGGAGAGGACGTGGAGCTAATCCGTGGTGTGAAGGGCCCAAGGAACACAGCACTAAAAAAAGAAACGCAGTGCTGCCTGAAAGAGTATCTTGGAAATAAAAATAGTGGAACGAGAGCAGTGGGTGTCTTCTCAGACTCAAGAAGTTCTCCATGCCAAAGACAAGGAGGAATTGCATGCAGTGCATAAAATGAAATCAGGCACTATCTGAGGAATTCAGGCCTGTCTCTCAGCAGATTTTTCTAATCAAGTGCCTCACAGAGGATTTTTCAGCATGGTCATTTCCTTCCCCCCCCCTCCCCCCATGCAGGCTGAGGAGCCGGGGCTCCTCCTTTCATTATAACTCTTTCCCATTTAATTTTAATTTTTGTTATGCCATTTTCAAAAGAAATAGAAACATATTCCACGTGGTTCTTAAAGGCACAGCACATTTCCTTGCTACTGTGGAGTGGCTGCAGGCTTTGGCTAGGGCCCGCACCTTTAAATGGGAGTAAATGGTGCTCCAGTGGCTTTGAGTTCCCATTAGCTTCTGCCCTCCCCTAAACCAAGCACAGCTGCTCTGCTTCACCCAACTGCTCACCCCAGGGTGGGGAACTCACAAGAAAAGACCACCCTGAACAAGGGCTTTTCATTCCTTGCTCCCTGGAGTCTGCGGATGAATTTTGTAAGTAGAAACAAAGTGCTGGAGGGAGTGTGAGGGAAAGCCAGGGGAAGAATCAGGGAGTGTGAACGAAACAATGCTTCGATTCTGTCCCAGCCGAGGGGCAAGCGCTGCCTCTTTTTCATGTTTCTTGTTTTGTTTTGTTTTTTTTTTAAGCTGTGCAGGGAGGAAAGATGCAAATAGTTGTTTCCCTTTGTGTCTTGTCCTCTTAATTTTGTAGAGCAGGACCAAAGCCCTTCCGCAGCACTGTGCCATGCGGGCAAGGCAAGCATGTGGCTGTACCCCTTGCCAACTTAGCCAGGAGGCCACGTAGCTTGTGTCGTGACTGCGGCTGTTCAAGACGTGACCAGAGCAAGGGACACTCATGCTGCTTCAGAGCATGGCTCTGAGTCACTGTGAGCAGCTGCAAACCTCCAGCAGCTGAGATGACTGGGGCTCAGAAATTGCCATGCTCACAGCTTGGCCGCCGTGTTCCTCCACAGCCATGGGAACATCACTTCAGGCCTCCGGAGCTGCTGCCTCCTTCCCTCCCTCTGTTCATACAGACCGTGACTTCCTGACAGGGTCTGAATGCCAGTGTGTGCCTACTGGGACATCCCACTGCAGGACACAGGGCTGCGAAGGAGAGCTCTCTACGCTGGCACCAAACCAAAGCGCTGAACTCAGCAGTAGAAGAATAAAGGGTAGAAGAAGGGTAAAATTCAGAACTGTGTGCTGAGATGTCTGATGCAGCACCAGCATACGCTCACAATCTTCTAAGAAACTATGGCCAACTAATTGTAGGGAGACTCAGGGGAGAGGAAATGAAATGAAAAATTGAGTCTGAGTTATAAAAATAAGTAATTTTTATCCTACTTGCAGGAGGCTTATATTAATTAAACATTATTACAACGAATGAGATGGGGAGGGTTATTAAGTCTGGGGCTGGCTGTAAGTGTTCTCTCCTGTTGCCTGAGGCTCCACTGATCTCCAGATATTAATCTTCTAAAGCACTCAAATGCTGAAGAGATAAACACTTGAAATATGAAAATGTTTTTCTCCATGGCAGGCATTGTGACCCTATGTCACACCAAAGAATTTGTCAGATGTCCATAAAGGCTGCACTTACGGCGTTACTGCATCTCTTAGAAAAATGCTGGGCACCTCAGGATCCGAAGAGAAAAATGATGTGTCGTTTGTGTGGGGGTGATTTGTGTGTGGAGATGTAGCAGATTCTGCTCTTCCCATATGTTTCTGGAATACATATTTTCCTCTTTAGTGCTGCCTACCAGGTGTTGGCTGCATGGTTTTCCAACTGGCTGGCAGCACTGCCAATCTGGCCAGCGCCTCTGCCAGGTGGCTAACAGGTTCGCCTGAATGTTTGTATCTCCAGACTCAACCTCGCTGGGGTGCAGGGGAGAGTTGGGAGGAGCCCGAGGCATGCATGACTCCCTGGGCATGCAGTGTGCTGATACTGGAGTCACCAAGCACAGAGCAGAGCAAAGGCCAGGAACATGAGCCAGCTCTCCACGCTGGAGCCTTGGGTTTCATAAGCAATGAATGAACGTGAAGAGATGTCACAGTGCCACAGGCTACTGCTATGTGGAAACCAGCAAATGTCCCTCATGCTACTCATGCCACAGTCAAGAATGGTAAGGAAAAAGCACTAGTTGAAGAGCAAGTTCAAAGACGTGAAGCTAAAGTACGCAATGCATCAACCACGCTGCCAGAGGCAGGCCCCTTTCCAACCCATGCCAGCCCATCTCAGTGAGGTCCTCCATAAATTAAGCTCTGCCACACACATGCAAATCTTCTGCTTTCAAAGCACAGAAAAAGAGCAAAAGTCAAACAGCAAGTAGCTGGCATATTTCTGCATTCTTAGGGCTTACATCATCCTTCACTGAGAGGAGGCTGAAATTCAGCCTATGCATGCCCAGAGTGCAGAATAGCTGAAAACTGCAGGCAAATCGAGCAACATATGGGAGGAAGAAAACACACCTCTAACAAAAGAGGAAGTGCATTCTGGGGGAAAAAACACTGGGTCTTGTAGAGGACATTTGGATCAGGATGTGGAACAAAGCACGGACCAGCCTACGCAGTCACAGGGGATTAAAAGCCCAGTGTCTGCTTCAAGACTATCTCAAGAGGATAGTTAGTACAACTCAGTGCCAGCAGTCACAGTCCTATAAATAAGTCATGAAC
This sequence comes from Cyrtonyx montezumae, assembly GCF_038088225.1. NCBI lineage: Eukaryota > Metazoa > Chordata > Aves > Galliformes > Odontophoridae > Cyrtonyx > Cyrtonyx montezumae. Next base: position 16,842,645 of record NW_027072078.1, on the reverse strand, counting down.
CCATAAAACAAAGCATCTGAAAGCTTCCACAAAAGAAAACATTCAGCTTTGCACAGCCTTCACAACTCCTGATAGCTGTGCATAATCAGTCATCCTGTTCACATGGAGAATGGCCCATCAGCTCCCTCTTCCCTACTTTGCTGTGACATTAATCATCTTACCAGGCATAGTCTCGGGACTTGGTTCAGAGTTGCCCATCCATGTGCTTGCAGGCTCAAAAGACCACGTGTAGCCCGTTGCCAAGTCGTGTGACCAACCACACAGGTCTTCAGGGAGATCAAAGTTGCAGTTGAAGTTTGCAGGAAGATGGAAATCTTAGAATGGAAAATAGAAAGAAAAACTTGGATTAATAAAAAAAAAATCCACTACAATAGTTAGCAAGCCATAAATATCGAAGAAAGCATGAAATCTCACTCAGACTGACGCTTTTAACCTATCTCACATTTTGACAGTGCCAGGGATCAGTCTTAAGTTCTGCATCATCAAAATGCCCATACCATGTCCCACAGCTAATCCACCAAACTAAGCAAATATAAAAGCAAGCACCAAATGCTTCTAGACTCTAATCAGCACCTACCCTTTGTCCCCTAGAGTGGTCAAATATTAAATGCCTTCTTAAATGTCAGGAAGGAGTACTTCCTGAGTGTCCCCATGCTCCTCAGTTCCTGCTCTGGCTCCAAAAGGAGAATCTCAAGTGCTCCAAAATCCCATCTCCCGAGTGACAGATCAAGCCACTTGCACCAGACGGGAGCTGTCTGTCAACATGGCGAGCTGTCACTCATCGCTTCCTACCTTCTCATAGAAATGCTACCAGGGGAAATGTGGGGCCACTATGAGCTCAAGCTTTTGGATTCTGAGTGAAAGGAGACAGCCTCTATTTCTAGCTCTGCTATGGACTCACCACATGGTCTTTAGGTGTGCCCTTTAAGTTTTTATCTGTGAAACAAGAGCAGAGCTAATTCCTCTGTGTCAAGAGCTTTAAAAGCTCTAGAGAGCCTCCTTGCAGAGACAGGTCTGTGGGCAGGAGGGCACATGCCAAGGGCTGCATGTAGCAGCAAGGCAGCTGCTGGCTCCCTTGGTGGGGGAAGCAGACATAAGGCACGGAGGCTGCAGAGATGCCCTGAGATCATCCCAAGCACTCAGCAGACACACACATCAGAGACCAATTATAGGCTGGGTTTTTCCTGAGCGAAGAGGAAGTTCTAAATCACAGTGCCAGCAAAGCGAGCGATATCCAGAAGGAGGTGAGTGACTCAAGCAATAAGCATCAGGGAAGTTTGCAACGAGGGCCATAGTGCCTTCTCACACCCTCCCAATTTGAAATAAAACAATGCAGATCATGGATCCTTTTATTCCAGCCTAATCTCATACCCTAGAGAGCAGCATTGTTTCTGTTTGGCTGTCATAAATCTGACTGTCGAGAGAAACACACTCATTGTTCATGAAGTATGAGAATGAAAATTGTTGCTAAATCTGAGGGAAGCTGACATGGAGGCTGGTTCCACGCTCCCCAGCATACTCCACTCCCTCTTGTACTGGATTTCACCCAGGAACCGTTTTGCTGCATAGACCATTACTGGCCTAAATTCCTCTCAGCAGCTTCCCAAGTGCCTCACTGGTAGCAGGGTTGCACAGGCTCATCATCGAGGCAAAGAAATTAGAATCAGGCCCTTTGAGCTGATTTTGTAACTTGCATTTCCAGAACTGAACTACAGAAGAATCCCAGTGGGAGGGATGAAAAAGACAATTAATCTTCTTTTTTTTAATTTATATATTTAAAAACCCATTAATTTTTTTCTCTGGGATTAGAAGATGCAGTAACAGAAGTCCTAGGGGCTGTCTCAAAGGACAGCATTTTGTCATGAGATTTCCCATTGCAGTCTTTGTGTAAATGCCCAAGTCTCACTGCTGAGGCCCAGGCCCTTCTGTTGTGAACACAGGTGTGCCTCTCTTGCACACTGTGCTGTGCATCCAACCCTGCAAGGCTCTTCCATGCCCTCCCTCTTAACCTTGTCGTTTTCAGCTTTAGATGCTCACCCGGCCCTTGCAAGGAGCAGAAGGGCAAGATGTCTGTTTTACAGGTAGGGATCTGAGGCAGAGAGGACTAGCCTCCACGTTGCATCAGTTCTTTACAAGCAAAGTACGTAGTCTAAACCAACATTCAGCATTATCTACAATCAGAAGAAGCAGGCAAGCTCCACATATATCAAACCATCCCCCAATATATCTGACAGCCATCTAAGAAAGGGGGGAGCAAAATCCTGCTTGGAGGTAGTATTTTGCCCTCTCCTGCCTGCACAAGGAGCCCAGTCTGTACTAATTTTAGGCAGTTGATATTAAACGAGATAATCCTCATAAGACAGGTTGTCTTCAGGACACCTGCCTTCTCTGCATGCTGTGATTTACTCCCACATTTGTGATCTCTGCAAAAGGAGACCTGCATGACAGGCAGTCTGAATCTCTCTCTGAATCACCTTCTGAATTTATGACATGCAACCAGAAGGATCTGGTACTAAACAGGGCCCTCAGTGAGCTGCTTTGGGTCATGTAAGGAAGCTGTGTGAGCAGCTCTTTAAGTCTCATGCCTTAGGGACTGAATTAGCTGCTATCTGTCTTGCTTTTGCATCCTTCCTTGATATAACTTATCAGATTTTGGCTAGGTTTTTTTTTTTTATCTCAATCTATTGCTAATAACATTACTGTAAGCTTTCCAGGAATTGGACCCGCATACAGGAGCAAATAAGAAGAGTGCTTTTTTTTAGTTCTGAAGCCATCTTTTACTGAGATAAAGATGTACTTTTCTGATACATACCCTCCTCCTCTCCACAGCTATCACCACACTCAGTTGCCTCTTCATCAGTTGGGTACGGGGTGGTGGTCTCTTCACTCTTCAAAGTGGGCACCAGTGTCTCAACTGTGGGCTTCACATCTGCAAAACAGGCAGCAGAGATGCTGTTTGCAATATATTTTACCAAAAGCCCAGGTAATGGGAATCAAATCAAAATGCCTTTTTCTCATGTTCTTATAATGTCAAGAAGAGACAGGACAAGAGTACCACAAAACTTCTGCATGCTACAAAAGTCAGTGTGGTTTGGACTTGGTGTGAACTGGCTGCTTCCATATGGGGGTTCCTTTGATTTAAAGTCCCTGTTGGACAACACTCTCCTCTAGACATACATGCTACTTTTTTTCTCAGTTTTTTAATCTACACGGTTTTGGCAATCCTCTTGGCTGTAGTTACTGGATAACAGAGATCACAGGCAGAACATCTTTTCCTTTCATAAAGGCATACGACACACGAAAAACACACACACAACATTCCCAGCAGTTGTGCCAATTTATAAAACAAGTCACTCAAACCCACAAATGACGTAACCACAAACGGACCCAGAGAATCCCCTGGTGTGCTCTGGCTCACTGCAGAAAGCATCTGGTTTCACACTCCAGGCTTCTGACTACGCTTTTCATGTGTCTCCGTCCAATTTCCCTCTCTCCAACATGGCCCGTGTGAAACAACCTCAAAGCAGGTGTCAGGGGAAATTTAAGCAAGAGAGAGAAGGATATTAAGATCAACAGTAAACGACATTAGATTCCAGCAGGCTCTCCTTTTATGGGTGCGTTAACTGGAGTACAGCAGCCTTTATTCTTTCCTCTTTCAAAGAGGCTGCTTTGCTCACTTGTGTGTGATTGTGTTGCTTTGTCAGCACCCTTCAGGATATCATTTAATAAAGCCAGAAGCAGAAGGAAATGGCTAAATACATTGAATATTTTCCATAGGCTCCTTTCTGCCCTTTTATTTTCCTGTTATTAAACATGTTGCACAGAGACTCAGCTTTTTTTCACCCTTTTTTTTTTTCCAGTGATTGTCTTTTGTTCAAAGTAAAATACCAAATAACCTCAAAGTCTTTTAATTTGTAAGTTCAAAATTGTTACAACCCTATAAAACTCCAAACACAACCAAGAAGCAAATTACAAGCAGCCAGGCACAGAAAAATGTCATAAAAAAGAAGGGGGGTGAGGAGGGAGAAAGCAGCAGGTGAAGGCAACATATCAAAAGCTGCATGTTATTTAGAGCCGGTACATTTTTTAGGTTGTTGTTCTTGTACATTGAGATTTATAGCTGAAATGTGACAATGTGGAAGGACCTTGAAAGCCAAGTCCCATACGGGACACAGATGCTGAGAGGATGTAAATCAGCAGTGTAGCATTGCCCCAGACAAGCCGCAGAAATATATCTTGAAAAATCAGTTACCATGGCAGAGCCGCAACAAGATGGTTACATGAGATAATGAAAATAGCAGGGAGGACAATGCGATGTGTGAAATGGAAAGTGAAAAAGAGAGGTCTCTTGCTCGCCTTCTCTCTCCCTGGCCCAGCAAGTGTCTGTGCAACTGGTGGTAACGGATGATCAAAATGCAAAGTCGCCGAGCAATTGAAACCAGATGTTTAGAACTTCAAAGGAGAGAAAACCAGCTGCAAGTGAACATTCATCAATCTCCACTCTTCAGAGGAAAAAAATTGGCAGGTCTTTGAAAGAAGCCAATTGCTGACTGCTTGCTTCACGGTGTTTGAGCTACTAGCCAACTAGTTTATGGGCCTGGTTGCTGCCAAGTTACCTGGTTGACTCAGTAATTAAGATGCTCATTACTGATAAGAAATGAAAACAGCTGGGCAGGGTACACATTGGCTTTCACTCTCACTTGAAAATATTCTTAATCAGCTTGCTATAATCCATTTCTTAATCTTGTTTCCAAGCAAGTGCAATAGCCTAAGTCTTCACAGCCAGTTTTGTAAGACGCCTGAGTCCTCTCAGAAAAAGGGAGCAGTGTCGCCTGCATCAGGGACCGCATTTAGCATGCAGATAAACTATGGGCTATCTCTGCTCCCCAGGTTTCGTCAGTGATCTAAACGCTCTTTGAAACATGGTGAATCCACAAGATTACAAGCCCGGTTCTGATTACAAAGCGGAATGCCTGTAGATCAATAAAGCTAAAAATATTTATGACTTGGCAGTTGAATTTTAAACATTACAACATGCAAATGATTAGACAGCCACACTGGGAAATGACCATAAAGCACCCTGCCTGGAAAAAACATCGGCTGTTGCTGCTGATACTGAAATTGAACACGGACACAGTCGTAAAAGAAAATCTGGACTAAAAATAGGGCTAGAAATGGAGGAAGTTGCACTTCTTTGGCTTTTTAATCTGGAGAGGCTGACATGGACCTGGTCAGAGGAGATCATTGCATCAGGGTACAGCGGTGTGATGCACACTGGCCAGCAATGGGCTGCAGAGATCTGGCAGCCAGAAAAGCCCGGGAGCTGCGGGAAGCAGCAGCATGGGGGCTGTCTGACTGCTTCTGAGTAGAGCCTCATCTCCCACCGCTTGCACGAAAGCTTCCGTGCCTGTCATCCCAAAGAAGATGTCGTAAGGTTTAAATTAAGGTTCAATATTGATTTAAAGTTATGTATTTCCAGTCCAGGGGAAGATTTGCTGTTGATTTCAAAGGTGACAAATTATCACTATTAATTGTGTGTATATGTGTTCTGTATTTGATGTTAACATTTGTAATGCATCACACAGAACTTCACAGGAGGAAAGGCTAGTAATGACTACACAAAAGGTTGGAAAAAAAGCTCTGTGTCTTTTAAGCTTCTGAGAATGGGAATTCTTGTAAGAAAATGCTTTCTACAGATGTGTTTATAAAATGGAAATCATACCTCTATCGCTGACATCTGGCCACCAGATTTAGATTTAAGCAGATTATTAAAATAATTTAGAAAAGAAAAAGAAAGGACCACTAGCCCCTGGCACTGAAAAGCATCAGACACAATGAACTGTTTGGTGCATTTTTGGCTTTTTGGGATGAAACTATGAAGCAATCAATCACGACTGAGCCTTAGAAGGGTCACAGGCACAGCCTCTATTGATCCCAGTGAGCGTGTTAGACAGTTTTCACTTCAGCATTAAAAATAATGGTATCTGCAAGATGTTTCACTTGTGAAAAACAGGTGGGCAAAAGTGAACAAACTTCCCTGTTCTTAGGAATGTCATAAAGTTAAATCACCAGTGTTCTCTGCAGTAGGATTTCCACATGAGGATCCATGAGGGGGATAGCTGTTTTCGTAGAAAGCCTTATTGGGGCAGCTCAAGATAACTGTAGCAGTCCCACCACCCCACTTCTGTGCCTCTGCTTCTCTTCCTACTTATTTGTCTTATTCATTTGTGTTGAAAAGCACACTTATTGTCTAACTAATACCGGGAGTGGGAAAGCCTGCACAACATTCAGATGAAAGATTTGAAAGGAGTAGAAGGGAGGTGGGGGTAAATCCTATATGAGGCTCCTTGGGAAAGCTTGAATTGGCGTCCAGACATTGCAGTACATCCCACGTCAAGGCCAGCCCCAGACCTGACTTGTTTTTTAGATGGATGAAAAAAGATGGGCTCAGGCCACTCTGTCGATCCTGCACTCATGGATCCCTGCCCCAGCATGATCCCAAGGTGGGAGACAGCAGGGAGAGAAATAAGCTTGCTCGTGTCTTGCTGGCTTCCACTGCCAGTGGGCAGAGGCACAGGTGCCCTACCTGTCCAGTCGCAACCCAGCACTTCCAGACGCATTCCTATTCCTGCTGGGGACCACCTCTCCGGGTGCACTCGGACATACTGGGCAGGAACGGGGTCAAACCTCCGGATTTCAGGGATATCATAATGGATGTTGCCTTCAAAGAGCTGCAAACAGAGAGAGGAAAAGTTTGTGAGGCATACATCCCACCTGCTCTCCACCAGCCTTGATATTTGGGTCTGGCAGGCCACAGCCATGATTTGTCCAATTACGGGCCACTGAATGTAGCTGAGCAGCAACTGGGCTGCTCTTCCTCAATTTCAAGAGGACCAAAGAGTCTGTTTCCAAGAAACCTGTAAGATCTCCCTTGGCCTCTGCTGCAAATCCAGGGGCTAGATTCTGATCCAAGCCTCACCAGGAAAGCGTGTGGAACATCCACTAACTTAATGTATAAATAAAATCAGATTTGTCTTTTGGCAAGTAAGTAAGCTACTGCTTGTTCTAGGATAGTGCAAACACTCAGTTTTCTGTACTAAGTTTTTTCTGTACTAAGTCATAAGTACTGCTGTTTTTCAGCTTGAGTGCAAGAACTGAAGTCTGTGGGGAATAAACACAGACTACAGATAGCATCAGGCCTTCTAAAACTCATTTTTATGATCAGGAAAAATTAAAACATACCTGAACTTTCAGGAGCAGATCAGTTTGCACAAAAACAAACAAAATTCCTGGCAGTAGCAGAGAATTCATTTATTCCTTAAGCCCCCTGCCACCCCCCCACAGTACTAAGCAGAAAGATTATGGCTAGCTCCAACAACATGGGAATAAATACAAGAGATTTCAGGCTTATGCTGTTGTGATATAAAGGACTTTATATAGCAAATTTTCCAAAAAGTAGTTGTGATTCATTCTCCTGTTCCAGAGCTGCAAGCCGAAACAGTAATACCCTTCCCCTTAAAATATCCAAATAGTTTGTGTCATACAAATTTGACATATTATCTTGTGGGCTCTGACCTGCAGAAGCTGGAAAGAGCAGAAAGTAATGTCCACATTCCCATGCCCAGACTGAAGTGAGAAATGAAGCTGCTACCCCTGGGGCTAGGTGGAATCTACACCCTCTAGTACAGTTTATGAGCAGAACAAGGGGACGCAATCTGGGGTTTCATAGTGACAACTCAAACTCCCAAAATCACTCTAGGGGGAACAAAAGCTAATTTCCAAAGGCATCATCAGGCAGGCTGAAGATAGCTAGAAACACATCACGTTTTGCAGCTGCTCCCAGCAGTGCTTACCTTGGCCTGCATTGTTTTGGGGTCCTGGATGAATTCCCAGTCCTTTCCATTCATGCTGTAGGCTACCTTAAACTTCTTCACGAAGGAGCGGGACTCAGTGGTGGTCACACTGTCCCCTCCGCGAGCACCCTGGATAATGACGCCTTTGACGTTCTTTGGGACACCCAGGTCCACTTGCAGCCACTCCTCACCAGGCTGGGCTTGGGGGATGCGTGGAAACCAGCCTGAGCGGCTGCTCACCAAGCGGGCCGTACTGGGGGACCAGTCGTAGCCTCTGATGGAAGAGGCTGAGATCTGAGAGTCAGGGATGAGGCCAGAAAGCATCCCCAGCAAGTTGGAGCAGGGTGAATCTGCAGGGAAAGAGAGAACGTGAGCAGCCAGGAAGGAGGCAGAGGGCACTCATGGTCTTCCCTGTAAATTTAAATTCTGGGCACTAAAGCAGTACTGAGCGCTTCCCCTTGCTTCCAGAGTTGGGCCCTGGTTCCCCTATGCACAACTCAAGGGCTAGGTGTCTCCATGCTGCTTGCAGTGCCACCACTGCCACCCCATGCAGCTGACACAGCCTGGGACAGAGTGCTGGAGGGACAGAGAGGAGGACCAGAGTGAAGAAGAAGATGCTTACCGGTGATGCGGCAGCCATACAGCTCCAGCCGCAGGGCAATGCCGTTGTGCCAGCTCTGGGGACGGATGCGCACAAAGCGTGTGAGCACTGGGCTGTGGATCTTGTTGAGAACCACCTCCGTGGCATCCTCATTGGCCTGAAATGTCTGCAAGGGAGAAGGGACAAAAATATGATTATATATCCTTGTGGCAGAAAGAAAAAACCAGGTCAGAAGTCAAAACAAACAACCTCATCAGGGAAAAATGAGGAGAGGTTTTTCTGGGAGGGCCGGCCTCTGGCCAGGGCAAGCCCCAGGGCAGACAGCAAGGGCTGAACTGCTGGCAGGGCTGCTTGTGGGCTGAGGGACTTGTCCATCCTGACCGGACCTCACACTGAGTTCCATTAGGAAGCACCATGGGGAGGCACAGCACAGAGGCAGCAGCAAGAGCAGGGAGAAGCGACCTGGGTGCTGAGCTGTCATCTCAAGCAGCCCCTCTCCTGCTCCCCAGTGCACACACAGCCCTTCACAGAGACAGCTTTAGGAGAGAGTTTATGATCCAACACGATACGAAAAAGCTGCTGTCTTACCAGATGGCCATAATCAATAACTACCAGATGGATGCTAGATCCACCCCTCCTTCCCATTACTCTCACAGGCCGGACAAGAAATGGGTTGCTGTGCTTCTGTTTCAGGCTGTGGTGCCATGAGGAGAACAAAAGGGGGGAAAGAGAAGATACCCAATCTGAGGGCCATTTCCAACTCAGCATACAGGACTAATATTCCCAGTCTGACACTGCACTCATTCCCCTTTCCCACACAGCACACAGGCTTCCAGGACAGGGCTGCAGTGTCCCCTTGCCTCAGCCAGGAGTAGCATGTGCACACAGTGTCGGCTGGGCTCATCCACAGTATCCTACCCTGCGTATGTCATGCTAAGCAAGGAGTTTCACTAAATTTATCTCAGACCAAAGCAGGCACTTAGCTTCACCAAAGAATTCAAGTGCAGATCCCTGTGAATCAGGACAGAACAAGGGTGAGGCTGTATACTGGCCTCCTGCCTCCAATAGGAGTTAAGAAGCATTTTTAAGTGTCCTATTGCTCAGGGCTGCAGGCTGCTCTCCTCCAACGGTCTCATGCCCTGCAGGAGGTGTTTGTGGGGTGGGCAGTGATGCTCACAGCTGCATGGCAGCGCAGGGTCCTGCCTGGGATGGGAATGTTCCTGCCAGTGCAGGGGGTGCCCATGTAGGGCCTCAGTTGTGAATCTGGTTGGTGATTAGGATTTGAATTTAATGTGAACATCAGCAGAAATGCTAATCTGGGGATATACATCATACTGCTACCGTTCAGCGACACAGCATGGTTTATGTGCTTTTAATATCCTATTTTATCCTGTTTGACCCCCCACTTCCCATCCTTTCCCTTGGTCAGCAGTCACCAAACACCCTTTTTTTTCCAGCAGGAGGGCTGTCAGAACAGTGGTTACTATGTACTGCTCCTCAGGCATGCGTGTGCGTCTTGTATACATGTGGGGACACACGCACACACGGGCCGAAAGGACACATTTCCACAGCATAGCCTCCAGCTCCATGTCAGCACAGCAGCTGACACACAACACCTTGCCACTGAACCTAACACCACAGGACAGGAAATGTTTTTCTGAGCCTGGTCCACAATTTTAGCCTGGGAGGAGCACCTCAGGCCAGCCCAAAGGTCCCCACGTCCTGGGAGCAGTTCCTGGTGGCTGTGGCAGTGGGGGGAGCAGCTCCTGGCAGCCTCCCCTGCTTCCTGCAGCCAGCAGTCGGAGGGCTCCGCAGCCAAAGGTTGCATATGGACCAGCATGCTCAGCAGTCGCTGATGAAGTTTGCTGCTCTTTTTGGTTTAACATATTTGCAGCTTTGTTCTTTTTTAGCTCAATTCACACATACGAGCATCAGGGGCCAGAATCCAAATTTACACCAATGTAATTTGTTGCTGATTTCTGCAAAGTCAAGCTTGACAGGAAGCAGAAGCGGGACTGAGCCCAAAAAACTTTATCACTACCACACACGTTGCTGAAAGCATCTCTTATGTGACCTGAGTCCCAACCACCTGCTTCCAGGAAACCAACCTCAGCTCTGCTTTAGATTTGGAGCTCGAGGATTTCCTCTGACTGGACTGCATTCTCTAAGTAACATAAATCTGAACTGGGGATGTGATGCCACGGACTCCTAGTTCACCAGCACACAGGTGCCACCCAACTCCCATCTCTAGCACTAGTCACGCCTTGTTTCTGAAAAGCTGATGGTAGCAAGTCACCACTTTGTGCCCAGTTCAGCACAGCAGAGAGGAGCCCAGTTTTCACACAGGTGCTCCATGTTGCAAGAGCACCTCCTGCATGCCTGGCCTCACACCTCTTTTCCACTGGGGACACTCTTTTACACTGTGCACACACAGCTCCCTGTACCAATGAGCAGGGCCTGGTCATCAGCCTGTGGATTTGCTGCTCCCAGAGCCGAGAGAAATGTGGAGAGCCCTGCTGACTTGAATAGACTCCTCATCCCGACTCAAATTAGCACTCATGGCATGGGAAGAACTAGCAGGAAAATGTGTGAAATTTGGAGTGCCAAGAAAGAAAAGATTTCTTCCCCTTACCAAAATAGAATGTTGCTATTCTTCCCCTCCTAGCTGCTTTCCTTCCCACTCAGCACATAGTAGGAGCCAAGTCTTTGGATGGTGTAAATCAACATACTGCCATCGAAGGATAAGAAGTCACAGTAATTTACACCAGCGGAAAAAAAACCTGGCTGCAATCTAGGGATATGGGCACACACACTCAGCAGAGCGCGCACACGCAGGCGCATGCACTCGCTGACAGTGACAGAGCCAGAAGACGAATGGGAAAACCATTAACAAATTAAAAGCACCTTCCAAGAAGCAGACAAGGGAACTCATTTTCACCGCTGCATCAGAAAACTGCCACTCTCTTCCCACATACTTTATGTTTTAGTCCAGCCAGCAGGTCTACATGTAAAATTAAATTGATAATCAATGAGTAGCAACCTGCTTAATTAATTTGCTGCAGAAAACAAGAGGCAGGAAAAGCCACTAAGCTGGAGGAGGACCAGGCAGTCCCTCACCATGAGCACACATCTCCCAGCAGCACTTGGGAGTTGTGTTCCTGACGCTTTGCAACCGTCCCAGAGTGATGGAGGCATTTCTGACCTGTGCTAGTACCAGTGGGCATGGGCACTGCCAGAGGTGGGGCTTGGAGTGAAGGACAAATGGGAGACAAATAGGAGACAAATAGATCCACGCAGGCAAAGGCAGCAGAGCAGACAGCAGAAAGGAGATGCCCCCTCTTTACTGTATTCAGTGTTGCTTGGCCACTCTGAGATTTCTTAGGGTGTGAAAGAAAAAGGGGTGGGGAGGCAGTCAAGAAGGCCAAGGATGGCAGCAGCCCTGCCTTTGTCCATTTGTATGTGTCTTCTTGGACCCACTAGATTTATGGCAGGATTATGTTACACCCGTGGAGACAGAGCCCTGGAAAAGAGCATGCTAACGGGATTAGGACTTCAGGATTTAGACAGAGAAGCATGAAGGAGAAAAGTAGGGGAAATTATTTTTCTTGTCAGATAGGGAAGGCACAAAATGGGGTATGTTTGATGGTGGGAGGATTCTGGCTCAAGTGGAGGGTGGATAGTCTGGGATTTATTAAATCCAGGAACAAGGAGTTAGAAGAAAAATGATACTTGGCAATAGCGAGCGAAGCGCAGCCGCCTGGGCCAGGCGCAGCATGCAGAGCTTGCCAGCACGGTGCCTCTGAGAGGCTGCACTCAGATCTGGGAGCCACCAGGGATGGGAGGAGTGGCATTCTGCTAGCCTGCAAAGGAGATAGCAGGCCTAGGAACACAAAGCTGCAGCCTGGCTGGGAAGGCCAGGGCTGTAATTCTCCCCTGGTACTGCACCAAGGGTGAAATGCTCAGGGCTGCCTTTCCCAAAGCCTGGCAGCTTTGTCCTAATGTGAAAGCAGCAGAAGCAGGCAGGGACCTGGGGATGCTTCTGGGCGAACTCTCTGCACTGTGATGTCTCTGTGCAAAAGGACTTGTGGCTTTCTGGCTGATCATGGGAGCTTTTCTTGAGATTTCCACAAAAAGAAGCCACAGGCCTGAAAGCTTTTCTATTCCTCCTCAGGTGAAACACGGGAGACCTCATTATGAACAAAAAGGGTAGAATACTGCTCCTAAGGGAAGGCATGAGGGTCTCCAAAGATTTATCCTCAGTATCCTCTGCCAGCACCAAACACCTCTAACGCCCCCAGCTCCAAGAATGGCTGAGATACTGCTGCAGCTCTATAGAGAGATTTAACCTGCCCTTCCTGCCTCCATCTGAAATACCACCCAGGAAGGTTCACTGATAACATGCATAAAGCTGTCAAAACAAGTAGGAAATTGAAAACGCTCATCAGCTGGATCTTTCTGCCATTTCTCATCCATTGACTTGAAGTCTCAAAGCAAATGCTTCAGTTGCCTTCTTCCCATTCACACAGGGGAAATGCAGGCAGCATGAGCGCCCATCTTGGCCTCCCGCTACACAGTCCCTGCGAGCTGAACTCTGCAATTACAAATGTGGGGAAGCTCAGACCACATGGAGACTGGAACCTGAAACCCTGCAACCAAGGAAGTGGATCAGAATGGATGAGCATGTTGTTTTTGAATAAAATCCTCACCATTGGGTCTGCCTGAAGAAAATGGTTGAAAACAAAAGGGCAAATCCTGCCATGTACTCTTTTCCTTTCTTGGGTTCAAGAAGGAGTTGTTTTTTAAAGACGTTTGCAAATGACCAGATAAGATCTTGACACAAGGCACAGGGTCAGTGCCTGAAAGATAACCTCGGGGGCTACTGACCACTGAGTGACACTGAGAGGGACCTGTGCTGATACCACTGCCTGCACACAGCAACTGTGGCCCTGGCCCTGCAGGTTTGGGCACATTTACAGGGTTCCTGGTTTCCCCTTCACATCTGTGCTCAGGCACCCAGAGGGAGGTGGTAGGAAGAGCACTTCTGGTGGAGGCACAAAGAGAATTGGGCTTTCAAAGTATGCAGCTCATTGCAGGATGCAGGAAGGAGGTGCTGCCAGTGCAGCTTTTCTGTGGTCATGTTTGTTTAGGCTTGTCCCATGGGGATGCTCAGGAGTGGAGTAAGGGGAAAGCGTGACAGTGGCATGTGACGGCTGCTTTTCTGCTCATCTCCTCTGCTGGGGAACACATGAGAAGGCAGCCCCACATCTTTGGTCCCATATCTGAGAAGGACAGAGTATCATCCCCTGGACAGGAAGATGACTGCAGTGTGCTGGACTCAGCTTTGTGGGTCAGTGGGGAAGCATGGCAGGGACACAGGGAGCCAAGAAGGCTTGGTGCTCCCCTCCTGCTGGCTGCAGCTCCATCTCCCAGTGCTCAATGCTCTGCAAGGAAACAGCCCAGCCAGCCCCTCTGCTGGAATCACGTATTAATCTCGTTTTCCACCTCTTCATCCTGCCTCTCCCGTTTCCCATGCCACGACTGCCAGCGGCTATGGACTCAAAGGTGAGCCATCACAATCCACAGGGACGGGACACAGCCTGGCCTTGCTCTCCTCCCAAACACTGCCAGGAGGGGAAGTGGGAATGAAGAGGAGGAGGTCAGAGCTCCCAGTCCTCTACAGAAAGAATCCTCCTTCTCCTTCCACCCCTCTCTTGTGCTTGCTGGCTTTTTCCTGCTTTAGCTTCCTGATAAAGATGTAAATGTCATCTGACCTGCCTGAAGCACGGCAAAGCATTGCTTTTGGCCCACACAGGCAGCAGAAATTCAGAGCAATGTCTGATACACCCCATACGCGCATGCATTCATCTGTGCATATAGATATATATATATATGCTTATCTATATATGTGTGTATATCTATCTATCTATCTATCTCTGTGTGTGTATGCATGCACAGAGAGGAACAGAGTCCCCGTCTGTCTGCCCCTCCCATCCTTGCTCCTCATGGCACCAAATCAAGCTGCGGCAGACTTGACAAATCTCTTTGGCATGGCTTGCTCCACTGTTGCAGCCCGCAGTGAGCGGAGCACTGCATTGACGCAGGGCAATACCTGCAAGCTGAGTGCAGATGCTGGGAGCTTCCCTAGCAAAGGAACAGCTGAGATTAGCATGGGGCCAGAGCCCCCTGGCCAAGCTGTAAGTGAGGAGCTGCCCCTGGCCCTGCCATGGCTTGGCTGCCAGGGTCGGTCTTGTAGATAGAGGGAAGAAGAGCATGACGCTCTGATGACAAGCCACCAAAAGCAATTACTTGTCTTCCAACCTGGGGAGATGCCTGCTAAACTGAGGCCAGAACATGGGAAAGTGGTGAGACTGGAATAAAGTTGTAGAAAAGGCTTGGCTTCTCGCTTTTCCTTTTCTTTTTTTTTTTTTCACTTAATGAAGAGAGAAAGTATGGCAGGAAAGAGTGATAGAGCTTGAGGGACAAGTGCTGACATGGTGGCAATGCATATGGCTATGGGGCTGCTCTGGGCTGGCACCAGCCAGGCTGACATAGGCCAACCCAATGGGGCTGAAACCAGCCCTGCTCCATCCTGGCTGAGGACCACGGGTCCGAGATAGCAAGGATGAGAAATCAGCCTGCAGAGATGGCCCTAGAAAGACCTCCAGTGGTCTGTGGCTTGCCCAGAGCAGGGAGTTATGCCCCTGGCTCAAAGATCTGCATCAGATGGCTCTGGGGAGAGCAGGCTCCGCATATGGCAAGAGCTCTGCTACCAGCTGCAGCCCAGGGCCTGCAGGGCAGCTCGTGTTCCATGACCTGACAGAGGCAGTCTGGGAGCTCAGAAGGGGCCATGCTACCCTGTGTCACCATTTCCCTACCTCTAAAATAGCATGAACACTACCTCTCTGGCACACGAGGATCTGAAAGGCTCCAAATATTGCAGATATGAGGCCTCACTAGGGGTCTCACTATGCGATGAAGAGCAAATTTGAACTGCTTGTGGGGAAGGGGAAATCACATGGCCCGGAAGGGAAGGAAATGTCTGGAGGAATCCTGGACATGACACGCTACTGTAGCTCATGCCAACAGTGCCTGTGCCAGTAAAGGGAGGGGACAGCTAATTTAAAAGAAATGCTGAGGAAGCAGAAACTGCTAGGACATGCATGTGGGGGGAGGCAGGCGGGCCCCATTTCACTCAGATCATGGCATGGCAGCAGGGAGGACCTGAGCCGCAGCAGCAGCATCAGTGGGCTCCAAAGAAGAGCAGGAGTGCCCTTAAAGTGCACCTTTCCAAGGTGCCCTTAACCAGGGGACAACCATATGACCAAGGCAAGTGACAGAACAGGAGCAGCCAGAACCACAGCTGTCCTAACCCCAGCTGGCTCTCCCCATACGCAGCCACACAGTCAGCACCTGCGGAGCCCACCTCAAGCTCACCTTGCCATGCAGCATCATCCACAGGGCCTAGAAGGGCCAGACACCCATATTTATTCCCCACCTCGCTCCCATACATGTGTGCCTCCCGGGGACATGGTGACAGCATGCACCAGCTCCCAGGGCTTGATGCACCACTGCCAACTATGCCTGCTAGCACAGATCCCATGGCTCTGCCAGCCTGAATTGCTCCTCATTATTTATTGTTCATTTTGTTCTCTGGGATGGTGAGATCTCCTCTACGGATTTGCGCCCTTTCATTTCCAGGCCTCAATAACTCCTGAACTACAGTTTCATGTGGTTTTGTGATTGTTAACCCAGCATGCAGACGGGGCTACGGCCATAAAAGCTCAATGAATCTTGTACAGCAAAACACAGGCTGTTAAAGCATTTTCTCCTTCATTTGCAGTCAAAGAACATAGCCTCACCGCCACGAAAGATGCAACAGCAGCCAGGTTTTCCAAGGAATCATGTTTCCTCAGTGTTGTGCAGAGGAGAATGGACTATTTCTACTCTGCTCAAAGCATCATCAGTCTTTTAGCCCTTATCAGAAAAAGGGCTCTTTGCAGATTAAACACTACAGACCTGTAAAATCACTCTGTTCTCTTCTGTCCTGGCAAGACCCACCAAGACCCACACGCAAAAGAGACAAAAAGGCCCTTACCTTATGGTTTTTACCATGTCGGTACATCATCCAGTCCTCCCCATTGGTGCTGACCTCCAGCTTGTAGGTACGGACATAGTACCCATTCTGTGTTTCTCTGGAGATGGCACCCTGCGTAGCAATGGCTGTGAGCACAGTCAGGAAATGGAGGTCCACCTTTACAGAGGAAAAAGGGACAGGAGATAGAGCAGTGAGCACCTAAGAGTCAGGGCTTGCTAGTTAGATCCTGGCTAACTTTCTTGAAACATGAAAATGCACAAATTCAGTCTGTCTCCCCCTCCATGTGGGGGGGCACCTGGGAACATAAGAACTAACTTCCATGGGCACAACTCCCCGAGGCTGAGTTCAGCAGTTTGCTTACAACCAGAACCGTGGGACAAGTGGAACTGGTCTTGATGTACGTCCACAGGTGACCATCACAAATCCACCTTCCTGTCTCAGACCAAGCAGTAGGATCTGCACAGAAACTGGAGACTCAGGTCCATTAAAACTGGACAAGGGCTGACTTCTTCCATGTAAAATAAAAGCAGGGTGTCCAATTAGCAAGTGCTGCAGTTTCTGGTTTTTCTTTTCATTCCTTTTTTCACAGTGTGGGTTGAGAAAGGTCAGCAGAGCTGGCTTGGTAGCACTGCCATGAATGAAGAATGAGATGTCTGCTGGAGGCAATGACATTCACCATCTTTCATTCCTAGTGCCCTTTAGCAAGCAGTGTCTCATGGCAATGTGACACAGCCAGAAACCCTGTGTGGACAGAAACTGAAGATCTAACTAGGTCCTAGGGAACACCTTGGCTTTGACAGCCCCCTACCTGACATTCAGCCCGCTTGTGCTCCTCGCATCACTGATGAGATAAATATTATTCTAGCTGCTTTTCCACACACCTCCTGAAGACATTGGTCCTCAGGCCAGTGGCAGTCAGTGGCCCTTGTAAGTGGCAGAGGTCTCTCAATTTCTGTCAGTATGCTGGGAAGTCCATCAACATTTTGGTCAGGAAAGAGTGTGGTGAAAGAGGGACAACGGGTCAAGTCTCGTGCCTCGTGCAAGCATGCTAATGGGAGAGCCAGCCTATCTCATTTCACAGAGGCACTGCAGCTCCCCTGCTGCTTGCTCCCCATGAGCCACAGAGGCAATAAAAAATTCAACAAGCCTTATGGTCAAGGGTCAGTTTAACAGCGTGATGCTCCATTTGGTGAGGGACAGGGCGAGGGGAGTGGAAAGCATACAAACCTGGAGGTACTCTTTGTTGCTGTCTACATTGGGTGTCCAGCCATTGTCATCGCTGTTGAGCCGGCTCTGCTGGGGTGTCCATCGCCCATCTGAGTAGGTGGAGGAGGCACTGATCTGCATGTTGGAGATCCTGCCAGACTCCATCCCCAGTGGCACATTGCACTGGAAGTCTGCAGCAGGGACACACACATAGATGCAGATCAGCTTTCAGTGTCCGTATTTCACTCCCTAGTGGAAGGCCTAAGCTATCCTTCCCAGCTAACCCAGCTGTCTGCCTGGAAAGATGAGTAGATCTGTACAATCTTGTGTATTGTGTGCATTCACAGATGGCACCATGAAATTAAAGGTGGGGTAACTTTATGTTTGCATGGCCTTCTGACAATTAGCACTGTCCAGATCTTTCTGCCTCTCCTTTTTCTCCATTATTGCAGTTTTAATGCAGTGTTCTGTCTCTTTCCTGTCTCCTTTTCTCCTTGGGACAAGATGTCCCACACTTCCTTACTGTGAAGTTCCCCATCTTCTTAAAGGTTGGAGGTGAAAACTAAGCACTGACAAGGCAAGGAGTATGGGCAGGGAAAACGAGAATACTCAATGCTGTGCTGCCAGCAGCAATGTCAAGGCCTGGCACAGGAAGGACTAAAGGTTCTGCATGCATGTGAGAGTATGGGTGTGTTTGTGGATGTGTCCTTGTGTTACTTGCGATATCAGGCCTCTAGGGATTAACTAGCCATAAACATGAATGACTCTGGCTTGCTTTTATTTGGGTTTCCTCACTTCTAAGACTTTTAAAGGTCATAATTAGCCCAATCTTACTGCACATCTCATATATTTTATGGCAGTTGTCCTGTAAAAACAATAACAATGAAAACAAGTCGCCACTGCTTAAACCCGTGCAGCTTCACCGAACTGTTTGTGTTTTTAATGTGGCCAAGTCAACCCCGGGTGGAAATGATGGGCCAAGTTAAGATCTCAGTGGTATCATTAGAGTTTCAGTTTACATCAGAGTGAATCAAAACAAGCCTAGTCCTTTAATTGTTCTCGTGCTTGATTTCTCAAGCTTTGTGTGTCATCAATGCTTTATTTCCCAGACCTTTTAAAGAATGGGGTAGAAAGGAGATTAAAGAACAGACCAATGGAGTGTGGAAATATGTAGCAATGAAGAGCTTGTGCATACCTAAGTCTCGCAGCCTCGGCAGAGGGGCCCTTAACTCAGCTGTGGAGCAAGAGACTGTAACCCAGCTCCCCCAGCCCTGCACAACATCGTAGGGGGCTCTCAGCCTGGGGTCAGAGACCTCTTCTCTTTCTCTGGGACTGATGGGTATCCCGAAGGCTTTTTCTATTGTACCATATGTTCGCTGCTAACAGAGGTTGAGAACTGAAGCTCTGATGCAGAAATATAACGGGAAAAGTAATTGAATTTCTTCTAGCCTGCAAGTGTTTTCACAAAGAATCCAAATCACTCTCAAAACATACAACTTTCCTTCCTAACACCAACTCTATTTATCTCCCTTAATAAAGAGTCTAAAACAAATTCTGGTTTGAACTTCTTAGTGCTTTAGGCATCTCTTAATTAGACAGACATGAAATTCCAATTTGTAGTTTGGGGCTGTGAATTTTTGGAAGATTGGAGAGATTTTCCCTGACGCTTTAATGATTCTGCTGCACCCACTGGGCTGAAGTCTTACCCTAAATTGTTTCGGCTGAGCATATACACAAAGGATTATATCCCAAAAGAAGACTTCACAAGCAAGTGAAAAGTTAAGAAAAATTCAGAAAATGTGACTCTTCCTTAAATCTCATTCCTGTGACAAACAGCATACCTACTGTAATTCCCATCTCTACGGCTGATGGGGAATGAGCCCTCAGGCACAGTCCTCATGCCTCACTCTTGCAAGGGAAGCGCTTAGGTGAAACGGACAACACAACTGACCGAGACAACCAAGATATTTCCAACTTACTTTCAGGCACTTCCTGTTGGATCAAGTAGTACTGAGCAGAGAAACCATCTTTAGCCACAGCCAGGTCAGTGTGGAAGGTGAGTGACAGGACGCCGGTGGTCGAGCGGATGTCCGATGGCATCTTAGTGCCACAGTACCTGCCTATCAAAGGGCCAACTGCAAAAGAGAGAGCAGCAGAGGTAACTCCTGCCTCTCCCCCAGCCTCATGGGTCACCAGCAGGTCGGCGTCACTCAGCATGGATGCCTTAGCAGGAGAGATTGGGACGGGAGAAAGGCAGGCTTTGGGGATGGGCTACTTTTTAAAATCCACTGGCCCAGTGCCACGCAGTATGCTGTGCAGAGATATCCACTGCAGCAAATATTGCTCTGCAATTGCTGGGAAACGCTCCAAATTGCTCTGTTTTACAGTGTTGGTTGAGGGTAGGGAGATCCTCTCAGCATGCAGGAACCCTCTGCCCTTCTCTTAGTGAGGATCAGTGCTCTGTGGGAGAGTCCCATGGGTCTTATTAGATCAGTGGTTACAACAAACAGAGCGTTACTTTCAGGATTCATGCATGCAGTCTTCTGCAAGCACATTGTTCCCATCGCCAGCAACAGAGTGCCCTAATACCAGGCTAGATGCTGCAGTCATCCCTAAGTTTAGGCACCTTCGATCTCAACAAACAGAGCACAGAGTTTTGGAGCTCTGTGAGACACAGAGAGGCACTGAGGATGCAGGAGTGGCACCCCATTGCTTACCTTGAGGAATGCCATCCCAGATGTCCAACCAGTCATACTTGCAGTCTCCCTCCCCTGCCTGCAGAGGGTCATGCTCAAGGTCAAAGAGCACGAAGTGGAGGAGGATTTCTGTCTTTGGCTTGGCTATGATGGTGAAGACACAGTCCAGGTTGTGTGGATATTTGTCAGGGAAACCTGGAGACTCAATAGTACCATTGGAAGCAGTGAAGTTTCTGGAACAGTCCTCAGAGCCTGCAACAGTAGGAAAAACCCAGTCTTAATGACACAACTAATGCCAACAGCTTGACAGACTGCGGAAACCCCATTTTGAGCTTAGAGGGGCTGCGTGTTTGTGAAATTCTCTGTGGCCTAAAAGCTGTGTGACTTTGCCTGCAAGGATGGAGAGTGATTTTCAAAGCTTTCCATGGCTGGAGAGACAAGGTTTGTGCACTCACTGGAGTGGACAGTGTATCTAAATCCTTCAGATGGCTTTAGATATATAACCCATGCATCTTCTGATCCCCTTGCCAGTTACTACAAAAACAAGTCTAGGAAGGTGATCCCATCCAAAGCTACTCAAATCCAGGGATGTGATCTGACAAATCAGTCGCTGCTGTGTCCCCCACACCAAGGTGGTAGTTCTGGAGGAGAAGGGAAGCCATGCCAAGCTGGCCCCTGAAACAGCGACCTACTGCCTGCCATCATCAATGACCCAGCCGTGCTGGCAACAAGCCACCACAGTTCCAGGCATGATGAAGAAGCCTCTGCTCAGAGAGGGAGCTGTCCTGGAAGGAAACAAAAGAAGAGTAATGGGGGTGTCATCTGTCTCAAAAAAGCTCTTCCCAGGAGCTGGTCTCCTGCAACCTCTCTCAACATCTATGCCTCAGTTTCCTTGAGAAAATCAAGAAGTGCAAATATTTAGACAGTGAAAAGACCCAGAGGGGTCAGTGAGTGCCACTGTCAGCTGGGAACCTTGGCAACCCTGGGGAGGCAAGCGGTTAGCATACCGTGCCCCTGCAGCTCTGCGAGGGATGGGAAAGCACCAGCACACGGCTGTGCTTGATGCCCAAGGCAAGGCTGGGGGAGATGGGCTGTGGCAGGGGGCTCTGCCAAGAGGGGGAACAGAGACCCTTTCTCACACATTCAGCCGTCCGCACCAGAAATGCAAGTTATTTCTATCCTTGAAGAAGACCTTTGCATTGCAAGTCAGGCAGACAATGTTGCCTCTTATTTATTGCTGACCTCTGCGCTGGCCCCCGCCGCAGCTCGGTGCCCCCTCTTAGGGAGCCAAGGTGCCTCGGGGTGGCTGGCAAAAGGGGAATTTGTGACGTATTCATACCACGGTGACTTTGAAAACACTGCTCTGTAGAGGCAGGACAATGGCCAACAGAAATCTGCAGCCTGGAGCTATTGGAGGGGAAAGGAGATGTTATGGGCCTTTGCAGTCACTGCTGCAACCTGGTCTTAACAAAGGTTTCAGCTTTGGTTTTGCGTGGACACCCGCCTTCTCCTCTACAAACCCTTCTGCTCTGTCTCTTCCAGGCAGCATGAGCTTTCCTGGGACTAACGGGGGACTTGTTATTCAATTCAGCATTAACCTCCAGGAGTCAGGCCAGCAGCCTGCAGTAATGGCAGGATCCCGGCACCGCATTATGCAGCGCCTAGCTGGAGAGCTACTCAGGAGAGTCTCTTAATTGACTACCTAATGAAGCAGCCAGCTTTTCTGGTGTGAACCTGTGGGGTAAAATGCAGAGGGAAAAAATAAGGCCAAACACAAATCACAGCATAATGCTGTGAACAGGGATAAGGGTGTACTTTATTCCGAACAGCTGAAAAGACAAATAGATAAACAAAATAATGCAAGCTCCAAGCTAGGGAGAAAATCAAAGACAAAACTCAGAGTTAGGAGTAAGGAACTGTCTCTGGAGACAGGAGAGAGACATAACTATGTCATTGTATTCAACAACAAGTTTCCTCATGTGGAGCTCTTATCGGATTTGGCATCTTTGTCTACAGCTTGGCTGATACCAGCAAACAATGATCAGCTTTTCATAAGGATGCTGCAGATAATAAACAGGAGCCCTGCTGGCTTCAATAGCGCGGACCAGCCTGAGAGAGCACTTTGATGCCCAGCGAGGAGGGCTCAGGCCAGCCCTGCCAAGCTGACTCACAAAATGAACAGCAGGGAGGCTGGACTCTTTTGTCAGCCTGCAGACTGCTGACTGAGACCCAACAGGGGACTCAGAGACTGGTATGCAGTTGTTTGTATGCAGATTGCCCCTCTCACATGGTGATAAGGAAAATTCAGCTCAAGGTGTGGAAATAAATGCTCAATTGAAAAGAGTTTTTTTTAGGTCACCTTTAAGAAAGAAAGAAGCTGCAGCAGTGCTGCCTTTACTGATGTGGACAATGACAATCCAGTGACCTTTAAAGCTGGTGACACCCTTGCAAGCTCCCCTGGCAGCTCAGACTGAAGGTGTATGAAAATATAAGGTAAGGTTTGCTTGCATGCAGTGCCTGCAGCACCAATCTCCTGGGATCCCTAGCAGGGACAGGGCTGGGCAGGCAAGGTGGTGTGGTGCTCCCAGTCCTCTGTGTTGAAATCTGCCTTGCCAAGCTAAATTTCATGGGCTGTGGCAGGAAGAAAGTGTTTCTCTGGAAGGGGTGGCTGCCTTCAGTGGGAGAACGGTGGCTGGAGGAGTGTCAGCACAAAGTCAGGCCTGACAGCTCTGCAGGAATCTCCACTGAAGGACACAAGCACATATCCAGCCTCCAGCCAAAACCACCTCTCTCCCAGCAACAAGATCTCTTTTTCCATGAATTTAGCCCCTTCCTGGCTCCTGACGCTGGCAGTCAGTTCCTGCCTGCTGCCCCATTCCTTCCCACTGATCACCTCTGCCAGTTGGACCACTTCATACCACTTTGTGCTCCGAGGCAGGGCATGGGCCTGAGCTGGGAACCAGCACAACTCCATACCCATCCTCTTGGGCTCAGAGTGTGTGTGTACCAGGAAGGAGTGGTAAGAGATGCTGAGAAGGGTCACCAGTCTTCCCTCCTGAACACAGGCACTCTGCCATCTTCTGTGCTGGTAACTGGCCTCAGCAAATCCCAAGAGCGAGCCAAACCAGTCCACATCCTCACCATTAATAAACTGCAGAGGCCCGAAGTGGCTGTACCAGACCATCTTGATGGCTGGTTATGCCGCCCAGGCAAACATCAGCAATGGCAATCTCCTCATTCATGAGGGCAACTAGGCACTCCCTATCCTCACCATTTCACAGTAAATTTGAGGAATCCCAGCCCTGATCCCTTGTAGGAAAGTCTGTGAGCAGATGGGGGTGTCTGTGAAACTATCTACCACATGGTCCCCAGGCACTGGTGCCTTTGTTCCTGCTTCCTCTTTGCAGAGGCGGATCAATCATCAGCCTCTGCAAAGGGGATGCAGTCTTGTGTTCCCTTCTGATTCTTTACCAAGCATGGGCATGTTTTTCATACTGGATGCAATGACATGAGAGCTGTGTATGTGTTTCTTCCAATGCACCATCACAGGAATGTGGGCACAGGGTGGGCACTGCATCTCCATGCAAAACATGCTCCTGTTCCCTTGGCAAGCACACCTCGCTCACCCGCATACACAGCGCACTGAGTGGGTTTTGTGCTCTCACGCCTCCTTCCCAGACACGCAGTTTAGGCAAATATTTAGACAGAAACACTATTAAAAGGCCTTTGAGCAGCTTTTACTTTCCTCAATAATAGTTCGGTATTAAACAGAATTATGAATAGTTCCTCTCATATTCGCCTGGAAAGGCACCATCTCTACCCTTGACAGCTCTGCTGACAGCAGTCCCTTGAAAACCAGAGCTCCCCAGTTACAAATCCAGCTTCCAGGAGGAGAAAACACTGCCATTGATCATTCCTCAATCACAGCTCCACAGGAGGGGAACTCCACGCAGTCCTAACCCAAAGACAATCCTCACTTAGCCCTAACAAGCTCCACACATGCCATGAATAGAGACAGACATTTTTGAGTCCTTGAATTCAAGGGAGTCTATAACAAGGAATCCTGCTTTTGATGCCACTCTATGATCCAAAAACGTACTATCATTTTCCACACTAGCATCTTTACCTTACTGGACGTGTGATGAAACAGGCTTGCTTAAATAAAAACAAACAAACAAACAAACAAAAACAATAAGTAAACTAAAAAAAAAAGAGCCCTTTATCTGAGAACACTAACCTGCTAATGTCATACATATAGCCAAGTGGACACCAACACCTCCTTGTAAAGATCATGGCAGCACACAGCGCGGGAGACAGGCGCTGACTCAGGCACTGACCTGTCTTGTAGATCTCATAGCGCAGGGAGAAGCCAGCCCCTTGCCGCGCATAGTCCGAAGTGAACTTGATGTAGAGAGAGGGGCCTGACGAGATGATGGTGGGAGGTGCTATGTTTCCACAGTGCTTGCCCAGCAGGTCAGCTGCTTCACTGTCCCCATCTCGGATCTCAATGAAGTCATACCTGTGAGGCAGGGGAAACAGAGGAAAATCATCTGTTGGGGATTCTTCAGCATGTTGGGGACAGGCACTAAACACTTATTTATCTGCATATTTCACAGAACTACCTTCCAGATGGGTTCCTGGGACTCAGTCATTCACACCTATGCACACATACATACATTTTTCCCTTTTGTCTGTCCACCCCTTTTGCTACTGCAACCTCACATTATTATTATTTTATGCACTTCAACTTCACAGACAACTTGCAGGACACAATTTGCCTGTTTTTTTACAGAACTCCTTTGGCAAGGGAAAAGCTCAGCTCCAATACTCCTGAGCTGCTCTCCTTCTCTCCCCTTTGTCTTGATATGTGCCATCATTCTTCGCAACACTGATTGGTTTACTCCACTCTCTAGCTGGAATTTGAGCAAACATTAAAGAAACAGTCAATGATCAATCAATGTGAGCAGCTAGCTACACTGTGCCCTTCTTGACACAGCATTAGTCCTTTAACAAGTGTGGCTGCTATACTTACTCAGGTTTTGGATGATAATACCAATTCTCTTCTGTTACGTGCTAACAAAGACTTGTGTGGATGAGAAGCACTGCATGAAGAGATGGGCAACCACATTCACCACTGCCCAGCCCCTGTAACACAGCCTGTCTGCCCACCTGCCCAGTCCCTGACTTTGGAAAGGAACAGGCTGGCTTGGAAAAGCTGCCTCTTGGTGCTGAGACAAAGGCCTGCTGTGAGGTCTGGCTGGAAGGGGAAACTCCCACAGATTCCTTTGTCTGGGCCATAACTAATGGCAAGGTAGTATCAGGCTGCGTGTGCCACGAATAAACAGTTTTTATGCAAACATCTTGTTCTTCAGCTGTCTCCTAACACCCACGCTCTCCCACCCCTCTCATTGTCTCTGGCCAGCAAGCTGCTATTTACAGACACTGTCCATCTCCCTTATTCTGCTTGTTTGCTTTGTATCAACCTGTTTGAACAACACTGCAGTTCTTGTGGGGCTCGGACACAAGCAGCAGCTCCACGCTGCCAGAAATCTGCCTTTCTTCTTTGTCACAAGATCTCGTGTTTGGGAATCGGGAGTTGAAAGGAGAAGTAGCTTGCTGGATGCAGCGATCCTCATGTGACTCACTCCTGCTCTGCAGTGCTCACATTGGCGGTCAACAGCCTCAAAACAAACTTACAGAGACGCAGTGTGCTTCTCTACAAAGAAAGATGAGCAGCTTCAGCTTCACTCCTTTCTGGGACTAAATCAGGCCAAGAGCCAGAAGCAAAACGCCTGCAGATAAAATCCTGTCAGCACTGGACCCAGCACTGAGTTAGCTCTAATCGCCCAGCCTTTAACTCCGTTACAAATGCCACAGCCTTAGCCAAGGTGAAACCTAAGCAGTCCTGAAATGAAGCACTGGCACAGGAAGAACACTTGGCTTAGCTGGTGGGTGGAAGTGTGGGGATGTAAGTGAAGATCGGCTCCCCCAACCCCTGGGCAGCTCCCCATCACCTCGTGACCCCTTACTGCCCTAACACCACCCGGCAGCACCTTCCATGACCCCACTGATATCTATCACGTGCGGTTTGATTCCATCCTCTCCCCTGGGAGGAAGAACACAGGATAGTGTTAGTTCTTTTAAGTAGAACTTTTTTCTCCTTGTTTGTCTGTTTGTTTAAAGTAGTGCTGAGCAAACAGCAGGGACATTTTGTTCTCTAAATAATTCCTTGATCTCAACTGTGTGTGCAGCCCTTCCACATCTGAAGTACATGTCTGTGCTGCAGGTCTACTGGTGACTACTGAAATAACAAACATGCAACAAGAATTAATTTGTTGAAAATACAAGTGTTGGCAAAACACAGTTAATGCACTGGGTTGGAAAAGCTGCCATTTGCATGGCACGGGCATAGGTTAGCTGCATCCCAAGGAAACACATCTTGTGTCCTCATGAGGTTATGATCGGCCAACTCCGGACACAACCTCAGCTGCTGGCATGCAACGCTCCAGTTCCTGCTACAGCCAGCACACACAACAGCCCACTGCTCTCCACATGGCTTCTCAACCACCCAATGCTCTAGGAGCCCTGGCAATTTCAGAAGCAAATTCTGGACCAAGAAATATTTGCTTATTGAATGGATGAATGACTTCCAATAATACATACAATTTGGGAATATTGCAATCTGCTCTTGGACAATCTGCAAATGGAAAATTAAAAGAATGAATCTAGTAAGTAAACCATCAGGAAATATTTGCCTCTCTGAATTAAACCCTGTTTGGCTTCATCCAAGCATCTAACTGAGCTTTCTCTTACTGGAGCTAATCCTTAATAAATCAAATGTTACAAACAGCTAAAAAAGCCCCTAGGAGAAGGTCAGAGAATCCTTTTTGCCAAATATAAAATGAATATAAACACATATGAGTTTTTGTTCCTAGCTAAAAAATCTTGGCTCAAGCCCTCTGCTCCTCATGAGGCAAAACTCCCTTTCCTCAGGTCATGTAAACAGAGTGCAAACTGGGAGTGTATTACAGTCAGGAGATAGCTCCTGCCCAAATGAGGGGGAGCACCTCCTTCCTCTCCAATACAGCAATTAAGCTTCAGGCTTTAAAAACGAAACACCAAAGACTCCTGGTCCAAAACAAGAGACTTTAAAACTTCAGCGAGAATACCAGCTAATCCCACCACAGACTCTTTTGGCATCGTGTGCTTTGGTCCTGTCCATGCCTTGGCCCACAATCAAACAAACTGATAAACACCATTCTCCTTACGTTGGGTCACTGGCCAGACCTTTACTTCTGTTAAGCTTAAGCACTATTTCCAGACTTTGTTCTTCCTACGTGAAAAACAAGAAGAAAAAAATGGAAGGAAGAAAAAACAATGCAGGGGACACTTTTTAGTCTAACTATTTCATTGCCAGATAATTACAGTGTACAGCTGGGTGGGACAGTTATGCAGCGATAGCATCCACAATGCCCTGACCAGTACCCAGCAATTTGCATTTCACTCACATAACCAAATCCATCACTTCAGTCAACATGCACCATCACCCGCGGGCTGACCTCTCTAGCATTACCTTCACTGGGCGGGCTGCTATTTCCAAGCCCACATTTCATGGCCATTTCTCCCCATCCAGGCACTGCCCCAGTGAGCCAACCATAGCTATGTGAAGGTGGGTGCAGCATCTGTAACTCACATCTGCAGTCAAAGGAATAAGGAAGTCCTCTTGCAGGGAAGGTGGCCGCTCTTGGCTGCTCGTCCAGCAGCAGGACATTCTCAGCTGCTGCTGAAGTGGGAGGGCCAGCCAGCTGGTTTGAAAACACCTCAAACACAAGACTTTCCGCAAGGGAGTTTTAAGGCAGGGAGGCAAAGCTGAAGTGCTTTTAACTACCCAGACGATGGGGGGTTGAGAAGGGAGGGAAATGCACTGCTTAGATGCTCTTCTTGTAACTGTTTAACAGAATTAAATGGGAAATGTAAGATGCTTACAAATATTGTTGTGTTTTTATTAAAGATTTTTAGTAGAAAGTGCTTTGCAGATGTTAAGAGAGCTTTTATAAACTAATTATAAAGCACTTCTAATGTCTGTATTACTCATGCTTACCTGCTTCTTCCCTCAGTCAGCCCTCACTAATTCCTAATCTCTTCTTTCTCTCAATTTTCACTAAGCCACTTTGCTGCTGCCCCCTGAAAAAGGCTGCTAGGCCCAATAAAGGCCAGCAATGAGCCCCACTTGCAGTGGCGAGGAGACTCTACCATTTCAGCCTCTTTCTATTGAATCAGTGGCACACCAGCTACTGGCCAGCAAGCTGTGCTCTGCTGCCTGAGGCCAGCCTGGACCTCCTTGGTGTCCATCCAGGTGATAGAAGCTCCGAGCATTGCACCCTGCCTGGGGAGCAGCACCAAGGAGCTGTGCTGTGCCCCTGGGCACTCCTTCCCAGAGGCACACAGACAGCAAAAAGCTGTTCTGGGACTCATACTGCTTCACACATCATCAACAAACCTACTGCCCCTGAGCCCCAGCTCCTAAGACATGCTGAGTCCTTCCTCACCGAAACACACTTCAAGGACATCAGATTAGTATGAAGAGAAACACAAATGGTAAATCATTTATCTGCTGACAGCCATAGCACCTAACCACATGTGATCTCTGCTTCAAAGCCCACCTAGGGAAGCTCTAGCCTGGGAAACTCCAGCAGTGTTCTCTGGTCTATCATTAGGAGAAGACGAAGCTTGCACACAGCTATGCCCAGGCTCCAGTGCTTGCCATAGCCAGAGAGATGCACTGCTCTGACCTGAGCTTCCCCACCGTTTAATTTGAAGCTGTTATTTATAGACATTTCCAAGGGGCTCGTGCCTGCACCTGGCAAACATTAATGAAGGGATCCTCAAGAGACCCTGGGAGGTGAGAAAGCAAAGAGTGGTTGGCCCAAGGTCACACAGGAAGCTCACAGCATAGCCAGGAATAGAAGCCAGCCTTGATTAGACAGATTATACTATATTAGAGGAGTCTGGCCCAGATAGATGGAGAGACAAATAGGTACTGACTACATGCCAACAGCCCCAAATTTGGGAATGGCCAGTATTGACTCGAGCCTTCGAGACCTCTGGTCTTTTTGAACCATATATCACACATAGTATCTAGAATACATCTACTAAGAATACGAAGAATAACTGCAATGCCAGTGAAGTTCAGCAGACATGAATATTCTGCAGGTAGCTGGGGAAATGCAGGGGCCTGCTTAGCCATATCAGCAGGCAAATGCAAGCATTTCCCCTGAAAGGGTGCTTTCTTTTTCACACATCATTTTAAAAAGCACAATATTTTTTAAAGATGCCCTAAGAAAAATCTGAATTAAGCTTCGGGATGAGATAGAAGATGCAGTATAAAGATGGTTAAGAAATGGTAAGCTGCCAGCCCAGTGCTTGTTTTGTAATCAAGGGGCATCTAGAATTAAGGTCCATTACATGCTAGCTGGCTTTGTCAATTTTTCTGTGTCACCACCCATCTTCACGCTCTTTCTTATGCCACCTTCCAACCAAATCCTCATTTCATGGGTGGTTACTTTGTGAAAGACAAGAAAACTTTTCTGATGTTTACACAATCTTGAGCTAGTGAATAACATACCCTTCAAAGGTGAAATGGCTGCAGTAACTACTGGAGACTTTTAAACAGTATTTTTATAGCCACGACACTAGAGGCAAACAGCTCTGCTGTCTGATGAAACAAGAGCAATGAAGTTTGATCTTAGCTCTCAGCCCTTAATCAGAGTAATTAATTATAAATACAGCAGATGAATTGGATTCTCCTTTGATTTGAACTGGTTTTACACTTGTGTAACTCATCATTTTAAGGGTAATCACTCCTAATTTATCCTGGGGTGAGAAGAGAATCAGTCCTCACGGGTCCTGAAATGGATTTGTGCACAGACCTAAAAGCTTGCGGTGAAGCCAGCTGCAGCCAGCTAGCGCCCGTGGCTCTCGGCGGACACAGGCTCACTGCCCCATGTCGGGACAGGGTTAATAGCTCCTCTGCTCCGACTGCAGATCTGCTCTGCCTAGGACTGCCCTCCGGGAATCTGGAGGCAGGAGATACTAGCTCTCAGCCTGCAACTTGCAGAACTGCTCATGCCATGCTAAGGCAAAGGATGCACCCAGAACAGCAGAGCTTACCCTTCTTTTGCCCTGACATAACTGCGCCTGGGAGGGAGAGACAAAAAAGCCAAGCATTGCTTTACATCTGGAGGGATTTCACTGGGTTTCAGTGACTGAAACTATCAGTCTGGTGGCAGCCAAGGCTGGGCTGGCCTGGAGGTGCATAATTGCTTTGGATTTCTCGGAAGTTTGTTTTGAATTTTTTGCATCCAATTACATCTTGTGCAACCACAGTGCTGTGGGGTTTTGTAATCATTCCACTGCGCGTTGGAGTATTTTATCTCCTCAGAAATCTGACCAGAGTTTCTGAGAAATGAGAAAAAACCAGTCATCCCGTGAAAAAAATAAAGAGAGAGAGGCAGACAAAGAAAATAACCCTAACAGATTGGACAACTTCTTCAAAAATGTCTCCAAGACAAAAAATGGAAACTACAAATAGCCTCTATTTATATTCCTTGGACAGTTTTCACCCCCGTACAAGCACTGCTGATAGGAAGAGCCTCAGCAAGCAACTGTTAAGTTATGCAGAAAAAAAAAAAAAAAAAAAGAGGTAGCCAAGATGCATCTTGCAAAGGAAAGAATAAAACATATCTCTAAGCTGCTCCTGTGGTCCAGGAAGGGGGGGGCTCTGAGCACACTGCCCGATGCTGCTGCTCCACATGCCGCTCATCCTGGGGCTGCCAGATCACTGTGGAAAGGCACGATGGACAGAGTGCTCTCAGCTGGGGCATGTCTGGAGAACTGTTCATTATCTCAGAAAACAAGATGTGCTAATGTGCACTTCAGGGTTTTTCTGGAGGCTGTTGTTCAGGGGTTACACATGGGTGTTCAATTTTATTTCTGTCTCCAAAACCATTTCTATAAATTCCTCACTCTTCTATCTTTAGCTACAGGGGTCGGTTTTTGCAAGATGTCTTTGGTAGTCTTTGGGAGGGGAAAAATCATGGTGAAACCAGGAATAAGATACACAGAGAATGCTTAGCACAGCCCCCTCCCCGAGCACTCAGCCTTCTGTTGCTGCTGCAGGGGAGCCGAGGCAGCTCACAGCCCTCCACAACCCTCAAATGCAGGACACTTGGGAAACTGCATTTGCGTTTTCCTCCTTCTGCTACGATCCATCTGTGGAAAAAAATTAAGACTCTGCTTTCTGTGTCATTTTACTGTCACCACTCACAGGCAACCCTATCACTAACAGAAAGAAAAAAAAATGTATATAATAAAAGATAACAACCACAAGAGGAAAATTTACTGCCGAGGAGCAGCAAAGCAGGCAGAAGGCAAACGTTCCTTTTTCTTGCTTTGCATGGGGAGAGATGCAGGTGAGGAACTCCTGATGCCAGCAGCCTGGGCACCCACAGTGCCCCTGCTGCCACAAGCCCCCATATCCCAACAGGCCCCAGGAGGGCCTGAGCTCCCCTGAGAAACGGCCCCTCTGTGCCACCTGGCTCAGCCTATACTGCCCTGCCAGCTCAGCCATGCAGTGTTTACAAGCCGCCCTCACCCTCCCAGGCTGTGGTTCAGCTCCATTGACACTAAAGGCAACAGACTCCTCTCCCGGCGTGTGATGAATCAATTACTTCCTCTGACACTCTATTACTACAGCCTTTACATCTCCAGATTGCAGATGAAAAGACAGGCTGAGAAGGGGGACAGGGAAGAGGAGAGGTCTCCTGAGGTCTCCATCAATTGAGTTGTTGGACATCTGAAGAAATCCCCTTCTGCCATATTTTAAGGCACAGAGAAATGTTTAGCTCCTGATCGGCAGAAGAATCAGAGGATTTTCACAGAAGAAAACCCAAGAAATCAAACAGGTCAAAAAACTTCAGCAAGACGCAGTGAGCAGAGATCAATGACGAATCAGTCTCCTCTGCTGATGGAGAGCCCAGGCCTTCGTCCTGCTCACAATTATCAGCCCAACATCAGCGTTACCAAAGGCATGGCACGTGAGAGCCAGGCATTACATCTTCCCTTTCCACTGCAAAACAACAACATAAATAAAACCTCACTCTGACACTCACAGAAGAGGAAGGAAACTGAGCACATGCCTCACACTCATGCCAGCAGCAGGGGACGGGGGGGTTCCTGCTTGCAGGACATCCGTCAGCAACCCCTGCTCTGAGGGCCCCCAGGGGGTTCCTGACATGCTGACTGCCTGTGTGCAAGCCCTGTGCATGCACACAGCCTCAGCACGGCCTTCTGTTTCTCTAACGGAGTAACGTTTGGGACAGCCACCAGGCACACTTGCAGGGCAGCCACCTGCAGCTTTCTGTGCTGCTTGTATCAGGGCTAAGGAAGTCTTTGGTGAAGGGTTTCTGCTACCAGACCCACTCCACTGCCTCAGACTCTGCTTCTAGCAGCTTACTAGACACAAATATCTCCATGTCTGATGCGGTGCTGTGTTAAAACTAACATCCCATTGGACTGGGATTGCTCAGCAATGCTGTACGTATGTCCAATGAATCCCTCATGATTCAGGTAAAAAAAACAACCAGGTTATTCTCTCTTTCTGATGCTCTACCCACCTACTTGCTCAGTCAGCATAAGGAGAGCTTTCTGTGGTGCGCTGGAACTGATGTATCAAAGACAGTTGCTTAAAACATCTTGGCTGTGATTAGTGGACCATGACTGCTATTAACTTATAAGGAATTCCAGGATCACCAGACTGTGGTTTGCAACGTGTTATTACATTGCCATTCAGTGGTGATGTGCAGCTGCTTGATTTAAAGAAAACGGAGAACTTGTCTCATGCTGAAAACTAACCTTTCCCTGTTCTTTCAAAAAAGCTCTGTGCTGAGCTGTGGCCAAAAGCAACCAGAAATTTCTTCCGTTTTCAGTCTGTTCTTTGCAGTCTGTTCTTTTTATTTTATATTCATTTTTAATTGTGGAATTCACACCCGTCCAGAAAAGGCTGAGAAGGAACCAATTTTTGTATGCAGCACTCTGACCTACTCTGTGCATTGCTACAACACAGCAGCCTTTGGTGTACTGCTGCTAGCCAGACTGGTCAGTGAGCCTGCAGATACCCAAGTGTTTATCTCCTCTTTATATGAAGAGGAATTTAAAGAGATGTGTGAAAGCAAGAGTGGTAAATCAATAGCAGAGAAGGGGAAGAGCCCCAGTCTCACAGCTCCCAGCCCTGATACTGCTGGTAAGCCCGACACTCCTTCTGCCACAGCCTGACAATAGGCATGGTACCTATTGGAGGGGCTTGTGCGTAGCTAAGGCAAACAACGTGCTCATTAAAAGCCTAATTCAGCTCCTGTGAAAATCAAGGTAAAACCCCCTGCGGCCTTTATAGGCTTTGCACCTGGTCCTCTTCAAAAAAAAAAAAAAAGGATGCTTTTTAAAATAACATTCCAGCTGCCACCTCTTTACGTTCACTTCTAACTCCTGCACCCAGATAGCAGACCCAACAGCACTGCTAACCCCACTGAGTGGTGCCAACAGAGTGATTGAAGCTCAGACTCCCAAAGGTATCTGGGTTCCTGAGGCCACCTCTGCAAACCCACAGCACGCTGCAAAGAGAGTGCAGAGTGCTGGGCACACTACAGCTCTGCATCAGCTGCTTGAATAGGATTGCTCTGCACAGCTGGATCCTGAGGCACCAACACAGCCAGCCCCATGCTCACCCCTCTCCTCTCACTGCCCAGTGCCCAAGGAGAAGCAGGTGACCTGCTGGCTCTTCTGGGCAGGAAGGAGGCAAAAGGTGTCACATGCAATTGTGCCAGTGTCACTGGGATAGCCCACGCTGTGTCATCACGCCAACAGGATACACGAAGCAGGACAAGACCTCGCTCTCCTAAGTGCCGGATGCCGGTGAGACACTGGAGCCCAGAAGTGTGTCTGCAGCACCTCACCCACCCCAGGGCCTGGGCCCCCGAGAGGCTCAACCATGCACAACTGCAGAGCGAGCCAAGCTCTCCCATCTCCACAAAGAGATGAGTCACCTGGAGGTGGCCAAACAGCACCACCGCTAGCCTGCTCACTGCTGGCTATGTGTGCAAAACGGCTGCAGCTGACAGGAATTATGAACCATACGGCAGACACCGGACAGAGCTAAAAAACAGCAGAAGCTCATTTGAAGACAAGCTGAGCCACAGCGTTGTGCTTCCCAGATGGAATTATTTCCTGTACGTTAGAAATGTTGCTTCTGGCTACCCGTGCCACAAATGTATGAGCAAGCACATGCCTTCCTTAACATCTCATCTCCTACTTCCTCTCTGCACAGCCTCAGCCCTACTGCTCCAGCA
Organism: Cyrtonyx montezumae; assembly: GCF_038088225.1. Taxonomy (NCBI): domain Eukaryota; kingdom Metazoa; phylum Chordata; class Aves; order Galliformes; family Odontophoridae; genus Cyrtonyx; species Cyrtonyx montezumae. The sequence continues at coordinate 16,807,792 of NW_027072078.1, read as the reverse complement.
CTGCAGGAGAGGCAGTCATTTCCCACTGCACCCCAGCAAAGACACCCTCCAAACGACCACAGAGTGCCAAATTCTTCTTTTCTAAGCCTTCACCCAATCTGGAGATGAAGTGCATTGTTTCTAAAATGTTTACTAATGAGCTAATTATGCAAACTTTTCAAAAGCATTCCCTAATTAGCTGTCCATAATTGCTTCCTTGTCTGCTCTTAACCCTGGCTGATGGAAGGAAGGCAACGTGCAATATCATGCTCCTGTTTGAAGGAGATGGACAGGGGAGGTAGGTGAGCAGGGAAGGCCCTGGCTGCACTCTCGGACAGCAAGGGTTTGGTTGCTGCTCCCACACTGCATGGGTGTGGGGCTGGGGCCAGTGCCTGGCTGCTCTCTAAGAAGGACACGGAGCTACACTGTGTCCCCGCACCCCGTTCCTGGAAGCACAGGAGATGGCACACTGCCACAGGGCCGTCGCTGGTTGGCTGTGCCCACCATGTCCCGTTGCAATGTGGCCTGGGAGCACCAGCGCGTTGCTGCCAGCTCCACAATATGGGCACTGATGTGTGACACCTTCCCATGTCATTCCCAGCCCCTGTGCCCTGCCTCTCCCGCTGCATTTGGTCATGCTGAACATGGCTCTTTTCACTTGACACCACCATGTCAGGCTGCAGTGACAACTACACAGATTTCCTCCTTACTGTGTTCACAGTTCCTTTTTCTGGAAACTCCCAAGGCCTGACATGGTGAGCCAGCATCAGGAGGAAGAGCCTGACTCTGCAACTCCCGGCTGCGTCCCATTTGCCACCACCTCTTGCACGCTTTTGGAGCCCAGCTCCCATCTCCAGAGCCCTCCGCCAGCATTTGGCGAGTGCCACCAGAGGGGGCTGCGAGCCGCAGCAGCAGCCCCAAATCCTGCCCAGGCAGAGAACCACAGCCCCAGCAGCATCCTTCCATCCGCCCCCTGGGTGCCTGGCCGAAAGGCTCCAGAAAATCCCTCTGTCGTGGCCTGTCTACGGCTTGAGCTTTACAATACATAGCGCTCCTCCGGTGCAAATGCTATGACTCAGCCCAAAGGTCTGCTGGCAGCAGGAGCCCATGCCCGCCCACTGTGGTGTGCAGCGTGTGACTGTGCCACGTGCACGCACAGATGTCCCTGCACCCAGTGTGTCACTGCCCAGCCCACTCTGCAGCCGGGGTGGCAGAGCCCATGGCCAGGCTCAGGAGCTTTCAGAGGCCAAGAGACATCTGTAACAGTGGGAGGGATGCACAAATGGAAAAGGTGGTTACAGAGGCAGTGATTCACTCAGAGCTGAGGCTTCTGACTTGGATTTTCCAAGCAAGCAGCACAAAGCAGAGAAATGGCAACTGGGCAGGAGGGATGCATGTCTGCACAAGTTGCGTGGGCTTCTACTGCATACCATGAAACTCTGTTCAAGTTGCTCTTGGGATTCAAAATGAACTCTGGTAGGCACAAGGCCACCCAACTACCACTGCACCATGTGGCAGGGCTGAACACCTTCGCAGCAGCAGTGCACTCTTTTCCCCTGGCTGCCACCTCCCCATTCAGTGAGCATGCACCCACTGCCCCACCTAAGCTGTGGTCACAGCACACAGAGGAAGAAATGGTGAAGGGACAGGACAGTTATTATTTCTGGATAGCTTGGCAGGCCTCTTACTGCAGTGCTCAGCTTCCCTTTTTGCCCCCCTCCCCCCAGCACACTCACCCTCCTGCAACAGGAGCCCTGCCATGACTGGCACCAGGAGTTGCAAGTACAGGAGGTGGCCAGTCTTCTTTCTCTAAAGCACTTCCCAAAGAAGGGCACTTCCTTAGAGCACAGATGAAACACAGAGATAGAGCAATACCTTCTTCTGGGGCTTCAATATACCAATTTACTCCTTTGATGATGGCTGGGGGATGCAGTTACTTCTTAATGCAGCTGGACACAGCCAAAAAATAAAAGCCCAGATGTGCTTCTGGAGAAAAGTGCACTGCCACCTCTGGGCACCCAGCCTCAGCCCAGGCTTCCTCCTGCTTTGCAGCACCAGCCATCAAAACCTGCTGTGCACAGAGTGCTCTCACTCCAAAGTCCAGCAGCTGCAGGTCCACAGCTCTTTCCGGCCATCTGCCCAGCCAGAGGAAGTTGCTGACCTTTCCGTGGAGGTCCCAAGGGTGCAAAGCATGGGAGGAAGTGCCTCCCACCCCAAAGGGAAGCCTAAAGCTGATACAAGGATGAAGATTTTTGCAGATAGTTCCGTAGACCTTAAAACGGGCTTTTGGAATGTAAATGTTATGCTTGTTGAGGAAGAAACCTTAGCCTAATAAGGTAAAAGAAAATTTGAAGGATGAAGCAACAAAGGAAGTGCTCATGGTGTTTCATTTACCCCTGACAGCAGGAGCACGAAGCACAGCCTGGCCCCGCTCCCGCACCATGAGCTGCCAGGCCAGGGGGAACTTTGTCTGCCCACAGACTGAGTGCCAGCCAGGTCCATCGGCTGCCATCCTTCAGAGAAAGTGCTTTATATTAATGACCAGATGTCAGAAGAAAGGTTCTGCCCTCAGATGATGTTTCTTTGATGCTGAACTCCTGGTCCCATTAAGATTCCCACCTGCAGCTGCAATGAGACCTTTGCATCCTTGTAACACACCCTCTGACACTCAGATGAGATTTATTATGAGATGGTCACCTGTTAATACCGCTTAATGTCCAAGCAATTACACAGCGTAAAGATTTGTCTCTTTCTGGTAAGCCACTTAAAAACAAAAAGTCTCCTACCTGTTCCTTTTAGGCAGCGTTTGTCTTGAACTGTTTTCACTGATTTAGTTATGGTTCCTACCAGGTGCTGTCCATCCTTTGCAATGCTTGCTGTGGGGGCAGGCACCTGAACTGCTGGCTTCTGGCTGACACCTGGGGGTCAGCAAAAGCCAAGGTGCACTGAAAATAAACTCTGTCTCACAACTGTACACAAGTGAGGTGCAAGCAAACCTCATTTCCAGAAGAGGTTTAATGTTAGTTCCTAGAGAGCAACGCTGCTGCAGGAGCCAAACTGAATCAGAGACCTTGAGAGACCTCCCACCATTCATGTCCCATGGAAAGCGCTGGGAACAAAAACCCTCCAACACAAACCTTCCTGCAAAGCTCCTCTGTGCACACACAGAAAAGAAAAGGAAAGCACAATATCATGTTTGCCACAACAAAGCAGAAAGCAGCAGAGAAACAACAACACCAGTGGTTGGGGCAGCTCTTCCAGCACACAGCACCTGAGCTCAGACTTTGCTCTCTCACAGGCACCAAAACATAGCAGAAGCTGTCCAAAGTACCCAGAGCTGTAAGCAGCAACTTCACAGATGCAGAGGAAAGCCAGGTGCCCATGGAGATCTCTGGCACTCGAAGTGACCCAGATATGCCAGCCTGAGACCTCGGAGAGAGACAGTCACTCCTGCCCAACTCAGCCCCTGCCCCATGCACATTGCTCTGCCAATACATATTGCATACTCTGCAGTCTGAGAACATAGGCCTATAAAGCTTTTATTACTCTGAATTTGGGGCAACTGCATTAGCTATGAGAAGGCTATACAGTTAAGCCTGTCCAAGCAATAGTAAAACCTGATAGCAACCATCATTCTCACAAACACTGCCAAGGCCTTGTATTTATTTATGCCCATGTTAAACCTTTCTCCACCACCTCCTTTCTCTAAATGCAGGCCTGATCCTGCAAAGTGCTAAACTCCTTACACACAGAGTGACTTCAAGGAGAGCTGATGGTGCTCAGTGCCTTATTAGCCTAGGCTTTATCTGTAGGGGGTGATCAGATCCCCAGTGACATCAATCAGCACACCTTGGTTACAGTTAGAGGAGATATGCTGATTTACAGAAGCTGAGGATCCAGCTCTGTGCATTATATCCTTCAGCACATCATGAAACCCATGCTGAATTCTTTATTCTCCACAGGACTGATCCTACAGCCCCATAAATGCTTCCCCAGCCCCTTTTTGCAACCAGAGTCCCCTTCTCCATATATAACCCCCTTTTAATCAACAGGAGCAGTGTGTCTGGCAAAACTGCTGCATCAGGCCTGCTTTAGGAGACTGAGCTCCTTCACAGCTCAGATGTTCCTGCAGCTGGCCACAGATTCCAGATGAAATGCACAGGTTTATACGTCTGCTGAGACCATGTTATTAACTCAGCCTTTTATGGTGCCCTTTGATGCTGTTAATTATTCTTTACTAGCTGCTAATTGTTTTTCCTGGACGTCTAGTTTCTGAGCCCCCTCTTAGGGAAAAAACAAAAGCAAACAAAACCAATATCCTTGACTACTAAGTCCAGTAGAACAAACACTACAGAGAATCAGATTCAGCTCAATCAGCTCGGACCTCCCCCCCCCCCCCCCCCAGTCTGAGCCTAGGTCTCCAGCCCTTGAGCTCTCCATGCCATGCCTCTGCCTAGTAACCCAACAGGAAATTGCACTGCTCCCCCAATGTGGCTTAAAAGTGAAGCCACAGCAACATGGAAAAAAAGCCAAGCTGCCTTCTAACCAAATTCAGAGTCAGGCTGAAAGACTGTTAGCTCTTGCTTTCAGGTGACTTTAGGCTAGAACACATTCAGTCCAGTGCAAGCTCATCCTTTGAGTCCCAAGAAGCATCTTACACCCACACAGTCAGCAGAGGTACACCTGCCCTGAAAGGCCATGACATATAGCACTATGGAGGCTCAGGCTGATGCTTTCTTTCATGCACAAAGGAGCACCATGCCCATACCTCTACGCAAAAGCAGGAGGAGAGGACAATGTACTAGAGAAGAAGAGGAAGGCTCTTACTTGCAGTCATGCTTTTCAATTTCGAAGTGAGGGTTGAAGTTGAGAATAATCTTCTGGTTGGGCTCAGGAGCGTAGATGACCCACTCACAGTTCTGGTGCGAGGGATAGTCATTGGGGTAGCCTGGGGAGGTGATGTACCCGGCATCTTTGGAGTTCAGGCGGCCCCCACACGGCTGAGCTGCAGAGATACAGAAGGGAATGAGGCATTAAAACAGGTTTGGGGCATCGGGTACAGACAGCAGGTCCCTGCTGGCCATGGCTGGCAGTGGTCTGGTACAGGTCACTCTCCAGGCTTTGATGTCAGGTTGGCACTCTTAATACTTCAGTATCCATCTCTGGGCTTGGAGATACTACTCTACACAAGTAATCTAATCCTTTCTTCTTCCACCTCCTGCCACACTTACATGCCACATTTCACACAGACCAGAAAAGAGAAACAAATGCTCTTGCCTAAGCAATTACAGAGCCATAAAGTAAGAGACAGACTGGTATCAGATCATGTGAAACTGCCTCACTTTATTGCTTCCCTCACAAGCTGCTCCAAGGAGGTCTCCCACAGGCACCTCAAGGGACACCAATGTTTGGACGTGGATGACCCTCAGTGCAGCTGCAGGGAGCTTTGCTGATCCTGGGGAAGGGCAGTGAAGCACAGCAGAGCTGAGCAGCAGGCTCACGGCTAGCTGCAGAGGTGAGGATGGTGTCCTGCCCTCCTGGCTCCAGCATGAAGCTATATGACAGCCCTTCCTCACTTGCATCCCTCTCTCCTGCAGTGGTCATGACCCCATCTCAGAACACAGGCCACCTCCTCCTCCCCAAATCTTCTGGTCAACCAGAGCTGTTGGAATTGCAGACTGATAATCAGCAATGGTGGTTTTGTGGGGCTAGCCCATAAATGGCTGGCAACAATTACATGGTGAGCAGAGGAAGCATTCCCAGCTTTGGGTTAGAACAGGCCCTGGAGGGTGATTTCATCTTCAAAAAAACATTTAATCTCATGAACGCTGCAAATCAAATTTATTATTGCATTACTTGCTGGGAGGAAAATCTGCATCACAGGGTCAATTGATAACACACTATAAATCTCAACAAAGTCCCTTTCTCCATGGGGCCCCATTGCGTGCCTCCCCACTGCCACCGCCCTGTCCTAGCATCACGCCCCCACAGATGTCTCCAGACGATGGCACTGCCTCCTCCTGCTCAGCAAAATGGGTGAAATCCAGCCAAATCCTGTGGCCCCTCCATGAAGCAGCGGGGCCAGTGCTGCCCTGCTGACCCCGATCTTGTGCTGACAGGCTCTGCCCTCCCTGCCCATGAGCGATGGGGTGAAACACGGGACACAAACCCTCAACACGAACCCATCCACACTGAGGCTTCTGCAGTGGAGGAAAAGCCAGGCACAGGCACCACAAAGGAAGGGATGAAGGGAAAGGGCTGACTCCTTGCCAAGAGGCTGTCCCATAGCCTCCTCATCCCAGCGGGGTGTGGGTGGGCTTTCCTGCAGCCCAGACAAGCACATCTGGTGACATAAGGAGAAAAGAAAGCCGATGCCTCCTGCAGAAAAGCACCCCGCTGCTTGCACGGACCCTGCAGAAGGGACAACTGCTGTACAGAAGCAGCATCAGCAGGAAGGTCCTCCTGGGCTCCAGCTGCCCTGCAGGAGCCAGGCTCCCTTTGCTGTGAGAAAGCACTGCCTCCATTTCCTCCATGTTTTCCATGCCCTCTAACACATTCATTCTTTAAAATAACTTTCTTCTCACACACCCAGAGGCATCTCTGCAGCCCTGTCTTTTTCTTAAAATAATCCTGTAAGGATCCTGAAAATTATGAAGGGAAAAAATTGCAAAGCTGCCACGGAGGAGCTGAGAATACCAAAAAACATCTGGTTTTATTCCACAGGAGCTCCTGCTCAACACACAAAACATTTACAAACCAACAGTTTTGCACAAACCCCTTCTCTCAGCAAAGCATATTTGCCCACACACGTGTCTATGTGGGTTTGGGGAGAGAGAGATTCACGTGGAAGGAAGAAATTCACGGACTTGTTGACATCAACGTACAAATAGACGTGTAATTCACACTTCACTCATGTACACACTTTCACACCTTCTCCTAAAAATTCACACCTCGTTTGCACACATGTCCACCCCCTCCAGCAAAGAGAAATATTCAAGCTGCAGATTATTTTTCTTGGAAAGGGCGAAGTCTCGAAGCCATGAAAATACAGTCAATCCCTTCCACACCTCGTCATCCCCTCCCTGTCTCCCCTGCTTTCACACACATGCTACCCGCTAGGCTGATACCACCAACATCACCCACCACTCCAAAGCTGCTAGCCCCTTCCTCGCGCTGGGTACCACCAGCACACATCGCGATCCAGCCAGTCAGGGGGAACTGCAATGTGAACAAGGGACCAGGCGCTGGCTCTTCCCTAACAGATACACTCAGTAACAGACACCCTGATGCTAAGAATCTCTCCCCTCACCCTGTGAGGCTGCCACAGCTCAGCAGGAGCAAGCTAAGGAAGTCCTCAGGCTTGATCCTGATTTCAGATCAGCTCAGTGCCAAGGTGAGAGGGAGCAGAACCAGAGCACTCCTTCTGTGGTCCCAAGAGCAAAGCAGGTGAGATCACTGGGTGGATAGGAAGACCTACCATGTCCATCACATGTTTACCGTCACTGTCTTTCTGCTGCTTTCCACTTGCAGGAAAGCTTCTCAGCCACTTGGAAGAACAGATTTTGCCCCTCGTTCACCCCCAAAGAAGCTCCCTGTTAACAAGGAGGGCTACACCTCGTCCACATGCAGCACTGCTTAAGCAGTGGGCAATTGCATAATGGGGAAATGAGCTTCTTAAGAGTCATCTGAAGAGACAAAAAAAGTAATATCTCTGTAATTGTTCAGTTGGGCTTTTCTTTTATTGATTCACTGGTATCTAGCAGAGAAACACCTGCAACAAAAAAATCCATCACTGCGCCCACTGACAGACAAAGGGTTTGTCTCAGCAGACATGCCAAGCACTGTCTTCCTATATAAAACCAGGCCTGTTGCGCACCCAGCAGAGGTTCAAGCTTCTACATAAATCTGTTCTTTAAAACTGATGCATCGAATCGATGCAAAAATAAAAAAAGAAAGAAAAAAATTGAGTAGCATAGCTACTGTCCAGGCTGTATGCTCTGGAAGCAAGATGTGCTCCAAGGCTAATGGGCTCTGGCAGCTTTCGCCAGCTCTGAATTCACTTAATAAAATTAAAATTGAATTCTGAAGCTTCAGCTGAGGCTGCCAGGTGCGTGGGACATCCCGCTGCTCAGTAAGCAGAATGTGGGCCCTGAAAGCCAACTGCTGGGGCCGTGCCAACCCGCATGGCAGAGGGCTGGGAGGCCGTGCCCGTGATGCCACAGAATTTAGCGCTTCCCAGTTGTGTGAGTGTGGGCTGGGGTTGGGAAGGGAAGCCCCTGCAGCCCTCTTTCCTTGCAGCCCACCAGGTGCATTGGGTTATTCCTGTAACTGGGGGCTGATCCAACAGCCCCAACAGGGGACCTACACCAGAGGACCATGGGGAAGCCAAAAGGGTGGAAAGGGAAGACCAGGGGTGCTCACAGGGCAGGACTCCCACAAAGGTTGCAGTCAACACTCAGGGGACACGCAGATAACAGCCAGGCCCTGAGAGCCTCCACCCACACGTGGAGCTTCTCAGCTCCACAGCTCATCAGCACACACTGAAACCTTCGGACAGGGGCAGAGCATTCTCCTACTCGAATTTCCTGCCGACTAAACCCCTCTGGATTTTTCTCACCCCAGGAGAGCTGGGCTCACTGTTATTGTTGGACCTGCGACACAGAAACTGAAGCCAACTCTGCCTGTAACAAAAATAATCATCACCACAGAGGCCCATTTCACAACAAACACATACTACAACCTCTCACAGCATCCAGCAGGGAACCATCGCACACTTTGATCTGCTGGGTTCAGTTTACTTTGGGGATATAACTCAAGGCTGTGCGCAACATGCAAGGCGCTCCTGTTGCCTCAGAAGCAGACAGCAGCATGGGTGCCTGCTGCTGGGCAAGAACAGCCCTGAGGGGAGTGAGGGGCCAGATCTTGGCAGCCCTGTGTCACCAATACTTGCTGTCTGGCCTCTTGACTGCTTCCCCTGCCTTGCACAAGGCCTTGCACCCCAGCTGTGCACTCTCATCCCGCCGCAGAAGATTTCTACATCTTGGGACATGGCACTTGGGCAGGGGAAATTTGCCAAGCGACACCACAGCAAAATGTGGGTCCTAGCATGGAGGAACCAAGTGCACTCAAAGCTGCTGGAGTTGGCACAAGCTACAGCAAAACTTGCTGGAGTCAAACAGCTCTTTAGGAAACTAGGCTTCGCAAGGTCTACATGCATCCAAATGCTTTGCCAAATCCCAGCATGGATAGGAGAAACAGAGCTCATCTGGTGGGGATTCGTTACTGCTCACATCCATCCTGCCTCATCACCAGTGCTTCAAACCCAAGGGATGCTGCAGGCTGGCATGAACCCTACCCTAAACCCTAAGGCACAGCTTCCAGGGGGTGGGAGCACAAATCGAGTTTTGGATTTAAATGTACAGCTTAGCCATTGGCCAGGGAGAGACACGCAGTACAGAGGAAGCTAATAAGATTAGATTTTTTTTATCCCCAGTAGCATAGATCATATTAGCAGGAGCATGTTTGCTTTGGATTGCAAGATAAAGCTTCAAAGGCTTCCTGAACGAATTAATGGACAAACACACCCAGACAACACAAAGCACTGACATGCACAGCTCATCCCAGCACAACACCCACGTCCACCTCTGGGGATTCCATGCAGCTAGGGAAAGTTCCCCCAGCACCTCAGCCAGGGCCTTTACACCTCTGACTAAATTTCCCTTCAGAGCATGCTCACGGCAAAGCAGAATGTAAAGACTACTTTTGAGATGTGAACTCGGGTTTTGTTTGATTCAAAGTGTCTCAAGCCTGTCATGAGACAGGCCCATAAAAACTCTGTCTGGGCTCAGGCAAGAAAGGAGTGCGCCAATCCATCAGCTCAGGAATGCAGCCGTTTGACCACTTCCTAAGGCAACTGGGGAAGGATGCAATATATTCACTTTATAGTGCTGGACGGCAATGAGAGGAGAACTCCGGAAAGCTCAGCAAATGGAACATTTTAGCTGTGAGCCTTTGCAGAAAGAAATAATTTAAAACCATTTTTAAACAAGATGGGAGCGTTGGAGGGAGGAAGAGAACAAGACATACCTGCATTTTCTGAGACATGGTAATCCACTGAGGAACTGAATGCAAACAGAGAGCTGCTCAAGCTTCATTATGGAAAACTAGAGGGCCAAATCCTGAATGCAAGTCCAGGTAATTCACTTCAAAAATCACTGGAATCCAGGTGATTTCCCCCCCTGCAGCTCTGAGTAGCTGCCTTCCAGCAGTGGGCATCGGTCGCACCACTTGAGTTTGTGGGACCTTGACCTTCAAATGTTGTAGCTGAGAGGTTTGTTTATTTGTTTTGTTTCCCCACGCATTTGTACCTTGGATGAGGTTTCATATCCTGTTTTTACAAGGTGCCACCTCCGTTAACTTTGTTATTTGTCATCTTATATCACAAGCTAATGCAATTCCAATAGGGCAACCAGCTTAATAGCGTTAGTCTTTATATAGATGTGTGCACACAATTCTCCTGGCTTGCCCGTGAATGTAATTGGTGGGTCTGAAATTACAACTCCTGGCTACTGCAGTAATCATTCCAGAGGTGCATGAGCATGTGCAGGCACAAGGAAGGGGATAATTGTATATTGAACTTTCAGGAGCCATGCCTATCTCTCTTGCCCCCTTGTCAGGCTCCTGAGGGTTTGAAATCACACAAAAGCACGCTGCCACCTCCCAGAAGCAGGTGGAAGATTCAGGAGAGCTTCATGCTGCAGGTCAGGCAGGTGCTTGGGAAGCTTCACTGATACGCAGGCAGGAAAACAGAGCTCAGGGAGGCGTTGGGACTAGGGCAGAGGCAGAAATAGGGCAGAGCGAGTGCTTCTGTGGTGCAGCCTACCACCTCTCCTGTAGGCTGCACTAAGAAATGACACAAGGGGGAAACAACTCACTGAGCCACCCCTGTGAATGCTATCAAAAACAGGCTGCTTTGAGGGCCATGGAAGAAAAGTGAGAGACATTTATAACTCCACACATTAAAGAAATTCACCTAGGATTCCTCTCTAAAGAGTTTCAAGCTTGATGAGAGGTATTCAATGCCACTGAAATACTAATTACTATTGTTATTATGACAATGCCAAGAAGAAACCAAAAGCGGATTTCATCTCTCACAGCCCATTGCGATCTCTCGGCTCCCTTGCACCTTCTGAGCCCATCTGTCAGAGTCTGTTCTTCATAAAACCTCAAATCCCAACTTTCCCCACCAGTTTACCTCTGCCTCTCCCTAAGGCAGCTGGCAGAGCCTCTCTGAACCCTCCATACCCCTAAGCCCCCCTCCCCATGATGCACAACAAAACCCGGTAGCTCAGAAGCATGTGTGCAGCCCCGTGGCTGGTATGGGATGGAATAGGGAAGGAAGCAGATCCTTCAGAGCCACCTGGGAGAGGCCCCACTGGAGCTCCCCCCATGCACATGCTGCCGAGCAGCAGCTTCAGCCTTTACAACAACTTGCTCAAATCCAGCCGCTGCTAAGCCTTGCTGCTAGCGCCGATGTTATTACATATTTTGGCGAGCATCTTAAGCACATTGTTTCCTGCTGAGCACACACTCAGTGGACAGGCAGAGAGGAAAGCAGGAGCAAGCCCAGGTTGTGTGTGTGAGGGAGAAAGTTGTGGAGAGAGCATGAGCATGCAAGGGAGAGCATGAGGTGGGACGCAGGAGTACGCAGGGCAGGCAGTAAGGCTTTAGGAACTGGAGAGAAAAGGATCAGACCTGAGTGCTGGTGAAGAGAGATGACAGGGAGATGGTATGGGTGGGCGTTTGTGTCTACACGCACGAGTCAGTTGCTTTCTTCCTCCTTTCCTCACAGGCATCCCCTAAGAACTGCATCTTTCAGAAAACACACGGCAGGAAAAGATGATGTCCCTTTAGCTTTCACCATCTTTCAGGGTGGGAGATGCAGAAGAACAGGCATTTGAACTCCACGCTGGGGTGACCCACCAGGACAGCTGGGAGAGATGTCTTGCCCTTGTCTCGCATGCATGGAGAGGAATCAGGGTAGTTTCCAAAGAGCCGGAGCCTAGCACTTCTCCTCCAGTGCCCATTTTCTTTGATTCATTAAGTATGAAGGAAGGGCGAGAAAGATTCAGACAAAATCTCTGCAGCCATCCACTGCCGCTAGCAGTACCCCTGGCTATTTTACTTGCCAACTCCCGCCTTCCTGCTCAGCTTGTAGCCCCATTTCCAGCTGTATGGGAAGAAGCAGGGTTGTGGATGGGGCTCGTGCTGCTGCACTACCCTAGCTTCCCCCCACACCATCTAAGGGTATGGCTGGCACACAGTAAGCCTTGTAGATCCAAGCTGTGATTTTTAGTGTTTGGCACTGCGCCCGCTGACCTCGTCCTGACAAATCTCCCCTCTCTGTGCTCATGACTCCTCGCTGCGCAGGCATCGGGCCTGGCTCCGGATCCAGCCTTCCGAGACTGCGATTTGGCTCAGGCAGAGAGAAGCTGACCCTTTGATTCCGAGTATGATTAAAACCACGCTACTGTAGCGCGACGCCGTGTGCAACACTGCTAGCAACAGCCCTGATTTATGTTGTTGCTAGTATTGCGGTTTCCACCAGGGTGTAGACAGGGATTTCGAAAATAGCCCAGCTACCTCTTTGTCTGTGTGTGTATTTTAATTAGAGACATGTCAAAAGGCTGTTCCAGAGCGAGGATAGAGCCGGAGACAAACACGCCCGCTCCTGCCCCCACCTCTGCGCCAACACGGTCAGCCCAGCCAGGGTGTGTGCAGGCACATCAGCTTCCTGTGCTTCCCGGATCAGACAACTGTATTCCTGAACCCCATGGGGACGGTGCTGGTGACTTCATTGCACAATGGAGAGCAACTTTAGCAGCTTCCAGTTTGCTATTGGGCTGCTGCAGTCTGCCCCGCTGCCGTGGCTAACTGCCGACTTCTTCAATTTCGATTTCAGATAGGACCACTGGTCTCAGATACAGACGATTTATTTTCCTAGCGCAGCTGGTCTGTCAGAGGTCATATAATTTGGCAGCAATCCCAGTGCTTAAAAATTAATTTTTCCCTATTAATACAAGCAGGGGTCCCACAGGATAGGCTCCCAGCCTTATCTGAACCTGACAGCTTCCTAAATCCGTGAAGGATGCACTCCCCTCTTGGGTTATCTGCGGCACAAAGCCACCACGTCCCAGAGCCCAGCAGTACCAGTGCTTTCTGTTGGACAACAACTGCCCACAGCAGCATGTCACTAGGATGGACAGTGCTGCCTAGCATCCAGCAAAGCCCAAAACGCTCTCATTTCAACCTTTGGAACCACAGAGGTACCAAACGCAGGGTAAGTGCTGAGAGGTGCGAGCAGGGAGATGGGAAACATCCCCATGGAGCACTGGGACCTACATGTCTGTCTGCCACTCCAGGCACTGCGCACGGAGATGTGCAGAGGCAGGAAAGTTAGGAAGACAAAATCCATCATCCTAACCCAGGGCAGAGCCCCCACCAAGCTCCTATCAGCCACTCTCCGTGACGCTCCTGACAACCGTCTGTCTCCTGGGCTAAAAAAGCTTTTGTTCCCTGTACGAGTCGAGCAAACGGCACAGCGGGCACACAGCGTTACACCCAGCATTGCGTGGGTGTGTGCACTGCTCGTACGTGCGCAGCACTGCGCCTGCCTGGCGGCAATTTGTTGTGGTCCCCCTCCCCACCTCGCCACATCTCTCAAGACATTAAAAAAAAAAAAACTGGCTTTTAAGCAAACTGTTCGGAAAGCTTTGAGAGCGAGATTTTGCTCAGAGCAGCATAAACATCGTCTGAATGGCTCAGCACCTGGGTCACTCAAACCTGTTACTTTCCTACTTGATTGCTTTTTACGGGAAGATGAAAAACACAGCATCCAGCTTTCCGATTTATCTCCAGGGTCTCCCACTCGCACCCCTCCATGGTTATCTCCAGGTTTGCTTGGCTACATACAAATTGGCAGCTGCACTGTTTATCTCTTACTGTAGAAATATTGCACCAGCGTTTTTGCCATGTGGATTATCATATTATTGTCTATTAAAATCATCTCCCCTCTCTATTAACCTCCCTTAGGGAACCTTAAGAGGGACTTTCGTAATGGAGGCAGGCTTTCAGATACACCAGGCTGAAACATAAATCCATCTGTCTCAGGCACGCGTTCTTACCAGGCTGCTCACTCACTGGGGCTGTGCACTGATGGAGTGGGGACCGAATACTGCAAGCATCAGTATCTAGAGGAACCATATGTATTACCTTAAAGATAAGGATTGAAAATGAAATCAAACTGAAGACGAATGGGCCCTATCAGGACATACCAGAGAAACCACATTTAGAGAAGGGGCTAACACCTAGCTGAGCACACTCTTGAAGACAGGGGTCAAAGGTTTAGGAGAAATGAAGACTATCAGCCTTCCTCTCCTGGCCCCCAGACCACCACCAAAAAGACCACCAGGGCTGACTGCGCATGCTCTAAGGGGGGAGGGTCTTTTGTTAATCAGTTGTAAAAAAACGTTAAGGAGTTCAAGAAAATATATACCGTATGCATGAAAACCCGGAGAAAAATACGAGTACGTATGAGCATGACCAATAATTGTAATCCACACACGAACCAAGGTGCACATATTGGGCGGAGCTATCCCCTACGTGCCCAGCACTGCAATGAAGGACTACCTGCGGACGCAACTCACTGGCGTGTCAGGTTCACGTACCGACGTTCCCGGCATCGCTCAGCCCGACGGGGCTCGCCCCTCTCTACCCCATACCTTTGCTCACCGGGCTCACGTCTGAGCCATCTGAGCAGGTTCGTGGTGCCACAACAGCATCTCGGCAGAGCCGCCGGTGTCAGCCGCAGGGAGACAACTTCCTTGCTGCCTTCAGCACCATGTGATGCTCTGCTAAGCCGGGAAAACCCCGCGTTCAAATAAACACTCCTTGCAGCAGCTGAACAACCTCAGCGACGCGGCCGGCTCGTAAAGCCCTTCCCGAAAAGCAGTGCCGATCCTGAGCCCGACGGAGGACAGGAAGAGGCGGCCACGCGGGCACACGCAGGCACGCGCTGAGGGGCACACACCCGCGCGGAGCTGCCCGGAGCTGGCCGTGCGTGCCCAGGCACGCGCCTCAGGTTGCAGCCCAGCACAGCAGCGCTCCGGGAGAGCGGGCAGCGGCTCCGATACGGGGACCGCTGCAAGAGCTGCTTCACCCACGGGAGCTCCCGCGACTCTGCGCATCAAGCGCTTGTTCGTTTATTTTCCTATTTGAACAAAAGATTGGATTTTTTTTTCCCTCTTTTCTTTATAACCGTAAGAAAGGAGGCGATGCCAGTGCGCAACTGAACGTACGCCGCGTGTGTGCCGGGAACATCCGCGCCTCCCGGCTGCAAAACAGGGACTTTCTCAGCCGGCAGCACCTCTCCCACTTCCCTTTTCCACGCAGATCAAGACAGGGAGCATACAGGACCGATCCCCGCCGACCGCCCCTCGCTACCCAGCGCTGTCCGAGTCGCGCCGCGGGCACGGATCCGCGCGCCTCGGGGACTCCCTGGGCACGTCCCACGGTCCGGCCGGCGGTGGGACACCCACATCTCGGCTCTCCGTCCCGCCGGGCAGCGCCCGCGACACTGACCGCAGTCCGAGCCCCGAGAAGGACCGGGAGAGGTGCGTGCCTTCCCTGCGGCGCCCGCACCAGCGGAGACCCCGCGGCCCTCAACAGCCGGACCGAACCCAGCGAAAAGGGAGCGCGGGGCCCGGCGCAGCATCCAGGCGGCTCCCCCTCCCTCGCTGCCGGCACTGCGCCCGTGCCCCGCCTGCGGCTCCCATTGCGCACCCAAAGTTTCCCGAGGCTGCAGCCGGGTGCCCGGGCTGCGGTTTCTCCCTGCCGCTTGCTCTCCCCTCGCAGAAAGCGACGTTCAACTTTCCAGCCCGGCTCTATCCCCGCGCTCCTCCGCGCCGGGCGAAGGCAGCCGAGCGGCTGCAGGCGGTGCGCACCGGGCTCGCTCCGCACGCTGCCCGACCGAGCCCCGAATCGCGCCACGCTGCCCACGCCTGGGGCCGCTTACCTGTGTCCGCCGCGCCTCCGGAGCCGGGCAAGCACAGCCCTAGAAATCCCCACGCCAGAAGAAACGTATCCATCCTCTGCAAGGAGCCAATAACCACAAAACCCCACCGAGAGGCTGCGCGCCGGGCTGCGTTCCCTGCCCCGGAGCCCCGCGTGGGCGGCCCACGGGCGAGCAGCTCCGGCGGGGCTCAGCGGGGGCTCCCTGGGGCAACGGGACGGGCGGTGCGGACGGAGCGCTTCTCCCCTAGGGTGACCCGCGGGGCCGGCGCCTCGGCATCCCCCGGGGCGCGGTGACGGCGGTGCGGGCTGGGGCGCCGTCTGCGCCTCCTCTCGCTCCCCGCCGGCGCCTCGCAGCCTTTTCAGGCAGGGCGGCATGTGGCTGTCAGCGCCGCGCGCCAGCACCGCCCCCCGCATCCCTCCGCCCACCCGCGCCCCGCCCCTCGGGTCTCCGCGCCCCACCCGCGCGCGCCCCGCATCTTAGCGTGGAGCCCCGCACCGCCCGCCCGCGGAAGGCGCGGAGGACCCCGCGCGGCTCCGCGCCCCTTCCCCTTCCCCGCACGCACCGCGAAGCTGCGGAAGGCGCTGGCGGAGACGGCAGCTGTGCGCGCGGCGGGTGCACCCGAGCTGTCGGATGGGGGAGCGTCAGGACAAGGATTGGCCCCGCTCCGCGAGAGCGCCGCCGGCGGCGCGCGACGGAGCGCGGAGCTTCGGCGCGAGCGGGGCCGTGGCTGACAGCCTCGCGCTCGTCCCGCGGCCGATTCCCGTGCTGCCAGGCAGCGTGTCCCCAGCGCGCTCCTTAAACCCCATCCTGGGAGCGGGGTTGGCGGGCGCAGCTGCGCCTTTGCCGCCGAGCAGGTGCGGAGCCTTCCCCGAACCTCGCCCTGCAGCTCAGTACCGCGGTACCGGGGGCCCACCGACGGCATCAGACCCGGGCTGCAGGGCAGCGCCGGTGTCTTAGCTGACACTGAGGGCTGTATCACCCCATTACCCCTGCATGCTCTAGGATCCCATTTACATCTTTTGGGGGCTCGCTTGTGCTCCAGCACCTGTTGAAATCAACGCAAAGCCAGTGGCAGTGAGCCTGCTGCCTTACCTGCTGTGTGGTGTAGAGTTATGCAACTATTGTTTACTACTTGCTTGTAGTCAGACTACTCTCGAGCTAGCAGAGCACGATTGCTGAGTGTATAAATAGCCTTTGCGAACCATAACACAGCTA
This sequence comes from Cyrtonyx montezumae, assembly GCF_038088225.1. NCBI lineage: Eukaryota > Metazoa > Chordata > Aves > Galliformes > Odontophoridae > Cyrtonyx > Cyrtonyx montezumae. The sequence goes on along the minus strand of NW_027072078.1, from coordinate 16,790,526 downwards.
TCAGAGTGCAACACAAACATACAGCACAAATTATTCCTCTCCCAAGATGCATGCAGAAAAGGAGGAGGCCACCAAGACCCACAGGTGCTGGCCCCATGTGTGATGGCCCCACCTAATACACCACCTGGCCCAGGGGCCACCTTCCTCCCACCTCGTTCAAGCCACATCCCCCAGTTAAGGCTGGCAGCAGAGTGCGAATACTGCTCGGAGCCACTATCAGCTGTGATCTGTTGCTGAGCAAACAGGAGAAGGTAACTCCAGGAGAGAACATAATGCTGGGAAATGAAGGTACCTGCTTTTCACAGTAGTTCCAACTCCCATCTCAAGTCTCCTCTGCACAATGTGCTGCTGTCATGGAAGGCACAGCCAAAACACTGGACAGGCTCCTGCAGTTTAGGATCACAGAATCGTTAAGGTTGAGAAGGGTCTCTAAGATCACTTACTCTAACCCACCCCACCAGCATGTGCCCCCTAACCAGCCCTCTGTGCTGCATCTCCTGGTTCTTGAACACCTCCAGGGATGGTGACTCCAGCACCTCCCTGGGCAGCCTATTCCAATGCCTCACCACTCTTTCTGAGAAGTTTCTCCTAATATCCAACCTGAACCTCCCCTGGTACACCTCAAGGCCATTATTCTCTGTCCAGCTATCTGTTTGTCCGTCCATCTGCCCATTCATCCATTACAGTGCCAAGTACAGAAGGCAGAGCTTCCACCACTGCAAATGCTGATCACAAGCTGGTCACTCCTGCTGGTCCAGCCCAGGCACAAAAGAACCCCAGGGCACTTCTGTGGAGCGCAGTTAATGCTCAGATCATCCCCAGTCCATCCTCCTGTGAGCATTTAGAGCTCCCTAGGCCCACCAGCAACTTGCTGTGTTTTTCAATACCTGCATGTCAGAACCATCCACAAAACCTCACTGAAAATGAGACAATGTGTAGTACCACAGCACTGTAATATTTATTGTACCATCTGTGTTAAATCTGGTGGAAGGAATTTTGCAGCCCAGGTGTCAGTGAGAGCTGTGATGCCAGTGGGCCGAACACCTGAGGCTTTTCCTAGCACTCTCCAGCTTTTCCCTCCCTCTAATTGTAGCTCCTTCCCAGCACCAACTACGTTGACTCTTTTGTCTTCACCCTCAGCTTCCCCTTTCTGCGCGAGTCCTTCCCACCCCCACTGTGACCACAAAGTGGGATCTGTAACGCAGAGTTTAACCAGCAAGTCTCCCAGCTGATTTTTCATAGGGCTGCTGTGATACTGTGTCTGCTACTTTGTGGTGGAAGCAGTGTGTGAGGGGAGCCCAGAGGCTGCCCCGGACTGCCTGCCTCCTGCCATGGCCCCGGCAGCAGCTGGGAGCTGCTCTCTGACCTGGGTGTGCCACATGTGAGGAGTGCTGCTGGCATGCAGCAAAACACAGAGCAAAATGGGGAGAAGAGCAGGGGAGGGAGGCGGTAAAAGAAACAGAGCCAGAACAAGGGGATGCAGGAAAATGAATAAAAGGAAGAAAACAAGGAAGAGAGCAGAGGAAGCAAACTAATGGAGTTAAACCCATCATTGGATTAGTGCAGAGGGGGGAGATTCCTTGCTGCTGGGGACCTGTACCCTCTGCCTGCGGGGGGGTCAGCTGGGGAGGAAAGCCCTGTATCTCCCGAGTTAATAAAAAAAGCTTTCAGACTTCAGCAGGCTGAGTAAATTAGGTTGAATATAAAGGCGCTGTATTATTTCTCAATACAGCAGCTGTATGAAAGGAGGGAATGGGTTTCTTTTGAAGCAGCTGCTGTGTAATCCAGGGCTTTCAGGTGTACTTCAACCAAACGCTCTCCTGGTTTCAGCAGGTTAACTTCATTAAAGACTCCATCTCTTGCTTTAATGTTTGCTAAAATCCCACTGGGTGGGTACATTAGGCAAAAATCAGCCCCACAAGAGGATCTCAAGCCCTTGTTTGGTGCAGTGTACAGACCTGGGAGGAGAATGCAGGAGAGGAAAGGGACACAGTGACCCAGGCTAGAGAGAACAGATCCTACAGGCCCTTTGGTGGCAGCAGCAGAAGGCACTAAGTGAACCCCACAGCCTGCACAAACCCATGCCTCATGACCCTGTTTCCCTACCTGCTTCCTGCTGTGCTCCAGCATCCCCTTCTCCATGTGCCAAGGGTTCCCCACACAAAGGGCAGCTTTTCTGCAGATGCTGGTACGTTTTCCTTCTGGACTTCACAGATCCCTAATGGACAGGTATCCAGCACTGCACAAGAATGGCCTGCACATGGCGATGTGCAGTGAAAACAAGGCTCTGCTCTAAAGCTGCAGCAGGAGCCAGGTTGCAAGGAGGGCACTTCAGATCCCTTAGCTTCTCCCCTGTCAGAGAGGGGACTGTGGAGCCATCTGCCATTCGACCAGGCCCTAGAAATTCTCCTGACTTTGTTACTGAAGGCTCTGAATTGAGCTTGAGGTTCTTACCCCCATTCAAGACTCTTGAAAAATCAACTTTTTGCTAGTGTGAGGCGACCCAAGAGAGCAGGTTAATCCAGTAGAAGCATTCAAAATGACCCACCACCTGTGATCTCCACAGATCCCCACCCACTGAGCAGTATCTGGGCAGCTTTAGGTTAGAGCAGCTGCAGCTGGAACACCCTCCAGGTGGGGCCAACAGCAAATTAGCTACAGACTGAAGGAGAGGTACACATTTGTGGGTCCCTACCCAGGCACAACCACAAATCCGGGCTTCAATTAAAGTTTGCTCAAGCTGATAGGAGCTCCTCCATCACCTTTGCCGATGGCTGGATGTGACTCAAGCAGCTGAGCCCTGCAAAGCCAGCACGAGGTCTTTAGCTGTGAGTGCTGCCATTAACTTCTGCCAGGCTGGCTCCCATGGCATGCTGAGCTCTGCAGTAAGTGCTCACAGGGCTGTGTGCTCAGTGCTGTAACGGACCCCACCAGCGGTCTTCTTAAAACACTGCCTTAAAAATACACACATTCCTAAACCAGCGAGTCTTTTGGTCTTCCCCTTGCCTGAGACTTGGCAAAGAAATTCTCAGGCCAGAAGCGATTTCTTTTTCCTTATAAACAAAATGCCATTACCATGCTTTTGCTCTTAGCTTGATAGATCCTGGCAAGAAAATGCATGTGTATATTTTAAAGGGCTTTCTCCTTTGCTTATCCTGGTTTAGCTTTTGACCTCTCTTCTCCCGTGCCCAGGGATGTTCTGGCACTGGCTCCCATGGTGGTATGTCACAGGTCCCTCCCTGCAACCGGGCTGTTCCCTGCCTCCAGCAGAGAGCACATTCTTCTGGAGCACTCTCACAGGGGCAAACCCTGAGCTATGCAAGGTTGTCTTTCCCTTTTCATCTTTTATAGTCTTTGATGTTCATTTTACAATAAATTATCACACCTTATTTGTATTATGGTACCTGGCTCAGTAAGGACTGGGACCTCTCTGCTGTCCAAACACAGAGTCAGAGACAGTTCTTCCCTCAAACAATTTACAATCGTAAGAGACAAAGCAGACAAAAACCAAGAGCCAGATACAATGTGCCTGACAAGCCTGTGGATTACTTCTGCATTTAGTCAAGTTGTAAACTGTTGAGGGAGGGATTGCCATCCGACTGTGCCTGTGTAGTATCAGCAGTAGGAACTTTCTCCTCAAGCTGCTGGATACCCTCTTGTTTGGGGAAGGGTTTTCAGCTCAGAGTGCTTAGGTGAGGATGCTGCAGTAAATACTAAAGGTGCACACCGCTTCTCTCTGCCATCACCAAGCATGTTTCAGTGACCCAAAAAAGCAATCTCAAACCAGAAACAGGCACGTGCTCTCTGAAAAAGGGCAGATAAGGAGTGGAAAGGGAACAGATGTAGTGGATCCTAACAGATCATTAGATGCAAGGCTGAGATATGTTTTCATCACAGACCACCACTCCTGTGTTTTGGAAACATTTCAAAGCACATTTGGCACAGAACTTATGTACATGTTCACCTACTGGGACATTTCACAGTAATGGCTACCACCTTTTTGTCACAGCTCTGCTAGGTGCAGGTGGAAGACAGTCTTCATAATTCTCCCTTTGACACAAAAGCACACCTGAAATCAAGGCCTTTTGTATTCATGTCACTTCCTAGACAAGAAATCCATACTCTCAGAACTCAGTGCTGCTTCCTTTCTGTTTCCATGAACACTCTGAGTCCCAGTCATCACCCTTTCACTCTGGGGACAGGGCTGCTCCCTCATCATTGCAGCATAGCTCCTTTTTCCCCAGGAGGTTTCTTCCTTCTCTCCTCAGGATACTGCATGCAGTCACCATTGATTTTCAGTAAAACTTCTTGAGATCGATGGTGCTAAGCATGCTTCCCAGTCAATAGGCCAGCACAGCACAGCTGCTGGGAGGCACTGAGGCCTATGCCTCGAATAACGACACTGGATGGTCCTTGGGGGAATGGGCACCTACAGAACAATAGCCAGGAAGCTGCCTGGGCTTGCACCACAGTGTTTTCACTAAGCTGCCTTCACAGGACTTGAGGAACACATGGGCCTCCTCAAATTCAGGCTGATCTTCTCAAAACTTTCATTTATGGCTTAGCACTAAGAATCCACCAAAGTAAAAGAGATGCTCTAAAATAACAGCTACCGGGCTTCATGACACGATGGGTGCTCTTGTGGCCATCCAACTGCAGTGTAGGAGAATCAGTAGGGTCTTGTGGTCTTTCTGAGCTGGACAAGTAATCCAGCAGCCAACCCAGTGTTAGTCACTCTGGACCTTTACTGTATCACCTTTCATTTTCACATTAGTAGAATCAGACTGCCAATACCTTTTCTATCCCACCCCTTCTCTGACTTCTCCATTATGAACTCCTGAATGGTCTCTCCCCAAGTGTAGCACAGTAAGTCTAGTGGCTACTGTAATACAAACAACATTCAGTTACAGGCTTTTCTTTATCCTCCTCAGTGTGCTACATTTAACAGCATTGACCAGGAGCCCAGCACAGCCAGGCTTTCCCTTGCTCTCAGCACCTCCGAGCACTTGGGTTCGCAAATCTCCGTATTAACAATACATTGTGCAAAGCTGGTACAGAGCTCAAAGTTTTCTGTGTGTGCGCTGGAGTTTGATTGTAACTGTGGGTATCATTATCATCAAAGAGACTGAGGAATGGCAGCTTTTAGTTAAACAAATGGAAAGCTGTATTTAGTCTCTTTCGCCACATTGTGATAGGAAAGAATAAAGGCTTTTAAATATATTTTACAGCTGCCATTTCTTAGGTTTTTCTGCCTTACAATAGTCTCCATGGTTCTGACTGGGAAGTTGTTGCAAAAGCTTTTTTTTTTTTTTTTAAACCTCCTATTGAAGTAATACATATTAATTGCCTCATTCCTGTGTTTTTTGTTGTGGTGGAAATTTCATATTGGGGAGGGGATGGATGCGTCATAAACCACCAACAGCTGAAGAGGAGGCATGCAGCTAGCAGCAAGCGAGGGAGAAAGAAAGTCTCCCTGCAAAGCGAGAAGACAATTGGCAGAGGAGCACAGAGGGCTTTGTGGGGAGCAGCACAAAAGCAGGAAGGGGGGCAGTGCTTGGCAAGGAGGCCAGGTGGGAGCAGGGACAATGCCAGAAAGGAGCAGCACGAGAGCACACTCTGAAGAGGAAAAAAGAGCTGGATTCATCACCAAAAATGAATATCAATGAAGCAATTAGCTCTGCAAGCAACAGGATAAATGAACACTGCTTTCCTAGAGGTACCTGGCACGTGGTTGGATCCATTGCTGTATGGGAAATGTTGAGCTCACGCTCTTCCTGTGGCAACAGCACTAATATGGGCTCTCTGTTCTCCATCCTCAGCTATTTTCTCAAATCTTTTACAAAATTTATGTTTCTGGTTAAACCACCCAAAGGTTTAAAAGTTACTGTGGCAGCAGGAAAGAAACATGTGACTATACACAAGTTCTTTTCCTTACACTCTTAAGCTGCAAGTATACATGTACACTCTAAGGTACACTTACCAACAGAACAAAATCTTAAAGGGCTGCAGGTGGTAGAGGAGAACCAGAACAACTGAAAATACCTACTTTTTCCGTGATGAAGATATAGAGTCACCAGAGCTTCCCTAGCCCTCCTGTGCTCACCACCACTCACCTCCGCACTTCGTGCTCTGAGAAACGCGTTGGCCTCTTTCCCTGTAGATGCTGAAAAACAGAGGCAGTAGCTGCCTTGTCCAAGTGCTCTAACATGCCCAGAGAAAGCAGCAAAAGTACCCACCTCCTCTCTGCTCCGTCCCACAGCATGTCCACCAATCCCGTGCATGCCAGGCCCTGGGTGGCCATCACCCAGCTGAGACCTGTTTAGTGCTGATGCCAAACAGGTGAGCAGCAAACAGCCCCAGCTGCTAAACAAATGAAAGGCGAATTGATTGGAGTTCTAGCCAAGTCCTGAAACGTAGCTGTGGATCTGAAAGCTTTGTTCCAGGGAAACAACGTCCCACTTTAAAATAAGTCCAAAAAACCCCATCCTGCTTCCATTGAAGTTGGTGGCAAAATTCCCACTGGTTTAACCAGGAACAGGATCGAGCCACTTCCAGACAGATTTACAGCCAACATATGCTGTAACGCTTGCATACTGCAGGCACTTATTTCTATTTCCAGCCATGTTTTAAAAAATTATAGCAAATGCCTATGGATTTGTGCATATGAGTTATTATGCTGCTAATGAGAGGAAGAATTACCCGAACATGGTTTAGATGGTCATCTGTTGCCAGCACAGATGAAATTGCTGGGTCATTCATTGGCTGCGTATCGCTGTTCATCCCATTAGCATTTCCATTAGAATTATTGCAAAATGTAACTCAATTTCTCTCTCTCTCTCTCTCTCTTTTTTGGCATATGTGGGGAGGGACCTGGCCTGTTTTTGCAATTAGAACTGCTAAGGATTGGAAGTGAAGTCCTGCTCACCTGCAGGAACTGAGGGGACACTCAGATGAGAGGGCTGCTGCTGAACTGGGGGGCAGAGGGGAGAGCTCTGCAAAAGGAAACACACTGAAATGATTTCTGGCACCTGAAGGCCTCTAGACAATGTGTGCATGGCTGTGCACTACAAAGCTTTGGCTAATTCACTCCCCCATGCTCCTTGCTTTGAGCAGCTGAGTCCATCCCTCTGAAAAGTCAAGAAGTTTGCAGTCTACAGCCCACAGACTTTCTGCATTTCAAGGGTTGCTGTGGAGCCTCAGCAATGAGAGCTGCTGTCTGCCAGGCCCTTCAGTAACAAGGCCCCATGTTCTTTGCAGCTATTGTTACATAAAAAAGAAAATCATCTTATAGCTGAGGACTCCCTCCCCTCACTCCTCCCACCCAGAAAAAAAAAAATCATCCATTGTTTTCCTGTAATTGATCAAGCATAAACATTCAGCTCTACAGTTTTACGACTAATCACTCTACTCCTAAGACACGTGCTCGCAGCTATGCAAGGCACCAGCTGCTGTCATTCCAATGGATATTAATTTATATTGTCTTCCCACTCCCGTCCTCCCTGCACCGACGCACAAAGGGAGCGGGGTGGCAGCGGGCGCTTTATATGAAGACATCTGCTTGAAAGGCAGACAGTGGCTGCGCTGCCGAGATTGCACCTGGACTTTCACTGAAAAATCAGGCACACCAGTTGCTTCCTGGCACTCCAGGCTTTGTTCCACACAGGCATTTTTGACTGCCGCTATTTATTTATTTGCCTCGCTTCAAGGGAAATGAAATGTCAGGACATAGGAGGGAGGCAGGTTGCAGGGCAGAGCAAAACTGGCTGAAATAAAATAACAGCCAAGTGATGCAGGAAGAGGGGTGAGGAGGAGGAAGAGGAAAGCTGTTACTTCCGATTGTAACCCCAAAAATGTTCTCTTGGGAAATGGTGCATGGCTGGCAATGCCCAGCTCCTGTCTGGAGCATGGGTGTGGACTGAATCCAGCCACCTGCAGCCTTGGCAGGAGGAGGGGGTGGAGATGACCTGTTTGTTGCCCCTCTGTGAGACTCCACAGAGAAAGACTACAAGTCCAATGGCCCAAGCCTGTGACTTGTGCTGAACTTTGTGCAATGGGAACATATGTCTGTCCCTCCTTCTCCCCCACAACTCCCAGGCCAGCTCTGGATAACCAAGCTTAAAAGCACCCAAATTTGCGAGCTCTCCCCATCTGTGTGTGGCAGGCACAGCCCTGAGCACAGCGGGCAGGTGAAAGGCTCTCAGCCCACCATGCCATGTGCCACACCTCCGGGACTGCTGCATGCCCCTTCTCTACCAGCCAGAACCCTCAGGGGAATCCTGTGCAAGGGGATATGGAGGGACGAAGGCACTCTGCTAATACAGCCTGCTCTGCTAAAGCATTCACCTACCATCTCCCAGATACAGCAACGCTGAGGGCTTGACTATAGGGATATGAAAGATTTCTTTCTCCTAAGAGCAGGGCTGTTTCCTCAATCCCTCTGCATTCACTAATCAAATACCAATGTGACTGGGGTCACGTTACATTATGGCTGTCAGCTTTAAGCACATACTGTATTCTTCATGCCCTGTCCTGCTCTGTTGTGCTGTGCTGCTGTTTCACCCCCAGAGGCAGCACAAGAAGGCTTTTCCTTTTTCCTTTCTCACTTGCCTTGTGGTTTTGCCTAGAACCCCATTTCAGGCTTGGTCCGCACTGCCATATTTTATACAAATGTCTAGTGGATGGCTTACTAAGCAAAGAAGCTGGTTAAGCAGTTGCTCTGTGGGATTTTACTGCTCCAGTAAAGAACCGAGGGATAGTAATGTGCAGTTCAGATGTGAGGTGCTGTTTGCCCATGTTCTCTGCAGCAATTTTTCAAAATAAAGAACCAAGCTCAAACAGGGGATGTATTTCATGCTTTTTAAGACCTAGATGGACACAAAGGTTTGGGATTCTTTTTTATAACATCTGAGCTAGCAGGGTTCCTGAGACAAATCTAAAAATCTTTTCTTGTTATTACATTACATGCCTGAATTCCCACTGCTGTATACCACATGAAGCCACTTACCCTCTGCGAATGGGTATAAAATACTGCTTCTGGTGGAAAGCTCATATCTAGGCATGTTTTACTGTGCTTTTTGCCCAAGGTAAATGAGAATGTGGGTGCAGGATGGGGAAGAAATCTTTCTTCCCTGCTTTTTTTCATTAGCTTAAGCTGAACCTATTGATTCTGTTAACTGCCTCAGAGCCTGTAGATATGGAAAGGCGACACAAACATCTCTTTTTGCACCTCAAAATTCTTTCTGTTCCCTGAGCTCATGGTTTCTACTCCTCCACTCTCCCTGCAGCTCTCCAGAGAGTTCTGTCTCCCTGGGGATGCACGTATCACAGGGCACCAACCACGTGAAATATTAGCGCTCCCTCTACCCATACAACCTTCAATGAGCCAAGATATTTTGGGACGGAAATATTATCTTTAGCATCTCTGTCCCCCTGTAGCCACCACATGAGGAAGAAGTTAAGGAAGGAGCGCTGACCGTTGTGCCATCAGGCGGTTTTGACTGACTGGTCTCACTGTAATATATGACTTCTCACAAATGACGTCAGGAAGTAATAGATTTAAACATACGCTCACCACCCCCTTCTTTTCTATAAACAGAGCCGACATCTAGAAGGGGCAGGCTGCAGATGGTATTGTTTGTCTCTTAGCGACACGCGTATCCCAGGTTGAATTTTTGTGGGGAATTGTACCCAGGCCACTGGTAAATCAATACTTCTGAAGCAGTGTCCGCTTAAAGGGCTGCTTTTTAGCTGCACTCTTATGGTCTCAAGGCAGATCAAGGAAGAGTCCTGGCTTACAGTCTCATGTTCCCCAAAACTCTTCCTGTGGATTTCTCAGTCCACTATCCATACCATCTCTGAATGTTATCCAGATTCCTAGGAGCTCTAAGCCAAATGATATTGGGATGATTTACTGAGGGTGAGATGACAGGCACACGGTGGCAAATCTTTCCTTGCGGCCTTGACTACACAGGCAGCGTGGAAATAGCTTGGGGAGCAAGAGGCTATGAAGCATGCGAAGCACGAACTTTCACTGCTCCAGTCCATTTTATAGCATGGCTACTCTGAAATCCTCAGAGCACACATGCACTGAAGGGAGATTTTTTTTTCCTATTAGATAAACTCTTAAATGTCACTTGGGATCAAACTCTCAGGACTTGTCTACACACAGATCTGTGTGCAGCACCTCTGTAACACAATTGTGTGGAGACCTATATTTGAATAAAGTGGATTTTTTCTTGTATATTTTTTTAAACTTACTCTGCTTTTTGCAGTGCCAGTGCCTTTTGCGTGCAGCACAAGCTCCCCTCCATGCAGATGAGTAGGGCTTCTCTCTCTTGCAAGGGTTAACTGCTCTGTTTATTAAGATCTTGGAGAGCTCCAATCTCTGTGAGTGCCAAGTCCTCTCCTTCTTGCTCTCACTTCCAAGTATTATGATTCTGTGGGCCAAACACAAGTTACTTCTACATGCACTGTAGCTTAGTCCAAGGGAGAGTAGGGGGAATTTCTTATTGCAGGAGTAAAGGGTGATGGCTCAGCCACACCAGGGACAGGAAAACCCCCAAGTGCCTGTGACTACAATCAGACTGTGCATGTGCTCAGGATGTGGAAGTGGAAAATGATCCTCTCTGTCCTGCCACCTCTGCCTTCATCTCTGTGCCTTAGCTATGGCAAGAGGGGTGACAAGGGGACATGAGCAGTCTCTTCCCCCAGCTTATCAAAGGGGATAGGGATGTAGAAATGGCAGAAGTAGAGAGATGCACTGGAGAGGGCCTGAATTCCTCTACTCACAGAAAAGGTGAAGGAGCAGAGGGCTGGCATGATGCTGCAGCAGGAGCCTCCTTGTCCTGCTTGGTTTTCAGCCATGTTAGCTGCCTGCATGCTTGACCCCAGCTGATCAAAGCCTCCATAGGATACTGCGCTCCCTCTCCTGACCTGTCACAGTGGCCGCTTCCCATTCACTGGGGTGTGAGTTATTCCTCTTTTGTGCATGAGGCCCTCCTCAAGGGGACCACATCTTCCCTGCAATCAAATAATCAGATGCATTTATTGTTGTGGAAATCATGCCCTCCCTGAAGTGTCTGACCAGCAGCAGCTTCCTGGCTTTGTCTGCAGCCCAGCAGCCTGGTTCACACCTCTCCTCTGGAGCAGGCAGGGGGACTGTGTGCCTGCACAGGGCTGACAAGAGAGACAATTCCGAGCATCCTTCTGAGGTGTCCCCAGCCTGGTGGGGAAGGTGCTGAGCAGCAGGTCAAGTCCCCGACCCTTCCTGCCACCTGTCACTGAGAGGAGCCGAGGGCCCCCAACTTCTGGGGCTCTTCCCAGCCTTGCACAGGAACCCAAGCAATGTGCCTGCTCACCCAGGGTGTCCTGACAGATAGGTTACACTTGGCAGCTGAATATTGGGGATACAAGCACCAATGCATTCTCCAGAGCAGAGGACCCTGAGCTGCTGGGAGGGCTCAGCACACACCCCCTGCTTGAGAGGCTGATGCTGCTCCTGAGAGTGCAGGCACAAGCATAGGTGCCCAGGCAGTGCTGTACCTAGCTCCCCGTGACATGGCAGCTGAAAGGTGCATTGTTGTCTCTCTGCACCTAAAACACAAATCCAGCTGGACTCAGACTTATTGAAGTTGGTGAGAGAACAACAGACTCTTGTTCAGCACAAGCACCAGAGAGGACAAACGTAACTGAACAAAGATGTGCTGCTCAAAATATGGCACAGCACTGCCCATCTCGGGCCAAGGGCCTCCTTTGTTCTTCTGGTGGTTACCGGGCTGGGAGGACCCTGGAGCTCAGCTGGCAAATGGGCTCCTCCTGCGTCTCAAGGGCCCAGGGAGCCCTGCCCACACGTCTCTGCTGCCAGCCAAGACTAGGGCTGACAAAAAATATGCTGTGAGGTGACTGGAATCATTGCTGGCAGCCCTTAGCCAGCCACTGCCAGAGGAACAAAACTGTCCTAAAAATACCTAAAACCCCACCATGACAGTGACAGTGAGCACCCTAGCTCCTTGGGAACTTGCTGCCCTGTGTATTCCTCACTACAGGAGCCTTTGGGCAGCGCCTCACCTGTGTGGAGCCTGGAGCTCCTCCATGGCTGCAGCTCTGAGCAATGGCCTCAGCCACTGGCATCACAGCCGCTCAGTTGCGTTGGCAGCAGCCACACACTAACCAGTGGACCAGCGTGTCCTCACTGACAGAAACAGCCTTACCCAGGAACCAGCTTGAGCTGAGAAAGCCCAGGTAGTGGGTAGCTCAGGGAGTCCTGCACAGAGGGGCCAACAACTGCCCCATCTTCCCTGGTACCCATGTCCCCAGGCCACTGAGGTCATCTCTGTGCTACCCCCATCTGTAAGGGGGGAGGGGTCCCAGGGCCCCTTGGTACTTCCAGCTGTCCCGGGAAGGGGAAAAGCCACAAGCCCAACTTTAGCTTCATGATTTCTCCTCTTTTAATGCTGAACACAGAAGAAAATCCACAAGCAAGAGCCTCAGGAATTCAAATTTAGAGAACACTGTCTCTGCTCACAGGAAACTTGGCCAGAAGTAAACTTGCAGAGGAATGTAACCACTGCAGAAGATGGTGCTTGGCTTTTCAAATCCAAGCCCCTAAATACATTGTGCTTTGGCTGTGATTTAGTGTTCTTGCTTTTCCATTTCTGTTTTGTAGCAACAGCAGCCTAACCACTCTCCAACCCATCCTAACCCCCACCCCCCTCAGCCTTGTTCCCATACTTTTCTATCCACTCTGTTGTGCTATTAAAGCAATTTGGGGGACAGAGGTGGGAATCAGTCCATATTAAAAAAAGCCCAGCGATGAAAAATTATTATTTTTTTTAAATCTAAATAGAAGCTTGGTTACATTTGTCCTCTCACAGCATCAAAAACACAACTGGGAAGGAGAAAAGGCCTGGAGGATGGGGCCCAAAAGCTAGGGGGGAGGGATGTGGCAGGAGGAACCTGGCAGCACAACAAGGTTAAATGAACACTGGACTCAGGCCTCATCAACCTTTCCTTATACATAAAGAAAATGACAGGCCTGGAGGGCTTGTTCCATGTAAGGGATGAAGAGAGGAAGGAGGGAAGCAAGAAGAAACACTCTCCATTATAAAAAGGATGTGTGCAAGTGGCTCCAAACAGACCCAGAAATACCCTTCTGCACCAAAAGCTGGCCATGTCTGAATGCAGAGCTGGCATCTGGACATGTTTTTTTGCATGTTTGACTTCCTCTGCTTCCTGAAGTAACCAGCAGGCTGTCAAGCTGCTTAACATCACCTCAGAGCAGTGTCAGTAAGTTCTGTTCTGGTTTCAACCTTTCCCATCTTGGCCAGGCCATTGAGTACACTGCCCCCACTGCTGGCTGTGCAGTAATCCTATGTGGCAACTGTGGCAAACCCTTCCACAACCAGGGCAGGGAGTTCCCTGCAAACTCACCCCACCTCTGCAAACCACCACTTACAGAGCTGCAGGCGTTGGGCTGGTGGGTAGCTCATGGGAATGCTTCTGTCAGAACACCTCCTCTCTCACGGCTCAGTCCCACTTGTTCTGAATGTCCATCCACCAGGAGCTCACCATCTACCAAAGATTTTTTTATGTGTGTATATCGCTGTTACTCACGACTCCTCTTTCCTTGGGAGAGAGAGAATGGCTACAAATGTATTGGAGGAGGAAACTTTTTAGGTTAAAAGCAGCAGTATCTAAGTGTAAATGCATTTATGTATATATCTAATCATACATAGCAGGAAGGAGAATGGGAGGAAAGGACAAAGGAAGGCTGCTTCTCTTACTTTTATTTACTCCTAATCTGCTTTCTTCATATTTGCTCTACTTCTCATTCTCTTTTCATTCCTAGAAAAATTATGGCAGATGAAGCCTCTTAGAATTGTAGCTTGCTGGTTTGAAAACCTAGGCTGCAATTTAGAGTAGCAATAAATATATATATATTTGCTTTTTGTACTCTGGATTGAAGGAGGTGATGTATGAAAACTCAGATTTATCAGACTGAAGATTAAATCATGTTGCGTAGGTAAGGTTTTGGCAGAAAGGCAGACAGTGATTCCTAACCAGTACCCAAAATTCGGAGAAGAATGGGGTTGGTTTTAATGTGAGTTTACTTTTCTTGTAATGAATTTTAATGACAGCTTTCACATCTGCTTTCCATGATTCATAAGAGAAAATTAAAAACCCACACCTTGAAACTTACACGACAATGCTGCTGACATCTCGCAGTTGCTGGCATTATCTTGGAGAACCTTTCAGTCCTGTTTCTATGCCACATTGTTTTCCTCACAAAACGTATTTTAAATATAAAACATTGAATGTTCATTGCTTCTTTATATCATTTTTATTCATTACCTGCTGAAGGCAAAGGGCACGGTTTTATATAGAATCCCCATTGAATATCTTATTTTGCAATTTTACTCTACTGTACATATTTCCCAATAAATTATTTTCTTTCAGATGCAGATATTCTTCTGGAAAAGTGAGGCAGGGCTGCTTCCTCTGCACCAAGTTTTTCTTTTGCTGTGAGCACAGCCAACTCACCCAGCTTGGGTTAGTTTCTCAGGTATGTTTTGGGAATGCCTGGAGAATTAATTCTCTTTTAAAGACTACAGTCATATTTTTGGCCCCTGAATTTTGTGCCAGGTCAGCGACAGAACAGCTTTTGAACACATCAAAGGCTTGCTCTAGACAAGCAAATTACTGCGGATAGAAAATGCATCTTTCCTGCAATCTATACCCACAAAGCATCTGATTCAGAGGTGACCACAACTTGTCCCCCTCTGTAATGGCAGCTCAGCCCCAGACCACACTGCTGCTCCATGCTGCATGCTTAGACTCCATATCGCTTTCGGGGGCTGGGAAAACTCCTGTTGTTGGTTACCTACACTCACAGTTGCCTCGAGGCTTCTCAGCACTGAAGGCCAAAGTTGTGTTCAAAGGTCGATGTGGTGTTGGGGACTTGTGGCTCAGGGTGGGTCCATGAGGAGAGGGGGAGCTGGGAGGGAAGGGGACTTGGTGGTGGCAGTGATACTCAGGGAAGTGGAGGGAGGCAGGTGGGCAGCGGGACGGGAGATCTGGGTTGATGGGTTTCCTCAATTCCTCCTTGCCCTTGTGTTTTGTGACACCTGTCCACCAAGCCCACTGAGTCAGGAGCCTTTGCATCATTTCTTGTCTCCCTGCTTTCCTTCCCCACCAACCGCCGGAGCAAAACTCCCTCCTGAAGGAGCACTTTTGAAACTCTGATCACCGAGTTCTCAGCTTTTAATATATTCTTAGTTTGCCTTTTCCTACTGTGCATAACTTGACTGGAGGGAGAAATTCAGGCATTAGTGTTTTACCTGTCCAGTTTTTAGCAATGACTGCAAATTATGACTTGATAACTTTTTAAATTGGTGCCCACATGAATTATAATTTAATATGGGCTAAAATTTACTCAGAGTTGCCCATGAACTATGGCTGGGCCATAAATGCTAGGGTCTGTATTCAAAATGTTTTGAAGCATACTGCTATTTCTGTAAACCTGTACTTTTCTGTTCTTCCACTTTGTTCACTTTCAATTTCTTTGCAGAACAAATTTCTCCTCAGAAAGGCTATATTCTTCTTTCTCTGTGTTCCAGTGACTTTTCACTTAAATACCTGCTATTCTGAAAATTACATCACCTAACATAAATATAACACTCTTGCGTGAATCTCAGTATGCTCCCAAACCATAGGTCTGATCCTACATAGATTTATGCTTGTGCATAATCTGGAGCATGAAAAGTTGTGTCATCAGCTTTGGCAAAATGACCCACGTACCTCAAGTTAAGTACCTGTGTAAAACTTTCAGGGAGTCCTAAATCTCGGCAGATAGTGCTGCAGCCGTCTTGCTGAAATACAGCCTCAGCCAGAGGGACCTGTGCGGCCATTGGACAGCTCAGTGCTTACCGAAGGCAAGAGCTCAGTGGTGAGATGAAACTGCCTGGGGAGCTCTAGCAATGAGCATGCTGTTGCCTAAGCTGAAATTCGCTGAGTTGGCAAGGGACTTCTGTCTCGCTCCTCCTTTCAGTCAGGGCTATGAAATCAGGACTCCATCGCTACAACTGAAGACAATGCATATTTGATAAGGAATCAGGTAAGCCTGCGATTGCATTTTCTATAATACAGCACGTGGCTGTGGTGGTTTGTTCTGTGGAAGTCATCTTACCAGTTCTGATCCGGCCTGACCACATACGATCTTCTACCATCAAATCACATGTAGCGGCGAGGATGACTTTGTAGATAGAGACAAGAGGAAGACTCAACATGCAAATCCATAGTCATACGTCGTCTTAAAGCCTTTATTTTAATGCAAAATAAAACAGGTAAAATTTATATAGCCATATGTACCAAAAGATCAAATATTTGATGTGGTACTAGAAAAAAAACTTCATAAATTGTGTGTTCAATTTGTCTCCCAAAACAAACACGTGATTTTGAAATTAATTTAACTAAAACTCACGGACATTGTCAGGATCATAACACTTTCCTCTCCCCCTGAATAGCACAGAAGTATTTTAAAAGTGTTTTCTTTGATGCAGACAGTAAAGAGTGCATCCGACTTTGCATGTAAGGCTTAGAGACTGCAGAACAAAGTGAGGGCAAGCACAGGTGTAGGGCCTTTTGGAAGTGCAAAGCAGCCCCTGCCCAGCACAGAGCGCCAGGATGCAGCCCTGGCGAAGCACTCGGTGGGACGCACTCCCAGCACTGACTCTGATAAACAACCTGTGATGGCTGGGAGGAGGAGGTAGCACAATTCATCTGTAAAAAATAAAATAAAATTAGGCAGCGTGTGAAGCTATTTCTAGTTCAGGAAGTTGGAGCGAATTGGAATGCAGGCTGCACATAGTTCTTCAAAGCAGGAGCCTTTAAAAAAACTACTATTGAAATGCTTTGCTCCCCTTCTTTCCGCAATGGGCAACTGCTACCTCTATGCATTCGAGGGGGACCTAGAGACTCCTGCCTCACGCTGCATCACAGTGCTAACGTCTGCTCTCAGGCCAAGGCATGGCTCACTAGTGGGTGGTCACTGCAAAAACGTACAGGCTCTCTCCGTATCTCTTAATCTTTCAGCGGCGGGGCCCAGCTGGCCGTGGGCCAGGGCCAGAGCCGCCAGCCGCACGCCCCAGCTCAGGAAAGCAAAGCCTCCAGCGCCAGGCAGGAGGGTGGCCCTCCCCTTGCAGCCCTTCAGGCGCGTGCTGCTGGCACCGCGCTCCCGCTGCTGCAAACGCAGCCCTCCCTCGCACCCGCTGCCACAGCGGTGCCGCTGCTGCCGGACTGGCACATTTGGGTGAGGGAGCGTGAGGCAATTACGTGTCAAGAGCGCTTCAGACTTGTAATTTTCCCAAACATATGGACATATGGGGAAAAGAACAACTTGTTACTTAACGGCTCTTTTGGATTTTTGCAAGTGTGTATTTTCAACCGTCAGTTGTAGCACCTCGTGGATTCTGCACGATACATATTTTTCCACAATATGGTGCTAAAATCATACATTTTACACTGCAGAAAAGCTGACTATATATACTGTAGTTACATGTTATACTTTTTAAAATACCATACCTCTAGCAGATATTAAACCTGTGAAGGCAATTTCTTCTCAGAACAATGGCACCAGTGACAGATGGGAGGCCCTGCAATACTTTTGGGTCCTGTCCTCCAGCTAGGTCAGCCTGCTGCTCCATCTTAGCTCCTCGCCTGTAGGATGCATCTATATATTATGCTTGCAGCACATTTTCTTTTTTTTTCCTGGAAGAAGCTCTGTACTGATCTAACACCGAAGCATCATTTAATAACCCGTTGGGTAAGATTAACAGCTCAGAAGGTGTGCGTTTGGTCTGACCCCCTCAGCCAGCAAAGCTGATGCAGTCAGGGGGAGCCATTAAGGAGAGATTCAGGTTATGGGGAGACAATTGCACAGGTCCTCCTAAGGCTATAAATAACCCAGGAACTGCTTCCATCCAGATTTTATTTGGCCCTGGCTCCTGAAATACTGTAAATAAGTTCTGCTCGCTGCGCTGCCATGCCATGTGAAGGGTTAGTTGAGAGTGATTTATAAAGGCAGTAGCTTATATTCAGAGCTGTTCTTAATTGTGGCCTGGCTTGATAAAGCCACTGTCGCAAACATATTAGTTTCTTACAGCTGGATCAAATGTATCAAGGGTTATATTTCAAGCAGGGAAAGGAAAGTATTTTAATTTGTTTTCGCTTCACTTTCAGCGGGCCTTCATAACACCAGCATCTACCCTGCGGCTGCCAAGTCTTGGCTGAGTATCCTGCAGCATCTCAAACTCTTCAGCGAAGGCTGTGTACAGCACGTATGCGACAGGCAGAGTTTCCCTGGGGAATGTGCCTTGTTTATGGAGGGTGCCAAGAGACCCAGCCTTACATCCAACCCCTCCCTCCAGAGGTTTTTCCTCCTACATTTCTAGGGAAGAGGGCAGGGAGAAAGGGAGCACAAACTGAACATACTTGCTTCACGATCAGTTGCATTCCTCTCCCTCCCACCAATGCTTTCTCCTGACTGGATCAGGAGCTCTCCTGCCCCTGCTCCAGGGAGCCCAGCCCTGCAGCTGAATCATGGAGACGTGCCCCCACCCCACCACCCCAAAGCTGCTTCTCCCTGCTGCTTCCAGCCAGGCCAGTGCTAGGGATCAATGCGGATCGATGTGATCGCAGTCACTGGAGCCTGCAGGCCAGCAGGGCAGGCACAGGCACTCCCAGTTCCACCAGCCTCTCAGTGGCAGCACACAGCCAGCACTGGCTGACTGCTCATCCCTACCAGGGGCTACAGCTGCGGCCCCAGAAAGAGCACAGAGTGCCCTGCCCTGCACCTTGAGGACCTCTTGATCTAATGAGGACTTTTCCAGGGGTTTCTAGTAAAGGGATGTGCTCCTGTCAGGATGGACCTTCCCATGATATTTAATGCCTAGAAGTGACCTGTATGATTTAATCTGTTGCATACCAAGGTATCAAAAAGACATCAAAGAAATCCTTGAGCTTAATCCTTGGCCAGGTCATGATATCTTCGTGATGAGGATAGGAGCCCAAACTATTTAATAATGCTCCCAAAAGGCAAAGACTGAGAAATTAAGGGCACTTGGAAGCTCTGTATTTCTAGTTGGTAAGACTATGATTTCCTTGCAACAAAACCCTTGAGACAAAGCTCTGAGGGCTCATAGCCCTGTTGGGCCAGATGGCACATGTTTGTGGAGATGGCTGTGGATTTCTGGCCTCCTGGCTGCACTGCAAACTTAGGCTGCATGGGGCAGAGAGCTGGCAGGTGCTCCTGACTCCCAGCTCTGCCAGCCCCCCCCCCCCCTTCCTATGCACTTTTGCAAATAACTCCTATAGCTCTTTCCTCCTCCTCCTCTAGGGTCCCAGGATTTTGAACCTCTCCCTACTGCTTTCCTTGTCTCTTTCCTCACCTCTCACTGTGAAAATCTCCTCTCCCTCTGGCCCCCAGCTGCAGGAACCTGGGTTGTTTGGCACTTGGCACTGGCCTGGCACCACCATCGACATGCATACTGCCAGCAGGCACTTGGCTGTCATCCTGGCCACAGCAGGCCAGGAGCTAGGCTGCCCTGCCCGAATCAAAGAAGCACCCGGTGCAGTAATTTAACAGGAGTTATGGATTCCATGCCCACAGTCACCTATGCAGACATGTCTTGCAGGCTTGCTCCACTGAGACCCCAGGAGCAACACTGACAGCAGCTGAGGATCGGATTTCTGGAGTTTACCTTTAAAAAGTGCACACTGTATGACTATGAAATGCTCACAAATATGCACTGCTAGACACACACCTCTTAGATGGCTGTCTTGTCCTCTGTGAGCCTGCTCACATGCTGTGGATAAAGTTTTCGCCTTACTCCAAATGCAGCAGATGCAATGAGAGGAGAATCTTGTTATGCAGATTGTAAAAAAAAGGTAGGGCTACGAGATAAATGCTGCCACCACCAAACAGAAAGAGGAAGACAGATATGAGATTACAAATCTGGAACTGCAGCATCCTTAGCACACAGTGCTGCTGGTCTGAACGTGACTGGAACATGGCTGCTGACTCCATGAGGTCCCCGTTAGCTGATCTCACAAGATCCCCAGCTCCACGAGAAGTCTGCACTGCTTGCTGTGTTCTCACTGAGAGGCTCTGCAGCAGTGCTCTGTGGTAAACTGGCGACACTGCTGCCATTATGTACTGTATTGATGTAACCGGATTCGGTAAATAGCCCTGAGGTGTAATAAGTGTTGCGCTTCATTTCCAGCAGCCACTTTCTACTTTTAAAAAGGAATTAAAAAACACTCAACTGTCTGGTACCTCACATACTCAAAACACATCGTACCGCCCATGGCTTTAGTTCACCTGTTAGCACCTACGCTGAGCCCAGCTCAGTATGAATGACTCCAGGTCTTGTGCCACTCTTACAGGCAGCCATGCTTGGGAACAACTCTAAAAGGTTGATGTCCAACAGGATTCCTCCTGGGCTGTGCTGGCAAGTCCAGTGTGTGCCTATACAGCTGCAGTCATGGGGTTCTTCTGCCTGGGATCCTGTTGCCTGTACTGGTACTGGTCTGGACTGGTCCCACGGTGTCGGACAATTTCATTATAAGCTGGTGCACGGTGGGGCTGAGGAGGAGAAGGTGGCACGTCCTGCCGGAGGGGTCCTTTATGCTGGTTTGGGACGGACTGGGCTGGGTAGTACTGGGGGTACCTCAATTCTGCCACTCTTGTGTCTGGTGCGTGGATGTAGTTCCCCTTTGATGGGTGGACAACAGGCTGTCCTCCCTGGTAGTAGGGAAGATCTCTCTCTTTGTAAATCACTCGCGGCCCTGTTAAATATTCCAGTGGCTCTGCAGGTCCACGTCTGAAGAGGAAAAGCATAAAGCACATTAAAAGCATTTTACTAGCCCAGTGACATGTTATTGTACTCATAGTCTATGTTTACTTAGGGAAAGGAAATGCCACCTCAAGCATGACAGGTCTTGATGAGTCAAAAGAACTTCTAAAGGATACCATGCCTCCCACCTGCAAGCTACAAAAGTCTGCAACACCCAGGATGCTGGAAGAAGGGTCCAGCACACATCACGGCCCTTTTACAATGAGGGAGCACTGGAGCCCTT
This sequence comes from Cyrtonyx montezumae, assembly GCF_038088225.1. Lineage (NCBI taxonomy): Eukaryota > Metazoa > Chordata > Aves > Galliformes > Odontophoridae > Cyrtonyx > Cyrtonyx montezumae. The sequence continues at coordinate 16,769,394 of NW_027072078.1, read as the reverse complement.
CAGTTCCCAAAGTCAACCTCCTGTGATGCATTTGCCATAATGGAAACAAAGCTCCTTTAGACAATGCATGTTTGACTGAATCTTATCTGGCCTGAGGATAAACAGATGAGTTGGGTCTGCAAGTCTGCAAATCCCATAAGCTTTACATGCACGAATATTCACGGTTTCCAAGCCATTTCCCACTATTTTTTCTGCTAACATGTCAGACAGTAAAGCTTTCCAAACACCATAGTTGGAAAAACTGGAAGAAGCACTACGGATGTCAGGCTATAATACCTGTGTTTAATGGGCAAGCTGCCAATGAGGTTTCAAAAAAAAAAAAGGAAAAACAACCCAACCTCTTGTGATCTGGAAGGCCTGATATTACAACAGCTCTGTAATCTGTCTGTAACTCATCTGCATCAATATGGATCTGACAAGCTCCAGTTCACGTGGAAAGCAACATGTGAACATGACATCCCTGAGGATGTGCCATGGAGCCCTCTCTGTAGCTTTTTGCATCTTAATTCCATGATTTGCACTAATGAAGGACTAATATCTTTTCCTAGTACAGCTTAACTTGTGATACTTTTGAAATGGCAAAAATAATTGTTCTCACAGACATGTCAACCGGGGCACCCACAAAAGTTCAACTCAATTAGGAGGTTTTGCCAGTCTGATTGCAAATGTCTTTTCACTTTGGCAAAATCTCCCATTGACTGCACAGGAAGCCCCTCTCTGAGTGTGAGCCGAAGAAAGACGGCAGGGTTTTGACCCAAAACAGGGGCCGCAAGTATAAATCAATTACACCTGCTCTGTGGGTTTGGGACTAAACTCATGAACTGTTTAAACAGTCTTTCCATAGATTTATTTAAAAAGTCGTCGTTCTGGTACAGCAGATCAGGTGTTCACAATTCGTCAATGCCTCTCTTTTGTTCACACACAGATTTTACAAGCTTGCCTCCCCTATTTAATCTGGGCTTCCAGACTCCACTGGAACTTGTTTTGCACAAAATAAAACAAAACATGTGGTTTTCTGCTGCACTCGTTTAAGCCCATGGGGTAAATCATGGACATAGGCAATGAACAAACATTATCTGCCTTGAAATGAACCTACAATTCTCTCCGTGGAATAACTTAGTGCAAATGTTTCCTGTTTAAAATGGAAAGAGCAAAAGGAAGAATTCCAGGCCTTGGACTTTAGGACCCCATGCTCCCCAGAGACTTTTTGCTTTAAAAACAGAATGTTATAAAAGACAGGCACTCCTGGCTTTTTTTTTCCTCTCTCTCCTTGTGAGACAGTCCAGACAAAGTGCTGAAGAGCCTGAAGCCACCCTCTGAGATACTAAAAGGACTCTTAGCCGCATGTGTTGAGACAACCGCTATCTCTGCTCACACACCTACGCCTTGCAACAAAGCCTAATTTCCTCAGCAGGACAAAGATTTGCTCCACGTGTTTCCATATGAAGGCTTGTTCACTAGTCAGTCCCATCACACTCAGCTGTTAATTCTTCTGTGCATAAAAATGCACTTCCAATCAAAAAAAGGCTTCTGCGATGTTCAGAACTGCTTTGTGTCAAGTAGCAAACCAAGAGGAACAAATGTCAAACCTACAGCCATCACCTTTTAATTAAGGGTAATGCTCAAGATCCTGCTTATTAGACATGAAAAGATGTTCTCATCAGCAGCTGTAATCAACCAAACTCTTGTGGATCACTTTAAAATGAAACTGAACCTGGAACTTGACCTAGAATTCACCAAGGAGGCAGGCGGCTTTTGGACAGAGATCTAACTACTACATTGAACTACTCTAAAATAACAAATTCAAGATTAGTTGGTACTAAAATGACTGTGAAGAACTTGACTGAGCCACAACATCTCTTAAGGCTCCAGCACAGCTCATCCCTCAGCTCACAGGGCAGTGTTGGATGTGGCAGCAGAACGGGATGTTCAGCTCCCAGCAAAGCCACTGCCAGGCAGGCCTGTTCTGGGAGAAAGTGCACAGGATAGCACGTTTGGGCAGCTTTGACCTGGGATTGTGCAGCAAAGATGTGCCAGGGTATAAGTGTGCCAGAGACATGAAGCATGTACCCAGCAGCTTGAACTTGTGCCAGTGGGTCTTCAGTGCTATGATATAAACCAAAATCCACCATTTGTTGACTTAGACTTATACCACCCTTTGTTGTGCAGGCAGACTGCAGAGGGCCATGTACGAAGGACATAATCTTTCTTGAAAATACAGAAATACGTAAGCTGTTCTCCTTCAGACCAGTCTCCCTCCTCTGAAACACCCAGCTCTGCTGTCATTTTTGAAAGTACTCCTTAGAGAATGGGATAGCACCTGGAGGAGGAGTTGGGCTGAGAGATAAGGCATGTCTCTCATGGCATGTCCACTTGGCATGGAAAGCTCTAGAAGATAATATAGGACTTTTTTTGACAGCCTTGACAATAACATTATCAGTGATCTAACCAATGATCACTGGAACTATCATGTGAGCAAAAGCTGGCGAAACTCCGATAACTCTGCCCAAAGCCAGCTACTGGATAGCATGACCAGGGGAAATTTCATGAAGGATATCCTCATGACCATCTCACCCTCTGCAGCTCATTTCCTCAGTGATTCAGGTGGGTGTTGGGCATGCAAATACACATGCTGCAAAAGATGGTGCTTTGCTTCCCCTTTATGACCAGCACAGCATGTAAAATCTGATTTATCTTCCTAAGGATTCATTCTTCCCCACCTACCAGCCATGCTTGCTGCAGTCTGCTCTTAGGGAGCTGCTCACAGCACAAACCACCAGCCTGGGGAGTCTCTGATGTGAACCTCCACCTGACATGCCTTCAGATATAGGAAAGAACAGCCCTTTCTTCCCCAAGTGCTTCAAATTAGCCATCAGTCTTCTTGAGGAAGAAGAAACATGTACAGATGCCAAAGCCTGGCTATAGCAATGCTGTCACCATTAGAAGCAAATCTGCAAGACTGGGAGCAGTTCTAAACAGAAAGAGCAGGGCCCCTCTGAACCAACACCATTTTCGTTTAATAGCTCATGGTGTAAAAGTATATGCTATTGTTTACCTTTAAAGAAATTGTTGTACAACCAAACAAAACACCTTCTACTTGGCAGCCCCTTGTAGATGCTATGCTTGCTTCCTCAAGAAGCAAAACAACCGCTGCCTTTGCTTTCGGCAGACACTGCCACCTCTGAGGAGACCTTAATGAAATTCTTCTTTCCTTCGTTGCTGTTTTTGTAGGCTCCTGATGAGTTCAGAGTTCACAGGGCTGCATCACACCTCCCAAGTGACCCACGGTTTGGGGGTCAAACCAATAACCTCAAGTGGAAAATCAGTGACCCAGGGGAGTGATCAAAAATCCACAAATTGGGTCAAGCAGGTCCAGCCACTCAAAAGGACCAGGCCCAGAGTGTGCCCTCTGACAGGGCATGCTGAGTAAGAGCTCTTCTGACCGTCAGCTGTTTTCCAGATTTTTGGCCAGTTGTTTGACCTGTGGGTCCAATGAAATTAAACAGCAGTCAGAAGGCAGGGAAGCTGACACAACAACCTGGGAAGGAACCGATCTCAAAGCTCAGAAAGTGTTTTTGCTGATAGTTCAGTACAGCTGCCCTTCATTGGAAGATGCTTCAACCATGTGAGTCTAGCTAAAAGCAGAGGCTAGGCAGAGGAAGCAGTGGAAGTCAGGCAGGAAGAAGCACCAACTTCAAGATAGGAGCAAAACTAGTGAGAAAAACATTCTCTATGCCATGGGAAAGGTGCCCTTTACAGTGTTCATTTTGTCACAAGGAAGTGAAATCTCACCTTGTGAAGTAGAATCACAGATCACACAAGCAGACAGCTGCAAACATGTTTGGCCATATTATTTCACATGCTGGTTAGGAGCTCTATAGGCTTATCTCCCACATACTTGAGCAGGTAAGAGCTGTGATCCATTTTGAATGGTAAAAGCACAAAGCAGCTTTGTGCAAGTAACTCAGGTAACTTGTGATGATGTTCAGTTAACAGTACCTGTTCTTATTTTCTCTATGACAAATAACATCCTAAGTAGTTTGTTTTTCTATCTCTGCTTTATTTACCTTCCAAGCTCTAAGCATGTAAGATCTAATATATTCTGGCTTTGCTGCAGAATTTTTGAGAGCCTCTGGGATTATTTAAAACAGAACGAAAGGATTCAGAATACATAAGAGGGGCTCCTTTTACTCAAAATGTTATTTAGCCACTGAAGTCAAATGGCTATCTGTAGGTTTCAAAAAAAAAAAAAAAACAAACAACACAGCTTTTGCTTTCTGCAGGTCCATTTTTTTGAAGAACCCATTTCAGTAATACTTCAGCTGCCAAGAGTATCACAGGGCAGACTGGCCTATTTAAAAAAAAAAAAAAAAAAAAAAGCACTTTTCATTTCAAGTTTACCATGTTTCAATGTTAACCCTCATTTGCAGGTCACCTTTAACATAAGCCACAAAGACGCATGCTTGGGTTATCTCAAAGCAAAGGAAAGCAAAAAGACAATCTGGCTGTTCATGCTGTGCCCCATCATGTCGAGGGTTTGGATTTCATCATGACAAAAGATTTTTTCTTGCCTGTGTTCTATAGGGAGAATCACAGAGGTCACACTCTTAGTACCTGGTAAAAAGCAAGGAAGGGAGTGCTCCCTTCTTACATCACTGCCTCCGTCTAGCTGCTGAAGGAATATTTTGCAAGGGATATAATCTCACATGGAAAACTGCCTTCTTACTTTGTCAGGGAGTACTTCTTGAAATAAACTTCAAAGACAGCCACAGACTAAGTGGCAAACAGAAAGCCCACATTTGGCTGCAATCTCTTTCATGTCTAAGCAAGACATACAGAGACTCTGGGTGATGGCTTTGCAGCTCAGGCTGTGATTAAAGAACAGCAGAAAGCAACAAGGTCCTATCTGTGTCCAGATTCCCACTGAAGAACTCTATTGTATGCATCATGATTGCATGTTGTTTGTTCTCAGCCAGGAGGATCTACTTTTAAAGAAAAAAGGAGTAGATGTAAAAAGTAAATTATGCAGATAAACACTCTTACAGTATCAAATGCATTACTATGTCTTTGTAAAGCTCTTCTCAACGTACGCTAAAAACAACCGACTGGAAAGACTGTGCCGTCCCCCTCTCTCTCCAGATACGGCATTAAAGACACTGCAGTGCTGTCTGTGGCACTAAGAAGTCCTGTTGCTTAATATTCAGTGTGCATATAGCTAAAAAAAAAAACACAGAATCACCGCAGGTTGCAAAAAAATTGCTGCACGATTCTGAGATTCAGTGAAGTCTCTCTCTACATCTTAATAGGCGATATACTCCTATACCTAATATCCTTTGCTGCTTCAGACCAATATTTCCCATAGTCGATGATGGATTTTGCATTTAAAAAGCCACAGGAAATCAAATTTGGTATCTTAGCGCTGGGAAGAATCCACAGCAGAAGGAAATGCTGTCTGCAAGAGAGGCTTGCTCCTCTCAGTAGAAGGCAGATGCCTAGCACTGCCATGCTAACCTCAAACACACCACACACAGATTATTTATGGGCTGAGTTGGTGGAGGTGCTTTCTTCTCCTGTTCTTTTATCAACAACGAAAGGCTAAAAAATCAGATAACATAAATGAATACAATCCCTGGCTCTCATGTAGCACATGCCACGCAGAGAGAGCTGTTTTTAGTTTGAGGACTGTGTTTGGAATTCCTTCAGTGTCGAGTTTCCAGTTACCAGACCCTCATCTCTGGGCCAGGCACGACTGCGGTTGGACAGGATTAGCAGAACGCTCTGCAATGTATGTTACATAGCTTTGACTTCTATGGGCTTTGCAGTCCCATAAAAATAATGATCATTTCATGACCTGCATTACTGGGAGAAAAAAAGAGCAGAAAATGTTCTCCTTTTTAAACAAACTGTATTTGTTTTAGTTTGGAGAAGAGCAGATCCATATAAATTTGTGTGAAATTCAAGTAAAAGCACATTTCAGATGCAGTGCCAGCCTGATTCTCTACCCTTGTCTGCAGAGATTTTGCAAAGTTTAACAGTGGTACTGACTGGCTTGAACATAAGAACTTACGTGCACAGCTCATATCTCTCTACATTATTGTGGCTTTGAATATTTGGAAACAAGCAGCAAAAGCACCACAGTCCTGGAATGCAAGTGTACAGACATGTTTGTATTACTCCACTTGAAGTCTAGCCCTGAAGTGACTGGAGAACAAACTCCTTTTTTATTTGCAGAGGGACGGATTCTGAGAGGTATTGGACCCAGCAGCTCCCTGGGCAGTTACTAGGAATTGGAGCTGTACAGATGTTCTACCCTTTACATACTGGATCAAGCACAAAGCTTAATCAGATGCCAGCTTTCCATACAGACAAGAAGACTGCAGAAACAGCTGTAAGATAGGGAAACAGTAGTCTGACAGGTTTTGTACTTTGTTGTAAGATTACTACGGTTTCTCATGGCAGTATCACCAGCTCATTTTGCACACAAGCAAAATGTCTGGATCACTAAGAGAGCAGACTATGCCACAGGTTGTTTAACATCACAGTTTAGACTGCCATTTAATTATGTCCCCTTCCATCACAAACTAAGTGTTGCCCCTTTGCTCCAGCATTAGTTTATTTTCCACAGAAGATCTGACCAGCTTCTGAGAATTCCATCCTGCAGGCAAAGCTCTCCTTTCTTTCCTTCCCTAAATCCAACCTACAAATATGGGAACCATGATAATCAGGATTAAAGAACTCAAACCATCAGCAACAAAGCCCAAATACTCTAGCTGGTGCTCTCTAAACGCCCAATAAGCATTCAAAACAAACAGTCCAATAATCCTTCCTACTCAATACACCACTTGTTTTGTTTGTATGCTCTCAGGCATGGCACATCTCTTCTATTGGGAGGCATAAAATAAAACAGCATCTATTGAGCAAGACCATTGCTATTCTGTGACCTCTTCAAGCTTAAGGAGATCTTTAGGAAGTTGGTACTTTAAGTAGCGAGTCATTACAACATGTCTCATTTCATATGTTACTCATTATTCAACACAACATAATACTGTGTGAGTCATTAACCTCTTGGCATTGGTAACCTACTCTCAATGCTAAGCAGTCATGCTTGTTGCTCAGGAACACCCATGCTCTGCTGGGGAGAGACCTGGATGAAATTTTGGTCCCTTTAGTCTTTTGTTTTGCAGACCAACAGAGGCCAAAAGTTCTTGCTACAAACTAAAATACTTATTGGCCTTTGGTCTCTTGTGCTGCATTTCTGAGATGATGCAGACAAAGGTACAGTGGAGGGGTGAAAGCATTTTAAAGGGCATATGTGTCTTAAGCCAGCAAGAGAAGCAAATGCTTTCTTAGATGTTCTGAATTTTGGTGCAGTCAAACTAATGCAAAGAAGTACCAAACAGGTGTAGAACTGCCATCACCAGGATGAGGTGCTCAAGTGAAGTCCCTCTTATGGTATTTTTATGCTGCATTACTGTGCAATGGCTCCAATGGATGTGGGGACCTGCTAACCCTGCCAAGAGAAGAGATATGAGAAGAGCTACTGTCCTAGAAAAGCAGGCAACCATCAGGAAAGGGAGCAATGCACTGAGAGGTGAAACTCTTTCACTAGCCCAGCACAGCGGTGCATGAGTCCAAACAACCTAGACCTCTTCAACTCACTCTAAGCTCTACTGCAAAGCTCTGCTTTTTCCGAGGCTATCAGGGTAGAAATTAAAGGTCATGTGGTAGCTTAGGAGATTTTCATTTGATTTAAAAGCAATATTGTTGCCCCTGTCAAAATTCCTCTTCAGAAAGAAACAAACACACCACTCAGGCTCCAGAAGAGCCCCTTCACAACCAAGCCTCCTCCTTCAGCCCATCCTGTTGCTGACTGTTGCTACCCAGACCATTTTGTAAAGCATGTTCAAAACACACATAAAACCAAAATCTATCTTTTTTTTTTTTCACTTGGAATGAATTTAAAAGCATGGCAATCACTCAGCTGTGCTGTTAAAATGATTTTCAACAAATAACAAAAGTCGTTAAAAGAATCTTCCTAAATAATAACAACTTGGGTCTGGGGCTTTACTGTTCAGCTGCTGGGATCTTAACACACTGCCTGATCTTTACTGGGCTAGTAAAAACCCGTAAAAACTGGTTATTAATGTTATTACCAAGCGTTCAGGCTTTTTCTTCTCCTTTTTTTTTTAAGCATCTCTCATTTAAATTAAAGCATTCCTTGCAGCGTTTTCTCCCAATGCCATGATGAAGCATGGCTGTCAATTCTGCCTCTGATGGCACAAACTGGGTAGTAAAACCATGCTTCAATAAAAATAGGAAATGATTTTTGAAACTGACTGTAGCTGGTTATTTTTCCCTCTGTTTCATTCTGTTTCTAGGTCCAGATATTCTGTTGAAACTCACTGGGATATGCCATTCCCTTCTTTCCGCTTCACAGTAAAGCAAAGCTCGACATCCAAGAAGAAAGATCCTGCTTTCGGGAGGGAAAGGGAGACCTCAAAAACAAGCAGCTCTTATTGGTTTCTTCAGGCAGTATTTCAATCCCCATTGTTCCCCTACTGCTCACATATTGATTTGCTCCTAAACAGCACAAGCAGCCTGTAAATACAGCCTCCCCATCCCCCTTCCCTTATATTCCCTTTTGTTAGAGCCATTCATTTCTATATAGGCATTAGATTATAGATTTCCTGGCTCGCAGCACTCCATTAACACTCTGGTAACCACCCCTTTTCCAGCCAGCCATTAAACACCACCTTTAATAATTGAGATTTAAAGGCTCAGGGCATGATAAACAGCTGAAGTTAGAACTTTACAGCTGCCTCTACCAAAGTGTGTAAATCTCCAGGTTTGGATAGGCAAATCAGTTAATTAGACTTGCATTAAGTCACAAACTTCGCAGGCACTCTGACAGCAGACGTCCTGAAGTTGAGCTTTAAATAACAAGGGTCAAACCCCTGAATCCCACAGGGCCGGGAGAGACGGAAATGTCCCACCCGGTGCCCAGAGAGCAGTAGCACTGCCTGCAGCTGCCGAGACACACAGACGGCCACGAGCGCCCCGTGACTGCAGCCCCTTCCAGCTGTGTTTATGCTGGCTTCTTCCTTAAGAGCTTCTACTGTTACACTAACATCAGTGCAGCTGCAGCCAGCACAGCAACTGCTGACTGGACACATGCTACCTGCTGCCATGGTGGAGACATCCTATGTTTTACCACCCTGCACTCCCTGCCCACAAGGACACAGGTTGCTTAAAGAGGGGCTCTGCAAGGGCCATGGGCTGAGAGCAGCTTGCTCCAGCTCTGTGCTCACTTGTTGCTGTGGAAATGCCCTGGGGATGTCTCTTGAGTCACTGCTGGAGAGTGAATGTTCAGAGCTGGTGAGAGGTGGGAGCTGCAGGCTGCAGGCCTCTTTAGGGATGTGGGCAGTAAGAGGTTAACCTTCAGTGGTGACCCGGTGTCTGTGCTCCATCTCTGCATGAGTTATCTGCCTGTTGCATTTAAAAATACTGTATATAATTAACTGTTATCAAGTTGTTAAGCAGCGTGCTGAAGTGTGAACTTATCATTCAATTGTTTCCTCTATTTACAAAGCCCTCACCATTCTCTGAGATGGCAGCCTGGGCCAGGCTGTTGAATTGTTCAGATTAGGAGGGGTTGGCACATCAGATCCTGGTAGCAGAAGCAGAGAGGTGAGACCCAGCTGTGAGTCTGCTTGGTACCCCAACCAGCCCATCAGCACACCCTGTGGAGTAGCAGCGCATGGATGAGACGCACACATGGCACTGCTGCTAAATACACCACTGTAACTGCTCTGTTCCCCTTTCTTCCCCGTAGCTCCTTCTGCATGCTCTCCCATCTAACAATACCAGCTGTGTCCTACACTCCTGGCCTGACAACATTTCTGTTCTTTGCTTTCCTCTCCAGCAGCAAAAGTCCTGGCAATGCTATCAAAGAGGGAAGATAACAGGACTTCAGCAGACTGGTGTGATTTTTTCCATGTGTTCCTGTCTGAGACAGCATCATGTGCTCAGCGGGACTTATTTGCATGGTTCCTGGGTGCAGCATCCTTCACTCTTTGCAAACTGGTGTAATCTTGAGAATGTACCACATTTATGCAGCCCCCAACCCTTGTAATAGAGAAGATAAGCAACTTCTAAACAAATTTCTTCTGTGCCATCTGCAAACCACACTGCATGCCAGATGACAAAATAAGATTTGCAACAGTAAAGTTCTTGGAGCACAGCAACCTCCTAGAGAGAGCAACCACAGCCTCTGGCAACAGTTCTATCAGCTTAGTCATGTACCTAGGACAGAAGACATCAGGATGATGAAGCTGGAAGAGGGAGCATACTGTAGAGGACAGAAAAACAGGCTTTAAACGTGCACTGTAATACTGCCTCTCTGAGCAATGGGAACCCGAGGCCAATAGCTGGGAATTAGTGATAGCTCACACAGGTGACAGAACAGCCATTGGAAGACAAGAGCGTGCCACTACTGGGATAAAGAGAGGCTTTGAAAAGCACCACCAGGTTTTAGCTTTGGTTTCCTTTAAATGTGGCAAAAAACAACCACACGCAGTAGAGCTCTATGCACAAGTCACAATACCATCAGCAGCTTCAGTTCAGATGATGATGACACCCCCACATCCAGAGAGACACTCCCAGGCACCTCTTCCTCCTCACCCAGCAAAGCTACCATGGGGCATCAGAGAATAAAAGAGAAGTGTCCTCTCCCAGTTTGAGCCTGGTAAGAACCTGGCAAAGATTCCAGACATGCCTAAAGACAGTGCATCTCAATTTGCCTGGAAATTTCTTTCAAATTAAATAAAAATACCCTCTAACTTGAAACAAATCTTTTACATAATGAATCAATCAAACAATTATCTTTGCTCGGGTATGTTCAAATCAAGGGAATCATCATCGAAAATAACAACCAATTTATATAGCTCATTTAAAGCCACAGTAAGCTAGGCTGCTGATTCACTAATGAACAATAAAGGTCACTACTACAATATAATTCTAACTATTTTCAGACTGTGCGATGCGATAGATCTGAAGTGGCATGTTCATAAAAAAAACATCAGCGCACTTTGCAGAAGGAAGGAAAGGTGGAAAGCAATCTGTGCTTTGCCCAGATAGCAGACAGAAGAGGTGATAACACAATGCTGTGTGGAACTTGGTGCCCCAGTCTCATCTAGGCTCAGCCGAAGCCTGTGGATGTGAATGGAAGCATTTCAGTGAGCTTTGGATTAAGCTCTTGTATAGGAAAATGGTATCTGAAGGGGGCGGAGAGGGCAGGGAGAGAATGAGACATCTGTATCCTGGAATGAAGTCAGGAAGTTGAGGCCTGAAAGCCCTAGATAGTAAAGAAATAGCTGAGTGCTGGACATGGGTTGCTGAAATGCCTCGCTCCCCATGGAAACATTCCTTTTAGATTTTCTCTTTTAAGTATCCAGATAAAAGAAAGGCCAACACAGTTATTTTTTTCCCCGCTTTCTGAGTGCTCACGATCTAGAGAGAGGTAATTATATGCAATTACTTAGAAACATGGCATTCTGCTAGAGGAATAGCTGACCACATACATGGATATAACATTTACAATTAGTAACTTGACAACTGGGGTATGTGGCATTGTGCCCTCCACTGCGGCATCCTGCAGGTGCTACCAGAACCAGGTGCTTTGGACAAAGCTGTGATCAGTGGACAATTAATAGCTTGCGCAGGCCTTAACGCTGACCAGCCCCTCCTCCCCAAAACTCACTCAAAACAGAACAACTATAGGTGTTTAGTCCAGGTTTGTAGAAAGGTGCAGCTTTCAGAAGCGCAAAACACTTCATGGTGTTTTGGGTGGGTAGGGACTCACAGATGGTGATATGAAAAAACAACAACAAATTGATTATTTAAACTTGAGGAACTCTACTTGAATCCCGTAGTCAAAAAGCATGTAGTAGGAGAGGGTCCTGTGGTGAGCTGAGAATGATGTCTTTTCCAAACCTCAGCACTAAACCCGCAATGCTGACTTGGGTTCCTCTTTCACAAACACATGCAAAACCTGAATTCCAGTAAAGAGGAATTTTCTTTAAAAGAATTTTGCAGCCTTTAAAAGATCCCTTTTTTAAATGATCAAAAAGTAAAGGGAAGGAATTTTGTGTCACATGAAGTAGCTACAATATAACACAATGCTCAAAAGGAACACTCCAGCTTCTAAGTCAGAAAAGCAGAAAGCAGTTATATCTTTTTATGGATGCAAAATGGCCTCTGTATGCTACAGTTCCTTGACAAACTTACACAACCTGTGGAATACACTAGTACAACCGAAGATGAAATGTCTAAGGAGGAAAAGACCAACGTTAAGGGTTCTGTATTGATTTTTTCCGCCAGGTTGGGATTAAAGTGATTTCAGCTGGGACCCAGCATTACAAACGTAATTATAAATTCCATTTATATTTTTAGACTGTGTACAAAGAAGTGTAATAACGGACAGCTGAACGTTTTCCATTGTCCATTAAAAACGAAATGCTTCGGATGAAATCTCTGCAGGACCAAGGACCAGTGCAGTAATCTCTCAGTAACAGAGCTTTCTTTAGATGTTTGCTGATGGGAGAGAAGGGAGAGCTGTCAGCCCTTCACACAAAGAAATCAAACTAAAATGACATTAAGGTTGTTATTCCCTTCAACAATACTAAAGAGATTCCAAGTTAAGATCAGTAACAAGTCTCTTCAGAGAAAAAGTCAAATTACTCATTAAATGACCTTTTTCGATATTATGTACAGGATATTTAACAAAAGCCAGCGCATTAAGGGAAGGCATTATTTAAACCACAGAAAGCTCAGGGAGAGAAAAAACAAAATTTATTTAAGTATCCCTGACTGTCTCCCATCCTTCCCCTGCTTCACAATGCACATTTAAGTCCAGGTTTCCTGGAGGCCTCTGATAGCTAGGCAAATGCTTGTTATTTGAAAGCAAAATGTGCTCATGCTAAAGCAGGTGCTTAAGTGCTCTGATGGATCTGCGCCTAAAAATCCAAGTTGTAAACCCCAACTCAATTTCAACTGACTAATTGAATTCAATCTTTTGTTGTTTTTTTTTTTTTTCCTTCTGAAATCTACTTTCATTCCCAGCCACTCTACTGTGCCATCCTGTGCTGTGTTGCAGAGGCAGCTGCTCGGTCAGCGCGGCACAGCTCGCAGCACTAGCATATCCGTGCTGGGCTGGAGGGATGCAGCACGTCGAGCTGCGTGGGGCCCCTTACCGAAACGTGCTCACATTCAGCCTAATTCTTCAGTCAGTGAGAAACCCCAGTGCCTCTGGAGAACTCTAAAATACTAACTAGAGGGCTCCCAGCACGGAGCCAGGCAGGTAGGGAGAACTGTCCTTAAAGTTTTTAGATCATTTTGGAAATCTGTAATTGCCTAATGCAAAGCATGTTTGCTGCTATGGGTCTTTGGAAGAAAGACTGTTAGTATGTCATTTATTCTATTCATTTTATCACAGCTACTGTTTTGGGTGGCAGATTTCAGTTCAAGAGCACACTGCTATGACCTCCCTAAGAAAACAAAATGAAAGGAAAAATGTGACAATAAAAACGGTCTTCTAAAAACACATCCTTTTTGTACTGAAGACTGCTCTGTTCTCAGGAAAGAAATACTTCTTTTCTTTAAAGCACAGCACTGCAGACTGATTCAAAATTCATAATACAAATGCTAAGTGAGGGGCCAAAACCTGGTGGCACACAGGTATGTACAACAGCATGCTAACACCTACATCCAAGCAAAAAGCCATTCACATGGATTTTCAACTGTGAAATCTTGCTGAGATTGGTTTTGCTTGCCAGATTTTGTCATGATCTGCAACAGACTGCTCTCAGAGTACTTCCTTTCACCTGGAAAACAAAAGCTCTTTTTCTGCTTTAAATGGAGAAAAACTCCAGCCACTCAAAATCCAAGCACCCTGGTTGGCTTGGGTTTTACTTGATAACTTGGACTACGCTTTGTTCACACCATTACTGCCCTCTCTCCTTTCTTCCTTGGAACAGGCTGCCATTTGCTAAGGCACTGTCTCAGGCTATCTAACACACAGAACCAATCTCCTTGCTGAATTACATCTGGAGTGGAACAAAGATGGCAGATAATTCACATTCTATTAAAGCTAACACTTGCCTCCTTTTGCTTCCCATATATGTTATACAGTCACTGCATTTGCATATTCTGCTTTGTTTTTTCAGCTGTTACAAGTGCATGAGATATCAATTAATCTGCACGCAGAGACAAGATGGTGACTTGAGGAACAGCTTCCAGTTTATGTGACTCACCACCCGTTCTAACCTTTAAATGAATTGTTTTGGACAAGAGTGGCCTACGCACGATACAACACCAACCACACACCTACCAAGTTTGGTTGGTGTACTTCTGGCACATCCCCAGCATCTCTAAGTAGTTTATACAGATTTTCCCATATAAGCATCCATGAAAAAGCAGTATCCCTGTGTATCTTGTGCTTTCTTTGTTTATGCCATATTTTAAAGAACTGTTCTAGTAGAAAATTTTGTACAGGTGCTGAGTGATAAAATTAGTGCTAATTTACATAACCATTAAATGCTAGAACAATACAATCTCTTCCAAGCCTAGAGATGAGAGTGAAGATTCTTAAGAAAGCAGGAATTAATTTTCTCTAACAGGGTACAACAAGAGTTTCAGTTCTATGTTGGCTCTTTATGAAGTTAATGGACCATAACTACTACTGATCTGAATGCTTCCAATTCTCCAATGACCTTGAATTACATTTATTTTTAAGTCCTACTTTGCTTACATCTGTGCTAAGATGCAGGATGGTGGTGAAGAAAATAGCGTGCAAAGACATGCTCCTTTTTCTAGTATCTCCAAAATACAAAGAAGTTTTGACTACTAACATTGGTGGGCAGAGCTCACAGGTAAAAAGCAAAGATGCCAATTAGGTGTAAGAAATAACACAAAGTTTATCAAATTACTCTCAAACTAACACAGACAGCAAAGAAGTGATGGAATATGTTCTAACACTGTCTGCACTTCAGTGTAAGCTACTGCTCACTGAAACTGAGAGGAACACAACCATGGATTGCAATGGTTCACGATCAGGCTTATACAGTTTCTATGGCATTTCTTGCAGAATAAGGTGTTACTCAACCTGGATCAGCATTTCCAAAGCACAACTTTCTTAAGTGCCATAGTTGAATAGCAAAATAACAGCCTTAGGTGAAAATATGAGCAAAGAAAATGGATAAAAAACCATGGCATTTATAATATTCTCTTGATACGTGTTTAAGAGACTTCTGTGCCGAGAAATTAAGTATGTCACCTACTCACGAAATGGAAGCAGTTTGACTGCCAGTTGAATGCGATGTGTTAAACAGATGCTCTGTTTTTACTATTAACTTCTTCAGTGATTCTCTTCATCCCAAATTAGGCACCTCTTTCCTTTTACCACCTGTTTATAAAAAAAATCTCTCTCCTCTCAAGGCATGTTTTCACAGAGGGTAACAACCATAAGCAGTCACAGGCCTGTTCTAAAGCACTGTTCCTCAGTTTCTCTATGGCTCAGACCTCCTCCCCACATTTCTACTTATTTCTCAGAGGGTGGCACTGAGTGCTCACTGCTGTGTCCCCTCCCCATGCATTTGTAAAAGACTCAGAACCATATTTCAGTCCTTAAGATTCCATAGCCCATCATTACCTTACAGCACTCATTTAAGTCTGTTCACATACAATTCACTTTCCTACTTTATCATTTATCCTCTTTCAGAAATGCACACATAGGAATACTTTTAAGTGATTTGCTTTGAATGGCTTGCTATTAGAAACTGAGATCTTGTCATCATGACAGTGCAACTTCCTTCTTCTTTTCAACCTTTCCTGCTTTTGCTGAGCCTGCTTTGTAAAGATTTTGGGGAGATGAGGGAATAGGCTAGATTATGGAGAACTACCTGCAGACTACTTCTGAATGATGGGTGCCATTGCACAGCTGCTGTTTGTTTAAAGGAATCTTGAAGAGCTATGATGGAACGTGCAGGACATCTATGCACAACACTGTCAGAGAAATGCAGGACGCTTGCTCGAACAAGCCTCATTCACTGTCCTCAAATACTCCAGTTATTTACACTCGGTGCTGTTAGCTTCCTACAGTTCTCCTCTCTTAGCTGTTTCTGAAGCATACTCGCTGGCAATCCTTTTTCAGCCACGCCTCTAGACTTATTTACCAAGAGAAAGGCAATGCCTACTCTGGGCTTACCTTATCTTATTTTACAAAGAACTTCCTTACAAAAACTTACTTCCTCACCTGAATCCTTGAGCCCAAACTTTTTTGATCAGTTCAGACTTGCATCCAAATGCAAGTAGCAACATTTTTATTCCAAATATCTGCAGCTACAAAGCAGCCAGCAGAGTTTCCCATTCTGCTCTCCTGAGCAATTTCAATATCCATTCTGACAATGCAGAGGATGTATTTGCATTTTGTAGCACACATCTTATTCCCCAGGTTTCACTCAGCACATCACTTTGTTGATGAATTCTATGGGACATATGCTTTTGCTTTTTAATTTGATCTTCTTGTTTTTAATTTGCATTCAGTTATCTTTTTTCCACAGATCCTTCATCTCAATCTAACCATTTTCTACTGACACTTATTTCTTTCATTAAAATTTTGTTCTGAACAGCTGTTTTGTTCTTTTACTCATTGGAAGCATAGCTAATACAGCTTTCTTTTCTGTTACTGAGGCAATGTCTCCACGACTTCATTAAATTTTATAATATTAATTCAAGCCCTTTTGTTCAAAAACAATGTTTTCCTCCACTATCATATTTTTAAGCTGAATTTGGGGCTCCTAGTATTAGCAAGAGGTCCTTACGCTTGACTATACACTAAAATTCATGCCAGATCCATGTTTCTGTAAATCTGACATTTTGAAGTATTTTTATTTATTCCAGCTAATATCTCCTTGCAATAAAAAAGCTGGTTGTTTAGTTTCAAAATATTAACTGACTTCTAAACTATTCTATATTCCGTTAATGGGCCCTTTGCTACGAGGAGTTGACTGACTTATTAGAAAAATTGACAAAACCCATCCCCTCTGCCTCCCCCTACACTTCCAAAGTATTCTTCTGGGACATCTGGCTTTTAGTGTTCTTTTCAAGCTATGTCCCAGTTGTTGCAGACTTTTTCTTTGCTTAATTTTCTTTATTTATTCCCATGGAAATTACAGAGGTGGCCTGCCAGCCGCAATCTATGATTTGATGTCATGAACTTTGACCCTTCTGGCTTTCTAAAGTATACTTTTTCAGCATAAAGACTCAATTTGGCTAGGATAGAGGCACCCAATTAGTTTAAATTGATATTTCTTTCTTTAGCTGTATTAATATTTAACAACTACAGCCCCTTCTTTTTTAATTCCACTTACAGATTCCTATACTTGTGATCCTATTTACAATGTTCTTTCTTCCTTCCTTCCAGCCTAGTCTTGGAAAAATTTAGGTTGCCTCAGATCCAAGAGGTTGAACTATGTCTACATACAGTGGACAATTCCCTACCTGCACTGGTTATTAATCCTGAGATTCTTGCTGCAGAAGGTATGCACAGACTATTTATGAGCTCCAAAAGTTTTGGGAAAAGTTTACCATTTGATAGCATGTACAAAAAAAAAAATCCTTCAGACATCACAGATGACACAGAGGTAT
This sequence comes from Cyrtonyx montezumae, assembly GCF_038088225.1. Lineage (NCBI taxonomy): Eukaryota > Metazoa > Chordata > Aves > Galliformes > Odontophoridae > Cyrtonyx > Cyrtonyx montezumae. The sequence goes on along the minus strand of NW_027072078.1, from coordinate 16,751,691 downwards.
TATCAGTACCATGGCACAATGTGGTGGAGCAACGGAAACAAAGGTAATAGCAAGACGCAACAGAGAACTTCCAGCTTCCTGCTGTGTGTGTTTATCACAAACAAAGTGTCCCATTTCAGACTTGGACACCGTTCTTCTTGAACTGCAGTGCCTTTCCTGACCTCTCACAGATGTCAGCCAGTTTCTATAGCAATCAGTTTTATTTCCTTGCAGAGTTAAGTAAAGTTAGTTAAGAAAATCTTAAACTGTTTGATATTGGATTTAAGCTAATCTTTTAATAAGCAAAGCAGCCTGGTTCTCAAGCCTGTGCTCTAGCATGTAAGAATGATCTCTTTTTTCTTTGACCGCATTTCATCATGGCTGGTTTATTGCAATGTATATTGAAGGTCCTTGAGTAGGACCACTATTTCCATTAAAACTGACTTAAAAACCAACAGAAACCATACATATACTTCATTTATAATGAGATCACTACACTGGAAGATGCAGACAGATAAGACTGCTGCATTTTCAATGAAAATACAGCTGTCAAGATAAAAATCATATTTAAAAAATATCCCTGAGTTACTGATATGACTTAGATGACTAAAACAGAAGAGAAAGTTAATAATCAAGAACACTGTAGAATATACTGTTTGAATATTATTTATGTTTCACAGGAGTAGGATGATGAAATTAGGTCATTTGTTTTTGCTACCTACTTAATTACAATCCTATTTATTTTTTGTTAAGACTTCAAATTATCAAGTTGTCTTTGCAGCTCTATCAGGTGGAAAAAAAAAAAAGATTTCTATTGGCAAGTTACATAGCTGCCATTTCAGTTTTGTCAAAACCAACCAACCAAACAAAGCAAAAAAACCCAACAACCTGTTTTTATGAAAGTATGCCTGCAGGTGCCCCGATGAACCAGGTGAATGATCCTATAGTTTTAACAGTGCTAGAAGGGAGCACTGGTGTCACCTACAGTTCCAGCAGTCTACATCAGCACTGTCACCCTCTGCCTATCACAAAGCACAGCGTTTGTGCTACAAAATTTAAAAAGGAGCTGAGAAGAGCCATGTAATGAAGTAAACTGGAGACTGGTACAATGGTGAGAGCAGGCAGTTGTTAAGAAGTTCCTGAGCACCAAGAAGGTCCCTAGAAGAGAACTTGGTAGAAGAGCAGCAGCACTGAGGGACAGCACTGACACTGTTACAGAGAAGCACCGTGCCACTGCATGCCTCCTTGTAACTGCACATGGCTCAAAAGAAAAAACAACCACAGTTCAGCTGTAACCATGACTTTAGCGCTGAGTGAATATAATGCAACATTCTTTCTGATACCAAGGAAGAAAGTAAGTGAAGTATCCATAATGAGAAGGACAGACTTCATGCAGCATGGGTGGACCTAGTTAAATCAAAGGGATTTAAAGCAAAAAACGTAATTGCGACCTATCCAACAAGCAGGGAATCTTGATTTAAATTATTGATTTTAAGCCTTCCTTTTTCATCTGTGCTCCTTGGTTAGTCAATTCCCATAGGTTGGGAATGCTCTGACAAGTTGATTTGCAGCTAATTATAGTCTGCACTAAAAATTGTGATTTCTTTTTGCTAACTAGGCAAATACACTTTATACATATTTAAGTAATGTCAGTATATTAATTTCAGATTCTACTAGACAATGGTGAATGATGACTTATTAGAGAATTAACTTTTTCATGTGATCTGTGGCAAGTCACTTTCGGATGACTTTTTTTGAGATTAAATTAAATTGCAGAAATTGTGCATTTTGAAACGAACTCAGTTAGTAAAATAAAGGCAAAAGCACTCAACTGCAAGGAAAGGCTAATGAAACCTGCTTAGTAATCCATTCCTTCTCTTTGAAGATCCTTATCTCTTCACAACATAGGTGTTACAGAAATGTTTCTTTTGATCCAAACAGTTGGAAATGTTTTTGACTTGACTCTGGAGGCTATCTCGTAATTCAACTGCATGGGGATTCCTGTCTCCTGAGTCAATGCTGATTTCATGCTCTATAGTGAAAGACTTAAGTGTTCAACTACTTAATTTACTGAGATCGCTGCATACAACTATCAAAGGAGACGGATTTTGCAGACCACTTGGCTCTTAGAATCTAGTAGAAACTGAACAGTATCTGGAAAAGGAAATTGAACAACTTCAGACATAGGAAAAAAAGAAACCAACTTTTAAAACAGTAAAATAATTATGCTCTGAAGAATGTGACAAATTCTCCACTATTAGGCATTTTAATTAATTTAATTACAATTATAAAAGTAATGTGGTGTATCAAAATCAAATTCAAAATCAGAATTTAGTCTGAAGCAGAAAGGTAGAGGATCTCAGAAGGCTCAGATAAGGTATTTAAAGTTGTCCTTTCTGGCTTCAAAACTGGTAATGGCAGTTGTGCTTTTTACAGCTACTGCACAAAGAAGTGCAGGCTATGTGGTTGATGTGAAGAGAAATTTCCAGCATGACAAGATGCTACAGTAGTACAAAACCATTTCCTTAATACACTTGCAAGTTTCCCATTTTTAAGGTGCATGCTACATTCAAGATTCCTGCGAGTCAACTGCTAGCTTGCTCAGTGGTCTCCGCCCAGCCACAGCAATAGATCTGAACTCATCTACGCAGCCTGAACTCATTTTTTTTTTTTTTGTAATTAGTTTGCAATGTTCTTAGTGCCTTCCCACCCTTTTTCTTGACAAAATGCATGTTTTTCAGTGACAGGAGGATTCCATAGAAAGTCTAGAATACTCAGTTTCTTTTGGAATCAGCATTTCTTTCCAGAAATATGGCTATTCTATTTACACGCATGACAGCAGTGTCCCATCTCAGCGTCTGACAGTCTCTGCTTTTGGTCACAGCCAGCTTTTCCATCACCACAGAAAAGAATAAATACAGAGACACGAGATTCTTCACAAGGCTGCCATTGGCAAGCCTATGATTTACATTAGGACAGACTTTCACATAAGCAAGTTCAAAAATAAAACTATGAACAAATAGAGCAACTTCAGCTTAGTATCTGTTCCATACTTCTATCAGGGAAATATTCTGCATTACACCAAGAAAACTGTCATTAAAAACTAGTTTAAGAAATACTAATGTTTTTCTGGCTTCCATACCCGTGTCATGCTCCTCTTCCCAAAAGAGGAGGCGAAGGGGTATAAGAATCAAGCTATTCTCCTCATAAGCAGGGGGGATTTAACATTGCTTAATAAAACTATTCAGCACTACTTAGCCTTAGCCCCAGGGCAATACGCAAGCACCGAGTGCAAAGAACTGTATCTCTCTTGCAAAGCCTTCCATTCTGTCTTTCTCATTTTGCTTCTTTTCTACAGATGGAACAGCACAATGCAGTGTGAGCTGAAGACCTGCCACTCTCCTGCCACAGCCATTTATCATCCAATTCAGATGTTTGCCTCTGTAGACATTTCCAAACAAAGTGTACAGACTGGCACTACTTTAGCTAGAAACTTAACTAGGTAACTCATCTGGCCACTCACTAAACCTGTCACATACAAAGCCTTCCTCCAAAGGCTGCTGCCTCCCGTTTTCAGCTGTTAATTAAAAACGTAACCTTACACAGGAGCAGATCCGACATTCAAAGGCAAAAAGGGTGTCACTGAGCTCAGTGAGACTGGCACGCTGATCTGCTGTGCACATATACTGAGAAGGCAAGCACACGCAACACACTGGAATTCCTCAAATATGGTTAATAGAGACTTACAGCATCTGAATTTGGCCCATAATATCTAGGCTTAAATTAACAGCTTTAGAGAAAGCCAGAGAAATACAAAAGGGCAAAGCAGCAATGCTGTCTAATGCTGAGATTTTACAACCCAGCACAAATATGTGCAGATGCTGCTGACAATCTTCCTCTTTATGTGCCTTCACGCTGAACAGGGTGGTGCCTCCAGGCACCGCATGTTCATAAAGCTATTTGGCAGATGATCCTTCCTGCTTGCTCAGCGGGGAGGAAAACCAAAGCTCTCTTCCTTGATTTGTCTGTGTCCATACACATGCTGGCATGGCTTCTGCTGGCTTCAGGTAAGCAGCACAGTTTCAGTGTTCAGGTCCCACTTTCTCTGGACACAGCACAGATTCCCTCCTCATCCTCCTCCAGGGAAACCAGAAGCAGCCTCAGCACTTTCCTCTCCTTCCTTGTGTAGTGCCATGCCAGAGAGGCAGGCAAAGGTCAGAGCTTCCCAGACTCAATGCTGTACTGCAGTAAGAAACAGTTTCCCAGCATCTACAGCCCTCATCTAATCTTCCTTAAATATCTCGTATTAAGATGGGCTTTAGTGGATAAATTCATAGACAATTATATGCCATCTCCATACCAAATACAGCTCAGTGGTTTGACCAAGATGAGGACAGGACAATACAAGGAGGACAAGAAAACCGCGAACAATGAGAAGAATGGTGTTCTCTGAGAAAATGCTACCTCAGTAGCCCCACCTATTTCTTTCCTTCTCCACCTCCCTCTCTCCCAGTGCTGCTCATTACAGTAGTGTTCAAGATGCTCCACTGAGAACAGATTGGCAAATAGGTGGCTTTTACCTGGATTTCTCTATACTCCTGGGCATTCAGCCATGAGAAAAAAAGAACTCACTTATTTCCATTAGTGGCTGGCAATGAGACCACATCCACTTCTGAATGTAGACTTCAGTGTAGTGATCCAGTCATTTGTGACTGTCAGGGCCTAATTACTGCAGTAATGTGAAACTGCAAAACTTACAAAATGTAAGCATAAAATGCAGCAACCAATTGCTTGACTGCAGGCACATCCAAGGCTGGGCTATCCCAAAGCTCTGCTCCTGTCCAGATGGAAATGCTCTTGGACACATGAAAGAGACAAGGCCTACATGTGACAGTGCGAACCTTCGGTTGTGCACTGCACATAACCCATCTGATGTACACTCCATCTCACTGCAGCATAATCTCCTTAGGCACTGAGAAACAACATTCTTTTCACACTGATCTCCAAAAGCTTATTGAATGTCTGGATGAGTTCCTAAATGGTGAGTCCCAGCCAGCTAAATGCTCAAGCCTGTCAGAAGAGCTGGGAAGAACTGAGAGTCGCGTTTCCTTTGAGTGGAAGTTTTGGGTAGAACATTGAGATTTGTGATAAGACAGATTTACCTTGAAAAAATGCCGGGAGTCTCCATGAGCTATACACCCAGGAGACACAGTGAAGGTGCAAAAGGACTGGAACAGATGAAATACACAGAACACTGTACTGCTACATAAAGCAAGTGCGTGCCTGCATCCACAGTACTATGCTCACAACTGGGCATTCTAGCTCAAAAGGAATACTGGAGATACAAAAAGAGTTCAGGGTGATGGAGGTTACTTCACTGGGAAATTTCCCTATTTAGAGACTACAAAAACAAAGCTGATTCATTGGAGGGAAAGATGAATAAAAGAAGATATGATATGGGAACGTTAAAAATTGCTGTAGAGAGTTACCAATAGAGGCACCAATTGCTACTTTATTCTTGTGATTCAAAAGGAAGTAACCAACATATTTAAAATACATTAAAAAGAAGGAAAAAAAGGACTATATAATTAAATTACACAGAACTAACCTGCAAAAATCACTGCTACAACATGATAAGAGGCATGAGTTCTGAAGGATTATGAAAGAAGGTGTCTCTTTCACCAGGACAGTAGGAATATACACAGTTATAGAAGTGCTAGAAAAGCCAGTTAAGTCAAAGTTCCAAAACAAATACCGTCTGAAGGCAGTAACTAGACTACAGACACATTCTGGTTTAGAAATCATGCACGTGAAAAATACCTACAAACATGTAATGATTTCTTTTGTGAAAAAGGCTCTATGGTATGAGTTTCCAAAAGTAAGTTTTTATTTTTATTTTTGTGTTGAATAGAACACAGCATTACATATATATCAATCAACCTTTTCTGTAACTCCTATGAATGTGAATAGACCAGGAGAAAAAAAGAAGAAAAAGAGGCTACTCATTGATTTCCTAAATGTCAGCACTACTTCACAACTAAGAATCTCCTCATGCTTATAAATATATATTTTTGCTTTGTTTTTATAAATCACCTTATTGTGAGGTCCAGGAATTGGACTGAGCAACCTTTTTAAGGTTTTTCCCAGCCCTCTGATTCTACAGGGAGAATTTTTTCTAGTTTTGCTCTCTTCCCACTTTCTCTTCTGGAGTTCTCTTGCTCTTCTTTCTAGCTTGCTACATCTTACACTGCGCTATTAGAAATCCCATAGAAACAGGACTGAAAACTGTGAAATGCTTCCTTTTTGTTATATCCCACTGGTTTCAGACTAGAATTACTCTTGACTGAGTAGGATAAGGATTAAAAATTGATAAAGCCTTCAGAGGATTGGTTCTTATTTCCACAGGGTTCAGTTAGGAACAGAAATGCTCTACTGGAATAGGACCGCTACTCAGTGGGACTTTGCAGCAACATGGGACTTCAGTAGCTGTGGTTGCTGCAGTGGAGAATTTCCACAGCAGTACTCCATCATTACCAGATGGATTTCATCACTATAAACTCCGTTAAGTTATGCTCTGCTGTGACCTGTTGTAATCACTGCAGAGCCAGCTTCCTCAATGTCATGTTCTCTACAAGTAGATCACAGCTCTTGCTGACACGTTCAGTGAGAGAGACTTTAAAACTAAAAGTTCAAATTATTAGGACAGTTATAAAGATGGCAATACATCAGCAGCAAAAGGGTGACAAGATGAAATTGCAGTAGAATGTCTTACACAAGAGCCAGGCGTTAGGGTGATTTCCCTACCCACTGGAGGGAGGGTGAATAAGAGAGTGAATGGTATGAGGCTTAGCACTGTACCTTGGTAAAGATGCATACTGCCTTTCCACCCCTTCGTAATGGAGATTGTATGAGCTCCCGTCTGGACCTTTTCCAGGAACCTGTGGAGAGAAGAGTAATTAGAGATGAAGATCAATTATGCACCCCAGCTACTAACAATGCATCTCAAAATGATAAGCAGAGAACATATGATGCTACAACTTGCCAAAATCAACAGAAGAAAGGCAGGGGCTCAAAGAAGCTCCAAATCCCATACATAATCTTATCACTGGTAACAAGAAAGGCTTCTGTATGAAAGAGCTGTTTAGAACAGGTACAATCTTCAAGACTTCTCCTTGTTTGCATGCAAGCTGGGATACTGTCTCCCCTTTCCCTGACTGTCTTTCTTCCTAGAATTCAATAACATGAGGAACTAATCTAAGTAAGCATACTGCTTCTGATTCCTGCAGTGTAACTCCTCGAATCATAGCAAGCATATTAGTACCAAGTTTGCTGTTTTCCTCCACCCTGTGTGCTTTTCTGAAGTGTAAAACACAATATAAACAGTCATTGCTTTCAATCTTAACACAAATCCAGAAACTTCCCCTAACACCACTGCAAATCTAAGTATCCATCTGGGACTTATGTGCATTTATCATGCTCTGGTGCTGTTTCAGAAGTGAAGCATTAGTGCACTCAGTTAAAATGCCAGCCCACTGCTTGGTTTGTTTTGAAGATGGCAAGTGGAGTTGGCTGGAAAGCGCAATTCTAGCAGGAAGGCTCCAACTGGAGTAAAAATGGTGAATTTCAAGGCTTTTAGCACACAGGAGCTCTCCCAGTTTCACTCAGTCAGTGCCTGCTGATGGCCCAAAGTGTTAAGAGCCTTGTTAAAATGGAGCTATTAGTCTTTTTCTCCATAAATGCAGGAGGCTCTGACTGCATTCAGTGTTTCCTACATTAGTATGTGTTCCTATTCCGGTGCTGCTAGAATCAGCAGTTTTATACAGCAATATACTAAGAGGCCATTTAAAATCCCCTTCCCCTTTTACAGATTAATGGCAGAAAGGAAGATTTAATGCCTTTTCAAACATTTTTAACAATTCATTAGAAAGAAAAGAATAAATCACACAGAGCTTTCTGCAAAAGCCTTATTATAGAAAAACAAACAAAGATTAACATGTGCTGCACGTTCCACAGGTTAGAGCACATTTTTGTTAGCCTTGTAATTTATGCATAGTAAGTCATTTTTGCTGAGGAGATTTAAAAGCTATAATGGGACAGGTAGTGTACTCAGGTGTAGTAGGTCTTATCTACTTTCACACAGTAATTTTGTGTACAGTCTCCCCACTATGTACCCGTTACATAAGCCCAATGCAAATAAAGGCATCATCTCTTCCAGCTCTTAGCAAAGCACAGGAATTATGCTTGACAAATACCATCATGCACCTTACCACTCATGGAGCATCCAAGACACTTGTAAGAGAAAAGATTATTTAGCATAGACTTCTTGCTATCTCCCCTTTATCCAAATCAAAACAGGCAGGAATCCTTGTGGAACTGATGGTCACAAGTAATAACCACCTCTGATTTGAAATTATCCCTATGTTAGCTGTTCCTGACTTCAGGTGAGTGAAAAATAACAGTAATTGCTCTACATTTCAAAAGGAGGGCAGCAGGCTAAATTGACCATTCATTCATTTTTTCCACTGGTAGAAGTGACACGTAGAGAGAATTTACATGGACAGATGCACGTGGGCTGAGTCACAGCCACTTTGGCTGTTCTCACACTGCTAATTTGATCAGGTTGATAATTTCCCTTAATTCAGCAGGTACAGTGGTTAGAGAGGAACCTTTTAATTTCTGCTTTTTATGAAGAATGAGGAGGGGAAAATCCAAATGTATAATTTAGTTTGCTCGGCACAAAAGCCACGTAGAATACAGCCTACCTACGTGGCAGCAGTGAGGTTATTAATTCTGTGCAGCAGCCAGATGTTTACGAGCAGAATGATGTGCCGGGTAACTCATTGTGCACCCGCAGCCCTGTTCAAGCCTTGTGGTGATTACTTTCACACTTACCAACCAGCACACAGGAACATGCAGATTTAGAGTTGTGCCAATGTTCAGCAGAGATCCCAAAACTTATACCACTCACCAGAAAGTAAAAAATATTTACATTGCAAGGCCTTTTTACAGCCTGAAAACACCCCTCTACTGATGGGTTTCCTGCAGACCAGCCAGAAGGAAGTCCCCCAACCAGCTCTGTTTGTATATATGATTTGGGAGCCGGTTACCATAGAAACCCCTGGCGGTGGATACAGGGCTTTTGGTTGCATCAAGCTGCTCAGTCTCCCCATCCTATATAAAGACCCAAAGCTCTGGAAAGACAAGCTCTGGCTCTCTGTTGCTAATTAGAGACTCATCCATTTCTTCTCCTTTCCTTCCCCCATCTGTCCATGCAGTAAAAACATAGCTCTCAGCTGAGAGCAAACGGTGCCTAAAATAAAATACTACCCTGATGAGAGAGAAGTTGTGAAAATAGAAGCACCTTCCTCATCCAAGATATTTATGCTTCAGATTGAGTCCAAGCAATACGTTCTGTGTCCACAACGTATTAAGCTAAAAAGTGGCATTAAAGATACTAATTAACAAGATCAAAATACTCCAGCTTGTCCTCCCTCCCGTCAAACAGGAAGCACACAGGTGGCCTAAGACAGGGGCATAGGTTTGAAGTGCATATTTAGTGATCGTAAGGTGCTTAGGGAAGCAAACAACAATTCTATCAGAAGGGTTAAAGCCTGGCAATCTCACCCAGGCCAAAGGGATGCTAAGTATGCATTGGCCAGCACAGTGCTGAAGCTGGCAGAAGGGGAATTGCTTAGCTCTTGCCATCAGCATGCAGCAGCACTGGGAGAGCACAGCAACGGAGTTTCACAAATGTACAGTAATGCACGACAGAAAGAATGATTGGAAACACACATCTGTATTTTTACATTAACTACATCAACCTAAAAAAAAAAAAAAGAGCTGTCATTATGAAGAAATCATCTCTTAGCGTAGAGCAGCCTCAAATAACTAACAAGCAAAACATGAATATGCAAAAATAACGGGGGAGAGATAAACACAGAAACAGCCATCATCCCATCAGCGCAATTAGAAGAGCAGCAGCATGCTTAAATTGAGGAAAGGAAAAGCTATCTGTATTAAAAAAACAACAACAAACAATTCACAAAACTGACTGCCTGAATCCAAAGGCAGCAGCAGGGGACTAGCAGGGAAGCAGGCTGGGGGCTCCTTCATCTCCAGGACAGATGCAGTCTACACTTGTTGCAAGACAGAAATCTGTAGGTTCTCAATTTCCCATTCCTACTCAAAAGGAAAAGCAACTGTAAAGAAAACAACAAAAGTTGTACAGGTGTCAGTGAAGCTGTTCCTCTGTCAAACACAGTAACTGCAGGGTGCTTCAGAAGAGTCTTGTAACACACGGAAATGATAAGCAAACAGCAAGTATCTCAAACCTGCTAATTCTCCCATAGAAAAGTTCCCAGAAAAAAAAAAAAAAGAAAAAAAAAGTGAACATGCACACGTGGATCAAAACAGAGAAGAAATGTCTTAGGTCATTCAAACGTTTGTGCATACATTTTTGAGTACCCCTACAGGGAGGTATATTGAAATAAGCTGAGGATTTGCCTACAGGAAAATGCTGGGGCTGGAGAAGAGGAACATAAGCAGAAAAAGATGTACTTCATTCCAAAGCTTGACACTACCTTGAAAACTCTGCAAAAAAAGTGTGAGAGCCCACGTTTTTGTCTGGGAGATGCTGCATTTTGTTTCTTCTCACCTGCCTCACGTTGGCTTCCACCCAGAGTATATATCCCAGGCTAAAAGCAGCAGGGGACAGGACAGCCTCCTGCATCCCTTCTGTATGCAACAAGACATGCAGGGTTGGATAGATGTTGTGGTATGAACGACAGCAAGTATGTGCATGGTGGCTCTCCATAAAAAATGGCATGATACTACTGTTGTGTTTTACATGACTGACAAGCACTACAAGACATGATCCAGCCCAGGAAGCCTGCAGAGTGAGGCATGTGCTCCGCCATCACCCAAGTGCTTTGAAAATCCCACCCAGTTCTGCCTTTTGCCTGCAAGTCTGTGTATAAACATGGCACACAGTGCTGCTGGATTGCTTAGCACATTTTTCAATAGCCTAGTGATCATCTGTTAAAGGACTTGATTCAGATGCTGGCTTGACCTCTGTTCTCAAAGCTCTTCTTTTGTCTGCAAGCGTTTCTAATCACATGGGTTGAGATTCAGCATGCCAAAAAGAGCCGCGGTATAACGGAATGTGCCCTTTAACCTCCAGGTCTCCCCTCTGCAGAGACACAGTTGGTTTTTGTTTTCAATTAAGTGAAAACTGAAGGAAAACTCAGAGAGGTAAAAGCAGATTTGTTCCCTACCCCAGTCCCAATGTTCCGCATGCAGGTGAAGAATCAAAATACATCCATTTTATTTTTTGCATTTCAACAACCTTCCTGGCTCTAGTGACTGCCAGTGGATTTCAGAAGACAATCTGACACACTAACACTTTCTTTAGATGTTAAAACAGACATGAGCTATGTAAGGCAGTAAACTGCATACTCCATGTGAAATGGATGAAGTTGATCCAAGGGGTCTTTTTAATTGCTTACTGCTATGATATCCTAATTATCCCACCCTTCAAGACCTCCAGCATTTCCACAGAAAACATGTTTTCCTCCATCCACTTTTTTTATGTTTTGCATCAAAAGGTAAAAATTAAAAATTCTAGCAGTGTTCACAATTCAAAAGAATTTTCCCGATGTTTTCCTTACATACACAAAGAGGGATGTATTTTGCTTTCCTGGTTTTGCAATGAAAGTTGAAACAGTGATTTTACGTTATTATAACACTCATCATTTCTCCCTCTAATTTGGATGGTTTTTAATAAAGCTCCATTGATTCCACTGAAAGAAATCCCTCCTGGCAAAAGCAGAACACACACGCTGATTGCTAAATATGCAGCAATTATCATATTCAGCAGCACACTTTAATATCTTATTTATAGATGTATCTATCTATAATTTGCTTTAATTAAGTTGCATTGATTTTAATGACAGAAGCAGTCCTCAAAGAAGAGTCTAATGCTGTATGAGCCCATCAGTACTGCTTGACTATTGTTTGGATGTAAGACGGCATCTTTCACACTTCTTTTTGATTCTCGTAGTAGAGCTTTTCCTCACTAAGAGGCTGCAATGGAAAATGAAGACTATGTTCCACAGGACCCCTAAAAAGCACCTCACTTTCAGCTTCCTGGTACATACAGAATTTCCACACAGGACGTCTTTGAAGAGTAAGGGAGGAAGCAGTACCCTCCCAGAGATGCAGAAACCTTGTGTTTCTGTTTCTTCTCCATTTTACAGACACCTTGAGAGTGTGGCTATTATTGCTCCTCAAGTCATAGCCTTGAAGGTTTGTTTTGGGTAGTCTAGCAACTAATTTAAACTTCTACTTTTTTTCTCAACAGAAAATATAAAGAAGGTGAACCAACAAATGCCTGTGGGTGCCAGTTCATAGCCCAAGTATGATTTCACAGACTTTTATAGCTCTGTTGTCTGGGCTCAGCCACAGGATTTGTTGAGCCTTCTTTTTCTTGAACACATGCACACATACGCACACTTCTTAGAATTTGACACAATGCTCTAGTGCTGAAATCGTTCCAAAACAAAAAACAAAAAGAAAAAAAAGAAACACTTGATACTATTAGAACTGTGGCTAACTGTCAAAATGCACCTTCAAGAGCTAAGGGAAGGTATAGCTGCAGTCCATGCAGTCTCACAGCCTTGGTTTGTGTCGGGAGCCACCACATACCTTGGCCCTGATTCAGGAGAGCATGCTAAAAGTTGATGACACTGATTTGTTTCAATTTCAATAGCATTTGATTCTTGGAGGAATTCCCAAAGCAGACATACACCTGCACCTTCCAGTAGCAGTATCTCCTTTTTGGGTTAAAATACAAAGAAAAAACATCTCTGTATCCTGTACATGACTTCACATTCTTGAACACAGCATTTTAGTGATGATGACCTAGGCATCTACATCTCTGAGGTAACCCCATAAGATATTATTGGTTCGCATCAATTGAGGATCTATCTTAGAGACTATTGAGCAGCTCTGCAACATTACTTACGCTGATTTTAGTGTATCACTCACTCTTAGTATTTTCTTCTTTTCTAACATGAAAAATAAGTGCTGGCTTTTTAAATCACCGCCTTTTGGAATATATCACCACTAATTTCATAGGAATTGTTCATGTTAAAATGCAAGGGCATGATCTCCAAGGAAAAGCACCAACGTAGTTATGCAAGTACATTTTCAGTTTCTGGTCATCATTTTTCATTCACTGATTATTGCTTAAGTGTTGATTAATAGTTATGTTCATGCTGCTAGAATGCATTTCCCCTGGGTGAGAAAAACAACCTTGTCTAAAGGAAAAAAGAGATCGTAATCAAACCATCCTTCCTCCTCTTCCCCATAAGAAACACAGATGCATGCTGCAGTTACTGATGATCTTAGCTTTGCCAGTGAGTAGTTTTGAACATTTTCACTTAGAAAATCAGTTGCGTGAGGCCTGAACAGCACTTGGTCAGTTAGACTGTTAGGCAATTAAATGTTCCCCTTCTTTATATATATATTCCACACACACAAGTGCACATACTGACAGTCATCTTCTCCCTGTGCAATGAGCGCCAGAAACACTTATGACAGCAGTGCTCCACACTGGAATTAAGCAAGGCTGGTTATGTCAGGATTTACTTCTCCCCACTAATGCCCTACCTTGTTCAAGGAGGTGAAACTAATGGTTTAGATTTAGAGAGAGAGGAAAATTCTTTATAAAGGCAATAGACTGAGGAAAACACAAACACAGATGGGAACTTTAAAAGGGAAGCAGGCTGTTCCTATAACAGTTTAAAAACATGGCAATTGCCTTAGCTCTGTAGAAAACAAGCTCTCAGAGTTTGCCGTATCTCACAACACAAACTAGAGAGAAATCATCAAAGATAGAGGTGGAGCCAAAACTGCACAGCCCCGCAAAAATAATATGCTGCTTTCTGAACCCCAGCTCCGTGATCCCTGATCCCTGGTACAGGAGGACTATGGTTTCCTCTGACCATACAAAATGAGATCATTTCCTGGCCTGTGTCCTTCTCTGTGGGTGGCTTCTTCTTCCATTAGTAGGATAATATGTTTTGGTTAATTCCACCTCTTAATTGTCTTTAACGAGCACCAGATTTGCAACACCCTCACTTGCAAACCTCAGAGTACAGCAGCAAACAGAGACCCTTGAGCTGAGCACAAAACTTGAAAGCAGCAAAACAAAAAAACCTTAGCACGCACCAGCATTGATCCTTTCCAACTACGAGGGGGCATTTCAATTGCTCTTCCCTGAACCAGGCCAATGTAATTAATTTCTTCCCAGCTGCTAGAAAGAATAATTTGACGTTTTCAGTGAGATACATTTGTGATGCAATACACACCATACACAATATATACATGTGAATACACTATCTCTCGTAGTTGTTTTATGATGCTATGCACCATTCCTCCCTCTGTCTCAAATGAAACTGGTCCTCTGCCTTAGCTTCTGTTTGAAACTCAGCTGCTTCATGTTCCTCCCAGACTTACATTCTTTGATTCTCTTCTCACTGTAATTAGTTTACAAGACTACTTATCCAGATGATTACTGCTTTTAAATGACAGTCGTCTTTTCTTTTACTCCAGTTCATTGTTGTGTATCATTTTGTCTTGCTATCTGAATACTCAGCTCTCTAAAGCATTTTCTCATTATGTTATCTCCTGATATAAGGCATTTTGAAATACTCCATGAGAGACTCTGTACAAAGTAAATTGAATTGAATTTTCTCTCAAAGTCGGGGGCTTTCAGCATCTTTCTCTAGCTAAGTCAGCAGAGTTTTTGGCACTGATGCCAGGGTGTAATGGCCATTCTATGCTGCACAGATACAAGCTTGTGTTCTTTTTAGGGAAAATGAAATGGCAGTGTCAGAACCTGGAAAGCAAACAGGGGACAGATCAATACTTCCACTTACACTGAGGATGGCAAATGGAAACGTTTGGGGGTAGTTTTGACGTTTTTAAGCATGCACGTTAAGATAATACCACTTTGCCCTACCTACCTACATCTGGTGTTGGTGCTGAATGCACTTGCAGGGGGTATGTGCATGTGTATGTCGGCACAAAAAGAGGGAGGGAAGGGGGAAATAGCAGGGCATGAAACTAAATTGCAGAGCAAGTAGTGGAAATAGACAGTGAAAAGCTTCCTGCAGGCAGGCAGCTTCACAGGGGAGAGAGAGCCTTTCATTGTCTATAAAATCATGCCTTGCTGGAGGTCCTCAAGAGTAGAAGGGGTAGCGCCTAAAGGCAGTAAATCTCTTGCTGTTGTATTATTACATTCTAAACACTTAGCTACTGTACAAACCAGCACACTGCTTCAAGAGAAGAAAAGAAGGAAGAAAGGGGGAAAACGAACAAAGAGAAGAAGCGGAAGATGGCAATAAAATTGGGAAATAACCCCCTGCCACACCTTTCCCCAAGAATAGTTCACATCAAAGAGAAAGAGCAGAGTGAATGGTCACGGAGTTAAAAGTTAGTCTCAACTCCTTCTATTGTGACTTGACACCACTCTGGAACAGTATTGCTAGAATTTGAATGGTTAGCTTGTAGCACAGGCTATTAAATCCACCATAATCCTGTTAAACACAGACACCACAAAAGAGAGGCGCTCTCTCAGTGGCATTATGACAAAAGCTCTCCACACTGCAAATTCAATATGGTTAACAAAAAAAGTCCCAAACCTGGATTAATACTGAGCAAACAACATCAGCATAAGCAGGCTTAGAGAGAGAAATTTCTTTCCATATGCTATGGCATCAGGTTCCTCCAGATCTTTAGATACCAGTCTGTAAATGTTACAGACATTGTTTCTCCTGCTTGCAACTGCTGTTGGGTGGCGACCTTCTTTGCTTGCTGATACCAATTTAGCAGTTGGTACAGTTTCTCTGTGATTTGGTGCTGTCTGTTGTTTGTTGGTACCAGATGGATACCAGATGGGTAACTGTGGGCAATGGTTCCTCTGTGTTCCAGTCCCAAAATCACTGCCTATAGGGTCAGTCTTGTCAGTTGACTCCTAAATGGCACTTCAAAGCAACATTCTGAAAAACCTCAACATCTGTTCCTTACTCTTAATGACCTTAAAAAAAATGTTGTAGACATACTTTCCTTTAGCCAGAAGTCACTACGCATCCGCAGGAAAAATATAACCTTGCAGATGCTCACAGCCATCAAACTCACTCCTTGCTAATGGCAGCTCCAGAAGCCACCACCTCAGCTCTGAAAGTCAGTGCTGAATGTGAAATATAATCAATACATTCTTTTCTGTGGTAGCCCCACAATGTAGGAGTTGAGATATTTCAAGGCATTTTTCAAACAGCACTTTCAGCAGTGAAGTGGAAGAACAAGAAAGCAAAAAACCGAAAATGCCTTTGAAAGGCAGCTGAGATACCTGAGGGCCAAACATAAAGCATGGAGTGAAGTGAGGAGTGAGAAAGTGATGGAAGAGATCTGGTTTAAGTACTAATCTGTGTCTGGTCTTTCAAAATGTTGACGTAGTCATCAAAGCTTAGACAGGAGCTGAAAGGCCAGTAAATGGTTTAGAATACTGCCTATTGACATTCTCTCCTATGTTATTTCATATGACTGCTTCTGAGAAAGGGAAGAAAGTTTATTTAGGACAGCACAGAAGCATTTTAGTAAATTCTCTGTATGTGCTACAGCAGAACACTCTTTACATAAAAATACTGCTGACATCAAAGCATATTCCCCACCCCCTGTCTTGTTTCATGGAGAAGTTATGATAAACAGGTTATGTGTTCCCCTAAGGTTACCATGGAAACTCATTCTTTTCAGGCCATCATTTGCAAAGGTAAAATTTGCATTAAAATGTGATGGAATTTGATTTTGTGCATGTGTGTGTGAAACTCAAGTGGGGTCATGCTACTACGCAGTATAGCTATTATTTCTAACTCAGGAGCATACGCTGAAGGGAGAGATCTATTAATCCGTGTAAACACCTCAGTGACCAAATTACAGTTTAATTGCTAACTTGACAGGTATCTTCCTAGCAAATTAAGAGAAATACTTTGAAAATTAGCTTCATATGCAAATGAAAATGTTAATACTGATCCACTGGTGGGTACTACCAGATAGCATTTTGTTAAATGCCCCTATAATCATTCCACAGGAAAGATTGAATTTAGATTGTCAGAATGACTTTGTTTTGATGATGGCAGACCAGGCATAGAAGGCACAGGCATGTATTTCAAATTACACATTTTTATCTTATCTTGAAGGAGTTATCATCAAATTATAAACGTAATGTGATATAGATGTGCCTAATGCAATACAAGTAACTTCTGAGTCTCCTCAGAACATGTTTTCCTTGCCTTGTTTTGAGTTATGTCTTGCACCTTCTAAGTCATAATTTCAGTTTAAGTGTCTGCTGCTATAACTTTTCTTGAAATACTTTGATGTTATAAAGTACACACCCACTCCTGGCCTCCCCAGTGTCCATGTTCCTTCAGAGCCATTACCATTACTTGTGATGCACGGAATTGGTCTTCCTAACACAGCAGTGCATTCCTTACACTGGTAATTTTGGCTATCATTATTTCCAGCCTATCAAGAAAACAGCTGAAAAGACTGTACTGAGAAAAATCTTAGGATTAGTCACTAGACGGTGCTTTAGAAAAGATACCAGTATTTGTCCTTCTTCCCAGTTGTATGCATTTACAACACATGTTCAATTAAATATACCACTTAAGGAAATCAACGATATTCTGGGCACTAGACTATTCACATACTGATGGTCTTGAATAGCAGGACTCCCTTGAAACCAGGAGCCAGGACTTGTATTTCTCCTCTGAAGGCAGACAACTCACCAGCATTTGGATTACAGAAGACTAAACACCTTAAATTATACAAGACTTACAACATAAAGTTCAGCCAGAATGGGTCTACTTAATACTGGGCAACATGGCGCTTTACTCAGAGTGGGTCATTTGAAAAGTAGTAAAACCAGACAGCAGTATTAATAATTCTTGCTTTTGTATAGCCAATTAACATAGCTCTCAGAAAAGTTAAAAATCAGCCTCCAGACTAAGTAGCACAGTGTAGGTATTTTATCAGATACACTATCATACAGGCAAATTCCTGGTTACAAATTCAATTTACCAATTAAAATACGAACATTAAAGGAGGTTTTTAAGAATGCAAATAATAAAACAAATAAATTTCTATCTTTTGCAGAACTTCTCAAAACTCGGCACATTCAATACAAAAAAAATTTTCTCAGTTGGATCCTATACTAAGAAAGAAAGAAGGGGTTAGCACTCCTTTTTACAAGTGTCCTTTGATAATAAGAGATGAGGCTAAAAGTTTAAAAGAATTGGTCCTGAGCAGAAAAGCCAGACTCATGTACAGTATCAGGCTTACCGGGTAAATGGCATTCTCCTTCCCATATTTTGTGCTTCATTTTAATGCAATCTTGATATTAGATTAGCATCTGCACTACAGACCTTAGACTGGGAACTAATAAAGTTATCCACCCAATCTCTCAATGTCTGAGTCAGTGACTTTCTTTTTCATTTTAAATAATTATAACAATGTCGCCTGTTTGTTGAGAAGAAATAGAGCCTTTATATATTCATAGATAATTGCTTATATCCAGCAACTAGTGATACATTCTAATTGCTTTTCACACCTTGGCTGTGAAGATATCTTGAACTTTTTAGCGTTTTTAACTGAAAGACAACAACGTAGCCAGAACACTGACACCCTGGCTGCTGAAACTGTGCCTATGATGTAATTTAACAAGCAGTTCTTCTAATGTATTTTGCAGTGAGGAACTTCAACGAGACTCAAGAAGACCCAAGACCTACTGCTTAGATCTTATGCTGCAATAATGAGAAGTGCTATATGTATACAAAGTAAGATCTCAATCCAGAAGTCAAAAGTAATCAAAAGTCCATTATTTCAGTTGGCTTCTGTCACATACTTAACTATAAAAAATAAAATATCTGTACCCTGTAACAGCCTCAATGACTTAGTTATATCACTTGACCCAGCTTCTTTCAAGCTTAACCCTGTTCTGCACATTCTGGGCAACAGCTGCAGTTTCCCTCTCTGAGGTCATTCTACTTTCCATTGGGATAAACGGTCAGATTTTGCAATACTTTGTCAAAATCATAATGTTTCAGTGGAACATTAACACTAGAAGGCAGAACTGGACAATGACCAGCATCTCTTGGCCACAGGTTGCTGTCTTGGACAACAGTAGCTAGGCAACTCTTTGGATCGTCAATATTTTTGAGGGAATAGATTTGTTTTTAATCAGTAACATACTGAACAAAGACATAACCCAGGGAGATTAAACTGTGAGAACTCAAAGAAAAGTCAACTGTGTCAGTATCTATTTGAAAAACACACCAAATCCCTGGTAGGAAAGGTAAAGCCTTCAGCCTGTGCCTAAGAAAAAGGGTCAAGTATGAGGCCTGGTTTCAGGCCCAATCTAATAAATACCTAAAGTACATGCTTAGCTTCAGCCAGGAGTTTCAGTGATATTACAAACTTGTCTTGTGATTAAAAAAATGAGAGCTGTTGTAACTGGGGCCTCCTTCCAGAAACTGAAACAGGCTTCTTACTAACATCCTGAAGAAGAGGAGGTCAGTTTTAAAAGGAAGCCTACTTTTTTTTTGCCCTTGTATTCAGACCCATGATCAGCTGTATTTGATCCTATAGTGTGTGGGGCACTGACTTGCTGGAGGTTGGGACCAAGTCATCATGTAGAAGTACATATCACTGAAGGCAAGGGAAGGTTTAAAGTGAAAAGTATGAGCTCAATTAACCCCTCAGTGTTGCTAGAGCAAAATCTCAATCCACTTGTGCCTTTGCTGACTTGAGATTTGGTAGGGCACACACATGTTCAAGGGAGGTGGTCACACAGTCACCATCTATATAGGGATCAACAATTAGCTAGACAACTGTTAAAGACTATGCTGGCAGAAGCTTGACAAAAATGAAAGCAAATCACAAAGACCCAGTGATTGTGCTGCTCAGAACCACATTGTTGCCTTTGCACAGGCCAGTTTGCAGCCCAGCTCTAAACATGCTATCACTGTGCCTATCCAGCTGTGCTCTGAAGGATAAAATTCACAGAGCCGAGTCCTGTCTGTGTGCAGAAGTGCAGTTCACCATGCTATACAGCATGGACTACTAGTTTCCCTCATCAATATAATTACCAATTAGAGGTTTGCTTCCTGCTTTCCCAAACATATTGGCAAATTAGGGAAAACATATAAAACAGAAAACCTCTGGGTCTCTTCATAATATATAAACATGATCTGTGTCAGTTGTTGTGGTTTCTGGGACACCACAATCAAGTTCTCAATTTGGGCAACATCAGAAGAATATCTTCCATGTGCAATGGACACAACCACCAGAGCATGTGCTAATGTGCAGCCTACTGCTGTGGACAGCCTGGCAGGATGTCCATGTCCAGGCAGCCCATGCTTCCTCCTGCTATCTCTATGAAGTAAGAGAACAACTTCTAAGTTTGTCCACACAATCATCTCCCCATGATTAAGTAAAACAAAAAGGAGCTATGTGATGAGGTACCTTGTGGAAAAGATGACACAATGTGTTTCTGGAACTCCTAGAATACTCTAGGTTATAAACTGTACCAGTGGGCTTTGGTAAAATGACATATGGCACCAGAACTGTCAACCCTCGGTAAACAAGAGTGTGTACATAGTGTTGCATGAAGACAAGAGCATTTCAGACTCCACTCTGCTTCAGTTTCACTATGTCAAATTCAACCTTTGTGTAAGTAGGAATGACTCCAAACAAGTATAAGAATCACTCATTATTACAAGTATTAACGGAGCTGCATTTGGCTCTCCTTGCATGTGCCATTTGGAATAGTTTATTTTTCACATGAGGTTTGGCAGGGATTTCTCTAAAATAATTTCCCCCAAAACGTACCCTCAAATCCAATCTTCAAATTTCAAAACCTCTCTGCTTGCTTAGAACAGCTTTTTAGAATACAACTCAACCTAAAGCTTTCATCATACAGAGATGAGACCATAAAAAGTTTTTGATTGGTGAGCATCCTCATAAAATGCTTCAGATCATGTCAATTAATATGCTGTAAAAATATACACTCAAATACTTCTGATCCAGAGTTTTCAAAGCAGCTACACCCTAAGTAAGTCACTGTCTTTTCCTTCCTCCCTTTCCTTCCTTCCTTCTTCCTTCCTTCCTCCCTTCCTTTTAAATTCAATGTTCTTTACTGACTAATAGTCCATGGGCTCAAACAGCAGATTCTGCTATATGGTTTCACAAAGTACATAAAATTATCACTTCTCTCATTGCACTAAAAGACAGGAATGCTGTTATTCTGGAAATTGGAATTTTGGTTTCTAACCACGGTCCAACACAAATGTTAGCACAATCTGGGAACTCAACCTATTTGACATGCAGCATCCTGAACTTGGAATTAATTGATCATGAAAAGTACAAGCAAATCCTTACTCATCCTGAAGTAAGCATAGAACCCTTTGACACATTATGGAAAAATAATTCGGTCCTAAACATTCTTCTTCTTTTTTTTTTTTTTTCTGTTTGATTCTCAGGCTGGCTTCCTGCCAGGCGCACAATAAAGTACTTGGCCTTTAGCACAGACAGACATGATTCTTCTTCTGTACTCTCAACTAGGAACTGACAAAACTCAGTACATCACAGATTTGTTTCAATCAAAATGTCCACAGCTAGCACCCAGACGTAGACTTTCTTACCACTTTAGGCTACTTATCAACTTACAAACCTGATTTGCAAATAAAAAAGCAGCTCTTAGAACCACTTCATATGAACTTTAGAACAACAAAGCTCTCACTAACAGGTGAAGAACTCCTTGCAGTGTGGCCTGTGTTACTTGTACTCTCCAAAAAAAAAAAATAAAAAAAATGTACACAATAAAGATAGAATTTCAAGAATTTACTGCCTCCCTGAAGCAAAGAATTGATGTTAAATAACTGGATTTGTACAAAGTCTGTAAGACAATCCAAGTAAATCCTCAAATACATGATTAATTCCTCATTATTTAAATGTTCTTAAATAAAAGAGTACATGCATACTTTGTAGCTTATCTTGACATCTCCTGTATTTCTCATGATCTGTTGCTACTTCACAACTCTAAATCCCTGAAAAAGAGTATTTTGTGAAAAGGCTCTCCAACTCCTAGGGAGATTGACTACATTTTTGCAGCTTACTGTGGTTCTCTCAGCATCTCACTAATACTGCAGTATCTGGTAATATATACACAGATGTATTACGCCTTTTTCTGTAGTCCCAGTGGATTTAGGATTAGGTTTGTACAGAATATTTTCATGAGTGCATTCACTGTTTGATGTTCTGCTAAGACATCAACATGTACACACAAATCTGAGCTCCGTCTTGAGTGATTGCTTTCCAACAGATATCCTAAGCGTCAGAAAATTTTAGGCAAGTCTCACAGCATACTGACGACAACAGGCATCCTTTTTTTCCCCAAACAGCATTTACACTTACCCTCACCCTGCCCTTTGGTTAACTATATCTAGCTGAGGCTTACTTTAAGCCTTGTGATCCACCCTGTAAAACCACGCCCATCATTTTACAAGCTATAAATCTGAAAAGCAAGGGGGGGTGAAGGTGGATGGGAATGGGTGCACAGGAGTCCAAAGGACACAAAACTCAGCAACAAACCAAAGCACAAAGGAAGTGGAAATGAATTTTGAAGGATCTGGCTCTATAGCACAGACAGTGCTGCATACATGAGTCTGTTTATGGAGAAACACAAAACTGAGTTATTCAGTTACAAACAAAAAGAACAGACTGTGGGGAAAGGAGAGCAGAATGAAGGCGCAAGAGAGCAAAAAATTCATCCAGCAACAGATGAGAGGAACAGAAGAAGACTGGAAAATGGATGATGAGAGAATAGCAGGCCTATTTAAAATGAATTTTTGACCTTATTTTTAAACATTTATGGATCCCAATTGCCTGTCATGAGATCATTTTGCCTTACAATGCTGGCTTTTTAGTCAGCTTTGCAGTTTAACTTGATTTATCCCACTAAAAAAAAAAAAAAAAAAAAAGTAGATTGTTAGAAATACCCCTTCTATTAGAAATTCTGTCCCATTACAGTGTCAGCTAAAGGCCACTTGTCAATGTCAGCTTTATCAGATAGAAACCTGCCTCATGAGTTCTCAGATACTTTTTTGGAGGACAAGATCCAGCATCCATTTCTGAGGCTGCTGATTTGTGTCAGGATAGCGTCTTCTGAAATTATCCTGTTATTTCCCAACTTATCTCCATGTTTCGTGAGATGGTCAGTAGTGATTACAGCAGCTGCTGTACATTAGAAAGACATCATATAGAAAAGCTGGCTTAGGTAATACAATTGACTCATAAAAGCAAAGAAAGAACGAATCGAATATTAAAAATATATATAGAGATGCAGAATCTCCTTTCCAGATGCAGCTTCCCTGGTGACTTCACCTCCTATGTGAAGCAAGAAAACCTGTACCAGAAGGCTTTCCTCCTCCCCAGCTGTCTACCAATTCTTTAAAGAAAGATCTGTCATCCTGAAGATTAGAGTAAGTTTTTATTTACAATTATGCAATTAGTCATCAACATGATTCTTCACTAACTGAGTAAAGATGGAAGAAATCAGCTGGTGTTCTGTCTGTACTGTGCCACTGAGGGTCGGCAGCCCAAGGTGGGCAACAAGACGTTGTTTATAAAATACCTTGAGGACTCTCTTAGCTTTGAGACATTTGTTTTCCTTTGAATATTTTGATTCAAATTTTGATACTTTATTTTTGTTTGAATGGATTGATGTAACATATCTTTTAAGGGTAAAGTCATATGTCAGAGTAGAACTAAAGAAATTTCAGCCAGGAGTCAAAAGAGAGCAAGCTACGGCTTCAGTATTTTACAGACTAAAAGACTGATGATGAAAGCGTGGCTGGGTGGATCAATGGATAATATTGTTGCAACGATAAAACCAGAAGTCTTTGAAATTTGTAAACTACTTCAACAAGAGGAACTGTTGCAGCAACAAACTTTACAGTATTAAAGGCCTCGAGGTAAACTCTGATTTTTAAGCAGACTGCAATTCCTCACAACAAAAATGTTTAAAAATATTCTGTATTTGAAGGACTAAAAGAAACAATCCTTGTGTCACTATTATTAATCAGTTGAAGATTGAGATACTCAAAGCTCCCTTTCAGCTGCTCTGATTAAGGACAACTTGCCTCATAGGAGAAGTAAAGCTTTAGAAATCAGTAATCTTGGGGTATTATACCTAATAGGAAAGGCTTAAAAAGGATTACCTGGAAGAAACCTTTGTGAATCTTAGGAAACTACAGTGGGCCGTAAATATCAGCGTCCTCCAAGGATTAATAAAGCTTTATCAGTTTTAGATAAGAAATAAAAAACCTCTGTCTGCTGAAGAGGTACCACTAGGCCAGTCTGGGGCCTCTGTCAGGATACTTTACAAACCACACAATTTCAACAGAAAGAAGCATTTGATGAATGTTCTCAGTTCAGTTTACAAAAGCTATTCAGAAGAAGAATGGCAAATTTGGGTCACAAAATTTAAGGCAGTAGATTGAAGTTAACTTCTCTAAGGAAAGAATTATTCCACTGAAAGTGATTTTTTCAGCAACCGATTCAGAATTCTATCTATATCTATATCGATATAGAAATATATCTATCTATATATCTTTATTTGTTCACTTATGCCACCTCCCAAGAACAACAACAATACAAAAAAAATATATATATAAATATATTTATAAAATATATAAAATATTTAAATATATTTATATTATATATATATATATTTTTTGTATTGTTGTTGTTCTTGGGAGGTGGCATAAGTGAACAAATAAAGATGACGATTTTTGCAAAAACATCTCCTTTGAACTTTGTGATTGGAATAAAGTCTATAGTCTCACATAGGAATTTTTTGGTCTATAACTCCAATCACTGAGGATTTCACTGCAGCATTTGCACCAATAGTTTGGAGTACATTAAAAATGGTTAGCTCAAAGCTCAGGTGTGCTTAGATTCTTAAGATTTTTAGTACAACATGCCTCTTTTTTATCTAAAATTTCAAATTTAACATACATTGCATCATTGCATTTTTGAATGCTGGTTGATTATAATTACTTGTAAAGAGAGTCCAACTCTGAAATCTGCTCAGGTGGAGCTCATGAGTGTTGTAACTGTCATCCCATAGGCTACAGCTTTTGCATTTATTTAATACGTTAAAACATTCAGCACTCTTGACTTAATTTCTGGCTCTACCATGGGTAGTAGTGAGTAGATAATATGTCTTTGTGTAGTGAGAGTCCTAGATGTATAATCAGGAATACAGTATTTCTGTAACATTTGACCACAATAACAGTATAGTGGTAAAACATTTTAAGGTCTCTCGATGGAGTAGGAGCAAATTATTCAATTTTTCACTTTAGGGAAGAGACTGAGGATGCATCATGGCCAGATTGCTATTATCCTGTGAGCAGAAGGAAGGGCAGGGTAGACATGCCTGTATTTCCTCCCTCTCACTTTGTAGCTAAGCACAGGGAGAGCCTGTTCATCCAATGCTGCTGTTAACCCAGGGAAACACTGGAAGAACTGCCAGAGTAGCATAAAGCCTGCTGAAACGCCTTGATGCTACCACACGTGACAAAGTTTGGCAAGGACTGCATATCTTGGACCTCAGGAGAGAGGAAGCCTGGGCCTAGATCAAAGGCAGTAAACAAGCACATTATTTTCAGCCAAATTTTCATGTTATCAGTGTTTTCTTGAGGCAGGGGGGCTGGCATTAAAGATTTCTTCAAATTCTGTAAGCCCCCCAAATTCATGATGAACTGACATAGGATTTTTGGAAAATTCAATTAAATCAGTTTATTCTGCAAACCGTGAACACTGCAACAGCCCTGTGCAGCACACTGTGGACATACCCATCGGTGGTCGCAATCAGACAGCTGTGTTCGTCCTTCATCGTCCTCATAGAAAGGTAAGCCCTCTCTCCTGGCCTGATGGTATTCCTTCCGTAACTTCTGGATTCGGTCAGCATTCCCACCACCTGCACAGCCACTGAGAAAGATAAAAGATGCTAAATAAAACTCACATACGTACACATATTAAAACAGTTTTCAGATACCCACATGAGCACAAATGCAATGCCCATACCTGAGAAAAATGGACTGGGAACCTTTGACTCTCCTAATTTCCATAGTGCCCACTGGCTCACATCAGCCCTATTTTTGCTTTCCCATATTAAAAAACTCCTAATTGTGAATTTGATCCCCCTTTTCAAAAAAAGCTGTCCCTGTCCAAAGACCTTAACAATTCCAGCACAAGACAAGAGACAACAGATGGATGCAGACAGATGGGGGAGCACAAGGAAACTTTTAACATTCCTATGAGCAGCTATAAATGGCTATCATATTTTAATAATAATGATGATGATAAGCTGCCAGGAAAACGTTCCCTTTTGCTCCCATGCTAAATGTGGAATTTCCCTAAAATTACATTTGTTCAAGGTAAAGAATAGACAATATTCACGGAGACGCACAGCAAAAAGTTTTATTGCATAAAAAACAACCTCACTCCAAGCTATATGAAGAACTAAAACATCAGCCATGAATATAGAGGAGAGACAAAAGAGATGGGAAAGAACACTACTGAATTTTGACACCATTTTTTTAAAGATAGTAATTAATCAGCAATTTGACAAATACTTCTACACTGGATACACTGCAATCTGCCTTAGTAAAGGCTAGTGGAGCTGCTTATTGGAAGGATTAAAAATCAATCCTGAAAATCCCTAGGAATTCTAGTAAAATAAAGTACAAGCACATGAAAATGACTAAGTTAAAAGCCTCTCAGACCTATTTCCAGCCCTACTCTAGCTGGCACCTAGATGAATACTGACTGCGTGGCTCAGTAGCATTTACTAACATTCACAGGGAATTGTAGGATTTCTTCATAGCAACTTCTAAATTCACACCACTGCTGTTGCAGCACGTATTCATACACTCCTTAATGTCAACTTTGCCACACCAGTAAGGGGCTATAGAGATACAGATTTATTCACATGAGCTCTGTGGTACATCTTGTCACACTGTACCCCAGTAAGAGCTGGCCAGAATCTAGCTAAGCCTTTTGTATGGATTGCATAGCAAACTGTATTTGGAAAATACATAGAGTGGAATAGACATAAATGCATCGGTTAAATAGTACATATTTTCTAATAGCAAATATCAATCTAGAATGCTAGATAAATTAGTTTTGAAATTAATTACAAATGAAGGGGAATTCCACATAGGACACAAGTTCAATAGAAGACGCAGGGCTGAAAGTGTTTTCTGGCAGCATCAGAGTGTTTCCACAAAAAATCAAATGATTAAATTACATGTCTTCCCCAGATCCCAAGGTACCCTGACCCTCTATTCTACAAAGCCCCTGAGGTTTCAAGCTTCTCTGGCTGACTTACTGAGCTCTTCCTGAACATTGGGCATTTTTCTCATCATCTGCCAGGACAGTGCAGAAAGCTTGCACAGACATCATGGAGTACTGAAAAAAAACAGCTCATTCCCTTTTCCCCACAACTCTTTCCACAGATAAACGACTTTGTTCCTTGCATGAATTGCTGTCAAATAGCAGAGAACCATCTTCAGTTTGCAAAATACTCCAGCTAAGGACTAGCTAATGGAGGATATCACTTAGAACAGTGAAGCTTGGCCCACTGTTCATGAGCAATACAATACCTGTGAAATCCCCAGGCTTCACTTGTGACTACAGATAAAGACTTTAATTAGAGCTGCTAGCATGCAGATAAGGCCTAAAGTGCATTGCTGTTCCTGTTGCTTAAGCAGTGCCACTACAGCAAAGCTGCCTTAGCTGGGAGAAGGAAATGCTGAGATCCTTAACAGGGCCAGTTTGACAAGCTGAGCTGGATCCCTGCAGCTCTCTGCAAATGGAATTAGAATCTGTGATCAGTGGCCTGAAGGTCACATCCCCATTCTATCTCCAGGTATTTTGGCTTAAAAGGTAAACTGAAAATACTGTAAGAAGTTTTTTGTTTGTTTGTTTGTTTTTTAATTTTGCTTTGTTTTCTAAAGAAAGTTGAGCTCGACTTGTGACAGACAGTAACAGCAGCTTTGTGCTCCATTTACTGCAGATCTCCCATAGGGGAACTTCCCTCTGCTTAGGCCCATTCAGCCAGCAAGTAGGTGTGGGTCAAATGCAGAGATCAAGTTGATTTTGAATATATATTAAAAGACAGATCCTGACTGCTTTGTCATTGGTTAACTTCTGCCATACCACATACCACATAAGAATGCCATATATATTACGTATAAAAACCTCAGTGTCAGTTTGAGTAGAAACATTTGAACGAAAAATAGCCCCACGTGCAAAGCATAATGTCTGTGGAAACAAGCAGCATTGTGAAGCCTTATTTCCTCTGCTCCTCCTCCCCTGTGAGCTATCCTATGCCCACTGCTGGGACAGTTCACAGTGCAGAGTCTCTCCCAAGCATGCTCATTCATCTGGGCCCCTCCAGCAGGCTGCTCATTTTCCTCAAGATTACAAACATTCTATCTTTTGAACATCTAATCATCTGTCAAATCTGGTCAGAACTGGCCAAAAAGTCCAGAATTTGATAGGAATGTGGGAGTAGCAGATCAGGAGGGGAGCAATCAGCTTCATTTTTTCAAGAAACAGTTAAAACACCATACCTAATTTTTTTTCCATCAACGTTTATAGGCACAAATGCAAAAGACATTGGCTGTTGAAAGAGCTACATATCTAGCTTACCATGAAAGTTTTACCCGCTCCTGAGAAATGTGAGATGAATATGATGCCCTGTGCAAGGCTCATGAAAGAGTTCTGAATTTCAAGTTGGCTCCTGACAATTATGTGAATATATGAACCACATTCGAACTCAACCAGATGAATTCAATCAGCACTGTGCAAATATCGCATACATAATCTATTAGTTTACCCCAAAGAAAGTGAAGCATTGAATTCAAACAGAATGAAGTCATCAGTAATAAAAAAAAGAAACTGATAAGGCGATATTAAAAAAAAAAAGAACCCAACAACACAATTTTCCAAGATTTGCAGAGAAGATCATACATTGACTGTAAACTATTCTCTCATCTGCCTATAAATACATAATTAAAAAATATTGGTTTGATCAGATAGCATTTCTCAGACAGGGAAACAGCAAATGAATGCCATTTAGGATGCATGACTACGTATAGTGACAAAGAACCTGAACTTACAGAAGAAAACCAAAAACAACACTCCAACCAAAGTCAGTTTATATTAAGGAGACTTACTGAAGCTTTTGCTGAGTCCCAATAAGTACCGCAGACAGATTTCTTTTAAGGTAACTTTACATTTAATTTAGTGCTCCCTCCTTTAGGAGATAAAAATATCACAACCCTCATCCTATCTACAGTAGCGCACAACTCTCTGCCCTGACATGTCTCCCAGCACTATATGATCTTCAGAGAACAGTGCAACCACACAGGTGCCACTGGCCCCAGTACGGTCCCAGCCTCAGGCCATGCCTTTTACTCACAGACTTCTCAGCCCCTCCCACTTCCCCCTCTGCACATATTGCAAGGGCCTTTCTTTGGAAATAATTACCCAAAAACAAAACAAAACAGACTATCTTGTATGAACAAACAGAAGAAGAAAAAGTATATTCCCATCTGCCCTTCTGTAGTTTTGCTTTCTTCTGCCCAGGAAGAACAATCATGACACTCCAGGCCTCTGGCTTGCTGTACTGCTGACTAGATGAACAATTGCTAAAATTCCTGTTTTTCTGCCTTACACCCGAATTTGCCCAAGTCATGATGTGGGTTCCACCTTGCCCACTGTGACTGCAAGGAACATCACTGTGAAATGGCACAGGTGTCCCCCCCCAAAAAAATGGAACCTGTACTTTGGCACAGACGTATTGTGAAGCTGTCTTTAACACTGCATAAAATAAGACTGTGAAATTCCATCTCGTCATCTCTAGATGAGGAAGCACCATAGCAATAACATGATATTCTCAATATGACAAGTTATTTTTTTCTAAGAACTAAAACATCAGCAGCATTTAATACATATGGCTCAGGTTGTACACAATAAAATCTCCCCTCTGTTCTCCCTCCGAGTAGCTAATCTGGATTTCAATCACTCAGGTTGAAAATGTCATTTTTTAAATTAATGACTTCTTACAGAAGCTCTCTAGATAGTACAAAATTAAAAACAAGTGTTGCATGTACAGACTACGATGAACCACTTAAAGCTCTATATAAACATACATTTAAAGAGGCAATAAACATTTTGTTTCCAGTGGTTTTCCTTAATACATTAATATTGCACAGGGCTCTTTTGCCATCCACTTACTTCAAAAGCTGATTTCACCCAGCTGACTGTCAGCCTCTAAACAAACTACTTGTGCTTCCTTTTTTTTTTTTTTAAACAGTCTTTTAGTGAATTTTCCATTAACAAACAAACAATTTAATTCACAGACTCAAGAGAATGAACAATCTCCCATTCACAATTTGCTGTAAAACAAACCTAGTTTTAAATCCTGAAGGGAATGTACTGGTCCACCCAGATATGCTATCCAAGGGAGTCCAACACAGCACATAAGAGTATTTCATTCAGGATAAAACTTTCATTCTGGAGTTACAACAAATAAACATTCCAGTATATTACTCCATCGGTTCCAGCCCTTGTCTTCCTACTCTTAAGTGTTACTCTGCTTATGAAGATATTTCTGCGACATCAACAGTAGGAAAGAATGAAAAGAACAGTGGAAAGTGACAAAATGAAAATCAATGATAAGAAAGTAATTCTACAGTATTTCAGCTTTCATCTTTGTCAACCACTGAGAAAGAATTTCAGAAGAAACGAACATTTGCACACACGCACTTGAGTAAATAAAGGATACTGCAATAAAAGCCCTGTCAGAAATGCCTTGTTGGCACCACTGACATTGCCTTGTGAGTCTGGGAATCATCTGATGTCGATCAGGGCCAGCCCGGGTTTCAGCTGCACACATCCAGTTAGGGTTCCAGTTCAAGAGCCATGTCTTTCTAGTTACTGGATCAATGCAGATGATTTTATTAATCTCCACAACACTTGCTTTCTTGGTCTGGGCAAGAATACACACTGTGAATACCAATTATGAACTTTTTCAGCGTCCAAGGACCCCCAGCAGGACACTTGACTAGGAAACCTGTGAAAGGTTGCTGGAAGGAAGACAGTGAGCCCAGTCCCACATAGACCCTTAGAAAGTCTGTATGGATAGGCTGCCTCGAGAAGCAATAGATGGATGTGATGCTCTCTATCCATAACTATATAAATACAAAGCCAAGAATCACAGATAAACTACAACTGAAGAAGCTATTTACATCTGCTTGAATTTATTTGAACTTGTATACTTAAGTCTCCAAGTCTGTTTTACAGATACTCTGAACCTGCTTTACAATACTTAACAAAGTCATAACTGTCCTCCAGCCTAACATATGCTGTCACCTTCCAATTCTTTAGGCTAACATAAAAGCAGTACAACCACTAATGTCCAAAAGGTCAAAGACTCCTAGGGCAGCACATGACTACCATTTGTCTGGATGTAAAGTGAGTCCTATTGACCTTGCAACATCACTGCTGACCCCTTGACATCAGGAGCTTACTGGAGAGAAAGATGATGATATTCTTGGGTTCTTACCGATTCATTACAAAGAAAGGAGGGTGAGCCTTGCATTATATGAATTAGCAAAGCCATTAACCTTTTCTTTTCCCAAATTGCTCATAATATGTTTACAGAAGCCTCACCAGAGCTATATGTGGACTGAGACCAACGGATTTATATCACTTACAGTTTTTCCAAACTGTTTATAAAATACTTCTCAGTGGCTTGACATAAAGCATCCTTTTACATTTCCCTCCTTTCACGTGACATGCAACATTTTTTCCTGTTTGCCAAGGCAGATGGCCTAGACATTCATCTGAGCACCATCATTTCAATCCGGGCCACTTCTCACCTCTATTACTCCACTCTATAATCTATACACAGTTGGCCAGAAATAAGGGGAAGTATAGCCTAATTTGTTGCTTTAGAGAAATAAAGTTGGCCCTCTAAAGTTTAACTCCACCATAACAGCAGATATACTGTGTGATGCTCCAAGAAGGGAAAATGCTTTCTCGATAGCAGCCAGTTTGTCATCTTTACTTTAAAAGTGTCTTTTTTTTTTTTTTCCCCAGTGCATTGTGCATCATCAAAAAAGCAATCATCAGCTTTTAACTAATAATAATAAAAAAGCTGCCTTCCAGTTCAGGCTGGTTAATGGCAGTGCCTGTTTCTGGCAAGTGACCAGTTTATTGCCATCTCGCTGTTCCGAGATGTGCACGTGTCTCCGAAGGGCTGGGAGAGCAGGGAGATTAGGGACTCGGCTGCTGACAACAACCAAACTCTCTATAAACAATACACAATGAAAATAATGAAAAACAGATTTTACTGGTATTTTCAGTAGCCTTTAGACAATGCAACAGTTTCTGGTTTCTTCACTAAAGATGATATCAATTATGCCTTTTATCTATCACACAGATGTCACGTGTGAGGCATAATTGAGGGCCTTCTCTCCAAGGTAATTTCTTGTGGATTTACACGGCAAAGTACTTAACTTGCCTTTTTTGGCACTTTGTGTTACAACACTACTTGGGAGGGGGTATTTCACTTTCCTGATGTAAAGCAGCTGGCATACTTACAATAGATAGGTCACATCAACAGACTGAGCAGATTTGCAGCCCTCCAACTCCATTTACAGCAGCTCTAACAATTCAACAAAGCAAATGCTGAATGCTAAACTCCTGTGTGGAAATGTAGCTCTATTCCTTAATGGCTATCACACCTGCCTACGACTGGCAGACAGTTTTTTCATTTGCAGACTTGCTTTTTTTGCACTACAGTTTATTAAACCTACTGCTAAAGCTGAAATAATAAGTGCTCTACACACTTCCAATGAATTAACCATTCAAAAGTCCCTCTGGAATTCCCTTTAGCACACACAAAGCAAAAGCAGGGGGAGAGAAGGTGACAATTCACCACAGTCTTTATTTCTTTGCTCCCTTGTGAGGAAGCAGAGTGGAGGATCTGACAATTTGCTCACAGCAGACGATGCTGTCCACGTTCTAAAATGTATTTTGATGAAAACTACAAAGCCAGGAGTAGCTATCCGTTTTCTTCCAGAAATTACCTCTAGAAGCTCCACACAGCTCTTTTTGAATGTGTAAACACATGCAAATTGGTGCCATTGGCACAACAAATCCTCTATGTGGGCTGCTGTTAGAGATTCCAGCCCAGCTAGAAATAAGGCACAAACCTCAGCTACTACGTTTCTGCATCTGTAATCCTGTTACAGATAAAGTTTATGTTAAAATTAATTAAACCCATCTGCAAAGTATCAGGGAAAGTCAGAGATCTCAGTCAATATGCGCCCTTATCACAAAGTCAGCTTGTTGGTGTTTTCTTTCTTTTTTTTTTTTTCTTTTGTGGCATTTTAATAAATGATCACTTTGAGGATAACATTAATCCAGTATTAAGACTTTTACGGGAAAAAAAACCCAAACAGATACAATTTATCTTTTTAACTGTCAGCTGCATTTCTAAAGCGTTAAAGTCTGTAGCTTCCAGCGGCCTTTTGTCTTTCTGCCATGGCAGGAATATCTTGGACAGCTGTAAGAGCTTTGTAAGCTATCTTTCTCAAAATCCATTAGCTAATTCAAGGAGTCTAATTAGAGCTGCCATTTTGATGGAGCATTCTGAATGTTCTCTATAAACTAGTAACACCATCAATGTTTATTAAAAATTACAAGAATCAAAGCTCTCTCAGTTCCACACAAATATTAATGGACAGATACACAATACTTACTGAAATATAGACAGTGTTACGTCCACAGGAATACTCACAGGTATACTTAGAGTAACAACCCTGAGCGATGTGTTTATTCATAAAGGCTGAAGAATGGAAGCAAAACCCAGGGACAACTTTATGCAAACTGTTGAAAGTGGACTGGCCTCCATTTACACTGTCCCTAAGCACATTAAAGGAAGCAAAGAGCGCTAAAGATGATTTCTTTCTTGTGTTTTTCCTGAGCAGTGTGCTGACAATTTGGAGTGTATTTTGAGCTTACCTCAAGAATGCTCTCCAGCTGGAACTGCTTTATAGCTCCTCTTAAACTAGCCACTCCAATCACCATACTTTGTAGACATCCACACGTACTGCAGTACCGCACTGTTTAAGGGCATCCAAAGACTCAAAGCGAATTTGCGTTGCAGAGCTAAAACTCAAATTCTGCTGTAGACAGCAACTAAATCAGTGAAAGGAGCCAGACATCTGGAGCAACATTCTCCTACATTCTGCTGTGTAAAGGCCCAAATAGAATGAAAAAGCAACTCTCAGGCAGTGATACAACACATGAAATACCGACCACTCTAAGAATCTATCAGAGAACTAATTAGGTTAGGCTGTACAAGCATATGCCTTTGGCTGCAGAAATAAAAAAAAAGTTTTCTGGCTACTTCACAGCTTCATTTTTATCTTGATACTTCATAAATGAACTGCAGAAAACCTCATATGTTACCATTTCAATCTGACGTATGCTTTCATATGCATCTAACAGTGCCTGGATTCTATTTATATGTACAACTGGATATACGTGCATAGAAAAATCATCGGATTTGTTACAGAAAGACAGCAGATGTTCTTATTAAGCCACTGGCACATGCAAGGTGAAGCATGGAAGCCTTATAAGGAAAACATTTAACGTTCTAACTACAAGATAAAGAAAAACAAAGCTAACAAATTAAATTATTTCTCCCGTGCTTTACTAGCCGTGAGCACAAGGCTCAGCAATATAACAGCACTGCCGAGCAAGCCTGAATGACTCCTACAACACACAGCCTCGCACAGAGGGGAGCATAATCCATACACACTTTTTGGATCATCCCAGCTCCAATGTAAAGACCCAAAGTCCCCTTGTTCCAAGTACATACTGACAAGACACACAAAGCATTGAAGAGACGTGCAAAATGAATGTTCTTAATTCTATTTTCTACACTGCAGTAGTGCAAGTGGGCTTAAAATTTTATGACAATCTTATCACGGGGACAACCCTGAAGGGAAATTCAGTTTAGCTCTCTTGATAGGATAAGCATTTCCAACTGATAACTGAGATCTGAGCAGTTTCACAGGAACACACACAAAAGTCAAAACAACAGTTACCACCAGCTTCTCTCAGGAATTATAAATGGCAAATCTAGCTTGTGGTTATTGCTCAACAGAAACTCTGCCAGATGCCGAAGCAGTTGATGGATTTTGTGAAGTTCTGCTGCCTTCAAGGCACCCTGCCCACTCCAGCAGCACCTCCCTGCCCTCCCTCCTGGGCAGCCCATCGTGCAGCTGGGCTCTGCACAACACTCTTGCTTTGCTCTCATTTGTGCTGACTGGGGAGCACACATTCCCTTCAGCCAGCTCTCATCAAAAGCTCTGCATCAACAGAATTAAACATCTTACAAGCTCAACTGTATTTCAGAGAAATATTTCTGCCCTCAAGGGCCTAAATTAGCAGTGTAACTTTATTACTTTTTATGACACAGCTCATGGAAGCTCTTGGACTTCCAGGCATGCACAGCTTCTCTCACTCCTTCCCATTATGGCTGCAGCTGTGCTGCACCTTTGAAGGGCTTCCACTTTTCTGCTTGAGGAAGTGGTGGTGGATTTTTAGGTTTTGAGGGTGGAAGGTACAGAACCATTCCTTTTCAGTAATGGTACTGAAAACCATTAAATCAAATTGGAAAAAAACCCAAAGTGATAGAATCTTCACACTAGACACAATCATTTCCTCATACATCTCACCTGGAAGAAGAGGAGCAAGCCCATACCTTGCATTTGGTTGGAATGTCCCAGACATGGTAAAGCAAAAGTTCTGGTTCTGGCCCATGTCTAGGTCTGAATGATTCCTCTCCTTTCTTCCAAATGAAAAGGAAACACTGTCCTTCATTCTTTGCGCTTCTCTATCTATATTTGCTCATGTGGTTTTAACTGATGTGTTTAGAGAGACAACTTACAAATCCTTTCACATCTGTTTTCTCTTGCTCAATTCATTCTCTGCTTTCTCCCTGATGTTCTGAATTTTCCCTTAGTACTTTGCAGCTGAGGATGCCAATTTCCTTAGCCCCTTACCACTTCCCATACAAATGCATCCCTGTCCCGTGGGCTGCTCTAGCACAGAAACATCTTCCTTGATGCATCTGGGTCAGCATTTTGCCTTCCAGCACTTCTTGAGCTCCATCTCACAGAAGCATTTCTCAAAGCAGCCTGACAGCGAACAATCAGACTGCTGGTGGCTTGAGACACTCACCATTCCCTCTTCCTTCCTGCATTGTTTCACGTGCATGTGTTCATGTATAACACATTAGGAGAGCATGAAGTTTGTAGCACCAAGGTGTCAAAAGGAAAGACTTCTGCTTCTGCCTTTTGCTACTGCTGAGAATATCTGTCTAGGTTCTAGCAGTGCAGGGATAGTGCTTTCAGTGAAGTCACCAGCCAAGTTTCCATCCTGTGTGTGGGAAGTACTCCCAATCTTACAGTTTAGTCAAATTGCCTCTGTTCAAAGGGTGGCAAAAGGCACAGTCTGGTGTAAGACTGGGCTGTGCTCCCTTCCTAAATATAAAGCCCCTGTTCCACAGTATGGAAAGACTACAGCTTCCTACTGAAAGAATTATATGCTTATTTTTACTTGTTAGATAGACAAAACAACCCCTCATCTTCTCCCTCCTGGCCCCCCAAAACAGCTGTCATCATGTTCCACTGGAATTCAGCTCCAGCACACCTCCTACATGAGTGTTTTCAACCCAAACATTTGAAGGCTGGTTATTAACTGTAGGAAATGGAGTTTTCCAATGGAAGTCAGGGCCAACACCTCTCATTGTAACTTCAGCTGTATGGGTTAGTGTGGCTGACCCCAATCCACCTTACAGAACTGCTGGCCCCTGGTCCCCAGCTTGGTCTGCTGGCCCTGAAGGCAGCACGAAGCTGCCTCCTTGCTGCAAGAGGCACAGTACGGTAAGGACAGAGCTCCTCCCACATGTGCTCCAGATTAAGCTGTAGTCAGCTTAATGAGAGACTTAATTGATGAGTGCTACTTCCTTCACGTGTCCATTAAGATAAGTACAGCACACGGACATTTCAACCCATCAAAGATGAGAAAATGCATTAATTTTGGTTTTCTTAGAGCTGTTAATAAATCTGACACTGTCTGGCAGTTTTATTCATTTCCTACCATTTGACAGATACTGTGATCACAAGCTACTGAAGATGTTTTCCTCTGAAACTATCACTCTGGAAACACAAGACAGAAGGAAACTTTATCAAGACACCAAGAAGCTGGTCGCTTTTATTTTTAACTTGGTGTGATTGGTTTGTGAGCATGCCTTTATGCGATCAAAAAATAAAATCCACCTTGTGTGATTAAAAGTAGGTATACACACACTACAAATGATTGTATTACAGCAAATCACACTGTGTATTTATTAATAGAAGTTTGTATTCCTCTCATATAATCAGCCTGATTTTACAGAGAGCTCTCTACTGTAAAAACTCCTGCAACTGTTTTCTTCCTCTTTTTCTCTCTCAAATTGACATTTGTATGGAATCAAGAAAAATCTTCCTTAATAATTTTTCATTACTAATGGATTTTTTTGGTATGTGTATTTGGGAGGAGGGAAGGCAAAGGGCAGGAAAAAGCAGCTTTAAGTGCTCTGCAAATGATCCTCCTGAATCTGGGCCTCATAAATCCTATCAAATGTTATATTTCATCAATAGACTGGAAAAGCTTTTTTCACTGCAATGATGAAGCCCGGCTTTAAAATTTATGGTTTCATTTTAGAAATGGACTATAAAAAGAGTCTGACTTAGCTGTCTATCAGCCATAGCTGACATTAGCAAGTTAGGTGTGGACTTCCTAAGTGTTATATGTATTTTTTATCTGTATAGATGTATGTATGTACATATAGAGATACACGAGAACATGTTTATCATTGTGGGCTTATGCATGTATAAATACACAGCCTTTTTTTGCCTTAGAAAAAAACATTTTCTTTCAATGCAAGAGGTATTCAGCAGATTAGATTGCAAAGTGATAAAAGCCTCTAGAGCAGGGCTGGCTCTGAGATCTGCAGCAACACCAGCAAATTGCATTTTGCTGCCCAAATGATGGAGATAAAGTAGTTTATTTTGTTCTCATCTGTGGGTTGGTAGAATGCAGTTCAGCACTGGCAGAGCAGGCTTCAGGGGGAGGCAGCAGACATTTCCATAGGCTGGGGTGAAGGAAGAAGGGATGAGGGTGGGAATGAAGCAGAATTTTTGGGATGGGGGAAGATAATTAGTACAAGAATGAGACAATTGCTGTGTGCCAGCCTGCGTTGAGGGCACAGATCCTATACCTGTTGCTGCCACCCCTGATGGGAGCCATGTGGGTATAGCAGCTGCCCCCTGCAGTCACAAAAGCTTTCCCTGAGTGTGGCAGCTTCCTCAGGTGGAAGGAGGGGATGGTTTGTGCACTTGTCCAAACACACACTGCTCCCCTCCGTTACTGCCAAAACTGTCTGTGCCCAGGGACTGCTGCTTAGTTCTTCTATACTACATAAGCCTCAACTGTAAATTTTCTCATAGAAGCATTTGTGTTGCACCAAATCCTCACATCAAAACACTTGAAAAAGTAAACCTGAAAGTAACAAACAGATAAATGAGGTTAAACCAGCTGAAGCCTGAGAACATAGGGCTCTGCTCTTAGCACTGGGCAGTCCACCTCTTCTTTCACCAAGAAGAACCTTGTTTCTTAAGTCAGGCATTTAATGACGGATGATGTGAACACAACTACGATCATGCTGCTAAAGCACTACCAGAAGCAAGCGGAAGAACAGTTCATCTAAATCTCATGTGGATGGTTACCACTGCTTGTTGCTGTCCATACTGCTGGGCCCAGCTGTTAACACCAGATTGGTGGCAACTCAGAAAAACCCAGAGGTCCTGTTCCTTCTTATAAAATGGTGAGAAATCTCACCCTGGGGAATATGGCCCAAGCTGACAAGGGAATACTAAAAGCAAAGGCCTGGAAGATGAGGGAACAGTGGCTAAAGATTTATGTATTCTGAGCCAAGACCAAGGAACCAAAGCTCTCCCGACATTACCTCTATTCTGTAACAAGAACAAGACCAGTGCAGAAAGCAACTCCTCATTAATGCTGAGGATGCAGCACTGGAACCCTAGAAGAGGCCCTAGTAGAGGACCACAGAGCCACTTTGGGCACATCAGGAGCCCCCTGCTTGCCACATTTGGCGATGGCACAACAAGGGACATTCATTTATCTGGTATCATCAACCAGGGAAGCATGTACAGAAGGCACCATCCATCCACATTGGGCGGCTCAGTGTGTGTTTTATGTGGTTCTAGCTCTAAGTTTCCACCGCATGTACACAAAGCACCATGCTTGCACTGATTTCTGGAAATAAGAGAAGCTGAAATTGTCTGTATTTATATAAAAACATATTTATAATAATGAAGGGGAACAGTATTATACCTTGATCTAAAGACAAGACTTCTCTGGAATTCTGTACTTCTTACTGGAAGGAGGCACATCAGCTGTATCACATTATGTGAACACAAAGCACTTACAAAAATGAAGATACTGAAACAAAATCTTGAAAAGGTTAATCCACTTCAACAGTCAACATCAGGACACTAAAACAGTGGTGACACAACAATGTTTTTAAACAAACACACCCTACAGCAGACCGAGAGTAATTTGAGCAGCTACTTTCTTTCACAGCTTTCCCATATATTTTTCTTTGAAGGTTTCAAAATAATCAAACAATTCAGCTTTCTCTACAACTCTTGGACTTTTTCAAACCTGAATTAACTTTTCTCTGCACAAACCTCCCACAAAGAAGCTTCTGGCACTCTTCCTATTTTTTAACCTTTTACTTACCATTACTTAATTTCTTCCCTTTTAAAGATCTTTTCATTCCACTTTTTTCCCCAAGGATTTTTTTTTTGTTCTTCTTCTGGCTTTCCTTGCCTCCTTGTTCTCCTGTCTCTTTCTTGAGTCTTATCTCCAGCATTTCTTTTCTTTTCTTTTTTTTTTTTTCCTTTCATGTTTTGCTTGAGCTCTTATGAAACTCTGACCTGTTTACAGCAAGAACCTACAGGGCTCAAGGGCTAATATTTTAGCCCTTACTCACCATCCTGTATCTGGCTGCAGTCAACAGTAACCAGAATTCATCATCATCAATGGATTTTCACTGACATGAACTGAATTTGCTCACATAATGGCCCCACATATTGCCTTTGAAATGAGGGTGTGACTATTGCTGAGGTGTATTCCCAGGAGCCAGTAATTGGCATTGCTGCAGGACGCGTTTGCTTAGCATTTTGAAGGCAGAATTGCAGAAAAGCATGCTTTGTGGTTTGTTTAGATGATATTGTGCTCTCAGCAAAGCACACCAACATTAACTCAAGCAGTCACCTTCAGATTGGAGCAGACCATCAGCAGGCTGGTTTGGAGGACAGGATGGGGGGAAGAGGCCCGTGCCTGCCTCTAAGAGGTCACCAAGCCCATGAGGACACCGACCTTCCCAGTGTCTGTGGTGAGGGCCAAGCCAATTGCTGCGGGCTGCAGGGACCTTGCTGCAGCAGGAGAGATCACCTGTATCTGCTGGATTTTTCCTGTGATGGTCATTGTCTGATAGCCCTGTGGAGGTGCATTACCACTCACTTAACCACAGAGACCATGAGATTTTTCTTTCCCTCACTCTTCAGCATTCAAGTATATTCTCCATTAATATAGCAAATTACTCTTTTTTTTTTTTTCTGTCTAATTCACTGCTCCCCATAGGATAGCAATTAGAATTGATTGATGAACACAATACATTTACAGGCAAAGGCAAGAACAGAGAAGCCTGCTCACCATCCTGTCCCTCGCCAGGAAATAGTGAGGTATACTGATCAATGACCCTTGGCTCTGCTGGCATGCACCTCAGGAGCCAGAATGCAATTTCCACTCCGTTTTTCTTCTTTGCCAAAGATATGAACCCCACAACAGGCACTTGGCTTTGTATAGCTGTGCTGGGGCCCTCACCTCTAGTTTTGTGTTTCCACACATCAGGTGATTCTGTCCAGCCCTGCTGCTCAGCATCCCCCGCTGCAGAAAGCACCTGCAGGCCTCAGGCAGATGGGGAAACACAGGGCCCTGCTTCTTGGGCCTCGCATGTGTGTCACTCCTGAACATACCTTTGGATCTGACGAAGTCATGCCTGTCAGGCAGATCAGCAAATATCTGCTACCTGAGTTGCGGCTGCAGGATAGGGATGGAAGAGCACTCTGCTGGATATATTTTACCACAGTGACAACTGCACTGTTCAATACTGTGTAGAGCAGTTGTAGAGAAAGCAGTAAAGGACAACTCACCACACTAAACAAAGTTTTCACCCTTAAACCTTGTGCAGAAGCAGTCTACTTTGTGATCACAGGAGAATATAGATGAAGCCAAGCGGCAAACTTCTTCCATGGAAATACATCAAGTTTCAGGGCAAACTGAACATTAGAAGAATATTAAGTCTACAGAGTGTTGTTTCTCAACTTCTAAGCTGTCATAATCTATAAAGGCATAGCTGGTCTTCCACCTGGCTATGCTGGCCACCACCATGAGAGCTGTATAGAAAAGAGTGCCCACAGCCCTGCCTCTGCATGCATGATGCAACACGCTCTGTGGCAGCAGCTCTGTGCTCAGAGTTCAGAGAGATACCCACTTGCACTTGCTTAAGAAATTCTGAAATTTGTGAAGATACAAGAGCCAAACTCCTGGTCCCATAGAAGTTAGAGAAAATAACAGAAAGTTGGTTAG
This sequence comes from Cyrtonyx montezumae, assembly GCF_038088225.1. NCBI lineage: Eukaryota > Metazoa > Chordata > Aves > Galliformes > Odontophoridae > Cyrtonyx > Cyrtonyx montezumae. Next base: position 16,709,721 of record NW_027072078.1, on the reverse strand, counting down.
TAGCTTTTAAATGTTAATTGTGACTATTCATACTAAAACCTCACTGCACTAAAACACAATTCATCCCCACAACAGCACACAGCATACAGTATGAAAATCTGCTTAAAAGTAGTCTAAAAACATTTTCTCCTAGGATTCCAGCACCTATATATAATTTTTTGTTTCACAGAGGCTGTGCAATCATTCCTCCTCTTACATACAACTGTGCATATCAGCGTGTTAGTGATGCTTTTGCAAAGAAGGTTTGACAACAATAGAGAGTCCCCAGCCTGCTAAATAAGAAGTGACAACTCCATTTGAAAGCTGTCTCTGGATGTGTTTTATGTGCAGAAATTATCTGTGACAGTTCAGATCAAAATAGAGTTTTCATTTCATGTGGGAGGTAAATGGACGATAGAATAGGTTACTTTAAATGCTGTAGTCTAGTTCAATTAATGTTCAGACTTTTTTTTTTTTTTTGGTATGGATTTCTGCTGTATTCTATGCTCTAAACTTTGGGGTAAAAAGACAAAAATCTCTTTTTGTCAATAGTGTGATGCAAAGAACAGGCTAAAGTGGTTAACAAAAACAGTCATGTAGATGTATGGCAAAAAAGCTCAAGTTACAGTAATCTGGCTGTAAAACTAGTAAGTATAAAACAAAAAAGAACATCATTTCATCATTCTTTCAGAGAGAACCAGACACAGGAATCACTTCTGATTTCCCAGATTTCCCACCTCAATCAACAGAAATTTTGCCACTCTGATGGAAAGAGAATTTGCACATCAGACTTCTTTCTGAAGAACAGATATGAATCCACATGCTATAATTTGCTTTTCAAATGGTGCAACATAAATTTGCAGTTTCTAACTTATGTAACAGTGACAATGACACACAATTTGTACTTTTTTTTTTAAATGTCAGATCCAAAGTATCACTTTGGCCTCTGATATAAGGCTGCAGATTTTCATGTTTTCCAGAACACCATACCTGCTGTTTTTTTCAAAGATATGCCCCATTAAGTACCAGGCATGTTACCACATCAGAAATAAGACAGGATACAATATGAAAGCATTAATGATTTCATCTGTTCTTGTATCCTTTTATGTACTGTGGCAACTGCTGCTATCCTATCATACATAGTGACTACCACGTGTTACTTCCAACAGCTATAGCAATGAAGCATACACCACTGAATTTATTTAAGTATGTATGTAATGCAAATGCAAACTGTCAAATCTCTACCCAGTAAACACAAACTCACATTTATAACCTATAAATTGATTGGCTGTTTCCTGACCCATTTCAAAGAAAACTGCTTTCTTTGTGGTTGGGATTGCCTGCTGTTAGTTGAGCACAACCGTGGCTCTGCTGTAAAGGTGGAAGGAAACTGCACTGACTTCAGTGCCCACAGCTTCCTAGAGATCTTTCAAAGCTGATGAGGAAACCAGTACTTCTTAACAGTGCTTTTCTGATGTCGGCACTCATTTTTGCTAGGAGAGAAGCTACAAACCCGCAAGTGACTTCATCCAACTAGAACCCACAAACTTTACATAACCTCTTTTGTTTATGCCACACACTAAACAATGATTATTTTGAAACTTTTCTGCCAAACAGCATTTTTTCTTGGCACAATTTTCAATTTCCACCCACTCGCAAGAGCAGGTGTCTATATGCATCATTTCTCAACCCCAGGAATAAGAAAAGCATTTAGAAAGCATGTTAAAATAATTTTCCTAAAGGCAGGGGACAGTAATTTGATGTTCCACGGGCACCACAGAAAAAGAGACCACTTCTATAAATGCACTGTACTACTAGAAACATGAACCAAGACAAAGCATTCAGAAGATATCAGACCTCAGTGTTTTCACTGACCAGAGACTGAATACTGGTAATCTTATTCCTCAGAGGCAGGTTTCAACACAAAGGGGAAATTAACATGTATCTGTGCACTGGGGTCTTCAAAAGAAAACCACAGGAACAATGAAGCTGCTCAGCCGTTTGGTGTATTTGCCATGGATAATAGTAATGAGATAGTGGGCAGAGTGCAGATAAAAGGCTAAAAGGTATGAAGGAATACTGTTAATCATTTCCAAAGCCTCACAGACATGTAAAAAATACCAGTACTTAGACTAATGTGTGTAAATTTGGAGAGGAATATCCGAGCACTTATCATATTTAGATTGATAACCTATTTGCAGCGACGCTCAAAGAAAGAGAATGACTTCTGCCTGTTCAGCTCTGGAGCCACAACATGTCACTAAGTGTGAGAGACCTTTCAAGCTCCATAGCAAAGAGGTCAAAGCATCAGCACTGGTGCAGACAGTGGTATTTACAGAGAAAAGGAGGAAAAGATCAATTCCTTTCCCCCAGTCCCCTTTACGCTCCCTCTCAGAAGCAGCTGCTGCTTCAACACTGCCATTGTCCACCGCGGTATAAAATAACTGCCTCCTGCTTCTTTCCAAGTGAGGGACAGCAGAAAATGCCAAAGGAAGAAAACAGCACCTTTTTCAGGTGAAGGGCTGCAGTCTCTTTGCTTGTGATTTGGGTACTAACAGTGCAGAACAATTCGGAGCGGGCTTAGTGCTGCCTTGCTGATGTTCCCTAGCGCTGCTCTGCCAGCCCTCACTTTGCTGCTGTGCCACGCTGCCCTGCAAAGAGGGGATGGGCTGCAGGCAGCAACCCTGGAAGCAGCGCAGGGGCAACCCGCGTGCCCTGGTCAGCACCACACTCAAAGCACGGGAGTGCTCAATTAAAGCGCTCTTTCGGCCAATTGAGCATTATGGTGATAACGACACAGAAAATGGCTGCATGCTCCCTCCCCACTGACAGAACACATTTTAAACCTGTTTCCAGCCTTCTTGCTTTTTCAATTGCTAGGCTGCCCGACACTTGCACTGGAAACATGTCCCATGGTTTAACTTATAGAGCTGGTCGCACAATAATTGGTTTCCATGCATTTTATGTAAATACCATAATGATCATTTGCAGTTGATTTCCATTTACGAGGTAATAACCGTAACCAGGACTAAGCAGACATCAAAGCTTAAGGGCAGAAGTGTTTACAACAGATAAACCCCAGAGCTGAAGGACATTTTCCAGTTAATACTGGTTTGTGAAGAAATGCCCCTAAGATACTATTAGGCTGAAAAAAACCTATTTAAGATTAAAATTTAAGTGAATGGAGAAATTAAACCATAAATATGGGTCATCAGAGACTGAACAATAAGATGATGTTTGAAATGTTCAAACACTAGCTGGCTCTTTCTTGTTTCCCTTCACTGCTGCCAAGTCTCTGTAGGGAAGGGGCTATCATCTCCCAGGGTGTGGATTCAGCTGAGGAGGTGACACCAGGGGAATGCCACAATGTCACACTGACCACAGCAGTAAAGAACTGGATAGAAACAAAAATGGGAGATTAATTGAAGGGGACATTTACTGCTCTACAACAATGTTAAGTCTATTCAACTTCTAGCACTTTCTAGAGGTATTTCACACTCAGTCCACTCACATCATCTTCGTAAGTTGTCTTCTTTGTTTTGTTTTTTCCTGCTTCAGTTTGATTTGGTAACAATAAAAAATATGAAGGCGGCTACTTTTTTTGCAGGCAGCTGTAGAGTATAAAATCTTTCATGCAATCACCCACACTGCTTTCTAACAAATGGCCCCCAGACATCCAGGACATGTTAGTGATAACAGAAGATAACCACTGCACTTACTTGAAGCAACATTATTTCCTCACGTCTCTCTGCCCTAATGAAAGACCTCACTTTCTCTAAGATGCAGGCCACAACACAGTTAAAGTCAAGTTACTTGTTCCATTCTTTATGAACACTGCTCTCCACAAAACAGTCACAATTCTCATAGACCTTCCCAGGATCAATACAGGTACCTTGATCAATGTCAACAAATGATCTGTAGCTACATGGCCTGCCAGAGAAACCGTTCATCAGCCCTTGCACGTGTGAGTTTCATGTGGTGCCAGGCCTCCTTCCAGGGATAGAAGGGCAGTCACAGAGGTCCAGAGTATGTACCAACTTAACTACATTAGAAGAACTGAGCTCATGAAATAAGCGTTTTCATGGCATACAACGACCCCTTGAATTACTTTCTCTACCAGCAGACTTATCATGAATTGAAAAAGCACATTTTAGAGGTTGTCATCGACTGCATGCTCTGCACAGCTGTCAGACAATAATCACAATTATTCTCTTTTTATTCTGCATCCTGTTGCCTATTAAGCCATTTCCATCACATCTCTTCAGTCCTCCCAATATTTTTGCTAGCACAATATTGAGTGATTTTTAGATTTTCAAACAGCATCAATTCTTGGTTTTCTGTTGACCGTAAGCTCTGGTTCATGCTTCTGCCTATTTTTGCTGCCAGCAACAGTGCTTACTAAGTAGCTGGGTAACCTTTCAGCAGCAGCTTCTTGACCTCAGTAGGGAGCAAGCTCCTGAGCTCTGTTTAAGAGCAGTTGGTTTATCCTGCTATTAGATGCTTGAACCCTCCACAAGTAGGTTTCCATCAGCTCACTCCCAGGTCAGATTTGTGGCCCTGTTAGATCTTATGCTTTATGTTATTTATATCTTATCTCGAGAGTTAAGTCATTTCACTGAAACAAAATTATTAAGATTAGCAGAAAAAAAATCTTAAAGTTCTGCCAGTGTAAATCTCCACTAAATGGGGACAGCAGGAAAATTAGTGTAGAAACTACCCATTCAGAAAATGGCAACAATTCCCTGCGACTTCACAGATGCTTACACAGTGATACAGTTTCTACTGCAAGTTGAACTATGTGTTTTCCACTGTAAGTTGAACAGTTGAGCTGTGAGCACTGTACAGACCTAGGCACTTAGCCTGGATGCAAGCAGTCAAACTTCCAATGTTCTTAAAAAAAATGTGACCAGAAGCCAATAACTAATCTCAACAAAGTGAAAAGTTAGGGAAGAGTTTGCTGTGAGCTCATGTCATCACTTGAAGTCAGACTGCATGGATGCTCACACACGAGTCTTGGTATGTACAGACAAAATCCCACACACTCATCTACTGATTGGTTTTACTAAACTGAGACTATTTCTACAGTGAAACCAAGAACCTTTTTCTTCCATTTAACTAGTAGGAACTGGGAAAAAAATGTAAGAGTTTTTGAAACTCACAGTTCTGGTCAGAGAGTGAGTTTCCTGAGGTAAGCAATGGATATTAACTTCACAGTGGGCTAACACAGCAAAGCCTGCACAAGGCAAAGTCACTGGGGCTTCCTCTGGAGCTTCCTGTATATCCTGAAGCTAGAAGCTGGTAAGGCAAAATGACAGAAGCTCTGGGAAAGCCAGCAGAGAGTTAACAAAAGAGCTGGGAGTTGGGCTGAAAAGGGGAAAACAGAAGAAAAATACTTTCTTTGAAAAAGACTTGCTGGAAGAATAAACCTCACAATTGTAAGCAATATATGGACCTTCTGCTTGTTGTTTCTCTGCAGTCAGGGAAACAGGACTACACTAACATTTGCCATTTAACCTGAATTGCAGTACAGACTAAACCTGACTGAAAACATACCCTTTTCTCCTTAATTAGAGCAATTCTGCAAGGCCAATGATGGGCTGAGGGGATTCACATTGACCAGAAGACAACCTGAAGCAACAAAAAGCCAGGCACCTGGAAAACCTCAAAGTGTATGGAGTAGAACAGGCTACTGCAGAACAGGGAAACAACCACATCACATTTATCCACTTCCCTGACACCTTACTAAAAAAGAGATTTAGCAATTTTATTTAGGATTACCAAGTCCAAGAGGATTTTGCATTTCGCTGCCTGCCCTGCTACTAGACAACTGTTAATTAGAAGGACGAAAATGCACCACACAATGCTACATCTATCCATCTATACAGCATATCCAGTGAGGTATATTTCTGTGTTCAAGAAAAGTGTCCAAGTTACATCAATTGCCTGCTGAATGAAATACCGTATTTTAAGCTTGCAAGTGACTGGCCTATAAACAAGATTTTAACAGCTACTCTTTTGAGCAACTCTGGCTGTTTAATTAATCTTCAGCCATTAACCATTCATTTAAAATGCCACTTACAAAATCTTAATTTTGCACATTATCAGCTGGTTCACAAATAGCTATCTATGAGCAGAAGTGTAATGATCTTCCTCTCTCTCTTCCTTGGAGCTTACCAACATTATAGTCAATTCTGGCTTCTTAATTAACCACACACATATTAGCATTTAAAATTAAATGGTGTTTTGTAGGAAAAAAAATACTGTCCTGAGAAAAGTTAAAACATACAAATGTTATTCTACTGCTGATAACAGAACAAGTATGAGCTTTTGGTCGAACAACATCCTGCATAAGGCAGAATTTAGCATCGCTTGCTCACACTAGGAAATACACTATGGCAGGAACACATGCAAGGCCATATGATTTCATTCCAGCTGCACGGACAATCTCATTTTGTCTTTATTTGTACATTTAAGAGGCTGACAACACCATCTGCATTTCACTATGTATCCTCTGGTATGGTCTCATCTTCCAGTAACAGACCTGCTCTTTCTCCAGGGACCTGTCTTTTGCATTTCTATTCAAACAGCAGAAAGAAAGGGACATTACCAATAAACAGGCAAAATTAACGTAAAATAATTTCATGCAATAATATATCACATAAGGAAAGACAGGGCTGGAGGGGGGGGGGATCCCTGAATGCTTAACACAGCTGCCAAAGCTCAGGCTCACCAGCATCTGCAGCAGGACAGTCACAGGGGAGTTATGGGAGTGCAGTATACAAAATTTTACACATCTGTCAATAAGTGAGGTGATCCAAATGCAAACCCTAGCAGGCAGGATGCATGTAGGCAGATTTGTGACTATTCCTAAAAGAATTTATTTCTGCTGAAGAATGCATGGCCTCAAACAAGCATGTACATATTACACAGCAGCAGCAGCTCTGCTCTGGTTAAAATCTGACCTTCTCTTTCTGCCCAAATACACTCTAAAATGTACAGGGTCACCTGAGTTCCATGAAATGTGGGGCGATCATGAAAAGAGAACAGTAGGGCTGGGCTCCCAGAGTTGGAGGAATTTGGATGAGGAGTTCCTGGGAAACAGACTCTGAATTGTGTCCGGAAAGCAGTTTATCTTGAATGCTACCAATAGATTTTTTTTTCCTATATAGCAGGGAAACAAAACCAAGACTCATTTAAAAGTGTCCCAGGTGGTCTAGTTACTGAGTATTTTCTTCAGCTAGCACAGTGAGCATGCGGAAGCCACTTGTTGTTTCTGAGGAAGGAAACCAAAACAGTAAGGTGCAGAGAACAGCACAACTCCAATGACACAACCTAAGCTCTTGTTGAACTGACAGGATGATTTTTGGGTTGCTTCCCTGAGCAGGATTGCTCTTCTGAGCACACAGCGACCACTGAAACTCTGCTGTACCTGCCAACGCAGGTTTGAAATTAACAGTTGTAAGAAATCTATCAGTCAGAAAAGAGAGTAAACTGCCTAACACAGTGTTCCTGTTTTTTTCTCTTTTTTTGTCTTTTTTTTTTTTCCTGTAACATAAGGTAGAGTAACAAAGGGTGCTTAGAGATTATACAGTCTCATTCAATTTCTACCTTGCCTTCACAGTTTCCACCTTAAAGAGTAGCCATTCCTGAGTAGAAGGCTACACACTCCTACAGCAGTGGGTTGCTGTTCTCTAGTGACAGAAAGTGCTGGAGATGGGCAGTGAGCAATGCCCATGCTACACTGTGCTGAGAAAAATTAAACAGCGTCTGGCTTTCTAGGGCCAAGAGACACACCTGGACAATCCTAACTTTTCCATTCTGAACAAAGCCTTATCCGTGAAGCTCTGGATTCTGAAGGCCTTGCTTCCAATAGACAGGAACAACATATACAACTATTTAGCTTGGATTTAAAAAAAAAAAAAGGGTACAATTTTTCCAAGAGGAAACTTTCACTCTTTAATGAGAAAGATCTGTTTTTTGATTAATTAATTAACATTGCTGTGTCTTCCACAGTGGGATAAGATCTTCCACAGTGGGACCCAACATAGCATCTCCAAAAACAGAGAAGCAGAGCAGATTGGGGCTTTGGACCCTACTCCAATGCAATAAAACAGTGATTTCTTTCTTTCCTTTTGTTTTTTAATCTGCAACAAGATACAGCTCTGAATGTATTCTTGCTAAACAAAGGAAAACTGTATTCATTTTTGTCAGAACAGCACTTTGAATTTCCCCAAGATAAGACACATAAATAAATGGAGAATTATACTTGGCAATGAATTTGGCATCAGACTTTCTATGTTTCATAGTTCTGGGCTGAGCAAATAAGTTAAGCATGTCTCTAGAACCTTTCCAGAGATGTGCTCAGAATGTTTGGATATACTTGACAGCACCACGTTCAGGGGAGGAAAGAAAGAGGAAGTTACTTCTTCAGAACGTGAGAAAGGGTTACAACACGCGACATGCCTGACATTTAAGTGATAGAAGTGTTTTACATATGCTCTTTTGGCTTTGGTCTGACACCTAGGCTCTGCCACGGTGCAACTTAGCACTGTCACGGTACAGCCTTGATAACTCAATTCAGAGATGTGACTTCCCACTCCTTTTAGGAACATATGGGTTGCAGATCACCCAGCTTCAGCACGAGCTGAGGGAGTGTACAGCGGTCACAGCACAGACCCTGTGAGCTCCCCAGCTGCATGAGGTGCCTTTGCAGGCTGTGCCACCCTCTAGGGTGGCATTTGCATTACTGAAAATTGTGGCTAATTAGAAATAAAGAGAAAAATGCTTGATTTACAAAGAAACGTGTGATTTTGCTAGCTATTTTTTTTTAACAATCTTTAACTTAACATTCACAGATTGCACTGATCATGCTAATGTTTTCACTATATTCATTAATAAGGACAATTTACATTTATATAGCATCTCTCTTAGTTAAGGATCTAAAAGCTTTCAGCAAAATATACACAAAAATTAAATCAATTTCACTGAACATAGCCATTGTTGGAATGAAAATCAGCAACTGTGGAACAGCGCAGAAGGACATTACACAACAGTTGAAAATACGACGATGCAAAACCCCTGAGAACCCAGGGCAAAAAAATCCCTGAGACGCCAGATACAATTGTAGGTAAAGAGGACGTTATTATGCAAACAGCATTGTGAACTGGGTCTGCGGTGCCCTAGGCAGCAGTGCTTGGAGGCAGCAGACATACTTCAGAATGATTAAAAGGATATTCTTCATACATGTGCAGCCTACTGCTTCTGCAACAGTGGGATCTCTGTGGGAGACGCTTAGTTTAAACTGGAAATCTGCTGAGAAGAATGAATGGGGGACACTGGATGGAGTCTGATGATGAGAAATGGGGAGGTGGGTAAGTATGTGAATTGTAGATGGCACATATCTGACCACTGAGCTTCCTTTTTTATGTTACTTTTTTTTTGACCAATAGCCTTCAAATTTTAAAGGTCATCTGTTATGTGAATGTGTTCTTCTGCAAAAACAAAACAAAATAAAAATGAACTTCTTGTTTGAAATGATGAGTTTTAATTCTCTATCATAGTGACACATAACTAGAATTTCCAAACCAAAATGATGTCATCTGTTCTCTTTGTGTTCAAGCCTCCTTCTATCCTAAACCTAATGTACTCTAAGCACTGATCAAAGTCTCCACACACAGTATTACAAAGTCGAGAGTCAGAGGTAGGAGAAAATGCCATCCATCTAAAGTAAAACTAACAGCAAAACTTAGAGAGAGCATGCATGTGTTAGCAGGACCAAAACATGAGCTATTACATGACAAATGCGTTGATAAATGTTCAACCCTGCAAATGCAAAACAACTTTGGTTAATAAGCATCCATTATAACTATTTCTCATTATTCTGAGGCAGACAAGGCAGTGTTCATACTTGACCCTTGAAAGCAGATTTGGTTTTGTAATTAACGTGTTATCTAGGGATTTTTCTTTCCACATCTCTCTTCTCCTTTCAGAACTCTCCCTCCAGCACAGAAAGATTTCCTGGCCTGCAGTTGCTGCCACATTCAACAACTGCTGGCTGAGACCTCACAACACACTGCATAAATTCACTTAAAATTATTCAGGTTTGGCACATTTCTGCTGGTGAGTAACAACAACCTTTTTGTTTCTGAGACAAAGGAAACAAAGATTTAAAGAAAGAACAAAGGCAGCCTAATAAGAATCCCACATTTCCTACTTTTTCTTAATCTGGTTAAAAAGTCTCTACAAGCCTGAGAAATTCAACAAAGCTAAGTTGTTGCGGACTGTCTGTCTTTCAGAACAGAATCAACACAGATGGGAACAGCGTTTCCAGCACGACTTCTGATCATAGGTCAGATACGAGGTAATTTTTTTGCCTGTTAGAAGTTTTGGTTTTAGTTTTTCACTGAATTGTTGTGTTTGAGGGTGCAATTACAGCTAAATCCACAGTAAGATCCAAGATCCTGACACTGAATCCAGACTTGGTTGGCATTTCAATCATGTCCGCATAACAAGACAAGAACTCATTCAGTGTAGTTACAGCCACGATACAAGCAATCAAACAAAAGAGACCAGAGGGAGAGACTTGGGCACTTCTTTACACTGCGTGTAAAAACAGACCATAAACTATGCTTCAGAACTGATGACATGTTTAAAACACTAAGCTATAAAGTCCCTGTTTAAACTGATACTATGAAGCAGCCTTTATGACGAAGTCTTACTCTCATGCTGAGTTACATCTCTATATATTTATTTTTGAAAAGTACATGAATCTGAATTTGGGCTCCCTCCTTGCTGGAAATTCTCTGGGTTTCCCGAGTTAGTGCAAACCAGGTTTCTGACCTCTCTGCTATATACAGATGCTTATACAACTTCATTGAAAATCACCCCAAGCCTTTTCCAGGAAAGCAAAACCTTTCCAATGGCAAAAAGCTGTGATCAGTGCCTCTAATTTCACCCTCTTCACTCCTACACAGCAGCAAAAGAGTTACTATGGAAGAAGAGAATCAGAATGTCATTATGTTTGGAAAGATCTCTTCCATACTGTATTTAGGTGAAAAAAAAAAAAAGAAATACTTGGCCCAATCCCTGCTACACGCTTAGATTTATGTCAGAAGTGTTTTATTACTATTTATAACAATGACTCAGTAGACATTTTTAAAGTACTATAATGCCACAAACTGAAAACACTCCTGTATCTGCACTCTCCAAAATTAACAAGTGTTGTATCACATAGCACAGATTGAGGCTATGGTGAGACACTACAGATTGTAATATGAACTCAAAGCATAAACAATTCCTTAAGTCCCCCATGTCTTTCTCTGTCATCTCTTCTTTTCACATACACTTTTATATCTTGCCTAAATATTCAGATGTTGGCTTGAAAAATCCAGGACATTAACACCATGATACTGCTAATGAAGTCTTAATGTTCCTTTAGCCCCAAATTCCAGAAACACCTAGTTTTAAAACTACCATAATGGTGGGTCATCATCAGCTCAAAGGAATTGCTGTTCTCTTTTTAATCCAGGGAAAAACTTGACTATCTTTCTTTACAACCTGGAAGCTTGACAGTAAGGATTAAAAATTGCTCTTTCCTTCCCACTTGGTTATTGGAAAGACTGTGAAAGGCAATCAGTCTTGTGAAGCCACACTTCACAGTCTGCATAAAAATGCCATGATTCCCAGTCCTCTCCCTTGCCTAATTGAAAGTGCATAATATCAAACAGCTGGGGGAAACTAAACTGTAAACATATGCAATATATCATGTTATCATACAAAACCTGTTACTAATAGGCATTTGATGATCAGCAGATTGAAAGGGATCTGAAACCAGAGATTATTTTTGCCGCAGTGTAAGAACTTTTCCCGAGTGAAAAAGGAAAAAACACACTCTCAGCAGGGAGGGAATTGGACTGGAGTCTGTTCATTCATTCTGTTTGTGAAATATGGACTTTTTAAAAATTATTTTTGTTTGACTGCTGACTAGCTCAGATGCTTTGGAGTCACTGCTGGAGCAAATCACAGTTTTGGTTAAGAGCAAATCCGTGCCTTTCTAGCCAATAAATATCGATGCTCGGGGCACCTGAACAGCCTCCCTGTCCAGCCCACTGATAAGCTATCATTGTTTTTAATGCCAAGTGGCAATATTACCTGTCACCAGGAACCTGTGGGTAGTGCTGCTTGTTTATTTTTGCGTACAATCCCTCCAAGTGCTCCCTCTCCATTGGTGTTGAAGGAGAATCTCGTGGATATACGAAGGTTTCTGTGACTGCTGGTGACGATGGTCTGTAAATGCTCGCGGATGGATAAGCCTCTCGGAAGTGGTTCACTCTGGCATAATTCGGATCTACCTCATCATCATCTATGTCAGGTCCTCCAGGACCAGCAGAATAATCAAGCAGGCTTCTCAGTTGCTTTTGCCGTAACTCCTGATGCTTTGCTCCAATCCTAATAATGAAAAACGAAAAACAAATATGCAACTGGATCTGCTTCGACATCAGCCACAGACATCATGTAAACATGGAACACCAACTCTAATCCGAATTGTTTAGATCTTTCCATACACTGTGAAACTGGTACCTAATGAAACAGAATTGTTCACATGGCAATTGATCTCTGGAAATCACCTTTGTAATCAAGGCAGTCATCATCCTGATGAAAAAAAAAATAGCGCTGAATATGGTGGCTTTTCAGAGGTGTATGTGTATATACGTGCAGATGTACAGTTTTACTTCTACACCTGCTCTCCACTTTTGCAGTTAATATACCTAACCCAATCCTGATACTTTTAATCTAAAGTAGCCAATAAAATTATTGCTCCCTCTTGGTCAGTTGACTCACCCAGATTCTTATAAATAAACTTGCAAAAAGTGAATTAAATGTAAGCATAAATGGAGAGATGGGACAGCTGCCTCAAATCAAAGGGCCACAGTTAATTTGCTGAAGATTCAATTTTTAAATTTTATTTTGGATACATAGATGGGGAAATCATGCCTCATTATATGGGGGATAGGCAAAAAGTAAAACAGTAAAGAAATTAATAGAAAACTGACAGAGATGAATTGGTACATATAAGTGAATTAAAGACTATTACTGGCAGTACTCCACTGTGACAAAGCCTTAAGTGGTATTACAAAATGCTGCTGCTAAACAGAACCATTGTGTAATCTCTTTGGAATAGTAAAACATATTCAGGTAAACCTCAAACTCAGCTCATATTCAACGATTCAACATTAATTCTGGAGGAAAAAAAAAGACTATAGCATGCAACTTCTGCTAACTGCTCAGATACTCTACAACACGGCATAATTAAATGCCATGAGATGGATCAAGGAGAATGATGATCACAGTATGTAATAAGTAGCATTTACAGAAAATAATGAACTATGGGAGAAAAATGAACAGAAGACTACAGAGATGCAGTGACTGACAGAAGAAGCCAGCAGTTACTGCTGACTGTAAACACTGGCACAGGTTGCCCAGAGAGGTGGTGGATGTCTTACTCCTGAAAACATTCAAAGTCAGGCTGGAAAGGGTTTCAAGCACCTGGTCAAGCTGTAGATGTCCCTGTTAGTTGCAGGCAAGTTGGACTGGATGACCTATAAAGGTCCCTTCCAACTCAAATAATTCTGTGACTCTATCTGAAGTACTGCAGCACTGCAGAAGGAACAGTATAATTTGTGCTACAGAAGAGTAAGTATGAAGGGCATAAGCAGACTTGATTGCCTCAATAAAGTATAGTGAAAAGTGAAGATTTTGTGGAGAATCTTGAACAGGCCTGAGGAAGATGGCCCCTTGAAGAAAGAGAGAAACACATCAGGAGCTTAGTGCTGATGATCCAGTCTGAGAGAAAGCAGTTAAGTGAGCAATGAGATTCATACCATTTATTTTGTTTCATTAGAATTGTACCATCAAAATAAATGGTAATTACTTTTCAAATAATTTATACCTAAATAGGTTCACAAATAATTCTAATAAAAACAACTTGCTTTTCTACACATACGTCTCAGCACATTGCTGTGCATTGTACAGGCTTTTAGTTATGCTGTTCCCGTATTTGTACAAGGATATACCCAGCGAGGATGGTAAATAAAAGGATAAGATCTTAATACCTAAGATGTAGTCACACTTCACAGTGGGATGAGCCCACAAATGATACCCTTGGCAGAAGGGGTGCCCACTGTCCACCCTACCTTTCCTCACTGGATCAGATCACCTTTCTCTTCTCTCAGTATTCTCTTAGAAAGACTAGGAGAGAGAACAGCATCTTCATAACACAACTTTCCTACTTTTCTTAAAACTCTCAATCTCTGCCCAACGAGTTCATACTTTAATTTTTCTTAAAGTTTCATTAAAGATAATCACAAGGCCTGAATGCAATCTACTACAATAATTCTTAGACATTAAATAAGAAGAAATAAGCTATAATCCTTTTATATCCTTAACACATCCCAAGGTTTTATAGTTAGGCTACCTATAATTCCTCAGAATTTCTCCTTTTTTCTTCCCGGAGTTTCTCTTCTCTGCAAAGTCTGCTTCTTCCATACCACTCGCCCTATTCCTCCGTGGCTTCAAGTTTTCATGCCACACACACTCCTTGCTTTGCATTCAAATGTTGGCCCGGGTCAGGCACTAGCAGCGAGTGCAGCCTCACACAGGTGAGTCAGTATCTTGCAGCCATTGCAGGCTTCAAAATGTGCCTTTGATGCTGCTCAATTCTTGCTCTATTCACAAGGGAGATTTACCAGTAGAATCCTTCAGAGGGCACAGTCTGTGTCAGTGTGTGAAAATTCAGTTAGTAAGGCACTTCTTTCATTTTACTGCCAATTGCTCTGGCTCTGCTGGATGATGGCTTCTTGAGATGGTTAGAGCTTAACAGCATTCACGGAATGATGGGACATGCAACTTACTCCTTGCAAAACTAATGGTGACTCTGGTGTATTCCTTGGTAAAGGTCATATTTTTATTCATGAAAAAAAATGGGCAATATTAGGGGGAGAAAAATCAAGATGGTGAAGCCGTATATGAAAACAGGAGCTAAAAAGTAGTGGTCAGCATTCCTCCCTGTTTAAGCCACAAACTATTGCAAGCAAATCAGCAATAATTAAAAAGCAGCTGAAAGCATGCAAAAGCTTTTATCCTCCAAGGGTTTGTGAATAAAGATAAAAGAGATTTTACAGCAGAGATCGTGGAGGGAGCTAGCCTGCCCATGTCCATATGTGAAAAAACACACCATTCACATAAAGGAATTTGGGGCGAAGTTGTCCATTTTGTCCATTTGGGCAAAACTGATTTGTTCCAGGTAGTTCATCACCTGAAAGCACTCATTTGTGCTACAGCAACAGGGGTGGATTTCCACTGCAAATACAGCCTTAGACATCAATGAAGCAAAGAGGGAGGTCTACACTGCTGATTTCCATCTTTTATACATAAACAGACTTCAAGAGAAACCCCCTTGCAGAAAGATTAATATTTTACATGTCCCACATGGGATTACATTAGAAATGTAAAAATCTATCCATCTTTGTTTAAGAAGTTTGCACAAATAACTGTTAGCTCCTGCACTGAACAGTTCTATCTGTTTGGTAGCAGCCCTTGCTTCTCGTTATCCTGCTCTTTGTCTACTAGAATTCATAAAGCACTTTGAGACTGTTTCTGTCTTTCAGAGAAAGTTTGTGAAAGATTACCATAATGTTCTTAAAAATATGGAAAACTGGAGAGCTTCAGTTTCTATTAGTAATCAAAAAGACTAACAGACTTCAGTGCAAGAATATATCAGCTGAGGTACAAGTTCACAACAGCAGGAAATTATTACAGACCCGTATAAGATGACAGTGAAGAAAAAGATGACACTGTATGTCAAGGAATGGTCTTTTCACACAGGCATGGCACACATTCACAAAAAGTCACAACAGCTTCTCAGAAAATGAGAAAACATAACATTCCTTGGACAAAAACATCACCTATCCCCTAGGTGTTTAAGACTTATTTGAAAGCAAAAGAGTAGTGCAGCATGGAAACACCAAGTGAGTATTGCTTTCGTGTCTGACAGCAAGAGCAATTTGTCCTGCTATCAATACTGGTCTATCCTGCACAAGAAAAGCTGGAATTAGGTCATCTCAATTTTCTATTGTTCCTGTGAATAAGCCTATCTTCTTCAACTTCTTGTGAATGCAACCTCCAATCGCTTCCACTATTGTAAGCTGAACCTGCTCAGGAACAACTATTTCCATTCAATATTACACTGACCAGTCAATACCAGGTTATGTGACATTTTTCATGATCAATGTTTCACCTTCTCAACATGACTATTACAATTGCATTAATATTTTGTGTTTTTTTTTTTTACTCTTCTGCACAAATCCATAAAGTTTGCACCATGATCTCTTTTTTCATTTCAATCCAAATTCTCAAACACACAGAAATAAACTGCTAGACAATGGATTTTTTCTTTCCTTCCCTCTATTTCCCTGGCTTTCCAGGCCTTCTCTTTTGTTTCCCACCTTGGAAGTTGCTTCACATTTTCTAAAGTTTTGAATGGTTTGACTGCATTTCAGCATCATGATTATTGCCCAGTCTTAATGCAACCTTTTCTACAGCACATCCCAGTAGATTCAAAGGAATCCTTCACTGAGATATAAAAAAATATTAATGTATTGTTCCTTCTATCACTCCCATGAAACTCTGCCAGTCCTGTTAAGCAGGCTTCTGCTGTATCCCACTCTATATCTTTCACATTGCACCTTTCTTCCTATCTGAAAAAGCATTATCTTTACTTCCCTGCACAAAACCAAAGAAAATTCTTCTAAGTCAACACAATTATCATAGCAATCAGCTTGCAGTTACTAAGAACAACAACCATAAGATAGTCCAAGACCTGAAGCACAGGATGAGTCTGGTAAAATAACTGGTTCAAATTTGTGACAAAAGATAAAATGTCACTCAGCACCACGATACTGGCAGTGAAACTAGAGATGAGGAGAGGCACAGGTCACCATCTGAGCAATTTAGTGTAGCATGAAGTTTCTACAAACTTCCTGATGAGGGAATGGGAAAATGTGCCTCTCAGAATGAAGGGAAGTTAAATGTATTTCCTTTTGGGTATCCCATATCAATCCTGCTTGCTCTCTTCCGCCACCTGAACACCGTGCTCTCCAGTTAAATCATGGTATGACAACTACATCAACTTCCCTTAGCTATGTTTCTGTAAAACATAACCTTCGCACAAGCAGCCAGAGAATAAGCAACAGAAGTGCTGCATCAAGCAGTGCCCCTTTATTTCCTGTGACCCACCTTTTCCTCAACAGCATTCAACACACATCCTATCTTTTTTTTTGTTGTTGTTGCTTTTGACACCCACTATCACTTTCTCTAAAACAAATCATTTCAGCAAAAAACTATAATGTGATAAACCATACAACCTCAATAAAATGATAGGCTTTGCTTTCAGAATACACTGCATCCTACTTTTAGGATTCAAACCAAGAGAGGATTCTATAAGCCTCATGTGCTCCTGAAAGTGGGACATGGTATTCTGAAAGCATTCACATAACATTTGGTAGCACACTCCCAGAACTAGAAATCAAGAAAATGCTCGCATTTACTTTGAATCTTCCTATCTGACATACCCACAGAGACCACATGCACAGATTTCTCATGTGTTATCACATGAAAGTACACACACGCCCAGAGTGCAACAGCTATAAAAGGGTTAAGAGCCCAAGCAGAAAGCAGCTCCTTCCAGCTGTGCTCAGAGCTCAGACACACCATTGAGTTACTGTGGCTTAACAAGTTATTGTGTTTCTGCTGAGCTACTGTCAATGACCACATATGTATTCGCTGCCTGTGACAAACACAAGGTAAAGTGCTCTAGCTTGAAATCAGTGACAGATACTGAGAGGCAAAAGCTGGCTTAGAAGCCAGCAGATCACACAGAGGGAAGCAGCTGCTGTAAGGGACAGAGACCACCTCAAGAAAACATACATACAAAACAAATAAATACAAAACAAACAAACAAACATTAAATTATATATATAATTATAATTATATAATATTATATATAATTGCATATAATTTAATATTTAATAATTTAATTTAAATAATTGATTTAATTAAATATATAATGATATATATGTGTGTGCGCTTAAGGAGAACATCCAGGAATGCTTTCAAAAATGGAATGACAGGACTAGGGAAAGTTATGGTAGATATTCCTCATCTCTTGGCCCACCAGGAAGTTTCTAAAACCAATGTGGAAAAAGCATTCAGGAAAATTAAATTGCAGGACTTAGTGTGACTAGCACAGCAGCCCAAAGAAGGCCAGGGTCATAAAAACTATGGAAACCAAAGACTGCCCTCAGTTAGGAACAACCAAGGAGACGGGGT
Organism: Cyrtonyx montezumae; assembly: GCF_038088225.1. NCBI lineage: Eukaryota > Metazoa > Chordata > Aves > Galliformes > Odontophoridae > Cyrtonyx > Cyrtonyx montezumae. The sequence goes on along the minus strand of NW_027072078.1, from coordinate 16,691,358 downwards.
GCAACCCAGCCTGCAGCTCTGGAGGACCAGCCCTAGCTCAGATGGAGCTTTGCAGCTGGTTCCCTCCTAACAAGCTATCACCTTGGAGATGGGCTGCAAAGCAAAGATCAGGCACCCTGCAGAGACATGGAAAGCTACTCACTGGCACCAAGGTGCCCTGCATCTGACCACAGTATAAGAATGTGAGAGTGGGAAGCCTGGCCCAGGAGACACCATGGGCTTTTACCCAGACTGCTGCAAGGTGGCAGTTCACATCAGAACACCTTTGGTTGGGGAAAAAAAGGCAGGTGTCATCTGAAACTTGCTCCAGCCATGATCTTCAGGACTGGTGGTATGAGTCCTACTGTGAACATGCTTTCAGGAAACAAGTAATAGGACAGAGTCCCTTTAGGACTAGGTACATTTGTCATTTCCAGATTCCTCATACAGTCTCAGTAGTGATCTTTCAGTTCTTTTTTTGATCGTTATTTACTAAAGTAGCTGCAGCTTTTCCAGTACTTTCTGCTAAACTGTTACAGCTTCAGCTTTATCCATGGTTTAATAGAAGCATGAAATACCTAAGTGATTTCTATTTAACAGATGAAGGGTTGTCCCCACCCCCTGTAGCTAGAAATGAACTATTTTCTGTTTATATCTCAAGTAAAAAATTGATTAGCACAACTGGCAGCATGCAAACCCAATGCTGTCCGTAAGCCCCTGTAAAAAAAAAGCTACGCTGCCGCAGAAAGGTTGCCCTTATGTTTGAGGGCAGAGTGCTCAGAGTCTAGACAGCTATAAGCTTGTTCAAGGAACCCAAGAAGGCAGCAATACTCTATTTTCTTCTGACTTCTCACAGAAAGCATAAAGGTGATATAACTTTTCTTTCTTTTTTTTTTTTTTAAATAAACCATGCACTGACTATGTGCTTAGTCCTGAGCAGAACACAAGGAATGACATGGTTTGTGCCCCAAGGTGCCAACCTAAGTACTCAGACACCACAAAGGGACAGAAAATATACTTGCTGACCAAACAGCATATTTCACAAGCAAAATACTGAGTGGTTTAGAAACCTCATTTAATACTTTAGAGGCATACTGTAACCTTTCTTGGCAGATTCAAAGGAAAAGACTTTGGGGAAGAGGAAATACATACATGAATAAGCAAGTTGCTGGCTAAGTCAATGAATGATACTCCTCAGAGGGAAGGAAGAATAACAACTACAGATAAAACATGCAACAGAAACATGGCGGGAGCCATAGGTCTTTTTGGACAGTTTCTATTCTGTTCACAAAAAGAGAAGCAGGTAAGGAGCATGCATACAAACCGTACAAGGTGTACCTAAACTCTTAAAAAGGACCTGGTCTTTAACCGTTTTAAAATCACTGAGATATTAAACATTTTTTCCACTCATTTGGTTGTTCCTTGTGAACAGCAGAATAAAAGCTGCTCTACTTCTTTTTTCCTTGTTCATGTGACTACCCCTTGAGATCTACACACAGCAATGATTACTCAATTTACATCTGATTTAGTATCTTAATACTGCAACTGTGATTTTACATAACATTTCTGCTTTTGTCTCTCATTTACCTAATTCATACATATATTGAGTAACGGGTTGTCTAGAGGAAAGCAACCTATTTCTGCAGGAGGTCACTTGGATTTCCATTGAGTTTAATATATTAATTTCTTTCTAGCTGCTAGCAAAATATATTTTGGTAACTAAAATACTGTATTTTCATTCATTTACATAATAGTGGACTGAATTCATCCTGCCTTCAGATATTCATAAACCATAATCACCGATAGGAATGGATATATTTTACATGAATATCTGAGGAAGTAATTTCAGTACAGTACTTTTAATTGTTTTTAATTTCATAATCTTTTTTCAGACGGACATGGTCTATAATGACATTAGCAGTCTGATTCAAACCTGCATCTTTTATCGGGAAAAGACTCATTTGTATTTTTTAATCATAGACCAGGAAAATTTTAGAGGCAGGCAAGTCTTACAGCTAAATAAAACCAAATAAAATAAAAATCCACCTCTTGCCAGTAAATTGAGGACATCTGATGCTGAACTTACCAAGACTCAAACAATATCTAACTTAGTATTATCTTTCAGGGCATTCTGCTGGCAGCGAATTTGTCAAAAACACCATCCTCTTAAGCTAAGCAAGCGTTTCTTCCTTCTATCTTATTCTACTATGCTGGATTTAACAACCTCTCCTTCATAATTAGTATTAGTAATTGCACATAAGGACAGAAACAGTCTCAGAAATGAAAAAAAAAATCTCCTAAATTCAAAGGAGTAAGAGACCAACTCAGGAAGAACAGACAGACTTTGCAACATGCATTACCTTGTCCACTGATCAAACCACCTGAGTTAAAACATTGCCTGTTCAGAACTATCCTACACCTCCCATGTAATGCTGAATTGACCAAGGAAGCTGCCCCTGGAGGGTTGTAAACAAACAAACAAAACAACTATGAGGGAGATAAATATGTAGTTTATGAAATACTGAAGAAGAAATGTAGCCCTTTCATATTACAAAATCAGGATCTTACTGATGACCAAGTGTGACCTTTGGAGAGAGTAGATACCTATCTTAATGTTCTTCCATTTATCTCAGTGGTGACAGGACATGATTACCAACACACACAGGATCCTGCCCCCTAAAGAAAGTCTTGGCTCTAATGAGATCAGTGCATTTCTGCCCATGAACTTCAATGAGAGCAGGACTTTACCGTTGCTGTTAAATCTGAGGAAGTTTCAGAAGCTCACTTTTGTCCACATTAGTTCCATATTTGGTGAAATGATTAATAAAACCAGATAACTACCTCGTGTATATTAAATACTGTATTTTATTTGATTATGTAATTTTCTCTACTTGTAACTATTCTGTGCTATTTTCTGAAGTGTCATTAAAAAAAAAGGGTAGAGGGAACCCTCTGAAGGTCTCCCTGCTCAACCTCCTGCTGAAAGCAAGGCTGACTGCACAGACCAGGTTGTTCAGTTTCTTAACAGGATGTCCTGATGGCTTCAAAAAGGTCATGCTCCTCTTTTAAGATGGACTTACATCTGCAGAAACTTTGCAGACCATAATTAAGTTGCAGATCTAGTTCTCTACACTGATTTAATGGAATTCTCAGGCTGGTGCAATTTGTACTTTTCAGTAAAAAAAAACAGACCAGTCATTGTGTACATCATACCCAAGGAAGGACTTTGGGGTCTTTGCTATGCAAGTACTCTGCTTGTCAAACACTAGTCATTGTGCAACACTGGGTTCCAATAAAATGTCTCTCACATAATATGAATTTTAATGCAGATTCATGTTTTCCAACCCCAGAACCTACATACTACCTTCTGTTCTGAATTGAGTCACCTGTATATAGCCTACCACTCTATGGGATCAATGCTAATTTGTGGCCCTTGAATAACTTGGGACATGGGATTGCAGTATGTCCTGATGCACTTAAATCTAGTGCATAAAATTAACTCATAAGGAGAATGTGATGACGCAGGGGCTGGCTGAGAGTTCAGCTTGAACCACACAAATCACTAAGCCACACACCACTACTGACACCTAAGCCAGCTGGCTTTAAATCTGTGTCATGTTCTTTTTTCCCCAGTAATCAAAAGCCAAGCAGAAATGCATATGAGGCTACATTAAGTTTCAACATGCTGAAGGGGTGTAAGAAATGCATCTCAAGGGATTACATTCCCTTACTACCTTTGGGGAAAAAAATGGATTTTTAAATTAATTGATTAAATTTTAATACTGTAACAACATAATGTACTTAAAATATAGGAGAGAATGAGGTTAGGAAGACAGATGTGGAATACTTTCTATGTTTTAACCATGATAATAACCAAGAGTAATACAGATGGATTTATCTTACAGTAATTTGTTTTCTTTTTAAGAGATTCCCTTGAATCATGTTTCCATTCTGTTTGCTTCCTGTCCATTTTAATGATATTATCTTTTTTACTAGAACAAATAATCATGAAAACAGAATAAAAAATGCAGATTTTTACTAGAAAGCAAGACTTTACTTTGTTTCCAATGACCAAAATATAAGCAATATAAGCAAAGCCAGGGAAGGAAACAATACCAATTGTACTCAAAGCCACAGTTACCTCCATGACCAAGACATCACGAAAATTATTTCAGAGACATTCCCCAGGTAAGCAATGAGCATTATAGTCTCAGAAAAACCATGGGGATATGGAGTGTGAGACATCAGTCTGTGAATTTATCCATTTACCTTGACTAGCTCAGGCCCAGCAACTGCTGCAGTAGGTATCAGTCAAAAGCCTTGAGAACTGTTAACACTAGTGTTAAGAAAAATACCACTATAACAGTAAGACACTGTAATGCCCATGGGTGACAAAATGTTGATTTGATATACCATGAAAACCCAGCATCCACAGTCACATGCAGTAACATAGCTGAAAACAGACCCAGAGGGATGACCAGCACCTTCTGAGTCCCGAGGCCTCCACCTTCAACAAGAACTCATGAGTTTGCACAACCTGTTTTCTTTTGAATTAAAATTTAGTGGTAGAAAGAGGAAACCTAGCTGCACAAAACAGCACATTCCAGCTACATTTCTTTGTTCTGTACTTACAACACCAAACCTGGAATCCACTGAACAGAATCTCTGTTCAAGAATCTCTGTTCAAGAAGAGGAATATTCCCTGCCTGGCAGTCTTGGCTTCACAGGTTGTTTCTAATTGACAGCCTTGTACTAGAAAGCAAAACTCAGCTTAGACCAAGCAGAGAAATCTTCAAGATTTTCAGTAATTTTGGTTTGTTTGCTGTAGAGAATTACACATCCAAACTGATTTTGTTTGCCTCTCCATCCCTGCTGGTTGTAATCTCATTTTTTTCTTGATATTAAGGGAGACTGAGAACAGGAATTCTGTGCTGTGGCATTACTTCAAAGTGCTTACCAAAGACTTATGATAGACTGTAATAAATCACAAATAGAAAGCAAGGCATGAAATGCAACTTCCAAGTCATTCTTAAGCCCTTACTGATTTTGGGGTAGGCAATGAGCTGACCTACATTCTGTACTGCATCACAGATATCCCTAGGCCAGAGCGGTCTCCCTACCAAAAACCCCTCCATTACCCTGGCAGGATAATACACAGGCCAGTTTCACTGCATTTATGGTATTTCAAATAGCCGTATCTCCGTTTCCTAGGATCATGTTTAAAAGCATCAAGCCATCACACCCCATCCATACAGAAAAGCACCACACTGGTATGAGTATGCAGAAGCAAGGCAGGCTGCTACTGCTGGGCAGCTCTGAGCCTTGCATTAGGTGGGCACAGCTGGTGGGACATGGTCTCTGAAGCAAAGTAAAAGCAGTGCCCCAGTGAAGAGCAAGCTGAGGGCATTAGGATGAGACTTTGGGTGTTACTCAGAGGGCACAGCTTTGACATCGGAAGTGCTATTTCCAGCAGTTTCCAATACCTGGAATAGTATTGCGGCAGTTGAAGAAAAGGACTGATTTCATGTGCCATTTTGCAGTCCTCACTTCTTAATGTTCTTGATATAGGACAGTCTGGGATCAACACTCAGGCTAATGTTTTCAGACAAATGTTTTCCAGTAGTAGATTAGCCAAGGAAAGAAACCTCAAATCTCTATTTGGTTCTAAATGCCACATTGCAACCTGTCAGAGGCAGGTGAGAGTCATCTACCTCAGCTATTCATAACCTTGCATCAGCCTCTCAGCGTTCAGTTGTAGGTTTTTATTACACATTCTGGTATGCAGAGCAGCAGCAGATCTAAAATGAGAATCATTCAGAATCAATGAGGTTGGGATTAATCTGTCCTCCTGTCCGGTGCAAGTGTTGCCACAGTAATAAACAGAAATCTGATAACTTCATACTGTCAGCACAAAATGAAACTACGACCTTGACCTGTGCAACATCATCCACTAACTTTTTCATAACTTCAACATACCATACTACACAGCTATGATCTAATAAGAATCTAAAAGTAATTAACTGGAATTTTTGAAAACTGAAGCTTTAATCAAATATGTATTCTTATCAGGGTTGCAAGCCAGCAATAAATTGGGACATTTAAAAAACTGGGATCCAATCCAATCCGTGATCTGATCAGGGTTCAATGGTTATAATAAATTGGGAGTATTAAAACTGGGATCACATCCAACGCTTTATTTTGCCTAAACCACAGGACCTAGCAGTGCTGCAAAGTCAGGCATTCTCAATGGACAGATACGCCTTGTTGGATTAACCCTTTATAAAAAAGGGTCCAGAAGCTCAGGAACCATAAAAACACATGGTTTAGTACAGAGCTGAATGGTGAGAAGAGCAATTACCAACATTTTAACAGAAATCATCATGATAAACAGCCCTAATAATATTTCCAGACCTTGCAAGACTATTAACAGGCACAAAAAATACGTGGGAGTGGTAACAATTTGAACGTATTACAAGTGCACCCTGAGACGTACCATGCATTTAAAAATCATACTTCTGTTGTTCTGAGTTTCAACTTCTGACTCAAAACAATTTGGCTTCTGTACCACACTACCATGCCTGCAACTATTCTTGTTTTCGTTTTCATTTTCATTTCCAGTAATATACAAATTGTTTGTAATTAAATATAATGAGCTAACAGAAAGAGATGGAATGAGCTTCGTTCACAAGTATTCTCTCATATAGGAATGGTCTCTAAATGTTTTTATTTCCGTAAGATGCATTCCCTTCATACAGGGATCTCACAGCTGCAAAATTAAATCTGTTTGCCAAATATCAAAAACATATGTATTGATTTTTTTAACGATGGGAACAGGCAACAATCCCCAGAGCTGATAAGGCAAGAAAAGCTCTCTTCAATTTCTGGAAGGTTTCTGAAAAGTAAAGGAAACTCAGTCTTTAATGCAAAAACTGAAACCATTTGATTTTACCCAAACTTGAAATTCTCTGTAACTTAAGCATTCAGTTCAGACATTCAGAAAGCAAGGGCCAGATGTTCATTCTGTATCTCTAACATTCCATACAACTCAACACTATTAAAAAAGTTCCTCAATTAATTCCAGTAATGGAGTACAAAACCAAGACCGACTAACAAAACCGGTACACCAATGAACAAATGAGGAGTATAATTTTTTTACACAGGGTGCCTCCGTATTCACCAACTCATACACTCGTATTAAAATCACCCCACGTTCAGTAAGGTGTCTTATTTTGTGAAATTTTATTCTAATGTGAAGGAAATGTTCAACTCTGCTGGAAGAGAGACTTCAGTCTCAGCAGGACTGTTCCAGTAAAATAATCCCAAACAGGGAAAAAAATACTTTTATTTCAATTTATAGTCAGTTTATTTGCATTTGAAAGGCAAACAAATTATTATGTATAAAACTCAATTGCCTAATACATTTTTCTAGCTTGTTTTACAATGATTTTAGACTTTATAAAACTTATAGGCAACCCCAAATCTTGTTTGGGAGGAAAGAAAAAAGGGGATCTCTTCCAGTGTTTAATAATGTGGAGAACATCTTGTTGTTAAAATGATAGATTCTGAGTAATTTATACAGTACACACTAAAAATACAGATTTGAGTCAGCTTGATCAAAATAAACCGCAGACATAGCATTTGCTTTTTCCTTTTATGGGCAGATTCTAGACCTTTGGAGTACATGTTTTACTACAGCCAAACTCTTTGAAGCATGAACAAAATAATAAGTTCATTTAAAGTAGGGCCTCAGTCCAAGGAACCACTTGACCTGTGTGAGGGAGGACAAACTGCAACCTCAAAGAACTGCATCACACATCAAGTCAGTCCACCTAAACTCTCTGTGCCATGAAGTTTTGACTTTCTCTGGTAAAGTTTCAGTGTTACTGCATTGCTGTGGCACAGGGAAAAGCTGAGGAAGGTGGGGAGAGAAGGAGAAAACTGTGAAATTCAGAGGAGGTGCTGACTTCATATTCAATTGGACACAGATAAAGCTATTACTAAACAAGGAATGCCTAACATCCTAAATTCCCTTTAACCACTTGAAGCCTGCAGAAGTAGCAGTCATATAATGAAGTCCTGCCTTTGCAATGAAAGGCCTGGGGCTGAGGTCTGGAACAAATTCCTGGCCTGACAGGGACTTTTTAGGAACCTGGACAAGCAGCTGCACTGCCTGCACATCAGATTCCCACCCCCGGGACACATTTTTTTTCCTGCCAGATTTTGTCTCTGCTACTTCAACTGTATGTTCACAGGGTCAGGCTCAAGCTTCTCTAACAGCAAGGAGCACAATGAGATCTTCATCTTGCTTGGGACTGCTAGGGAATACAAGCAGTAAAAAATAATGATGATAATGATGTCAGTGTTTTAGCAGAGGACACAAAGCTGTGCAGAGAAGTGCAGCTACACAGCAGTACAGAGACCTGTGCTGAGCAGTGAAAATCAGAAAATGAGGGAAAAAATAAGCATTGCTAGGCTGGAGAAATATTCAATTTACTTTAACTTTCTAAGGTTCAAATCTGAAACTCAGTGTCCCATACGAAGTTGTCAAGCAAATCTATGCTGTGGACCACTGTGCAGCAAGTCCAATCCTTTTGGGAAGCATCTGCACTAGAGAATAAGTGCTGTATGCTCTGTCTGCATACGCCTACTAGCTCTAACACATTCTGGATGTGTCAGACTTGTTGCATGGCAAAAGAATTGTACTGCACATGTGCAAGCACAGTAGACAACTCCAGCCTACTCTGAACATGATGGACTTAAGTTTCTGCAGGTCACCCACATGAGATCTGATGTTTCCTGTCAGAGACAGAGTCACTGGGTTTGTATCACACAGCCAATCCATAATCATGTAGCGATCAAATCTGACATTTCTGCATGTCTGTAAATCTTGTCAAAGTGTCTGGAACAAAGCTGCATCCAAGAAAATAGAAAATTATGTCACACTTGTCCCTGGAATTCTGTGAGATATTATTGTTACCTATGCAGTACCAAACAAAAAAAACCTTTGTAAAACTCTGAGATGACCTACTCCTATAAACTGAAAATAGTACTTCCTTCTGAAAAATATTTCTCAGCTGAGATCTTGGAACAGTATTCTGTTTTCTGGAGATGTGCCAAGCATATAGTGAATGTAAAACCAACCTCCAAAACCATGCAAGCTCCACAGCTGCTAAGATGCTGAAACGCACTTGATCATTAATCCTGTCACACCCAGCCCAGAAATCAATTACTCTGACCACTTCCACTATTGTCCAAAAATGGACAGCTCAGCCTTAAAAAAAAATTGGCAGATGAAAAATCTTAAGTACATCTTAGTATGACAGATTCTGAAATATTTAGATAGTCAGCATTTAAGAAAACTGAAGCTTAAGCAAACTAACTTTAAAACTGTAGTGATTAGATTGAATATCTGAACAAAGATTACTTATCTAATCTAGAAAAGGTAAAATCAGGTTTGTGTTTAAATGAACTCTAGAAAGGTTAATTGTTAGAAAAGCAATTTGTATTTTAAATACAGGATTTGTTTTCAGGAACCAGGGGACAAAACAAGGTGCTTTTCTACCAACATTTCTGTAGCCCATTAGTTCTGCTACTATGTTTCTTACAGTTTTAACATACAACTTATTTGAAAATAGACCAGTTTTTGAGTAAAATTCAGCAAAGGCTGGTTTTCTAATGATGAGACCAAGTATGCAGAACTGCAGTTAGTGAAGTCATAGAACCAGAAAGATCTATGATGTGGATGTGCTGCAAGGTTTTCTTTGCCAATATGTGCATTAAAATCTTGGATTTGAATTACATTATAGAATTACTAAATCTTGAGATAGAGCTATAAAACTTGTCTACTGCCTTATCATCACTAGTTGAATAGTTAACAACAAAGCAGAAAGCCTGAATTATGTTTAAAACGCATAATGTTCCCATTCACTGATTTTATTCAGTTCATAGAAAAGTTGAAAAAGACCTCCAAGATCATCCAGTCCAACTGTCCACCTACCACCGATGTCTCACACAAAACCATGTCCCTCAGTACAACATCTAAATGTTTCTTGAACACTCCACTACCACCCTGGGCAGCCTGTTCCAGTGCCTGTCCAATCCCTTGGAGAAGTATTTCCTAAAGTCCAACCTGAATTTTCCCTGGTGCAACTGGAGGCCATTCCCTCTAGTCCTATCATGAGTTACATGAGATAAGTGGCCAATCCCCACCTCACAACAACCTCCCTTCAGGTTGCTGTAAAGAGCAATAAGGTGTCTCCTGAGTTTCCTCTTCACCAGAATGAACAGAGTCCCCTCAGCCATTCCTCATAAGACTTGTGCTCCAGACCCCTTACAGCTTTGTTGTTCTTCTCTGAACATGCCCCAAGGCTCATTATCTTTCTTGCAGTGAGGGGCCCAAAACTGAACATTGTTGTATTGGAAGTTTGGTGTCACCAGAGCTGAGTACATAGGGATGATCACTTCCCTGCTCATTCTTACCCATATATGAGAACTGGCTAACTCATGAAACTTTATTCTAGGAAAGATAGCTTCCCATGCATTATAAATGATTCCAGAAGGGTTCAAGAGTCAGTCTGTCAACATTTCTATGTGGGCATCAATGTAATACAACTATGTTCTTATTTCATTTAGAGAGTTGAAGTGACATGCTTCTTTTTGTAGCACGTACTGCATAGCTTTGAGGCTAATGTAAGGAAATTTTCTTCACTCCTTTTCATTTTATTATTTTTTAATTTTTAATCCTCAAGCTGTATTGAAGTTATATTACCTGATAGAAAATAGAGCATATTTCTATTTTGGTGCATTATGGAAAGAGAGTTAAATAAGTGGGTTAAAAATACCATCTTGGTTCATCCACTTCCCAACACACCTGCTGTTCTCCATTTCAGTCATAAACTCTTCTAGGTCAAAACTGAAATCTTTACTAGAGAAACCAGAATGATGAAGACATTCAGCTGCCAGTTACTAATGCAGTCTTACCAAGTTACTGTCAATCAATGACTGTAATTAAAAAACAATAAAAAAAAAAAAAAACAACTCCACAGAATGCTAAAGAAATATTAAGAACAATTATCTCATGTCCAATTGGAACATTAGACCTCTATACAGAAGGGTTCATTCCTTGCAGCCTGCCAACATTTTACTAAATGACACTGGCCCTTTAACAGATGGGATACATGCTTCTTAGCTTGCCAGGATCCTAATAAAAGACACTGGCTTCTTTAAAATGAAGGACACATACCTCTCAAATTGCCAGTACCCAAATTGGGAGTCAGCAGTTTAAAATAAAGGTGCTCATCAATCTAGTAAAATCGAGGAAGCACTATAGAAATTTAAAAAGAAATGGTACAGTTTCTCTTGCCATTACTTAGCTTAGATGAGCTAAATACTTAAAACACTGGCTAAGCATATACAGTAGAAGCACTGTAGCAACTGGATACCTTATTAGCTTTTAAAATGAGTAGAACAAATCTTAGCAGCAGACTTCAAGGGTTGGGGCTTAGATTTATTTTTTTCACCTTAAATCCATTAGCTATCAATCTACTCACACAGCTGACCATGCACTGCATGACTCACATGAAAGCAGTGTCCTTTCCCTGGTCTCTGGCCAGCAGAACAAAGGCTGGCCAGTGTGCTCATCTGCACTGGGAGGAAAGATTTGTCTGCTCAAAATGAACTACATCTGCTGATCTCCTAGGAGCAGGATTCTCCAGTTTTCAAAGACACCTCTGAAAGCTTTCTCTATGCACTGACAACCCATAATACTACTGCTTCAAAAGTTTTTCAGGAACTGCAGAAACCTGCTTAAAGCCAGCTCTGTGGGCATTTCAACTTTTCTGACAGCAGCCATCAGAAGGAGGCAATGACCCTCACTGGAATATCATGAAGGACCACCTGGATTAGTAGGGGAAGGGGAGAGAGAAGCCTGCTAAGACTTGTGAGCACTTACAAACTATCCCAGACATGGACAGACTTGCAAAAGGGGAAAATTACACATCTTTTATCTGGAAAGGTAACAAAGCTGGTAAATTTGGGCATTAAAAGGGAACCTTTTATGAACAAGACAGGAAACTGGTCTTATTCACATCAGAAGTTCCCTGTACTTCAGTCATGGAGTCACACTTCAGAAATAGTGCAACTCACTCCTGGCACATACCAAACAGTGCCAATGAACCTCAGCCTCTTGTCTTGCCCAGCATCCCCATCCCTACCCCTTGATTGCTTGCAGACCTCCCTGCTGCTGACTCTTCAGACTACTTTTGACTATTTAAACCTGCTTTCTACCTGTTGCCTGCCTATTCATCATTTGCTGACTAGATACTTCTGCAACATAGGGCTAACCAGCAAACTCTTGTGCAGACAGGAACATACTGAAGTACAAAACCTGTAATCTAGTGGCACAGCCAGATGAAGTCAAAAGGTCTGGTGTACTAAAAAATACAGCAGAGTCTGTCAGGAGAGAAAGACTGAGGTTCTTGCTTTAGTGAAATACAGAAAAAGAAAGTAAATCTGCTGGTCTGAGGCATGGCCAGAGGTGAAAGAGATTTTGAAGAAACTCATCTTGACTAGTTTAGCAGAAAATAAACTCTGAATAGCACTTATACACTGAAGTGCAGAGAAGCTAGAGCAAGAAGGCAGGCTTCCGTAATACAGCAGCCCTGACTCAGCCAGGAGACCAGTATAACGCTGTCTGCTGCCAAGACCTGTCTCCAAATCATAGGCTAGGATGCTTCCAGTCAGGCAGCCTGACCATTTACTTGAGGCAGTCCTTGCTTTGAAGTTTTTCTTCTGACAAACTAAGAAGCTGTCATCATTTACTCACCTCTCACGTTCATCTTTCATTTTCTCTAGATCCTCTTCTTTAAGTGTGTCATGCTTTGGATTCCCCTTCTGATCTGCTTTACCACTTTTATCTTCTTTTTTCTTTCCAAATCTGTTAAAGATATCAAGGAAGAAGTCAGGAGGAAGTAATTACCAGAAGAAAAAACAGTACTTAACTATCATAAAACAGAAATTTTAGGCAATCACAACACGGAGAGCTTTTATCTTGGTCAGTCCTAGATCCCATGCTGCCAAAGAAGTTACCAATTTTAAACAGTCCATGTACATTAGGAAGGTCTAGTTATATACTGATTTGGTCTCTGAAATTTTTAAAGATGCTGTTTGAAAAAGTAAGCACTGAAGCCTAACAGACCAGAAATGCAAGGTACTGTGTAGCTGGACTATCATCAGTGTACGTTTTAATGCAGCTGAAGGTTCTTCCTACCATATGACAGCTCTTGAAGAAATAATCTGCAATGACTACAGTAGTGTAAGCCAGATCAGACTGCATGTCCTGCTCTTATCAGTATCTACTGTCTCTTAAATCATATCTGGTCTTAATTTAAAGATTTGTTCTTCGTTTAAATAAGCTTGCTATCAGAAAGAATAAAATCTTGCTATAGTTTGAAACTACAAAATGAGACAGTTCACGTGAGCTCTTTTAAAAATACTTCTGTCTTTTTCTTTCTGCCTAGTAATGTACTATCATTTAATATTTATGCTGTGAAACTCCTCCAGAGACCCCAATCAGTTCAGGGGTCCCACTGTTTTACACGTTGTACAGATATGCATAACATATCAGCCTGCTTTACGCAGCCCGTACAAGGTGACTAAACTAGAGAGCCACATTTCATTTCTGATAGAGGTAGGCAGAATACTGGGGTCAAGTATGTCAGATGTGCTCATGAATAATGAGTCAAAAAGTATAAAAGCCTCCCTTCCTCTACTCCAATCTGAAATTCTCCATTCAGTAGGAAAACAAATGACCAGTGTCTTTATATGCAAATCAATGTGTACTTTCATGTAAATCAATAACAGTAACATACAAAATAGTAACAATTTCTTTATGAAATATACCATATTGCAAACTAATTACTCTGACTCAAAATCAGAAACTCTTCTGCAGTACTGCCTTGGTGATTTTTCCTTCATGCATTTTTTCTACATCATCCCAAGCTGCCTCAAGAAGAAGAGCTGAACTACTATGCATATACTTCACTTGTAAACCATCGACTATAGGTTTCTCCTCTGACCAAAGAAAAATCTTGCAAATACTCTGTTGTCAGGCTTATAAGTTACCAATCCCAGTATTTATTGCCTTTAATAAAAAATTATGAACTTATGAGGAAATGAAGTTCATATGGATTCTGCAACAAGTCTTCCATGCAATAAGAACTTGGCTATAAAGGGAATGATGACACCAGCCAACCAAACAACAAATAGGACTGGGATGAGCACCAGTGGGCAGCACCTCAAGGCACTCTGCTTTTGAGTGGTAGTGCATGATGTGAAGGCCTCATGGTAGTTTTCTCAAGAAAGGCATTTTGGTCATAATCCAACTCTTGTACTTTGTATATATTCAGTCTGATTACTTTTCTCCCACTGTTTCAATTATAGTTTTGTGGAGTCTCATATTTGACTGTGTGTATTGATTCTGAAAACATTATTCTTGGGCATACCGTATTGCTGCAGGGAGTTGAATATGTTGCATACTCGGGAGAAATGAAACAACAAAAAAAGTTCAACATACTTCCCTTTCAAGTCTATCTATTATTTCTTCCTTACAAAGGAAACTAATTCATTTTAAATAAGACAAAGTAAAAATCTTGAATGTACTAATGGGTAATGTGACAACTCTGCAAAAATAGTGCTGTCTGTCTGCCGGTACAGCCACTTTCTCATAAATTGGCTAGTTCCACTTTAATTGTAAATCAGAAATAGTGAGCTGGTCTTGAAGAAAAAAACAAAAACAATTTGTTGCTTTAAGGTGTGTTTTTTGTTGTTGTTTGGTTTTCATTTTTGTTGTTGTTGTTGTTGTTATTGTTGGTTTTTTTCCTATTTTCAACTTCACATGGGATTTGTGAAGACTTACAGTTTTTACCTGTAATACTAAGTATGCAGCATATAGCTCTAGGCTAGAGAAATGTTCACATTTTTGGCTTATTTTTCATGTTGCTACATCATAAGAATCCATTGCTTTTTATTATTACTGTAATACGTTTTTCAGCCCAACAAAGATCTTTCACAAACATTAAAGAATAAGAGGAGCAAAAAATTAACACTAAAGAAAAGCAATATACAGTAGAAAGCATTAAGCCACACAGACACAAAAATATAATCTCTGCCTGAATTTATGCACCCTGTCCTAAAATTTATAGTCTGGTTACTGATGTGTTCTAATTGCCATGGGCTTCTGATGATAAAAATAACTTTCACTGATTGTAATTTTGCTTGGTTTTCTGCACTACAGGCTTAATGGTTCTTTAGTGCTTATAGGACAAAAAAAAAGAAAAAAAAAAGGAGTACTTGCCCAAATGGGTTTGATCCTGTTCTCACTGAAATCAGTGACAGCCCCACTGGTGACTTTAACAAGGACAGGATAAAATCTATTGTCAAAATTATACTATGGAATTAATCAAATTCATATTAAAGTTCTATGAGAACTGAATGGCTTTAGGACTTTAAGTTTACAGTTCTCCAGGCAACAAATAATTGGATTCTGGTAAAATATGCCTTTTATAGTAATACTATTGACAGAAGCATAAAAACATTTGTGAAAAGATATATGGCACATAAATTTTTAAAAGGTCTGGTTTGTTATACTCAACACAGCAGAATTCTCTTTAATGTCAGAATTGTTACTTTTAAAACCTTACTCATAAATGGCGAAATATAATTACAAGACCTGAAACAAATGGATCGGTTGCATCCTCTCATTCTGCATCCATCTATTACCAGTTTATGCTAAATGAATCCACTTCTAATTGTAATGACTAAAACGAAATATATCTTCTCCGTTTGCTTGAGTGACTGTCTCAGTTCTCTGATTATCCACTGTAAATGCCTGGGAAGTACTGTGAAAGAAGTGAAAGCCTAATGGCCCAAGCATAGTTTCCAGTTGAGAAAATTAATATTCCAACAACTCAGAGTACAGTCCTGTACACAAAATTATAAAGGAATTTTATTTAACTGCTCAGACCTCAGAGTGATGATATATCCTTATGGGAAAAGTCCATATGCAACAGCCGAGAACATGCTATAGCACAGTGAGGGATTATCCTATTTCTTTGAATTTCCAAGAAGAATATGGGTGTTCTACAAATAACATTTTCCCTGTAGAAACATTAAATGAATGAAGACTCTGAATACCAAGCGTACATCATCATCTTGCAGTTTTTATTACCATTGAATTGACTATAGTATAAAGGCTAATGTATGCTTCATTCAAGGCTTTTATCCCTGTTTCAGGGGATAAAAGTTAAAACAAACTTTCTATAGGCCTGCTCTGTTATATTTGGGACAAACGTCTTACATGCAAGACCTAAAGCTGTGGTCATGGCAACACTTCATTTCCATGTGGAGCTGGGAGCTTCCAGATCTCAAACGTATTGATATTTGCTTCAAGGATTAAAGAGCAGGCAGGTCTATGAAATCCTGGACTTCTAAGCAAGAAAAACATCTGTTGGGTAGAACCCTAAGCAGCTTGTAGACTAAAGTTAGCAACTTGGATTTCTTAGTTAATTCAGTTGCCTTAGATCAGTAGGTGTCACTGCAGCTAACAGCACATAATGGAATTGTAAACAACTGCAGGGAAGTAATTCAAGAAGGCAGAGGCCATACAACATAGTCAAGCAAGATACATAGCCTAACAATGTCATAAAATCTTGACGTGTCCAAAAATGATCTGTGAAAAAAGCAGACTGATTTGTAAAGTACATGTAACAAAAGCTCTGGCTCCTACTCATTTCACAGAAAATGGGGAAAAATGCTGGGATTATTAAAGCAGCTCCCTTATGAAAGACTAGAAATAACCCTTAAAATTAAATTTAAATATGAGTAAGAATGAATGAGTGAGCAAGAAAGATAAAGATACTAATAAGGTATGATTTTCAGGTCCACACAGGGACTATAAAAAGCTTATTAACTGCCACTACTGCCGTGTGTTTTAAGTTATTTTATCACTCAGCTTTACAGCAGAAGAAATGCTCTAGAAGCAGTGCTGTGCTTTGATTAATCTCTTTCATACATACACTTTTACAGAGTATTAAACATTGCTGCAAAGATCCTTAGTGAGTCAGACTAGTTTGTGATTACAGACCAGGCTCATTTTACATTTATGTTAATAGCACCATTAATGAAATACATCTTTTATGTTTTTAGTGGCTCTCTAAATACCTAAAAGGTTTATTATTAAATGTTTACTTATTGGACAGAAGCAAGCTATTGCATATTACACTGGTAAGATCAAGAGCTTTGCGACAGCTGAAACAAATAGAGAGTATGTTTGGGCAAAGGCTGTGGATTTTTTGAGTACAGAGCACCCATGACAATGGCTGGGCAACACAGTTCAAACCTGTACCAAAAAATATCCAAAATGATGGCAGTACCTCCCTGACATGAGTTAAACTTCTGTCAGAAGGGCAACTCTGTGCCAGGGGTAGGTGCATATCTCTTCTCCTTGCCCCACTGCCAGTGGCCAGGTTGCATACCCTCTGTGGAGGCTTCAGCCATGGCAGCACTGGGATGCCCCAGTCCAAGACTTACTGCAGTAAGATCTTCTCATGAGAAAGTCTTGCCCAGATGCTAATATTTAGTTGCTCCTGTTTTGTTATGTCAACTTTAAACATTTTTTTTTATTTTTATTTTTTAAATTTACAGTATCAAGTTGCTGGAATCTAGACTAAAAAGACTGATCTTCCAGATCAGGAATAACAGTGATCTTTTTAACAATTCTCATTAAACACAACCTCCTCCTTCAACCCATTTATTTCTTTGATGCTCAAATTAGCATCTTTTTTCCAGCATGCTGAATTAATTAGTACAGTGACAAAGAATTAGTACAGATAGGATCAAAGCTGAAACCGTATTTATCTGGAATGTGAAATTAATAGCAGAGAATATTAACCCTCAGCATTTCATGGAGCTTTCCACATGACATACTTAGCAAGCCTTCTAGGAGTCCATTCAAAATAAATCAACAGTGTAATCATTTTCCCCACTAAGTTTTGCTAAGAGAAAAATAATCTTGCCATGAAGTCTGCTACAATATGGAACTGTTTTTAATACATATCCTTCCACACTACTTAATATGTAACTCACAGGCATCAGTAGTACAAAGCAAAGAAAGCTAAAAAAAAGGCAGTTAACCACATTCATATGAATGCTTGGATTATCATATTATTTACAGACTTAAGGGCTAATGAAATAATTCCCAGCACCAAACCTGAAGAAACTGCTTGCTGTAACCCCTCACAGTGAAATAATCATAGAATCACCAAAGTTGAAGACCTTCAAGATCATCCAGTCCAACTGTCTACCTATCTCCAATATTTCTCACTAAAACATGCCCCTCAGTACAACCAACCATGTCAGCAATAATAAAAAACATCTTAATTTTCAGTATTTTTGTCTCAGATATTAACTGTTTCAGTATCAGATAAATGACTAGAAGTTTGCCATATAAAATGCAAGAAGTTGTTGCTCTACCTACAAAGTACAGAGCAAAGGCAGGCAACCTAAATAAATCCTCCTATTTTTCTTTACCTATCATCTTCCCTAACCTTTTAAGCCCTATATCCTTATTTTTTAAATGAGAAACTTTCTTTTAATTTAAATAGGCGCCACCACAATGAGTTACTGTAACTGCCAGTAACTAGGTATTAGGAAATCCTTACCACTGAAGTAGGCTCTATGCATCTAAAAAGTCAGGAATATAATGGTATGCTATGACTTGAACCACTTGAGTTAAAAGTGGCTGCTGCAAAACCACAAGGTTCATCTACAGAACCAGTGGCACAGAGTAACTCATCAGCCACTATGCAAACAGACAACAGAAGGGAGCCTGAGGGCTCATCTATAATATTTCAAGAGACTTGCTTTTAGAAAACACACTAAAGTAGTCTGAATGTTGGAGACAGTATTTATTAAGGAAGGTCATCTTTCAGTTTACTGTCTGACAAGGAAACTCATGCTGTTGAATGACAGCTTTCCATCCGTGTCCATGGAATGATGCTTCAGTCATTTGATGGCAAGTACAAGAACACTGCATCGTCTAACACTTACATGAAGAAATAAACACCTACAGTAATGTAACACAGCTATGATTTACAGCTTGTCCATAAAAAGGAAAAGTTGATTTATAGTCTGTCCAACGCACCAAGCTCTACCAGCTTGTCCACAAGAATGTGTAATTGTCCTCCACTCAAGTAGGATTTTATTCCTGTATTTTCTTCTTTTTCCCTGTTTTCATATAACATTAGCTATTTCCCCCTTTTTCTTCTACCCTACAGGAAAGCAATTTGCTGTGAAATGAATACTAACACTCTCCCAAATAGTGCACAGAAACATAGCTAACTATATTCTATACGGAGTCCACAAATGGCAACACAAGGAGAACAGGATAATCACACCCATGCCTTGGGTTGGTAACTCTACATTCCAAGAAAATAAAAAAGACTCAGAGTATTAAGGTCTTTCCCCTTACTCTGCTTTCTTAATTCCCATTTTCTCATCTCCACACTGAAGAAAAAAGAAAAAGAAGCAGACAGTTAGGTTAGCTATTAATTTTTTTCCAGAAATTTGTTATCCTCTGTCATGCAGGAGAAAGATAAATGCAGTTTCTGACTGAACCTATTCCTTTGAGGTTCAGTCAATAAGACAGAAAGTAGGAGACAGATTCCCTGTGCAGTCTGCAGGCGCTGCCAACTGCCCCTCTGGGACTCCTTGCTGACTTTGTGGTTTTCTCAGATGTGTGTGTGGAAATTCTGCAGAGTCCAGAGAGAGCCAACATCCCTCAGTGTCACACTAGACCCTCAAGCCACAGTGGGAGAAACACTTGGAAATGGGACAGGGAAAAGACCAGATAAGTGAGCAAAATAAAGCTTTTTGATTTCTGCTTCATGCTATTTCCTCATCACTTCTGTACCTCTTTCCCTACTACTAATGATAAAGCCCCAGAACTCACTGGTATATCAACTACACATGTATATGCAGCAGCATATGCATGTTTACAAGGTGAAGAACTTTCCATTTTCTTCTATCACAACTCTAAGGATATTTGCTGCTTTTCTTAGTGTTTCAGCCACTGAGGCACTAGTGGAGAGGCTCCACTTACTATTAAATTGTTTGCTGGGTCCTTTTGGCTATGGAAAAAGCTTGACACTTTGACATTCTCAGAATTGCAGATACAAAATGCAAGAGGCAAATTAAATACACAGCATTTGCAAAACAAAACTAAAACCTGCCCCATTTGCACTCAGAGCCATGATACTTCCAAGTGTCAGACTTGCTAATTATCTCACAGCAGCAGCACTCACCTTCTCAATTGTACTGCATGCATTCTTCTTGTGTGCCACAGGGAAGATTTGCTGGGCTTACTGGATCTTCATGAAGTGAAACTGCTCGTTGCAGATTCCAGCATGCTCTCCAGGAAAACATAGCTCTTGAAAAACAGCAGTAACACAGAGGAATTCTCTATGTTTGGAGTGAGACAACACCCTAGCCTTCATGAAAGCTCCATTCTCAGTGGGAACAGTCCCCACTTTAATGACCATCCATGTTGAGCATGTATTATAATACCCATCCTACAAATTAAGAAACTGAGGCATGAAGGGTAAAAATGATGTGCCAAGGTTAATAGGACCTAATATTTTTCTCTACTAATCACCTCAGAGCTGTAATTACAGTAAAGCTGCCTTGTTTTTCTTTCTGTCTGTCTGTCTGTCTATCTATCTATCTATCTATCTATCTATCTATCTATCTATCTATCTATCTATCTATTTTAAGGTACCTTTTTCCCTCTCATATTTCCTCCTATCCCCTTTAAGTTTCCTTTTTCTTATTTCCCTTTTCTCTTCAAGCATACTCTCTCTCTTCCCAACTCCTTGCTCCATTCTCATGCTACACTGCTACAGAGATGCTCCCTAGAAACTCAGAAATACTCCAGAAATACCTGGAGTTTTCTGCTGAAGGCTCCATGAAAGTAATGTGTCTTGGGAAACAGCACTCTTGCCTTCAAGACTCTGCACAGATACGTGCAGTAGAGAGATGCAGAGATCATTACAGTAGCTGAGCTGCCAAAGACAGACTGAGCACTTTCTCAGCAGGATCATTAGGCTATATTTGTGCTCTGCACTGCTTAGAGGACTTGAGAAATGCTGAACCAGGGTAGGACACAGTGAAGACTCAGAGCCTTGTACAGATGTTGAACTGAAAAGGGAGGCAAAAAAGGCAAACAGAAAAACCTAAAAGAATTGTTTTTAGATTAGACAATGAACTTACGATTTAAGCAGCACAAGTTCCAGCCCTTCAGCCTTAATGATAGCTGACATTTTTTTTTTACAAAGCAGTAACTTTCAAAATGATGCCAAAAGAAAAGAAGAGTGGAGTTACATATACTACATTTCTGAAAGACACATTTCAGTGTAATAACTAATAGGTGGTTTTGCATTTTTAAACTGTCAAAATCAGTCCTTCTGATAAATAATACTTTCCTTCCCTGGCCTTGGCTATTGTACATTACTAATTAGGCATAGTAGTTTGTGGTTAACATCCTTCCCTACAGATTTATTATTAGCTTGCATATTCTTTTCTGTAGAATTCTGCTAACGATAAGGTCTGCTGGAGGCCAACTGCATGAGGCCATTGGGAGGAGAAATCTGTTTGCCTGTCAAAACAGTGGCCATCAATTAGAACTCTAAACGTGATTCTTCTAAGTGTCTTGGATGGTAGCAGAGGTTTCTGGTGATGTATGAGGGGACTGGAGTCACTTTCATACCGTGGGAGGAAGCTTTCAGAAAAAACAGCTGTCCACATTAAACAAATTCACTGTTACCTTTCAGTTCAAGCTGAGAGGAACCTGTCTGGCTTGCCAAAATTCTCTCAGCTATTTTCCCAGAAATCTCAGCTTTAAAACATTTTATATGGCAAGCTGACAAAACTGATACTAGATTATCCTGTGGTTTGCTTAGGAAAATTTGACTTAGGATAGCTATAGCAACAGGAGAAAAACAATGAATTTGCTGAAAGACACAAAGCATCAAAAAAGAACCAGTGGAACAATGCACTTCCACTATTTATTGATTTAGGATGCAACCCTGGCACACAAATAGTGATTTCCCTTTGATACAAGCACCCAGCTCTCATTAGCATCAATAATAACCATGTGGACACACTGATGGGAATATGCTCCCGAGTATTTTGCAGGAAATTAACACCACTCGGGGACTGAAGAACACTCTGTCTGTCACTCAGACAGCCTTCTCTACAGTTAATTAAGCAAGAAACCTGTGCCACAGATCTCTAGAGGAAACCCTTCCCTGATCTCCTAAGTACAACAAGACTGACACAGAGCAAAATGTCAGAAGTGGGAGCTGGGAAGTAGAGATGTTCAGAGAAGCTGAACTTCAACCTGCCATTTGTGACTACATTCTTCCTGATTTTGCAGATAGTTACTAAAAATCAAACTGATTAGCTGTTGCTAATTTGAAACTTTGGAAAAGTAACCTACAGTATTTTCAGCTCTCAATACACTGAGGCTTTTGGTTATCAGTTATTTTCAGTGGAGGTAATTCCAGAATCATGGAATCAGTTATGTTGGGAAAAAACCTTAATATCAACAAGTCCAAACACTAACCTAACACTACCAAGTTCACCACTACACCATGTCTTTAGGCACCACACTGAGATGACATAAAAAAACAAGTCAGCAAACTGCTAGTCCTCTAGGACTCCACTGATAATTTCATGCAAATACAGGAAAAAGCAATGGACTCAACCAAGCTCACAACATGTAGCTCTGGCAGCTGAAAGATGAAGGTTCAGGATGGGAAGGCTTCACCCAGTTACTACACAATTTACTCTCTCATCAGGCTACGAAACTGGACTAAATTTAATAAAATCCTTTCCTCGTCGCCACTTTATATATGGAGAATAAATATGAGAATCAAAAAAGTGAAATTTTTAGTCAGTTATGTGAACTACAAAGTTCTGTCATATATGCTTTGAATAGTACCCATGTACTATGTGCCAGAAATTTTCTTTATGTTTTAGTGAAGACCTGGAAATCACTGCTGTTTCTTGAGCCTTAAAAGTAGTAATTCTGGAGCAATCAGAGGAATACTTTTTACTAGATAAGTTCAGAGAAAATTGGTAGAACAGTGCTTTAAAACTGCAAAGTATTTTTGTTTTGCTATTACAACTACTTAGCTCTAAGTTGCATAAAGAACATAAAATCTATTAAAACAAATTCCCAAAACCCTTTTCCTCCTTGCACATTTCCTGACTTTTGCCCACTGATTCTCTGCCACAGATGTACATAAACTATTTTTAGAAGAATTGTTATTAATGTTTATATTACCAGCCTGCTAGTTTTTGTGTGAAAATGTAGGGAGAAGTCTATCACTGTGCTTTCTTATTTAAATACAGTAATGCTTTGTTCACTGTACAAAGGCTCAGCTTCTTTTCTCATCACTCCACATTTCCATTTTGTAAAGTTATATTCATTCATTCAATTATTTGTAATTCTAAAAAACTGGTGCTAATTTTAGCTACTGTCCCAAATGAGCACAATAACCTACTACAAAATTCTACACTTCATCTCAGCACAAAAAGTCTGAAAAAACAACTTAAATATGGCCGATAAAACAAATGTTAAATTCAAAGCCTGTAACAACATACGAGACCAAAGAACACAACTCAAATATGTCAGTCACTACAGTCACTTATGATACAAGGGATGCCACAAGAAAATAAAATCACTGAATAAATAACAAAATGATGTTGATAAAAACTACTTTAGGGTACATGATCAATAAATGAACTTAATATTTTGTTTCCAAACTGTGCCTTATTCAACCACTATTTTTCCTGAATGTGTTAGTTAACAGCCTTTGTCCACCACAGAATTTGTAGGGAAAACTTTGGCTTACTTTAATTCACGAATTGAACACAATCATTATTCATTATAATGAGCATTATGCTTATTCACTGTTAACTGTAACTGATCACATGTATTTCTTCTACTTAACTTGTTGACTTACTCTTTAAAAACTACCTTCACAAGCAGGTAGGAGGAGAAACCACACTTCACATCCTAAACAATAATGTTTTGGCTTTGAGCCCAAAAATTTCCTGCATAAAACAACCCCACAACAGTATGAAAACAAATTAAACCGTCAGTGCTCACAGTTGAATTACATTCAACCAAAAGTATTTCATCTGTAAAAAAAAAAAATAACCTAGAGATCTGACTGCAAAACAACTTAAGCATCTGCAGATGTATTACTGGTCTTCTTTTATAAAATGAGTGAAGTGTGCTTAACTTATTAACTCTACACCATTTGATGTCTATATCTCACTTCCTTCAATTCATTAGCTACAATAGGTAAAACAGGGCTTTTTTCCTCATACTTCTTTAGTTGTCTTTGCATCCTTCTTGTAGCACTGTATTATTGCTAGGCATCTGGACAACTGCACTGAAGATGGGACAGATTTTTTTCTCTTTTTATCAAGCCAAGTTATTGATTCATGATGCTACGATGCTGTTTTTCTGCTGCATTGTCAGAACAAAAACATGCAGTTACCTGGCCTCAATTCCAGTTTTCTTCTTCCAATGGGAATTAAACCCTTTTACTCCTTTCCCTCCAGTTATGCTATTTCCTGCCATCTTCCACTTCACTTGTCCATAGCTGTTCAGTTGTG
Organism: Cyrtonyx montezumae; assembly: GCF_038088225.1. NCBI lineage: Eukaryota > Metazoa > Chordata > Aves > Galliformes > Odontophoridae > Cyrtonyx > Cyrtonyx montezumae. Next base: position 16,666,638 of record NW_027072078.1, on the reverse strand, counting down.
TCACTCTGCCTGTCTTCCAGCTGCTGCTGAATAGACAAGATCACTATGCCCAGTGATTCTCCTATTGAAATCCTCCTGGATTTCAATAATGGAAAGCTGTACACCTGGAAAAAACTATTCTCCCAAGTCCATTCACAACATCTGGAATTAACAACTACATCTTTTCTGTTTAAGTAGAACAGTAATATTGAATTAATGCACCAATGCAGCTATTGGAATTCAATTCTCTAGCAAAAACTGCTAATATTTAACAGATTGGTTGAAATTTTGATAAATATGAGAAAGCACAAGATTTCAAAAAGCGAACTTTTACATTCTGTATAGGACAGTGATAACTTTCATCTTACACAATGTGGCTAATAGTGTTTGAGAATGAAATGACAACAGAAAGGGAAAGAAGTAGAGATACCCTAAAGGATTCTCACTCAAGAAATATCAAGAAGCTAGAATGTAGAGTCTGAGACGCAAAATGCCTGGACAAAGGAAGAACCTGCAGTAAGTTGCAAAATATTTGCTTTTTGTCAGTTTTAATACAAAAGAACTCAGATGTAGAACTTAGACTTAAGAAATAAAAATGAGGAAAATACACATGAGATGAACAAAGATCAAATTAACTGCATGAATTCTATTGCAAGGGAAGATTTCCAGGGAGGAGAAAATACTGTCATTAAGATATGTTCCCAGAATCACTGATCGTTATGCATTAAATATTTTACTTCTCAGTGTTAGCTATAATTTTAAAAAAACATGTAATGAAGATCGCATTCTAATTTGTCTTATTAGTAAAATAAAATAAAATGAAGTAAACTGTACAAAGAGACCTGAACAACATCTACACCTGGGAAATTCTTCTCCCTTTTTCTAGAAGTTACCCTCCTGAACTTAAGCATGGCCTTGGAGACATGGAGCATAATCCTTCCATGTCCTTTTGATTCTAATTAGAGCATATGCAAAGGAATGCTCAACTCTCTGAGGTGGGGCCAAAACCAGAAAGATCTATTTCATTCTAGCCCTTCTTTTCAGTTCCCCCAGCAAATGTGGTGTTTACCATTTCATAGAACAGCTGCTTGAAACAAACACAAACACTATGTTTGTCCTGTAATACTCAAGTTATCACACCAGAGAAACTGCATGCTTCCTTTCATCAAAGGATATTTTACAGATGCATTATTTCCTCAAACATCAGAGAAAACTAATAAAAAATACTCTCAAAACAACTTTATCATCACAAGGAAGAGAATGGTCTTTCAAAAAGGAAAAACATGAACATAAATGAGGAAAGGCCTCTCTTATCATTAAGCACAGGATTAGGCTTCAGCATTTCACATACACTATTAATGACCTAATGTTTTGAACCAATCCTTATCATATCCCCTTGATGCTTTAGAAATTAAGAAAGCCCTTAGACCCCTTCATGAATCATAATCCTTTCTGAGAAAATGGTGTGTTCCTCCTTTTCTGAACATTCTGCATTATCCCAAATCAGAACCCAAAAATAACTCAACAGCTAATAGTAACTGAGATGACTCAAATTCTACTCAAATAGCCTCCCCCAAAGCTGCCGTCAGTCATTTTTACACAAACACACATACCTTTCTATACTTTTCAAGCCTTTCCACTAGAACAAAAATTAATTTTCTAGCTCCTGCAACATCTTTGCTGAGTGTTCACTATGAAAACAGTTAACACTTCTGAGTGGGAGTGGGTAGGTCCCCACAGCAATTTATTCTTCTGTACCTGGAAAAAAACCTCATCAGTAATGCAGGAAAAAGGACAAGATTGGATGGTGGAAAATTTTATTGCTTGGTTCCTCAAAGCTCTGAGTTCCTTTTTGCCTGTCTGCCTCATCTGGAACAATTTCACAACCAAAGAGAAAAACTCAAGACGCTGCGTTCAACAAGGATCAGGCAATCACCTGAGGAATAGGATCCATAGGGTTAGGAGAGACACGATGCCTGGAGCTCAAGAAGGAGTGGCAGCAAAGGGGCAGGCTGCAAATAGAATTGTTCCTTGAAAACTTGTTATTCTGAACTATGGCTGGATCTCAGGCTAAAGTTAAAGTTGAGTAACTATATATATATATGTATAAAACTAAATTATTTGATAGGTAGCATATATATAAAATAACTGAAGATAACCAATATGAGATTATTTAACAAACTTTACAGCTATGCTGTCCAAATACTGATAGAATTTAGTTTTCTTTCCCATTTCATCAACAAAAATAAGTCAGTAGTGGACAAATGGCGCTAAAATCATAACTAAGACTATGTTGATCTGAAATTAATATTATAGTAGAGCTTGTTTCATGCAGTGAACAAATTATGCATGCCGAAGTTGAAAAAAAGTGAAAATATTTAAATATAGTCGGAATGTTTTTGTTCTTGTCTACTTTTACTCTAAGAAGTCCTTAGAGAATTTATCATCTGAACTCTTCAAGAAAACAGGGATAAAGCGCAAAAAAGACTGATTAAGCATGGCCTAATTATGGGCCATTTAGCGACTACTGAAATTATAATCTCCACTGGCCCTCATGGATTGGAAGTACAATCAGCCAAGAGAAGAAGGAGGAACATGAAACTAACACTGGTTTTGTGCATGGCCAGGAGCCAGGCAGTGGCTGGAGGCACTGCAGGAAGCCTCTTGTGACTGGCTCCCACCACTACAGCAAAGGACAGCCAGCCATCAGTCTCTGGTGGGGATGAATTGGGACTTTTCTTGGGTATGTATGTAAATGTTAGCCTATCCATCTCTAAAAATATTTAAATATACACATCATCAGGCCCATGTGTAAATATCCCACATTTTGCTAAGCACACTTATTTAAACATGTACATACTTAAATAAGAATCTCAAGTAGGATTCTAACTTCCTTCCTCCTCTCATTAGTGTGGTCCTTACCTGATTCCTGGCAAAACAAATGCAAACTTGTAAATTATTTTCACTGCGGATTGGATTAGGCCTCAAAAGTTCCAAACAGCTTCCTCCTGTACTTACTATCAAAATTCCCTAGCAGCTTAGTATTTCCTGAGGCCATGTATTACAAAGACCAATTCAGACTAGGGAATATGAGGACACGGAATCCTTAAGAGAAGAGAGATCTGGGAGTTTCCAACTAGTGAGAGAGATTTCCTCCTGTGTTCCTTTCAGCACGTTTTTCATCAGATAAATATAAATAAGCAGCACAGCAGTTGTTTAGTGAACAGCTTAGGGACATATTGTTCCCACTGTCCTAATTTTCCTGACACAATTGGTAAATTTAGACATCTAATTAACAGTCTGTGCCATTTATCAGGTTACTTATTGTTGTTTTTTTTCCTATTATTTTTTTAAAGGCCATCAATTAAACTTCCCACACCTTAGACATATTCTCCATCTCCAGACTGAGCCTTAGGCCTCCCATGGAGTGATTATAAATGCCTCTGATGCATCCTCATTCTGTTCACATGAGCTGTGCGCAGTCCCAGGGAGATAAGCTAGGGTCAGCTCTAAAGCTAGTTTCAAAGTAACACTGTAACACCTCTATGTGTGGGATGGAGACCAAGCAGGAGAAAGAATTTGGACTTCACCTCTATAATCAGTTGGGGTACAAAGCTATCCAGCAATGGCCATATCATAAAACAAATTCTGCATGTTTGTGGATATTTTCATAATTATATTCTCAACTCTGACTTTGGAAGTCTTGCTGTTTTATAAGCACATTCTTCTGACATTGCTTATTCATCTTCTTTTGTGTCAGTAGCTCTTGCCTGTGACAGATGATTTTCCATGGTGAAATATATTTTAAACCTAAGTGGTAATACTATTTGATTTCAAGTCCTTTATTATCACAGATGCAGCAAAGGAAATTAAGAGCCTTCAAATAAAAAGGAAGATCTTTTGCAAGTTCACTGCCACACAGAGATACAAAAGGAGCTGGTAATGCTGTGACAGATATGCAAGTCTTGTTTGCAATGTGAAGAATCTTTGACTAGATCAATGCTATAAGCCTGCACTAAAGCAAAATTGCTTTAACAAGCAGTGCATTTATTATCACTTCTTTACGAAAGAAGAACAATTATGGAGCATCTGAAGTGTATGCTCGCACTCCTCAGAGGCAGTGTAAAATGGGTCGTAGTTTATGCCTAGCCAAACAATGAATAAATAAATAAAAAGCATAGCCAGATGCATGTATGTATCAAATTTCTCTAGTGATAGTCCTGTTTGAGATAGGCAGACGCAGTGTGAAAATAGTCCCGCAAGAAAAGCTTCTGTTCACCTGTTCTGAGCTCCTGGACAATTCAGGTAATTGCCAGATTACCAGCACCAGCAGACAACAAAAAAAAAAACTTTGCAGAAATATCTATTCATGCATTCTCAGATTAAACATCATTTTTCTTCATTTTGCCACTAGGGACAATCAAACTAGAACTACAAAGGGTCATGCCTTGACAACGTGAAACCTGTTACCAGAAATCCAGGACAATAAACATAAAAAATGCCTGCAATGTATGTTTCGTGAGAAAAGACAATCCTTAACATTTTGCAGCAGCTAAGAAAACTTCACTACATCTTTATTTATATACATGTGCTTTAAATGGTCATTTTTTCAGTATGCAGAGCAGTATGTTTTGGCTGAGATGTGCAGCTCCACTGAAAACCACATGGAAAAATCCTGACTGTTATCAGACGTCTAATACCTTGTAGTGAAAAATCCTGCCTGATGTCAATCTAATATCAAGTAAGAAAGGCCTTTGCTCCACCTCTTGCCAGCTTGCCTGGCTTACTGTGAGGGAGCCCAACTGAAGGGCCTGTAGCTTCAGCATTGGTCCCACCTGGCCCCAGTGCTGTGTGGGACAGCTGTACAGAGGAGATTCCTGCAGTGGGACAGAAAGCTGCAGAAGAAGCCAGGAAGAAACCGAACAACTCTTTTCTCCACTGCTGGCAGCATTGCTGCTGCTCTGGCAGTTGCAGTCTGTGGGGAGAAGCCAGGGCTCCCAGGGCCCTTAACTCACCACTTGGCACACCTGGGCTCTCAGGCAAACAATCTCCATGTCAAGGCTGACTGCTCAGGGAAACTAAACTGACCTCTCAAAAATTCACTCATGCTTTTCAGTACCTTCCTTATCCCTCCCTCAAATATCTTTAAAGGGTTCCAGTTTTTGTATTGTGTCTGGAGATGAAACAAGGGGCTCTATAACAAAATTTAGAAATAATAAACTGGGCAACGTGAGTTTTAAGGCTTTCTGCTTCAATTTATAGCACCTCCATGTCACAGACAGATTTCTACAGGAAAAGCAGTAACTCGAGTCTTCTGGGACTGTATGGTGCACATGCACATAATGCTTGGAATTCAGTTGGGCCGACACAAAGACCTACGCAGCATTTCCTATTGAGATATTAATATCAGAGATCATTACAAAACTCAACAGATTCAGGTTAAGGATATGATTTTTTTCTGAAAGGAAAAAAAAAATTTCAAGTAAAAGTAAAAGGGTTTTATTTATTTATTTATTTTTTTAATTTAATTTAAGCACAATCACAGAATCATAGAATGGCCTGGGTTGGAAGGGACCTCAAAGATCACCAAGTTTCAAACCTCTTTGCCATAGGCAGGTTGTCAACTGCTAGATCAAGTTCCAGATTAGATTGCTCAGGGCCCCACAAACCCAGTGGCATGTGAAAACCTGAAAAATGACAATGAATAAAATAATTATTACTGGTTTCCAAGAAGAAAGCTAGCACCTTTGATTGAAGCGTAAGAAGTAACCTGCGTTAGCAGAAAGCTTGAATGAAACTATAACGTTTTACTCACTCTCTGTGGTTGATCACATCTATGGAGGCTTCCTTCATTACATAAAGAATGCAGGAGATAAATGGGACAAAAACCTCCAGGATAGTTAGGTCAGATGACATACACCACAGTGACATATTTTCCTCTATGAAGCTAGAAAATTTCGGTCCTCAGACTGAAACTATTACATTTCTGGCTAATGTCTGTAAAAACCCTTAATTCACAGAGCAAGTGTGGAACCCAGTCTGGGAAAAGCTGATCTCCTGCTTCATGCCTTGAAGCTACAACATGCCTTAAGTAACCTGACAAGGTTTTGAATCAGACAGTAAGGATAAAACAATAAGGACTACAGTCTGTTGGGGATCAGAGAGGGAAAGGTAGGATGCGGGGGGGGGGGGGCAGAAATGAAATGGTATTATCTGTTACACTTTGCTTTTACAGTCCCAATAAGTCTACAACCTGAAGTAACTGCTCCAATACAATCAAATGCTTCACTAATGTGAAAAACCTTTCTTTCTGAGAGGCATCAGAGCATCAGAGCAAGTTACCACTGAACGGCCACTCCAAAAAAATACCTAATCAAAGCCATTTGCCAACCTTATCAAATGCAGATGCACAAAGTTACAGGCTGGAGAGCATCCCTGTTAGCAACAAAAATTGGCAAGTCTTGGGTAGATTCAAGCACCTCAACAAAGAATTCAACTCTTCACCATACAAAATCACAAATAGATTTGGAGGTTCTTTAAATTCCAGACACATAGGATAATGTTCAACACATGTCTGTCTTCAGTGTCCTTTAACTCAAATGCAAGTATTTCATAAAACAATCCTGACTGCTATTCTATTGCACATGAGAAATGAGTACGAAGTACTAACCTTAGCTCTAAAGGGGAAAACACAAAAGTTGGAGAGGCTCCAGCTGCATTTTACCCACAAGAAAAAGTTTAGCATTCACAGCTGAAAGTTAAGAGCTTGGGAAAATCTGCTTTGTACAAGCACAACCCAAAAAGGTAGAAGGTGACACATCTACCTTTATACTGAAAAAGAATACTCTTTTCCTTGAAAAAAAGCTTTTCCTTGAAAAAAACAAAAAGCTCAACTTCCTAGAATAATCATGAAGGAGGCTTCATTCTATTTTATTTGTAAAGAATTAAGTACAGTACCCAGAGTTCAAAATATTACTTAGAAGTTATGGGTTTTGTGATAAATTAAGGCATTTATTCTATAGATTATTATAGTGCATTCCTGTCAGATTAAAGCATTTTGAGCCCCAAAGCCATCCTAAAGATTGATTGGACTATTTTTTTCCAATAATTGAAGGAATTATAAGCCAGCATTTATATTCTTAACAGTCTTCTTAAGCAATTTTGGGAATTTTTCCTGAATTTTAAAATGAAATAAAATCAGATTTATGTACAGGCTCTTCTTTATTGAGCAAGTTAAAAATTCAGAGCAACTCTATGAAGCAAGGAAGAAAGGATGTGCAACTGACTTACATATTGTCCAAGAATTAAATGGAAAAAAAAGTAAGAATCACACCACTACAAATGGTGGGAAGTGGACTGGATTTTTAAAATAGCTTTAAGACACTTTTAGAAACCCTAATATTTAGAAAAAACAAAACAAAACACAAAAAAAATTGACAACAAAGAGATGTAGTGATCACAGTAACTTGTTTCATGAACTTTAAAATCCCTTCAACCACTCCGGCCTTAATAAAAGGGGAATAAGATTATAACTTTTTTCAGTGTAAAATAACCTGTGACTGGACACAGAATCAGGAACCTACACGTTTTATTTTTTTCATAGGTCTCCCTTCACACAGCTAATGGTCTTTTAATTTATTAGCCAATAAATTCCTGTTGCTAGGATGAGGCTCTTGTCTGTATCACGCCGCTTGTTTAAAGCAAAGAGGTAAACAAAGTGACAGGCTTATCTTCCCATCCTGTTTTAAGGTCTGTAGAAAGTAAAACCAACTCTAGACAGCTAGATTCAATCAGTCACCAGGAACAGCCATCTTTCCTCATTTTTCCTGAACTGGACAACTGCATCTCCTGTGCTACCTTAGACAGTCACTTTGCCTTTTACCTGGCCAGAGGTGGGCAGCCACCATCTGCCTGGGCCCTTCTGTGGGGCAGAGGTTAATCCCAGATGTGTGCCTGAACAAGTTATCAGCCACTGTCATGGTGAACAAGATGGCAATGGTAGAATCTATCCTCAAAAGGCATGTGGAGAATTTCCTTCCTCAGATATTAGCCCAAACTATCCATCTGGCAGTAGAACAATCTGAGTATCTGAAACTCCCTTTGATTCCTTCCATGTCCTACACTGTTTTATTTACATATGTAATATTATGTATTCACTCAGATGTTGCAATAAGTAACTGGTGCTTATAAAACAGCATACTGATATTTTTTATTACAACTGTTACAACATCCCACCCTCCCTAAAGACAGAGTAGATAAATCTGAAAAACAAAATGCTATATAAAACTTAGCAGAGATCTGTTTTTAGCCCACTGAAATACCCACTAAAATTCAGCTGCCTGACCTACGCCGCTTAAGTTCCCTACACGAATACTTGGGAGAGGCAAATAAACAACATAAAACAGTAAAGCTAAAGAGATTACCAATTTCTCTCTTATTTCCTGCTGATCATTGCCAGACTATGTTTCTGCCCCAAAGTGCAGGCTTCATTATTAAAGATGGACAGAATACAAGTATATTTAGCAGAGGCTGGCTGCTCAGGAAATAGCTATAATTTGGTAAATAGCATAATAAACACTTGAGCATCCTTGATGCAATGGGTAATGAGCCAGTGCAGTCATAAATATGTACATAACAATGTTAAGACTATACTGTATTTCACATTATATATCTCCACATACACTCATGTAGAGATGACCATATAATATTTCACCTGTTGTATTTGCATTACTCCTGACATAAATTCATTACTTCTTCTCAGTGCTCAGCTAGTTGTTTGTAAAATAAAACAGAATTTTACCCTCATTCTTTACTATTTCTTTTCTATTTTACTCCTAGTATACCTACAGAAACCATCAGAAGCCTTTGTTCATCATGGCAACTGAATGCATTATAGGCTGAAACGTGAGAGATCCCGGAACTAAATGCAATCACAGCAAGTCATCAGCATGTCTATAGCCCATACAGTGGCAAGCGATTTAAATTCCCAGTCTGTTCTCTGTGCCACCATGGAGAATAATGACAAACCCTAATGTATCCCATTTATCTAACAGGTGAGAGAGTAATGAATTACAGAGATAATTCATTCACTCACTATTAAAAGCCTACAACATTAAAAATGAAGTGTATTTACTTATTTTAAGGAAATGATCGTTTTTTTCTTATTTTTCACACAGCATTACTGACTTGCAATTACATTGTAAGGGCCATCTTGTAACCAAGCCCTCAAATGGAATTAAAGTTAGCCATTCTTTAACTCAATCCTAGTTTTTTACTCCAAATGCTGAAAATATTAGTACTATTGAATTCTACAGTCTTTCTTTTAATGAAACTGCAAACACACAGTTGGTTTTGCTTAATGCCATTCTTGCATTCTTAGTCAGAACTGAAATACAAACACCAAGAGAATCCCAAAATGAAAGAAAAAAACAAGCAAAAACATCCTTCCACACACAGCAGACTATGCTGCATGATGCAAGCTATGAAAAACATAACTGACACTAAGTCTTTATTTCATGTGCTGAGTTCTTAAGGCTATGTAGCATAGGGTTAAGCAGAACAGCAGTGGCTTCATTTCAAAACGTAATTGTTAAGTTTTAGTACTTAAAACAAAACAAAAATGTTCTGTACCAAACACAACTCAGGCCAGTCCTTCCATCCAGGGGATCTGGTTACCCAAGGACTTTTCAGGTTAATCCAGAAACAGATGAATTATGTACAGAACTGAAATTGCTGCTTATGTACTATGGGTAAATGCATGTTTCCACAGGAGACTACTCAATCATTAGATGCAGGACACAGCATCATCTAATATAAAGAGACTTTTTAATACAGACCATCTGCAACCTTTCTATCAGCTCTGTCTAAATGTCTACCCAGGGTCAATTAAAAAATACCTCCGAAGTTTGATTCATAACCTTTTAACTTTCCCAAATATATCTCTGCTGTTTGCAGAGTAGGAACTGGGAGGTGGGGAGAGGTGGGAGGAGAGAGGAAGGCCTGAGAGAAAAATTAGGTTGTCAGAAAATGTCAATAGTCACAGCAAATCTTCTGTAAATGATTTTTGAAAATCTGTTTTACTTTATATATAGCTGAACAATAACAAGCATAATGCCAACTTTCATTTTTAAATAAGCTGAGAAGAGTGTCTGTATCTGGACACAAATGGTAACCAGTTAAGGCAAAGGAAAGTCCTGTATCAGGACTTCTAATTGGCAGACTGTGGAGAAAGAACATCTTCAGCTGGCACGGACAGAGGAAATCTGAAAGCCAATACTATGCAGGTGAAAGGAGGGGGAAAAATGATTACATATTTTGTTTAGCCCTCTATAAATACCTTGAATGTAATGTCTAATTGTATTTCTTCGGTTCGTTCATTCATATTATACAGCGGGCTTCTCTGGAGGGATAGGAAGGGCTCCATCATGAGGCCTTTCCTTCTTCTGCCTGAGCATGCCAGATGTGAGCTCTCACTGGCTAGGTGCACGTCCTCCCTGCAAGCAGAGCCCAGGGAACAGGGCAGCAGGGCAGGCACCAGCATGCAGATGGCAGTGGAGAGCAAGTGCCTCCCACCCTGCCCCTCACCCAGCAGGAGGACTAGAGGGGAAAACACCATTGCGGAAGCTGTTAGATTAGCATTCTTTTCTCTTTAATGGAAGAAGACACAGTGTCAGCTCTACCTTTAACTAAATAAGAGGCACAAAGAAAGGCAAAGGTATGCCTTGATTTTCACATTTACTATTCCCTCTCCACTCCTGGAAAGTTGCCATTATTCTTTATTACTCATTTTCATCATATAACCTTTCAGCTAAATCTGCTGAGTGGCTTTCTTATGAAGCTGTCTATTAGCACATAATATTTGGTTTTACCTGGAGCAGGCTTCTTTTCTTCCTCTGAACACTGCAGGCACTTGCCTGGCCATCACCTTCCTTTCCTCCCAGCAGTGCCTTATCAGGAGTTTATCATATACATTTCTGGATAATGAATTGCTTTCTTTTTAGTTCCACTCCACATTCTGGTGATGTCACAGGCTAGATTTTTAGAATTAATAGTAGCGATGACTTTACAAAAGAGGTTACATTTTTCAGTCACATCATGCACACCTTTTTATAGTGTTACACCTTAAGTTCATGATCCTTTTTCGAACATACTATAAAAGACATCTCTCCTCTGCAGACTAACATATTTCACTAAGCATGCAGACTATAGAGGTCGTCAGATTTTGTTTGGTATGTAATTTCTCTTTGTTTCTCAGTAACATCACAAATTGATATTTTAATTTCATATTTGTCAAGCTGTGTATTTCCACAATAAGCTATTTGGGATTTTAACTAAGGCAACTCTTCAGATTAATATCCATCTATTAAAAGGTTCTAAAAGAGAAGACTGTAAGTAAAAACAATTATTTTTAATTGATCCAATAATTTCCTTCTTCAGAATTAGCCTGTGAGAAATATTTGAGGTTTTGAACTGTTGTCTAGTTTCAGGAAGAACATCCAATTAATCTTAAAATTCTCAAGAAAAAGAAAATCCATTTCCTTCCCTACTCAAACCTGACTGCTACACAACAGAAACAGTCCTTAAAAGACCTGCTTCCAGTGTAAATTCGGCCATTCAGTATTATTACAGAAATAAAACAAGTTTCTACTACTCTTCACTCCTTTTAGCCCATAACTATCAGCAAAACTAATAGACAAAAGCCTGATTTTATTCTTTTTCATTAATTGATAGGCTAGATTCTATCTGGAATTATTCTCATAAAACACAAGTCTGAAGAGTAGCATCGTAAAGATGTAGCAACAAGAAGAATTCAATCTCAGAAATATTTGTGTACCAGAGACAATAAATGAGAAGCAAGAACATCTTAAAGTTTGGATAACAGCTTTCAGAACTGTTTGCTGAAACGTACTTCTGAAGCAAAAAGAACAGAAACCTCAGACCAACAAATATTGAGTTAAAGAAACATGGAAACAATACGTTGCCTTTGGATTAACTCTTCAGGGCAGAACTGGAAATTACAAGCTCTCTGTTTCAAGGCAGGCTTTCCCACAGAAAGTCTGAAAAACATATTAATCACTGAACTCTATACAGAACTGGGATGATTTTCCTACACACTTACACCCTGAATGAAAAAAACAAAACAAAACAAAACACAGTAGTCACAGCTTTAGAGAGGCTCGCTTCAATCTCAAAGACATATGCGGTCATACTCTGTACAAAAGCATGGAAGCATGAAGTTCAACAGGCTTTGACTCAGACCTGGAAAATTTTGTCACAAAGCCACTATGTTTTTCTGTGATTTAAACCAATCCACGTCTCCTTGAACCGTCTGCTGTTTTTTTTTCTTCACGAAGACAGGATGCTCTCAACTATTTTGAAATAATTCTTGTTTGTTTGGCTTTTCTAGACTGCTCCTGAGCACTGCTCTGTCTAGTTGGTATTTTTATTTTATTTTCTGCAATCAGATCTGATCACTTGTGCAGCTGATCCCTATTCCTTCCACTTTTGCATGAAACAACAAACACTCGCAGTCTCATCACTGCTTGGGCACATCTAGTTGGAGATTCTGCAATTTTTCCTAGTCACTGAAATGCACATATCTTAGCAATGCTTCAAAATAAACCTGCTTGTTACAGTACTCACTTGGGGTTCTTCGTTGTGTTTTAGAGCTGCTACAGTATATTGGTGTTAATACAGTTTTGTTTTTCAAGAGATGAGCATAATTATTATTATAAGCTCAAAAACGCACAGATTCTGAACAAAAACTGTGGTATTAAAGACAATCTTACTGTGCTCAGTCAAATGGATTGTCACTCGTGTTGATTTAATGAAACTTGTATGTCCCATTCAATACAATTGATCACAAGATGCTTTTATAAAGCATTTGGTTATCCTAAAAATTTGGCATACCGGGCCCTGAAAAATGTCCACAGCTTAGGCTGTTCTTCAGAAAATACTTTCTTTTATAGCTGGTGGTAAAATGTTCTTTTTCTTGTCCTGCTCACCATACACATTCATAGGAATTCTGTTCAAGCTCCACTGTCTCATTCTTGCTAACAACAGCCACTTGGTGATTTTAATTAAGTCTTGTGACTTTAATTACCTTCATGCAGATGTTAGATCAATTATATATCAAACCCTTGCTAGGGCTTTTTTTTCCTCCACCCTGATGTTTTACTTTTGAATCTCCCTCTTCTCTCCAGTCAGCCTTTGAAACTGGGTTCTTGAGAAGGCCACCAACCTAAGGTGCTTATTTTGGTGGTGGTAGTGTGTGTGGTTTTGGTATTGCTTTTTAAAGCTCATTTTAATTCAATATTTAGAAATTGAATGCAAATCTGTTGTTCAGTGCTTCACTTACAAACTTCTTTAACCTTATAAAAAGTAGCAATGAAGATATTTTCCTAAATTTTCCTCCTCTGATCACTGCTGTATATGAAATTTTCCCTGATTCACAGATTTCTGTATTAACCTTCATATCTGTAGACTTATTTTGGGACTGTGTCTGTCTTCCATGGTGATTTTCTTACATCACTAAGCTGAAACCCAGTTGTTCAATACAATTTTGCATTTGGCTTTGTGGAAACTTGTAAATGGATCTGCTCTAAACACTGCTAGAAAAAAAAATGTTATCCCTTCTGGACACGATTTCTGCCTGCACAGGAGAACAGGAAGTTTCAAACAGATTGCTATTTTCTAACAATAGGATGTCAGATTCCCCACAAGGAAACCTGATTGTGTTAATGACGGTACAAATTCAGCAAGCTGTCATCTACCTGGAACTGTCACACCATAACTTTATACTGAGTTTTTGTTATTATGCTGAGACTACTGCACTTAATATGGCATCAAAATCAACAGAAGCCTATGCTATCAAAGGCAAGCAAACTTGTGAGACAGACTTAACATTTGATCAGTAAATTGGATCCATTATATGTAATTTGTGTCCCAAGGTACTCAGTGAATGGCTGATGTACACAAAATAAAGACTGAGAAAGACAATAAACTGAAAGCCAAGATCAATAAATGGCTTTGGTATTCCATGAAACCACGAATACAACGCTCTGTTAAACATGCTTTGCTCAAGGTGTGGGCTGTTTCAGGGCCCATCCATGTCCTTAAAGCAAGATGCATAGCATTGCAATGAGATTACTGAAAAGAAGATCTTTTTAGCTTATGTAGGACATAAGCACCTCCTTGCTCCCCTCTGAGCATTTATAGTACACATGTAAATCCACCACCTCATCTCCTGACATTTTGCTGTTCTCATTATACAGACAAAAATAGCCTGTCAAAGAAAGAGACCTAGTCTTTTCTAAATATTCTGGAAATTAACTATATAATATTCTAAAAGATTTATGTGCTAATCTACCAGTTCCATAAAAATACAAGAATACAAAGAACAGTCAAAATGGCAAAGGTAAAGATCTAGAGCTAAGAAGAGAGAAGTATATGATGGAACTGTAGTTTTGTAGCTTTGTCCTCAGCTGGACTGAGGCCTCAGTAAGTTATTAAACCACTGAGGTAAATCTTAACTATTTAGTTGTTCAAAACCTCAACTCTCAGATTATTTTCTACTCTAGGCTTATGGGAAAGTTTTTTTTTGTTTTTTTTTTAATCTTTCCCAGTGAAAGATCATCTTGTCTGTGCTACACTTTCAATTGCACAGAAGTGCACGGACAGCAGTTTATGGTATAACATAAGTTTTGTGCAGCAGGTCTAGCGCCAGCAGTGATCCTTTTCCTCACCGTGACAGGATCATCATCTTTCAATTTCTTTAAACTCTAGCCTAAAACCAAAAAAAGATTAGACTCTTTCTTTCCATTCTGATTGCCTCCAACAACATAGAGGAAACTGATATTTAATCCAGAATAAACATTTAGATGAATTAAATAGATAGACCACTACTGGAATATTTTTGCTAGCAAACTTGAAATTCGGTGTGCTTTTAGCTAACATGCCACTAACATGCAGGAACATGCAAGTCTTTGTAAAACACCAAAAATATCTCTACTACACAGATTTCTAATATTAATTTCCATGCAAGAGATTCAATAAAATCAAATCTGCTTTATTACAGCACTGGAGACTAAAGCCAGTTATCCACACAGAATTAGGAGGTTTGCATTCCAAATCAGCTTTCACCACTCACTGGGTGCAACACACTCCACAGGCAAATTATGCAGTTTACAGAGAACCTGCACTATAAGATTTACAGGTCTCATCATGGTCTTACAAAACATCCTCAGCATTTATTACAGATAAATAAATACAACTTCCTCTGCATAGTTACTTAAATTATGAAGTATGTTCCATGCAGGAACAAAGTGGCTAACAGTACTGCTTATAGGCAGATGGAATTCAAAACAGAACTACCTAGAAATTCCTCTACATTGCTTCCTAAACCATTTCTCAAACCCAGAGCTCTGCCTGAGCCTGCCTAGAGCACTCTCTGTTGTTACAGATGAATAATGGTCTGGGAAGCAACAAAAGGCAACCAAGTTAAAATAGACTAAATAGGAATTGTCTCTCTGTCTCTCTCCCACACACACACTCACACACACAAAAAAACAAACAAAAAAAAACTCCACAACAGTTGAGGCAGAGATCTTCAGAGATGAAGAGCCACACTAGCCTTTAGCAGCACTTACAATCATAATAATCTCCCTTCTTAAAAGAAATATTTGCTAATTTCTTTGAGAGTAACTTAGATCAAATAAGTTACTCTGTCATTGTTATTCTATTCACAGTAAAAATGATCAGCTGCTGTAAAGTCAATTTTTTTTCTCAAGAGAAGTGTATTGCTGCTTATGCCAAATCTTCACATTTTGACAAACCTCTTCTATTCAGAATTATTTTTTACTGTGCAAACTGCATCAACACAAACAGACATAAATCAATAATTTAAAAACATGTGTCATTAAGCAGCCCAAAATGAATGAACGTGAGCTTTTTTGACAATCTCTCCTCATTATCTGTCAGGGAGGCTGAACAATTCAAGAGCTTTAGAATGGAAACAAGCACCTCCAAATGCAGAAGAGGATATAGAAAACGCATTTGGGGAAAAGAAAAAATAAAAGGAAGATAACTTCTTTGAATTGTTTATTTCCTCAATCTAATTTTAATTAAAAACAGAACATTAGGATGCCTGTTATACTAAGCTACTGTAATACAGATTTCCACATAAGAGGATAAAAAGCTACACCAAACGCTGAGAGGGAGAATGATCAGTGTCTGACTCACTACTGACTGTGGTTATTTGGCTAAAAAAACAGCAGAAAAAACTTGTGGACTTCCAGCACCAGAAAATAGCTTTACAATTCTATTTACATGTTAACACCAGATATTCAGTGCTTTCAAATATAGGGCAACGAATGGTGCAGGCAACCAGTTCCTTATTTCAAATCGAATACTGAAGTTAAATGCGGAAGAGCTGTCGCAGATACTTTCTTCTTTCTTTACTTCATACTCCATATAGATAGAGACAGAAAATCTTTTGCCTTGGTAGTCAAATTTTAAGACTTTATAGAATCATACAATAACCTGAGTTGGAAGGGATCCATAAGGAGTCCAACTTGATAGTTTTTATTTTTTGGTTCTAAACTAGTGGTGCTTGAGCAGTATGTATCAGTCTCTCGTAAGTACAGACACACATGCAAAGAATGTGGGTCTTCATGTCAGTATTTGTTTAATAGTTTGTATTTGCAGATGTTCCTTTTTATTCATTCTTCACTGATTCTCCCCAGCTACTAAAAAAATTAAGGTAAAAAAAAAAAAAGTAAAATAAAGTGGGAGGTTGCAAGACCGGAAAAGGAAGAGTGCCTTGATTTTCACAACTAAGAATTTTTCAAAATTTCTAAAAAAAAAATAAAAAAATAAAAAAATCAAGTTCTCCCAGATGCCCCATGCCCAAGCCAAGATACTAGTGACAACATTTCAGTTCAATGAAGGAAGCAGGGCAGTGTTCTTTGGATGTACATTTTTCTGTGATAGCATAATTAACTTCTATGCCAAACGTCATGCAGCTCTGTGGCCACTGAGAAATTAGCAGTGTCTCCTCACGACGAGGTGCAGAGCAGAAGTGACAGGCAGCACAGCCTGTCTGAATGAGCTCTGCCAGAGCTATCAGTCAGGGCTTTGCATCAACAGGGCAACCAGTATGGCAACAGAGAGCTGAGGGTGGAGTGCTGGGTAGAGAATGGAAGAGAAAGTGGCAGAAACCTGGAGACAAACAAGTACTGTCAAATCTGGAGGGTGCAAGTGAAGAGAAGATGGAGGTAAAGCTGCAGCTGAAATGATCAGAAACTGCTGGGTAATGATCAATCCTGCATCTTTGCATTTTCTTCCTGTAAGATTCGATTAAAATGCGTATGGTGGGGCTGAAATGGGACAACCAACATAGCGCACTGCAAGAAGCTGTAAAGAGTTTTTCTTTTGTACTGCTGGTAGTAGTTAGACATGGAAAGCAGGAGCCAGGGTGGAAGGGACATAAAGCTTTCTGATCCCATTCACTCAGTCCAGCCAACACCTGCATACACTGTGCAAGTTCTACAGCAGAGACTAATCTTAGACACAGCCATGCATGTACTTTCTGCCTAGACATATATACTCCAGTAGGAAATGTGCTGCTGATAGCAGTTGCTCAGAGCAATGTTACCACAGTGGTCTGTTAATACCACTGGGAAGGAATTGAAGTTTGTGCTGTGCTGACAAGGGTAGGCAATAGCAGTCAGAACAGCAGCCCAGCACGCTGATCCACAACAGAGAGGAAAAATCTGGAGGCAGCCAGTCAGTACAAGTCCAAGCAGAGTGGAAAAAAGTTTCATGGTTTAATTTTTGGGGTCTTCACTGCTGGACAAGAAGGGAGCAAACTTTCTACTGTCTCACTGGGAGAGTTTATGGTTCACTGCAAGACAACATCCCAGGCAGCATCCCTTTTGTGGAAAGGGGAAGGTGCTGCTAGTTTCCATGAAGACAGAGCAAGGAAATATAGAGGAACGGTTGGCAGAGGAAATAAAAGTTTGCCCATGGTAAATTTGGAATGACAAATCAATTTTTTCTAGCAAGAAGGCATAAAATGAGAGTAATAGACAGAAGGTCAATTTTATTTCTGAGCCATTGTATTCTAAACATCACTTCTGAAGGAGAGAGCATCCACAGCTAGGAGGTAGGAGGAGGTGGAAAGCCCAACTTAGCACCTCAAGTGCCAGCAACAGCAAGGAGGGCTAAGGGGAAGCAAGCCAGTATCATCAACAGCTTCTTCTAATGTGCAACAGTAGTGGGCTGAGCTTGTAAATTGGTCTAGGCTTGTAGCATGGTCTTCTTCCACAGAGGAATGAGAACAGTTTGCTAAAAATTGATTGGAATATGAATAAAAATGAGGAAGGGTTAAAAGAGAACAGAGAGATGCTGTGTGAAAGTAAGAGACTGGGTGACAGGAGATTAACACTTGAGAAAAACTGGAATCACTAGGAAAAAATCATCAGAAAAAGAAGTAGTATCCTAAGGATCAGAGACAAAGCTAGAAAAAATCATGGAAAAACTTACTTTTTTTTGTTTTCTTTTTTCTAAAATAAAACTTTAAGCCTGCTGTACTTTCAAATAAGTCTCTAAAATGGTTTTTAAATGTATGTCACTTTTAAACAGTCAGCCAACCGGTGATTATACAAAGCAGGGAAATGCTAGTTTTTGTTTGTTTACTTGGGTGCTTGTTGTGTGCTATTTTAAATAAGCATAAAGGATAGGCTTTGTATACAGGATAACTGTGGCAAAGTGCACTGACCAGTGTCACCCAGGAATTCAGTAGCAGAGCAGGTGCTTGAAACAAACTCTCAGACTGTTTTCCTATCTCCTAAACCATCTCTTGCCCACTTTCTTTCAAAAATCCTGCATGGAAAACAAGAGGGAAGGAGAAAGAGTGGCTCAAAGGGGTCAGTTTTTTTCTGAAGCTAGCATACTTCATATTCTCTGAAATTGTGACTAACCCAAAAGGAGCTTTGTTCCTTTTATATGTCAGCAAAACAAAAGGTCAGCCTATTGAAATATTGGCCAGGTCTGACTTTCTTCTATTAATAACAAGTAGAGACACATTTTTTAAAGTAATAGTTAAATAAATGGCTACATGTCTGCAATCATTTCAACTTAAAATGTCAACTGGATTTGAGATGCCATGTGCATTTAATCAATGACTCTGCATTATAATATAAATATTACTTTGGTTTGACTGCTTTGTCTGGCATAAATCATAATTCAGTGAGATGAGCACATTTCATTTTCTCAACAGATGGCTGTTAATAGCAATACCTATTAAAGTGGCACCTGCCAGCACTCTGTAGTTAGGGAACTTGTCAGGAGACCCTTCTGTATGATTTCTCTGTTAATTGTTGTCTCCACAGCACCCACAGAACCCCATTTCTCGAGTTCACATTACTATAAATACTGAACCAGAATATCAGAAAAGCATCTTTTTTTTTTTTTTTTGTGCATGTCAAGGTAGAATTCCTTTCACAGAATATTCCTGAGCAAAATAGGTATTTATAAGTTAGAATGCAGATCAGGTAGCATGACTTCAAGCCCTCTAGGATCCTTGACCATTACACAGCTGTACTACATACAAAATGCTCAATGTACCATAGCTTAGATGGAAAATCTGGTATTCAAGTTTTATCCTCAGACAAGAGACAGATTTTAAAACAGCTAACAGGCAAGTATAGTGAATGAAGGATAAACACACTGCCACAAAGGTGTTGACTAAAGGATACCGTAAGAATAGACTCTGCTATTTTTTTCCTGCAGAAGGGGCATCTTGGTTAAGAGGAGACAGGCACTCTCCCACTTCCAGGAAGGACCCAGTCATATTTTCAGAAGGACTGGAGTTTACTTTTATTTTAGTGGGTGTGGTATGTCTAGAGGTCAATACTGAACAGGAAAGTTTACATTTAATTAGACACATCTGAGAATTTAGTATGCAAAGTTAATCTTTAGACTAAGCATGCTGCTTTTTTTTTTTAATAAATCTTAGTAATGGCTTGAATAATGATATTTTAACTTGAAATGAACATGCAAGTATTTCACAAAAAGCATGCTCCTTGTGAACAGTTTGTAGCTTCCAGTCCTTTCAAACAGTCAGAAGGAACTTCCTGCTCTGATCTGTTAAGTAAATATAAATCTTGTTATCCAAGTTCAGTAATGAGAGTAAGGGGTCTATTCTTCTTCATTGCACTTGCAATACATCTAATGTTAATGAGATTTATGCATGCATATTAAGAAGAGAACAGATGCTTAATTAAACAAATAAGCCTTTAGTAGGCAGTCCACGTGATCATTTTTAGTACAAAACCCCCTTATTTTCTCGATTTTAATCTGACTATGAATGCAGCCAAGGAGGAATCGATACAGTGGAAAAGAAAAAAGAATATACAAATTGAGATCTTTGTCTTGTCTTAGTTTAAAATACTTGAGAAACTTTAGATATGTTAAATTAGATTAAGTATCTTATCTCACTCATCCTCTTGTGCTCTTCACAGGAAACAAGAGTTTCATTTACCAATTTATCTAATTGGAAAGTAGGAACATTTATGAGGCAAAAGGAAGTCAAGCCCCCTCAGTAACTAAACTGCCTCATTAACTGATCACATGCAACTAATACACATGGTTGATCCATTTCAGATAATTTCACTACTGAAGACAAAATAATCTAAAATAATGATAGCCTAATTAATTATTATTTAATCTAGTCGTGTGGTACATATTTTTTCTGTCTATCCATACCCATATTGATTTCCAACATGGTTCATACATATAGATAAATACATTAAAATATTCATAACCACATAGGAGTGTGTGTACGCAGAAAGTAAAATACATCCAATGCCCCTCTACATCAAATCACATCACTACTATTTGCACTTTTAAAATTATATTGCAAACTTTTCCTCCTCAGTGCTTACCTTCTCAGGCAAACAAAGAGCAGAAAAAATGTTCTCCATAAGCTGCCATAGTACTATACTTAATGGAAGTCAATATCTGTATATTATGCGATCTACTTTGCAATACCATTACAGGCTCACCAGTGCTGGTTGTAAAAAGTATCATTCTGAGCATAAGACCTGTAATAGTAGTAATGAAAAAAGGGTCATTTTTGTCTTCCAACTAGAATGAAAAATTAAAATCACTAATGCATTTAGCTCAAAGGAAAATTGGCAAATTAAGGGGACAAAAAATAAAATATTCATGGCTCATATTGTAAAATGGAAGGTAAATAATTTAAGATGAACTATTACGTGAGAAAACGTACTATGCCTGAAGAAGAAAAAAGCAAAATGCAACTGAAATGCTCATTTATTTCTACATTCTTCACTTGCATGTATACAAATAATGCAAGCTGTGGTGGATGTACTTTATTTAGGATGGAGAGACGAGATCTCGCCCATACAGATTATGAAAATGTTCATTACTGAACTGGCAAAGTTGAAGTGACAAGAAATGCCTTAAATTAAGTGTTGTGTTTTTATTTTTTATTTATTTTTTTTAACTGAGTCCAGTGTAGAAATGGAGACTAAGAGGGCATCCATCAATGCACTCTAGTTTGACAAAACTCTTTATTTGAGTCACCAATTACACATCTGCTCATAGATTTTTTAATCACAAAAATCTGACTGGCTTGTGCCTGTGGGGAGAGAACTATTAAAATGTCACTGGTGTGGCTGCAGTCCATTAGCTAACTTAACTTTATACCCATAAAGCTGAAAGAGCTACCCAGAATTTTTTATAACCCCTATCTGGAGAAGGTAGTAAGAGAGCCATAGACTTATGTTTATTATATGCCAGGACTGTAACAACTGCAATGGGATTAGGATGTGGAGCAGCAATGCAATGCGCAGCAGAGGTCACATTTCCCTGGTGATTTAAAGGTTCAGTCTTTCTCTGATTTAATTTAGAAAGCAACTCAAGAAAGCATACCACAGGATTTCAAAGCAAGGCAATAACTAGAGATCACAAATTTAAAGTCTAGGTTCACCAAGCAAACCAAGGAATACAAATAACTTTTTTCTTTCATTTTTTTTTCTTTTTAGATTAACCTTTTGGCTAGATTTGCTTTGCAGTAGCACTCAGAATCAGGGGCTTCTGCCATCCTGCACAGGGGTTAATTAATCCTTCCAAACAGTCCACACAGCCACCTCACAAAGCTCTCTAAACCAGTGACACTACACACTTCCATTATTCAAAGGCCCAAAACCACAGGTTTGCTAAATTGTTGTGCATGAAAATACAAAAAACATTCATAAAGAAGCTCAGCTGAGGTACAGCAATCTCCTCAAGGCTCACCACAATAAGAGAATCAGTCACCTCAATGTAAGGAAAGGTATGAACCAAGATTGTAGTGTGTTACTGCATAATCTTGCTCCTGTAATGCTTCTGCATGGAACCAAGGTATTTCTAATTCAAGTTTAAGCACGGATGCTAAAGAGTGACTTTTTTTCTGAGCCTACAGTATAGATTTAGTCACAGCTCCAGAAATTATACTATTGTCAATTTACTTTGCTGTTTGTTGACTGGCATTGTTTTTTAGTAAGCTATGATGGTGCAATGTCCCAGAAAATACCAAAAAGTGATGCATGCTTAACTGATGTTATATACAAACAATTAATGAAGTCAACTTCTGTTGCTCTCTGACCAGCACATATGCATACTCAATCCCAAGGCAAGCAAGCAATATACACATCAGAACCAAACAAAAAACCCACAAACACTATGCAGTCTGCACCACTGTAAAATAGTGCTTTGGATTATAGAGACTTAACCAGTAATAACCAGTATCATCTGCATTTTAAATTTCCAGTATATTAACCATGCTCCAGGTGCAGCAGTCATTAAAATGCAGCAGCCAGGAGCTCCAGTTCATACTGAATAAAACAGAACATTAAAAAAAAAAACAAAAAAACCAACACATTACAAAAATAAAAACATGATTTCTTGATAGTCTCCCTGAATCACAGTCACCTTAGTGAAGCTTCAATCCAGGAAAAGCTTAGCAGGAAAGCAATCATACTTTTTTCCTCTTTTTTCTTAAAAAGACCAGGAACTACAAGTAAATAGCAGCTGAGCAACAGATGAGGCACTAAGTGAAATCTGTTAGCAACTGCTAACAGCTTTGCTATTTTCTGTTGTTAAATTAAAAAAAAAAGAAAAGGAAAAAAAAAAGAAGCTAAAACCCCAATGCAGTAGCAATTCCAATATATTCAAAAATCTCAGCTACGAAAGACTAAAGCCATACACTTGCACCTTCTAGTACTACAGATAAATACTTGGGGGTCTGTCTTAATATCTTGTTATGCTTTGTTATTGATTAAAAGGCAGAAATAACCCAATTCACATAGATGTGCTATCAAGATAAAACTTGGTATAGAGGTAAACATGACCACAGCATAGTACAAAACCTCTATCATAGACAAGTGAGACATTTCCAGCAGCTACATTAGACTCCAGTTCTCCTTTCCATCTGACTCCTAGTCATTCTGCAGACAGTACAATGTGCCTTCATCAGCACTGAGCTTTCTGGTGAAAGCTCAAACATTTTTACCGCCTTTCTGGCCTGGGAGCTTTCATCACAGATGATCACTCCTGACTTATCTCAACTCAATTCTGACATGGGTTCAGCAAGCTTGTTTTCCTGTTCAATTGCATCTACATGGCACAGTAGAACTACTCAGGCATGGCCAAAACAGCTCTGAACAAAGCAGCCCAGAAACTATGAGAAATATGAACACATCTGTGTGGTTCTCAGCAAGATCAAATGGCTGCAGTCATTAGAATAGCCTGAAAAATTCATGGCATTGTACTGCTCCAGGTAGATTCACACTCTTCCCATCTCCTGCACCTGCTTTATGAACTTATTTTCTCCTGGCAGCCTAGCAGGGGCTGCACTCCCCATCCCTCATTTTGGTGAAGTGTCCCACTTGGGGAACCAGAGTACAGCTACCACCACATCTGCGGCAGGCACACCACAGATTTCCTTCTTCACCCAGCTTTCTGCTCCCTTATGGTGTTTACATTTCCAGTGCCTCCTATGGCAGGCTTCCTTTCCAACTTAAACTCAGCATGTCAAAAACTGAGCTCATATCTGTTTCTAAATACTTCTTTCTACTTTTCTTTTAAACTACCAGGAATTAGTAGTCACCTTGCCTGCTGCAGAAGCTCACAACTTTGTCATATGCAGCTTCTCTTTTTCCTTCCACAGATGTTCTACCAATAAAACATGCCAGTTTTATCTCCACTGTGTCATAAAAAAATCTGTCTGTTTCTTTCCATTTGTGCTGCTATAATACTTGATCATTTAAACCTTCTTACTGCCGTCTCATCTCTAGTCCTCCTGACAGTCTCTTCACTCTACATTGAAGTGCTAAACTCTAGTGTTAAAAATACCTCTTGAATCTAGCGTTTAGTCAGTGTTCAAGCCTTTCACTGATTCTTTTCCCATTCTTTCTTTAAAAAAAGTGCTCAGATACATTGTTTTTGTTTTTCACATCACTCACAGCAGTTTTCCCTAAAAAAATATCAGCCTGATTTTGTTCTTCTTGAGCTCATGTGGTCCCTCTGATTCTTTTACAAACCCATGCTGTTTGCCCTTGTTCCATCTTTACAGGTCATTACCCTTCTTTCACTTTTGACATGGCTGGGGGTCCCCTGGGACTCCCACTTTCTCATGAAGGAAATTTTTGAAAAAGAATTTTGCAAATTCTGGGGTGAAATGCTCACAAGGACAAAGTACATCCAAAAGCATCCTAGCTAAGCTGCTTGCTCTTACAAACAACTCCTCTGTTCACTATAACCTGTTCCCCCTATCTTAGTGACTTTGTACAGATTTTCAGTGGTGTGGGACAGAAATTCTCATTTGCATTGCCATACAGATAAATAAATATTAAGAACCACCACTGTCTGCTGGGAAGACAAATGAAATAAAAAGCATGCATATGAAAAGAACAGATGTGTAAAGATTGTGTACAACCAGAATGTGAAATACAGTCTGAAAAAGTGAATTGCTAAGAATGGTAACCTATTGTTCTCAGCTTTGCATATTGATTGTTATTGGACTTTTTGTCAACTGCAATCACTTGCCTTGGATTCTGATGTCATTCCCTGCTCTTTGTGGGTCAAGCATTATGCTTCCAAAAGACAGAACTTGCACTTCAAATTTAATCAATTCCGCTAGCAATACATGAACCAGAATACTTACGTTTTTGTCAGACCTCTGTGTTACTCTCATCTTCTCACAGTCCCATTCACTTCAAAGAGTTAAAATGAATGGAAATAGGCATAAAGCTAAACATATACAAAAAGAGAGCTGCTGAAGTCACCCTCCTAATTATTCAGTGTTTTGACTGTGGTTCCATGTTAAGCCCCATTTCTTTAAACGGTATGAACACAAATGCACGTGCAATGCACAGGTGTGAGTATGTGCTTCTTCAGCGTTCTAAAGAGCTCCATTTGAATGCAGACTGGCATGCCCACGTATCTTTACCTTGCAAGCATTAACAAATATTGAAATCATGCAAATTTGGCAGATAATGATTCCTGTATATTTTTGAAAATATCTCCTCAGTGTTTAAAACTCAGTAGAACAATTTGTGGATTCCTTTTGATGATATATGGAAGCAAGAAAGTTAAAACTTTTCATGTCAGTACAAAACAAACCATTCAACTCCAGAGACATATCAACAGAGAGTTGCAATGAGAGCTTATGTCGGTACCGGTGTCCTAATGAATATTACTGCGGAGTGAATGATGTCACCCAAAAATTTCTTAATTACAAGTTAAATACATCTTTGCCTACACAATGATTGTGGCTTCTGTATATACCCAGCTTGTCTAAAATAGAGCATGATAGGAAATACCAATTCTGGAGTCATGTAGGTTGGAAAAGACCTTCAAAATTATCAAGTCCAACAATTAACCCAATATTCCCCTAAAGCTAACAAAGACTTCAGTGTCGGCAGTAACCACATGGTCATGTAGTCAAATAACGTCTTTATATAGGAGACAATTTCATTCATATGTATATTAATTGCAAATATCACTTAAATTAAACGCTTTACTGCTCAACAGAATTAACAAGTACCAGAGGTAGTAGTAAAAGCAAGCAGTGCCTATATCACCAAGACTACAGCAGAAGTACAGAAATGTTGAGATGAGTTTTATGTAGTCTCTGTGTTACCAGAGACATAAAAACAACCAAAAGCCAAAATAGTTTGGAAGCAATCCAAACAATTGTGAGTCATGAAGTCAGGACAGCAATCTCTAGGCCACTGCAGGCAATGGCTGAAGCTGTGAAGTAAAGATTTTATCATAGCTAGTAGTTTTCAGTAGCAGCAAATGTCCGTTCACTGTAACACAAGCAATTCTGCTCTCTCCAATGCTTGTGAAGAAAGCAGACAAGCAATGGAAGAGGAGGCAAATGCCTGAGTATGGGAGTGGGTCACATATGACTCAGAAATATTCCCCATAAAACCTACGCCCCATACACATGCTTGTTTTAAGCCAGAAACCTTGATACATTTTTTTTCTGGCATATGGGAATGAATTTCAAAGGCACAAAAAGACATTTTGTCTGCCAAATGTCTTCCGCCTCAGCCACAAGTTTGGTGTAAAAGTATAAACTGCTTTCTATTTAAATAACATAAACATTATTTTGAGTCCAAGTGAAATAATTTTTCCACTACTTTATGAGAGCATCAGTTGTTTCACATGTTATAATGAGCATGGGTGGCTGTTTTGCTTTTTAAATTGACATACCTCAACATGACACCAAAGCCTTTCTTCTTTTTTTTTTCTGGATCTTCATTTTCTTCTTTCCTTTTCTTCTCTTTGATTTTAGTTTTACCCTTTTCTTTTTTCTTCTCTTTTTCTCTATTTTTTTTGTCTTTTTTCACTTTGGTTTCAACATCTTCTATTTCAGTGTTCCCTGGAGGGGCAGATTCCATATTCTGCGCTTCTTGGCCAGAGTGAGAGCTCTTATCAGAAAAACCATCTGCACAAGAAAGAAGAAATGGAGATAGTAAGGGCCCATCAAAATGCAAACGCATGAAATATAGCACCCATGTCTACAAGGTGCTCAAATGACTCACAAAACGTACTTTTTTAATTGTATAATTTAAAAAGCAGACTAAACATAACTAGCAAATTCAAGCAAAAGTTCTACTGTAAATTAAATACAAAATTATTACAGCAACTTGTTATTGATGATATTAATCCTGATAAGAAAACCTGACATGTTAAGACACTATACTGCTTGAAATCTGACTTATCCACCAGCTCAAGAAAACTGACATGCCGAGATGGAAACATTTCATCACATGCTTACTTCAACAAGAGACTGTAGTACTTGAACAAAACCAACCAGTAAAAATATGATTTCATTCACTCCTTGGAATCTTTCCACTTTAACATAGCTGAAGAAGAAACAGACAAACTGTTCTGCCTGATTGGAGAGGATCTGTGTTGTTTCTGTTTGAGGGCACAGGATCCAAGCACTGTTTTATGCTTCGTGCTATAGGACACACAATTTCCAGAATGGGGTCTTTAAAACCACGGCGACAGAACGAATGAGCAGCAGGGTGCTATCAACACACTGCCTTGCCTATACCAGGAAACAAATTTCCTAGCTGGAGAAGGGGGAATTGCAGACAGCTCTGTAAAACAAGCAAGATAATTTTTGGTGTAATCTGAAGAAGGCAGCTGCTTCTTGAAGTTGAAAAAATACAATTATTTAAGGATTGAGTTCTAATTCTAATTCCTTCACTGTACCCCTGCCCCAAAGGAGATCCGTGAAGACTTTGCACTAAATCCAGTCAAGGTTGGATGGGGTACTACAAAGACAGCTCCCATTCAGCAAGACTTAAGCAGCTTTTTAAATTTGATCAAATTCAATTGAACTAAATCACTTGCTTATACGCTTTACTAAGTTAGCCCTCAGCTAAATGAAAGTGGTTCCTTGAAACAGCACCAGTAGCAACATACCCTCTTCTACATCCTCAGGTCCATCATAAGACTTGTCAATGGCAGCTCGGAAACTCTCGTTACACCCTCGACCACGAACAACATGGGCCCTGGGTCTGTGAAAAGGGAGTTCATTCTTCCTAACTTCAGCTACAGCAGTCTGAAGACTCTCAAGGGAACTGGACTTCTTCAGTCCTAGAGTAGGACCAAAATCCTTTCCAGCAGCATCTGGAAAACAAATAGTTACCTTTTTAGACCTAAAATCACACAGTGAAATTCAAATTGTATAATAGGTACATTTAATTGTGTACTTTATTAGTTGAGGCTTTTGAAACAGTATGCAATCAACGTAATTTGTTCTAAAAATAACATCAAGTTAAACCTAGTTCTGTAGAGATCCTCATTCAGACTTGGAGGGAATGGCATGTGATTTACAGACCTAATAACAGTGATGGGCAACAGCAAGCTCTTTCTGCTACTTTTCAAGTCTGCACCAATGTTAAGGATGGGGTTATTTCCTCATCCTGTGACAGCAGTGACCAATTGGACACTGCTAACAGTCTCACAGAGGACATTATCCTTAGAGTCACAAAAATAAGCACTGCTGTAAAGCAAGCTTTAGCTTTTAGAATGAGTCAGGTTGTCTGAATGGCTGATGTTTTCAGATACACTTCTAAGATATTATTAACTTCTATCATAGTCTTACCTAACCTTTTTCTCCAAGTTGAGGAGGACCATGCTATCAAGATACACAGCAGCCCCTTTTTTAAAAAAAAAAAAAAAAAAAAAAAGTATTTCCAAGGACATTGTTACCTCCTCTTTTAAGGGATAAGAAAGCACTTCATACAAAAAAGAAAGAACACATATATTCCCAAGTCTTCCAAGCCTTTCCTCTCTATGAGCACTTGATTCTTCCACCTCAGAAAGGGTTTCTTTTGTGGTAGCATTACTGTTAATTAATATTAACACAATACTAGCGGAATAAGAGAAAAAAGTTCAGCGAATACTTGGGTATTAAAAAGTAGAGAAATTCACAAATAAAGTATAATTTAAAACTCTTTGTAGTAACTACTTACTTTTTACATGGCAGTGAAGTAAATGTGATACAAAAACACTGATGAAAAAAGTTTGCCTTGAAAAATGCCTTGCTTTCTTTGAGAGCACAGAATACTTTAGATTTCAACTTTTTAAGGGGATACTAACACAAGCAACAGGACAATATAAGAAGACTTTCACATGTGTGCGTCACCCCTGAAGAGATTCAAGGATCACAAGAAAGAATGATACGTTAATACTATGCAGTGACTTTAGCAATCCTACAGCATAGCTATTTCTGAACTAAGACAGTAAGATAAGTGAGTTCTTAAATGGAAAATAAATAATCATCAGTAGTGTCTACATGAATCAGTGTATGCTTCCATTCCCTGCAGACTGAAATGTAGCTGAAAAAAGAGGAAAGGAAAAAAAGAAAAAACGAGAAAAGTTAAAAAAAAAAAAGCCTGGTTGCTAGGTCACAGTGCAGCCTTCTTTTGTTCACTAATTGCCATTCTGGAGACTACCATTATTGCCAAATTAGCGAGAGCTAAAATGGAGTAAGAGCAATGACTTGCATACAATACAAAGGTGCTCAAAATCACTACAAATTCGTGCATCAGGAAGAGGCACTGTGGTGTCTATCAGCCTGAGAATGAGCAAAAACAGACAAGAGAAGCGTAATCACTGTAAAAGGCAGCAAAGTGAAAGCCACTCTGATCTGCAGAAGAAAAATTTTCTTGTTTTTCAGGCAGAAAACAGCTTTGCAGGGTGGCTTGGTGCAGCAGCGAGGTGACAGCAGGCAAAGCATGGCCAGCTGCTGTAGTCCTGGGAAGGTGCAGCCCTCAGCCTGGCCGGGTCCATACCGATGGAAGTGCGCAGTGCCTCACCTCGGACCCTGAGGACTTGTATCTGCTGGGGGACAGCAGAAGGTGCCTGCAGCGAGGCAACAGCCCCACGGTCAGAAAGAGGGTGCCACGGACGTGATGGGCAGTGGGGCCTGGGAATCTGTCAGCAACCATGGCCTGGGGAGGTCCTGCAGCCAGTGCTTGTTTCCAGGCCGCAGCAGTGCCCACATTCCTGAAACGGCTGCGTCAAAAGGCAGTGCGAATGTGTTTATTCACACATCCCAGTATAAGCAGTGCTGCATTAAATCAGTGCCCTCAGCTGTATGACTTGGTAAAAAAGAAAAAAAGTCTGGGATGAAACACCAGCTAGAGTCTGCCTTCTTCAGAGCAGGGCCAATTACTCTGACTAGGCGACTGCTCAGCCTGGTGCAGCCAGTCACAGAGAGCAGGATCCGTCACACACAGCTCTTAGACAACTACACGGGACACTTACAGTTATTGGCAAACTGTGTTTCCTTCTGTACAAATAGCCTTTACTTTACCATTTTGTCCTGTTGTGAAGGCCCATTCGAGGAATTAATATTAGCAGTAATTAGCAACAACTTATTGGGTCTTTATATTTTTAAGAAAACTGTTACAGTAACTTCCATGTAGTGTTATCAGTCTGGTATTAAAATTAGGGAAAAAAATAATAAATGGGGTACTCCTCAGTTGCAAAATTCAGCACAACACTGTCGTGAAATACTGCATTTATCTCTAATGTCCCTAGAAGAAATAGAATTATCTTATATGCACTTAATTGGCCAAAATAATAATCAAATATGGAGCTATCTTAAAAGACCAAATAAAACGGCAAAGATTGACCATACTTCTCACAAGCAAAGAAAGTGAAATTTCATCTCCACTGTTCCTGTATTCTACCATTTAAAAGGTGCTCTCATTTATTCAAAAGCTTACTGTGACCCTTAGTAACAAATGACTATCAGGCATTTAGTTGCCCTTTTCTAAAGCTGTAATCATTTAGTCTGAAATTTTGCTGGCAACAACTGCAAGTTTCTCACTTATTATCAAAATCCTCCCATAAAGAACCATCTGAATCCAGGTGAAGAATGATAGCATTTTTTCTTATTGATGACAGTAGGAGCAATGCAGTTTTATTAAGAAGGCAGATATTCAGTCAAAGTTTCCTTGGGCATATCCACTAGAGTTTTCAGAGAGAACTTTTTAATTTTCCTGGTTGGCTTTCATTCCCTTTTCCTTTCATTATAAGGCTGCAGCAATTACATATTAGTGTGCAACTAAAGAGATGGGAGCCCAGTTGCTTCCATAAGCAGGCAGAGCAGTCCCCATGCTTTTGCAGGCAGCATTTATTACTGGATGCAGTAAAGAAAAATGCCTAAACTCCATAACAAACAAGTACCAAACAGACTTTCAGCTAGATAAGTTTCCCTGCCCTGTCCCCCTTCAGCAACCTTTTCTGCACACCTTTGGACAGCTCTAAGTATGAAAACATGAGTTTTACTCATTGGTAAAAAACAAAATAACAACAAAAAAACCTCACAAAACAACAAAATCTCATATTTGAGAAGGCATTTCTAGATGACGTATGTATGAACGTGTAAATATCTAGCTTTTTTGAATGCAAAAATGTGATCTGTGCAAGGAATAATTTAACTGTTCATTAAGTGTAAAAATTTTTCTTTTATGCATTTTAAAATTTTTAGACCTCATTTTACTGTTTCTTAGAACACTGATAAAAAAAACCCTCCACTTTATTAGTTCATAAATGGTGCAATGTTTTATGAATCTCTTCTGAACTTCAGAAAACAGCAGCTGATGCCAGTGTCTGCCTATGACTGCCTGAAACCACGTTGCTGGTTCCAAGATGGTAGCTATAAACAATCACCTTTTATTTGAAAGGTGGCATTACATATAGTTCCATTTTCTTTTCAACATCAACACGGCTACCAAAAATTTTCTAATTTACATAATATTATGAACTTTACATTCATTCTCTTATTACTATTACCACTATAGTTTCAGGTATTTCCGGACTTCTCTTTTTTCTCCCACGTATGCACATTCCTTTCTTTTTCATAGTCCAGAAGGAAACACAGCAAAAGCAAGATGTAAGTCACAAAAAAAACAAAGGGAAACAAGAGTGTGGAGGGCAATGTAAGCCACCCCCCCAAAGGCACGTTTGCAGAGAGGAATGGAAGAGAAGCCATAAAGTTATTGAGGGAGGGAATATCCATCATATGATACAGCAATCAGGCTGACCAACTGGGCCCTGCAGCAAAACAGTCAAAATGAATCCATGCTGTAGGGATACCATTTGTTTGAGAATGAATGAACCAGACCTGCCAACCAATGGAAAGATGTCCAAAGACACAAAATGCAAGAGACTGGCAGTAAGAACATCCAGCCCCAAATAAATGGGTATGTGAAGTGAAAAGCATAGTTTTCTGTTTTGATAAGCATTAGGCCAAGATAGAAAACAGAAACAACAGAAAATAAGTGGACAGACATGATTCTTTCCCATAAGGCTGCAACGTTATACAGTGACTAAAATTAATTCACGTTCACTTCTTTGTGAACCGTTTTGTTTAATGTAGTTTCATTTATTTATGGCAGTATGCACAACTGCAAAGGATATTTTCCTCTCTCACTTTTATATTCAGGTATTTCCTCAATTATCAATCGATTCAATGCAGAAAACGATACAGGAAAGGAGGAATTTGAAAATTATTACATCATTTAGTTCATGATTTTCAAATAAAAAGCTTTAAGAGAATATTTCTGTAGAATAACCTCAGACCATATGGTATCCTTTTCTTCAACACTATTCAAATAGCACGGAAAAATATTATGAAGGGCTCAATAAAAAGAAAAAGAAAATCACTATCTTGCACTCATATATTAAAGACAACATGTATCGTTTTTCTCATTTTATACCTCAAACTGAGCATTTCAAATTAGAAACAGGAATACTGAACAGCCTCACTTCTGGCAGAAATATCTAAGAGAGAGAAATCAAAGCATGGGAAAATTTAACAAGTTCCTCTGATTAAAAAGAGCCAGCTACAGGCTTCAGATTTACAGATATTTCAATCTATTTTACTCCATATAATGATTGCAACTTAGCTCAGATTTGCATAAACTGCAATTTCAACTATGAATAACGGCGGTTCACAATTTGGAGCCCCAAACGTATGCTGAGCTTCAGGCAGCTGTAGAGAACATGTTTGGAATCAGGCAATCATTAGGCAAGAGAAGAAAATGCATGACTACTGTCATCTTAGCAAGGTGTGCTGGTGTTGCTGATTCCTACAGTCTTATCACTAAAAAACACTGACACAGCGAAGGAACACGTTAATATTTCAGAAAGAATAATATGTACTCCATAAAGCACCTCAAAAATACTAAAAAGTCACACCATGCAAAAGTATGCTCAGAGAAATGGCACATGCAGTAACACTGCACGCAGGACAAAATGCAGCAAAAATGGTCCTTGCAGAAATGAATACCAGTTTTATTTGTTAGACTAGTTAAACTTCTTGCATAACCTTCTGCTTCACAGGACAGTTGTATATTCAAAGTTTTCCTAGGCATGGGAGGCCTCCTCCAGCAGGCCGGTGCCTTCTCCCTTCTGGTGCAAGAGGCAATACCAGCCCTCAGGACAGGCCTGAGTATAAATTAAGCTCCCTGACCTACAAAATAGGAGCTTTCTCCTCCAGGATATTTATGTATGTCAAATTGATTTTAGATATAGCTGTTACAACCTGCTGGGGGAAAGCAGGTACAGAAAAAGCAATGCAGACAGGAAAAAGTCCGTTTTTTTAGAAAATACGATTCCCCTGTGATGTCAGGCACCTTGTAAATTGATCAGTCTGGAATTGAAAAGTAATAAAGATTCTAGTGCCTTGTGATTGCTTTACTCCTACTTCCACACCCACCTTTTGATAAGGTCAAAGATTTCAATCCTGTTCTAAACAATTGGGAAATGTGACACTTTCTCAGATTAATTGATATAAATTACACTTCTCATAAGCTAAAACAACATTTTTGTTCCTGGGCCAAAGCTTTACATGAAGTGAGAGTCCCTGCACTACCATTCAAACAAAGTCACTTTTAATGGTATGAGGCTAACATCTAGAATGTTAAATTTGACCTGAGGGACAGAGGAGGAAACTTCATCAGTAGCTGAACAGAGTTCAAGTCAAGAGTTGCCTTAAATTCATGGTTACAATCTATCAGTTTCAGTAAATGCTGAATTATTATTCAACTCTTAGTCAATCCAGCCTGAAATCAGATTTTTAAAAGTAGGACTGATTGAAGTAACAAATTATAAGGAAGTAAATAATTCAAATAAAGGTTGTTTTTTGTTTTCTTCACTAATTCAAAGCCTCATTGCGAGTCATTTGCATGTGAATGCAGAAACAAATCATTTTATATCAATCATTTTATTCACATTTATTTTCTTTTAGGAAAAAAAAAAAAGTGGTGGTACATCATTTTTGTCATCAAGTTTTAGCCTGGGCACTTTTTTTTTTTTTTTAGTCACATAGGTTGCCCGTGAAAGACTGCTTTCAGCATCATGCAGGGATTAATTTAGGCTACTGCATCAACAAGCGAGATTATTAATGTAAAAGAAAAGCCAAAGTGAGGCAATACAGAAAAATACATTTCATTAAACATATTTAACTTGCAATTAAAAAATAAATTATGTAAAGCACTTCCCTTAAGTTTTTGTGTGTTTCGCCTTATCTGCGAACACTAAGAGTAAGGAAGAAAGCTAGATTTTAGCAAAATTACCTGGAAAGAAGATTCCTTTTGCTACTGATAAAGGCATTTCTTTACTACACCTATCTCCACACTTATCAGTGAATCCCACGTGCTTGAGATATTTATGAGATCTCCTTATTGCTAACCCCACCACCACGAAACTGCCCAACAGCCACTAATTTAAGATGCTTTAAATATTGTTGCCATGGGTGACACACGTCCATGGAGTTAGGGAAAGCTCTGCTAATAAAAAGGCTTTCACAGCATTTCAGTCCTTGCTCTTAAGTAAAGTTAAAATTTATGGCTTTTAAAATACTAGATCTGAGAGAGGTCAGGTTAAATGGCTGCTAGTAATAAAAGGAATCAATATGCCACAGCATCTGAAGCAGCCAGCAAACTAAATAAACACTTCATCCAAATCCACTTGGCTCTGAATTAAAAGAACATAAAATACTGTATTTATTTTGTTTGCCCTCCACCAGTCCGTGGTTTGCATCACTACATACACTAGAATTTTGCACAGAGCAACCAATAAACATATATTGGCCAAGTAGCAATTAAACTGCATGTCAAGGCTAGGAGCAATTAACTGGGCATTAACCTTATCATGGAGCCACTTGTAGATGAGCCAGCTACAAACAGGCAAACATCTCCGTCTGGGAAGATTCTGAAATGTATTTACAAAAGCTTCCAAGGACTCAGACTCCAAGGTCTCAGGCACATACAGGATAAGCAAGCCATTTTCAGTGATAATCCCATATTCAAAAATCCTGAACAGTAGGATCACCTACTGTGGCAATCAGCATGTCCTAACAGCATAGAAATATAAGACAGTTCAGTCCCTCCTGCACTTTAAAATAAAGCAGACCAGAAGGAATAGAGAACTTGCATCTGTTATTCCTAACCTACATTTGGTTCAGTTTATAGGTTTTCATAAATAAATCTATTTTCTCCTGTTTATCTTAAGGTGCTTAAGTAGAACCTTTGTAGGTTTAATTTTCACTTTAAGAAATTAATGTACATTTTGAATGGACCAGGAGATTACCAGCATAAAATGTACAAATACACCTGCGATCTGCCTATCTACATACATACTCACACACAGTCTTTCATGAAAACACACATACTGTTGAAATTGCTTTTCTATAAGCTCAACAAATCTCATCTGGAAACTGTTTTGAAAAAGTTTGTATGAAAATCCAGCTCTTTAATAGAATATATAAAATTCTGTCAAACCTACTACTGACTAAGAAAAGATTTTGAGTTCTGGCTCAAGACATCAGACAGACAATTTGAAAAGGTTATGTAGGTTTCCAACAAGAGCCATGAACAAAAGTTACTTTTTATTTCCCAGTAAGATTATTTGAATACTTCAAAATTTGCTATTTTATTATTATAAATTATTGCTTCCTAATAGCTACACCCACAGGTGTGGTACTGGGATCTTCACCTAGCTTCATCGTACACACTTCACCTTTGTTTTGTTTTTTTCAAACTACCTTCTGTATTAAAACATCTTTCATCTCCATTGCAGAGACAAGGATTGTTTCTGGAAGAAAACAAACCCAGAAATGACATCCCCTGCAATACCTGAATAACTGAATGGGAAACATGCTGTTTTCCAGACAGGAACATTCATTCATGCTTCTCAGCCTACATGATTAAATTAGATGTACAGTGCTAAAATAAATGCAAGAAGGCAGAGGGTCACGTGTGCAGAGACAAAATAAGCAAAATAAAAACTTTGGTACTTTGTCAGTCTTAAAACATGAGAAACATTCTCAGGGCTTCCTTCCATGAAAGTGAATCTGTAGAAAAATCACGTACAAATCATGAAAAAATTGGCAAGAAATTTTCCCTGTGAACAGCTGCAGCCAAGGGGTTTGCTAAACTGTTCTACAGTGTGCAAAGACACAGATTTGTACCCAAGGACATCTGGCAGTCTTCTGGGGGTTTAACAGACAAAGCTCACAACTGGATTAAAATCCCAGCCATTCTTAAAAATGAAGTCAGAACACCACTTCTGCTTACTGGTTAACTCAGAGACCTAGTCCATACGATTTACTGCTTTACAACTCACATTTGTCAGGTACTACTGTTCCCTTAGAAGTCTGCACCTCCCTTCTCAGATATGAAAGTAATGATATGTCCTTCTAATGAAAATCTTATAAAGAACAACAACAACAAAAAAAAAAGGCAAGAACACGAATGAGAAATTAACATCAGTTTCTCAAATCTGTATTTTTTGAAAACTGATTTAACTCTTAGGTATTTAGCAAATACGAACCTAGCCATAAGTATCCCCCATAGAAAGGGAACTTCCCCAGATTTCTTAGTTTCCTTTCCTCATCAGCTGGTTTTAGTATCCTAAAGATGTATGTTACTCTATTAATTATTCAATCATGTTTAGTATTTCTGCAATACACAATGTGTTTAAAGAGAAAATTAGAAAAGCAAATAAAATTGCCACATGGAACAACTTAGAATATTATCTAACTGTAGTGGCAAATGAATATAAATAAATTTTTCTTGTCATTCTTCTATCTGCTCTTATTTGTATTTCTTCTCTGTCCACAGATAATAGCACAGTGTTCCCTTCCACTAGCCAGATAATTAAAGAATTGATGGAGTATGTTCTTAAACATAATACAGTACTGAGCTGCAGAAAGTTGGGGTCTAATGAAACTGGAAGGTGACTAATTCTTCTCATTGCCATTCCTCATCAATCATTGGGTCATG
Organism: Cyrtonyx montezumae; assembly: GCF_038088225.1. NCBI lineage: Eukaryota > Metazoa > Chordata > Aves > Galliformes > Odontophoridae > Cyrtonyx > Cyrtonyx montezumae. Next base: position 16,629,265 of record NW_027072078.1, on the reverse strand, counting down.
TCTAGAGATATTAGTCAAAATATGATCCAAAGTTATGGTACAAAAAAATCCATATTTTAAAATTTAAAAGAGTGATTTAAGTTTAAAAGAGTGATAAACAGCAGTGGTATCACTGTGCCATAGTGATACTGCTATCACGATCACCTGGTATGAGTGAAGCACAACCAAATGATATTTTAATACAGTGAAAACAAAGATGGTTAGTTCTAGAAAAATAAAGGCTTCCTTTAAGTTGAGCCTGAATATAACTGAAAAAACAACTAATTCTGTCTAATGACTTCATACACTCATGTAGCATGAAGCAGAGTCAAGCATCCAGTAGACTGGGATGTACTTGAATGAACAGATTCTGGATCAGTGATATCAGAAACTGACACAGTATTGTGGATCATGCAGAACTAGGCCTCAGCTTCAATTGCTTCAAATACCTGGCAGTTGGATCCATCAGAGAAATTTCAAAACTTACTATTACACAGGTAGCTGTTTTACAGGATCACACAACTCTCAATCCCTTCAAAGCAAGTTGCTACAGTGCAACTGCCTACTCAAATACTGAACTACAATCTATACCTAGAATGGGATCCAATACAACTGATTGTAAATGCAACCTTTTTGAGTCTTAACCTAGGATCACAAAGCTAAATGTGCTCACATTAACAGGGACTGCACAACTGAAACAGGACATCTCATTTGCAACAAACTGGTCCAATTCTGGGGGCCAAACCCTTTGGAGTAAATCAACACTTTTCCACTATGTGCCAGCCTAGGGAAGCTTGAGTATCTGGCCTCTGACAGCTGTCTGCCTCTGGCACCATATATTAGCATCAGACTACTTGCCCACGAGAGTCAGACAGCATTCACACATTTTGCACAAGTTACAGCACAAGTGTCAGATAGTAGTAAGCTCAGCCAGAGGTGGATTCAAAGTAGTGATGTATAGGTTAAAAACAGCTCTTCACTATTTTCACAATCCACAGAGACATTCTTCTTTGCCCCCACACCAGTCCTGCTAAAGGAGCGAGAAGAAACAAGTGCATTTACACACCTGTCAAATGGAACCTTTTTACTCTTTCAAAAGCTGTTTTTGTTTATTCAAGGAGTCAAAGGTATAGAAAAAAAGTAGTAGCTTTAAAAGTATAAATAGTACAAAGATGCTTCATCATAGATTATCAGTTATCTTGAAATAATATCTCACGCTTTAAACACATCAGCATGTGAACTCTCTGAGGCAAGAGCACTTGAGTACAAACTGCAGCTTGCAGGAGTAATTGCAGCATTTTCCCCAACTTTTTTCTATATGTGCATCTGTGATGAGTGCAGTTCAGATAAATGACTTCCAAAGTTAATTTATTTTTATGTTTTGACAAATTTTCACTGCACTTTTTTCTAGTTCCATGGCATTGAAATACAAATGCTTTAAAAAAAATTTAAGTATTTTTTAAGATAGTTTTCTAGGGAGTATGTTATTTAAAAAATTTTTCTTATCTTAAGTAATGGTTTCCTCCTTCGCTGATATTTTCTTTGGACAAGATTGGTGGAATCCATTCAAAATATGTTGGATAACTTTAATTTCTGAAATATTAACCTGCAGATCCTTAATTACAGCTTTGGCTTTGCTTGAGACTGACAGCTGATCTCAGTAGGATCCGACCTCTAGCCAGAACACTATTATGGAGATGAAGTAATTATATTAATGTACAAAGTGGGAGTTAATATTCATCATCAACCAACCAGAGAATAAATCTGTGTATGAAGGAATGGTATTAGATATACACCACACCAACAAAAAAAGATGAAAATGTATTTTAGTTAACTGTTTTGTTATGATAATTCGAGAGTTAACAGGTATAAAGTTTTCAAATTCCAATGTGATACTGCAGATGACATTGCCAATTAAGATCTTGAATTTTTAGTAACAATAATTGTCCTTTCTAGTAAACTCATTTTGAACTTTATAATTAGCTTATTAAATAGTGAGAGGATAGTGCTTGGATCTCTCCTTGCCCTCAAAATCCAAATACTGCCCACAACTTACATGCAACTGAAATATATTTATCAACAAATACAGAGAGTCATAGGACATAAAGGTATAAAGCTTCATTCACTGCAGTAATGTTGATTCTCAACTGTATTTCCAAATGCTATGAAGATATATATATACATATGCTATTACTTGTTACTAACCCTTCAGTAGTTTCTTAAAACTATACAATGACAGTATCGATCATATTCTAGAAATCAGAAGCTTTTGCTCCTATCAGCATATAAGCCAGTCTCATAACCATTAAGATTAAGGCACTTTTAACATTTTGAACAATTTCAAAGTTACCAAATAGCTCACACAGATTTCTCTAGCAACATCAGGACATCTTAACTTTGCCTTGTGACATTGGCTAGTGCTATAGTTTAACTTTCTCCTGTTGACCAGATGTCTCATATTCAATCATCACTTTGCTCAAAGATTTCTGCCATCTATCTAACAGTACTAACTTATCAGTTCTTTTGTATTAAAAGCGAACATTTGCATTTCTATTCTGCCCTGTATCTGCCTTATCTTTTTTTTTAATACAATACTTTTACCTTCTTAGGTCTTACTCTGGCTGCAGACTGGTATTCTATCTGCATTAGGAGGAAAATTTGGTTGTCAGGAAGACAATGGAAAACAACCCATACTGAGGTTGAATAGAAGCTTATTATAGTGATCAATAACTTCAACGTTTATGTAATTCTCAAAACTTCATGCATATTATCACACAGTTCATCAGATCTGCTCCTCACTATCTTCTCTTGACCTTTAATGTGTATGTCAATGATCGTAATAGATAGTGGTACATACTAAAGAATTTACTTTAGACTGGAAAACTAAATTCAGATTTCAAAACACTGAGGTTAGTGTTATTACTGTAAAAAAAAAAAGAGAGAGAGAGAGAGAGAGGCTGCTCTTATACCATATGCTTAGTTAGCAAGAGGAAACAGTACTGTACAGAAAGAGTCCCACAAGAAGGAGCAGAAAGCTACTAGTTGAGTTCATATCTCTCACTGTAAGAGGAAAAAGAAGTAACAGGTAATCAATCAATTTCTCTTCATAGCAAAATCCCTGATAAATACATAATGGATAACACTTCATGTTGGGGATGTTAAGAGTTTACATGTACTCAAGAGGAAGCAAGAAAACTCAAGAGAAGTTAAACTCAATGAAAATTAGTGAATACATGGAACTATTCCAGCCTCCAGTCCTTAAGTCCCTGAATGTCTGAAGGCTAGGAGAGAGCTCAGAGAAATGACATATAAACATGTCATGCCTTTGTATTTATCATCAGGCACTAGTATTTGGCATAATCAGAGAACAGTCTACACAGACTCTCAGTCCCTCCGTTTTTTCACTATGAAAGCACACAACTGCTCATCATGCACCAAGACCTGACTGCTACTATACCATCTCAAAACAGAATATTAATCAATACCTTTAATAATTTTTGCACAAGCCTTGCTGTATCTCTGCAATATTGGCTCTTTTCAGTGGAAAGACTATAGATCTCTTTATTTCTGAAGTGATTTATTGATGATTTGTCAACACTTTGAAAAGTACAGTTCATCTCCTGCTAAACTCCCTTTATGTTCCCATACCTCAGATGTTTTCTATTTTAAACAGCAAAAAAACAGATGCTTTGACACAATATTAATTTACTCCAATTTCACCTTAACAATTTGAGTTCAATGCGAACATAAGCATAGTATTTCAAATGAACATTGCAAACATCAGCCCATAACAGAGCAGATGTCAAGTTCCTTCCTCATCTTTTAAAGCAGGCATTAGTGGTTCACATTTTCTGACCAGTAATATAGAAAAGTTGAGTATAGAATTTCCTGATGTTCTTTTAAATGGTTTTTGCAATTTGTTTATCTCAAATCAGTTCTGACACAAATGTCCCTTCTTGCTTACATGCTGTTCAGAGAATGGGTTATTTTATTCAAAACAGATAATTGAAAAACCCTTACATCTGTTTTAGCAGATTGGGAATTGGTATTTTGTCCCTTTTTGTTTGTTTGTTTTTTAACAAAATGTTGTTGCTGACTATGTAACTCTTCAATACCCATGCTCTTATCTCTTAGAGAAGACTTAATGATATTCCTGTATGGTAAAACAGCTTACAAACATACTATTCCTTCTAGTCCATTCAGTTTGATCTAAAACAGCTACCTTGAGCAATAACTAATATTGATACTGCCTTAAAGCATATGTCTGCTAGATTTTAATCACTGGCTTTTCTTAGTCTGATTAAGTAATTAAACTGCTTAACTGAAAACCAAAAGCAATTGATTTATATGAAGGTACTAAGAAATTCTATTTGAAATGTAAGAACAATTCCCTACCAAAGATAGCAAATACATGAAAGCTCAAATTGCAAAAGCATATTTCAGTATTAGTGGTTGTAGTATTGTTGGCTGTTTTGTTGTTTATTGATTCCATTTACTTGAGCACTCATTCCTGGTTTCCATTTTCTAAAAAATCACTAACAAAATGGGCACTCTCTCTTGCTAATGCAAATTACAGAGCAAGTGAAGACTTCTCATATACTGTAAGTGTAACTCATCATTAAATGAGGAGAATTGCTGCTTCTGGTTCTTTAGCTATAAAAACTTCCTTAAAAATGCAAAAGTTCCCTTCTTCCAGTTTGGCTCATAAAATAATTGTTCTAACATGAGAAACTGTAGAAGAAAGGTGATGGAGCTTTTAATACCAAGTTGTGTTGATTTAGAGTTACTTCTGAAAAACATTTATCAACATTACGGTCTGAGGATGATTGAAATGCACAGGGCTATCTGCAAGGTAAATAACTGCTAAAGTGAGCAAATAATAAGGGCAGAGCTAGCTCTACACTTGGTCACTTTAACATTTCTCACACTCAAGGTATCTGTCGTTCCTGCACCCCTAGCAGAAATGAAATGCTACACATAGAAAAGGGAGTCAGAACCATGCCAGGACATCACTAAAGAAAATTAAAAAATGAAAGAGGGTGGTGTTGATCTGCACACGTGGTGCTAAGAAGCTGTAGTTTTTCTCATCAAACAGAAGCTAAGTTAATATGTCACTTTGGCTTGAAGCAAATGGGTACGCATCTGCTTATCACTAGCAGCATTCACAATCTACACATAATCCTTCTGTTGCTTAGGTGTCTTGCGGGGCCAGGGAGCAGTACGGAAGACAGTTGAGCTCATCAAATAAATGTACCACTATGCTGAATGCTGAGGGCTCAGGTCAGAATTGTAATAGATGACTTATGGACTCTTCCATGAGGGGAAGAAAAGTGAAGAAAAAAAAGTAAATCAGGAAAGAAGGTAATTACATACAGATCAGATTTTCTAAGATATTAAGTACTTGCTCCCTGGAAATAACATGCTTTAAGGTTTTACCTTCAATTTGTGCCCTATACTTCATACTTCAGCCTTTAATTTATTTATACTAGCTAAGATTCTTAATCTTTTTTTTATACTATTGCGCCATATTGTTCCAAATCCAGAGTTCAGGTTCAGAACTAGCTACTTAACATCAAAACAATTCTTTAGACCACACATGGCTAACAGAATGCAGCAGAACCTTTCCACAGAGCTTGCTATATTAACAAAGACACATTTCTATTTGTTTACTTATATAGTAATTCTGTACCTACTACATACTAAATAAAATTCATAATTTATTTGCATTTTCCTGGCTGATTTTCTGAAAAGGCTCATGGAATTTTAATTCAGGTGGTTAAACAAACCATGTACTAAAATTACATTAAAAAAAATGACCTTAATAGAATACTATTACCATTGCAAAGCAAAGTGCTTCTGCTTTCAGAACACCACAGCTGAGGTGTCCACCAGTATCTTTTCCCCTTTTGCACACAACATAATACTTTTCTTTTATGACCAAAATACATTTACAGAACTCCAGCTTCCTTCTATCAGGAAAGATCAATAAATGTTTTATTCCAGATGTAGAGCAATTACCCCCCCTTCCTATTCAACGTGCTTTTAATATCTGCTCTGACAACAGCATCAGACAGTTCTTCATAGATCTTTCTCTGAAACACCTTATACACCACTAGGGTGCATTGTTTTGTTCTTTCTTTTTAAAAACAAACAAACAAACAAACAAACATTAATGAATTTATTTTTAAAATGCCATTTTATGACATGAGTACTAAGTGCTTCTTGGAGTCGAAGAGCTGAAAAAGAAGGATGAAGATCAAGGTTCCTACTTTAAGATTCTTGAGACCTGAATTCCCCTTGCTTTCCACTCACTCTTCTGCAGCTTATTGTGTATGTAGTGTTTTATGGGCTCAGAGCACTATTACCATTGACTTCCCTTGCAGCTTGAATACAAGTGGCACTTCTGCACATTAGTACATATGCAGGTCAGGCATCAGTAAGGTGAGGAGGATACTGAATCTTTACAGTTTGGCTTAAGGAGCTGGAAGACATTTATCCCTGGGATTTTTCTTTGGATGTATTTGGTCTTCACATTGTGAAGAATTCTTTCTAGCTGTTTTGGGATGTGCATTTCACTAATAAGTACACATTTGGTAAAATTTAGTCCTGCAGGTAGTGCTCATTCTTTCTGATATCTTTAAAATTAAAACTATTGGGTTTGTTGATTTTTAGAAAAGAAACTCTAGAAGTTTTGATCAAACTATTTTGTCTTTTTTTTTTTTTTCCCTCTCAGAAGTCAGCATCTGGGCAGATAATGAAACAATAAAAATAAAGGCACATGAATAACTGTGCTATATTGGTTTTCTCTTTTATAATGTTTCTGTTTGCCAACAGAAGTATCACAAATGGTATCTAAAAAAAACCTCCACAACCCTTTTTTGAATATTGGAATTTTTGCCAACCGCATATAGAAAGAAGAGTTGTAATTACAGGAAAAGAGAACCCACAAAAAAAAAAAAAATCAATGCCAGATCCTTTGTTATGGTTCTATGGCACCACTCTCATGGCACAGATAGATTTGAAAAATGCCACACCAAGTTTACCGAGGCTTTTGTTTGCAACCTTTGAAAGTTAAACCAGCCTTCACTGATGGATGCAAGCTTTGAGTACTGACTTCTAGCTCTGTCTGTCCTTCACTTTTACCAGGTCCTGGAAGCAGCACTAGAGAGGAATTGAACCCTGCATAAGTTTTCAATAAAACAGTTAGGGTCCCACTGCTGGCAATTATTATTCTGAGTTATTATTCTGAAATTGGGTAAATTGCAGAGTAAGCATCTGCCTCTCTCCAGTGAATTCTCTGCTTTGCTTCACACCCACTAATCACACCTAAATAGGATGTTTCCTTCCTACTTCCTTCAGTCTGTCAATGTACCAAGTGAGCAACGAGAGACCAGGAAAGAAATAGATGCTCTCCCAAAGAACCAACTAATATGAAACAGGCTGTGTGAGCAACTGTCTCCATGACCTGACCAATCACTACCTGCCTACTCTCCTGGTTATGCAGGACAAGGAGAACTACAAGCAAAACAGGAAGCAGAAGGCTCTGTAGGAATTAATGCCAGCACGGACAGAAGAGCCCTGTGCTAAGTCTGCCAATGGACTTGAAAATCCAGAGGTGATGCTTTCAGGTCACAGATTGGCTCCCACACAGATACCCAACCCACAGTCTTCTTTTAGTCATAAGAACCAACTGGAACAAAAAAGAATTTGTACAACATAAAGATAAAATCTGAACAATGGGAATGACATATACAATAACCTTATCATATACATCAAACTAGGGAGAAAAAACAGCTTTTAAGTTTCTTAAAAAGAACACCAAACATACATATGTAAGTTTGGTCTTAAGTTCAAGAACCAGCTAAGAAAAGCCAGTCCTAACAGAACTGAAAGCCCAAGTTAATGATTCCTTCATAGGAAGAACATAGCACAACAGTGTGCTGATGTGTCAGCAACTTGTTCTGGAAAAAGCCCTCAATGCTAACTCTGTTCTGAGCACTGGATTAGATTCATTAGATTCTTCCTGAGTCTTCAGTCTCAATATGAGTGTTATGGTGTTTGCTGCTAACATGAAGCAGCGAGTAAGTATTAATACAAAAAAGGATGGGCATTCATTTGATACACAAGTGACAAGGAGAGAAGTGAAATCAGAACAGGTTAAAAACAAGGTCTCTCACTTTGGTACAATAAAATTAATTTCTGATCTAGCTGAGCCTCCTCAGTGAGAGGATATCTGAAACAAGACACTATGCTGTGACAACCAAGGTAAGTCCATTACAAAGAGAGAAAACCTATGCATGCAGCTCTAATAATCTTTGTTCAAGGAAGATGCAACAGTTACAAGGAAAAATTACCAAGTGATGCAGTTAACAAGCAAAATTAACACTAACAAGAAAATTAATCTAGTAAGACATTAGGCAGAAAAGTGAGGCAAAAAGAGGTATACTTCCAAAAGGCAGCATAGTGCCATTGCCTGGGATAGAAGGAAAGTACCTGTTGGTAGTTGATTGTAATTCGAGAAAATGCTTTCTACTCCTTTATTAAATACTCTCCATTTGGGCTGCCACTGGTATATACAGCAAAAAACCTCTCCTCTTATGTCAGAAAATAATTCCAGTAGGGCACTTAATCAGGAATGATATACTGGGTACATACAGTGGGCTGTGTAGGTTCTTACCCACGCTAAATAGCACAGCTGTACTGAAAGGCCCACTAAAAATAATGCTATTTCATAAGACATACAAATAACAATGTCATTCTTTTCTTCAAAGTTAATTTCTGAAGCATATTGCCACACACAGCTTTTATCACATGAAGATGTACATTAATGAGTAGAAACCCATTTTATACAATACAAATTATCTCAGATATTATGGAAGGTAAACACTGTATAAGATATTATTCCAGACGTGAACTGGACTAGAAATATCAATTAGTGGTAGCTACCTTCAAAATTGTTCTGATTGATGATATGGGAACACAACAGAACTTCATAGAAAAAACAGAAATGAGAAGAATCATTGAAAGTGGAGAATCACAAATGCTTCCCTGCAAAGAATCAAGCTTCAAAAGGGAATGTAACTGGTGGACACACAGTATTAAGAAATAAAAATACCTTCCCCTGCTCCAACACAACATATCTCTGTTAAGGAGGTATGTAATTTTTAGTATTTGGTCAGTTTAGAAATAATAACAAGTGTCCCCTACTCCACTTCAGCCAGTAGCTCATTTAATTCAGTGTTCTTCTCATTATATCTCATACTTCAAAACGCAAGTTAGAGGGCCAGATGTATTATCTGGGAAGTTTTCCAAATTCATTAACTCCTTGGCACCAATGATTTTAGGATACTCACTGCCAGCACTAAATATTATGGCCTACAAAAACCCAGCTCCTGGAGGGAAAGGATTAATAAAATGAGGAATTAGGCAGTGGCTGTTGGTCTCTTTGGTCACAAGTCTCTAAAAGAACCACAGTATCTGCCCAAAGCTGATCACAGCCAGTTTCTCAATACCAGGTACTCTGAAAGTCTTCCCAAACACCTGCAGAACATTCACAACAAAGCTTAAAGAAGTGCAGATACTGCTTGAAGGAATGCAAAACCAGAGAACAGGCTGGCAGGAAGGCTGCAACTCAAGCTCTAGCTCAAGAGTCACCCAGGCACATTACAATTACATCTGTACTTTCTCAACGATCTTAGAACATATTGTCTGAAGCAACTCATTCTACCTTCTGAAATGGATGCAGTCTTGCTGCCAGCAGCTAAAAAGCTGATGACTGAAAAGCATTACAAAGCCCTAACAGTGGAAGAGACCTGATGGATCCACTTGCTTGCTTTCTTTTGAAGGCCAAGGAGAGAGGAGGTCCATGAAGAAAAACAATTAAGTAAGTCATATATGCACGTTCATGCCACCATCAGAACGGCTCTCTGATTTAAAAGTCAATATACAATAGGTCCCCACAACTTTAAAATTGTTTTTTTGGCTGCAGTGCTTTGCTTTAAATAACCACTGTTTGAATAGAAAGCACACCAAATTTACATATGCTTTACATTTTCTGAAACCTACTATTCCTTATTCTTTGGTTAAAATTAATGCCAACTTTCTTGTTTTACATTCTGCCATCTCCTATCACTTCAAATTTAGTAGCAACTCTCACCATTTCCCTGAATATATTCCAGGATCCAGAGATTCCAAGACCTGCAATTCTAATATCCTCTCCTGCAGAATGGCAATGTCTACTATCCCATATGACAGTGTGTCCTAAAACAGTTATACTACTTCAGCTCTCAGAGAACACTTTATTTCTGCATGACACAGCACTGCTCCCATAGACACATTCACCATACTTAAAAGTTCTCCTACCCTCACATTGGCCCAACTTAGTGCAGAGACTTCCAGCAAATACATGAAATGTGGCAGACTCAGCACAGACAGTCACAGGGAAAAGGATCATTAGATCTCAGTAGGGGAATGCACATCACGAACAGGCTACAAATGATAGCTCATGCCAGCACTGTGCATTTTACCAGAGTTTTCATCTTGCAACAAATACAGACCTCTGTAGAAATACCTTCATTTCTGCCCACTTCAAAGGGATACAGACCACAGAAAGATCACCACTTATTTCACATACTATCCAGTCCTATTGTAAACGGTCACATTCCGTAGCAGCTATTAGAAGTCTGCACTTCTGCTTAATTTTATACTGCTAAAGCATTCTCTTTCTTTTATAGTCTCTTGACCTGATTCACTGCATTCTGCACAGAGCAATACTCAGCAATGCGGACCAGCAACAGAAATAGCAACTATGTTGTATAAACATTAAAATAAATCCACAAGTTAATATAGTAACGTGTCTGGAATCCCATCAGGAAAAAAAGAGAAAAAATAAAAGGTAGAATAAATACCAGTGCACAAATATTTTGGCTGAAAAAATTCTGGTGTGGTGGATTTATTTTATTTTCTTATTCTCCTACACTTATTTCTCCCTCTTCTGTATCATACAGCAGTGATAGTGTTAGAGCATGACATTTCCCAGGTCACATTAAACAAAGTTCCTGCCCCTTCCTTTGCTCCAGGAGCAAGGAATGTTCCCCAAGGAAGAAAGCTGTTTGCTTTGCAATCCTTGGATGCCAACAGTTCACACTGTGTAATGCATAATTCCCATACTGCTGTGATGGAAAGGAATTAAAGCTTTCACCTCTACTGTTTACTTTTGAAGATTGCAGTTTGGCTATCTGTCAGACCAGGCCTTCTCCTCTGAGAAAAGACTATCATTATTGCCTGGCAGATTTTCCTCACCAAGTTTACCCATCTGGAAGAAAGAGGCATTCCTGACACCTAAAATCACTCTCCAGTATCTTGGTCTAATAAACTTTATGTGGCAGCTTTAGCCAGCATTTCCCAAGCAATGCATTCACTGGAGAATGTTCAGTTCTGAACTGCTGGAACTCAGGCTTCACTCCATGGGGATCAAATTGAAATTTTTGGTACCATTACCGTGCACAGGCTTCCTTCAAAGAGAAGCCTAAGTTTCATAATTTTAGGTAGATGTATATACACTTTCGTCATTAAGACAGGGACATGGAAAGAACTTCCACTGCTTAAAACAAGGCTGTTTTACCTCCAGTGAAATAAAAGCTTTCACTGAACCTGTGCTTTTACAGTGCCATTTTTTCTCTGATCCTCTGCTTTCTTTGATCAATTGCATGACCCTATCTAGTCCCCATGGCTTTCAGGGAAAATTGTCCCTTTCTTTGTCCAAGCTGCCTTCTCACACTGTTCTGGCTCTTATGGAAGTTTCATTCTTCATGTCAAATTCAGCTGTTCCTGGGACTGCTCACCCTCCTCTCACTCCTCAGGGAAGGGCCAAGGCAGCTCATTAACCAAGTAACAACACACAGGCAAACATGCACAAAACCATGTTTAACTGGCCATTAAACCATTTCCACTTCATACATAAAGAATTTGCTTTCAGTTTAATCTTCTGGACAAGAAATAGAGATTCAAACTTGCTCCTCCACTTCCATTCTTTCAGCACAAAGACATCGCTGAAGAACTGCAAGTTTTCTTTCATCCACACTTTCTCTCTCAGACGTGTCTCTCTACCACCTCCCACCCCAGTCAACTTCCTTTAGCTCGGGCTGATCCCATGATCAAAACCAGTCAGTTACAAAAAAAAACATTTTTCTCCAGAGCTCACTTTTTCTTGCTCCCTTGGTTAAACCAGAAGAATACTATTCTTTTCTGCAGAATTATTTTTTTCTGCTAGGTTAGCTGCCTACAACAGCTCATCATGGAACCATGAGAGGAATAATGCTCGCACAGCGGGGGAAAAGGGGCAGAAACACATGGCCAGGCATTTATGAATACAACAGTATCACGGGACTCCTCATCTGGAGACAGGAAAATATTAAATCAACTCTGCTATGTTATAAAACCTGTATTACAGACTCTTGGCTTTGTAATTTTGCTGCAGTTCTATGCTCAGCCCTGCTCTAGACCCTAAATCTTGTACAAGAATATTGGGGGAAACAGGTTTCTCCTCCAACTTTGTTGTTTTTCTCAAGAGCTCAGATCCATTCATCTTCATGACTGCAGCTCAAAGATCAACAGGATATTCTTCCATAACTTAACACAATGCAGACTAAGAGTCGTTAGCAGAACATAAATTCATAAAATTTAAGTGAATCAACGATTTAATAGAAGATTCTTGCCATTAAAAGATGAAACAACAAGACGTTCTTCACTGTCCAGGGGTTTATTGTCTTCTTTGTTTTACTGCTCTCCCTCCACTGAGAAAGCAGCTGTACTCATGGCAAGTTAAATACTACCCCTTAGACATGGCAGATCTGATAGCTGGATGTCTCCAGAAGGCACAGGTCCCATGTCTTTCCACTTGTAGTTTCCCTTCTGCCTGTTTGTCTCAGTAGGGTGGCTGAAGGAGGTAATCCCACCACCACTCACTTTTCTCTTTCCTGTGTTAGTTTCTTGGCTGGTTAATAAACCAGTAATAACTCTCAACAATCTCAACAGCTAAGCTATAGGAATTGAATAAAGGAATAAAAGAAAATAATGTGAACCTTGCAGCTGAAAGCAGATGGGAAGGTGACTAAGCATGCCTCTTCCAGGAGCAAGTTTTCAGATTAACAGTAACATCAAGCTCCACCCTCAAGCAAGGGGTTTTTTTTTTAATCAACAGATGACTTTCTCAGGACCTAACATAAAAGGGGTCACAATGATCATCATCACGCAGCTAATAAAGTCTTCAAAAACAAACAGAAGACAGACAAAAGAAGAGTTACAGCTGGTGAGTTAGTGGGGGCACAAAATGACTCCTCTTGGTGTAAAAGCGATAGCTTGTTTCCTTCCATAGAAGAGACCAACACAGCTTGGTTGTCCATGAAAGCTGTTGCAGACAAGATGGACTGTACTGATTGCCAGCCTGGCACTCAGAAAGCATCTTAACAAACTGCTCTTCGTTCACATTCAGTGATACAAGTTTTGTTATTTTGGAATAACTAAAGCACAGGAACTTCTTTTTCCTGAGTCAGTGAAAAATTCAGCTTTGCGCGCAGGAGTACATACCACATGATAGTACAAAAAAAGACACTGCTGCATTAGTCTCATTTGTAATAGTCTCTTAAAAATCTGTATTGGCAATGTCCAGTTTGAGCTTCTCTAGCTTGAAAATATTAGAACTTTACAAGAATTCTAATTTTGTTTCCAGCTTGTTCCAATGTGCTTTCTTATCTCTGACAAGTTAAAATACATGAAGTTCTAACTGACAAATGAAAGTTTTTCCAACAAAACATTTATACTTTACACTTAGCACTCTAAATACTAGATGAAAAAGAATATATTTCTCAATACTACCTCTTAAGAGTCATCTTACGAAAGTTGGAGGCTCAGGATTGATTCCTGATCTCTCAGCTGTTTGAACATGAGGAGATGAAAATATTATGCAGTGTTGCAGTTCAATATTGATCTGCACACTGATGCAACTGCAACACTGAGCTCCCCACACAGGCTTGGTCTAGAAACTGCTAGCCACGTAAAGGTAGTGTTAAACAAGGCCCATAACCACTCCCAGCTCCAAACAGTTGGTTACAACATTCCATAGCATGAAAATCATTACAAATATTTAAATAATAAATATGTAGATTGCTCAAAAAGTAATGCATTTTATTTGTTCTCATGGAAACCACAACAAAGAGCACAACAACACTATGTGATAGGAGCAAATTCTGAGATACAAACCACTCTTTTTCAACATAGAATGATCAGCTATGTGTTTTCACCACCAGTGATCAAAAGCCTGCATGCTACACTTGTGCTTGCAGAAATCTGCACCATTGGAGGTGACCCACTGTTTCACATCTCCTATAATGATGTTGTTAATAGCAAAATGTTGCCCTCACAGTCCAACTTTCACTGTGCTCACATCCCCCGTTTGATCTCCAGAAACATTCAGCAAACATCAATGAATGTCTGTGGATGCCATTTTTTTTTTCATATAGAGGAATTCAGTGACACTGCTTTGCTTCATATGCACTCCCATGTTAGACTTTTGGTGGGAAGGTTCAACTTTTACTGCCGTATCACCAACATTTGCCTCTGACATCACCAACTGACATTGTGGAACAAGAAAATAAAATAGGAGGCATTACTTTCAGAACTGCCCTTGTACTTGAAAAATAAAGTCCACTACAGATAGGGTAGTATAGCATCACTGGCATAGTACTAATTACGAATCATCCTGGTTTCATTAGACAAGCTGTGTTTGAAGAGAAGACCAAACAAATAAACAATAACAAAACCAACAAAGATGAGTAGGCAGAAACTGAGTAACAGCTAAGCATATCAACTTCTACAGTACAAATCCTTATATCTCACAACTACACAATAGATTCAGTGTAACACCCTTAACTTTAGATCTTACCAACCAGAAGTACAGAAGAAAATATTAACTCTGCAAGTGACCTGCAGGAGAAGGGAACCTTATTTTTTGTTTCTTGGTTGCATGAGTCAACGCAGATTCTCAGATGACAGCAATTTCTTTGGAAATACATGCACCAAAGGAATGTTTGGCTTGTAAGCATAATTAAAGTTAATAATAAATAGAAAGAATCATCTAAGAAGAGATGACCAAACTAAAGGTAAAAGAATGAAAACCTTTTGAAAAATATTTCCATCAATAGACCATAAAGCTTAACACAAAGTTTCATATCCTAGAGGAACATGATGCTGGCAATACAGCGTACTGCATCATCACAAAAAGATGCACTGATATTGCTCAGGTATAACTTCAGTCTGCAAGCAATTCCTCCTTCACACTTGCAAGAATGACTGACATAGACACATATTACTCTTTTATAATGAAAGAAAAACAAAACAAGGTAGAATCAACACTTTTCTCCTATCACAAATGCAAAGTGCCAAATTCTATATGCCACAAGTTCTCAGTTAGGTAGTGGCAAGCTCCACGTTTGGACACGTACTTCACTTGCACAGGCCAGGCAGCTCAGCCATTTACAAGTCTTTTTGACTGCAACAGGGATAGAACTAGTTACTATATAAGTTCTTATGAACCCAATGACCCCTTTGAGAAGTTCATCTTTAATGCCATAGACATCTGTGAAAAGGCTTGTTTAATAAATTATGAATCTGGAAAGAGGAGAGGAGAATACTATTTCCTTAGACACCATTTTGAAACAACTCTGTTACCTGGAAATCAAAAGCAAAACAGGAGGCAAACTTTCTACAATGGCACTGTTCCCATTCTATCCAAACATGCCCACTGACATCCACTATGCTTTCTGTAGCCAATTCTGTCCCTACAACAAGCACCCAGCAAAATCCTTGGCTAAGAAAAAGAACTTTGTGCAAAATAAGCATGCATAAAACACTGGATTTTGCTGTTGTTCCACTAGCTCAACCTCTGATCCCTGCAATTTAAAAAAGAAAGTTCTCCAGTTTTCTCTTCTCTTCTAAGCCTGAACTCAGATTGCAGCAATAAGCTTTCACCAGAACCACCTTTAATTGATCAATGTACCTGCACCATACTATATCCTGTACCTCTGAAAAATAGAGTTCTTTAAATGAAAGGAATATTATGCTTGTATTTGCAAACTTACCAGTGGTCAGCCATACGTAGGGTTATAAGAATGTAATAACCTATAGTTTAGAAGCATTATAACAGCTCTTCTACTCTTATGAGCTACTTCCTAAAAATGGTACTTCTGTTGGAATACACCAGGCACGGTGTCCAGAATCAACTTGCAGCCAACCTCAGAAGAGTTTGGGATCACCCTGCCGCATTCAGCTTTCAAGTCAAAGGGTAGATTTATTTTCACTTCCACTGATGCAACCTCAGCACTGCACAAAGTTGTCTCATCTACCAATGCAACATTAGCTTTTGCGATAGACAGGAGAGCCTTCCTGAAGGTAAGGATGGAGCTCAATGGATTGGACTTTCCATACCTAATCCCAGTGGGTCATAAAATCTAGCACTGAACTAACTTTTCTACCACTCCTGTCCTAAAACATAATCATAGTCATCTTTCTCATCATTCTAGCCTTAATGAAATTTGCTACTAAAAGGATGCAGAGATGCATCAAGACCTTTAACCCACTTTACTGTAAGCAAACTCTGGCCCTAGTCTGAGTCCCATTTAAACAACAGCACGGTTAATCCATGTGAAGCAGTACAGACTGGAATCTAACAGCATTGTTGACATATAGTTCTCATCAAAACCCTGACCTTGTAGGAGTAAACTATAAACTCATCTCCTCAAACCTTCTTTCCCAGGACGCTGATTCTACCCAAGGTTGAACCATAATCATTGGTAATGGTTATGGTAACCAGTGGCAGCAAAACAGAAAATAAAAGGTATTACTTGACAAGATGCATCCTTCAAATTACCCTTTCCTACTTGGTAGGTACCCCTTGCTATACAGCATTAATATAAAGTAGCCAAAGACTCAACTTGGTAACAGAGCTACCTACATCACTCATTTGTGTCAGTGACAATCCATAGCCCAGTGTTATGTCCCCTGCATAGCAACCAGCAAGAAAATAAGATCTGCAACTCATCTTGTCTCAGTACTGTCTCCAAACATAATCCAAGCCAAAAGCATGGTCTAGTGACATTAAAATAAAAATAGGAAAGCTTTTTTGCCCATTTTGCTAATTAATATGTCAGAGCTCATAAAGAAAGACTCATCAGCTTTTCTCCAACACTGCATCATCTGAAAGAGCTGTGTCAGCAGAGACCTCAGCAGACAGTCAATACATATTAAAAGTGTTCTAAGCAATAAATCAGAAAAAAGAAAAAAAAAAAGGAAAAAAAAAAAAAACATAGCCACAAAGAATTCAGCATTCAGTTTCTGTATTCGATATAAATCAGGTTATATGTGTTGTAAAAGCAATTCTGCCATTCCCTAGCTGTCCTGTAACTACTTTTCTAAAATGCTGAAGACATGAAAAATATAGCTCATATTCACTGATTTTTTATCTTTGTGAATTTGCTCTGCACTAATATAGAGGATCCACTTGTCTGCTTCTCATTCTCACTGTTGGAGTGGTGTTTAAGAACACAGACACCCTTTTGCTAAGCACAGGAAATTTTGCAATGGAAAGAAGCTCTCCTTACATAATTTAGGAAGAGCGGGTATCTTGCACACACACTTTGTCCCAAAGTAGGCCACATCAACACAGCATTCCATTGCTTGTGCAGTGGTATTGTGGAAAGCATTTGCAACAACACTAACACCTGTAAGTCTCCCTCCTCCAAAAGGAGAGGCCACCTACAGGAGTCAGAATTCACTGAAGTGTTTCCATTGTGTTTCTGTGAAGGTAAAATACAAGAATAATTCTCCGGTCATCTTCCCATGCAATATGTTTACAGGTTCAGGGTGTGTCCACACATGCTTCTAAAATCAGATCTATTTTTTAAAGAAAAGAATATGGAACAGCTGATTGTGACTGCAATATATAAAAATACAGGAAGATGGGGCTGCACTACAGGTCCTTTCCATGCCTTGGCCTTCAGCAGTTGTGATAACACTTTACAAAATAAATACAAACTAACTCCTGAGCTTGGTAACATGTAACATGGAAGGGATACAGTAGCTACAGCAAAAGCTGGGACTAAATGCTTCAAGAGCCACTGCCTCAGAAGGAACAGAAAGATATTTCCCTAGAGAGAATTACTCATCTGTGTATTTCTTAGAATAAGTCATGTTGAAGGAGAGAAGGGATAATTGCATTGATTGTCAGGAGGTGATAATTAATTCTGTAGAGAAATATGTTTAATTTCCTGAAGTCTAGAATGGGATGGAAATTCTTCTTTATATAATGAGAAATTAAGTGTTTTGCTCCCAGCACAAGAAGCTGCAATATCTCCCTTAGAGCTTTCTTAAAAAAGGTGCCTACAGGAAGGCAGCACAATGAAAGACGTTAAAACAAGAGTTCTGCAATGCGATGGAATGCCAGAAACATACGTACATGATATAAATTCTAAAAATCAAATAGTAAAAAGAGATCAGGTAAAAAGAACTCCATTTTCTTGGACAAGTCTTTAATGGAACAATAAAAAAGCTGAAAGTGCAGCTTGATTTCTTTTCATGAAGGGATAGGAAATAGAACATAAAGGGGAAAATAATGTTTCAACAATATTTGAAGAATATTTAAAGTGGACAGAACCAGGAACATAATTTACTCTCTATCCTTCTCAAAAGCAGCTATTCCCTTTTATTCTAAAGGAGGAAAAGAAAAAGAGACAGACAAGACAATCTGTAGGAAATTTTGGCTCTTAGTTGATCTGCTGACCACTGAGATTTCAGCCTTTTAGAAATAGCTGTTAACTACATGGAAGAGGTCCACGGAAGATAAGGAGAGCAAACAAAAGTCAGTTAAACATGAATCCACGTTTTCATATAAAATTCTTAGGTGTCTTCAAACAGAACAAATTTGAAAGCCACTTTTTTTTTTTTTTTTTCAATAATCTGGAGAAATATGCAGAAGAAAGATCAAATGCTGCTAGAAGTGGTATAAAACTTTATTAAGTCAGTAATAACTGACTGACAAAGATTTCTGATCTTATAAGGATTCCTTTTAATATTCTCTGACAGCAGTAAATTCTGCTGATCTTTGGAATACTGCATGATATTGCATGTTTGTAGTAGTTTTTCGGCGTAGGATTAAAAAAAAACAAACAAACAAGGGCGACACCCTTTGCTTCTCCCCCTTGACAAGATCCCTTCTTTGAAGCCTTCACATTCCCAAAACAAAAAGTTGAAAGCTTTTTTTCTCCACAGGAGTGATAATGTTACAAGACATATGAACTAGCTCTTTATTCAGAAAGAGAATCCAAGAGGCTCACAGACTTAGGAAAGAAGCCAAAAGAATGTGAAAAGAATTTGTCTACTTTAAGTTCAGGAAAAGGTCTTCAGATAAGGAAAATCCATACCAGAGAACTACAAGATAACAAAACCAAAGGAGGACACCCAGTTGTACAGGGAAGGAATACCATAAACAACCAGGAATCTCATAGCTGACCTTCCTTCACACAAACTCTGCTTTTTAGTTCCGTCAAGAAGGGTGGAAAAAGTCAACGTGCAATCATGCAGCAAAGGGGCAGCCAGAAACTTCAGGCCTTCCTAACATTAAAAAGAGATCACTGAATAACTTGAGTTTTCTACAAAGTTTTCAAGGTTTCTCATGTCAGCTTATCTATGCCTTGTGAAAAATTACAATCTTACAGCATTTCCTTAGAAGTTCTTATAGTGTAAGAACTGAAAGCTGTACTGTACTATGGTGTGCTTTGTGCAAATTGTTTAATAAGTGGTAACAGTAATGACAACATTACATACAATTTTTTTTTCATGCAATGGCCAGAATAGCTTTTTCTACTGCAAAAGCATGATGGAAGAAAAAACTCTGACATCCTTTTTGTTTGTTTGTTTTTTGAACTATAGATTTTTTTTTTTATGTTATCTTCAATAATTCTGATACTGGAACTGAAACTCAGAGCAAGGAGAAAAATAAAAACTTATGTTATTCAAAGTTTCTATTGTTTAAGCCCCCATCTTTGGAGGGGAACCCTCATTTCTTCAGCTGAAAAAGAAGAGGTAAATCTCTTCCTGCAGGTGACTAAGCTACATATACTGCTCGGCAAAGAACAATATCTAATACATCTCTGCACAAGCCAGAATTAGGGAATACAAAGTAATGCCTTAACTTGCAACCTATTTAGGCACTTCAGTTTCTGTAGACTGACTTAATTTACTGGCCATACTGCTTTCAGGTTGCTTGCTCATCCTCCAAAATAGAAGAACTTTTTACCTGATCTGTGTCCAGACAAGGAACCAACTTTGCTTTCATCTGCCACTGTAGGAATAAAAGAAAAGACACAAAGATCAGAAACTTATTTAAATTCACACATCTTTGAAGTACTGTCAAATTATTTCAGATGCACAGCAACCTAAATCTTTAAAAAATAATAATTTGTAAAAATCCTTTTTTTTTTTTTTTTTCCCTCCTACCCTAATCCACCTGGGGCACTTCAAAGTCCAAAAACTTGAATCAAAGCTTACTGAAACCAATAAAAGGACTGTTAGCAGTCCTTGTTGGTTACAGATCAGGACCCCAGCACTTACATGCTCAAAACTGAGTTGTCAGAAGAGCAATTGCATTTGTAAATAACTCATCTTGTGAGACAAATTACAGGGCATAGGAGAGTTGTAACATTTTCAGATCAAAGACCTCAATTGGTAAAAAGAATCCAGATGTGGAAATCTTCTCATGTGCAAGACATCTCATTGACTCATAGGACCCTCTGCAGACAATGAGGTCTCCAGAAAGATTATCTTTCTGATAGCTTGTACTTTTTTCATGATAGGATTTATTTTTCAGTTAATCGTACCGTGTAGAACTTCACAACATTTTATAAAGACAGATGTTTACAGCAGTAACAGTTTGCAGACAGACTAGTGGAGGAACAATTTCTGAATGTAACAAAAATTGTCATTTCTACTGTACTTCAGTTTATTATCATGTATCTCATGGAAATAATTAAAACACTGTCCCAGGGGGTTCACTGGAAGAACCAATCACTATTACTTAAAATGAATTCTATGCAAAGAAATGGTTCTAATGTCATGTTAGGGATGATAAAAAAAGCACAGGAAATGAATGTTAGGCTTCAAAGCTTATCCTTCAACTCTGTCTGCCCAAGCACTCCCTTATATTATACCTTAAAACGTGATTTCTTTATATGATATAATAAATTGTCAAGTCATACTCAAACCACTATAAATGTGAACTTACACATTCTTTATATAGTGATCACCATAAAAAGTTTGCAGACAGGGTTATATGCAGCAGTACAGGAGGATGTCATTTTCTACCCAGGGAAAAGCTTTGCAGTTATTGACATTTAGCAGCTATTACCAGGAAGATAATTATAGAAAATGTTCTCTTAGACTGCCCTCCCCAATTCACTTTTAGAAATGCTTTTTACCCCAAAACCAGCTCCAGATTTGGGTCTGGAATCGTGAATCAACACCTGACTGTTGTTTCTCATTTCCAACTTTCTAAACTGATTGTCAAACAGTTCCCATCACTAAAATTAACACTTTTAAATGATGCTGTGAGATGCAGATGCAAATAAAGTAAAACTAACAACTATTTGCAGTGTTATGCAGAGATACTGAAAGACAAAACAGTGAGAATAGTCAAAATTAAAGGCAGTTCTGTACTCCTTATCCTTTAACTTGTAAGTTTTTCTAGTCCCCAGAAATGATGGTAACTATCTACCTTCTTGCTATACTATTTAGCTGATCCCACAACTCAAAATGACCAGACAAGGATTTCTGATAATGACAGATACAACTATTTTTCTTCCTCTCTCCCCCACAATTTACCTATGAGGAGAATGCTACCATGGAAAAATATTGTCCCAAAGGCTAATGCTTTGTCAGGTTAAGGTTGTATGAAAAGAGGGGATTATAATGGAAACTGATAAGCAACTTTAATTATAGCAGTCACTAATAGCAATCACTGTAACAAATGATAATTATTTGGGGTAGACTACGTTACA
Organism: Cyrtonyx montezumae; assembly: GCF_038088225.1. Classification (NCBI taxonomy): domain Eukaryota; kingdom Metazoa; phylum Chordata; class Aves; order Galliformes; family Odontophoridae; genus Cyrtonyx; species Cyrtonyx montezumae. Next base: position 16,607,183 of record NW_027072078.1, on the reverse strand, counting down.
CTACATAGGAGCTTGAAAAATAATAGATCCTAAAGCTCATAGCATTTCTTAAAACCATGCTGATGCCTGGCCCTGACTGAAACTAAGTTTTGTTATTAAAAGGAGTAAAACCATTTGAATTAATCATACTTTACAGACCAGCTTCACATACAAAAATTAGATTTTAATACTGGAGGGAAAGAAGAAAGAATAAAGTGATTAGGAAATGAAAAATAATCCTACCAGAAAACAAGGTTAGCATTATGCATTTAGACAAACACACAAACTGGGGGGAAGAAAAAATTAAAGATTTATATCAATTTGTGCAAAATGTCTGCCTTTCCACATTTTTCATTTCATGAGGTATTAAGCCTAGGCAGTAACTTGGAGAGTGTCCACCTCTCATTAGAAGGAGTGGCACAGACATGTCTACTGTTTGAGAATTCCACTCATTAGCATCCCTTTTCCTTAGGGAACAAACAGAAGATGACAGAAAAAAAGGAAAGGCTAACAGGAGATAAATACTTATTTCCTTCAACTACTTTATGCATGCAGAAGTTGACATTTTGGTAACTGGAGATTTTATTTAGTAAGCGTGAGATCCTATTCCACAAAACAGCATTTTTGAGCACTCAGAACTGATGCAATTAGTCAGTTACAAAAGAAGTAATATTTCTCTAGCTGTCCTTATTGGCTATGGAAAAAAGTAAGAGCTAAATAGAAATATATTTTTTAAGATCACACTGGTGATGGTTTATATTTGCAGAAAGCCACCTAAAAGATTTTAAAGAGGCAAAATATACTGTCTGGTCTCAATATTCAAGTAAAAAAAAATATTTCTTATTGCAACATCAAAAAGCAATTACATTGCAACTAACTGAAAAATTTCAGCTTAAGAGGATCACACTCAGGAATGCTCAGTGTCTGACTGGCATGCATCAAAAAGACATTTACAAAAAAATTTCAAATGCAACTATTTTTATGGTAATACTCTAAACACTAAGTATTCTTGAGCTAGAATTGCTGCACACAGTACGCTAAAAATATCAGGGAAAGATCAGTGCAAGTTAGTATATACACTCACAAAGAATTCTCTTTAAATGGTAAATCAAACACTTAACATTTTTGAAATGTCCCCGAACTCCAGGGGATGTTAGTTCATGAAGTTAACAGTGTTTGGGACCATAAAACACACTAGTTCATGTAAACCCAACATCTACAATTTAAGGAGCTGCACTGCCATCACAGAAGCCAGTTACATACTCATTGCCAGTACTTTAAGTAATTACTGGAATGAGAGTGATCAAAGTTCTACAGCTATTTAAGAAAAGCATGTACATCTGGGGGACCAGCAAGACTGTAGATTATATAAAATAGAACATTACTAAGACAAACAAATGCCAACCACCAAAACAAAAGGTTAAAAATCAAGCAAACTGTAAGTTGGGAATATTCAATTGTATTAGAATTTCCAATGGTAATTTTCTAGAAGGCTATTTTGCTTTAAGAAATCAGGCAGCATTGTTCAGCAGCAGTAAAAGCAACCACAAAACATCCATACTCTCCTGTATAATCCTTTGGTTGCCATTTCTGTGCCCCACTTAAGATAACCAATGTAACCATTTTATTTCAATTGTCATGACTGTCAATGGTTTACTACACAACAAATCTTGTGTGTTGCCTCCAAAAGAGTTTGCATCTAAATACAGCCCAAGCTGAAAGGTCATACTACTTCAAAACTATTGTTAAGGCAAGTACAAAGAAATGCTGCAGCCAGCTGTGCTAATAAATTTTCTTCCTTTTTTACAATCATTGTACAATTATACTATTTATCCCCCAAACTAGGAGTCACTGCTATTCACAAGATGCAAGGTAACACTCTTCAACTCAGTGTCTTTTTTGAATGATTTTCCACATTGTCCAGTAGCAACTTAAATCCTCTAATGAGTGGAAGTTAACTTGCATTTCTAAAATTTCTGCTGGACAAACAAACAGATGCTTTTGAAAGTGAACTGTAGTTCTACACTCAGAAAAGAAGCAAACAAAGACTAAAATTACAATAAATGGGAAATAAGAGTGCCTGAAACAAATTTCCTGGAGAATAAATTTCCATTATCAGTTGGTTGGGAGCCCAATACAAAATTTCTTACAGTTAATTAACAATTGACATATTCCCAAATCACATATACAAATGGTGCTTCTGTGCTTTTTAGAATCTGTCAGTTTCTATGGTATAAACAACATTAGAAAATAAAGGAAGGTGACAAATTGGTCACTTTTTTTTTTCTGTGGACTGTATCTGTATCCAGCCCTTTCAGCATAATGAAGGCACTGCATCATCAATTAATTTTAGTCAATGATAGTGCCAATGACATAATTCTACTGCCATATTTATTTCCTTGGTGAAGTGTTTCCCCTTCTAGGAGTGGCATAAATTAATCACAGAGAATGTGTCAAATGCTGGCTTACAACCACCACTTAAAATATGCTGTTGGCTGTTATATATACAAAGACCACAGACTTTTATACTACGATCTACTGGACCGACAAAATGAGCATATTATGAAGGAGAAACTTGCATAGTCTTAAAATCTTTTCCTTTTACAATTTCCTCTACCTTCTCCTAGCGATGGCAAAACTTTACAGAGCCTTCCCCATCTGTCCCATAGGACTCCTTTCAGTACAGGAAGGCTGCAATGAGGTCTGCCTGGAGACAAACAGTGACTCCTTCAGCCTATCCTTATAGTAGAGGTGCTTCAGCCCTCTGAGCATCCTTGTGGCCTCCTCTGGATCTGCTCTAAGAGGTGAAATTGCCCCAGCCTCAGTGTACAACCTTGCAACTTGGTCTTGGTGAACTTCATGAGTTTTGCATGGGCTCAGTTTTCAAGCCTGTCCAGGTCCCTCTGGATGTTGTTCCTTCCCTTTAGAGTGTCAGCTGCACCACTCAGCTTGCTGACATCCACAGACTTGCTGAAGGTTCATTCAATTCCACTGTCCATGTTAACACTGAAAATATTAGGCAGTGCTGGTCCCAGTGAGGAGCCCTGATGGACACTGCTCATCTCTGGTCTCCACCTGGTACATCAGCGCACAGAAATGAAAATACAAACATCTAAGTTTGTTCTCTCTACTCTGTGTTGTTTAAGAACCATCAGTACAGTTGATGCTGGACACCAGACACACGTATCTTTAAATGGAAATTTTTCTATTTTCAGAAAATAGTGTTCTACAATTTCACTGCCAGCATGATACAAATCTATTCACTTTCTTGCAGTAGCACAAGAACCCCTTATTCTTGAAGGTTACATTGCTAATTGAGGCCACCACTGCTTCTTTTACACTTCTGTTGTCTTCTCTAATCTTCTCTCACCTCTGTTCAAGTTAAACTGTACAGGGCTGAATTTGATCCAGCTCCCCCACTACAGTTCTTCCACACATCATTAACACTTCTACATTCCTTGGGCTAAATCACAAATTCCTAATCTAATCTGTCATTCACTTGTTGAGAACATTGATAGGGAACAGATTTAAAACAAAGTGTTCTTAAATCTGACTTGAAATTATGACTTCATTATTATCTGTACTTTCTCTCATAGTAACTATACACTAACTTAATTGCTATTTTCTCCCCATAACATTTCAATCATACGAGTACCTTAAAATACCAACCCATTAAGACTAAAGTTCTGTAAGAAACTACCACTATAAGCACGTTACCATTTTCTCAGCTCTAACACCAGCACATCTGACATTTCCATTCAGCTCCACAGCAAATTTTCTTGAATTCAAAGAGGTTTCTACAAAACCAGCCAAAAAACCCAAATATTCCAACTTGTCCGTGTATGCCCTCATACCACAATTCACCTTCCCCTCAAACGTGTCAACAGAGATTTAGTGCTAAACTGAGTAACAGAAATGATCTTGCTGAAAGTCTTTCTTATCATATAGAATATAATAATCTCATTTTCAATTTAGCCTCACAGTGTCCTTATTACTTAATAACTTTTTGTTTAATTTCCTACTTGCAGATCTCAGAAGCTGAAATTAGAAAGTTATATAAACTAAGAAAACTATGTCATGTTCATTTCTAGAAATTTATTCTGCAAGGTAGTCTCAGAAAATATATATCTATTCCAATCTCAGAAAATACCAACCTGGCAGTACTATAAAGCTGATGATGATGTGAGCTAGACAAGCTTCTGAAGTATTTTCTACCCCTTGATCCCCAAAACAACCACAGCCATACATATCATCGGTTTTTCCAAACTTAAGACATTCTCATTTCTAAAAAGTCCTTCTCTTCAAGAGAGGATTGTTAAACTATCATTATAGTTCGAGAACACTGAAAAGCCTTTTCAAATTCCGACCCATCTTCTCAACAGCGATGTTCCTATGAACCTACCTAACTTCAAAATGCAGTTTTAAATCTGGTTTCATATATAAAGCCTGGTTAAAAAAAATTATGGTTTAAAAATAGCAGAACACTTCTGGGGACATCCAAAAAGTATTCTTTCAGTTGCATGAGAATCAAATCACTGCTTTAAGAGGAGAGCAAATTCCATTAGTTCTGCTTAGCTCTCATTTGGTTATCTTTTGAGATATTTGTTACAATATCCAAATTTGCAGACAGAATAGGGATAACCCAGTTTGGAGCCAATCACAAAGGTAACAGATAACAGTATCAATTGCATTACCTCCATCCTTCTACAAGCATTAGTTTATCTTTATTTTGAGGTGTAATAAAAGCATGAACTCTGATCTAACGTACCCCTTCATAAACAAAGGAGTGAGCATATACTTAAATAGTGGTTTTATGGCAGAAACTTCATACCTCACATATTGCATATTCACTTAATAATTATTCTCAAATATACAAATGAAGTTGGCTGATATATTCAATAAATACATTCCAAGGTCAAATTCTGTTTTAGCAAATAATATTTAACTCACACTTAAAATCAAGTAAAGGATATTTCCCCTTCTTCAGGCTTTAGAGCTTAATCAGTTAAGGCCTATGGGTTTTTGTTCTGTAGGGGGAGAGGAAGAGAGAGTACCTTGGGATAGTGGTCATAGGTCGTTATATCTACATCTTTAAATAGAAATCTACAAAGCAGTTTGTCTGAATTGATACAAAATTGCTATATTCTCATATGATTCAATTTCATGCTGCTTCAGGTTAAAACAAGCCATACTTCCATGTTTTTGAATAAAATTCCCATGGCTACATTTATATTTCTGCATAGCCTAAATCAATCCTGTGCATAAAGATTTATGTAAAATAAAAGTGCTGGAGATAAAATAAAATATTCTTGCCTTCCTTTTTCTCTTCTTTTTTTCTTTTAGTACAACACAATAAAAATCCATATTGCTCTTTTGTATCTTTTGTAATATAGTTAAAAGAAAGAAAAAACACGACTGAAAATGAATTCTGATGAACTGTTACACAGAAGTTATTTTATAGAAAATCATGCTAATATGTGGGAAAATCTGCATGTATAGAAGGAAAAAAATGATTCTTCCAATGACATGCATAGAAGACATAAATTTCTTCATTTTTATCTGCAAATAAATAAATAAATAAAGTGCCACTTATTCTTGAAGTGAGAAGGCACAACACCAGATTTATTTCCAGCATTTCTGAATTTGTTTTGCTAGTTCTTAACACGGTGCTACAAGCACAGGTCCAGACGTGGCAAGCAGTCTAAATCTAAATAGTGCAAGCAAGCAATCCAAGTCAGACATTGGCTGCACAAATTCTTGAAATCATGGTAAAAGGACACTTCTTTTCCTTGTTAATGTATTCAAGCACTGTCATCCATAAGAAATTATGCAACCAAGTGGACATTTCAAGTGCCATGATTAATAAAAGGAAATGTGTGGTGGTGCTGTTTTGTCACCAGTTCAAAACAAAAGTAGAGAAAAAGTATACCGTAGGACACAGGATATGAACTCTACCAGTAACCTAGAAAGTACTGCCATTATTTTAACACAGCAGCAGGGAAGCACATTAGGACTTACAGCTGAGATAGAACTAAACTGTATCCTAACATTCTGAATGAAGCAGTAAGTTTTAAGAAGCCTTTGACCGCTACCTCAACAATGGATGCTAAAGCAGTGATCAAGGCACACTGCAAACATTTCAGCTGCCCTCATACACCTGGTACAAAGACATCTATACAGAGTTAGATAGAATTTTCTGCACATACCTGCAAAACTGAAGAAAACACCACAGGACCACTACAGTTGCTTTTTTTTTTTTTTTTTAAAGATATTCTACAACAGTATCTCACACATACTACTGATTCAGTTTTTAAACTGTATTCAAGCAAAACCTGACTCATCTACAGTGAAACGGAGACTTATCAAATACACATGCTCAAGACACTGCCATTTTTTATGTATGCCAGTTCATACAACTCACAACACACACACAAGCCCTCCCTGAACAATAAAGTGACAGTGGTTCATGTCTTCTCCTTCCCAGCTGTCCATTCCACAACACAGAAACATATAATCAGTCAACAAACTAAACTGTTTCTTCCTACTACCAATTAACTTACAGCTCTGGCTGTACATGCCACATAGCTTTCATTGTAAGATTTGCTATGTGGAATGAAGACCCTGTGTGTTAACAGTACATCCTTTGTTATCAAATCTGCTACAAAGTTTCTTTGGGCTACCAACAAGTAATTCTCACAACCTACAACTCTGGATCTGAAAAATAAAGACAGTAGCTCTTGCAGCACTTCCCACCTATTCTTGTGCTGGCAAGCATCACACTGAAATCCATAACGGGTACTCAGCAGCAAAGTTCGGATGAGAACGATGATGTCACTATGCGTGACAACCGTAGTTAAATAATATGAGAAATATTAAAGTAAACTATTAACTTCCTCCTACAAAAGTACACTTTGGAGTATACAATACATGAATGCTCTATTTGGAAGCAAAGTTTTAGGTACCAAATTAATGAAATTTTAATTGCATGATTAGTGTCGATATTGCAGTTATTTAACTCAGATTTTCTTGTTTTTCTTCCTTTCACCTTTCCAGCCAAAACCTTCCAATTTAAATCTTTTATAAAGTAGAAAACAGAATACATTGGTTCAACACTTGCTAAAGAATGTCTGTAAATGTCCTAGCTTCATCTTACTAGCAAGTGGAAATACTTAAGTTTCTTTCTCAGGCCTTTTTCCCAGTCCTAACAAAATGACTAAAATCGGGCACATTTCCTTACTAAAACTGGAATTAACTTTTTTTGTTAAACAAATAAACCAACAAACCCTTCACATGTGCAGTTGCATCATATTCTTCTTCCTCCAGCTCTTTAAATAATTGTGTCAGGTTTACCTTCAGAATACACACGTCTATCACATCACCAAGAACAAGGAGGATAAAACTTTAATGTTTCCAACCAGAGTGATCATATCTCCCTTTGGTTTTACTTGCATTTTCAACAATTGTCTTCAGCAACAACAGTTATTATTATTACTATTTTTTTCAATATTAAGGACATCTACTCACCCATTTTTATTATTTAACCACTATGATTTAGTGAATTATACACATTTTTAAAGCACCACTTGTGTGCATCAAAAGCAGATTGTTTATACTGCTTTGAATCTTGCAATATAAACAAACACTGAACTGGGGAAAAGGAAGTGCAAATTACCTGGGAGTTCAGAACATGCTCTCAAGCACATTCTCATTGCCTAATATTATATTGCTGCTTACAAGCATTTTTTCTAACGACTTCTTTGGGAGCTGAAAATGAGTCAAAAAAAGACTCTGTAAAGTTGAACACTATGTTTTCTACCTTCTAAAATCACAGAATTGTAGGGGTTGGAAGGGACCTCTGAAGATCAGTTATTTCACCTCCCTGCTAAAGTAGGTTTCCTACAGTAGAGTTTGCACAGGAAAGCATCCAGGTGCTGACTACATGAAGTAAAGTAGTCAGGTCTATAAACCCATTTCTTTCTTCATTATGTGCACTCACATTAAACATTAAGAAGAAAAAAACCTTTTCTTTTATGTTTGTTTGTTTTTTTTTAAAGAAATCCATCTAATGTATTCTCGTTTATCAAAAGGGTAGAAAAGAATTGCAAAAGAACGCATCTCTGGCCAGGTCATGCAGTATATTTAAAACTGAAATGTTTTGTTGTTGTTGTTGTTTTTTAAACTTCCTTAAATTATCCTTACCATGTATTAGCAAATGTTTCAGTTTCTTAACAATCCATTATGGAAGCACATACATTTAATAGTACATTAAAATAGCATTACAGTATTAAGACAGTAAAAATCAACAATACAAGAACTAAGACCAAATTTGAACGTTTCAAGAAAAAGAAAATACCAAAGGTTATCTCAATACAATATAAAAATATATTCATTCTCTGTGAAGTCTGATCCTACAAAACACATAAATCTATTGTTACACACTAATGATAGCTCCCTAAGTTACTCCCTCAACAGTTCCGTCTGAAAAGGAAAGATAAAGGACTAGTGCCACAAAGATCTAAAAGGCAAAAGGCATGCTTATTTGGTTTCTGATTCTTCACAGCTTAAGAACCTTGCAAATTTTTCCTTGAACTATCATCAAAACATGACACAGTTTTCAACTGCAATAACCCTTCAATTTTTCACTCACAAACGCTTTATCAATATTGAAAGAACCATTTACTTTGTTTCACCCAGCCTGTAAGATTTTCTGTGCAGCTTTGATGGGTAGAGGACCATAACCTTACCACTCTCCAAGCATTTATAAAGATTTACTGCAGTGCTTTGATTGCCCGTATTTGTCATTGTCAATGAAAAATATACAACTTGTTTTAAGAAAGTTAGCCTTTGTCCACAGTAGTTTGGCAATCATTTATATTTTATATGAAAAAAAAACTTTTATTATTGCTGTTTTGCTATTTTTTTTACACTTAAAACTTGTAGTTATTCTTTCTGCTCATTTTTACAAAAGCTCTCTTTTCCTCAGCTAAGATTTCAATACAATAGATAGAATGGCCTTCAAGAAAGGAGAAAGTTTTCTTCAGTTTAATAAAAACGGTATTTGCAATTAGATGCTACAGGAGATAGAACACTGTCCCCATCACCACAGCTCCTCTGCAGAAATTACACCTTGATGTTTGTGTTTAAGAAACAAAACCAAGAAACAGAGATGGTGCAGATGTGCTGAGGCTAAAATGCTGACCTATATGTCACCCCACCCTTTCTTACCCAGATCCATGCTTTTTGAGGCTTTCATATTAATTGATTCAGACTGCTTGGCTGGTATCAAAGATCTGAAGTTGATGTGCTGATCTGTTAAATACACTGCTGAATTTATGGTAGGGCTGCAGAAAAAAAGATGATGTTAAAATATTTAGGCACCAGCTCAAAACACAAGTGATCTAACTAAAACATGTACGCTATACATGTGTTTCTTCTTCCCAGTTTGCTTGCAGCCATGCATTTTAAAATCAGTTATTGATCCTCAAGTTTCCTTTGTGAGACTTAGCACCTCCAGTCACTTGCTTTTCATTGCAAATGCATATACAAATGTAAATGTTTAGTGATAATTGCTGCTTTTACACAATTCATATTTTATTAAGCAGAAGAAAGCAGAAACACACAAGTACTTGTTAGAGTGCTTTTATGTGTGTGCGTGCGTGTGTGTGTGTCTGTGTTCATTCTGTTAATTCCATTTTACCACTGCATTTCTAAATAATATGCTGCAGAAAGCTGGGGAAAATATCATTGATGTACCTATTCCAATTCTTCTTCATCTGTTAATCTAAAATTGTTGTAAAAGCACATAGCCACCTAATGCTTTAGCAGAGGCTGAAGACTGGTGGTCTTTCAGAAGGTGTCATAATTATCTGAAGAATATTAACATACTGTGTAGTTGTTTTTTTTTTAATTCTCGAATTTGTGTCAAGGCAGACAAATATCTAAACATTTCAAAATTCCACATAAGTGAAACGGAAAGTAACTTCTTCCTGTGAAGAGTCAAAACACCTCACTCAAAGACACCTGAAAAATTTCCCACCTATTCGCAATAAGATTTTTTTTTTTTACTATATAATCAAAAGCTTCCAAAACCATTGATTTCTGAACTCTTCAATCAAAACAACTTTACAGTGTCAAAAAATTTCCTGCATTTTTGTTGTTGTAGGATATTTGGTTTGCTTGTTTCATCATAATTCATTTTACATGAAATCTGTTTGACTTCCCACAGCAATTCAATTTCAACAGAACTTATGATCCAAGTGGAAAGCCAATAGAACACCGGGGAAAAAAATCAAGGAGGCAGAAAGGGCCTTTAAATATATCATCCTCCTAATACATCATCATCATTGAAAGGAATGTTTTCGCTCCCAGTTTGTTGAAAAATTAGTAATAGATTTTAGAAAACAACTGCAGCTGGAAATTCAATGGAGATTTCCACCGCTCCAGGTAGAGGGTTTTCTGTTTTGTTTTTTGTTTACCATGTCATACCTAGATGCTTGACAAGAAATTACAAAATCACTATAATGAAATTACTGACAGTTAGTGTAAAGAAGAATTTGAGTTATCTTTAAAAACAAACAAAACAAAATGTATTCTCTGATACTATCTGCAACTGGTCATTTAAAGATTGGTTTGTAACTACATCAACATATACAAGGACAGAAGTATAGCTAAGGTTTTGTAGAAAGGTAAGCTCTCCATTTTTCATTAAGATAAAATAGTCACATGACTATCTGAAATGCAAATACTCACAAAATGAGTAAACTGTGCTCAATGCTGAGTTTTCCCACACTGCATGTACAATAGACTGTGATAAGTGTAACCTGTGCTACCTGAGAGAAATCCATGCTCTTAAGTCATGGCATAAGTCAGCATGAACTTCACCACTTTTACACTTTTTTTCTGCACTACTTTCAAATTTCTGTATTTTGCAAAGGAAAATGAAGTTCGTAGCTGACATCAAGCAGATCAGCTTTAAAAAAAGACATTCTTAAAATATCTGATCAATCTTACCCAACTTATTAATAATTGGCAAAACACCCATTGTTAACATTTTTTCCTATACATTTCAATGTTCACACTTACTGAAACAATTTTCAAAGATTTCTCTGGCTGATGTGTGGTGTAAGAAGATCTGGTTTCCTATGAAGTGAATTTGGCTAGGGCTTTTAAAGTTTTAAGTGACTTTAGGCACTGCACCTATGCTTCACCTTTTTTTTTTTTTTTTTTTTTTAATTGGGTTCATGTTTTTGGGATTCTTCTTGTTTTACTGAATACATACTGGGTATGTGACCTGTAGATCTTGAACAGGAGGCACAGTGCAGCTTATGAGCAAAGCACTAAATGCCAGAATAAGATTATGAGTTTATATTAAAGGATCAGGTGACTGTAAAAACAATAGTACACATTTTGCAAAATAATAAGTGATTTTAAAATTAATTAAAATCATGCTATCACAATCATTAATTAGCAATCAGGACTGTAAATATGAAAAATAGATGAACTCCAACCTATGGTTATGCTCCTCATTCAGCAGATCCTCACTAGGATGTGGTGGCAGAGGCGGAGGAGTTTCATTTTCACAATTGCCACAATCAGACACTGGCAACTCTGAAATTAAGAAAAAAAAAAGGGGGAGGGGAGTCTGTGTTAAAAAAAAATAATAAAAAAAAAGCTGCAGAAAGAAGTACATTATACCAGTTCACTGATCAATAACTGGACTGGAAGGCCGCAAGCAATTCTGAAATGACTCACAAATTATTCAAATCCCTAAACTAACTAAACTAGAATTAAAATCATACCAAGCAGAAAATATGCCCCTTGGGATTTCCTGAAGAGCTGATTTTCAGATTTGCATATGCATAATTAAAGACAAATACATGGAAACTTCGTGCTTATAGTGAAGTTGAGTGCAAGAAATTTTTACTTCTACAGCTGCATCCTCACTGATTCGAAGTTCATGCTTTAATTTCCTTTGACAGGGAGCATTTACCATACTTTCTGTACAGCAGAGAGCTCTTCTCAACAAAGAATTCAGGAGAAGAAAAAATTCTGTTATGCCATGGCAAGAGAAGAAAGCGGTCTTTCTGAATTACAATCTTCATTTTCCTGCTATTAAGGCAATTTCTTCTTTACCTCCACAGAAGACATTCTGTTCACACCAGAAAATTACTTCCAACCAAGAAAAACATGAACTACTCAATTAAACCACTCAGTGGTTTGCTAAGCAACAACACTTACATACATGCAGTATTTAATATGAGTGCTGTGCCCACTGCAGGCCAGTTCATTATTGTCCTGTAAATTCAAGCCTTTCAATGTAAAAGTTTGATCTTACAAGAAGTCTCTACATTTTTCAATGCACAATACACCTTCAACTACCTAAAATCTCACTAGAAAGAAGGATATTTAATAATCCTTGGTTTTCAATGGAAGATAATGATTTAGCAAATACCTACTTAACAAATTTTCATGTGACCAGCTTTCTTGCATTGAATATGCTACTGTTTTTTGCACAATCCTGTCTGAAATTTCTAGTCTAACTTGAGAGAAAAATGGTTTAAAGGGAGGGGATTAAGCCAGACTGCTAGAGAACATAACTGTTATGCAAGCACAATGAATTAGTTCCCTAAAATTAAACCAAACCAACAAAACCATGCTATTAGCTCAAGGATCTTATAAACTGTGAGCCTCATACTGGCTGGAGAGCCTGCCAAAGATTAGAAAAACAAGGAATAGTTCCAATTCTTTCCCAGAAGAAGAGAGATCTTCCTCAGAGTAAAAGGAATGTGGGTAGATGAGGAAAAGTTCTAACAAGACATTAAAAAAACCAATGGATTGTCAGTCTGACACAGAAAGCAGATAAGCTACCCAACATATCTGTGCCCTGACTTTCTGCATTAAGATTACATTCTTTCAGGTCTTTAAGGACAGAATGTGTCAGGATTAAATGGAGAGTTCATACAGTAAAAAAAAATAATTGAAAAATGAAACTTGTATTGTTCAGTGTAATTAAATGATCTGAAAGATGAAGTGAATCAGAAGATTTTACTCGTGTAAAATTATTCAGAGTTGCCAAAAATAAACTGACTACGAAGCTCTGCAGAAAGCATTGCAGTATAGCAAACAAATAGGAAATAAAACATAGATGAAATTCCATGCAAAGTGATCCACACAGGAGTAAAGGAAAACTCTTGACATGTACACAAAGACTATTTCATCAGCGACTGGCACTCAGGAACAATAATATAGAAGTGGGCTGGATCTTTCTTTGAAAATATGCTTAGGGAATTCAAAAAGTAAAGAGACATTCAGAGTCATAAGAAAAGTCCAAACACTCCACCTCATTCTCCAAGTTAATGGTGTGTCTCATTTTTAAGTAGCGTGTAAGGCTTTCATTCTCCCCATTTGAAAGGAGATGTAGTATATATAATTCAGAAACACACTGATAAGGTGGTAAGGATAGTTGGATATGAAGTGGGATTATTTCATCTAGAATAGCAAGCAATAAAAAGGGAGATAAAAGGAGTCTATGAAATCATAAAAACTATGCACAAGGTGAAAAGGAAGCTCTCACTGTCTCACATGCAGTAACAAGAAGGTACTCAGTGTAATTTTGGAGTAGCACATCTAGCAAAATCACACAGCAGTAGTTTTTCCTGTGAAATGAACTCATGGATCTAATTGCCACAATGATATCGTGGAAATGAAGTTTAAAAGAGAGAGAGAGAAAGAGAAATGCATGAAGAAACAAGAAGGTATCAAAAGCATGATGTTCTAGACTGAACTTCTGATTCAGGAAGTTCCAGAACAATCAACTACTCAAAGCAGAAAACATGTGTGATGATACCATAGCCTACCTACCCCTGTTGTCTTAATCTTTTCTCTGAGCAGCCTCCAGTGACCATAGTTGGGGTTGGTACTGATTGTATTGCTTTATTAACTTTGATTCACAGTAATTGGATGTCGCATATGCTGTTTAAGTGATTGGTTCACTGGCATTTTTCTTGCAGTAGATAAGAAGCAGAAAAACATTCAACTTCCTGGAAGAATCAGCAGTGACCATAGGGAACCACAGATTCCAACAAAATTAAAGCAGTATCAAATGAGAAAAGATCTTAGCAGGTACCAAGTGACTGGAACAGCTAAACCACTAACAAAATGCACTAATTTTTCAGATATTAAGCAGTTTAGGAAATATATTACTTTTTGAGCAACACGAGAATATATCAAAGAATTGTAGGGGTTGGAAGGGACCTCTAGAGATCATCTAGACCAACATCCCTGCCAAAGCAGCTCCCTAGACCAGGTTGCACAGGTGTCCAGGCAGGTCTTGAACATCTCCAAGAGAAGAAGATTCCACAATCTCTCTGGGAAGCCTGTTCTAGTGTTCTGTCACCCTCACTGTGAAGAAGTTCCCACGCAAATTTGTGCAGAACTTCCTATTCTTCAGTTTGTGACCATTTCCCATTGTTCTATCCACACACTGCAGAGAAGGAATATGTTTGAAATACGTTTAAGGAACATATTTCTCAATACTACCTCATAAGAGTCAGCTTATGAAAGTTGGAAGCTCAGGATTTATTTCTGCAGATCTGTCAACTGTTTGAAGATGAGGAGATGAAAATATTATGCAGTGCTGCAGTTCAGTATTTAGCTGCTCTCCCCACACACACTCGGTCACGGCATAGTTTTGGTTCTTGTATGAAACTGCTAGACCATGTAAAGGCAGTGTTAAACAAGGCCCATCACCAATCCCAGCTCCAAACAAGGTAGGTTACAACATTCCATAGCACGAAAATCATTATAAATATTTAAATAATGAATATGTAGATCTCTCAAAAAGTAATGCATTCTATTTGTTTCTGTGTAAACCACAACAAAGAGCACAACAACACTACATGATAGAGTAAATTCTAAAATACAAACCACTATTTTTCAACATAGTCTGAATGACTAGCCATGCACTTTCACCACCATTGAACAAGAGTCCACATGCTGTGGGAATGTGCAAGCCTCCACTGCCATACCAGCAAAATCTGCCTCTGATACCACGGGCCAGCATAATAACAAAGGAGTCCATATTTTCAGAGTATCCCTGAGATCTGAGTTAGTTTGTAAGATACATGTAATGTTTACATGCCAAAGTTAAATGTTATTTATGAAACATAAATTTTTAGTTTTTCTATCTTGGCATTATCACAGGTCTGAAAACACAGATGCTTGTACAACCACAGACTCAGCCGTCAATGGTAGCAGAGGTATTTCATGATTATTCTGGTACTTAAGCAGAGAGATGATGGCATTTCCCTTATAACAGCATATAATAAAGAGTGATAAGAAATATGTAAGAATCTCTAATGAAACACATTCCAGTAATCTTTCAGCACCAGAAATGTAAAGCTGCTGGCACTGAAGTATTGTTTCTCAAAGAGGTTTTTCTAAAAAAAGCCACTGAATCTGTGCAACAGCTTGGCAGCGAAAGAAGTGAGGACCTGAAGGCAGCAAGTATTATTCATGCAAAAAACAGAACAAACACTTGCAATTCAATATTGGATCAGTACTCCCTCCCTCTTTATTTAAATATCCACAGGCAAGAAAAAAATGTAACATTTCGGCTATAACCACTTTTCCCTAGATGCTAGTTTTTCTTGCTCATGTATAATAAAAGGCTTTTAAAACAGACAACAGTATTAGCAAGCCAAGCTTCAGTGTATTTCTGCTGAGCTTTTAGAAGAGTTTTATTGGTAGAAGCAGTGAATGATACTAGAAATAACTTATTGGAAAACATTAATTGAGAAAGTGACATTTTATTAAGCCTAATACAGCTCATATCATTAAATTGTTGCATTATATCCAGAGTTACATTAAAAATCTCTTCTACTTTTCATTACTATTTGCGTGTGATATTGTACCAGGTGGACACTCACATCCAAGATCTGGATGGTATGCCAAAACAGTGTACAACAGGACACTGTTCCTGCCTGTCATATGAAGTCTACCCTGTCTGTGACTCATTTCTATAACAGAAACACAGCCTAAAGTTCATAATGGAGTTAAATGATATTGGGCATAACTGCAGTACTCTGCCTTTATATTTGTCTTCAGGATCTTTTATAAGAAACAACATACATAACATTTTTGAACCAGTAACTGGAAGCAAGTAACGGCCTGATATGGAAAGCAGAAAAATTAGACGTCCAGTAATTAAAACTATGGCTCCAAAATCAGAGAACTATTTCTATAATATGCAGAATGACTGTAGAACGGAAGTCTCCTTCACCATGAAAACTTCAGATAGAATCCTACTTCAGACACGCTTCCAGCTGAAAGAGCCTGTGTGGTTTTTCATCAAAACCACATAAAATTTCTGTCATATGCCAAATGTTATGTAGAAATCTCAATAAAATGATATTTCTAGTAGGTTCCCAGCAGTGCTGCAAGAACCTTTGTCATTTGCTGTCCTTTTGGAAGACCCAGCCACGCCAAGCCTTCCGTGATGATAGCCCTCAGCCACACAGCAGAGCATCCTTGCTCTGTCCCACATCCACTCTCTTCTGAGGCCATCAATTTTTTTCTCTTTTTTTCCTTTTAAGAATGTTAAAAAGCTTTTTCTCTACCTTTGAAATTCACTTACATTCTACTCAGGAAAATACAATAATAAATCAAATCTACTGACCATTTTGTTTATTACTTCTTTCTTAAAAAAGAAATATTAACTGAACACTGAAAACAAAGCTGAACTCTGAGTGCTCAGTGTTCCACCATCCATGCATCTTCCTTTTTTGTTCACACAAAATATGAAACTGTGCAAAATTTTCTGTGTTTTTAATTGCTTGACAGGCTAAGGTCTGATGCTGTAAGTACCACAAACTGAAAAAAAAGACCTATTAAAAACATACATAAAGAATTTCACTAATTGTTCTTAAAATTCTTCAGAAAAGTAGTTCCCTACAACTTTGGGCAAATCAATGACCATAAGCCCTTAGACATAATAATAGACATTATAAGCCCATAAACCCTCTTGTTTGCTACAATACCTTCATACCTTACATTACAGTTTAACTAAAACAATGTCTAGTGAAAACACTCTTTTATGAATGTGATACAAACTACTCATTCTGATTTTCTCATCACAGTTGGACAATCTTCATTTAAAAGATCAACTCTTTCACAATTTTTTTTTTAAAGTTCATTTATGTGACAGGTTATTTGTTGCCATTTACCTGCAACAGTGGCACCAAAGCAGTTGGTTATTCATTTTTAAAGAAAGGCTTTAAAGGTCATTACTATTCTGTAAATCTTTGGCAATAGCTAAATCACCAGGGCAGGCTAGCTCTAAAGATGACCCTTTTCTCTGACTACAGAATCAGCAAGAATGCCAACAACAGAAGCACAACGTAGATCTAAACCAAAAGATCTGATATTATACAATGCTTGAGTGTAAATCTGCTGTCTTTTGCCTGGAGTCATAATTTCAAAACACCGATGTGAACACAAAATGATTCACCTCTGGATTACCTGGGAATTTCTCTTGAGCTGTAGTTACAGTCTGGTTTAGTTTAAAAATGCACCCCAACAGTCACTGTAGCGATATACAAAATCACTTTTTTGCAGACCACCATTGTTCCACAGTTGTTTAGTGGTAAATATCAGGCATAATTTAACTACAAAGAAATCTATTTTCCCCTACTGTAAAGCATTTAAGCATGAAACATGAAGCAAATGCTTGGTTTGAAGAACAAGAATATGTTTAGAAGCTCCAAGATCACCTCAAATACTTAAATTTTTCAAACAATTATTATCTCACAGAGTCAGGTAAAGATTAGACAGATAGTACAGAAAGCCATTGGAAATGAAAGATAACACAAAAATATGCAGTCTTTAAAGCTCCTGCTGGCATGTTTGCGTATGCTCATACATGTGAATCTTATTAATACAATTTTTTATAAATAAGTTCATTACTGTTAAGTTAAGGGGTTTAAAGGTTCTAACCTTTGACTTTTTTTTTTTTAACTTTTAAGCTTAAAATAAGCAAGCATACTTTATGAATATTACACTTCCAAATAAATTCATTTAATTGATAATAACATGGGACATAAATCTAACCATTCAATAAAAAAAAATCTTTGAACTCATTAAAGTTATATAGAAAATAAACATTTTGACAACATATATTTTGCACTCATCATTTGTTTTTTAACCAACCTTACGTGTTGGGGCAGTGAGCTAGAAACTGTTACTTAAACTGGAATTTGTGCCAGGAATCTAATTCACAACTTCTGAGTCAGCTCTCCCAGCCTCTCTGTATCTTCATGCCTCAAAGTAACATAGTATGCACTTACTCTAATTAAATGCTTTTCTAGTGGCTCTGGGTTTCAAGGGGGGAAAAAAAGAAAAAAAAAAAAAAAAGAAAGAGAAAAAGACTTTATATTACTGCACAGAAATATATCTAAGACTACCTTGTATTCTTTCCTGAGGGCCACAGTTTACAAATTGCTGAAGAACAGCACCGTTGCGTCGGGAAATAGCTGCAAAGTTATGACTCCCATCAAATGCAGATTTTTGATAGACTCCCTGGTCCAAGCGTTCCTAAGGAAAAAAACAACCACATATCATATTAAAAAAAAAAAAGTTCAACAGTGCAGAACCACAGTCATCACTATGGACAGTGCAGAAACAGTGTAATGTAATGTGATCACTGCGCGTCGCTTACTCTCAAATGTGAATTGCAAAATACATCTTCAAAATGACTGTTGTTGCTGATCATGAAATAAGACAGTATCTAGGCACTAACAATCATTGAGTGATGCACAAAAAATGAGGAGTGTTTTCTTTATGACCCACAACTGGCTTCATTCAAATTCTCCATCTGGGAGGGCAGCTTGTGACATTGTCAACACAAGAACACAGGCAATGCCAATGGTATTTTTCTGCCAGCCAGCTGGTATCCTTCTCTCAGAGACTGAGTACATATGTTCTGATGATCACACACTAGAGCAGTTTTGCAAGTAAGGAGTTACACCAAACTCCCAGGCGCAGGTCTTCTGGCTAGCAGCTAAACAAACTCCTGTCACACCTCTAGTCAGCTTTTCTTTTTGAGACACTCCCCACCCCCATGCCATATCTCCTAATTTATTCTCCTGAGCAGTTGTTCAAAAGAAAAAAAAGTCACAGTTTCTAAAACTGGGACAGACTCAGAAAGATGTTTCTGTACTCGTTATTCAGGGAAAACAGAAAACTCACATAGAAGAATATTATGGATAGTTTTCAGAACGACCTTTATAGTTTCTGTTGCTTTGTAGGGACATCCAGTTGGCTTCTATTTTTGAACTGCACGTTCGTTATGCCAGTAAATGTTACACTAAGTATATAATTCCTTAAGCTACATAGTTATACCTACAAAAGAAGTGCATGCATCTAACTCCTATCATTTATCTTTACTACCATACAAGATGACCACTGCACTGACAAGTGAAAGCCAGCAAAGCAGCAAACTAGCACATGAGAAGGGAGTGTGTGTTAAAACACTTGTAATTTGTCTTTCAAGCTCTTGGATAACTTTTTTTTTTTTTTTTTTTAATTGGCAAAACGTGAACCTCAGCACAGAACGCAGAACAATGCTGAGATGATTGTGGTGAAAATACGGCTACAAATCTAGTCTCAGTGCAGAGGCAGCACATGCAATGTTTTCCCCTCCTTGGTGCATTGGGAGCCCTTTTGAAAAGGTTATTTTAGGCCCTTGTACAGAAACACACCCAAACACAGCTTACTAACAATTACGGTTCATTTTCTTACTGGTAATTCTTTATTTTATGTAAGATTCCTCATTTTGCAAAGCCCACACTACTTTCTCACACGTACTGCTAGCTAAATAAAGCTTTGCAACAGTCAAGATGTACCCAGTAGGGTAGAGAGCCTTAAATCAACACAACGAATCTGCTTTCCCAGCTCCTTGATAAATGACACAATCAATATCCAACATCTGATCAGTAACCAGCCTATTTAGAGTATTCAGCTTATAAAACATAGCTGTCATGGAAGACCTCCATTAGTGTCCTGACCAATAAAAACAGTAATGCATTTCTAAAAGCATTCTGCTTCTACCAAGCTGGGATGCACTACATCGGAAGCTGTTTTGGTGAAAGAAAAGAATAGGCAACAACCCATTTCTGCTATGGTCTCCAGACTCAAATGGAATTACAATTGAACCTAAAGACTAGCCTATAAAAATTAATTTCTGTCTAAAATGAATTTGATTCAATCAAGACCTCATCATGCATCCTTCATAGGGCATGAGTCAAGATGATTTACTTTTTTCATATATCTGGATAATACAGAGAACTATAAACTTATCTATAACAAGCAGCCTCATTTTTTGTAGGTCAATACGATGTTTGTTTGGAAGTGTGTTGCAGTTTTTCACCTTGTTAGATTTTTTCTTTTTTGCAAAAATTTGACTATTGCTAAATGAAGGAGACTTGGAAGAGTGTGCTGTACCGGAAGATGAGCTATCTTACATCACAAGAATGCATAATAAATGAAACATGCATTTGTACATACAACTATATACAAAATGCTGTGTCACAACAAAAAGAAAAGTAAAAAATGTGTTTTCCTATAAAATATTCCAGAATTACAGATGAATACTTTTCATATTTTCCTAAAAAGATTGAGAGAGACTTCTATGCAAAGCATTCTCCCATCAAAGCACATAATGTTCAGCAAGTAGTATTCTTCTAAATACAATTCTCAATCAGTGATGGCAGTAAATTAAATACATCTCTTATCAGGAAAATGCTAAGAGTTAATTATGCTAAAAGGCTCTTGGAATTCCCCCTCTACATTTTATACGAATACACTTAAAAATGGGATTGTTCTCAACATCTGAAAATGTTTCAGAAACATTTACCTAGCAAACAGCTTAAAATCACCTCCTGGAATTCTGTAGTGGAATTTCATACTACAAATCAATTAGTATATATTTTTATTTTAAGGAACAGATGTCAAAAATCTATTAAAATGTTTATTCATGGATTAAAACTAAAACGTGGATGAGCAGTGAGGGCAGACAGTATACACATACATACATATATTCATTAATTCATGTATAAAAGAAAGATGGAGAAAGAGCATGTGTATGTGCACACGTGACAAAGAAAAAGGACAATTAAAAACACAAAAATATGGAGTAAATGAAAGTAATAACAGAAATGAAAAAGTAAAATTCAAGTCACATTAAGGACATCAATCATGATAACAAATAAAAACAGAAGAATTCAAACAATCTGTATCTCAACTAATGCCCCTGAGGAAGTAACAGTCAAAACTACATCAGCACGTTAATTCTCACTCATCCATCTTAGGATCACATTTACTTTTGTTCTAAAACTTATCAGAACAGCAAACTGTCCTGGTCAAATGAAGAGGAAACTTTTAGCCTAGCCTCAATAGGAACAGCAAGATGTCAACCAGAAGCACTGCGTGCCCCCAGGAGGTCAGGAATTCATTCTGCCATGATAAGTATCTGCAGCCATGAATTTGGTCATCATCTCCTCTACATAAAAATATTGAAACTAGAAAGCCATTCATCTGATAAACACATTCACTGCTTCACCTCTGTTTGTGTCTCCAGTCTCCGAAGAATTACTAGCTGGATCCTCCCACGAATGTTCCCCTCCATGGACATGGAGCGCCTCAGTGTCTCCATAGCCTCATGATTTGATTTGCCCAAAAGTGACTCGCCATTTACTGCAACAAGTTGATCATTTACTCGCAAACGACCATCCTACAGTAAATAAATAAATAAAAGGCATTAGGCAGAGGTGTCAGTGTAGGGAACGATACTGCACAGTACCACAACCTTAAAAAGAAAAACCTTTGTGTTCATTAACTGACCCATTTCTTGTTCTGTGTACTATATTTTGTGAATAGTTCATAAGATAATCAACACAGAAGTACATGCATATGCTGCTGCTTTTCTTGTACATGCAAATTATTTTGCAACAACACCCCCTTGCCCCCCCCCCCCCCAAAAAAAAAGAAAACAGGAAAAGGAGTTTTTGGTTAATTAAAAGGATCCACATCATGGCTGTTAGTGTCTGTAGCACAATTGTAAAGGAGTGCTACCATGTATTTTAAATGCATTATTTGTTACTAGGGCATAGTAGGGAAAAAATACTTCCAAAATTTTCTGTCTTACAGTCCCACTAGTCACAATTACCATGTTGCCATATGGGGTAGTGTTGTCAGTTCAGAACAGTCATTAAGAATAAAGCATTCATATTTTAATTAGCACTGTTCATGTATTTAACATCCAAATCTGCTGCCAGTGACAGAATTGCAGTTGAGACATACCAAGTAAGTAGCCTATGCTTTGAAGAAAGTTGTTCTGTTTCATTACCAGGGTTAGCTGACATTTGTGAGTGTAATAGAATTGTGGACACTGCTATCCTGTGATTCAGGAGTCCTAGTTGTATTGTTGGCACAATCTTCAGATTTATTTCTTTTCATAAAAGCACGTGCTGTAACTTTTCTCTTTAACAAGAAAATAAGGAATATTACATCTAGAGACAAGTTTCTTTTAAAGCTTGTGAACATCACAATTATCAGGTTGGCATCAGACCTCAAAGGAAGGGAAAGACTAAAGAGATCCAATAAAGAAGGGCAGTGAAGAAAAATATCATATTGGTTAAAATGAATCTGATTCAACCATAGATACATTATATACTCTGCATAAGACACTCATCTGAATTGCATTTGAGTAATCTAAAATATATATACTTGTCAATTTTTATTTTTTCTACCATTAAGATGTTCAATTAACTATTATGCTATTGCTGCCAAGTTTCAGGCATTTGTGCTGAAGTGACTTACAGTAGTTGCAAAGAAACTTGCTTATGTGATATTTTTTTGGAACTTGCTACCATTAACATTACCACAGCAGAGCATGAATAGAAAGAGGTATCACAGAGATGAAGAACAACAGCACAAACTAGCATCAAAAATAAACCAGGAAAAAAAAAAGACGGAAAGAAAACTGGAAGATGAAATGAAGGAGAATGAAAAGCTTTTATGGGAAGAGTGTGGGAATGAAGAATAGGAAACAGCAATACCATTTAGAAAGGATTCAGAAAAATCTCCCACCTCTCTGTTGAACGTTTCATGCCAATATAAATTTACATGCATCCAAAAGCAATAGGTTAACCCCACCTTTTCTCTACATTCCAAATGATGCCATCACATATGCTAAAGCTTAGGGAGAGAAGAGTTAACACTGAACAGCAAGTTTTATTACTTGCACATGTTGCAATTCCTTTGTGTTCTATCAAAATTTGCTGAAATGAATGGAGTCACTCATGGCAACAGGAGTTGGAGGAAAGGAGACTTTAGTTTTGTTGAGTTTCTTTAAGACAGTAAACTTTACAGGTCCTAGTGTCCTTCTGCTAAGATCCCATGGGCTCCTGGATTACTTTTCTTCCTTTCCATGGATGAGCACTCAAATCTAAATATATGTTAAAGATTCTTACTAAGCTATATACAAATGCATGTCACAACTACATTTGTTGACTACGCAACTTTACAGAACACAATGCATATTTTCAGATGAACCACCATGGACTAAGAAACCCCTAAATGGCCTGTTTGTTTTTTTAAATATCTCATGATACATTTGTATGAGACCTCATATTTATTTCTTTACATTTTAATCATGTCAGTTCTTAAATAAATTTTGATGTATCTTGCTGCTTCCCATTCCAAATATGCTCCACTTCAATGCAAAATTCAACTTGTATGATCAAAGAAAAGGAACATAAATGCTTAATAAATGTTGATCAACCATACTTGTAAAGTCAACTGTACAAGGAAGGTCCAGAAGTCAGTTGAACAATGTTTCCACATACACACAGGTAGAAGGTATTTCATAGAGAAGCTTTCTTGCTGTTTAAAGACTAAAAAACCCAGTGCTTAAACAGGTTTTCAAGCAGGTTTTCACACTGCTGGTGTAATGGTCTGGTTTAGAAGACTGAACTACAAGACAATCTGTTTGGCTCAAAACAAACTAAATGTTGTTTTAACACATTTTTTTCTTTCATCTCTGCAAGGTAGGTTTCTTTGCAGCTTCTGAGTAGAAAAATATTTGTCATCTCAGCAAAACAGTTTTCAAATGCCACCTCTGAAACTGCAACTGAGCTACTCTAATAAAGGGTGAAGTTACTGTTTCCTAGATTATTCAATATGTGGAGTTTTTGCGTAGAGACTCACAGTAAAGGGTAAAATGTAGTAACACATGGCTACTATATTCAGAGACAAGACTTTCATGTTTTTGCAGTACAGCACAGAGACATAAAGCCAGATTCCTTGTGAAGTTATGTATTTAATCAAAACTCACCTAGTTATTTCCCTTAGTACATCAATGACACTTATCTCAGATGACTTCCCAAACCTTTGTAGCCCTCCTTGGAATAAGCCAATTCACCATCCACTGCACACAACAAGCAACATTTACTGCAACAGAACTCAGAAGCCCCTATAAAGTTCAAGCTATACCATGTTTGGTTTGAACAAACGGGCATAAAGTATTTCATTGTTTCTAATAATGGTTATGCTGCATTACAGCTGCAGCAGACACAAGTACCTGATAATCACAAATTCACTTGCCAAGGTGTCTCAAGATGAACAAGGCTGAAATTTCCATAAGTTGTGGGGAAAGATGACTTATTCAAACTCAGTCAAATATTTCCTCACATAAAAGGCTCTGCATACTTACAAATATCAAGTAGCCACTTTCTTACAGTGAAAGTAAAACAGACACTTCAAAAATTATAGGAACTTAGGAAGAGACCCAACAAATCAATCAGCAAAAGTAAAGTGTTTTAATCCTTCAGGATACTGTATTAAAAGCTTGACTAAGCCTAATTAGGAATTTCTTGATTTCTTACTTTATTGGGCTTCGCAGTCACAGCAGCAAACAGCCACTGGAGCATACTGCAGCACCCATGACTCAAAAAGCTCTTTTTTTTTTAATATTTTTAACGTAGCACACACACACACACACACACAAAACCCCAAACAAACAAACAAAAAAACCCTATGACTTCAGTTTTTCCCTGACATTCTTCATTAATCCTTTTACTAAGCTTTCCAACACTACTAATACATCAGAGATAGATTCATGTAACAACATTTCAAAACAACAACAAAACCACACACTAAAATAATGGTGGCCGTTCTTCAGAATTTCTGTTCAATCTGATAAAAGTAACCATTAAGAACTGACTACATCTTACAAATAACTCTTCATTATAAAAAAGCACTCTAGAGAAAGATATTTAATGCACTGGAAAAACTTTATACAGCATTACAGGGACTGAACATTTACTTCAGCTATGAAGCAAATGTGTTCATCATTTCCATATTACATCTTTCAAGAACAAGTTGGCAGCATGGGCAAAACTGCTCCCTCCCCATCACCACTACCATTGTATTAGCATCTAACAATATCACAAAAATCAAAAATCAGAACACCTTTTAAGCTTTAAATGCAGATAATAAGAAATAGCGAGAGAATTCTCATCACAGTAAGCATTATGATTTCCCCATGTTATACTTTCCAAAAAAACTTCATACACTGAAAAGCAAATGCACATGCCTAAATCCATAATACTTCATTTCAGAGACAATTACAGTGAATAGCATGGGAAAATGCTCTGGACAACCACCAGCTGGAAAGAAAGGCTTTATATTTAAAAGCGTGTTATACAAGAAAGCTTTTCAAATAAGGACAGTAAGGACATATTTAAATATTTATACACAAATGTATGCACATTTTTTAACTTGATACATAAATTGTATTAATTGTTAATACCCACAGATTTTGTTTTGCACTACATAAAGGTCCTTAGACAAGAGAAAGACAGCTGTTTTCTGTGCATGTGCAACAGAAAGATATAGCCTAAACGACTGCTCTCCCCAAGTACTTGTATAAAACACACAGGAGATTCTTCAAGCAGAGCCTCAGCTATTCTCTCATTTGCCTTGGAGCCCACAGTCATCTATCAATACACAATTGCAGTTGGTGAAAAGTATGAAGGAGGATAGACATGAAGTCACAGAACCACAGCTTATTGTCAGACAAAATAACATTCCAGGCATGGAGTCTAATGGTGCCAGCTGCACACTTACCTAGCTATGGGCAAGGAAGCCCTGCTTTATTAGTCTGCAAGACCTCTCAAAGCCAAAATAAAATGCTCTGGACTAATGGTAGGGAAAACAGAGTGTTGTAAACAGAAGGAACTTGAAAAAGTTAGCTTATGCATTTCTGACATAGCAACATTGGCCAGAAGGTATGCCCACTGATGCATATATGTTGAATTCTAACCCTCACAGAATTGCCAGTTTTTTTGTTTGTTTTTGTAAATTCTTTTTTTTTAATTGTTTTATGGGTCTACCTGTATTACTTTGGGAAGACCAAAAGCAGTGCAGATTCACTGATAACTTCTCTGTCCACAGGTCAAGCAGCACAGCAAACTTTCTTACTTCTTTCTGTGGGCTATGGGGAGTGTGGGAGACAGCCTCTCCCCCCAGCCACGTGCCTTCCATCTTCCTCCCCAGCCATTTCTCCAGTGTCTGAATTCCCCACAACGTCTGCTTTGACTGATAAGTTTCCCCAGAGGAGTGAGTGGCAAAAAGTTGCTCATTCACAGAATATTTACCAAGACAGATTTGGGGATGAACCATACAACTGCCAGAATTCTAATGTAATTGCAGCATGATCTGTTTACTCCATACCTTAAAAGCAGCACCTCCGTGGATAACAGATTTGATGAAAATCCCAAGATCAGCTCCAGTCTCCCGAGATTTGTTGCCTTTTAAGCTCACACCAAGTCCAGCAGAGCCAGAATCGTTCAGAGGAATCTCAAAGGTCAGCTGCTCTGTGGTTTCTGGAGAAAGAACACTGCAGTTTGGCTCTCCTTTCTGATGGAAAAAAATGAGGATGAAAAAATGGGTGAAAATATGGCACCAGCTGTATGTATAGGCTCATGTAAAAAATACTTCTCTTTTCTGGAAAGTAGCTTGAAGAAACAGTGTTACAACCAACAGTGTATTTAGTAGACATTTGGTCATGTGATACAGCTTAAAATATGCTCTATTTAACAATAGGTATAAATATGTCTAAGGAGAAGGTAAACTAGCTTAGTTTCACATGACCTAAAACTGATGTTGCAGCAGAATATAAAACATTTATTTTAAACACTGCTGCATTAAAAATTTAAGCCACAAAACTCTGTCTTTATATGCAGCACACAAATTGTAATGAAGAATTGTACTGTTAAATTCCATTCCCCTTTGAAAATTGAATTACATCCTTAAAAAATTATCCCTCCCTTAAGCCTGTCTACAGAGAGAAGCTGGTGTAGAAAAAGCAAGGGTGAGAATAAAAAATGCAGCAACTTATTCTGCACTAATTCCCTTTGTGCATGCATTTATTCCACACAGAGGTTTTTCTGCCCCTCTGGTAAAGGTTGATATAAAGATTTTACCTATTTTTTTTTTTCTTTTCTTTTGAGTTGCATATAGCTGGTTGCTTTTGTTGCATTGTTGTTGTTTTTTTTTAATTTTTAAAGCAAGTTACAATCAATACAAGTACACAAGACTAAAGAAGAAACAAATTATAATCTGAAATATTTGTACAGGCACTTCACAGAAACAAAACTGGAGAAAAGAGATTTACGATGGTGTAAAGTGTTGAGAGAAGATGCTATCTGTAAGTGTAAATGACCTTATTACATCAAATTTTATTCCATACATTCTCCTCCACATTAAAAAAATAAATAAATTTAAAAAGGCAATACACAAACATAAGTTGAAAAAGATCACTGAGGCCTGTTTTCAAAGGGCTTCTATTAAGTTATCACATAGAGGCCACAGGCAAGCATTAGCTAGACCAATCCTTCTTTCACCTAACAAGAAAGAATACCTTCTAGACTGTAGTCCATACACTATGAACGCAACTGCCAATAAAGGTGCCAGCAGTACAGAGGCTTTCTCAGCATCCAAAGCAGTTCCACACATTTTTCATTTATTAAAAGTAGAAACTAAAATCTTAAAGCAACAACAATGAATAGAAACAGAAACCACTAAGTATACTTGCATTCATTTCAGATGCACTTTCAGTGATGAGAAGCAGTCACTGGTTAGACAGAAACTGCAAGACCCAGGGAGTGAGGACTACAAACCTCAATTCCAATACACATCACACTCAAATACTTCCCGGAATGTAGCTACATGTTATTAAGTCAATATAAGTTGTCCATCTGCAAAACGTAAAAATGACACAGCACTGACACTGATGGCTGTTTTGGTGCCAGCACTCATCTCTAGTACCTGTGCTACACTTCTGTGCTTTTACTCCTCAGAACAGGACAATTCCTTTTATTACAATTACTTTTATTTCACATTTTGAACACAATCTCCAAAAACCTATGAGTTCATACTTTGTTTGTGTGGACAATGCTGAACGACAATTTGGAGGTACTCCTGCTCTTTCTTTAAAATAATCGGTGCAATGAAAGAAAAAAGAAAAAATCTAATAAGCATTTTTGCATTTAACCTTCATGTGGTTTTGGAAGGAAAATTTTAGTGCCCTACCTTGTTTTCCAAAATGCACATATGCTTGTCAGAACTCTTAGGCCAGAGCTACTGAATCGGCACATCCTGCCTGGATGTGAATGGAGGAAACCCTCCTTGGATCTTCCCAAGGTCCCAGACATGGTATCTCTGGCCCATCAGGACAGTCCATTATGCATTATTCTCCTGTTTCCCTAGACAAGCAGGTCTTATGTGTTGCTTTCCTCAGCACAAAGACCACATGCAGAGCCAGAAACTGAGCAGTGAGGATATTCCTGACAGGGACTGCGACCCTGACAGAGCCCAGGAAACCTGATTCTGTGTGAAGGACTGCAGCCCAAGCAGAAGATCCAGGCTGGAGCAGAGTAAAAGTGCGAGGAGTCACAGAACTGTAGGGGTTGGAAGGGACCTCCAGAGATCATCAAGTGCAAACCCCCTGCCAAAGCAGCTCCCTAGTCCGGGTTGCACAGGTAGATGACCGGTGAGTCTTGAACGTCTTCAGAGAAGGAGACTCCGCCACCTCTCTGGGCAGCATGTGCTGCTGTCACCTTCGCTGTGAAGAAGTTCCCACGCACATTTGTGTGGAACTTCCTATGCATCAGTTTGTGGAAGGAATTGCATTGGGAACAATCAGTGGGGTGTGAGTCACCAAAGACGAGTTTTCTTTCTCAGCAGCTCCAAGTTTCTCACTCTTCTCAAATGTTCTGACATGGAAGCCTCCACAGGCTGCCTGTTGGACATATCTCCTTCTGCGCCTGCTCTGTGCCCCTCCACACCTCACCTTCTGCATCTTCCTCTGTGCCGCCTCCTCTGCCTCTGTCCCACTCACCTCCTCAGAGCTACAGAATGGCCCCTGTGGACCCTCTGGCCATCACACTCTGGTGCTGCTGTTCCAAGGGAGATGCTGGAAGGGATCCCTAGGCATGATCCTACCACCAAAATCCTGCTGACACTGTCCTATACATCCCAGACCCCTCTGCTGAATTTTGTTTAACTGTACTATCAAGTATTTTTTACTCATGAGCAATGCTGAGTAACATGTCAATGACTGCACAGGGATGGTAACAGTAAAGGAGACACAGATCTAGAAATCAGTGAGTAAACTCTGTCTTGATTCACTTCGAATTTTCATTCCTTACTCATTCTCTGTCATATGACAGCAAGTGTCTGGGTATTCAGCCTGTGATACCTCAAGACTCTTTGGTACAAATCCAGGATAGAAAAACCTTTCTTCTTTGTGGGAAAATGCGGATGGAAAGAGAAAGAAGGAAGAGAGAAGGGGGAAAACAAATAAGATGAACAGGATCAAAAATTTAATTTCGTCATTTACTCCCTAAATAGTTTCAAATTATTACCCTGAGAATCTTCACTTGCTCTTGAAAAGACTGCCTTTTTAACAGTGTCCAAAAAGCTCCATCCCTCCTTAAGTTAACAGCTCATCACTTAACTGCTTTGTTCGGGCAGCTGATTTCATGAGTGATAGCCTCTGTTCCTACATTATGCAAATATGAATTTTAAATGCTGCTAGTGACTCACAGAGCTGAATTCCCACTGCCTCTGTTTCACTGACGTTGCTAAAACATTATCCCAAGACATCAATACTTTACAATAGAGCAACCTCCATCAGCTGAGTTATGGTCTGATAAAGTACATTCTTTCCAATGAACTAAGACTCAAATTCTATTAGAAACATTTCTTACCTCAAAATCATCCTAAAATTTGAATTCACTCAGAGAACGAACGAAGTAAACAACACAAATACGCTTCTGGACCAAGAAAAAGCTTTTTACAGTTGAATGCCATAAATTAGTCATTCAACAATCACATAATGTATCTGCCATCACAACTTTTTCATACCTCAGCACTTCAGGAATTACATGATAATTTATCACTGACATTATACCTCACTTCTGTGTTTTGTTTAACTCGAATATGTAACTAAGTAGTACCATGCAGCTGCTGACTCCCTGCCCCTAAACTGGATGGGAGAAGAGAATTAGAAGGGCAAAAGTTGGAAAACTTGAAGGTAAAGACAATTTCATAAGTTTGAACAAGAACTCAGAGAAAAAAAAAAACAACAAAAAAACCAACACCGCATCATAACAAAGCTCAGAAGAAAAAAAAGGATCGCAAAACACGATTGCTCACCAGTATCCAAACAATGCCCAGCCTGTTCCTGAGCAAAAGCAGCCCTAGCAAACTCCCCTTTTCCTTTTTCCTCCCCTTTTTATTGATTAGTACTGTGTTACACAGCATGGAATATCCCTTTAGTCAGTTGGAGTCAGCTGTCTTGGCTGCGTCACATCTCATATTCTTGTGCATCCTGAGTCTGCTTGATGCTGGGGCAGCTTGAAAAGCAGAAATGGACCTGACTGTGTAAGCACTGCTCAATAATTAATGTTTTCAGTACAAATACAAAAGACACCATAATACAAATTAATATGAAGAAAATAAACTTTATCCCAGCAAAAATCAGTACGCGCTGCAGATGTAAGTCAAGCTAAATGATAAAACCTCAAATTCCAGTTTGCAAAGTGATGAAACCTCAAGATGGTTTTGAGATGGACTGGCCTTTAAGATGGACACACTGCAGCCAGTAAAAGGGATTTAAAACTCTTAAGGATTAATAATACATCCTTAACAGTATTAAAGTTAAAAAAAAAAAAGACTTAGAATCAAACTCCTGTGCTCACTTTGCCCTTTCTTATCACGTTTTTCCTATAGATCCACTAAATTTTAGTCCATAAGCTTTCACTGGCTTCCTCAGT
This sequence comes from Cyrtonyx montezumae, assembly GCF_038088225.1. Classification (NCBI taxonomy): domain Eukaryota; kingdom Metazoa; phylum Chordata; class Aves; order Galliformes; family Odontophoridae; genus Cyrtonyx; species Cyrtonyx montezumae. Next base: position 16,575,810 of record NW_027072078.1, on the reverse strand, counting down.
TGCAAGAAGTTCTGATGTGCACACGCATTTTCCTAGTCTCCTCTGCAGCCTGGTCATGTGTGTTCCAGTCCCGGCTCTTGCTCCAAAGCTCTGTTCCTGCTGTGTCACTGAGCACTCTACAGTGTCAGAGTACTCTCAACTGCTTAGAGGCGACAAGGGTTTCCTGTCTTTCTCCAGTGAGTTCAGCAGACAAAAGAAGTATAAGAGGCAATCTTCCCACTTGCTGCCCAGACTCAGCCATTAAACAGATCAGAGCTAACAACCAGTCAGGTACTATACCTCACAAAGAAAATCAGGACAGGATTGTTTTCATCTACCTTGATACCTATATATCTGCTTGAAACTTCAATAAAATCAGCTGTGATATTTACTGAATCACCGCAAATCAGACAGAAAAGCACAGAAGAATTTATATGAAGGTGAGAGAATGGTGACAGAACACCGAGTTTGCTAGATATAAGGTAGAAAACCTAATAATATGTACTAAATAGCATCCAGCAACACAGACAGAAAACCTTCATCTTAGAGTCTCAGGATACATTTGATTAATTGATGTTCTGCCAACAATTGTATTTAATTCTTAGAAGCATGTCTCTACCTCAGGTCTCTGATCTCTTAATTAAAAGGCTATAATAAGGGATTCTTAGAACATCCTAAATTTTACTGGTATGTAATTAAGAGTCATCAGCCAATTCCCAATCTTCTAAAGCAAAGATAAAATATATTTTTAGTCTTCGCTTATACCCACAATGCACAAACAGCTCAGTCACCAGCACAAACAGAATTATAACCTCTGAAAAAAGTACTTTGCTCTGTAGTTTTTCCTCTGTGGTTACTCCATGGTTATATCCATTCAATACTGTGTCAATCCTCCAACTACCATGGGACATCACTTTCAATTAGTCCTTTCATTTAATCTTACCACGCCTGCTCTCATTGACCACTGCACTTTTTATATGTGGATTTATGGTAATCTAATGCATATCTCTCGCTGGAAAGGTTGCCTTATTTATCCAATTGTTCTTTTGCCAAAAGAGAAGCTTACAAAAAAATTAGCTCCCACTTAAGCCAGGAAGGAAACAGCATTTGTTTAACACAACAAGAGACCTTTCAGTACCTGTCTGATGCCCTCGACCAACATGCTATTATGGTCTCTCAGTATGCTGGCTGCCCCTTGCCTGGCTGCTCATTTCTGATAAGAGATGCCAACTCCCTGGAGTGCCATTCAGAGCTGAGAGCAAAAGGCAGGAGACCCAGGAGGGTTATATTCAAAGGCTTATGAAGGAAATAAGACATTTACATGCTTTGCAATTATTTTCTGCAAAAAAACCACAAAAGCTAAAGAGTAGTATTTAAATCATGGCACCACATAACAATCATTGGCAGAAAAGGTTGAAAAGAAGATACTTGCACTATTCTGTATGTTCTTTCCAAGAGCTTGGGGACAATTAAGAAACTGACTCAATATAAAATGTACACTGTATTTTGACACAAGCTAGTAAATTCCAGTAAACTGAAGTTATTCTTGGATGTATCCTTCTTTTGACAGACGCCTCCATATCAGCATCTTTAAAATCTACATTCCATATTGCAATAAAAACGGTCACTAATGGCACATTCTGCTTATGACATAAGACAAAACAAAACAGTGCAAAAATGGATCTAGGTGAGAATGTACTTCAAAAAAAAAAAGAAATAATTCAATTGCTTGAGCTATTTATTTCCCTTTGGTATGTTAGTGGCTCTCACCAAAAGCCAGAAGAAATGAAAATGAAGGGATAATTCTTCTCAAATCTTCTGTTTGTTGTGACAGGAAAGAAGGGCAAATTCCTTTCAATCTGCTACCTTCTAAAAGAGTCATCTCTTACTGACTTATACTGGGATCACAGTAACTACTTATCTATGCATCAGTCTACAGCTCCCACTACTGCAATCTACAAAAAACTACTAACCATGTTTTGAGACATAACCAAAGAAAGCTGAAAACCTTTGAGGGGTTGCACTATACAATCATTTCACTCTACAGATACATTTTTGTATTTGACACATGACAACAGACACAGACACAATCTGCAATGATTTCTCAACTTTTAGAAAAGAAATAGAATATAAAATCCATCAAATTAAACACTTTCTCTCAAAAAAATCTTGAAAAAAACAGGACTTAATCTGTGCTATTTACAAAGTAATTCAAAATGGAAGATGCCATGTGTGTTCAAAATTTCCTTCTCTTAATTATGCAGAACAATTCAAGAACTGAATCTTCTGTATTAATAAAATCTAACATACATATATCACAGTATTTTTCTCATGATTCTCTTACTTTGAATAAAGGAAACACAACAGGGAGTTTGTTGGTACTCTCTGGAATCATTTTGCAATCGAAATTATTTGATCATTTCTGGTTTATCACATTAGAATCACTAGTTTGACCCAAAACAGGTGCAGAAATGCTTAAGTCTATGCTTAAATCTCATTTATTATTTCTTGCACATAAAAAGGCAAGAAACAATTAAAAGGAAGTAATAGAAAATAAGCTCTGAATATTAAAAACAAAAAAAGACAACATTTCAGGCAAACAAGTTCTCCTTCAGGCACAGAAGTTCAAGGTGGTGGAAAGAATTAATTAGTAAAACACTGAAACATAAAAGTTAATCACAGTGAGCAGAAAAAACACTCTTAATTGAACTTAATTCCTTCCATCCTATAGAGTGAATGTGTAAAAGACTCAAAGATCAACAGCTACATTACATGAGTAGTTCCTCTTCTAGCTTTTGTTTTACAAGTGCTGGTTTGTTCTCTTTTCTTCCCCATTCTTCAAAGATTATGGATTAAGACAAGAAACCATAGAAACTGTGATTACAAAAAACTGGTAAGCTGAAGCTATCCTCAGAACAAATTCAGTACATGTAAAAACGTACACTATGCGTACGTCTGAAGAACAAATGCACCCAAATATTTTCAGTGCTATACTAATTGTGGAAAGCACCACATATGGGTATTTCTCTCTGTGTGGCTCATTAAAACAAACAAACAAACAACAACAACAAAAAACAAAAAACAAAAAAAAAAAAGGACCAAAGCAAAGGCATGGAAGAATGACTTACACCAGAGCTGCTCTCATTCAAGTAGCTTTGCTCTATTTTTTTTATTTTTATTTTTTTACCAATATGTGGTGGATAAAGGAATGGAAAGGGAAAAAAGTGATCTTGATATCATTATTAGAGGAAATGGCACTTTCAGATCACAAAGTCTTCCTACAGAAAAACAAGATGCAACAAAAATACATGATCAAAACACTGTTCTTTCAAAACACAAAACAATAGCCACAGTTTGTTGTGTATTCCATTTGCTATGATGAGAGCTGGAAAATCCAAACCTGTTAAGACAGTTTCTCTCTGTAATATTAACTATCCTCTAGAAAACAAATCACTGTTAAACAGTTTAAAACCCAAATACACCTTACAGAATGCGCTAATCACTGTCCACTCTGCTATAATTAAGTGAAGCAAGAGCTTCCCCTGAGTTTTGGAATCAGCTCCCTACTTAGCTGCTATGCTGTCAACAGCTGGCATGAATTACAGGGAACATTTGGCTAACTGGATAATAAGGAGAACAGCCTGTGGTTGGTCCAAATTCTACTTCACCGATTTGCTTCAATCAAAAAAATCTCATTAGATTCTCCTGTTTTTTCTTTGTGTTGTTTTTTTTAAAGCAGTAACTGATACAAAAATTTGGTTTTCTATTTTATTCCCTCGTTATGTGCAAACAGCGTAACTGTACAACTCAAGATGTTGCATGACCCAGTGTAACTGAAGCCACAATTCCCTATAATTTAATAATGTTGTTTGCAACACTCACTCATTTGTTCCCACTCATATCACATCCTTCTCTGCTGATGTGGCAATGGTTTGTTACTCTGCTTCTCTGTTTGCTAGCAATGCATTAGCACATATGACCAGAACAAAGCCCCAACCTCTGCTCCCATGTAACATAAGGCAGAGAAGTGTTTGCAAGACCACACGTTCTCCAAACAATAGCTTTTTTATGAAGTAAAGACAAATCATATTACTATAGATCCACACAACCAAATGCCACCTTTCATTACTTTGTTACATTGTTTGCTTTGTGCCTATGCAGTCATCAGATCCTTTCCAGAAATCAATGTAGGAATCAAGTCCTAATACAGCAACATGAAAGCAGTTCTGTGCATGGGTTCTAATCGATCCAAGCACCAGAGGCACCTCTGCTGAAGAGAGAGCAGATTTTCTAGGTGGTCTTCTCCTGTTCCTTAAAATGATTAACAGAGAATCTAAAGAAAATAGTTCTTCAGATTACATTCGAGTCTCTAGAAAACTGCTCAAATCAAGAACAAGTCTGATATAAAGCAATTACCCTACTATTGTCCAGCGTTAACAAAGCCTCCATATATTTAGGTAAACTCTACAAGCACATTACATAGTCTGAACATGCTTTTATAAATGTCCTTGAAAAATACTGGATTATCCACTGCCTCTCTTTCCAAAAACAAACATTTGAAGTGCTGGCTTTTTTCTCTTCTTTAATCAAAACAGCACTGTAACTTTCAAGCTTGGAGAGGATTAGTCTAATGAAATATCACAGCTCAAGTTGAAAACAAACAAAAAAGCTGATTTTTATTTCAAAATTTTTGCGAAGACCTTTCTAAGATGCCTTATGAACTCTAACGAGAATCACATTAGTGACAACATCCAGTAGTTCAGTGCTATGTTCTGAACTTCTGTCATGAGCAACTTAACTGATGTTACAGAAAGGCTTTTTTAGAAGGGCTTGTTCAATAAAATTATCTAATGTATTTCAGTATATAACATTTGTACTATGATAAAAAGAATAAATAGATAAAAAGAATGGATAACATGAAACACAGACTAGTATTACACCTCAGATATCATCACTGTTACTGCGAGGGCTATCACTTGTGCATCATTTTTATCAGAGAAAGCAATCTAAGCAAAGATCAAGCCAGCAGGATAAACGTGGCTACTTTATACACTCCAGTCATGCCACTCAAAAGTAAGTCACCTTTTGAAAGGAAGCTAATCTTTGCTGCAGAGGCCAGAATTTAATAGCAGGTAATTGGGAAAGGTAAAAATTACAAACCGCTTTTAGATTCTTCCAGCCTACACATACTATTAACAGTGATTTGCAAGAGAATTTGGACTACAACACTACTGAAGAATAATGTGTAGTGATGAGGGAAGAGGAGAAAAAAGAATATACGCTTTAAAAAAATTACACTTTCCAAGTGAAGTGTTTTGTAACTTAAAACCACTAAAAAAACCACAAAAGAACACCAAAACTTGATGAGCCACCTTTTCAAAAAACAATCTCAAATTTAGAAGAGATTGTAAAGGGAAAGACATCTTAAACTTACCAGCTAATTTAGGGACATTTCTGAGTCTCAGGTACTAAGGTTTACACAGACACTGACACCACAGCACAGGGCTCCCTAAACAGAGCTTTACAATGACCAATTTATCTCTTTTGGGAACCACTGACAAGGAATTTCTAATGTCTAAAACCTGGGATAGGATTGAATACTCTCTTTCATTATTCTCCTTAAACATTACTCAACTGGAACAGAAAAGGAAAACAAAAACGGTTTTGTCAAGACACTTCACAATTGCTCTATTACAGGAAAAAGTGGGCACCCGTAACACAAGAGAAAAGGCTCACATGACATAATCGGAGCTCCTCTCCAGCTTCTCTTCCTACCAGAGGCAGCCGACACCTTTATCTCCACAAGGTCCATCCGATAACAAGGACACAAAAGAAAAACTACTGGCAATTGTTTGTGAAAAAACATGCTGGATAATTTCTGTAAAAGGTTCTGCTAACAATGTAAAGGAAGATGCCTCCTTCTCCCTTTCTGCTTTTCATTTAAGAAAAGAATCAAGGTGGGTTTGTGTTCTTTTGAGATAAAAAGAGACAAAAGCAGGAAATGATCTCCTTCCTTTTTCCCAATAACTTCTTAATGAAAGGTCAAATATAGCCATCAATCATGATAAGGAAGAAGGACCGAAGAGATGACCTTCTTTGAGGGGAAACTAGTACATATCAGATAGCACTTTTTCACTGATATAGTCCTCCTATGACCATGTGAGACAAAAGAGAACAGTTTCATGCCCACATTAAAAAGAAAAGTGAAAATTAAGCACAAGAGTTCTGGGATGTCTCATTTTCTTCCATAAAGTCAGACAGTCGCAGTCAAGCAAAAGCTCACTTCCAAGTTTGTCAGAAACACAATCGAACGCTACCCCTCAATGCTTCTGCAGTTTGGCAGCCCAGTTTAGAAGATTCATCACCTGGGGTCAGCCACCATCACTAGACTGTTACTGATAAATTGCAGGACTCATTATGTGCACTTTAAACAGCTTTAAAGTTTGTTGCTTTTCTGAAAGAGAAAAATCCACTTTCAGTCGTGCTTGACCTCACAGTTACAAAATTCATTTACCATATTCCACTGTGAACGATGCTTATGATGTAATTTCTGGGTAGAAAATACATTTTATGGAATTCTATCTAAAGTAGATAAAACCAAATATATATAGTTCTCCAACACAAGACATTGACTTATCCTTTGCTAGCTTTCATCAGTTAAATTCAAATTCCTGTTTTTTTTTTCTCAATACTAGTCTTGAGGAAAAAAAAGTTTACCAGCTCTCGAGGTAGAAAGACCTCCTCCTGACGCGCCACAATCAGACAAACAGTTTCCCCTTGCTTTGTGCTCCTCAACATAGCTACAAGCTCTTCCTGGGTCCTGCCAGTGATGTCCCGTCCATTCACCTGCCAGGCACAAAAGAAAAGATGCCACAATTGTATGTGTTTCGTTTTATCATTTTCCCCTCATTTAATGCAGGTGCCATTTGTTGATTCAAAACAAGTAATTAGCAATAGCTCTAACACTGTCTCCCCCTGACCCTGCAGAAGTTACTTAACCTTTTTTTCTCATTTTTACCTTCTGCTAAAGCAGGTTTGTACTATTTACCCACTTTTCAGGGAGGTAAATTAATTTAATTAGTTTCTAAAGCACTCTGAAGATGAAAAGTACAAAAGCAAGACCTAAATATTATGAAAACTGTTCACTTTAAGAGCTTTTTGAGGTTACTAAGTAGAAATAACCCATTAGATAATGAAATTGAAAGTCACAATCTATCTGAAAATTTCATGAAGTCAGTTTGAGCAAAATAGCCTTAAAATGAGCACTTAACCATCTCAATCTTAACCAGATTTTTGGACATGGCTGAAGAGGCAATACATGCCTTTTATCTAAACTGATGCATTTACCTGCTTGAAGAACCTGTGTGTTAGATCTCCCTTGTTCTACTGCTTCACAAACCCCTTTACATATCAACTTTTTCTGAATTGTAGTATAAAAAACTTGTTGACAGACAAGACAAAAGCCATGACATTTTGCCAAGATCAATAATTTAATTACATACATCAGGAGTACGTGCAGGAAACAGCATGTGTGTTAAAACCAGAGATCAAGATTCATCAGTGTAAATATAATGAATGTTTATCCTAACCTCCAGGATCCTGTCGCCTGACTGCAAACGACCATCTTTTACTGCTGCACCTTTTGGTAAAATATTCTTCACAAAAATAGGACCAGGACCATGTACTGAAGAGTCTCGAGTAACCACAGTGAAGCCAAGTCCTTCAGGCCCTAGAAAGTCAGACAAAGGATTCTCAGCATAAGTTTTAACAAGTAAACGATGATCACTGAAATAAGTAATGAATCTCAGTAATGTATCACAGACACTCATTTGGGTCAGCTCTTAAGAAAGGAAAAGTAAACAGAAAGCTGTAAACATGAATGTATTTTCTGCAGTCTGGAGAAGAATTATATTAATGTCAGAACATACTTAAATCCTCTGGCAACAACTTCTGATGGAAATGCTTTTGGATAAGCCACAATAATACAAGACAAACCAGAACTCTTATTTTAAAGAGCATACCTTTTCTGTAAGTGGTTTTATCACTGCACATTAATGTCAATAGTCATTGCAATAATTCAGAGTAATCAGAATTGCTTACTTATAAGCATAAATATAATTTACCAGGTTTTTCTGAAAGTTAGTGAAAAATGGAAAATGTCACATGATTTGCACACGAAAGCTGCTGACTGTATTCTGTTAAGAAAAGACAAGTGTTCAAAAGCTGCCATCAGTGAAGGCATTTTGTACTTGGAAATAAGCAACCTTGAGTGTTAATAAATAAACATTTTAATAAATAATTAGGTAGTAAAATGAGTATTAAGAATTTTTGATCATAGGTAACCAAAATCACCCAAAAATACTGGGATCCATAAAGATCTTTTTTTCATTGAGCGCATTCGCTACCCGTGTAGACTGGTTTTCAGACATGTCAGATCACATTCCTATCATTTCTAAAAATATAAATTATAATTCCAAATAAAAAACAGTACACCTAAAATGGAAAAAATTCTGAAGTAGGTTTTGTTAACGTAAAGCTAAAGATTTCAGAAGGAAATATGAATGATTTAAGAAATAACAAAAATTAAGAAATGACATCTTGATTACATTCATTATGTGTTAAAAGAATAAAGTTACAGTTTTTATAAAGGTCACTTCTAGCATCAAATTTAACTCTCAGACAAATCAGAGACAGAAATTAAACAGAAAATGTAAATGCTAATTGGGATCTGCTTAAGCAGACTTTACTGGATGGGCATAAATCTGCTGTTCCATGCAAAGACAGACATCTGCATGGAGTAGCAATTAAGAATACACACACAAAAAGTGGGATACTGACAGTAAGAAAAATACAGATGAAAAGATACAGTTTGCAGAAAAGGAGAGAGAGAGAATTTGTGGTCAGCATGAAGGAGCAGAGTATTTTTTTTTTTTTACAAATATCCTAACTACTGGTCAATCAGCAGATAAAAATAAAAATAATGAACATCTGTAGCAGATAGTACAAACTCCTGCATTAGGAAAACAGCTGAACTACTCCATGTCACATATTAAAAAAATGCCTTCCACGTAACCAAGTAACTGAGATGGTCTAAGATAAGCCATTCGAGATAACACTTCCATAATTTAGAGGAAAGCTTTCTGTTGTGTACAGTACTGCCAACATTATCCTACCTTTTGGAAGTTTTGGAACGTTCAAACCAAAAATAACTTGCTTGTATATTCAGCATCACTAGTTCAGTTAAAAGCTAAAGTATCAATACTGTAGAAAAAAATATCTCCAAAGATTTACCTTTTTTGAGGTCTATCTTTATTTTCTTTGCATTTTTTTTATTGCCAAAGCCCATAAGGGGAGACAACGAGGGTGAAGATGGTTTTCTACCCAGACGTGGGAGGTTGGGGCTCTTCGCTTGTTGTAGCGTTGCCTGTACACCAGCATCGAAGCTGCTTGCTCCAGAAAGATTAACTGTTTTCAGAGTAGGCTTTGGATGAAGAGGAGGTGGAATCCTTGTTTTTGGAACTTCTTCATCATTATGAATAAAACAAAGGGGAGCAATAGCAGACTTCTCATACTGTTCTCGATTATAAGGAGGAAGGACTTCCAAGATGACACTTTGAAATTTCATTGCCTGACGGAAGATGTCCTGAGCCCTTTAAAAGAAAGATATGAAAATTCACATAACAAACCAGAAAATATGGACAATGTTTGAAGTTGTTTACAGAGAAAAAGACAAAATTGTATCTTAAATGTGGGCAAATAACATTACCATCACAGCTACATGATCTCTTTTGAAAAATTAAGCATGAAATAAGATTTCTATACCATAACATCTCCTTAAATTTAAAATAGAAATATCACATCTGTCAGGATTCCCATAGTGATATGAAAATATATCAGAGTATAAAGTAATGCAATTCTCCATGCAGAACATCAGGAGTGAAGTTCTGTTTGCAAAAACTCATTAGAAGTTTCCTACATTCTTGATGGCCCATAGCTACAAAGGTCACTTACAACCAATTGCACTGATGAATACATTTACCCTAATGAAGCTCAAGACTAGTAATTCTACTAGAACCTAACTGACCCTCAAATTCCTCCATCATCCCTTACACAACTGCTGTCTGACTTCACAGCAATTAAAAAAAAATCCAAACAAAAAAAAAGGGGGGGGGGGGTATGGAAAACATGGTCACAATTCAGGAGAAACATGGTGGCTATAAATGGTGCAGTAAAAACTATGGGTGCATGCAATATACAGATATCTGAAGAAACACGATGACTGCAAAAGGGGCAGTCTGTGTATTTCTACATTTCCCATTTTCTAAGGGTCTAACTGAAGAGGACTCAAAGTCTATCCACACTGCAGAAGACAACTCAAATGCAAATAGAAATAGTAACTGAAGCACATTTTGTGAAACAAAACAAAATCTGTTTTGAGGGGATTTTGTTTTTGGCAACATGAAGACAGAGAAATCATAGTGAAACCTCAAATAAAGCAATCAATATGGCTGCAGGATAGAAAAATCTTGGCAATACAAAATGTATATGCGACAGTAGTCAGAACAGCTGTATTCACTGACAGGAGAAAATGCCAGAAGAGAAACACCAAACACAGAGAAGAAAGTTAGCAGGAAGAATGTTGTGGGAAGGTATACTTCCATCTTCACTCTTGAGGGTTAGATTTCAGCAAAATTGTAACTGCACTACCAAAGTGTGTCAGCAGAGACTTCAGGTTTTTAAGGACAGATCTTATCCTGATCTTAAAAATCGCTGCATGCTCACAGCATAAAGATGTGAAGTCTTAAACTGGGTTTGTTTTGATCCTCATCTTCATCCTTGCAAGTGTCTGCTTGGCCACATGTTAGAGAGTAATTCAATAACTCAGTTTCAGAGAATGAATATTTTAAATACATGAAAGAGAAAATATAAGATTTCCAACAAACAAAAAATAGTGGAAATAAACACAAGTCATCCTTTGGGAAAGTCTAAATGCAGTCTTCAGGGGCAAAATAACTAGCTGCACTTCAAAGAGAAAGAATAATGGATGGATGAATTTACATTTCTGGAGAGCCCAAACACATATTTTAAATAAATAAGGGAATCAATTAAAGAGGTGCTAGGAGCTCTGCAACACAACAGAATGTAATTGAATAGATTAACAGCAAATGAAAAAGCAGACCAGTAGTTCTAATACAGAAAAATATTATAAACATGGGAATACAGAAAGTAGGTTGTTGCTATTACAGCAGTAGAAGAAGCAATCATCAGGAGCAATACTATAAAGCCACTGCTGAAAATGGAAGGAGATAGTATGTAAGAAACTCTGTCAAGTGTTAAAACAGCTTTTACAAAGATTATGAAGAACTGACAATTTGAAACTAGGAAACACATTTTCCTCTCAAAGGAGAATCTGATGAGTCTTTCTAGGTCAGTAGTCATCAGTACAATACCACTCCATACTCACTGGAATCGCTGCAACTTGGACATCTGTCAGGTTAGTACAATTGTATTGTGCCAGATGAAAACCAAAAGGCATATACATGGGATTAATTTCAGTCTGGAAAGATGCATTCTCTAGTCATTTTCTGCAGTCAGAGAAGAGAGCAGATGTAGAAGGCTGTTCTGGATGGAGTACAAAAGGCCATGGACCTAGAGGCTAGAGCTTGTGCAAAGTCATCTCCCTAGCCTCCAAGTAAGTATACTGTGGATGCAGAATCCTTGCTACCCACAGTTTTTTTTTTTTTTTCTATGATACAAGACCGCTGCAACCACACTAATTTTAATTATAACATATGGCCCCTCAGGAGGGTGACTGATTGGACTTTTAGGCACTGTTGCTCTCCTGATGATGAAGATGGTCTAAGACAACCGGTTTCTCTTTTCATGTAAATAACCCTTCCAACACCCACAACCTTTCAAAAACTTGGAGAAAGAGAGTGCCCTGCATTTCTCATTTTGAAGGGGAACCTGACAAAGAATTGGAAATTTTGCTGCAGTACTTCCAAGTGCTCCAAAATACAGTAACTTTACAGAAAAACACACGGAGTCCTCAGACCTGCTTTGAAAATTATCTTATCAGATCTAATTATCAGATCTAATTATCAGATCTTATGCTTTGAAAATTTTTGGAAAACTAATTAAATTCTGAAGAGAATACAAAGGGACAAGTATGTAAACAAAAAAGCAATTCTGTGAAGGGAGATTTTGCCCAGGCAGTCTCACTTGAGAAGTATACATTTTCATTACAGAACTACACAGGTGAAACAGTCGTATCTTAACATTTAAATTCTCGTAATCTTAGTAACTTATGCAGGAATTCTCCACCATGACTGTAAGAGAATAGCATGTACAGTATTACACCAGGATGTTTTTACTACCAATCATTCAGAAAGCAGTTATCCAGAAAACCTGTCAGAAGGAAATAAGCACAGCCTGAGAAATATGTTAATACCTACTACCAGCTATGCTAGTTTTATCAAAACATATTTTGAAAATATTTATCCCTAAAAACAAAATTACATATTTGATTTTATCCTGGATACCTTAAATGTTTGGCTTGCTGTTCAGAAAATTAAACCTCAACTCCCTTGAGACCTCCATAGGTTTTTGTTAAATCATAAACACTCAGCTGTCTAAACATACGCATTAGAAGATAAAAACAAATTACTATTTAATTAGTACAGCAAATATTTGAAATTTGAGAGGCTATTCTTTCTTGCAACTGTCACTAATTCATAGCCAAAGCAACCTGTTACTTAAAGTAATTTGAGATGAATAGTAAATGTCAACAGATATTCAATAAAAATCATAAAAGGTGAGACTTAACCATAAACCTCAACTAATCAGTTTGACAGTAGTATTTCTAAAAACCAAAATGCTAAAAAAGCTACAGCACCAGAAAAATCTCATCTCCTTTGCAGAAGAGCATAAAAAAAAATCTGCAAAGTTGATTCATTCTGCAGTTCTTATGAGGAACAAATTACAAAGAAAACAGACAAAAATAATAGAATTAGAAAGTGAAGGTAAATAAAACAACTCTTGAAGTCATTCAAATTAAGTAAGCAGAATAGGTTCACTAAGGCTACAAGAAAACTCGTCTTCAATTTATGCCTTTTTTTTGAGGTTTCAGAAAGAAAATCACAAAGTTCCTGCCAAACAGCAATTTTGTAGTCATTTTATCCAAAATAAATACTTATCAATTTTCATGAATTGTTTCAATAAACTCAGCATCTTTTGAAATCCTTGTTAGTTAAAAATATCAGTAGAACAGCACTCACTGTGCAAATGTTTTATCAATAAGGTCCACATGGTTGATCTTCACAATGCATTCATTTTCATGGAAAAGACCATCACGCCTAGATCTACTATTTTCTTCAATACCACGGATAAAAAGTCCCAGCATCCTAAATGGAGGGGAAACAAAGTTAGAACTTTCCTTATTCTGCTGATATTAATTTATAGCAATCAAATATACATATTAATCTTTACTTTATATGACTTAAGATAAAGAAGACCACAATGAACTGCTTCACTTAATGAAAGGATTTTCCATTCTTAATTCAATTGAAGTCTTACTCGGATGTAAACCCCTCAATCTCCACATCTAGACAGTTGTTTGTACTTTATTTAATACAGGTCTGCTACCAAGATTAAATAGCTCTGAAGAAAAGTGCAAACAGTTTTAAATTTAATGTTCTCACTAGACTTGAAACTAAAGTGGCATGAGGATAAGACAAAAATAACAAAAATTCCTATGCTTGAAAAGTCTTCAAAATTTTCAGTTCCCAAAGCCCACTGTTTTTATGCATGACAGTAAAATCATTTATGTATCTTGTAAGATCAAAACCTAAGAGTTTGCTTGTTTGTTTTTACCATGTTAATTGCAAATTGAAAACTGAAGAGTGCCACAGATGCGTTAAGTGAAGAAGCATCTAGTAGTCATTAGTTGGAGCAAGACTGTGGCAGGGCTAACTTCTGTTAGGGCTGAATGATTCTTGATCTACCTGGAGCATCTCCATATTGCAAACACAACACAGCATAGATATATCAAATGATAGCAGTATGATATCCCAATAACCCAACAACTGCATGTTCATAAAGATCTTTTATCATTCAGTTTTATCCACTAAACTGCCATACCATATCAGCACAGAGAGATGGTCTGTAGAGGCCATTCTATTGGTTACAGTCCATAAAATATTGATGTGCAATTTCTAACTTTGCCAGCACTCAAATCACAAAACAGAAGTCTTGTAATTTTTCTTAGATTCATAATTGTCTCAAATTCAACTTCAACAAATCCATAGCAAGTTATTACAAATGACATGATATTCATTGTGCATCTGATGTTAGATCTGGTAAGATTTTAAAATTGATATTTATGTCTAAAGCAACATACTTTAAATGTGAACTTGGTTCCAACGGAACAGAATGTTTTAAAACATCTCAGAAAAGAAAGACCCAACACATCAATGTTCTCTTGTAGCCTGTGTTCTACTCTTCAATAAAGGATTCAAAGGGTAAGTGGTGAGGAAGGACCATAGCCCTACTGATGACAAACATCCCACCAGCTGCAAACAAAAAACTAAATGCCAACAAATAATTCAATACAACAACTGCATTAAGATAGAAACCAAAAGAAGCAGGAAAATTAAAGACATTACAAATTAAGTCAGTTGCTATGATCTTCACTAATCCTACCGTGCCTAGATGCTGCATCCAAGTAACACTATAGGCTTTCCCACTTGTCTGAAACCTATTGTGCGCACTGTGGAATCTGAACAAGTGGCTTGAGTTACATATGCTAAGGCAGCTTAAATTCATTACTCTATTACCTATTTCATACAGTCTCAATTTTAGTATTGTTTTAAAGCATTATTAAATTTTAATTTTCATCTTTTAATGACATCTAAATGCAGAAGAAAGAGGAAAAATATTTCCACTGGTTTTCTAACTCCTATCTAATTCATAAATCAATAAGACGTTTTAACTACATGTAGAAAAAATTTGCTCTGCAGCATACTAGGTCTAAAGTCAGCATTACCTTATTAGTAGATAACTGTTTACAACTGAAATACCAGACCAAGTTGGTCATGGTCGACATGCCTCCATAAATTGCACCTTGTCATTAACAGAAATAAAAGATGCTCTCCTGTACTTTCTCATCTTTCATGAGTTAAAATTTATATGCTAGTCTCATGCCTGATTAAAGGGGTAAGTGATTCAAGTTACTCTAGCACTCTTACAAAGTTATCAGTATGGTTCTGCCAATGGTCATTAGAATTTCAAGACTAACTGTCTAAAGAATAAAAACCCTTGTTCTGAGAAATCCCCCCAAAACATCTGTAAATAAAGACATAACAGCATGCACGCAATGTAGACAAAAACATTCCAATATTTCATTATGGAGACCTTTAAAATCTGCACCCAAAACACCAAGACTTTTGTATAAAACTTAATACATAAGTATTGATTTTAACAGCATATAATTTGATCACATTTTCTACCTAAGACGGTGTACATGGTACAGCATTCAAGGCATGCCTAAACTGAAGAACTATTGTCTGCATTTCATGATGGGTTACAAACACCAGTTCCTTGTTCAAGACGAGCAGACAGCCTCAAAGCCAAGGACACAGCTCTGACTTCCTCCAGTCCCCCTGGAAGAGCAACTTTGTTCTTGCAACAGTGGCAACATTTTTCCAGCAGCAGGTGGTCATCTGCTTTCCCCTTAGGCAGATACATATTTTGAATGAATTTGGACTCAATAACAACCTGGGATGTTGCTGAGAAAGCATTTATAGGAACAAACTTTTACAAGGCAATTTAATCCTTCACATTCTCTGTCCTCCATGAAAGTTGACAACTAAAGAAACATTTAAGGATTAGAAAAATTTTACTTCAGGAATAATTGGCTTTGTGTTACAGGGAGTCACATTACTATAAAATGGTGTCATTTATGGCCCTGGCAATTTCCCATCTCTTGTTCAGGACCGCTAGTGTCAAATTAACTCCTGGCTAAGCCTCTCTTTCATCCTAGATTTAGCTAGGTTTATTTATTTATTTATTTATGATACTTCAGTTACATAGCTCGGAAAACAGTTATAATAAAAATGCTGACAAAGTCTTAACTACAGTACATCAATATGAGCATTCTGCTATAATAGGGTTTTGTGATCTCAAGAGAATATGTTAAATAATTTATAATTAAAGTAATTGTATTGTGACAAAGAAAAGTTCATGGTTATAGTACTCATACTATAAACGCTATACAACCAAATCTGAAAAGTGGCTTGAAAAAAGAAAAAAAAAATTATTAATTTTCTTGTCTTAGAAGTCATTAAGGAAGGGCCTATGCCAAGAAATCCAGTTGAATCAAGAATTCTTAAACAAAATAAATTAAATTAATAAATAAATAAAAACAGAAAATAAAGCCAACTCTGACATCTTAGAATTTCTTTTTTTCTACAGTCTAGTTTATTATTCAGAGAGGAAAACCAGAGGCAACTGAAAGGACAAAGGGAACTGCAACTGAAATTCTTTCGTTAATACACTTCTCGAGCAATGCAGAAGATATCTTACCTTCCACTCAAAGATGAAAAGAAGGGTACTACATGTATTCCCAAGGGTCCACCTTCCCCAGAGATCTCCACTGTTTTGGTCATTTCACTAAAAAAGTGCACAAAGAAACACATCTCATTTGCTTCTTCCCAGAATTTTCTAACAAATCCTACCCTAGAAAAAAATGATTTGATCAAATAGGTGAAAGTACAGAAAACTATATTAGGCTCAGAACTTACTAGTACGGAGAAAATCTGATAATGTTCAAAATGGCTAACAATTCCTTTAATTTTTCTTTAGTTTAGGAGAGACTATCCTGATAGGAAGTGATATCAAACACTTGACATCTTCTTCAGTGAACTCTTAGTAAATTAACTAGAATATGTAAGAAAAAACTTTGAAGAATTTTCGCTCTATTTAAAACTAAATGTTATTCTACATGTTCTAGAGAAAAGCAACTTTTTTATGTTTCTTTTGAGCCTCTTCAGTCATTTTCTCCATGTGGACACATTATAAACAGGAAAAACACAATTTAAAGACATCAAACAAATAAGCCAGTTAATTGAATTATAAGTACTTTGCTTTCTGCCTTCCATTGCATACATCTTCACTGACATACAAAAAATAAAAATAAACAAATTAAAAAAAAAAATTCAAACTGTAATCAGAATTGCAACTCAGCTCATTTTTTCAGAAAGTTTCCTTTTTCAAGCACCATTATCAATAATCTCTGTATTATATCTGACAATATAATTATTTTATTTTTCTTTTTTAGCAGTTCATGTCTAGATACTGTTTCTTCTCCTATTGAGTATTTTATCCAGCTGGCCTTGCAGTGATCTTAGTTCTATTCTGGGCATTCATAATTTGAAAAGGAAGGAAGAAAACATCCAAAAAGATCGTAAGAGGGCAAATACTACATTCCAGTATACAATTCCTACCTTCTGTGTTAGTCTACATTTTCTGAAACACCTCCCTCCCCCTGAATCATACTGAACTCTGCTGACATTCAAAATAAGGGGAGAGCTACTGGGTATTTCCCTTCACAATACGAATTATCTTGATCAAGCTGGAAAAAGCTCTGTTTATACCTGCATGCAAGTTCTATAGTTTTCTCTGTTCTGTGAATTTTCTCTGTTCTTCGAATACTGAACCAAATGACCACTTCTTGTCCTGTCCCGAGTTAAAGCCAGTTATAATGCAAGCACAGTCTGCTGCTGAGAGAAAGGCTTTCCACATTACTGCAAATGTGACAGATCCAGAGAGCGCACATTTGTCAGATGAGAAAGATCACTGACTCCATTTTTTCTTCAACCTCACTGCCAAGGTTTTCTTGAGGGGGGACAATTTCTGCAGGGATCAGCTGACAGATCTCACCAATTCATGGCCTGTGGATTCAAAGCAGGAATGGGCAGAAACGCAGGGTGCTGTGTCCTATCACCCTGAAAGTACCTAGCCACACCAGGTTAGATTATATATAAAAACAGCTGGTAAAAGGTACATCTCTCAGGAAGGACAATAACTGCAAGCAATCTTATACAAACTCTGCCTTTGCTTTCAAATAGCACAATATTTTTATTTTAAAAGTCTTTTTCCAGTTGTATGATGACTAATGGCAAGCAACTTGCCCTTGGTACAATAATTCTTTTCTTGCTCAACTAAATATGAAAAGAAAAAATGAGCTTGTAGAGTTTTGCGGGTTTTTTACAATTTTTTCCTCCCAAGAAGGCCACCTGGAATGAATTTGCACTTTGTAAAAATGAAATGTACTCATCCTGAACAACAATTCACCACTGATCCCAAAATAAAAGACTATCACATTACTATAACACAGACATTATCAACATGTATTGCTACCTGTGAATTTTTTCCTTCCCATATTCCCTTCCCCTCATGAAAGAAGCAGGGAAATACAGACAAAAAGTTCCTGTGAGGTTCTTTTGGTTTGGCTTGGTTTCACTAAATATTTTTATTTTCTAGTGATACTGCTCAGACAAACTAGAGTCTACTCAGGATGCTTCCCAAAACCACACACACAGGAAGTTAACTGTTCTTCCTGTTTAATCTTCAACTTCCACCAACTCTCTTAACATTGTATATATATGCATAGTATAAATAAATAAATAAATAAATAAATATACACACACCATTAAAGTGCTATCTATATTATCATTTGAACTTGTACAGAATCACAACATCTAAGAATTAAGTAGCAAGTCTCTCTGGGCCCAGAAAATAATCAACAGTAGGTAAATGGCTTTTCATTTGTACTGGGAAGATCTTAAATAAATAATAGCTGTCCTCAGATAACCCTGTGTTGCTCAAGGACTCCTGGGCAGTCATCTTCCGAAGCAGTAGTAAAATAGAGCAGGAATTTTTTGAGGGCAATCATGACAGACAGGTTACCTGTCATCTCACATCAGAGCGCTTACAGTTAGAAGACAGCTCAAAGCCAAAGACAACATACAAGTTTATTTTTAAATCTAACAAAATCTATTCAGAATGAAGAATAGGTTTCCTTTTGAAAACAAGTAGCCTGCAGGTAGATTGTGTGTGACTTTTAAAACAGTGACACATCCTTGAAGTTACGCACTAAAGTGCTAAATATCCAGAATAAGAGCACACTACACGCAAATACAAAAGAGGTGCTTCATGTTTTTAAAGTAAAAAAACAAAAAACAAAAAGCAACTATGACTGAAATACTTTCCACTTCCAAGTGCAATTGCTATTTACACCTGAAAACAAAACTTTGTAACAAGATGAATAGATCTTTGAGGACATACTTTTCATATTATACCTTCAAAAGCCTGAGAGTTAAAAAAAAATAAAATAAAATAAAAATATAAATAAAAATAAAGCAGGATATCTGGGACTGGGCTTTCTTGGTTCAGAACTTCAAAGATTAAAGACATGTTAAAAATCAGCCCTCATCCTTTCCTGCTGACCACATTCTGGCTGGTTTCACCTGCCCATGAGAACAGTTTAATTCCAGCAGCACAATGACCATGCTGGCTTACAGTTTTAAAATACACTAGCAAGAGAACTGGGGAATGAAAGGAGGGGTTCATGAAATGCTAGGAAAAATAAGTTTTAAGCCTAAAGGTACCAATTCCTAAACTCCACAGGCATGAAGGACCCGGACCCCAATGTGATGTGTCTCTGAGTTCAACATAGCCAAGCTGAAAAACTGAAAGCAAGTGGTAAAAGACAACACAGAATGGCATCTGGTTTTGGCTAGCAGCTGCAATACTGATAACAGAGGGTAATTTATGGATTTACTGCAACATTCAATACATTTAAAAAACAACCTAATCCCCAAAAAAGGAAAATATAACTTCCAAAAGTTAGTAAGATTCTTGTGATCAACTCCTATTTCAGATCTCTCCTATCCATCCCAAATGCATTCTACAATAAATGAAAATGCAGCTGTGACCTAACAGAAGCCAGAGTCCTGGAGCCCAATTGCTGGTTCAAGATGAGGCTGGCAGCACCAGCTCACAGGTTAGTGAGGCACACAGTGTGGCATCTTCCACATGTTCCCAGGGAGCAGAAACACTGCTCCAGAAAATAGTGCAGCTTCTGCAAATGCATGCTGGTACACTGTCCCTGCCTCTGGTCTCAGCAAGGAGACTGCCCCTGCCCAGCAGTGCTTCTGGCTGAGTCCAAGGCCACAGCCAGCACTGCGCTATTGATTTTAAGCCTAAAGAAGCCACCACTGTTTACTATGTAAACTCTCCAGTGCTTGATGTTTATTGATTTCTGCCAGATTCTTTACAGTCTATCACATTCGGCATAAAGATTTGCCATGCATGTAATTAAAAATGTTGATGAGCACAGTTTGAGAAGATAGAGAGGATGTATGTGCATGCGCATGGGTGCAGTAAGCATGCACCACAGTCCATTTTGAACATGGAAAGTAAAATGTGCTGCAAATTCAGTGGCCAATCAGTCTGATCTTCACATTCATAGTGACCTTGCTGTCAAATATTACAGCTCTCTCCTGAACATTGCACCAGGTGTTATGAATTTGTCATACACAATGGGGAAAGCTTTGTTAGCTGAAGGCTCCTCTACAAACTATCCAGTAACAGTGAAGAATGTATCTCAACCACCAAAAGTGCAGGCACTTATAAGGGACCTTGCACCACAGGTAAAAATTTTGAGTCAGGAATTAGCTCGCTTTGACCTTCCCAAATTACGAATGCTGAGAGGATCTTGGTAGGATTTCTCTTGGAGAATGCAGTTGACACAGCCTACAATAGACTAACTGTTTTGCAACACTCAGAAGGGAGCACCTTGGAAAAAAGTTATTTAAGCATGGGGCAAAACTGGTCATCACGTGCAAGTCATAATTAGCTACCATTCCATGATTTATTCTTCTGCCATTTTAGCCCTATTCACCATCTGCATTGAACTATTCAACACAGACACAGGATGACAAAGAAACAAGCTTTGAATGTAACACTGAATTTCTCATATCATTTTTCCTTCCCTCTTTTAAACCAGATGCTAGAAGTTCTGATGAAAATTACTTGGAAACGGTAATGGAGAAACTGGAGCTGGAGATACTTGTGTAAAATCACTCAAGGGTAGAGGAAAATCTGAGCAATATCCAAGTGCTGGTGGAAAGCACTCTGCAAAGAGAGAAGAAAGCCACTGAATGTGCAGGGTAAGGAAGGAGCTTTCCCAGCGCAGCCCAGGAAGTTGCCCACTTGCCTTTAAGTGAGGCACGTTTCAGCTGCTCCATTCTACACAGAAATAAATTAGAAAAAAGTTAAAGTATTTACTAAGAAGTAATGTCGTAATCTTCCAGTTTCAGGTTTGAAGTGACAACCAATCATCATTTCATATCTAAAATGTGTTAATTCACACCAGATCAGCTGCCTAAAACTTTAGAGACAAACCAGACAGCCTGCAGGCACCAGGTTTTTCTCTCTTTTCTTTTTCTTTTTTTTTAATAAAAAAGAAAAAATGTTGTTGCAATTCTGTGTTGTTAGATTACTGCAACACAGAAAGTAGTTACAAAAAAAAAGGAAAACATAGAAAAGGAAGAAACACTGCTGTTGTACTTTATGCATTTACAGAGCTTAAGCCAAGGAACTAACCCTGACCTCTGCTGAAGTGTCAAGACAGTAAAATAGAACTTAATGAAAGCACACAATGAATTATCAATTCATGCATTACTCTCAGAGTTGCAGCTAATCCACTACTATTAAGCTAAACATTCACTTCCAAGCAGATTCATGTTTCCTGTTCCTTAACACAGTCATTTTTATTAAGAAAAGAGAATTAAGGTTTCCAAAACAGTATTTCTATGCAGTGTGCTATAGGACTGAATGCTATGGGCTGCAACACGTTTCTCTGTGATATTTGTAGAGTACTGTTACTTTAAATATTTTTAGCCCTAGTTCAGAACACGATGGGAAACAAGGAAAAATAACATATTTTATGCACTGATTGTATTAGCTTAGCTACTCTTATTCTGAGCATCATCTTTACTGGTAGGCACAAAATAAAATAACCACCGTCGGAAATTACACAAGGATTGTCATTACTTCTGTTTTTATATATTCCAGTAAAAACTGCCAATGGCATGATGTTTCAAGTCTCTCCTTTAGTGAAGTTCAGCTTTTAGAAGGTCAAATGAAATTTTTTAAGACTGTGCTATACAGCCCTGAAAAATTTCCCAGTAGTTCCACAGTGAAAAGTTTTTGAGAGAATTCAGGCAAAGAAACGCTCTTCCTATTAGTTTCTACATACAGGAAGTAGAAGTTCTCCACACTGCCACTCATTTCCTTCACCGTGTGCAACTTTCTAATTTTACCTACCTAAAGCAATTAACTAATTTTCTTCAAATGGAACCATTTTCCTACTTGAGTGAGAATTATAAAACAATCCAATTTGAAGCCTTTCATTTCAACTGACTGTGTTTCAAAAACCATAAAATATTAATTGTGATGTTCTTTATTTTCCTTCCCTCTGAAATACCCATTTATTAGCTACAGTTAGAAAAGGGACGCTGACCTCAGACAGAATGTTGCTCTGATGAGAAGTCTCAGATAATTTTCTTAGCTTACTAGCTGCTGGTTTATTTAAGTGCTATAGGTCACAATGAACAAACTCCATGACAGGAAGGAATACTTTCTGGTGAAAGCAGGGGGACAATAGTGGTTTTCTTCTACAGCAGGGAACAGCCTTCAGGCTGAAATATTAGTTTCGTTAACATCATTAAACATAACACAACTTTTTAAATAAAGCTTTACTGTATCATGACTTGGTAATCCCTCATGGCCCTAAAACCTTCAAAACATAACAAGAGAGACCTCTCCACAAATTACGATTACAATTATTTTTTTTCCAGAAAGAACAATGTAAAAAGAACCAAATTAGATATTAAGATGTTAGATATACATCTGTGGAAGTAAATGGTTATTATTTTATTAATAAGAGCCACTAAAACAGATAATTAGGTAAATTCAGTCAAATTAAGATACTTGTAAGATAAATAGATAGCCTCCAGTGAATGTTTCATTATTTTCTCTATATAAAACAATTAATACTAAAAAAAATACTTCTTTAAAAACAGCTTTAAAAACAAAAACTCTTCACTTATTTAAGGAGAAAGCTATACATAAACAAAATCACTGCTTTAAAATTTTTATTCTTTAACATTTGAAATTTCAGTAAATTTCAGAGAAATGACAAGTACTTTTTTTTTCTTTTTAAACAAAATAATATTCTCTGAAATCCTAAGCTCACTGTTTCTAGAAGTTTGGATACCTTACAAACAATTGAACATATTTCACAAATCTTAGGCTCTTAATATGACCCTTCACGTCAGCAGGCAAAGCAGTGTTTTGAAAAATCAGAATGCCCTCCTCTCAGGCCCATAGGATGCACAGCAAGGTATATTTTGCTACAGCTCAAAACGCCTCCAGGCAAAGGGTCATCCACAGCACCTCTGACAATCTTTTCCAATGCCTCACCACCCTCTGAGTAAAAAATACTTTCCCTAACATCTAACCTACATTTCCCCTCTTTTAGTTTAAAGCCATTCCCCCTCATCCTATCACTAACAGACCACATAAAAATAATTCCTTTTCCTGCTTATAAGCTCCCTTGAAGTACTGGAAGGCTGCAATCAGGTAACCCCAAAGTCCTCCCTTAAATATGAGTACAATGCAGGTGTAATTGGAATGAGAAGTCAGTCTTGTCTTGCACATAGATAAAGCATGCTCATGTCAGCAATGCAGGTGTTCCTACCTTACAGGAAGTCGGGCCCTCTGAGATGACAGCAGCTCTGTAGGTCCAGTGAGGTTCATCTCCCCATCTTCAAAGGATACCTGGGATACACCCTGTTGAGAGATTTCAAAGCACATTTTGAAACTAAATACGTGTATAGGCATGTAAAAGACTGGCTGTGTTTATACTTTTGAGTCAGTACTTGAAAGAGAAAGCAAGCCACTATTTATTTACCTCACTAAGGGTGAGGACTGAAAGGCCCATTATTTATGGAGTATACAGATAACATTCAGAGAAACAGTCCCCTTGCTCACTCCAGCATCCCACTAAACTTTCACTGACACATGGGTTTAAATATGCTTGAAGGCCCATCCCACTATGTGGGGGAAGAGAGAGGAATAAGATCTTCTGTCAAGGTCCAGTAAAATCAGTAGATTTTCTCCCTTCTTCTGTCTTCATACAACCTAATGGGAGATTCAGAATCTCTCAATCCACTACAAACAGAGTGATGTAACAATCTACCCACCTGGACAAGGCAGGCTATGGTATGCTTGGGCACCTTTCTTTAAAAAACTACTCCATACTTCTCACTTTATGATACCATAGCCAGTGCAGAGCGGGGAGGACAGACTGAAAGAGCTGTGGAGAGCCCAAAGGTCCACAGGACAGGGAATAATTCAAGCTGAAGAGTTGATGACACCACAAGTTCCACAAAGGTTGAGCTGCTCCCAGTACTGCTTCCCCACTGCCAATCCATCCTGAATTCTTTTCATCTCTGAGCCACCTCCCCGCTCATGATAGATTCTCTAAGCCTCAAATCACTCTTTGCATTCCATTGTAGCATTACTATGGTAAAGACGTTTCCAGATTCACTTCACAGAAAACACTAAGAAATAATTTGGCCAGACATAAAAATACAGTGCACAGAGGGACCTAACATTAATGCTAACACTCTTCAAAACTATTAACTTTCTTTTCCTGATCCTTAGATTCTTTATGTTTGCATTTTTTTCCATGGTGGGAAAGGGAAAGAGGTACAAATGAGATAAGACCACTGTCAGCAGGTGATATATTAGCTTTAATGTACTGCATTTCATCATAGCCTTCATGGCAATAATGTAAACAAAGCAAAATCTGTAACAAAGACCTTCTTTGGAGAGGTCACTTCTGCCAACTCTGCAACAGGAATATAGCTGGAAGACATAAATCTTCAGCTGTCAACATACTAAGGGAATTCAATTCAAAGCTTGATCTTAACTAGATAAAGCCAAAAATTAATCATCATTTTTTTTGTTATTGCAGTACAGGTTTTCACTGTAAACACTCGCCATATCAAGTCGTCTCAAGGCAAAGAGTAGCAATGTTATAAATTAATTCCAAAAAACACAATCAACAAGATAGGTAATTTAATTTTCAACAGAAGTTTCACAATGTATATTAAAACATCCAATTTTTCTGAAAAAATGGCTTTACCCATAAAGATGACTTTCTAGGTTTGCTGTTTTCAGTTCCCCTAAAGATCTGAGGAACTTATTTTCAGCTCAGTAAGTATCAAGAGAGCTGAAGGGATGAGGGGGCTGCTTTATGCTTTAGAGAAAAAACACACTTAGTCTACTAAGCAAATTTTGGAACATAAAGCAAGCTGGTTCCACCCAGTTACACCCCCGCCCCCCACTTTTGATCACACACCACCAGAGTTTCTGAACCTATTATGAACTGGCAGCATTTCTTTTTACATGTTAATCAGAGCACAAGCCAACAGATTTGGCTTCCACAGCAAAGCCAATACAGCTCACTAAAAGCAACGTCTGTCACTAATGAAAGAACTATTTGACGAAACGTGTACTGAGTCTATGCTATCTCTTCCAATCCCTCTTTACAGTGAAACCATGTGTCAATGAGCAATTTTTGTTGTATAAAGCATATTCCTCACTAACCCCATAAATCAGGAACTCAATCTCAAGCAGCAAGTTAGCAACAGAAATCTGACACACAGCTTTCATGTGCTGACTTCATTTTGAAAAAAGATAGAGCCTTGGTAACAACAGATGTCAGAAGGAGACAACTCTCATTAACCAGAGAGCTCCCAAAGCTAATCTTTTTTAGCCAACCAGAGGAAACACTGGTGCTACAAAAGGGTTTTCAATTTAGAAGGCTGAAAGTAGCCAAACATAAGCAGATTTTTGGGTGGTGAATTAATCTGCCCCTTTTTCTTCCAGACGTTGGCTGCAACACAGCACTGCTCAGAGCATGACCAAGAACTTGCTGCTCATGGCTCCAAACAGTTTTGCTATTTAAAGCTTTGCTTGCAGTCTGTTCAAGTCTGTGTATGCTACGTTCGTTTTCTATCTTTTGGCTTTGGGGTTACTGTTATTTTTTGCTGTAGTGAGGTTACATCCATACTTGTCCTCCTTCCCCTCTTCTCTGGGTAACAGATTTCACAGTAGTGATAAATATAGATTGCAGAACATGATGTCATCTCGTGTTTCTGTTGACTGATTCACAGTTTTTAAGCCACAAGGGACCATCTTTGATCAACAAGTCTAATGTCACACAGCACAACTTTGGCAAGTGCACAGTGACACTGCCAGATAAGAAAAAGGTTTTCACTGAAAGATGGGAACTGCTCTCTTTTCTGCAAAAGGTAGCAGAAGAAAAAGATGCTGGGAAGCTGAAAAAAGTTGTTACAGATAATAGAGGTATCAGACCTCCAGTAGAGATCTTCAAGGACAGATTTAAAAGCATGTCAGGAATGTTTCAGGGCATGTTCATTCCTGTGTCAGAAAAAATGGTCCACACTTGTGAGGTGCCTGACAGACCCACACCTCCAAGGTAAAACTTCAGCAAGAGATTCAGAGTTTGGAGCCCATAAACTTCAACTACAGCTCTTTAAAAATTCACTCAAGGGTAAATGCTCCTACAAGAGAAGTTATCCACTCCTGAGCTGGACCCCAGTGTTTACAGAAATACCATGGAGAGTGTTCAGTGTTACAGCTTCCTGCTTTGATTTGAAGGTAAGTGCTCACATATTACAGATCATTGCATACTAAAATCAGTAAACATAGCCAAATAAATTTAAAGTCTTGAATGATTGACAAAACATGAATCATAATAGTGACTCATTACAGAGCTCTCTGAGAATGACATTAGGGCTCCAGTCACATAGTAATCACTACAAATAGACAAATTCCTTCCATACTTCAGCATTTCATTAGAGCCACAGTTAATTTAAACAGATTGTCTCCTGCCCAACCGGCTGAAAGACAGCAAGCCAGTGATGCACAAGTAGAGACACTGTTAGAAGACAATGATCCAATACACACAAATTCTCAATCTTTATTGTTTAACAAAGACCAGTTGTCAGTTTTTCAGTAGTAGCAGAATTAATGACACTGACTCCCAAAAGTTTAGTCAATTCAGCTGGCTGTGTAATATAACAGGACCGTAGCTTTCAGCCAGGAAATAGGAATAAATGCAAAATGCTGCAGTAAAAACAATAGGCAAGAAGGCAGATGTGTCTAATAACAGTAGAATTGAATTTTTTTTATTTATTTACATAGGTATAATTTTAATTAAGCAATTTTTCTTAGTGCTACAGAAAACACGCTTTTCAAATTAGAACTGACACGGAAGAGCAGGATCCTATGAGATAACAGCTCTCAGCCAACAACTATATAGCTTGAAAAATTCTCATATTCATTACATTACAGTTCTTGAATTAGGTGAATGTGTACACTCAGCAGTAAGAGCAACCATACACACCAGTAACATTTTCTACTCTGTGGACATGCACTGTGTTCCCAATTTAACAGACAGCATGGGCAGATATCAGCCTGAACAGCAAACATGCTTGAATCAGTCATATGTCTTACTGAGGTTAGACTGTATGAAAAGTGCTCCCCCGTTTATTTTATTTCTTTCATTTTTGAAAATGTGCGATTTATATAACTCATTGGAACCCATCAGCATCAAGAAAGTGAGAGTGGTGCTTTTGAACAGAGAGGATAAAGTACTGCTTTCAGAGGAAGAGATGGACAAAATGAGCTGAGTGACACCGGTCTGCACTGTGCCTAGCCACTGCTTCACTTTCTGGCTATCGTTGCAACTGAGAAACTGTGCACTTCCACATTCTAAAATATCAGCGCAACCGCTGTTTCCCAGCTCTACTCTAGCTACAGTGTAGTTTTCCATTATATTTCAGTTCTCCTAAAGCAATATTTTGCACATGCAACCAAGGGTACACCTCAACGCCCAGCCCAACACAGCTGAGCTCTGAAAACAGCCAGTAGCCACAGAAGGGCCATTCTTCACCTTGATTCTCCCTGATACACTCCCACTGCTTTTCTCAGGGCAAGCAGCGGGTTTGGAGGTAGTACAAAATTTCAGATACATCACTTTTGAAAAGGTACGTAGCCAAAAAAAAATACATTCTCTTTTATTTCTTTCCTTATTAAACAATGACCAGACAAACCTCAGAAGTAGATGGGAAGCTCAGGGAAAGAGTAACTGTGTAAACAACCAGAGAACATCCTGAGTGCGGGGTATTCTTGCAGCATAAAGCTTAATTAAGTGTCATTAAACACTAACCATACACTTGAAAGAAATAAATAAGATCTATTAATAAGAATGATACATGGTCCCCACTCAAAGTGTGGCATATCCCAAGGGAAAACAATTTTATTTGAAATTTTATTTTAATGGCCAAGTTAAAAATGAGGCTGCTGTAGGACTGGGGCCAGCTGATAGCTACCCACCCCCGACACAAAGGGAGTGCAGGCGGACCCTGTGGGTCAGGGCACACAGCCCACACCTCCCTCCAGGAGGGCCAGCAGGAGGTCAGCCCCACAAATTGGTGGCTGTGAGGAAACTGGGGGGTGACAGGGATGCTTGCTTACAAATGCAGGAAATGTCTCATACATTGCTCCAGCAACAGACGTCGTCAATTACCGTATTTAAAAACTGAACATTTTTAGCAACACTTTCAGGATCACGTGAACATTTCTGACAGTCAGAATGAATTTACAAAGCCATTGCACTATTTTTAGCTTTAAAAATCAGCATTTTCATAAACATTCCCAAACCTGTTAGGAAGTGTTAAAATTTAAAGGTGCAACCTTTAGTTACAGCAACAAACATGACAGCTGACGTTGCATCCCAGAGATGATCCTTGAAACCATCTAGCTCAAGGAATGGGCATAAATGTTCTTTTTCATTCCATCAGGATACAATCAAGCACTGGTTACACAGTGACAACCTTAGGTGAACCCAGGTCCCACACCTGAATTTATGTAAAGTGATGTGACACAGGGCTGCTCCATGCTCCAGTAGTGCTGAGGTGCCAGCCAGGTGTCCCCACACCTCAGTGAGCCTGCAACAAGGGCACCAGACTTTCTCAAATTAACCCAGATCTGTTCTTAAGACACCTTTATGAAATAAAATATTTTCTAACTGGAGAAAACCATTAGAATCAAAGGCTCTTTGCAGCTTTAACATTGCACATTGTAGAATACCAGCTTTCAGTAGGGCACACAGCAACCAAGGTCACTCAAACACCAGAGATGAAAACAAACTAGACGTCAATATCTTCATTTCATCTGCTTAGCTAACTTTTCATTACTGAGCTAATTACCTGCCCACACAGCTTTACACAGCAATCAAAAAAACCATCCTGAAATGTAGCTGTAAGCAGAATGGTTCAGTATTTCAAAAGTTAGTACAATATTCCTTAAGAATTTCCAGATTAATTTTAATATTATATCTTCCTTTTTCTGACTTCTAAACATAATGAAATAACTAACAAGTCCTTTTAAAACCAACCAATGATAGAAAAATGAGTTAGCTGCTCAGTGTGCTCTTAGAGAACATGACAGAGCTTGTCCCCGAAAGAAATTCGAATGAACAGGCATGCAAGCTGTCATACTTAAACATGTGTTCTTTCCACAACCTATTTATCCACATTAAAAAGTTCCTAACCAGCTAACATCCCCATGCTACAACCATCGCTGATCTATTCAGCACAGAAACCAATACAAAGTTGGCTAATAAAAAGCCAGGAAAAGGAAAAAGCACTCTGCCTCCACAAAACGTGGTAAGTATTTTTAAACAGCTTACAATACTTCCTTTGCACTTACTGATTAAGCTACATCATCTTCTTGATTATTCAGAATGAAAATCATTTGAAATGGATAATTGATGCAATTGCGCTGTACCTACAAATGCAATTAATCATTTGCTAAAGATGATTTTTAGGCAAGCAACAAATATGAAAATAAGAATCATACAACTTCTTTCAGTGTTGTCAATTGAAAAGTATTCTACTGAACTGTTGAAAGATTTTTTTTTCAAAATAAGAATAGCTGTACATCTTCAGATATTTTCAACATGATATGCAAGTGTATTCATGCTTAATTAGCACAATACAAAGACAAGCTGTAATGCAGTTTGGCTTTCAGCAACTACATGACAGCTTGAGGAACCATAACAGTGACATTTTCCCCTCTCAACTACCAGTGGATGCCTTGAAAGTTGTAGCGAGCTGATCTTGGCACTTAAAAAGATTTTTTAAGCCAAAGGCATAAATAGACATGCTCGTGGGAATCAGTCAGGAGTGGATTAAAATTTATTCCCCTGAATTGCTCGCTACCAACTGTCAGCTGAGGGTTATCCTTGTGGCTGAGCTATACTGGTTGACTGCATACTTACCAGTGTTCTTCAACACTAACTCCAACTGGGTGAAGCCACCTTACTTTTGCTGGCAGGTCCCCCTACTTTGTGTGACTTCAGATTGGAGCAGATTAGGAGTAACTGTACCATACACACAGCTCATGTGATATACTTTGAGTTGTAATGAAAAGTGGAACAAGAAAAATGAGAACCACCACAGTTAAAGTCTTCAGAAGCAGTAGACCTGCTCATAAAAGTCTGGACTTAAGCCCAACATTTTAAGAATTTCCAGGGCAAGGTGTGAGCAGTATATTTTCCAAAGTAGAATAAAGCAGCTTTTAGAAGCATTGATAGTGTACGGATAAATATTTGGATTTAGCAGTACTACTGGACAAGAACCAATTCTTGAAATAATAGAATTTGTTTTCAAGAGAGAAAAAAATTAACTGCTGGAAACATAAATAATATGGTAGGTGTTCACAACATTCAGAAGCTGTCAGTATTGGAGTAACTACTGAAAGGACAAAGGTAAGCAGCCAGTCATATAACCACTAGAACCTTTACAACAAACTATGTATTTATTACCCCTCTTTCCCATTTATCATGATCTTTTGTTTTTGCTTGGGTGGCCATTCAAATAAATGCTGCTGAAAGCTTCTACAGAGCTTTTCATGCCTGAAGCACATTAGGATTCTATAGGGTCTACAGAGTTTTAGAAAATGAACCTCTTCCCTTTTCAAAGAGAATCTGCCAGGGTGTGTCCAATATCAGACAGAAATCCATTGTAGAAATTGTACTTGTAGAAAGAGTTAAAGTCAGCGTAGAGGTTTTTCATTACTAAAACTATATTAATACAATCAAGTAGCTGCTAAATCAGGCAGACAGTTTTACAGACTTAAATATCCTTTGTCTGTTTGAATGTATCTACATGGTCTTCTGAAGACCTGAGTAAGACCTCTGCCTGCACTTCAAGACAACTGGACACTACAGAGCAGCATTAACAGGTCAGCATGCTAGAATTAGGTTACTATTTGTGTCTCAGTAAGATTATTAATTTGAGTGTATCCATACTAAAACCATTTTAAAAGATTTTGGCTGAAGTAAAGCAGAGGAACTGTCCTGTCCTGCCCCTAGTTGTTAGCGATCACATATATAAACCCTGAGATTCTACTAGTGTAATGATAAAGTACTAATATTTTATTTGCCTCTCAGGTTTTTATTTGTTTTTAAAAAACAATTGCTAAATTTTCTACAGAAATCTATGTTTCTTTTATTTAGAGGGAACATTTAGTAGTGCTATCAGCAAGGCAAGGCAGTGAAGAAGCAGGTACTTCCAAACTAAAACTTATGATTTCTTCTGTATCACCCACTTGGAGATAGAATCTATATTCAAAGAAAGGGTACAACCTCTGCACATACGAGCTATTATACAAACTATTTGGGAGCATTCTCATTAAAACGTCATTTTAAAAGCGCATGTCAGCAGCACTACAAATATGCACATTCATCCCTTCTCTTGGTTGGAAACTGCCATAGGGCAATTAATACTGCAAAAAGTGGGAAAGAAGTTCACATTTCTGCGAGAAAATCCACCAAGATTTCCTCAGACCAAAAGAACACTGCATTGTCCTCCCTAGCTTGACACACTGTTTTAAACTTCAGAAGATCTTAACTGACAGAATCTTTTTCGATTTGAGAACTATAAACCAGTATTTGGAATCCTTTCTCATTTGTGCTAAGAGGAACTCCTTGCACTCTTCTTTAAAAGCATATTTCCTCCTGAATAGAATTCAGATTCTACTTACACCACTTAAAACTACTAACTCTGAACTTCTGGAAAAACGTTCCTCAGTACACAATACAGAAAAAAAAATTGCAGTCGTAGTTTCTTTACCAAATCAAAACTTTCTGCTTTATCTACGCCATTATGCCATCAGTATTATCTGAAAGTCTGATAAAGAACGCATTTCAGGTAAAAGATAGATCAACGAATGACACATTACATTCACATCTTTATTCCTTAAAGGTCCTCATTGAATTTAGCTGTCTTTCTCAGTTCAAATAAAAATTATGGATATGTGGGAGACGGTCTCTTAACAATGCTATCATTGCCCATTCAGTGTTGAGAGAAATGAGATGAGGGGAAGAGAATGTGGGTTGAACAACCAAATGAAAATCTGCCTTCTCACCACCACCAACATAAAGTGGGAGTGGATAACAGGAGTTTCCAAAACTCAAACACCTAACAAGTTTTCAAAATTAGAAGAGGGACTTCACTAAAAAGCATGTTTATGACTTTGCTGCTAAACTCTGAGTCAGACATACAATGTGTTACCTGAAACGAGTTTGGATGGTTGTGGAAGTCCACAGTACAGTTGATTCTGCATCAGCAAGGAAAATCAAACCATTACCTTCCATCCACCTGTCACAGCAATGCTCACAGTCTATGAGCAACGAAGTTACCATTTCAGAGAATTTACTGCTTTGGAAATTAAATGGTAATGTCAGTAAAAACGCTGCATGTAAGTGGTGTATGAATACTCTATTTTGATCTAGAAGTCACTCTCTTAACCATATTTAAGTCAAGACGACAGTCACCCCAATAACCTAGAAATGAAACCCTTGAAGAGATGGAGATGCCCACACTGCCCGCCTCTCTACAGAGGCACTCATTTAGTAACACACGCCACAGGTGACTGCCTCTTGCTGCCACCCAGAGCCATGAGCATGCTGGATGCTGTCCCTCAGCTGATGCTGCCGCAGAAGGCACAGGACTCCATGCACCTCTGCTCCTAGGACGGCTGCTCTGATGTGCTACGTTATGCAGCCCTTAGTGCACAGTGTCAGTAATTGCTAGTTGTGTTACTACTGCTCTTTATGTGGGATTATCATAGCACCGATTAATCAATTAGCATGGATTCATTAGAGATAAAAGATAGGGCAATGTAATTGTGTTTACTGAACAATGGATGATGGTATGCTTAAAAACTCAGGCTTCCTAATAATACACAGCCCACCGTGCAAGACATACACAACATTATGAATATTTAGAACATCCTTACTGCAGAACTACAGCAGCAACAATCAGCATACGAATGTATGCATGCAAGTAATGTTGGAGCCTGAGCAATGCAGAGGGGAGAGCACATGAGGCACACGGTGCAGCTGAATGAGTATTTTAGCTTTGAATACATCTTTGTAGAACAGCTGAATCATTACCTGTACTTCAGAGTCAATGCCTCACCACTCTCTCAGTAAAAAAAAAAATAAAAAAATAAAAAAAAATCTCAACATCTAACCTAAATCTCACCTCTTTCAGTTTAAAGCCATTCCCCCCTTGTCCTATCACTGTCAGATCACATAAAAAGTCAGTCCCTCTGCTACTTGTAAGCTCCCCTCAAGTACTAGAAGATTGCAATGAGGTGTCATCCCCAGAGACTTCTCTTCTCCAAGCTAAACAAGCCCAACTTTCTTGACCTTTCTACATAGGAGAGGTGCTCCAGCCCTTTGTTCACATTCACAACCCTCCTCTGGACCTGATCCAATAGCACCCCCTCCCCTTCTTGTGCATCCAGGCCTGGCCAGTGTTGGCAGTGCTCCAGGTGGGGCCTCACAAGGACAGAGTAGAAGGGGGACTACCTCCTCCCTTGTTCTGCTGGCCACCCCTCTGCTGATGCAACCCAGGATACTGCTGGCCTTCTGGGCTGCAAGAACACACTAATGGCTCATATCCAGCTTTCTATCCACCAAGACTTCCAAATGAAGAATTATTTTCTCAAGACATCTGAGGTGTATGTTCTTTACTGCTTCCCTTGGCAGAGGTTGAACACTGAACATCAGCTGTGAGAGATCATGAATACTGAGCTCCCAGACACATATCATGTTTCAACCATATGATTCCCTTTAGGCACGAATGTTATGGTAGAAGGCTCCTTCTCCTGTCTTATGGTGGTATACAGTCTGGCCACTAAGGAATATAAAATGATGAGAATAGTTTATTGAAAATAAGGTGTAGTCAAGGTGTTGAAATACAACTTCTGCTGTACTCCGAAAGGATAAAGACTGAATAAGAAAGTAACAGCTTACAGAGGAAGCACTTTGCTTAAAAAGCTGTGGTAGAAACCAAGCCTAACTAGACACCACAAAAACAGAAATCTTCCCAGAAGTCAATAATCAGGATCCCATGAGAGACCCAATCTATAGCACAACAAGGATTTGAATGCTCTCAGTGACGCACTTCTCCAGTATTTTCCCAAGATATTTTCACAACGTGCAAAGGAATCACAGTTTGTGATTAGCGTAGAGCTTCCTCAGCTTGGAACATAACCTTTTTACTAAACAAGGTCCTAAAAATCACATTGCTTGTTTAGATTAAAGACGCTTTTATTCCTGCTGAGAGTTAAGTGCTCCCCGCTAATGTAGTGGGGGGGCAAATTTATTTACTCTTCAGTAGATACAGGCATTAACGAAAGACTTATCAGCTTGCTTCAGTCCAAGTGGCTTAGTGGTAGCAGCTACCTATTATTTAACCATTTTCTTCCTATTTTAAGATATGTTTAAAATAGTAATACATAATTATGTATACACACACACACAAATATATATATATTTATGTTTCAGATAAGATTTATTCGAGATCATCTCTGATGACAAAGACACTATGAAGTCTCACAACATGCCTCAGCACAGGAAAGCACTGTGTCCCTTAGAAACCCTCACCTCCCCTTGGCTTTAAACATTCATTGAACCAAATTGCCAATCCTCTTTCTCAACAAAACTAGTGGTGACACTGAGGCTAGGAAGCTATCACGATGGCCTAAGAACAAACCAACACAAATCAGTCTTGCCTTTCTATTTGACAGACAAACCCCAGAATACAGATGCTCCTAGTTTTTCCTTTTGTCTTCTTGAAATCCGATTCTAAGAAAGAACCTGTCATTGGAAAAACAGGCTATCAGTCTCCAAGAATTTCCAAAGGGAGCATGAGAACACCTCAACTTACACAGCACCAAACAAGTGAATAAGGGTTAAATGTCTGAATCTCTTCAATTAATTGAGTTGTCTGCATGTGAACGTTAGAAAACTTACTGCCCTACACAAAGTCCTTGATCTTGATCCTAACTCTCAATGGAAATTAAAGCAACTGCATAGAATTTTAATTCTGTGCAACTGTATACAAAACTTTATTTTACAATCTGAAATTACAGGCGCAGTGTTACATTGAATTTATGAGTGAATATTATTAATAAATCTGAGTCAACTCCTGTGAGCCAAGACATTACTATCACTGGCTTATCTTAAACCTAGCAGGTAATTTAAACCAGAGGCAGATCACCTTAGAGTACAGTGTTATTTCCAACAAATCCTTATGAATCATAATGGCATTTTCAACCCCTCGTAGGATTTTAAGAAGTCATCCAAAAATAACCTTTCATAAAATGATCTGGTTTTATGTTAATTATTAGCTACATCTTCAAATAGCAACAACGGTTAGTAAATAATATGACAGCAACAAAAATTGTAGTGGAAGGAAACAGAACTTATCACACTGCTGAAAGAAAGCAGGGTGAACAAAATACCATTAGCAAACATATATGAGCATATTCATTGGGAATAAAATAGCACAGCAATAATAAAGACATGCAGATGAAATAAGCTCCAGATATAAAAATATTTTGCTGTTTCAGCTACTGTTCAGATTATGAGTGAGCAATATTGTATAGCAAGAGCTCTCAGTAGTGACTTTTTAAATTTAGAGAAAAATAAGGAAAAAGGAATTGCAAAGGTAAGTTCATTTTCACACTGCCGATGTGTATTTATTGACAATAAATATTGATACCAAAGACAATTTGTCTTTTTTTTCTTTTTTAACTGTTATTAACAGTTACAGAAGGTCTTAA
Source organism: Cyrtonyx montezumae (assembly GCF_038088225.1). Taxonomy (NCBI): domain Eukaryota; kingdom Metazoa; phylum Chordata; class Aves; order Galliformes; family Odontophoridae; genus Cyrtonyx; species Cyrtonyx montezumae. Next base: position 16,539,465 of record NW_027072078.1, on the reverse strand, counting down.
CTGCACTAAAACTGTTAACATCAACACACAAGGACAAATGTCAGAACACATAGCTGTTTGTTCTTCAGGTAAGCACAAGTGACACGAACAAGTGAATAACTCCCAGTAATAAATAAATAAATAGCCTAAGCTATCAATTCTCCAGATTCTTGTATATATATGTTCCTAGACAAACATGTCTGTTGATCCTAAGCTGTTCTCCTTTGTTCTCTAAGCAAAGTTAATTATAAATTAAGAATTAAATTAAGAATTAAAAAAAGTTTTCAATAGAAATTCCTGATTTTTTACTTATTCCTATTTTATTATAAATATTCTCCTTTACATCAGTGTTGTGGGTTTTTTTCCTAAAGAAAATATCACAGAGACATCCTCTGTTTGGATTGCCACAAAGCAGAAGACAATGACTGTCTGTCTGCAGGCCTTTATGTAGTTCCATCATTTCTAAAGCCCTCCACAGAAGACAGTGAAGCTGATTTTAGATTAGTAGAAATACCATGCCCTGAGGCAAAATAGTTCCAAAGCTTCCAGTTTCTTCATATGAAGAATCCTAATAACTTATTGCAAACACTCCAGAAGTGTGGTATACACACAGCAAAGTGAACTAGTGCCATCCCCAGACTGCTTTCCATACATGTCAACTAAGCATCTATCTACTACTTTTTTTTGTATGTAGGACTCAACCAATGCAGTTCCCATCACAGCAGGCCAGCAAGTTACAAAGTACTGTACAGGACAGCAAATACAATGAGATACAATGATGTTGGGATAGGTGTGCATATGTGCAGCTTCCTCTCCAGAACTTCTAATTTTTTTTTTAAACATTTTGAATAGACATAAAAGACAATGTCTTCCCGCTCTTTTTTTGAGTTCAGAAACTCAAGATTTATGCAGTCATTGAACATTTAGAAGATACTGGATCACATTCAGCAAGACTAAAAAAAGTGAAAGTGCTGCTTTATGAACACCTAGTTTCATCTGCACTGTCATCTCTAAGACTGCCATTTGTTATGGTCTGCAAAATAATGGTTTCCAGTTGGCACTGAGCACTGTAGCTGCCTTGGACTAAGTTTGCTCTCTCTGCTCCTGTTTGAGTCCATTTATCTCACACAATGAGCACAAAAGAAAAGGTGAAGTAAAATACAATAAAAAGCTATTTCAAGAGCCAACACAGTGAAGGTGCTTTTGAAAATAACATGGCAAACAGATTTGTTTTACATAAAAGTAGCCTATAAATCAATCTTCATGAGAGCCATGGGCCCATGCAAACCTCTCCAAGACTTCCAAGATTCATGCCTCCAGCAGCCCATTCCTCCCAAACTGCAGACCTCATTCCTTAGATTGCTTCCTTTGGCTCTGCTGGCACAATTTTTTTTACTGCTTCCCAGCAGGGCAGAAGTTGGACCTGAGACTGTGCTGTGACAAGCTGAGGGATGCCAAAGGCGCACAGAGGAGCAACAACAGGTCTCAGAACATCTGGGTACAATGTTTGAGACTGATTGATTTATAAATTAGCATACCCTTAAGTAACAGATTGCTTTTTTTTTTTTTTTTTAAGAAATTCTAGGCTTTAAAACTTTAGCACAATTAGCTTAAATACTTAGCACAGAGCAGATTTGTTTTATTCAATATATTATTACCTATGAATAAATCCAAGATAAACTATTCAGGTCTGACTGTTATTGGAAACACTCTAAGAGTAGCAGCATTTCTACAGTAAATGGGATAGAGGGTGGTTTTCTTTTTGTCTGCTTTTAAAGAAACAAGGTGACCTTTGTTAACTGAAATTTATTATTTAGAAAAAGCAAATTAATACAACGTTTTGAACAGAGAAGTTATTTACATTATCCCATAGAAATGAGAAGATTTTCCTGGAGACTTTATAATTGCATTATAAAAATCCACCACAAGCTGTTAAGACTTCACTTGCAGCTTTCTTATATTGAGCACTACTAATCTGCATATTTAATAGCTCCAAACCACTGTAATGCATTCTGTGTACTTAAAAGTAAAGACATTATATCTTCTTCTAGGAAAAAAAAAAGGTAGAAATAGCTACAGTAAGTTACTTGGTGGAGAAAAGAAAAAAGTAACCTGTTAGACTTTCTGAAGAAAGGCATTTTGGTGAGCAGATTCACTAAATTCCAGAGCAACTGAAGAAAGCAATGAATGCTTTCTTCTGAAAATTAACCTAGTAGTCTAGGACCCCTGAAACAAGGTAGATCCTGCAGGCACCTGTAATACATCTTTCGCAGAAGTAGAGAAAAAATGGTGAAGGAAATGCATTTTTTTGAGTATCAGTGTGTAATCTCATTTAGGGCTTTAAATTTTAGTACAAAAGGATCATTATTTGGGCTCAACTTTTTAATAGGAAGCACTGGATATGTAAAACAAAACTGGGGAATAATAGGATAACATGGATCTGAGTTTCTGAAGTGATGCACCATTGCACTTCAAGTTACTCCAAATTTCTGTGCAGTACACACCTGCTCTTGTTCAATGGTAACTGAGCAATAAATCCCAGAAATGAGGGAAAAGGGGGCCTGGGAAGCTGAACACCAACTCAAAACAATTTGCACCGTGCTTTTCCTTCAAGTGTGAGATGCCTGCAACACCATGTTGTGTGCACAAAAGGAACAAGGTTTTAAGAGAAACAGATGAGTTTTCCACTTGCTATATCCTCCTCCCAAGAAATATCCCTTTCCTATTTAAGTGGAACTTAAAAAGAAACTCAACCAGAAAAACTACAGCTAGATTTTATAAGGTCTGAAAATCTGTGTGCATCCTTTGTGTGTGAATCCCCATTGCTATATTCTGGCTCCAACAGTCACAAGCATCATTAAGTCTGAAAATCACAAATGCAAGGATCCAGCATGTTGAATACAACCTAAAAAAAAAAAACAAGTGTGAACAGTTCTTTCCCCTCAAGCCCTTTCTTACGTCTTTGTAGCAATCAAATGGAAACTGTTTACCATATGAAAGTAAATATTATTTCTCTTATGGCTACTGGACATCTGATAGCCTCAGGCAATCCAAAGGGGTCCCAATAGTAACAGCTCAACCTAAAAGCCAAAGGGCAGATACCTTTGAAGTCAGAGATGACACAGAAACAAGAGTAGACCTTGAAGTTTGGACTGATGGAACACACTTCAGCATTTCAGAGCACTTTTTGTTCATTCTCACAATGCAGAATAGGTGCGAGGGATCACCTGCAATACTAAATGCCAGAGTACCTAATGGCAGAACCTTCTTGCACAGACTCATCCTCCACTAAGGAAGAGATAAAGGACACTAGCAGTTCAGGTCAGGGGGCTCAGGGCTTTGGCAAGTGGCACAGGGGAACAACATGTCAGGTTCTTGGTTAGGCTACAGGGACAGCAGAAGTTGTTAATATTCTGTGAAGTATTAAGCTTTATATATCTTATTATTAAAATAATGCTCTTAGATATGAATGACAGAACATCTCTGTAAAAGTTATTATACTAAGAGAATCCTGCTACACAGGTGCATATAGGAAAGGATCTCACCCTGCCACTTGGCAAAAATCATGATTTTCTGTGCACATGGTGCTTTTCCTTGGTGGAAAAAATTGTGTAGGAACTGTAATTGCAGAAGCTGTTATATGTCGTAAGTGTTCAGATCTGCTCTAGATAGATTTGTCATTTATCTTTAAATCAAAAATTATCAACAACTGTGCACACAGGAATAGTAACAGACAATTATTTGCCACCAGTAATTTGTATTTCTATTGCTGCAGACAATGGCTTCAATCTGTGGTCAACAGACTCATGTAAATTCCTCAACTATTTCAGAGATGGATATAATAGATAACTGAAAAGCTAACTTGCGGTCTGGGAAGGCCCATTAACAAAGAAAGGGAAATTGTAAGCCATACTTCTGATTATAAACTGGTTAGCTTTTGTGACATGGCAGAGACAATTAACTCTCCTTTTCTTTTTGCTATTGAAAGGACAAAAAAAATTTTTTTGTTTGTCTCTAATGAAAATAAAACTACACACTACAGATTGTTGTCTTTTTTCCTCTAGGAGTCATACCAGATTTATTTATAGCAGGGCTTTTCACTTTATCTGAAATGTCACAACTGAGCCACTAACTTTATGCAGTTTCTTGGTTTAATAACTACGGTAGATATAGCACATGTTCTGCTTCTGCCCCTCTCTGAAAATAAACAAAACTAATCAGGTCTAAAAACTAGTTTATATCTCACTGTTCATAGCAAATAGAAGGAGTTGGGCACAGATAACCCAATTTTCACCTGTTTCTGCTTACTGCATATACACTAACTCAATTTTGATCGATCAGCTAATGTTTGCAGACTTACTACAGCAGCACAAGGGTACTACATCCATTCAGCTTATTTTTTTAAAAAGGCACACCAAGATGAAATGTTGTTCATGCTCCTATTTAATTTTATTTTAGCTCTTTGTTTATCTCTTCACTTCAAAGCACTTCCAATATGAGGAGCGGTTTCAGTGTGACAACTTTGTAAAATTAAAATAGAAAAAATGTGCCAGCATCAATCTGCTTTACATTGGAAGGCACAACAGCCTTGAGATAGAAATGACGACTTATGAGAACTAGCTATAATGAACCCAGAAGTTCTATCTGCAGCAGAAAAAATATATTAGACTAGACGCTGAACACTCCTGACACAATTTGTCTTCCTCAAATAGGAGCCTCCTATTCCCCAGCCACAATCTACAGTGAAGTTAAACTCCAAAAGCAAGGGAAATTCACCAACGTGAAGCCACATGATTCTGTTTGCTAGCATTTCTTATTTGAATTGAAGCTGCCCAAAGCCCACACTGACAGGAGTGCAGCACAGAACACAGCTGAGACTGTCCAAGAGCTACACAGAGCTGGCAGGGCAGAGGCAGCCCATTCTCATCCTAAAGGGCAGCAGCAATGGCTGGCAGCTACCCCCAGAAGAAACACCAGCAGAAGCGCCCAAGTGGCATAGCCAGCCCAACCTCAGCAGTTCCAGCCCCCCTGGGAGCTGGGCAGGGGCATGGGGCTGTGATGGCCCAGAGGGCGTTGAAGCCTGCCCTAAGGAACCACATTCCCTCATGCAGAAAGAGCCCTCATCTCATGGCAGGACAGGCATGAAACTAAAAAGTCCTATTTGAGTCCAAGATCAGAGAGAGGGTTTAAGAGTCCGATGCCAATAACACATCAGTAACAAGCAGGAGTAGTGTCTGGGCTGCTGAGCACTTATTTTCCAGCAACACTAGAATTTGCAAGTTTTACTCTCTGAGTTATCAAAATTTGGACAGAAATTTTTTCATTACTTGAACTGAAACATATTTAGCTGATTTCTGTTCCTTTCACAATAATACATCTGGGGTACAATTTCAGTTCTCTTAAAATACACTGTTAGCAAAGGGCACTACATATATACCATATGTGCAGATAAGCAGGCAGTATCTCCTTTACATTGCTTTCCAAAGTCATGCTTTCTCACTGGAAAGAGCTCCTGAGAGGTTCAGTGCAGAGATAGTACTGATTTTTGCCTGACTAAAAATAATTTTTTATAGCACTGGTGAGTGCTATGAATTTGCTTTCTACCTCCTGTTTGTACCATTATATTGTACATTTAATAGAAATCTAAATTTATTATCTCAACTATTTTAAGAGCAAAGGAAACAGATAAATGGCATCTGTAACATTTTCTCATTTGATTTTTAGACTGCAAAGGAAACATGTATTTCAGAATCACAGAACTGTAGGGCTGAAAGGGACCTCTGGAGATCATCTAGTCCAACCCCCTGATAAAGCAGGTCCTGTTCAGTAGGTTTTCATTTATTACTCTTAAATATTCTGTATTATCTCACATTGCTTTTAACAAATTAGTTTCTCCTACCTCAATTGGGTTTTCCCTCTTTCTTCCCCCCATCTTTCTCCCAAGGGGAGGGAGGGAGATACGTCACATCATTAACTGCAACAGATGCTCATGTTTCCTTGCTTGACACTTCAACAGCCATTTATTTTTTCAATTTTACCAGAGCTGAACAGATTTATCATATGATCCACACTGTGCTCACCTGTATGCTATAGTGGACAATGGCTCATGCAGCCCTCAGAGCCCTCTGCCCTGTGTTGTAGCTTGGTGCTATCCACAAAAGTTTGTGTGAGTGGCACAAAGCTCATATCCTCACACTCCCTCTGGAGATGCTTCCTCCAGAAGGCAGCTCAGAGCACCCACATTGCCTTGGACAGATCTCCAGAGGATGCCTGTCTACTCACTGACCATAGAGAGAGCCAGGAAGTAGAGCAGTACCAAGAAACCGCAATTCTGCTGCTGCTTTGTCCCCCATCCCAAATCCACAGATCTTGATGACTGCATCACTAATAAATTATGAACATTGAATATTTTAATAAAATTTAAATCCCCTGAACACTACATGTTAGACCTGTGCTTAAAAAGTAACTGGTATCAGATCACATAAAAATAATTTTAATGGAATTAACATTAATAATATGGTTTTTTATACACTTCTTATTGTACTATAAATGCATAATTGGTAACAGATTCAGTTCCCAAAAGTGTTTTAATCTGTTGGCACAGTGTCATACTTAAAAAAAAAAATCTACTTTTATTTACAGGAGCACACATCTGGTTCTAATGAACTTCCTTTACCTGTTAATATCAGTGTCTGCATGACTGGTGACATTAACAGAATAGCTTCATCAACATGCCTCTCAAAACAGACATTTAAAAAAAACAACTACAGCCAAACCAGACACTGAAAGGTAAAAAGGCAGAAAACCATAGCCAGGAATTAAGTGATCATTTGGTTCAGTGTTGTGTAAACCCAAGGATGACTTTGTGATCATAAACATGGTAAACCCTAATTTGAATATGTTGACAGGTTCTTGCTATGAAAGCATTCAAGGCCAGGCTGTATAAGACTTCAAGCAACCTGGTCTACAGGGAGGTGTCCCTGCCTATAATACAGGAGGTAGGAGGGAACCAGATGCTCTTAAAGATCCCTTCCAACCCAGCCATTCTATGATTATATGTTCTCAGGTACTTTAAAAATATGTCAGAGCTTTGCCTGTTGCATATTAACTGGACAATCAGTCTGACCTTAACAAATTACCCATCTCAAAGCATTCTTACTGGCAGTGTTTGGATACGCTTACGAAGAGTAATATGAGCAATTCTTCCCTTCTCTCAGGATGGAGTGCTTCCTATTTTAACAGAGAACTGAAGTACAGATAATGGCTTGAAGAACGTAGCGGGGGTGCCTTCTCTTACCCCAACAATTAGCTCCGTTACTTACAAGTTCATAGAGTAATTCCTAAATAAAACATTTCTACTGTAAAATTTTTTCTACTCTGAATTGTCTGTGCTCTTCTAAGGCTCCCTGGCAGGAACTGAGGGAGGACTTGCTCTATCAGATTTCTTTCCACCAGGAGCAAACCGGTTCCTGCTTTGAGCTGTTCTCCCCCCTGTGCAGTACACCACCTCGATCATCAATATTTTTTGTAGAATACTCTCCCCTCAGACACAGTTACTGTATTCACTCTGTCAAACAGAAATCTGATATATCCAAGAAGGCACACACTCGACACAATGGAAATGCAGATACGTTTATCCATATAATGCACATTAGCCCTGTTGGTTTCATAGATAGCATAGAATTTTCAGTAGTTAAGAATCAACATATCCTTGAAGACATACTTGACACTTATGCAGCAATTGCAGATGCTTAAAAAAAAAAAAATCTAAGTAACACGCTCCTGTGCCTTTAAACCAAAACCAGGGGTAAAACTCATTCTTTGCTTAAGAGAATATCCATGCAAGAACTTTAGCGACAAATCTGCCAGCTTCTCAGACTTGCAGTATTTCACATTTATTTTTAGAAGAAACATTCACACTTTAGCACTACTGGCAGACCCTACTTTGCCCCTTTTTCTTAAACAAACAAACAAACAAGCAAGCAAAAAACAAACAAATAAACAAAAAACCCACTTAGCAACTCTTTTATTTAAGGTTTAAGTTCTTACCACCCTATTTTGGACAGTGAAACAGACAGCAATGCCAGCAAGAACAGCAGCTGTAAGACATCATGACATGATTTCATCCCAGTTGTGTTACCTCAGCAGTTCAAACAGTATGTGGTATTACGAGCATTTGTTGGGAACGATGCAAGTAAGAAAGCTGGTTTTCTTGAATTATTCAGGCAGGAACTTGAGAATTTGTATATTCTGACACTCAAATTAAACCAAGGTGAATTCAAGGCAATACTCTGTAGTACTGTGTTAAAAATAAATTAGTAACATCGTATGCCAATACCCATCTTGATTCCCAAGCTACTTAAATATATATATACACACACACAGTCTTTCGGGAGAAACTATTCTTATAAGGATAGTTTTCAGGGGCCAAAGTTTTGTGGGTTTTGTTTTGTTTTCCTGACACTACTTGGGATATGTATAAGCTTGAACTTGCAAACACACTTTATGACCTGAAATACAAGATAAGGACTGCATCAGTCCAGACCATGGGTATGCCCACCTTTGGGTGCCCAGCACCAGGACTTTGGGGTGACTCATAAACAAGCAACTATTGTCCCTGATAGTACAGAGGAACAGGAACAAGAATTTGATTTTGCAGCTGCTCACCAGCATTTATCATAGAATCTAATCATTTCTACTGTCTCATACATCTACATACTGCAAGATGATGTATGAAAAAAATCCAAAATGAGCTTTTTTCCTAATATCACAGAAATATTCAGGCCTAAGTATACATTAAAGACATTTGCCATTATCCTCTGTTGCCCATTGAGTTACTGTACTTCAGAAAAAAAATATTTGTATATTTAAAGATCTGTATTTCAACAGGACTCTGACTGAGAACCAGTTTTATTTTAGCTATATGTTTCTAGAGCTTGTCAGTAAACGATATGCATGAGCCATGTTGACTGCCATCTTACACTTTTAATTTGACTGTCAGACATACACGCAACTTGCTAATGCTTCCTTCCAATTTCAGCACAGCGTGCCTGTTGCGTAAGCAGCCTGCTAAAAGCTGTTCCAGATGGAATGACAGTATTTTGTAGGACCCCAAAGATGTAGCTATAGAGATGAATGTATGTCAGCAGCATTGAAAGCATGACCTTTCTTCCCTTTTTTGTCAGCAGTTCTTATTTCCACCCTATAATTTTTCCACATTCTTTGTAAGATAGGCCATGTGGGAAAAAAAGAAAGCGTTTAGGTCTCACAGACATCTTCCATCATCTGCAATCACATTACCTGAACGCACAAGGCAGAGGACAATGGAGAAGAAGGCTTATAAACAGCCAGGCATCTTTAAAATGATAGCCAAGGCCCCAAATATATTTTAATAAGGAAAAAAACCCAGCCCACCCCAAAACATAAGTTCCATAATAACAGAACTTCAGTAGTTTTCATAATAGGTACTTTCTCTCACGAACGTTCACTAAAAACCTTGCATTCCTCTCACTGGAAACTGGCTTTAGAAAGCAAAACATTAACAATGAATAACATTTTACCAATTGTGCCATTATTACTGATAACTTATGTACTCTATTAACATCACAGAGCATTCATTATTAGCTCTTATTAAGAGAAATCACAAAGTCTACTTATCCTTCTCAAACAAAAATATGTAAATTACTCTCACCGCTCACCTTATACAATGCAGGTAAAACAATGAGCTTGTTCGGAAGTGTAAGCTATGCAAGGAAGCACAAAGAAGTCTATTTTTTTCCCCATGCATATCTCTTTGCACATGCAAAGAAAGAAATTACCACAGGGCACTTCTGTCCTGTTTCAGATGATCAATTCAGTGTACTGAAGCACTACAAGTATTTCATTTAGATTTCTTAGTTTTTCCTCCACAATATACAGTGGATTCCTTTTGATGCAGAATACCACAGTACACGCTACAAGGAAGGAGGGAAGAAAGCAGCTCAGGCTTTAAAAAGAGAGAATGAGGAACGAATGGCTTTTGTTAATGTGACAGCTCTGAGCTGGCTACAGAGTGGGACTAGTTAGGTGTTGTGAAGGTGGCATGGCTCTGTTTTTGCAGCATGCTGCCACAGCCCCTCACTGCAAACAGCCCTCTGATTTCCTAACCAGACAGCAAGATGCTGATATCCCATGCGTTGCTGTGAGGTGCTCTGTGTGCACTGCACAGCATGAACAGGCACACATGGGACTTGCTTTACAAATGGATTCACCCAAATCAGAATTCCCTTTTAAAAATCTCACACCATTCAGAACTTCCCAGCTGAGTAACAGGAAGTTCATTTCAATCTCCCCAAATCTTGCAAGACCAAGAGTTGAATTATTAACAGCAATCTTTTCTCACAACATACCCTTCTTGCAGCCCATCTCCTGCTACCACCTGACTTTGGGACAGCTTCATCTTGAGGTTCTGCTGTGTGAGAAGGACCATAAGTTAGGCCGGCCTGACCCAGTCAGGGTGGGCAAATACGTTTGTCATTTCTCACTGCTAAGAGCAGACCATACAACCCCACTGCAGCGCAGACCCCCAGCTGCAGCCCCATCAGCAACCAGGCAGAGTTACAGTCCCAACAGCTACCACCCAACAACGTGGACCTGTTCTGCCCTGCCCTGCTTTTAAACAGTCCAATGTGATGGAGCAACATTACTGCCTCTTACCACAAAACACCCTCTAATTTTAACTATCAATAACCTTTACCTCAAATCCAAGCTCTGGCAACTCCGCTTTATGTTTACATCTGTATATAAAGCAACATGCAAAAGGAATGAGTGGCAGAACTGCACCCTTACACATGCTCACATTATGCTAATCCACAGACACTTAATCAGAAAGGCTAATACACTACAAACAATTAATGTCCAGAAGAACCAGGAGAAGCTTTGACCCTCTTTAACAAGGGCTTGAAACATAAAAATATTCTGATTATACATGATTCTCATACAAAATTGCAAATTATATGTCCACAATGCATAAAATACAGTCATTTTCAAGTTACATTTAGGTAAAAATGGAAACTGGACTTAGCTGCTAGAGCATCTCCTCAATTGATCCAACATCTCATTGTGTCTTTAAATGTGAATAAATACAATTTAATCATCCATTCTTATCGATTAATCCCAAGTATTTATTGAAGAAACATGCAACTCTAGAAGAAAAGAAGGTCATACAGAACGTAGGATCCCATGATAATCAGCAGGTTAACAGCAGGACATGAAATGCTTGCCCCAGGAGGATCAATGCAAAACTTTCATCAACTTAAACGGGGCCACAATCCACAGCCTAAAACTTGTTATGGACCAAGTCTTGTGACAATAAATAATTCTGCCCCTGAGCAGAAGATGAGATAAGCAGAAGTAACAGATCCTGAAAGGGAAGTTCAGATGTCCTAGTTACAACTCAGTAATTACTACAGCTTGCCACCGCTGAACTAAACTAGACAGAGCAGCAAAGCATCACCTCCTCCCTGAGCTACCTGAGAGGCACTGAGGGGATCAGGGCCAAAGGCATTCCCTTAACCTGTCACAGTGCCTCACCCCACAGTACTGCCAACCCCAGCCCAAAGGGCAGCCAAAAGGCACTGCACCCACACCTGAGCACTGTGGAGAGGCGTGCTGAGCTACCCAGGCATCCTCAGTGCCTTTTCTCCAGAGCCGAAGGGAGGGCAATCTGCACTTTTGAAAGTCCGGACAGGGAACTACAGTAGTAACTAGCAGGAGAGCTTAGTTGCCTTCATAAATCAACAAATTCACTATGAAATACCTTCACTTTGGAAGCATATTTGGATGTTTGAGATCCACATTTTTTGCTGCTAATAGTCCACAGTTTTTTCAGTGGCAGCTATCGTGACAAGGACAGAGAGGCCTGGATGAAAAGAGAAACTCAAATTCTGTGCCATCTGTTACATGACTTTCAGTCTGAGAGAACAGATGCTGGACTTTCCAATCAGCTTTGGGCTGATCTAGAAACATTTTGCTAATTAGGGCTATAACTACAGTTAAGACAAAACAAGTGTCAATGAAAAAGTGAAAGGCTGACTCAAATTCCTTTCATATTACCTGGGCACACAAAGGACATGTCTTTTTGGTAATTACAATACTGCCTTCCTTAAAATGAACACATACCAAGAGGACATCAGAAAACTGAGCATGCCCTCTAGTTAGACTCCACAAAAACTGTGTGTTCCAGGTTTGACAGGTTCACCTGAACTAGGCAGCAATTTTCTTATCCTATTGCACATGAGTTATTTTACTTTACACATTACCCTACTACATGTCTGCCCTGTGCTCTCCCAGAGACAAATCTGTGGGGCACTGAGCTGTTCATAAGGCAGTCACTGCTTAGAAACCTGACCACACACTGGAGTACCCACGCAGCTCATAGAAGACAACATACAGCAAAACCAAGGGCATTTCTACATGGTACTCCACTGCCAATCCTGCGTGTGTCAAACACCAAAATGTCAAAAGTGACAAAAATAATTCATGGAAGTTAGTTTCAAATGTAATATGATAGCTACAATAGCTATGGCATAAATAGGGAGAGAATTTTTTCTACATACACTGAAGATAGTTTACACTACCAATAGCTCTGATGCTTCTAATTTGCATATGAATCATGGAAACAGCTTAACTAGAAAAAAATATGCCTGTGCAAAGGAAATGTAGCAGTAATTTTAATTTTTCAGTCACTATATCTAGAACAAAAGAATTTTCTCTAAGGACTGCTTTAAATCTTGTGTCAAAGAGCGCAACTATATTCAAAATGCAGCATTATTTGTATGTTCTTTCATTTGTCAAACATCAATTCTTCCCTGTGTTTTAAAACAATCTGTACTTAATTTAACCTATTTAAGCTTCTTATGCTTTCCAATACATTATGCCAAAGCATATTTCACTATGATTGATGATGACTTTCAGAAATAGTATTGTTGCAAAAATAAGAGCTGATATGATGTGTTTTGCTATAACAGATTTTCACATAAACAATAAAAACTTCCAACTTTCTGGGACTTGCTTCCCTACTTAAATGACATGTAGTAATCAGAACCTTCCTCACTCTTGCTAACCATCCAGCTTTTACTATTATCCCCACAGCTGATAGAGGGATACTCTACATTTTAGGCACAGAGCCTCCCCTTAGATTTCTAGATTCTTGGGTACTGGTACAACTCTTTGTACAGATATAGCACTTTCTGGAAGGTAAAAAATGAGTTCACCATTTTTTCCATTCATTCTACAAGTTCCATGACTACAGAAATGAGTCAGTACTACACACTCTTCTCACTTTACAGATTTCTCAACTTTGCAAACTCTTCTGTACAATTAAAGAATTCTCTTTTGTGCTGAATCCATTAGAATAACTACTTATTGAATATGTAAGTACTGGCAGCACACACCTCAAGAAAAATCCTACAGCTCTCTGAAAAATGACGCAGGATGCTGTTAAGCTCAACCCCTAAAAATGCCATGACATTGTAAAATAGGATACACACACAGATGGCCAAAAAGAAGCAACGAACAGATGACTAAAATTCTGCATTAGTCTTCAGAACTCTAAGACTGATGAAACAACATTTATATTCAAGTCATATAACTTTCTATTTACTACATTCTTGTGAAATTAACTGAAGGCATGGACTTAAATACAAGATCTTCAACTTAACTGGTTACCAACTCCAACATTAGTTATTGAACCTTAATTCACTCCTCCCCTCCGCAAAATGCCATGATGCAGGCTGAAAGAAGGAGCCTGTTGGTTTTGTTTTGCTTGGGGCAGGAAATATACACACTGTTTCCAGCAATTGGGAACAGGGAGCAAATTGCAACACTGTTCAGGGAAGCTGGAGAGGAAAAGCCAGAAATTTCACAAGTAAACAAAATGCAGGTGCAACAGCAACATCAATTAAGACAGCATTCACTTGGCATAAAGCAGTGCAGGCTCTGAGAGCTTTCTAAGCAAACATCAAGTCTAACAGTGAGTTCTGTTCTGCTTGATGCACATACGTCTCACAGCTGATACTGTTACAGATACAATAGATTTCCACCTTTCTGCGAGGAATAAAAGAACACCCACACGCAAACACCAAGATTCGGGTCTTAAAAGTGCAAAGTAAAGAATGTGGTCCAAGTGTCACCAACATATAACATAATTTCCAGGAGATCATAACCAGTTTGTAATAATATCTGATGAAGATTTAACGCATCTCCACTGTGTCTTTGCTTTCATACCCACTAAAGATAACATAAGAGTTTGTCCACAAAAGTAAAAGAGTCAGGTTGAAACAGAAGGTAGGAGAAAGGATAGACAGAGCAGCATAGTAGCAGGATGACAAGGGAAGGCAGAAATCTCAGGCAGAGACACGGGAAACAAAAGAAGGCACAAGACTGGTGATGAATACTAAAAGGAAGTCTGTTTTCACCACCAACCAACAAAAATGACAATACAATACTCATCAAGTTAATAATTACTAAATTTCAGTTCATATTCCAGTGCTTTATGTCACCATTAAGCTTTATGCAACTATCTTATTAAGAAAAGTAAACTTCTGTTAATTGACTATGTTAGCTAAAACATCCAATTTACGCAGAGGAAATTGTCTCCTCTGCATAAGAAAATTTTTTTTACTAAAATTTTACAGTGTTTTATTCTAGATTCAAGTTCATTTAGCTTATCAAACAGTTGCATACAAACAGCTAAGACTAGCTTTTGCCCTTAATAAAAAGATTAATTATGCAACACTTACTGCCACAGCATGTTTGTGACTGAGGTCACTGGGATGAGAGACACTTGGGTGGAAGTCAACAGGTGGGCCCAAAGCTGGATCACTGCTCCTTCGTACCAGAAGTGGCATGCCTAGGAGACAAAATAAAGAGTTAACAATCTCCAAAGCCCCTTCACATAAACACAAACACTGCAAAGATGTTCTGAACTACCAGAAAGCCAGTCGCTAGTAGTTTTAATTGCAGCTTTCACAGCTGAATAAGCTGTATTCCAAATTCAAACGCGATGTTCCTTTATACTTTCATGACCATAATCTCAATGACTCTTCTCATATCTTTCAGTTGATTCTCACAACTACAGTAAGCGAGGACAAAAGTAGACAGTGATTGGTAGTTAATTCCTTCAGGAGTCCCATAAAGACTAAGTAACTGGGTATTAATTGGAAAGTGTAAGCACAGCATGAGAGAAAAGGTTGTTTTTCACTTATGTGCTATGCTGAAGAAGTCCATTGCAGGAAGGTCAGAAGTGACCTTAATCAGAAAATACAGTCCCTGTGCAACTCCGGCTCACACCAACAGGTGGGCCTGGGGCAAGCATTCAATGCTGCATGGTGACACAAGCAGTAGTAACACTTGTTAAGGGTTATAAAAGAATGAGCAAACTACGTCTACAGATAAGCACCCTGACAACTTGCACCAAAAATATGTGAAAACATCCACTATACATACATGCCTTTAATTTGTTCATCACTGTCCTCCTTTGACATGAATAAGAGGCAAGGAAAAACTAGCATTTACCCCACTTATGTGATTATATAGACAACTATACAAGTTTATTTAGGAGATACTCTCAACTGTTGTTGTTTTTTTTATGGGTCAACAGATAATGCTGTCTTTTTCCTTACTGTTTTCCTTTTGTCATGTTGTGCTTCCATATTATTCTCGTGCTACAGCATTTGTGCTGAGCATTTATAATAACCATTGTAAGCTAAGACAGAAAAAGTATTTATTTTCCCTGAATGATGAAACACAGAAAAGACATTCCCTTCTGCATATCAAGCTAATCATACAAGGCTTGCTATTTATAAGCATTGCTGTTCTGTGTCAGAGAAGTGCTTTGTGTCTTAAACTTTAGAACTTGGTTTACAAAAGTAGTTCTCATCCTCTCACTACATGCAGCAGTAAGCCATGGACAATGAAGAGTCAGATGTCTCAAACTAAAATTTCACTCTCCTAATGGCTTTAACCTTGATTTCCTCAGCGTGCATTTCTCCCTTTCAAACTTCGTCCAGAGCTCCTTCTGTCACAGTACCCTGTCCCGGCCTTACTCGCAATGCATTATCTTTGACAAACCTCAGGAGGAATTTTTCTAGTGGCAATAAAAGCTACGTACCATTTTGTTTCAAGCCATGCAGAGCAATCAATTTCCCTTCTGCTAGCATCACCTTCAAGGATTAGTTTCCGTATAGATTCTTGGTTAACAGTATATTTTCCCTGAACTCTTTATGTTTTGGAAATATATTTTTTTAACTGCAAATATGGTTGAATTGAGCATATGGTAGAAACCTCACTTAGATTTAAATTGGTTACATTAAAAAGAAAAAAACAATCAGAAAAGAATTTCTGCAATTTGTGCACAATTGAAAACTGAAATCTTGCATCAACACAGTGGCAAAAGAAACATCTCCATGCTGGAAGCAATCGTATTTGCTTATTTTGTTTTTTTAAATTATGTAAAAAGCTGTATGGAGACATGTACACCTACCCTGATCAGGAGGAGTGCCTTCTGCCTCACTTCGCAGTGTCTGCACTCATTTTGAGTTAGGAGGGCACTGGCTCCTAACTCTAAGAAATAGCATGTTTAGGAATATGGCACAATTGCAAAGAATTAACACAAGATTTGGTGGTCAGTACCCCAACGTGGTCACAGAGCCTGGAGCTGTAGCCCTCCTTCCCAATCACCCTGGGCCCTTTAAGGTCTCTCTTTAAGCTCTAAGTTCCAGCAGCAAATCTGATGCCTAGATTTAGATAGATATATATCACCCAGCGTAGCCATGAATGCAAATGTGACTATTCCAACATTTCCTTCATTTTGTTCTTTTGCTTTTAAGCCTCCTTGCTTGGGAAAGAACAATTCACCTCCAGCTGAAACCCTTTCACCTCTGTTATTTAGGTTGCAGGCTGTTGTCACTGGGCCAAATCCAGAAAACTGATAACCAGAGTTTTTCACCCCAAAGTCATTAATAAGACTGTGCTACCTACAAGTATGTTTGCACCCAAAAGATTGCAATTAACTTTCAGATAAATTGCCAAATTGAAGAACATAGGGAATACAAGCACATGTGGTTAAGTGCATTTTTTGCAGCTCTCTAATATATTGCAAGTTTTGTTTGCTTGCTTAGCCATGGAACTACCTTTGAGAACAAATGATACACATGGATGTAATACAGTAAGCGGGTAGAAAGAGATTTACAATACATCACATACACAGTTAAAGTCCTAATTTAAAATTCTGCTCCTGCATATAAAAATGCTGATTAGGATGAAAATAAAGCTGTCCATCACGTGTATCAAACTGTCAGCTGCTAAAGGCCACACCAATGACAATCCCTCCTCTGTCTCTTGCCACATTGCTCACCAGGATAAACACCTTTCTCACATCTTTATGTGTCAGAATTTTATTCTTTTTTTAGAGCTTCTTCTGAGCTCACCTCAACAACATTTCAAGCCAGCATTGAAGCAAAACTCTATAGAGAGCAAATCCATCCACACACACCAACATGAAATTGCCCTTCGGTGAAGACAACAATGTGCTGGAAGATGTTTGACATACCATCCACTGCTGGTACAACAACAGCCATTTAAGCAGAGACAGAATGACTTTTAACCGGTCTTGTCACCAAACAATTCAGGAACAGAAAACAAAATATTACAAGCCGGATAGTCATTTATATTTAAATACAGGAAAGGTCATTAATACATAACCATTTTTCTTCTTTTTATCAGAGTCATTTCACATTAGCAGGCATGCAGACAGCTCTGCTGGTCAGGGCTTTTTGAGAGCAAAAGCAATCAGTCTGGGTAATCTGGTCACCCTGGATTTATTGCTTACTTCCACCTGAGGCACCACATAATGGTACAGCTGCCACGTACTTAAAGTGCAGCTGACACTACCTTGTATATTCTACCATGTGATAGGATCGCAACCCCTTTTTTTTTCCCCAAGTATCTACTCCTCCAACAACATGGCTCCTATGTTTAAAACTAGCACAAATTGCTCGTAATAGCACCTATCAATACAATTTAAGATCTACAGCTATCTGCTCTGTCTGAAGTGCACACTGCACTGTTAAATTCCCATGGATACAAGATCAGATTAACAAACTAAGATGATGTAACAGTGAGACAATTGACTTAAAATCTACAAACAGATGAAAATCAATTTCCAACCAGCTCTCTTTCATATATTAGAACTCAGTGCTCTACTAGCAAAACAAAGTATTTCCCCACTGCTCTAAACAAGGAGCATGTCTTCTTAAAGAAAACAAAAGCAATGAACAAATATAATCCAGAAGACTGTAAACAGATTTTTTTGGTGCTGTGTATTTCAGCAGAATTCTCTTCCGTTTGTACGTGATGGAAAACTTCAAGTCAGATTTTATATACAAAACACAAAGACTGTTCCCATAGTTTCTGACCAAAATTATATTTCTTTGCTGCTGTTATTTTAAGAAACGTTACCTAATGACACAACTGTGGGATATTCGTATTTATAGTTTTTGAGGTTTCAATGACATCACATGTAAGAACTTCTCATGTACATATTTTAGTTAATAAATTAGTTAATTTAGATTCTATTTGCAGAAATTAAATCAACATCCACATGAAAAGAAGTTACTTATTTCTCATCTTGAAGCACAAGTATGTATGTACCTGCAGAAGACATACGAGTGGAGGATGGTTGGACTAGATGATCTTATAGGTCCTTTCCAACCTTATGAACTTATGAATTTATGAGTACTGCTGCTGTGTTCTCTGACAGGAAGATCTCCAGCCACAGAGCAAGCCTTCAGGTAGGGTCTCCATCAGGTACCCTGCTCCCACCCTTCATGTCACAGCACACTTCAGATCAACCAGTTCGGCCTGTTCTCACCCCTGTCAGCACAGTGCTCCCAACTCCAGCCCCAACAAGAGGTGGGATGTACAGGGTGGCTCCAAAGGTGCCGTGACGGGCCTCAGCTGCAGGCACTGCAGCAGCAGCCCCAGCACAAGGCCTGATCATATCATCTGCAACAGGCAGAGTGGGGATTTGGCCCAGCTTGGATTCTCACAAAACACACACACACAGCCCTTCTCCCTGGCTAGGCAGTCCGATGAGGAGCAGGGTGGGAGCAGCCCGCAGTGCTGACAGACCAGCACTCACCACCACAGCCTGGCTGCAGGCTGCCACCCAGGAAAGACTGTTCCTGCCACAGCAGCACTGTGCTGCCGGCAGAGGCCAGGATGTGTTCCTTGCTCCAGGCATAAATAATTTCTGTTATATTAGAATTTCCCTACACATGTGACTTATAATGCAATCTCCTCCAAACAGCATTGGATGTAAACAGAAACTAAACTTCAGATACACCAGCAAGAATGGTTTCTTGTTACTCCTCCAATCTGCTGGACACAGCAAAAAGCATCCATCTTACTAAACAGACTGTTATATTTAAACAGCATATTATCTGCATTTAAATCAATCATTTTAAGCTAATCCATCCTACCAGATTTTAAAGCTAATAGATCTCAGACTCTTGCACCTAATTTTTATTCACAGATTGAAAGGTGAAAATAAGCATTTCTTTTATTTCAATTCCCAGTCCATTTCTCAACTTCAAATGAAACACTTAATGAACGTCACTTGCTGAATAAACTGACACAAAGAAAACATTCGCACCTGCAGAGGCGGTTGTGCTACCAAGAGCTGGTTTAGCACTTGGGCTACACCAGTTACAGGTGCTCAGGCAGGGACACCTCCACAGTTCAGCGCCTTGGTCTACTTTGAAACTCTGGCAAATGAATAGTACTGCCTGAATATGACATGAGTAGCATTTTATTGCTGGTAGTAGAGCTGCAAAATATACCTGTTTTAACAACATTTTTAAAGAAGTACAACAAATAAGACATTAATAAAGATTTCTGTGATATTTAAATGTTGTCTGGAATTGATTTATTTATTCTATGTCTCAAATTAATTAAGGATTTTTTCTTTTTTAGCCTTCCCTCAAAAATAATTCCTATTATGGTTATTTTCCATTCCAGTGACAGCAAACTGCTCTTAGTCTCAAATTTCAAACTTCCGCCTGACAGTTTTAAGAAATTAAGATGAAACGGTGAAGTCTCTGGAACTAGACCTCCAGGAAGGTTTCAAGGGACTACAAGAACACCGTAGTTAAGCTGCACTATGTCCAGCCAGCAGCCATCCAGTAGCCACCAGTAACAAATACTTGGAGAAGGAGCCAAGAAACAACCATGGAGTGGCCAATGCTCTCATTTGCAGAGATTTGTGGTTCAAAGATCTCTTGACCAGATTAGGACCCAGACCACCACATATTAAGTCAAGCATGAGCCACGTCTTGCAAATTCATTTAATTCCATCTTATCTCATTGATTTTTTGGCTCATAACACTGAATCAACAAATTCTGCTGAATACTTCATCAAAGAGGTAATTTGAAGCTGTTTTTGTTTTTTAATCTCTTAGAAAGTTAAAAAGTGACAGTTACTCATTTGTTTCCCCTTTAGTGTTAGGGCTAAAAATTGATGAGCCAAAATACCACACACAATTCAAAGAATTGTATGGGTTGGAAGCAACCTCTTGAGATCGCCTAGTCCAACTCCCTGCCAAAGAAGGTTCCCTGCAGTAATTGTCCTCATCTCAAAGCCAGTGGGTGTACAACATCCTGCTTCAGCTAATGCCCACAAGTAAAGAGGCTTCCCTTCACTGAAGTAGTTAGCTGTGACAAATACAAAACACAAACCTGCAGAGTTCCTGTGTCTATGGGAAAATTATGTAACATATTGGGAGGGAGGTGCAGCTTTTGCCAGCTATGTTTAGAAGTAAATACACAACTCACCTCTTCAGTTGGCTGGGATTCTACATCTCTGCTTTAAGAAACAATCAGATTCTGAAACAGCCTTCAAAGGAAGCTGCCAAAAAGTTAACTATCAACTGAGGCTCTTCAGAGGGAGAAAGCAGTGAGAAAGAACTACATAGCAATGGGCAAACTAGCTGAATCATTTAACCTTTACTTGTAGTTTTTCTTATGATGACTTCCAATAAGACGTGTTCATCTGTATACTGAAACATACACATATGGAAATAAACAGCAAACAAAACTATTACTGAGTGAACACTACAAAACTGTGTAAAACTTGGTTTCTTAAATAAAAAAAGGGCGATTGTCTACCTTAAGACCTTTACTTACAATGAATAATAGCCAACTATCAATCATTCAAGGTTAGAAGGTTCATTTTCAATCTGAAATAGAGATTTTACTGTCTTGCCTCAGAGGTAGTGCAGCACACTGTGCTGCAGTAATTTATAAGCACACATATACACCCTCACATTTTTTATATTACCTAGCATTATTTTATTGAGACTGCACTACAGCCATTCAGTACAATGTTATACTATATCCTTCCCAATCCTCCTGCTGCAAATATTTTGCTTACAGAAGTGAGCTGGTCTGTTTTCAAACCCATATCACCTTTGAAATTAGCTTTGTATCATAACAATCTATGCATAATCACAAAAATAGCAACATCAGAAAATCAGTAACATCAGGAAAATTTTAAGAAAAAAATTTACTCAGCTAACACTGAGTAAACAGTATCAAAAATAGTAGAGTTATGTGATAGAATGTATCCCATCATTTGGAGTCCCACTCATTCATCACCATCCCCCAAAACCATTCCTGAGGCGATAAAAGGCTGGAAATGAACATTTCTGCTGGAGAGCTCCTTCAGGAAAGCATGTGACTTGTGACGGAAAGTATTTTTCTCCTTACTTATCATATTTTCAGGGGAATAGCTCCTTACAGAAAAGTAACATATAATAATCCAAGTGCAAAAGGGAGTAGAGACAAGGCGAATAACGGATGATAACCAATAACTACTGGGGAAAGCAGAGGTGCTATCAGAAAGGAGTGGCTGTTTGTTGATGTGCTACACACAAATTCAGATACCAGTAGGGCTACTAAATTCATGAGAATGGGGAAATGAATGAACAGCTGGTTTGTTTTCTAAACAGACAACACAGAGAGAGACACACGACGTATTTTTATTATTATTTTTTGCTACCAGGTGGCCTGCAGATGAATGGCACAATGGTTAAGTTTGTTTAACACAACAAAAGGAAAGGATTTATCCAAGGGGATTTGGACAGGCTTGAGAAGTAGGCCCAGTTCTAATTGCAGCCTTTCACTACTTACAGGAAACTTATAAACAGAAGGGAGATAGACATCTTACACCGGAAACAGTTTTAAACTAAAAGAGGGGAGATTTAGGTTAGGTATTAAGAGGAAATTCTTTATGGTGGTGAGGGAGGGCCTCAAGGCCAGGTTGGATGGAGTCCTGGGCGGCCTGAGCTGGTGGGGTTTAGCCAGTTCACAGCAGAAGGTTGGCACAAGAGCTTTAAGGTCCCTTCCAACTCAAGACATTCTGTGATTCTATATATGTATATACACATACATCCCTTTCTAAAAAGTACTGCTTTATTGGTTTTGCTTCAATACGGAAGATAAACTTAAGCTTTGCTACTGCAAAGCTCATTTCCACAAACCAAGGATAGCTAAGTAATATCAAGCTTAAGTCACAAGGTCAAAATACGCCATGCCTGCACTCTGACTGAAATGAAAAACTATCTTCAAACCTTTAGCTTGCCTGGGAACAGAAACCATTTGTTTTAAGAACTCAAATAGACTTTAATTGATCATCACAATTCTTTAAAACCAGATTAAACCAAATGCCACAGAGGAGAAAAATCCATCAAGTACAGTCATCCTCACAACACCTGTGACAAACTGCACAGAACAGAGCTTCATTTCACTCCTGTAAGAGCAGCACTTGGGCACAGAAAAAAAAAACAAAGTCCTATCTGCTTAATGAAATAAACAGTATTGCTTCGAACAACAGAAGCTTTTACAATGCACTTTTCATTTAAACTTACCAATTTCAACATGTTAATTTCTCCTGAATCATACAGCAGAGAATTACTCAGTATACTGACAAACATCGGTACACTCTGCCAACAAACTGACATAGCAAGATTAAGATGAACAAGATAGCTTTTACATTAAAAACCTTTCCAATTTGAAGCCACATGTATGCTGTATAAAAGCAACAGCAACATTTTGTCAAATGAATAGTTTCAGTTCATATCTGTTTTCATAACATTTAAATAAGTATAACCATGCTTTTTTCTCTGTATTTAAAAGTGCATCATCTACATATCCACTTCACAGCACCTCAAAACCCACTTGAAAGAGGACTAACCAAATACATGCCATTTACAATGCCCTCAAGCCTACTTCAATGCTTCCATTTCAAATGAGCCGAGAGAGAGGATCTCTTCCTGGGGTCACCTATAAAGCCCACCACTGAGCTCTATCAGACATCCCAATCAAGAGCACCCAGAAGAAACCTCACCTTCCATCCCTCATACCTCCAAGTTCAGACACTGCCAGTGGAAGCATCTGTTTATGTCTGCTGCTACAAACACAACTGAGAAACAGCATTGACTGACTTTGCAGCCCAAACGAGATGTGTGCTTAATACCAAGGACCCACAGAAAAGCAGCAAATTTCTGTGCACTCAACCATTATACATTGAATAAAGCAACTGCTCCATGCCAGTCACAAAAACATTTCCAACAGAAACTGATGTGGCCATGAAACAGATCTTAGTTAACAGATCTAAGTTATTATTTCCTTTCCCTTTCAATCCTTACAGGCAGAAAAACAACAACAACAAAAACCTGACATCAGAAAAATAAAAGAAAAAGAGGCTAAACTTCTTGTCTTTCTTGATCCAGTACCTACCATACAGAGAAAACCACGGTAAAAGAACATGGATCCGTTAGGTGCAAGAGCCAGTAGCTTGCTTGCAGGTGCACTATGAATTTTAAGATGGCTGATGAGGGCCAAAGGAGCTACAAGCACTTGAATCTCAGACTGTTCTGCTGATTTAATTGAAAAGTCTTACTTATTATAAGGTGAAAATTCTGCTACTCAAAACCAATTCACATTTGGCATCACACCACATGCTAGAGGAGTTACTGCGACAAACAGAGCTTAATGAAACGGAACATTCTGAAGCCACTCTATCCCATGATCTGGGGGAACCTCTAGCTGGTAGATCAGGTTGTTGGCTGCATAAAGCATGGCCTATAGACCAAAGGTCTGTGAAGAAGGACACTGTCACTGGACGATCACTTAGCAATAGCCTGGGGGCAGCTGCTCCAAAGGGCATGGGATGCATAAATTTCAGGAGCAGGAACTGATGGTAACCATTCACTTGGAAAAGATTAATGAAAAGAATAAAAAAACATTTCTAGTCAGAAGTTGGTAAATTTCTAGAACAAAAGATTGGAAAACATTTTAGGAAGATTGTATTACTTCACACTTGACACATTAGATGATATCATGAAGCTGTGTTTTACCAATCTACCTTGCTACCTCATTTTTAATAATTCCAACAATTCTCAGAACCCTCAAACTGTTATCTTAAGGAGACCAGATGGAACCATTTGCACACGGCAAATATCTCTAATATACATAACCCCAGCAGCCATCATGGGCTCTCTAAAGGCCTTATGATTCTAGTCCCCACTCTGCAAAGCCTTTTCAACAAGGAATCTGGTCAAAGAGAAGTAATAGGTTGTGATGGAATCCAAAAACATGGTGCCAACAGAAAATAATGCTAGATTTTACTCTACCACCTATATACAGGGCTCTCTTAATGTTTCTTCATTCTAAATACTTGTTAGTTGATTGGTTATTGCATCAAAGGATATATTCACAATTTGCCAAAAGTGCAAGATAATACATTTTGGTGCTATGAAGATTAATAATAACAGCAATGATGCAGAAGACATTCATCTAAATGGTATTTGACTGGAACAGCAAAACCTACCACCTGAGCATCATATAGGAAATGGTTTCTTAAATTACTTCAATATGCTATTTAAAAAAAATACTGTGGTATATTAATTTATCTAATTCAAAATAGTTTTTCCTCATTATATTCATTCAGTCAGAACAAAGGAAGTACAGGAACAAAACAGACCAAAAATGAAACATCAGTAGGGATGATGTTTAATCCCAGAGAACACAAAGTCTTGTGGTAGCAAAGGGGAAAGGACTAGTTAGCAGGCACGGTCTGGATCCAATCAAACTGCTGAAGTCTAGTCTTCAGGGCACACTGACATTCCAAAGTAACCTATGGGAGCCTTCATGCTAGGCAGGAAGAGTTTAGAGTCAGCTAGCCAGATGGTCATTTTTAGCACACCTTTAAAGAAATGATGTTCTTTCCCTGAGGAGAAGATTACCTTGAAGTTATGTGGCTCAAGTATTAGACATACTAAGAAACAGCAGGAAAAATTGCAATAAATATAAGGCAGTGCTTGGGGTTACAGATGTTTGTTTACCTCCATTAAATTGTAAATACATCTGCATCTTACCATGTAACGGACACAAGTGTGTTTATTAACAACAATACAGTGTTTCTACATTTTTCCTAACCACCAAAACCCAGAATTTCACCTGTATCAGAATGACAGATGCAATTATTTTAGAAACAATCAAAGAGCTGAGTAAGTTCCTATAATATTTTAAGAATACATGTGCCAAGTATCAAGAAATTAATTTGGTAACAAGTAAGAAATATTTTTGCCTTAACATTTTACTGTATGTGGAAGCAATGTAAGATACCTTGTATCTTTAGTTTTCAAGTCAAAGACAGGACTGTGTTTACTTTGGCTTATTTTAAAAGTTTTAAGTAAGAGAAAAAAAAAAGGTACTTAACTACATAATGGAAAAAACTATGATTTCAGGCAGTCAGAATGGTCACTGCAAAAAATATCAATCAAAATGTTGTAGAAGATACCCTATAATAAAAACTTATTTCCTCCTTTAACGCTATTTCTATATCAGCAAGGCCTTTAGGACTAGAAATAACATTTACTTAACTGTATCAAACATATTATTTTTGACAAGTTTGAAGACAATATCTGAACTGTCTTTTCTAAAATTTGTGATGATTCTCTCATGTTTGAGAATAACAGCTTTAGTTTCACATAATCAGGCATTGTTTCTACATGAAACCATGGATCTGGTTTCATAGAATACTAAACATCACAAGAAAAAAAAAAGAAAACAAAGTGGTTCCACAATCTGTCAATTGATTAAACAACAAATTTCCTGCATTTCATCCGTAAAGGTCATTTGCAAAAATGCACTCTAAAAGGCCAAGCACAAAACAGCTCTTCAAACAGTACAGAAAGTAGCAACACTTGCTCATGATGCGTACATTTAATCACACCATTGTTCTTGAAGGAAAGCTTTTTAAAGTTATTAGTATTTACTTCTGCTAGCAAGGGCGAGTCAATTCAATAATTAGGTAACCAGACTACTGTAGTTCATGCATCAGTGAGATAGATGTGACCAAATCTTCCTTTTATTTCTTTGTATATTTCTCAATTTGCCTCCAATGAAAATAGGAACATAATTTAAGGTCCAGGAGATTACAGAAGAAAGAAAAAGGAAAAAACTAGTGTAAAGAACTATTATTGGTGATGAAAAGTCCAGAAGAGACAACAACTAAGTTTCAGACCCCAGATCAACTTTACAAGACTGACAGGTAGAAAATCTGTTTTATTTTACAAGTTAAATGAAAATCTAGAAGAGAACCACTGAGACAAACACATTATATTTATGTTCTCTGTTCTACAAACACAAGCACCCATTTTAGGGTGAAATATATATTAGTATAGCACTGAAAAATAAAGTAAAAGCCTAATTGGGTCTGCTTTTTGCTCTAAACTCTTCAGCACAGGGATTCTATAAATGCTATGAAAACTGAACAATGTTTAATTTAAATAGTTTAATGGTGAGGTCAAAGGCACTAGCATTTAACTATTCAACATAAAATTGCACAAGGCTGAAATACTCTTCTCTCCATCACTTACCTTGTGCTCAACAGTTTCCTACACAGTTTTAATGACTTCTTTTAAATACAATTTAGAGGTACACAGAGAACGATATATACTTTCCAAAACATGCTAAAATTCATTTATATCATGTTATTTAAAAATATCCAGTAAACGTCATGGCTTACAGGAGAAATTCCCATGTGTGTCATTTAAGAGAATTTTCATTGTTCATTAGGATATAGAAAGAACCAGAATGACCAGATAGAACACATTTTTGAATCTCAAATATCATACAGTTTGGATCTCAATACATTCTACAATAGGCACAAAAAAATGTGCACAGACTTCCAGCATAAGTTATCAAACAGCCTCATCCAAAGAAGTTTATCAGAATGCTTTATTATAGCTCTTTTTTTTTTTTAATCAGCTTCCTTCTTTAGAATACAACTACAACAAAGACACAGCTGAATACTCAACTTCTGAAGCCAGAAGTAGACTCTTCTACAACAAAAATAGCAGAAGTAAAGGTATTATTGCCATCTCATGCCATCCTCTTCGGTCTAATCTTCTACTTAATATTTTTACAATGCTGCCAACAGGATTTGAGAATACAGTGTGAACTGGATAACGAGCTCTACTGAAATGCAGACACTGCCCAAATTTTCTCATTACAGTTATCCTCACTAAATCACAAGACAAACAGTGGAGTCTCAAAAAACAAACAAAAAACCCCCACACCTACGTATACATAAAATCAAACCACAGGAGAAATAAATACTATATGTCATTGAAAAAAAAAAAAAAAAAAACTGAAAAATGACCATGCAAAGTATACATACCAAGTTTTAGGGCAGAAGGAGTCACTTCAATCTCACCCCCAATTGGTTGGAAAGCAGCCAGCTGAGCTGCTACCTCTGCCTCAAACAGGTCTGGGCTACTTCTGTCTGTCAAGTTCCCATTGGTACCATCAGACTTATGGTGAGGTTCTTGCTCGTCATAAACAGCAATCAGCTATAAAAACAAAAGATAAAACACCATTTGTATATACAAAAGTGTTCCCAGACTTACCTACTTTATTTTAAATAAAAAGTGATCAGTTATGGGAGTAGAAAACAATCTTACTTGAGAATGGCTAGCAATAAGAATAAACATTCAGGAAAGCACATATGTTTGTGCTTAAATACATTCACTTCAATATGGCACAAGTACATGCTTCCACATTCCACAGAGACAGCATGCTGTTCTTGAAGTTGGTATGCTATGAACTGGGAACATCTTACACTGTTCCGAAATATTTACAGCTGAGCATGCTTATACACACAAACAGGCATTTAAATCTCATGTGCAGGAGAGTGTTACATTTTTTAAAATTTTAGCGCTGTTGACTGACACACCAGGGAGATGTAAAGCAACCATGGAAGATGTATGGAGCAAGCAGATAAAGCTAAATTTATTTAAGAATACACAATTATATTCAAAAGACAAGTTGTAGCCACCACAATGACAGAGTGTGATGTCCTTCTGTCTCCTAAGAGCAAAAGGTAGATCTACAGTGAGAGCCTATATGTCTATCTTACTAACTTCTCCCCTTTCTCTCCTTATCCCAGCTACTTTGTTTCTGAAAGACCTCACTTAGTTACAGGTTATCCACAACAAGAGGTCCCCAGGAAAGCATGGACAGGCTGCAAACTCTGCTATCAAACTCACGTTAAAGATTTAATAAAACAACAAAAAAGACCAGAGAAACAGTGTTTGCATCAGCTAGCCTGACCTACAAGGAACTTCCTCTTGGTCCCTATTATGTATATCAGATCAGCTTCATCAACAAATGACTCGTGTGTGGCTTGGTGTAGGTCTCTGTTACCGTTCCAAGAGCTGGATAAAAGGAAAAAGAGTAAATTCTTTATTAACCTAAAGAAACCAGACAACTGCCTGCTCACAGCCAGTGGGACACTCTGCACCCCAGAGCCCTATCCAGGAGGAAAGGAGTTGGCAGCAGCAGTTCAGCCCAAGACATTTCCCTTCCCAATACCTTACGCAAGAAGTTCTTGCAATCCTATGTTAAACACTTGGCCTAAAAAACACTGTGTTAAGTTAGCTTCTTCTTTAAATGTCTATCTCTTTGTAAATTGAAAAATGATTTCTTTTTTCTGAACTCCTTAAGATATATGAAGTTCTATTTAGCAAATTCTGGATAAGACCACATTACAAACACCTGCAATTTCAAGGCATCTGCAGAAACAATCTAAAAAAACGATTTACGACACTGCCTCATCCTTCCTTGTTATTTTAAGGTATGCATGTATGCTTGTTCTATAAAAGTATCAGTAGATCAAATCTCCTCTGACACTTCCAAGACACGTGTCAAAAATTATATTCTGTGATAAGCAGTATACTGAAATGAAGAGACAAATATTTAAAGGACCTCATTTGCCTAAGGGAACAAATGAATGTATGAGAGGGAAAAGTAAGGAAAAATGAAAAGAAAAATCCTGAAGTGCTTCTAAGGAAGAAACTGACATTTTCAGGTCTTTCTCTCATTTATAATTTCATTGCTAGAAACATGTCAACTTGTATTTACCAATACGCACTTCAGAAGTGTAAAAAAAAAAAAAAAAAACCCTTAAATAATCAGGTAGAAAACAGGCTCTTCTTTGTTTTGGCTTTTTATTATTATTATTATTTTAACATGGAATGTTTATTTTCCACAACCATACAAATGGCTTTTAAAGTGTACACTTTATTTTTTATTAGTCCAAAACTTACAGGAAACATTGATCCCAGTACCAGAACCTACACTTACCAGACTTTATTACTTCATTGCAAGGAAACTACCGAGATATCTGCATTGCATTTACTACCAGGCATCACTACTCCTTGCAATGACATATAGTTCTACATACAGTCAAAAAGGCTGTTTTGGGGCCAGACACCAAGAGATCATGGGAACTGCTCCAGCTGAGTTCCAACAACAACAAAGCATGGTGCCTTCTGTTTTTAAAGTTGCCACCCATGTTGTTGCTCTTATGAAAGCGCATCAGGATTTAAGAACTTTCACAACATTTGCCCATCTCTAGGAGGGTTTTCATTCTCAAACTCACTTTTGCAATTCAAACTATTTTCTAAGGAAGTGACTACTGCCACCAACAAGGAAACTCAATTTTGTGTAGGTCCATTGCAATGAAAGCACAGAAGAAGATAGTAGGATAAAAAAATCCACTTGAGCATTTGCAACCTAGCATACAGTAAAGAGCTCAGAAGTTCCTTGATAGGAATAAAGTATATTCTTTCACTGGACAAACCTGAGCCTTTCCATGGTTTCATGCTCCAGCATACTCAGTGCTGTATTACACTGCAGTGATCCACACTTATAGTGCCAGGATGTTTAAGGTCAAAAGTAGAGACTGGGACAAAACACTGACAAGCTGAAGGGAAAGATTAGCAAGAACTGCTAAATGGAAATATGCAAGCACTATCTCAAACACAAAAGACCCTGAAACACACAGTAGTGGGGATAAAGAAGATCTACAAAATTTAGCCAGAAACATTATTATTAGTATTATTAGCATGACTTAGGGACTTCTTCATTACAAAATGCAGAAAGGAGATACTGCAAATACAACATAAAATAGCATCAAAGATTCAATGTCTTTCCTCACCAAGGAAATAAATCGCTGTTTGTTTTCTAAAATGGTTACCCAAGAGAGGACTACTCAAAGCTACAGGAGAATCGTACCAGTAGCAATTCCAGCAGTGTAAATATACTACCGATAAAAGTATTACATATGAAAATCATTAAAGCTACACATACCAGCTATTCAAAAATAATTGCAGTAATAGATACATTTCCAGTCTGGAAAATCCATTAATTGAAACAGACTGCAAACTCCTCCTGATGAAAAGAACTTCAGGACACATTAAGAAATTCACCCCAAACACTGTTACAATACTGGTTTATTCTTTACCAGTTCAAAGTTTCAAGATTTGAGTTCTGTAGGGCAGTTGATTTTTATTTTTTTTTAACAGATTAAGATATGACTCTATGTATTTGTTAACTGCAGAAGTTACACAAGTACACCTTTGCAGTTTTGTACACTTACATACTTAAGTGTCTCATTTTTTTTGAAGATTATTTAAGGAACATATGAATATTTACCATTAAAGGAATCTATGAATTTCTGTACCATAGAAGCACAGGATATTCCATATTGGAAGGGCCCTACAGGGAACACAGAATAACTTGGGTTGGTAGGGAACTTAAAAATTATCTAGTTCCAACTACCCTGCAGGGAAAGAACCAACAAGTGCAATCCCTGTCTCCACACAGCACCACCCAAAACTAAACCCTGCACCTGAGAGTATTGTCAAAATGTTCCTTGAACTCTGGCTGCCTGGGGCCATGCCCATTGCCCTGCCACCCTCTGGTGCAGAAATTTCTCCTACTACCCAAGCTGACCTCCTGTAACACAGTTCCCTCCTTCCTACTTACAGTAACATAGCCACAACATAAGACTGCAGTAAGAAACAGTGCTATTTTATCAGCATTTTCAATAATAGTAAGTATGGCAAACTTACCACAAGGCAATTTACTAAGGTCAAATTCTAATTTTGAATTGTATGCTATGGTACAGGTCTTTCAATATTTCATTGATATTCCAATTAGGAAACTTGCGGCAAAATAGAAGAAAATTGAGTAAAAAATCAAGTGGATGTATTCCCAAACAGAGCAACACACACACTTTCAATTAGTAACAACAATGCTGTACAAAAAGGTAGGTAAGTAGCCAAGAGGAAAACAACCTTACTGAGAGAATGGGTTTGGATGCAAAGCAGCAGCTTGTTTTACACCAGGGAATCACTGTCCATTGAGTGACACAAGCTCCCTGTGAGATCATCCCTAAGACAGACAAGAGGTGCTCCCAGCCTGCTGTCCTGCAGCACCCTGCTCAGCACTACCCTGCTGTGAGACATAACATAGCAGCAAGGAAGGGAAGTGCTTCCCAAGCTACAGCTGCACCATCTTTGTTTTGGTGATCGCAACTTAAGTTCAATTAAATATAAATTGTAGAGATTCAGAATTTCAAGGAAAACCATCACCACACAACTTTACAGACCTTGCCTTATGGCATTTGTCTGTTAAATCAGTAACAACTGGCTTTCCCATGCCCCAGACACCATTTTAAATAAAAGGTTTTGTAATTATTCCTCTTTTTGCATGATGCTTTTGACAATTAGATTACTGTTAATAAGGCTTAAAAGTGTGTATTTTACAGCCTTTCTATGCTGAATTAGAAAACAGACATAACTGTTTCCATTTTGTACTAAAACACCACGTGCATACACAGCATTCCAAGAAGAGAGAAAATAAAAGTTTGCTTGCAATTAAATTAATCAGCTTTCATTTACAGTTAAGATAAAATCCCTAAGAGAAGTTCCCAAGCACAGCCTAGCACCAGCATATCACTGATACACTTTTCAGCAGCTGGAATGATACACTAAAAAGCACTAGGAAGAGTTAAACGCTCAACTTGCATGGAATATTTCATTTCAGTTGCATGGAAGGCATTCCTCTTAGTCTTCCCCACACCCAGTGCACCTACTTTGAATTCTTCTCTCACCATGGGCAATGAAAGATTGTAAAACTCTGTTCATTAATGGTATTTGTTTCCGTGTTAGTTCCCATTCATTACTTCAATTCTCATTTAAGACAAAAGTCTGTCTATGCGTGCCTGTGTATACATACATACACACACTTACATGTACTTTTTAAAAGTGTATCTGTGTTTCTGACAGCCAGCACTCCTGTGGGAGTGATTATCAGTTATCTTTAAATAAATATATTTTGGAAAATTCTCTTTTTTTTGCTCAATTAAAGACTTTCCACACACTGAACTTGCATTTTCACAAGAACTGTTTTGGAGGGGTGGATTAACAGCTCAGTGACTGTTCCACTGAGCTTCATGACATATGGAGAAAAGATGGCTCGAGCTACAGCAAAAAACAAGTCCTCCACAGCATCACATTACCTTGCTCTCTGACCCTTCCGTGTGGGTACTCTAAGATTTAAGCTTTTATTTACCCCCACAAATACACAATGGAGGTACAAAGACAGAGTTTCTGTATGTAACATCCTGATGACAGAACACAGCAAAGATCAAAATAAGACTAGAAAAGATCAGAGGTGTTTGCACCTGTGAACAACCAGCCACACAGACAGATGGAGACAGGCTGCAGCTGACAGCAGCTGAAAACAGCCTCCATATGGCCCATGCAGACAAGAAGGGATCCCCTTCCTTTTCTCACCCACCCTTCCCCCCCATGCACACACCTCCTTTCTGCCTTCCTTTCAGGAAGGCTACATGCTTGGCCATGCCAGATCCCCAACAGAACCCCCACTGAGCTACTGACAGCAGTTTAACAATGATGGTGCCATGGGGAGCACACGGTGCTGTATGCTTGCATGCAGCAAAGGCTCAACACAACAGCAGGCCCAACAGAAGTGCTCTCTCCTGCAGAACCTTCTCTATGGGTACACATTACACTTTTCCTTCAACTCTGCAAGGGGACAAAGCCACTTTAGGTTGAGACAGTAAGATCCATTAAAGAAGTGAATTATGAACAAAAACTTCAGAAAGGTGCTGTGGAAACTTCCTTAGAGCTCCACAAACTCATTAATGTAAAATCAGATTTTATATATTACTTATGAAAAACTTCTGTTCAAATGGTTAAAAGATGAAAGTCTAGTAATAGTATGACATAGATAGAACTAAGGTAATTAGGGTACCTCAAAAATGGATGAAAGTGTTATTTAATTTTTCAATTTAAACCTTACCTGGAGCTCTACCGCCTTCCTTCAATGCTCTTTCAAGGTATTCTTCTGGCATGTAGTGATAAGTATTTGAAATGGTTTTCTTGCAAAATAGCTTGCCTTGGAATTACTCTAACTTAAAGGCTGTCAAAGAAAAATACCCATGCGTGCACCATATGGCAGCCTTCCTTCACACCTACATATGAAAACAAATTATAGATATATCACATGAAAGCTACAGTGATTAGCCCATCTTGTTTACCTACATGCCAAAACTATATATACCAAAGTGTCTTCCCAAAGACCAGCCAACAGTTTTCCTGCTCTTACTGTTCAGATTTCTTTCAGTATCAGATCTTCCAGACTGATTTGTTAATAGAATCTGTGTTGAACTCTCATCTTGCCACTGAATTTGGGTTGCTACCCAAGTGTAATGATCCCATGTTTCCAGATTTCTAACAGATTCTTAACATCTTATTGTAATTTCTCATTATTTTTTTTTTTTAATAATTTATTGTTATTTTGGGAAGGTCCTAAACTATTCTGCAAAGGTTAAAAAACCTGTTAAGACACCATGCTTGAGGAAACCCTTTTGTGCATGCTTCTCAAAGTCTAGCTGTTTTGGTTGTTTTGTGTGTGTCTGTGTGTATGCGTGATATCCTCAAATGTTATTTCACTGGAGATGAACAGGCAGTTGATTTTCTGTTTCTTTTTTTCCTTTTTTTTTTTTTTTTTTAAAGGTCACAGCAAAAAAATCTACCTCATTGATGAGACCGTACCCACTTTCTCCTCCCTGTCCAACCTGCTCCTCTGCAGCCCCATGTGATGGTACTTCAAACAATGAAGCTGATTGGGTACTTGACATTGATATTTGTGGCAAAGTTTGATGAGCCCTTCAAGCATGACCGAGATGTAATTTTTTAAGCCACTTAGTAGCTACTTGAGAGCTGTTATGGAGATCCATAGTAACAATACAGACATTCCTTGAGGGTTGACTCTGGGTAGCTTCCCTGGCAGATATAAATGCTAGTGCTAAAATGTCAAGGATTTATAATTATGATGGCGGATGCATAAAACACATAAAACAAGCCTTATTAAGGCTGATTGAAGTAAATATACCAAAGGACATTTCTCCTTTCTTCTGTAAAAGATTCATGTTCAGTGCTATTTGTAGTCTGTCATACTCATTATGTTTTCATGTGAAATAGCTTCTGAGTTTTGCTAGATAACAAATGCCCTTTGTTTTCAGTCCTCTTATACCAAAGGAAAAAAAAAAAAAAAGGAGGAGGGTGAAGAACAGGATTGATTAGGTCCTACCTGGTTACACTGAAGCTGACTATTTTCACCTACCCTGACTTTGCAAAGTCAAGCTCATTTTGCAGATTCCATTTAAAACAGAGCTAGTAGAAAATATTAGTGTAGTAACTAGTATCAAAGATTGCATTACTTATTAGAAACATCATTGTACAATGCCCTAATGGCAACCCGACTTCGAAAAGGTAAAAACAGTGTCCTGACACTTGAAACAAGACAGCCTTGTCTGTAGAAATGGGAGTCTTGTGGCCATGTGTTGATAAACATTCATTTTTGTAACACGAACTATAGTATCTTTCCTACCTTAAAAATAGTACTTGGAATGGGATAAGCTCAATTCCATACATAAATCTCCTGTGGACTATATCATAAAAAAAAAAAAAAGAAAAAAAAAGGCAGGACCACTTGATAGAACAAGCACCTTTGCTGAAGTCTAAAGTAATGACCACTATTCCAAATCATGAGTGGACAAGTACGGCCACAGAGTGGAAAGCCAAAAGAGGAGAGTTCCTCTTGCTAGGGCTTTGTAGCAAGGTTTCTGATGGACCCAAAGTGGGAACAAACAAGCGTCAATCCAGCCGAGTATGGAACCACATGTACAGTGGTAGCAGACAGTCACACTTCCCAGCATCCACATATCCTCTACACATTTTTCTTCCTACGAGTTGCATTCCCACTCCACTCATACCCTGTGCACACTTTTCAGATCATAAAAATCTTTTTCAGACCATATAAATCTTTGCGGACTGTTAACACCCAACAAATACCCATTAACTGCCTTCACTCTGAAACTAGCTGTGGTTTCAGGGACTGAACAGAGCAGAGGAGTCTGCATCCCTTGACATGATGGCTAGAGTCCTGCTACCAGCCAAAGGTGCACTGAGCCTTCCTTCCCAGCAGCAGAGGCACACTGCTGGCTCCTGCTCCACTGCTTTTCCACCTAGGCCACGAGGTGTAGGCCCCTTTGCAAACTGACTCCCATCTGTAGATGCAATCAGTGCCATTCAACACATCTGAGTAACTTCCGTAAAACCAATTAGATACAAGGTGTTGAATGAATGAAAGTTAAGAAGTCAGATCAACTATGAAGCCACTCTTCCTCCATCTTCTACTGATTTGACAGCACGCAACATAGAAAAATCAGTCTTTGCTTCAGCCACAATTAGTAAATGACAGCATATGAATTAGCTGACCATTTGTTTTTAAACAGCTTTGATTTTTTTTCAAAGGATATTATGGGATGGGAGAAAGGAATTTCAGGAGTGAAAAAAGCACAAAATACTTGAATTGTGAAACCCATCAGGAAGTGCAAAACCATCTGTACAGCACAACACACACAACAACTTTCATTAGTATAGACAGGCTTGATAAATCTTGGGATGTTGCCACACGTCATACAGTTCTCACACTGTGTTTCTGTCTGTGCAGAAAAACATTTCAGTATTTACAACTGCCAAGAGTCCTATTCTTACTGATGCCTAGTTTAGTTAGACTGCATTATTTGTCCTGCCTCTGACAGTTTACGTGTCAGGCTCCAGAAAGGCAAAAGTAAACTTACAGAACTGGTTGTCACCTCAATGAGAAAAGGTCTGCCTGTAACAATAAACTCATGCTAGCAGTCTCTACTAGTTTGTTATTAATTCTGTCAATAAACAGTATTCCCAGGAGGTTTCTAGTGCATTATATTACTGCACACACACCCTCCTGAAAAAAAAAAAAAGAAAGAAAGAAAAAGAACCCTTCTGCCTTTTGTTCAGTGACCTCAGTCACTGTCACAGCCCTACATGCCTCAGCAGCAGCAGCCGTGTACTGCAGCTGACCTTGGCCTAAAGTGACCGTATCCATACAGCAAGCTCATAAATGTTATGCTACTTATGTGTAACATCTGAGAAAAAAGAGGTGGGGGGGGGAGAAGGAAATTGAAGAGGAGAGAATGGGAATGTCATAGAGATCCTTGGAATTTATTCAGCAATTGGCTAGATAGCACACTTTGGGATATTATACTTTTATAGGATTTATTAATAAATGGATAATTATCAGTCAGAATTCTTTTCTAATATATATTTTTTTAAACACTACTATACAGTCATGCTCCCTCAGAAGATCTGTACAGTGCAAAATAGTGAAACGTTCAGAAAGTTTAATAGAAGTGTGGTGGTTCCAAACATCACAGTTTCAGAAATACACGTTCTCAAACGAACCATCAGAACAGAAGGACAAGAAAAAAATATTTTGACTTGACATCTTAAAGCACCATTACTGTGAAAACAATGAAACTAAAAGTAAAATTTCCAAAGATAGTCACAGCTCTAGCAATAACAAAAAACCCTTTAGTGACAATTATTCATTTCAGCAATCAGTTCATAACAGACATCCTACTGCTGCTTTGCTCATTATACTTCTTAAAAGAATGATCTACATGTTATAAATTTCCAAAATTTTTTACCCTAGAATAAGCTGCCCACAGCATAATTTCAGAGTTTGGTTTCTTAATTTCTTAGTAAACAAACTAAATGCTGACATCACGTTCAAAATTCACAGCAAAAATTTACATACAGTTCTAAGGTTTTCGAACTGAGAATCCAGAGAACAACTGTCAAGAAAACTCCATTTGCAAAGTCAGTAACAGCTGTGTATGTATACCTGTGTAATGATTATCCTTCAGATATAAGTATGCTTGCAAACAATAGCCACAAAGATAGACCCCTTCTACAATTCACACATTGGTACTCGCTATTCAAGTATGTACACATCATATTAAAATGCAATACACAAGAAAAAAGAGCAGCTATTTAAAAACATTATAGCACTAGGAATGCTCTTTTCCATTCAGAGCAGTACAGGATCCAAAATATAAAACTAAAGCTTCTTTTTTTTTTTTTTCCAAAAATGATAGCACGATTGCTCATTAGATGGATTTTGACATGTTCTGCATTTCCAAGGCTGAATGCAATGTTTTATGAAATACACCACTGAACGTTTACTTGATGAAGAATTTTGCAAGTTTAACTGACTATATGTCTGACCTCTGAGCAAATGAATAAAATTATCTTCGCTTCCTTAAGAGCTACTTTCTCCTGTAAAAGGTACTGAAAGAAAGCTAAGTTCTTTGTTGCTTTGAATATAGTGTACAATACTATGCATGGTTACTTATCTACATTAATTAAGGAAACTATTAGTTAATTGAAGAAACACTAAATAGACCAAACCAGGAAGTTGAATTCAATCAACTGATTTATATAATATTTCCATTAAATAACAGAATGTTTAAATGTGGTCTTAAGCTTTCTGTTTTAAAATCTGCACGCTTAGGGTACACTTGAATATTGATTGTGGCAGTCTGAACACTGCAAAACACTGATATGTCTTGGGAATAAATGACTTCAAACTATTCAGACCATTACTCAGAAATTTAAAACGTGATTTTTGAGAGAGGGGTTTGCTCATTCATTCTCCACTCTTCATTACAAATGATAAAGGAAACTATTCATAAAGCAAAACATTTCTGTAACAAAAAAAAAAAAATTCAATGATAGATGAAGCTTCACTTTCAAAAATAAGGTAAACTACCCAATAAACAGGGCAGTGAGAGAGGATTAAAATCCCTTCAGCTAACAGAAGATACTCAGTTTCAGTCATCCTTAATTTATGAATACCTCATTGCTTTATGAGAAGCAATTAGAACTAGAGCCACAAAATCAGTTCAGTATTTCAGCCTTCTCCAAAAAAACAAACCTGTGAAGATCCTGTAAAAGGAAGGATGTGTTCCCCTAACTTTGCCACTAGTTCCATAGCAAAAATCATACTTGCCTTTCTCACTACCACATTGCCTGCTTACCTGCCATTATTTACACTGAGGTTGGTAGAAAACGCTAACAGAATTGTTGACTCAGTTCACTGTTTTTCTTTCTACTTTTATGGAAGAATTTTGAACACCATCTTTCCCCTTAGGGAAAAACAAAAGTACCATACCAGACTGAAGCAGTCCCTTCACTGGTAGCTGGGCTCCCACGCTCTGCAGCAAGCCCTATCTCCACAGTGGCATACTACTCCTTAAGACTTACCGGGCCTTCCAAAACCCATGGGAAAAAAAAAGCCTTAAAGACAAGTCCCAGACAGGATAACACACATTCATGCTGCCTTGGAATCCTCATCCTCCAGTCAAATTGTTTTCTTTTCAAGAGACCATGAGTGTTTTTTCACACTTAACTGAAATCAAGTCTCATGGGTTCCTACCCAGTGTAAGTTAAATAGATTTCTATTAGTAATTCAACAGGCACACATATTGCAGAACTAACACTTGTATTCAAGGTCTCCAGAATAACTTCACTTCTAATTTAAAGGTCTGGATGCCCAAGATACTACAAAATACACACACAGCAGCAATGAATGGGAGTCACAGCTGGCAAACCCCAGGGTGTTCACTCTCCATTTTGACACAAAATGAAATGAGAGAGATTTAAGAGGTAAAATAATGCTCCTCCTTCCTCTCTTCTCTCCTATTCTATCTGCTGTCTGAAACCTAAAGCAGAGTGCACACAGTCCTCCTGCATGCTGCAGGAGCTCCCTGCACAGCAATCTGGGGCTTCGGAGCAGGGAAACAGAAAGTAACAGAAATTTGTCTATTTAGACACATTAAGAGACATAGAGGAATCTGTCAAGTGCCTATAACACAAGATACTAAAACAAAAGAATAATACTATTTTTCTCCTCAAGGTTGCATTTGAACTTAAAATTAATTCTAAGCATAACACACAAACACTGCAGCATATCATGAAGGGCCCTACAGCCCTGTCAGCAGTTCTGGCTGAGTTTATGGTTACAATCTATTTTTTGTTGTCTTTTCCTGTACACGCTGTTTACATTACCTGGGAAAATTATACATTGCTTAATCAAAATGAAGTATGCAGAGCTGTGCTTTGCAGTCCTCAGCCTCTGGACTTTCAGGGCTTTCAGACAGGGAAGCAGCAAGGATCCCACAGCCACTTCCTAACCTCCAAAGGGCTGCTCACAGGTAGCAATATTCCTGTGAAAAGCATCAAAGGCAACCTCAAGCTGTCAAACAGGGGAAAGCCTCAAGCAACCCACATGAAGCTAAAACTACCTGAAGAGAGAGAATGCTGAGCTCCTGGCAGCCATCACTGCCGCTTCTAGGCACAGAGCATATTCTCTTTATTTCAGTTTATCTAAGCTACTCAAGTCAACAATAAGTTCATTCAAAGTGAAAAATCATTTGAAAATTAAGAACAGGAAAGCTTGCGGGTCTTTTTTTCTTCCAGACCCCAAAGCACTGAATGCAAGGGCTGAGCACCCTTTAGCTCCAAGACCAAGGAAGCTCTTCTGGGCCTCAACTACACTATCACCTGCACAGAATATTGTGCATCACCAATAAACTGCTCTGTTCCACACAGCACACTTAAATGAAAACTCTTGATAAAGCTCTTTCCAATACACATCCAGAATGTTTCCCATTTTTTTTCTTAACGAAAGTTCATTTCACTTCTCTGCAGCTTTAATTGAACTCCAATTTCTAAAACTAGCTTGACAGAAGCCATGAAGAAATTAATATTCTACTAAATAAGAACTGTCACTCAGCATTTCCTAAGCTAAATGTAAAAATTAAGACTCTGAATAAATGTATGCTAAGTATCACTGCATAAATATGCATATAATGCATTTTCCTCCACATAAAAAAATGTTAAATTTAATGTAAAGATATTTAATTGCACATTAACATTTTAGTTGTGATCAATCACAGAAAATCTTTTTTTTTAATCTAGAAACATGTTTAAATTGATCAGATTTGAATTAAATACATTTTTGTTTACAGTCAGACTTCGGTAGCTTCACTTTCTGGTTAGAAAATAGGATCTCAGGAATTAATTGGTGAACAAGATTTCTTATCCAAAGGTGCATCACCGAGGGTTTACCTACACACAATCCCTTTACACAATTCTTTTGTTGTTTGTTGTTGTGTTGGTTTTTTAAACACCATTATAATATTCCAATCCTATTAGAATGCAAATTTAAAGGGGCAGAGAGAGCATGCATAATACCATTAACATTCAGAGATTTCTTGATCCCATTATTAGATATTAATTCTCACATTAACTGATGTTTGGGGAAAAAATGAACGAATCCATTAGCAGCCACATTCCAAGTGAACAAAAGAGGCAACAACTGCTGATGTGATTAGCCACCCAGCCCTTGCTGACAGCTGTGGCACACAGGAGAATCCAGGTTCCAGCTTTCACCTCACACCAGGCAGGTAAGCCTTGGTGCTGCAGGAGGTCCCCGTCAGGGCTCCCCCCTCAGTCACAGCACTTTTAGCGAGGTTCCCTACACCAGTTAGTTTTCCAGAAGGTTTCCTTCAGCAGTTCCCTTCAGCACTTTTAAAGCCACAATGTGATACTTTTTGGGGAAAAAGAGAGCATTAGTTTTGGGAGGAGCTGGCTGCAGTGCCAGTGAGTGATACAAACAGCACTTCTCCACCCCAGCAGAAGCTTGCCTCCTAGGTGGATAAAAATACAAAGCATTTCTTTTATGATTTAATAAATAATGCAATAGAATGTAGATAATTTGTCAATATTATTAGTGAATGACAAAAAATATACACACTTTATATTTCCACAAAAAACAACTGAACAAAAAAACCCACACAGAACAACTACTTTGCAAGCCCTCTAAAGTAAGTAAAGCTCTTCAAACCCTAGAGTTCCAGTGGACAAACTGCTATGAGCAGCAAGAAACTGTAGCCTGTTCTCTTCCAAAGGAGAAGGACACTCATGATGAAGCCTGCTTCCTGCAAAAGTGAGCACAGTCT
This sequence comes from Cyrtonyx montezumae, assembly GCF_038088225.1. Lineage (NCBI taxonomy): Eukaryota > Metazoa > Chordata > Aves > Galliformes > Odontophoridae > Cyrtonyx > Cyrtonyx montezumae. The sequence continues at coordinate 16,497,596 of NW_027072078.1, read as the reverse complement.
GCATAAGTAGAAATTAGATTTCATTCAGGATTTCAGGTGAAACTGGTTTCAAGAACACTGCGCTCTTAAGGAGTACACAAAACTGCATTGCATTAAGAAATAAAACAAACCCTTCCACGTACACTTGAATATTTGCACTTTCATTATTTGCTGAAATGCTTTATTGGAAGCACATAATTACACCTACAGAGACCTCTGAACATCACTGAACAGAAACCTCATGCTCTCGGGAAAGCACAACTCCAGCCAGGGGCTCCTTTCCTTGGGAACAGAATTCCCATACCAGGAGATGGAAAATTCACAACTGACAACTCCAGCTGCAGAAGCTCTTACTCTGACATCCATATACACATACACTCTTAAAATAAAGACACTCAGCTGTGAGGCTCATATGTAGAAGGTGGTGTTAGAAAAAAAACATCGTCAATATCGATGTGGCTGACAAGCATAACAGTTGAATTTTTTCATGAAATATAAGTTTCTCAAAATTCATCAGTTTTATGACAGATCAACACTACACCCTTCCCCATATCTCCCACTTAAATGCACTTTTACAAAGAGGGAATAAACTTCAACAGTCTTTATAAAGCAGTTAGGTCTTTCGCAACCCATCATCACTGTTTCTATAAAGTAGCAGAACAGTAGTCACTAGTATTTCAGTAGTCAAAAACATGTAGAAATCAAAAGAAAATGCATAATTCAATAGGTAAATACTAATAAAAATGCATGATCAAATTCTTTGATATGTGCTACAGGGACTTCAGCTTCAGTGTCCTCAAATCATCTAGGAACATTCACTTTCCTTCATTGTGTGAGGGATTTCAAAACACAAAGAGGGCACTAACAGGTCACTGGGGAAAAAATGAATGTAGTTTCAGTTCTGTTTAGGCAAAACTGCTCACTAGCCTCTATAGGAACTAACAGATGAACACCTACAGCACACTCCAGCTTTCAGAAACAGGGACTGGCGAACTGGCAGAAACATTCAGGAATCACTGAACAGCAGCTATGAAAACTGCATGTATGAGAAAAAAAGTCTAAAAAATCCAAAAATCAGAAGTAATTGAAAGGACTGTCACATGGGAAGCAGGCACATACAAAACATGTCCTGTAATTTTAAGAAATGCAGAACTTGCATTTAAAAATGAGGGTAAAAAAAATAGAAATAACTTCTTGTATTTTGACTGGAGAAGAATTCAATTATAAATGATATCATTCTAATGAACCAGTACTGATTACTATCTTTTTATTTTATTAAATGGTATGCAAAAACAACAAATAAAATGCATCATAGCTGAGTAAAGATCAGTAGTTCAGCCTCAATGTTATCTACTGCACATCTGCCACACTGCATTATCTTACTACTCGAGCATCATTTTGCATTTCAATGTAGTAGCTCTATCAGATTAATGCCCAAGACATTTCAGCTGTGTTTCAAGTAAATAAGTGGACATACAGGAATATTATGCATGGCCTGTATCATTGACACTAAGCAAAGAAAATGTGATTAGCACCAAATTGCATCTGACAGAGGAATCAGAAAGCTGTCAAACACAATGACATGGATTCAGTATTTAGAAGGTAAAAGGGGGAATAAAGAAGCTGGCCAGTCTGGCATGGAGACAGCAATAAAGCACAACAGCTATGATAAATTAATTCATTTACTTATGAAAAATTAGAGGCTTCCACACACGGCTCTCATTTATAATCTTGTCAATCTGGCAGAGTAAATAAAAAGCCCATACAATGCACACAGTGGGAGGGAAGAAAGAAACAAAAGAAGAGAAAAAGCAAAAACAGATTTTTGCATTTAATCTAACAGAATCATTTCTTACACTGAAGCACACCGGACCAAGCCTTTGAGTGACTAATGGACAGACCCATTACAACAGTGGTTACTGTGTGTGCTAGGGGCACACAGCAGAAGAACAACAACAAGGCTGAGATCACTCACTCAGAAGCCATACAAAGCAAAATTAAATTTTCCTGTGCAAGAGATACTATTACTGCACTTCTGAAAAGGACATCAGAAAGAGTTACAGCAGGCAAACAGCAGAAGTAAATCCCAAGGAAAGCAGCAAGCTCATAAAGGCTAAAAAATAACACTTGTCCCAGTACTCATGTCCCAGCAGATCTGCACCACTGCTTGTGCACACCGGGCAGCACCAGCACAGAGAGTGAAGTCAGCCCCCCCACTGTGCTTTCTGCCATTGCACTTGACCCAATCTTCTGCCTGACAACAATCTTCCAGTACCCCTCTGCTGTCAGCATCTGGAGCCCAGAGAGGGCACAAGTGATGCTGGGACAGCCACAGGTCAGGCTGCTGAAGGACATCTAGGAACCAACCACTCAACCTTTAAATCCTCAAATTCAGTCATAACCTCAAATGAATTTTTAATTCCTTCATATCTGATTTTACAGTGCTTTGAGAGAGGCAATTTAAAAGGCAGCATAGTATGCATCAGTGGCAATATAACCACTATTTTAAAAAAAAATTGTTTAATCACCTCTATATCAAACATCTTAAAAATTAATTCCAAATTTTCATTCAATTTCAAGCCTTCAGTAATACAAAATTTGCATATATAGAAGTCTACATGGCCTACATTAACTCCTCAGAGCATAACTAGAGCAGGAAAAAAAAAAGATGAAATTTTACAGCATGAAGTTGCAGGAAATACTTAGTGCACAGTGAAATCCTATACAAGATAGCTCCTGGTAAGGACAAGGTGCTTCCCACCACTTAGCTGCCCTTTTAAAGCACGTCAGAAGTATACTCTTCAGCATGAATACCTTATTATTTTGCCACCACTTGCTCTGATGTGGAAATGCTGTATTACAGCATCACAAAAGCCTGCCTTATGATTAAACCTGCTGTAGTTTACCCTGGAGCAGAGTACTTGCACTTCTGTTGCTTTTAAAGTATGCAACTAAAGAAAAATAGGGTAAAACATCTAACCAAAAAGGTATGTTTAAAAATATCTTTTTCTTAAAATACCTACAGCTACATTTGCAAATAGGTGCAAAGCAGATTACCACAGTTCAGCTGTCACTGAGAATTTCACAGCTGGCCAGGATACAAGGCATGACCAGCTTTTTAATGACTATTTGAACATCAGCTGCTCAATTAAAACAATTTTTGTAAAACATTTTCCTATTATCTTTTCATCTTCACTACTGCAAGAAAGTTGCCCACAGTGCTGAGACAAGGAGCAGATCACAGACAATATGGTAATGCAGCAACAAGCACTTGTGAGCAGATAAGATAAGGCCTGAATTAACCATTCTTTACTTCCTTTCTCCTTCCAGCCTTTCATCTTCTGTCTCACTCTTTTAGCACTTGCCTGGTGCGTTTCCCTTGTTCAGGAACTGCCATGAGCTCTTTATCGCCTACTCAAATTTCAGGAGGTACCCAGACATACAGCTGAGCTGTGCACAGTATGAATTGCACTCCACATAATTCCACATTTCATTCCTAATCCTCAAGCTCAAGGAATTGCACCTAATATTAAAATACTTCAGAATTCCAAAATCTAAAGACTCCATAAACACAACGACTTCTATACAAGACTTAATACAATCACAGAGTGGTTTGGGTTGAGAGTGACCTCAAAGATCATCTAGTTCCAGTCCACCTGCTGTGGGCAGGGTTGCCAATTACTAGACCAGGCTGCCCAGAAACCTATCCAGCCTGGCCTTGAATGCCCCCAGGGATGGGGCATCAACACCTTCTCTGGGCAGACTCAGGGCCAGGACATGTCTAATGTGGGGAACTCTTACAACCTCTGCATAAAAGACAGCAAAAATCTGCCAGGGATTGCAGCTTTGTTTAATGGCCACCACCTCTCAGCAAACCATTTGCAGTGGTTCCAAGTGAGAGTAGCATAGCCCCTTCACAGACAGCACACACCCCAACTCCTGCCAGCCCAGCCGGCAGTCATTGCTCCAGAGGACAGGACATGCCTCTGGACAGCAGGGCTCAGGAGCAGGGCCACCTATCAGAGCAGCCAGCACAGCAGTTTGCAGCACAGGTCAGCGTTGTGACATCTGAACCTCACTGAGGGCTGGTTAGTGGCACCACTAGGATCACAAACAGCTTCAGCATTATCCCAGAGCCAACACAGCAAGAAATTTCTCTGCATGCACCTCAAGAGCCACTGCTACTTCACTATTCCTCCAGGGACACAGAGACAAGTCACAGCAACAGCTCTCTGAAAAGAAGAAACTGAAAAAACGGTATTGCTAGCCACATGGAGAGCCAAAAAGCAGTCAGCAGCAGTGGCTTCCCTCTCCTAAGACTGTGGCCTTCCTGAGCTCCAGCAAGGAGTTGCTCCTGGGTTCCTCACAGACCTGCTGCACCACTGCGCCTCCCTAGGGGTCACGTATATCAATTCCAGCTCACGTACCTGAAGCCATCACTTGTCATCATCAATGGTGACTGGGTGGAATACAAATAAGAACCATCCCATCTGCAGGCAAGCTTGGAGGCTAACAGAGGAGTTTAAAGGAGGAGTTAAAGACAGCACATGGAATCAGTGGGATATGAATACTCGAACAATTGCACATAAACTACTACAGAACCTTTTTTTGTGTGCAATAACAGCTGAATTTTGAAGCAACAAGCAGATCATTCATTTAAGAAAATCTTTTCAGAAGGAACATTGCAAGGTACTAGCTTGCTCCTCCCAGGCGCCTTTGCAAAAGGTCAGGTCAATGCCACAGTGCTGTGGCTGCAGCCCAGGGAACGGGCTCAGAGAACAGACTTTTTCCCCAATTTCTTCATTCCTTATGGCATTATGGTAACAAAGGTGATCTGCATGGATTAATCACTACACCTTCAATGCAAATATCTCCCCCCCCCAAAAAAAAAAAAAAAAACGTTGGGGGGGGGCAGGGGGAAATGCAGGAGTGGGGTGTAAGAGAATTAAAAGTTGTGGAGAACAAATCCAAAACACTTCCAGCAAAATGAGTTTTATAGAACTTAACTTTCTTAAGGAACAGAAACTTGACAGTCCTTTAAAGAAATGTGCTAATGCAAAACTAATGATAAAAGAAATTGATAACTGTCTAATTAGCAAGCATTTCATATCAAATAAAATATTAGCAAAATAAGAAACGCCATGTTTTTCACTGAAAGCACATGTATGCAGATCAACAGACAAAATATCAGCGTAAACAAATATTTAGTGTTAAAGGTGAAGTACTAGCTGACAAAAATACAAGGAAATTCTAAGTCAAGCCTTTCTATATCCACTTTCCACATTACATCTAAACTTCAAACAGAAAGTGATGTTGCACTACTCTCTACTACAGCAGGCATGCAGAATAAGCCAGGAAAACCAGGACTGTGAGTAACATCTCAGCAATACCTTTCTACTTCTCTCCTTTTGTCAGCCTCAGAATAGCACAACTTTTCTATTAATTGACTACATTTGGTGCTTTTGACTCTCCCTTTACCATGGGACAGCACCTTCCTTGAGTTTCTCTGATTGAAGAGAAAAAGTCCTGTCTCCTGAGGAGCAATTAAGACTGTAAATAATAGTATTCCACAGAGGGAAAAGAGAATAGCATCAAATAAACACAGAAAACAAACAAAACTGTTTTATAATTAGATTTGAGTACTGCAAAATAATTAGAAACTTGCTATGTTTTCCAGAAAATAAGCTAAGTAATCTGCATTCTATAGGGCACAAAATTCTTAACCATTTTAATACCTGCTTGGAGCAATCGAGCAGATTCAGTTGATACAAGTGTATCGATTATTCATTGGGTAATTATCTGACACATAACCTGCAACAACTAACAACTCCACTTCATGAATCTGGAATACAGAAATATCTCCTAAAGTCTTTTAAAATGGGCAATTGTATTGGACATTATCCTTAATATAAATATATCTATGCCATAAAACATGTAGAAATAACTTAATGCAGTGCCCAATGTGTAGATATTTGAAGTTATCACCTAAAAAAACCTATTAACTACTCCAACCGCTGTCCACAAGAAATAACATTTCGCCTTTTCTGAAATGTAGCCCTTAAAAATCAAATCTTCCAACCCTACAGGCATCAGATGCAGATCAAATTCACACTGGGGCTTAGGTCAGTGATAAACAGTATGCCAGAAACAACACCTATTAGAAAACACTCTCAGCACAAGATCATAGACTCGTCTGCCAAGGGCTCCTGGTAGAGCAGTCCTGTAACAAGTCTTCTGTATACTTCAAGAAGGGAATGAGGAAAAGATTAAAATTCATATAGGGATGAGATGCCAGCAAAACCCATTTTTCCATTCTTTAAACAGTCAAAGGTTTTCCCCAGTGTTTCTGCAATATGTCAGGTGTCAACACCTTAACAGATATTTTTCTTTTTTCCCCCTCCAGATATTAGCTTTCCACTTTACTTGCTAGCACCCAGGTCTATAACAGACTACCTGATATTATCTACCTTATTTCAGGAGTCAAGATGCCAATACAAACAATTCACGAACACTTCCTAGCTTGCCAACATAACTGAGGATCGATGCTCCAGAGAGGAGAGCAGGCAGCTGCACATTTGGGATAAGCTGGTTTTCAGTGTTGTAGCTACACTCTGTGCAATGAGTTAAGAATTATTGTAAAATAGATCTTGATCTAAAATATAGTACTGATTGTTTACAGAAAACAGAACCATTACTGTAGAAATCCCTGAAGTTACCTAAACGTTCTTTGAGCAGCTGTATTATTTATCAAGGAAAAAACACTTGTCAAAGCATCAGTCATTTTTAGCTTTAGATTCTGACACTCAGACCACATCTGAGATGCACCTGAGAAACCACAGGAAACATCTGAAGTTTATTAAGTGGTCAAAAACAAACAAAAAAAAAACCCCAAAAACAACAAAAGAAAACCACTATGGTACTCACATCTGCTCTAACAGCTTTCTTTCAGTTAACCACCACTGAAAAACACACTGAGATGATTGTAAAGCAGATTAATCACTTCTGCATTTAGGAAGTATTGCTTCTATATTCAGAAGAAGCCTAATTCTACTGTAAAGCCAATTAAACCTTATCCAAATCTGTACTACTTGCATAATGCTACACATTTCGCTTCCATCACTGGTAACCAATTTCAAGAGTTTCAGGATACCATATTTTTAGAATTCATTGGAGATCTTAGGAAGAGGTGGAAGACCTAAACATTTTAATAATAATAATAATAAAAAAGATAGTGTCCTAAGAAAAACTTGTGAAAAATAGATTCCAGCATATTATCTTGCCTAGTATTGCAAATTTAGAAAATAAAATGTCAAAAAAAAAACCACTCAGTTTGTAGCACCATTGATCTTTCCACGTATTACTGTTAGTATCACTGAGGTGGCCCTTAACACTTCATGAGGCTGCTGGAAGATCACAGCAGTAAATAAATCTGCCATGATGGAATCCACATCCCTTAGATCTCACTGAGTGTGGAGACCAGGAGGAGAGGCCATAGATCCATCTGTGTCCCTGCAGCCGTGGTACTGAACAGACTCCTAGAAAAGCAGCTCAGCAAAAAGTAACATGCCATCAAGATTTTTGATTTGTACCTTCTAAAGACTTTGGTTTTAGCAATTTTAATAAATCCCAGGCACCACAACATGTCTCAGAAACTGTAACCCCAGGCAGAACATGAAGGCCTTACCTCACATCCCAACTGGCATACCAGGGTCAGCTGCAGTGAGAAGGGAGCTGGCTGCTTCAGAGTTGGTTCAAACCAGCACTGAACCACATTAGTTCCAGCCTACTCAGATTTTCATTTCAGCATACAAACGAGGCCAAACAGAATTATTTAGAAGCAAACATGCAAAGGAAACACTGGTTTAGAAGCAACACAAACAACAAAAATCTGAGATCTATCACAAGCCAGAGGCACTCTCAGTATGGAGTACTTTGCTGGCTCTTTGAGCAGGATAGAAGCTGGTCTAGAGCAAAGACTGACCATATCAACTCAAGGGAAAAATAAATAAATAAATAAATCAGACAAATAGAATATGGATATGGTCAATCACCAAAACAATATGTCATTAATGATAATTACTACTGTTCAGCAAATAGAAATGTATCAAGTATTTCAGTTTAATTAAGCCCTCAGAGTGAAGCAACAACATTTGTGATAAGGGCACTCTATAACCATCTTAAAATATAATAATAATAAAAATCAAATCTGGGTGGGACAACTGTGAGTTAATGGAGAATTTGAACTTCCACTATTCAAAAGGGGACACAAACATTCTGCTACGACATCTGTTCTTAGGTTTTACTGCAGTAGAATACCAGAAAACCACCAGAATTTTAGCTGTCAAAACAAATCCTCAAATTAAAGAAAGGAGAAAGAAGTACATGCTGAACAATTGCACACTTCCAGCAGCACAAGTCTAGTATTTATCCAGGAAAAAAAAAAAAAAGCATGCAAGAAGCATGGATGCAGTCTTAACACTTGGCCAAATGCTGGAATCATTCCTAAATTGGAAACGTTCACAGACGTAAACCCAATTTTACAACAGTTTGCTGAGATCTATTAGAAAACCTGAAGTCAGACCCACCAGTTACTTGCTATCACTTCTATGGCACCTCAATACATGTTCAACTCAAACTCAGGGGCAAAAAGCCCACCAGCCCTGACATGTCACTAAACCAGGTGCTTCCAGGGTATTTCACATAGCTCAAGACACTAACCGCACCGCTCTGCTACTCTGTCTTCTAACTCTAAAGCAGAAGAGCAATGCAAATACTTTTCAAATTCCATGAGGGATCTAAAACCCAGAAATAAGTATTTATCATGAGCTGTCTTGAGAACACCAACAGCAGAAGCAATAAGATTACCCTGTATATTGACTTAAAAATAAGGACCTGTAATTCTGCCTGGCATGGGAGCACTACAGAAAGCTGGAAATAGGCAATGCTAAGCAAAACTTATCCAGAAACAACCAGCAGGAAGCCTAGGCACACACACAAGCATTCCTTCCAGGAGAGCAAGTAAGAGTCCTATGACTTGTGTCTTTAATTATTCATAAATTTGATAAATGTATTTACGTCAGGGCCACATCATTTTTTCAAATGTCTGTGAAACAGGCGGTGACCACACGGATAAATCACTGACAGCACAGACAAACCCAGCAGCAAAAGACAACTGAGCAATGAAGGAGAGCGTGCCTGAAGGAGGCCCAGCCAGAAGATGTGTCACTACAAGACAGGCCTCTTAAAATGATGATAGTCATGCTTCGGGGTACTTTTGTTGGCTTCCCCCCCCCCCAAAAAAAAAAAAGCACTTCCTTTAAAAATACTCAAGATTTTGTTTAATTTCAAAAAAATAGCTTCAGTAAAGCAGCTTTCATTTCTCTGAACTTGTGAGCCAAATGTAATTATACTCTGAATGAAAAAAAAAAAAAATCAATCTGTAGTTTTCCAACAGCCCTAAGTTTCATTTCTACTTTCTCTATTGCAACCACCACTTCATATGTAATGTTTTGGAAAGTGCAAGTGCTACGACATTGATTCTTGAAGAGAGTTTTCAAGACGAATTCCTTTTATTTTAAGCAATAATACCTTCCTGTACAATCCATCAAGTTTTAACCCTTCACTGTAAGTGAAGAAAACCAGAAATATATACTATAGAAAAATACATCAGCACCATAAGGGAATTGTAACACATGTTGTTCAGCTAGCATTTATTGTAAATACTGCGCTGGAATGGAGATAAACACCCCATCCACCTTGAAATACCTGGCATTACAAAAACCAGCAGTCCCTCACACCTCTGAAGGTGGTTCTTAAAGAATAACTTGAAACGATCCCCTGATTATAGCTTTACAAAAGCTCTCCAAATCAAACCAGTGAGCGCATGCCATGAGAGTTAAACTTATGGCCACAGAACCCAAACCCACAACACCCACCAGAAACTATGCACAGTTCCCAGAGCTGAGGATTTCACTGCCTGCAAGGAACAACCTTGGGAGCACAGCCTGTATGCCAGCCTGAAACAAACAGGAAGAGAAACACCACCTCGATTTTCATAACCCCCTTTGAATTATTCTTTTGAAGCCTTGTGAATATTGCAAACATAACCAAAGTAAATACCGGATATTGGAAGCACCAATGCTTTTTAGCAAAGAAAATAGCCCAGAATAACAGAAGTACAGCAGGTGCTGACAAACACAGCACTGAATTGCATCAGTGCTAGGAACTCCATGAAGGCACATGCCCCATCAGGCCATCTCAGTGCATATTCCTTCTTAAGGCTAAAGAAAGAAAACAGACACTGAAGGAAGAGACTTTTCTACGAGAGTATACACCTTATAAAGCAACTGTTTTAGTTTCATATCAATGAATTAAATTCCTTGGCGCGCATACACATTGTTTTATACTTTTGCTATGGAACTGAAAATCCAGTACTGACATGTTGCTAATCCCCAGCAATACCTATAATCAACAGTTACTGCTGCATGTGTTAACAGGTGCGAGTCAGTGCATATTTTTCCATATTTTATGAAATATATTCCACGGTATTAAGGAAAATGGGTAAGTCAAACCCTTCTTTCCTCACAAATTGAATTTGATACAAGATGGTTGGCTCAAGTTAGTTTGTGATTCAATCCAAAATGTTTTTGTTTTGGGTTTTGTTTGTTGTTGTTGTTGTTTTTTAAGGAAAATTCCCAACAGTTTTTGTCATTTTGTTTTCTTGCATAACTGTTCTACCTACAGCAAGCAGAACAAATCTGACTTCAAGAGGCAGTCAGTGAATTACTTTCAGAAATTATAGTTGGCACTTTCTGCCAAACATTCATTTTGTGAGAAGTGGACTTCCAGCATCCAGGGAAGAGATGCCCAGAGTTCCCATCTCATGTAGGCAGGAGTGGCTGCGCTACCCAACAGAGACACTGCCGAGCCATATCTTAGCAAGGACAGGATAAGCACTTGAGCTGGGAAAGTAAGTGGTAGACATGCTGAGTTCTGCATTAAAGATGCACCTCCCCAGCAGCTCACCCAGGCCAGCCCCTCAGCTCCAGCTCTATGTTGATGGCAGCCCCACCAAGGTCTGAGCCAGGAGATCTCCTGGGGACATACCTCAAGAACAGCAGTGTCAGCACTGGCAGATACAGTGTGAGGAGAGTTCTGGAGTGGAAAACTTGTAAAAAAAAAAACTTGTAAAAAAAATTTTGTAAAAAAAAAAAAAAATAAAATTATCTTCCTTTCATCCCAGTTTATCACAGAACACTTCAGATTCTATTTCTCTGAGAGTACATCAGTTGCATCTTCTTCCTTGGGAGAACTCCAGTAAAACATTCCACAGAACTAAATGTAGGCTAACCTTCCTTTCCTTCTCAGTAAATAACCCCTTCTTCTTTATAGAGAAATTTGCTTTCTTTCATGGTAATTTTCTTCAGATAGACAATCATTCACATTCTATTAATATTTACATCCCCTTTAAAGTGAAGTTGCAGAAGAATAATTTCCCATCACATTTCTAAAGATCAAGATTTTTCTATCAGATGTAGACAATCTTGTTATCAAAATCAAAATTATCAAGTGTTTGTTTTGATGTCTAGTAATACTACCATATTTAATAGTGTTTCAATTTATTCAATGTAAAGCAGCCTAAATTTCCTATCTGCCTTGGGAAAAAAAAAAAAGTGTATTTCAAAAAACAATTGCAACAATTGTTGCCAGCTCATCTGACTCTCAGCTTCAACACAGGAAAGTCAAACTATCCCTAACTCCCTATGAAATTTGGCAGAGAAACAACTTAGCTCAACAATCTGCTGTATTTGCTGCCTTCATCATAGAGACCTTTCACATAGTCTATGCAAATGTCTATGTTCACAGAACCTGAGTGTTCATGCAATTAAACATTGATGCAATCTGTGTTTATATAATTTCCATAACGATCAGATCGATTATTTTAATATATTGCCCTGTCACACCACTGTAATGCTAACCAAAACAAACAGAGCTACAGGGACATGGTGCTGATATATGGATATTTAATCACACACTTTTTTTTTTTTTTTTTGGTAGCACCATTGCCACAGGAATTAACAAAACTGTGAGCAAGTCATGAGCACTACACCAGCACTGCAACCATTATGTAAGAGGCCATCATAGAATGCAATCCAGGATAGCACACCAAGAACAACCTTGAAGAGAAATGAGGCTGGCGGTTCTGCTTCACTTCTAAGAGGCAATCAGAGCGTACTGTTTGAGAACACCCCAAGAACGCCTCAGGATAACAGCAGGACACTGAGTAACTGCCATGTGCCTGGTCAATCCATACAGAACTTCCTCACATGACATACTGAGAGGTAACCTTGCAATTAAAAAATGTCTTTGTAAACATTACAGCTCTGCAAACTCTTATTACAGTACCATTTTCATCGTTAATAGCTATCTGCTGTAGTATTCTTGTATAAAAGAATTTAACTTTAAGTAGTCGTTATCTTTTGAGTTCTCTTTCATCTGCAGAACCAACTAGCATTATTTCTGGAGCTCCATTAATCTCATTTACAGCTAGTAAACCAAGATATAAACTGTATCTATCACTGAGGCATACTTCATATATTACAAAGCTGTTAAAAGCATTCCAGTTCATTTATTAGTCTATTATTTAATGAAGCTCTACTCCACCTCAATTTATAATGCCAAAAACAAGTCCAGGAAAAATCTTTGCATTGTCCCCAAACTGGATGATATAGATAGAAGAAAACACAAAATTGTTCTTAAACACATTCTGGTGCAGCTTTTTTTTTCCCCTACTTAGAAACATCATTTAACATTTTTTTTCCAAATAGATTATTCTTTTCAGAGGTCTTTTTTCCCCCACCAGCCCCTCCTTTCAAATAAAAAGGGTTCCTTTCAATGACAATCAACATTTATACAGCAGTTTTTGGACTTGAACAGACAGAGTTCTCCAAGATACTGCAAACAAGAAGGGTGAATCCTATTCAGCCCAGTAACAGGCTGCTTAATAGCCCAGCAACCAACAGCCCAGTGCACATCACACAGGACCAGCAGCCTATCAGCTTCTCCCTCCCTCTTGGCATAGAAATAAGTTATCTGAAATAACATGGGCCAAGCCACTTTAACAGAGGTGGCAGACAGACACAGATGTTTCCCTTAAGACCCTTCTGCCAGAGCTATCATGCATGCAGGTCGGTCTCTGCAGGCAGAGAGCCTTTGGACTTCTCTTATCCAATGACCAGCCTGTCTGTCACCTGACCAGAGCTCACAGCAGAGCCCAGCACCTAAGAAAGAAATTTAAGACTGCCCAAAGCAGAAAAGCAATATTGTCTCAGTATGACCTGCTGGGTGACAGGACACAGGCTTACATCATATGACTTCTGATTTACAACCATTTAGTGGCAGAAAGCATTTGAGTTTCAGCTATCAGACTTCACCCACAGTAAAGACAGGACTATGGTATCCATGTGGAAAAGAGCAGAATAAAACTGCTGGCCAGCAAAATGAATCTGGCCAGCAGTTCATGGAAGGTCTGGGAAAGTGGGGAGCAGCCATATGGCGAATGACCTCCTTTGGTGAGCCAGATTCCTGTTGGCTGATTGACTGTCAAGTGAATACAGCAGCAGTTCCATATGCCTTACAAAAGCTGCTTCTTTAAATGGAAACATAGCAGGAGAATATAAGAATATTCTAGAACATCGCTTAAGAATTCTACCATCTACAGACAGAGCCATAAATATTTAACATGTTTACTGTTCTGAATACTTGATGCTATTCAAGAAAATAAAATGGAAGATAACTATTTTTACAAGTATATATGACTGCTGTTCCAAAAGTACAATTGCTGTTTTCAAAGCACTTGACCTACACAGACTGAATCATCTCCTCCAAAAGAGAGAGAGAGAGAAATAGAAACCTCTAAGCAAAAATAAAATTTAGAGAAATCTGTTCGGTTTAACTCCTCTTGAAGCTGAACACAGTACAACAGCAAAATTCCAGAAGATTATTCAGAAGCCACAGAAGCTAACCTCAGCTTCTTAGAACACATCAATAGAAACTTTCAACACAAATAGACTGTGTTCTTAATTTTATTCAAAAGTACTTCCAAATTGCTGGAGCAGCAACCAAACCATAGCTCGCTGCTATTCATTCAGGTCAGAAGAGCGAATAACACTCCTGAATACTCCCAGACCTCGAAAGAGCATTGCCATAGAGAAACTGTTCAGATGAAGACAATATATATGTCTGAATTCATAAATCCTTTCAGCAAAGAGCTGATGAGGCCCAGCTGCACACCATCAAGTATCCGCTTCATAAAGCAGAAGGCTGACAGGTCTGCTGTGCGTTCCAGACATGCACCTCACTGCCCTGCTTCCCAACAAACAGCAGGGCAGGCAGGGGGCAAAATGAGCAGGCGCTGATCAGCTCTTGAGCAGCAAATGTCTCGTTACACTCAAGCGATGGGCATTAAAAAAAATCAAGGTGGAGAAGATGCATAAACATGCTGCTGAAACACAATCCAGAGTTTTGGGATTTCCTTGTGTTTACATAAGCTATTTTGTTTGCACTCCTGACAGCACAAGCTCCTCACCTAACACCTCTGCCTATTGCAGCATCATCATTAGGGCCATGGAGATGAGAAGGTACCCAGTCACTGGAGATGGGCCCAGCAGTAGTCCCACCTGACATATCCCATAGGTAGGGGCAGGAGGTGCAGTGCTGGCTCATACAGTGCCACTCGTGTATGGAGCCCTCCACTGCCTGTCATGCTTTGCTTTCAATCTTGCTTTGGCACTATACTGGAGCACAGATTAAACAAATTTGTTTTAAGATCTTTAAAGAGGCCCTGAAGGATCAGGTTCACAGGGAAAACCAGAGTGTTTCAGTGTGTTCCACTGTGAAAGTTGAACACCGCTCTAATTATGCTGTCAAGCTGAGGATTGTGAACTCTTAATAAACAGAGACCTGTTTTCATGCAAATTTTGCTAGTAATAAAAAGATAGGAAGAAAAATATGTCAGCAGAATTGTTCCTGTAAGCAAAATGTTTTTCAAATGCTTTCATGAGTTGTCAGCAGCTCTAACTAGAAGCAGTTCCTGGGGCAAAGTACTTCAGCAGCAGTAGGAAGCTCTCAGGAGCTCCAGAGCAGGAAGTCCAGGGTGCGTGTGTGCCCTCCTGCAGCAAACCACCTCTCCCACCCCATGGGTGTGCAGACACAGCGAAGTGCCCACACGCCTGTTCTGTGGGACCCTGCATCTGTAGACAGAATCAAAGCCCTGTAGGGAAGCAAGGCTGCTAAAAAGGGTCACAGCTGCCATGGCAAACTCACAGTGAAACTGCTGTTTTCCTGTCCCCACAAGCAGAAGAAAAAAAGCTGAATGAGCATCCAAAATACACAAATAAAATACAATTGAAATAACAAGGCTCTTAGTTTTCAACTCTTAATGCAATCTGCGGGGTCTAAAGCAAAACAGACAGCATTGCAGAAGGTGATGCAGTGATGATGATACAGCAGCGACAACTTTGTTTTTGCTTGGAATTAGCAACAAACTATCTTCATTTAACAAAGACCTTTTCAAACATGACGCAGCAGATCAATGTGTCACACCCAGTGAGCCTACAAGCCTCAGGGCTCCGGATGCTGCTAAGTAGGCAGTAAAGAAGGCATTTACCTACTGCACAGGGGTGCTGTGACAATTAATTAATGTTTGTAAAGTGCGCCGAAGCTGAAAATTACTAGATACCATGCTAAATATTAATTACCACAACCACAACATAGCACTGAAATTGTCATAGTGCTCTTGCTGTAAACTGCTCTCACTGAACAAGGAGAAAAGTTCTCAGCACCCAGCTGAGGTTATCACCCATACAAACATATATTTTATCACCTTCTAGCCACGCCACTGCCTATCAATCCAAGCACACTCACATGCTCATAGTGTATTGGATATGCTGCCCATTGCATCCATCAAGCCTGCTTGTGTTCACAAAGCATCCAGCCCCAGCTTCTGTCTGCGTGCTGCTGCAAGCCACTGCCTACTGTGGAGGAGCTCAGTCAGGTCTGATGGCTGACCGTGCTACGAGCCCATACACAGTGCAGCAGCCAGCACTCAGCTGCAGCTTGCCACCTCCTCCACACAGGCAAATTGGGAAAGTGGCTCAATTTCTATAGACACCAACTCTGCAGTTATAAACCCAGTGGAAACTGCCTCGTGTCACAGTTTTACAGCTTCATCTTTTCCCTTTGTGACATACTGCTCTTTAAAATGTAATCAAACAAACACAATTTAAACAATTTAAAAAATGCCACCTTCAGAGCAGGTCAAACACTAGAGAAATCAGCAAGAAATACAACCCATGCAGAAATACAGTTTATATGGAAGTATTCTGTAGTGTTATCTTTTTGGAGCATTTTAAAGAGAAAGAGTTCAAGGGGAAGAGGAGGAACACCCCTGTTCTGGGCTGAGAGCTGACACGCTGCATGGGGAATGCAGATGAGGATACACCACAGATGTGGAAGTTCTGATCAATAATATCACATCCAACTGATTACATCTTCCTCACTGAAGGAAACACTACCACCTGTTTGCTCTCAGCCAAGCCAGTCACGGGCATACGTGCAATCAATAACTTACAGTGATATGAGGTCAACTCATTCAGAAGTACTCCCACTTAACCATCGTTGTTAAATGAACATCCTATTGTGCTTTTTATTTATTTATTTTAATAGGAAGAAGGTAATAAAACATTAATTGAATGTGTCATAAGAACGATGTCACAAGAAGCATATCAGTATAGAGAGACATGGTAGCACACATGCTCTAACATAATTGCAGGATGCTGGCTCTGCTCTTAAGTAATTACTGTATCAGTTATCCTAATCCCTATAGAGTTATGCAAATTTATTTATTTTAAAGATAACTGGCCCTTGGGAAAGCAACTGGTGTGCAGCTACACATCAGTTATAAGTTTCTGAAAAACAACACTGACTTTCTCTTGACTGCCTTTGAAACTTGTATTTTGCTTCCGAAAAACGCAGGGAACATCTCAAAAGAAAGAAAGGCACAGAAGATCCACATACTCTGATATCCTACAACTACATTAAACACCTAAAATCTCTTCTAAGTCTCTACCCCATAGTAATGCCACCAGCCTTCTATCTTACACCATTCTGAATGCACTGTATTAAAGCAGCAGAAGATTCAGAAGAAAATCTCAGCTGGATGTTATACAGCACAAACAAGGCAGCTAGTAGTGTGGGAAAGGGAGGTGATAGCCCACACCCTTCCCTTTTACAGACAGAAGAATTTTTCTCCAGCTGGGATTTATTACTGCACATAAGAGAGAAGTGAAGCACGTCCAAGTAGTTACACAATCAGTACATCTTCTCCTATTAAGGTGAAGAAAACACTGCACAGATTAACTAATTATTGAGAGCACACCGACTTATCACTCCCTGTGCAAATTAAAATCCCTGCTCAACACCAGTACGTGCCCCATTAGAACATGTACCGTGTCAGGTGTCTGAATATAGCTGGGGAGCACACTTCTGCACATCCTAGGGACAGCGCCACACTCGACTCCAAGCTTCACGATGTACACCAGCTTCCAGGCAGGTTTCTAGAACTTCATCTTTTAAAAATAAGTAGGGAGAGCTACTATAGTACACAGAGCCCAAGATTATCTGAACAGCATTTAGTCCCATCAAGATTTTGCCAATAAAAACCTACAGGCACACATAGATACCTACAGAATGGTTCTTCGAGCCTTCTGCCAAGCCCATGATTTTCCATCTGGAGTGTCAAAGGCTGCACTGCAAGGGGAAACCAGTTCACTTACCTATGGCACACTTCCA
Organism: Cyrtonyx montezumae; assembly: GCF_038088225.1. Lineage (NCBI taxonomy): Eukaryota > Metazoa > Chordata > Aves > Galliformes > Odontophoridae > Cyrtonyx > Cyrtonyx montezumae. Next base: position 16,479,767 of record NW_027072078.1, on the reverse strand, counting down.
TTGATCCATCCCAGAGACCTCCATTCATTTGCCTCTCTTCAATACTCTTATAAAGAATGTATTTAACAAAACCAAAGCCAGAATCAAGATGTTGGGGCATTTAGACAGTACACATTGTCAATACAAAAGCTATCTATCATGATGAACACCCAAATACCAGAAACTTGAGCTCAACTGTCATAAGCATGCCACATAATTTGATATTTTAAAAGTTGCATTTAATTTTACAGTTATTGTCAGCTTTAGCGTTTCATCAAAGATAGGAATTCTTATAGAATCCCACCCAGTTCCTCCCTCCCACAGAAAACTGTCACAAGATAGAGAGAAGAGTTTTTAAACTCAAGAAGTTGCCAGCTCTCAAAACAAACCAATGTATATCTCACAACAACTGATGTTATCTTCAAGCTGCAGCCGTGGGATGCATATTAGGAAGAGATTTCCAGCTTTATCTGAAGGAAGTTTGTCACGATTTTTGATTCCATAGGAATGCTTCCAATCATGAGTGCAGCCCATCGACAAGTAAAGCTACAAAGCAACTCAGGATAACACTTCTTTATTTAAGTGTCATTTAAAGCCAAGTCAATCTCCGGACTGAGATCGCTAACAGAAAAATCTGGCAGAGGTATATGACGCAAAAGAGTAAAACAGAGAAGGACAGAAGAGCATGTGTACCCAGGTAAGGGCTAGAAAGACATTCTTCAGCTCCTGGAGAAATACAGAGGACAAATTATCACAATGACAACAAAGCGTGACAGAGGGAGCAAACAAAAGCTAACTATTAATACAGTATCATTAACTCTTCCTCTGAGCATCTTCCCAGCTTCTAGACAGAACACTGTCACTACATTAATCCAGGAGTACTCATGCAATACTAAATCACTTTGCTTATCATTTGTTTTTCTTGTCTCTATTATTTCTCTTCCATTATGGAAACAAATACCCAAACAAACAAGTACAAATTTTCTTCTTTTCTAGTATCAGTATTCAGTATTAAAAAAAAAAAACCCTTCAAGTCTCTTGTTAATATGGTACTTTGAATTTCCTTCATCAACACGTTCTAGAAGACCCACTACTTCCTCACTGCATTATCACGCACATGCGCACCACCCTGCTCCAAAGTCCCTACAAGCATTTCCATCTTTTTCTTTTCCAAATAATGCAATGGCCAGCTGTGCTCTCTAAGACATCTTGGAAAGCTGACTGACATCGTATCACAAATTTCACTCCAGCAGGCATGAAGCCAGCCTGCAAGAAACTGAAACTTCAGAACACATGGACAGAATAGACACGAGACTAAGAAACTCTAAGCCTTGTGTTTCTTTCTTAGATGAGTGCCACTTAGGACATACACAGCAGAAGTGAGGATATAGATTTATGACATCTTTCATCTCTTGGCACTCTGTGGGCAAGCCACACACCTGCCTGGGTTGCACTGTTCAAAACCAGAGCACCGAAGCAGCCCAAAGGCAGACTTTGCACCAGTACCCTGCTTCCCACCCAGCTGCCCTCTGCAAGGATGCTGCAAAATAGCAGCTTAGCTTCCCTAATACGTGTAGAATGGACTTGAGGCAATGAAACAATATGTCACTGGGAAAATAAATAAATAAATGAAAGCATGAAATCTTCTTTAGTATCTGAAATCAGAATGGAAGCCACGTTGTTATGATATGGAAAACAAGTAAACAAGGAGAGTCTCACGGGCCTATTAAGCTAGCTTTTATACTTGGGAAAATTTTAATGACAGAAAGCTAAGCAAAAAGCAATGCACAAGAAATTCTAGAAGCCTTTTGCCTGGACTAGACTAACGATTCCTTTCAACATACTGAGGAAAAGTTAGAGCAGTTTATAGATTAGTTTAATTAATTATTTTAATTTTTAAATGTAACTTCTCTGTTGAGCACAGGCCTCTTAGGGGCATTTCTCCTGACCAAAAGGCTCAATAAAAGAGCCTGGGGATAAAATTCAAGAACACTGAAGCCCACATCAAGCAGCTGTCATATTGAAGCCTCTATACTGTAGATTGTGCTGGTAAATATTTCTATTCCCCTTCCTAAGCAATGTATGAAGGCATAGTATTTAAATGTTATAATTGCTGGCAATTCTAACTTGAAAGAATATTTTCTAGTGTTAGTACCACATCCTTCCCTTCCTTCTTAACAAACAAGTAAATTACATTTTCTGGTACAATGAAAACTGCAGGAGCTGTGGTTTGTAGCGTGCACTCTTACACCCGAAGGTGATCATGGCATGAATAACAGAAGACAGAGCCAGCACCCACCAATTACAGCTCTCTACTCAGATCAGAGTGCTCACTTAAAGGAAAAAACACTGTGATGTTTTTTTTGTTTCCTCTTTTTTAAAAACACTCAGCCCATCTTAGAATTCTTTGTTGCAAACTTCCTTATAACATTTTGCCTAAGACAGGACAGCATAACAGAACTACCTTCAATCAGGAAGAATGAGAGGTTATGAGCTGACTCTTAACAGCTGTGTTCCGCTTTTGAAAAATCCCTGGCTGAAGTCAGCTACCTGTAACCACACCTGGAAAATCCTCACAGTTTAAAAGACTGAAGTGCCTGCAGACTACACAGACATACACAAACTACACTCCTCTTCTTCCCTTAAAACAAACAAACAAAACACACGTTGTCCAAAATGACATGCTTAAATACATAATCCTGTGCTTAACTTCAGCTAGTGATACTGCAGGAGTTTGGCTGATCCTACCAGGGAAGATGCATAAAACTGCAGCAGAGCACCTGCTCAAGTTAAGCAAGAGAAACATATGCGTTGAAAAACTGCTGTACAGCATTGTATATTAACTGACTGTATACAAATATTACAGCAGTGTACAATCTGTAGTGCTCTAAAGTTTGAATACAGTATTATACAAGTTTACCTTATTCTTTAAATGGTTTTCATCATTTTATACAGCATTCGCCATTGTATATGCCTAATTTTCAATACTTAATCAACAGGCTCACAGATTTTACTTTTATATTTTATTTTAATTTTAAAATAGGATATAAAAACTATACAGATGAAAACATGGTCTGTTCCATTAAAGAATGAAAAGATATTGTAAATACTATGTTTTCTATGACACCATCCAATCACTACCTACCTAATGTTACAAACACCTTAAGCCAAAGCAAGGCTTATTTGGATTAGGAACAGGATACAAAACGGAATCACAGAATGCTGACTCTTACTCACTGACCTGTTACAACCAAGTCTCATGCAACTCTTAATCACCATCTGCTCAATAGCATTCAATGCCTGTAAAATAGTACAGTGTGTTGCAACATTGTTGAGGTAAATACATTAGACACTGTACTCATGTGAATACTAAACACACACAAAATCAACAAATATAGAAAAAAGAGCAGCTGATCCAGAAGAGCCTATTCCTATCTTCCTCAACAACTAGCAATGCCACTTCTGTGTTCCAGACAGTCATACGTATAAGAATGCCAACACTGCCAAGTCTGCTGCCAGAAGACCTACCAAGGACTAGAGACTGAGCTGCTTCACTCAAGATGAGGGGCTTCCAGGGCTGAGGAGCATCACATGGGTAAGATAAAACTTCATACTTCCATTCCCTGGGGTGCTACCTGCTCTCTCCTGATAGAAATTCAAGCACCAGGCCTGTCAAGATAGCATCTGCTGTAATATTCAAGCCGCATTAATTTGGAATGCAGAAGGTATATTTCCCTCTTCTCTTAGAGAGGGCACGTAGCCCACATCTGCCCCCCACACCACAGTCAAAATGACAAAGGTAAAAAAAAAAAAAGAAAAATAAGACTATTTTAAGAGTTTAAGCACTCTGCAAGGAACCTAATTGATTTCAGTAGTGTTTGAACACTTAGCAAATTGTGGTGCTCACTATCTTGATTATCTGCATACATGAACTGCTAAGGACCTGAGTAATCCAGTTAGGATATCTAACACGGTAATTTACTGTAATTAACTACTTCAAAGGTGACCTTTATTAAACTACCTTAAAAGATTCTACACAAGATTCTTATTTGAGCACTAAACAAAACATTGGTATCTCAAATTATTTCTTCATATTTCAGACTTTCACTGTACAAAGCAACAGCACAGCTATGATGAGGGAAAGTAACAGGGAAAAAAAAATACTTGTAAGCTCACAAACCCTGGCACCAGTAAGAATTAGATGGTGATGCCGTGAAGCACAATTATCTCTATGCCCGTGAAGCACAATTATCTGTGTAGATTAACCTAGCCCTTGGACGGTGGCAAGATCTTTATCAGATTGGCCAGCCCAGTTGCATTTACAATCCACTTCGCTATCAGAGTAAGTCTTATGCACAATTCAGTCCCCATAGCTCTCTGACAACATTAATATCACCTTCATTCCCCAGAGAAGCACTTATCAAATTCCAATTTGTGCCCTTCAAGTAGGGTGCCTGTGGGCTACGGCACATTTACTTTCCCAGAATTGGTTAAACACTGCCCTTCCACCTAGCAAGTATTCATGACTTACAAGGTGTTTACTCTTCAGAGCCAGCCCAAAGGGAAATTCAGAAAGAACTTGGAAGAGGAGTCCCCAGCACTGCACCTATTTTACAGATCTTATAGCTCCATCTAGCTCTGCATGAAGGAAATCACTGAGCCATATAAGAAACTGCAAACTCAAAACCAAGAAATCCCAGCCATTTCTCTCTCTCTCTCAAACTTGATGTAGGAGAGCGGTAGCTGTAGATATACTAGTTCTTAATAGGCACTGTAGTGACCCCTTTTTAAAAGATAAATAATTCAACCCTTTTGTAAATGTATTTTGATTCTCCATCATAACCATAAGCACCTCCTGCTCAGTTACACAGCTGATGAGTAGCACAAGAGCATTGTCAATGGAGAGATTATGGAGGACATGTAACTTCTTGATCCAAACTACCTGTCTTTGTCTCACTCTTTCACTGGCATTACAGCTACAGGATACCACCAGAGGCCTCTGGGAAATGCAGGCTCCCATGCAGGGGCACAGAGGTGGAGCTGGTATGCACGAGGTTGCTGCAGCTGCTAGGGATGCCCAAAGCCAGGGCCTGCTGCAGCCGAGGGGGCCAACAGCCCTACAAGGAAGGTCCCTCACCAGAAGATAAGCACTTAGGAAAGACATTTGTTCAACAGTGCTAAACAAAGAGATATGCACACACTCATCCTAGGACAAATACCAGGTCATAATCCCCTCTCTGGGAACAAAGGTTCACTCTAGTGCCTACACTAATCCACAACTTCTGTGCTCCATCTGAAGTAGTATCACTGACTGGAGTGAAAACACATGCAACACCTGAATACTTAAGAATATTTATAAAATATATTCTGTCAACTTTCAATTTTCCCTCAATTTATGTTGATGCTTATTTAATTAACAGCATAATTTCAACTGTTTAAGCTTTCCTATTAAAGATTCTTCAAGTCCTCAGTGCATACTTGTGTCAGATTTGCCTGTTGCAAGGGAAAACTGCATCCATTTCACAAATCAAGATCTCCAATGCTTTTGTTTACTTTTTAATAAATAAAAAAAAAGAATAGAACACTAAGTAACTGTAGTAGAACACACTGTAGATAACTAGACTTTGCCAGCTACACAGCAAACAAACCACAATTTCAAGTACTGTTCACATACAAAATTAAAATCTCTTCATTTATTCTGAGTGCAATTTTAATTCTTTTTATTTTTTAAAGGTGTAAGGTTTACTTTTTCAGCAAATCTTCAAAAGCTGTGATGTATTACAACTGTTACGTCTTAACAAAAGAAAAATAGAACTATTAGAATAAACTAACATCTTGAAGATGAGCATTGTGATTTTTATTTTTTTCCTAATTAGCAAAATGAGTTTCTTTATCTCCTTTTAACAACCATTACTCTAGGACTCTCAATCAGAAGCAGATTGGAATATTCTTCCCTCTCCTCTTGTGCAAGAGCACTGAACAACCATAAGGAAGCAAAAAACAGTAAAAAAAAATTCCCAGTTTTATTTAGGAAATTAAGTTCCTTTAAGAAAAGAAAGCCTCCAACAGTATTTTATGTTTCACACAAGCTACCCCACACATACAGTGCATCTTCCCATAATTGGGGTAATCATTTTAAATATCACAGTATCAAGCATCTCTGTCACCATTGGTGAAAAGGTTTGAATCACGGGTAAATTGCTGATATTGGACCACTGTACTAGAATGATGCATAAAGCATTAAGAGGGCTACACTGGAAATTTATAATCTTCGCATAAAAAATATGGTGGTTTTTTTTACCATGTATTACTCTCTTTCAGAGAGTATTTATGTTCTTGTTACTTCTCATGCTTCTGGGATGCCATGGTTGCAAAAAGTAGTAGGTGTCATGCAGAAATATTCAAGCCCAAGACAGATATTGCATCTTCATGGTCACCAAAGAGGAACAGCAACTAAAGGCTGCAGCAACAGCTGAGCCTGCCATTAACATCCTTATTAACCAGGGCCAGTTTCCAATACGGAAGTGCTCACATCCTGGAGATGAAAAGATTTTTCTCTAAATTTCCACCTGATCTTCAAGCATTTCAGCTACTTTCTGCAGATCACCTAGAATCTTTTGTACCAGTCTGGTTCCCACCCCACCATGAGCTGGTCGCTGAGGAAGGTTGCTCACTTCCCCAGAGAGGCGATCCTGCTGAGCAGCACAAGCTGCTGAACCACACCAGTGCTTCAATGCCATGATACCACTGCCACATGGCAGCAGAACGTGCTGCAGGAAATCTGCCAGGTGCTGGGGAAGAGGGGTTCCCTTGGGTCATTAGAGCGTAACGTCTTACTCTAGGGCAAAGAGATTTTGCTTGAAGATTAGCGAGGAATACAAACCTCCTCCTTGCTGTGCTATGGAGACATGACAAGTCTCTGAAGTGTGCTTGTGAACAATCCCTGGGAAGAGGAAGCACACTTAATGAACTGAGTTTAGCTAAGCCAAATAAAAGAAATAAGATCTTTGCAAATATCAAGAAGTCACCACTACTAAATTTCACAGCACCACAGAGCTCCTATCCAAGCAAGCATCTATTGTGAATTCAACTGTATTCAAGAAGGAGGGCTTTTACTACCACACCCTGGGCTGAACAACAGCAGCTGGGCCATTACTTCAGCATGACAATGGAGTCTGTTTCACACCCAGAAACGTTACCTACACACAACTACATACTGCTCCTGGTGCTGCAACACACCTCAGCAGCAGCCTAAGTCCAAGAGATGCTCTCCCTTTAGTGGCTGCCACTTATACGAGCCCAGGGGGCTGCACCTGTGCCCACTCCTCCTGGCTGGGTGGGGAGCATAGGTGCAAACAATTCACATGTGCTCTGTGTGCCAGCCACACCCCTTCACCAGATGCTCAATCACCACTTCAAGTCCTGACCTAACTATTCCCCCTGCAGAAGAAAAACAAAATCTGTGAGTATTTATTATAGAAAAGCTTCTTCACAGAAGTTCTACACAGTCAGTGGTAACAACTCAATTCAAATTTTCTGATTAATTTTCTTTCACCTTGCAGAGATTACAAGCCCTTCCATATTTGACCATTTTCTCTATGGGATCCCAGGAGAACAGCTAGGCTTTCCACCTCCTTCCCCCCATGGTCACATATCTTTGCTAAGCCAAAGGTAACAGAAAGGTTCCCAAGTACTTCAAGAACTACACAGTTTTGCTTAGCCTTATAAACATAAAATATTGATGTTTTAATGATGTTTATTTCTCCTCATAATAGATATCTTCAGAGCATTTTATCTCATCTGTTAACACACGAAAAATAACATACTGCTAGCAGAAATATAAAATGTCAGCCTGGATCTGCCGTACAAGAAAATCTAATGGGACCCAATCTGAAGATATTCAAGAGAGATAAGGGAAGACATGGACAGTCATTTTGTTTCCTTAATCACAGGGGAAGTTCTCTGCAGGATTGCCAGTACCAAGAGCATTCACCATGTGCTAAAAACTTTGCACACTCTGTTACACTCTGTGTAAGTCCAAAAAATACAGAAAAATCTGCAGAAAGCAAGCCACCAAAGGATTTTCTTATGCAGAAGATATTCACAATTGGCTATCTGCATACTACTCAAAAAGCATCACAAATTCACCCTTCCTCCTCCCTCACATCAGAACCAAGAGAAAAAAAAATATATATATATATATATATATAAAATGGTGCAACATCACTTGCTGATCCATTATCCCTTTTTATTCATAAGTATCATTTATATTTGAGATCTAAAATAAACATTTTACTCTGCAAGTTCTCAACTTCTGTTCATACCCTCATGACTATGCAAGTCCTGTACACTGCCTCTTGTTCAAATTGTTTGCTTCAATTAAAAAAAAATAATCTGTTCAATATATCATTCATCAATTTCTTGCCCAACTGTGTGTGGTATTTTGCAGCAGCGTTCCCTTCTACATGTGCTAGTCTATGCATTCCTCTGATCTGCTTACCCTAAGACGACGCTGACCCTCTCCTCCACCTCTGCACGCTGTACAAAGATGACAATGTTGTTCAAACACAGTTCAGACCTAAGAGTCAATTTGTTATTTCTGAATTAAAAAAAAAAAAAAAAGAATGCTCACTGAAAACCTTTAAGATTTTCATAATGCCATAGTCTAAGAGAATATTATGTAGCTTTTATTGTTTGGTTTGGTTATGTTTTTTAAATAAGGACAAATATTTGACTGAAACTACCATTGAAGTTCAATGTGTATTTCATCAAAACAAATAACTTATACTTAAGAATTAACAGGACACTGACAACATCATAAATCATGATTCAGGCTGGACTGTGTTAGGCTCCATGTTAATCTGCTTAAAATTCCTGACTTTAAAGAACGAACAAGGGCTGCATTACAGGCTTATAACAAGGTTAAGCTTGAGAGGTTCTATTAATACCCTCCCTAAGGCTACCAGGAAACTCCCTGAAGCAAGCAAATTTTTGGCTTTGCTGAGGATTACCCTCTAGGGTAGTTTGCTCTGGCTGCCCAAAGGCAAGGAGTTTATCTCACGTCTGCAACAGAAGCCAATCCCCTTCTGGGGCACATAATCTGAAATGCTCATCAGGAGTTACAGATAGAGCAGCAGTACAAATCTGGAATTCTGCCCCGCTCACTCTCTGTATCCCCCACATAAATTAAGACTTAACTGACTGTCAAGCATCTGATTCATTTGTGAGAAATAACAGTTTTATCTGCCTAAATTCCAGACACTTAAAAGCATACCTGAAGCCCTTTAAAAAAAAAAAAGTGGTAATTTGCCATAATGGATCCACGATAATGGGTACTACACACTGCTAGTGTACTAATGCATTTCCCGATGCTGAAAGGGCAGAAGCAAAACCAGGTTGATCTTTAAGCAGAGCCTTTTGCTTTTCTTTCTTTACATCTGTGCCTCTTTTGTGTAACAACTGCGAAACTTGGAATTTTATCAACCCAGCTGCTATAGATATCCAACTCTAAACAAACCTGACAATGAATGAACAAATGTACAGCTAAATAGAACTAAGCATAATTTTATTTTGGATTGCTCAGGTCACTGCCTGAACTGTAGACTTACAGAAAAACAGCTCCAATATAACTTATTTCAGCAGGGATGTTGGCAAAGCTCAGAGTAACCAGAGTCAGCTTCCAAAGGCTGTAAATAAAACAACAGAGCACAGTCTATGTGCCTTGGCCAGACAGGAGACATGTCAGCTGACAGTTCAATCACTGTTTGGGGAGGTTCCATTTAGCAAAGCTGTGATTAGTAACCGGGTGGCAGAGAAAAACAAGGCAGAGAGGACATGTGTAAGTACTTCAAACAACACAGTAGTTATAGTGTTGTGCAGGAAGCTGGCGGCGGCAATTACAACCACGTTTACTTCCCCTATGCAATAAGTCTCAGGTTCAGCTGAACATCTCCCAGCAGCCCATGACCAAGCCAGCTTTCAGCAGCACCTCACAGCTTCCTGACAGCAGCCACTCACTGCTGGTTGTATGTTTTGTATTGTTGCAGTTATTTCCTTTTTATTTTAAAGTGAATACTGCTATCTATGACTTTCCTTGCTTAATTGGTTAGTTCTATCTCATGCTTAAGGGCTCAGGTTTTTAGCAGAGTTTCTAGTATTTTTTCAAGAATAAAATCATGCTAGCACTTTCTCAGAAACTCAGACAGGCTTTTTTGTTCTAATAATAGCTGAGATGTTAGAATTGCGTTCATAACGCAAAGAACTTGATGCTACAGACCACTGCCCTAACTGCCTGGCTTTCAAGGAGCTCACAGAACTGTGCTCTTGGTCCTCTTAAGTCCATTTAAAAAACATTTTTGCACCAGATGTATTAAAGATGTGTAACACACGCTGCAAGTTCTCTTAAGATGCAGTACAATTATACACATTTATCAGGGAAATTAAATACTTCCTAGTTGTTTTACTCTTTAAAACTACCTTTTCTAGTACAAAAATAGTTAAGTGCAATGAGAATGGAGATTTATCATACTGAAGCTGCAGTCTGACCGTGCTGAGCAAGTTTTCCTCTTCTTTCTTCTTACCTTGTAACTGCAGTATTAACTACTGTCTGTTTTAAAAGCACTCAAATCTCCCCAAAGAATTCGCTATTTCTAAACAGCGTGGTACTGATCTGTAGCCTGATTGAAACAGAGAATCATCAGAATGTCTGTATATCCACTACTCAGTAACATTAACAGTGTCAAGAAAGTATCAACATCTCCAAATGCAAAGATTGAACTGCGCAACTTTTTTTTTCTTTTTTGTTTTTAATTCAGAATTATTGTTTTCTTCTCTCTTCATTGAATAGCAACAGAGAAAATCCTTCCATACATTTTAGGGGGTGGTTACCTCCTTAATGTTTCTATTTACAGTGTTTTGGAAGTTTCATTCTATTTAAGACAACCCCAAACAGCCACCATTCATTCGTGGTTCAACACTGCTTTAGTCCCCCTCCACAGGAGAGCTGCTGGCTTCCTCAGCCACCCTGCAAAGTCCCACAGTGTGTGTTCTACTGGGAAGCAGCTACACAGAACACACCGTGGGGCAGCATCTGAAACCCTTAATCTCATGCTTTCTTAAAATGTTCTTAACTCTGCTTCCTGGAAGAATATTTGTGAGACTTAGTTTAGATTAATTCAGAATGTTCACATTGAAATTAAATTATATGCACAACTTAAATAAGTTAGCACTTAAAAATGGAATAATTAGAACTTTTACACAATTAAGAATACAGACACTCTAGGGAACTGTCTGTCTGCAGAATTACTCCTTGTCCCTGCTACATTAAGGCACAAGCCATAGGTAAATTGACTTTGCCCTCTGGGAAATGTAATGATCCCCAGAAATTCTCTGCTTAGATTGAAGTCAACTGTCAAGCATTAATTTCTCACTCTCGAAATGGGGTTCTGCTTCAGCATCCCCTTTCTCTGATGACAAGTTAATTCTTAAGATTTCAGTCTTAGAAACAATGTGCCAGGGCCAGAGCGCTACAGGAATTTGCCAGGTTCAGATAATTTCCTATTAGAAGAAATTTTAACGCCACTCTACTGCAGAAGTACTACTCTTTGTTTGCAAGAGCGCAACTAAAGCTCAGGACAGGTTTTGTTTTTTCTTCATGAATTGCAGTAGCAATAATTAATACCTGAATTTTACTGAAATGTTGCATAATCAAACAGAAGGAGTTTGTAAACTGTAGGGACAGTGCTGTCACCTAACAGCACAGCAGCGCCAAGCAAAAGACCCTGCTGACATTTCAAAGTGGTGGTGTTTCAGCAGAATTCACAGGAGTTCACAGCTGCTAAGCATTTTCAATTTTGAATGCTGTGTTTTCATTCATTGTTGCCAGCTTATTGTTTTCATAACCACTGTTTTATCAGCGGTTAAAAGAATAAAGAAATTTAGTTCAGGTTCACTGTCTGCTGAGCTGTGTTTGTCAGACTGTCAAAAAGGATGTTGAATGTAACGGGAGACAGAAAGCACACTGGGAACACTTACATAGGAATAACTGAAGTGAAATTTCCAATTCGTTTCACACACAAATCCTTTTATTCAAAGTCAATCTAATCAAACTGTTTCAAAACTGAGCTCGGTACTACATTTTAAGATTGTAGGTTCTATTCCAACTTTTCAAAGCAATATGGTTAAATATGAACCAAACTATTTCATGATTTCTAATGACTCCATGTAACAAACAAAAGAGATCCCCTGGCAACAAAACCTCCACAGAAATGTACTTCTTCATGACCTAAGATCATGGAAGCTGTCTTCACCCTACTGATAACCTTTTTTCTCAACTTGCAAGTGCAGCTCTGAGTTGGAAACAAAATCTTTTCAAAAGACGCTGGATGTGTATTTTCTCTAATGCACCAAAAACATGACATTTTGAGTTAAGTGACACTTCACCTTTCAGTTTCAGCTTAAAATTCAGCTAGCACTGAAATGCACATCTAGTTTTGCTCTGAGTTGACATGGATTTATGCAGAACATTTTAGAAGCTGCAGAGCAATTCCAAGAGGCCACAAGCATAGTTTGAGGCAGCTCAGGGAAGCTGCACTGATGCCCTGAGTCTTGCTCCATGAGGTTGGTGGCCGTAGCCTTCAACATGAGCTGTTGGTGGGGGCTGCAGGGCCAGCTCTGAGCCCAGCACCTGCTGGGCAGTCCCATCATGTGTCACACAAAGGTGGTGACATGTAAGCCCTACATCCACACACAGCCTCATTCCAAGCCACCAACCTGGAAAGTTGATTATCATCACTCTGTAACTAACCACACAATTAGCACAGAGCCAACAGCATCAGAAGAAATCCTTCACAAGACTAAAATGCCTAAGAGCCCCTCTTAAAGGGTTTTAAGAAACTTTATTAAATCTTTAATTAAAGTTTAAAATAAATCTGTAATTTAAGATATTCAACGTTATTCACTTTATATCTGCCCAAATTACTTATTTTTTCAAGGCATTTGCTCATTCTATCTAAAAAAAATTTCATTAAAATTCATCCTTCATCACTAAGCACTCTCCTTTGAAGACCCATACAGCAGCCAGCAGTACCCAGCACACCCAGGGCTGCCTATGGCACTCAACCCAGCTGCATGCAGCTTGCTGTATGGCTCCAGCTCCCTGCGGGAAATAAGTGGCCATGCCTACTGTTGGTTTTATTAGTTTGGTGAATAATTACTCTCTCATCTTATTTTAGTCAAATGAGAAGCAACTGCAAAAGTGCTGCCACTTGATGCTTTTTTCCCTTTTTCTCAACAGCCTTCCATCAGCCACCCATCACACAGTTTAAAATAATTCTCCACGCAAGCTGTCAATAAAGCGCACTATCTCAAGCGCTATAATTCAATTACGTCCATTTAGGAGAATACTGCTTAGGTTTGTTCGTAAAGCAAAGAAGACAAAACAATGCAATCTACTTCTAATTTCACAGCACATAAATTAGAAACATGCTTTTAGATTTCTTGTTTCTCTGCTGACACTGACAATGTATTTAAAGATTAAGTAGCCACCCAGAGGTTCTGACTACTTTATAACTCTAGAGACCTAACTAAATTCAAAAGGCCATGAGAAAAATAAACGCTGATATTTACATTTCTGAATTATGCTGATCATGGCAAGGAATCTCTTGGCAATCCCAGCAACATACCATAAAACTTTTTGAAGTAATAATTTCAAAGTATTTTCAGTCTTCACAGTGAGTTATTCTAATATTAAATTTCCTATGAAATTAACATGACCTCTGGAAATGCAGCATCTTAAATTTTATTACTTCAGTTATTTAAATTCCATATACCCTGCTATGCTTTATGTATTATTCCTAACAACTGAAGAATATTAGGAAGTTAATTTCTAAACTACTGTTTTATTATTAATGTTACTCCACAAAAACCAGAGGAATTTAAGTGCAAATAAGGTTATCTATGCAAGCCTCTCTGACAATCCTGCACTAGGTGGGTAAGCCCAAGCACGGACCCTTGACTCTCACAGGACCCCACAGTGCTGAGCCCTTCCCACAGCCCCCTACGTGCCAGGAAGGAGGGAACTTGCCCATGGGCACCTGGCCTCATACATTAAGAAATTTGTGTAACAGTGTTGATTTCCAGTTAGCCACCTAAAACTGAAAAAGTCTCAGTGGAAAGACATGCCACCTCTTGCCCATCTACCTACAGATGTGTACATGGCACAGCAGCTGCCTCACTGACACAAGGTGCCTGACACCTTGTAGGCAAGCACTGAGGCTATTTCTAATACTAACAACATACTTGTGCTACGACAGTATTGTTAAACCTGATTATATTTCTGAAGTTAAAAATTACAGCACAGTGGGGACTTAACATTCACAGCAAAAACACCTGATTCTGAGAACAACTCATCCAAAAGAAGCATCAGACAGAAAACTAATGAGGAAAAGCTAAGATGAGGCAATTAATTCAGGAGTTGCAGGAGTTCCAGGCTTAAGTGCACTCTCACTGGATGAATGCAGCTGAACTCGTGTATTGCTACGTAGACATAGTTGCTGGATAAAGACTGTGATTTAGAATCTAAATAGATTTCACCAGTGAGTTTTGAAGCTGATAACAAGCACGCAAGGATTACTTAACCGTATCCAAAAAGCCCTTCACAGTTTAGTGCAAAACTACTTTTTAAAGTTGTCTGTTCTGTACCATGGAGGATGGGGTTAACCTTGGGCTCAAGACTGTGCCACTAGTGTTTTTTCTCTGAAGCCCTACTGAAATGTTCAAGATTTACTTTTCCTTTGCCAAGCCTAACATTTCAAGTCTTAACCTAGTTAGTTGGGATCTGGTTTATCTACTTATTAAACAGGTAACAGCCAGGAAAGCTTTTGCAGCTACTGCCCAGGACAAAGACCTAGAGGAGGGCTCTAACCAGAATGGCTGCTGTTAAATTCTGTTTGCTCCCTCATGTAGCACTAAGGGACTTACCCACTGGCACTCCAATCCAATTGCCTCCCACACAGCACTGCTGGCCTTCCTAAATCAATTTTTATCTCTTGCTGAGTCTTAAACTCACGCTTTTCACTGAAGCATTTAATTCAATGCAAGTGTTAACTCTGATCTAGAGGGAGCAGGGCAGCAGGGAAGGGAAGAGCATCACTGGCAGAGCACCAGGTTACTTATCAGCAGAGAAGGAAATAGAAGCAGCTTGTCACACAGTGAGGTTCACTGAAAAGCTATTTTCTCTGTATTCTCCCAACACCCCAAAAACACACGCTAGGGAGGTATGTACAAACTTAACCGAAGATAGACTGCTTTATTATTTCCTACCTTTGTCTTGAAGCAATATGATTTGATATGGCATAACAGAGCACAAACCCTTGTACCTTTGGCAATTAAAACTGGGGATGTTTCGGTGCCACAGAGTGGAACACTACAGACACCAAGTCTTGAAGCAAACCTGTAAGGAGACCTTACAAAAAAAAAATCTTACACTTTAATCATACATTTGCCAGTAGCACAAAAATCTAGCAATTCTGGGTACACGGATCTTGTCCTCTGTTAAAAAAAAAAATAAAAAACATTAGCTCAAGCTGTGAAGTCAAGGCATCGTGCTGCTGGTACGAGCAGATAACACACTATCTGCCCTTCCAATTTGAGAATGCTCAAAGTAACACCGCTTCAAAAAAGCTTTGTAATGGATATGATGAGATACACACAGAACTGATGACCAGGAGGCTGAACTAGAGAAAGTACAGAATGATGACATTACCCAAGTACTTCTTGTTAACATTACTTTAATGGCTTTCATAGTTTGATAAGGAAAACTATTAAAATGAAAGGCAAATAAGCATGTATATATATATATACATACGTATTATATGCTTGTCAGCAATATAGAGGCTGATTAGCCGTACTTGCAAGCCAACGCTGACAGGTGCTGCTGATGTGAAGTACATTGCACTCATATGGACTCACTCATCCGCATGACAACGACCAACTAACACAGATCTAAGTACTGCACTCCCAGGAAAGCAGAGAGTGCAGTGGTTACTGCAAATAAAGCAAAGAGCAGTCTCAGACATTTAAGTGTATTTAAAAGAAAAAAAAAACAACAACCTAAGACACCACTATATCTTCTTCCCACCTCCAGCCAGTGCTTGCAGCTGAAGTCAGTGATGCCAGGGGCTGAGAATTATTACTTGCAGTGCTCTGCAATGATAGCTACAAATATGCTGTAAAAACTAAAATGCGCCACTTGTCAAATGGACAGTGTAAGGTATTTCACTTGCCAGAATTGATGGCTATTGCATAAGAAACCAGAATAATGAAACACAGCACAGAGTTACACAAACTCCAGTGGATGTTTTCCATCATGCTTTCCTCTTTTTATCAGAGCATACCTATCTGTAAGGCCTTCTTACCCATCCCTAACAGCACTTTAAAGAGAACACCTGCACATACTAAGTATCAAGCAAAATATTAACTGCTACTGGGGAAGAAAAGTTCATTGTTGTTGTTTTTTGTTTTTAAGATAAACTGTTATTTAATTTCCTTACACAACAGTACTATGCTACTTGGCAAAAGGATGGGTAGTCTTTGAGGAATCAGACATAGCAATTAGTTGTCCTCATTTTTTATCTACCCAGCTGTGGTACTGAACATAATGAAATCCAATAAGAATTTTTTAGTTCAATACTTGCACAACATGCATTACATTGCAGTTACACTTCTTTAGCATTAATTATTTTTACTGTTACGCTTGACTACTTTAAGTACAGAACGGTATGAACTATAGTAAGGGCCCACCCACTCCTCCTCCCCTTTTCTTCACAATGTAACTTTTCTTCAAGGAAAAAAGAAAGTTATATATGCAGAGCATTTTCACAGCATGTAAAAAAACCCAGCATTTAAAGGACTGCTTTTATTTAAATAGCACATGAGCATGACCCAAAATTCATTTTGTCTCAGCTAAAAATGTCTCTGGACAGAAAAATTGTGTTACTAACAAACTGCAGCCTCCCCTACTGCTCCTGGTGCACACTTAATTAACAGGGGAATCATAAGCATATACAAAATTGACTATATCATTCTTCCAGCACTAATGGTCTTCTTAAGGCTTCAGAGAAAATCTGAAATAAATAGCACATTGTTTTATGCTATATTTTATTTTATTATATTATATGCTACTCTGAATACAATGCCTTTTGTTTTGTTGTTGGTTTTTTTAGTACTATAAATTACAGAAAAGACTCGCTGTAATTATGAGGTGTCAGAGCAATCACACTCTCCTACATTCTAAGACTCCTGCTATACATACAGGGTTGCCCCAAAATCCTTTCTGTGGCCAAATTTTCTATATCCAAGATGTGTTTCAAAATACTCTGCCTTCTACCATGAGCCCTTACAAAGCATCATCTGATAATGTCTTCATGCACAGGCCTTACTTTCACAATGCAATTTAGTCAAATGGACAACCTTAAAAACGTGTATTAAAAGGCTTGCAGTATAAGTACATTTATATAAAATGAACTACATAAACACTTGAAAGAAAAAAAAACATCAGGCCACAGAGCCTGCCGGAATTGCAACAGATTGGGGTAGCAGTTCCCCAGCCAGAAAAAGTGGGCAACAAGAAATCCCTGTGAGGTGGAACTGCACAGGTTCCTGCACAACTGCACGAAGTCAAGCACAAGCATGAGCAGTTCTATTGCATAGCACAGCACGCTGCTCACAACTCCTGGGATTTCAAAACAGACAGTTTTACTGAGGACTAATGTTTGAAGAATCCCTGAAGGTGAATCCTTCAAGATAAATTCCACAGGCTTTCCTATGGATTCTCCCTTCCAAAGTGCACGATACACAGTTTATCTCACACACTAAGCTGAAATCCCCTCTCAATTCTACGGTTGTAAAGAAGAGATCTGTATGCAGCTTGGGTCATACCACCAGGAATGACATTCTTTTGATGTGCTTTAAGGTTCTGCTCTGCAGGAATAACAATAAATGTCAAAAAACATTCTTCTGGAATGTAGTAAAATCTTGGTTTATGTCTAAACTATGATTACAGAGTATTAATATCTGAGTATCTTCCTCTTCCAGTGTGCAGATTCACTGTGAGGAGGAGATCTGTGAACAACTGCTTTCTAATCACAGAATTATTAACACAGCACTGGAGTCATTCAGCTCTCTTCCAGCAGAAGGAACCTATTTATTTCAAAATTCCAACATAAAAAAAAAAAAAAGCACTGGCTACCTTGCTATTGTAATCATTTTACATGTTATTGCTACCGCTGAAAAACTGTGAACAAGACAGCTTTTATAGCAACCTTGCCTCACCTGGGATACTGCTGAGCTGCCTTGCGGGGAGCCAGGTCACAGGCAGCAGTCTAAGACAAAGAAACATTTCCCAAGCACAACAACTACATTACAGACTTACTGACTAATACTTGCATTACCTAGATTCAAAATCACTGAAATAATATAGCAGACAACATTGACATTCCTTTTCCAGCAAACGTATAATTAAAGACAAGGAAGATTAAAACTAACCAATTCCAAAATGCTTCAGTTTCACTCAACTGTAACCAAGAAGAAGATGAGGCCTCCATTTAGTGCTGCAAACAGAAGTCATGGACACTGAGATTTATTTTGAAAAATACTGTCACGTTCTCATGCTAATACACACACCCACTTTGACAGGAAGGAATCCCATTGTCCCTAGAGTACTTGTGTACCCCTGCTTGCCATGCACCCTGTTGGGAAATACATTCACATACAGTAACTTAGATAACATCTTACTGTGAGAACCATTAACATTAGTCAGAGCTGCCTCTTGTCCCTCTGCAACAAGTCAGTTCTCTCCTACAGATAAAAACATACACATTACAGGGTTCACTTCTGAAGCACTGTTTTAAAACATCTGGCATTTCACCTGCATGTCAGAACAAGCCTATTAACCCCATTTATTATGTAACAGTGAACATTTAATAATTTTCCTGCACTTTGTATGCTTACTCCAACTACACACAGAAGTCTGAAAAAACCTTCCAAGATATCAACATCAGATTGTTGCATCAGTTCTAGATTCAGCAACATCACAGTAACTGTGAGCATGGATCACTGCTTCCTTCCCATTTATTAGAATGCTACAGAATTACTTCCTTTAAATTTATGCTTATTTCTTGAAAATAACAACTACAAAAATGAAAGGCATAAGAAATGAACATTTTTCACCCAAACCTACCAAGTAGGAAGTCAATTTCCTTTAATTTCATTAAAGCACCAAATTATTTTCAAGAATGCATTTGTGACGTGTTATCCTTTTCACTGTCCCAACAGCTTTCTTCCTTCAAAGGCTGCCAGCTGCCTCAGCACCTCTCCACCTGGAATCAAAGGTCTTATTCTGCAGATCTGAATGTCTTTACTACATTCCATCCAAGTGAGCCAAGTCCCATCAACTTCAGTCTCATTCAAAAGAGAAAAAAAACAAACACTTGTCTACATCATGTACCTACCTTTAATATATATCACAGTCTGAGAACACAGCCTGAAGTGAGATACTTTACTGAAAGGAATACAAGAACCACATCAAGAGAAATGCGAACTCTACCTCATCTTATCCATATCATTAAATTCTTAGAGTTCCACAACTATCAATAAAAAACTTCCCTCACCCCAAAGAACTGCTGGTTATACATGCTACACAATGGAGAAGTTTAAAGAACAATAATGCATTGGAAAAACATACATAAAGCCAAAAATATGGAGCGATAATGTATCTAGTTCATGAGAAACAAATCACTCATAAGATGTAAGAACCTCATAACAGCATTTTTTCATCTACTTCCATCAATCCGTATAAAATTTCTAACCCAGAGCAACATTTGTTAAGCAGCACTGAATCTCTTCTCCATAAACAGAAATTTACATGGGAGTAAAAGCATTTGTGACATTGTTTTTGACAGCTTACTACTTAAACACTTGAGTTTTTCTTAATAGAGTGTAAGCTTATATTGTCAGACGAACAGGAATGAATTGGACAAGAAAGGAAGGAGAACGAAATACCTGTAGTCACACAAAAAAAAAAAATCCTAGGAAAAGCTAAATTCTATGAATGCACCCCAAGGGAACATTGAAATTTAAGAAAACACTGCATAGATCCTAAGCACAATGTAGGCACAGTATCAACCCGAGGCAGCGATACAGCATTTCCAAAAGAGACGAGACTAAACCCACCAGGGTTTTAAACATAACGTGCTGTTTTCTTTTGTAATGAAAGGAAAGGAAGAGCTCTCACATTTCAGAGATGAAACCATGTCTGCAACAGCCTAAAGCACTGCAGAAGATTGCAAATGGGACGTTTTAAGGTTACGGTACTGACAAAATCCTGTCAGTAGCTGTCTAGCTGCAACTGTGAAGTTTGGTTGTAACGCGTGGAGTAGAAATACTACTGAAATAAAACTTCCCAGGTAGCCAGCCACCAACCAGTAATTTGTATGAAGAAAAGCTATCACCAGAGCAGCAATCACAAGTGACTAAACCGCTCCTGAACCCAGCCACACATCAGACACACTGATCAGACACAACCTTCCTTCTTCACGCCATGTGGCTTCGCACTCCGCCTGATCTGAGAAGAGCAGAGGTGCTACACTGAAGCTGCAATACCCAGCCTTCACTTGGTATTTATCTCCAGGGCAGAAAATAATTGGATGTCACACCTCCTAACTCAATTTCATCCTGCTAATTATTCTTCAGTGATATCCTTTTCTCTTCCTCCCCTCATCACTGCATTTTGAATGGGACTAATGAAGTCACTGGTGAAGTTATTTTGAAGACCACTGATAACATCCAGGAACTAGGTATCAGCTCAGAAAATCAGCAATAACCAAAGTCAGACCAATACTGTCGTTTTCAGAGAACAAGCACCAACACAGATCTGAATTTCAAAATTTTGAAGAAGCTGACATAGTCAGACAGCACTGTGGAGAACTAACCAGCAACACAGAAGCTGTAGCTGCCACCACAAGCTGATTTCAATTAAAGAAAGGCAATTCTTGCTTTTGCGCTGCAGCGTTTCCCTCATGCTGCACCAGCTCCCACAGAAGACAGGTTTTGGTTCCTGCTTCTCAGCACAGCTCTCTGGGCCTCACGCAGGGTGAGCAAACCTGAAGGCTTTTTTGAGTCTTTTATGTTATTTAGAAAGTATACTGAAGGGAAAATACAATTATGAATACTGTTCCACAGCAAGCACATACTTGTTTCAGCTCTGACTTTTGGTCAGTTAACCTTAAGATCCAAAGGCACAGCATATGCCACAACAAACAAGTGAGGAACTAGTCTGGAAAACAAGAAGTTTTAGAAAACCGTGAGACTAAGACTGTCATTGCTTACACAGCTGTAATGACAGCACAACGTCTAAATGTTATAATCACTTCCCACACGTACACAAGACAGACAGTCCATTGCACACCACTTGCTTTGGGCTGCAGCTAATTGAAAATGAACTTCCTTTCACCTCACTTTCTAAAGTCACAGATATTATTGAAAATAAAATTGAAGAACTAAAGCTGTTTTATTTGCTATTTCAGCTTATTTCACTCTAAAAAACGTGACTGGTACAAAGTGGATGGGCAGAAGCTGTTTTTGTATACAACAACTTCAGAAAATACAAATTTTCTTCCTTTTTAGTATTGTCTAATGACTCAAGTATTTGAAAAATATGGGAGAAGCCTTCTGGAAAACTATTACTCTTTTCATCAGCTTGTTACTCCAAGTAAAATGCTCAGAACTCTAGTTTTATAGTCTTTCTTCAAAATTTTAGGCACCAAAATTATTAGCCACTGACTGACCAATATTCTTAAAAACAATATATCAAGTCCATAATTTCAGCTAATAACTACTGTTGCTGAGGTTTCTACAGTTACTCATGAAAGGGTCACAACTCTCTGAAACGCAGGCAGTCTCTAATAATAAGCTGCACCACTGCATCCTGACAGCCTTTAATGACTAATTAAGCTAAGCCCAAGCTGCTGGCGTGGCACAGGATCCCAAACTCACTCGTTACGTACTGAAGCAGCAAGCAGAACAACTTCAGGTTTTCAAACATAACCACGGCTTAACATTGTGCTGTTCAATTGCAGCAGCGCTAAGCTCCACAACCTGTACCAAGTGCTCAGCACCTGGCAGCAGAAATCCAGGTGGACCAAAGGATGGAACCGCATCCATAAAGAGATCTCTTGCATAAAAGAGGTACACCTGTACCTCTGAATTGATGCTCTGGTGCTAGCAGGTTGCTTCCCTCCTCTTCCCTCCCCCACTTTACTCTTAACTGCAAAATACCTGGAATGACACAGAAAGACCAGGATCATTAACCATTCCGGATATTAAGGTTGGTATTTTCTTGGGAAGGAAATTAAAAAGTACTGCAGAAAGCCTTTAAGAAAGCAAATGCTTAAATAACTCATTCAGGCAATACATCTAAGAAAACAGACCCTTAGAGTTACATAGTGTATAAAGTAACTTCTTCGAGAGTTAGCAATCCATTATTCGATGCCTTTATTTTCACTATGAAAACTATTTTTTAATCTCCAAATCTCAAATGTGTTTGAGACACAGATAAACTTGTGACAGCACATGCCACCACTGCAAAATGAACTCCTTGCTTCCCTACAAGCTGAGGACTTGCAACTTAGTGTATGTCACTAAGATCCATCTGACCACTTGCAAAGTTAAAGCGATACATACACATTATACCTCTAAAAGGAACTGCAGCAAGTCAACCATACTTCCATTTGTCCTGTTCGGTCCTAGAAACAAAATTGTAGCGCTGTAAACAATAGAAAAATACATTTCAACAGTAGCTCAAATTTGTGCCTATTGTTCAACATGCTGAATTGGCAGCTTTCAAGACAGAATGCCAACTGCAGCAAAGCTACAACTGCATGCTGCAGGATACTATCACCTCTTTGGCTTCTCTCACATCCCTCAGTGCAATCAGGTCAAGGCCAAGTGAATATTACAGGATCTGAGTTTGTTATTTTTTTTCCCCTAAAAACAAAACCAAGAAAGTAATTTCAATGAGTGGTCAGGCTTCCCCCCCTCCTCCTCTTTTTTTCCTCTTCTCTCTCTCTTTAGCTAAAAAAAAAAAAAAAAAGTGAGCTAGTTAAAAAGCTGAAAACAGAACAGTTTTTAACCTGCCAATACTTCGATTTTTAAGCCAATGAGAGTTAATTCATTTCTTCAGTCCTCTGAGATGAAAAGATAAGTTCACTTTGCCCATGAATTGCTTTAAATATTAATTTTTTGCTCACCTACAGGGACTAAATCAAACACAGTTAACAACAGTTACTGTGGTTACAGTGAAGGAGAAAAAGTAGAAGCCATTTAAACCTTAAAACACAAAAAGCACACACAGAAAACTGAAGTGCTGCTTTCAGCTACATGACAAATAAAAACATTTCACAGACTTTTGCAAAAACAAGGTTTGTGATTCCAAATCCCTGAGAAGGTGGGTGTTATTTTTTTTCTCCAATTATTTGAAAGAATTTATAAAATATTTTTATATATTTTTTCCTTATCAGGCCACAACCATATAAATATTAATACATCACCTTTACAAATCACAAATAGTTAATAAACAAAATCAAAATAGTTAATGTTTTCCACATAAAAGTTAGGCCCATGGGGGTCTGAGGAGTGGGAGAACAACAGATACCATTTGTTCTTATCCCGCCAGTAGTAAAATATTAATATAATTTCCATGTGACCATTTTTAATGGATAACATCAGAACACAGGTGTGAAGAGAGAAGCATTAAAAAAATATTTTGAAATAGCATCCTTTTAAACCAATCAGCAGTTTTTAATGATTCTGTAACAACCTGTGATTAACCACTAAGCCACACTATTACAAAGAATAGATTCTCTTATCAAAGGACAGTTTCCTTGCAGCAATGCCTGAACAATTTTTCCTCCACCATCCAAAGAGAGCAGACTGAACCTGGCTACAACCAGTAATTCAAAAGGTCCTGAACCCGACACAACAAAATCAAAACAGAGGAGGGAAACACTGAGCTCACTCTGAAATTAAAGAAATAAATCTGTAAAATTCTAGGATTATTTTAATAGCCAAGATACTAACTAAGGTTGTCTCATGAATGCAACCATTTCTCTCTTGCGTGAGCACTCTGGCTAGTCACATCTACAAATCCTACCCAATTCTAGCAATTTACTTCACAGTAAATTTATTTCACAGTAAATTTATTTCAGATTTATTTATTTATTATTAATGGCAGGATTTTTCCCCATTCTTCAAAAAAATATGCTATATGTTTTTGTTGGTTTTGTTGTTCTGAAAATGAGATTCATGAAATTATCACATATAGTCCTTTTATGAAAAGGTAGAGAATCAAGCATTTAATTGTCATACAATAAGGAATACTAATAAAAAAACAATACAGATGCCTTGCACATACATAACAAAATTTGCTAAAATATTAAAAGCATCTTATAATGGATTCCTATTTTGAGAATATTAAATTAGCAGCCTCTTCTCCCACTTGGCTGGAAGAAAAAGGAGTTTCAGACAACATATCTGAAATTTGGCCTGCTTCTTCTCAGACTGACCTTGCAGTTTCCATGTACACATGGAAGGATGAATACAGTCTAGGGAAGCATAAATATTTCAGTAAACTCTAGGCAAAATTACATGCATCACCAGTCATCCAAGCCTGAAGCTGCACACAGCTATTTCAAGACCTGTTCTCTGAGAGCAAAAGGTTCACCCAATTCCTACCAAAATTCAGCCTTTCACTGACAATTAATAATCCCATTATGTCACCTGATGTCTACCTGTGTTTTATCCTAACACAGCTTAAGAAGTTCTGAATCTGGAATTTTACCACCTCATTAGTCTTTTTTGTTCTACAGACTGAAATGACAAAAACACCAGTTATTAAATGCAAGCTATTGCGGCTATGAGATTACACATCAAGCCTACATTTTTTATTGCCTAATTACATTGAGAATGCACTACTTAGACACCTCTAGTTTTGTTTCTAACGTTAACATGCTTGTTTTGAAGATAAGCCTGCTTTCTCTTCTGCTGTTGTCTGAAGACATATGTAAGGCAAATACTGTCTACTTAAACCAATCCAATCCACTATTTCTATTTGCTAGTTAGAGAAGAAAAGATCCAAAAGTATTTCATAAAGCAACACAGAAACAATTCCCAATTCCACTTATGTCTAACTCTGACAATTTGTCCTGATGTACTGTCACACTTGAATTGATCACCATTTTTTTTTAAATTCTTTTTTAACCTGCCCAAGCAATACACAAAGTCTGAAAGATGTGCATGCAAGTGCATGGTGGAGTTCCAGGTTGCTCCACAATAAGACATTTTACACACTTAATAGAAAGCACAGGAAAAGATGTAGTTTATGCAAGCTGCTTTTTTTTTTCCCCCTCCCCTCTGGAGTTATTTATTGCAATGTAAATTAATCCTAGAGAAAGTATTATTAAATTATTCACACTGCAGTAATAGCTAGTATCCTCAGCTAGCAGATCTCATCCACAATACTCCCTGGCCTGTTGAAATGTAGGTAAATCAGCACATCTTCAAGAAGGACACAAATATATTCTTCTCAGTTGAAAAGTTGAACTATTTATTTCATTATTAGCTTTTCTTTTGCCTCAAGACAACCATCAGGAGCTCTTTCTACTTTTTTTTTTTTAATTCCTCTAGCAGAAAATGCAACCTTCTTGCATTTTCACTTTCAACTGTAACAGGAGATTTAAGAAAAATAGAAAAATATGGAAAAAAATGAAGAAACATTCCTGCTGTAAATTTGAAGCTATCCACGTTTTGCAGCCAAGCAGCAGACAGGGTAAAGGTAGTGAGACTACATGCATTCCACTTGCTTTTCTCCTCCATTGTTAGCCTAAGAGATTCACACCTTTATAGTCAGCAGAACAAATCTCTCTTCTTATTCTTTGTGCACTAACACTGTGTATTAAATGAAATCTCCAATGGCAGAGTTAGCTATTTCAGTCAATAGGACTATTTCCATTTGGTGCAGTTTTCTCTCCAAAAGGAGGTATAAGACAGCACGGTTCCAGAGCAGCTCTGCAGTTTCAGACCACCTGAGTACATGCAGTATGAGAGAAAGGACATTCTTTATGCAGATAAAACACTGAACATCTCCATGCTTTTCGACATGGCTTTTCAAAGTGAGGAAATCTTACGTAAAATGAAAGAAGTAATCAAGTTGGTTTGAGTCATAAAACAATTCAATCGAAAAAGGAGATAGCGTAACAAGAATATCTGTGAGCTTTAGTTACACAAGCACTAAGCCACTGATTCGTTGTTGCAAGAGTTTTGGTCTAAAGAGGTTTAAAGTTTCATCAACCACAAGCAATCCAAAGGAATCCTATGGAGAGTGCCCACATGGGGGAAACTGAAAAGAGAGGAGTACAATTCACAGCTCAGCTATTTTAGGGAGATAATAAAGAATGGAAGATCATGAAAAAAACTTCTCAGGGAAAGCAAGAACCAGCAAGAAACTTCACCCAGCACCCTGCAGCACTGCCTCTAAGCATGATAGCTCACAAGAGAGCAGTAAAACAGAAGTGCTTTTAAAACTGATTTCATCTTGCTATTTAAAATATCATCCTAGGATTAAATCTTCGGATCTTATATTCACTCATCTTCAATTTTAGTGAAAGAGCAATTTCCTTCTAGTCTTCTGAAATTCAGTCTCCAGGTTTTCTAGCAAAAGAGGCAGTAAGGAATTCTTAGGATCTTCTAGAAGTGCTGATTTGCTGCACGGCAATAATTTAGTCTTAAAGCTAACTGAATCCAATATGCTTGTCACCCTTCTTTCTTCAGAAGCGTTTCAGATCACTTCATTCATAACCTAAATCAATGAAGGCTGTATAAACTGAAGAAATGCTTCTTTTTTAAGCAAGTGTTCGTCAGACACTTAATCTGGAGGAGAGAAGGGCAAAGCCAAGAACTCAGGGAAGGCAGCAGGAGGCACGGGCCCCGGTATGCCAGCATCTCCTCCCCAGCAGTGGCACGCTCCCTGCTGTCACAAACAGCATCTCCCAAAGCTGCAATTAAGCCCAACGTCCGCTGGAGAAGACCAAAGCTCTGAACTACTTCATCACTGCTAATTTCTAAAACTCGCAGAAATTAATTTGAAGGATGAAATTAATTATGAGCAACCCAAACATCAGTTAGCTTCTGTACAGAAGAGATCAAAGACCTTCATTAGCTTACTGTTATCCTTGAAAGTTTTTAAGGAATCTCTCTCACAAATAACCCAAGTTCAGCAAAATACAAATCAGCCTTTGTAACGAATTCCAATTAAGGGTCCTCCTGATAGCTCTTTCAGTCAGTGCTATTTAAGTGTTGAGTCAACAGCTTAACAGACTGCACCAGGAAAACAGCATGTGTACCCCAAAGGAGCGGCAGGAAAAGCCATCGTGTAATACCAAGGCATCTACAAGAAGGAAGAAGAAAAAGCTTATTTATGACTCAAAGAAGTTTGACAAATCCCTCTTTTCAGTGGCAACGCTTTCTTCATCTGACCTGCACATGAAAGGAGTGTCTGTAGAGGGAAGGTAGAGAAAAGACAACGAGCAGTTTCCATTTAAAGCACTGGAGATAAGAAACCATTCAATTCCCCAGGGCTATCCATACACACAAAAAGAACAAGCATGCGAACAACAACAAAACAAAAACAAAAAGCCCACAATCTACAGACATCTCAGTAGAACCTACAAAGGAAAAGCAGGGTGATTCTCTCCTCATTTTCTCTGAAAGAAATTCCCTCAAGTGACTTCCTTAGCATCAGATCTAATGCTTGAAGGTAGCCAAAGTCCATCCAGAACTAGATAAAAATCTACCATGACAAGATTAAATTAAATTAAAATACTGAGTATTCACTGTCCCAGATGGATTAAAAAGCTCAGTTAGTCTACGGGCTGATTCGTTTTTCTACATCAGATGACTTGAGGTTCCAGTGCCTACGCATGATCTGTAAACTACTGGTTATTCCCATTACTCAAACTTAAATTTCAAAAGGACTACAAAAACTATTTTCATGCACAATTTCAGCAAGCTCTGAAAATCCAAAAGGTAACTACCACCAAAAAGGTCATCAGGCATTTCCCCATCCACACAGCCTCTTCAGGTCCAAGGACGGTACCAGCCATATTTTTGGCATGGACAGACTAAATGATTTGTTTCTGGTGGTTTGAGTTTCAACAAACAGAACTGCAGAGAGAAGCGACTGTCAACTAAAATAGAATCTATTATAATACACACACATCAGTTTGTCACAAAAACTGCTACAGATGCACGCAGTGACATTTACAACAACACGTGCCTATCACAACGCCGACTGCACCAAACAAGAACGATGACAGAACATGGGAAGGACCAGGCAGGGTGTGCAGAGACCCACAGGCCCAATATATCAGTGCTTCAGAATGCACAAGGAGCTCCTCCCTGCTTAGGCAGGAGACTGAATCGAAAAATCACAGGCTGTAATCTTAAGGAGAGCTTTGCAGTCAGTATTTCACACCACTCCAGCACTCCTGGCTGATCACCTGATTACCTCATTCAGGGGAGAAGTGAGCAAGAGGCAAAAATATTTGCAAGTCCCAGAGATGTTATTTGACACACCAAAACCTAAAATAAAATTGAAAAAACGTGTATTTTGTGCAGGGAGAATGCATCCTGTAGACAGACACAGCAGTAGTTATCCCTTTGACCCAATTCTCAAACTAAGGATATTGCTGTTGAACAGTGGAAAGGATAAGTAATTTCCATGCTAAGTGCACATTTGTGCTGCTACTGAGAGAAGAATAAAATCAGAAAAGCCCAATGGCAATTACACTACAAACAGATATCAAGGTCTATAGCAGACTGATAAGCCCCCAGACACAATGAACTTTGCCTACCCTGTATTTCAACAAGGTGAGGACACCCAAGGGGATTTTCTCTTTTCCCTCCTTTGATGGAATTGAGTAACAATAAAGAGCTTAACCCACTACTTTCTAGTAAGGAAAGACCACAAAAAAAGTTTGATCTTTGACACAAAGCAAGGTTACTTAGCCTTACAACTTTAACATTGTCCAGGAGAAAAGGAAACATAAAACACAGTTCAGTACCTCAAATACAAAAAATAACGGAGAAAAATCATAAGACAATCGTATACACAACAGCTGATGGTAAAGGTACCAAACAAAATCATCTTCCTATAACAAATAGAGGCTCACTTCCACTCTCCATGTGCATCACCGTTCCAATTTCTTATTCCTGTTCTTAAAGTAGCATCATTTAAGAAAAGACATCATTACTACAGAACTTTTACTAAACATTAAAATAAGCTACTTTATTCTCTAGTGTAAAATCCTTAAATAATCTGATATACACACACAAAAATTGCTTATAGATGATGTACAGAATATAATCTCTCCAAAGAAAAAAACACACTACTGACTTAACTAGGGATTTAATAATTCATACACATTGCTCTCAATGTAACAGTAACCACATCGTCTGATTTAACACTGGAGTAAACTTGTGACAAATACCAACTTTTCCAACCTAGATGAACTTTTCCACTGAGATGGGAAGAAAACAGGTTAAAACCCTGGTGTTTCAACAAACCTCATTGTACCTACAAACAGTCTAGGAAATGCATGTAATCCAACCATAACCTGAAAAAATAAGTTTTGTTTGAATTAAAAATGACACAAACATACAAAACAGCAACTAACACTCTACTATACAGAAAGTTACCAAAAGCTTTCTGCCTTTTTCTTCCCTCATTTCTCATGAAGACTGATGCAGGAGTTCAGATGAAGTTTCTGTTTTTCTTTAGGGCAGCATTACGCACACACTACACATATTGGCTAGACACCTTCTTTAGACAGTTCATACATCTCTGAGATTAGTGAGATGGTCAGTTCCACGTTACACTGAAGTTGTGGTTTTGAAATATCACAAAAGATTGTTTTCATATTATTGTGCAGTTTGCTTAAAAAGGAAAGCAAAACAGCAATATTTTCCCATTTCTCCATGAAATACTACTTCACAGAGGATGAATTTGCCACGCAATAGCGCTTAAGATGACTGAAAGAGTAAGAAGCAGTTCATAAAAGATTTCATATGTAGGACACAAAAGACACCCAGAACTGAGCATTTATTTCTGTTTTAGACTTGACCTCAGTATGCCTTCTGGTGAAATCTTTAAAAAAAAGAAAAGTAAGCATATTAACATATGATTTTAAAGGTGAAAACTCAATTGCTGAAGTTGAGTGGTATGACATGTCAAGAACCATAGCATATTGAGAAAATGTTTTGTAACTCCCAAAACATATGGCACAAACCAAACCATTACCTTAAAAAGGCAGATAGCAGCACAAATCACTCACACACAGGCTTCACCACCTCACTCCTCTAGTAAGCCTTGCCTTTTCATTTTGCACTACGATACCTTCTCTCCCATGATTCTGTTGTCTGAAATACTCCTGATTTTTGTTATACGTGCTTAACACCACAGCCTGCTGTCAGCAGAAATCAAGATGGAACAGAGCAAGTTGTGCCATCCACAAGCCTGCTGCTTCTGAAAATAAGTTATTGTGACATGCCTCACGTGGTTCTTTTTTTTTGTTGTTGTTTTTTTCCTTCTCTTACACTGGCTCATGTGCAAAATTAGACTGATGTTTAAACAGTGTCAGGCTGTCAGAGGGAGAAAACGCGGTGCTACTGTGATATGCGACATGACAAGAGGAAAAATTAATCACTTACTCAAAGAAAAAGTTGAATACAAAACGCATAACCATGTGTCTCAATTTGGTTACAGTATGTGAAAGACAAAGTGTTGATCCCAAGATAATTTTTTTTTCCAGTTACGAAGCTTAATTACACTGTAAACATACATTGAAAACAAAGATAATAGTGTTAAAGGTAAAAAAAAATAAAAATAAAAAATCCCAAGGGCAGTAACATGATCGAAGACAGGGGAATGTATATGTACATACTCACACATGAAATAAGCTAGCTTCCCCGTCAGCACAGAAAAAGGATTTCAAAAGGGGAGACAATTCACTAAGAAGAAAGGACAAGGCCAGAAGTGGCTACAGATAAAGCAAAAGAATGTCACCACCACAGTCAAAATATTTCAGCTGTTTATTCCATTACTTAATATGAACTCTACTGCAGCAGGATGTACAATCAAATATTTTTCATGTCTATTTTCATCACATTTCAATCTTACCCAGAAACACATCTTTAACTTTGAACACATTTCAGAATGATTTCTCATTTTTTGGCCAGGTGGATAGCGCATGAGATTACTTCTTTTATACATTTAAAGATCAAAAAGTTTAGTGAGCATTGCTGTTAGCAAATCAGTGAGCAAACTCTGTTGAGGTGGAAAAAAATAAGGAAAACTTACAAGCAAGCTAACAGAAAACACGCCTTTGTTACAGGTAAAGTGATAATCCCAAATGAAAGGGTACTTTGCTCTCAACTGCAGCACACTTCAATCTCTCCACCAGAGCAAAAGGTGAAACAGCAAAGAAACACAACTACTTTAAAATGATGCAGCAAAAACTGATGCAAAAATACTTCCCCCCAGTTAAAAAAAAGGGTCTTGACTCCCAAGCATATCTAGCAACTCCTTTATGTGCACAGTTGTTAAACTACTCTTTGAAAAATAGTTCCCTATCAAACCATTTCCTTTTCACACTTTTCAACCCAATTAAAGACAAGAAAGATTAGTGTGAAAGAGAGAGTTAATTTTAGAAAATTTATGCATAAGCTCAAATGTGTTTAATTACTTCAGTATTTCCCACATGTAGGAAAATCATTTTTAAGTAGGCTGTAAAACGGTATTTTAGAAAGTAAAATCAATGACAGGAGCAGTTCAGTACAGAACTATCAAGTGGATATCAAATCAAAATTTAGCTTCTCAAACACTTATTTCATTTTTCATTTGACTTTTAAAGACCACAAAACATACTCAAATTTGTTTGTTTATGTGCTTATCATGAGGATGATGCAGAATGCTGCAAGAAGAACTCATTCACTTAAGGCACAATGACATTCTTCTCTTCCTTGCTTTCTGCCCCCCACTCTCCAATTCCCCAAGAGAAGGACCCAGGAGAGAACACTTGGAACACAAAGTAAAATCCAGCTCAGTCTGATTCTCTATAGCACTACGGAACCGCCATTCCACTGCCCACCTAAGAACCTGAGAACTAAAGGAAAGAAACTCTGTGAATTGGAGCTAATGGATGCACGCAGATCTTGTAACTCCTTCAAATAGGAACAAAAACATGTATTGACAGAAATGACTGAGGACTATATTTTTAATTAGTTTCCCTCCAAACAATGCTGACAACACCTAACACATCATCATTCTTCATTCAGAAAACAAATGACAAATGGTGTAAAATCTTAGCACACCTTCAGAACCACTCAACGACAGAGAATGCAATTCTTCAGAGCCTGGTGTTCTCTCACAATCTTTGTTCCAGGCAGGGAAAAAGAAAATAGGGAAGAGGATCAAGACAATTATGAACCTCAAGAGCAAAGAACGGTGCTTTTCAATAAGGTTTGTTGGGTCACAGACTTGAGAACTCTAACGTGAAGGATATGTATTCATAATACGGGATTCCTGTAGTGTCAAGCCTTCAAATGACAAAAATAAATAAATAAATAAACAAACACTCCTTATCTAGAGAATATCATGTAGATCTAACAGATCAATTAACTATTTTCCTACATTCAAAACTATACATGCCCCATGTTACTGGTAGTTAGCAACTTCTTTCGAAGTCACCCCAACCTCCAGGAAAGGGGAAGAGTTGTTTAATACTCTTAAGTTACCAAACTTAATCTTCTGGGAACTTGGGGCTTCTGCTCTTTAGTCATGTATCAATATGATAGAAGATATATATTTTCCTTTAAAACTGCTCTCATCATTTATTTTAGCACCAGAAATGTATCAAGTGCCTTTATTTGTTCCAAGTCACAACATAGCCCTTAAAAATCTTGCAAGTCAAGTTGTGTATCATTTATGTCATTTTCATTATTTGCCTCAGACCATAATGATCAATGTCTGTACTGAAATGGTGCTTAAAATCTATGGGGAAAAGATCACATGGTACAACGCACAACACGAATACTTGCCTCAAAAAAAATCTATGAGCACAATCTGACTGTGTGACAGACAAGGACCTATACTGCCTAACTATTATCACAACTAGTGATCAAAAGATCCTAAGTTCGCCTTAAAAATTTCTTTTGATAAGAGCCTTACATAGGCTTGCACTGTTGGCTGCAAATAAAAGCATGTTTCACCTGTGTCATTTAAAAGGCTCCCTTCATTCTGTTTATTTAGCTCCGTTCTTTTCAGAAGCAGAAGTTCTGAAATACACAGCACAAACTCCAAACAAAACAGAATTAAAGGAATTATACCGAGAATCACTGGCAATGAAGTAACTCTATCCTAATGTTTATCCAGACAAATAATGAGAAGCTACCTTGTTATAAAATATGGTTACAAACAAAGCACACTATCTAAAAAAATAAGGAACACAATTATTTAACTGTTAGGGTTTACTTACGTTTTGTGCCACCAAAAGCTAACAAATGCAGTAACAAACTATTAAATGGAAATTCACAAAGAGAAGAAGAGATCAATATCTAATTGTACAAAAACTGCTTTTCTCTATTAAGTTAAAAGAGGCATCTCTTACACCTGCCATAAATAGGTTTGTTACAAAATCTTCAACGCAAGCAAACAGAATATTAGAAATAACTTGTAATGAATACAAAGTGATAAATGAGTCCAAAAATCCCAAAGAGTTCTTCTGTCTTCTCTTGAAAATGTATATTTAAAACATCTGTGCATTCAGCACACTGAATATTATTCTGCCTCTTATCTCGATTTTCAAGCCTTCTTTCTCCAAGGTCTCTCTTTGGATATACTGTATTCATAAGACCATACAGCACCATGACCTTGTCACAAGTAATGATACATTATTGCCAGCAGCGAAAGGACTAGAGGGGGGAAGTAGAGGGATTTCACCGGTGCCAGACACCAGGTTATAGAAGTGAGAAAGCGGAAGGAGCAACTAGGTAGAGGCGGGCAGACAAAGGGCTGAGTCCCCATGTCACACACCATAACAAAGCAAGCCTTCTCAGTCCCTGCACTGCTTTGGGCCAGAGGACCAACTCAATGACCAGCAGCTGGGCCACCTCTTCTGCTCCTGTGATGTGTGCTGCCTGGCCTAGGCACATCCTGCTCCCTGATCTCCAAAAGGCCAGTAGGTTGGACACTTAAGACAATTAATGTCCAGTGTTCATATCTGCTCCTATTTCTTGGGCACATACCAGTCACAGGGTCAAGTTTCCCAAAGTCAAAATCAAATCTCTGATAGGCAGCACAAGCAAGAAAACACATGAAAACAAAACACATGAAAAACTACACATCCCTGAACATCACATGCTGAGATGCAGCACATAGCTCTCGATTAGCACCTGGTAACAAAATATAAACCCAGAGTCTCAGTTTACTATCATTGGTGACCCCATGCATTATGGAAGAGGACTGGCATGACAAAGAGGTGCTGCAGGAGGGCAGTCACAAAATACAGACAATACTGATAGTACTGTAGCTAGATTTGCAGCTCACCTTCACACACAGTAAACGTTAATGTTGCAAACACTTCTGAACCGCTTGTGGCCTTGTTCATATACTGTCTGCCACCTGCAATTCTTTCAGCTCTGCACCTACCTTCTTCCATAAAGCACAGGTGATAAGGTTTAATAAATCTGTCAGTTGAGAAGTGCAAAACAATTGTTTAAGATGTTCTGTATGTGCTCCAATATTTTGCCAAAATAAATCAATCTCCTATAAAACTTGGCAATCTTGGATAAACGATTGTTGCCACTCTGACAGAGCCTCAGACTTCATGTTAGACTTCAGTAAAGAAATTGTCTTGTCTGCAATATGTTCATCCAACCAGATATCCTGGAGTTTTTTGTTTGTTTTGTTTGGAGATTTTTTTTTTTGCTTGTTTGTTTTTTATTATTTTATTTTGTTTTTGTTTTTCCTGGCAAGACAGCAGCTGGAAACAATGAAATTAAGATGAAAGTAAAATGAACAGGAATAAGGAATGTGTCTTGCCTATTCAGAAACATGAGACGTTTTCTGAAAGCACAACACAGTGAGATTTAGCAATCAGCAGTCAAAGAAACTACAGCCTCTCCATGTTGGTAGTTCATAGCATAAGGACCATCTAATCAAAAAATGAGAAGCAACTGCAGTGGATGCAGCCTCATAACTACATATATAATAATATATAATGATATTATATATATATTAATATATAATATATTACTACATATATAACTACGTATATAATGATACATATATATAATATATACATTATATAATAAGCTCAAAATGATCCAGGAAATATGAATTCTTATACATTTGGTCAACATTTGTTTCCACAGTACAAAGAACAAAGCTACTACCACAACCTTATCCCAACCACAAAATTGAAATTGCAAGTTATTCATAGTGTTAAAGAAAATAAAAATTGCAAAGAAAAGCAAGATCTCAGGGTTGCACAACTGTGATATAGAGATGCAACTCCTCAAATCTAATAAAAACCTGCAGATTACCTTTCTCCAGGTCAACTAAGCAAGCACTACCATCAATTACACAATGCAATGGTGATTTTGGCTTTCTGGTGTTTGGTGATTTTGTGTATTTATTTATATATTTTCCTCTAAAGAGCAAGAGCTCTAAAATCACAAGCATTAAAGCAAAACCACCACAATGCAGCTTCAGAATTAAAGGGAGTGACCAAGCCTAGTTAAAATGCAGAACACCTTGCCACAGAACACCAACCATTGAACCATGGGAACTTCCAGAGAAGGCCAGACCAAGTCCTGAAAATGAAATCCATTACCACAAAGAAGTTCAGCTACCTTAAGGATGGCCCATTCACCTTTTTTTTTTTGTTTGTCTGGTTGCCTTTTGTTTTTACTTGTTACCTTCTTTTGTTTTGCTTATAAAAATAAAAGGTAATGGGATTACCTACTCTTTCTTCCATCTTCAATACACCCTTCTCCTAACACTTCAAACAGCTTTTGCTAAATTCTCAAAGTTCCAGAGAAGGTATCATCAGTGAAAAACATCCTATTTAGTCCTATTTTGTTACATTACCGGTTTTGATTTTGCAGAACTCATGCAGTACAGCTGGTTTCCATTTAAGCGCTCTATGCACTTACACAGACTATGCAACTACCAAAGTTATGCATTTGGCAGTCAGTACTCCACCACCTGTTTGACAGACAAAAGGACTGGCCACGAAGATCAGCCGATGCTGCTACATCCATGTGAGGGTGGGAAATTGAACGAGCACAACAGAACACCAGTAGGAGTTAGAATGGATGTAACAAACTGACTTAGCTCATGCAGAAGCTGCTGTGCAAGCTGTCTCTTCACCTGTCCATAGACTCCTTCCATCTCCAGACCTTTGCCAGTTTGGAATACTACAGTGTAAAGTGGTCATGGCAACAAAGTGACTTGCTTGAAAAGTGTACTCAAAAAAATCTTTATTCCTACTTAAAAACAAGGTTGCTTAGCTACTTAAAATTATACACATCAAAGCAAAAGCTACTGCAGTTATAGATTAGAACTCCACATAAGTGTAGACCAATCTTGACACCCTAAATAACCTGAAAAAACCACTGAACTTTCCCATAAATTACACAGAACACTCCTCAGACAAAAATCTAAGCCCAGCAACTCCTTGTTTTCAGAATTTTAAAAAACACTCATTAGTCAATTGCCTAAATGTGATGTTATAAAGAAGTGGTACATCAGAAGCCACAAGTCATTCTGAGAACCTCCACCAAGACTGTATTTTAAACGAAGCCTAGCGGCTTCATATGTGAAAGGACTTTGCTATAGATTAAACATCTTCAAATTAAGAACAGAATTCCCTCAAAATTCTTACTCTGTAGTTTCAAGGTAAATGAATGAAGTAGCCTAAAAGTGAGATTACCATGAACTCAAGCAGTAAAACTAATTATTTGCACACAAGCAAATTTCCAACAAGATTCTGCTGCCAGGAACAAGGGATTTTGGTTGTTTTGTTGAGTTTTCTTTTAAGTGTCTAAGCGCATCGCCAGCTGATTTTATTTATTGGCAGAGTTTCAAGTATGACAGCTGGTTCAAAAGATCCTACAGAACCACTTTAGACAAGAAGCAAAGTACATCATAAAGATGGAACAGAGGCTGGGTGCATTGGGAAAATTAACACCTGCAGTCTTGGCAACTAGGGACAAGAAGCAAGAGCATACGTAGATCAGAGGGATGAGATACCTCTTCTCGTATCCCAAATGACAACAAGAAAGCTCATGTTTTTGTTTCCCCAATGTTTACATTTTCATAATAATATTAGAAATTAACAGTTCATCGCCTTTAACTTCTGTTTTAGACCACAGACAGTAAAGTGCCTTCCACTGAAAAGCGATATAACTGTTTCTCACTATTTGAAATATCTAGTGGATGTATTACTAAGCATATCAGCGCTCACAATGTATTCACAGCACAACTCTGGTGGAGTTTTTTTTGTTTTGTTGGTTTTTTTTTGTTGTTGTCGTTATTGTTGTGGGTTTTTTTTTTTGTTTGTTTGTTTTTGCTATAGAGTTGGAAGAAGCTGGGGAGAAAGATGTGTACTGAAGTCCCAATAACAACCACTGTTTACTAATAAAATGTTCACACAAGATTGTGATTCTTTACATGCAGTTTGTTTCCTTACTTTTATCTTGCATAATTGGAAGAAATTTGAAATGTCTTTTTATTCCTCAGCCATCTTCCATAAAGCAGTTAGCATTACTAATGAAACAGCCATGGGAAAAAAGGAATAGTTGGAAGTATGTATCCATTTGCTTTCATTTTAAAAGGAAGCAGATTCCTCCTTTAACTAAATTTTTACTTTCAACATATAGAAGCCACAAAAACCACCACATGAATTGTCACAAGTTTCACGTTATATGTTCCTATACAGGAACAGAGTATAAATAGGACTAAATGAGGTGTCCTGCTCTTGCCTACCAGTATACAGGGCACTGCCATCATTCTCACCTCTTCCCTTCATCTGCAGTGAGGTAAGTCTGCTACAACACCTGCAAATTGGCTTCCAAGTCCTCCTCTTCTACTAAGAGAATATAGTTAATTAAAGCAGACAAGCATGCAACCCACAAACACCTTACATCTCATGTTTACAGTGATCCTGCTCATTCTGAACCCTTTGATACAATTCTCACAGCATCTGCTGATAGCTGCATACAATTCTTTAACTTTTTGAAACGGCTGTTGATCAATTAAACAACATAGTATAAGGATATTCTTTTCAGTCAAACTACAGTCTCTATTTTCAGCTCTTATAATACATTTTAACACCCCAAAATTATAGAATTATTCATAACCACATTCGCTTTAATGAGGAAAAGCTGGTGTTCCAAACGCTGCAATTATCAGCTCTCCTTTACCTGTATGTGGCCAATCATCAGTTTTCTGAACTCTGAAGTGACATAGCTAATCAACACAGTTGCACAACCCTTTCTGCTGCACCATAATCACTTCCACATAGTTCTATGTTTGAGGAGATGAAGACCAATTCTTCTGCAGTATTTCTACTTTCAGTAAATAGGGCTTGTTGATTGCCTCTATCTAGATGAGACTGGAAATAACAATAAAAGCCCCCACATCTACCCTGAAACCTAAACCCCCATTTAGCAGCACTACTTGTTAGGTAGGAACAGATGAGTTACGCAGCTCACAAGGCTGATTGAAACATTGTATTTGATGTATTTGATTAATTGCAAGGCTCTTCAAATCAATTTATTTTTCTACCCTGAATTTTTGAACCAGAAGAATAACACACAAGACTCAAAAGAATTCTAGCTATGAAGATGTTACTTGAATTGCCATCAAGTGAATGCCTATGCTGAAGTATTTAACACTACCATACAGAAAGCTGGCATACCTTCAAATGTCCCAGCAAGTGTGAAGAAATAATTTGCTATTAATATTTGTCAGTTTAAGAAAAAAAAGCAGGATTTTTTACTTTGTCAGAATGCTTCATAATACAGATCAAACACACTCCGATAATTGATTTGGAGTGAGGGGGAGGAAGTAGAGAAAATATCCCAGCAACGCATGCCATCAGAGCAAAAATCAGAGGGACATAGTAAATGTCCTAAGATGCATCATCATAAATAAAAGAATCAGGATAACCTATGAACACACAAACACGTTATCTCAAAAGCCTTACTCCTACTCTCAAGAGTCATAGGAAGGGATATATGGGACGAAGGAAGGAAGTGTCTTATGCTGCTTCATAGAACAAAAGGGAAAGCCATATGCTGCTCAAAAACAACGAATATTTTTGGTATGAAGCAAACATTGTTAACATTCTGTTGCTTAATACTAGAATCGCCTTTGGGTCTCAGGCATTTGTTTTGAAGTGTAGCCAAAGTTCAACACTACTGGTCACTTGCCTCATTTAAATTTGACCTATGTTCCATGTTGTTTGCTAAAATGATACTCCAAGCCCTCTCTTATAAGCATTTCCAAGGCAGTAATCAAGCTGTGATTACGTCTGTGGAATGTTAGTATTATTTCCACCTTTCCATGCCAGGTTGTTCAATCCATAATTACAAACTGCTGCTCTCTGCTTCTGGATAACCAAAGGATTCTGTTTTCCATCACTTCCAGTAATTCAATCAATCTGAATATTCAATATAATATTTTTTGAAGTACAAAAAAAACTTAATCTATGGCCATGCACAAGAAGCCTTTTGAATTTGCTCTACTTCAAAGCATGGATTAGAACTTTAAGCTGCATTAGAATCATCTTGAAATTACCTAAAGCCTTTTAGAAGCTTTGACAGAAATGCAATGTGGAGTGCCAGGGTTATTTGCATTACATCCCAAGGCCAGGCTCTGTTCTACAGAAAGTAAAAGACGAACATGCAAATACCCATGGGGCAAGATACTCCCTCAAAAGCAACAAACCCACTGCATAACCAAGTATAATAATCAGTAATAATCAAGTATGACACTTTTCCTGTTGGAATTATGAAGAGATTACAGTCACTGCATACAATGGATCATATCTGCACAAAGGTATAGTGTCCCCGCTTACTCCATAGACTCAGAGACACCTTGGACATTTCACAGGAGAACTCTCCTGGGAGCTAACTGTCACAGGCATCTTAAGTCAACCTGTCTTGAATTCAGCCTCTTCTATAAATCACAAATAGGAAAAAACAGACTTTCATTACCATGCACACTGTAGAATAAACACCTATAAGTACATACGCTGAGCACCACACATACTGAGCAGCAGGCACAATAATCCACTTCCTTGGAACCAACCACCATACTGAGTAAGAATTAATAATCACTTATTTTATTTAGTTAGCAACAAGGGAAACTAACCCTTACTCTGGAGAACTGACAAAGCAGTTTTGAAAAACAACATTCAATAGCAGTGCCACTGTATTCTGCAAAACCCATCCAAGCCATACAAATGATCCTCATGCTGACCCAATACAATAAAGATAAGTCTTGCTATTATACAGCAGTCGAGCTCAAAGATCAAAGGTTTACACAACAGTAATGACACATAAATACCACACCCTTCAGAGACACTAAAGAAGTCATCTGTATTCTCCTTTATACAGCTTATAAATTATTTTCTTAGCTAGCCTATCAGAACTCACAGCTCAACAGATCTCTTTCTCCTGTCAACAACTCTTGACTGTGAGCATAGCAATGAGAAAGTCACAGGAATAGCTTCCCACTGAGAATTAAATTATTTAATAATAAATAATTATTATGATTAAAGTATTTAAATTAAATCGGTAAGAAGTCCTTCTTCGTTTAAAATAATTCTCTAAACAACTCTAACAGTATGTTTTATCTTTCATATGAAATCCAAGGCTATTCCATTACAGAAGAAAACTCACTGAAATGTTCCATATCCTGTCCATGAACCAAAGTGTGCCCTTCCCCAGACTTTGGTGTTTGTGCCACTCACATGTTTGTGCCACTCGTTGGCTGGCATCTACATAAGCTTCAGCTCCAAAGGTGCTAAGAATACTTGGCAGGAGCCAGGTGAATCTTTATATTACTGCCTTCACAGCCATGCATGTGGCCTAAAGGACTTCTTACTAAAAATCAGAAGCACAGAGATTGGGAAAGATGAAGACAAGCATTTATTTGATGCATCAGTCAACCACCACATTGATACAGTTGCAAAAAGATACAAATGCAAGTGTGGCGTGATTAAGGCTGAAGGATCTCCAGGAAGGACAAAGAGGTGTTAATGTAATACAGAAGATACAGAAAACACTGTTGGCAGAATTAACACATGCAGTTAGTAAACAGTGGTAAGTAGAAACACTATTTCAAACTGCAACAGATGCAACCATGTGTGGACGGGTGCTGGCTTAAATACCTGCCTGCTAGTTAAATACCTGTATGCCAGCCAATCAAGCTTCTGCAGA
Organism: Cyrtonyx montezumae; assembly: GCF_038088225.1. Classification (NCBI taxonomy): domain Eukaryota; kingdom Metazoa; phylum Chordata; class Aves; order Galliformes; family Odontophoridae; genus Cyrtonyx; species Cyrtonyx montezumae. Next base: position 16,438,172 of record NW_027072078.1, on the reverse strand, counting down.
AGGGTGGGACATAAAACTTCTAAACCAGAGGTCTGTCATTTTGGAACAAACTTCTAAAAATGATGGCAAGAGAAGGGAGAGAAAAACAAATGCAAACTATTTCCAATATGAAATTCAAGAAAGGTTCAAGAGATTTCAGGTTGGGTTTATGCAACACAGAAGAGGCTTAGACTCTGTCCTCTGAGATCTATTCTGTACAATTCTTAATATAAGCGATTCAGTGCTCTGAGTTCAAGATCAGGAGCAAAAGGAAAGGGCATGTCAAGGATGACTCTCCCTATCGTGACTCATGGTGTCATTTTTCTACTAATATATACTGCTTTTGTGGATGAAAGTTGAAGTCAGAAAAACACCTGTTTTTTCTACATTTCAATAAAACATACAAATAGACATTAAAAGAACCAACAACATACAGTACATTGCAATATTGGAGCAGGAGAAAAAGCAGTCATCTATGCACTATGCTGAAAATCATTACTCTTGTGAAAGTAAGAACAAAAGAATGCCAATTTTTTTTATAAGCTTATGAAAGAATGCTTTCTACTCTAATTATGTCAAGCAACACAAAGCTGATTTTGAGGAAGAAGTTATGCAACCTTAAAAATCAGTAGGATTTTAAAACAAAAACAAGACAATCATCACTTCAGCGCTCATCACAGTTTCGTGGGGCAAAAGCAAGAACTTCAGTTCCATGCAAGGATTATTAATAAAGCCAGCAGGTAGTTTTAACTGAGTGCAGACCTGCTATCTCAAAACTAAATCTATCACCCACTGTTAACAAAGTTCTCCTCATAATGTATTTTATACCTACTCCAGCAGTTTGGCTTCAATGGCACAAAGGTGCAGCAGAGCAACCTGTTGCTGCATTGTTTGTTCATCTCATTATCATTATTCTATACCAGGCTATGGGAACCTCCTGATCATACAGTTTTTACTTACAGCTTTGATTTTTTACAGGGTAGATATTAAGATATAAAAGAAAGATTGGGAAATCTTCCTTAAAGACTGGACATTAAACGATTTAAGTAACATACCATCAGTGAAAAACTTTTCAGAAGTGCTAATATAAAATGCATTAACAGCGTATGAAAGACTTCTTACATTTTGAAGTTATAAAACATTAAAATCAGGAAAATCTCAGTACTCTGAAATCCAGTTCTTTGATTTCTTATCAGGCAACCATGTCTGCGTAGTCTCAGGAAGGCAAGCAATCAGAACTTGATGTACTGCTAATAAGACCCGGGTCAGGCTAAACCTAACAGTTTAAGCTTAGAACCTCAATCAGCAGTAAATGAAGACATTTCTTCAGCGAAAGAGCCGGTCTTCATCTTCTCTAATGGAGGTTCTTCCAAAAAAAATGATTAGCAACTTGATTGCATTAACTTGATTGCAAGATCTACCATAGTGTATTTTATTATCCTCTTGAGAATTATACCTTAAAGTTAAAAATGCACTAGAAAAAGTGTATTTTTTTCCTCTAACCACACTAATTACCATAATTACTAGAGCCTGCTAAATAATCATAAGAGCAGAACTTGAAATAATCAAAAAGTTAGCTCTTATTTAAGAATAACAAAAAAAAAGGAAGACATATGAGATTGACTATTTTAAAAGGACAGTAACAAAAAAGGTATAGATTTAGCATTCTTTTAACTAATAAGAAGCCACATACAACATGAAGAAACACAACTCTGCAAAAAGAACAATATAAAGTCATGTACCATTTTCACACTGTTTTGATAAGCCAGGTGACACATCTGCACATCTCACTAACTAGCCCTTCACGCATTTCCATCCTAAATTTTGACTGTTGCTTGTTTTCAGTTCCATTTTCCAGAAGATGTAATAGAAAACGCATCCAAAAATGAAGCCTCCAACCAAGCAGTAGTACATACATCATTCCAAAATCAAGACCCCCTATTTATTTCCTGAAAGCTACAACAGATACAAATTGCACAACTATACTACTAGATAGAGCAAATTCTTGGCTACAAAACACATAGTCACCACCATTAGTGATGTGTTCTCACCAGTGATGAACAAGAACCTGCATGTTGTGTCAAGAAAAATCTGCATGGGCAGAGGTGACCCATTGTCACCATTGCTGAAACTCACCATCCACTGCCTCACTGCGCTCACATCCACTGTTTGATCTCCAGAAACATTCAGCAACCATCAACGAATGTCAGTGGCTGCCATTTTTTCCACATGGAGGAATTCAGGTCCACGCCTTTGCTTCATCCACACTTCTGTCAGACATCACTTTGTCCGACTGCACCTCTGCTGCCATCTGTCACACAGCAGCAACATGTAACAACACAATAACTGTATAATAATCAGTGCCCACATCACAAAACACAGGTAAAGAGAAAGTACTGTAGTACAGCCAAATTCCGACTAAAGCACCAGTGAGCCAGGTCACAAATATTCTCCCCGCTGTTTTTCTTTTAAATGTTTTTTTAACTGCCAAAGTATAAATCAGATAATAAAAGAGATCAGTAGAAAAATCAAATTCAAAAAGCACAAACGTCAAGTTTACATGCATCATAGAAACAAAGGGTACTGACTCAGAATTCCTTTCCTGGCATTCAAAGACAACTATACTCCAAAACTACCAGGAATCCTATTTGTGACATAGATCCACCATTAAATTTAACAATTGTTCATTTTAAGAAATGAATTTCGCTGTTCAGGAACTACACTATAGAAGAGAAAATAATACTGGAGCCCATCTGCTAAGGACCTTTATAACCACATCTGTACTTATCAAGTAGGTACAGCTGAAAGAAGTCATCCTTAAAATAAATGTTGTATTGGAACATATTACAAGAAAAATAATATTACGCAGCACTAAATATGTAAAAGTTCATGATTTTCTGGGATAAACAGGAGGTTAATTTACATATACACACACTGCGTTGCAGCCCTAAGTCTGTACAATGGAATTCTCTTTAATAAAATAAGCAGCGTTTGACCAATTATCTGTTCTTAAAACTATGAATTCATCTTGAAGCACATTGCTAGGCCTGAAGTTTACTACAAGGATGTTCCCTCTAACCACGACTACACAATAGTGTAATTGCACACAACATAGTATTACACTTAAAAATGGTTATTTTGATGATTGCACTACAGAGTTCTGTACTTCCAACCTATGTGGATACAGCTCCGTAATTACACAGCTTGAAATCCTCATCAGCAAATCCAAATCATTTGGATTTCAGGAGCATTTTATAATCTTGAATAATGCATGGCACCTCTGCGGCAGGAAATTAAAAACAAATGTCATAAAAATGCAAAGCTTCATAATCTGTATCCTAAAAAACTGCATTACCAAAATAACGTGTTGCTTAGTAAGTACTAATAACAGTGATTTCTTTACTCCTCCCTCTGGTACTCACAGTTCAGATCCCGCTTCAAAAATAATCAGACTAACTCCTACTAAAATATCTTCATCCATATGTAGGTATGTGGTGGCTCACATCCTTTATGGCACAAAAGTTACTAAGCAGATATTTTATTTCAGTGGATCAAAATGGCATAAAACTTTTTCTTCCTGATAACTGTGCATTTTGGTTTCATTACTTGTTTTAAAAAATAATTTAGAAAAACAAAAAGAAATGTAAAAAGGCAGCAGCTTGACTGGCCTGCACACCACATCATCACCAGCAAACACAAAACTCCACCTTAGTTCAAATGGTCTGCAAACCAAGGCCTGGTTTTTTAGTGACCGTCTCCCAACGTGATTTCAAAAAAACAACAAAAAGAAATACAGCCACTTCTACAGAAAGCCTATACAAACTCAGTAGGTTTCAGCAAAACAGGTGTGGTCCTTTGGAATAAATCCAGTAGATTTTATGAATCGTGAGTAGGGGAAAAGCCATCAGGGGAAAAGCACAGCTGCTCTGTTCTACTCTATCCTGCTCCAGGGCTCTCCATGTGTCTCACGTGTACCCTTAACACCAAAGGAAATCAAATAAAAAAATTTAAAAAAAACCACACCCTCTCCAGGGAAGCTGAATAACATATGACAACATGAATAACACTACAGCAGCCTGCATAAAGGCGCTGCAGCATTCACTTCAACAGCTAGAAGCTCTCAGCTGTAACAAAATCCTACATAACAAAATCCTACATAGCTGCCTTGTTTGTTCTGTATGAATGTAATATACTGCTGTACAACACATTGGAGTTTTTTATTCTTCATTCGGCATTCCAGTTATCAAGAAAGTTACAAAGCCCAAGAGAAAATACTAGACAGCTCAATTACACAGAGGACTGGAGCCTGAACAAAACTGTTAAGTATGCATAATTGGTATGGAACAAATATTTGAGTATCAAACCACACCACAAAACAATGGGTGAAGCCTCACATTTTCAGGCTCTGCTGACCCACTGGAAGCTAACAGCTAAGCCAACATCAAGGCCCTGCCACCAACTCACAGGGGAGTTTTTAAGGCAGTACTGCCGTTGCTCCCTGCTGAGAACTGTTCCCTCAGAATTCCACAGCCCGTTGGCATTGCATTTTATTTTAGCGCAGTTGAGATACTCTCATCTCCTGCCTTTTTATTTAGGCTTCATTTTGCCATTTATCAACCTGCTTGTAAAAATCATTTCCTTTATCACCTCAGGCACTTTCCCGCCACACCTCCTTTGCTTACATAAAAATTACTTCAGTTTTGACTTCCTTCTCCATTTAAAGAAGAAAATGATGGCTGACAGGAAGAAAAAACTGTTCAGAAGTGGAATCACTTCCACATAACTTAACTGAAATAAACTTATCACCCTCAAGCACGCATCACCTTTCAGCCAGGACAACTTGGCAGCTCTGGGGAGCCATGCTCGGTTCACAAAGCAAATGCAGTGTGAGCACAGCAACCAGCCAGCACTTAGCGACTAGCGTACCTGGAAGCAACACCAAAGTCCAGAAGCTGCTACAAGACAACAAGTCCATCAGGTACCTGAAGAGACATTTCCTTTGCACAGTTACACTTATTTGCAAAGTCCACATTCTGAAGCCACGCTTCCTGTAGTTTTGCTGAAGCAATCACTCCAAACCAAGCTCACATTCAACATGATCACACTTCCAACACACAGCTTCGCTACATTCTTTTTGTGCGTTTATGCACATTTGAAAATATGACTCTGTATAAAATGGAGGGAAAACTAGATGGGCACATTACAATTATACAATTAAGATGTGTCAAACACAGGCTCAGTGTACACAGTGATTCCAAGGAAAATGTTTGGTATTCACTTTTGGTACAACAGAACTTTTCCTGTGGCATTTTTTTTTTCCTCAAATAAAAGAAGTTATTTCAAGCGAGAGATCTGTTAAAACAGCATACAAAAAAGGACCCCATTTACAGCTTCAGCTCATTAAAACCAGACAATTTAAACAGCCTCTTTTTTTTTAATTCAAAAGACAGAATTAGATTTTTTTGAGCTAATCTATCATTCAGAGCAACTGGGACAAAAACCACTTGGCTAGCCAACTCAGTGAAAACAAAATTATTTTAAAACTATTCAAGGCTTGCTTTGACATCCCATTCAGACCACACGATTGCTACAGAAGTGAGACCACGAATGGCTCTTGTCATAAAGAACAGCCCAATCTTTCACATATAATACTAAATTAGGCTTGGTTTATATGCACAGAAGAAGTTACCTACTCTAGCATGCATAACCATGCAGCTAGCCACTACTAACTCCATCTACTGTGCTGTCTGTTATCCAGCTTCTAATTAATTGCGAGATCAAGAGGGAGACATGAAGTCAGGATGAGCATCTCCAAATGAAGCCATTGGGCACCCAGAGCCCCTCACCCTGCCCTCCATGACCCCCACCAGTACTAACCCACAGCAGTACTGAGCTGCTCCTCTCACCAGCAGCTGTGCCTCCTCACCTGCCTGGTAAGGACTGTCAAGAGCTTGTGAAACTCCAAAGAAATTGCAACTGACAGCTCTCCCTGCTTCATTGTTTTGTTGCTACAGTGGAAGAATTCCAATAGATTAGCAAGTGCATTTTGCTTCACAAAAACTGTGCTAATTTATTGCCATCAAACCATGATCTAGAGCAGATTAATGCTCAAAAAAAATGAACCAGTTAGTTTACTCTGGCATTACAATAGAGCTTGATGGGCAGCAACGACAAACAATTTTGTTTAAAGGCACAGAGGTTAAGTTAATGCTTATTTTTTGTATAGAATGACTGATTTTGTGAGACCACATTAGTGCCTTGGACACACAGGAAAGGATGACAAGGACAAGAGAGCAACAAAGCTGCAGCCTGTTCATTTATAACCTCTACAGACAGCCCTCACCAAAGGGAATCAGCACACAAATATACCTACCAAGGATTATTTAACCTATTTAGGAACTTCACACACCAAATTAGATATTGGTTCTATTAGATTTCAATACCTCCACTGATTTTTTGTACAGCTTAATGGTCCCCTAGCCAATATGCTCAGGGCTCAAAGGTTAACAGGACACAGTAAAACTATTAAAAAGTATATTTGTAGCCCTTTTATAGGGATCATTCTTCTTTATCAGAATACACAGAAAACTGTAGGCACGTAGAATGTCAACAGCTCCAACACCCTGGAGGTGACACAGGACAATTCCACCCAAAATAATAATTCTCTCTCTCAACCAGCATCCCAGTTACATGATTAAATGCTTCTCCTCTAGTTTAGAAACATATATATATGTCACTGCAGCTGCTGCCATTCAGCAAGGCTTACATATGACCAAGGCCTTCTGAGACAAGAGCCGCAAAGCATCACCTAGAGCCACACCTGCACGTATGTGCCTTATGTGCACCACACATAATTGAGGCATTGCAGGAAAGGAAATTGAGAAGTTTGCTGTATTCCTAAACAATCTCAGAGTGCTACAGTGAATAGCATCCTTCTCTCCTGGGCTCCTTCCAAAATGCAACCTCAGAAACACCGAATCTCACCTAGCACTTCCATAACAGAAGATGCAAGAACCTGTAACGTGAACTAGAAATTTCCTAAATGTGTTACTGTGACACATTCTCAGCCATAGCAACATCCACTGATAAAATTAAGTAATGCTTTGGAGGAAAAGTAGAAAATTGGATGATGTATCAAATATCCTGCAAACTACCAGTAACATTTGCATGAATGTTTGTCAGTATTTCAAATAGAGAAAATCCCGAGTAGATGTGTTATTATAATTATTTTATTTTTTTATTAACTGATGACACCAGTAAGCCTTTCCCTTAACTCCAGTTATTTGATTTTATGACATTTTATGCTTTGTATAGCAGCGTTAATCCTCAGAAAGCAGTCATTAGCCTCCAAACATTACCAGGAGAAAGGCCGTATGGGGCTATACGCACACTTTCAATAAATAGGGTTGAACAAGAAATACAAATTGGATGTGAAAAAACACCACCACCATAGTTTCACTGCTTTTAAGAAGCGCTCATTAAGTGCCACTGAAGTACCTCCCAGACAATTATCTAAGGTACTGAGAAACTGTATTCCATTAACTGTAACCAAAATGATGCACCTTTTATTAATTAACTGAACAACCAAGAGCATGCAAAACTAGCATTTGCCTGTGAATTATTTTTGAGCTCACCAAGCATATGGCAACTTATGTAGACAAAGCTATATGTTTGAAGCTATAAACATATACCACATTTAGATCTTCAGTTTCAAGTCACTAGACACTCGTTCCCTCTGATTTTATACAACAAAACAGCCAAGTATTATAAATCATATCTATGCTGAAATAAGTCACCAGTTTCTCAAGCTAATTTTTTGTGATAATTATAAAAACATTAAACGGGACTTGTTTGCATCTATTCCTTCGCCTAGAAAGGATGCCTACCTCATCTGAATTCAATGTTACAGACTCATAGCTTGTAAGACTAATAAACAGTCTACTTAAATTTTCAGTAACAAATCATGGATACCTCCTGAAATGCAACACAGTAGGGACAGCTGTTCTGGTCATCATAGGATTTGACTGCTTATTTTGTCACACATTCAACCATGACATTTGAATGATTCTCAAAAAAAAAAACAATTCTAAGCAGAGCAGGAGATCATCAAAGACATTTTAAGTGGCATAAAATAAAAGATGTCATGTAAAACTCTCATTCCTGCACCAATGCTTTCGTACAACAACAAGACACACAAAACTTCTTGAAAAAGTTTTCAGTTCTACATCAGCTGCCAGGCTCTTCTGATTATCTTCATGGCTATGGCCATGCTTTCCACCTTGGGTCCCCAAGATCAGAGAGCTACAACACCTACAGGCAGATGTGTTTCATTTAAGGATATTCAACACACACCTCATTTGCCACAGAGCCAAGAAAAATAGCATTAGTTATTTAAAAAGACACAGCAAAAAAAGCAAAGGCAGTATTTTCATTCAAACTCTACCTTATCTTTGTCTTCCACAACATCTGCCAGCACATCATCAGGGTCCAGGATTCCTCCATCTGTATACTCCAGGTGGTGGATGTTTACCCAGTAAGTTGGATCCTGTAAGAGAAAAAGAAGTTTTCTCAACCTAACCTCACAAGGTTTTATTGCTATCAAACAAAGCAGCTTTGTATCCCACCTCCTTCCCATCAACATGCATGGAGCTTCTCCTAAAATTGAAATTACTGAAAAAAAGAGATTAAAACTGTAGACATAAGCTTACCTATAAAATACTATGCAAAAGAGTTTTAGGATGCAGTTTACATTGTCTTACACACTTGGATTTTTAAGTTAAATACTTAGCTACTGAACAGTGCTTACATGGTATGAAGCTCTTTTTAGCTGCTTACTGCCAGTGAGGGGTGGAGGCACACCCTCTTATCTCAAAGCACAAGTTCTCTCACTTCTACCTTTCCACTCCTCTTTGCCATCCCACCCAGGGGAATGAGAGAGCAGCTGTGCAGGACTCAGCAGCCTATCAGGGCTAACCCACAACTCTCTACCCCCACTCCCCCCATTCTAGTTGGAAGGTTAGGTATTCATGTGGTTGAATGACAGTCACCTGAAAAAACACACAGAACATCCTTGTTTCATCTGAAATTTACCCCTAACTACAGTTATTTCATTCTGCACTGAAACCACTCATTTGTGAAACAGCAAGATATTCTGGGTTGGTGGCTTTATTATTCTAGGTGTTGGGCCTTCAAAACTCTAGGTTTTAATAGGATGTTCTCATCTCTGCAAAGTGATGACACAATCAACTACTGCAGCTCAACACTATTTTTAAGCCCGTGGTTTAACCATTTTCTCTATACCCACAAAACTCCTAAGATCAAAAGGTAGAGAGGAAATTTATCTCCAAGTAGCAAGCAAGCAGGTTAACTTAAATCCAACAATTTATTCAATGCTCAAACCTTGTGAAAGAATGTCACTTGATCCTACCAAGAAACCTACAACACTAGAAGTTTCTCTCAAATCAGAATGCGTCAATAGTTGCAGACATTCCTCTTGAACATTTCAGCAAATGCAGTCACAAAAGGTGTTCAGAGATACTAATAACCAGCATACTAGTTAGCCACAAACGTTTGTCTAATCAAGAGGAGTGGGTCTTATTTTTGCCTAAAAATAAATTAAAACCTGTTGTAAATATTATGCCATTTAAGAGTCCTATACAAAGAATAGAGTTGATGTGAAAGAAAAAAATTAAAAACAAAAAACCCAAAGAGCTGATTGGAATGTTTCATATTCAGTGCTTGCTTCTATTTGTGATTCTGTGGTTGTACTAACCCAGATGTGTCTTTGAAAGAGAAACAAAGGAAAAAAAGAAGTGTAAAAGCTGTATTGTCCTAACAGAATACAGCAAGTTGGCAGGAAACAAGCTCAAGACAAAGGGCCACCCTAAATTCCATCGAGCCTAATGAAATCCCAATCTTCCTTGTACTGTGGGCCACAACAAATACAGCAATTTAGTGCTTTTGTTAAAAGCTACATCAAGAGAAAGTGAAGTCTCTAGATCAGTCTGGAAGAGCAGGAGACATCATTCCTCACCAATGTTGGAGCAAGTGCAGCTTCAGGAGCCACTTCTTTTAACAGAAAGAAACAACACATCACACTAGAATACAGGAACTAAAGCAGCATAAGATGTATGCAGTTCCTCCTGCAGAAGAGCACTTCCCAGCCAGGTGCTGTTCCTCCTCACACCGACCCAGACACCACAGTGCAAGGACTGCAGTGACAGCAGCTGCCAGAATGCAGCACAGCCCACCTGCTCTTCACAACACAGTTCCACATCATCATTTCTATAAACTTAACCAGCACTTCATCCCTGAAAGTGAGAAAACAGCTACTACTGCAGGCTGAGAGGTTATCTTTATGGAGTTTGATGAAGCAAATAGTAACTACTTGTAGATAGCCTTGGTGGAGCAGCCTCTGTGCACTTACAGACATAATTCCTCTGAGCAGCACAACTGCTCGCTCAGACCAGAGATTTCAAACCCAGAGGACAGTGTGTAGCCCGCCAGACACTGTCCAGACTAATAAATCAAAATGAGGACCTAAGTTCCCTGGTACCAACACAACTGGACCTTAAGCTTATCTCAATAACCAGCTTTAATGGTGAATGGTCTGAATGCACAGAGGCCCACTCTTCCACAAGACAGTCAGTGAACAGTTCCTTACACAGTGTGGGACATTTCTTCCACAAATGCAGTTTTTCCATGTCTCATACTTGCTTTGCACTGCCTTCCAGAACATCAGTACTCAGTGTATATATGCTCCACCTAGAATAGGGAGGGGGAGGAAACTAGACTACTAAGAACACAGTTGGCTTCAAATCCATAGATCTGCTGCATATCTGCTCCTACACACTCTCAATGACAGGAATGGGAAGAAATCTTACTACACTGCATATAACTCCTATAAGAAAGTTTAATTAAGGTATGTAACAGAAACATCATCTTAATATTTAAAGAAAAAGCATGAATGGGTTACCTGGTACAGTGCATACCAGCACTTCCTAAATGAATACAGAACAGTTACACTACTGTGCATTTTACCTTAAGGCTGCAAGTCGTATCTACGTTCAACATCAAGCCACTTAAAAGCTGTTCATCATCATTTCCTTTATATGTGGGGGAACACTTCAGGAATTACTATGCAAATATTTACCAAAAGATAAATTAAAGCCAGCTTACAGGAACATGCATGTACTACATAGGCAGAAGTGACATAAATTTAAAAGGAGGGTTTAACATTCATACTGTTGCAGAATCTGAACTGAATTGCTGTCACTCACTGTGCCTTCAGAGCTCAAATCTAAAATAAATTCAAGAACTCCTCTATGCATTTGTTGAGTAAACATTCAAGTGAAAGATCAATTGCTCTAAGATACTCCCATTTGTTTTATTATTTAAATACACATATAAAAATGCGTTTTATATATAAAAAAAACTTGGGGGGACCATCTTAATTCCTTTCCCCCTACCCACGAATTGAGGTAGGAAAGTGTCAGTCAACTTTTCTAGGAAGTAAGCAACTTACTTTACAAATGTTGCTACTTATACAGTATATTTTAGTCTTAATGAGTGAAAGAATACTAACAAATTTAAGTTCACCTTTGCTGGCCCATCAATAAAAGAACACCGTCTACTGATGTCACAGTTCATCACTGTTTGGTGCTGTTTCTTCTCTTCAGCAGAATACAAAATCTAACCTGAACTTCCATAATTAGAATATGAAAAAGATAGGACGTACTGAAATCATGCAGAAACAAGGGAACGAGTTGGTAAGACTGCTCCCACAGTCATTTCCCAGGCTGGGTACTTTAGAAGCACCTCCACATTACCACTTCACTTGAGCAACTTGATTCTGGTGAAATGCAATATGAAAAAGGAGGTATGAAAAATCACATACAGCTGCTCCACGACCACAAAAATAGAATGAATACCAGGTCAAAGTCTGAAGGCAAACAACGGAGTGTGGCTATGGTGCTTTCTGCCATTTAGACAACGTTAAAATAGAGATTAAGAACTTGCAATCACAACATACTTCCTCATGAAGAGGACATTTTCAGTTCATGTCAGTGATAAGAGAGAAAGAGAAAGACAGAGAGAGAACGTTCTACCATTTAATCATTCTATACTGTAGATATATTGCCATGTGATCTCTTACCTCCCAGCAAATAAGTACTTGATGTCTATGAGCACAATAGGCTATGTAATGCAGCAGCATCCGTAGCTGAGTAACACTAAGAACCCAACACTCACTAATCACAGCAGGCAGAGCTGACTACAAACAAGACAAGTATGGCTGCAGCCTCAAACATAGAGCAGCCCCAGCAGTCACTTATTTGCATACCACAACCACCCCCAGCCATGAAGCATCCCCCTCACATAGCACTGCAGTCACCTGCCAGCAGCTGGGCCCCTTCACCACTTGTACCAGAGGTGGGGTTTCAGTTCCATGGGAACACAACTACAGATTCCCAAAAACCAACAGATAACCAGGATGTGAGGGTTTGCATGATATGTATTAACTCTGCTGATGATTAAGTACTCCTTGGTCACAGCAGAGGAATTTCTCAGGGCCTGGAGCTGAACACTGCAATCCCAGCAGCAGCAGAACACACAGGCACCTCCACCTGCTCAGAAAGAACAATAACGAAAACATGTCAGACTGTAACAGAGGAAGTTATTCCAAGCAAGCTACTGATGAAATACCTCATTTTACACATTTTTCCTCCCCAAACACACATTAGCTTTTTACTCAGATTCATTCACTTATTTTTCAAGACTAAGTGTGTAACCTTTCCATTTTTATTTCTTTTTCTTTCCCTTGTAAAATCATCACTGGACATGATCATTGCCAAGGGATGGAATCACAAAGTAATGAACAGTTGATTTTCACTTAAGGTCACTTTAAATATCCAGTTTTGAAAGCTGCTAAAACTCAGTACTAAAAGAGAGGCTGCAACCAGACCAGGAAGTGAGATAACAGATACATGCTGCTCACTAAGGCAGGCTAGGCCTGAATATTTTTTGAAAAATTAATAGGAGTGCACACTACTATGACCACACACCAAATGCAACAGCGTGAGATGAGCAAGATCTGATCACCTTTTCTCTCCATCTCCTTCAGCCATATTCTACAGAGCACCACTACACTCCAGACTTCAGTTTGGATGGCTGAACGAAACATATCTGACTTCCATTCTTTTTCTTCCTCTTGCTTTCTCTGATTCTTTCTCAAGCACAATTAACAGCTGAATTTATTTATTTATTACTAAGTAGACAGACAAACACATATATAAAAATGTAACAGCCACCTTCTTATAGCAAGCTTCCAGCTCAGGCAGCCTCTCAAGGTGAAGATGCTTGCTACTCACCATCACATCTCTATTTCATTTTAAAAAAATAAAAATAAAAAATCTCAATCAAATTTTAAATTACACTCAAATTCCAAATTGGAACCCTTCAAAAATAAGAGCATTCTGATTTTATACTGAGTGTAAATAATAACTAATGGCCACTACCTGAACATTACCTGAACACTGAATACAATCCAATGTAAGATGTTACAGTGCTGAGGGATCACGTAACCCACACCCTTCTGCTGCACTCCAACATCGAACCCTTACGAAGTGTATTTCAGTGAAGAGCAAGCATACAGAACAGGCAAAGCTCTTTGGACATGGACATTTAGAAAAAGAGCTCCACACAGACTGCAGCTGTAGGGACTACAACGAAAAGCCCCAGCTGAAACTGAAGCGTATGGTATGCCGGGTTTTGAATTAAAGACAATCTGTAAGACCGTAAATAAGAAACGCAAATAGATTTTCTCTTTTAAACTAATGCCCTTTAGCTCAAAGCATTCAATATACCTACAGACAGCAAAACCTCAGAACTAGCTGTTCATTCACACAGCTCAGTTTGTTGCTAACTTTACACTGAAATACGCCAAATCCTGAACAAAAACTGATGAAATGCTCAGCAGCTACAAAGGAAGCAGCCATCACTTCAGTCCTGCATCTAGATACTATCTGAGATTATTTTATTTACAACTGTTTGGCTTTCCTTTGTTGAAGTGATTAATGCATTTGCAGCTGCCCCAGGACTGCTTATCAGGAGCCCTCAGTTCCAAATGTGTCACTGAGTAACAGCAGACTCCAAACCACACAGCACAGAATACAAATGCCGGTGAGACAATATAGATCACGTATGATTACATCCTCTAACACCACATCATACACACTGAGCTTTAGACAAAGCTCAAGTAAGGAAAAAAGCCAGCAGTAAATTACAGAAGCATATCCTTAATTCCACATGGAGTGCCATTACACATTCTTTTTTGAGAGAGGAGTTTTTTTTTTTCTTCCAAACATATATAAATATTTCACAGAAAGCAGCAGAGCAGCACTGCAGCCCCATCCCCTGTTTGAGGGAGCCACTGGGGAGCATGGTCTAGGGCCTGACTGACCCTCATGTCCCAAAATACATCTATTATAGTCAAATTAAGGTGCTGCAAATATGCTAAGACACCCAGGGTACGTTTCAAAACCAAAAGCATTATAAGTATTTGAAGAAGCAAGCTGAGTGCCTTTGAGGCAAAGGTTGAACGGTTCATTACTACAGAAAGAAAAAAAGGGAATGGGAGTAATAAATGAACTTAGAACAGGCTGTGCTAGGACAAAAATAAAGCATCATCAGCCACCCAGGTGTTGGAGCAAGGTCTGCACCAGACAAAGCTGATACACAACAGTTGGTTCTCACATGAAATACTGAGTTAACCAGGCTCTACTTCTCAGCAGCAAAAAAGACTGTTAAGAATGTTCTCAAGGTATAAAAACCAGCTAGCACTGCCAAATTCCATAAAGATTAGCCAACTGTACTGGTTCTGGCAATTGGATGCAGAAAATACACACTGTGAATAGACCAAATGACCTCTAAGTGCACTGGCAGAGTTACGCAATGGAGTCAGGTGAAACCCAAACATAATCCTCTATTTCTTGAGATCAAATTCCGGCTTCATTTGACTGAAATATACAACATCCCAGAATTAACATTTCATCAAAACTTTATGATATAAAAAAGAAATGGATATTGGCTAGATCAAAGTCAACAAAGAAGATAATGAGGTTATTCATTCTTTCACTGAAGCTCAGCGCCACTGGCGTGCAGAAGGGTTTTTCTCTCCCTGAACAGGAAGAGCAAAAAGGCATCCTTCCTACCTCTCCTCCAAATACCTTCAGGAGAACAGAATCACAGAGGAGTAGAGATGGAAGAGCTTTGGAGATTTACAAGGATAGAGAAGGCCTCTTCTACTCTGATGAAAACACTTTTCACTCAAACATGAAGAACGACATGCATCCCAGTCACTGAGCTGTGGCAGCTTCCTCCAATCTCCTGCACAGGGTGGCCTTTCCAGAGCTGGAAAGAGGGATGTGCACTTAGCAGCATTTCTTTCACAGCTACAGCCCTACAAGGAAAAACTTCATGCAACAACAGGCAGTATGAAAGTTGACTAATGTTCTATTTCCATACAGATTACAACAGCATAGAGACATCAGCACAGTCACCTTCTTTTATTTGCAGTTTGATGCCATTCACCATTCAGACTGATCAGCCCAATGTACTTTTCCACCAGCTAACCTGCTCATTCTTTCAGTGTTAAGGAGGTAGGGAGTTAAGGAGCCCTAACTCCACATATAACATCCTCAAGCATCTGCTGAAATAACATTTCCCTGTGAAATCTAACAAAAATCTACATGAAGAGTCTACAGCAAATAGAACATAACGTAGGCTTTGTTTCTTTCACAAAAATGCTCAAAGCTGACCAAGTGATAGGAATACTTTATCACAAAGCTCTGTCAGCAGTACTTGCAGTATAACATCACCTTCTCATTAACAGGGACTATTAAATCATGTTTTCCCAGCTCATATGCAGGCATTGGTAGAGAATTTGAGACAGACAGGTTCAGCCATGACTTGCTGTATTCACTGTTAGGTGTGAAGGCTTTACAGAAAGTAATTGGACCTACTTCTGCTAAGCGGTAGTTTCATTGCTACACACCCAAGTCCTGAAAAAACGAATGCACATGCAACAAAGCAGTCAGTTCTCTTTTAAAAGAGGCTAGCAGGTAAGGAAATAGTCATTGTCAGTTAAAAAAGAAAAACAAAACAAAACAACATCATAATTTGCTGGTACATTGATTACTTAAGGCCTTCTATAGAACCTGCAAAAGCTCTGGCTGCATTATCAGAAGTCTCTTTTACACTACACATACCCTTAACAAAGTTAGGCTCCAAAACATAAAAGCAGCAACAACAACAGCAACAAATCCTGAACATTCATTTAGCTTTAGCAAATACAGTATTTAACAATTTAATCATCAAACTGAAGTCTGTGTCTTTGAATATTACATTACACTTGTCTAAAACCAGCCTGTAAGAAGTGTACTTCACATTCACAGTTAAACAAAAATGTGCTTATTGTTTGCCTTCCCAATTTAAATAAATTTCTTCCCTCATGTTCATTCTTCCCCCTTACAGTGCACAAGAAGTTTCAGCTCTGAAACAACACTTAAAAGAGTGCTAATAGTTCACTACAGCTTATTTCAAAATGATGGTGTGCAACATGTTACATGGATCTCTCGAGGCAGCCATGAACACGATCGTCCTGGATTTTGCTATACCATCAAGTTGGGTTTTATTGCTCTAAAATCCCCAGTGATAAGCCAAACAGTTAATCTGTAAGCACACAATGCATCATAAAAGGGTTCATTTCAAACCAGAAAAATGGAAGACACTTATAATCACCACAGCATTCACATTTGAATGACAGCTAAACATAGACACATCAAGCATTCAGCCATCTGGAAAGAAGCTGGGATTTTTTCATATTGTCTATTCTCAAACCTTTAAGACAAGAGTCAGAGGTTGACCGAGACTTCCATTTAGCGAGATGCTCTTTTCATATCTACAGCCATTAATAAACTGCAGTATGAACAATAAGCCAGGCTTCTCCACTTCCTCTGAATTCAAAAGATGGTTCTGCCATACCAAGATAAACAATGTGCACACACTGACAGATGTATGTTACATTTGAAACATCTGAAGTTACCCAAACAGACCTACCTAGCATCATTCCTGTCTCTTTAAATATCACGTATTTAATAAAACTCTGACGGTGTGAAAATCCATAGTTCTTTCAGACAAGAAAGCATACAGTGGCAGCATACATAACTGTGAAATGCATGCTGTATTAAAATCTATATAACCAAAGTGGGCATTCAGTCTACACTCAGCGTTAAACAGCAGAGTTAAAAGTTGCTGGAGGAAAACAACAAAAAGCACCTTGCAACATAGCAGAGCCCCAGACAACGAGAAAAACACAGTCCAACTTCAGTGCTACATTTTTCAATGCTGCGTGAAGGGTGTAATTAAAAAAAAAAAAAGTACACCATACATACAGAAGCATACGTACACCTTTCAGTTTCTGCCTTGTTGCAACTACTTCCCCAAAACAGTAAATGATACTTAGATGGAAGATAATCCAAAACACCGTTTTTCCAGATTCATGGATTAGAGTGATAACACTGACATACTTGCATCTGACCTACATTACTTCAAGAGGAAGTATATGAAAAGGGTAACAGTTCTGACTAATTTTGTTCTTCGGGCAGGCTCAAAAATAGGAAAAGAAAAAAAGACTGAAAGCAACAGTAATTGTACAGGAAAGAAAGACTCAGAAGCAATGTACTTGAAATGCACAGGCCATGAGTGTTCTTTCAAGCATTGCTTGGTATTTTGAGCAAAAATTAATTCTTAGTTTTGCTATTTGGAAAGCTAGCAGAGCAGATCCTATTGGAGCCTTTCAGGTCAAGTAACTAACTTACATTACTCAGCAAGTGAATGAGAGTCACCCAAACAATTATTCCTGAAAACATTAATACAGAACACTTCATTGGGTTTTCAAGTGCTAATCTTCTAGCCTAACACAAAGAATTGCCATTGATTATTCACAGAACAGACCATAAGCTAGTTTTTCCATTCCCACAACTACCTTTCCCCTACCTTTTTCCACAGACACATAAGCCAACCCTGCCTCACAACTGAACTGCACTAACGCTGGTCTTTCTCCATGCATAATGTCAAGTCATCAATGAACATTCCTATTTTTTTTCTCCAACATAATCATTTCAGATTTCCAATTCTTTAGGGAGTTTTCTTTTTGCATATATAATGCCAGAAACTCCTCGAACTGTTGTTCAGAACACATTCAGTACAAGCAGCAGAGAAAAAATAATTTTTTGGTTTTGTTTTGCTGGGTTTTTTTTGTTTTGTTTTGTTTTTGTTTTAGTGTGAGCATCATTCTGGGGAAGCTGAGGACATCAGCTCCCTTTAGACCCTGAAAAAAATCTCAGAAATCTTTTCCCATGTAAACCCTGTCTACCCGTGTAGATTCAGTTCTCTAATTTTCTACTCCTTGGCCAAAGAACAGGTTGAGGAACCAGGAGCAAACAAAGACAGCCAAGTTGCCAATATCAGCTAAAAAATATGCTGTTATATTTCTTAAATAAGGGAACCACTAAAAACAGAGTGGCTGAACGAATGTAGTACCCAACTTCTGGGAAATATGCTGATGAAGTATCTGATATCAGTATTCTGCTGGAATCTGCCCTACAGAACTGGAAGCTGAGGGGTTGGATCTAGAGGATGCAAACAACTTCTGGAAAAAAGTCTCAGCAGAGTGAGCATCCCAAAGAACATACAACTGAATCTAATCAGTCAAAGCAAAATAAGCCACATTTTTGGCAGACTAAATTAGACCACATATTTCCTAAAGTCAGAAAACTAAAAAAAAAAAAAAAAAAAAAAAAGCTTGTAAAAATGACCCAATAGACTAGACTGCTGACAATCAACTGATACTTATTTTGTTAGAAAAAAAATGTATGTTAATAAAAAATCATTATTAGAGTTAACAACATTTTAGCTCAAGATGAGTGGTTTGGAGTTAAACTGCATTTTCAGAGTTCACATCTGACTGATGGGATAATGTCTTTGCCTCACTTTCCTGTGGGCTTAAACAATCAGTGACTTATTTTTATTTTATTTTTCCAATACAAGCCCTTTGGAAAATTTAGGGAGCCAAAAAAAGCCTGCTGTATTACTTTGGTTTCCATACAGGCTTTCATCTGGACTAATTCACAGTTAAAGACAAAGGAAAAAATTGATAAGAAAGAACGTCTTTAAAGAAGTAATTGAAGCACTGAACATGGGACATGAAGATTAATTTAAAACCAGAAGGTGAAAAGAAAAGTACAGGTGAGATTCAGCACAATCACCCATGCTGTACTGCAAAAACATTTGGCTCCACAGAACCCCGTATTTGAAGGGGAATCCTAAGGCAGAAAAATGCAGTCTAGCCACCCAGCTGCTCGCCCCCACCCACACAAACCCTGCAATCCCAAGTACCAGTACCAGAATGACTGTGGTCATTCATCTTCATGCCTATCTGTCACTCATATCAAAAGGATCCTTATTACAGCCTAGAAGAAGGGGCTTCATTCAAGAACTCTGTGGTGTTCTTTTTCATAGCAGAATAATCAATGAAGAAGAACACCAAAGAGGCCTCACTGTGGCATCTGCTGCTGCTGGTGCACACCCACAAACCGAGAGGAAAACACACCCGAACCACCCAGTGCAGGAGCATCCCCAGGAGCAAACCTGAGCACTGGTGCTGGGCCACAGCACCTGCCACAACAAAGCAAAGACATGAGCTCTGCGTGGAGATACACACGGCACAGAAGTTACACATTTGCACTGGATTGCAAGGCAAATTTTGATGACAGATTGAAACACTGCAATGGTTCACTTAATGGAGGTATCTATAGCACAATCACTACACATAAGAAATAACCACTTACAGAAACAAGTCTTACATATCTCTTCTTTAAAGTCAGGATAATGATCCAAAGAAATCTTACCCAGTGCATTCAGTAATGTTGTATAAAAGAAAGTTTGCTGTATATGTAAGATTTTGAAGTGAAACTGTACAAGGAATAAATTACAGAATTACCACAACAACATATGAGGAGAACAAACACTTTCATTAGGGTAGGTATGACATATCATACTGCATAGTCCCTCCCAAAAGGTCCTGCAACATGTCAGTTCACTAAGATTTGCACATGAAGCAGCGTCTTCAGCTTAACAGTGTATTTAGGGCACCTCCTGGTCAATGATAATTGAAGCCTGTTTCTGTCAACAAATGATTGCCAGGAGCCTGTGTCATCTGGTTAGCCAGTGCCCAACATAAAGTAGGTATATCCTTATGCTTAAGCAAAATTCAGGAGTGATATACAATACCATAAAGGAGAACCTGTTCTAAACAATAGAAACTGCTTAAGCTGTTAAGCATTGGCACAGATATGGAGGATGGAACTCAGACATCTTAATAGGGAGCTGGAGGGAGTTTTGAATAGCAATAGGTCTTCATGCCTAGGAACATTGCAGTTATGACATTAGCATCATTAGGAAAGCCTGAAGAATATCATGCTCACGGGGAGAGGAAGTGTGCTGCTTCAGCAGCAGGATGGGAGATGGCACAGTTGGCACAGTGCAACTGACTTACCATATGGAGCAGCTGAAGAGGAAAGCAGTCACAATGCATTAACCCAAAGATAATAACTGCATCCATTAAAACAAATAATAATAATCAGGTTTTTAGGAAAATACCAACAGAATACAGCCCTCCATTTCCCAATACAGTAGTCCCAAAGACTTGGGATTTCAGGCAGCAAGCAAAAACATCTCTCTGTACCACCCCGTGCCAGAAGGGATTTTTTCTAACATGAAAACTGTCATAGTGCATGGTACTTCCCCAGCTGGAAATAAAGATATGAAAAACACTGTTTGGGGGTTGAATTTCTTCACTTCCCTACAAGACAACTCAGAGCCTGAACACAAATGGGCAAGGAGCACCAGGAATCAGCCACTACTGAGGACTTCAATGGCTTCCATCCACGGCTGTTTTAACGCCCACTTACTACAAGATCTTTGCTGTCTCTCAAGAGATAACAACTGATAGTACTCAAAACTTGATAAATCCCATCTGGGAGAAAAAAAAAAAAAGAAAGAAAAAAAAAAGGAAGAATCTGTATCATCACACAGACTGATGCCTGACCTGCACTGTTTCCAGAAAGAGTTATTCTCATTTTGCCTGCTGATTTTCCACTAGTTTTACCCAGCTCTGCCCTCAAACGTCAGCTAACTTCACGCTCAGCCAAAAGCACAAGTTACTGATAGAAGTCTACTCCTAAAATTAAATATATATATATCCAGTGATTTATTTTTCAAGTTCCATAAGTACACAAAGTCTTATAAGGCATTTTGTATGACAAGTTTGACTTTCAGTCCAACAACAGTTTTTGTTTGGATTATAAGCACCTGTTCAAAAGAGAACAGGAGATTGGAAATCTACCAAAAACTCATTACATCAACACTAGTAGCTATGAAGCAGTACAGGAAAAAAAAAAAAAAAGCCACCACTTTTAACTCTCAGTGGTTCAGAATCACCTAATAAATTTAATTAACTGTGGGACAAATAGAAAGCCACCATCAGCACCTTGTATACAGTTCTCTCTCACAACATGCATTTCAACACTCACACATGGAAGAACACGATCAGTGTGTGGCAAGTAATAAGCCCACAGACAGTGCTCAAAGTATTTATACGGCTCAAAGGACAAACAGAGCTTCTACACCTCTGCCAACTGATCACAGCTATAGCAATCCAATTCTTCTGTGCTTAAACTTGTAATTTCTTAACTTATACATCTGGAGGACAAAGAGGAGAAATTAGCAGTCTAGGACAAACAACTTATAAAGCAAGTTCCAGGTCAAGGGCATCTTTGTTCTCATGAATTTGCTGCTTAAGAAATGCTCATAACACCCCAATGTGAAGCTTATTTAAACCATGGGAAGGGTTTTGTTTTTGTTTTCTTTTATTTAAACTAGAAAAAGAGCCTTATCCAGAAAGCTTTGTATAATCGCCACTTTGACTGCCGAGGCCAGAAAAACACACACCAGTTCTGAGAATCTCATACCCTTACTTCCAAGTGTTCCCCTTGAAAGACTTCAGCAACTCCACCTAGCCCAGCTGCAATCCAAACAAGCAACAGAAACACACCACATGGTCACATTGCAACAATGAATCCAGGAAACACTAAGAAAAAAATATTTGTCAAAAGGTATCTCTCACACAATCAGTGACGGTTACAAGTTAAGGATACAAATCATACCAAAAAACTCTGAGAAACTCCCATCCTTTTGCCACTTGAACGTTATTTCCAGCATAAATGAGGCATCACTAGCATGGTCAAGTCAATAACTGCTATATAAAAAATATTGAAAGAATTGCCTCCTTCCTTTTTCTTTACCCTGCTCACATAATTTCCTTTCCTGCACATGAGTCAGTTGCCACGAACTCACACAACTGTAATGGATAAGCAGCGTGTCGAGTTCTATTCCCTTTTAGCCTGCTAAAACAAATCTGAAGGTTCCCACATACACCTGATATCTTCTGAAGAAATACATTATGTTTCTTCAAACATTTTTGTAAGCATAGAACTCTGAGTAAAAACAAATTGCCATTTCCCTCTCCCCCCACCCGGTGTTTTCAGAGAAACTGCAGGAAGAACGCTACAGCCCTGTCTGCCTGCTGGCTGATTTACAACAGCACTACATCACTCCAGAAAACCAACACACATTGAGGCAGACAAGAAGAGGGAGAATGGGAAATATCTACCTTTTTTATTTTTTTTTATTACTATGATTATTTTTATTATTTAATAAGAATTAGAACATGATCTAGACAGTCAACCTGCAGCTCTTCCAATGCTTGGGAATCAACTTGGGAAGACAGCCAATACCATCTAAACAACTCATCATTTTTTACTCCACTCACAAACACATCATTCTCAGATCAACTCAGCCACTGTTATTACTGCTTCCCACTCGATCTGACTGCCAGCTGAAGTTACCATCACCACCACAGAGTCAACTGCACACTCCAGTGCCCATCATCACAACTGTTCACCAAGCCCATGCAAGACAGTCCAACTAATATTTGACTACAACAGCACTCCCAGCAGGCGGCTGACAGACATGGTAACTGCACTCACTTGGCAAAGAACCCTAAGTACAGGTAACCAGCAAATGCTCCCCAAGGCACCACAGAATATCGAGCTATACAAAATAGCAGAGGAATGGACAAAGGATCACTAGTCCTGCTGGATCCACCTACCAACAAGAAGCCTGAGCACACACACTTCCCAACAGCAGAAGTAGATCCCAGCTTGCAGATTCCATCAAACGTCACCACACTGAAACACAAGGAACCTCCTGAAATGAGTCACTTCTCTGAAAACTTATCTACAAGCAGATGCTTAACAAAACATTTTCTAAAATCCAAACCACATCAGGCAATCCCAAACATTCTCTTAGATGATGCTGTTCCAACAGAGTTATATTCTCCAGAATAAGAGATTTGCTTGTTCAGAACTACAACAGTACTCTAAAATCACTGCTAAGATCCATAATAGCAAAAAATAATCAGTTTGTTTTTTCAGCTGTAACAAAAGCCCTGTGCTTTGTTTCTTTTAGTGGCGGGAATTGAGCTTCCACAATGCAACTTCACCAAGAAATCAAACCAAATTTGCTGAGAAAATGCAGCAGGCTGCAACAAGCCATGGCTTGCTGAGTTCTCAGCTATTTACCAAAAGTCTCGTGGAAATGCAAGACTTGGCCATTTGTTGTCTCAACAATGTAAGTGTAAAGAGGTGCCGAGTACTGTAAGCCTATCACAAACAGAAATGCAAATACCTTACAATATAAGTGAATTAATATTCTAATCTCACATCTTCCCCTTTACCAGACACAAGAAATCCATTTCATGACTGCAGTGTTAATAGCAAAATTCTGCTTCCAGAAGAACCCTTGAAACACAAAGCCTCTCACACACATTTCTGGGTCATCTGACAGTACCAAAACAAAGACAAAATTCCCAATGCCTGTATCCTAGCTACCTTCTTCATTTTCCATTCTGCAGCTATGAGGGATGTTCCTTGCACCCATTCTCCTGCCTTCTCCAAATACTTCAGGCACTGTAACAATAACATTTTCCACTTTGTTTTTTAATAGTTTTTAACACTCAAAAATTACATAAAGCACATTGAGTGCCAACAACAACAGCAGTATTCTGCCACAGGAAGCATTCCAAACATTCTAAATATTTTGAAAAGGAAAACAAATCTTAAGTTATCTTTCACACAAACCTGCTTATGCGCCCACATCACTGAACAGATCTCAGCTGCTGATTATCCTGAAATAATGC
The DNA here is from genome assembly GCF_038088225.1 of Cyrtonyx montezumae. Lineage (NCBI taxonomy): Eukaryota > Metazoa > Chordata > Aves > Galliformes > Odontophoridae > Cyrtonyx > Cyrtonyx montezumae. The sequence continues at coordinate 16,413,817 of NW_027072078.1, read as the reverse complement.
CATTTTCTGAGTCTCCCATCTTTGAGATTCTATGTTTTAGAAACAAAAAACCTTAAAGTTTTAGAAAGTTAATTGTAGAATGAGGTGGGAAAAAAAAAACTGCAGAACAGCCAATCCCTCCTTGTCACACTGTTTGGAAACACTGCAGAAGGCAATGAGATGAACTGTTTGTGGAGTGCATACAAACTGTTTAGCCAACCCCAAATTTCCCCTCTACAAAGAGCACTAACTTCTGATAACATTTGATGAGATGAGACAAAAATCAATCTCCTTATCTTTTTGGCTAGTTCCACTGCAAAACATGTAGACTACAGAGCAATTGATCAAAGCACTGCAAAAAAAAAAATCTGCTTAAACTTCCAATGAAAAAGGGGGAAAGTGAACAGAGCAGCAACCCAACTTTCAGTGGGTTAATTCAGTGGGTTTCAATTAAAACCTGTTCTGTATTGCTCAGGCCCTTAGGATGCTTCTCCACTCCCTGCCTCTCTGCACATCCTCCTGCAAGTTCTGTGGACCATGACTGCTCAACATGATCTGTGATTTCTGACCACCTGGGTCTGTACCCACTGTGCCCATCCATGACACAGAACAGCAAACTGATGACCTCTACAAGGAAATAGAGTGATAGTTTAAATGAGAGAGGCAAGAAATGTAAGATCTGAAGCACGATCTGCAGCCTCTGGCTGTCCTACATAGGAGACCAGATGCTTCAGACCTCACATCCTCTGAACGTGGCATAATAGATGACTGCTGAGCATAAAAATCATCATGTACATCTACCACCTGAATAACAAACTGGATGCAAAAACTTCAAATGTGTTTCACTGCGCATCTCTTGAGATGTTGGGTTTTTTTCCTCATCTGATTGCCGAGTCTTCTGGAACAGGAAGGGCCTTGACTAGAAATGCAGAGATCTTGCTGCCCCTTCCTTAAAAAAGAAAAAAAAAATCCAAACCAAAATAAACAAGGGAAGAAAAGAAGAGGTTGAGGGGGTGTGGGGACAGGAGAGGTGATGTATTTATACAGATGCTTTTTGGGCCACTTTTCAGCTGTCATCACAACACTAACTGCAGGCCCATCACAAATATGGGCTGAAGCTAAACTTTTAAATTTCTAAGCTCACCTCAACCACAACAGTGGTTTCTGATAACAGCCATCCCCGAGTGGTGGTGAGCGGCCTGTATCAGCACTCTGAGGCACACTTTTGTGCACATCACACTGACTGTTGGCCATAATGGCAAAAGAATGCTACCAACACTCTGCAGATATTGCACACACACAATATTCATTGGAAGATCTTTATACAAGACATATCAGGCTGGAAGCTTTAAGGCTACTGAAAGCACTACAGGACAGTGACCACTATCCATTGTACTCAGCAGCTCGTGATGGATCTAACGCTTCAGCAGAAGTTTCCCTCAGAATAAAGCTGCAAAGTGGAACAGGACCATCACTCCTAATTCCATGCTAGGACCACCACACAGCGCCAGGCAGAGCAGAAAGCACCCCGGGGCACCCAGCAGCGGCCCCGCAGTGCACGGCACGGGGTGCTGCCCTGCCCGGCCTCGCGAGGGCCCGCAGCCGGCGGCTCCTGTCGCGGTGCCAGGCCTCCCACCAGCGCCGGGCGAAACCCTGCACCTGCCTCTCCCGGTGTGAGGTGGGAGGGCATCAGCGGGATGATGTTTTTCCTCTTCTTCGGCACAACCCGAGAACTCCTCGCTCACGCCGGCGGTCCGTGTCCCGACGCAGGCGGGAGCTCACGGAGCAGCCGGTGCGGGAGAACGCGGGCTCGATGCGAGCAGCGCGAGCTCTGTTTGCGTCCGAACCAAGTTTGTTTGTCAACACGCGGGGCGGGCACGCGACGAGCCCTCAGGCGCTCGCTCACACCGCCGCAGCGCAGAGCAGCGTAGCGCTTGCCCGCACGACCCCGGCCGCACCCCCCCCCGCGCTCACCTTCTCCTGGGCCTTGCGGTAGCGCTGCAGGGCCTGCTGGGTCAGGTCCCGCACGCGGAGCTGCCCGTCCTTGCAGGGCACCACGATCCCGGTCCTCCCGAAGCACACGGTCACTTTCATCTCAGCGCCGCGCCATGCCCCGCCGGCCCCGCCAGAAACGCGGCCCGGCCCCGGCCCGGGGGCGGCACAGGTGCGGTCCGGGAGCGCCGGCAGGTGCCTGGCCCCGGCCCCGCGGCAGGGGCGGGCCGGCAGGTGCGCGCGGTGCCCCGGGGCCGCGCACGGGCAGCGCCGGGAGCGAGGCCGCGGCCGGCGGCCTCCTTCCGCCGCGGCGGGCCGCTGTGCCCGCCCCTCCCCGCCCGGCTCCTCTCCGGGGAGGCGCGGGCCGAGCCGAGCCGGGCCGGGCGGGGCGCCCCTCGCGGCGGGGGAGCGGCGGGGCGGGGGCGCCCGACACGGACCTGCACGGAGCCGCGGCGGAGTCCCGGCGCCCCGCGGGACGCAGCCGCGAGCGCCGCGCGAGCCCGGGCACGCGCACGGGGTCACGGCACGCGGCGCGGCGCGCGGCCCCGTCCGAGGGAACGGCGTGCAGCTGCGCCGGGGATCGGGCCGGGGCTTGGATTTTTGCAGCAGAGGGCTGTGGGCACGGCCCCGAGCTGCCCGAGCGTGAGCGACTTGGAACGACGCTCCCGGGTTGGGTGTTGGGCGCAGAGCCGGGAGTTGGACTCGGTGGTCTGTGTGACCCAACGAGGGATGTGCTGTGATCCCGTGGCCGTACAGCCCTCAACATGTGAAGCGGCGAAACAAGCCACGCACAGGCACATGCTGCACAGCCCTCACCCACCGCGATCCATCCCATGCACTGTGCTGCCGCACACAATATGACGTCCACTCTGCCTCATGCAGCAGCACATGGACACACAGCCCATTGCAGCCACAGTGCCATTCCTTGCGTACAGCAAAGCAACAACACGGGCACCAGGCTCTGCAGCTTGCCCTGCATCCTTCCTTCCCTGTGCCATGTGGTGCTGGGCAGGGCCCCATACCGCATGAGCTCCTGGATCTGTGTGACCCTAACCTGACAAAGGGCAGCCCAGCACCACTGCGGTCACAGCAGATCAATCTCCCCACAGAGATCAGTACAACTGAAAGTCACCACAAACCAACAAGAAGGCAGTATAAAAATACCTCAAAACCACAGTGTGACATCACATATCACGTGGGGACTGCAGCTGCAGTATGAATGAATACCCCACCAGTTCGGGTGTGCACTTGGAAAGGCAGCCCATGTTCTGCACTGTGTAACAACCACACACCAGTGCAAGAACTCACTTGAGTTGGAATGAACCCTTAAAGACCACCTAGTCTAACCCTGTGCAATGAGCAGAGACACCTACAGCTCCATCAGGTGCTCAGAGCCCCACCTAGCCTGACCTTGAGTGCCTCCAGGGACAGGACATCCACAGCCTCTCTGGGCAACCTGTGCCCTTATTGTAAAAAACTTTTTCCTTACAACCAATAATATCCAGAGGGAAGCCGTGGAGCAGGAAGACCGGGCTGGCCACACTGCAGGCTGGGGTGGGATGTGGTTGGACAGAGCCACACAAACCCCAGCAAGCTGAAGATTTTTGCTGGTCCTGCAGGAGCAGCATGGGCTGAGTCTGGGGCTGCTGCAGTGGCCCCAGGAACAGTTCCTTCTCTGCTTATCAAATCCCAGCATGCTTTCGTCAGCCTGCAGGATTTCTGGGTAAGTCACAGGGAAATCATGAGACTACGAGACCATACAGAGAGCTGATTTCCCAGAGTATGGATGTGGGCTTGCATGTGCAAGTGCTCAAATATGCATCTGATATGCTCTGAACCAGGAAAAAAATATCTTTTTTTCTCCAGAGCAAAGAAGCTCAGAGGAAGAAGTGTACTGCTTCTTCAGCAATGCCCACTCCACTGCTCCTCCCAGCTGCTGCAGCTGATGTGTGGTCTCAGCCCAGTATGGCCTTGGCTGCAAAGCACAGATTTTGGGTTAATGATTGACAGTGAGAATAAAGGCTGCTCTCTCTCTGCTCCTCTCTGCTTATGAGCAAGGTGTGACATATGGAGGTCTTCCCTAAATGTGCACATCAACCTTACAGAAACTGAGATTGTATTTAATTATCACACACCATCAAGGGGAGGGAAGGCGGCAGCAGAGCCCCCACTGCATTCACTGTCTGACAGTGCTTGTCTGGGCTGCGCACGGTATCACAAATCAGATACTGCATGCTGTGGGTGCAGCACATGTTTGTTTACTCCAAAACAGCCCCAAAGTCTTTGAAGCCAGTGAGTAACAATTAACACCTACATGGTGAGGCTTTGCCTTCAACATCTTTGGGCATTACATCTGTACAGTAGCCTGAAAACAAGCCCTGGCTGACCACAGGCTGTTGGGAGGCTTTCTTATGGGGATGGGTGAGGAGGGTGCTGCACTTTCTCCATCAGTGAGCCCCCCCTGCAGCTAACAGTGTGGCACAGAAAGCCAGCACATGCATCTAAGAAAGAAGTCATCACTGTCCTCCTTATTTTAAGGAACATGCACCAATATTTTAAACTGATTAATAATGAGCTTTTGTTCTCACTGTGCTGTTGAGGAGGAGCTGACTGCTCAACTCTCTGGCTGACATCCAGGCTACGCTCTGCCCTGAGACCATCACCCTGCATACGCTGCACTCAGAAGGACTCCTGCTCCCTGCTGCCCCAGCTGCTCCTTCCCATCCATTCCCTTTCATGTGCCAGAACGCCCAGTTGCAATTCTGTGCAATGAGAAGCTATGGAAAACTGATTCCTGTGAATTTTTCTTTTTTTCTTTTTTCTCTTTTTTTTTTTTTTTGCCTGATTAGTTTACAGTCAAAGTGGTTCTGCATAAACCAGAAAATCAGCAGCAATTGGAGCTCGGTGCCATGGCAGGGTGTGCCGCACGTGCCGGCCTGGGAGCATGGTGCATCAGGACGACGATGCCTCCCCAGGGCTCATGCTGGCTGACAGCACTTGGCAGGCAGCCTGGCTGCAAGGGCTTCATGCATAAATACATATACATGGCCATGAGATACGCTTCTGACATTCACGTATCAGTTTCGCAAGAGGGGATGATCAGATTTAACAGCTCACTGTCACTGCTATTGTTCTTCCTCCCCTCCCATTGCCCTTTCCCACCCACTGCTCCCTGGATATCTCCATGAGCCTCTTCGACACACCATGCTGTGCCAGCACCATGACTGGTGCAGACCAACCCCACACAAAAGTATAGTGCTCCCCCACCATGCTGCCTGGTGCTGGGGCAGTGCCCTCTGGGCATCCCAGCCCAGCTGCTGCAGCTGCCATGTTTAGCACAGGACCAGCTGGCACACTGCATGTAAGGCTTCCCAATTCATAGTTGTCTAGGCTGAACAGCCCTTGCAGTTTCTCTGTTTCTACTGGAAATGCCAATAGGGATAATTGGTACTTTGTTTTTATATCTTTGAGACCTTATCTGATGATCCTCAGTTTGCTAGTGACAGTAAAGATTCACAAGCATTGTGCCAGCAGACATGGGCTAGTTGAGTAACTTGACGAAGAACTCAGAGGTGTTCCTAGTTCTGCTGCTAACATGACAACGCAAGCTCCGACCTTTAATTTCTGGCTCTCAGCAGTGCCTCTCTGCCATGCTGTCACCAACAAGAGTGTTGCTGCTTGACGTCAGTGGTCATGGTTCTCAGAGGAGAAGCTCCCACAGTGCTCCTACTTGTTCTTTTTTCCACCATTAATAAACCATGGAAGAGGGACAGAGCAATCCTTGAGCTCCGTTACACTCCAAACATGCCTAAAAGGTGATACTGCATGCACTGCCTTTTGTTCCTGGCTTCCAGCTGGTTTGGACTTAGGGACAGGGTTGAACCAGATGAAAAGATAAAACATTGTCAATGAAATCCACCTCGTAACCTCTGGAGATCTGAATTGTGATTCTTCAAAGTTTTCTCTGTTAACACAGTTGAATAAATTTGTTTGCTCCTTCCTGCATGTTGTTACCAGCAAACCTCCAATTACTAAAGGCAAAAAAGGTCGTAATTCCTGCTGTTTGTATTTTGCATTTCTCCTAGCCTGGATAATGAAAATCAATAAAACCACTTTCCCTGCCAAGTCTCAGTGGTACAATGTTGGTGAATAAAGGGAGAGCAAACTAACAGCCTTCTTGAGAACTGTGATAGAATTTTAAAAAATACAATTGAAAAGATCCATTTGCAAGCTACTTAAAATCACATTCTTCCAAAGTTTAATCTGAACCTCATTTAAAGTTGAAATAATAAATAAAGGAATTGTGATACAGACTTGCAAAGTAAGGTGATTCTGTTTCCATCTGTGATGCCACCCCAGTTTACCCTGAATCTTCTTTCTGCTCCTGTAATGATACTGACTGGGCTTGATGAAGAAACTTTTTAAATACCTGTGCTCTGCAAGGGCTGTACAGCCAACCCTACATCTCCTGAGATACCAAAATAACAGTGTGGATGCAGGTGGGGGAAATACAGGGTCATTTCACTGAGGTAGGATTGCATCTCCGGCCAGGCTGAGGAAGGGCGTATCCCACTGCTGCACTGGAAGTGGCACAGGCTGGTGGACCCTCTGCCCAGCTGGGGTCACAGCCACATTCTGCCCATCCCCACTGCAGAAGTTACATTTGCACCACATCAGTGCACCCTGCTGGGCTGCACCAGTACCCTGCTACCTGTCAGCATGGATATACAAAACTGCTGAGCACACAGATGAACAGTGGGGGCTGAACCCACTCTGCTGTATGGAATGTTCTGCTTTCAGTCATATAATGAGTTGTGTACAATTAATTAAGTGTAAGAGCTGTTGATAACAAGCTCTGTTTGCAGTGTGGGCAGGAGATGGCTCCATCTAAACAGGTCTAAACATTTATAAAAGTTTGGCAGGTTTAGAAATTAGTCCCTTGAAAAACACCAAAGATATATTCGGAGAAATCCAAAGGGGAGGGAATGTCTGAATAGAGCCCCATGGGAGGCTTAGGTACCTATGTTAGTTACATGTTTGGAGATTTCTCTGCGATGCTCCTCAGCCACAAAGTGTGGTAAGGACCTCAGCGATATGATATCTGTGTCTTACAGAGAGAAAGAGAAGCTTTCTGAAGCAGGCTTGCAAGCATAGGTTGGTACAGTCACAGATTTATTTTTTATTTCTGCCCACGTATCTTAAAGATCTTCCACACAGTGTAATTCTGTCTTTGGCTGCTGATGTCATTCTCGCTCTGATCTCAGCTTTGCTTTGGAAGGAGGGTAGTTCCGGGGTTCCTGCTCAGTGCTAAGGCCATGCACATCACTTTCTTGGGCCCCGTGTTCCATCCACGTGCAGTGTGGCTGGGGCTGGCTCCATGCCAGAACACCTGGAGGGAGCAGGGGGCCCTTCTGCTTCACAGCAGCATGGAAACTTACAACACTTTGCAGATGCTTTGTGTCAGCAAGTATCTGGCAGTGAGCTGGGAGGAGGCCTACCCAACCCTGAGGTCTCTGATGCTCCAAAGTAAGGCTGAACTACAAGCTGCAGGTCTCTTATTAGCTCTGTGATAATGTCAGCTCTGTGTCACCACTTGGGATGTGGAAGGAGCCATTCCCTCTGCAGTGACCTTGCTCATTGCTGGGCAGCGCTGTGTACGTGAGTGCTACATAGCACATTGAGGTCATGCAGAAGCCCACAGGCTGCCCTGAAAATCAGTCAAGCTTACTTTTTTCTCACTGGGATTTTGGACAAAAAACTTCATCAGTTGTACTGGAAGAAACCAACTCTTGAACTAGAGAGGAAAATGAAGGTACTGCCCTTGAGTTACACTACGGACTAAGAAGATTCAGGTTAAGATCCTAGGGCCTGTGAAATTAGTTCTGATACAGAGCAGAATGGGTTAAATATCCACTTAGAGCCTTCCTGACCATGGGACTGGAGATTCCCATTCCTCCTGGAGGACAGCTGCTGGCTCCAGCACACCAGCACTGCTGCAGAGCTGGCACACAGTCACCCACTGATGTGCTTCGCTTTCCCCACCCTGAGGCTGCTCCTGTGGCAATGCAGTGCTTTTGTCTCTCCTTGCTCAGAGCTGTGCCTAAAGGCACAGTATGGCCTTTGATTATCTGAGAAAGAAAAAATCAAGTTTTCAAGGGCTGCCACTGGTTTCTATTTAATACTATGTCGTTTCCAGACTTTATGTACTTCCAGCTTCTGGCACTGACTCTTTCATTTTGTTTTATTAGTACGTGGGTTTCATTCATCGTTCTGTTTGCAACCATTGTTTGGGCTTGCTAGCAGCAAATCTATATTTGCTGTGACCTGACCAGCATATATAATTCTAATGAATATACGCAATCTTAAAATGCCTATTTTAACATAGAAGTCAGGAAAGGACCATTTACATCACAGATGAAGGTGCAGCTTTGAAACAGATTTCTCTACAGTTCTCAGCTTTTTGCTTGCTTGCTTTCTCCTCCCTTTCTTCCTTACAGACTATTTCATACTGTCCAGTAATATGAGCTATAGATACTGAAAGTTTTTACCCTTTTGGTCCCCAGAGGTGAAGTATTTCCTCTAAGCACAGAACAGATGAGGGCTGCCAGGCCAGAGTAGCCAGGGGGACTTCAAGGAGGGTCCTTGAAGTCACTGAGACCACAAATCATCCTCCAGCAGCACTGCTGGGAGGGACAGGGCTCAGTGCAGAGGTGCTGTCAGCACTTCCCCTGGCAGCTGGAGAAGTGTGAGTGGCTCTTCCTTACCACAGAGGGTTTGCTGAAAAGTGGTGCCAGCTAGAGGATGAAACCGGGCCCTTCTTCCCCTCCCTTCCATTGTTCTGAGAGGCAAGGAGCACAAACCCTAGGTTCCTGGAGCCTTACCTCACCCAGCAGTTCTGCTCTTGTTCTGTTTGTCTTTCCCTCACTCTTTGCCATGGCTAATGAAAATGATTATTGAGCATTCCACTAATTGCACTGTGCTCTGCATACAGTGCCTATGAAGCCATCTGGGTCAGGCATGCCAGGCACCTTCAGCTCCTCACATGGACGCTCTCTCACATGATCCTTTTTCCAGATGGTCCCTAATCCCTCCACATATCTAAAATCCTCCAGCTATGATTTCTTGACCTCCTCAACAACAGAGATTCCTCTCTTTGTATCAGCACAGTGTTCTTTCTGTTTCTATGACACTTCACAGTATTTCCCATCAGTATTTCAAAATTTTCATTCCTTTTCACTGTCTTCCAGCTTTCACACCTAAGGCAGCGGCCAAACACAGCGAGCAGAGCCAACAGCGTATCGGTTTGACTCCTGGAAACCAGCATACACCTTTCCTTCCACGAGGCACTTCATTCATGCAGATGTTTTCTCCAGATGCTTCTGGAACAATCCCAAATTCACTGAGGGTGAAATCTAAACAACAGCAGGGTCTGTACTCTCTGACATCACCACCAGATTCTCCCAGTGGAACCTCAGGTTCCTATCCACTGTTTTCCTTCCCCCTGCTCCTCTCTGTCCCAGAGCTCAAGTGCTCTGATCCCTTCCCTTCCCTTCCTGTGGCTGTGCAGGGTGTGCAGCACAAGCACACTTTCCTGGCACAGTGCTGAGCTCCAGCCCTCATCTGGGCCTGCCCAGGGTGGCAGTGTGCTGCCATTGGCCTTATCTAGCCATCACGCTCAGTGTTTTCAAGGACAGATCAACTTTCTCATGAAGAATTTTCCTGCTAATAGTTAAAACTTTCACTGATTTTCTCAAGGGCTAAGATTTGGCCCTAAGCATGTGCAGCTACTCAGCATTCTGGCAGCGAAGTGCATTTTGTTGCTATTTGTGCGCCATCCAATATCCTGTCTTTTGTATTCTCACCTCCTTCCCCTTTCTTTCCAAGGTGCCCAATAATGTATTCTCCTAACAAGTGTATAATTATTTAGTTATTGCACTGTTTTATGATTGCATTGTTGGTAATTGCTCGATATTGCGAGCGATTTATTAGTAATTGCGGAGTCTTTCAGATCTGTCTTCAGTACGAGAACAAATAGCATCTTGCATCAATAGACATCAAAGTCTTCAAGAGGGATTTTGCTTTAATGATCTTTTTTAAACTATCTTCCTTACCACAGCCCAGAGGGCTGGAGTTTCTTTAAACAATAGCTCAAAGTTTCACTCCTGCCCTGCAGTGAAAAAATACATTATACCAGTCTTTGAATAGGGTTTTGGTTGTTTTTTTGTTTGTTTCGGTTTGGTTTGGTTTGGTTTTCTTTTTTGCTGTAGTGCAGCTATCACCTTCTTGTAGCTTCATCTGCTTTACACAGGATTTGCTCTGTGATACACGCTGGCTGCGTAACTCTGCAGCCACCCAAAATCTTCATGCAGCTTTTTGGCAATAATTAATCTGCAAGCAGCTTTCAGCTATTCTTGTCCTCTAGGCTGTCTCAGGCTGACTTCAGGGAATTCACATATGGGGCAGACGGGAACTTTCCCTCTCATTAATACACGCACGTACCTTCTGGTCACACCTTGCTGCCTTTGTGCTGAACCCGCAGCCACTTTCTCACACTCTTCCTCCTGAGGGATTTCTCAGCTTCCCATCAGCTACACAACAAACTCGGCCCGCCCCAGCTTGGCTGTGTGGCAAACAGGAAAGGAATTTGCAGCTCTCAGAGCTCCTGGCGCCGTGCCCCGAGCTCCAACGCTCTCCCCGTGTGAGCGCGGAGCTAACAGGCAGCACCACCCCCCTCTGCGGGGAAGAATACTGTTTTGACAGCCCTGAGCTGGACAGAAGTAAGTAATCCTTCACTAATTAGGTGGCTGTGAGGCAGCACTGTGATTCTCCCGATTATTAAGTACAACTGGCGTCAGCAAAGCATATGAGCATGTGGATGGACAAAAGGAAGAAACCTCAGGTGGATGTCCGAGGGTTTACTGGGACCTAAAGGCACAGTTCGGCTTTCTGCCCTGCCGAGCACTGCTCCATGCCAGATGCCTGCACACCCAGGGCTATAGAGCTGTGGCACCCAGAAGCCTTGCAGTACACAACCCATCAGCTATAGAATCCCATAGCTGTAAATAAACAGATCCAGAACAGAAATACTTCTACTGCCAGCTTTCCCCAGAGTTCCAGTAACAAACTTATCTTTACTTGGGAGGAAAATCGTTTCCTACTGAAGTCACTGCTTCAAGTGGGAACCGCCTCTGTCGTGGGCAATTCCAACACCTCCTTTGAAGAGGTTCCCAATGACTGACGCACGTCCCTGAGGACAGAGCTGCCACCACGCTCTGCTGTGGGGCTGCAGGCAGCAGCCTGAGCTCTGTGCACCGCAGGCGGCCGGGGGATGAAACCGACAGCTGGGAGCAGAAAAACAAAGGGGAACAGAACAGCAATGCCGCACAAAACATATCCATGTCATTAGATCTTACGTCTGAGGCTTAACAGCATTTTCCTTTTGCTATCGTTTAATCAGGATGATGAAAGGAGAAGCTGAAATTTGGGGGTTAAGTGCAAATAAAATTATTTTTAGCCAAACACACAGCTGAAGGGATTTCAGAAAATAAACCTTGATTGTATTTGTTTGGTGAAAGCTAAGTGCTTAGCAGGAGCTGGATCTGCTTAAAGAGATACAGAAGAAAAAGGACTTAGGGTTCCAGTCACTGTAAAGCTAATGCCGGAGGCCATCATATTGATATTTGAAATAAGACGCTGTTTAATAATAAATAATACTTTCCAGCTGTAATTATTTTGCCCCAACATGTTTACACAATTTTCAGAGATCAATAGGGATCGAAAATAAAATCTTACATGCAATTTAGTTCTATTATGGTTATGAAATAATTAAGGAACATGGCAACTTAAGCAAATATCCTTTGGTGCTACTCAGTCCCACCATGCTCCCTCATTTATTTTCTTTCATCTCCCACAGACAAAAAGCCTGGTTTGGAGAAGCCTCAGCCCAGCCACTCTAGATGAAATTTAGGGAACACCAATGTATCTGCTGCTTTCCCAAAGCAGCTAAATTTGGTTTTCCTTGAGGCTCAAAAACCTCAGTGACTTCTCCCTGTGCTGAGGACATCAATCCAAGAAGTTCAGCAGCTAGACTATACGCAGCGCTCTTTGCTGCTATCCGTGCATGTGCCTGTAAGCATGGAGTGGAAGCCTTCCTGCTGGCACAGGAACAGCTTCTCACCCCTCCAGAACTTGTATTAAATGGACGGCAAAATGCTCTTTTTGTCCTCTGTGAGGCTTTGGGTATAAAATACGCCCACTAATTCCATAAGGAAAAAAGCAAACAAACAAACAAACACATGCTGATTTCTTTTGCTTGCTGTTTCAACAGCTCATTTGAATTTTTAAAAATAGACTATGATTCACTCATACCAATTTTGTTTGTCTTTAGATTCATCATCAAATAACTTTGAATACTAAATAATCATTATTAATACTATGAAATAATGTTGTTGGTGTTTTTATATGCTTTTCAATTAGCACAACAAGGCATGAAATTTGTTATTGGTACTGCAGCCAGCCCGTGACATCTCTCTCCCTTTCACCATGATTTCTATGTTGCGGGTTCTTCATTTTAAGGTTAGCAATTTGGTTTTCATCTGTATCCACACAGCTTCATGCAGCAGCTATAATTTTGTCCTTGAAGTGCATTTGACGGTCATATGAATGTCTGTTTTTGCAGGATTCTGGATTCTTTTGGTGAACATCACCCTGCTCAGAGCTTTGCAGTAAGACACTGCGGAATCTGGGAGCAATATAGGAGCACAGTGGATGGGCTTTGTTGTAGAGCCATGGGAGGCAAAGAGCAGAGCTGTGCCCAGGCACTGCTGCCCGACTGCCACCCAGAGCCCCAAACCTGGCATTCTGAACCAGAACTGTCCTTCCAGCAGCCAAATTGTGTTGATTTCCTAATGCCTGCAGGTAGAGGATGTGTGCGTGTTGGGGGAGGGGGGGTGTGGCAGCTCCTGGGCTACACCATAACATGTACATGGATGGCAGTGAGAGGGACCTGCCCACCCCATGTACCCTTTGCCTATTCTGCTCAATGCAGCTTAAATCATAGAGTCCCTTGGCTCCCAGCCTTTAACTGGAAACATCTTCTAGCTTAAAAACAGGGTTCTGCGAGGTGGGAAGCATTGGTAGAGGAACCCCTCTATGGCCATGTGAGTGCCAGGAATGCCCTCTGGGTGCAGTGCACTCCTCCAGGCCTGCAGCCAGCCATGGGCCCAGGTAACGACTCACATGGGTGGGAGCACAGCAAGCAGCATCGAGGTGTACAGGCACTTTGTGGTTTTGGCAGCCTTATCAGGAGACACTGGCTGGTTTTGTTGGAGCTTTCCAACCTGACAGCAGAAGATGGGTCTGGCACAGCCTCAGCGTGTGGAAAATTCCAGTCCTGTGTGTGTCTCTGCTCAAGTTAAGGCTGTTATGAGCATGGGGATCTTTCTTTGCCGAAAATTTTGCAGCTCCAGTTAAACAGCTGTTACCAGGCAACCAGCACAAACGGGAGCAGCGTGAGCCAATGGGGTTGGACTTGTTCGGATTGCTTGGTGCCTGAATACCACAGCCATGAGAGCAATGCTCAGTGGCAAGCACACAGTAATGGAGAGGTGAGGAGCTGGTGTGAGGAACAGCAAAACATAGCATGCCTCACTGCAAGCAGAGGTGCAAGTAGATGGGGACTTCATGGTGCCACTGGCTGCAGACAGCAGTGTGACAGGAGAAGCACTTGGGGCTACAGCCATGAGATGGACCTGCCAGAGACAGGACCAATTGGAATCACTGTGTCCCACTCTGGGTACCTGCACTCCAGAAGCTCCTAACAACTGAGGAGAGAGCTGAGAGGAACCTCTGAGATACAAAACCTGTGTCATATTCAGAGGCCCATAAAACACTCGTGGTGCTGGGGCTGGGTGGGGTTGGCCAGTACCTATGAGCCATGAGTCTCTGGAGGAGACAGCTCTTTAATTGAGCTGGAGAAGAGTGCAATAGGATCCAGTAGGCAGAAGCTTCATACCAGGTTATCCGTGAAATACCAATATAATAAAATAATGATTTCCCCATTAAACTTCAGCTCTCCTAATGGAATACATTTCAGTAAAATCAGTTTTGTGGAAGAAACCTGTAGGTGTCGTATTAGGAGGTTTCTCATGCGGTGCATCACCATAGGGAGTATACTTCAGAGGCTGATGACATTATTTAATTATGCCTATGTGTCACTGTGCTCTCCATGTTACCTGAACAGGGTATTAATGCTCTGCCTTTCAGCATAGAAAGCTAAGCGTGGCAATGGCAAGGGCTGGAGCTCACGGGCAACTGCAAACAAACATTTTTTAGCCTAGAAAAAAGCTGCTGGTGAGCAGTGCTTAAGCACACAAACTGAGTGCAATGATGACTGATTTAGAAGCGGTACATGAAAAGAACTGCAAGAGGGGTGTTGTATTTTGGGTGCTGTAAAACACTAAAGATAAAGAACCTGCCCGAGAGATTTTTTCAGTTTTGAATGTCTGCTGCAATAATTGAAACATGCTACGGGAATCATTCAGGTTTTTCTAATTTATCTGACAATTTTACAGAGAAACATATTTTTTAGTCATTAAGACTTTTGAGGAAATCATATAATGCCAGGCAGATAATTTATAGTCCTTAGAATTTTTTGTTGAAATTAGAATTGACTCAGCTGGATAAGTAATACAACATTTTGAATAATTTAAAGCCACCCACTTGAAGATTTCAAATCTGGCTGCTTTCATGTGATAAAGAATTTCCAGTTTGGTGATTGAAACACTATGAGGTTTTAACAGACTTCTTAACTCTTTTCCTCATAGGATGCTTTGCTCTCAAGAGGTCCTTGGGAAGAGGAGCTCAACCATCAAGTTGTTCTGACACACAGAGGTCATGAATAACTTGGGGCCTGGTGCCCAGAGTCTCTCTGAAAGCAATGTACTGCTACCATTTTGATATTTCATTGAAATTCCTAAAGAAAACCATGGCAAAAAAAATTGTATTGGTCAGCACTATGCAGTCTCAGGAGGCGTAACCTCATTGTTAAATTTTGAAGGGAAACTTCTATTCAGAAATGTCCATTTCCATAGCAGGGAGTTCAGTGCTGTAATCATCTGCCCCATCTGTGCTCCCGATGGATCTATTATAGCATTTAGAAGCATGTCTTCTTTTATTGCTTCTGGTATTTCTGGTGGAGGCAAAAGCTTATGAAACCATAGGGATAGCTTTGAAAATGAGGTATTCTTTTGCAGTTGATACTATATAGTATACCTGATCCAGTGGGTGTATTTGAAATAGTGCCAGGTAACTTTCCTTTCTTGAGTTAGTCAGTTTTATGGTCCTAACCTCACAGCTTGTGGAAACTCCTCCCTTGCTGGCTGGCAAGTTCAACTTAAGAAAAAACTGTGAGTGGGCAAATCTGCACATCATGGAACTTAATACCCTGCGTGCAGCCCAGCAGATGGAGTCAACTTACATACAAACATTTCAGCTTTCTTCAAAGAGGCAAGCAAGTAAGACCTGCAAGTATTAAGGCCAGAAATGTACGAATTCACAAGTTTTTACTATGCCATGAAGGCATAGCATCTAAATAGCAGATTTCCTTTTTTTTTTTTAATAGGAATTCTAGCACATTTTCCATCTCTTGTGATCTTCTTGCCCAGTGTAGAAGTTTTAGCATTTTTTCACTTGAGTAGGGTCTATCTAGTTTACTTTTTTTTTTTTTTGCCTTTTTTAAATCCACACATTTGTATCAAGACAATCAGACACACTACACCAAGTGGAGATTTGTAAATAGCCTCCTCTATTTATGCATGCCTAGGTGGCAGCTAAAGGCTTTTGCAGTGGAACAGCAGCACAGGACACCAGCAGCAGCAATTTGTATACTTTCCTCCATTACTTGCACCAACCTGTGGCTCAGACCTATGACCCTTCTGGCCATCCCCACATGTTCCCTCAGATGTGGGAACAAGACGCATGTGCCCTAGGGTCATGGTGAAACTTCTAAGGAACAACCGGGAATGCATCCTGCAGCCTGCTGATCCCCGCAGCGTCAGCCAAAACAGCTTTCTTTCATGTGCCAATGGCTTTGTTGCTTCTTGGTAGATACAGTGTGGTCCTCTCCAAGCCTCAGCCCTGGTTCTGTGCCATCTTCACTGCAGCACACTTCTGCTGCTCAGAGGCTGCCAGTGTCAGGCCTGCATTTTCCTCAAGATTAGGATGTCATCCCTTGTGATTAAGAGCTCTGGGGACATGTTGAATTACTTTTCAGATACTATCTTTACATTTTTTCAAGAGCTTAGCATATTCCAAGCATTAATCTTCCGTGCTGTCTTGAAGCAACGTGACCAGAAATTGCTTTGTCAGCTACACTTGTGACAAAGATGCCAGAAAATCCTTGAAAAACAAAATAAAACAGATCTCCTCCACTTCTGTCCCCGAATGGTCCTGTTTGCTTTAAATGAATGTTAGTTCATCCACAGCATTTTGCAGTCCTTCCAAGCATCCTGCAGAAGCTGTTGCAACCTGAGCACCAGAATGCTGGAAAAATGAGTCCTTCTTTCCTTAACAGGGCACCCATGGTAAATGTACAAGGACTGACACAGGAAACAGTTCCCAAAGAACCTCCCCATGCAGGCTGCCCTGTCTTTGGATTCATCAAGGAGTGATGACTTCCAGGAGTGGTGAGCACGCTGTGAGGCCCAGGCCACTGCCCACCTGTGAGGTCTCAGATGGCCACCTCCAGCAGGGCCCAGCACATCCACGCAGCAAAGGCTGCAGATAGAATGGCAAGCGGGCACTCACTGCAAGCACCTCAACTCTCAACTGGCCTTTGAGTGCAGAGCTGCAGCATCGGTGACAGAGTGGTTGCCCTGGAGCTTTGCACCTTGTATTCCTAGGGCAATAGGCTCTAGTATGGGGGCAGAAGAAGATGGTGACAACTATTACCCCAGTATCAACACTGCAGCTGAGCAGGAGAGACTCAAATGTCCAACTTGCTCCCTCTGTGTTTAGTACTACATACATCAGCTGAGATATTGACAGTTCCTAAATCCTTCACACATGGGACAGCAAACTTTAGGCATATGCTCAGCCAAGCAGAAAGAAGCAATTCTGAAGATTAACAGCCAAATCTGGCAGCCTTCAACACCCATAGTCTGTCAAAGTTCTCATCAAAATCAGTAGTTTTTAAATGGGGAGTCAGTCATACTACTGCTCAGAGTAAGGGCGCAGCTCATACTGCAGTCCTGGGGCAGACCGTGATGCCACTACATGTGAGCTGGAAGTGCAGGTATGTCAGACTCCTGTGCATGATCCTAGCTAGAGCATTTTTCCAGATATGCACACCTCTATCTCATATTCTTATTCTTCTAAAATTGCCTAGGTAAGAGACTGCTAATTTAGTAATGAAAGTTTTGAGTTAGAATGTTGTAGTTAAGCAGGGAGAAGCTGGCCCATGATATAATTGCTGTGAGTGAAGCACAGTTGCAGGGAGCAATTTCCAATAAGAAAGTGATTTGTGCAATTTTGCTAGTATTGTACTCAGACTTGAAGTAACCCAGCCAATGTCAGGTGTTAAGCCAAACAGAGATATTTCTACTTGAGACTTGACTGTAAACACCTCCTGGAAGGAGAAATTAGCCAGAAATACAACCATCTGCTTACAGGTACAGGTAGCTCTGACAGTAAAATTGAAATTAAACTGGAGATGGCAAACAGAAAAGTGAGCAGCACAAAGAGTGACACCCACCTCTGGAGAGTGCATCTGTTGCCTCTCAGGCATGGTGTGCATCCTTCCAGGGGCTCTGCGCTTCCCATACCCCGCTGTTGTATGCTTCACTGTCTGAGTGGCTGAGTGACCCCACAGGCATTTCTGCCAACAGTTACAAAGCAACACTGAGCACCTCCTCCTCCCCTCTGTGAGGCACTTGGTGTGCCTAGGACACCCGCTGTTCGCAAGGATAAGCTGGAATCACTGGGCTAATACCAGCTGTGACATAACTTTGCTTTCATGTTTTCTTTAATATGGCTGCAACACATTGTACAGGCTTTGCCTCGACAACACAGTAAAAGCTCAGGTATTCAGCATATATAATTTAGAGGCTGTGGTTCTGACCTCCAGGGCCTTGCTTAGCTGATGATAATCCACTTGACAGCATGATTTTTTCCCTAAATGATTCAGAATATCACATCCCTTTTGTCCTGCTTATTCAAGGAGAAAATACCTAACTGAAATGAATAGCTAGTGCAGAGTGCGCAGAACGGCTGGCTCTGGCTTCCTTACCAGGTAAGAGGCCCTGTGTAGACATACGTATTTTATGCAATGTGGCAGTGCTCTGCCTTTCTTTCAGGCTGACAATGTGGATAGTACTTCAGTGGCAGTATTGCTGCCTACTGCCCTGCTGAACAAAGGTTGGCACATACTCTCACCTCTGCTGCTAGAGCAGCTCTATATGTACGTGTATCTCAGTGCACTCAATTTCTGCAAGCACTGAATTTGACAATGCACTTAAGTAATTCTAGTTAGACACATCTCCATAAATGACCCAGATTCAGAAAGCCTCTTTGTTAAAGATTGTTATGCACATAGTTAAGCATGGGCTTAATGGTTTTCTCAGATCAGGGCCACATCAAACATTTTTGTTACTGAACAAGGAATGACTGTCTGCATTTGAAGTAGCTGTTCGTGCCACACAAGACTTGTCAACAAGGTGCAAATGCGTCTAGGGATTTTTTTGGTTGCTGCTTAGCCTTTTAAAATTTAAATCTGACATAGCCAGGGTTGTTTCTTTTTTACTATTATTATTTCAAAATTATTTTCAAAATACGTGAGAATGCCACAAATATGCAATATTGCAGGCTTTGGCCTGAGTCTGGTGTGACTTTTCCCCCTGGCAGTGGCAGGATGAAGGGACAGCTCAGCATCCCATTTGTGTGGCAGCAGCTCCTCATGGAGCCCTCAGCTTTGCACTTCCCACAGTTATACGCAAGAGCACCAAACTAAAGCATCTCAGGACAGAAGAACTTGAGGAGGGTTAGCTTGATGCTGCTGCCTTAATGTAATTGCAAAGTGGAATCTGGATACTTTGCATTCAGTTTATTCTATTCAATTCTTCCTCTTGCCACATATTCATTCTGACCATTTCCCACTGTTACACATGGACTTGCAACAAAGTGATGCTGCTGGGCTCCAAACTCTTTCTTACAATGCTTCAATTAGAATTCTCATATGGCTTCATGCCATTTCTTAACTATTTTGAGTTGTGGGTAGGATCCTTTACACATTCCCTAGAACAGTACAAGTGAAAATCTAAACATCTAATATTCAAGCCAATATACTGCTGTACCCACAGCTCATCTTTCCAAGGGCGTACTGAGATACTGAGTAGATATCCACTGGCATGACAAGTGGCGGCAGGGTGTGTTTTGGCAAAAGGGGTGGTCTGTTAGCCAAGTGAAGAAAGGAGCAGCAGAATATCAGAACAACAGGTTTTAACAACTTTGCTAACAAACTGTGAAGTAGCTGAAAGTGTATTTTCACCTTTGCAACATCCGTTTATTTTTAGTTTTGCAAGCTTTGCAACATGAAGTACGCCACAAATAATTCTTGATGAGAACAGAGGAAGAGAAGGGCATGTCAGGATAAGGAAAGGATCCAGTTTTGTCCCCCATTTTTCAAATGCTATAAATAATGCAGAATATATTCCCTTCTTTGCCAGCAGTGCTCAGACACTGCAAGTCCCACATTCCAAGGAAGGAACTGCCACTGGAGGAAATAATTTGTATGAGCAGTTCTTTTCATAGTGATAACTTTTATTATATTCAGTTGAACAAATGCTCTCTGGTGCAAGAGCTAAAGCCCAAACAGCTCAAGTTGTGGGCATGTGCTCTAAGCCAGAGCCTGTGTGCCACTGCATGAAACACTGCAGCAGCCCCAGGTACAATGAAGAGCTGCAACCTCTCTCAGAAGAGCCTGAGCGCATGATGCTTAGTGCTCCACTGGCAGTTCGAAGAGTTCCCTGCTTTGGGTTTTCCACTTCCTAACAAGGATACTAACTCTACTCTTGACATTCAGATAAGTGTTCTTTGACACTGAGCTACTGAACAAGGGAATAACATCACTGCATCCTCACTTTTCTGAAATTCAATTTTTGTCTCTGCTTTTTACGGACTTTTTTTAATTGAACTAAGAAAAAAATTGGGGGAAGGGAAAGTAATTTTGTTCAGCAGGACAATAAGTCTCATCTAAACCAATTTTAGAAATGAAAAAAAAATCAATTACTCCTGTGACACTAATCAGAAGACATTTTTTGAACTCAACATTTTCTACAGTAGCAGAGTTCCGATAAATTCACAGGTGCAAATTTAACTGTCAAAATCAGCATCCTTATTCTTTGTCATGGCTACAGAGTTGCTGAGAATGCTGTATCTTCTTTGGAAAATTGGATTAGATTCAAAGACTAAAATATGTGAATAAGAGTATGTAACTAAGTCTGAAAGTATTCACCTAGAGGAACAGGCCCTGCGTTCATGTGCCTGTCTGCACATTTATTCCAAACGAAGCCACTTTTCCACATGCATCTTTTGGCTAACTCAGACTACTCCACACACAGACCCAGGGGATGTGTGGAGAGGGAGGCATGATGTGCTATGGCTGTCCTCATGAGACTTGGGTTAAAAAACACAATCGCTTATGCTTATTGATGCAAAGAAGCCTGCAAAATCTATCTCAGATTGAAACAATTCATTTCAAAATTGAAAACATATTCGTCTGACTGCACCCCACAACAAGATAATCAAACAAAAACATCAAATGTAAAACCACTAGAAAATGTGATACATGGCCTTTTAGTGCCATGCATGTAGTAAAGCTGTTCCCTTCTTCTCTAACCCCAAATATTTAGCTCAGGCACAGCTGTGAAGAACTGGTACACTGATATATCTGTGGTCAGGTCTTAGACTTAGGACTGCAAAGTTAGTCTGTAAAACTGTTCCTAAATAGATTATGGCATCTTACTGAATTGAGCTGCTTGACCATGAAGCTAGATGAACTCAGTGTAGAATAAAAACAACCACTTCTTTAATAATTCTTTCCAAAATAATGCAATCAGAGAACAGTTTGTATTAGCCTGTAGGTTTGCAATAATTTAATATGACTGCTATTTTTGCTTCAAAGAAAATGTAGATAAAACGAACTAGTATTGTTTTGTTAAAGCATGGTTATTTTCCTTAATTTACATGCACCTCCTCATTCGAGTACAGAAATTTGAGTTAATGTCATTCCTAAAACTTAACACATAAATCAGGATCTATTCCTGAGAGCAATACCCAACATGGTAATAAGTCTCTTTTCACCTAGAGGCACTCTTTCTCAGTTTTAATAACACAGAAGGAAGCGTCTGCACAGCTACAGAGCAAGAAAAGAAACCTGACTATACGTATGAAAAACAGGCAACATATACTTTATGGAAAAAATAGTTAAAATAAAAATCTCATACTGTTTACTGCCATTTCAAAGAACATGCCCTTAGCTGGACTATGGAATAAAATGAACATGAATATCATTTCATATTTTTATACAGGAAATTTTCATCACAGCAACTCATGAAGAAGTTGATCAGAAGCACGATGTCTTTGTGGCAAGGGTGAGCATTGCTGTCACTGAGAGACAGAGGCTCACCTTGGGAACCAACCCCCAGGTACAAAGCATCTCCTCTTCACCAAAATGGCCCTGCCCAGAGCTTCGGCTGCAGAAGTGTTTCCATTTGTCTAGCTGTTTATCCTATTTATGACAAAGTGAGAGTCCCCTACCAGCCAAGCAAAGTGATAACAACAACAATAGTAATAACAATAATCCCGCCTAAACTGGTCACAATTTTCATCTGTTAGGCTATTTTTGCAACAGTTTTGTTTAAGCTTTTAACCATTCAACTGTTACTGGCTATTTCTCTAAGTGTTTAGAGATACCTTGTACCCACTTCTTTCCAGTGTTTACTCTGCCTGAGTACAGGCAGATCCCAGGGTTAGACCAGCAGCTGTTGGCCTTGAGAGCAAGTGGCTGAAGGAACCAAAATGAGGCCAACCTGTATACAGTAGCAATTACTCTGGAGACACAGTACTCCGGCTTCATCCTTGATAACTGAGAGAACTTCGCTTCAAGGACTACTAGAGAAGGTAAGAATTGACTCTAATTCATGGAACTGTTTGATTTTCAATGCTCTGAGAAGAATCTGTGGAGATTCAGTGAGTATAAGGCCAAGGAAACTTCAACAAATACCTAATCTGAACTCCCACGCAATCAAACAACTCCTGCTGTGGGTACGTTACCCAGCAATACACAAAACGTGCAACTTTCATTACAAGAGCTTTATAGTGTTTCCTTTCTTTCGAGAGAACCTTAAGGTAGATTATGGACATAAGCCCCAGAAGTCTCTCTGAGGTAGTTCTGACTTTAGAAAAAGGTAAAGAAAAAATATCACAGAGCACAACACATTGTCACTGTTCTCTACAGAATAAGGATGGATCAGAAAAGATCAGAATTGTCAAATTTGTCCCTTTCTAGTCCTGTGTAGATATGTTATACCTTCATTGCACTTTGGCAACCCTCATATGGTTGTTATGCTAATAGATTTGAATTGAATTCTATTGCTAGCGATGTAAAATGAAGTGCTTATTGCATACAATTGAGTTACCATGCTCTGCGGGTCTTTCAGATGTGACCAGATACTGTACCTTTTCCTGTTGCTCCCAGCTGTAAACTTCAGCTTATCCATCACTGCCAGAGCAGATAGGTCTTTAATGCAGTCTATTATGGAATCAGATCTTCCTACTTCCTACTAGCCCCAGAATGACCCTACAGCCAATGGCAGGCAGGCTGCAGCTCACTCCTTACATCTAATAAACCACGGTGCACAAAATACCGAATTAACATGCTGCTGATGTTCAGCCAACTGCTTTCCCACATCACTGCAGAAGCAGGTCAAGTAGCATCTTCCAGTGTGTTAGGTCAGCAGCTCTCTGCGCCCTCTGCCTGCACTGTGTAGCGCACCATGCCAACTGCAGAAGACACTTTCCTGTTGTTTGAACAGCAGGGCCACAAGAAGGGCTGGACACACCTCAGGCTTGTTTGCACATGAGCTTGTTTCCCTGTGGGTATCAGTGGCAAACTACGTTTGAGCTACTGACAGCAGTGTAGGTAGAGAGCTACTGGAGTGCAGGGCTCAGGATGCTGTTGCTACTTTCAAACCCATTTTTCACCATGAGAGCAGAGATAAGAGACAAACAACAAACAAAAGAATTGGAGATCTGAATTATTCTGGGTTCATTACCACAGAACATGGTCTAGCATCCACCCAGCACATCTGAATTTATGTTGCAAATGTTGCCAGGTATTGTAATAAACTAGCAGATAAAACACAAAAGTAGCAGGAAGTCAGTGTGCTACTTTCTTAAGACACATTCCCAGATTTCAGCTTCAGGGCTGTTTTCAAAAAGCTAGCCTTTCGTTTCCTCAAAACCTTAGAGTGTTTCAGGGCAGAAATAAAATGAAAAGCTATAAAAATAATGAAACTGGAGATTGGAGCATATTTTAAGTGAACCATGAGTAAAAACTGTAAATTGGGGAAAAATAAGAGACTGGAGTGCTTATACATTCAAACCAATGTTTTCTTGGGCTCCAATAAATAAATAAATAAATAAATACATAAATAACCCACTCTAATAATAAATGAAAACTCTCTTCTCAGAGCCAAGCAATAATTTAAACCTAAATTTACATTGTAATTAGCCTTTCAAAAATGCGAAGAACTTCAATATAGATGTCCATTAATAATCTCACTGCTGTTGGGTAGCCTGTTCCACCCACACACGCAACTTAATTAAACTCAGAGTTCCTCATTCATTCAAACAGACTGTTATGAAGAACAGGTGGTTCCTAATTTAAAGATAATGGATAAGCAGTTCTCACCATGGCTTCAGAGTCTCAGATTATCTCATTTAATGTTTTTCTTGCATCTTTGAAGATTTCATTTTAAGCTCAATTTTCTTTTTTCACTTACAGTCATGACGTAGCCTATATATAATAGAACACAGAGTGTGTTTGTTTTTTAATAAAAAGGCATAGATCACTGTCCACAAAGAGCCACTAAAGCTGCTTCAAACATGCTCATCAGGTAACCTATAGCATGCTGCATTTTTGAGGTGACTACAGGGCTAATGTTCGTACACACTGACATATATCAGGTAAGAGCTTGGACATTCAGAAACTGTTAAACGTTTCCTCTCCCTCTCTAGGACTGAGAAACTAGAATTTCCAAAGGTAGCCTTGTAAAATTGCCTTCTCACACAGCAATGAGTCAAAGAAATGTCTTTGAGGTAGATCTAAGGAAGGATGTGAAACTGGAGGATGGTTTCCTACTCTTCTGTGGCCCAAATAACCTCTACCTCCACAAACTTGTCATTTGCAAGGCAAGCTGCAGCTCTGTCAGCAGCCTCTGTGCTGCAGATGAGTATAGTGATAGCAAGGCTGGTGTGCAGTGAGGTCTCTAAGGCTACCTGCAGCTGGACAGTCTCCTGCTGGTCTGCAGGATATTGAACGCATCCTCAAAAGACTCCATGAAACTTCAGCTGGCTACTGGGAGAGCTTTGTACTGTCAGAGCAGCGGAAGAGGAAAATATAGACAGGTCTTGAAAGAACAGAGGTGGCCACTGAACATGCCAGGCTTTGTGCCAGGCATGCTGCTCTGCAGAGATACTCAGGAAGTGGAAAAAAGCCCATGTAGTTCACTTAGGATCACTCCTTACGGTACTTCAGTGACTCCTCGCCTGCTGCCAGTGCAGGATGCAGGCTAAGGTCTTGGGCTGCACCAGCACTGCTGCACCAGGCTCCGTCTGATCTGGCTCTGGATAGAATCACCAAGGATGCCCCTTAATTAATTGGGATTCACTCTAATTAATTAACCACATGCTGGGTTGTCTGTAGGTTGATAATGTGCATGGGCTGCAGAATGTTTATAGGCAGTTCTTTGCCTGGTAGCTTACATCTAGAGCTAGTGCCAGGACTGGAACAGTTAGGTGAATGAGGGCTTTTACTACTACATCCACATTTTAATACACTTCATGTGGGGTATCACCACCCTCAGCTGACAGCTCGTGAGATGCTGAAAGAAAGGAAGGGAGGAAGGAGCCTTGGCTGGGACTCAGGTCTCCCAACATGTACCTAATTTGCTTGATAAAATTATTTTCCCTTGAGCTGAAGCCTTTTCCTTGTGGAGATTTATTTCATAAATTCTGGTGCCCTAGAAATTCAAGTTGCAGCTCTGTACAAGGGACTGCAGTAGTACCTTTCAAGCTCTTTGTAAAGCCATCTGGATGCCCTCCATAGTGCCCAAGAGTGAAGGCTGAGAACACAGCTCCCAGACTTCACCCAGAAATGCATCACTTTGGCACTTCAGCTGTGCAAACTGCAATGACTAATTCAAAACAATGGAGCATTTAAAGACAGAGACAATCTATAGTAGAAACAAATGGGTCATTTATACCCAATTCTAACAGCCATTTAAAGAGAAAATATAATCACAGTATAATCAATGGAGTGAGTAATATTTACTGGTTTAGTGATGAATGGCTCTCTCTGGAAGAAAGGATATTTTTATGTATGAATTCTGACAGCCAAGGTAGCTGTAAGATACAGTCTGAAATAAATAGCTGTTTTATTTTAAGCAAGCCGGATGATTCAACTAACGCAGGCAAAGATGCAGTAACTCACACCTCCACTAATAGTTTATTCACAATCCTACTGTTACTTTTGTTTAACTCTGTTCTACCTCCCACTGTTACTGAGACAACTTCTGTTTATCAGGATAAGTTTTTTACAAGATCCTTCCTAAGTAGAAAGGATGAAGAAGTTAAACAACAGTGTTAGAGGTTGCCACCTATGAGGGGTCTGCGTACAGGATGGTAGATTGGACTGAAACAGATATGCACTGGGTTGCAGGGCTTTGCACCACTTAGGCAAGTTCATGCTCTTTCAGAATGGGCACAGTTAGGAGTGCACAGCCAACCATTCCTGCAGCGAAGCAACAACATCTGAAGATGCCACTACCCAGCTGCGTGTCAAAAACAACTTTACTGATTTTTACTGAGAGACTATCTCCTAATTACATTTATTCAGTAGTATATTCAGATAAACTAATCTGCCATATTAAATATTCAACCACGTAGCTATATATTGACAAAGTTTAGAAAAGATAGTCTATAGGAACCACATATACATCCATGGGCAACATATTGGGCCAGAAATCAGGAGAAAGATATTTTCTCTCACTGTACTCCATCTCAGTAAAATTAAAGGCTGATTTAAATGCTGTAATTACGGTTTGGGTTTTTTTTGTTTTTCTGGAGAGTAAAGACTGTATTCAGAACCTTTTTTCCTGCATGTTTAGCTATGGTGCCCTTGTAGCAGGCATGATCTTTTACATGTCAAGAGTATTGAGACCTTCACTGAGAGTCCCGTGGGCAGTCCACAGCCTACACTCTATTTCTAGATCATCCATCTATCTAAAAATCAAATAAACCTCATAATACATAGCAGTCACAAGACAGAAAAAATATAACAGCTAATGCTAGTAAGACAGATGTACATTCAAACTCCACTGTCAAACCATAAACGCATGGCAAAGAACAGATCGTCTCTTTCATCTTAAATTACTGTACACAGGTGATTTCTGTTCTCAGCTCCTTTGTTCCCACTCCCACTGCTGTCTTTCACCTAATGTTTTTCTCTAAGTTTTGTTCCTCCTGTATGTGTATCCATACAATACAATAAAACTGACTGAAAAGCTCCAATTCATTTTAGCAGAAACACACAAAACGAAATGCAAGGCTTTGGGTTTGCAAGATCTCATGAAACAGTTGTATTCTTGTCTGTAGGTGAAGAGAACTGCTGCTATCACTCTCCCTTTTTAAGCAGTGGTTAGGACAATCCTCTGGACTGCAAAAGGTTCACATTCAAATACATGCTGTGTAAACTGGTGTAAGAAATAAGCCTTTTATTTAAGGAAGTAAAAAGTTGAAAATCAGTGACAATGGAAAAGATTTTTGTTAAATTATTTCTTTTCTTTTTTTTTTTGTCAGGTCTCCAAAAAGTGACACTGAAGCCTTCGAGAAAATAAGTTCATCTGCCCCCTCTTCAGCATAATATATAGTTTATACAGTAGAGGATATCACCTCTCTGTGCAAGTTCTCACTGAGACAGCCATTTTTTTTCTCCACCTCTGGTCTGACAATCCCTAATCCCCCCTTTCTGCATTTCATTACTTGGCTGATTTTGGCCCTGTTGAACACAAGCTGTGAAGCCTCCTTGCTCTCTTCTACTTACATTCCTATTGATCTTCTATCCCATCCCACCTTCATATGCATGTCTCCATGAGGTCTATGTGCACCAATCCAGCAATTGTCTGGTTTCATACTTACACACTATCCTACACAGAATCTCTTTCTAGTATAGGGGCCTCATTTTGGAACAGCCTCAGCTTCCAGTCCAAAAGGCTCTTTTCTTTTTTTTTTTTTCCTTCAGAGTCCTCTTTCATGTAAGTGCTCATTTCATAGAGCTTTCTGCAATCAATTTCCTCCTCAATGTCATCTCTACTTCCCCCTTTATTTAAACTATTGCCCTCTTCTTTGCTTCTGTCAGATTTAGAGTCTAAGCACTGTGACCAACTCTGCATGCCTTGATGGCGCTAATAATGTATCATTATATATAATGATGTAATCAGAGAAAGTTCAAGAGGCAGTTCAAGCATTGGAGGCTGGAACCAGCCCATCTTCAGATGTGTAGAGCCTGTCATATGATTTCAGATAAAAGGCAAATATGTAAATAAACAGTTAAACTATGCTGGGAAAAGGCAAGGGGAAAGCCAGTCATGATGTTAACTTTAAGTTAACAATATACATATCATGGGAATCAAGCAGAAAAAGTAGATCTGAAGTTTCCAGTTTCTCCTCATAGCATTATATCACTGAACATTCTGCATGAGGCTATTGCATAATGGGAAAAACTTGTGCTTGCAAGGCACATTCCAGCAGCAGCCAGCAAGAAAAGCACTTTGTGTAGCTTTCACTTTCTCTTGCCAGATTTTCTGTTATTATTTTAGGAAGGCACAATTACAGGCTTACAATTTTCAAAGATTTTTTAAAATGCCCCATTGATTAGATTTTACAAACTGACAAGAAAAAGAGCTCCAGAATTAATGGCAGGCTGACACAGTCTATATTAGTTTGCTCACAAAACCTCTTTGTAACTGTCAGCTTGTAGACCCCACGGCTGTAGGATACACTGTCAGTTTCTTAGAAAGATGGAAGACCATCGCCAATTCATTCTTCTCTGTCAAATGTTTCATTTATTATTGAGTCCTTATGCAGGTTAACATCTCTCTTTCATGCCAGCACTACAACAATAACCATTTTTGTACTTCACATGCCAGCTAAGTTTGTACGAAGGAGACATTCCTGGTAGTATGTACTTAATGAATGAACATAATTAGCTTCAAGATGTCTCAGAGGGCTAGGGAGATAGCAGCACTCTGAATTGCTACATAAAATATAAAGCTAAATGGCTGCCACACCTGGAGCTGGTGATAAATAAGCCCCACATAATAGTGCTGCTGGTCTCTTAACTTGTCAATTTGAGTTCACTGTGCTATGAACTGAAATTTGGGGAAACCCTGTAGGTGGTCTACATCCCTCGTCTCTGGGGTCTGACTCCCATTCCTGAGGGCAGAGCTCCCTAAGCAATGACAAAAACCTGCAAGGATGCCAATTTCACCAAGCCTTAGATATAAGGTTATCCCTTTATCTGTAATAGATACATGGAAGTGCAGAAGATGCCAGGCCTGCAACAGTTCCAGCTTTCAGTCTGCTATCTGAGAATTAATCAATTTTTGCCGCTGGTTCTGTTTCTGATTCTGATTTTGCCTATCTGTGCAACCTGGTCCATGAAGTCTGCTTTGGCAGGGGGTTGGACTTGATGATCTCTAGAGGTCCCTTCCAACCCCTACAATTCTGTGACTCTGTGGTTCTAGGCAAAAGCCCCTTGTGAGTATTTTGATGAAGCTCTGTGTTTTGCAGAATAGGGTACATTGCCACCCAGCTCGTTCAGCAGATGTTTGTGTGCCTTTGGTGCTGCCCAGCCTGGTTAGCTTATTCTGGCTGCAAAGTCCCCATGAGTGGCCACATTGGGATGCCCACAGAGGAACAGAGCAGGTAAGCATAAGGGCATATTGCCACATGCTGGTATGCCCCCAGATATGCTGCAGGGGAGAGAGCCGGATTGTACTCCGAGTCTTGCATAGTCAATCACATCCATATTCTGGGCCTTTGTTATGAGTGATGTTGTAATAAGCATAAAGAATGCAGCTTGCAGTTCGAGATCCCAGGATGAATTTGCAGTGCTGACAGCCAGAGAAATCATCTCTTGATTTATAATCAGAGGAAATTTGCTACAGGAGCCTCTGCGAGAGGATAAATGTGTCACTTTTAGAGTCACTTTGACTATAAGCCCTCTTTAATTGCAGAAAATACAAAATAAGTGCCAAATGAAAGTATGAGAAATGATTTTTTCTGTTCATTACTGACACAAAATAAGCCATGAGCTTATCTTTTCGTCTGTAAATTCAAAATACCTTCTACATTTTAAGCTCTGTTTTCCTAGAATAAGAAATGAAACATATCTGCATATTGTTACAGTTATAAAGCTGTAGAAAAAAAATCTTTCTTTTCCCTTAAGTAAGACTGATAGGTATTTTTCCACTAAAACTTAATTTCAAATGAGAATATAAATTATAATTTTCTATGTCTGCCATGCAGTAGGAGCTTGAATGTTCTTAATCACCATGGACATGTTTAAGATTGTTCGGGAGACAAAAAGAAAGACCACAGTACTTAACAATATTCTTGATGAATTGCAGTCTTTTCAACTGTATTTTGGCAAGCAGCTTTACCTTGCAGAAATCAAGTTACTATGGTGTCTAGTCATCTTTACATCCTCTGGCATCAAATGCAGCTTAAATAACCAGAGTTAAAAACAACTGTCTTTGGAAAAATAGTACAATTCAGCAAACATACCTTTCTGTTAAGTATGGTGTATTTTTCTTTTTCTTTTTTTAAACAAATAGCTGCTGCATTCTACCTCTGCAAGGGAATATAAAACATGGAAACTGGATCCTCAATAATAATATTTAAGATACTATCTTGGCTACTCGAGTTTTAGACTTGTTTGGATTTAGAAAATTAGAAGCATATGGTTCAATTAAGAATGAATTCATGTGACATTCCTGCACGAAAAAGATGCTCAGAAACCAAATGCGAAATAATCAGTTAAAAAAGCCACAGAAGTTGAAAACGACTCATAAAAGATCCAGTGGTGAAACTTGAAGTCTAATAAAGCTTTACAACTGGCTTTAGTCAGGGCCAGGTTTTCAACCTCAGATATTTTAACTTCATAGCACATTTGCCCCAGCTTTAGCACCAATCCTCCAAGAAAAGCAAAATCCTGGAGCTACCAGTGCTTTAGCATGGTGTTAGAGGGTATAAACTGTCTTTGAAGTGGAACATTTAAAGGAGATTAGAAGCAAGTGGATGTGGGACTGGAGATCTCTATTCATCTCTAGTTCATTGTGGCTAAGACACTCCAGTGTCTTAGGGGGTCCTGCCTCCCACCCTTTGTCCTGTTTCTGACCCTTTTCTTGGGATACAGTTCAGCAGTCTTAGTGCCTTTGCCTTCATAAGTTGTTTTCAGGTGATTTCTACCTTCAAAATCACAGAAACCCACACTTTGAATACGCATGTTTGCTCTCGAGCATCTCCTGACCATCCCTTTCCTCCCTGTTGTAGCTCATCCTTCACAAGCCCGTTTTCAAGGAAACTGTCCCTGCAAACATGGACACACCTTTGCATTTGAAGCTTTGCAGACAGTCTGTGTAAGGCCAGAGCCATCAGTTCACCACACAGGCATTTCTCTCCTCCCAGCCCACCTCTCCACACCTGTCTCCATTTTCCTTCCTGACACCCTAATTGGGGACATTAAGCCATTAAATCTTCAGGTTACAAATTATATCATGTGTGTTTGTACATTGCCAAGAAGAGCAGCAACTGCTTGTGATTGCTGGCAATACCATGACACTTTTTGTAAGAGAGCAAAAGCTCTGTAGGTTTAATTAAATTTTAGTGTGGATGATCACATTCTGCTTTTCCAGATTCCTTCTGCTTATCTAAATTCTTTCCAGAGTTACCACTCAATGCCATATTTCTCTTCAGTCCCCACTCCAGCGCTGTGCGATATGACTGTGTGCTTTTACACAGCTGCTGCTGTCCTTCCCAGAGCTCCACTCCATTAGTGGTAACATCTTCTGCCTATATTGTTTGTGATGTGAAACACACGTCTCTCTGGATTTGGAGGGATGTATGGAAGAGAGAGAGTACTTTATTAGAATGGATTTCTTTAGAACATGGGATAAGACACTGATTCTTATATTATACTCCGTGGAGCACTTGTG
Organism: Cyrtonyx montezumae; assembly: GCF_038088225.1. Taxonomy (NCBI): domain Eukaryota; kingdom Metazoa; phylum Chordata; class Aves; order Galliformes; family Odontophoridae; genus Cyrtonyx; species Cyrtonyx montezumae. Next base: position 16,382,294 of record NW_027072078.1, on the reverse strand, counting down.
GATGGCCCATTAAGACCTGGTATGTCACATGGTGCTGATTTGCTCCTTGTTTCCAGCTGCTAAATTGCACAGTGACACTGTTAAATATATGTTAAATACTTTCCTAATGTTACTTAAGCAAGTAAATTGCTTCCATTGCCTTAAGGAAGTTCTGCAATTGCAAGCATGGGGGGAAAGGAAGGGAAAAGACGATCAAGGATCTCTTTAGTTAATGTGATCCATGCCATAGCAAATTCCTGCTCTAACAAAACTGTCCTGTTCTAGCAACTGTTTATGTGCTTTTCAGGGCCCCGTCCCTCTAGCCAAGCTGTGTTTTGGATGCCCATTCTTTGTTCTGCTTCTCATCAGATACCCAAAGTGCATGGCACTCCACCATAACTGAGCTGCTCCAGGGGTGGGGACGGAGGTGGTCAGCCACAGGCTGAGGTGAACTAAGTGACAAATCCCTCAGAAGTGCTGCATGGGCAGAAAGTTCACCGTGGTGGAGCAGCCTGAGGAGTTGAAGTCAGAAGCCATACATTGTGCCAGTAAGGGGCACATGAAATCAGTCTTTTGTATCACAGCTTAAGAATATAGGCTTATTTAAGGAATTGGAACATCTTTAACAACCGCTGCCACTGTCTACATTACATTCCTTTTTTCTTTTTCTTTTTATTTATTTAAGTGGACCAACACAAAGAAAAATTAGACTTGCAATTTGTTGCTCGACCCTAAAGATAATGTGGGAAATGCAGACTAAGAACGTAATTAAGTAGAAGCACTTTGTAAATACACACACTTCCTCCCTCTCCATTTTTAGAAGGCAGAAAATAAGGAATCTGTTACTAACATGTAGCCTTCCTTCTTTGCTCCCAGCTGTCTCTCAGTGTCTCCAGGGAGTCTCTACTATTGTAGAAACAGCCTGTGCAAACAGCATGTTTGTTGTTCAACTGTATGGATACATACTCACATGCACAGCTCTGCATGGACATGCCATGGAAGCCAGACCAACTGTGTGCCCATGTGCTGCACGTGCTTGAGGAAACACAGTTGGTTTGGTTGCCCAAGCCATTTACATTTTCCTGCTTTTTGCAGGTTTGTGCTCCTTTGCTTAAGCTAACATCAGAAAACACACTAGGGCTGTTCAGAGTAGCTGTAGAAGTTATTGGCTTTAGGTGTCTAAGTGAGCAGTTGGAGTTTGTGTCCTATTAAAGAACAAGGACCACAGATCAGTAAAAAGAATATTTGAAGCTTGTACACTTCCACTCTCATTATGGTGTTTGTCACAAAGATGAATTAATGTTGTGCCATTTTCAGTTCTCATTACAATCTTTGTCATGAAATGAAATATTATACTCTTAAAGTCTCTATGAATCATAGCAGCATGCTCTACTACGTTGACCTTTTCAACATTCTGTGTTTGGACTGGCTGGCATTTCCTCTCCTCTTCCTCCGTAATAGCCACACTAGGCTCACGGGCAGGCTGCACTGGGCTTACCAATGAAAATGCAGAATACTGATGAAGTCAGCATTGCACAGGTATGTCTGTATTTAGGAAATTCATCCACAATATGAAATGAAGTGCAAACAGAGGGACTAAAAAAATGGGTCAGTGGGATGTCCTGCTTGTTGCATGCACACATACACATGCTCAATGAAAGTAAAGTAACTTCTGAATAGTTGTAATGAAAAAGAAGTCCCTAACAACCAGTCCTTGTTTGAAAAAAATAAAGAACAGGTCACGAACCCGTTGTTAAATGGCCAGAAAATTGTCATCCAACTTCCTTCTTTATTTTCCAGTGCCAAATGTGGAATTTCCTGCTTTTCTTACACTAGAAAATGGCATCAACATTACACAAACACTGGATTGATTGCAACATTGCAGAGTGGTTCTTCAATGTTCTCTCAGAATTCTTGGTCGAAATCTGTCAAGTAGAAACACTTCCAGCAGCTTGCCACTGCTAAAAGAGCTAGAAGTTTTCTTTGAAGAAATGAAAACATTACAAGCAAGCAAAAAAAAAAAAAAAAAAAAGCATTGCCGTTTCATGTTATGGTGAAAATACCTTCTGCAACAACCAGCATCATCTTCACGCACGCTTGTATAGAGAAGGGAGGAGAACAAATATGCTGTGATGTGCTAAACCTAGGGCACCAAGTTTGAGGGAGTCTGCAGCTGCTCTACAAACAAACCTCTCACAGGTCATTGGGAAGGAGGTGGATAGCACTGAGGCTTTATCACTGATGGTATCAGTGGCCTGGGAAATGAAAGGTGACTGAACACCTGCCAACAAAATGGTAAATAGATACTGAATTCCTTGCTTTGCTTGTACACATGACTTGGCTTTTACCTAGCAAACTGTCTTTATATCAATCCAGGGATTCTTAGAATTTTACGTTTCTGATTGTGACCCCCATCCTAGATGGGGAGAATGAGAAGGAGTCTGCGTGGTCATGAACTGCCTGCCAAGTGTAAAACACATCAAATGAAGCCTATCTTTCTGTAAAGATTTGTACCCTCTCATTCTGCTGGTATAACCACAATTGTTAGTGTGATACCCTGGACCTTTTAGGAAAACAATGGAAATTATTCCTTTTCTAGTTGTCACAGAGGAGGGCAAAGGTTTCAGATGACATTCAACCATAATAGCTCAAGACACACTGCTAAAAAGTCCATTTGTACTCTCCTCTTCATTGTAAACGTATGTTTCATCCTTGCTGTCAAGAGAGGAGAAAAATATGTGACTAAGAACTCCAGACAGTTCTACATCCCTCGTAACTCTGTGCTTGTTGAAGGGTATTTTAACCCATGTGCACTACAGAGGGCCTGTAGACAAGTGTACTGTTTCAAGGAATCCAACCTGGGGTGCAGGAATGGACAGGCTGGGACAGGCTACACATCCCGTGAGCTACAAGCTGCAACTCATTGGCAGAAACCCTCATAGAGGGGCTGAAGTGCTTTGGTCATGAGGAAGACTGGAGTTGCAGTGCCTCTGGTACAGGTCTCAACAGCGTCCTTGGGCCCAATCTCATGGGAGAGGCAGGGCTGGGATCTTAACTGTCTTAAATTATGCCTATACATAGTGTGAGCCACTCCAGTTAAATATCATGCATGCTTATGGTTTCTGGTCCATTTGTCACATTTACAGATATCAAAAGCCTTTAAAAATAATAAGATTTATTTACTGAACATAAAATCTATGAGCTTGATAAAACCCCGCTAATTTAAAATGTTCTGTGAAGTACAAAGTTAAATGGGTTGGAAAATGTATCATTTTAGTCCTTGTGAAGAATCAGAACAGAAAGAAGGAAGGGGCTATCTTGCATCTGTGAGATAGCACAGAGGTGGCGCAGACTGTCAGAAGCTCGGTGCTGGCAGCCTGTTGCTGAAGCACACCTCATACATGCCCTTGAAAGAGGTCTCCTCCACTGGAGGGGCAGTCAGAACCTGGTTTTTCTGGAGATCAAATAAACTATGCACTAATTCCAGTAACAGGGGCTTCTCTTTCTACATGAGTGGCTTGAATCAAACCAAAAAGAACACACTCTTTTAAGATTAACTGAAATCAGAGTTCAGTGTCTTCTCAGAAATACCACAAATCTAATACCGAGACTGAGACGTCACTGGGGAGTTAAGTTGAAGGCCATATATACTTTCAAAACAAAAACTTTGGCTAAATATTTGGGCTCAGTGCAGTATCTTAAATATAAAAGCTTATGAGATCATGGATTGCCTGAGACCACACCACTTAGGGCAGGTAAGTAGGTAATGTTCTGCATTACACTCTGCATCCTTAGAGTGAAACTCCCCTTTTGACTTCTTCCTCTCCCACCTAGCACAGAAGAGTGCAGTCTCACCCTTGGACTCAATGCTTATGGTACAATATGGAAATTTTAAGCTTATTTTCCTAAGGTCAATCCTTCCTCCAGATGAGATGCAAAGCTCTCTCTGGAACAGCTGCAGGGGACCACTGATCTCTGCTTCCACCATTTCACATCTTGGTCCAGAAGTGTCACACAAAATGACCTTGACCAGCTGATAACACATGTTCTCTTCTGCCAACTTTTCTGTGAACTGCTGTGGTGTAACAACAAGTAACTGTGAGGTGATACTCTCTTAAACCACCCCAGCTAAGAAACATGAATCAGAGCATTTACTTCTTCCAGCTGAGACCTGCAGTCTAGTAGCAGAATGCAGAAATTGAATTAAACTGCAAAGCAGCAGTAGAAGCAGTGCAGGTACAGGCCTATCCAATCTCAGAGCTTTTACTATGGTTGCTCTTCTTGAAATAGTTATTCCAATATAACATTTCCTGTGGATGAATTCAAGCAATTCAGAGATATCTTGGATGGGCAGTATAGGAAAGCATTCCTACAGAGTAGATACATCAATATAATCAGCAGAATCCTTACCCTGCATTTCTAATTCATATGCATGGGACAGGTTTTGAGAAACACAAACATTTCTTCTCCTGGTCTCTGTAATTGCTTCTGCCTGCTAGGAAGGTCACTGGCTGAACACCTTATCCGTCATTGCTATCCACGGGGCTGGGCTGAGAAGCTGCTGTACATTGGTTTGTTCAAAAGACAATACACTAACACATATGAGAAAGTCAAGTGCTTAAACACTACATTAAAGCTATGCAGAGGAAAGCTGTACCTGCCTCAAGCTGTCAAACCAGAACCAAGAACTACTTCTTGGTAGCCTATGGGAGCAATTTTATCACACGAAAGGAGACTGACTTCCTCACATACACACACCTAAATATAGCAAAAGCTGAAATCCTTCTGCACAAGCCTGAAGGACTGGTAATGCTAACGAGGGACTCACATGAAACCCCTTTAGCTCCACTGCAATGTTTTTTTTATTCTAAATCCAAACACATAGTTCAGTGCAGCACTAGCTGTGAAGTAATTCTTCCCCCTTAAGCAAGCTCCGTCAGTGTTTTACCTGCTTTGCAGTAACAGACCTGAACATATAAACAAGCTCACAGCACACTCTGGGTTAGTCAGTGTAAGTTAGTGAGAGTCCCCCTCCAGGAAGACACTGCAGAAAGGAACACTTCTGATTTAAAATCCTTGTGAGTGTTGGAGACATTTAAAGCATTAATCAGCAATTAATACAAATAAGAAGTTCAGTCTCTCACATCATTAATACTAATTATGCTTTATAGTTGCATTTTCTGAATAAGATGACAAACAACATGTAGGAGGATGCTTGACAGACGTGCAGAAATGGGAGGCAGCTAAGTGGGAAGGAGAAAGCAGAGTGTCAGGCTACTGAGAAGGCCCTTGGTTTAGAAATGCTTTGGGAAGGCATTTCTAAAAGATTTGGAATTGGGCCCACAGGATGTTCAGGAGCGTGAAGCAAAGGGGCACTTAGTGTGAGTGTCTCAGGCAGCCACTGCAGAGAGAGCTCCTGCAGCTGTGGGACTTGGGTACCCATGGAACCCAGTCCCAGAACATCTCCACTTGGATAACAAGCATCAGAGTAATTCTGGAAATGCTAGCTTCAGCTTTTGCCTCAAATAATGTGACTATGAGGGCTCCAAGGACTTCAGTGAAGCCAAAAGAACAGAAACAAATCCAGTATTTTCATACTCTCCTTCTTTAGAAATAGATTTCCTGAATTGCATGGTGAACTTCACCAAATACCACCAAATCCCTGTAGAAAGAGCTGCAGCCTTTTGTTGGGAAGGTGGAAGCTTCGTCTCTCAGCATGTTTGCTCATGAAATGGTGAGCAGGACAAGGACTGCTGGAGAAATCAATCCCACATTATTGTGCTCATTTAGAAGTTCCTGCTGCCCTGTAGCAGGAGACTTAGAAGGGAATTTCTATTTAAAGAAAAACAAATACAAACTCAAGATTGCATATACCCCACTTCTCCAGTTAGGACTACTCCTCAGCATAAAATGTCCTCTCTTAATCTTGTACTTTCCATGCAATCATTACTACTGCTCTGGTATGTTGCACCAAGTCATGTGCAACTTGTAAACAAGAATGAGAATGGAGCTTAAATTAGTTATGTTATGCATAAAATCTCAGCTTACTAGTCAAAGGCAATCTGAACCATACATGTGACAAATGCTTTCTATCTGAATTCCCTGTTGCTTCCTTTGGCTTGGCTCCAGATGCTTGTTCTGACAGGAGCAGACTTCATTCAGGAAAGCTAGCAAAAGCTGTAGAAGTCATTAGGCAGCTTGTCTATGCCCTGCCTAGTGTTGTGCTAAATTATACCTATGAGGCTGCAGAGACATTTGGCTTTATTTATTTTACCCCAGCAGGGAAGACAATTCTGATCTGGATTAGCAGTGGCATAAATATAACCTCTTGAAACATAGTCCTGAATACACATATTTCAAGATAACACGCAGACTCTGGCCTCACTGTGCAAAGGAAAGATATTCTTTACATCATGAATAAGTGCTAAAGAACAACACAATGAGGAAAACATTTTGCCAACCAGTAAAAAACAGTTAGTCCAGGTAAGGGGGAAGGAGAAAAGGAGATCATTATGTTCCATAGTTGGCAAACACTGGATCTAGTAGTGGTTACTCTAACCCTTCAGAGAACATTGCAGGTGCACACAGACTCTGTCCAGTTCCAGGTCTGTGCTTACTCTCTAGTTTGACAGTAGGGCTGTCAGATCAGTGAGGAGACAAGGACAGGGCAGCCCAACAAATGCGCACACTGTGAGCCCTGTGCTCACACCCCATGAAGGCACTGCAGTAATCTTTTGCAAATAGCAACATCCACCACTCCATGGCACAGCAGTACTCTACTGCTGGCAGTGGCCCTGCAGAAGACTGAGAGCATTTCAGACTGAGAGTAATTCTGTACACTGGCTTTAGGCAATGGATATCATGCTGGCAAGAAGTAGCAAGGCTTCTTATTCTTGGCTCTGTCGCTGACCTGCTGTGTGACCTCAGGCAAATCACTTCACTTCTGTGTGCCTCATCTACTTCTCTCTTTTATCCCTCTTGTCTGTTTGACTGCAAGCTTTGGGAGTGGGATTGTCTCTTACGATGCAATGAGTATGCAGCACCAACCACAGGAGAGCTTTAATCTCTGTTGGGACTCTGAAGCACAGTGCAAAACCTACAGCTATTCTGTAGTCCAGACTGTCTACATTATCATTTTACACAGAATTGTTGCAGAGTGGTCAAAATGAGCCACTTCTCCAAGGTTTGCCAAGTCATCACTTCTCAGATCATCCAGCATGCACCCAGACACTCTGCCTACCACATGGATAAGGCACACCTCCTGGCAGATCTTTTGTATTTTCATTTGGACTGTTGATTGTACAAGAAAAAATTGATTATAAACTGGCTGCTTTGTCTTGACGATATGCTTTTAATGTGCTTTCTTACTGCAACAGAACAGATATCCTGTAAGAGGGCTTCCTCTCCTGCATATGACCATGCCAAATGTGCAAGAAAATGAACAGTTATGTCTATATTTCTTAAAGGTAACTATTTAGAAAAGGGCAAGGAACACTTATTATTGTTAATGTGATGAAAACACCACATATATACAAGACATGTACAGTTAAATGGGCCAAGAAAAGACCTGACAGATAGAGGTACTAATGAAATAGGTTTTTATGAGCTATAGAGGATGTACACATACCGCAAGTACAGCTCAGATTATAAACACAAGTGAATGGATGTCCATATATGTGTGTGTGTGTGTATGTGCACAGAGAGAGAAGAAGCAAGACTGAGAACAAGACTGAAGACAACGTGTGGAATAAAAGTCAGAAAGATGAGTCCCACTGGCAGAAATATCCAGTGTTGCTATCTAGGCCTGTAGCTTCCCAGATTTTTTAAACATGTCATTTCTACCAGATTTCCTTGCAGAGTCATTGTTCAAATCCCATACTCTTTAACCATTCATCTGTGCTTAGATTTCCTTCCAGTTTTCTAGAACGAAGAATGTGATAAGTCTCTTGAAATTACTCCTTTATGATTCAGTGCTGACTGAAAGTTCAAACTGCCCTCAGGCAGCTTGGATCAGCCCTATGACAACTGCAACACTCCCCTTAAAGAAACTCTCAGGAAAGCATAACTTTATCTTCTGTTACTGCATGCTTTGTGGTCTTTCTATGCAAAATACACTTGTTCAAATTGTAAAGCAGCTTTGGACTTTGCTAGAACCTGTAAAGAACAGCTGTCAGCAAAGACAGCAGCTTGTGTTATCACACAGCAAAATACCCTGCACCGTTATCATTTTGCAAGATGCACTTCTCATTGTCCCATTTGTGAAGGTGCTTTCTGGTTTTCTCTCTCTCTGTTGTGGCAGTGTCTTTGCACCACTGGTGCAAAACTAAAGAGATATCTGAATGAGGGAGCAGTTTTGCTCTCCTGCAACATAGAGATATGCCAACCTTTTCAGATGAAAAATAAAATATAGATGTGTTTTTTAATTCCCTTTTGTTTTTCCTAAGTTTTACAACCTTACTTATCTGTAAATAAAATTGTTATATATACTTTTTTTTCATAGCACGCTGCATAAATACGACTTCATGCATCTGGGAAGGTGACAGCTGCCCTGTGAGATAGAGTGTGACAGTTTAAAATCAAGGAATCAATCACCGAGATATAGTGCCTGTATGCCATTTCCACCAGGATGTATTGCAGGATCCAGGAGCTCGCTGTTTGAGATATGCCATCATAATTCTGATAGATTAAAGCACCACATCCAGGAAACAATTGTGCAAGAAAAAAATGGTGCCATAGATCTGCCAGGTTACTGCACAGAATCCAGGAGCCAACCAGTGGAAGGCAGAGCTGTATCTCCACTCCCAGAAGCTGCCAGAGCAGTCTGATGACAGTTCTGTTCTCAAACAGCCCCATTATGACCTAATTAGCATACATGAATTGCAGATTTAAAGCATTAAAGTGATGTACAAATCATTAATTTTTTGTCAAATCCATGTCAGCCTTGTGTATGCCTCCCTATTTTAATGTTGCATGACAGTGAAAAGAAGTCTAATCCTCTGTATATAAAGAGGAGAGATTTGGTGTAGCTGATATAATGAGATCTGTTTAAACACTGGATGTTTTGCAGCTTCGAGTGTATCAGCTCAGAGCAGAGAAAATACCATATTTGTCCCATTAGGGTTAATTGTGAAAGGATGTAAATATATTCAAAGCCCCAAGGGCAATTCTACATGTTGTCTGTATTAAAGCGGAGATATAAAGCTTGTTTTCTATCAAAACTTCTTTTTAGCTTTGCAACAAATAAAAAGAACCACATGTTTACACAAGATGGACTTGATTTTCAAAAGAGATGAGTGGCCACATCTCTGCTTGAAGTCACCAAGAGCTCAGAAGAATCAAGCCCTCACTTTAAAAATCAAGCCTAAGCCATATTCTCAGGAATGGTATACAAAAATGTCAAGAAATCAAACACAGCAAAATCAAGCCCACATTAACTCCAGTATATGCAGAAAATCAGAGCAAAAAGTGTGAAGGACTACATTAAAGTGGCTCTTTCTAAACTATTGGTGCTTCATGGTGTCCAGGGAAACCTAGACACTGCAGGTAGGCAGGCTGTGGTTAGCTGCTCCCTGAGCCACCCTGAACTGTTAGCTCCTGTTCTGGGATGGGTCTCCATCTGTTCCAGTCTCGGGGGTTTACTATTCTGTATCATACTCTCCCCCTTGCCTTCCCCCTTTGGCTTTAAAAGAGGTCTTGCATATTAAGCTCAGAATAGATGCAAAATCCTGTGTTCTGAGCTCTGAGCATTATTCAACACCAATTTAAAGTAACATCCAAGACTTCTTTCACTGAGCCAATTATTACTCCACAAGTGGCATTTCAGAGCATGACCAGACAGCACTATTCCACAAAATGGGCATTCCCATTGGACCAGCTGCAATGCAGATGCAAGAGCAGAGATTTTCCTTGATGGCCTACTCCATCTCTCACACACCCTGGCCTGGGCACTGATTGCATTCCAGTGACTTGCACAGGAGGTAGGTAAGAGGAATAGTTTTGGCCACTATGTTCAAGTATTTCATACATTAAAGCAGAAGTACACTGGTGCATAACTCCAACAGAGCACAGAATTAAACATGCTAGCTGGGATTTTCATAAAAGATAATACAACTAAGGACCCACTTCCAACTTATTTTCCATGGGTACTGGAACCCTCACCATTAAGCCCCTCTGAAATTGCCTACAACCTGAAATCATCAGGTTTGGTCAGAGTGTGTTGGGATCTTTGTTTTAGAACTGCATGTTTCTGCAGTTGACAGCACTCCTGGGCAGATGATTTCTCTTACAATTCACTAGAATGACTTTCCCAGCAGCAAATAATCAGCAGTACAGCTCATCTTTTCTGACAGGAGTTGAGCACAGAGATGGCTCTCCTCAGGCTAGCAAAAGAAGGATATAGAGGAATGAAAGTGCCATTGAGAAATGTGTTGAACAAAGAGGCAGCCTGTGCTGGCTCCACACCTGGAGAGATGTTCAGAATTACCTCTGAGTGTCGCTTCAGTAGCTCAGATGTCTGTTTGTTGATCTGCTGTCCCTGTATGACCTGTGTAGACAGCCTCAGGCCAGTTTCATGGTCCTTGTCTTCTGGAAAAATAAAGAAACAAATCCATACACTAAATACACCATAATCTCCCTGCACAGAAATGCTGGGCAATTACCAGAAAATGAGGAATGGCTTCCAAGGGCACATCCTCATATTCATCTACATGGTAATAGCCCAAATTGTCTGACTTCGGAGCCAGACTTTATTTTCCACCCATGGTAGTAGCCAAAGGAGATGCAAGAAAATGGAGGAAGATGATGTAGGTTAGAGATAACTTTGAGATTAACGCACTGCACTGGTCGGAAGAAACTGAGACAGCAGACAATTTCATTATTTATTTTTGTCAACATTCTAGGAGTGCTACAGAGAATGGGTCCTAGGTGGACTTGGGAAGAACCATGAGGAATCAGTCATCAGCACATGAGGAACTTGATCATTTATCCCCACATTTTATTTGAAGTTTCCAGAAGTCTTAACTCATGTATTGTATAGGCAGCCTTGGAGTAAGGAGATGGAAGCAGGTGAAAGGCTCCATTGCAAACCAGGAATGTGAGGGAAACATTTCATTTTCCTTTTGGATTTTGCCAGAATGTGGGGTTTCTGAATACAGTGTAACTCCCCAACTTCTTTCCAAGGTCGTTAATGCAGGAAGGATTATTTGAGAAGTGAATGGCAAGATTGGGAGCATTTTGGTAAGGACAGTTCTACAGAATAATGTTTAGGGCTTATTTGAAGTGAAAGGCTTTATTCTATGTAGGATCTCTCTGCCTGTGACATTGATGTGTTCTGGTTCATTTGTAGTCTGCACACTGGTACTGTGCTTTAAAGTGAAAGAGGGAAATGGAAATTGCACAAATTCAAAGTTTGGGGACAGCAGAGGCCATCACTGAGCAGAGCCAGTGCTTGGCAGAAGCCATAACTCCAGGAGTTGAAACTAAAGAAGTTTCACAATACTCATGAAATGAATTCCTGTGCAAAGGGCTAAGGTAGCCAGGCAAATGCTTTTGTAACAGAATTCCTGTAGCCCTTGAGGGATGCTGGGAGCACACAGGGCTTGTTGTGACTGTATTCCTCAACCTGGAGTCCTGGGGAATGCAGCTGCAGGGACTGGATCCCCAAAGAGACAGTGGTGTTTTAGAGTGGATTGGCAGAATGCAAAAGAACTTCTGAGCCTTGCAGAGCCAGCTTTGGCCTAACTCCTGCTGCTGCAGATAAACCACTTGGCCTCTGCACAGCAGCGGTCTCATTGCTGTTTGTTGCCCTGCCCTGTTCATCATTTCCTTCTCTGCACTTGCACACAGAGAGCACTGTACAGGACATCACCACATAACCTGAGGGAGCAGTTGCAATCCCTTTCTACTGCTGGGATTTCAGGCTTCACCTGCATCTTTTCCAAAATCCCTGCTCTAAAATGCCTCTTTGGCTAGTAGCTTCCTACTTTGGGATCTCTTGGAGCTAAAGGAACAAGATCAGAACAAAAGATCCACTAACGAAGCAGCAAATTCAGGAGTTATGCTGGCTGACTCCAGGGGGTTGTTTAATTTCATTAACTTGATAGTAGATGCAATATCTCCTGCACTAATTGGTATGTTGATCTTGTCCCTGAGCTATGGAATGAAAGAGGAGAGCATAAGATCTCCATTTCATCCCAGAGCTCTGATGAGCTAGCCCTACGCTGCACTCTGTTAGTGATCTTCAAAAGGCATTATTTATAAAAGTCGCTTTCTGGGATGCTGTTCAACCCATGCCCATTATCCATGCAAATTCCTCAAGCTGTATCGGGTTAGATAGCTGCTGGTATCATAGCTGGAAAACCAACCAACCTGCAGAAGTCTTTGCTTAGTTCTTTACTGAGCACAATGAGGTCAGGATTAGCCAGTCAAGGCACTGGATTAGCACTGCTGGTAGCCATGGCAATTTCCATTTGTGTGACAATCCATGTCACCTTTCCCATTAAAATTCAACTTAAAATACTTATGAGAATCTCACAGACCTCTCTGAATCCCAGGAATATCACATTGCATCATTCAAGCTAGAATAAATCCGAACACATCTGAAGCTTTATTCAAATAAAGGGAAAACTCAGTAAGTTCAATTAAAGAAGAAAAGTATCAGAGCCTGCAAAATGAGCTGTGTGCACTCTAATTCAGCTTTTGGACCACCAAATGTCTTGCCATGATTCCTCACATTTCTAAGTCCTACCATTGCTGTAAATAATAAGGAGGTTGTTCACTCTGGCTCCTGTTCCTGCAGTGATTGTGCCTGGAAGGCCAAGCTTCCTCCTGAACAGAGGACAACATATCTGGCAAGTCATTCAGTTGACACACAAAGATGCTGTATGTGGGAACTGAGGAACTGAAGAGCACCTGCCCTGGCACCTTAGCCTGCTTACAACCCATTCTGCATTGCACACTCTGCTTTTAAGATACAAATTAGGATGCTTCTCACCTCCAGCGTGTTGTCTTTTCCCTCATTTTGCAGAGTCACTAACCAACTATTATAACTGTATTGCCAAAATTACTCATGTGGAGGTGGAATTTAGACAAACTGTGCTTGCTGTCTATTAAGGTCTTATGCATGGAAGCGGAACAGGAGATAATGTCTTTCTGCACAGCCTCCAGTCCTCTGCTCCCTCCTGCTGACCTCCAGCTGAGGCAGGAACAAGCAGCTGCAGCCTTCTCGCATCTTGAACAGCTGCAGCTGTTTGCAGCTGACCCTGGATGGCTGCTGGTCCTTTTGCAGCCAACACCAGGTAGAGAAAAAAATACAAATTGTTGCTTCGGTGCTTCCCCTGGGAATAACTGCTTTAATTCAGTACAAAAGGCCCCTGCTTCTGAGCCCTACCCAACCAGAAGGACTCTGTTTTGAAATGCATCAAGTGCCTCCTACTAAAACTCTGCATGCAGTAGCTTCATTAAAAGACTGGAAGCACACTAATAGGATTGGCTTCATCAGTTTGTAATAAGCAAACACAGCACAGGCATTTTTATACACTATTTGTGTGCTGTAATATTATAGTCTCCACGTTGGGCTTCTTTTAAGGAAGTGACCATTCAGCATGATGAGTTTGTGTGGAAATGTATCCACTAAAATCAGCACCAAGGTTATGTATTTGTTATCTACCTCTGAGTTATTTTATAATTCACTGGAAGGGAAGATCTGAAGAATGAACTTTCTACACTGTTCCCTCCCCCTTCTGTTATGCTGTTACCTAGAAGCTGTTTGGTATGTAGTGCTTAGAGATGCAGTACACATGCCCCTTGAAAGGAAATCCACATGCCCCTTAAAAGGAAAGACATAGAAAGATGCTGTGAATGTGGGGACTGAACTGATTTCACACCTGAGCTGAGTACTCCTTTCTCAGTAGCAATTAATCAGAAGATACTGAAAATCTGCAAATGCAACTGCACTCCACCCTGCGCATGCTCCTGAAACCAGCTGCACCTCTGTGTCCCAGCCTGAAGCAAGCCAAGGTGGCCCACCCTGGGGAAGCTGCAGTTGCCTGTGCCTTTCCTAGAAACTGTGGCAGATTTACTCCTGCAAGTGGAATTCATCAGGTTTTTAAATGTGTTCATTTCAGTGCTTCTCAGGCACAGCCTACACCTGCCACAGTGTAATTCGCTTTTGATTTATTCCTTGAACTTTGATTCTCTTCCTCTCTGTCAATAGGCAACTTATAGTTCCGTGATCCAAAATTGTCCCATGCTGTGCAATTGTGCATAAGAACCTCCTCCTCCAGATCTTTTGCTGAGATTATATTTGTAGTTCCATTGCTAGAAGAGCCTTACTCTCAACTACAAACTAAATCAAACAACTTTCTTGCCATCAAATACCTAAATCCACTGTTCTGACACAGTTTCAGAGGGATGGAGTGTAATTTGGCTGAGAAAAAAATGGAAAGATCGAAAATCTTTATCCTATATATACTTCCATCAGTAACTTAAAATTATGCAGCTGTCCTCACATAGATCAGGCTCACGAACAATGCAGCTCTCAGATGCAGAGGGAACCTGATTAAAATAAATTGATTTGAAAATACAATTGCTGTTTATATTTCCAAATATTTTCCAAGGCCTAGGACTGTTTGGACCTCAGTTAGAAGCTGCAAAGCTGTTAATAGTTTTTCTTAAATTGCAAGTGAGGTAGAGGGGAAGTTGGTGTGTTATGTACTCAAATGAAAGGCTTTTTTGAAACTGAGCTCAAGTGAACTGCAAATTCAAATCAGCAGGGTGCTGATGCCCTCTGCACTTGCTGCCTGAGTCCTTAAGAGAGCAGAGTCAAAGACTTCCAGTGAAGATGTATGATCGTCTTCTCCCTGCCTCCAGCACTAGCAGGGATGGTGCGTGGTTGCAAAAGCTGTGTGTGACTTGCACGACACTGAGTCCTCTCCAGGCTGTTTACTTCCCTCATCCAGCACAGCTGCAGATGGTGCCCATGGCCCACGTGCATTGCATGGCCAGCAAACCTGGCAGGCAGAGGATTCTCTGCTTCTGCTACTCTGTGCTGCTTGTGTGGAGTTCAGGGGCACCTCCAGCATGTGGAAAGGACAAAAGAGCACGGCTGCAATGAGCTGGGTCACCTGAACCCATGATCTGGGTCAAAGTCAGCAAGCAGCCATTGCTGGGACAGCAAAGAGTCGAGAAGTAAGTGGTAGAGTGGTGGACTTGCCTCCTTTCTTGGAACCCATTCTGGTCATAGCCCTGCTCCTTGTGGGCAGAGCTAGGTTTAGGAGTCTTGACCAAAGGGATATTTCAACAGGTGATTTGCAGGTTTAATTCACATCTTTCACCAGGTGCTGTTCAACCACATTCTAAAAGCTGTGATTACAGTGGAGGATGTGTCAAGTTCACGTGAATGAGGCCTATCCATGTGTCCATTCAGAAGTCACCGAGTCACATTAGATCCAGTTTGCAAGCTGCCATTTCCAACTATGATGCCTGAGTGTTTTTTTCCTCAGCAGTGTGCCAGCTAAAGGACAAAAAGATAAAGCACCAAATATTGAAAGTCTTCTAAAAAACGGCAATGGCTGAGAATATGAGGGAAGAGATACAACTCACAGAGATGGATCTGAGGAGATGAAGGAAAACTCACAGCTTGCCTTCCGGTGTTTTGTCAGACAAATTAATGTTGGATGTATACAACTGCACACTGCCCTGAGTTCAGCTGTATGATTTGGTAGCTTTTTCTAGTGATGCCATATGCACAGTATGAAAAAGAAAGGACTGGCAAAGCTACAGGAACAGTGTTTACTTTTTGTAGTGGGGGGAGCGTTCCTTTAAATTTTTATTGGAGCTCGATAAATTATGCTATTGTATACTGACAATGGATAGAATGTTATATGCTTGGTGTTAAGTTGAAGTGTCTGGTGAGGTTTTGTATTTACAGAAGGCTTTAGTTAATTCTGCAAGGACAAATTAATCTGCCTAAAAGGATGTAGCAAAACCTTGCCTATCACCATGCATGTACCGAACCTACTCGGAGCCAGACTCACTGGCAAACATATTTAGGCTATTTCAATCCTTCTTTGGTGACACAAAACAGATGCTAGAGTTTACAGCCACTTCGTGTCACTGGAGCATCGCATGGACCCCTGCACAGGGCAGTGTGCAGATAAGTGAATCTGGCATTTGGTGAAAACAAAATAATTCTGGGGAAAATAATTCAACAAATGATAAACTATGTAAAACTCTCTTCTTCTTGGCATTATTAATATCTATGTAGTTATCAGACTACAAATAAGTTTGAATCAAATGCAGCAGTACTTTATGAAAATAGAGTGTATATATCAATGTACATTGTGTATAATTGGTGCCATTTGAAATGATGAAGTGCTACTAACTGATCTTCATAAAATAATACTTTGCATTTATATAGTGCCTTCCATCTGAGCTCTGAGCAATTACTGAGTTAACTCTCTCTGAGCTAGCTGCTGCTCCCTTTGGTCTGCAGCTGTGGAGAGTGAGGCAGGAGAGATGCAGACCATATGAGGCCGTTGGGCTCCGAGGGCAGGCACTTCCTAATGGGCAGAACACACAACTTTTCTGTTTTGAACAGAAGCTATAAGCTTTCAGCACCTCTGAAAATCAAGATACTTTAGTTGCTCTTTTGGAGGCAAATGTCTGATTTAGCTTAAATTATTCCTTCAAAGTCCTCCAGGAAATGTGTAGGAGAACTGACAAAAAGGATCCAGAAAGCTTGGCTCAGAGCCCCATTCTTTGACTGATGCTTTTTCTTGCATACCACCTGACCACTGCATGCAGCCAGTGAGATCCTGTGCATTTTTTTGCTTCCCTCTTTGTAACCTCCTCAAAAAATTGAAGCAGAAAATAGCCACAGCTTGCTAGGGGTCATATGGAGGCACTTCAAGGGCACAGGACCTGCTGGAATTGGACAGGTGGGGTGGTTCCAAGCGCATCAGATTTCTGAGGAGCTTCCTCAATCAGATCTAGTCAAATTAATCAATCTGGCTAAAAACTCTCTCTAAAGGACCAGTCACACTGATCTGGGATAGTCTGAGAGCAGGACAGGACATCTGTTTGCTCACGTGACACTGGATACAGGACCATCAGCTGGAGGAGAGCTGGAAAGGCACCAAGTCATTCCTCTGGGTGACTTGCAGCCAGGGCATACATTTCTTTCAAGAAAGAAATTGGAACTTCACCTGTGAGATATGTGTGGGCATACACTGATGTCACAGCTTGATTCTTCCTACTCTCCACCACTCAAAAGCCTTCAGTGATCTGAGGAAGGCAATGAGAGTTGCCTCGCTTATTAAACTAAGCCAAGGACACAAAGTGATGCTCAGACACCTGAGGATGGGCATGAGTTCCTGAGTAGGTAAGTCTGGATTGTCCTCTCTTTCCTGGCCTCAGTATTACCATGACTACATGGCTGGTTCCCCCATGTCCTAAAGGAGAAGAGATCTGTGCTGGCAGCTTGCTCTCTGCCCTGGCTTCAGGCAGAGGCCAGCAGCAGAGGGACACCCATTACGCCTCAAAAGGCAAGTGCTAGATGCATCGCCTTGTTGTTATTCACAGTGCTGCACTGCAGTGAGGAATGATCCCTCCTCACCTGGGCAAGATAAATGATGGCTCTCCAGAGAGTGTGTGCACTCACGTGGGGAACCAAGGAATAAAAGCCAATAAAAGAAAGTGAATTATTAAAAATAGTAGAGTAATATGTCTTGACATGTTCCTTTCTACCATATAGTAAGCATGGAGCCTGTCACTCCATTTTTTTTCAGGGGACTTAATGCACTGATCTGATTAGCAACTTTGGCCTGGGTTTTCCATCTCTATCTCCCTTCTACCCTACTTTTTTTTTTTTTTTAAGACAATACATTAATTAATTCCCATGTTTCTCAATATATTGTTTGAAAGAAATATTTACTAAGCAAATGTGGAATGCATCAGAATGTTTTGCAGAGCTGCCAAGGGGTCAAAGGTCTGGAATAAAAATGATGCTGAAACAATAATTAATTAGCTGACATTCTCTTAGCAAATTTGTTTTGGGAAAGCTATGGTAAATCAAGACAGCAGGACAAAGTGACAGAAAAATGAGTAATGAGGGAAAGAGGGATAGGAATAAAGAAAATCCGTATGGATAGATTTATGCACTTTGGAAAATGATCTGATCTCTCTCAGCCATTGTTCTGGCCCCTAAACAAAATTCTTCTCCAATAATTTCAAGCTGTTTTCAGTGACTAAACCACAAAATGTTCCATCCTGAATAAATTCTATTTACTACATGCAAAACCGATTAACATACTTCCAATGCATTTATAGGACTTCTGGTCTGCAGAGGCCATCTGTTTGGGGGAATTTCTGAAATAAAATCATCTCTGCAATAGGACTAGTAAGAGGCCTGAGATCTCCACTACTCTATGCTGCTGTATAGATTATTCAGGAGCTGATTGGGCAAAAAAGAGTTTTTGTGACTCACTGGGCAAACATGTCATGTCTGCCTGGGTGGGGAACCTTCCTTCACTTTTGCATAAGCAAGGAAAAAACAGTGGTGAGATGTTGAGAGTGCCCTGGCTTCACAAGCAGGATGAATAATCCCTCATAAAAGAGGGTGTGTAAAATGCCATCAATGTTTCGTTTTGTTTTGTTTTCAAGGGCCGTCTTGTTCCAGCAGAAGTAGTGGAGCTGTTTATACAAAAAGTCTTGTGATACGGAGCACTGTCCCCTTTGTTATGGGAAGGCTATGGCTCATTGCCCTACCAAACTGCTAGAAAAGCAGCTTCGGGCGGAAGAAACACATTTCCGGGAAGAGTCTGTCTTAACCAACTGCAGGGCATTCACAAAAGATGGTTTCGCTCTGGCAGAGCTAATCTCAGCAGGGAGAGGCTCAGACCCGCAGGGTGTCTCAGGGAGGCTGTTTCTCTCAGCCCCAGGCCCTCTTCCGAAGGAGTCTAATCTCTTACTATTGAGTTCATGGGAGCCCACCCTCAGTACACCAGCCTTGGTTCATTCTCCGTTCAACTGGCCAATTCTCCCTTCCATGTTAAAATACCTGCTGTCAAAAACTGCAATTATTAAGGTCCAGCTATTAGGAAAATCACATCTATCTGTGATGCACAGCTTTCAAAGGTGGTGTTTAGAGCTAATGCGAAGTTCACAGGGGAGAAAGAAATCCAGGTTTTGTAGGTATAAAGAGTGAGATTTACAAAGCTGCCTGGGGACTTTCTGACATCCTGTTCCTATTCAGGATAAATGTATGGATTAGAAAACGCAGTAAGGGCCTGAACTTCTTTAGATTAGGGGGATGATCCTCCATCTTAGCTGAAAGAAGGTTCTGGCAGAAGACAAGGGAAGTTCTGTATGGATGGATTAGGGATGCAGAGCCAGGCTGACAGATTAGTTGCATACATGTTTTGAGGTTTCACCATCCTCATAATGACAATTGCAGATATGTCTTTTTCTCCATTAGGATTTCCAAATGCAGCCTATTTTCATGAGAGTAAATATTCTGCTCCTGTCTTCATTTTCCCAAGAGAGTTCCATTTTGTGCTAGAAGCATACCATGGTAGCAGTACTCTGGGGATGCTGCTGTAATAGATTCAGAAGGTTGACTTGTTTAAGTGGGATTTCATTGTATTACTCAGAGGATTTTTTCCTAAGGATGTGATTATTCCAGGACTGATCCTACTGCTGTGATATGACCACTTTTGGCACTGTGCATGCATGGCATAGGATTAGTCTTCTGGCACTGTATAAAATGACTTAGACATGTTGTCTTATTTATTAGCATGTGATATTGCAGATCATTTTACAAAGGGAACAGCTGCAACCATTACTCCTACAGTAATGTCATAATTTGGTATGTCAGGCACCCATATAGTGCAGGCAAGAGGAACATTTATTCATCTTGTTTGTCAATACATTTATTTCCCTATTCTTGTGCTTTTCCTTTTTGTAGCAGTAAAACAATCCACTCTCTCTATACAGCTGGCTTTCCTAGGAGTTGATGAGTGGATGCAAAAGAAAAGTCATGCAAGAACCGTAGAGATTAGCACCTTGCAAGATCTTGTACATAAGGAATGCACACAAATTAACATTATGAGCTCTACTGCTATCACCACCAGGACAAGTGAACTCTTCTGTGTGCAGCCACAATCACATATCAGAGCCACATTTACCACAGCAGTTTTTCAATGACTTGCACTGTCAGGAGCCAGATCAGAGTACCCAGCTTCATGCAGAAACAGTGCACTCAGACAAAAAGGGATTACACTGGACCACAGGACTTTCTTTGACTCTCCAAGCACCTTGGGTTAGTGCTGGGACACAAGGTAGTTGTATCTGGCACTAACTCCCTTCCCTCAGCCATCCTCGCTGTACCTTCTTCCTTACAATACAAACTAGCCAAGAGGCAGCCTTGCTGAGTGAAGGACAAGCTGGAAAAAGAGGCCTGAGATGAACGCTTTTCTTTATTTGCACTTCAAGAAACAAAATTGCTTATAGTGTCACTGATTCAGTATGGCCCAACTTGGGTGATAACACAAGGCAATCTCAGAGAAGAAGAGTTGGATATAAAGCTTTCCTCTTGCCCTTCTGAAAACTCAAATTTCAACTGGAGGTCAGAAGCAACCTTTCTGGGCAAGTTCATGCTGCCTTAGCCTCTGCAGCAGGTTGGCAGCCTATTTGGGCCTGGATAAGCAATGGCCATTCACAGAAGGCATCCAGTAGTGGACTGAAGGAGGTAGGAACTGTGCCAGAGCAGTGGCAAGGAGCAGACGGCTGTACAAAAGGAAGTGGCCTTGGGAGAAAACTGCCCCAGGTCACATTTGGTGAACCACCAGAACAGACAAATACACTGTGATTGTGAAGTTTCTGCTAAGAGTAGGGATCAGCCTTGAACCCCTCACAGATGGCCCTACAGAAATCAGCCAGGCTGGCATTTTGCAGCGGTCCTGACCCTTCATTCCCCCCATCCCTCTGCTTATTTGTTTGCTTGGAAAAGGAGGATAGGTGGGAGTGGTAGAAAGGGATCCAGACCACAACCTGCAGCAGCTGATATTTTTATTGTCTTTTAATTAAATAAGCCCCAAACACACGAACACATGCAAATTCCCCTGTGTGCCCTCCTCCTCCTTTTCCTCTTAAAATCTCATTAGGGAAGAGGACCACAATTAAACCAGGAATGCAGGATTGTCTCTCCTACTCTCAGTCTATTGCCTGCACATCTTTGCCTGGACAAGAGGTCACTGCAGAACAACACAAGATGTCCACGGCTGCCTTTCATCCTGTCCTCAGAAGGCAGTAATAGAAGCCCCATGAACATTCAAGGCTTCTAGATGTCCAGAGGCCACCAAGTAAATAGGATCCCTAAGATGCACCTCTTCAAAAAAAGGAAAGCTCCATCTGCACAGACCCTGCAGATGACACCCCCCAACAGCTGACAGTGGCCAGGAGAAGGCACAAGCAAACAACAGCATGCAAACTCAGAATGAGCCATTATTTTCTAGTCAGTGTTTTGACTCTCTTAGAGGTAAGGAGAAACAGTCATTATGTTAAAATCAGGCCTGGGATCACAGCAATACAAGTGTAAGCCCTTAGCTAACTTTGTGGAGAGTATACACAAATATACGTGAGTGCGATTTGTGGTGTCCTTTGTGCATCTTGACTATTGTCACTCATCTGGGTTATAACATTATGCATGCTTTTGTCTTGTGGAAATTCTTGTGAGACTGGGCTGTGAGCCCAACTCCATGTGGTCCCCTCTACAGGCAGCTCAGACCAAGGCTGCTCTCTTTCAGCAGGCGTTACCTTTGCACATGGGAAGCCCGCACAAGAGATGAGCGCAGCTAGGTAGAAGAGAAGGATGATAGCACCAACCTCTGGGGCTGGCAAGTGGAAAGAGAGAAAGCCCTTGAAATCGTTTGTCAGCATTTTTCTTTTCTCACTGGGGATTTCTGGGGAGAAGGTATGGGGTCACTGCTTCAGCTCTGAGACACTCAGCTGCTGGCCCTGTGGAAGACCTGCCAGTGAATTTATTTGCTATTGCACTGTTTTTCCTTGCAGATCTGACAGCTCGTAATACCTCTGGTGCCTGACAGCCCCACTCTTCTCCAATTGATAAATAATCTCTTTCTGATTTGAGCAACCAAGGAACATCTTGAGCCTGTCACACTGGAGAAGATCCATCAGTCTCTCATGCCACAAGTGAGGTGTTTGAAAAATGCTGTTTGTGCAGCCATTCCGGGCATCCCACTTGTATTTTGATTGTTTCTTACAGAACAACAACATATTTTAACTCTTTGAAACAGAAGTAGCGTTCTGTTGTTATAGTAACTCAGGTTCTAAAAATAATTTAAAGGAAAGACCATCTTTAATTGGTATCACGACAAGTTGTTATGGTAACTGGAATTTTAAAAGTAACTAGGTTAAACTCAATTTCTTTTTATCCAGAGCTCCTCATAAACAAATTCTGATTAAAATATCAGGTTTAATTTAATCAGTTAATTAATGTCACTAAATGTCATTTATCTTATAAGTCTCATTTATATTCAATGCAAAATTACCTAACTGGCTGAGTTCTAACTATTTTGCCATCAATCTGGTATTTCGGAATTGGATGTCTGTATGATTTATTTTTGGGCACGGAGTGGTTAAAAATGAATGCGGTGCTTTTACACCATGTGAGAGACCCAGTTTTTTCCTCATAGCACGGGTGTAACAACGTCAGGTAATCCTGCCAGCAAAGCCAGGCATGAGCTGCCAGACAAAGGTGTGGGCTCTGTGGAGCGCTCCATGGTGCAGCTCCAAGCTTCCTCCCCAGCCCACTCACTTCTCCTCTCATTGCCCACACTTTCTGGCTCTGTGCTTCCCCCAGGCCGTCTCACCTCATCTTTCTTCTCAAATTACCCTCTTCTTCCTTTCCTGTCAGAACTGGCAAATCAGTTCCCATCCTAGTTCCCTAAATGAGCAGTGACACTGCCTTCACTATAGGTGTATTTCTCTCTTTCAAGAGCTGCCTGTCTCTCTATTGCATGGTCCCTGCCAGTTGTATCATCCTGTGTGCCCCAATTCACCACAACCAAACCCAGCTTTCTGCCAACGCACTGGCAAGATCCTCCACAGCATCTTTTAACCAAGTTTACTGAATTTCATTTTCTTGTCCTTCCTTTTCATAATCTGAATGGCACAGCTCTCATTTTTCACAGATTAGTAGAGCATAAGGCCAGGGAAAATTCATTATAGCCATTTAGCCTAACCGAACATAGAATTTCACCCAGGAATTTCTATGTCAAGCCTGCAACTTCTGTTTGAGCGATGAATGTGTCTTTCACAGACACCTTGTCTTGATAAAAAGACTGCAGCTAATGGAGAACCCTCTACATTCCTAGATAGCTTGACCTAAAGATTTAACCCTCCCCGTTAAAAATAAATGCATCGTATCTTTCATCCAAATGTGTCTAGACGCAGCTGACAGCCCTTGGACCTCACTGCGGACTTTAACATTTGAACAGTTCTCCTCAAGGGAAAAAATTACTGCAGGTCAGCTTCTCTATGGTAATCATCCCTGTTCATGCTCTTACCTGCAGCTAGCTAAAATAACGGTGAGGTGATTTATTAGGGAAGCCTGCCTTCCAGGGAAACAGGGATAAACACACACTTGCAGAGAGGGGACAAACAGTTCCTGCAGAATAGCTGGTATAGGGTAATTTATTTTTCCTGGTACCTTGTCTGTCCTCTTTTCCTTTCTAGATGGAAGATTAGCATCAGTATTTTTCTCCCCAATAGTACTTGTTTATCTCAATATCTCAAACAAATTGCTTCTTAACTTTCTTCTGGATAAGCTGAAAAAGATCTGAAAGAGCTTTTCAGCTCTCATCATGAGGTAGAATTTGAAAGGCTGTGAATCATTTTTTCAGTTGCTTTTGCACTGCTTTTCAATTTTTCTGCATCCTTTCCAGATGTCTGAGCATGAGCATAGACACAGAATTCAACAGACCTTTCAGAATTCCCATATCAAGAAGTGATGTCATTCCCTCCAGAGCCCTACTAATCCCTTCTCTTACTTGCCCAAGGATTGCATCAGCCCTCACAGTCCAGTTTCACACTGAGTTTACATTTGTTTGTTCATCCAAAACAGCCCCTAGATTCTTTCCAAATTTTCTGCTTTCTAGTAATCAGTCTCAGACTGAAAAACATAACCTGCAATCTTGTGTGTGTGTGACCTTCCCAGCAGCTGTATCCATATACCAGCTTTCTAAAAGAATCCAGCTTATGAAGCAACTCAGATCTTGCCGTAGGTATGCTCTGTCCTTATTAGCATCACTTATCATGCCAGAGATGTTTATTTAGTCTGCACATTTCACCAGTCGTGCCACCTTCTTCCACCTCAGTTGTGACTTCTTTTGCATTTGCCTCCAAGCCTTCAGCCTTGCCTTTTGCTCTTTTCTTCAGTTTCCAGCCTTCTAACCCTGCCCCTCCACCCCTTCCCCGTAAGAACAACTTCCAGAAAGTACCCAGCCTGCCTCCAGAGCAGCACAAGCAAATCTTATCATTGCAGAATTCCCATTAAAAAAGAATTCCCAGAAATTACAGCTATGGGGAAACACATGCCCAGTTTCCCTGATCAGCCCAGCACATCCCAGTGTATCACACTCTCTCTTTAGACAGCACCTGGTCATTTTGTGAATTGTTTGGGTTGGGTCCCTGTCTTGCAGACCTTCTTGCATACAGTTAATACTATCAGTGCTTTATTATAAATCATACTAACAGCAAATGCACATGCAGTAAGTGGCTTGGAAGCACACACGTGCAAACAGCAATGAATCAATCTACTTGCCTTTTTTTCATGCATTGTAGTCAACCAATTGTGGAAGGGATCATGTTCTGTTCTTATGAGATGGAAATTTTTTCAAGTGCAAGTGGTTGCATATCAAATGCTTCTCCAAAAATTAAGCTTTTAATTTAATCAACATGAGGGTTTTAAAAAAAAATCTTGCTCTTTCACAGCTGCCATATAAAGAGAATCAGATTTACTTAGGCAAACAAACAACAACAAAAAAACCCCACACCCAGAAATGCTACCTTGTCTTCCTTTAAAATGCTTGATTATCATTCATGACACAATTTATTGGAAATGTCCTGCTTTGCTTCCTTTCAAAAATTGACATTTCTACATTTCTGGCAACATCTTTGCTCCCAGCTGATGTTGGTTCTGATATTTTGCTTTCCTTGCATGTATGATTTTCAGATGATATGAATGGAGTTACCCACTGTACTGACAGCAGAATACCATAATGGATGAGATTCACTGAATAGCTGAGAGGAGGATGTTACCAGGAGTCCTACATATTTACACACCAAACTATCATTTATCATGAATGTGTAGTTTACGGAGAAGCCACAACTC
Source organism: Cyrtonyx montezumae (assembly GCF_038088225.1). Lineage (NCBI taxonomy): Eukaryota > Metazoa > Chordata > Aves > Galliformes > Odontophoridae > Cyrtonyx > Cyrtonyx montezumae. The sequence goes on along the minus strand of NW_027072078.1, from coordinate 16,356,904 downwards.
TAGTGCCACTCCTAAAAAACTGAACTCAAATCTGTAGTCACTGTGATTGTGGGAAGGCTGTTTCTTGGGGGAGATGACAGGGAAAAATTCTCCAAATGTTGTTACACAAGGCTAACACCAATGAGTAAACAGCTTTGGAAAAGCACGGATCGCTAGATTTACTCAGAGCTCCAGATCCAGTCCCACATCTTCTGTCACACACCAAGAGAGTCTCTCATTTGAGGAGTACAAGGAGTTTAGGAAATGCTGACTAATTTTAATATTTTGTGTTCAAAATGTATATAGCAAAGCACTTGATCAGAACTTGCAATCCATTTTTCAAACTGTAATTAAGTTATCAGAATATATTCATTTAGTATAATCATTAGAAAGAACTGGAATTAATCTTTTTTCCTGCAGAAGTTTTTAACAGCCTTGCCCTTTATCTTTTTCAGAGAAGTTTCAAACTCTTGGCTAAAAAATCAACCTCAAGTACATATATTTTCAAATACACCTCTATGGCATTTGTAACTTAAATACCTCCTGCTTCCCTTCTTAGGCACCTTTGCTGTTTCCCAACTCTCCTGGTGCTCTGCTGCTCTTGCTTCTTGGCTGATCCCGCTGTGGGGATGTAGCTCTGCTGCATGAGGGAGCAAGATGCCCACCTGATGCAAGGTAGAGAACAGCAGGTGTGGTGTGGGGCACCACTTCTAGAACCAAGACATTTGGGATTTGTTCATATACTTATTTTTGGCAAACAACAGAAGATTTATTTTGAAAACAGATACCTTTTAGCTTTATTTGAATGTAATTTTCTTTTATAAAGGCAATTTCAGGACAGGTTGGCAGAGGAGCTCTAGTAGTCATCACATAAAAATGTGATTAATGCTGTTAGAGCATTAGATCTGCCTTTCAGGGAACCCTGGTAATAGAAGTTTATGATGATGCACAGACAAAGCTGACACATGGGACTTCAGTATACACAGAAATAGTTTCTGAACCAGAACCTTGACTGAAACCTTTTACTTACAGGTATTAAGAATCAATTCATAGCAGAGAGGAGAAATATCTGCTATACATTTTTCCCAGTCCATGTTAGGAGAGGTTTAAAGTCCTGACCTGGACAGAGGCTGTTAAACCAGAAAAATATTTGGAAGCATTGATCCAGATGAGTGAAACTACAGCCAGGCTGAGCTTGTGTGCAGCCACTGAAGTTACAAGGGGCACAACAGCTGGAGGACGGGCAGGGAAGCCAGAAATCACTCAGCTGAAGCCACTCCAGACCATGTTTGACATGTTATTTATCTTCTTCTACAGGTCTCTCTTGCCAAGAAAGTGGGGGAGAGAAGTACTACTCAGAGAACTGTTTACTTCCCTGTTGAATGAACAATTTTGAATGAGCAAGAATAGTCTACAAGGATGAAAATGCAATCCTGTCTCACTTAAACAAAAGACACATACACACACACACACACACACAAAAAAAAAAAAAAGATGGGAAATCAGGTTAGCTCTTCAGTAATTCTCCTACCTCCAAGGGAAACAATCTCATCTGGGACTCCCTCCTGTCACTGGAAAAGACCTCCTGTCAGCCCTCAGGCCAGGATCCTCCATACCTGACAGGCAATATCTTATGGGGTGCCCTGCATGGACATCTGTGTGGCTGAGGTGCCTGCAGGCAGCCCCCAGCTCATAAGCACTTCTCTGAGGAAGGCACAAAATCGCCTCTGCTCTGTTCAGTTGTCTGCTTTTCAGTAATGGCATGCAGCATACCACCAGCTGCTGGCCTCCTGGCACAGAACCCTTTCCTCTGTCCCTTGAATGGGTGCATTGGGAAAAGCCAGTGAGAGCACAGTTTGGCCAATACCGGGATGCTAACAGGTATCTAGCAAGTGCATACGCTATTATTCTAATAAGTAATAATAATCCATACAAATATATTGCAACCTGTTGTTCCAGATTAGTCTTTTCATAAAGATTAAGGTTAAAAAGACTCAGTTCTGCTGTAACTGGGCTTCCAGGCTCCCAGGAAAACATCCCTACCCCCAGAACATTGCAGCTCTGCCCAGAACAGCTGTTCTGCCCAGCAACAGATTTTGACTTCAGTTTTATTCTGCTGAGAAAATCTTCACAAAGTTCAATGCAGACAGCATGCAGGCACTAAGAGTTTATGTGCTGGCTTCCCTATCCCCAGTGCAGTCTTAGAGAAGACTTCCCATTGAGATGGACTCCAGATTCCTTCCAGATTTGGTTAAACTGATCTCTATCTTTCTTTGCTGCACTGGCAGCTTCCTACCAGCACCCAATCTAATTGCATACAATAAAAAAATAAAAAATAAAAAATAAAAACACATTTACAGGGAGTATGGCAAGCAATAGAAGCATGAAGTTACATAAAGGATTTTCAGTCCTTCGGAAATGAATAATGAGCACGATGAGCAGCCTAACAGAAAGAATTGCCCTTGATTCAGCGGATTCATTTGCTCAAGAGCATGAAATAAGACAATTTAAGGGAAATTAAAATTAATATAAAACATTTGTCTTCAGATACGCTTAAGCAATAACATGGAAGAGTGTGACAGTCAATAGGATGTAGAAAGGTTTTGACTGTAATACTGTAGCCCTCTTAAAAAATGCCAAATAATGTTTAAACATTTTCCTTGCTACAACACAGTTGCTATACTGCTAGTGGGAAACTATACAACATTGGTACAGAGAGGCAGACTGACAAACAGACTTGCTTCCGCTTGCTGCTTCACCTAGCCTACCAGGAGCATTCGCTTTAGAGTAGCACCCAGAAGATAGGTTGAACTGGCTAACCATTTTGCAGTAGTGTTTGTGCTACAAAAACAGGCTACAGAGATGGTCCTTGTTTACAGTCTCCTCTTGCTCGGCTGCGTAGTGCTAGACCTGAGGGGGAATGTCCACTGAAACTTTTCATTTTTTCTCAGTATGTTTCTTTGAAAATTGTGCTGCTGCTTTTTCCATTGTTGTATTGAGGGAAAAATCACTGAGTCACAGGTCTCTTTTCTGAGTTGCTTTTCTTTGTGCTTTGTACCTGCTCTATCACTTGGCCACAGGATGAATTTTTGGATGGTTGGCACACACAGTATGGTGGAAATAAAGCTCTGGGGTCTCCAATGATGTGCAAGTTTACATTCCCATGCACAAGTAGGTAATCTGAACCCAAAACCAGCTCTGGCAGCAATGGGTGACAGATTGCCTGGAGCACAGTTTTATCACGGTACACTGTGCTACTGACTCTGCAAGCTTCTATTCAGCCACAGCAGGCATGACAGAATTGCCAGCATGGTCTCCTCCTGTGGAGATTAAGTCAGGATATAAATCACCATGGGTGGGCTTTAATACACTGACTACATCTTTAAAGTCCTGTTGCCTAGCAAGTGGTTGTCCCTAGGCATAGCACCAGCGGTATTTATGTACGGATGGACATGCTCCCTATAAATATTATTGTTCACTGTTAAGTGGGTAAATGTTAGAAATAATAATAAATAAATATATATGAAAGGGTGACTCAACCAAATCACATTCCTGATGTTTGGGACTCCACACCTAAGGAATTATCTCTGTGACAATTCACAGAGTGAGGAGGAACAAGAAGGAAAATATATTGCCTTTCCCCTAGCCATAGCCTGCACCCAGTGCTTCAGCAGCAAGCAAGCTCCCAGTCACACACCCACCACAGGCCAGGTTCAAGAAGGGTTTACACCTTGCCTGGAGGAGCTAACTTAGGCAGACAAGATCCTGTGGCACTAAATAGACAAGGCCTTGAAGGTGACGAGAGATTTCTGGCTACTGTGGTAACCACCACTTGTGTATGTAGCTACAGAGACAGCTCTGTGGGGAGCTCTGTCCCTGCAGCCCATGTCCCTGTGCTACCCATGGTGGCCCTGGGGAAGTTGCTTGGAGAAAGAAAGCTGAAAATGTGTGTACTTGGGGTACTCCAGAACTGCTGCAGCAGTACATGCTTCACAGTCCTATGCAGAGCTTCCGGTGGAGCCATCTTGCTGAGCAGCAGCCATTTCCAGTAGCCTGGGCTTTGCCTTCATATGGTAGGATCCTGTCTTCTCTCACCTGGCCTTGTGCATGCCCAGCCTCCATCATCCTGAGCCTTATATCTCAGCTCTGCTCTGCAGGAAGGGGCCAAGCCTCTTCCTGTGGGTCTTTGAAAGGAGGCATAAATCTCTCCCTACACTCTTGAATGAAACCATTCCCCAGCTCCATCCTTGTAAGACAGGGAGGCAGCAGTGGGATGTGACCCAGCTCAGAGAGGGTTAAGAATTTGTGACCCACAGTTGCTACTGGCTGTGTTTTACTTTCACAGCCAAGGGAACGTAGTCAGCAAAGAGATTTTTAAACTTCATTTTCTCTGTCTACAGGTGCCTGTCTTCCAGTATTAGTCTAGGGAACTGCACACCAATTACCTCATATATTCACTGAAAGTGCAGTACAATACAACTTATTGTTATATAGTGTCCTTGATAGAAAGCCCCATGAAATGCTTGACAGTACTATTGGGTCCATAAAAGTGTGCATGGTCATGAATACATGTGAGAGTTCAGTCCTTGCTCTTGATTCCTGTTCTCTGCTGGAAACCACTGTTACAATTCTCTCAATTTCAACACTAAGAGGAGGTGGAGGAAGGGAATATCACAGCTCTGTGTCACTGTCTGTAAATGTACAAGGACATAGAAGTGCCATTCTGCTAGATGTGAGACAAATGGACCTGAGGGACATCCAGAGACATGCAGAGGCACAAACACTGACCTGTAGCTGACCACTGGTGGCCAGCCTGACCCTCAGCACCATTAGGGCTACTTAAGTGAGGCAGTGTATTCCCAGTGCTGAGGCAGAAGGTACAGGATTTTCCATGGCAGAGCTTTGACTCAGCCCCACACACTGCTCAAGCAGCATTACCTAACATTTGTATCACTTGGCAAATGAAGATCATAATGTCAGTTCATGAGTCACCTGTTTTCTCCAGCACTGAACCCCTAGAAAAAAAAGGGAGTTCAGTTTCCAAAGTTCAAACTATTTGTAACCATTTGACTAATCCCATTTTTAAAAAATATAATAAAATGCCAGTGTTGTGGTTCTATCACAACGCAGCTGGGGCTGGGTTCACACAGCCAGCTGTGAGGATGGAGACAAACTTAGCTGCCTAATGCAGCATCTATGATCAAAAAATCTGTACGTGATTCAGTCTGCCAGATGCCCGGGGCTGCTGTTTTGGGAGTCTATGTATAGCTGGTGGAAAGGTACCAGAACTAAGAGGCCATCCAAAGATCCTGAGGTACTTGAGGACTGCTCCCAAGCACAGATGGAGCGATCCCTGTGGACACTGTACTGGGGACACTTGAGGTGGGGAGGAGAAGCCAGACAAGGCAGGGAGCTGTGCTGCCTTCTCAGTCAGTGACAGCTCACCTACCGCATCCCAGTCATAATGAGATATTTTGCAGTTTCTGTGGGGCAGGTTCCACCCTGGGTTACTCAGAAATCATTCTTGGGCCATGGAAGAAAAGTAGCCATGTGCTGCCAGCTCAGACTCAAGGATTTTTAAGGATTTTTTCATACATTTGTAAGAACATTTTGCAGAAATGAGACAGGTGAATGTTTTTGAAGAAGTATCTGAGGCTTTGATTTCTTCTTATTAAGCTGTTCTCCCTTATGACCCTTGAAATTTCTTTGCAATAACTAAGGCACAGATAAAAATTTCCTGAACTTAATTAGGCCTGAGTTTCATTACAGTCCTATGGAAATAAATAAAAAAAAAAAAGATAAGAAACTAGACCCTCAATAATTTGCCCATAACTAAACTTTACATATATTCATCCAGACAAACAGATATTTCTTGAATGTTTTAACAAGCAAACAATAATGAACTGTAACAGACAAATCTAAAGAAGAATGATCCTAGTCCATTTAAAAGGATGCTACAGCTCTCTTTGCAGTGTGATGCCCTGCATACTCTGGGAGCCTCTGGTGATGGGTGGAGAATCTTACTTACAAAACCTGAACACTGCAAAGTGTAAGCAGTGCTCCTGTGATCAAGGGATGGGGAAGGGAATGGTTCCCTGAAACTATAGTTAATCTTTGATGAATTAGAAATTCCAGGTTAAAAAAAAAAAATAAATTGTTTCTGTGTCTCCTGAGATGGATTCAACAGTCCTCTGCTGCCCCTTTTCAACTACCACATGAAGAAAACAAGGTTAGGCTCTAAAATCTGTGGTAATGCCCTTTAATTTCCCTGGCCTGGTGCAGATAACTGGAAAATGAATATTACAGAGGCAATAGGGGTGGCTGCAGTGGATTGGGTATAGTTAGCAACCCTGTGCATGCCCAAGTTAGTCTTGTTTTATTTTAATTCTGGCATTATTTCAATTTTCAGCCAGCTCATCAAGCATCTATTCAAAGGGCTGGAGACTATATCTAAATTGAAAGAAGGTAGAAGGTAAAAACCTAGCACACTGCACTGGCTTTTCACCTTCCTCTGCTTCTTTCCCTACCAAATTAACAGCAAAGACCTTTTAAAGCACCTCACGTAGACATCCTTGTTATCAAAACTGTCCTGCTGGTGCAAATCAGGCCCTGAGCACAGTTGCACCGAGGTGACTCTCACTGCCAGATCGATTGCTGGCAGGGCTCCTCGGCACATCAGCACTGCAGCCCACTGCTCTCGGCACCCTCATCCTCTGCCACACACAGACACAGGAGAGGGGAAGATGGAGCACAGCACGGGGGTTCCCTCTCTCCCCCTGCTTCTGACCCCCTTGCCTGGGGAGCCAGAAAGAAAAGGAAAATAAAAGAGAGGAGAGAGAGAATTATTGCCTGCCTGTCTCTAATTTATTTATTTATGTGAGAAATGGGGGGGAGGGAAGAACCTAGGGCATCACTTTGTATCTGGTTTGAATTTTTTTCCATAAACAGAAAAGCTTCTGAAGGAGAATGCTAAGCAGAAGAGAGAAGTGACACACCATTTATCCGGGTTTTGTTAAGTAATGAGCTAGATTCCTCAATGATCAGTCTCTCCCCTTCAATTAACAGCAATAAATTCCTCATAAAATATTCTAAATAATGCTGGACATTCTTCTGGCTTTACATTAGTTATGCAGAGTGTTTATCATTCTGATCCTTAAAGCAACTTTATATATGATGTCTTGTTTCTCAGCCAGAAAAACAACTTGCCACTGCGCAGAATGATCTCAGCAGTGTTATCTCTGCCCGGTTATCCCTGCCTTGTACTGCACACGCACACTGCCCCTTAGAGGTGACATCCCGTCATGGCCACGGGGAGAAACCGCAGCTACTGAGATCTGTTTTGATTGCAATGTGTTTGTGCAATTTTAAGCAGTTGGCTGGCTTACCAGAAGCAGAATCTGATATTTTTTATTTAGAACAAACGTCCATATTTTGATCTCAGTTAAGCAATGCAAATCTGGGATAATTCTTTTGATATCAGTAGGTTTTTGTTTGTTTGTTTGTTTTTTGCAATGGACAAACCTGACATCAGGCTCCTCGGTTCAACTCCTTTTTCTGAAAATTGTTATGTGAAAACAAAGAATTGCAAACATAGCCACGGTGCCTTCCTGAGTGCTGTTGGATTTGGCCACATCAGAATACAAGAAAGCCCACAGCGATGGGAGGCGTGTTGCCACCCCCCTTAACGAGCAAGTATGGAAATGATGAGAAAGTAAGCAGCAGGCTAAGCTTATTACTCCATCAACTGCTACAGCAACCACCAACTCTGCTGCTGCTCCCCATTTCTCTGCTCATGGGGATGCAGTGCAAGACGATGACCATCCTCGCAGAAAGCAAGATGGTGACACCCCAGCCAGGCCATGGCCACCTCAAGAGACGCTTCTTTGTATCAAGTACCTCTCTGCCTCCTGACCTGAGGGAATAATAAAGAAATCCCATCTCATTCTTTCAGCAGCAGCTGCCCCCTCCCTTCCAGCCAGGCAGGGTAGCACACAGACAGACAGAAGGAGAAAGAGCAGTAAAAGCTTTCTTGTGTCCATCTGTCTGATCTAACAGCAGTAGCTTTAGCTGAGAATTTACATTAAACAAACTGATATGTATGTATCCCCTCTGCAGGGCTGGAGGTGGGGAATGAGCAGTAGGTTGTGTGGAACACAAAGCCTTCAAATAAGCATGCTGGCAAATGAGACATTTAATTAAAAATGAGCAGAGCTATGGAGCCTTGAGGAACTTGTGGGCTGGCAAGAACTGCAAGATGCTCCCCCAGCAAAAAATAGCACATGATCAAGCCAAGGTCTGATTATGCCTTGAAATTTCAGCCTGCCCTTTCACTTCCTAGCCAAGAGAAAGCAGTCAGGCAGGGAAGGGCTGGAGCCACAACTCTGGTACAAACAAGGCTTGGCCATCTCCACCATTCAAGCTCTTTTTTTATGTGCTCTTAATTGCACTAAATGCTGGGGCAAGCAGCAGAGCTTGTGTTGCTTATGACTTTTACCTGAGCAAATAGATTGGATTCTGAGGCAGGGCAGCAGTTTATCCTTTTTCAGTTGTGATATGACCACCAGATGACCAGAGTGATTCACCATAATGTTGTGATCCAAGAGTGGGAGTAAAAACTTCAGTTTGGCCCAGAGTTGACTGGAGGGAGAACAGATCTGATGAGGGTCAGGAGATGGATGCAGAGGAGATCTGGCAGGGGCAGCTGGGGTGGGGTGTAGGAAATGGGGTGTCTTGTCCTGTTGCATGCTGGGTCTTGGAGCCAATCTGAAATGGAAGGGGCGAAGCCCAACTCCAACAGGATGGGATATTGGCAATGCAAATCAACGTCCTTGCTCTAGAGATTAAAATGATGACCCTTTTGCAAACCATTATGGGAATTGCTTTGCCTGGCTTCAGTGGGAGGAAGCTGGCCTCATTAACTCCAGTTTGACATTCCCTTTTATCTTGTGACCAGGGTCAACCTGCAAGGGGAACACTCAGCCAGACATTAACAAAACAGGAGATGTATGCATATGTTTGTACGGGAAAAGAGTTATAAAAGTGCTGTTTTCCCTTCGGGAGAAACTTACTACATGAGATTTTAATGAGTAATTAGATTCTGACTGTCACTCATGATAAAATTAACCCCAGCAGTGCCAGAGATAAAGGTCACAGAGAAAGGCTCTCCACAAGTGCTTCCCTTCCCTAGTGGGGTGCTCATGTCCATTGTGCCTACAGCTGGTCCAGTCTGGCAGACTATGCCCAGGATCTGGCAGACAGCAAACCAGCCAAGCCCAAATAGCTCCCTCCACCACATCTTCCATTATTCCATTACTTTCTTTGATTTTCCTGTTCTCCTCCCACTAAAAATATATAAAATCCAGTCTTCCTGCAGAGGTTTACTGTGGGATAAACCTCATCTGCACACACACACACTGATTGTGATATTGCCCCCCACAACACTCAAGACTTCTACACTGACCTCAAGCATAGGCTGGAATGCTTCTTAGGCTGCTTTTCCTTTAGTACCAAGGATATGCCATTTACAGAAGACTATAGAAAAAAGAGCCCACCCTTTCCCTTGGGCTGCACCTGCACATCCTCTCTAGAAGAAACAGCTTTCCAGTGTACGTTGTAGGGGTGCAGAATGTACCAACATGTCAGCCAGCATCCAAACTCACCACAGTACAAGAGCAGCTTGAAAAATTTTCACTGTGGCTTGCAAAGAAATGACTGGATGCAAACAACCCTCAAAGCTCCCCGTGAAGCTGTGCTGGCCACACCCTGCTCCCTGGCCTTCCTCCTCCTTCTCCTCCTGGGGAGAACAATGGCGCTTTGTCAGCACTGGGAGGAGTGAGCACTAGCAAAGCACAATAGACTTTTTTTTATCCCAGCTTCAAGGCATTTGTGGTTGGAAAAAGAACTACATTCATCTTGTAAGAGTGAGGAATAACTGTTAGAATTGGGCTTTGCCCAGATTTCTGTATTTGACCTCTAGGGAATAGATCTGAACATGGATCACAGTCAAAACATTTTAGTTTAATCCTCTCTCATAGCTTCAGCTAATTCTGAGGGCCCGTGCTTGTGGCTTTTACCTACATTTTAATTGGACTGATGATCTAAAATCTTTAGTCTCAAATGTCTTCTCTAGCTTGGGGAACAACCTGTTCATGTCATCAAAAAGACAGGTGGAAGTACAGGCTTGCTTACTTCTAGTGAACTATCTCATCTTTAATCCTTGAGGTCCATTTAGCCAGGAAAGAGTTAACATTCGCACATCTCAGTGAACAAATTGTTCCATCCAGGAAAAAAAAATATCCCAGAAAATTGGATGTCAGTAGATTATCCTTTTCCAGATCCCTGGATTAGTGTGCTTGGAGAGGGCATCCAAGTGGAAAAGAATGTAATATCACTGTACATGCAGGGAGAGCCTACACCTCCACTCCAGCTCAATTACACATCTCTTTTATTCCAGCCATCACATGATGCCTACCCTTATGCCTTTCTTCACTTAAGCCTATTACTGCATTTCTATTAAATATAGGGAAACCTTTTGAAACTCCAAAGTTTCTTGCCACAACAGATCACAGGCTGGTTAAATTGTTTTGTTTCCTCTGCTCTCCCTACTCTTCACTTCCTCATCACTTTATTATCCAAATATTTTCGTCTTAAATGAAGGACATTGCAACATCCCTCCTCCTCTAAATTTTTCCACAGTGCACACATAAACATGTTTCCACTGACAGCTTAAAACTAGACTCTTCCTTCAGATTCCCTTATGCCATCCTAGAGCAAGTGCAACAGACTGAAATACCAGAGGAGTCAAAGAAATGGCTCTAGACTCTCTGTAGACTAAGAGAAAGCTTGGGAGTGCAGAAAGCAGCCAAGAACCAGCATAGCTGATGCCAGCTGTGCCTTGAACGCTTCCCCACAGAAGACATGTTGCAATCAAAGACAGGGTGGCTGAGCGACACTGTCTGAACTGCTAGCTTTTTAAGCAGTAACAAGTAATGTGGCAGTGTGACATTTCTTCCTAGGGCCTCAGGATGCAATGACTTGTCTGACATTCTCTGCTTGAGCTTTCTGCTCTGTTTTTGTGTTTTTTTTCTTTTCTTTTTTTTCTTGCTTGCCTCTTTTCCACCTACTTATCATTCACAGATACATATTACAAAGCTTCAAAACAAAGACTGAACAGATCTGATTTGAAAATCACAGGGTGAGAGCATCTCCATCAGGCCAAGGGAGTTAATCCTTCCTATCTACTCAGCCACAGCAGAAGTGTTGTGCCCAGCTACGGGTTCCCAAGTACAAGGCAGATGCACTCATACTGGGTCAAGTGTGGCAAAGGAATGCAGAGACATTAAAGTGATTTGTGCACCTGACACATGAGGAGAGCCTGAGAGAGCTGGGATTGTTTAGCTTGGAGAAGAAAAGCCTGTCCTCCTCTTTTTAGTATGTCTAAGTTCCTAAGGGTAGTAGTGAGCAAAGAAGACAGAGCTAAAGTCTTCTCAGTGGTGCCCAGTGGTAGGACAAGGGGTAATGGGTAGAAATTGAAATCTGGGGAAATTCATCTAAACATAAGAAGAAACCTGATTTACTGCGCAACTGAGTACTGGCACAGGGTGCCCAGAGAGGCGGTGGCATTTCCATCCTTGGAGATACTTGGAGCCCAACTGAGTACAGCTCTGATCATCCTGCTTCTGCCTTCCCTGCAGTGAGCCAGGCCTGAGTGTGAGGTCTCCAGAGGTGCGCACTGGCCACAGCTGCTCAGTGATGCTGCTATTCTATAACTACTTTTAAAGGCACCTAAAATTCTTATAGGGGAGTTGACTCATTCTTTTTCAGGACCTATGTCAACAATATTATGTTATGTTTTCTTTGAGCTCCAATCCTCCTGCTTAAGTCAGCCCAGGCTTTAAGACCAGCCATGGCCATAAACAGCACTGCATGTAGTCACCTACAATGGCTTCTCATGACATGGGCGTGATGTGAGCATCTCTTTAACCAAGCAAAGAGTAGCTGAAGCTGCAACATTGCAATATGAAATACATGGATAATTTCTAGTGTGTAGTTTGTATATTTGCTTATTCAAATAGCCACACTTGAAAATGAACCAAGAAGTAGAAAAGAGTGAAGCTATCAGAGTTCTAGATGTGAATTTGTTCCAAGTTTGTATCAGAGATTTGTAGGAGGATTTTTATTGTACTAACTGAGTTTTAAAGGTTTACATTTTATTATCTTTTGAAAGTTTGATAAGAGTAATCAGTGGCTATATTTATTCTCCTTTATTTTATCTGTTTGCTGCTAACAGAGATAAAAAAAACAACAACAACAATACAACACTTCCTTGGTATTAAACTAGAATTAAAAAGCAGTAATGAGACCAACAGAAGTATTACAAAAAATCCAGACTTTCCACTTCTTTTTTTAATAAAACCGACTATCTCACATCAGAGATATCAATTCTTGAAGAGAAATAGGTAGCCAGTCTTTTCAGGTGTTTGGGTTCTAATCCAGAGAGCTGAATGGTTAACTATCATGATGAAATTGTGCAACTTACAAATAATTGGGGAATTTCATCCTCTATTGAACATCTGATTCAAAAGAGGGAATACTTTTCATTACATAAATCTACAAAATCATAAGGACTTGATGATTCGGGATATCTCTATTTTCTGTGTACTTATTCTGAAATACTCTCTAGTTTTGGGGAAATTAAGATTAGTCCTCCAAAAATCTCTCTCTGAATGATGCAAACCAAATGTAAGAATTAAACTGATGTATCAGGGCAGGAATACTCTCCATAATACAATCAGCATTTGCTAGGGAATTGTCCCTTAAATCCTTTATCCATTGAATTACTGTGGAGAATATTTCTCCCTCTGGACATATACTGAATTATAATTTGCTCACAGGCTTGAATCTATATTTGGAAAAATTATTCTGAAAAAAAAGTAAGAATTGAAAATACTTAGATTCTTAGGAGTACACTACTGAGTGGACAGCTATGATCATTATTCTACTCCTAGCAGTTAACTATTGCTATACACTAGAGTTGATTAAGAAAAATGTAAGGGCTCGATGAATGAAAAGAAATATATATTTTATTTCTTCTACCTATTTTTTGTTGTTGTTATGTCAGCCATTTTTTTTCTGTTTATACTTGATCTCTAGTTTGAGTGCTATGATCAGTCTAATTTGTCCTAAGAACATGCTGAAGTCTTGCTACTAACACTGTAGTTTGCCACTGCGGCATTGAGAATAGTATCATGAAGTGAAAATTATGTTATAATGGAAAACCAAACAGACTGTTAAGAAAGTAGCTCAGGTAGGAATGTCCTCCTCAGGTCCTTGTAGTAACTTCCACTGAAAGCTCCTTGGAAAAGATAGTTGTTTCTCAACATCTGCAACATACCAACTATGCTGGTGGTGTTCAGTAAACAAATAATTAGAATAACAAATAGAATTGTTTCTAAATATAATGTTCCACAAAGCTTTCCAAGAGATGCCATCTGGTCTGTAAGGTAGAAAGCTGGAGCCTATAAAAACTTGTGTGTGTGCCTAATTTTACACCTCCAAGCAACACTAGGGACTGTTCAAGTGCATAAAATTGAGCAGATATATAAACATTTGCAGAGCTACTACTCCATAATTGATAATTTTACAGCAGTGATGCTTTTGAAGGATCTGGAAAGAAGGTCTGTTGCAGAAGGTTCCTTGAAGGTCAACATAAATAAGCTGTGGGCAGCTTATCTCCACTCCTATTCTAGTCCTTGGCTGAATTAATCTGTCTCCTAAACCCACTCAGTTAGCAGTAAGATGGCACACTCCCAGCGCTTTGGCATCTGAGAGACAGCAGAACATATCTCACTCCTTCTCAGAGCTGAAAGTGAAAATAGAGTGCAAGGAATCCAAAAAGGAGTTGTTGAATGCATGGCAGATGTTGTTACATTAGGCCTAGCTGTATTCCATGCGGCAGTCACACGGTTGTTGATCTTAGCCAGAGAGGTAAATAAGGATGGGCACTCTCAGGTGAGAGTTTTCTTTCAAATAAGAGTTAAATAAATGTTACAAGTGAAAACAATAACAGTGGGATCGAAAAATTCCACATTAAAATAAGGCAAAGGGAAGCTCAGAGCTAATAGCACATCAGTTAGGAGCACAGTACATCAGCATCCAAAAAGAGACAAAACAAAGACCATCTTTTCATGAAAAAGTAAGCTGAAAGATACATCTTGCATACCTCCGTCCCATTTCCTTTAGCTTTGGCTGGCACCCAAGTGTCCTACAGGCAAATGTGGAATGAGGAAGTAATACACACTGGTATGAATCATGGATTGCTAGGCCATCATTTACAAAAGAAGCAATGCCCAAGCAGAGGTGGATTATTCACATATTAAAGATGATTTATGTGTTTTTTACGTAGCTGTTGAGCTTTAATTATTCATTTGATTATCAATAAAAAATAAGCAGTGAGCAGCACAGAATGTTAACATGCCTGAACCAGGCATGCAGCTACTTGTGTGAAACAAATGAGGACATCCAGGGAGGCATTCTTGTTCTATCAGTGCCAGGTATGGGGAGAAATTCACAAGCAGTATCAGTGTACTTCTTTTCTTTTTCTCCTCTGTTCTTGCACCATCTTTTTCACAAACAAAACCTGCCAACCTGTTCATCAGTTCTGCGATGGCAGACAAATGTTTCAGCAAAACATGTGCCAAATATCCATTGATATTGGCTGAAATTCAATATGATGAAATGAATTGATGCTGGCAACCCATTTGGTGCAATGCAATATCTGATCAATAGCAAGTAATTGGACATCACTCTGCGTAGGAGAGAAAGCTGGGGCTGTTACATCACTCTGAGCTATGGATCATATTAATCACTGACTAACTGCTTCATCAATGTAATTTCTTTTCATCAACATGCTGTGGCATTTAGATTGTTGGACATAAAACCTCTACACTGTATTAACTTGAAATTAAAAGTTGTGCAGCCCAATGAAGAGGAACATCTCTACCATAGGTGTGAACAGTGTCCTTACACCATAGCTCAGAATTATACAATTGGCACCTTCAACATGAAGAGGGAAGTGACTGAAAAAAAAATATCAAATAGCAAGAACTCTTCTGGACTGAGAGAAGATATGCTCTCATACAAGCCTTACCTCCAGTCACTCACTCCTTCTTAATGAAAATAAAGCAGGACCAGTAGGGAGAGAAATCCAACTTTCCTTTCAGCTTGCACTAGTTCATAGATGTTGGTAATTTCTGTAACTATTGAGGATGCATTATAAGGGAAGTTCTAGCAAAGGAAAAATTGCTGTGGTACTGTCTCTACATCCCATTTCCTGACATGGAAATATTTACACTTCTGTCAGTGATCACTGGGATTCCTGCTGCTTATGCTATGCTCTTTCCATTTTGCTTTTACTCAAGTCTCTTTCTCTGCTCTGGCACAAGTACATCTGTGGAGATTTGTAGCATTACCATTTAAGAGATGACTCAAAATCAGTTGTCTTCCATAACACACAGCAGGAGTCCTTAGCATTTGAAAGCTAAGGAAATCTTTTAGGCATGTCAGTCAGGGAACCAGTGCACACAGCCAAGGCAGAGACAGCTTCAGCCAGGACATGGCAGAGTCAGGTCAGGTCCGGCTCTGAGCGACATGCAGGAGGAACTTTCACTTTATCTGCTGACTATGAGAAACACCAAGAAGGAAACTGGTCTGCTCACTTATGCCTCAAGTGATGTGAAAAAATGAGTCTGTACAATTGGAACTGTCTCCTACAATACTGTCCTGGAGAAACTGACAGCGCATGTGTTGGGCAGGTACACTCTATGCTAGATGAAGGACTGGCTGGAGGGCTGGGCAGTGTGGTAGTGAATGGAATTAAATCCCACTGGTGTCTGGTCATGAGCGGTGCTCCCCAGGGATCAGTATTGGAGCCCATCCTGCTTCATATCTTTTCATATCTTTGTTGATGACCTGGATGAGGTAATCTAGTTCACTCTGTAGTAAGTTTAGTAAGTTTGCAGATGACTCCAAGTTGAAAGGAAATGTTGATCTGACTGGTGGTAGGAAGGCTCTACAGAGGGCTGAGGCCAGTGGGAGGAAGTTCAGCAAGACCTAGTGCTGGGTCCTGTACTTTGACCACAACAACTCCAGGCAGTGCTACAGACTTGGGGTAGAGTGGCTGGAAGGAGGAAGTGGAGGAAGAAATGGACCTGGGAGTGTTGGACAACACTCTGCTAAACATGAGCCAGCAGTGTGCCAGGTGGCCAAGAAGGCCAGTGTCATCCTGGGTTGTAACACAAATAGCGTTGCCAGCAGGAGTAGGGAGGTGATCTTCCCCTTGTACTCAGCTCTGGTGAGGCCACACCTTGAGAATTGTGTTCAATTTGGTCCCCTCACTACAGGAAATACATTGAGACACTGGAGAATGTTCAGAGAAGGGCAATGAAACTGGTGAGGGGTCTGGAGCACAAATCTTCTTAGGAGTAACTGAGGGAGCTGAGATTGTTTATGCTGGAGAAGAGGAGGCTCAGAGGAGACCTTATAGCTCTCTATAACTCCCTGGAAGGAGGCTGTGGCAAGGTGGGGGCCAACCTCTTCTCTCACACAGCTAGCAATAAGACTAGAGAAAATGGCCTCAAGCTGCACCAGGGGGGGCTTAAGTTGGATATTAGGAAAAAATTCTTCTCCAAAAGAGTGGTCAGGCACTGGAACAGGCTGCCCACGGGAGGTGGTGGTGTCACTGTTCCTGGAGGTGTTCAAGAAACTTTTGGATATCGTTCTAAAGAACATGGTTTAGTGGTGAAATTTTGGTAGTAGGTGGACAGTTGGACTAGACGAACTTGGAGGCCTTTTTCAAACTTAGTGATTCTATGATTCTATCAATGACCCCTATACTGCTCTCAAGGAAGATTTCTGCTTCCAGTTCTAAGCCCAGTGACATTCACAGAATCACACAGAATCACAGAATTAACAAGGGTTGGAAGGGACCTCTAGAGTCCAGTGCCTTTTCTAAGGCAGATTCCCTACAATAGGTTTCACAGATAGGGAAAGATGAATGACCCATCTAGACGGGTCTTGAAGATCTCCAAAGAAGGAGACTCTATAACCTCACTGGGCAGCCTGTTTCAGTGCTCTTTCACCCTCACTGTAAAGAAGTTCTTCCACATATGTTCAGTTTTTGGCCATTGCTTCTTGCCCTATCACTACACACCAATAAAAAGAGCCTGGCCTCATCCAATTGCCTCCTGCACTTCAGATATTTATAAACACTGATCAGATGGCCATGTTGTTATCTTCATTATGACTGATTCTGAAGGAGAGAAGAGGGTGGCTATAGAGGCCTCAGAGCCTGTTCTTATCTCACTGGGTCATGTAGGGTAACATGTTTATGGCAAAACTGAGTTTAAGGGATGTCAGAGAGAGCCTGAGGCTTTGGCTTTGAGGTCAGAAAAAGCAACTTGATGGCATTTAGTACAAAACCTTTTTGTGGGGTCCACTTTAGACACCTACTTGAGTGACTGTTCACCATCTGAACAGTTTGGCACTCCACTCCAAAACCAAACTTCATACCACACACTGCTGCTTTCGGTAAGATCATAGAAGGAAACTAAAATGAATCCCTCATTCCCCAGTACAGATACTCAGCCAGGCAAGTCCCAGCCCTCTGGTGAGGTAAGGCCTTGGCATGCACATTCTCCCACACCATGGAAAATATAAAATATAATAAAATGAGAAAAGTAGGCAAAAAACTGTAAGCCAGATCCCTGTCATACAGCTTGTAAGTACGGAGTATGCAGCTTATGTCTCACCCAAGAGGTGGAATGACCCTGCCCGAGCCCGTGGGTAAAGTTGGCAGAGGGCAGCCTCAAGTCCCTATTGTTCTCTGCAAAGGAAAGCAACAGGACCACATCCTGCCTGAACAGACAACAAGGCAAGTCAACAGCAGAAAAAAACTGATGACAAGATCTTATTCTCCAAGCACCTGCATTTCCCACTGGTATTAGAGGTTTGGGTGCCTGGCACTTAAATGTAACTAGTTTATTTATCCTGTCCTAGGTGAGAGCATTTTCTCTGCTCTCTGTTTGGTGTGAAGCCTGCTGGGAAAGACAGGATGAGCAGATAATAATAACAGTGTTTCAACATCTCCAGCTCATGGTTTCTTGCCATATTTGGCGATGTTTTTTTTAAGCTCCAAACCCTGTGTCTGTGGGAATCTCCGCTTTCTGTTAAAAAATGTAGTCTGTTCCTTTTGATGGGCTTGGAAAGGCTGAAAACCTGTCATCCAACAGAACTGAAAAATTATAAACCTAAAGAAAAAAACTTCAAGTGTACATTAATCTTAAACATCTGTGTTTTTAACAGCACCCACCAGATTTTTGGGAAGATCTTGCTATCAGGTTTTGCGTGTGAAGACTGACTCTCATTAAGTTTTGTAGTTTGGTTAGAGATAAAGCCCCTCCCAAAAAAATTTTTGTTCATTGTGTTTCCAAATGGAATTAGAAACAGAAAAGAAACAAACTGAGGTTCAGTGGTGGAAGAGAAAGGGAGACAAAAAAATTATTTTATTTCCACCCCATGAAAAAAATACTTCCACACATGACTTAAGTGAGCGCCAAGATTCTATTAGAACTTGACTTCACACTCCAAATTTCTGACTAATAATGTTTTATATATTTATAGACAAAGAAAATGGTGTGACTACCCTTCTGACTTCAGAGCTAATGGTGCTGGATCTCTAAGGAGACCCTGGAAGGAAGCACATGAGGCCACCTTGATTTTTTTTTTAGCTAAAAATGACAAAACCTCGTGTAAATGGCAAGCTGAGGCATTAATTTCCTCTGCACTCAACAGCAGACCTATACAGCATTGTATAGAACAGAAACTGATCTCCCATTGAGGCTGCACCAGCCATGTCATCATTGTGTCTCTGCATGAGACATTTGAAAATTATTTCAAGATCAGACAGCGCTTGTGCAGACAAGAGCACAGGGCTGTTGGGGAGAACAGCACAGGAGCATTTTTATTGCTGTACTTGCTTGGAGGTTTTCAGCAATGACAAAAACTTTCAGCCTCTTCCCTCTCCATTTTTGCTGCTGACCCTTGATGTCTGTGCCTTTAATGACACAAGATAAATATGCAAATGTGTGGTTGTGTTTTCTTTTTTCTCTCTCTCTCTCTTTTTTTTTTTATTTTATTTTACATATTATGCCATTAAGGCTTAATAGAGTCCTTCAGCCATTCTTCAGGGAGTGCTCATTCTGAGCTAAGTCTGTTGCAGTCATTGTCACAGAGCAAATCATCTGTGCACATATATGCACTTATGCACACTGCACTCTCCTCTTTTTTCCATTTCCTATTGCTAGCAGCAAGCAGCACTAGTAACCCTCTACAGATTTTTGGTGGTGTATTGCAACAACATAATAACATCATAACAGGCATAGTGGGAAGGCCCCTCTTCACCCCCCACAGGAAGTCAACTGGGATTACTACACAGATCTCCCCACCTGGATTAAACGCCCCTTCAATCTCTGTCTCTGCTTCCTAATACTGACACGAGAGCTCTTCAGAGTGCAAGGTATTTGCTCTTTGTCTATGGAAAACAACCCCTTATAACCCTGTTGCCTGTTCATGTCACTCAGATGATCAGCCATGTCTTCTCTTTGGCGACACCTCCATAAAATGCACCTACTTTATAGTAGCCCTGTTGTTTCACTCTTGCATTTTTAAGAAGGACTTATTTTAGCAACTAATTATCCTAACAGCCATACAGAGGTAGGGCCAAAAAATGTAAAACAGCTTACAGAGGGGAAATGAAGACACTGGATTATCTTAAAAGCAGAAAGTTCACTACTAAATTCATCTATGCTAGCCTGCTGGAGTTACCTGCCAGAAAGGTCAAGATGTAATTATGACAGGTTTGCCGAGTGTACTGTATTTCTAATGCATGAAAAGCTGTTAGGTCTAAGTGGTAAGTAAATTGTGGAGTCCTATCTATGGTAAGATGCTCAGATATTCTGCAGGGGGAGCACACTCCAGAGCATGGGAGCATGAATCTGATGCCTTGAGATCTCTTCCTCATTTCACAGTGGATTTACTGAGGAGCTGGTGAGCAGCTCAGTTCCTCATCTATAGATGCAGTGATAACTTCATCCAGCCAAATTCTTCAGCTTCTAAGAATAGATGTCAGTATGTCAAAGAGCACTGTACTGTTTGTGCATTGCTCTATCAGTACACAAGGTGAGGTTTACAGACTGTTTAAAACTGTCCATAGAATATTTATATAGCACTCATCACCAGAGTATTCAAGCTTCCCACAGAAATAAACATTAAAAATCATTTTTTTTTACCTTTACAACTGACAAAATCATTTTTCCAGGCATTTAGAGAACTCACCCACTCCTGTAATTACTAGCACATTGCCTCTGTCATTCTCTTGGTCATGTTCAGGCGCACAATTCACTTCCCATGGTATTAATGAATAATAAATAATTCATACAAAAAATAAGAAAGGTACCTAACAAAAGAAACATGGGCACACTTCATGTGGTGACTGTATTATATAGTCTGTGATGTCGTTTTCTGTGGTAAAGCCCTGTAGAAATTGAGAGAAAGTGATAACCTTCCTTTACATTTTGAACATCCTATAGAATAGAATACAATTAACGGATCTGTCAAAGAACATAATCCAGTAGCATGGCTCAAAAGGGCTGCAGAAGACAGCAGTCTCCATTTCAATTCCAGAATAAAACACTATTACATTTCTATAGACTCTTATTGGTTTCATTCCTCTTAACTTCTGTAGGACTTTCCCAGGAGGGTTTGAGAAGAATGCCGGGAGAAAAATTACTGTAGAGAGACAGAAAAATGTCTGGCCTAAATTTACTGCCAAAAGCTGTCTTGGGAGGCTCAGACACAGTGGGACCATTCAGCTTCATGATAGAGGGGTCAGGTGTGTTCAGAAGAGGGTTAATGGAGATAAAACAGAGGAACAACAGGAGAGTGCCCCACAGATACCCATTTAAACTTTTATCAGCATAACACAATAGGTGGAGTACCAAGTCCCTGGCTACTGCAGCAGCCCTGAGCTGCAGTAGAGGCAGCAAACATCAGACATCTCACCTGTAGAGCTGCTAGGTGGGTGCTCCTCACAGCCCACGAAAAGCACCTTTACCCAAGGAGTCCAGAGGAAGCATCTAATCTAATATGGCTGACAACATGAATTATTCTGAATACAGTAGGGATCAGACATCTTTGTTCAGGCAGCACCTATCTATCTAATGTATACTGAATCAAGCTCTATACAGGAGAATTGCAGGGTAGCCAGCAGTGAACACTCTCCATGCTCACACAAGCCAAATCCTTCTCACTCAGCTGCCTTCTTACACTGTCCTGTTATGAGTGTGTATCCCCGCATAAAAGGGAATTAAAACCTTACTGTGAGTTTGTAGTTGTTCAGCTCTATCACTGTTTTTCAGAAGAGTGGGAGAAAGAAAGTGAAAATACTTAATTATTGTTGCCTCTTTTCCCTTTCTGAAAGGAGATAATCATGATTTAAGCACTAAGAGGGACCTTGCATTGTCAAAAGAGGGGGCTTCGATGCAGTTCAGCTACAGAGAGGGAAGCAAACAGTTAGGTGGTGTTAGAACATGAATACAGATATTGTCTGTTAAACAAATTCAAAAGTTAAAGCAATCTATTGAAAGCACCACACCGTTAAGACTGCAAATTCAGAAACCAGAGATGTCAGAACTGTGTGACCTTAATTAACCCTCTTGTGTGCATGCGCTATCTAATTATGTAAACATAAGTTATTTCTTCCCAAAGGGCCTGTGCTTCACAGTGCCAGGGACAGACAGTAACCACTTGAGAATCTGCTCAGTGTTTTCCCTTCTCCACTGTTTGTGTGGTCCCAGCCTTTTTTGCTGAACCCTTCACTTCCTGCTGGAGATAGGATTACTCATCTTAGTGTGGACATTCCTGTCACATTTCTGACTTCAGCAGCTGTGGACCTCACATAAATTAATACACTTGATTTCATCTGAGGAAAAGGAGGGCTTGGCATTATCTCCATTTAGCAGAAGAGATCATTGCTGAGCAATTTCAATGAGAATTTCCATTACTCTCTCTGAAATGGTTAAGAAAACAAATGAAATATGGTTTTGCTATGACAAGAGCTTTTCAGTTTTAATAAGTGATGCTACTGATCCTGCATAAATTTTTCATTTTCAACCTAACCAATGTAAGTGCAGATATCATCATTATTCATAAAAATGATCAATCCATTTTCAGATTCTTACCAACACCTTTGATTAAGTGGCCCATTGTGAGATGAATCCAACAGCAGTCTTGCCTCACTATGCCAGAAAATTACTGAGAGTTCAGCTGACCTAGAACAATTTTCCTTGAACCACTCACTAGGACTAACTTTCTTAAATTCAATTGTATGTGTCTCACTGCTACTGATCAGAAAGGCTGACTCTTTACTATTATTATTATTATTGTTGTTGTTGTTGTTTGTTTGTTTGATGCATCTTTCATATCCTTCTACCACACTCCTTTGCTTCCCAGTTCCTTGCCATGCTAGCTAGTCTCATTTGTTTTCTTCAGTCTCTTCCAACATAATTTTCACAGCCTTGCTTCAGGCTCTTCTATTTCAAAAATATCTTCCAGAAGGGAAAAAATACTTTTTTTTCCCTTTAATTTTAAAATCCAACAGTTTTTAGAAACACCTGTCACTGCTTCCATCTCTCCAATCAGTGAGCAGTGCGGGTGTTTCTCTCAGTAGGAGCTGACAATTTGATGATACTTCATCAGTGTGGGACTCCTGCTGAGAAGTAGATTGAGACAAAGGAAATGCCTCTCACCACTGGAACAAATAAGGAATCAGATTTTCTAAGTTATTGTTAGGTACATTTCATTTATTTTACTTTTTTGAAGTAAGTCTGCATTTGTGTGTACAGGCATTAGCACTGACTAGTCCACTCCGTTTCTCTCTCACAACCAGAGAGGCATTAATCCTACCAGCAACATGACAGTTCTCAGAAAATAACACCA
Organism: Cyrtonyx montezumae; assembly: GCF_038088225.1. Lineage (NCBI taxonomy): Eukaryota > Metazoa > Chordata > Aves > Galliformes > Odontophoridae > Cyrtonyx > Cyrtonyx montezumae. The sequence goes on along the minus strand of NW_027072078.1, from coordinate 16,333,873 downwards.
GCCTGGGATTCAAAAGCTGCTCTGAAATGCTGGTTTCACCAGAGACTTCCTGCAAACCTTAGGTAAGGTGTGTTTAGAACCTCAGTTCACTCAAGAACACAAGTCTAGAGCAATACTTTTTAAATCAGAAGTTAATCTTCAATCTTTAAACTTCAGTAATCAGAAGGTTTATTCTGTCCCTGGTGATACGTGTATAATGGTTTGTATTTTCAAGACTGTCTACATTATCAGGAAGGACAGATACGCTTAAAAAATCAAGAAGGAAGGCCTTAATTTCACAAAAAGTATGTTAGTATTGTAAAACAGAGGTATGAAATACAGGAAAAGGAGTGGGAAGGGAATAGAATGCTGGCTCCCATGAAATCAGTTGGAGATTCACTTTACAAATCAAGAGGAACATTCCCACTCATTATTTGGGAGGGAATGCACTATTGGTTCTTAGATTCTGTTTGCAGTGATGAGTGTCAAAGCCTCTCTGCATGTCACCAGAATATTCAGAGGCTTGTAATAAACTGCCCAAACTCAGGCCATTATTAAGAATAACTATTTAATGAAAATTGATAGAAATCCTCTGTATCAGTGAGTGTGTTGGAGTTCTCTTTTATTGCTCTATGGGTAACTTGGACACTGTAAAGTTGCATAGCAGAGAGATCCAAGCATCCATCACCTGAACAGTAAGAAATAGGTAAGTTGAGTGGTAGGGGTTACACTCGTACATAGTGCTGCAGGGTTACACACAGTGTGGTATGAGTGCTCTCGGCACAACACAAGTGCTCTTTATACTCATACACTCAAGGAAGTAAATGAACCCAGTCGCTCTTTCCTACTGGAAGTTTCACTCCATGTAGCCTAGCATTGGGCAGATCTCAATAACCAAGAGTAAGCCAGTATATTGAAGGCAGGAAAAGCTGAAAATCTGGTAATTTAGATGGTCAGTGGAGCTGAAGGGAGTCCCAGTTATATCACTAATGGCACCTATCTACTTCTATCCACAGCAGGAGCAACCTTTTTTGGGACCATAAGTAACACGTTACAGAGAGGATGCAAAAAAGTCTTTCTTTTCTAGGTGGGCCCTTTATTCCTCCTTCTCTTCCTCTCCTTATCTATGCAAGCCCCAGAAGCTCTTTCCTCCTGGTCTCCCTGCTCAATTCAACAAAGTCCAGTAGAGGTGGAGTGGAGATGCTTGTCTTTCAGGCAGAAGCCAGGTGCATGCTTTATTCTGTCTTTAGACAGATGCTCTCTCAGGAGACCATGGGATAACACTGTAGCACCTTCAACACCAATCTTGCTACATGGAAGTTACCTGCCCTCCCTCCCTGCAGCTCTGTGCCTGTATCCTGCTGACTTACAGCTCACAAACTTCCTGCGTTTTTATAGCTTTGCTGTACTCTCTCAGGATCTTTCTTGGATGCAAAGTACCGAACAGCCTGCAGTACAGGCCACAGCTCATGATGTCCAGCTGACTTTTACTGTCATAAACAGGGTGATATTTGTTTAATTTAGTGAAATAAATGCCTTCCCTAGCTGTTTGGAAAGCAAATCTCTCCTTACCCTCCAGCTGGTTATTTGCTGTACTTGAGTGAAGCTGGTGAAATGCTTGCATTATAATTTAATGCTGCTATGTTTGTGCAGAACTAATAAGCCTTTCTTAATACCTGTTAGGGCACTTTAAGCCAAGGAACTGCTCTTTTCCTCCATGGATCTCTCTAGTGCCTCAACAGAACTGCACACAGCAAATCTTCAAAAAAGGACAGCAAACAAGCAGCACATTACCTGAAGCCACTGATACTGCTGCTGAGCAGAACTGTATATTTACGTAGGACCTTACTGAGTTTTCTGAAGTTCCCCACAACAGCACCTCTTTTTGGTATTTACTAACAATGAACTAACTGCCTGTGATCCTGCTAGCACAGCACTGCGGAATAGCAGCTGCATGGCTTGTGTCTAGGCCCTCTCTTTTCTGTAGGACTTTGCTATAACCCATATCCTGACAGGAAAAAAATAGGACTTCACTGCTAGCAGACAGTATTTGTATCAATGTCATATGACTCCAGAGAGACTACAATTCCAGTACTTTTTATTCTCTTACTCTATGCCAAGAGGAATTTGGGTGACTGGCTGGCACTATTCCATATTAATTGCTTCCTTTGCAGAAAACACCTGTGCTGCAAGCCCAAGTTTGGTCCTTCTCTTCTATTTGTGATAATCCTATGTATATTTCCATGTGCTCTCCCGTCTCTTCTTACTCTTCTCTATCCATTTCCCCTTCACTTCAGTGTCTCTTATATTTTAGGAACTGCTTTATCACATACCTAAGTCAACAAGATTTCTTCCAAACATTTGCTTTCATTCACAGATCTCAACCCATTTTAGAAGAGAGCTGTAGGCAGAGGAGTGAAAAATAAATTGAAAGAGAATAATTTGTAATTGCTTTCTTAAAATCAGTAAGGTAATTTTTCATTTTGGACCATGAGCAGTTTAACACATGACTTCCAAGGTGCCAACTACCTGTGAGAATTTGCAGCCAGGTGAAATTAATACACAAAGAGTTCTGACTGAATGAGTGTCCAAAGACATATTTAGGAATTTAGGAAGTATAAGTGAGCTCACTCACGAACCAACATCAATATTTATGCGAAGAGGTGTGTTGCTTACATGTAAAACATTATACACCTTAATTAAGATGAATTCCTCATGAAGAATACTTTCTTAAAATGACTATGGTCTGCCGGGCATCCCAGTCATTAAATGAAAAACATGCTAGAAGACCACCACAACTTTAGGCAGTAACTAACAATTCACTCTGCCTCCAGGGTATAACTCTGATGGATATTCCAGAGAGCACACTGTTACCATATCTGAGAGTAAATCATGCTTCAATTATTCCATTTTACAGCCAATTGCAGCACAGAGAAGATGCGTTGCCAGCAGCTGTTATCAGCACACTCAGAATTCTTGACCAAGATCATTGAAAATCCAGTATAAGAACAAAAGGCTACAAATTATTTCCATAGCATGTTAAAGTTGAGACAGTAGGCTGTAAAATAAAGAGAAATCTCTCTATTAGATAGAGCTGTCTCAGAGTTATTTCTTCCTTTAGAAATCATGATCTACACAGTTTCATAAATCGATGAAAGGATTTTGACCATTAAAGTTAATTGATACTGAATTTAAAGATGTGAACTTAAATCATTTTACGATTTTCTTTGACAATTAGTTTCTGGCATTGCATTTCTCTCCATCACTGTATGAAGCAAAAAATCACAAGTACTGAGGAAGCAAGATTAACATGTACAAAAGATGAAGCGCCTTGAGAAGCGACATCTGGGGCAAAGCAAAAGATGTTTCAAGGAGTGTAAACAGGCAGAAGTGAAAACAGAAAATAAAACCTGACTTTTAAATAAAATCAGCAACAAATTGGATTTATATAGTGCTCCATATGTTCTAGATGAGTAACACCCAAGGCGTTTTAGAGTGAAGTAAGGTAAGAAGTATGCCTAAGGCGAGAAAGTAAGAAAAGAATTAAATTTCTTGGAAATGTTTTCAATTTTGAGTAGGTGCAAATCTTCCTTGTAGATGGCTGATGTAATAGTGCTGAGGTGCTGTTTTTTTACTTAAATGGCTTTAGACAGGAGCCATCCTGCTGTGAAAGATCAAAGACTGCTTGTAGTTTAAATGTTCATTCCATTTATTTTATTTCTGTTTTCTTATCAGAAGTCTGATTGCTGGAAAGAGTGAAAATATTCCATTGTTTGGAAATGTCATTGAGTTTGTTAAGGACGAAGGCAGGCCTTGGGTGGAGAAGAAAAGAAAGAACTGCACAACATGGACAGTTTTCCCTTATTTTTCTCTTTTATCTCACTACCAGTTTATGGAGGAGTAGACTAAGAAAAAGGTTCCTAACAGTTGCATCTAGGCAGATTTCTCCAGTTCTGACCAGCCAAAAAATTGACATAACATTACTGTAATACCTACAATGACGCAGGATTATCAGCAACAAAAATAAATACAACACAAAATAAACAACTGCACAACACTTTCAAGTCTGAACCACAAATAAAACGCTGCAATTTTTTTCTCATTACATAATGAAGAACTGCACAAGTACAGTAAAAAATTGAGTCTTTCTATTTCTACTATTCATGAGGAAAGAATCACCACATCAGCTGAGGTTTGCTGAATCTAAATGCTCATGTCCCTTACTCCATCTCTTCAGAAGTGAAGTGCCATGCAGAGTTGAATCACTCACTCTCTTCCACCATGATTTTACATTTTACAGAGAATAGAAGTTCAGCAAGCTAGTCATTTTCTTAGCTCATCACTGGTAAGCTGCAGGTAGATAACTGTTTTGGATATGGATGTTTTTACAGCCAAAAGCTGTCATTACAGTCACTGCTATGAAACCTCTCTGTGCTTTCTGACACAAAAACCATGCTTAGATCCTGATCCTGGCCACCAGTCTTGGAGGCCAGTATGGGTGCACCTTTAAACACAAGCTTTGGAATAAGGTTTATATTTGTCAGACTGCTGTGGGATTCTCAGAATAGTGAAATGGACAGGGCTACGTGCCAACAGGAGGAAGTCTTCAACTTCTTTAAGTAGCTATCATCTTTACCATCATTATATCAGCTATATTGTCCTCAAAGCCTCTGTCAGAAAAAGGGCCTCACTGAGCTACCACTTTTTATAGACAGCAAGAAGATACAGATTTGCCTCAAAATGGTAAAAAAAATTATGTTTGAAAGAGGTTATCAAATGACTTCTGTCTTGGAGAACAGTGTTGATAGCCAGCATTCAGTCTGTCCAGCTGGCTCAAGGGTACTTCCTGATTTCAAGGAATAAAACTTGCCAGATTTTGAAATGAATATATTATTATTATTGGTATCTTGCTTTTTAATCTTTCACAATGTGCATAGCACAATCCTCATCAAAAACAAAACCAGAAGGGTGCACACATGCTGCCAAAAGTCTGCTAGAAGAGGATTCTTGGCTAAAATTTTCAAAGCTGCATGAAAGGATTTCCTGCAGACTTCAGTCCTGTAAATCTACCCTTTGCTGCGTGAGGATAATGGATAAGTTACTCATCAACATTAACATTTAGTTAACTTTATGATCAATTTATATTTTCCATTTAATCTGAGGAACCTTAGACTTAGAGCTTCCATTTTAGGGTTGACTCTAAAGAAGAAGACTGTGCCTTTATATAAAAGTTGGGGAGAAGGTAAAAAGCCCTATCTTTAACCCACAATATTACACAGAACTGAAGATTGGAGCAGTCCTTAAATCTGATCTGATGGACTGAGCTGAGAACCATAATCCAGCTCATAATGTCAAGGAAAAATAATTCACCATCAGTAGCTATCCATTGTGTGGAGCTGGCAGAAAAAGGTGACTGAACTGAGCTTTCATTTCTCACACGTGGTGATCAACAGAGGAAGAGTCATAATAATAATCTAGTTTAGGCCAGTGATTAGCAGTGATTTTGTGGGGCTTACATTTGTCCAGAAAGTGAAACAGATAGAAGGCCACTCAGAGATAAGTTTTCAGTATGAACTGGCAGACTGTAACCGTTTCTTTCACTTCTGCAAGGTGCATCTCCTAAATCTTTCCATGCTAAATATTTCCATGAACATTTATTGAAATTACTGCTGAGTTAATAGTTCTGATCTGGATGTGGATGATTCAAAAAGATTGTTCCTCAGGGACATGAAGAGTTAAAGGAAATGCAGTCTTGAAAAGATCACAACAGTGAATAAAGCACATGAGGAAATGGTAACTGAGATTTACATTGTAATCTTATTTTTACATCACTAATGAGGCCCTAGGAATCACATGAGACTCTTGCTCTAGTCCCCATTAACTTCTTCTGGGCAGTGAATCATATTATTAAACCTCTTATGATGCCCTTCTGAAAATAGAGTATTATTTCTTTAATAACAAAGAACAAAAAGAACGGGCATATTAGTTGAGCAGTAACCATGACAGGGTCCAGAGGAGGGCTACTAAAATGACCAACAGGCTGGAGCAGCTCTCCTGCAGGGAAAGGTTAAGGGAATTTGGCATGATTAGCTTGGAAAAGAGAAAGCTCTGGGGAGACCTCATTCTGGCCTTCCAATACTTAAAGGGAGCTTATAAACAGGAGGAGGAATGATTGTTTACAAGGGTTGATAGTAGTAGGACAAGGGGGAATGGTTTTAAATTAAGACAGGGCAGATTTAGGTTAGATAATAGGAGGAAGTTTTTAACTGAGAGGTTGGTGACGCACTGGAACAGGTTGCCCAGAGAGACTGTGGATGCTCCATCCCTGGAGGCATTCAAGGCAAGGTTGGATGTGGCTCTGGGCAGACTGGTCTAGTGGCTGGCAACTCTGCCTGCCACAGCAGGGTTGAAATTAGATGATCTTGGAGGTCCTTTTCAACTCAGGCCATTCTATTATGATTCTATGATTCTATGATTTTATGATTCTATGATATAACACATAAAGATGCAACCAAATTTGCCCCTGCACTTCTCATATGCCATAGACTTCAAATCAAAGGCCATAGCATGTTCCCAGGAGCAAAGAGGCCAAGATGTTGGCTCCTCAATCTACCTGAAAGAAAATAATCAGTATGGTGCTGTCTCTGGAGTCTATAACTGACAAAAAATATAACTTCCCTAGTGTATTATGAACTATAATACAATATAATATAGTACACAGTTCTATATAATGGAAACTATTGATTGTTTCTTTCAATTTTAAGGGTGGTTAGTATTTTAACTATCACTACTACTCAAATATCTCTATTTCTGGTCAATACAGTGTGTTTTTCTTTAACTTCTGTCTTTGCTAAAGCATGCTGTCTCAGTAACCACATCCAGCTTTCTCTTTATTTTCCCTATGTGGTAAACAAGAATAAAACATATTCTCCTTTACTCATTATAACTTTTTTCTCTCTTTTACACATGCTTGACTCGTGTAAAAGACTCATGACTCTTTTACATATGACTCATACCTTGCATAGATAAACTTTCCAGTTAGGACAGGCAAGCCAAAACAACAGAAATCTCATTCTTAATGGTCTTCACTACCTCCCTCAGCTTCTGCCATCACACTTACCTGAGCTGCTGTAGTATTCACAGAGAAATGGAAATTAGTTCTGTTCTTTGGCTTACTCTGTTCCAGCCAGTGACACAGTGCCAATAATCTCTCAATCCTGTGGAGATAAAGAGAGATAATTAAGACAAACTAGGCCTGCTGTTGTGCCTCTTGCTGGGAAGTATTAGAAGGGAAGACATACTGGCCTATTTCAAAAGGCTTGTGAAAGTACTGATCAGTTTTACTTTTTGGAGACACAATAGAACCTTTTGACATGTGTACTTAAGACAATGCAACAAAACTGTAGTACTTCTAAAATTCTTTTGTACAAGGTCTAATGACTGTGTTTACTATTGGACTTAGAATTTAATACTCATGCTGAAGCTGGGGGCCAGGGAAAGGCTTTTTTAATACAAAACCTATTTTATATTAATGCATTAGGAAAGTTTAGGTAGTGTAATACTACCTTCCGTTTGCTAAACTGGCTCCTTGAGGGATGTAATAATGCAGTTCTAAAATACTTAATGATTTGCATTTATAAAAAATAAAAGAGGAACGTGTACAAAGGAAAACAAAAGCAAGTTCGGAATGTCTACCGCCAGCAACATCTTGGCATTTGCCAGTACTTAAAGGTTATGTCTGTCATGTTTAGATGTGGCATAAAGTCTTTCATGCTTTCTCAAGTAATTGGACATCATACTGATAGGTAAAATTGAATGTGTTATGAACTGCTCTTCTATAGACTTACAGGGCTTATTGACAGACAGTGCTTGGAGAGAAGGCCTAATTTTATGCATGAACTTGTCATGCCGGAATAATTATGCAACTGCTTGCTTTCCTTCTTTAGTACAAAAACCCACAGTGAAAACCCACAGCAGTGCCTGGGAATTCATATCTCCTCCTGGTTTTGCATAAACATACTTGCAGTGTCTCTTGTTAAAAGGACAGTGTATTCAATATATTATTAAGATGAACGCAACACATAGCCGAGGGCAAAGAGCTGAATAACTGCATATATAAAATTGTCTTTCTCTCTAATTGTATAAAGCTCTCCAGGTTATGTATAGGCTTTAGAAGTATATTTAACATATCCTTTCTGAACAGTAGTAAATGAAAAACTAGTTCTCACTGGGCAATCTATAGTCATTGGTTTCATTCTGCTACTCTGTTGGCTGATTGACAGATGTGTGCAAAAACAGAGCTAGTGTTTTGCCTCTGGTAAACTTCGCTTGTGGGCTGGTTTTTTTTTTTTTTTTTTTTTTAGTTCATGGCAAGTTTAATCAGTGTGAAGTATCCCATCTGAATTGCTGCTGAAAATCTCTGACAACTGACTACTGCCTAGCTCTCATCAAAACAGTCTGACTGAACACTTATGGTTAGGGAAAGGAGAATGCTGAGGTGGCAAGGACACATCTCTCGAGCTGGAAATAACTGGCTGCTGGGATGAAGGAATATCCTTATGTTTTCTCTGTTTCTCTTCTCTCCAGGCATCTGCTCACTGCCACAGTAGTGGTATTTTTTTTTATTTTTATTTTTTAAAAACTAGTACATAATGTTCATGCCTCTATTTCACATTTGAAAATGCATATTTCAAATTGAAATGCAAGAAGTATCCAGGAAGAACGCATAATCTCTGAAAAAACTGAAAGCATTCCTGCTATGGTTCTTTTCTAAAGACAGAATTGACTACAATAATGTTGCTTCTGTTTGTTGTAGAGTAAGAAAATTTCTTTTTTTTTTGTGTGAATGACAAGAATGACAGTCTTCCTGTTTTGCTTTTGTTGGTTAGGACTTGTAAGCTTCCAAACCTCCTAGAGAAAGATCCAGATAGTGTGTGGTGGCTTATGACATCCAGATTAAGACGTAACCTGAGGTTACATAACTGGGATCTCCCTTAACTTCATGTTTCCTGGTTCTTATCAGATTTCCCTTCCCACAGTTGTCATTTTCTTGTTTCCAGAAGTTTGTATTTAGTCATCCTCAGCTCCAGGGGACAGAAGGCACTGTGAAGCCATATTAATTTGGTGGTGTCCAGCAGCAGGGTGCTTTGCCTGAGAACTCCGTTGGGTCCTATCAAGGAGCTCCAACAGATATGCCAGCAGACTGAGCCTAGAACTGCACTTCCCTATCATGACCCAGTGTTCAAAGCCATCTAATTTTCAGACCAGTCACACTCAAGAAATGCTGAACAACACAGGAATGAAACCAGTTTATCATGATTTCCAGTGAAGATGAAGCAGATAAGGCTTCAACTGTGCCTTTAATAGAACAGGAGATTGCTTGCTCAGGGTAGTAACCTGTCTTTTTATTGATATTCTGCCTTGTGAGGGCAAGCAGTACAGGGTAATGTTTGTTCCTCTCATTTCTCGTTAATTTTGAAGCACCGCTACAACTTTTCATGCATTTTTTTCCTATTTGCATTTTCTCAGCAGCAACCAGAGCATATCCATTTCCAATGTAAGCTTAAATAAATGCTTTTAGTTGATGACTATCAATCCTGCAGAAAAGCTTGCATAAGGAGATAAATGTTCTCAGAGCTTTTTGCATAGGGGTAGATGGTTGATCTAATGGGGTGTTTATTGGACAATGATTTGTCTATTGTAATTATTTGCCCCTGGGGGTCGATGATCTTATATGAGTAGGTTTGATCTCTGCCAGTACCTGTATCTCTCTTCGCAATTACCAAATAAATTCTAGGTATCTGCCACCACTCTGCTGCTTACCCATTCCTCATCAACCACATCTAAACAGAAGGTTAAGAGTATCAAATCTTACTTAATCTAAAAGCAATAAAAAGGAACAAAGTTCACCAGTACCTGCTTCTAGATTTAAAGGGAGGGACAGATTACTCAAACAGAACAAGAAAACTTTACTTACATCAGCAAATAATTCGTTATGTGTATATGGGTATCCAGCAACTGTTATTGCAGTAGTGTGACAAATGACATGAAAGGGACAGCAAATGAGACATATCATTCTATTGCTTTGACAAAGATTATAGCAAGAATGGGAAACAGGACAAATGTATCTCATTGTGGAGACAGTTCCAGAGTTGTAATCTCATTTGTTCTTCAGTACAAATTACACAGCCGTACAGAGGATGAGAATGTGATTTTCACCACGAATATTTTAATCACTTTCTTTGCTTCTAAACAAGTAACTCATTGTCAAATTCTGATAGATGGGGGTTATTAGTTTTTGAACTACGAGCTAAATGAAGAGAAGAAAGGTGTAATGTAAGTCTTCTGTCAGTTACATTAATAATTGGTATGGGTCAAATTCATCTCAGGTTTAGGCAAACAGTTTTCCTGCATATTTCTGAGAATTATTTGCCATGTCCCAGAGAGGAGCTGGACCCATTCCTTCATCTTCCTTAGCTTGGAATTGAGCCTCTTGGAGATCATTGCAGAGCTGGAAGACACACACACACACACACACACACTAATAACGAGCGTGTGATTGCTGGACAATCTTGATCTGGAAAGTAGGGTGGAAAAAAACTGTGTTTGCAAAGTCCCTTTGGGTCTATTTCTTCTGGAAAAGAATGGGCAGCTTGACTGTTGTTTGTGCAAACAGCTGATTTGGAGATTGTCTGGTATGGAAAGATAGCAAGATAACATTTGAAACTTCCCGAAGAGTTTAATATGAGGCTATAATCCTGAGATAATCTATTTTGTAGTAGAACACAGCTAGGAAGCTCACTAAAGCAAGTGTGAATCTCCAGAACTCATCTCCTGGGTAAGGGTGACTTTGTGGAAGTATTAAGGAGAGGAAGAACTAACAATTTTTGTGATATATTTGTGTGATAAGCCATTTCTAGAGTAGCTTACTAGCTTTCTAAAACCTCTATGACTGTATGAAAAGGAAAAGTGGGCATGGGCAATATTCAGGGTCTGAAACACCATGGTGAGCTTAGAGTAATGTGAATGAAGTAAGAAGGGTTATCTGAGATTTATGATTCCTCCAGGTCAAACCAAAATTTATTAGTCTAATACTGCAATTCCCTTGAGTCCTGGCAGGTCTCCAGGCTGCAGTGATCTCAGTTTCTCACAGGACAGATCTGAAAGTAACATGTCTTGAATAGTGAAATACTATATTTGCCTTATTTAAAGACAAAGGAAAAAAAATCCTATATTTGCACTGTTACCTCTCGATGCTGTGCATAACAGCTGTAGCTGCTGGAGGTCAACAAATCTAGAAGACCAGAAGTTGCCTTCTGTGGGAGGAAACACAATTTACTTTTAGCAAAATGCACAAAATATATTCCCTCTCCCATTGAAATCAGCCGGTCAGCAACGCTTTTAAGCACAGTATAACACAGAGGAAATGTTCAAGATCCCCCTGATACTTTGGTGTAAGAAAGATGAGTTGCCTGAAGCCATCCCTTGGAAAGAATGAGCTCCTGGCCAGGCAGTGGGCAATGGGTGTCATATCACAATTTCCATGGAACCATATACTTCAAGTGAAAATATTCTGCCGCTCCCAAAACCTTCTTTGCTAGAAAAGTGCCAAAGGTGCTACTGCTACCATTATATCCAAAATGTGTGAAAAGCTTTAATGAGTTTGTTCACACCAAATTTCATCTGACTTCATGGCCATTTAGTTACTGAAAGATCTGTGTTTCTTTATTTTCTATGCTGTTTGGTAAGTCAGCAGGTTCTTATCAAGATAGCATTTGTGTATAGGGCCAGTTTACATTACAGTGTGGTGTATAGGTTTCTGAAACCATGGCCAAAATTTGGTTCTCAATATCTGAGACACTCAACAGGAATAACCTGGTATGGAAGAGGCTGTCACTATTCTAATCCACTGCAACAGCAATAGCTACCCAAGCTGTCAGGTATGAAAAGCTTGGATATGCTGTTTGGTACAGCCAAAAATTAGCCCTGGTTAACATAGCAGAAAATTAGTTTTCTCTCTCTCTCTCTCTCTCTCAAAAAAAAAAAAAAAAAAAAAAAAAAAAAAAAAAAAAAGCTGGGAGAATACATAGTTTTCGAATAACAATGGTGACAGTGATCTGTTGTGGTGTCCACATGCCCTAGGGAGACAATGGTGAAATGAGGAGATGTAACAGAAACCTTGTTCTGTGTTTGGGTTTACTCTTGCCTTGGTTCAAAGTCCTTGGATTTCACAACCTGGCTGAAGACTGGACTCCAAGAACAACTGCTCAGAATAATGCTGGCAACAATTTTCATCTTTCTTATTTCCTCTAAAATGGGTTCCCAGTAGGTCCTGATGAAGGGGCTCTTCCCATCTCTGCTACGCAGCCTATGAAAATGCTAACTGCTTCTCCTCTGCCTGAGGTCAAGGAAGTAAGAACAGACATCAGATAGAAAGATGTAAAGGCCTAAACCAGGTTTATGCTCAGGAGCAGAGAGAGAGAGAGAGGGGTTTCTGTTTTGGCAAGTGTTGATTCCACTCTCTAAAGCCTTTCTGTTTGATATTAAATGGATTTGGAAACTGATCAGCTTTAACAGACCTTTCTGCCTTCATCACTTTCTGCTCCAACTTGCTTTTGGTCACTTTCATTCATCTGTCCGTGGCTGGATGCCTGGATTAATTTTTTTTATTGAATACATTTCCTTGTGTTAACAACATATGTGATAAATAAGTAATGTGATTCATCAAAAGGCACAGGGATGCAATGTTCCAGCTACTGAAGGACATTTTGAATTCAGCAAGTTGCCACCTTTGTGTTGCTCCCAAATACTGTATGTAAATAGATCTAAAAGGAGATGCTGGAGTGCAAACTTGCCCAGAACTCTGCTGTTTTCATTCCCAGTTTAAATAGGTAAATTGAAAATAAATCTATAGGCAGAGTTTTGGCGCTATCAATTTACATTTCCTCTGAAGCCCAGTAAACATTGCCTCGAGATCTTATATGGGGTTAAAAACATTCAGGGAGCTGATAGTAAGACCTTGCAAAGTATATTTTACGCATACATCACCTATGCAACCTAAACTGTAGATACTTACAGAGGTTAAAGCTAAAGGAAAAATACCAGTTGAGCAGTGCTGATGATTGACTCTTCCTCACCTTACACACCATAGCTCTTGGTTATGTGTAACAGTTTGTGAAAGATTCAGTTCACATTCTTCAAGCTTTGAATGTACCAGCATCACTCAGGCATGGAGTCTGATGGACAAGAAAGTGACCAAGGAGTGCAGAGGGTCTCTGCAGCATGACTAGGGTAATCTTGGTAATAGTTGGACCGGGAAAGGGACTCCAGAAAGTGTGTGGGACAGTCTAAGCATGGGAATAATCTCATCAGACATGGGGGAAGCAATTCCAGGTCCCTCACTAATGGAGAGAGTGGTAATGGGCAACAGCTTGACAAAAACATGACAGGTGGCACAGCTTGAGGAAAGGTGTCAGCAGCGGCAGGGATGCTATGTGCATTGGATGCAGATGGTAGTTTTAATGGACAGTTTGACTAAAGCAGCCTGAGTTGCTTGCTGAGACAGCAGCATGCCACCTGACTTGACCAGAGCATTTCATCAAGGAGCAACTTGGGGCTGATGCACTCAAACCAAACACAGGGTATTGCTTCTTTACCCTCACAAGCCTGTAAGAAGTGGGGAGAGCCTTTTCCTGCTGTACCGTCCATTTCCTAACAATATGGCTCTATGCATTTTTCCTCACTCCAAAATTCACTGGAAAACTGGCAGGTATAAATTCCCTGGAAAACAAAATCAAAATAAAAAACAGACAAACAAAAAAGAAAAATAACTGGTGTACCAAGGCTCACACAATTTTCTGCTGGTGATCTGTCCATATATGGGTCTCGGTCCTTGAGAGAACTTGATTCTTGAAAGAGAGTTTCTACTTTGATGTGGGCTGCAGAAAGGGCTTTAGGGTGTGCTGAGCTCAGCTGTTGTATTCTGTGACAGATTTTCTAACTGTAGCTGGGCAAGCTGGAGACAGACTGTCATTCCATAATTTTTGGACAGCGATCCCCTTTAACACTTAACTATTATCTACATACTGGTATCCTGGCAAGTCTATGCTCATGCTAATCTGTTAGGATGGTCCTGTTCCCACTCATAATGTGGCACAGTATGCCAGCTCCAACTAGGCAAGGATGCCAGCCTCAGTTGGATTGTGAATAGCCTGCAGAAGAGCCTCCTGCTGGTGGAAGAAGTGCCAAATTAGGCCACATGCTCTCTCATTGGGATATATTGTGTCCAAAGCTGCTTTGGTATCAGTTATGGAGGGGGTAACACCCTCCTTCAGAAAAGAAATGTGTTAACCCTTCAATTTCTTGTGCGCTGCCTCTCCAGTTTCCATGTGTTATTTCTGGTATTTGCCTGTGTAATATGAAGATACTCATTTTCCATAAGATCTAAGAGAAACGACAGATATGTCTGCTCAGACTGCAAGTCCCAGCCATGCTTGCTGTTGAGTTTGGAGTTGTACCTTTCTATTAACCATTTACCATTGAGACAGCAGCTCTAGGTGCAGCAGAGACACCAACTCCAAAGACAGAAAGATGGACTCGGGTCCCAGCAGAACTACTGTCTGTCTGCTCTACGTTCCTTTGCAGAAATCCTGGTGTCCCATGCACCTCTGTGGACCTTTGCTACCCCCAGAGAGCCACTGAGTAGGGAAAAGACATGGATGGACTCTGCTGCATGTACCCCTCTGAGCAGAGCTTGCAGAAATTGCCAAGAATCACAAGAGCAGCATTATTTGGGTTAGAAAAGCTTCTGGAACTGCCTTTCTCTAATCAGAATAATCTCTACAGTTTCAAGCAGGCAGCTGCATAAATAGAATATCATACCTATTGAACTAAACACAGTTTGCCAGCCTCAGTGAAACACTATCTTCAACTGTTCTGCAGTGGTGCTGAATTTTAACCTCTTTTCCTATAGACTCATGGCTGCTTCTGTCTTTACAGCTATCAATGGGGAACAATATACTGCCAGCTAAAGCAGTTGCCTTTCCACACTCACTCATCATAGGAGCTCTTTAATCAGTAGTGTCAGCCAGAGACAGAAATCTCATACTTGAGAGATAACAGTTATTTGCTGGCAACTTCTTGTATGATAAGCCCAACAACTGGATGATTACACACTTTCTCAAATAACACAAGAAAATGATGCACCACATTTCCGAAAGTACATGTTGCAGCATCTGGAAAATTCATATGAATTTTTTTTCCTTTTCTCCCCCTGTTCTTTCTTTTTCTGTTCTGTGCAGTCTAAATGCGATTTTGACATTCTTGAGCTATCCACCAGCTTTTTGCCACAAAAGGCTCCATAAAGGGTATGAAGACAATACTATAGACAAAGAGCAACTGATTAATGGGAGAGGGTTTCTAACATAATTAAGCTGCTTAAGGTCACAGTTAAACATTTTTCATAGTTGCTTTATCCACTGAACTGCATTCGCATAGTTGCACTGCTAGCTGAAAGGGAAATGAACAAGTGCACGCTGGCTGAGTAAATTATTAAAATACGTAAGTTGGAGCAAAGCTAATTCTGTGAAAACTCTGCTGATGAAGGGAGACAATCCTTTGCAACAGTGAAATCAGTTTAAATTACATGGGTGAGAGCAAATAGTATTTCTAAGCACTGACAGGATGTTTCTAAGGTACAGAGAAGACATTTGTGAAGCAATAAGGTATTCTGAGTCCCTCTGATTACTGTTACTACAAAGCTGTTCAGATGATGGACTCTTACAGCTACATCAAGGTATTTGGGCTGGTTTAAATGTGAACCCATGTTTCCAGGTTTCCAGCTGTGCTTACAGTTCAGAAGCAACCCACGGTATGTTTTCAGGCTTCTTCACTTTTGTGAATTTCAATGTAATCCAACTGCTGTGGTTACATAATAAGGAGCATTTGATGCGCTGGTGAATGCTCCCATGTGTTGGGGTTATTGTTACAGACTTATGCTAGGCAGCTAGTGAGGGCATGCACTTTTTGTAAAAGGAGACCATCTGCCTTTTCTCTTCTTCTGTAACTGCATGTGTTGAAAACAGCAGTCTAGAGTACCACAGGAGCTCAGGGTCCCAGTCTGAGGAGAGAAGATACACTCCTGTTTACTGAACTGCAAAAGACAAGTAAAACAGTGGGGGGAAAGAGGAAAAGAGTGCTAGGTAGTAATCAGAAGTAGATCTGCCATTTCATCATGAGACATATATGGCCTAAGGTTCAAGTCTGCAATAGTCTAATGTATTCTCAAGATCTGTATCCCATTCAAGTAGTTTGTGACATTTGTGCTATCCTGAATGGGTAGGTCTTTTTAACTGGAATTTTGCTTGAGAAGCTTTTGGATTATTTTTGGCAATTATCTCCTACATAATCAAAGGATTTAGAGCCTTTCTGTCTTTGTGTCCAAAACTGAAGTTGTTTTCCAACAGGGTTTTCCAACCCTCAGGTTCTTAACCTACCACAGAATGAATAGGGGTCAGGATTTGTGATCGTGGCTTTTCATTCCATGCCAGAGGCAATGAGACTTCTAGCACTGTGTTGTACTCAAGTGAGGGGAAAGCCATCTGGATTATTCTGCTTTCTCCTCTTCCCTCCTATCAGGTATTTGTTTTTCTCTTGGAATAGCAACAGCAGGTGTTGCTTTTGTGCTTGCACTACAAGTGATACAGAAACAGACATACTAGACTACTGAATTTCATGGTGTCCAACTGGTTTGTACCCACGGGAATTAAAAACAGACAATACTACTGGAGTTCAGATTCTCTCATCTCCACGTTATTTCATCCCTGAAATTCAAGGCAGACAATCCCTTTCCTTCCCCTTAGGTCTTACAGATTCTTCCTTCGCCATTGCATTGATTTTCCTCTTCCCTTTTCTCAAGGTAGATGCTGCACCG
Organism: Cyrtonyx montezumae; assembly: GCF_038088225.1. Classification (NCBI taxonomy): domain Eukaryota; kingdom Metazoa; phylum Chordata; class Aves; order Galliformes; family Odontophoridae; genus Cyrtonyx; species Cyrtonyx montezumae. Next base: position 16,316,964 of record NW_027072078.1, on the reverse strand, counting down.
CAAAATCAGGAAGGACTGATTTTGGATGTTTACAGCACAATTGGCCATGTTAATTTTTCCTGTGTAAACTGCAATTGGGCATTTCTCCAAGACAGCATGTAATGAAACATTACCTGGAAACTTTTTCAATAGCTATAACTAGAACTGTATTTTTCTGAAGGCTGATCTTCAAGAATCATCCTATACAGTCTTTAGTTTTTACCCCACAGGTAGCTTGGAAGGAAAATAAATCTGGAGATTGCATGTGGAGATTAAAAAGGTTGCTTCTGGCTTCAGGCAACTGTTATTCTTTATAAGACTTTTTGAAACAGTAAATCTGCATTTATTCATTCTGGGTAAAGTAGACAGCTGGCAGTTTCTGATTCCAAGACAAACAGATCCTGTGGATTTTGCTGGCTGAAAAGAAGTTAATGCTCCAGAAGTGGAAATCCACATGGTTCCCAACAATGAGACTGGTACCAGCTAAGCAACAAGATTTCAAGCGTGTTGCATGTTTGGCTGGTAGATTCTTAAGGTCATTTCAGTTAGTTAGCTCATTTAAATGGACTTATTTCAGTCTGGTTATCTGGGACAAAAATTTGACCTACTGTCAATCTGCTGTAGTGGAAATGCTAAGTCATGGCTTGAAACAGTGACTGAGCACCTCGTGGGAAGGCAGGGCTAACTCAGGGGAGCTCATCTGAATGCAATTCCCCCCCCCCCCCCCCACACACACACACACTTTGATTCTGCATTCACTGCTGTGTTTGAGCACATCCTTGCTTACTCCAGCCTAGGACTTTGCTACTGTGTTGTCATTGCTGTGCTTTCGATCATGTTACAGTGTTACCTGGTTAGGCAAATATTTCCTTCTTTCTGCGTAACTACTCAGTACATTCTGTTATTCTATATTCTAGATGTTAATATTCTGAACAGTGATTTTTTTTTTTCACAGATTTTCCTTCAGTAGGATACTTGTCCATAGTAGTGTATCTTATATGGGATATGAGGTTAGAAAATAAGAAATTGAGTAAAAAAATATGTTCTTGGCACATATGGCAATTTCCAATAATGATTTTCCCTGAAAAACCTTACAGTAGCAGACAACATCTGCTGTAGAGCACCTTGTTTTTAACAAGTAAGAATCAGAATGTTACTGAAATCTACATCATTTCTCAATTTCTCATAGCATTTCTCCATCTGTTTTCCTCTTGTCTACTGAAGGACAAAATCTTCGCTTTGTTTGAACATTGTTCAAATTTCTGTAAGTTAGTCGGGGATTGCTAGGTGTTATGCAACATCAATTAAAAATGATTATCTTGCAGTGCATGTCTTGATTAATGTTTATGATTCTCAAAGGAATAGATTAAACTCCTCCTAAGAGCCTCCAAGTCTATTATTACAAATTCCATAGAAAATTCAATAGTTAACTCTGGTACTCAAGCTGACATATTGGGGGAGTCATAAGAGTTTGGAAATGAGGTGAAAAGTAATCTGGGAATACTCTTCTGTTCCTATGCCGATCAATGCATTTCCTTCTCTGCCTAAAATGGTGTAATTATGACCTATTCTAAGGACATCTCATGGGGAGAATGGATCTGTCATTAGTGGAAGCATTATGTTGACAAATGGTTTGTAGTTGGACAGCAGTGCTTCCCTTTACCAGAGAAACCACTCTGTAGTAACAAGAAGAGTTGTATTTTATTTGGCATGTTATTTTCTGTCTTCAGTGGACAGCCTCCAAAGCAGCATAATATAGCAGAAAAGTTAGTGTTACTGACGTGTCCCATCTTTCATGGGTGATAAACAATTTCTCAAATGCAAGAAAGGGCTTGTTTTGCATTGTCTCTAGGTGTCACCAGCATTTCTGAAACTATGCATTAAATACATGCTAGTAATACCTGAAGGTTCTGGCTATGATGTTGTTACTGTCCCTAAAACTATAGAGCCATGCTACTTCTGTGATGATGGTGGAGCTGTGAGAACTAGAAAGCAAGCTACTGGATGTTTTCCTACCTGTCTCAGTAGTTTGCTGCTGGATCTCTTAATCTGCAATGCTATGGCTAGCAGCCAGCAGGGCTGTCCCAGCAGCTGTGAGCTAAGCAGAACTGTGACCTTGTTCTGCTACAAGTCTTGTGATGTGCTGTGGAATAGTCAACAGATAAACAATCACATTTTCTCCAACCATCTTTGCAATATGAAGGAGTACTTCAGGAATGGCACACTGTGATCTCATTTACCAAGGAGTCTGGAACTGACATACCGCCAGTCACAGTGATGTAAATAGTAGAGTAATCTAGCTAGAAGTGAAGACAGTTCACTCCAACATACTCTGTGGCACATATTCCTTCTTCCCACTGGTGTTCCTGGCTCCTTCACTGGGATAGAGTATTCCCCTTCTCGTTTCATGTGAAAGAGCAACTACCTTTACCTATGGTGTTGCCTTACTTGGTAATTGCCCCTCGAGCTGCACACGGATTTCCCTGAACTAGTATTTTATTGCACATGATTTACTCTGTGACTGGAAGAGCTGCTTTTTCAGCATGACAGCCTTGTTTTGTTGCTGTTGCTTCTTTGATGATGTGTCAGACAGGGGAGCTAGCCGTCTTCTTTCAATAGCCTTTTGTGATTCTCCCACCCTTTGTTGTTGTAGAAAAAAATAAAAAATCCCTAAATCCATTTCACATCATCAGCTTGCAAGAAAGCATCTTGCTTCAACCCTCTGCTGGCTTTTTATCAATGAGCAGTCTCCATACTGAGTGGTTCCTCTTCGTGGAAGTGGCAGCTGTGTCCCTTCTTGTAGGTCTGTTGCTGCCCTGGTCTGTGCCTTTCTATGAAATGCTTTCAGAATCCCACTTTCCTGGCACTTATGGCTCAATTTGTGCAGAGTGGAATTACACCAAGGCCTGTGAGTGAGAGATGAAACAGCAGAAGGGAAAGCTGGGAGTAGTAGGAGCAGGTGTCTGGCACCTCATAGAGTTGGAGCTAGTTCCCTGACATTTAGAAGGGATAATGGCTGTGCTGTTCCATGCCAAGAATTGGGAGCATGGGATTTATCCAACCCATGCCCACCTACTTTCTGCATGTGGACATTTGTTCTCCCACCCACCTAATTAGGAAAATAGAGTGTAGAAAATGAAGGGGAGGATTTGTTGTTTTGTTGTGGCTGTTTGAAAGCAAAGTTTGCTTTGCAGCCTCATATTACAGTCCACCGAGGGACATTATTGTCTCCAAACCTGGCATTAGTGTTGGCTTTCCTCAGGAAGCCTAATGGGAAGCAAAGCTATGCCACAGATTGTCACTGCAGCACAGGGAATGATCAGAATCACTGGATGGAGATCCAAGAAGTCAATGCCTGGGAGAAGTCTGCCATTGGAGGTAGGTACAAATGACCTCTGGATAAATGGGAAAAATGACTGCCTAATGTTTCAATAATGGAAAATAATTCTCAAAACTACAGTGTTTCTAATAAATCCTGCCTCACCTGACGTAACATTTAAAATTCAGCTTCCCTGAAAAGGTAACTATATGTTCCTTTAGCCATTTCCCTTCACCCAGGCTTTCCCTTTTTTGCTTCTTCTGCTTTGGCTCCAGATAATTTGCTGTATAATGGCAAGGCATTCAGCATGGTTAGAGAGTGTCCAGGGAAAACCATTTCTGTAATTTATCCAGCCAGCTATTATCCAGTTGCAACCACCCTGAGGTAACTTGCTATGCTACACAGGCAAATAGTAAATAGTGGTTTTGTTTCACCCAGGAGTTATTTGTCAATCCAGGTCACAGAATCACGTGAAGAAGGAGTTGGAAGGTGTGCTGAGGAGGTTGTCTCTCAATTAGGGCAGCATTTGCTGTAGCTACACTATTACTGGTATATGCCATTCTAATTTACAACATAAGTTCTTCAGGAAAGGATAAGAGAGGAGTGGGAATGGCAAAACCTCCTGGTATGTCACAGAACTGGATTCTTGGTGCGTTACTTCTCTGCCTGATTTGCCCCTTCCTCGAATGTTCCTTGCACAGAAATGTGGCTTGGCTGGCAGGCAATGGGGTATTCAGAGGTGGGGCTGAGTAGGTTTGTGAGTTCAAAGAGACCACATCTTCCTAACCTAACCCATGAAACACTCAGAAGAGGGCTAGATTTTTCTCTTTGCCTCCATTAATTTTTAGGGGTGATGTCCCAAGTCTGCGTTAAGCTCATTAAGTATTGCTGATGGACCATCAGGCTTAAGGTAGCATCTTCTACTATTCCTGTCAATTTAACCTTTCACTGCTTTTGTTTTTCTTACTTGTCATTGAAAACAAAATATCTCATTCTGGCATAGGTAGGGCACTTACTCAACACAAAGGAAGATGATGGTTTTAAATGAAGACTTCTGTTCAATACAAATAAAATAAAATATTTATGGATTTCTTCTGGTTCAGCTGCTGAGCTGAGGAAATCACTACCTGAAAGTTCTTGAAAACCACTGTCCATCCCACTAAATCTGTGTCAAGTGACTGCTTCAATTCCTCTTCCTACTGGTGGTCTTAGAGCTAGTCTTGTCATAGCAAGAGAATCTCTTCTCTTCTTGTAGCTCTACAAAGCTATTCTGTCCCAGTCATCAGTAAGGCAGAAAAAAGATAACTTCACTCATCTCCACCCACAATCTAGTGTGATTGTGACAGCACTTAGCCAGCTTCAGACTATTATTAAAAACATGGATAATTTTTTTTTCATAGAATCACAGAATATCACAAGGGACCCATAAGGATCAATGAGTTAAAATCCTCCTTTCCACACAGAACTACCCAAAAAATCAGACCATGTGTCAAAAAGCATTATCCAGGCACTTGTATAACTACAGCAAGCTTGGTGCTGTGACCACTGCCCTGGGGAGCCTAGTTCAGTGCCCAATCATCCTCCTGGTGAAGAACCTTTCCTGATATTCAGCTTAACTCTCCTGTGTCATAGCTTCATGCCATTCTATCGGATCCAATCACTGGTCACCAGAGAGAAGAGATCAACACTTGTCTCTCAACTTTCTCCCCTTCTCTCTGCAGTAACCAGGAAAAAACAGACATTTCAGAGTATGAGTCACAAAAAAGAGTAAGATGAAGATAGATGTATACTGAAAGTTGTGCTCCCTTCTAGAACTCAAGTACCACATTCAGCACTGTCAGATTAGACATTTGTTCACTTGGGCTTCGCAAACAGCTACTCTTCCCTGATAATTCAGGCATAAGATTTTCCTTTCCTGAATACCCAAGCTCCAAAACACATATCACCTATAATGATGATATTTCCCTTGCCTAGTAAGGAGAATTGAATCCATGTCTCAAATTCAGAGTGAGGTCTAATAGCCATGCTACCAAGAGTTCTCAGATCTCTACAGGATCTGCCAGATAAAGTGCTTGAGAGCAGGGGATTCACCTGATACATGGGCTCCTGGATTCATCTCTTCTTAAGTCTATCAGCTGTATTTTTTTCCAATAACTCTTTAATGCAAAGTCTTAATTTAAAGTCTTTGGTGTAAAAAGTAGAATCCATATCTGCTATTCCTCGAGGGAATTCCCTAGCCCTCTGATCACATTCCTCACCTTTCACAGAAATCCTTTAACTTCAGCAAGAGGAGTCATTTCCTGGAACCAGCCTGGTAGTTGAATCTGTTCCTCGGGAGATCTAAGAGTCTGAAGGATGACACTATATACTCTACCCTTCTCTGAGATTAAATCCAGCCTGCATGACATTTGTGGCCAGCAGTTTCCTACTTAGCATTATTGGCCATATTGGGGAAAATATTCACTATATGTAGCAATGTGGGGCTTTGGAAAGCATCAGCGTAAAATTGTCTTCCACAAATGCAGCCCCAAAAGCTGCCCCAATATAGCTATCCTGCAATGGAGTGAAGTGCTTACCTGGCCATGCTAGCAGCTTGATTTTAAGAAAGAGTGGAGAGTGCAACTGAATACATCAGTTAAAAATGGAGGCTATAATGAGATAAGAAATCAGGATGCAGTGATCAGCACTTCTGTCCTGCAGCACGGAACACTGCCAGCTTGAATTCAGTGATACCTTAATCGATGAAAGAGTGAGAATCTAGAATATCAAATCCACATGAACTGTGAATATATTTGATGTCCTCAACCGTAGGGGAAGCAGGTGGGAATGTGAAAACAGAATTACTTGTAGCATCTAAACTGAATGTGCTTCAAATACCACTTAGCATCTAGTCTAGACAAAGACTGGCATGTTTAAAATGGTCTTATCTGCCTGTGGTTAACCACAGTTGTTAATTGTGGGTTTTCCCAGTGCACATCCATTTGCAGAATTGCTGGAAGTTGCTTTTGTAAAAGGAGCGGTTTGAAGAAAGAAAACTTGTCAAGGAAAATAATGATCGACAGTCACTGATATTTCTAAATACTCAGCTTTCACATCAGAAGGAGTGAGGATTCTTTGTTGCTCTCCCATTCTTGTCTAAGGAATAAGGAATAAGTACTGAGAGGAAGAAAATGATTTCTTTGGAGACTGCCGTTGTTTTTAAACTATGACTTCCTGGGAAGAGGAAGCATGTGAAATGAGAAAATTGAGCAAGAGTATAGTGAAGTGGAAGCCTGCAGAAGAAAAGAGACAGAGGCAAAAGTAAGACAGGATCCTGGCAAACTGCAGGCACCTGAACTGCTTTAAAAAGAGGAGGAAAACAAACAAACACAAACCCATATATATATATATAAAACAGAAATAAAAGCAACAACAACAACAAAAAACCACCAACAAATCAAATCTTCCCTTCTGCTGCCCCTTGTAATTTTCCAGAAATCTTCTATAATTTTCCCTGGAGTCTTATGCTGACAGCTGGCAGATGCTGAAGGAGACAGGGTCCCCAGAATGTGTGATGGCAAGGTCACAGCTGGAATGCCTATGAAGATACTGATGCAGTGACTCAAGGGGAGCTTTTGCTGCCACATAGTGGCAGAAGGAAAAGGTGCCATATGACAGATGCTATGTAGCCCTTGTACAAAAAATGATATCTTTGTACATTTGTTAGTGTTGTTCTCCGGTAACTAGCGTGATGGTGCCAGGAGATTAAAGTCAAGATGCAAGGGGAGAACCTTAACCAATATAGTTCCTGTATACTTTAGAGTACAAGTTACTCCTTCCAAATCACATGGTGTTTTCATACGCCATAAGTTTATCAACAAGTGCTACTAAGAAACTGCTTAAAATCTTGTATTGCAGAGTTAGTGTATAAATGGAAATTCTCATTGCTGTGGTTTTTATAGTAAACCCTTGTTCTTAATTGAATACTACAGTAAATAATTCTTTAAACGTGGGGAAGAAAATTAAAAGGAAATAACTCCACATGGAGTTCTTTGAGCCATTTGAAATTACTGTTCCTACTTTATGTTTTGCAAATATATAATGCATTGTGCCATGGGTTAGAATAGGAACGCCTGCATAATTGTGATGCTCTCTGCTTAATTTCTTGTCACTCAAAACTTTGCAAAATACAGTACGCTTCAGAGCACTTCTGTCAATAAGGAAAACAACAATTAGTTGGATTAAAAAAAAAAAGCCATTTTTATTTTTCTCCAAAATTACACATACACCAAATTTTGTAGGAGGATAGGATGCAGGAAGTTGAAATGATCCTTGAAATGATTTAAATTATAACTTCTGTTAGTAGAGCTACAGTAGAGATAAATACTTCAATCTTTTCCCCTCCTTGTAAACTGTTGTAATCTATAAGCGCTGTAATTTGAGAGTACATTCATACTGATGTCAACCTTAGAGTGCTGCAGAGAGAATGCTGTCCTGGACAGAAAACACAGGATGTGCAGAAGACTTATTTGGTTTTCACAGAGCTTGTAGTAAGACAGAAGCAAATGAGCAGTTGAGCACTGCAGCAACTCCTTCTCATCCTAGGGTAGAGAGGAAGAGGATCCTTGAAGGCCAGATGAACTCTTTAAGAACTAAGAGAAACATCCTATATGTCATGATAAACAGCTGTAAGACTCACAGACCCCTGGGGAGAAACAGAAGGACCTGTGAGGTTAATGGAAGTAGGAGATTATGCTATCATAGAGTAGTAAAAAGTGAAAGAAATTTAATGACACATGAAATGTTCTGTTCAGAGTTGCAAGCATGAGGCAAACAATAGATAAGACTTTAAAGCACAGGACTGAGTATAAGCTGATTTGGGCCTATTTCATGCTTTTATCAGTATGTGTGTCTTTGGTCCTCTGCCTCATCTTTCCACCTATATAATGAAGCTAGTGGCTTACATATTTTGAAAGGCTTTTCACAGAGGCAAACACACTTCTCTTGGAGTGTGGCTGAGATGCTGTCACAAGAAGGGTCATAGATATATGATATCTTTTGTAGGCTGCTGCTCTCCCAAGAAGTGGAAGGCATGCTTACTCTCGAGCAGCTAAGTTGCTTCTCATGGATCTTCATCCTCATTAGCAGGCAACATCTGTTTCTTCTTGTAATTAGCTCACAGTTCAGTAGGTAGCTCCAGTCTCTTTTACACCTGGACTACAATCAGCATGGAAATCACAGAAGCACATGTCCCTCCCTTCCCCCCTGCATTTTAAAGCAGTCTGAGTTACACACATTGTTAAACACCTAATAGACATCAAGCTCTGTGAGAGTGCTCCAGCACGTACAAAAGAAAAAAAAAGTTTATTTCCCTATTTTGTTGGGCTTCAGTTCCAGAGTGCTTTGGCTCCTCTGGCTTCTGTATTAGCCTCGACCCACCAGTCAAGAATTGGGCTGTAAAGAACTGTTTCCAGCCACCTGCACAATGGCAAGGGGAAGTGAAGCAAGGGCTTCTGGAGGGGGGAGCATGCACCAGCTGGCCCTGCTCCTGAGGCATTATAACTGGATTCTTTGGGGTAGAAGTGTGTGAGGTCTCAGGTCATTTCCTGCCAGGTTTGCTCTGAAAGGGAGGGGGATATGTAATTGCACTGTCTCCCTGTACCATTAGTGTCAAGACTCATTAGGAACCCAATCCACTCAGTGGTCGTAGGCATACAAAAGAAAGAACTAGCCAAAGTCTGCAGACTGCAGAGCAGGAGTTGGTGGAGGAAGCAATTGTAAAATTCCCGTCTGGGTAATTAGAGTCAGCAGGGAATCAGATTGGCTACGGCAGGGCTTTCATTTTTCCTCTTGCTGTTTTAACAGGATTGGCAGGTGCTGCTTTATTCCAGGGGTGAGGTGATGTGCCTGTGTCATAATTCACAATGAGAAATGATCATCAATTTGCTGCCATGCTCCTGGGGTGAGCTGAGCAGACAAACTGTGATTACTGTTGTTATTAGTACCTTGTTAGCATGGAGCAGAAAAATTGTTGTGGCAGTTTTCTCTGAAAGAGTTAGGATCTGCACACAGAAAAGCATGTTCTTGGAAGCTTTGTTAGATTTAGAAAGTTTGGGATTACTGACTCTTTCACGCTTCCTATGCTAGGATCTATTTCTTAGCAGTCAGAAAGTTGTGTCTTGAAAAAGTGATCTTTAAAAATTGTCAGCATATTGTAATCCTTTATGACCAGGACCGTTTTACTGAGCTATAATAGAGTAAACAAAAGTGGACTTCCTTATTCTGAATACTCTGCTTACTATTTAGCTGTTTTCTTAGTGAGAGATGGAGAAGATATTGGCAAGCCATTCTGTCTGTAAACAAAGATGCAATTCAAGTCCTGGATCAAGATGTGAAATGAACAGAGGTTCACATTGACTTCCAGGATTCTGGCTCAGATTGGCATCTTGCACACTCTAATAGTCAGTAGATACAAAAGTTAAAAGGTGCAGCAGTAAGCAAGTGATGTGCTGAGACAACACTGCTCTGGGAAGAAAACTCTTCGTTCCTAACTACAAGTCTTATAGTGAGGACCTTCATCACATATTGGCCACATTTACCAACAAAAATAAGACTCTCATAGCTGCTTTGCTTAGCTGAATTTCACATCTGAAAGTCAGATTTTGTTCTTTCCATCTCCATCCATCAACAGCCAAATTAAAAATTAAGGACAAATTTGTTGATGATGCATACGTCATCATAAAAGCAGCAGACTGCTTCTTTTCTCTGCGACTGTATGGTCCTGGTGCTAAACTTTTCTTTAAAGGATGCAAGATTTATTTCCTATCTCTGGCCAAAAGGAGTCCTATTGTGAGCAGTAGACTACTTTCCCGAGGAAAACATACAGGACTCCAAAAGGAGGAAATAAATGCTATGCTGTTTTCTAGGCACTATTTGGTGAAGTGTTGGATAGGAATCAATATTTCTGTCTGGGAAAATATACCAACATTGCAAAAAATGGTTTTTTTGTTCTCTCTGAAGCAAATTTGAGACCTGTCAAGGTTTATTTTATGAAAAATATGAAAGAGAAATGAAATGAGTCCAGTGGAGGGCCACAAAGATAAAAAAGACCTGGAGCATCTCCTGTATGAGGAAAAGGCTGAGTAACCTGTGTCTGTTCAGCCTGAGGAAAAGAAGACTGAGGAGGGATCTGATGAGCATTTGTAAATATCTAAAGGGATGTGGGATGCAAATGGATGAGACCAGGTTCTTCTCAGTGGTGGATAACGATAGGACAAGGAGTGATAACCTAAAACTGAAGATAGGAAGTTCTGTACTAACATGTGGAAAAAGTTCATTACTGTAAGGGTGATGAAGCACTGGAATAGGCTGCCCAGAGAGTCTGTGGAGTCTCCTATTGAGATATTCCAAGACTCTCCTGGAAGCCTACCTGTGTGACCTATTGTAGGGTACCTGCTTTATCAGGGGGGTTGGACTGGGAAATCTCTTGAGATCCCTTCCAACCCCTGCAGTTATATGATTCTGTGAAACTATTATCCTGAAATGCTAGTGTATGGACCCTTATTTGAGGTGTGGGTAATCCTGTTGTGACATGGTAATTCCAAAAGTAAGGTAGAACTGTGTCTTACTGAAGGCTTAATAAAGTAAATATATACACATGAATTTTTTTAGCTTTGATAGTTCAGTATTTTTCCACCAAAAGAGCAGTTTAACCTAAATGGAAAAAAAAAAAATAATAAAAAAATAGAGGATTCTCACCAAGCTCTATTCTAGAGACTACAGTTATATTTGAAGAATCTTACTTGGAACACAAACAATTTGATGTGTGTTTTCCTCAAGGCCTTTTCTTCGAGGCTGCTTCTTCTTGGCATGTTGGGTCTCTGGCAGAATAAGAAATTAAGACATGAAATCCAGCCCTTCCCTCAACTCTGGGTTCCTGCCGGGAATAAGTCAAACTCAGATCTGCAAGCTTAGGTCTTTAAAGCATTCTAGATTAAATTATGTCAAAAGAAGCTTTGCTACTTGCTGTTTTTGTTGTTGTTTGTTTGTTCTTATATCTAACTGCCTCTCTCAAGACAGAAATTGCTCCTCCGTACAGAAGTACATATTATTTCAGACTACTTTTCAAGGACCATCTGGATCATGCATGGTAACTTGGAGTTTGAGCCCATCGTATAAAGGAAAAAATCCATACTTGCTTCTCCCTTATACTCTCTCACTTTATTGAAATTTTCTTCTGTCAAAACAAGGGTGACCCTCTCCCTTTCTACCCCTCACCCATCCTTGGTGAGTCCCCTGTCTAGATGGCTTTAAATCTGATTTGAGATTTGAGACTTACTTGGATTGACTCATTAGTGGGGCTCTGTTCTGGCAAGCTCACTAATGTGTGGCAGTGGTGCATAGCACTGTGACAATATTACACTGAAAATGAGAAATCTAATAAAATTAGCATTTTATGCATTCAGACAGTGACTGGGTGTTTGCATGGTCTGCAGACCCTTGATATGAATCATAGGAGGGAGACAAATGACTGGTCAGTAACACAGCACCCAAACTAAGAGATTAGATTGCAGTGGTGCACAGAAGTGACAATAGCTTGGTTGTGGTGAGTAGAAACATCTCTATTCCATCAACTGGCTTTGTCTTAAAGGCATTCCCACATATCACAGCAGATTCATTGTTTTCCCTAAGGCTGGAAGAGAGCAGACCTGTGTCCTGGAAGTTAATATCTTGCAAGTTAGTCCTGCACCACCCTACTGGTGGCGATGCGAGTAAGTAACGGTTGCTGTTCTGGAGAAGGTGGCTGCAGACATCCAAGTTGTTTCTATTTCACACTGGCTTGCAGTGCAAGATACGCTTGTTAATGTGTGTGACTATCAGACTGCTCTGTTCTAAAATTAAATCCACAAGATTAGTTGCCTGGACAAATTCCAGTCACACTTTTCCCTCTCAAAGGCGTTGTTTTTACTCTAGGTTTAAATAGAGGAAAGAGTAAGCCAATAACTGCAGCCTTTCTTGGTTGTATACAGAGTGAAAAATCTACTCGTTTCCTTGGGTTCATTTAGCAGAAAAAAAGCAGACCCCATGCTGGCTGCATGGTTTTCTCCTGCCCTACCACTCAGCTACATCTTTTGTGGCCTTTTGAGTGTGGCAAGAACACAACTGAGAAGTTGCAAAGCGATACATCATGGCTGGGAGTAACTGCCAAGTGCTGTCCTAGCCTGCCACCCAGCGCTGGTTTCTGGCACTCAGGGCTACTAGCATGCTCCGCCATTGCAGTTGGTATCTGGTGTCCTGGGCTGGTTCTTCCTGGATCGTGTTGCATAGCTCTTCTTGAGTTACGGGATGAGATATTCAGGCCTTGTTAGAAATTAGCCATGTTATAAAACGGGCTGCCTTTGGAGAAGTACAGGTCAACTTCTTTTTTGTTGAGTACCATGGGCTTGAAAAGTAGGAAAATTGCTCTTGGGTATTTTGCACTCAGCAGGTGGTGATCTATCCTAGCTACTGAATCTAATGAAGTGTAAGCAAGAAGAGAAAGCTATCACTTCTGAACTTGGGCAGCCTAAGTGTGATCAGAGCTGCATGGTCTCAGCAATGGTGAGACCACAAAGATGCTGAAGTTGGCAATAGTTATCAATCAGGGATTAGAGTTTCATCTTTATAAACCAGCTAACAGAGATAGACAGAGGTGACAAATCCCAAACATATCACAAAACTGCTTAAACTCCAGAAGGAGTTTTTTCTTGAGAAGACAAGAATATTGAACAATGCTGTGGATCTAGGCTATTCTAGGGAAAACAAATGTGGTGCAGATGACAGTTATCATTCACATGATTCATCATTTCTTGATTCCAAACAAAAACAAAAACAACAACAGAACAATCCTCTTATTACAAAGCTAAAAGTGCTGATGGGGAAAAGGATGTCATTTTGTAAAATTATTTCACAGAAAATCTGGAGTGGATAATTTAGGGAATAGTTTTTGTTTTTTCATTTTATTTCTTAGTTTTAATAAAAGGTTTCTGTCATTTAACCATCAGATAAAAAGTAATAGTAGAAGAGTATTACTGAAAAAAAAAGAAATTAAAAACAATTGAGAATTGTAGGCGTGACCAGTAGCTTTAATTGGGTAAACTACAAAAAAACTGGAGTAGTCTTAGAAACTGCTGTTCGACTTAATAGTCCATTGTCATTTGAAATGGCATGGACTAAAGCTGCCACACAAGTGTTTTATCAGCTAAAGAATTTCATAGAGCAGCAGCCTTTGTGACTGTGGCCTGACACTCAGCTTTGACAATGCTGCCTGGATTTATCTAGGTGACCAGATATATTGAGCTTTGGCTCTGCACTGTGTGCGGGGTTGGTGAGTGGTCATTTCTCTTAAAGAAGCGAGATACATTTTGTTGCCACTGAAAAGAAGAGAGGAGAAGAAAGAATAGGATGAGATGGCCTTATTTAAAGTGTGTGAGGTGTAGAGAACAGACATACAGGAAAGGGTGAGTATAGAGGAAGATCAAGAAAAACAAACGTGTATTTACTCTAAAAAGTGCTTAAATGTCATTAATAGATATTATAAACCTTTAAATGCTGTATTATTCAAATATTGTATTAAGTAGAAGAAAAAAAAGCCTAGTACTAATTTGCATTTTGTTATTTATTCTGAGTGAAAAAGAAGAAAATTTTCAGTGAGGTGTCTTAGCAAATTTTGTATAACAGTAACAATTTATATATGAGAAGAAAATACTTAAAAAATGAATAAAATGAATAGAAAGACAATTCAGAGCAGCATTAGCACTTCATCTTCATGTAATGATATAGGCAAAGCCCAAATTTTAATGCTTCGTGGTGAATTATGGGACATGGTAGGGCTTGCAAGACTGTAGAAATAAAGTGATCAGTTACAATGTCCCATTAGGAAAAGATGATGTAATGAATTCTTTCATGGCCTAGCAATGACACATTTCATTCACTGGGATATTTACCCTCTGGGAAAAATCATCATCTTTTTCATAATATGAAACCATCTCCTTAGATACATTTACAGGGGAATCTCATTAAAAGTCATTGCTGAACATTTTTTGTTTGTTTGTTTTTGTCAAGAATTGTAAAGACAGTGAGTCTCATGGATAAGGATGCTAGACTGGAAGCCAGAATACCCGGGCTAAATTCCTGATTCCACAATGACCTTGTGACATGCTGGCTGGGCATCCTCAGCTGCTGGGACTCTTCTTGATTTATTCCATCTGATTCCATCTGTTAGAGGTCACCTGGCATAGTAAAGGCATACTTATTGATGCTGCTTATGACAACACAGATCATTCAGGGTGAAACAATTCTGAACTACTTAGCCTCTCTAACAGCAACATAATCTTCATTAGATGTGATGCCTGGCTGGGGAGAAGTTAGAGTGGTACCAGATACTGTTAGGAGAGATGTCCAGATTCTGAAGACATTGACTCCTTGAGGAAGGAGTTTTATCCAGGGGAAGAAAGGCACAAGATCCACCCATAATCTAAGTTAACATTTCTGGATATTCCAGGAACACTATCAGTACTGTTGCTTTCTTTTGGCTATGTGCCAAAAGATTCAAGATTGGTTGAGATGTTATAAAGAGGATTGGTCTGCTTGGGTCAGCACTGGAGCTACTATGTGTGAAATATGTACTATATAGTGGCTTGGCCAACTCTCATATTTTTCTAGACTAAGGAAGAGAATGATTAAAAAAAAAAAAAAGAAGGCTGGAAAATTCTTAAAAAGCTCACCTGTAAACGCAGAAACAAAAAAGAAAAAAAAAATCCAACAAAAAAACCCCAACAACGTACAGATCATTGCAGAATAGACCTTGCAATTTATCACACTGGCAATCTGTCATCTGTAAAAGGTATCTGCTAGTATATCTCCACAGGCCTCTAAATATTCAAGATTTAGCAGTCATGAAAAATACAGTCTTTATGCAAAGAAAAGGTAACAGTTTATATGTAAATGTTATGAGCTGTTGCTTTAGTTATCTTAGGGTTTTTTTTTGTTTGTTTGTTTGTTTCTTTTAATAGATCAAACCATGGCCTTCAGTCCTACTTAAAGATAATAAAATAAAAAAATCAGTTTCTCTCAAGAGATCCAAAAAGCTGCATATGTTTTCCCAGCTGATTGATGCTTTTCCATTTATTTTTGAATGTAATTTTCCCCAGGTAAGGAATCATTCTCTTGAATGTCAAGGAGGAAATATTTCCCAAATCACAGGCTTGGATTGGCTGGCTGAAGCCTAATGAGCCTAGCTCTGGTGAGAGGGGTAAGCTGGGGAAGCAGAGAACTGAGTGATCCATCACGTTGGTTTTCTAGCCATTGCTAAAAAGCTGTTTTCTAATGCCAGCCTGCCAAATCTCCTGGCCACAATCAAATTACTTCCTCCGCATGCCCGCACATCCACACCCTCACCCTTTAGATCTATCACCAACAGAATAGTTATTAAACAAAAACTCAGCCCAGGGAATTATTAATCGCCAGGCTTCATTTCTTTATCAAATGTTGTGGCCCAGAGGGAGAGCTTTTTAAGCTTTCAGAAAGACCATTGCACATTAATCACTTGAGGGAAGAGAGATAAAGGCTTGGCATTTGCAATACTTGTCAGATCAGAAATAGGAGAAACAGATCAAAAGAGATGTTCATGACTTGGAGACTACAGGGTTTCACTTTCCTTCTTCTTCTTTGTGACCTCCTTTTCTTATTGCTTATTTTGGGGTTTTGGTTTTCTTCTTTTGGTCTTGTCCCATAACTTACACTGACTGTCACTATAATTCTGGTCCAACACACAGAGAAAGAGAAAAGCCACAAGTTATGGATGCTGCTTTCTGTGTACCCTATAACAAAACAGTGGTCACTGCTTTTGAATGCCTATCTGTTGTAGCACTGCACTTATCCAGGAGCAGGGTGAGCCCTAGACTCCAAGACATCACTGGAGAGTGGTCCTCAAAAGCATGCCTGATTTCATGAAAGTTTAGTGTTGGGGTCACTGTTGTATGTAACAAATACATACACACACACACATATACTCTCCTTTTAAAATGATTGAAATTACAGCAGCTCCTGGTCATATATATGGCAGATTAAGCCAATATTGTAGACTGCCTGTTGCTGGAAGCATTTGCCCTGTGATTAGTTAGAGCATTAATTAACATTGACCTCATTCACTCTAATCCTGAGACCTTTAGCTCCTGTAGTATGTGATGAGGCTGTTACTCCCGGGAGGATACACTGCGAGGAGTGTAATATAGGTTGCTGTTCACTTGGCATGTGCTCTCTAATGAAAGGATGGTCTAACAGCTGAAGCAAGTAGCCTTCACTTGTAACACTGTAATGGTTCAACACTGCACTTTGCAATCCAGATTCCTGCTTGATCATTTGAAGACAGTCTTCAAATTACTGCTATTGAGAGGTGGCTTTGCTAGAACCTACCATTCCCACTTGCACGTTACCTTTTCTGCAACAGAAAAGTAACTGACTTCTTACTTTAGCTTAAAGTAATCAACTTGCTATCCACTTCCAACATGACCTGGAGCAAATTATCAAAACAACCTGCTTCTTCAGAATAATATATATTAAGTGTACATTTAAATATAACAAGGGATATGAGTGAATTAAATCTGAGAGTACAAGTGGGAAAAATCAACTTAGAGATTTTGTTTATAAATATCAGCATCTCCTTGCAAAATATATCACCTTCAGTTTCTTGTAGTCATTTATCCTAGAGTTGCAGGTACCTAGGACCTCCTTGTCTCATAGGAACACTTGAAGGGAAAAAAAGTCTTTAATTCTGTGGTGTATACATGAGGTTGCAGTGAGGATCCCAAGCTCATCGGGCTGTGTGTTAACATGCATTTATACTGCGGCTGGCACACAGCCTAGTTTCGTACAGCCTTGCTGTTAGCCAGGGCCTCTAGGCTCTACTCTGATATAAATATTCAGGAAGAAGAATAGGGCTGCTTGTGGCCCTTGAGGGCAGCTAATGTGGCTGGTATGCAGTATGCTTTTCAAACCTTCATCTCTTATTTTTCCAAGCATCCAGTAAGAGAGAAGAAACAAAACTACGTTTTCTGCACAGAGACAGAAGGAATGAGAAAAGGAATGGATCACATCAAATGAATTCTGAGAGTGCCACAAAACACTTGTTGCATGTTGTCCCGACACTGCAATATGATATTTGCATTGTGATGTTGTATCAATATGTGAGACGATCTGTCTTCTTGAGAGTCTCGTGTCTGGCAAGGCAGTTCCTAACTCAGAGTCTCACTTCTTTTAAAGCGATTCTGTCTGTACATGTGTAAACAGCAGCCAACACTTTGGGATCTCCAGAGCAATCTGTGAAGGCACTGAAAAACCTGAATGACCTACAATTCCACAGGCAAACAATTTAAATTATTAGTTGTATTCCCAAATATATCATCATACACCAAAGAGCATATCAGTACACCACTGTGAGTAACTATCAGGCAGTCTTCCTGATGAACAGCATGACAGAAGAGTGTATGGGCTACAAATAATAGTTTGTCTGGTTTGCCTGTCAAGAAAATCCTGAAACATCCATATTTTTGGGTAGGATTTGCTCAGCAGCAACTGTCTGTGTGCTTATTGTGAACTGAACCCGGTACTAAAGGAATTGATTCTGTTTCATTTAAAGGGCTATCTTCAAATGATACTTTCTTTATTTTTTAGAGGAGAGTAGAGCAGGTACTAAAGAAAATGTATTATAATTTTTCCCCCCAATTTGTAATCTTGTGAGAAAGAACATGGAGATGTTAGAATCTTCTAACTCCTGAATTACACTCATACAAACTGTTTTTGCTGTGATTGTCAGAAATATTGCATCTAGAAAATCTCAAATTAGTGGGATTTGGGATTCTGCATTAAGACATGGATTATTAGGGATAAAATTCTGCATGGTGATTAGCACATTTTCTTTTGTTCCATCAGTACTGGTTTCGCACCCTTAAGTGAGGAGCTGTAAGCAAATTTCCTCATGGTATGGGGTCAGGGCCCACATGAAATGCCTTGGAAAACATCTTGGAGAACTAATAGATCCCAGGAAGCTATGGAGCTCAAACATGTATTTGATTGTTTTAATTAACAATGTTTTTGCTACTTTCAGCTCTGTGCTAGGCTGTTCAATGCTTGCACTCACAGGGTTTCTCTAACAATAGATTCCTTGGGCTAGGTGCTTCATGTGCATCAGGTTACCTCAGGTCAGCTGCTCAACCACAGCTGTTCTCAGGCAACATCTTGTTCCTTTGTGGTTCAGCTCAGGTAATTTACTCTTTTTTCAGAGTAGAGTATGTGACCTCAAATGACAATACAATTACTAGATGATAAGATCTTGCAGATGGGCAGTTACTTCAGAATAGCTGGAGCACAGTAACATACGTTATGTGGCTCTAGCACAGGCTCAGCAGTGCTCATCACAATATTGAGATCTGCACTTTCTAAGTGAGGATGTGGTCTGGGCCTGTGAGGCAGAGTCAGAAGGTAGGTGGCTGGTGATATGTATTAGGGAAGCCTTGAGGCTGGACAAGACAATTTGCTTCTAAAGCATTTATTAGATTTCACTTATGGGCACTGAAGCAAGATTTTATCACTTCCTGCACCACACGCTTAAAGTTGGGGCTGAAATATCATTATACAAGATTGGCTGCAGATTTAGAAGAACATTCCTAGTATCTACAAATGTCTATCTGCCTTATATTAGTCATTTCCTGGTAAAATCAGCCTTAAATTATTGTTAAAAGCAGGAGTGTATCAGGATTTTTTTGTTTCCAGGGCTTTGGTTTCAGTGTATGTGACTGCAATCCAGACAAAATCATTAATCTCAGTGATTGCTATTGTTGTCATTGTCAGTCACTTCACTGACTATATTTTCCCCTCAGAAGATCTATGTTTTTACTTATACATATATATGCACACACTTTATATATATGTATTAATATATAAAAAAATCATATGTAAAAATATGGTATGTAATAAGTATATACATTTACTCTAAAGCATGAGTTGCTTCACACTGGGAAACATACTTAAATACACTTCTATACATATAGATACTACTATGACACAAAGGCAATGTTAATTTTGTCAGAAATAGCAACAGTTCTTGGTGTTCGTACCTTCTGCCCCTGCCTGTTACTTGTGTTATGGTAACTCACAGCAGCCTGAATTGAGATAGTGCTGCAGAAACATTCAGCCAAACAGTCTGACAGAAGACAGACAGGAAGGTGAAAAAGAGTCATAAACAACCCTCCCTGGGACAGTATATGCACTGCTGGAGCCATAGAATAGTGATGGTACTGTGGTACACACAGCTTTTTGTACTTATTTGGTGGGGCTACCCCAGAGCAACATCAGGTGGTTTTTTTCCTATTTGTTTCATTATCACTTTCTGCAGTTGTTACCACTGATTTATTGTCAGCAACAGTAAGGCTCTGTGTAAAGGCAACACTCTACATTACATTAGCTGTGAACAAAGTAAAATGATGCTATGCACATGCCACAGGGCATTCACAGAATCATAGGGAGTGCTTCGATCAGTGGGGTCTGCTCAGCCTAACCTCCCCTGCATGCCTTGCCTGTTACTGAGGAATGAGAGAGATTCCCAGATCCCTGTGTTTAAGCTATCCCATTGTCCCACCATTCCTGTTGCTAGAAAGTGATACTTGTGTTTAACTGCTCCTTGCTTCAAGTTGAGCTTTTACTGCTTTGTCCCACCTACCCTTTTTTCATCTTTTAACTGCTTTTATCTATTGCCTTGAGTCACATCAGTTCATTTTTCTGTTTTCTGAATGACTTCATTTTTCCCTAAGCCCATATTTTCTAGCTCTCTACTTCTTCATCCCACCCTACTTTTGAACTCTTCCATTTGGACCATAATCTTCTTGACTTCTTAATAATACAGCCTGCTTGCAAGCTGAGACTGACAGGGGACTGGGAATTCTATGTCAGAGAAATTGCTGATAGCAGACTTTTGCTAAATGTGGAAGAAAAGGGAAGGAATAAAAAGTTGGAGAAAGCTATCAGAGAAAGTTCCACATTTCAGGGTAAGTTGCTGATATGAGGTCAGAGAAATTAGCATTGAGAAATGCAAAACAATACATTTTGGAAAGAACTACTTAAACAATACCCGTTGTGTACATACACACCTGCAGGGATCATGTTTTACTCAGCTGCAACCTCTTTTAGAAGAAAAAGGTTTCAATGAAGAGATTACCACAGTGTGCAAAGGTGGTAAAACCAGACTGTATGAGAGAGAAGAAGAATACAGAACTAATTAAAGCAGGATTATGTCAACTGGTGTTATAGCTCCGACTAAGCAACTGTTTGGGTTCCTTCATTTCTAAATGGCCATTGCAAAAAGCAAGCCAGACAAGAGCCTAGGAAAATTGACACAGCATGAAGGAAAGAGAGTCTGTGCCAGATGAAGTTAAAAAAGAATATGATGACTTAATTTGAAAAGTGCAAAGTAATAGAGAAGAGACAAGAGATAATGAATTCCATTCCATTCCATGGCCTAAATGCAAGTCAGCTCTTCATGAAATAATAAGGCACAAATTTAATGTGTATCAAAAGAAATTTTGTTCTGAGTGCAACGTAAAGGCCAGGTACCTTGGCCTGACTTTTGCATGCCTGGCAGAATTCAGTGCAAGACAGAAGTACAGCAGCAGTTCTGAGCTACTTCTGTTCCTCTCTGATAAGAGGACCATTGCCCTGTGTCCAGTGCCAAGTCAGCTGCTGTGGGACAGTAGGGTGCAGACCAAAAGGGTCACCTGGGTGACCAGTATTCCTGCACATCTCAGAACTGAGCCCTCGCTGACCACTTCAGTACTGCCATTACAAAACTACTTCATTTGTCACTAACTCTGCTGCAGGTAATCCTGCTTTGCACCATCACTTCTTGTCAGATTCACAGTATGCTTCCCTAGCCTTAGGTTTCTAGCACTGTCAAATGTGTCTGAGCTAGGAGTTGCCAACCTTAGTTGAGTAAACAGATCTTTCAAGGGAAGTGCTTTTTCATGCTGTGTTTTGTATAGACGGAAAAACAGCATTTTCACTTTTTGTTATTGCCTGAACAAAGTAAGAACAAGTATTGCTGAAGATCACAATGCCTGATATATCTTGAGAATACATTATTCATCAAGAGCAAAGCAGAGCTAGAAGGGAGAAAAAATTCTTACCATATATTTTTTATTTATTTCATGACTTAGCAAAAGTGCCTCCCTATGAGATAATCTCTAAGGCTCTGAGGGGCCATTATCTCTAGTTAACTTGATTAAGCTAAGATGGCTTGTATCCAAAATGTGTCAGCTGCTCTGAGAGAAACTGAGGTCAGGGAAATGAACTTTGGATTATAGCACTTCAAAGAAGAGAATTAAAATTGAGAAGCATTTTTTGGACCTCCTTGACGTGTCTCCATTTGCATTTATACTACTGTAATAATTTGGTGGTTGTTTGAAGCTCATTTTCTAACACACACTTCTTTCTATCAGGTTGGAAGCATCTCTCTAAAGCTACCTCGTTGGTCTTTGTCTCTTTGGTTTAAATTGAACCCAGAAAAGGATTCTCTTAATTAGCTCTCCTGATTGAAAGAGATCTAGGAGCATTCCAAGACTGTTGAAAGAGAGCAGTTGGCAGGAAATTAACTCCCTAAGTTCTGGTTTTCCAGCCGCTTATGATATCCTGCAAGAATTCAGTGTTAATTGATTCACAAACAGAAGGGATAGCATAGCACCGTCTGGCAGTGGAAGCAGGCACTGGTCCTTCCTTCTAAATCCTGGAGGTCTCTCTGGAGAAAGAAACAAAACCTTTATTATCATGTCATAGCTGATCCTGTCACCATGACCTTATCTGTACAATGAAGTAATCGGGCAGTAAGCAAAAGTGTGAATTAAAACTACATTATCAAAGCTGGACCAGAGCATGCAATGAAAAGAGGGCTGCTACTTTACACAAAAGCATAAGCTAGACGTTAAGTAGAGGAGTCAGTGAAAAATAGGTTTTAAGGATTGCATTTACAGTCATGTAGGTAATTTCCCCATATGGAGCCCTGTCACTGTTGATGGGTGGGAAAGGGCAGCTGGGGGAATTTCTGCAGGGAAACTCTCATGGCGATTGGGAGAGTAGCCTGGCTAGGAGTCTGGATAGCTTTGTAAACGTGGCAAGGCACCACTTGGAGGAATAAAGTGAGAAGATATGTTACTTAACTAAGTTTTCTGCTTGGAGCATAAGGCTATGTTATTCAGCCCAAGGAAAGCAGGTGAGATGCAGAACAAGGAACGCTGAGTTTCTTTGCCAAGAAAGTTGAAGACACTTGATAAAACTGAATACCATGGTGGCACAGGGAAGAAAGAGAGTTACTCAAGGAGAATACCAGATATCTGAAGAACAGTTAGCATTCAGTTTATTGTAACTGCTAGGAAGTTGGTAAGAGACTACTATAGAGCCCTATTTAATTCCTTGGTAAGAGAAAAGAGAGAAAAAAAATACAACTATGTATTGCCAGAAACACAACTAAGGCTTAAAACTACATGTCATAGTGCTAACAGGATTTCTGAGGGGAAAAAAAACAACAACAAAAACCATGTTATTTTAAATGATCATCCTCCAGGAACTTAGGTTCAGCTAGAAAATTAAAAGCACTTATAGGAAAAGCATTTGAAGGAAAAACAGAAAAAGACAAATACTAGAGAACGAATAGAGTTCTGGCCTTAATAGACAGTGGGACTATTGAAATAAATGAGATATAGAGTAAGGTTATAAAGAGGACAGGGCAATAACAATAACTGAGGGCAAGCAATAAAACAATGCTGGCACCAAAATTTGATTTTACATCTGCACATAGCAGGTACAAAAGGGGTGAGTCTGTATTTCTATAGCAGTAGATAAAATACCTTTCAGAATGGTATAACGGAGTTTCTGCTTATAAAATTCAATTTTGAAGTGATTTTGAAATCACTTTAATTGAAGTTATTGAGCTTTCAAAGTATTTCCAAATAAAGTACGCGCTGCTTTTAACATGGTTCAGCCAGTCCAGCTCCAAAAATCTCTGTATGCTTTGTAACACAGCCCTCATAACTATTTACAATTAAGTGAGATGATTTCTCAGGACTCACAAATCAAACTGCAGCAGCAGAACCGGGACCATGACAGAGGAATTAGAAATCTCAGCACTCCCTATTTTTGCCACTACACCAAACTCCTGCTTCCACACTTGAGCACTGTACAGCCTTCATTAGGAAAAACCACCTTAAACAAACAGATGAAGTGCGCATAATATTTTTACTCCTCAAAATCTGGAATACTATGTACCATTAACACTGAGTCACTGAAATTGCTTCAAAATGAAGTATTACAGTGTATTGTGCCAATGCCTAGAAGGTCTTTGTATTAAGGTTTCAAAAAGAGAAACCAAACCAAAACTCCAAACCTGAAATTTTTAGTCTAAGCATCACATTTCAGTCCTAATGCATGGGAAATATCAAAGCATTATGAGCTATCATGTCCACACAGAGAGGCAGATGAAAGTCTAAAGTCAAAAAGATCAGTCTGCAAATAAGATACACATTTAACTGAAGATAATTAACCACTGGAACAGATGGCATAGGGATGGGGTAAATTAATCGCCTAGAATCTTTAAATCAAGATTCTATGTCCCTCTTTCTAAAAGAGATGGCATGGTTCAGCTATAAATTATTGGGCTTGATGGTGGTATCACTGGGTGATACGCTCTGGACTGTGTCATATGCAGGAGGTCAGAGTTGATGAGCATAATGATCCATCCATCCAGACCTTGCTATCCATGAATCCATTAGGTTAGCTTGAGAAGTTTTATATTTTAACAAAGCAGTTACAGACTGTTAGTTTCACAGTGTGTAGCTTTAGAAGTTTCTAAATACTCTTTCAGTCTATGTTGTAAGGGGTCTGAATTAATCTTGTTAATACTGTTTAAAAGCATGCAAGTGTAAAATGTGAACATGCTTTTTAAAACAAATTTATTGCCTTATTGCTGTAAAACAAAATATGATCTTCAGACCGACATTGTTTGCATATTCCCTCACTTGCTCATTACCCCAGCTCTTGAGTGGGTAGGTAGTAGGAAGTTTTTTTTCTTTATCTCTTTCTTTCCCTCTCTTGGGCAACATGAAGAAAGTGGTATATCCTAAAGTAAATATGAGATCAACACACTGGAATGTCATCACTTTTGAGAGCCTGAATATGCCTGCTCCATCATACATGGACAGGCACTGAAATGAAGGCTGGCAAAGCCAGGGGCTGGGGATCAGCTCTCCAATTTATTCTTCATTTCCTGTCTTGGATGGGATCTTTGATTTAGTGATGCAATTCTTGTATCTTTAACATCAAAGCTCTGGTACCAATAGTGCCATCACAAAGGGGATTTAAATATCCCTGAGCCAAGGACACATGAAATAGCAGTCAAATTGTACTTTTGAATGTGTTCAACCCACGCAGCTTCTGTGCCCCTTGCTCAAATCTCAAGAACCACAGTGAGTCACTTAGAGGCAGTTTCCTAAATTTGAGGCAGGAAAAGCTGACATGACCAAGAGAAGAGGTGTAACATGGTTTTACTAGAAGGTTAAGGAATGACAGAAGGGAACAAATGGGCTTCCAAGAGAACATGATTTGATTTGTCTGTGTTGCAGAGCAGAGTTCTTAAAGGAACAATTTGGAAATATAAACAAGTTCATGTGGGGAAGGATGTAATCAGAATGCAATTTGGAATATTGCTTTATGCCAACCAAACTTCATCCCCAACATTTCATTTGCTTACAATAGCCTTTACTTCCTGTCCTGAACTGCTGTGTTGTAGCACCAGGCATGTCTGCATGATCACAGTATTTCAAAACGCACCCATCTGTGGTGATTCTTCCTGACAGACACACTGTCATGTAAAATGTTTTGGGAACATTTCTTAATACATCTTCAATGTTTAAGATCCAAAAGATTCTCTGAGAGTTAAATATAGAAAGGGTTGTTTTCTCCTCTCTAATTACACAACAAGGTAATCAAGACGTGATTAATGATGTTGGGCATCTGTTTTTCAACATTCAACAAAGAGACACTTGAAGAGTTAATCAAGAGAGACTTCTGAGCCCTACATGAGTCTCAAACCCAGAATTCCACAGTAGAAATACCCCCAAATTGTCATGCTTAGAAATGTTTGTCCTGGTGAATTTTCATTACCATTCCACGCACATACTAACATCTTTTGTGATTATGAGAAACAGCCTTGCATGTCTAGAATGCAGTTTTTCATCAGCCACCAGAGAAATAACATTTTGAATATGTAGCCCCTAAATGCTGCTTAAATTAGATTAGTTTCTCTCTTCTTTTCCTTTTCTTAATTCCGATTGACCCTCTCTACTCATTTGACTTACATTCTTTTCTATGCTTTTTCATTTATACTCCAATTTTATAGTCCTTTGGTTAGACAACCGTAAACATTCAACTCTTCTCATATATAACCAAGATTAAAGCAATGTATATAGACCTGGCAGCAAAGTGGTATTTTTACCCACTCTTGGTCTGTATATGTATTTCTTCAGAGATGTCTGAACGATAATTCATCATTTTTGATCCCTGCACAAATAAGTAAGCCAAAACCACAACAACTATTTTTGCTAGCAACTAGCTAGCAGCTGTACTTAAATAACCAAGAAGACTGTCTGTCCCTGTAAAACATTGCTGCAGATTTCTTCCATGTACAGTTCTGTTAAATTTGCAGTGCAATTGAAAGCTGTACAATAGAGCACTCAAAATAAATTCTATAGATTCACCTTGCCTCCATAGCATACTGTATAGCATCTGCAATCTCTTGCTTAGGTATATAATAGTCTAACTTACCCTGTCCTACTTCACGCTCATATGTTTTCTGAACCTCACGCATATTCCTACACGTATATCTGTGTTCAGCTTTATAGTGGATCCCACAGGAGTGCCCAGGTCATTATGTGGATACATGAAATTAGCTATTGCAGGTGATGCATGGATGTGCTGTAAAGGATGCTTACTGGTATGTTCGAGATCCCTGTATACCAACTGAAAAAACAACTTTGCTAACTGAAGATAAATCCATCTCATCTGCCCCAAACACATCATCAACAGTTTTGAAGGTCACTGCTGTCTGCAGCATTCATTGCTACTCCAGGTCCAGTGGGAAGAAGTGAAACCAAAGACACTTGCTCATGTTCAGTGTTAGCTGTGGGCTCCGTTTTGTTGGTACTAATAGAGTTACAACATGGCTTCTCATGGCCTTTCACTAGGAGAGAGGCAATGTGCATACCACCCTGTAGGGCTTCAGGAGTGGAACTCTCCTGTATCTGCTGGTAAAGCACCAGTAAAACCTGTGGGGTGTAAGTAGACAGGTCTGTGGCACCCCTCGAGGACTCACCTACACTTACAACTGATGGCCTCATTTCTAGGCCATCCTCTTCTGACAGTCTGCACCAGCAGCCCTCTGCACATCAGTCAGCTTCCTCTGACTTTCCGCTCACTTTCCCCTTTTAGTCCTTCCAGACTGTACTTTCCCTCACTAAAATTCAGTAAGCTCTATTGTCTTCTCATCTACTTCAAACACTAATAAGATGCTTTTTACCCATAAAAACAAGACACTTTGTCACCTGTCCCACTTTAAAGTGCTTCATGTAGCACTTCCATTCCATACTGCACATTAACCACATTTTACATTCACTGCTGCACCTGTGTCTCTCTCTCTGTGTCCTCATCACCCAGCCAGATGGGAAGCTGTACGCGCTGCTCTCACACATGCGTGAAAACACATACAAACTTGCATGCGCAGGTCTGAAAATCCAACCACAAAGCTTTTCCTCTTTAAGTTAGATCACATGTGCAGGGGGGCTGACAGCCTCAGGTTCTCTATTTGCACACACTCAACCTCCTATTTAAAATTCAATACTCAAAAAGAAAAAAAAATAAACACACCCAAAACTGACAACTGCAGCCAATCTCTATTTCATCTAATTTGAGGTTACAGATCTGTGGTCTGTTGAATAAGCTTGGATGGCTGTCTCCAGGAAATATCTCTTTCAGAACCTGAGCTGTCCTACAAATAAGAATAAATTATCAGGCCCCATCTGCTGAAAAGAGGGAAAGAAATGTTATAGACTACTACGTTTGTAAGCCTAAATCTATAGAGAGAGGTAATATTCTGTACTTAAAAAAAATAATAATAAAAGACAAAATAATGGGCACAAAAGCTTTTTCTGAATGGGCAGGCAGCCTACCCTGTGACTGAGCTGGAACTCCCACTGCATTCAGTATTTTAAGTTAATTCTCTAGCTCTACAAGGCTGTATGTGACTCAGTGGGAACTTGTTAATTTTAGTGGCTGAAAGTATTTTTGAAGTGGGAAATGAATATCAGAGGGAAAAACCTTCTTAAAGCAAAAAACAAACAAACAAAAAAAACAAATATAAACAGAAGATGGGGCAGTACTTGGGGCAGTAATTGGGCCAAACATCAACAGTTCTGCAGGGGGAAAGCTGTTTTCCTGGTGAGATAAGTCAACAGAGAGATCGCCAACTAACAATTACATAATCATCACAGAAAAAATTGATTTTTCATCTTGCCAACATCTTGTGAACATGACAGAATGTCTATGGGATTTCCAGAGCCCTTGGTTTATTCACACAGGAAGTATGATTAGAATTAAATTCGGTTTAAGGAATTTGTCTCGTTTCCTCCTCCATCACTGAACTGTTTTTCAGAACCATTTCCTGATCACTCTTCCTGCTGTTTGCAGTAGCTGCATGTCTCTCAGATGACCATTAATAACTGGCGAGCAGCACGTTCCCTCTAGCAAAGTAGTTCAGGTCTATCCCTCGTGCAAAGCTTCATTGTAGAGGTTCCAGAGCCATCTGTAACACAGTGCTCAGTACATGCAGTTCAATTCACAAGAAAGAACTGCTTTTTTTATGTAAAAGGATGATACTGGACAATGAGAGGCCTCTTCTTGAAACTGACCCTCAGGCACTACCGAGGAAGATAATAACACATGTTCTACTCAAGATTCTATTCTCCTTCACCTCCACTAGTAATTGCCTGATGGGAATTACAACAGAGTGGTTAACGAGTACTGGGCTTTGCTGTATATTCCATTTTATTCCTACCTTTGTCATGATTACTAAGAAATAATCATAGTTCATTTCCACATTTCTGTATTTCTTCTCGCTCTAGATCTCAGAAAATGAGAATATCTGTTATTAGGTGGCTGGAATAAACATAGACTAGGAGGTGGGAATCATTGCTGAAAATCTCTACTTGCTGTTGTCACATGAGCAAATGCTGTTAAGCAGCATTGCAGCTGTTTGAGCTTGATTTGGGAATAGGAGTAATGCTATCATTTTGCTGTAAACTGGTTAGGGAAAAAGAACACGTATGAAATATATGAATTTAAAGGCTTATGTGAAAGTAGGCCCAGTGACCTGTGACTTGGGATAGCTACAGTTGATTAGCTACACTAACAAATTTTTTATGCAACTTGAGGCGAGTTGGTTAATAGGCTTTTAAATGAGAGCATTAGCATTTACATACCTTATTGGTGCTGTTATGTGTGTAGTTCACAAAAAGCTTGAGGTACCCAGAAGGTGTGGAAGATGTCAGGGAGGTGATAATCCCCCTGTACTCAGCTCTGGTACGGCCGCACCTCGAGTACTGTGTTCAGTTTTGGGCCCCTCACTACAAGAAGGACATTGAGGCCCTGGAGCGTGTTCAGAGAAGGGCAACAAAACTGGTGAGGGGTCTGGAGCACAAGTCTTATGAGGAGCGGCTGAGGGAGCTGGGATTGTTTAGTCTGGAGAAGAGGAGGCTCAGAGGAGACCTTATTGCACTCTACCACTTCCTGAAGGGGGGTTGTGGTGAGGAGGGGGTAGGCCTCTTCTCCCTGATAAGTAATGACAGGACGAGAGGGAATGGCCACAAGTTGCGCCAGGGAAGATTTAGATTAGACCTCAGGAAGCATTTCTTTTCTGAAAGAGTGGTCAGGCACTGGAATGGCCTGCCTAGGGAGGTGGTTGAGGCACCATCCCTAGCGCTGTTCAAGAAGCGTTTAGATGAGGTGCTAAAGGACTTAATTTAGTAGTTGGGTAGAGATAGTGATAGGAGGATGGTTGGACTAGATGATCTTATAGGTCCTTTCCAACCTTATGAACTTATGAACTTATGTGTCAGGTCAATGTCTACAGCACATATATTCATAGTGGTCTCTGTTAACACATCTATGTGTTCATTCTTCTGGGAGCACAGAATAAATCTGTAAAAGGAGGTAAGGACAGGGCTCACTACTGCAGTATTTATGGGTATGTAAAACTCAGTGAAGAGAATTTTACAACATTCTATTTCAGAACCACTGTCTTTATATGCTGTGTATGTACAGAGAGGCAGAAAGCAAGGACAGCCAGCTGCCATAATGAAACGTAGACCTAGATTTTGCCTCCATTCTGAATCACTGCATTGAAGTGGTACTCTTGGCAGAGAGCAGTATGAAACAAACATTTTTCTCTCTGATCTCAGATTGCTCAGGACAGCACCTGAGTATTGGAATGAACAATGTATTATTACCCTACTTCTGAGTGGAAATACTTGTGTAGGAGTGCAAGTGTTATCTTGTGAGCTGGGGAAGCAACAAATCCAAATGTGTCTTCGTAGCTTTCCTTTTTGACTTTGGAATAATTGGGAACCTTGTATATTTTCCCCTTTTGTAATACCCCAAAATGCAACTCCCTCTGGGAGTTCCCTAATCTGTGTATCAGTGGCAATCCTATAATCCCATATAATTGTATTAGTCTCAATAGCAGATTAGCTCCAAGTGCCCCTACAGACAAGGAGCTGTCAGCTCTGCTATTGTTTTCGTCTTAATGTGATTCTAGGCAGCAAAGAAGAGCAGCTGAGAGCCCTCTGTCTCACATTACAGCCCACAGTTTCTAAACCAATTAAGAAAAAGGGATTTACAGTCAACTGGATTAGGGGCTCTGTTTATATTATCCCATATTTCTTTTTATAATACCTTCCATTTTCTATCTAGCTTTGTAATCAACTACCCTTTTCTCTGCCTTTTGAAACACCCATCCGTGTCCTTACCTATCCATTTACCAATCCATCTCACATGTAGAATATCAGCCATCTGTCTGGTTAGCTTCACTAGCCTGCTTTATTGCATATTTGTTTAGAGGACACACGATGTATGAAGCATACTAAGTAATGCAGATATTAGAAATGATGCCTGATCTCAGATCAGTTTCAGAATGATCTCACTAATACATGTGTGTTTTTGAGACAGTGTTTGGGCAACTCTTCCTGTTCTGCTTTAAACCAACATCCTTAGAAAAGCATGATGGTCATCATTTTTTAGGCAGGGAAATAAAATAAAAGCCTCCATAAAACCCATAAAAGCCTCCGACATTCGCAGAGGAAGAAGTAAAATGAGACTCTTGCAACACTGTATTAATGAGAGAAAAGAAATTCTTGTCAATTTGTTCTTTGATATATCACCTAATCACTACTTCAGTAATCATTAATAAAGTAGATCAAAGATAGTCTGACACTTTCCACTCAAAATGTCCCTTTTGCTATTGCAAGAAGTAATGACTGTTGGAGGTTCTGGGCTAAAACACCACTTCACCTGAGGACAGATATCAATAACTGTGAGGCTGAATGAGTCACCACTACGGTTTGTGCTTTCAAAAATACATACAAAAAGGCATGCATCAGCCACCAATAGTAATTGTTTCCTTTTGTCAGACTGAAATAAATCAATAAAATAAAGTTAGCACAATCCACACTGTACAGAATGTCATTCTTGTCATCCTACAGGGTAAATTACCTTGCATTTCCTCGAATTCCTAATTCAGCATAAATTCCCACTATGGGATATTAACACATTCAGGTGACTGTGATTTTACATACTTTCCTAGAGGGAAGTAGCCCAGCAAATACCCTTCTTTATGGTTGGGTCTTATGACAAAATTAGTTTGGGGCTCTCTTTTCTCTGACTGGAGATTCTTTATGTATTGAATTTCATTCCTCAATTTTTTTTTCCCAATCAGTTCAATTTTTAAACAGGTTTAAATTTTAAATCTCCCTGTACAAATCCACTTAGATTTTTAAATTACAGTAATACTTCACCAGGTTTCATTTTTAAGGCAATGCAATATGTATAATTCATTCCATGAATCTTGGATAAGGTTGATATTCTGATACAGTACAATTTGCTGCCTTGCACTGAAGCTTTACAGCTAAGGTGAGCTCTTCCACTTCAGCTCCATTACAAATGGCTTTAAAAGAAATAAGAATGAAAAATGGGAAATGAAGTGTTCCAGTAGCTGGAGAGCTCCACAATGAATGGCTCTTTTACTACTTGTGCTTGTTCCCAGAGCGCTTATGGTGAAGTACCGCTCCACATCACGGTTTCCTTTGGGCAAGGAGACTCATTGAATGAGTCACCTTCATTATAACTTTGAACTGTAGATGTACAGGAGAAAGCTCAGGGAGGAGGATAAATGACTGACACTGTGAAAGAATTAGATGATGGACAGAATATTAAAGCAAATAGGTAAAAAATTTCAAAAGTAATGATTAGTTTTCAGTACTTGAATATTTGGGACCCAAATGTAATGCATACAAAATCCTTTTTTTAGTTTAGTATTTCTTGCTCCACATGCCATCACCTAAAACCAGGAAGAGAGAACACAAAGATGTTTGATTCCAAAAAAGCATGTGAACTGACTTTATGCAGATGTTCTAGGCCTAGCTACTGTAATCATACCTGCTACAGCTTTCCTAATTGTCATTGCAACAATTCCAGTGAGTACCGTTAGAGTTTGCTAAAGTTTCCCAGTATGCTATTAACAAGAAGTGCTTCTGACCACTTTTGGTAAGCCATCAGCATGGAAAATTACTCAAGCTGAGCACCTAGAAATGGAGATATACCAAATAACAAATTAAACCTGACCCTGGACCAGCTGGGTTCTGCTTGTGTGACAGCAGTTGATTCAGGAGCCAGATGGCAAATGAACCTTATACTGTTAAATGATGATGGAAAATCATTCAAGATCCAGATGGAGCTGGATTGCCAGTTTGACAGTCTTAATGCAGGCTACTTAACGCCTATTTTCTATCAATAGCATAGTATCTCTTCTGCTCTGAAAAATTTTTGTGGCACTGCTGGTGTATACTCTATGTTGGCCTAACGATGTAAGAAGGTCTCAGTATTAAGGTGGACAGTTGCCAGCACTTAAGCATTACTCAGATTGTCAAGTCTTGATTCTGGCCTGCCCCAGCAGAGCTATTAGTACTAGCGATTGTGCTAGCTACATTTTTCTGGTAAACATTCACAAGATTTATGAGTGTAGAGGCAAATTGTGAGCATAGCTTCTAAAGCTTTCAGGCAGTAGCAATCTGGAAAAATTGATGTTTACCCAGAAATCCTCTACCGTTCATAATTTGAAGATGCTGCTGCCATGGTATATTGCTGTCAGCTTGCCCAGAATCAAATCTCTTAGTGATAACCATGGATGGATAGGAATATCCAGCTCATCATGTGGAGATGGAATAGATTGAATACAAAAATACTTGGTTAGCAAAGAAAGGGTTGATACTGGAGGGATTATTAAAGAGATCTTCTGTTTTCACCTTCAAAGCTATTACCAGAAACACCACTCCTTTTCTATACCATGTTCCTTTTTTAAAATTATGACTGGTTAAAATCTTCCAATATCTAATCTCTGTTTGGAAGATCTCTGATTTTAATTTGTTTATCTTGAAAGGTTTGTGTAGAAAATGTCATGGAAAAAAAGAAGCGTGGTTATGTTGACATTTAAACAACTGTAATCAACATCTAAACACCGAATGGCAACTTACAAAAGACTTAAGTGTGATTTTTAAAAGCTAAGTTTCTGCATTGTTTTTGTTGTTGTTTTGTATAATGAAGATCTAAAAACCTCTAATGGGAAACTCTGGGGCTGGAAACTACTGTCTCCTTTAGTTTTGTAGAAGGCCTCACAGTATGTTAATTGTTGGCACATGTACATAACCAATAAAAGTCAGTGTTTTCTTCATAAGAAGAAAAACAACACGTGACAAATAGTTCCAAATAAGTTGAAGGTAAACCTCATCATTTACTCACTACTCAATTTTCAGTCTTGTGGTTCTATATTGTGAGGACTTCAATAACTTTAGTAATCTTACAATTTTTCTGGGATGATACTGTCAAAAATTTAACCAATCAAAACAAACAAACAAACAAAAAAAAACCAAACCCAAAAACCATAATTGGAGGTAGGGATACTCTTAAAAGAAGGCAAATATTTTTTTCAGACCTTTCTCCTGTATTATAAGGACAGAAACTGTATCACTGTGAATTTTGTCCAGCTCTGATAGCCTAGCAACACACCAAGATGAATCCTTTGATAAAGCACTTGTTAGTCCCGTTCCTACAGTCACAAGCTGAGAGCACCCTCTCCACACTTCTTATCCATCTTCTCTCACATAAAAGCGGGAAGATCGATACTGCTCATGTTGCAAACAACACAAAACAAACATCTATTCAAAAAATATTTGTGTATTATAATAAAACATAAAGTGTAGGAGATTTTCCTCCATACTGTTTTTTCACAGCATCTCTGGTTTCAGCACTTTTTCTAAGAAATATACTAGCGAGTAGATCCAGCTTGCAAAGTGGTGGTTTAAACGTATCAAAGGACTTTTGGACACGGCAGACTTCTCTGATGAAAATAATCTGCGTAGTAGTAAGATATGCATAATGAAATAAGTAAATTAACCTAAGTTGCAAAACCCAAACAGTTCCCATTATGTACAGTATGAAAAAGACTGTCCTGAGAAATACACTTTCAACACATCTTTTGTGTTGAGCAATGTTGCCAGCACACTGATGCCTACTTCATAATGTTCCTCCTTGCATCTTCAGTGTGTTTATCCAGACAGCATTTAAACTCTTTGAACACACATAAATTAAGTTTTATACCTGGGATCTAGCAGTTACTATAAAATCTGTAGGTAATAAGAAAAACAGGCATCCATAAAAAATAATAATTTTTTTTACCATGACTGTGATGAAGTTATAGCTTACCTTTACAAGTAATTTTGTATAGGTTTTAAAGCATGCAGATTATATGGCATATGAACCCACAAGAGACAGCACACAGCAGCAATCTAACACACATAATCTGAAACCATTTAGAAGTCAATTATTTCCTGCTAACTAGTAAATGCTACAAATGCCCACCTGTATGTAACTTCTGTTAGGTATTTCAAGGCACACTGTGAAATATTTTGGATGTATGGATTGGATTTGGGAAATGAAGGAATGTAAAAGACAAAGAGTGCCAAGAAATATGAATCTGAAGATGCACAGGAGATTTTGATGTATGCTTTTAGTTACATTTTCCATTTAAATGAACCTCAAAATAATGAATTTGAGTTTGCATCACTCAGCAAAAGGCTGAGCAAATTTAACAGGCTGTGAGAAGGTGGAACTCCATTGTCTATATTGAAAAAAAGCATCAGTGCAGATGAAGAAAATAGAGAGCAGCTTGCTGGCTGTTTTAA
This sequence comes from Cyrtonyx montezumae, assembly GCF_038088225.1. NCBI lineage: Eukaryota > Metazoa > Chordata > Aves > Galliformes > Odontophoridae > Cyrtonyx > Cyrtonyx montezumae. The sequence goes on along the minus strand of NW_027072078.1, from coordinate 16,282,050 downwards.
CTGCTCTAACTTTTAGCTGGCTATTCTGGTATGTCTGTGATAAAGAGATTTTAAACAATAAACAAAAACAAATTATATCCCAGTACACTAATGTAAATAAAAGTACTAGAAAAAGCTTCTTGAATAGAAATGTGTCAAGATTTCTCTCATTACCACAATTTCCATTTTTTTAAACTCTTTTTCAAATTAGACAAATTACAAGCGTGTTTAGTACAGTTTTCTAATAAGCAGGTATATATATTGGTTGATCTACCTAGAGTGGTTAGTTGAATTAACATAAATACAATTTAACTATAATTCTCTTTCCAAATCATTCAAGTATTCAGGAAGTTTTAGAGTTTTTATTAACATAAATACAATTTAACTATAATTCTCTTTCCAAATCATTCAAGTATTCAGGAAGTTTTAGAGTTTTTTTTAAAGATCTAGCCCATGAGGATATCTGAGCATGGGCCTGAACTAGCAGAACATCAAGATTTCAGGTTTGGACCAGCTCTTCTTCCAGCCTCTGTTTGTACCTGAGAGCCCAGTGAGGTAATGTGGAGAAGAGGGCCAGAACCTGCAAACTCTTATTCGCTGCAATGTTTTCCACAAGAAACTGTGGCACACATTCTGGAATTAGTCAGCAAGCATTAAACAGTGTTTTTCTCAAGTCTGTGCATTCAGAAGACTCTCCCAATATTATTTCCATTTCTGTCATTTCTCTTATACTTCAGAGATACAACTAGTGATCTAGGAAGGGTGCTAGAGGGTAACAGACTTACCTGGATTGCAGGCTTCTGGTCACCTTCAACATTATCCTTTTACATTCCTCTGGGGATTCCTCAGAAAGAGTTATGTGACAGCCACAACACTATCAAGGGAGCGTCAGTGCCTGTCCTGTTCCAGCTTGCTGCTTGCAGCACAAGGGAGTAGAGGACAAAGTCACGTTTGGATTCAAAGCTGCAGGCCTCCCACCATGCTGCAGGACTTCAACATAAGTGGCATCTCTTTGCGTGGCAGCTTGCAGGTGATGGCAAGTACCTGCAGGGAGGCCGAGGGTACTGGGACACCTCCAGATGGACAAAACCCTGTTGTGGGAATCTCTTCCTTGCACTCGGGCATAGACCAACAAAACTTCTGCTCAGTGCCATTTCTGTCATGCAACGAGTAGTGGTGGGATTGTACTGAGCAGTCAGTGCATTCCCTTGAGCCCACATCAGCCTGCAGCCATGCACCTCAGAGCCCTGCAGGCTCACTGAGGCCTGTGGTGCAGGCCTGCACCATGAGCCAATTAGCAGAGGCGTTGTTGTGAGGTGCCTGGCACCAGAACAGGTGGCTGCACCACAGAGGACTGCCTGGCACCTGCTGGGCACGTTTTGCTGAGGAGGCAGCCACCAACGCCTCCTGAGGAGATGGGTGCCAGGGCTCTGCTCAGAGGGGTGCTACCTCGCTTAGGGAATGGATATTAATGCCCTTATAAAGAAGTGGCTGCCAGTGCCCTCTGAAGAGATAGATGCCCAGGCACTCTGAGAAGGTCAGCACTGCCTTGCTGAGGAAATGGCCGCCGATGCCTCTCTGAGGGGATGGCCACCGGAGATTGCTGAGGAAACCATCACCAGTGCAGTGCAACTGAAAGTGCCCAGGTAACTCCAGGATGGTGCATGGCACCACACCCACTGTGAGGTCCAAGTAGTCCTCTCGGTGGTCTTTCATGATCCACACAATATATTCATTATACCAACAAACCAGGGAGCAGCATTCTGTTTGTTGCTTTGTTGAGGGTTTAAATTCTCTATTTTAATAATGCTATAAAAACTTCACAAAGCAACAGGGGTCGAGAAAAGCACTAGATCCATCACAGCCTACATAAATGAGAAGGTGCTATTCACCAGTAAAGAAAGAACCACGCTGTACACAAATGCCTCCAAGACAAGGCTGCTTCCTTCAGATTCTGTTTTACAGGAAATAGTTGAACTATTTGAAATAATTATTTAATGAATTGAGCTTCACACTCACTTTTCAAAGTAGTCCCTGAATACGCTCAGAGTTTTGTAAACCTACTTGCAATTATTTCAGAAGTGGCTTGTAAGAGTTGTCACCCGGTGCGTTTCTCCCTAATTGTTCACTGCTCTACTGTGAAATCAGGCTGTTGTACCTGTGTGTTTTATTGCTCAAATTTCACGGTGTGCTTCCTGAACTCCCAGGACCTTTTATCAACTGTTTGTTTGAACATGAAATTCACCGAGTCATGTGAATACAATATATCCAGATACACATATTAACCATATTGCAGCATTTTGAACATTTCACCCTTTTTAGCTATGAACCAACTAGTGTGAAGATTTGCAGAATAATGGAGGAGGATCTGTTCAGAAATGTAACTATCATTAAATACAAGCCACTTTGTTCATACAAGTATGCTTCCTTTTTCTCCTCCAGGTTTCATTCAGGAAATACTTACAGGCCAGTAGATACAGGGCTGATACTGACCATGCTCAATCAAAAAATAACATTTATTGTGTTAAACAGATGCAACTCTGCCATTAAACTATGCGATCCAAATGTCTTAGATTAGTATAATAACAAAGGCTGTATAAAAAGACTGTGGAGAGTCCTTGTGCCAGGACCACAGTTAAGTGGGAATGAAGGAGCATGCCATAGATCCTACTGCTTCTCCTTCACTGAACAGGTAAACGGTGTCAATCTGTATGTGACAAGCTATGCAATAAGTTTATGGGTGCTGCTTTTTTTATTGCATTATGGAAAGCTCCCAGAGTCTAGAGATCAGCTCTTCGTGTGTTTATATATATAAATAAGAAACAGATAATTCCTTTATATTAAGTGTAGCTCCCAGAATGCAGATATATTTTTCATACCTACTTCCTTTCCCAAACACTTTTTCTTTCAGAAATCAAAAGCATATGAATTCAAAAGTATCTCAGAGAAGCAGCCAAAAATCAGGTCATAGGCTCACTCAGATGGTGGAGTCTCTATTACCGTTGTTGTTTGAATTGGGGAGATAAAAATCTCACTGAGTGGCTTTGCGTTTTCCAACTTCAAACAATGCTGTTAAAATGTAGCACAACTCTCAGGATTCCTGAGCAAAGCAAGGTTGTGTCTCCTTCCTCTGCTTTAACTCTTCTCTTCAAAGTCCTGGAGCCTTTGGGGTGTGGTATCTTATTTTTCTGGTTGGTTTATAAAAAGGATAAAGAGGTTATGTTGTTGGAGTTAAATATCACTAAAGAACTTCAAAGCTGCTCCTATGAGAGGAGGGTCTCTGACATTACATCTGGGTGGAGGACACACATGGAAAGGGTTACCATGAGAAACAGCCTTTCCCAGCTGCTGCCTGTCTTAAATTACTGTAGTGGGAGAAGCCACAGTCACTTACTTATGCCAAACATTGTTTTTTGGCATATTTCACCCTGTTCAGTTCCTTGCAGGAATTCCCACAAGGGTGGAAGGGATTTCCAGCTTGTTGAAGCCTCTCTTAAACAATCTGAGATGGCTCTGGCTGTTGCTGTAACTTAAGTCAAGACTGGAAAACAGACAAAAGTCAACAGCCATATTTAGCATGAAGTGGTTTGCCTGAGCTTGTGTAAATAGTTGTTTCCACGTTTTGAGTAAATCTTCTATTTTTGCCATGAGAGATCCCTGTCTTTTGCATCAGATGTCTGTGTGGCTTAAGTCAAAACATAGTCACAGTGCTTCTGTCTTTTACATGGTGTTATCGCTGTTATTCTGCCAGCTAATCATTTCAAATTTTTCCTAACTTCAGCATTGCATTTGCACAAACGCACTAGACTGGTAGGACAGAGCCCAGCCCCTCCTCAGTCTAACAGCTTAGCAATGAAAATGTGTTTTAATTATATTCTGCTCCTGCACAAAGGGCTTAGTCACTCAAAGCTAATAAGGCGTAATGGCTTCCCGCCCCACAGAGCGCGCAACCTGCCATGTAGCTCCACTCTGAGGCAGCCATGTGATGGACAGAGTGGAGAAAAGCAGCAGCAAGAGCTGCTCTGAGGATAATTGTTAGCAGATCCCAGTGCCTTAGATTTCAATTGCTTGTTTGAAAACAGCCAAGGTCCCTTTAACAGCAGTCAGGCAAATTTCTCAGAAGAGCTGAGTCCTGCTCCAAACTATTTCTAGCACCGTGTCTTCATTATGTTAGTTGTAATGACAGTTACAGCTGCCTTTGATGTGTCAGTGCATGGCCTGGCCTGCCGGTGCTCTGCAGGAGCTGGCACTTGCATGCAGCTGGACGATGAGGCAGGCAACCTCCTGCTCCGTGATTCCCATAGACTTGCTAGACTAGTCTGGATGGAAACCTGAACAGAAAGAGGCAGGATCCCTCCAGTTGTTCATGCTCCTGCTGTGGAGGGACAATAGCTCTCCCTGCTCACTGTAAGCCTGGCACAGCCCAGAGGAGGCCAGGTCAAGGAAGAGACACAGCCAGCAGTTGCCTATGGCAACTATAATTCCACATTTTTGCTACTTTTCAGTCCCCTGCAAAGAAATGTCTCTCACTCATGTTGGCTCCTGCTTTTGCAGAGAGAAATTTGGGGGATGAGGATGTCTTTTACTATCAGATGGAGATAAATGAGTTGGTAGGGTGGGTTCTTCTGGCACCAGTACTTGCTGGCCTAGCTCCTGGGTAGACAGCAGCAATGGGAAAAATGAACACAGCTCGCCAGGGTTTCCATCTTTGGCTTTACTGTCCTCGTAAGTGCATCCTGAGTCTGTTCACCTGCTGTCAGGGTGGGAGAGATCACTTTCATCTTGTATTATCAAGAAGCCATGAGCTGGCTCTCAGTTTAGCCACTTGATGAGCTGAGTACTTTTCCATTCAAGGCACTTGATTTAAATTAAAATGTCTGACTAGTCTCTCACTTTTATTCCTAATCCTGACAGGAAATTTGAGGAAATTACTCCTAGGGAGTACAAGTCAGGGATTGCTATGGGAAATTCTTTTGGCTGGATTCTTTTCTCTGGCCAAACTAGATACTCAGAGTAGGCCCATTAGAAATTTATGAATCATGATGGAGAAGCTGGAAATGGATTAAAGTTAAATACTAGATAAATCTATTCTTAATTTTTTTTTTTCTGCTATGTAAACTCTGTCTTGATTATAGTAAATGCCTTCTTTCGAGATCAAAAGAATTATTTAAGGGATGCTGCTTACTCACAAAATTCATTATGGTAATGCTCCATCATACTTTGCCAAGCTGTTCTCTCTTTGATCTGCTGCTGCGGCCTTTTGTCTGTTTCTGCAGTTAATCTACATTTTGTTGGTGTCAGGCTTTTTTTAGGTTCTACAGCTCTGTTTTGTACCATAGGAGTCCTATGGCATTACAGAATCCACTTTTGAAGTTGATTTCAGTTCAAGATTTTAAAAACTCACCATTATGAAAATATATTTTCTTGATTAATTATTGATAAACACCTTTAAAAGTCTTAATCCATTGGTTCTACTTAGTAATTATTGTTTTCTGTTACATAGAATGTTATATGTGTAATTGAGCTGTGATTGTTTGTGTATTTTAACGGCATATATTTTAATGGCTTTCACTTATTTTGATAGGGAGCATTGCGATAATTTGTTCTTGTCAAACAGTCTGGGTCGTGTTATATGACACATTCCATATAAGTAAAAACTGACAAAAGCCTTTTCCTTTAGTATCTTTAAATTACAGCTTTTCATTGTCAGATCACTTTTCTTCTAATTTATTTTTGGTGGATGTTAGTACTTATGAATTGCAGTGAGATTGACAGTACTAGGCACTCCTGCTTACTATGAGAAGAGGACCCTGATAGAACAGACATTACTCAATAGGATGTTTGAAATATGATGCAATGACAAAAATCAATAAGATACTGTTATTTCTGACTATGAACTATACCCAAAGGAGAGCTTAGGTCACAAAGGTGTGAGAAGAGCTGTAGCTTTAAAGAAAGAAACGACTGTGTAAACCGATGAGATTAAACTTTAGTGAACTGCATGTGACAGTCTATGTGGATAGAGATCTCCCATGGTGTGATTAGGGATGTACTAACAGGTTTGTGTGAACAGATTTTTACTCAATAAATAGATACTGCATACATACGGCTCAGAGAGACTGCTGAGAAATAAGTCAATGAAGCAGTACTACCAGGGTAATTGCATCCAAACACAAACTGTTTGGATATGAAAAAAAGGACAGGGTTTTAGAGCTGCAGTTTTCCAGGATGCAAAACGGTTATTCTTGGTAGATCATTCAGGAAGAGGGGTGACACAGATTAACATGAATGTGTTCTAATAGAACTTTATTCATGAAGAAGGATATAAGACATGAAATAAAATTCCCTGACTAGGTTAGAGTTCAATATTTTTAAGAATACCAGCAACAAATAAAATAGTGCTTCTTCTTAAATAGAGGATGTCAAGAAGTAGATAATACCCTTCAGGAAATGACTCTCTGAATACAGAACGTTCTGGCTGAAAAATCAAACTGATGTGGAAGAACAAAATGTGTGATAGCAGATAAAGGTGTGCTGGCAAATACAGAGCAGAAGAAGTATGATTTTGCTTTTCCCTCTCACTGCAGTTTCTCTTCAGAGTGAATGACCAGAAATGAGAAAGGAATTCTACAGTGAATTAATTATAGAGTGGCATTACAAAAGAAATCTTTCTTTTTCTCTTCTGTTTCTCTTCTATCATTAATGTTCCTTTTTTTCCCTCTCCCTCTCTCTTTTTTTTTTTAAGACCAGATGTTTTCCATTGAGACTGCCTTAGAGATACCTAGGCCTTTTTTTTTTTTTTCTTTTTTTTTTTCCCAGAGTAGTTACAGCTAATTTAGGGCCCAGCTGTCCTCCCAAATCTGCCAAGGCCTTAATGTAACAGAACCAAAATACGTGTGAGGTTCAAATTCTTCCAAATTGCAGCTAATTTAAAAACAGCATCACTCTTGGCTGACTGGAGCACAGGACTAGCCTAGTTTAACTTTCCCATGTAAGACCTTATAAGTGGGTTTCCTCCAACCTAAATACATTCTTAAGATCTACGTGCTCTTTGACACCAGAAGGAGTGCTAGACATTCTGGAAAAATTACAAATAGAGTAACGTGGGAGTTGAGGAAGCTTTCTAGTAACTGCATCCTGCCTGAATGTGCTAATAATTTGGAATTACTTCAGTGCACTGGTAAACCAGGCTTATTTATAGTTAGACTGCATTTTGTGGCTTTTGGGGACATACGTATCTTTACAAGTCTATATTAAGTTTCAGCTGGAAAGGGCTTGAAGCAGTGTTTGGATCTTTGTAATAAACCACATGAATATCATGAAGCATCTCACTTCTTTCAATTCATTTTTTCTTATATGTACTTTCAGTTAAGTTTTGTTCTTGAGGGGCTCAAGTTGGGGTTACACAACAGACTTTCACCACAGTTATGTTAATTGGAGATATCATTAGCCTGTAACATTTTTCAGCCAAAACTATGCAAATCACTGTGGCTTGTTTGAAAATATGATCTAGGGTTGTTTCTGATTAGTAGACATTGAATTATCTGTATGTTCTAATGATACAAAATAGGCCAGGCTCATTCAAGCCCGATGATAGAATGGATTTTTATAAAGATCTGTAATGTTAAGGGGAGGAATGACTAGGTTGTTTTTAAATGTGGCCTGCTCTTTTGCGTACCAGTAATATTCAGAATGACTTACTTGAGAAACAAATGCAGATACATACATCTGGTATTCATATTGTTGAGACTTCTGTTGTACATACATCGAGAACACTACATACATTGTTCCAGTAGACAAACTGTGAAATCTCTTTTCTCATTTTCAGCAGGTCTGCATGCAGGTGGTGAACAAGGATGCTGGGGAAAAAAACAATGTGCAAATCTTTTTGCAACATTAAAAGTGTTCTGGGAGAGCTGTGGAGAGGGAGGCAAGAAAACCACAGGGACAATGCAGTGAAAGTGCTACTGTGGAGAGCACGATCTACCTTAGACAGTGTTAGTGGTAAATATGTATTTTAGGCCTGATCTCCAAAAGTCACAAATTCATTCTGTGCCTGCTCTTTATCTTTGGTTGATTCTAGGTTGGTAGAGTTGTATAAGTACAATGTTTGCTGATACAGCAAGCCTTAGCTCTTTGGAGCTTGGCCTTCCCACTTGCCGTAAGTACATTTTCTGCCCTTTTGCTGGTACTGCTGGCTACCTCTTCTTGCAAGATCCTTTCCCATGGAATACGCTAGCAAAGCTGCTCTTGTGAGCACTGCCTGGTTAGTGAAGGTCTGCCATTTAAGCTTGTTAGCTCACCTGGCTAATTTTGACTCAGACTGTTTAGTGCATGCTCACATGAACAATTTAGTTGATCTACCTGAGATGGGGAAGGTAGTAGTGTTTAAGGGGGCACAGTGGAGACACACAATTGGGAAAGTTAAATCCTGGCTGCCTTGACTACTATCCCAAAAGGAGCTTTTTGACTGAGATTTACCCTTCCCAGGCACCCCAAAAATTCTGGAGTATGGTGGGAAGGTGTTAAATGTGGTGGTATTTTTGCACACAGACTGTGAATATGCATGGTAGAATCCCAGGGTTTTTTCATTCTGTTTTACATCTGTGGCAGATGCTCTAAACCTGAGTTTTTCTAAGCATAGAGGTGTGTGCCAGTCCCATTAACTCCCTTGAAAACTTCTGACTACAGTATGGTGCAGGCAATTTTATCACTACAGCTCTTCATCACTTTGTTGAAAGGGAAGCAGATAGAAAACCAGTAGTTGTAGCATGCATGCAACTATCTCCTGAATTAGTAATGACCCCTGTTATTTTTACCAGTAAAATTAAACTGATGAAACAGTCGAACATAGCAAAATTCCAGCGTTTTCCCTCCTTTGAGTGGGATGAAGCGATTGCCCTTACAGCAAAAAAGGATTTGATACTTTCCATGAGTGACCACACTTTCCTCTAGTGACCACTGTAGAACTGCAGATTAAACTACCTCCTTCTGAAGGAAGAAACCTACAGTACAGTCAGAAAAGCAAAGTGAGAAGAAATAGATCATAAATTATAACGGAGGACATCCCTTTCCAATCCTCAGTAAATGAATTATTTCATCATTTTTATTCAGAAATAAATGGCATTCATACTTCTCCCATGCATAATAAGTAGGAAATATCTGACTTGTGCTTACTAGAGTCAGAGGTCTCATATACTCTTGCTCTTGGAATTCAAGTTTCCTACGAAGGAATACAGTGTATTAGCAAATATGCCAAGAAGGATGTATCCATGTGGAAAGGAGCGTCTGAAGCATTTGATGTTGCCTGAGGTCACAGAATCACCTTGGAAAAATACTGTGTTATCAGTAATTGTGAGTAATGGAGTTTTCCCATGTGATGGGCCAACAGGTTTTGAAAATCAGGCATCAAGTTGCTGTTTTTTGTGTTTTCTCTTTCTTTTTTTCTTGCATGCCATTGCATGCTCATTTTGAGAAATGTACCTTCTGTGAGCTCACCAGGGGGGATGTGTTCTCTCCAAAATATCCAGAGGAAGATCTCATAATGAAAACCTGCCTAAAAAGCAGAAATCTTGCTATCCGCTTTATTTCAGACTTCAGGGACACTTCAAGCAAGTATTCATCTGATTTGTTCTATCTCTGGCTTTTCCCTGAGTGCTGACCTCGAAGAGTGCTAACATCCATCATTAAAGGTTCTGACTATTTTGGTTTTAGAAAGTAATGAGCTCTAGTACAGCGCTGAAGTGACTCAGGCACCCACAGCAGTTGAGTCTTGTCTTGTCTGATGTTATAGCACATGGCTACTAAGGAGCTTTACTCTTTAATTTGAACCTCAGTGCACCACAGCCTCTTTTTTTTTGTGACAGCATGATTTCCTGTTAATCTAAACCAAGCAGCAATTAGAAATTTGCATCCCAGCATATCTTAACTTTCCAGAAGCAAAGGCCAGAAATACTTCTGAGATTCTGGGTGAGGGAGACAAACCAAAATCAAAGTAAATGGTGTGCTTTTTTTCATCCTCTGTTCTGCTTGATTCCAGCTCATGCACTGTGGGCAAGGAGTAGTAAACTAAACAGAGTGTTGTAGTTAAACAGTAAGATATGCACTTGTAGCTTCTGCCCCATCTCCCATCTGGGGCAACAAACATTCTTTCAAGCATGAAGTGCTCTGTTTCAGCATCAGCACTTGTCACCAAAGCTGATCTCTGGTTAAACTTGGCCTTGATCTGTCATTCAGTACTTCCCAAAACACACAATGGAATTTAAAGGAGCCCTTTTTTAATAATGCTGAGTGGTGATTTAAGAAGGAAAGGCAAGAGAGGGAGGAAAAAAGGCATTTTATTCCAGTGTTAAGTGATGTTTCTGTGTTTTAATGGCTTTGCAAGCCAGGCAGTCACTGTTCCTTGGTCCCAGCTGGACACTAATTCCTACTGGGAATGTGGCAGCTTTCAGAGCGCTCTGAAGCTGAATCTGTAATTGTGACTTAGAGCAGGTCAATTCCCTTTCCTTTCTGCAGTGAAAATTCGGTTTCCATTACTGACATGAACATCACCCAGCGTACTCACAACAATAAAACAGCAGAGCCTGACAGGCACCAGAAACCAGAACTATACAGTATGGTAGTTGGGATTTAGGTAGAAATGTTAAACAAAAGGGAGGTGCAAATAAAAATAGGTGAAAGCCTTTTTTTCATTTGATGAGTCTCATATCATAGAATCATAGAAACATAGAAACATGAGAATCACCTCTGTTGAAAAGGACCTCCAAGATAATCTAGTTTCAACTCCCATGTTGTGGGCAGGATCACCAACCACTAGACCAGACTTCCAGGAGCTACATCCAGCCTTGCTTTGCGTGCCTCCAGGATGGGCATCCACAGACTCTCTGGGCAACCTGTTCCAGTGCATCAACACCCTCTGAGTGAAAAAATTTCCTCCTATCATCTAACCTGAATTTCCTCTCTTAGTTCAAAACCATTCCCCTTTGTTCTATCACTATCGACCCATGAAAACTCTAATTCCCCCTCCTTTTTATACACTCCCTTCAAGTACTGGAAGTTCACAATGAGATCTCCCCGGAGCCTTCTCTTCTCCAAGCTAAACAAGTCCAGTTCCCTCAACCTTTCTTCATAGGAAAGGTGCTCCAGCCCTCTGATCATCTTAGTGGCCCTCCTCTGCACCTGTTCCAAGAGCTCTGCATCTTTCTTGTGTTGGGGCCCTGGGCCTGGACACAGTACTCCAGGTGGAGCCTCGTAAGAGCTGAGTACAGGGGGAAGACCCTGCTGGCCACCACTTTTTTAATGCAGCCCAGGATATAATTGGCCTTCTGGCCTTCATATCCATGGCCACAAGGGCTTTCTTGTCCTTGCGGATATTAGGCCAAGACTGAGAACAACTTTGAAATATTTTCCATTCTTTTAAAATGTAGCCTGCTGCATTTTCTTCCCACTCCTGTTCCTCTACTGCTTTTTGTTACTTAACACACAGCTCCAGTTCATTCAGGAGCTTAGACTGCACTATTACAGTTCTCTTAGCAATATCTATGCCTAAAAGCATGCTTAAAAATGGAAATTGAGAGCTTAGTGTAAAACTGAGATGTCTGGCAGTATTTTCCTGTTCCTTTTGGGAAATTAGAGTTTGTGTTTTATCACAATTGTGAACATTTTCTGGTCTACTCAAGCTAAGCAGTGCTTTCATATTGATTTCAAAGGAGTCATGATTTAGGCTTTTGTACTAAAATGGATGATGTCTGCTTCTGCTTTAAACTGATGACATCTGTGAATTCAGAAGCTTATATTCAGTATTAAGGATTTTATTATCTGGTCAGTGCTGCATTAAAGTAACTGAGAGAGCTAAATTGTGCAGCAGATTTCTTCTCAGGCAGATTCAGCATATATTTCTCTTTCCAGTGCACAGAGCACGGTCCACTAAGCTTTTGAATATCAAACCATGAGGCACTAGTCCCTGCCATTTAAAAACAGCTGTTCCCATAGGAGAGCTAGAGTGGTGGACAGTAGTGTTGGGATCAGATGTGCTGTCATGCTAATGGCTTGAATTTGCAGTGTGGTGTTGCCGAGTAGCCTGCAGAGATGCTCTAACTCACAGTCCCTAAAGAGTATCTGGAGGAGAGAAGTCAGAGGGGGGGAGCAGATTGTAAGCAAGCCCCATTGGATGTAAGCATAAAAGCCAAACAAAATGGACCAATCCTTATAGTTAAAGACTATGCAAACCGTACACTGAATAATGCAAGACATAGCATTATCCTTAGCCTGTCACTGAGAATATCTGTTGTACTGCAGTCATCTCCCAGAAAAGTCTCTCATCAATTTCAATAGCAGCTTTTATAGGGCAAGCTCATCTGTCAGTGGATTTTTAACTCTGAAAAACCTCACAAATATAAAAATTTTAAAAAGCCCTCCCCTTCTACCAACACCCCCACTCCTCACTAGCATTTGCCTTTAGGATGATAATCAAACTGTGTTTTACTTCAGGCAACTAATCCTTTGGAAATGTATACACTCCTCCAAACCATTCAATTTTTCCCAAATGTGCTAGTGACATTGTCTCACAATCTGCAGTAATTACCTTGACAGGTCAATTATTAAAAAAGAAATAAAAAAAATAATTTTAAAATATGATACAGGAGTTTGGCTGCTGTTTCTCCTTCTACTGCTGTTTCTCTGCAGTTTCTCTTGGCACCAATTGACATGGGAACTGCATTGCACCAGAGAGGGAAATTATCTTCCCCTATCTTTATGCCAGAGGAAAGATAATTTCTAGATAGATTCATGTTTGGATCTGTGGGCAGTGTGGGCAGCAACAGCACCTACTGGCACATGGGTGGTTATGGTACCAGGGCTAGCTGCAATAATACAAGCAGTCCAATCATTTACTGGCCTGCCTGAAGGAGCTAGGTTTTTCGGAAAGAAACTTGGTATAGAAGAGTAAGAGAAAGGGGGGAGATAACGGTTCTTGCTTTAATGAAAGGATTTGATGAAGATACATATGAATTTTGACCTGTTAGATATTCAATCAGTTTAATAACATCTAAGCATCAAATATTACAAAGATTTTTTTTTTAAATAATCCCTTCGAGCTTGTAGGTTAGTAATATATAAATGCAAAGAGTAGTATCTACCTGCAAGACTCATGCTAAGAAGTAAACTCTTTGGGGGAAGTAATTCATCTGCTAGTTCATTTTTCTTACAAAACTGACACTAACATGCATTACTGCCAGATGAATACTTCAGTACATCATATAAGCAGCTACTGAAAAAGGTACCAACCAGAGGCTTTAAGCTTTTCTACCAGTTGAGAAGTGCAACATAAGGAAAAAATTGGGTCTTCAAGGTGCCTTTCAAGGCTGATTGAGAAACTAACTTGACAAAGAATCTCCTGAAATCTTGTTTTCTGCTCTGCTCTGCTCCTCTCCTGGGTCCTGGGATAATACGTAATTCAAGCTTGGAAAAAATCCTGTGCCATTTCCTTCAGACTTATTCCTTCCACATGTGAAATCTAGTAATTTAAACACCTCATTTTCTTTTATAAACGTGGCAGGAAAAAATAGCCAGCAATCATTGATTGAATCCATATTTCCACAGAGTTCCAGTTATTTTGTTTGATGTTTAAAAAATAATAAATGAAGACAGTTAAAGGAATAACTGCATTTAAAAAAAAATACAGATGGTTGTGGCAAATGAATCTGGACTTGCACAGAAATGCCTAAAAACCTACTGGCTACATTCCTGGGGTGTGATATCAAGCAATGAATTTGAAACCAGAGACAGTTCTAGTAGTAAGTGCTGGTTCAGCTTCATAGGATGGGAAGCAGCTCAGAATGAGTGATGATGTATTTTGGCTTAAAGATTTAAAAAGAGCACAGGATAAATACTGATATTAAGCTCCATTACCTAATTACTTAGGGCAGAGTGGGAAATGAGGATGATCAGTATCTTGGAGCAGTATTTTTCAAACATTTAAGAGCTGAGCTTTTCCTCACTAAAGCCAATATTGCATCTTCTTCAGTGCTGCCTTGTGTGGTTAAGGTCCTAACAGTATTTCAGATCTTTGCAGTGTTATACTCCTTCACCATTCTTATATACTGAGAGCTCTGATGAAGCCAACAATAAGGAAGTTAAAGGTGCTACAGTTCAAATCTGAATTGGCTCACTTTGAAATGAGAAGAGCAGATCATGCATTTAAGAGCAGATATTTCAGGCTCTCTGCAAACCCCATCAGGAAATGAATTGATTACATTTGAGTTATGATTTCACAGTCTCTCTCTTTTTTTTTCTTCTTTTTTTTCCCTCACAATCAAAAGAACCACAGGAAAAAAAAAAACAAGAATGCTGAGACTAGGAAATCTTAGGAAGGCCTAAGCATTCTTTATACCTTCCTTGAGAAATGGTTGTTAAATGGCAAAAAGATTGCAAACTTAAAAACTGAATTTTAAACTTCTTCTGCTTTATACACAGACTATCATCAGAAGCTCATATCCCATTCTGAGGATGATTTTGCTTTGTAAGTGCTGTCACTTAAAGTGCAGGGATACAAAAAGAGAATTGGAGAGTTTTTCACATGAAGTTAAAGATTTCCCAGATTTTAAAAAGTTTTCAAGTTAAAGATTTCCCAGATTTTTAAAGCAATATGTTTGTTGACCAGTGTCTTTTTGAAACCAGAGGGAACCCTGGCTTCTTCTGTTCAGACTGTTGAAACAGTGAAAATGTCTTAACTGCAGCCACACTTTAAAAGACAAATGGGTTAACACTGACGAGCAGAGTTCTTTTCCTCTACATGGCATGTTTCCTGCAGCAATCACCAACAGAGCTATCAGAGGAAGAACAAGATACTTTTTCCTGTACCAGCAAACCCATTTTACTTTTGCAAACTCCCAGGCTTAAACAATCATTTTTTCAGCTGTTGGCACAACTGAAGAGATGGAAGGAATATATTCCACCTGCCACTAGCTTTTCCCTTTCTTTTCCGCACTTGTAACTGGATTTTCTCTTACTTGTTTTATCAGGGAGTACAACAGCAGTTTTAAGTACAGTTCAATTCAATAAATCACTTCTAAATTATTTCTGCCTAAACTCAAACCAACTTCTGAAACACATCTCCCTAGACACATTTAATCAATGTACAACAGATCAGTGTGGAATTAGCTTGCATTGTATGGTAAAGCCCAGTGCATGCCAGGAATGAGGGACTTGAGTGCTTGGTTATAGTGAAATGAGCAGCTATGGAAGGACAGCTATCCCCTGCTCATTTCTGTTGCAGCATTCTCCTACAGAAGCAGAGGAGAGAAACAGTGTGTTGACACAAACCTGCTTTCTGAAGTCCTGCAGCAGCCCATAGAGATGGTGTCCTTGATACCAATACCTTGAATGATACTAAGGAGATGTTAAGTTCTTTCCTGATTTCCTGACTGGTGCAAAAAAAAAAAAAAAAAAAAAGGCAAATTTAGCACAAAGTTGCAGAGGTATAAGAGTACTTTTCAGCTATGGAGTTACAATGGCCTACAATTCTACAAGTGACTTTATAATCCTGGGAGCGTTCAGCATTCACAGGTATCCTCAGGTCTTCCCTAAAATGAAGAAGTTCCTTTGATAACCACTAACGAAACCATGTGTGTTTTGTGTTCTGCTTAGGCTGCTACCTGGCTCTCAGGAAGAATGCTGCTAAATCACCAAGGGTGCCAAAGTCCCTCAGCAGTTCCTATCCTTAGCTCCTCTCTGCTTAAGTATCACGTCTATAAATTTGAATATTTCTGTTTTTGACAGGCCTGAAGGGAGGGCAAGTTACTTGTTCCTGCATGAGGTGATGAGGCTTCTAGGAAGTTTGTGGAGTCTCAATACACAAAGCTCTTTCAAAAGTTGTCTGGATAAGGGTTCCACATTCTCCATCCACATATAGAAGTGAACCTAGCAACAGAAGAGAAGACAGAATTTATTCCATTAAACTGAGCTGAGGGAATGAAATTAATGAGAGGGAATGTGAGTGCAGCTGGCTCATTATTTACCCTTTTAAAAACTTGCTATCTGCTGTACACTCTCTTGGAAATTACTGTATTTTTAAATGGGTAAAAACTCTCGCTGTAAAATCAGAGATCTCAGCTGCACTCAGACAATCTTTCTAATGAGATGTTTAACCAATACAGAGTTCAGCCTACTTGATGTAATGTCAGATGTAAAGTCTATTTAACTTTGCATACATTATGGCAGTCTTGGTTGAGAAGGTATCAACTCTTAATTCACTGCAATGAAGCTTCAACTACACTACAGATGCAGAAGCTGTATGTGCCTCCTCTTACCAGACAAAAGAAGAAAACACACTGTAATAATAAAGAAATAAAAACATCTCTTTTATGAAAGTCTGACCACTCTGACCTTTATGCAATGCATTATTGACAATTCCGTTAGCATTTATTTAAACTTAATTTCCCAGAGCAGGACATGACAGAAAGCAAGAAACATTCATTTCAATTGTAAAACCTTTCACTTTAATGCATCTCTGAATTAATTGGGCACAGTCTTCATATCAAGTGAAATAAATGGGCTGATAATTGATTAGGACCTCAGGGAACAGCGAGATCGGATTGGCTAAGAAAAGTGAAGTGACCTATAAAAGGTCAGGATTATTTCAAATTTCTTTTTTAATAAAGCATGTTGATGAAGAAATTATCTGCAAGGCTTAGAAGAAATCTTTGAATTTGATGTATAACTTCTGTCAAATGGAAAATTGTACGTGATGTAACTTAATTCATGGAAAATTTGAGATCCTCTTTAAAAGGGATGAATCCTGCTCTGAGTCCCTTATCTAGGCATTGCTATGCTCTGCAGCTTAGAATGGCTTTTTTTTTTTTTGTTTTCTTTTTCCACTCTTTTGCCAAGAGAGGTCTTCCAGGTCTCTTTGGTGAAGAAAAGCATTTGGAAAGGATTTGGGTTTGTTTTCTGCTTTACCAATTTTGAACATAACATTTTTCTTCTTAGCATTCCTAATCTTTCCATCTCAGCCTTTAACTGTGAGGCTGGGATGAACAGAGAGCATGCTGATGTTTGTGGTGAGGCTCATGTTCCCACATCCAGTGTTGCCCAGCACATTCACATTTGGAGCAAGTCCTTCTTCTTTTAGCTGGACTATTCAGCCTATCCTTAGTGCTCCCCCATTCCCCAGCTGCACAAGCTGCTGTGTCCACCTCTCCACACACTTGTGCTGATACAGAAGAGAATCTAAGTACAGCAGTTCTTGTGAAGATGGCAGTATTACAGGTTTTGAGCTCAGTGAAAACTTTTCAAGGTTCTGTCTGCTAATGTGACCTTGCTGCACTCGCCCATGCTGCAGTTTGGGCACTTTGGCTGTGCCATCAGAAGATACCTCTTTTTCTTGTACTCCTGGCCCATGTGTCTATCAAAGGTGGACTTGGCCTTTATGTGAACCTCTGCCTTTCTATGAGCATAACCAAAAAGTACCTGCCAGGCTTCACGCTGTGCTGCTTAGATCAATTAGAGTGCACCAGTCCAAGCCATCTCTTCCTTGGGCTGGTCCCCAACTAATCAGTATAGCAATAACAAAAAGCTGAGCCTTACCTACTGGGCAATTTCTCTCTTCCATTAAGGGGTTGGGCTGCTCAAAACCCTTTCAGGAAAGCCTTCCAGTGCTGTTGACCATATATCCACAGCAAATGCTTATTAGGCTCTTGGTGTAATGTTTTATCAGCATCCAGGACATTGAATTTATTGAAAGAAGGTACAACTATGCTTCCAGTGCATGAGCAGACATTCAGCCTGGTCTAGTCTGGCTCCTGAAAACATCTAGTTTTTATATGAGATGTAAGTATGTTGCTATTGTTGTCATCCTCATCCCAGTGCAAGGTAATCTCATCACAGAGCTGTCCTCTTCAAACTATTTCTCGCTGTTGAGAATGCAACACTGTAAGTACAAGAGATTGTTCTCTGCTTCCCAAGAAAGTCACTTACACCTCTGCAAATAGGATAAAAGTTCCTAATGTACTACAGTAGCATTTGGCCTTCATTTTGCACTCTGCAGGTAGAAGGGTGCCTGTGAAAAGAGTACCATGCAAGAACCAGTATCTCCCTGGCTACATTACAGATTAGGAAGCACAGGAACTCTTGCACTTTTGAACTTTGGGATAATGCTGATCCAGATTGGCTTTCTTTTTTTTTTTAGTATGACTAAAAGAGGTCAATCAGTGTAATTCCTATCTGAACTCAAGGGTAAAAGTTCTTCTTTCTAAGTTTTGTATCTTCAAATAACTGACAAGTGTATTGGCCATTTTATTTGTCTTGCTTTTCAGGACATTATATATATATATGTATAACTTCAGGTTATATTCTAAATTTTGGCTCAGTCTCCTGGCAGTTCTTGGGATTATGCCAGTTTGATTTTAGTCATATGGAAAAAATAAAATCAAATTATTACCCTCTTATTTTTGATAAGAGACTCGCATTCCTCTCCCTCTATAGGAGAGGACCTGTTTAGGTGATCCGTCCTCAGAGACAGATGAAACTAAGCATATTCAAGATGCATTTCAAAGGATAATGTATTACTTAATAAATGAGATATTTTGTGAATAGTTTTGTGGAAGTACATGCACCAGCATCAGAAGGCAAGTACAGAGACATCTTTGTAGATTTTGGAATACACTGTGACTGTTGAAACTGTGGAAAAGACAGCAAAAGAAACTGAATGGGAGTATGACTATATCCAAGAAAGTGGCCTTATTCTTTCTGGAGTGTACTGCAGTCTGTGTCTTCTGCAGTTCTTACTGCTGTGCATTTACTACCTGGAAAAACTCATGCCATCCAGATCTAACAGGAAGACTCATCTGTGTCCTATAGGCAGTGAGTTTTGTTAGCCAGAAGTAATTTTTCTATAATGAATTCTAGATGATCCAATCCAGTAGGGAATTTTTCTGTATCAACAGTATTTATTTCATGGCCCTGAATAATTGAGCAAAAAATATCTGAAATTTTGATCTATCTGGATGTAATGTAATCTACATGAAACCTACACAGTGGATACACTAGCTCTGAATGCCTTTGGGTTAATTAGCAACCACCTATACATCCCTGTACAGCTATTAGGTAATTACCATCCCTCCCTTACCAGGAGGAGTAGCTCTATAGAAGGACCTCAGAACTCAAGCAGTCCAGCTCCATGCCTGTGCATTTTTACCTACATTGCTCTTTGAAGGTGTTTTATCTAACACTCTTAAAAAACTTCAGTGATAGTGATCTGATAGATGCCATGGGAAATTGATGTAATCTATTCTGATTTTAGTCTTGCAGCTCTCCTGTATCAATGGGAGAGCAAATACTTCCTTTTTTTTCTCTGAATCTATTATTTCTGCATTTCAAGACTTAGCTCATCTCCCCTGCACATTGCCTTCAATACAGTAAGTGACACTAGTTACTGCAGACTCTGTTGCATTTTCTCGTCAGTCACCTCTGGTGTCTCCAAGTGGTCTGCCTCTCTTTTAAACTGGTGTTTTTCCAGTGGAGGCCTTACCATTTATATCCATAGGATAAGCAGATTACTTTCCTATTTGTACAGTATTATATGTGTCCTTACCTCCCCTCCTACATTTTATTTTCTTACAGAGTTGTTACGATGCTGTCAACTCACGTTCAATTTGTGATACTTCCTTAACAAACTGTTACCCAACCTCATCCTGTGCTTGTACAATTTATTGTTGCTGCCTGAGCTCATATCACTAGCAGATATGGTGGGTGTCTTCACTATCATCACCTGGACCCTGGTGACATTAAATCACTCCTGTGGAACCTCACTAGACCCATCTTTTCATTCTGACAGTGAATGATTTTCCAACAGAATCTGTACAACCCTTAGAGTATTTTTGTTTAGCCTACTTCAAAGTATCACATCACCATCAAAAATCTCACTGAAGTAAAAATATACAACATTGTCTCTTTTTCCCCTAAAACTATTCCCCTGTCATAATTGGAAGTTGGTTGTGACATGATGTCTTTGGTACAAATACTTGTTGGCTATTACTCATCTTCTATTATCTTCTAGCTATTTAAGTAGTCTTTTGGTTATTTTTTCCAGGAATTTGAGCTCTCTTCTTTCTTAATGCTTCCTTTCTCCCACTTTTTGAAGATACAGGCATTCTTTTTGCCCATGTGCAGATTTATAGAGCTGATACAAAAATATGTGAATTATCCTATTACCTTGTAATGCATCCTCAGCATGTGTGCTGGACACAAGAAATAAAAATAGTTCTCCTGAAGAAGACCTGATTAGTTATACCTACAGATAAGTGAATCTAAGCAGAAGCTGCTGGCCAGACAGAAGACAGGTTAAACAATGAAACATTCCTAATTAGCTTAAAAGATAAAAGTGTCAGCTTGTGCATGGTCTGGCCATTATCAAACAATTTGCAGGCATTCCAGCAGGGGGGAATTTAAAGCAGGAGTCAAAAGAGGACTGTGTTTTAGCAGCTCTGCCTTTTAACACAGATCTCTAAAGCAATAGCAGAGGGCGGGTATAAAGAAAAGAAATAGGAATGGGTGCTAGGAGAAAATGATGGACTGAATGTATGAAAATCAACTGGACTGCTAGACTGGCCACTGTGGGCAGAATTGGAAGCGCAGGTTGTGGTCTCAAAAAAATTGTTACAGCATCTGTCGAGACAGGCCTCCTGCCATGTACTGTCATGTACTGGGATCTGCTGGAGTGTGCTGGTGGTATGTGTGACTGGCAGGTGTTTTCACCCATATCACCTGAAGCCCATCCAGATGTCCTTCCATTTTTGTCCCATAGCCCAGGTGAGGTGGTGTGAGAACAGCTTAGCCACACTTTGAATGAAACTTTATTTTCCCTCATTTGGCATGGAGTTAAAACAGACAAATTTGAATGGAGAGGTTAGTAGGGTTCAGTTTGCACCAGGCACATTCGCACTCTGCTCAGAAGCAACCACTAGAGCCAAAGACACTGACAGCAGGACTGCAGGCTTCTGCCTTGAGTGCCTGGCACTGCAGCGGCTGGGGCAGAGATACATGGTGCATGTCCTGGCAGGAAGGAGGACTGGAGCAGAGAAGGAAGAAAGAGGAGGCTGTGAGAGGTTGCTGGCATTTTTCTCTCAGAGGGTTTGGAGAGCTCTGGGCCCTAGGCAGTAGCTAAAAGCACTTAACGGTTCAGAGGTCCTGTTGCAGGTTGCTGGATTAGTTCAACCCAAATTGGCTAACCATAGCAGCCTTCTTCTCCCTGTACACCTGATACTGCATTTGGAAATTATTATTTTAATGCTTGATTAACCAGTTGTGAGCCACAGGGGGTAATTATTCTGCAAATCACCAGGCTCAGCCATCTCACCAGCCACTCACACTGCTCTCAATGGCAGGCTCTTCACCTCCATAATGGCAGACTGGCACTAAGTATGCATTAAGTATTAGGTGCAGCTGAGCAGAACTGGAGCACTGCAGTGCTAGCAGTGATGGCAAATGGCAATGAGCTATACATGTTCTCCTTCACACTACAGGGATTTTTGCTGTGGAGATTACTTGAGCACTGGACAGTTTAGTTAATTCAGTGATTGCATACTGGTGTATAATGAGAGAGAGGAATGTACTAGTTGACAGTTTCATCCTGCTGCCCAGAAGTTTTAAATAAATAAAATAAAAGTAAGGAATAAAGCCCTCTAGCCCATGTGTTGTGCACAGCCCCAGCTGAGCCTGCTGGCCGTGTCTGCCAGACTGCTGCTGAACTATGCTGCAGGTGTTCCCTGTCATGGCGACACATGTTTGAACCAGGCACCCTGTGAAATCCGAAAAAGTGCATTTCCTCTGCTTTGTCAGCACGGCTCCCCTTTGCCTTCAAGGTTTTTCAAAAGCATGAGGGAAATGACTCACCAGCAGAATGTGGGAATTATCCTGTTTAGCCGCTCTGCTTTATCCTGTCAGAAACGCACGATGAAAAACCCTACTCACAAGAGACCAAAAGGGCTACTACGTAACTGACAGACACCAACTGTTTGAGAGCACTCAGATCCTGTTATCGAGAGGAGCCTGACCCCTGTGCTGCACTTCCATTTATCATCATTTTAATCCAATTGGAAGTCTTTTTGAAAGTCTTCATGTTCTTTCATCCCTTTTCCACTTTCTCTCACCCCAAATGTTGTCCTCTTTTCTCCTCTTTGTTTACTTTTAGAACCCTTGCCCTCGCAAATATTTTTTTCTTTCAAGTTGGAAAAGGATACATTTTTAGAGATGAACCCAGACCCAAACCTATCTTTTAAAGCAGTATAAAGAGAAGATTACTTCACCAAAATCAATGGAGTTAGTCCAAATTCAGCTGTCTGTCTGGGCAGACTTCAGCCGGCTAAGTGACTTTTTTTCCTTTTTAATCTTCAAAGTGATCCTGAAGGTGCCAGCCAGCAACTGAAAAGAGTTTACTCATACAAGATAAGGCCCAGATTTTTCCATCTCCTGTTTGTTATTAAAGTACTAAGCGTTACTGTGCCAGATATTTTATACTCAAAGTGAGAGATGGCTCTTACCAGCTAAACCTTCCTTCGTGAAAGTATTTAAATATGGCAGCACTTTTTAAGTGGCCAGAGAGATTACTTGTGTAATTTCCTGTATCTGTCTAAATGCCTTCTGAATCAGCATCCAAAAGAGACAGGGAAAAATACTGTCATTTCTAGTTTTCATTAAGAAAGAAGATCAGCTGATTAAATTCCTCAGAAATCAGAAATGGAGAGGGGAAATTTAAGATCTTTTAAGATTCAATTACGAAATGGTGTACTTTATATCAAATCTTTCATGGACGAGTAACCCAATGCAAAGGGCTGCAGAAACATCTTGGTTTTCACAGTGTCAAACACTAATCATGCTTTCTCCTTCTACTTGATGTTATTGGGACCCACCAGTGTTTGTTCAGTGTTACTAGAAATCTGATGAAAATATAGTTATGCCTTCTGAAAATAAAACAAAAATTACATAGTTTACCATATCTTCTTGCCAGTATACTTTATGCACTTATCTGAATAACTGTGGTTGCCAATTAAAAAAGAAAAAAAGAAAACAGTAGTCAGCAAAAGGAAGATGAGGCTTAGGAATGGGTGAAGTCTAATTCTGGCTGTGCCAAGGAACTGCATTGTCCTGAAGGAGCAGTGAAACTGAGCTGTCTGGTTAGCTCTGGGTTCTCATGAGGATTTCCAACCTCTCTTGCACCTCTTGGTGTCAGGGAGTGGGAGCTGCATGATGATCTGTGATACCTCAGCTATTTGCACTTGCCGGCAGCATCTTTTTTTCTGTGGAAGCACAGTGTTGGTTTGAGCGACAAAGCACAGGGCCCTTGAATGAAAGCGAAGGTGCAGGAGATCTGCAGGGAATGCAGAGCTCCTAAGGCTTATCATGCTCCTCTGTATGGAAGGGGTCATCTAGGTTCTGCTGTGTCATGTTTAAAGCATAGATATTTTGAGGGTTAATTTGGTAAAGGCATAAATGGTGGCAAATAAAAGCCCTGTATTTTTATAATAATTGAAGGATTAGTGAGTTTTATAGCTTAACCAAGCCTCTGTCTTTAGGTCAGGAATGTGATTGTCATGAAGCAATTTCAGCAACATCTTGAATTTTCAGTGGCATCTAGTTCTGGGTTTTCAGTAATTTCTTATGAGCCCTGCAGTTGTGACAGACGTACAAAGTTATTCTGACTTTCCAAATTTCAGTGGAAAACTTTACAACATTCTCTCAGCTCAATGTTTGTGATGGGACCCACACAAAAATAAGGTTGAAGCACCAAAGCCCAACACCAAATAGGAAAAGATGGGAGGGAATTGTTAAAAGGAAGATGAAGAGAGGAAAGGAAAGTTTACAACCACTCCCAGTCATGACAATGGGAAGACTGAACTTTCCCCTCTGATTTCCCTTCTTATCTCTTCCTTGTTGTGTAAAAACTAATCTAGGTTATTTTTGGTGTTCAAGATGTTACAAAATAAAGAATATCGGTCCAATGACCTACAGTGCATCAAATGATACTGCAGGGTTTCCAGAGCAGCCTGCAAAGGCAGGTACATCTGCTAAGATCAAGCATCTCTACAGTCCTTAAGCTCGTAGTAGCTTGCATTCAGAGCAGCACCTACTCCTGTCTACTTAATTCTTTATTTCATAAGTTACCCCACAGAGCTACACAAAGATTCCATCAGTAATCAATACGTAACACAAGTGAAAAAATCAGATTTACAATCTGTAACAAGGATCATCTCCATTCAGCTCATTTTTTCAGATTAAAAAAAAAAACACAGAGTGCATAAACAGATTTCACACTGTCTTAAAAGCATTGCAAACATAGTTATAGATTTGCACGGTAAAAATTCCTCCTTACAGAGACATGACAATTGTCACTTACATTGAGATATCCTTAGGATGTAATAAAAAAATGAAAGCTTGAATTATTTATTCTAGAAGAGTTTGAATGATTCCCAAGCAAACTCTTCTGAATGGAGAAGATTAAGAATATATTGCCCTTTAAAGCAATGTTAATAGAAATGAATCTTTTAGAAGCCCTAAAAATACAAAATTCATGCAAAGAGTCAAGTATCAGATGAAACTTAATATTGATCTGACTGAAAAATAGTTAGGTAATGCTGGAGTCTTGCTTAAGAGATCAGTTCATTGTTTGCATTTGCTGCCTTCCCTGACAGGAATACATTGTATTGCTTGATATTCCCATTAGCACTGTGCATCTCAGCAGCTTGGGGAGCGGATTACCTCCCATTCCTTCCTTCACAAGACAAGCAGAATGTTCTTGCTAGTTTGTAGTCATTTTAGCACCTGTGCAAATCTGCTTCATAACCTGAAAGCAGTTCCGCTTCTTGTGCTTTGCTGTTACTGGAGCTGTACAGCTTTTCTTGCTTGCCTGGATGCTAAACAGAATTGAAGGAATTCAGCATGACTCTCTGATCCCAAGCTTGCTTTTCAGTGCTGGTAGTTGTGAGGAAAACCATATAATAACCGCTTTACTCAGAAACCAAACAAGTATCTTAGCCAAGAATAAGCCTGGAGCCCACGCTGCGACTTTAACAAACACTTCTACAGCTTCCCTTGCTGAACACATTATGGTTTGAAGGCTTCTTGGGAGACAGAAGGGAATAATTATCAATAAATAACAATTATCTTTTTTTCCTATTCACAAACAGTTGTGAAATTCTCACACTGATTCATTATTTGAAATTATTTTCTAGTGAGTTCATGGAAAAGTACTAAGGTTTCAGATTATGTCAGTTTGAAATGTAAAAATTAACTGTGCCTTCACACTGTGAAGTGTATAGCTGACTGATGTAAGTTACATTGAATAAATTGAGCTATGCGAGTAATAACGCATTTAATAAAGTGCAAATGTTGAGGTACAGAAAATTTTATTTGGCCAGCGTATGTTAGTTCTGTGAGTTACCTAATCAAAGCTGGGAAGCATAATCACATGCCTTTGGTGGCTAACAAGTTGTGATTTGAATTTTAGCTGGGATGCAAGAGTTTTGTAATGCCAATGTATTTGGCTGTGCCTACCAAATATGTGCTTGTAACAACAGTGTGGGACACTTCTGGGACTTCCAATGTACCTTCTTTGTTTGATTGTTTTCTTCTTAATCTAAAGCATTGAGACATTATATACTGGTAATATTTTAAGGGAGAACATATTCTTAACTCATCTCTACCTTATCTGAATTTTTTGTGAGGGTATTAATTAGAATTTATGTACACTGGTAGTCACAAAAAGGTTTTATTTCTTATTTTTCTTCCTCGGGATCTAACACAGAAACATTGCAGAATATATATGCCAGTCTATTTAGTAAGGGCATATTTTGCCATCAATGCCCAGGGAGTGTATAACTTTCATAAAGTCTCTTACCTAGCTCTCAGGGGAGGTATATAGGATTTGGTTTGTTTCTTTTTCAGCGTGAACACAAAAGTACCTTCACATCTATTGAAGTTATGAGTCACCTGTATGGACTGTAGTGTTTATGGTGATAAAGTGTATTTTTCTGATCAGAGTAACCATCTTGGATACTGACCAGTGGTCATGGCCTTTTGAGTTAAGCTGTCATGGTCCTAATTTCCTTACTAGCTATCAGACAGGTGTTAAAGTTTAAATCTTTGCCGTGGTTGATGTAGACTGACAAAGACCGTAAATGAGGTTGCCAGAGATCTGTCAAGTGCGTAGTGTCAGTTTCAGTGAAACTGACACCTGCTTATTCCAGATTTGCACATCACTCCAGAAATGAGACTGTGGTTGTGGCTAAGTTTCCAATTGCAGAGCTCTGTGGTATGCTGCTGTTTTTGTCTGCTGGGGAGAACCAATGGGTAGGTCCCAATGAACTGAGCAAAACATGAACCAGACATCCCAGCTGCTTTATAATGGTCCTGATAATTCATGTTAGGGTGAGTGACATTTAAAATCCAGCCATTGTCTGGATCATGCTGTTTCTTCAAATTTGCCTACAGGCTGAGGTAGTAACAATATGATGCTAGGGACAGGGACTCAGTGCAGGGGATTCCTGGTGCTTTCAGACCAACCCACTGCTCCTGTTCTGCTGCTGTCTAGCTCATTGCTGCTAAATAATCAACGAACCTCTTAAAAAAGAAGCAGATGTGCTCAGACTGGGACACTGCAGCAGTGTCTCTAGCCCATTTACCATTCTTTGGGTATGTCTATCCATTTGCATTACAAGAAGCAATCCCCTTGGCTGGAAGAATTTTGCACACATCTATTTTTATCACACCTTCCTGTAGGGGTTATTTCAGTCTATAATATAATGCTGTTGCAAACTGTCTTGAGTGCTTCAAAGTTATCCCACAAGCCTCTGCACTCATACAGCACAGGCTCATCTAGCAGGTACCATGCCCTGTGGTGGTCTACATTACACAGCTGATTTCACTGTCACAGCTGCTAGGTTCATGCCTGACTGGTATTAAAGAGCTATACAGTGCAAGATCCCCCTTTTTTTTTAATCTACTACTGCTTGCTTCCTTTCAAGGGGACTATACTGTGTCCACCCTGTTTATTTGTGTATTAGGGACAGACACAGAGTTTGCTTCTTAGAGGACCATTTTAAACCAAGCCTACAGACTCTTAGGTCTAGAGCTAGCTTTCCTGCACCACGCATGGGAGTGGTGTTAGACCTGAACAACTGAAGAGTTGGCTCCTTTCCACTCTCTCTCCAACTGGTCTCTCTGAAGGAGCCACCATTAGCCAGCTGAGATGATTGCTCCTCTGGAATTTGCTTATTACAGTAATTTCTGAAGATGAAGGAAGTGAGTCTGGGTATCAGTGCTGTTAGTACACTGGATTTTACAGTGGCTTCCTTGTACAGAGGCTGCTCTAAAAGTAATGTCTCCTATTTTATGTTGGCCCACGACATCAAAGGTAGATGGTGGAATGGTATAGTAACCTTCTTATCAATAGTCTGTTAGATTTTGTTGCTGTGTAACAGATGACAAAGAAGGGCAATTTGACAAAGTGGCATCTGACATGGAAGTGTGGAAAAATGGGAACCCATTGACATTTATCAGTGTTTGCAGAACATGTATGGAGACCAAACAATGGATGTGAGCACTGTGAGGTGTTGGCTGGTACATTTCAGCAATAACAGCAACATGGAAGACAAGCCAAGTTCTGGATGGCCATACACAACTCTCACACCACAAAGTGAACAATCACCTGATCAGCTCATCCATGTGAATGAGCAGATTACGACCAGGGAACTATGTATGAAGTTGATTATTGGCTTCAATGCATTGGAAAGAATGATGGAAAAGTGGAATATCACAAAGTTTGTGCCAGGTGGGTCCCACGAATGCTTACACAGGAACAGAAAGAGCACTAAATGAAAGATTGTCAGGACCTGTTGAACCAATACAATGCTGAAGACAACAGTTTCCTGGATCACTTCATTGCCAGTGACAAGACAGGGTATCATCACTACGAGCCGAAGTCAAAATAGCAGTCTGTGTATTCCCTATTGAATAAAAAATTCAAGATACAACCCACAGCAGGCTAAGAGATGAGCACTGTCTTTTTGGATGGGAAAGGGGTGATCCTTCTGGACTTCCTTGAACCTGGACCATCAACTCTGACTGATGTATCACAATGCTGACTAGGTTGAAGACTTCCAGAGTCAGCCCAGAGAAAAAAGCAACCATATCACTTGCAACATGATAATGTCATGCCCCATATCAGTTTGAACACCATGGAGCACATTGCCCTTCTTGGCTGGACTGTCCTACCACATGTACCATACTGTCCAGATTTGGTGCCTTATGACTCTCATCTGTTTGGGCTAATGAAAGACAGACTGCTTGGACAACATTTTCCTAACAGCAACACTGTCATACAGTCATAGCAGTTGTGAAACAGAGGATCAATTCCACTGGTGCAGATTTTTGAGTGTTGGTTACCTTATTTGTGAAGACTGAAAGCTCACTGTTTAACTTCTTTGCTATCCAGAATGCCTATTTTTCCTTCAGACTTTGAACAAAAATTCCATTGAACAAAAACTGTTCCTATGCCTTTACAGCAAAATGAGACCTTGAGTTTCAAAAGGAAAGTCCCTGAGGACAGCATTTTGGCACCAAGTAAGGCAAGCTCACACTGTGTGCCACCTGACTGACAAGATGCCAACCACACAGCTGAAGCAAAGGGTGGAAGCCCTGCTTTCTTGCTGGTCTGCTTTGGGGAGGTGTTGGTGTTGTCCTTTCAAGAGAGGCACTACCTTGCTTCTTGGCTCCTGACCTGCTACTCGCTGTGCCACAACCTCTTAGGGCCATTTTGCATTGCTCTGTGTACAGCAATGTCACGTTACAAGATGTGTACTTTGCATCTGCTGATGTCAGCATGAAAAAAGGAGAAGGAAATCATCTTTTCACTTAAAGTGTTGTAAATCACCCTGTAAACGAGACTATATATTATGCTTTTGTTACTGAGAGTTAAATTACAAGGAAATGAATGGTGCATAATAATTCCCCATGTCACTGAATTCTCCATTTCTCAGCAAAATAGTCTTTCACACAAGCAGGTTTACTGTACACGTCCCACTGCTGTGAAAGAGGCGCTCTCTAGTGGCTTTGAGTCTGAAGAATTGCTACTAGTTGGTGGCAGAACGGCTCAGAAGAGGTTCATCAACACACCAGGAAGGGTGATTATGACAGGAAGCTGTATTTATATAAGTCATGTTAGCCCAGTCCAAGATTTGTTTTGGTGAAACAATAAATTCCCAAGAAGACAGAGGGGTTATTATGTATTTGCTGAAGGCATTATTAGTTAAACTGTGAGCCTTGTTTATAATATTTGCAGCCCTACTTCAAGGATAAAATGATAACCAATAATTTTTTTTTAAGAATAATATTCTTCTCCTTTCCTGCTTGCATTTGGGGATCAGCACTTCAAGTGCTTTCTTCAAATGGCTTTGATGGCTAAAGACTGCGTAGTGAATGTGTACTGATAGAGATTTAAAAACTGAATTTGAATTGATTGGAAACAGACAAAACTAGGGAACACAGTCCACATTTACAAAATCTTTGCTGACTATTTATGTGTGCAGCATGTCTACAAGACTGCTTACAGGCAGGTATAACTAAATCTCTCTCTCATGCCAGCTTTACATATATCTATAGCACAACTGCCAAAAGGAATCTTTTTTCTATCAGAAATCTAATCATCTATGGCTGTCCCAAGGGCATGGGAGCTAAGAAAGGGAACTCCTTGGGTACAGTTTGTTCTTTCAGATAGAAAGGACACCCAGAAAAAGGGTTGTGTTTGCAGCTTTAGCTCCTCTGCAAAGCCAGGCTCTGTGCAGTTCAGGGGAGGGTCGGACCAGAGCCATGAAGGCATGTGTATTGCATATATTCATTCTTCAAAGCTTGAAGCTAGAAGGTGTCTGCACTTAGAGAAAACATTTTTCTGATATTAGTCTTGTCAGAGAGATTGACAAATGGAGAATATAAGGAAAGATTTAGCTGGAAACAAAGGCTGGTACAGAATCTGGGGCTTTGAAGGGATGGTTCTTGTCCCTGACGAAACCCTTGGGATCTGCTAGTTTTAGGCAGTAAGCCTTTCAGCCCACTTTGGCAGGAGAGCCATTTCGGGGTGAGCTGATATATTTTGGGCAATATTATCTGCTAGAGAATGGTGCTGTGAAGGACATGACCTACTTCTTAGTTTCCTGAGGTATATTGCTAACACAGGACAGTGCTGCTTCAGCCCCGCTGAATTCAACAGGATCACAATACTTGCAGGCTGAGAAAAATTTACTAAGGATATGTAATTTTCAGGCTGAGTCAACAAGAGCTCTATCCCTCTTTCTTTTTCTGTCTCTCTTGAGTTTCTAGCTTGATGCTAAAAAATGATGCTGCTTTACAATATGGTGGCTGAGTTGTAATTTGACTTTTGGATCTGTAAACTAATCTGAAAGAGTACACTGTTCTTACATACTTAGAAAACTCAGTACTTGTGCCATTCACATACAGGCATTTGATTCTAGCTGTACCATCAACAAGATGACATCTACAGAGAATCATAGAATTGCTCAGGTTGGAAAAGACCTGCAAGATCATCAACTGCAACCAAACCATACTACCCTAACTCTAACAACCCTCCGCTAAATCCACGTCCCTGAGCACCACAACCAAATAGGATTTTAAACACATCCAGGGATGGTCATTTTTAGTCATTCTTTTTTAAACACATTCAGAGGCTGCCAATCAGGCTCAAAAATTAATACACCATCATCTTGGAAATACCTTGTCACAAACAAAAGTCTGTTGTAGTTCCCAATCCCAAATGGTTCTCAGCTCCACTCTTGAATGATTCTGCTGTCTTTGGTACTACTAAACTGAATGTGAAACAGCTCCTGCTTTGCTCACTTTTGCAGCCCGACTAACAAGATGTACAGGGCAGCAGTTTGGATACAGTTTCATTTCTACAGTCCAGCTGTCCCTGCCAAGAGGGAAGAAGCCTCCAGGGGATATGCAAGGCTCCTCCAGAGGGCTACTTGTCTTCAGTTTTAATATAGTTCTTCTGTTAAGTCAACACACCTCACTTTGTGCTGTCTTTAGCATCATCCAGCCCTTAAGAGTACAGGAATATGTAATCAGGGGACTTTGTTGTCTTAGCACCTATTGTTTACATTTTACAAAAATGTACATATTGATAAAATGAGGAAATGAGAGATTAAAGGATGGTGATGTATGAAGAATTGATTGTGTGAGCTTCTAAGCAGAATGAGAGATGGCTTATCATTTGAAAACCTCTCCCCCACCCCCCACCCCCCATCCCCCCAGTAAACGCCATAAGACATAATTCTGTATTAAGAACTAATGTATGAGGGTCCCTTTTTAAGGTTAAGAAAAGAAAGAAAGAAAATGCTTTGTTTCTCAGAGGCACCATATGTACCACATGCTGCAGTTGCTATGGTAATTATTCACGTTTTATTGAATAGCACTGCAAGGGGTTATACAGAAATGAATCTGACTGGCCAAAGTGCTTGTTAGAATGAATATGTCCAGTTATTTATAAAAGCTTCCATGAAGCACTTGAAGAAGATAAGTGTGTGAGGAAGAGGAAGGGAAGAAGAGAAGATGGGAGAACTTTTTATAAAGCAGAGACCAACATGATAATATAAAATCTTTTCCCCTTAATAAGAGATGGCATTTCATAAGTTTTCTTCCATAAGAGAAAGAGCACATGATCTTGCATTTACTTAAGTTATTAAGTTAAGCGATTAGCAGACAAAACGTCAGGTAATTTCTACACAAAAAAATAGTAGAGGGGATTCCCACTACAGACTCCAGTAGGACTTAAGAGGGTCAGCTTTGGTTTTACAGACTTGAACATGTTGATGGCTTTTTTGTCCCTGGTTGGATCAGACAAAGGATCTTCTTCGTGTGTGCTTTAAGGCTGCCTTTCCAAGAGAAGCAATCATCTCCCAAGCAGACTAAAATGCTGGAAGAGAGAATCACCTGTGAGATAACAGTTTCTAAGGTTTCAGAGCTAGGCAAATCCAACATGGCTTGAGGCTGCTGCCTAAACATGACCTATTAACCCAAAAACTCTAAACTAGTTTTTCTCTGGAACATAACTTTCAGTTAACTGAGCTACCTATGTAAGAAGTATTCCTAAGCAATGTAAATAAATTAACAGGAATTAATATTGCAATTAATTTGATTGCTGTAAATAAAAAAATTAACAAATGCATAAATTATATCTAGTATTAAATTATATCTGCTTATTATCTGTAAGGAGGTGATTAGTGTGCCTCAGTGTCAGAAGCATAGATAAAGCTCAAAACCTTACTATACTACAACCTAGAGAAATGTGCTCTTCTGGTGACACAAGTGAAATCATGTCCTTGGACTGTTTGCAGCTAAAGAGTTGTGTTGGCTTTTGCAAAACTGACTGAATTTTGTGGACTTGGAAAGAACTTAATTGGGAAGGCCTCTTACAGGTCTGCCAGTGCTTAACTTCTCATCAGCTTTGGTAGCATGGTTTCAGGGCAATTGTTATGACCTAGAACTCTGCCCACATTTGCCAGATATGCAGAGTCACTGGCACCTTGGGAGTTCATGCCAAAGGAGAACTTTATAGTATCACAGATCTGAGCTAGAGTGCTGCAGAGTAGTTGGAAGTTTGTCAGAGTTTTAAACCGTCAAAGCGTGGCTACAGCTGACTTTGCAAACCATGGTGTTGCAGGGTTAGCTTTTGTTGCTGTTCTTGAATAACACCTATTATAGAGGGGCTGTGGTGTATGAGTGAGGTTCTGTAAGGGATGAGGATTAACCAAAGCAAACTCCTTAGTAACTATACGTTTGCTGTAAGAATGTCTGCTAGCTAAACTTGAAGATAGAACCAGACATGGAGAGCCTGTTGGCATCTTGTTCAGCAGAGAAATGAAAATGGTATTTCCAGTTTTGAAATCTGATTTGGAAAACAAAAGCAGAAACAAAAACAAAAAGAAATTGTGTGAGAACAAGGTAAAAATTTCTGCATCTTTTTAGGAGTAATCTGTTGCAATAGTGGATGATGGGGAACAAATAAATTAATAGCGTGTTTTATATATATATATATATAAAGAAAATTATCAACAAAACATTGTCAACACTTTTTTTTACTTTGGTACTTGAACTAGGTGTCCAGTTTGTGTTACAGTAATTCAGTGTATGAATTATCTGTTTGGGAAACAAAGCACCTGATGGTGACAATGAGAAATTCAGAAAACATGGCTGGTGAAGAAATCAAGGTAGTTTGGTCCACCAGAAGATACTTCAGGGACATATGATGATCTCTGCAGAGAAGGACCTGGGGGTCCTGGTGGACAATAGGTTGGCCACGAGCCATCACTGTGCCCTTGTGGCCAAAAGGCCAATGGTACCCTGGGGTGAATTAAAATAAGCGTGGCCACCAAGTTGAAGGAGGGAATCTTCCTCATCTACTCTGCCCTGGTGAGGCCACATTTAGACTACTGTGTCCTGTTCTGGGCTCTCCAGTTCAAAAAAGACAGGGATCTCCTCAAAGGAGTCCAGTGGAGGGCAAAGATGGTAAAGGGCCTGGAGCATCTCCCAGATGAGTAACCTGGGTCTGTTCAGCCTGGGTAAAAATGACTGAGAGGGGATTTGATAAATGTTGATAAATATGTAAAGACTGATGGGATGCAAATAGATGAGGCCAGGCTCTTCTCAGTGATGTGTAGTGATAGGACAAGGAGTAATGGCCTAAAAATGGAATATAGGAAGTTCCATACTAACATGAAGAATTTCTTTACAGTTAGGGTGATGGAGCACTGGAATAGGCTACCCAGAGAGTTTGTGGAATCTCCTTCTATGGAGATATTCAATATCTATCTGGACACCTACGTGTGTGACCTATTGTAGGGTGCTTGCTTTAGCAGGAGGGTTGGATCTGATGGTCTCTTTAGGTCCTTTTCAACCCCTGAGATTCTGTGATTCTATGATACTTGTACAAGCAGGAAAGAGTTTGCTTCAATGAAAAAGATATAATCTATTTTCCTTGTTCATAACAGAGATGAAGAGAAGCAATATGCTTCGATGGAGCATGAGGTAACTAAGTCACAATTAGGAGAATCTTTTGCATTGTAAGGCCAGTGGGAGACAGGGTAAGGCAGGAGGTCCCTGTTTCCAGGGTTCAAGACAAGTGGAGATTCTCCTCTTCTAGGAGGAGGGGGCAAACAAGGTCATCTTCAGAGATCTTTTTCAGTTCCATTTGCCATAATTACAAATAAATATTCCCAAATCTATATCATATAACACAATAGGTATAGTGACCCACAATTTTTATTAATTTAAATTTCAAATGTGCACCAGAACTGGGCTTTTTATTATGGACTTTTTTTATGGCCTGTGCTTGCTTGGATGGGTCTTTCAAGGAAATAAAAAATAATCCCAGACTAAGTGAAGTGGAACATGGGGAGAAGGAGAGAATTTCTTAAGAAACAGCGGATGCCAGATGGAGAGAGTCATAGGTTCATAGGTTCATAGGTACAGTCCTGCTAGGTTGGCATAATGCAGAGTGAATTGCAGGGACATCTTCCCTTTCAGCAAAAAGGATTTTTTTTTTCTTCTGCCCATACATATGGATGGCATTGAGTTCTACTAACTTGTAAGCATCTGAGCTGAGCTTTGGGAACATGACTCCACACAGGCTATGAGAGAAACAGCTGGATAGAGATCCATGTCTGGAAGGCCTTTGTTTTAGATTAGAAGGAAGAATGGCTGCAAGCAGATCTGGTACAAAGGAACAGAACTCCCAGGCTTGCTCTGCACACTGCAGCCTGCTCTGAGCAAGGACATGATTGGCTTCCACAGGCAAAACAATAGGGTGGCCTCGGAAGAAGCCTCTCTCCTTTCCTCTCTTTCTCTCTCTCTCTCCATGCAGTTTCCTCATGAGTGCAGGACATGGATTGCCCCAGCCTCAGCTCAGCCCACATGGAGAAGTTGGCCTAGCCTGGAGTTTGTCTCAGTTGTGTGGCAGTGTCCAGTTGCACACCCAGCTGAGGGGTGATGGAGGTGGAGGCCCACCACAAGGCCTCCCAGGTAGCAGATGGCATCTTGTGCCACTCAGTGAGCTCTTCTGTTAATAGGAAGAAAATTGCTTTAACAAGTAGTGCTCTGGGGGGTCCCCACACCAACCCCTCCTGGCTCAAGTGCTTGTGTTTGGCTGAGATTAGGTTTCACTGTTGTTTTCTCCCTCTTCAGAGCTTCCTTTTTGTGCTATAAAAAAGATGTGTTTTGTCTGAGCATGGGATTTGGTCTGCCACCTTTGGAGAGCCATCTTCCAAGCAGATGGAAGTGAGATTCAGCAAGCAACCCCTGCAGCCAGAGACAGAGATGCTTTCTAGCTAGCAAACAGGGAGCTTCTTTTGCCTGCAAAGCTGTGTCCAGCTCCTCACCAACTCCCCCTAATTATGTCAGCTTGTCTTTCACCCAACTTCCAGTCGCTCCTTTTCAATGCCCACATCTGTGACTACCAATTAACACAACAGCAAGCCAGCACAGCACTACCAGGCAGCCCTCTGTAGCCATAATGGCATTCAAGTACTGTTTTGACCTGAATTAATTCTCTCTGTTGAACAGTTAGAGCCTTATGGAGGCTATAATCACAATGGTTGCTTTAGTTCTGCAGATATCATTTAGCAGTGATTTTCTGAGAACAAATAGCAGTCTGTATGCCCAAATATTCACTACTTAGGTCATTTAAAAATGTTTAAGAAATCGTTGCAGCTGAAATGTACAGTGTGTGATTACATGCACTGCTTACAGCAAAGCTTGTCACTTGCGATGGCAAGTAGGCAGAACAAGAGCAGAACGTATTTTTAAACAGCATGTGACATAAATAGCAATCTTCAAGGGTTCACCATTAAAAACATCACCAGAGACTCAGCTGAAATCTGAAGGAACTGGGAAAGCAGTATTTTGAGAAGAGATTGTAGTTTAGCACATAAAATATTTAGATAAGGCACTAAAGATGTGCTCAGCTCCCCAGAAACACACAGGGCACCTGACAATGCATTATTAACATCTTAGGAGTTCAGTGTTAGGAGGGTAGGAGAGCAGAATCCAGAGGGGTGGAAAGCTTGTGCTATGTAAAGAGATTCTGTAGCTATCACTCCAAAGCCTTGGGCTGGAGAGCAGTGAATGCATAAAAAACTCATGACTTAATAGGAGAGGATGCCTAGCAATAAGGAGTGCCTGGGAGGCATATTCAGGTTGCTGAGGGCAGACATGGCAGAGAAAAGGATGCCTGAAGGGAGCTGAGAGGCTCAAGAAACTGATAAATGCAATTGGAACTGGGAATGGATTGGCAGCTTTTCACCCAGTGTTTTGTTGCGTTGAGAAGGCTAACTTGAAAGCTTAAGGTAGGCTTAATTTGTCGCTGAATGTCTGTCCTCCAAGTACTGTCTGTAGCTACATTGCTCTTCTTCAAGAAGGGCTGAGGACAGGGCTCCAGTCTCACTAGGTACTTGCTGCTTGGTTCCCAAAAAGCTCTCAAACTCCTTCTTTGAGTTAAGGAGCAGCCCCCGAGTAGCAGCATAAAATAGTCAGTTAAGCACCTCAGTAAATGGGCACTAGAGCTCTGTAAGAAATGCTGAATCACTTTCATCCTCTGTAGTAAAACCACAGCTTGGCAGAACTGAGCCAGGATCCATGCACTGCTGCTTTTCAGAGTGTGCCAGTGGTGAGGATGAGGGACTACAAGCTTGGGGGATGCCGACTAGCAGCCTTCCTGCATGCCAGAAAAACAAATGGTGTCATTTGAAAGCAAGTGAGCTGGAGACATGCAATATATTTTTGAATAACTTAATGGGAGATCACCTGACCTCTACAATCAGAATAAAAAGGAGATTAAAAAGAAGCTTTTGTGCTTTTAAAAGGAAATGAAAATGTTTAAACCTTCTTGAATGTGTAAACTTAACACAAGTGCAAAACAGTAACTATTCTTTGGAAGACTGCATGGAAAACCTGCATCTTAATTGCTGCTTAAAGACAGGGATCTTAGGGATAGGCTCAAAAAGAAAGGAGTAAAACACTTTAGCTCTGTATTCAAGCTTTTCGAAGTTTTGCTTGTTTGTTAATTTGTCTGTTTGTTAATATCTGGAAAACTAAAGTAAGAACAAGTTAGGTCAATGTCATATGCACATCTTCCGAGTCTAAGTTCAAATCTCTCACCCAGGTCTCTAGAGAAATAAAAGATGACCCTGGATAGATCAGTGCTGGATCCTGCTTCAAGTATCCCTCCAGCTGGAGAAAGAACCACTAACAGCATGTATTCTTTGTGTGTGACTTTAACCAGTCTGGCACTCATCTTACAACAATTTTTTCAACGCTGCCTTTCTGTAGTTATTTGGAACAGCATCAGAGGACCTCACAGTACGTGCTTCCTCTAGGTCCTGTCAAAAAGGGATTTTTTGCTCCATTATTCTTAATGGGTGTTGACAGAACAAGATGCCGCAAAGGTTGGGGCAAAGGATAGAGATGTGAAATCAGGAGCATCAGCATGAATCCTCGACTGAATAGGAAACATTCAGAGATGCTCTGTTGACAGCTATGCGTAAAGCCTGTGTGTAGCCTCAGTTGGATTACAAGAGCAAGACCCCAGTCACAGAAACCATTTGGTCCATGCACAGGAATTGGGTAATATTCAGGGAGATTAAGACTGTCTTGGGATGCAGCGAGATGCAAACTCTAATTACAAAAAGAGTTGAAATGACAATATATTCTGATGCTTAGAGAATAAAGGAAGTTCCAAATGAACTTAGGAAGAATAAATAGCAAAGAATTTCAAAGAGAAAGAAAATAAAAATAAGGAACAAACATGGTATTTGAAATGATAAATCTTTCTAAATATTTTTTTCTTTTTTTCATTTCCCTTTTACCATTGCTAAAACTAGTTTATTGAAGAATTCCCTACAATATTACACTGTAAAGCCAACTGAAATACTTTTTCTTTGACAAAATTAATTTGTATCAAAATTAACTTCATTCATCTTCAGTTCTCAACTGCAAATGGAGACTTCCAATGAGCTTCCATGGGAAGTGGAGCTGGAAAACAGCAGGTGGGGTGAGATGGAAGATAACGTACTGGGAGGGATAACTAAAGTATTGAAAAGGATTTTGTAGCAAGAATGTTTAAGAGGGAAAGCATGAGGGCACATAGAATGAGTATATACAAGAGGATCCAATCAGCAGAATAGATAATACCTTCCTCTGTGTGAAGCAAGTTACAGAGTTACTGAGTAAGGAAGAGGGTAAGGGAATGGAGAACATTTGTAGATGCAGGTCATTTCCTCCCATCTCTTTTTCTATAATCCTTTTTTGTGCTCTCACACTCCAGGAATTAGTGATGCTCCTTTCCATTCCCTCTTCAGGAATAGTTCATTTTGCTTCCTGCAGCAAAACTTGTTCCAAATGTAATTATATTCTGCTGTCTCTGTGCATTTACCTATGCCTCCAAGCAAGGCCCCATGTTTGCCTAAGACAGACTCCCCCACTTTCCCCTTCCCCATACAGTGAGTGTAGGTCCCCATAAGAAATTTTCCCTAGAGGTTTTTAAACTTCCTTGTAGGGTAGGTTTCGTCTTTTGGGCCTCAAGGTTTCATGATAATACATTCACCTTTGCTTTCAGAGCAGTTTACACCAGCTCAGCTCTTTTCTCTTCTTTTTGGATATTCTTTTATTCAAACAACTCCTGCAATATGTATCATTTCAATTACCCTGGAGGTTTACACAGTGCTTACAATGAACTGAGCTGTGCTTCCAACTTCTGCCCATTATATTCTGACAAAGAAGCTCAGAGGCAAGGCTGTGTGACTGGTGAACAGTGTGTGAGGCAAGGTTCAAAGAGAAGGAGCTCATAAAATAGTTACTTATAACTCTTCCCCCTTCCACAGTCTAGATTTGTCTTGTAATATTGAAATTCAAGATGCAATCAGGGGCTGGGAGGCTTGGTTTTAGAAGAGATTTTGCTGAAGGTAATAGGGGAAATGTAAATTGGCTGTTTGTTTGTTTATGCTCCTGGACAGTAAGAACATAGGCAATTGTTATTTCAAGCATTCACTGAATACATTGAAATTTTCTTCTTATGGAACACTTGTTTAACCAAAGATTATCCAAACATGAAAAAACTTTGTGGGAACTTCTATGTCAGTAGGTCTTTTGATTTGTTTCAGTGCTTGCCAGCTCCTCAACCCTTGTCACTTTGCCATCAGTGTCCATTATTTAAAATTGAGGGAATAATATGAGTTTGCTGAGGATAAATTGGTACTGTCCACTGTAACAGGCAGTGGCACTATAACTGTTTTAATGTCCCTAAAACAAATGCACTGCAAACAGGCAGAACAACTCCTGCTTTTAGGAAAGAAGATTCTTCAGATGAGTGCCTTTAAATATAATTTAGTGGTGTCCTACTCCTTGCATTCACCAGCAATCTGGTAACAATTCTGCAGGCACACCTGTCTGGGAAAGAGGATCACGTTATATATGCCAAACAAAAGGATCTCCCTTTCTTTTCTCTCATTACTGTTCTTACTAAGCTAATTAATTCATTTTAAAAAGTGAAAAAACTGTTTTTATTTTTTTTCTTCCTCCCTTGCTTGCTTCCCGTCTTTCTTCCTTGATCTTTGAATGCTGTGTTCTTCATCTGAAATGACAGGGCTAAAAAACTTACATTCACTTTCCAGTTGGAACTTTAAGGAATGTTTTTTTTCAAACCCAGCTTTCAGCTGTTAGTGGAGGGTCAAGCCTTTTCAGACAAAAGCTTTCAAACTTCAGAAGTCATAATTCAGCAAGACTGGCAAAGGTGCTGATGGAAGGGAGGTCTGACCATGTCTTCCTATGGCTAAAGATGACTGTGCAGATAAGAACTCATGTTGTTAATGAATGCAGCTTTTCACCCTATGACATCTGACTTTGTCAGAACTAATTTTTTATCACCCTGAACAATCATTCCCCAGATATCAGGGACTTTGGCAGTGGGTCCTGATTTCTGATTACAGCTGCACTATCAAAAGGAAAGTAAGATATGCAGACCCTAACATGGCTATTTTTACTTTGCAAGAATAACATTGATTTTTTTAATGTCTGAATCCTTGTTCTTATCCCACATGCTACTACATAACTTACTGATAGCTCAACAAGTGGAGGGAGAGCACCAGATTGTTAAACAAACAAACAAACAAACAAACAAACAAACAAACCCTCTACCTCTTCAAAATGATATTTTGGGAAATAACTGCAGGAGTAGCAGCAGTCAGCTCAGCAGTAGCAGTCATACCAACGCTGACATGTAAAAGCACTGCTTCTCTACTAATACTTGCTAACATTCCATCTTTTGCATGGCTTGAATGGACGAGAGAGATTTAATACTTTTTATTTCAGTAAGAAGACTCGAGGTAGTGAACAAATTCAGTGAGCAGCTTTTCTTGCACTTCAGAATGAGTTTTTATTATTATTGGTGATATTTTGTGAGGACTCAAAGCTCACTGAATTCAGGATCAATTTGGAGTCATGAGCAAAGAACAGGATTTCATGGCTTATATATTTCCTTAGGACAGAATATCCCCAATATCCTGACCTTTGGTGAATTTATTTTCCAAACCAGATCTACATTCAGCTGACCTTGTGTAGGAGCAGACTGCATTTTAGGCCATCATACTTCTGTGCTAGAAGAGGTGTGTCTATAATACTGACACACTGTGTTGCATGCACACAACTGTTACTTGACACTGCTTTTCTCACCAGTTACTCATCAACCTTTTACCCATTCTAAACTCTACACTCTACATTGCAATCAATCCCTCTTTTTTTTTTTTTTTTTGCTGTTTTT
This sequence comes from Cyrtonyx montezumae, assembly GCF_038088225.1. Classification (NCBI taxonomy): domain Eukaryota; kingdom Metazoa; phylum Chordata; class Aves; order Galliformes; family Odontophoridae; genus Cyrtonyx; species Cyrtonyx montezumae. The sequence continues at coordinate 16,241,204 of NW_027072078.1, read as the reverse complement.
TTTTTTGTTTGTTTGTTTATTGTTTGTTCTGTTTTGGTTTTGTTTTGTTTTTATCTTTTCTTGAACTGGAAGAATTGAATGTGGAAAAACCTACAAATACGCGGAGCTCAAATGATAATCCTTTGGCTCTAAAGCCTTAACTAGAAGTACCATCTTCTGATGTAGATGGTTTTAATGACTAAGCACCTACTCAGCAATGCTAGGAAAATGTATTTCCAGAGTTCCATTATACAGGTAAATTTGTATTCCTTATTGTCCTTTCTTGGCATGCTGTTCAAAATGTTGATCTCTTCTTGCTGAATTAGCCCTACCCTAGACAGCATTTCTCCTCTTCCCTGTACATTGTTCATCATCACAACCGGATATCTCTGTAACTGTGGTACCCTTTGCTGCTGCCTCTCTGCCCCTTCTTCCTCAGACCACATAAAACCCATCTGTCAGAAACTCTAAAATTACTTGTTCTGTGAAGTGAAATCTTCAAAGCCTTTCAAATATCAGCATATGAGAACTCTTTTCTTTATCCCACTTAGGATTACAGCCAAAAAATGAAAATAAAAAATGGCAAGACAGTTCCTTCCTTGCAGAGAAAATAGTTATTAACCTTTAGGGCAAAAGCAGATACAGTCCCAATGATGGACTTGCTATCCAGAGGAAGTGCAGGGAAGGCATCAGCTGAGGACATCAACAAGCAACTTGGAGAAGAGCAACAACTTCCACAGAGGTTCATTACACTTACGGAAAAGATGAAAATATTTTTCCTAACACTGGCCTACTTTGGATCCGACAGAAATCCTAGTTTACCTCAGTTATTTGCAAACAACCTCTCTCCTGACTTTGAGTCAAGTAAAACTGTATATGTACCGTTGCAGCTTTAGTAGTTGCTTCTTACTTCGGTGGTGACTTTCACCAAGGAATGTTCTCAGATAAAATTACTTTTTCTGTACCTTCTCAGGGACACAAAGACAGACATCCCATAATGCTGACAGGTCTTACCCTACTGCTATCTCAGCTGCACACTGAGAATTACAACAGAGGTAAGTACACTCTGTCCCCAGCAGAGGAGAAAGGGTTAAATCTCAGAACCTAAAAGGAAATTAAAACTAATGCTTCAAACATCTCTAGTTGCTGCCACTGTCTTATTACTGGTGACAAAATAATGCCACTCTTTGCAATGCAGCAGACCTCACACTTTCAAGAGATTCATTTAGTAATATTAGTCTGGACAAGCATTTTTCCCTCAGTCAGTACTGGGCCACACATTCAATTACATATTTATCAGCTTTTGTTATCCCGTTTGTGTGTTTAATCACGTATGCATTTTCCTTGTGCATGTCGTAAGCTCTCAGCATCCCAAGTGCTTCCCCTATGGTAGGGTGGGCAGGAGAGCTTCCTATAGGTTCCTGCAGGAGCCACTGGACTATGAGTTGTGATCTCACTTTATCTGTGATACTGCTTGATGGCTTCACCTAAGTTTCATGACAGCTCAGATGGAAGGAAAAACAAGCAGCAGGAGTTCATCTCCCTAAGCACAGTTTCCATCAGCTCAATGAATGACAGATTTTCTCTTTCCCAATGATGAGGATGTCACAAAAAACATCTCGTTTTTCAAGATAAGGTTGAGAGTAGGAAAGGAGTTGTGGGAGTTCACTTTTATGGTAAAGAGCACAGACTCGTTTGCATGGTCCTGCAATGAAAAAAAAATGTATTTAATTACAGAGGAGCAGTCTCAAAGGCAGCTCCTGGCTGTTGGCTGGGTTTCTAAGGTATGTACCCAACTCAGGAGTGTCCTAGGGGAGTAGACAGCACATGCATCCAACTCTTCTTCATGCCCCCCTGCTGCTGTAGCACTCACACATAACTTCTGTAAATATGGCATTTCCTAATTTCTAAACCTGAAAAAACTGTATCACAGTCCAGCTATCAAGAGAGACTCCTCATCCTAGGCATTAAAATAACTGAAGCGTGACCCCATTCTCTTACACTGAGATAGGAATGGAAGAAGGCTAAAGCTTTTGATTTGGTGACTCTAGTATCCTAAAATGGGAAAGCTGATGCAATACTGTTTATTTTAACTAAACGTATTTCCATGCCCTTTATCACTGCAGCATCTCAGCCAAGGCCAGAACTGCACTTTCCTGTCATATCTGCAGAACTGGAAGCAGACAGCTGAGGAATAAGTGTCTGGTGAGTGGATGCAGCTGGAGTTTGTTAACCTGGGAGGCCCACTGAAGCATGCAAAAGGAGGAAAAGGAAAGGAGTGGGCAGTAATAGGGAAAAAGGTTGTGTGTAGTTCAGGAAGAAGTTTTGTGTTACCCCTGTATCCTGGTGCAAAAGGCAGTTTTTATTTGTGAGTTTGTCCTGCCTCTCAGAGACAAGAGAGACACTTAATCCTTGGCCTTTTCTCTCTTTCTGGAGGACAGATAATTTCTCACTCATTGGCAGTTTTTTCAGTTATGTTGTATTCATCTAGAAGAACCCAGAGTGCTGTTGGAACTTGTCTGTACTATGGGAGGAAGCAGGGGTTTCTAAAAGTGTTTCTGTGGTTTGAAAGACAACTTAGCTTCTCTAAGCAGGGTACGGTGAATAGTATGTTCTTCAGTCTATTCCCAGGTTTGGCTGGAAGGCCGGATTTTACCCTGTAAAATCTGTGTAAGTCCGGTTCAACAAGGATGATTTTGCTGATTTCTCCCCAGAAGAACAAACATCCTTCCTACTTGGCAATCTACCTGAGTGCTTTCTTGCATCTGTCCCTCAGAGTCTGTGCAAAGATCTCACCCCTCGAGAACGAAAGCTTTTTCAAAACAAGGTTTTCAGGAAGATCCTGGGCAATGTGGCTTCCATCTTCTTTTCTGGGAATACTTCAGTTTTTTTCCCTTGAGAGGTCCCTCTCAGTGTGGATTCTTGATTGAAAGGAAAGCATGCTGCTGAAGACTCATTTTTTCAGTGTAAAAAATATATACATTTAATGTAGTTATTTTTTGTGAAATTATTCCGCAGAAGTGACTAACCCAGACCCTGACTTTTACATGTCTCCATTCTGTGAAGTGCTGTTTCTAGTAGACTTGCATAGTCCTCCTTTCATAAGACTTTCCTCCTCTACCTTCTCATGCTAATTATCTGGCTTGTCTTGATTTAGATGGTGAAGTCCTGCTTGGTAAGTTTCTCTCCTTATATGCAGTGTCTTATCACTGAAACTCTCTGTAAGGAAAAAAAGTTGTCATACATACTAGTAGTAGATGAGTTTAAACCACTTCTGCCTTTAAATAGCGATTCAGTGGGCTTTAAATGCAGCAAAAAGAGAGATTCTGTGATGTGGTTAGTAGAGAGATTTGGTGAGTGTGATGAGAGAAAAACAAGAGATACAGTTCAGTTCCTGTGCCAGCAAGTCATGACACTTCTGTGGGCCTCAGATTGCCAAAGCACTGTCAGTGCTTTGTATCACGGACTGCCTATGTTTATGGACAGGCTCAGAAGAGCTCCTTATTCTGGATCTTAGTACAAGATTACATGAGTAATAACCTGAGAAGCTCTCACTGGTTGGAAAAAGACAATTCGCTGCGACATTTGCAGTTTTTCTGAATGTGCTTGCCCTTAGCCCACAGAGAAGGAAGATCTAATCTTACTTTCATTTCTATAGCCTAACAGTGGGCATAAATAAATAATAATATAATAAATCACATATTTATTTATTTATGTATTTCTACCTCTCAGTTGCTGTTTTGGCCTGTCTTTGCATCCCGATCAGTTAGTTGTATTTATTTCTAATTCACTACTTTTTCTTTGCAATTTTTTGTTTCAGTCTGGAGACACTTGCTCCTGCATGCAATCAGCCTCAGCTTGGGGTGCAGAATTTGCAGCTTGCTTCTGTCAAGAGAAGCCATCCTTGTACAGGTTAGATCAGTACAGCAGTTAAGGCAAAGATTTTGAACAAACTTGAAAAACATGCTCAGTATGTCTTTCAGTGTGAAGGGTGGCTGACTGCTATGTAGCTTGCTTCTCCATAGACACCTCCCTGTGTCTGCTTATTTTTCTTTTTCCTGGACGCTTGTGCTCGACATTGTCAGATATTCCAGAGATTGGTCTTTGAACAGCTGCCAGCCCCTCCCCTGGGTACTGCCTTACTACTTTTCTTGTGCTATCTGAAAAACAAATATGAAACAATTAGAAGGAAGATAAAAATCACTCGATGTTTTTGGAATCTTGAGAGGAGTCTGGCACTCAGGTGTTTCCCAAAGGATGACTGTCCCTTTCATTTATCCTTCTTTTTTTCCTTTTTATTTCCCGATTTCTCTCTGTCCTGCAGATTGTTTTTTATTTTTCTACAAAATAAACCGATGTCAAATGTTATGCAAGCTGATCAGCTTAAAACTTGTCAAGGTAGGAGTTTTCCACTTCACATCTGCAGCTTGCATTTTTGCCATCCCTGTTCAGTGTTCCTGTCATGGTCTAATGAACATTCATGATCTGGGTGTAGTGCATGTTACTATACACCTCTGTGTTGGTGGCCTGCTTGATAATGATGATGAAATCACTTCTTCTGTCTATGCCTTAGTCTTCAAACCAGTAGATACTATTTATCTTTTCTGTAATCAAGTGATAAGGAGAATTCTAAAAAGTCATTATTAGTTATGTCATGTGAGTAGCATTCCAGTTATTATATAGATACTAAAGATTGCTTTACATGATGCTTATTGAGATTTTTTTTTCCAAGTAGACAATAGGACAAAAAAATACATCCACCTTCCAGCAGAAAACTGTATTCTAAGAAAACTGTTTTATAGTCTGTTTTTCCTGTTTCTTTTTCCCGTGGGATTCAGTTATGTAGTGGAAGAGTGCTTTTTTTTTTTTTTTCCCAGCAAAATATTGTAACCTTTAACAATGAATACTCATTATCAACTATTTCTTCACCCTGTCATTTTTATCAAAACTTTCATGAGCGAAAAAAACCCAAATTCTTCGATGACCTCCAGTGTTCTATTTTGAGAATTTTAGTAAATCTGAACTCAGATCATTTGAAACCCAAACATTTCCCCGTCTTTCAAGCTTCAAGATTTTATTGAGTAGTGCATGGAAGACTTATCCTGTGAATCACACAATGCTGCACTTCAGTGCTCCTTATAATTCTCCAGAAAAACTCAATTTAACTCACAAAAGATGGGATGATTTTATTCTAAAAGGAGTATGACTGAGGATCTCATTTATGCTGAGACGCAGACTGTCTAATTAGAGCTGGCTGAAGCAGTGGGGGTGGTAGACATGAATGGACTCCTACTGCCAGAAGACATCAAAGGAGAGTGGGGGCTAAGGTACCTAAGAGAAAAGGGAGTTGTGGTATCAGGTCCAACCTCCCTCCTAACACAGGGCACTCATGGCACTTCAGCAGCCTGGTATCTTCTGATGGAGCTGCAATTCATTTTAGGAAGATACCCAGTTTTGGTTTGGCACCTTTTATTGAACTTCTAAATGTGATGCAGTTAGAGACCATTCTTATTTCAGCCAGTTCCTGCCCTGGTGAGTATTTTGTCCTCTGGTTGTGTTGTTTTAGTGATGCATCCTTTCTTTTCATTACATTGATGGAACAGAACAGGCAGGATGGGATCACAGTCATAGGGAACAGTGCTGTTGTCAGTAGTCAGGGCAGTTCCCATGCTGGAACAAAGACCCTGAGGTGGGCTTAGCACTAACTACAAATAATCTGAGATATTTTTCTAGTGAACTCGATGTGCTGCCACATTCTGAGCTATCTAGATTTGCTAGTGAATGAGGAGATCCTTATCCGGGTAAGCAAGAGAGGAAGGGATTGCAGTGGGTTTTTACAGGAACTGGAGGCAAGGTGATTTTTGTCACATCTGCCCATTTTGTTCTGGGTGTGACACAGTTACATAGTTACCTACAGGAGCTGCAGAAAGTATGTAGTGCATGGGTGAGGACAGCTGGGAATAGACTTCTTGCACGAGGAAGTCACCTGATAAAAGGCAGTGGTACTGGGCTGCTGCAGAGCTGGCAGTGGACATTTACAGAAGCTCAGGCCTGGATAAATAAGGGTGCTGGAGATACCCTGGGACTGGCCAGCACATGCAGAGGACCTGCAGCCTAGCTGACTGACCAGAGGGTCCCACTAAGTGTGTAGTGTAGAAGCAAACTCCAAACTTTGCTTAAGTTCTTCTTACTCTGGCTAATAGCCCTAGGAAGGTCTCTAAGGCCCGAGTGTTGAAGGAGGTGAGTGGATGTACATGTATTCTGATGGTGCTTTCATATTTCTGGCTTAACTGGGTCTTCTCACAGATGGCTGTTAAGATGAGAAGGAAGATAACAGCTGTGTGAAGCAGTGATAGTGTTGTCCACAATACTTTCAGGTTCCTTTGTTTGAAAGACCTAAGTCATGTCACACACTGACACCAAGTTTGTTAGCTGTCATTTCGCTCCCTCATACTGTGATGTGAGTGGTGATTTGTGCTTGGTTGGACGTTTCAGAGGTAAAGCCTGCTGAGTTTCTTCCTGAAACATCCTGACATGGTAAACAAGGGAAAGCAGAGGTAAAGCTTTCCTGTGCAGCCGGCTGTGGTGCCTGTGCTTTCTCAATTCTTTGTGCATTCTTACCCTTGACCCCAGTGTGATATCCAGTTCCCTCTATGTAAGGTTCTCCTGAAAGCTGTGATTTCCTCTTCTGACAACCAACAGGAAGATGAGAAAACTGTTGGGCAACCTTTGCTCTGAAAGTACTGGAGGGTTATTAACAAAGCATGCCTGACAGGCAGGGCTTAGGAAATACTGATAACATCAGGAAGAAGGAGGAAAGTAAACAGTTCAGTAGCATTGGGTGTATTTGCCATTTTAAATTTGGCCCAGGCCAACAGCTTTATAAGCTGCTGCTGTTTTCCTTGTAGAGTCACTGTGACAGACTAGGTGGTATAGATGTCACACACGTCCACCAGCTGATATGAATTTGGTACCTTTAGCTGCGTGTCCAGTCCAAACCAGTGCAAAAGCTGGAGAAGTTCTGGCTTAGCTTCAGCACCACTTGGGAGACTAAGATGAACCAACTTGTTTTGTCCTCACGTGAGTGTGTGTATAAATAGAATTGTCTTTATTTCCACTGCCTCATAGATGAGAAGCCACCTATTTTACAAGGGAATTGAAGCCATGAGTAGAACTTTTGTCTCTGACTTGGACTAGCTGAGCCTTGTAAAAGTCAACGAGGATATGTAGATGGGAACTATGAAATCCCATTCCTTGGCAGCTTACAGCTAACATTTTGATACCTGCCTTTTCTAATTATCACTGACAGGCAGATTGAGGGTAAGATTATGCATTTGGGTTCTTGTTTTTTCTCTTCCCACTCCTTCTTCATATCAAGCGTCAGCTCGAATTTCCAAATACATTTCCGTGTCAAAGCACTAAACTTCATCCATCATAAGCACATTTGTTCAAGCCCTAATAAAATAACCCTGCTGCCATGTCTCTCTGGGAAGGTGGAGACTCCAGTCATAATGTAATGTGACAATGGAAGCACCATGAGGCTGAGTAGTGAGATCGTATCTTTTCCATTTGTGCAGTAACTGTTGTTTAGTGTGGCTTGTCAGTCTGTCAGATAAAGGCACACAGCCATCTATGAAGAATTATTAATGAAGATTCAGATGTTTTTTCTGCTGGAAATGGATCACTTCACTCTTCATCTCACTGAATTTTTACATTAGAAAACTAAAAATAGCCATGAGTCTATAAGGAAAGACCTTCAGTATTTGGCAGGTTTTGCCTTTCCTTTCCTGTAGTCTGTTCCCCAGAGACAGGCTAAATACAAGAACCCTTTTTCTAATGGTTTGGGCTGAGAATTTCGGTCATAAACATGAAAACAAGGTGTGCATCCCTGTGTGTTAAGTACATTCAGTCCACTCAACTCCTGTGTCATCCAACAGAAAGTAAAGACCAAAAAATACCTCCAGCCTCTGACAATTCACACTTTTGTGGAAAAATCAATTTAAGAAAAAGAAGCACTAATCACACCAGCTTGAATAAACTTGGTTCTGCCAAATGCTGTGCAGCTTTCCCACTTTTCCCCACAGCACAGCCAAACCTGACCTGAGGCAGTTGAGCAGTGCTGCCTTGCACTGAGTTGTGCCGAGGGGTGCCAGGGGTGGAGGTAGGCAAGAGGAAGAGCGTTACTCTGGCAGCTATCCACCACTGACCTACATTGATGTTTTATGACTGAGAAAATTCATTTCTACAGATCTCCCTGATGGGGCTTTCCTACTGGCTTTTCAGAATAGGTAGCCGAAACCCAGAAATACTACTGCCTGTAATGACTTTTTTTTCTTTTCACCTTTTCCTCACTTTGAGGGTCCAGGACATATTTAAATCCTCAAAATGTCTGGGTTACAGAGCCCAGGGGAGAAAGTCTATGCAGTTGTTTACAGCTTCTTCCCACTGACCTTCAGGCTGATAGTGACATCCTCAGCTGATGTGGGTGGGATGCTGATGGGATGCTGGTGAGTGCTTTTACCAAAAACACTAGAATGGCGTGTAACACAACACTGCCTTCCTAAGTGGGCAGCAGAGCTCACTCTGTGTGTGTGTGTAAACACATACACATCTAATTAAGAGACCACATTTGAATGGGTGATTCATTTTTCCCCTTAGTTTCTTGAGGACAGGATACAGTTTGTTTCCAAATGTACAATTCTCAAATGTATGCATTGTGGGGTGCAAGGTTTTCAGTACAGCATTGGCCAACTCTCCAAAGTTCCAAGAAAGGGAGAGTAGGTCAGGCTCTCCTCCCTGCCCAGGAAGCTGAATCTGGTTCTACACGATTTAACATAGCTAGCCGATTCTGTCAGATATACTGGGGCTGTGTTCTGCACTTTAGTCAGAGTGAGTGCGCTGCAGAGTTAAGCAAAACTAAAATGCACAAAGTTCAAGTGTTGTCAGCAGCCAAAAATTTGCTAAGAACCAGCAGAAATGAGGAACTAATGGGTCCCATATGTGACAGCTAACCTGGACTTTACAAGATTTTCCATGAGATTTCTGAGAAGCAGCAAATGAGATCCCTTTTCTTGCTAAACTGGACAGCTAGCATTCAGGCCACATTTTCTTCCATGGCTCAGTCTGTAAATACAGGCTAATAAATTTGGATAGGATTCCCTCCCTGTGGAAATAAAACAGATGACAATCTGTAGTATTCCCCAGCAGTAAGACACTTAAAGCTTTAATCAGCTTCTCAGCAAGACAACATCAGAAATAGTTCAGAAGATATTAACCTTTTAAAAAATCTTGTGGAAATGTATTTAGAGTCTTTGAGATATTCTTGAATCCGTCTTCTGCTGTTAGACCAAATGTCTCCTCATCTTAGAAACAGTGCAGCATATATATACAGTCCACATTAGTTTTATTAACTTGTTGATGCTTTCACCAGCTGTTCCAGTGTTGCCACAGTACTGGCATTTGTTTAATCCTCGCTGGGACAGATATGCAATATTCAACATGTATTAGACTGCACAAAGCCTGAGTAGGCTGGGTTTGTTTTGTTTTTATTTTCCCCTGTTCGTATTAACTGTGTTCTGAACAGCAGGAGTAGGAAATCTTATTGTTTTTGTGTGCTGACATCAATTCTGCCAGAAAGGTCAAACCACTGGAATTCTGTTTACCATTGCACAGGAGAAGGATCAGTAGGCTTCCTCTGAAAGCTAAAAGCAACAATGTTTTTTCCAGTGATTGCCTGGGGTGCAGATATGCTGGGGGATTTTGCTTCTGTGATTTTAAGGGCTTAGACCAACAGAAGTACCATTTGGGAAATTTTGAGCTAGAACTCATGACAAAGAATGTCTCCCATGGCAAATGGATAACAAAAACACCAAGAGCTGAACCAGCATCTCTGTCTCTTGATATCCTTACAGTTTCCATACTGGCATTTAGAGAATTGTTACTTCCGTGTTCATTTCTATCTTTTAAACACAGCCCCAGCTGCACTTAGAAGAGATTTCAGAACTTCCTCATGCCCCCCAGGTAAGCTTACCAGGATGAAAAACAGAATGGAATGGAGACTTGCTGTTCCTTTGAGACCACTTGCAGAGTCTACTTTGGGAGGAACCTTTAATCTATAGGTTAGAAGTTTTAAAAGCATCAGTTGCCTCCTGTGCATTCTCAGTTTCTTCTGAATCTGTGAGATGCTGAGTAGCTCAATTCATTTGTATTTACAACTTTCTATGTGTTCTTTAGGTGGAAACTGATTAAGAAATTCAAAGTGTTACTGCTAAAAACAAAACAACTGGACAATGAGAAAGATGAAGTACACAGCAAACTGAGAGGGCAAACTGTAGGTGTTAATGTGCAAACACAGACAGGGAGCAGGGCCCAAATCAAACACAGCAGGTGAATTCCCACAGTACTGCAAAATGCAAATAGCGCAGGAGCAGCCGAAAGAAACCTCCCACTGTGGTGTGTGGGCAGGAGTTGCTGGTATTGCCACTGCTGACACAATGGGGATCCAGGATGAGCAATGCAAGCTTGAACCTTGAGCTCAGTGTCACCATGTGAGCCCTGGAATAGCTTCTTCTGGTAGATATGTTTGTATGCTTTTTTGGATTCCTTAGTTTAGGGTAGACTTCAGTAATCTCCCAAATATGCTGCCTTGGAATCTATATTTTTTCAACTGTGCCTGAAATACCTTCCTCAGGAGCCTTGAATCTGTCTGAATTTATCTCTATGAGTTGGCTAATGAAAAAATGTCCTTTCTCTAATAAACTCCTTGGCCAGTTTACTTGTGGCCAGCCATTGCAATTAATTCATGCCTCTCTGATTGATCTGTTCCTTAATAATTCACTGACCTAGCAAACTCATTTCTACAGAGAACAGCTGTGGGAAGTTGTTCTTATTTTGTTTGTTTGTTTGTTGAGTTTGTTTTGTTTGATTTTTTCCATGGATGGTATCCAGATCTTTGTCCAAGACCGTGTGTGAATAGGGCAGCATTAAGCCTAAATAACCCCCATTGTTAGCCTTCTGTCACTATCCCTTGGCACATCGGCCCAACTTGGAAACAGAGACGCAGCAGAGAAAACAGATGTTGAAAATAAAATTTGCTGTGTGACAAGGATACAGGAAGATCACTGTACAAAAGAAATAAATAAATGTTTCCTGGATGATCACAGCCAGAGGAGAGAGAAATCAATGCATCATAAATGGAAGATGACATTCGATCTTCAGCATTCCTCCGTTCAGCCCTTATCACATTTATGCTTCTGCCAAATCCTGGTGCCTCCTCAGTTGCAGTGGTTCTGGAAACTATTCTTTCCTTCTGAGCCTGGCTGCATAATCTCTGATAGTATGTTAAGGGTTGGACACAATGTCTTGCAACATGTCTTACTGCATTTCAGTTCATATTTGTGTGTCAGGTTTTTTTTTTGTCTGAGTTTTCTTCACAGCTTAAATCTTTTCCTGCTGATTCTGACCATGCCCTCTGCTTCCTCAAAAGCCTTGATCATTTCCTTATGTTGCCAAATTCAATGTATTTGTCCTCCCCTAGTCACCTCCCCACAGCTCTGCCCAGTGTATCTTCTGCCCATCAAACATCACAGCAATAATGGCACGTCATCTGAGCAAGCTGAGGAGCATCTTCTGCTCTTCAAACATAATCTCATATCTAGCATATTATACACTGCACCCCAAATTAAGGGGAAAGTAGAGCTGGGGGTAGCTGTAAGCTGAGCATGGCAGCAGGCTGTAGAAAAGCTCTCTTAGGCTGGATGTGAGAAAAAAAATGAGTATTTTGGAGGGAAACTTCAAATGTTTTTGGAAGTCTGAAGAGCAGAGAGAGGAAAGGAGGCTGAGGTGCACATAGTCCTGTATTGTCAGCACTTGTGTGCAGTGCTCTTCTGTTCAATGATGGAGATAGATACAAAAAATGCTGGAGAACAGGCTGTATTTCTGCAGATGTATGTGCTCTTGCACTGGTGGACTGACAATGAAGTGTGGTATTGATAACAGATGAGCTCCAGGATCCAGAACAGCCCAAGGCCAATAGGAGAGGAGGTTGAAATGTAGGATATGTGAAGAGTTGGTGTGATCGACCAAGATAATGCAGAAAATCCATCTGACAACAGAAATCACATAGTGAGGAAAAGATAAGGCTCTCCCTAGGAGGAGAGACAATAATTGTTTGTTTAGCTCAACAGATCAGAGATTAGGCATTCCCTTCTGTAATCTGTCATGATGGAAACAGTAGCTTCCTGTGCCGATGCTAAATATTTAAATTGAAGGCTGCAACTGTCCACAACCTCCTACTCTGTTTTTCTCTGGAGATAAAGTATTAAATTTCCACCCAGCTTAAGTTAATTTTGAACTTGGAAACACTGCTACTTCTCTCTCCTTTCTCTGATCATTTCCTTAGAGATGAATGGAGGAAGCTGGGTAAAGAAAACCAAAAGGAGCAGCAGAGGCTCTGCCAGCTGGGAGCATGCTGGAGGACACTGATACGGGAGGGCTTGCTGCCTAGTCATGGGAGAACTTGTGGTGATAACTGCAGCCTCCAGCTCCTTGATGTAGATGAGGGAAGGAGAACTGAAGACAGATAACAGGTCTCTTCTTTCTTTCACTTTCCCTGAAAGTGCTATTACTGAGCAGGATGCTACGTAACACCCAGCATCCTATATGAACCAAGGGAGCCAGAGAGATTTAATGAGAAGTAGTTAGCCTGATTTTTTGTTTTCTTTCCACTCCGGTAAGCAAGCTGATCTTTGATCTGGTTTTGCATCAATTTGGTGTGTGCACTGCACAGACCCCATGCCCAGAGACATGTTGCAACCCCACCTCCTTCTAACACACCAGCACATACACCAACATAAAAGCATAGGCAAAGAATTGGCATATTTTCTCTCTGCGAGGTAGATTTATTCCCCCCTACTGTTCCCCACAAGCCTCCTGACCCTTTTGCCCCCCTTTGGCAGGCCCCTTACACTTGTACTCTGTAAAAACAGTAGTAGCTAACATTTGTGCCTTTGGCAATAAAACCACAGGCCTTGCAAACCCCAAATGGCAAAAAGACATTTCCATTCCAATCCCAGTTTTAAATTAAACTGTAATGAAAAATCAGCAGTGGCAGCTGGGACCAGAGACAGTGATTGTCTCGAGGAACAAAAAAGAGGAAGGAGGAGGAGAGAAGGAGAGACGGCAAAGAAAGCTCAGCCTGGTAATAAAGCAGCTGGTAAACCTTCAAGTAAAAATAAATTAGAAAAACAAATCTAGCAGAGAGGGAAGCAGAGACGACTGACCTTGTGCATGGTGCAGTACAGGAGGGCAACAGTGCGCTGTGTCCCAGGTTGGGAGCTGTGCAGTCCTGTGCTGACATCTGGAGGGTATGCGTGGCAGCTGGAGACTGAGCCCATGGCTCCCTCCAGTAGTGTTTTGCAGTTGACAAATGCATGCCCAATTTTACTCCACCAGGCCTGAACAGACTTGACGTGGGTTGCAAGTTTTAGTCACGTTACTTGTAGATCTTAGAAAGAAGTACTGATTCAAAACAAATTTGTGGCTTTGTCAATCTTTAATTTTCAGCAGTATCTGGAAGAGAAGTGAGCTGCTAGCTAAGTGTTCTCTTGTCTGCAAGATTCATTGTCAGACCTGAAATTGGGATACCAGTCTATGTTCCTCAGAAATACTTACATGCTTTCAAAGTCCCAGAACAGTAAGCACATAAATATTTAGACTGTTTAGGCCAAACACAAAGTAAGCTGGTGGCCTAAATGTCAAGGATGCTGGATTCTGCAAGCTTTTTCACTTAAGTGACAGAAAAAAAGAAAAAAGAAAAAAAAAGATGTATTTAAAAACTAGGCCAGTGCTATGTACATCTAAATGAGGACCTGGAGCCTACAGTTAATTCCGAGCTGTGCACCTATTTATTACAGTCTCAGCCCGTCTGCGACCCAGATGAAATAGACAGTGGTAACTTCTGTGTGTGTCTGTCTGTAGAACACGCTTCAGTGCATGTGGCAAATAACATTTTTACCATCATTTACAAAAATTTGTTGGGGCAATTTATTATCAAGAATAGGATAAGGAAGTTAGATACCCATCTTCTGCTGAAGTGTTTTGGTTTCATTCCCTGGCAGTCTTTTAGAGGAGGAACAGAGAAAAATTACAGATGAAATTTCACAAATTGGGAGCCCATGCCTAAATCTTATTCTCTGATCTCCATCACAAGACTCACACAAGCAAACCTCTGTTCTCCTATTCCACTCTGCCACTGCTGGACTTATATGCATGCAAGGGCTGTGGTGAAGGTTAAGTGAATTCTGGTTCATAGACTCTTGGTCACCAAGTTTACTTCTGCTTGGCTGAAATGCTTGTAATGCTGATGTTTCCCAGCTCCAGGAGAGCCTCTGGCAGTGTTGCTCACTTGGAAGCACTCACAATAATTTAGATGCCTGTGAGCACTTGATCCAGAGGATCCCAGCACCTTGAGCCTTTCAAGATAGAAGACAGGTTTTCCTGCATTTCTTGTGGGATTTCTAGTCCTGCCCTCAAAAAAGTCTCACTTAAGTTTGCTTATTTGGCCAAATTTCTTGTGCCGCCATTGCTCTGCTTATAGTTGTGGAGAATGGAAGAAGGAGACATTCTGTCAGGACCACAGCTATATTTCACAGCTGGGATTTTCTCTGCTGTTTGTTTTCTTTTTATACAAGCCATGTTGTGATATTTGCAGGATAATGCGCTTTTTAAGGTGCTGTTGGATGAAACCAGGTCCTTTTTGTTTGTACAGTGGTTTGAGCCATTCACAGTTGTGCATTGGCCAGTGGCCAAAATTCTGCTGTCTGTTCTGTGCCAGAAACTTCCACCGGCTTCTAGACAATGCAGAAGCCCCCAAAGCAGCCTATGGCTGTGTGCATCTGGGGACAGAGCTTAAAACTCAATCAGCAACTTGCTAATTCTATACAAAGCTATAAGAAAAATAGTCTCAGAAATCAAAATAAACTCCTGTGATGACTTGAGACAGATACAATCTACATTGTTCCTACTTGAGTGTACTTCTGCTTTTCAAACACATCGGCTTGGTTATTGAGACCAACTCTGAGGGACCACAACTGGTTTCTTATGATTATTTTCTGTTGTGTAACCTTTAAAAAAAAGAATTAGTATGAGGCTTCTCTTTAAAGGTTTCTAAGTGTTTACAGACCCTGAACCATATCAGAGATATTTCTGATTTGAATTCCTGTGTTATTTAAATTATAGGAGGTCACATTTGAGTATGTGTCACTTAGAAGTTCTACTGGGCAAAGCATTTTATGCCGTGGAAACAAATGTTATATATATATGTAAACAAATGCAAACATCCCTGTGTCTTTTGATCTCTACACATGACAAAGAAAGCAGTATGGTACAGCTGTGAACGTTAAGCACATGGAATAACAATAAACATGGATCTGTTTGTGCTTCTGTCTGACTTGGTGGCAAATAACCCATCAGTTTCACAGGGATCAGGCACAAGCTGCCATGAACAGAATGGATGGCACTTTATGCAGTGGTATGGGAACATGTTATACACCAGAAAGTGAAATGTGGAAGTGTGTTTTGTGGAAGGGTACCATTAGAAATAGGCTTGAGAAGTCTAAGTGCTACTGGCTTTCTAATCCGTGTCCAAACCAGAAAATATATCTGAAGACATTTTTCCACGTTGGAGAATCATAGACTTATAGCATGTGTATTCAAGAAGCAATAATGGTGAGAATCTATTCTGACCTACTGGTCCTGGTTTTATAGATCTTTTATCTGGTCTTTGTGTGAATCAGTACATTGCTACATAACATGGAAAAACCTCTTTTATCTGTGGTCCTGGCAGGGCAGGATACTGGCGATATGTACATAGCTTGTATAAAAACCTAAAGTGTGCTTAGGGCACACCTAATCTGTTATCTGGAGTAACTGAGAGCAGCTGCAACCCTCAGCTTTCTGTTTCTGGTAATGACACTTAGAATGCTTTCAGAAAATCACAGAATCACAAAATGCTTGAAATTAGAAGGGACTTTCGGATGTCACCTTATCCAGACTCCATGCCCAAGTAAGGTCACCCAGAGCTGATTCCTCAGGATCATGTCCAGAATGATTGTGAGTATCTCCAAGGACGGAGACTCCACAACCTCTCTGGGCAATTTGTTCTAGTGTTCTATCACATTCACAATAAAAAAGTGTTTGATGATGTTCTGATCCTGTTTCAGTTTGTGCCCACTGCCTCTCATCTTGATGTTGGGCACCACTGAAAGGAGTCTGACTCTCTTTTCTTTGTATCTTCCCTTCAGATATCTGTATACCTTGATGAAACACCCTCTGAGAGCCTTTTGTAGGGTAAATAGCCCCAGAACTCTCATCCTTTCTTTGTATAAAAGATACTTCGGTACCACTGTCACTTCTGTGGCCCTTCATTTGACTGTCTTCATAAGTCCATGTCTGCCTTGTAGTGGGAAGTCCAGAACCAGAGGCAGTACTGCAGATGTGGTCTCATCACTACTTGGTAGAGGGGAAGGATTATCTACCTCCACCTCCTTTGCAGCAAGAGCATGTTGCTGGCTCATGGTCAACTTGGCGTCCACCAAAACACTGAGACTCTTTTCTGCAAAGCTGCTTTCCAGCTGGGTGTCCTCTGATGTACCCACTCCTTACATAAGAAAATTTTGTTTTATTGATAAATTATTTGAAAGTGAAAACCTAATTTTCCCCATCTTCTAATATGTAGAGACTGTTTTGTTGTGATTTTTTTCTTGAAAACCGACAAAGAAATTCAGCTGAAATTTTTCTACAGACAGTTGTCTCTTGATCAACAAGAGAAATTAGATGTTATTTTTGCAACTCAGAAATTAGTTCATGTTCTTGCAAATCCAGCAGATAACAGCTTGAGCAGTGCTATTCAGACAGCTACAGGGAAGGATGTTAAAAAATTAAGATAAAAAAAAAACTTTCAAATTCTATTTGTTACAACTGCTAGAAAACTTGTCAAAGGAAAAAAAAAAACCTACTGAACTCTCTTCAGCAGCTCTATTTCCCCAATTAATGAAAGATGCCAGAGCAGCAGAAGAAATGTTACTGGAGGAGGGGAAGTATTATAGTACTGGAGCAGGACCTAGGACTCCTGTGCTCTGTTACTCATTCCGGCAGTGTCTCAGTCAGGCCTCAATCTGAGCAGCTCTTACCTGAGCAGAACCAATGACACTGCTGCCTGGCTCATTCAAATAATGAAGATGGCTGGAAGCCCAGTCTGACTTTAGATTATCTAACACTGAAAAATGATAACAACATTTATCTGTCTTTCATACCACATTTGTTTTGGGATATTACATTCTTCTGAGATCTGAGCAAAAAGAACTTGGTAATTATAAAGAAATTGTATTTTAGTTAGCCTACACTTGCAAATTCTTTGTAAAATATAGTTTTAATTGCATATTATAAACGACATCTTTCCTCTACGTTAAAAATCTCTATCAGTTCCTCCTTATTCTTCAAGAAAATTGAGCTCAATTTTTGAAGTTAATTTAAGTGAACAACAAAAAATGTTCTCATCCAATTTTCTTACCCAATTCCATAGAAACCCAAAATATAAGGTCTCAGTCTTTAAGACTCTTGATCTTCTTTTTCAGAAATCAAGTCAATATTAAAAGTTAACTCACTGGCAGACTATCTTCTTTTGTCTTTTCTTTTTTTTTCCCAAGATTTATTTAAAATGCATCTGCTTCATTTGCCTTGGACTGATGGTCATCATTTCTGTTTTCTTTATCTCAGGGGAAGGGAAGGGATAAGTTGACAGAAACTGTAATCTTCTTGAGAAACCCAAAGGATATTTTATATTAATTCAGAGAATGATTAATCAAATAAAGATTACTCTTCCAGTAATCAACAAAGGGTGAAGTCATTAGCTGGTCAGCAGAGACCAGTCAGCACTTTAAGATGTGCGCTGGGGTCAAGAGTGAATAAGGGAACCACTGGAATTTTAGACCATTGTAATGACCAAGCTGGAATAGTTCAAAGATCCTTCCTGCTCTGTAGCCTGTTTCTGACTCAGGCCAGTATCAAATGTTTGGGGATGAAGTAAAGGAAAGGTAAAAGTGCAGTGTATTCCTTTCCTACTCTACCTTTTCAGTAGTGAATAGGCTAAGGACCTCATAAGCAAATACGTCATTGTGTTTGAAAACCACTGGTGGGTCTATCTGCCATGAAAGTGTCCAATCACTTTTCAGTCTGTGTCTATCTCTGCCCTCCACTGATAATGAGTGATAATGAACTGGACACTACAGCTGGGCATAGTGTGAAAAGGAAACCATGATATAATCCCACCAGTGATGCTGATATCTTGGCTTGAGAAATATCAAAGGAGGGTATTTTATTTTTGATTTTTTTTAGTTCATTTCTTGAGTGTCTGTTGAGGACTGAGTACACCTGCCTCTGCTCAAACCTGCCCTACCAGCTCATCGATAGCCTGTATGCTCCAACAGGCAGTGAGATGCTGCAGACCTTGTTTTCTGCATACTACTCCTTCCAAGTTAGCTTCTGAGAAGAAAAGGATTGGCACAAGAGTGCAGGAATAATGTAGAGAGAGAGAAGAGTAGGAAGTGACAGAAATTTTAGGTCTGGGTGTAAAGAAGAGGATGAACCAAATAGCTGAAACCCGTTCTGAATGAACTGCTGTTTTTATCCTTGGCACAAGCAGTGTTTGAAAGCAGTCTTGCTCTCTACGCAGAACAGGCAAAATGATATTGTCTGGTCTGTGAGCTGTAAGTTCAGTTCTCCAGGGCTTTGGATTATTTGTAGGACCCAGTCCAGTTGCTCTGTGGGTCGTTCTTCCTCTCCACAGTGATTTTCACCATTTGTGTGCTGTGGGTTGGAGATCAGATTGCCTCCTTATTCTTTGAGGGCTCCTGGTCAGGGGAACAAGCCCTTAATCCAAAGGTAAATGATGGTGTTTGGATACTATTCCTGTCTGGACTGCAACAAGATGTTCAAAGGATTTTAATCTCGCAGCTGGATGTACCTAGCAGTGAAACCAGTGAGACTCTGCACACGTGAAAGAATAGAATCAGGAACATCCAGCCACAGAACCAGGGACCCTTTTGGTTCAAGGCAGAGTTGCAGCTAAATGTGTCTTCACAGACCCAGGGTTCATGTCTTGGCTTTGTTGCATTTACAAAGGGAGAGTTGAACACATCCACATCTCCCAGGAGTCACCCTCCCTTTCCCTGTGTGTATTAAATGCAATGCAGATTTCATCTGTAATAAATAATTCCTAAAACTCAAAACAAGCAGTGCATTTGTTCTATCTATTTTTAGATTTGTCACTTGCTTAAATCTTGGGTTCCTGACACTGCTTAGATCTGTGATAAAGGCAGACAGCAAGAACCTTAATGTGCTTTGATAAGACTGTTTTTTGTCAGCACACGCCCTCCTTTGTCATCAGTCTTAGAAGGCAAAATGCTGGAAACCATTTGCAAGGAAATAACTGAAACTCATTCTGCCAAAGAAAGAAAAGAAGAAAGAAACACAAAAGGCATAAAAAAATGAGAAAGATCCTTGAACCTGGCTGGTGCAGTGCCCCTCCTGCTGATAGGAACTGAGACCTGGAGTGACTCAACCTTCTGCAGGACCAGGCCAGGAACAGCTTGTTTCCTTTGGACAAGGAAACACACACCTGCCTAAATCCTGCCAGAAATGGACAAAACCTGAAGCTGGTTGTCCACATTGCTATCCCCTGTCTCAGTCATACACATCAGATTTCAGCAGATGGGCAGAGAGATACCAGCATCTTCTATGCACCTGGATCACCTCACCAATTCCCTTCCCCTTCACTTCTGTGACACGTTGTGTGGATAGAAACCATCTTCCTCCTGCTAGCTTTTCCAAGAATCTTTAGCTCTCTCTGCCTTCTTGTTAAGAGAGCCTTCTCTCTCTAACCTCTTCCTCTCTGTAATCCCCAGCAGAATGTGAGGGAGAGTGAGATACATCCATCCTAGTCCTGACAGGTGTATTTTCTTGTGCCACATGGTGTAATAAAGGCAAACCTTGGATCAGGATTACTCTGCTGTTTGCCAAGCATCCCACAGCTCTCTTTTCTTTGGTTAAGGCCTCATGATCTCCCCAGATTGACAGCAACTTGTTTTTTTTTCTAGTCTTTCTGACTTCTCTTTCCTTCTTCCTGCAGTGTGTTGTAGTTTCAGAGCTTCTGTTGTACTCAAGGAGGTCTAACTGTTGACAGTATTTTCAACTGTCTTGTCTTAATAAGCACAGGAAACTTGGCTTCGGTTTAAATCTTATTGAGGCAGAAGGTGGTTTTACAAATTCAGCCCTAAATAGCTAATGAATTCTGAGTCTTAGGCATACAGTACATTCCTAGTGGTGGTGGCTCTATTTCCACATATAAGTGCCTGGTAGATGTGACAGAGGGAAGAGCTTCAAGTTTTACATGTGATATGGATCCTGTTGAGGTTTTTGATGCCCTAGAATAACAGTTGTTTGGAAGCAGTGCCTTTGCAGCTGAGAAAGGATTTGCTTATTCTTTCACCTCTTTTCTCTGAACAGCATTGATGTGATGTGGAAGTTTGGATTCCCAGACCTTCATCTCAACCAACCATTGAAAGAAGTAAATCATACAGCTCCGTGGTTGAATAGAGCTTAAAAAAAGAATAAGAAAAATATTAGAATTCAGACCTCTTTTAAAAAAAAATAAACAAAACCGGCAGTTATTGTCAGCTTGGTGAGCCTTCATGCCAAAAAGGGAAAAAAGAGGGAGATTAAGTACATTCTCCCCCTTGAAGGGAGATCACAAAGCTCAATTTCTTAATATTTGATGATTATCTTTAGGTGGCAAAGAGAAAAATGCATTAAGATACATACAGTGTTATGATTTGCACCGACTACAAGTAGCATTTGCCAAGAAAATGATGTACTGAAAATGACTGTTACTGTTATAATGCCATCAGCCAGGGTAGCTGTGAAGGATTTGTTTTTATGTCTCTGCCTTTAATTTCATCATGATTTTTAAAAATTCCCAGAGAGTGTGGCAGCTGCTCCAGCATTAACAGCCTTGAAACAGAAATGTGTTACTTAGCAAGATACAGCTGCAGAGGAGAAAAAAAATTCCCCAAACAACAACTCCAACATTTGGATTGATTAATCTACCAAGATGGTTATTCATATTTTAAATTCATGTTGTTTAAACTCAGATCTGTTTGCCTCCCAGCCATTTTATTCAGTTATGTTTTTCCTGAAGTGAGAGCAATTTCCAAGATCTGCATAAAAAATGAACAGTGCCCGAGCAGCTCAGCAGCTTGTTGGCTCTTACTTCATCCAGTATCACAGAATGAGCCACTGAAATTGGTCCCACAAGGCTCTTTATCCACAATGGTGTAAATAACTATTCCCACTTGCTTTGCCCTTTCTGTAGAGGCTTCCACCATCTTCGATAATGTCATTATAAAATTGGCCTTTCATGGGTACAACGGATTTTACAGCAGGGTTATTAGAGGTTGGAAGAACATGCAGTGTATTTGCACATGTCAAGGTATATAAGACCAAGGGGAACAATAGGAGAAGTTCAGTGGTTCCCAGATTGATTATCACCCACTCCTGCACTGCTGTTAGAGAGCAGGTTTCTGCTCTCTGTCCTTCTAGTGCCATAAAGCCATTGCTGTGTCATGTATTTAGTCAGGTCCTTTACTGGATGGACTTTGCATTACCAAATCCTCTCTCAAGTTCAAACTTTCTTCCTGCACTGTGTTTTTAGCCCTTGGCTAAGCACAAGGGAACCAGAAAAAGGATTCTCAGAGAAGGTTGGTTTATGCGTCAAGAGGGTGACTAGCAAAACTATTACCTTGGACTTCCGGAGGGCAGACTTTGACCTGTTCAGGACACTTGTTGCAAGGGTCCCTTGGGACTTGCTCCTGAAGGGTAAAGGGGTCCAGGAAGCCTGGATGCTCTTCAAGATGGAAATCTTAAAGGCACAGGAGCAGGCAGTCCCGGAGTCCTGTAAGTCAAGCCGGAGGAGCAAAAGACCAGTGTGGATGAACCGGGATCTTTTGTTGAGACTCCGAGAGAAAAGGAGAGTCTATGTCCTCTGGAAGATGGGTCAGGCTACTTGGGGTGACTACAGAGAACTGGCCAAGATCTGCAGGCAGAAAATTAGAAATGCTAAAGCCCAGCTTGAAATTAGGCTGGCTACTGCTGTAAAGGAGAACAGGAAACCCTTTTACAAATATATTAACAGCAGGAGAAAAACTAAGGAAAATTTCCCTCCTTTACTCAACGAGGCAGGCAATATAACCACAGATGATAAGGAAAAGGCTGAGGTTCTCAATGCCTTCTTCACATCTGTCTTTAATAGACAGGACAGTTGTCCACATGGTACTTGCCCTGACCTGGAAGTCCGGGACGGGGTGCATAATGCACCCCCTGTGATTCAAGCAGAGACGGTCAGAGATCTTCTCCTCCATCTGAACTGCCACAAGTCCATGGGGCCAGATGGGATCCACCCAAGGGTGCTGAGGGAGCTAGCAGAGGTGATTGCCGAGCCACTTTCTGCCATCTATCAGCATTCCTGGTTATCTGGAGAGGTCCCACAAGATTGGAGGCTTGCTGATGTGACTCCCATCTTCAAGAAAGGCCGTAAGGAAGACCCGGGGAACTACAGGCCTGTCAGCCTGACCTCGGTATCAGGGAAAGTTATGGAACAGATGATATTGAGGGAGATCACACGACACGTGCATGGCAATAAAGGGATCAGACCCAGCCAGCACGGGTTCACCAGGGGCAGGTCGTGCTTGTCCAACCTCATCTCCTTCTATGACTGGGTGACCAGACAGGTAGATGAGGGAAAGGCTGTTGATGTAGTCTACCTGGACTTCAGCAAGGCCTTTGACACGGTCTCCCACAGTATTCTCCTAAGGAAACTGGCAGCCCGTGGTGTGGACAGGTTCACTCTTCTCTGGGTGGAGAACTGGCTGGAGGGCCGTGCCCAGAGGGTAGTGGTTAATGGAGTTAAGTCCAGCTGGCGTCCTGTAACGAGTGGTGTCCCCCAAGGGTCAGTTTTGGGGCCCATCTTGTTTAATATCTTTATTGATGACCTAGATGAGGGAATTGAGTGTACCCTCAGTAAGTTTGCAGATGACACAAAGCTGGGAGGATGTGTCAAACTGCCTGAGGGTAGGGAGGCCCTTCAGAGGGATTTGGATAGGCTGAACAGCTGGGCTGAGCAAAATGGGATGAGGTTCAATAAGACCAAGTGCCGGGTCCTGCACTTTGGCCACAATAACCCCATGCAATGCTATAGGCTTGGGGCAGAATGGCTTGAAGAATGTAGAGAGGAAAAGGACCTGGGGGTGTTGGTTGATGCTCGGCTCAACATGAGCCGGCAGTGTGCACAGGTGGCTAAGAAGGCCAACAGCATCCTGGCCTGTATTAGAAATAGTGTAGCCAGCAGGAGCAGGGAGGTGATCATCCCCCTGTACTCAGCTCTGGTACGGCCGCACCTCGAGTACTGTGTTCAGTTTTGGGCCCCTCACTACAAGAAGGACATTGAGGCCCTGGAGCGTGTTCAGAGAAGGGCAACAAAACTGGTGAGGGGCCTGGAGCACAAGTCTTATGAGGAGCGGCTGAGGGAGCTGGGATTGTTTAGTCTGGAGAAGAGGAGGCTCAGAGGAGACCTTATAGCACTCTACCACTTCCTGAAGGGGGGTTGTGGTGAGGAGGGGGTAGGCCTCTTCTCCCTGATAAGTAATGACAGGACGAGAGGGAATGGCCACAAGTTGCGCCGGGGAAGATTTAGATTAGACCTCAGGAAGCATTTCTTTTCTGAAAGAGTGGTCAGGCACTGGAATGGCCTGCCTAGGGAGGTGGTTGAGGCACCATCCCTAGCGCTGTTCAAGAAGCGTTTAGATGAGGTGCTTAAGGACTTAATTTAGTAGTTGGGTAGAGATAGTGATAGGAGGATGGTTGGACTAGATGATCTTATAGGTCCTTTCCAACCTTATGAACTTATGAACTTATGGGAATTGCTAGGTCACGACCTGAACCAGTGAGCACTAGGTGAGAAGGCATGGCTAACCCAGGGAGCACATGTGCAAGTAGTGCACCAGAGTGACTGGAAGGGGTAGACCCAGGAGTGGATCCTCAGCCTCATTTAAGGGTTAGCAGCCAAGGGAACACTATTTCTGTTTGGATACTGAGCCCTTAAGACTCTGCTAACCTTTGGAAATAGTAAGCTGCTTTCTCCCATATCGCTATCTAAGTTCATCTTGACTAATGCCTTTATGAGTGTGTTCCTATCCTGGTGGAAGGCATTGCTGTGCCTTCCTTGCTGTGCAGGTGGCTACCTTCCATTGTCTCAAGAGCCACTTTTGATGTAGCTGAGAGCCATGTGAGACCTGCTATGAACTGAGAGAAGAAGAAAGGGCTCCTTTGACTACTGGGCAGGGCAAGGCATTGTGCAGGTCCACATTTAGCTGGTAGCTGTGCTCAAACTAAAGCAGACCCAGCTAGTCCTGCATTGCCCTCAGCCAGTGCTGATGTCTGCATGGTACAGGAGCCTTCCTTGTCTGTCCAACAGGAGTGATGCCAAGCAGACCAGAAGGTGCCTTATTCAGATCTTCTTGGTGCCCTTTCCCACCTACTATCCCATGGCAGCACTGAGCCTGTGACAGGTATATTGTAGTTTAACATCATCTGTGAATGTAACAAGCTTTAACATATGGTACTGATGAGGTGTTACTGAACAAGGAAACAAAAGAGCAGAAAACATTGCTCAAACATCAGCCTGTATCAAGCTGGGAAGGGGTTTCCTTCTGACATGTCCTTTGAGAACTTGCATTATGCTGTGCCCCCATGTGCAGGAAGGTGAGGGGAACACGACTCCTGAAAAAACTTGCACTGCCACAGGGATGTGCCTGGAAGCACAGCGTGAGAGCAGGCAGTCCTAAAAATGATGTTTCAGACCTCCTGACATGCTGTGATATCCAGGGGATTTCCTCCTGTAGTCTATAATACTCATGAATTTTGGAGAACTGTTATTCCTTCTAGTCCTGTGGGACCATCTAATTTATAGGGAACTCAGAAAACAGGAGATTTGTGGCATTTCCCAGCCCCCTCGGATTTTTTGTGCTGATGGTATAATACTATTCTCATGAACTAGAGAGAGATACATCTTTAAATCAATTGATCACTGTATAGTATTTTGTGCTGCTTGTGTCATAGACTCCTGCAGTCATGCGTGTAGCCAAGCATGGTTTACCTCTGGTGTACTGCTTATAGAAACCCAGCTGGATTAATATTTTATTCCTTACTTAAAAAGTACTGGCCAAGGTTATCTTATCCTGTCAGACCATATTTTTTTTTTCCTCTCTCTAAATAATTCCCTCGCCTTCATATTTTTTTCTACTTTTTATTTTTAGCAGCTCTCCATTTCTCTCCCAGTTAATTCATTCCTTGAATTCCTTGATCTTTTTAGCTTGTCTGTTCCTTTGCTGATGACATTCATGCACCCTGGCTCAAGCAGACTACAGAAGCTTTTTCTTCCTCTCAGAAGTTGCCTGCACTACTTTACTAAGCCCAATAACCTCACTTTTTGGTAAGGAATGCAGATCCAGTTTACCTAACCTTTCTAAAATCTGCTGTGTGCCTGAATAATCTGTTGCCCTCTGACACTTTTCCATCATATCCTTCTTTCATAAGGTGATTAGAATGGTGGTCAGTATCTCAAACATAACCTTGTATGTACTTAACTAACACTGCAATAATTTCCTGTGACTTGACAGTATTAATGTTTCCCAGGATTTTGCAGAGCAGTAAGGTTACTTTTGCTTTTCCATGAAGATTCCCCAACATGCAGTCTTCCAAGACAGCTCTTTCTCATCATGGCCCTCAGTCCTCCATGGTTAACTGTGTAATCTGTCTCCTCATGCAAGTCTGAACAAGGTATTGGGAATCGGGCTTTGCTAACTTACGTCATGGACTGCTAGGCATCTGTCCTAGATGAGTACAGATGTCACCCTCTGTACACCCAGCTTCATGTCGAAGTGTTAATGTTATGAAGGTCTTTGCACTCAGCCCCATTCCTCACAAGTCTGAGTGCTTCCAGATTCCAGAGCAGCCTCTGCTCTGATATTAGTTATTTACTGTTTCTGACCATCTTCCTGGACAGATGATTTCAGTCTCTTTCTTATGAATCAAGTGCTGGATCAAACAGGGAGAATTCTGCGCACAGTTCTAAAGGTGAGGAAGTGAATGAGTCTGGGATAAGAGTTTCAGTAGTTAGAGAAGTTCAATGCAAAGCAAACTTGTACTTGATGCCTTCTCTAAAGTGCAAGGAATTCCTGACCACTCACCTCTTGACAAACTACATACTTCAAAGGATAAAATCTGGCTCTTTGTGCTAGGAAATACGTTTTTTGTTTTTTTTTTTTCAAGTGATTCTTGGCTTTTTTGAAGTTTGAGAGAACGATTCTATGAAGATAAAGAGAATCCATGTCTTGTTACCATTCACTCCCACAGGTATTAAGCTGAATATCTCTAGCTTCAGCATTCTCAAAGGCAAATTTCACTGGGGATAAAGAAAATCTCCTTCAGTGTTACAAAATAATTGTATGCATTTGTCTAGACTCTAGGAACTGTAGATTCCAAGTGCTATTAACCTACACCAGGCAGCCACTTGTTTGTATACATAATGTGCTTTTCTGGTTTTCCTACTTGAACAGTAAGTACACCGCTATGCACCCGTAGACACAGCCTGTGTATATCCATATAACTCAATCCTCCAAGAAGATCTTGAAGCAGGTATTTTGTGTGTTTAAAATATCAGCCTGGCTGCCTTAAGAGATACTGACTAGCGTTTTGTTCTTACATGATGTATGTGACAGCACTGCAACCAGGTCACAGGTCTGCAGCACATACAAAGGTGAAAATGTGATTTGTGCGGGGTGTGATTGCAGCTCCCAGTCTGTAATCACTTCAGCCTAAAGTGTACTTGTTATATAATTATCAGGAGGCCTGAGGTGGCAGGGCAAAAAAGGACACTGGAAAAAGTGGGGGGAAAATGGCCTGGATCTATTCAGACAGAGGAGCACTTGCTACTTAATTTCATTGGAACTCTGTATCTCTCTTAGATGGCAATTCCAAACCACCCCAAACTGTCAGTGGCTAAGGAGGATTTCAAGGAGTGATGTTTCACAGAATCGTAGAATGGCTGAGGTCAGCAGTCATCTCTGGAAATCACCCAGTCCCAACACACTGCTCACAGTAGAATCAGCTGGAGCAAGCTGTTCAGATCTGCGCCCCACCACCTCTTGAGCATCTCCAAGGATGGAGACTTAACAGCCACTCTACATACCCTATTCCACTGTTTAGTTGCAGTGAAGGTTTTTCTTCATTTAAACAGAAGTTCCTGCATTGCAGTCTGTGCCCTCTGCCTCTTGTCCTGCCCTTGGACAGCACTGAGAACAGTCTAGCTCTGTCCCCGCTTTCCCCAAGAAATATTTAAAGACACTAATAAGATTCCCCCCCTTAGTCTTCTCCAGGCTCTTCTCTACTTATATGACAGATACTCTGATCCCTTTACCATGCTTGTATCCTCTGGCCATACTCACCTCAGTATGCCCACATCTGTCTTCTACTGGGGCACCTATAGCTAGACTCAACACTTCATCTCCTGCCAGTGCTGAGTGGAGAGGATCACCTCCCTTGACCTGCTGGCAGCGCTCTTCTTTAAACATCCCAGGATGCTCTTGCATTCTTTTCTGTAAGGCACATCTCTGAGTCATGATCAATTTGTTATCACTTTTGTGAAGTTCCTTTTCAGATGGTTGGCTGCCATGCTGATCTCTGAAGTTATTCTCACTAGATTATTTTCCAGTATGACCAAGTGCATAAAAACTGCTGCAATGAGAGAAGATCCCAGTGCTCCTGGAAGGAGTTATAGCAAGTCATATCTCCTGGTCAGATGAGTTGTTCTGGTGGCAGCACTCACTTGCTTTGCTGGGGCCTCCTCAGAGCAGCTTGAAGCATGCACATACGGGGAAAGCTAAGCAAGGTCTCCTTAGGCTCCCTTAGTAGACAGGAGTGGAGTGTAGTCACTTCATGCTTGTGAATTCCTTAACTAATTCTTGGATTTGCATACCCTCTTTGATTTCCTGAACCTTTGGTGAATTTTATTTATGGTTTTTATTCAAGGGTGAATCGAATTAAAAATAGGCATGTTTTTCTAGCTGTGTGGCTGGGTGTTGAAGACTACCCCTCAAAACCTTGCCTGCCCCAGGTTAATTCAATTTCTGTAGGCTGTCCTTGACTGGCCTGGATGGACACAGCTTCACTGATGTCAGCAAGTGCTCAAGGAGCTGGGCAGTACCAATTTTTCCCTAACCTTCTCTTACTGTATTCCCTGCTTCTTGTTCTCAAGCACAGTGTTAGTTGCTCTATGATTATGCAGCATTTCATTCCCTCTTCTCTCCACCCTTTTGTAAGACTTTTTTTTCTTTGACCTGATCCTTAGTTCTGGTAAAAACTTACAACATCCTTGGGCTCTGTTTGATTTTACTTGTCGCACAATTCATTTTAAGGGAGCTGTTCCAATTCCTAACAACACGATTTAGCCCCATTTTTTTTCACCTCTTATTACAGCATGACCCTAATTAGTGTGGTTACATACTAAAATACTGTGGTGTGTACTCAGAGAAAAGTATTCTCTTTCCTCCCAGCAGTGTATTGGTGAATAATGGAAAAAAAATTGCCTAGTGGTAGAGAATATATTTTACTGGAGTTGTCTGGCTGGTCAACACACAGACAGTTTCCTAGTTTCCCCTCAACACATTCATGAGGCAGTGTGTTTTGTGCAATTATTTCAGTTCTCTCTGTAACTACCTGTTCCTGACTCCTTAAAATTAGATTTTTTTTCTCATTAATTAAGTTTTGTGGCCTTTATGAGAAAATTAAAGGAATATTATCCTTTAAAACTAAATTGGCATTTTGAAATCATACATTTACTTATTAGACCTTTTAAATTAAACATGATATTTCATCTTTGTCTGCTGTGTTCATTAAATATTTGATTAAACTCCAGGCAGAGATGCATTGTTGGTTGGAAGGAGGGGGGTATATGTTGCCCTCCACCTACAAAAATCTATTTGGAG